>NC_140590.1:1581468794-1583936719 GCF_964204655.1 Triturus cristatus
AGTGAATAGAAGCCACCTTGGCGTCTCCATGGCAAAAAAGGTAGCGCTAAAGCTAGCTGCCATTTATTATGTCAACTGTTCCTGTTCACTCCCTGATAGCTAATCCCAGCTACATGGCCAGCACCCATTGGCCTTTCCTGGGTCCAAAGGCAGCTGTTGCTCTCTGAACCAGAGCTGTTACCTCCCTCAGCCAATGATGGAGTTATCAGCTATTGAGGTGTGAAGAGTGGCAGCACTAGTTTTAAGTCAGTGTTTGGCTCAGGAAGCCCAACGTACATTTTTACAAAATTACTTTTCTGCTCATGTTGTCATAAATCAGATTTCACAGTTAAGTCGGATTTTAAAAACTAATTACTAAATAACTTTGAAGCATTTCCTAGCCCATTCTTAAGCAGAGTTTGAAAATAAAGAATTTAATCACACCTAGGCCTAACAAGTCTAGTGTGGCCTACACAGTGAAATAGTTGTGGGTATTATTTCAATGTGAGGGCACATTAACCTCAAAAATATTGCACACTATATATTAAGTATTAGTACCCTGCCCAGTGATCATACTAGGCACTTTAGGGTGACATAAGAATATATTTTTCCTTGCCATGTGTCACTGCAGTGCATTTAAACTGCAGCCGCCTATCCAGAGCACGGTGGTTCCCCTGGCAGGACAAAATTGTTCTCATATATGGTTGGTGTAAATACGCACTGCAGCCCGCATATGATATTCATCCAGGTCATGGGTCTGTTTAAAACACCATTTATAATGGACTTATAGGGAAGCTAAATGGGGCAAATAAGAAGTTGAAATGTACAGCAGATGTTTCAGAGGGGGAGGCACAAACCTTTAATACTTTTTAGCAGTGGTAACGTGCACAGAGTACAATAGCTTGCAAAAATGGGGTGCAGAAAAAGGTGAAAAACCTGGGGTGACCCTGCAGAGAAGGCAGATTTGGGGTGGGAGTCCATGCTTGTCGATCTAAGAGACTCAGTCAACACTGGATCAAAAGGCCTGAACATTAAAGCTTTGAGCTGCAGGGAAACCAACTGTTTCACAGGCTTTGCAAAATACAACTGATGGCTAACATACAACCTCTGCTGTTCACAAGCTGCTCTAAGGGCTTTATTACCCTTCTTTCTAAGCCATCAAAGACCCATACAAAGAAAGACACAAAGCCTTTAAAGTAGCCACGTGGATTGAATTCAAAATGCAGAGACCTGTATGCAACATGTAGATGACATATTCAGTCCATGCAACACACACGAACAGCCTAGTAGTGTAACTTTGAATAGAATGTGCTATTATTAACCCCCTTAATTGTAGCCGTACAATGCCTTGAAATGAGAGAAATGGCGAGTTTTTTCTGCCTGGAGTCAAACCTGTAATGTGCAGATTATACAAGATGCTCTGTATTAGGCAGGTTAATCCACTGATCTCTCTGACAGCAGGCCTTCATATGGTGTCTCATGGAGAGAACATTCACATATTTGCATTAAGCTCTTTTAGCGGGGGTCGTGGGTTAACACAAGATTAAAAAAAAACCTACTCGTACATATCGACGCAAAGGAACCTATTACACATAACAAGTGAGAAGGGTTAGAAGCCTGATGACGTATGAGAGTGGCTGTTTTCAGTGGTACATATGCAGAGCAGTGTCGTAGTCAGTGTGTCGCGGGCCCTGGTGCAAGGAAAGAAATTAGCCCCCTGGCCTGAATTGCAAAATGTATCCATAATCAGGGTTCAGTTGGCCCATAGGCCTCAGAGTTGGTGCCACTGCACCTGCTGCACCAAAGGTGTGGTAACCGTGTGTATTATCATTAGAAATAGGTGGTCAAAGTTATACCGAATTTCAGCCTGGGGGGTAAATACTCTGAGATTTGTGGCTAGACAAGGGGTGGAATAGCGGCTACTTAGCAGAGCATGCTCAGAGGAGGGGAGCTTGGTCAATGCTAACACACTAACTTTGCACTTCATAATGAGGGGCTGGAATTGGAAGGGGGCCTGCTTTCCCACTTTATTGTTGGGGAAGCGGTCAGGCCCTTGACAGTCTAAGAAGAAAAAAAAACTAGCAAAAACCATAAATATTTTTGGGCCTCAAAAGCACACATTGCCGTAGTTGTCCCTGGCTCTAAGGGAATTACTTTGAGTGTTCATGAAAACACAGTGAAGCTAGCCAATGGCTGAAGTAGGACGACCCGTCGCCCACGCTGTAGTGACCGAAGAAAAATTTGAATAATATAACATACAAATGAATGAAGAGGACCATAATAACAGACAATACGATTTAAGTATAGTATACACATATTTCCAGCTAAATCAAAAGGTCTTAGCAAACGCCAGGCCTGAACAAGCATTGGCAAAGTCACAAGGTCTTGCCTTTATCAGCGGCTTTTGACACGGTCTCCCACAAAATGCATCTAGACAGTCTCTCTCAGGGTGGCCTCCAAGGCAAAGTTCTTGTCTAGTTTAGATCGGTTTTTTTAGTTAATGGATAGACGATAATGTACACCCTTTCGATCTTCTTTTAAATTTTAAGCTGTGGAGTCCCACAGGGGTTTGCCCTGAGCCCCACACTTTTCTACTTTTATGCAACTCTCCTGCCTGATCTAATTGCCTCTTTTGACTTCCAATTTTTATGCTTATGTAGACGATATGCAGATATTTAGCAACAGAAGAGTGGTCTTAACTCATTCCAATATAATTTTTAACAAGCATTGGCATAGCCAATAGGTCTCGTCTTTGGGACCTTATAAGTATTTAGCCATGCAACAGTTGCATAACTAAATACTTATAAGGTCCCAAAAGAGAGACCTATTGGCTATGCAAAGCGGCCGTGCCGCCGCGAAAGTAAAAGTGATTGTGATCACGATCAAACATCAAAGCGGCCGTGCGGCCGCTAAAGTGAAAGTAATTGTGGTAAAGCGCGGCGCGCCCGCACACATGCACTGTAGCTCCAAGCTGGCCTGGTAGCACTTTTTGGAGCCCTCTCAATAAGTCTCGCCAGACCAGCGCATGCGCTGTGTCAGGCGAGACCTAAAAATGCCATGTAGCAGTCGCTGAATGGATGAATGCCAAATCATTAAGAGTGAATTTGGATATGACCACAGTTTTGGTGCTCAGCTAACGTTCCTACTCGTCTCCGCTTTGGGGGCCTCAGTGCCTTGGCACCTACCCACCACCCAAAATCCAATGCCTGCATTCCTGAACCTAATCTTCCCAGATTCCACAAACTTTTTAAAACTCGCCTTTTTGAATAACATCTTTTGCCTGTTAACTTACAGTTCACAGCACGATGACACTTGGGGATATTTGAGCGCTCTATGAAATCAACAAGTAGAAGCAAAGCCAATAGGTTTCGCCTATGCAAGATCTATTGGCTTTGTCCATGCTTTTTTAAACATGTTGAACAGCTTATGGTAAAGAAAAAAGCGCTCTAAACCCCTTGCATTGCTGGTAGAGATGTCTTGAAGGAACAATAACCACCTTATGGCACACAAAGAGCCCCCATATACACAGACAGCACTCTTCAGCCTGTTAAGGCAGAGCTTGCAGGCGGTCAGCCTCTGTTACAGCCATGTCCCCATAGAAAGGATGGCTGACATTACTGACCGGCAGCGACCGCTTCACTGTCGAACTTAGGCTTTGGAGGGTGGCCATTCTAATTTTAGGTAGCTGTGCGTAACACCACTGAGAGCCAGTCACATGTTGCAAAACCAAACTAAAAGGTAGGCAAAGAAAGCTTCTTCATTCTGACTAATGGAAGTATCCTAGTGGAAATGAACCAATAGAAGGCTGAAGTGGGTGAGCAGAGCTTTGACAGAGGCCTGGTTTACAATAAGGTCAAACCAGCCCCTAATGTACCAGAGAAGACATGCCTGTAATTGGCCACGCCCCATCCTGAAACAATTTGCCAAGTTTACCCATACCTAAAATGGCTGCTTTTCCAAGTGTGACTTCACTTAAAGTAACTGATAACCTCTAACTAGCATTTAGTCTGGGAGACAACCGATTATGCACATGGACTTCAACATAACCAATGATAGACAGGGTCAAAAGACTTGGCGAATTGAATTTGGAAGGTCAATGGTATAAAGTAAATGGCATAAGTTCGTGACCAGTGAAATTTTGAACATTGTCCAGCTGGTCACTAAGTCCTTTAGAGGTCGGGCACCAAGTGAAAATTGGAAGGTTAAATTCAGGACAGCACAGAAAATAAACATTTACATTATAACTAACTATAGGGAATGCATTTTGAAAGGCATTGGCAAAGCCAATAGGTTTTGCCTATGCAAACACTTTTGGCTTTGCCAACTTATTTTTTTTTTTTTTTTAACATGCTGCTAAGCAGCATGAGCTGCTGTGCAACATAGCCTAAAGTAAAAAAGAAAAAAGAAAAAGAAAAAAAGCAACAGGACGTGGTCAGTATTGACCGCGTCATATAGCTTTTTTTTCCTTTAAGCCATGTTAGACAGCAGTCCGCACTGCAACAAGTACAAAAAAAAAACACATCGGAAAGTGGGAGAAAGGCAGGGGGTGGGTAAAAAACAATGGCGGACGGGGGTAGTGGGGGAAACACAGGCGTGAAGAAGGCGAGTTAGTTTTGCAGTGCATGTCCAAAAGTATTAAAAGAGTACTTGCAGGAGCCTGCGGACAGAGGAAGGACACTGGCCACCGGAAGCCCTACTTGGCCCATGCTCCACTACACCGAAGAAGGCTCAAAGCCCAGGAGGAAGCTGGAGGTGAAAAGGAGGAGCTGACCTATGGTACGTAGAGAAACAAGTGGCGTGGGAGCCAACCAAAAGTAAGTAAAGGTAAGTAATGAGCAGGCTCTAAGCTTCTTTTAAATTTCTTCTTTTTATAAAAAATAAAAGACAATTGCTTTCACTGCGCATGCACGCTGTAGGCAAAACCTAAAAATGAGTCAATAGGAACTTAACGTCAATATAACCAATTGGCATTAGCAGGATCGCTATACACGTAGGATTACATTTCAAATTTCTTAAACCAAAAATGTATCAAATATAGATGGCGCCTGTGAAGAAAGAGCCAGCCACTTCTTGTGGTGCTGTCCACAGCCCAGCACTGCTGAAGGGCTTTGGACATAGAATTCAGGGACCCTGTCCCTAAAGAACACAGAGGACAGCATGCTTTGATAGATCCTACAGATCCACTTTAAAGATATATTGTTGGTTTACAGGAATCATCTGGTAATGAAGAAAGCGCTAATGGCAAGTGGGAAAATCTGGATAGCTTCGCAGTGGACTTCATTGTCATCAATGGGTCAGGTGTCAACACCCAAGTAAATTACCTTTTCCAAGATTAGCTTTTTTTAGGTTTTTTTTACAGTACAATGTTTAAGAAAACAAGTTGCATAGATTGCCTACACAGACGGTGTAGTAAACTCTAGCATGACATCTCCCTACGATCAGCCCCCTCTCAAGATACTCTTGACCCGATGAGATGGACTAGCTTACAAACAAAAATCAATCAGATTTGTTTCGTCTGGTGTGTTATGTCATTGAGGTTGATAACACAGAGACCCCACAAACATATGGGATAGATCAGTGGTTTGTGGTTGTGGCTGCACACACCCATAGGGCAACTATAGAGTAAGGCAAAACAGCTTTTTTGGAGCAGCCAACTTTTTGTGTACTTGTAACTAGTTTCTGAAATAAAGTTATGAGGGTCGCTTCAACTTGATTCCGAGTGCATTATTATCACTGCTGCGCAATCATATAGTCCTTTTGTAGTTTAGTGCAAACTTGCAACAGGCACTAAAATAATTACCTCCCCGCCCTCAATAATGAGGCCGTCCAGTGTAGGGGAAAAAGGCAGTTGCCATCACCCAGATCTGCACGGCTAACCATCACCAGCAACTGGCACTCTAGAATGCTCTTAGTCTGATGATGTCAGATGGGGTTTTAATTTCTATTGGACTATCATTCACCTAATCACCCCCTTTAAATTTTTTTCCTGCATTCTGGCTCAACTGGGGTGCAAATCCTAATTTATCAGTTGGATTTCATTGCTAGTGTAGCAACAGTTGTAAAAGTTTACAGGTAATTTGAAGACATTCTCGGGATACGTTTCTTAGTGCTATACCAAAAGTATTGACAACCCATGTTTAAACATGCGACTATCACAACATTAATTCCAAACTCCTAGACACCTGAAACTGCAACTATGGCAATAACATTAGATATAGCAATGCATCTACATTTTCAATCATGCAGTCATGCAACTAAGATGGCTTCTCAATTATAAAGCAGTTGGGTTTCGTCACTTTTGTGCAATGTGTTCGTAATGTCGACAAGTGTATGTAGCTTCCTTCCAGCCATGTTGACAAGGGCAAACCTATTAAAAAATGTTTTTAGAATTCCCATGCGGGACTTTGTGGTGCTATGTTTGCGAGGGAACAAGTGTGAATTGGAGGCGAGTAGGGCACAACCAACAAAAAAAAATTTTTTTAAATCAGGGACAAATTTTTTGGGTGCCCACAGGATTTAGGCCTCATCTACTGTAAGAAATTGGATTATTACGTGGGGTGGGTGACTACCAACATCAAGGAATAATCACAACCCTTGTCAGGCTGGTCCTTCAAAAGCACTAAATTAACCTGAGATCAACACCCTGGTAACTATGTTACAGAGCAGACAGGCTTAATTTAGGGCAATGTGTAAAGTATTTAAGCAGCATCAAAATATTAATAAAGTCAAAACGCAAAACATTAAAAATTCCAAAACAAAATCAGAAAAATAGAGAAAAAAAATCTAATAAACCGAATGACAACTAAGTAACAAAAATTAAATAAGATGAAACGGGGATATCAGTCAAGTTTTAAGTAGGAATAGCACCAAGAAGCATACAGTGACAATGGTAGTCCATAGTTGCATTAGACCGGGACCTAGAAGCGATTTGACGCTGACTGCGATGGAAAGTGGGTTGGACACAACAACCAGGTTCATCCTGGACAGGGAATTTACATTCTCGCTTTAGTCCTATAAATCCCAATCCACCACAACAGTAGACTTCAAACGATATCCTGGATGTCAGAGGAGGCACTTGGAGACTCCCAGGGGTGCCATGCAGAGGCAAACAGCAGGTTCCAGACCAGGTCCATTTGCCACCGGTCAGCTGGGCAGTTCCAGGAAAGGCCTCTTGTAGCTTGTTACATTCCTGTAGCTTAAACAGGAGGTCAGCCTTTGGACGTTTGGAGTCCACTTCCTGGGTACAAGAGGGAGCAGGTCCAGTCCTTCAGGGCTCCTCTCATGTCACAGACAGCAGTTCCAGTCCTCTTCTGTTCTTCCTCAAGTTCACAAGTGTTCTCAAGTGGGAGGCTGGGAGTGCCACATTTATGCCTGGCACAAGCTAGTGGTTGGGAATGGCACCTGGGCATGCCCTAACCTATGGTGTACACTTTACCAGAGCCAACCTTACTGACTTTGGGCATTTTCAAAATAGAACAAGTCTTTGGTCACACTGAAGTAGGGCTCCGAGGGATGTGGCTTTGAGTGTGGGGGGTGTACCATTGCAGTACTAGTGTCCTCCCACATCTAACACTAACATCCAGTTTGGGACAGCCACTGTGCCCGCAATAAGCCCAGAAACAGGAGCCAGTAAAACAAAAGTAGGGTTTTCCAGCAACCAGACAGTGGATACACAAGGATTATTTTGCCATCATGTTTCCCTTTCTTCCTTTCCAGTACACCCTGAGTGTTATATGTAAAGCCCAGAGACAAAAGTCTGGTGAGACAAAGCAGGCCCTTCAACATCAATGCCACTGGCTACACAAGAATGATCTTGCCATACTGTTCTCTGCTTTTCAAGTGCACCCAACTGTTACATGTAAACCCGGCAGGGCAGTCAAGCAGATTTTGACACTCAAGCAGGATTTGACGCTGTAATTTCAAAATTATGCTTACAGACCCCACCCTGAATATTCTGGTAGGTTCAGAGGTATCACCTCTGCCCATTCAGATCAGCCTACTGTTTGCTCCTGGCATTTCACACTTATTCAAATGCTAATACTGGCTATTAGAGGTTTGAGAGCAAATGTCAATCAGCCTCCAGGAACTTGAGGCAAGGAAAATGTAACTTTCTAAAAGTTACTTTTACTTAATATTTATTAAATATCTGACTATTGAATTGGATTTTCAATAACTATTAAAATAGTTGTTTAAATATTTTTCTGACTATTCCCATTCCTAATATTATTCTGCGCTTTAATTTTCTACATAGGACAGATGGCCTGTCACAGAGAAAATTAGCTTTTGGGTGTTAATCACTGTAGGGACATGTTAACATTACATTTCTACATGTCCTACTTTAAAATGCCATGTACTCTGCATTGTACGCAGCAAAGCCTACATAGGGGTGACTTACTAATATGTCAAAAGGATTTCTTTTGACAGGTCGAATTGCAGTTTTATGCTGCTACAGTCCAGCCACACTGATAGACTTGAAGCAACGTTTGTACTTCCATTGTAATGGATGGTGCAATAGGTGCTGCAGTCCACTTGTGGTTAAAGTACGACCACTTTACCACTGATTATCAGAGTTAAAGTGTACAGAGTTCTAACGCCGGCAAAAACAGAAGGTCCAGCAAAAGGCAAAAATCCATGGTGACTATGCAGAAAAGACAGATTTCATAAACCTCCAGACAGCCTTTTGTGCTCGGTTGTGAAATACCTATTGTGTACTATACAAATACTTGCAATGGGCTCTGGGTTTGCTTATTGCTTACCCTTGGTTGCAGGGCTTTAATTGGGATGAAAAAGTGGGTGGTTCTCTTCAATGGTCTAAGATATACAACTAGGAGATCATTTCAAGAGGTGTATCCAATAAAAAACAAAAAAAGAAATGACTTCTAGCATGTAAAGTTAAATCATGTACTTCCCATTGAGTGCCACCAACCCAGTATTTTGGTACCTCTATCAGCTTTTTGGTATTGCTTCCAGTCATATTACACAATAATGGGTCATATGCAAAACAAGCTCAACCTTTTGGCTTGGCCAATTCCTATTAGCAGCATCGGATAAATAAGTAAAAGTGATTTTATTGAGAATAATTAGATTTGAAAATGTTTAAATTCTGAAACTATGAGCCTGAATTAAACATTTTGAAGATCTGTAGAAGGGTTATTGGTCTTCTGAGTGTCTTCATCACACCTGTTCTTTACTGCACACCACTTTCCTCTGCACCCTTTTTCTCTCCCGCATCTTTCAGAAATCCTCCATCTGCATATCTTGGACCTCACCTTCCCTCTTCAGCACCCTCTTTTCACTCATTCCTGCATGTACTTCCTTATAACTCCTTCACATCATCATCCACACACACAAAAACTCACCTAGAAGCTCTGCATTTTCTTTTATTTTAGCCAGTCAATGTTTCAAAATCTGTGTGACTCCTTTAAACACGTTTGCATATTATCACAATTACAATTACCACAAGTGACTATTGCTCTGTGCACTCTGCAGAGAGGCCAAAGAATGGCTGAGCAGATGTTCTGAACAACATTATGACCCACTGATGAGCACTCTGAGAAATGCACGCTGCCTTCAGGCACAACTCCAGAGGCCTCAATGGTGTCCTACTATAAACACCCACCCACCACCTGAACTCACACTGACACCTAGAGTGGAGTATAGACAAGGCGAAAAACTTACAGAAACACAACATCCTGGAAAAAGCAAACACTCTTTCGGAATGCAAGATTAAGTAAAGCATATAATGTTGACAGAAACTACATCACATCACCGTCATGGATTACATTAACGGTTTTTATTTTTTATTGCACAGAAAACTGTATTTTTTGTTGTAGTGAGCGGGACATTGAATGCACAGCCCATTAAATTCTAACCCCTAAAAAACATATTTGCCACAAAATCAAAGCATTTGTGAATGTGTGGGGACCCATGTACACCTTCATGTCATCTCGCAGCTTTTTTTCTGTTTCGTGTCAGCAAAAGCATGAGCAAAGTAAAAAGTCAGGTAACAACTTTGAAAGACGGGACCTATTGGCTTTGCCAAAGTTTGTTCGATCTGCCACTCGTTTTGGGGTTTTGCCTGTGCAATCTTCTCCACTGCCTACCGGGGTAAACTGCATAGAAAACTGCACAGCAGAAGTAACTGTGTGTAACAAATTGTCTCTAGAGCCTTGTTTGAACACTGTCCCCCATTCAGGCCTGCCAAGTATCACACTACAGCCGTTAGACTAACGCATTTCAGTGTGGTGGTCCGCAGCACTGCACTGAAATGCAAAGTCACGCATTATAGCGCCTGTCCAACTGCCAAGTCCGGAGGCTGCTATAATGCACCATACTGCCTGTGAAAGCTGTGGCAGCGCGCAGTGCGTGCTGCTCCCGGCAGGCTAAGAGGGATGTCTCAGCTGCTTGCAGCTCTAGCTGCTGCCCTGCTACAATGTTACACTAATATTAATGACACCCGACAGCGCGGAATTACATCAGGCGTCAGTGCCCACTGAGGTAGTGTCAGCCAGGTGAGAGGCAGTGTTAGTTCGAGAGAGACACTTTCATAGGCAGGTTTGTCCTGTCGCCTGCAGCGCGAGCGGTCAGTGGGCGGAAGTTGCGATCTGTTCATTTTGGCTGCTGCGGTAATGGCGACTAGATTCGAGCCCACCGGCGCAGGCGGCTGACTTGAACTTGCAGTGCTCTTCTAACAATCATGGCTGCGCACGGCTGCTGTGCTCCCACCACTGTAAAGTGGTCCCGCAACCAGACCCAACCCGAGCGGTTCCTCAGCAGCCCAGAGGCAACACATACAGCAGAGCCAGAATGCGGCCGGGCGTTGCAGAGGTTGTTCATGAGCCGTTGTGGCCAAGGTCCGCTAATTGCAGTCGGCTCAAGCTCGCCTCAGTGAGGTAATCTTCTAGGCTTAAATTGCTGATCCTGGATGTATAAATATGGCTTGTTAACTGAGTGAAAGAGGGTGTTAGAGCAGACACCATCAGCGGTGATCTATTTACATATGTTTAATATATCATTGTGTATGTGTGCATGTATAAGTCCCAGTCGGGCTTATCCCCACGTGACATTCTTGTTTGTGTATGTTTTCTTACACACGACTGCCGTGGTCACTGCATATTCCGATGGACCACACAGGTTAACTGTGTGTAAAGTTGTATTACACTAGCACTGTAAAGCACGGTGTTATTACCACTGCCTAACATGACAAGGCGGTGTTACCTATCATGCTAATTAAATATTTGCTTTAGCAGCAGGCACATCGACAGTCTTAACCACCTTCTGAGCTGCCGCCTGCCTGCCGTGTTACAGTTTGGAACTGTGCATCACACAGAGATCTACCTGCTCACTGACCGTTTTAAGCTATGTTATTTGTTGCTCCCACTAACCTTTTATGGGTCAGGTGAATGGGAGAGCCACTGTGGTGCCTGTCAACTTACCTTCCCAGCATGCCGAGTGTCATTAAGTCAGCAGATCTGTAGGAAGAGGCTGCGGCTGGTGAGTTGGTGACTACCGCCAGCAGGGCTCAGCAGGTAGTGGACGGCGCGCTGGACCGGGGCGGACCGCTTAGTCAGCTAATGATTTTTTTGATGAGCTTATTTCTTTTGGAAATAATACAGTCCATCGTCTATGATGAGACTCTTCTTGGAGTTTCTTCTTGCTCAAATGGATGTAATTGCTGATATTTATAGGTTTCCCTCCTCTTTATTGCTTGATTTTGCTCGCCAGAAAGTGTCAATTGAAACGTCACTCATATTTACACTGAAATTATGAAAATGTCACACATAGCAATCTGAAACCTTAGCAGTTATGCCCATTATGCCCCAACAAAAAAGCAATCAAATGCTAACATCGACCTAAAATCATGGGCAAAGTTTATTTTTCAGGGAGGGTGTTTATTCTCAGTCATAGGGCAGTGATGAGTGCAAAGGTTATGGTGAAATCGCTACAGCAGATATGAAAATCTTCAGCATCTGTCTGGTTAAATGTGTCGAACTCCATGAATCTATAAATCCAGTCGTGTAAATTTACAAGTAAGTTATCGGCAGTACAGAGTTGATAAACACATGAAAGCCGGCTTATCACGCTAAGAGATGTGCCAACTATTCTTCCAAATATTGTGTTTTATTGGCTGTGGAGGGCGTGATAGACGTCTCCGGAAGACAGAAGCGGAAAGCGCGCGGAGAGACGTCCACGCACGTGACGCAGCTGCGCGCGAAGCTCTGGCTTAAACCAACACACTGTTTCCTGTCACTACTTCATTATTGTCCGGCTGGTGTACTCGGATGTGAAAGGTCACCGCGGCGGGGCCCCTCTGTCCATCCCGTGTGAAACCAGAAACTGCGCCTGCGCGTGGACCCTCTGCAGGCGCCTGGAGACACCAACTTGGCGACCAGATTACTGGAACTCAGTAAAGGCAAGTTCGTCCGTCGTTCAAAGGCTTATGTGGCGGTTACCATTGGTACTCTATTTACTTGCCACAGTAGGATGGCGAGCTGAAGGGATTCAGCTCCAGGGTATCAAAATACAACTGGTCCCCCCAATACTTTATTAGATAGCAAAAACAGAGGCCCATAGCTGCAAATTGAGGCAGTTTTTTTTATACTTGGAAAGCCATACTGTATAAGTGTTTTGCAAGGTATTGAAGGCTGCATGTATTTGTGTTTGCTTCACACAAAGTTTTGATATCGGGGAAATCAACAGTAAAAACTGCCCAAGTAGACTGTAACATCGGCCCTCACACACTTACCTATCAGAACAGCCCACTGGGAACTGCCTGATAAGCCCCACAGGCCACTCCGACCCTGCGGACCCGTGACCTGCAAATTACTTCGTCTGTCAGCTGTGTGTGTCAATTCACTAACTCATCCTGTCCACATCTACAAGAACTATTTCTGCACACTTGAACAAAAATTAAGCGTGAAATGAGTTGCATCACATTTTAAATTAGAAAGCCTATTTACAAACTGGTGCAACCGTAATTCTTCTTGATGTCCAGCCGCACATGACTAGTTTTAAGGATATCTTGGCAATCTGTGTTAACTAGCAACTTTTTTTTCTTAATTTAGGCCATGGATCAGGTTAGGCTATGCTCCACGGCATGCTTTAACATCCAAGGTGCAGGACGACATAAGGTGGACACCATACTATTCGCGACGTCACACACATGACGTATCAGAGCATGAGTTCGTAGAATGCTGCAAGATATCCAAGGTGCACTCCCAGTCTTCTATGTTTGTTACTTTCTTTAACCCCTTCAGTGCCCGCCCCTTTCCCCGCCCTGTGCCGGCCGTTGCATTAGCGGGCGGGGTTTATGACGAGCTGGTCTCGTCATGGGCACAGCGCAACCGCGGCCCATGACGAGACCAGCTCGTCATGGGCATTGAAGAGGTTAACTGCTATTTTTCTCGGCTTTCTCCACCAGTTTCTGCAGCAGCAACCACAGCCCAGTCTCTAGGAGCTAAGATGCCGACAGCGGCTGGGTGAGAAGCAAAAGAGCCCAAGTGTAGCAGACTTCCTGCAGCAGAAGCAGACTGGAACAAAAGCTTTCAACAGTTCCCACTTCATATTCGATGACCGCTCCTCACAGTCGTGCAAGAATACGACAGCCATCTTGCATGGTGGTTTATTAAAGCCCCGTCTGGCAACAGCAAAGTTTATTTTGGACCTTAAATTCCCATCCTCCATCCCCCAGAGGGCCGAGGGTGGAGGGAAAAGAAGACCATGGTCCAGGACTGTTCCCATAAGAAGCAGGGTCAGTACTGATTTGCATGAGGTAGGCCTCTGTCTAGAGTGGCACAGTGGGAGAAAAACAATGGGTCTGAACTCTACGCAGAGCGATTGCCAGTGTTTCGATTATTTGCAAGCGTGTGTTCCATCGCCTTTAGGGTGCTCGAGCAGTATGCCTGGAAACCTGGGACTGGTGCAGCTTTCCATTCACACTACAGCCAATGTTTGCAACTTTTTGGAGTTTGCAAATTAGCACACATTCATGGATTGGATGCAGATTTACTACTTTTGTGGTAAACCCATCACTATATAAAAAGTTCCCAATCCAAAAAATTAACAAGTTTAAGCCTTTGGTGAAATGAGCACAATGAAAAAACCAAACGCACATACAGAGCCCCCAGACCCAACTACCAAGCCCAAACAACCCCCTAAAGCCACGATAAAGCCACCCTGTTCAGCCGTCCACACTTGTCAACACGGACCTCAGAGTAGGCAGAACTAGGTATCAGATAAGCCAAGTCTGTGGATGCCAGAGTCTCTATGTCCCAAAGGACAGAGACCCTTGTTTTGGACCAGTACTTGGTGGACATCAAGTCTTTGAAGCAAGTTTCGAAGGACAGCAAGGTCACAGAGAGCGGCCAGGAAGATAGTGAGGTACCTGGTGTGCTCAAGATC
Organism: Triturus cristatus; assembly: GCF_964204655.1. NCBI lineage: Eukaryota > Metazoa > Chordata > Amphibia > Caudata > Salamandridae > Triturus > Triturus cristatus. The sequence goes on from NC_140590.1 coordinate 1,581,483,174, forward strand.
CTTTTCAGTGAGCCGAAGATAAGAGGTGTATTTATAGTGGTCTGCCCTTGAAATGTTTCAATTACAGAACAATGGTGTCTGTAACAACACAGTGGGCTTTAACAGAAGAGTGATTTAACACCTATAGAAGAGGAACTACTTCCCTGCAAAATTCATTTAATAAGAAGAATCAGCAAAAACTAAAAGACAAGCTTATTCAGAGGTGAAGAATACACATCCCTTCAGTAAGAAACTAGTGAGGGGAGCAGAAAAGGTAAATAAACACTATGCAGGTACATACACTTATGTTTCTTTCTTTTCTCAATTTAAGGGTAGTCTTTGTCATAAGAAGAACATTGTTGATACTAGACCAGCATGGTTGATGGTGGATAGAATGAAGTGTCTGATGATGGCATGTAAGGAATCTTCACTGCATGGTGGATGGTGGATAGAATGAAGTGTCTGATGGCGGCGTAAGGAATCTTCACTGCATGGTTGATGGTGGATAGAATGAAGTGTCTGATGGCGGCGTAAGGAATCTTCACTGCATGGTTGATGGTGGATAGAATGAAGTGTCTGATGGCGGCGTGTAAGGAATCTTCACTGCATGGTTGATAGAATGAAGTGTCTGATGGCGGCGTAAGGAATCTTCACTGCATGGTTGATGGTGGATAGAATGAAGTGTCTGATGGCGGCGTAAGGAATCTTCACTGCATGGTTGATAGAATGAAGTGTCTGATGGCGGCGTAAGGAATCTTCACTGCATGGTGGATAGAATGAAGTGTCTGATGGCGGCGTAAGGAATCTTCACTGCATGGTTGATAGAATGAAGTGTCTGATGGCGGCATGGAAGGAATCTTCACTGTGCACTAGTGTTGCTATTCATCTTTCCTTCTAGGAGACTGTGTTTTGCTGTACATTGACCGTGCAATTACGAATAAAAAGAACCTCTTCCGTGTGAAGCAATTGCTGTTATGCGTTGACCCAGCCTATTTCTCCTGGGCTGCCACTTGTTGCTTCGGGGGAGGTTAGGGACACCTACATGTATGGTGTGGAGCTACACCTGTCATTCCGATCCGTGGGGCCCTTGAGATGATAACTGGTACTCAGTTCTAAAGACCATCACTGGTGGCAACAGGGCAACGATAGTGATTAAGAGAATTCACAATATTTTGCACATGACCGTGTAACTTATTCAGGCAAAACATTAAATTTGGGCAGAAATCTCAGTTCTTGATTTAAAAAATCAAAATCTGCAGATATTTACTTTTGCAGGTGACGTTCAGACCTGTACAAATTCTGCACATGGTGTTGATATTCCAGTCACACGTGTCAGTAAAATGGGTGTCCCATGGGAGTGCTACGAGATGGCTTTGCAAACTGGTCAACAGCCAATGCACTTCTATTTGTGCAACTATTCCCAACAAACATAAGTAATGCATTAGGTGTGGTAAAGTGCCTAATCGCCCACATTTCTTCAGGAAGTTTAGGGAAAGACCTTTATTCACATGCAAAAATGTATTGTATGTGAAGGAAAAAAGGGGAAAAATAACTGTTAAAAATCATAATATCACAATCACTCAATCAAATTGCGTGTCAGAAATTCATTTAGTTTAAAATTGACAATGCAGCCAATAGAAGTTCACATGTCCTACACTGTATGATGTGAACAGCAAAGATTTGCTCAGACATGAGGAATACGATAGAAATCGTTTCATCCCTTCATTTACAATAGGGATCAAGCAGTTTTCCTGGACCATCTGCAGTGTGTGCATAAGAGCCGTCAAGCCTATCATTTCGTTATGTTTGAAGGACCACCTACCAGCACCAAAGGAAAGACCGCACATGTTTCCTACCAAGCAGGGTGAGGGGTATTAGGTCTGTGATGAAACTAGGGATCACTGACACCTGCTTCACTTCCCAAAGAAACTTGATGCAACTGTCGAGGCCTAGTTTTGAGGGAGGGGGTGTGCAAGCCGATTAAGATACAGTATAAAACAAACATGCAAACACAATAAGGATGAGTACCAAATCGAGATTATTTGTTGAAAAGAAATAATTGCTTATTGCACCAAGCCGAATACTAAAACAATGCAATAGGTCTCGCATTTAGGAGACTTTGAGCTATGGGCACTATAAATGTCAATAACTTAAATTCTCGCAAATGCGAGACCTATTTAATTACAAAAATTGTTTGTTTCCAAGCGCCCCATGCCGCACTTGCACTTAAAAGAGGCGACGCCCCTTTCTTTAGACGAGCCGCGTCTAAAGAAAGGGGTGTGGCCTCTATTAAGTGCAAGCGCGGCATGGACCGCTTGGAAACAACCCACCCAAAAAATATTTATAAAGCAATAGGTGTCGCATCTGCGAGAGTTTAAGCTATTGTCATTTATAATGGCAATAGCTCAAACTGTCCTAAAAGCGAGACCTATGGCATTCCGAAGAAGCGCCCGCCATTGTCCCGGCAGCTTGGAAAGTGAAAGCGTGCATGGCGCGCTGAATGTTGCTGCAAAGCACGTCGTGCCTGCAGTAAGACAAAATTCACTAAAGAAATACTGCTTACTGACTAAATAATGGTGTAACAACAGAAGTAAAAGGGCCAGTCCTCATGGGAGGTTAGAAATGAAGACATGGCGGTACTAAGGAGGTACTAATAAGCGGATTACCGAATCAGAAGCCAGCATTTACAAAGACACAAGCCAATGAAAAGTATATGGGTGGAGAGTGGGCGGACCTTCAACTGAATACTTTAATACAGCATGCCTCGCAGAGCAGCGCATGCGCTGCCCAGGCTCGTCCTAAATAGTTTTTTTATTTTTAAATCAAGTAGTGTTCTGTTTACTAACCATTCAAAAATTCAAGCCAATACAATCTTTATTAGGGCAGTTGTTCCACAGATCATTAGCACATTCTGGTACTGTTCAGTTGTTTAGAAGGAAACCTCGGGTATAACCGGTTCCTTGAGACTTGGGAGGCTGCTTTGAGTCTTTTGAGGTCATGACTTCTGGTCAATGGTTCAGTGCTTAGGGAAGCTTCTCTAGCAGATGAAGGTGGCTCGTACTGGCTCGTTCAAAAAGTTAAGTTGATGGTTCGAGTGCAGAGTGAAAAGGACACACAAGAGCCTCATGGCATAGAATGCGCTCAGGATCCAGTGGCCTCCTGAGTGCTGGACCACAACACACCTTGGCAAAGCAGAACCCATTTGTGTTGGCCTGGGGCCATCACAAGCTAGAAAATGATGATGTTCCTGTGTTCATACCACAGAGTCCACGGAAGTACTGGTGGAGCCATAATAGCCAAACAACCTGATGTACAGAAGGGTGTTTGCCAGGCAACGTCACCACCCCTGTGAGGAGGTCACATACGCTTGATGAAAAATTATTATCAGTATCCACTTTCTCTGCTGTTGGGTGTGTGGAGATTCAGGTGTTCAGCCCCAGGAGTCTTCAGGTCTCCTGGGGCTGACTGAGTGGTCTCTATTCAGGTAATCTATTAGACGCAATCAAGGAGAACAGGAGGCTGTCAGGCAGAACTTGAAGCCTTGTCCAAAACCAGTACATCAGGCAGCACTTGGCTTCAAACATCCGAAAAGGTGCCACAGAGAAAAAACAAAAGACACACAGATGATGGATGGAATGCAGAACAAATCAAACATTCACCCCCAGTCAAGAGATCAGGGTTAAATCCATTGTTCTTTTGCTCACCATGCCACCCCAGTTTAGACCCAGCCATATGCAAATCAGTAAAGACCCTGCTCCACATGGGAACAGTCCAGACAGAACTGCTAAGCCAGGTCCTCCCAGGACCAGAAAAAGCACCCTGGGACCGGTTTCGGGGTATCACCCCTCATCAGCCAGGCTAGCTTAAATCCAGTGGCACAGTGAGCCCGAAACCCATGTCAGAGCATACCCAGCACACTTAGGGTGAGAAAGCAAAAGACGCACAAATGATGGATGGAATGCAGAGCAAATCAAATGGAGAAAAAACAGCCACTCCTTGAGCGGCATCATGTTAACTGGCCTTATTTTGAGAGAGTTATTCTCAAGTCAATTTTCTCCAGAGAGAGAAAAACACCTTACATTACTTTATGCTCAAGTCTTAATGTCCATATTGTTATTTTAATGAATTTAGAGTACCCAGTCCAACAACCTTATTATCGGTAGCATGTTAAAATATATATGCATAGGGGGTCTTACTATGCATGCAAACCCGTTTATGCTTTGAGCTAAATCTTCCTTCAGTATTTCCCTAACATCATTCTCTTTCATTAGCATTAAAGTACAGTATTGAAAATAATTTTATTAAATAGATTTAGCATTTGCAATTGGTTTTCAAGCACTACTTAATGCTACATTGGAACAGCAAGCGCCAAGAGGCTAAGTGATTAGCTAATGCTGCCCTACACAGTTACCAAGGAACATAACATAACATAATAGTTACGAGCATGGAGGCACACAATGCGCTCTCAATTTTTGATCTAGATTTCACACCCATTAAATAACAATTTCCTTAATTTCTGAACTCCAAGCAGGAACCCCACTTGTTATGCAAGATTTATAAACCTACTTAAGGCTCTTGAAACTTAGTTTATTGAGAAATCTATGGACTCAATACCATCTATAGCTCTGGGTGGTCTGACCGAGCAAACACAACTCTGAGCAGGCCTGACAGAATGGTGTTTGAGAAATTTCCCCATGATTTAGAAGCTTTTCTTGAACCTGCTATGACATTTTTCAACAGTTGGCACCTACAAATCACACAAAATGGCAAAAACATCTGTGTGCGCCATGGGCATGGTGCAGGAATATGTTAGTGCTCACCACTCCAAGCCATAAATCTCATGCAATCAAAGGCTGAGTACAGCCCCTAAAAATCAGAGGTCACTCGTATACTGAGATTATGTTGTTCACAAATCACTAAGTGAGTGGGATATGAAATCCACAAGAAACTGACAGGTTTAGAACGCTTGCTGGTGGTTTTATAGCTAAGTAGCCACTGGAAATAGCATGCAAAGCCACTTCTAAGATCTTTCTTATTATTGGGACCAGGCGGCCAAACTAAGCAAAGCTAAGGGCTCTCCCACAGGTTTCAGTAAAGCACGTCTGTAAAAATACTGAAATGTATATCACATTATGCCAAGCTTTATTACTAATTTCAGAAACTTAGTTTTGAAAATAAAGGAAAGTAAATTCAAATTTGCCAGCTAGCAACAAGTAAGAGTGTACATGGAACTTTATGAACATGGGGCCAGGCAAAATATCTACGGTTTGTAGATTTTTTTGGCTTTTTTTTTTTTTAACACAAAAAAATAAGGCCATCTTTTCTTATTGAGTGTATAAATCAGGTTTTTCTCAAAGTTTTGGAGTTTCCTTTTTTTCCGGCCACTTGCAATATGAATTTCACCCGATTTGTGTGGCATTGTAACCCTATATAGTGAAAAAATAGACATAAGCAGACACTGCACACAAAGTACCTTAAAAATGCTATGGTAATGAAAGAAGAAATATATTGTAATTATTTTATTCAACTTGGAAGAGTCCTTGTGCTCTGTGTTGTTCATGGAAACATGGTTTAGGTTTTGTGCTTCAAATAGTTTTGCATTTACATTTTTTAACAGCTATATGTTTCTCCATCCACATCAACATCAATCGTAAGGTGGTATTGTCCAACATCAATGAAACAACCCCCTTCAACATTCAATACTGTACCTTACACCAGTAGCTAATCAGTGTGTCATGGGCCCTAGTGCAAGAAAGGAAATGGGCTCCCTGGCTGCAATTTGAAGGATCAAGCACAGTAATAATCAGAGTTCATTGGGCCCCTAAGGCATCTGGGCTCCGATTCCAATTCACCAACAGAATCTACGCCCCTGCTTTACGCCACCATGCAAGAAATATTTTGCTCTTTATCTAAGTGGGAAAAGAGAGGTATGGGGATGGAAGAACGGGAAGGGAGATTGTGAAAATAAACTGAACTGGAAACGAAGGGGACCGCGGTAGACAACAAAGGATAGGGCACATTAAATCTAAACATAACCATCTAAAAGTGTTCCAAACTTCACTAACCCTTAAATGCCATTGCGGCCTTCAGAGCTCCCAAACTGGGGGACCTGACATGCCACTGTCTCATAGTCTAAGACCCTAAATCATCAGTTTACCTCGCAGGTTTCTTTAAGGATCCTAAAAAGGATTGCACTGCCTCAACCTAAACAAAGAGGAACCTTTCCATCCCCCACTGCTTCCAGCTGACCGGGGAGCCACACTGATGCAGAGGACCAAAGCTCTCCAGTTCTTTATGAATCTATTGAATTGCCTTCCTACATCGTAGAGGTCAACTAAGGGAAAAGAAGGACCTGCCACCCTCTCACTGGCAAAACCAGCTTTAAGACATGAGCCTTCTTCAGGATTAGATCACAGAGCCCTAGGTCATGGAAAACTACAACAATAGTACCGCCTTCTATCATGGATGAGGTCCCATCATCATGTGATCTTGTGTAACAAAGGAATCCTCATCATGGCCAAGAGGGGCAAGGTGTCTCCAAAGAAAGACCCCTTCGCCGCTGTTAGATGTGTCAGCATGGACTCTGATAAGTCTCACTACACATGTGTGTGCATTTGCGACAGCGTTTCAGCTCTATCGGGTGCCAACAGCCCTCTGGTCACACCTTCACTAAAGTCCAGTCTCAGTCTCCTCCTTTGTGCAGCTTACCCTCTAAAAAGCGTAGTACTTTCTTTGAAATCTATAAATATATATTCTATCACGAGTGCAGGGCCTTGAACAACAAAGGTCCTGGGAAATAATATCCCCTAACTGCTTCTCCCTTCTGATGGCCCTACCTCAGACAAGAATGAACCAAATTTGCAGAGCATGCAGTGCAGACCGGAAGTTCCAAATGGCACAGTAAAGCGGTTGCCTTACAGCACTACCAACAGGGAGTAGCAGTACAATATTTCAACCAGTAATCGGCATAAACTTCACTGTTAGAAGGTGATGTGCAAAATCAGCACAAAGGCTTTTTGCCCTACGCCACCTAACATTCTCACACCACATTTGTAAGAAGTCACTTTAAAGTATGATCTGGACATGCCTAAATCAAGTGCAGATTTAGAATAGAAAAATAGGGGGAATAATGCCAACACCAGTGAGCCAACAATTATTTAAGATTGTGCTTGAGATGAAAAGGGAGTCAGAACCACAATTAATGACCGGGCGGAGAGGAATGTGCACCTCCAATGAAAGGCCTAAAAGTCCACAATACCAGTCATCTGCATCACCTTGATAAGCAGTTTATGCCAAATCATTGAACTTGCCCAACATAATTCCTTCTGTTCCTCTGCCTTGCAGAAAGCTAGTAAAGGTGTGTTCCAGAAGGTTGCCCCCTTCACAAATCCTAAAGTTGGCTCAAACCTGTACCCTTGCTGTAGATGAACATCCAAACTCAGGAAATTTTTACCTTATGCTAAGGAGCAGGCTAGGTTTTTCTAAATGGAGGGCCTCAACTGCTTGTTGATAGGGCACCCGCTGGAAAGATTGATTGCCAATGTCAAGGAAGCAGGTTGTGAGTGGAGGAAGCCAGCATTGGAGGTAAACATTTTGGGAGATCAAGGTCAAGGGGATAACCTGATCAGTTATGCTTAGTCTCCAGCCCTGTAAAGGATGCCAGATCTAAAACATGAAAGGGATCAAATTTGTGGCAGCAGAATTGCAGGGATTGACCAGAACTGACCCAATTGAATCAGGGGCAGATCCAAATGACATTTTATTTGAAAGGATCATACAGGTGGCATTAATTTTATTGGTGAATATAGGGCTACAACATCAGAGAGGCTCAGGATGGGATAATGGATGACAGAGTAGGGTGACCAAGTGAGGAGGAGAGGTGATTCACTAATCAGATTTTTAGAAGAGAGAAAAAGGGCGGCTCTGTGTGGACTCTGTGTAATGGGCTGAGAGTAGCTCATGGCTCCAAAATTACAAATAAATCCTTTTACGGGTATACCTTGTGCAACATCGAACCTTAGACTGAAACCTTCAGGTACCGTAACCAAGAGAGTGGTCAGCTGGGATAGGTGTAGTCAAACCTAGAATGACAACAGAAAGAGGAAGGACTGAGAGGAAGAACCTGATCGCTGCTAAGAAAAGTTCAATGAAACACTAAGGTTTCACTAGAGCAGCATCAATGGCTACCTTGTGCAAAACATTCTTAAGAGAAGCTAAGATTGTAATCACTATAGAAAGTTGTAAGTCTTGCATGATCCCATTTAACTCGAGTTGAGAAAATAAAAAACTTCAGAATTTGTCAATTACATATGTATCCTTCTAATCAACATGGCAGTGTTCACAACATTGATTTTCAGATTTGAAAAAAAATCTGATTAAGTTTTGTCTGAATGGCTTCTCATCGGAATATTTTCAAATAAACACACCTTACAGTACACTTTATTATTTTTTTTTTTAAATGTAGCGTACCCTTAACACGCAGTTCTAGCTGGGAACACGTTTTCTATGAATGCACCAAATTTAAAACTGGTGCCACCTAAGCAATTTCCGAGGCAGGGTATTTTCATCTTCATCTGCAAATTAATCTTTCAGTGTGAAAAGTCACATGAACACCATAGGGCTGTAATTTAGCACCTCAGACACACAAAAAAATTATCAAAGTAAACTTGATATGTATAGATGCGACATTAAATATTCTTTAAAGAAAATGATAAAATTAAATATCACTGCCAGATATATTTTAGTGCTGCTAACAAAGTAGAGCACTAAAGTTCTATCTAATAGGCGGGGCCACAATTTTGCGAGTGTCAATATAATAATTAGATATAGCAAGCATTTATTTCTGGTACTAATGTTACATCTTCAGTTTAAAGTTTCTTAACTGCATAAAATAATTTGTTTATCCTGCTCAGGTATGTCATGTTTTTATGGATGGCATTGGGATTATTACTAGTAAAAACTACTCTATTGTGTGAATTTTGTTTGCACCCGGAAAAGGCCGCCAAGTAGGAACATTGTAAAACACGTTTCTCTGTTACTCAAGAAACAGGTCCTTCCACTGGTTACACCAGGATATATTCAGTGGAGCAGCAAGGGGGAGCGTTGGGGGGGCAGGCGGCCTAAGGCGGCACAAGTTTTGGGGGCGGCAGCCTCTCCCCGCCCCCTGCTCTTACATTCGGCCGCAGGCGTCAAACGCAGGGGCCGCCATGGGCAGCATAAGGCCTAGCTACGCCATTGGGTATATTATCCAAATAAAGCAACTATCATACCATCTGGGAGTGTGATCATCAAGTGCCCAAACTTCAGAGGGCAAATATGAAAGTACTGGAAATTGTAGTTGGTCTACTAAGCAGTCCAATAAGGGTGGCATGAGTACTAATTATGTGTTTAGTTTTCACTTACAGGACCAATATCAAGCACTCATTTTTAAGTCTGGCTTGACAGCACAGGTGTCGTGAGGACTATTGGTACAAAGTCTCTAAAAGATAAATGGAGTGAGCTTTGGCTCCTCCCAGAGGATAAATCTCTCTTACCTCATGTTATTGGCCGTTTGGTTTATCATTTCACCCCATGAGGAGTGCTGGCATTGGGACTATTTTACAATTCAAAAGTACACTGAATCATGACATATTAAATTAGGTAGCTCATGGATACAATATTTAAAGACACCGATTCAGGACTCAAAATGCAAGCCATGCATACTGGTAATACTTATTTGATAGTATGCTAACCGTCACTAATGGTAATGACTCCGTAACTACCATTCCTGAGAGAACTAAGACAGGCTAGAACCGAGTTAAATTAACAAGTTATTCTTTTCAGGGACGTAACATTATCCACTAGAATCCGTATGCATGAAAAGGTGCCTGGAATCCCCAGTATTCATGGTTTCCATAACTGAACGGGGCGGGGGTTGGGGGAAGGGGCAGCAGGATAGGAGCCAACCTGGGCCCAATACAATGGCGTAACAAAAGCCCCTGCAGCCCCCACGGTGCAGGGGACCCTCTAGCTCAGTTGACCCCCTCCTGCACTAGCAGGTCCCTGGCCTGAGAGCACCGGACTGGGTCCAGAGCGTGGGGGACCCCTTGCATGTACTTTGCAGAGGGCCCCCTCAAGTTTCATTACGTCACTGGCCCAATGCGTAGGTATATCGGTTTGGTGGTATGAGTCTCTGCAGTGTTTTGACAGAGTGCTCATCGATGGACGTTAGGTAGTCATACCATAGGTGGCAAGAATTGCAGGACTCTCACCGCATTTAAAGAGGCGCACTTGTTTTGCGGTGTACCACGGACGTGTGCCATGCAGGGACATTCTGGACACTGAATATGTTTCTGATTAATGTTCTTCTCTACCAATCAACACAAAGGATGGTTTCATAGATAATGGCTGGATTGACATAGCCCCTGTGTTTTTTTTTTTTTTAAACACAGGACATCCTGTAGCAGTGACATCAAACAAGCGCAACTTTTCCACCTCTATCACCTGTGGACTGACCCAGGCAGTCACCAGCGGAATGCCATCGGGTGTCTCTACCCCAGACCACAAGCTTTTTGAGGGACTGTGCTCCCGGTACAAAATATTTTAATAAATCATAAAAAAGCAGGACTGGCCTGTTTCTTCACAATGAAGCTATGGTGACCACACCACAACAGGTCACCGTGTTTTTTCCTCCCACAGAGGACATGATTTCACTAGTTACCAGGTGCTGCTTAGAGGGGCCCCTCAAGAGTCTTTGGTCGAGGTCCCACCAAAGCTTGTGGCAAGCTCGTCACTTGATACACACCTAGGTTTCCATCCCCTGCTATTTACTGCAGAGAAGCTGGGGTAAGACTGGATGACGCCAACCGGGAACTTTGTGCCTTGAAGGCAGCTTGAGTAATACAAAATTGTTCTTAAAAAATACACCTAATGACAAATGTTTCCCATCTGAAAGCTTCGTTCTGTTTGTGGAGCGGCTGTAAACTAGAACCATGAGGTCTTCCTCTGCATACTATAACATTTGGGAACAAAACACACTAGTTTCTGTATTGTAATACAGATTAAACCAGAATATACAGCTGGGGATAAAACGCAATTTCTTTAGAAGAAAGAAAATGTAGCCCCAAAACTGTTAATTGGCCATCTACAATTGTTCTTATGCATCTTTACATTTTTGTAATGTTCCCACGATAAGCAGAGACCTTGGATCGGTTTGACATGCGGCAAACAATGGGCTGTCAAACAGACATCAATACAAATTACAACTGATGCTGAAAAGGAATAAAAACTTTGCACAATTCAACTCAATTTATTTTACTAAAGCATTCCTGACATTTTGTTTCCAAGGCGACACACATTAATGAGCCAAGTCCTTCCTTTAAACGGTGACACATTCCCTTACAGAATTATACTGCAGAGGTAATATGGTTGTTACCGCCCACCCAAATGCAGTATGTCTGCAGTAGAGCCTGAACGTACACATACAGAGCAGCATTTACGTTACACACAATAATTACGCAATAGAGCTTTTGTTCATCTTGCTTATACCAGGGCTCGCGGTTAAGGGGTGGGGTGGCATAGGCTAAAAAAAAAATAATAATAATAAAACATACCTTGCGCCGCCGGGTCCAGCGTCTTCTCTCCTGCTCACCTGTGTCCGACTCCAGGTTAGAACAGGAAGCAGGTAGCCAGGCAACCACCCCTAGGCTAACCAGAACGCTGCAATGCAGGGTTGTGATTGGTCTGAGCGCTGTGACATGGTGCTCAGCCAGGGGCTGGAGGGGTGGGCATGTTCTCCATGCAGGCTGCGAACAGTAAAGTGCGCATGACTGTTTTGGGCACCCTGAGCGGGCCGATCAAACGGTCACTGCGCACAGGAGTGTTCTACCACTCCTCCCCTCCAGCTCCGCCCCTCATGCACTGCCGCAGCAGGAGGAAAAGTAAAATGATAATAAATTCTGTAATTAACATTTTATTTTTTACTTTCTTTGCTGCTCCTGGCAGTGGGGCGATGCTCCTCCACCTTAGTGGAGGAGCCGCACTGGCTCATAGAGAGGGCACAGTTCTTAGGTAAAAAAGTTAACCAAGGTAAAATCAAGTTACCTAAGGTCGAATTCCGGTTTCTGCTCCTTAGTAAACATCCCAGGAAGGTATGATATTATATACACACACATATACATACACACACACAGTATATTTCTCTGCACTGCCTCGGATTGCACAAACCTCACTTCATGAAAATAATAACTTTTGCAGAGATCTCATCACTGTAAACAAACCCCTTGAGGGAAAACAGCACTTTCAAGTTGTCATTGTGTAGAGTAAGCACTATACAAACAATGTATACCACATCTAGAACAAAAGTTAAGTAGTGACAGACAATACCAAGAGATACTGGTCGATTGCAAAGATGAATTAATTGCCTCCGATAAAGACCAATGGATACTGCTGTATCACCACCCAAATTCCACCCATGCTCTGAAGCCCAGATGCTCCTTACTGCGGTCCGTGATTCACTCAGGTAGTAATTTGACATATTAAGCCTTCTGTTTTTTTTTTTTTTTTTTTTTTTAACCAGCCTCACATTTTGGGGGTAAACGGCGTTTACTTAGCATGCGTTACTTCACATGCCATTACTACGCGGACGTTAGTATGCACGTGTTTTTAGTTCGCATACCTTTCCTACACAAGTCGGAACAGCGACTTGCGTTATGGGGGGGGGGGGGGAAGGTGTTGGATTTAAAATCCAACACCTTCCCTAGTGTCCGCATAGACTGGAGTTGGAATAGTAAATTATACTATTCCAACATCCAGCACCCCCTACTGCAATTCGTTGTTCCGAATTGCTTAGGAAAGGTATGCGAACTAAAAACGCGGTCGTACTAACGACCGCGTAGTAATGGCATGCGTACTAAACGCATGCAAAGTAACGTCGTATATTCCATTTTGGGTGGTAAGAGGTGAAAAAAAAAAATCAAATAAAGTCCATCACACTTTAATAGCTTTTCAATTTTCATAATCTTTGCTGGTCAGACACCTAAAACTGGCCTATTATACTTATGCGCTCAACTTCAAGGGTTTTCGGCCATTTTGAGACATTATAAGACTGCAGGATTTGCTTTTTACCAGATGTCTGTTCCCGCCTGCTTCCATACTGTAAGATAATTTATGAACTGAGCACTGTAAAAATTCCCTAAATAAATAAATTAATATTGATATAGTAGATTGGTACTCTGCATTAGAAGATACAGGAAACAAAAGTTCCATCTTCATTACAGGCCAACTGTGGTACCTGGGATTCCACTATGGTATGTCTGAGTGTTGAGTAATGGTGTTTAAGTTGCATCTGATGGTAATAGTCTCATACTTTTATAGAGTCCCAACTTTATCTCCAGCTTCACCCAAATTACTGCCCTGAAATAACAAGCATTTACAATGCAATAGGTCTCACAATAGCGAGATGGTGACGTATTTGTATTGTAAACGGCAATGCCTTTTATAATATTAAAAGGTATTGACATTTACAATACCAATAGGTCAAACTTTAGCAAAAGCAACACCGATTGTATTGTGGAGCACGGTGTCCGTGAAGCGTGCGCCTTGCTCACCAATAAAATAAAAAAAACAGCGCGTGGTCTCCTGAACTGGGCGCCGCGCTCAACATTATAGTTTAGAAAAAAATAATAACTGAGTGCAGTGTCCCTAAAGCGGGCACCGCGCTCAGCATGCAAATTGTTTTTTAAAAATCAAAAGGAGAAAGAACACGCGGTGTCCATGAAGCAGACATCGTGTTCTCCAAAAATGTAGTAATAATAAAATAAGCCTGGCAATTGTACAGTAAGTGCTGTGGGGGTAGGGGGGAGCGGCTTTAAAGGTTAGACTGGCATAGACCTGTATACGCTGCAAATACAAACAAAAAAGCAGCCACCATTGTTTGTACCCATAGTCAATAAACCAAATAGGGCTCACCCACATAAAACGCCGACAGTGTAACAAGCCAAGTAAAAGGGCCAGTCGTTATGGGCAGTAACAAACGCAAACAAGGTGGTACTAAGGAGGGACTAACAATACTACTAACAAATCAGAAGCAAGCATTTATGAAGGACAATGACACAAGCTAATGGCAAATATGGGCGGAGAGTGAGAGGGGCTTCTAGTGCATACCCTAATACAGCATGCCTTGCAAAGCGAGCAGCGCATGCATGCTGCCCTTAGGCTCGACCGAAAAATAGACAGTATACATGATGATTAAGGGGACACGGAATGTAAATATGTTGCAAATGACAAACACCAAGAAATGCAATTAAATTTAAATTCACATACAAGTGGCGTGCCCCTTTATTCACAGACTTAAATCCGTCCCTACAACATCCCAACCTTGGCTCAATAAGCCATTCAACAATTAAATGTCTTTACTTTGGACTCACCAATCCCTTCCATCCAGGACATCTGACACTGTGCAAAATAAAGAGATCCTTTTGATTTCAGGATCATAAATCTAGCAGAAATCTATATACCTTATACAAAGTGTAGCGAGAAATAATACAGCTTCTGACTGTTCTTTAAGAGAAAAGAAATTCACAGTTTTCTTGCAACTTCTTTAACTGCCAGGTTTGGGGAAAGAGTGCAACTTCACAGCTTTGAGAGAAACACTCTGCCATCTGTTAACAGTAGCAGCCAAGAGAATCACAACACAATAAGCACAGAGCCGCCACTACACATATTTTGTACTGGATTCTATTAATAAACCATGCTTTTTCTACAAACAGTAGCTTTTTTGTTTCGACAATGTTTAGTTTTTGAGTGAGAGTCAGTAATCTCTTTTCCACCAGAAATGGTAATGTTTTGTGTGAACATGTGTTATTTTGTTCCTCCACCCGTCCTCATTTGTGTCGGCATTATAGTCATTATGCCCACATTGTAGCCAAAGGCTGCAATTATAATGCAGAAGATTGCCATGCATTCAAGAATATTGATAACAATTACACAAGATGCCATCACTCTGTAAACTATTGATCAATACGGGTTGCTGCAAGAAAGCCACTTGGGCACCATTTCTTCACATTACGTACACACTTAAAGCCATTTTGAGTTGGCAAGTTCTTCTGTTGTATGTACATGGTTAATTTGCGAGAAACCCTCAAGCTTGTGTGCTATCATTCCAAGACAGATCAAATACGTAAGCACTTGAAATTGTGACAGAGGTACTAGTGCTGGACCGGCACACTCAAGTATCACCTGCAGACGGAGGCGAAAGGATGGGCAAATGGCCCCACTCTTAAATCTCTCACTCAGACTTTTCAGTGACCTTGTGTGAGTTAACCCTGTAGCAGAGCAGAGGATCTATATATATTTCATGGGAGGGCTTTCGCACATAGGTAGTTACGAAACCTCACGATCACCATGGACAATGCCCACATCCAAGACCCCACTCACATCAATAGGACCGCAGCGACTCCTCCACTATGGCAGTGGAACGTCGCCCCCGCGCTCAAGCTGTGATAGCAGCATCAGGATTGGCCGCAGGGGAGTCTGGGAGTCTGTGCCTGCCTGCAATGGAGACAGAAGAGCTGTAATGTGGCGGGATTCAGCTAAGTTGACTTTTTTAAAAAAAATAGTTTTTGTTTTGTCAGCCCCACCCGCCACTGCCCCAACAGCAGCCGTAACTGCAATAGGAATATATCACAGACTAACTCCCAGGAAAAAACACAATAGGGGGAAAAAGCCTGCCTGAAAACCTACTGCTGTGGCGGCCCAATGTCCAAATAAATTGCAAAATGAACTTCTCTTTACAATTTACATACAGAAAAATACACTCCACATCAAGCCGTTTCCAGCGTCATTTATATGCGCACTCCCTTAGTTCAAACAAAGTCCTTTTCAACATGGGATCATTGCATTACGTGTAATGAAGAGTCCAGGGACTCGATGATGGATGCTGTTGTTGTGTGGCATGTAAATGTTTGGTTTCCATCTTAAACAGAGGACATGCCGCAAGGAACAAAATCTAGTGTTAGCGCAGATGTTATTTATCCAACAGCAAAGGTTGGATTTGGAAAGAATTTGCTAGCCCTGGAGATGCACATTTTTCAAGTTCCGAAAGGATCTGCAAACTAGCAATGCCACCCAAAGATGCTCTATCAACTGACTGATCCGTGATGTTTAAACAGAGATCAGCTACTGTAATGTGACTTTAAGCGCTATTAAACCTGGGCTCTAAAACACAACATAGTTGCCTGGCTTTAGTGTGGTTAGTAGAAGAAAAGTATTGGTACTTTAAGCGGAGGCTTCATATGCAGTAGCTCAAAAAACAGGAAGACTACGTAATTGAAGTCCAGGAACACAGTTACCATTGTGTCATTGTGTGCCTAGAGGAGTGAGACTAGTGCTTAAGGTACGCACAGGGCCGTCTTTAGCTCTGGTGGCACCCGGTATGACAATCATTATTGGTGCCCCCACACCGCATCACCGCCTCCTCGGATTCTCTCACTTCCACCAGGCAAAAGTGCCCCTCATCTCTCCAATCATAAGTTATTGCTTAACACAGCGCCACCCCACAGGCCAGCGCCCAATGCAACCGCCCGGTTGCACTGTTCTAAAGCCGGCCCTGGGTACGCAAGAGGTGAGTTAAATATACACAGCACTGGTCCAAGAACAATCTTGTTTCAGGCCCGTTCTATCCACTTTTGGATGCATACTCGGAAAGTGTCAGCCAAGATGTAGACCCCATATTTAGATATCGCTAGCTTGCACCTAGTAATGTTGCTGTCATATGTTGGGCCACATCCTGAGCTCGTACCAGAACGTTGCTGGCACATCTGCGATATGAGAACAAGCATTCTTAGCCAGGCTTTCAGGTCATTTCTCAGGTCCTCCGGCAGATGGCACGGTGAGCAAAGACCTATAATTTTTCATCTGCCTCTCAAGAAAGTTATTAGCAAAGGTGAGGGCCTGGACTCAGACCATCAGCTTAGATGATGACTTTCTTCCACATATGCTATGGGTTTGTAACAACAACAAAAAACACCTGCTGATTTGCCTGAGCTATGAGAGGTGCAAGCAACCAACCTTACTCAGACAAAGCTTTATCCGGATCAAGCGCACATAGAAAACATACAGCATGAGGGGGCAAGCAACACGAGGGGGTTGAGAGAGGGAAGTTTGGGCAAGACTACAGATGGCAGAAGCGAATCAGGAAGAGCTCAGACAGCGGATGAATGGAGGACGGACTTCTGACACACGCACTCCAAGAGAGTGCATGGCCACACGTAAAAAAAAAAAAAAAAGAAGTACTTCAGGAAGCGCACGGGTAGTGCAAAGACACTGGCCACAGACAGGAAACTGTAGTTGACAAACTTGAAGCCCAGGAGGAAACAGGAAGCCACTGACCAATAAGAAGCAAAGAAACTAGAGCAACATGCAAGCCAACCAATGGTAAGTAATGTGAAGTAATGGAAAGGCTTTAAGCCCTTTTAAAGCTTTTTTTTGTTTTGTTCACAAGAGGTTCCGCAAGGACAGTGCATGAGCTGCATGCACTGTTGGTTCAGACAAAACCTAAAAAGGAATGAAGGAAAAAAAGAAATGATAAAGAAAGGGTGTGAGTATGCATATGCATATTTGATGAGGCACGGACCAGAACTGGAATCGGGTGACATGCTGGCTATCGCTTCCTGATAATGGACAATTCTGTTCTTACAATAGGCCTTCTTCACGGCATTATTACTATCCCTAGCACAACGGTTCATTGTCACATGATGGGCATCCCTGGTGTTTGACAATGATAAGTAGATATGAAAGGCAGAATCTTTCTATTTATGACATTGATACACAAGTGCTTGGTAAAAATGGCAAGCTTATGTTTTGGGGCCAAGAATGTTTTTAGTAAAAATTAAAAGCGGTCACTTCAGGATGCAAATGATATACTTTTCTTTGGGCGCTTGAGCTTATTTATATAGTAAAATGCATTGCATGGTGAAATGTCTTTATTTAAAACATCAATTTGTCAGTTGCTGAAAATAAAAAGACGGTACAAAAGGGGGTGGTGATGGACGGAGCGTCAGATTCAAGCAAGCCTGGCTGAAGACGGCTGAAATGCCAGAAACCGGTCCTAGGAAGCTTGTTTCCGGTCCAGGGAAGGCACAGCTTGGCAGTTCGGGCTGGACTGTTCCCATGAGGCTCAGAGTCAGACTGATTTGCATATGGCCATGTCTGAACTGGGGTGGCAGAGTGGGCTAAAGAACGGTGATGGATTAAACCCAGATCAGTTGACTGGGGGTGAGTGCTTGCAATGTTCAACACTCCGTCCATCATTTCCTTTGATTTTGCTTTGTTCGCCATAAGTTGGCAGGGTATGCTCAGACGTGAGTCCCTTGCTCACTTTGCCACTGGATTCAAGCAAGCCTGTCTGAAGACGGCTGAAATGCCAGAAACCGGTCCTAGGAAGCTTGTTTACGGTCCAAGGAAGACACGGTTTGGCAGTTCGGGCTGGACTGTTCCCATGAGGCACAGGGTCAGACTGATTTGCATATGGCCAGGTCTGAACTGGGGTGGCAGAGAGGGCTAAAGAACGGTGATGGATTAAACCCAGATCAGTTGACTGGGGGTGAGCGCTTGCAATGTTCAACACTCCGTCCATCATTTCCTTTGATTTTTAAAATAAAAAGACGGCATTTCTAAAATAAATTTAAATTTGATATTTGAGTTATAATTCATGCTGAGTTTGGAAGAAAAAATGCTGATTTTGGTGCCCGGATACCAGGGGTCACTAACTTTTACTGTTATTTCATGAAAGACAAGGAGGTATTTTATCTATTCAGATAAGGCTTTTTTGATTTATTTTTTTTGTTGTAGACTTTATTTTTCAGTTTACACATTACAAAACATATCCAGAGCACAAAAGATTAAAGTATTTTGTCTGATCCTATTAGTTCTATGTAAACGAACAGTAGCATTGCTATATTAGCACGTATGATTTCTCTGGACCAGCTGGGAATGTTAGTTTTTGGGAATTGTTATTTCAAAAACTCCTGGTGGTTTTCAGGCTTTCCTGGCATACCACAAAAAAAGTATTGGATATTTAATTTGTGCCAATTCTGAACCACTGGATTTTTACCCAATTTATGTTAATACATGTGTGGTCAGGTGCAACACATTGTTTTGATTTTAAAGCTCGCCAAGAGCCACAGACTCTACGTGATAGTCAGGTGGCATCAAGGGTCCTGATGTCTTAGGTCATTTTTCCTGGTCATGGAATGGCTGCAAAACCAAACAAAGTAATCCGTGAATTTGAAGCAGCGTAATTTTGGCTCCACCCTTATACATCACAAATGCACTTTCCACATGTATTCTGTGTGTCCTAATGACATAATTTAAAGTGTTGTGTTTGACATCACTATTGAAGTGCATTCGCTGTAGGATTAGAGACTCATCTATACACTGTGTGCCTTAACATTATTAAATGACATTTATTGTTTAGGTGATTGAATAAAAACATTCTCACACTATTAAAATGTATTACCTTTAGATATGAAAAGGATTTATGTAATATGTGCACTAATGTTCATATTTGCATTCATAATGTAGTTTGTCACATTTATACACATGCACTCAAGTTATTTGATCTGTATGCAACGATTAGCATGAATCTAATGCACAGACATTTTCCATTCATATGTGGTTGAATGTGCACACGTATATTGAATGTGCACCATTGATTTAATACATAAAATTGTCATGACTAGGCCCTGCATAAAATATTGTTTTCCATTTTCTGCTTGCATGTTTTTTCCCTGCATGTACATGGTTTGTTAGTTTCAGAATAGATACAACACTGTACTAGTGATAGAGAGAAAGAGCCTGAGAAAAGGACCTTCACAAAGAACATGGAGAACTAGAGAGTCAACTGAGAGTTTCCATTTAATAATGTTGTCGGTAGTCGCAGGTATCCAAGGACAATCTTGTTTTGGCCTGGGTTATTTGGTAAATATTGCAGCTCACCGCGTGAGAACCGTAATGGAACCACTGGTGATGACAAACAGAGGGGTGTTACTTTGGCGACTCTGGTGGTAATAACTGGTGTTCACACTGTCTGATGTCTGAAGCACTTCCCTTTGGACTTTGAGAGGTGTACATCTCTATGCTCATCGCCTTTGATTTTTGCTGAGTGTGGCTTAGGCTAACACTTATACTCCTATCCCAAGAAGGCTCTTGACCGAGCATCTGAGATGCTGATACCTTCCCACATTTGGCTATTTTTCTCTGTTTTCTTGGTTTTTGGGAGATCCCTTTAGATTTAATCATCATCTACATTAGTTGGGAATTTAAATTGGAAGATTTTAGACTATAATCAGTTATAGAAGAGAGGATTAGAAACTCTTCTCTGAGAATCAAATTCTGTTATTAATTGTATGTATTGCTGTGACTGAACTTCTTGTGTGCCTTATGCTGGTACGCTTGAACTTCTTTAGGCGGTTGGGTTATCCAGTTGCTATTCTGTATCTTTACAGCACGGTATCGAGATTAATTTACCTTCAATTAACTACTAACTTGCAATAAATCTCAACTATAGTTACTGATTACTGGTCCTTATTGTGTAGCCAAATGGGTTGCACTGTAATCTACTTTACGGCGAAAAAAGTCAATCCGTTAGCAAATGGTAAGAGAGGGTTGGGCCCAGAGCTGGACCCATCCCAATCTATACAGACCAAGAATCACAAATAATGACCGATCACTGTAGATGTACCATGTAAAACTGTACTGTCCTAATTGTTCAGTTGGAAAATAGAAAATAAATTAAAAAAAGAATCACAAATAATGCATGTGGCCCCATCAAGCAATCTCTGTATCTGGCCTAGCAGGATCGCGTGATTGCTGACCTCAGCACCAACATCATGGTGAGGCAAAACTGACTTTGTACTAACACTCCTGTCCAATGAAAGGAAGGGAACCACTGCTCACCATCATTCCAGAAAGCATTGTAAGAGTTTGTGGGCAAAGAGGGTTCCTGTTTTAAACAAAAGGGATCAACTGTGGTTCTGGGGGGGGGTGGGGGGGGGGGGGGAGTCGGGTAGTATAACTGGCGAAGGTAAGTACAGTTAGACTGCTCCAAAATACAAGTGACCACAACATGTACATCACAATGGTGTCCGCCAGCAAGGGGAAGGTCTGACCAGGGGCATGATCTACAGTTGAATTCTGGGACCTGATTGAGAAATCCTACTCCGAATATAGAGACACTGGCCAACAGTACATCACCACATACGTTTCAGTGATGGCTGCTCTACTGGAAATGTTTGAGTATTCCTCAGATAGATAAGTTGGAAGATGATCTATGCACACAAGGTGGACAGAACAGAGGATCAGAGTAATGGTTGGATATTTCTTATGTTAAATCATGTGGCTTTTTATATAGACTCTCGTCATATGCCTATGTTAGATTAATAATATACCTATATAGACACTTGGTCGATGGTGAGGTATTTTGCTCTCCAGATATTGGATTACAGGGACTTTGTTACCTTTTTCTCCTTATGTACACCCCGTCCCTCGGTTTAATATTGGGGTAACTCTCTCCTCTTTTTGATCACCTCTGTCACACAGCCACTCTGCGCCCACAAAAATATGCAATTATTGCAGCCAACCTGTGGGATTCTTGTAAGCTAGCAGAGTACCACAACCCCTCAAAGTCAATGTTTAAGGAAAACATTTTTATGCCTTTGGGATCCGCTTTTCCCAGAAACAGTGTAGAGTTCCACCTGGTAAAAAGTTGAGCCTTGGATCATGTTTGGAGTTTAAAGGCCACAAGAGATGCTAAAGCAGCCACTTTACATGGAAAGATGAAAAGAATGTTAGTGGGCAGAATGTGCTGAAGATCGTAGTCTTTGGTTACTGCCCAGACCGTGGCTCCACAAAGAAAGCAATCGACCCAAATGGAGTAATCTCTTCAGCTGTGACATTGGTACAGTCAACCTGTCACCAGACCACACTGCATTATCACCAGCTCAGACAGACCGGTCACCGCCATACACAACACAATACCCACAGCCCACAATAAGATATAATGCAAGTCCATGTAAGACATGAAATGCATCTTTAATTATTGAATATCTATAAGAATTACTGCATCTGGTTGTCAAATCACATCTCAGATGTAAGCTAGCAGAGTACCACAACCCCTCAAAGTCAATGTTTAAGGAAAACATGTTTATGCCTTTGGGATCCGCTTTTCCCAGAGGCACATTGCCTTTCCTCAATGATTTTCTGGTGTTTTATTTACAATCTCCAAAGCTACATGCTGATGCTGATGCTGATTCTTCAATAATGGGCAGTATGTAGTCTGGATTTTTTTTCATACATGTGCACATACGCTTTGCAACTGCTAAGAAGATGGTGCTTCACGTGCTCTAAAGTCCCTCTCAATATGTCTCTCACTGCCTGTACTTATATTTTTCTAGATCCATATATGCGATGAACAGTGTGGCTCAGAAGGGCCGGACCCGCACCACATTTTGAGGATAACCACTGAACATGTAAATGCTTCCCACTTGGATGAAGGCCATGTACATGGATAGTCTGAAAATATGGCATAGCTTTGGTCTTCCTGGAACTATACCCAACATCCTGGACTGTTGAGGACACAAAACTGTATAATTTAAATATGACTGAAGCACCCCACACTTTGACATGTAAGAAAATGCATGCTCCCAAACATTTAATATGAGACAGGAAAACATAGTGTGACTGCTAATCTTCCAATTGCATGACCTGAATGGATTTCTTCAAGAGCCCAGCTGGGTCACGGACTGTCAGACCTAGTACATTGATAATGATTCATTTACAAAATATTAAGAAGCAATGACTAGATGATGCCCAGGATGCCACCTTCAATGAGAGCGCAAAAAGAAGCTATCTACAAGGTCACTTCATTTCATGCCACCTCTCTTCACTGAGCATGTCCTTGTGAACATCTTCAACATTATCATCATAGTGGATGGAGTACAATGTGTAGCAAATTTTCATCTCAATGTTTACGGAGCACAAGTACCATTATTTTGTGTGCAAAAGGACACTGATTCTTACCAAATGGGGTAATTAATTGGTTTTTAGGTGAAAACTGCCTCGTGAATTCATGTCACCGAAAGAGACAAAAAAACACTTTGGAAACTATTTTTTTAACCAAAGACTTCAAATTGTGAACTAATATAACAGGAGGTCCAAAAATATTAAGAACCGCTGAGGATTTCGAGGGCACATTCCCTCTAGTAATTCCATCATGCCAAATGTGGTATGTGTATCCTCAAAAACAGGCCGGCTCAGGTCAATTAAATTTGTTCAGTAAACAAAAATACCCCATGAGGTTTCAATATGCATGCGTAATGGGAAGACAACATCACTTGATTGTGTTGAGTTGCACAGTAAAAACTGGTTCAATTTCTGGATTTCTATATGGTAGGTCCCTGTCTGCAGTAGTCTAAATGAACTAAAACCCTGGATTGGGATGTGATTAGAGTATTTGCCAGGGGTTTAGAGTGATTCAAACATGTTCCATCATTATAACTTCTGGTTGTCTATGTGACTTGCCCCAATAGCAGACGAAAATACAGGCAAGGTTCCTTCCAAGATCTCTGTGCAATAGGTCATTGTGGAAGTCCAGGAATCTGTACTTTCTCACAATATCAAATCTATCAAACAGAAAACATAGACCTATGACCATATAAAGCACCCCGCAGTACTCAAAGATAGTCCTTACAAGGTGGAATAAAGGAAAATAAATTTCCAAAGGTGACCCTTGAAGTAATGCTACTATACTTCACTGATGAGGCACGACAAACACAAAATATATCAGTTTGGGTTGGCCTTCCCTTTTTTGGGTAGGACCAAAGCCAATTTGCACATGATTGGTCCCAGACTGTAAACAGCCAGTGAGCAAAAAATAAAAAAGGGAATGTTTTAGTGAGTAATTCCGAGTGGTTAAAATACATCCAAGCATTTACATCTACCTGTGACTGAGCAGTTGCGTCCTCCTGACTGGGAACTATAGAGTAACCCTAGACTATGCTTTACTTTCCATGTGCCTGCAACTAATTTCTACATGATGATGGTTTCCTGGCAATCAATTGGAATTTCATTCAGGATTCAATCTTGGCAGTATTTTCTTGTAATCTTATTTTAGTCTTAAAACTCAAATTCTAAATTGAAGCATTCTTCCCTCAAAGGCCATGGCCTACATTCTGACTTTGTTCATCGTATAGACAGCTGTTCCGACACTGCAAACAAATTCAGTTATTTGCAATCTTTCATTATCAAATATCACTTCATGAAGGGATGAAAATGACGGCATACAACTTTTCTTTAACAAGCCTCATCTCAAAAGAATTTATTTAGATTTTCCCTAGACTAGCACTTACTTTACAAGTGATAAGTTTCCCGTTGCTACATATCCTTATGTAAGCCTGCATACAGGTAGGTTATTTTGTTAAAAGCAAGAAATTTATACCAAACACAGAAATAGTAAAATCCAACAAATCTAGTTTTCAGCAAATATAAAGTCAAGAGGGATTATATAGCTTGTGCTTTAACATATTAAGTGCAGATTTATTTTTGAGAGCAGCTATTACTTAATATAGATTTGTGGAAAAAAAGTATTTTAGCTTCATTAATATTCTATTTATCTGACAATAGCCTGCAGTGTAATCGGGTCTTATAAACAGCAAAAGAAACCATTAGCCTTGGTGTTTTTCTTCGTAAAGGACTGAACAGTCAGTGATCCCTCCAGCGTCGCCCATTAACAGCTAAAAGCGCAGCCCAGTAACCATCAGATGCATCATTTAGGCCAGGCAGGCGGGTGATTAATCGGAAGGTGGATTAAGTTTCTTACTTCAACCAATCACGTACTATGAGATGTTTCACGGTAGGATGATCTTAACTCTAAGAAAACCTCCAAAACTCGAAGAATAAGTACTGCTTCAACTGGGTGTACATAAGGTAAACAGGAATCCCCCTTGATGACATTAAAGGATTATATATTACAAACTTATTTCACTTTAAAACAATTAAGTTTTTTATCTCCGGGCAACACAAACTTAATCTAGGTACTGAAGAGGTTTGGTGTGAGGACATGTATAGTGCACCTTACATTGATGTGAATGTGTATATGAAGGGGGGGGGCTGTCCAAAGCGGAAGTGCACATTCTTCTAAGGAAAGAGCAAACTTCTCTTTTCCTGGCAGATTTTGGTCTTGTTTAAAAGTTGAAGTAGACTTTTTTTTATATCTCTAATCCATTTCCAAACTGAGTGAAAGGCTTACAAGACTAATAATGAGGATGGATGTGGCCAGAGCCTAGGAGGCCGGCCTAAAGAGGCAGCTACAAACATAGGTGAGCGAAATTGCTGGTTAATAGTAGATCAGAGGAAACTAGGACTGGGCTGAGCAGTGAACACATGCATGGTAAGTGTTTACAGAAAAGTCAACCAGATCATGCGAGCTTCTACTGCAACTGAATCAGCCAAGCCCTTATCTTAGCGGAACACATACAAAATAAGTTGAGTTGAGAACAGGAGCTTCATTGGTGAAGAGACCCTTCCATCAAACCACAGAGAGGCTTAAGAAAGACTTATGCAGAAGCAGCGACCGCGGTTAAGAAGGGTGCTGGATTAGGGTGCGGGGACAGCCTTGAATATTTGTTAGCTTGCCTTCAGGAACATTCAGGAATGTAAATATGTTGAGTGCCGTTAAGGTAAATTGATTATTGTGGACAAAGCATGGAGACTATCATTTCTACGATTTCACATTTTGTTCCCCAAAGAAATGTAAATATATTGCCTTAGGTATTCAGATAGGATTCAAGGGGTTTTGATTAGAGCAACTTATATTGATCAATATTGCTCATAAATTCTTTCATGAAGCCGAAAAACAGTGAGGAAACTGATATTTAAAGAAAAGCGCTCCCTCAGCACAGTGGAAGACGCTTCAGTCTTTCCTGAAGGAGGACACAAAACACCAAGAGGCAGCCTATATAAGCCCGTGACTTCTCCAATAGTCAAGCGAAGATCTGTCGAAAAACGAGAGTGCGCATGCTCATTTAGGAGTGGCCCCATAAAAGGTACTTTAAAAAAAACACAAACCGTTCATTCTCACACAAAAGCAAAGCATTGGGGAACCTTAAAGCTATATTGCAACAAAAACACCTCGACAAAGAAAATGTATGTAGCTAATGGCTGCTCAAGGAAAAACAGCTTCTCCTGCAGAAGAAAATAATAATTAGCGGAGCACTTTTTGCTACAATTAGCCCTTCTGTGTGATTAGCGTCTTTCACATCATCAGGTGGCCTTCTCCAACAGTGCACCTGTTGCATATTTAATTAACAAGTTCGCGCCTACCAGCAATTTTGCACCTTATTTAATTTTAGATATTTGTTATTTGCTTATGGCAAGGCTTGAAGAAACAGCATTAAATGAGGACGACGGTGAAACTGTATGCGTACATAACATAAATATTGTCAAAAGCGAATAAATCACAGTAGGAAGGAATTGGGTTTCCATAAATTTAGAAACATGGTAAAAAAAATAAGATTCCTACAGATGTCAAGCAAATAAAAGGGGACCATCTTGGTTGGGGAGACATACTAGGTACTGCTACAATGGGTGTCAATCAATTAGTGCCAATTCAACAACTAGTAGGTATTACAAGCCAACCAAAAAATTATCACACGCTGATTGGCCACACTTTTACTACAATCATTTGGCGAAGGTACTAGTTGTGCACCATTTGCCCTGATCTACAAATTGGGCGCAAAAATTCTATGATCGCCTCTAATACATGTAATATTTGAAAGGTGGATTTAACGCCCAATCAGGGTTCAATGACACCTAAAAGTGCTAACCAGTCAATATTGCCCGATATGAAAGATTGTACCACAGTATGCCTGCCGCATTGTGAAATAGACCCAACTCCAATCTAGAGCACACAAATGGCAAACAAGTGGAAAGAAGCATGTTTAATCCATACTACTCAAATCACCATTATTTGGAGTGCATCACACCCCCTTCACTCATTTTTAACCTCCTAACAAGCAAAATGCTTCTCGTTTACGTACAATGGGATTACTCGCACTAAAACAGTTATTCACCCAAAAATGTTTTTTCTATTTCCATTAATTTCAAAGGACTTGCCCTCCAAAAATCCTTAATCTCAAACTTGGAGACTAAAAATATTAAGAAGTGTTTCTAAACCCAACACAGTATTCACAATGATGGGAATGACAGATACATTATTTGCCAAGTCCAGGTATATCCTTCCATTATACTTAACCCACAAAAAGTATTTTAAAAACTTGTTAATAAAAGCGACATGATGGGCCTGCCTTTTTCGCATTAAAGAGAGAGCGTCTACCTTTCATCTAATTTTTTAATTCAAACCCCAACTGGTGTTACTTAAAAAGGAAACCCAAACCCACATCAGATGAACACACCATCTGTGTGGTTCCTCTGCATCACTACTCTATTTCGGGTGCATGGTGGGCTCCAGATGGTGTTCTCTAGAGAGGTCAAAAGTGTCTCCAGATATATGAGCCACCAGTGGCTGCTCCTCCGCTATGGCGGAGGAGCGTCGTCTCACTGCTTTCAAGCAGTCCGAGAAGCAAAAATATAACCAGATAATGACTTTCAGCTATTATCATGTTATGTTTGTGCTGCGTTGCAGGCAGGGCTGCTCTGCTCTCGGAGAAAGTCAGGGGAGGAGTCGTTAAACCACTCCTAAGTGCGCAATGACTGCTTGGTCGGCCCTCTCAGGCCGCCCAAACCAGTCATGAGCACTTTCCCTGTTTTCCATGCAGGCTGCATTACAGCCTGCATGGAGAACATGGCCACCCCCCCAGCCCCTGGCTGAGCGCTGTGTCACGGGGCTCAGACCAATCACAACACTGCATTGCAGCATTGTGATTGGCTTAGGGAAGGGAGCCTGGCTGCCTGGCTTCTGTTCCTTTAGTCGGAGGCAGGAGCTGAAACGCGGAACCCAGCGGCAAGGTAAGTTATTTTTTTTATTCTGATCACTTCCTCCCACAATAGTGACCCCCCTCTTCGACCCCCCCCCCCCCGCACCTACCCCCCACCCGCGAGCCATGCCGGCCGCCACTCTGAGCCACACTTGTAAACAAAGTTTAGACATCAACTCTGTAAATGTGTGAAGCAGTACTTGAAGTCCACCCTGTAAGTGATGTTCTCAATGGGACCACATTAAAATGTTTGTGATTTTGCTCTTGGGTCCCTTTCACATGATTAAAATCAATGTCCAACAGAGAGATTATGTTCTGAACAACAACGGGTATTATCTACATGTTTCTGCCCTAAGAAGTGCCAATCCCGATATCGTGGGCGTTCTTCAGGACCAGCGGTGGTCTGTGCAGGTAAGCCAGTGGGCCGGTTGGGGCGGGGGAGTCGACAGACAAAGAAATAGGGAGAAAAAAAAATTCCTATTCCGTCTGTCGGCACCCCCCGCCCTGCCCGGCCCCACCGTGCTTCGCTCCACAGACCGCTGCGGTTTAGAACAGAACCCCATGTGTGAAGCTTTTAAGTACCACATGTTATGATCTAATCTAAGTATTGTACTAAGAGACAGAACAAGCAAATAAGATCAACTTTATATTTGGTATATATCCAAGGTCATTTTCTCTATGGCTACATCAAGTGGTCTTTCCTTACTTTGTGCCCAGTGTAAATAAATGCTGGGTTTTTCAAAAACACGTACATCTGGTCATAAAAGATAGCCACATATTATAACAAGTCATGAAATGGAGCCTGGAAAACCAGTGCACAGGCTCTTAATAAAGGAATGTGTTTTGTTGCTTTGACCGAGGATATATTTAATGAGAGTGAGTGAGTGAGTGAGTGAGTGAGTGAGTGAGTGAGCGAGCACAGGGGTAGATGGATGGTTGAATGGTTAAGTGTGTGAATGAGTATAATGAGCTAGTGGGTGAATGCATGGATCATTCTTGCACAGATGGGGCTTCAGGCAGCAGTAGTGAAAAGGTTATTAAAATGGCAATAACTGGACACTATTATGGCAATACAGCATTACACTGGTGGTGAGCACCACTATGTCTTCAATACGTCAAACATTACCGCCATTAGGCCAGCCAAAACAATATGTAGGAATGAGCACCACCCACAATGTCCAGAATTATACATCATAGTGCATATCTAGATCTACCCACTCACTCAAACATCTTATCTTCATGATTAAATTTGCCATATTCCACAGTAATTATTAGTGCCCATTTAGATTTGCACAATTACTCATTAATACGGGAAGTATATTCAGACTGCAATTCCCAACCTTGAGTACCAGCCCACATTTGCATTGCCATTAGACATCTTGGCTGAAACACCACATTTGCTACAGTATTCAATTTTCAATGTATATTTGCATTTGTCCAGATGTATGGCCTTTGCATACAAAGGTGTAATACAAATCACAAAAGGTAAAAGAGCTCCCAAGACTGCAATAATTGGGTAGATGATAAAATAACTGTCTTTGCACCCAGCAGTCTGGTCAACAACTGTCCACTCTGGTCTGTTTAGATCTGTTTAGATCTGTCAGAAATCTAAAGTAATTCACTAGTACAAAGGATGGTCATGTTCACCAAGGAGCCTATTCAAACGTTTACCCGGACCTATAATGTGAATGAATTCTTGCTCAACTCCAGATGTGGAAACCTGGAGTGCCTAAAAGTGATGGCAAGCTAAACAAATGGGGTTCAAGTGGTTGTTGTGGAGTGGTGGGCTATCTCGGAGAGATCTTTGAGGGGCTGGAGCTAAAAATCTTGGGAAAATGAAATCCAAGGACAATGCCGGCCAACAGGCCACGCACTTAGAGCACATGGGTACTTGGAAGCAGGACTGCAGGAAAATGAGAAGAACAACCCCAGACCTCCCTGCCCCTCCTGGGCTAAACCGTGCGGGCAATGTCATTTGGAAGCATTATTGGTACTAGGTTAATCACCACCTCGACTTTCTTCGCGTTTTTTGCCTAGAACCTACACCACAAATGAGATTTTCTATAGAGCCTCATAACTAATTTCCAGAACAGTTTTAAGATTGGAGTTATTTGGTTTGCCATTTACCGATTGAATGCCACAAACAGTGGTTTAATGCACTATGCTAGTGTCACCCTGCAGAATATGTTGAGGGGTCGCCGAGACTCTGTACCTCACTGAGTTTCATAGGCCTTAAGATGAATGAGGAGGCGTCTGAAGGGTGGGGTCCCACTATCCTGCAGAGGCTGTGGGGACCTGTGTTATGCCCCCAGCAAGAACGAATGGGGAGCTGCCTCCCCACATTCCTCTATGATGTCTTCCAAGTTGCTTCTGAGTACCCCACTCTTCAACCATAGTCCAATATCACTGTTGGATATCCTGAGGTTTGATTAATCCTAGTCCCAACCTTGGCTAAATTATGTTCCTGGCGTTGTCTCTGGGTTTAGAACAATGGTTATTCCTTCTGGCGATTACTAAATTATTTTTATATTGGATTAAGTGATTGAGAGAGGGTTCACTTTCAGGGACATTTGTATTGGTTTACCTCAACAAGGCCATGTTTCCTTAATACATTCATTGTACAAATTGGCCCACTCTGGTTATTCATTTGAAGGCCTTCAGCTCTACCTCTGCTCGCTTCCCAACCATCCCCAATTTAAATGAATTTGAGTGTAACATATCTTGGCGACCTACCCTGCTATCCAGTTATGCCTCACGGCCTTCCTTAGTCTCTGAATAATAAGGGATAGTGAAAGAGCAGCAAGGTTGGCTGCAATTGGTGGCATTCTGGAAGCTCATCGCCTTCTGCTTCTCCATATTTGCCACTGGGGTGCCATCGATTATTCAGGTCCATTTATGTTTGCGCATCCAGAACAAGCAGTCACTGGCTTTCTTGGATTGCGATAATGTAGTCAGGATTTAATCTCTGGCAACATGCATAAAGGACACTCCTTCGACTGCTATGAAACATCATCTACATTTATTTCTTAAATTCTGTGTCTATTGTGAAAACATTGTCATCCAGTCCCTGCACGCTGGCCTTAATCTGCACTGCCCCGGCTCCTGTAAGGGAGGAGAGGGACAGCCTATCCACTTCCTTGCGATTCCGATGGCGCATGGAATAATCCAGAGAAACACTTTAATTACATACTTAAATTCCTATGTGGAGTCTTCTCCTTGTGATCCTCTCTACTGAGGTCTACTGTACGGAGTTCAAGAGCTCTTCTGGACTAGTGGTGTTCTATACTTGGTGACAACAGTCATCTCCAAATCAGTTGGTCCTCCTCGTCCCATCTGGGAATCAATGTTCCTCAAAAATCAGAGATGCAGTCTCTTCCGTGTATACATCCTTACAGCATTCACCTTCCGAATTCAGTTCTATGACTAAATCACCATTTCCAGTCTCCGCACCATCACTCATTAATCCTCAGAACATGTTCAGATTTTTCCAATGACTCAAACATTAGAGATTGATTAGATAGGTACGATCACTCACTAATTTTCTTTACACACCACATTTGCACGGATCACTCTGCAATAATTAATGCATACTGATGTATGGACTAGTACTCAGAAATCTTGTGTGCATGCCAAGATTGTCATAATCACCCAATAATCCTTAGTGTGTGTTAAAATTTGCCCCTTTGCTCAGTAATACTCGAATATTCATTTTTGCTCCATCACAGAGTATTCTTCATTTCATGCTCAGATTTACACCGTTACCTTGTAATCCTTCCTGTAAAGTCACATTTGCACAACCACCTCATTAATCCCAAATGCTTATTTGAACTTGCACTATCATACACTAATCCTCACTACAGACCGCTAGGTGCATCTACGCTCAGCACAGTTTTGCGGTATCACGAAGGAATATTGCCCACATGACCAGAATTGCCCCATCATCATTTTGACTTGAACCATCCAGGGAACCAGGTTATGATACCCAGAAAGGTGGTCAGGGCAGCACTACAGACTTTAAATGGATTTTCTGCTTAGAGTTAGAGCTGGAAGTTTACAGTGGTCAACTTAAAAATACTCTCACTTCACTGAGCCTGCACTTTTTGCAGCTGTACGGGCAGTGTCAGAAATGAGCTAATGCTTAGGGTATTGAACGAAACTGTGTCCCCGGCTGGAGCGAGAGTGCTAGACTCCTCCCTAGGAGCTAGATCCCAGTCAATGGGTGCATGCGCACACGGAGCTGCCAATACACATCAATAGTGGCCTACAACATTTCTGTCATTCAAATACCGGAACCCACAAACAGCACTGCTTGGGCGCCTCAATCATTACCTGCAGCACTCATGCCTTCCATGCACTAAGAAACACAAGGCTCCACAAATGCAGCTGAATAATTGATTATAGAATCCTCTCCTCTACCAATGGGACCTTAACATGATTCTGTAGTACATCCTGCTATTGCAGTACCGACACATACAAAAATAGTTCTACTGACGGACATCCATAATGGCCTGAAGCCGGCAAACTAGATCCCTTCCTTATGTCCTCTCAAGGTGGTAAACATTTACCTTTCAGCCAATTCACATCAGCTCACAGTTTGAGCTGGAATGTTGAGTGGGCTCCAAGTCAAGTAGTCTTGCAACGGCAAGGCTCCCAGGCCCATGCTACTTATGCAAGGAGAGACCAGGACCGCGGACTACCCAACTAACAACAAAATACACATTTTGTTTGCCTTTCCTACTTTTACATCCCTGCTACAGTCACCTGTCTCAGACTGTGCCACTGTTATCCAACACTGAATGGCTCTAAGGTCACTCATGCTAAATTCCTCAAAAATGTAGGTCCCTTCCCTTGGGCAACCATCTCTCTAACAAACTAAATAAACTTCACGCAGACACTGGGAAATGTATCCCCCTCAACCAAAAACCCTGGGTCTATCACTCCCAAGCCAACCGGCGCAGCTTTTAAGCTCTGGGCCTTCCACCTCCTAGGTCTGTTTCATTGAAACTGCCTACCACTAAGTATTCACACAATCTCCTCACCCCAAGTCTTCAAAACTGCCTTTGAGACTAGCTGTGTGTATATTGTCACCAACATCCACCACAGCTGCAGCCCATAGCCAACGTCGCACTTTATATTAACCACCGCACTCCAAAAACTATGTAAAGTCAAGGCTGTGTTTAAAATGTAAATGAATACTGGGGACCCATCAAAACACCAGCTAAACACTGACCGAGCCAACCACTGAAGTAGCTGCTGGGGACATACCGTCAGTCGTAAAGAAAACACCAACTGCCCAAGGTGAGAAAAAAAGTCTGCCTTTTACTTGCTGCAACACCTAGGCAGACCACAGGCCACAGAAACCCGAGAGAGGGTCCTGTGACTGTCTGACACAGAAAGAAGCACTTTGATGTAAGAGCAGCTGTTGCTAAACTATGCTGATTGAACGAAGAATGAATGACCAACAAAGTGCCAAAAACACCCCAGGCACAAACAAGACCAGCATCAGCAATGCAGTAGGTCTAGCATTTACAAGAGTTTGAGCTAAATGCATTGTTAAGGACAAATCCTTTTATGTACGCTTTGGTTTTTAAAGCATAAATAAAAAGGCATTTCATTTACAATGCCAATAGCTTAAACTTTTGCAAATGCAAGAGAGACCTATTGCATTCAAATGCTTGTTTAAAAGTGTGTGTGTGTGGGGGGGGGAGGGGTTGCAAACAGAAGGTAGCAGAAGGAACACAGATGGGGAAGGTGTGGGAAAGCAAAACTGAGGGTGCGGGGAATCAAAAATGATGATGCGGTGGGAGAAGAGGCACAGAGGGCATAGGGAAGAAAACGATATAGCAATGTGGCGGGCAGGGCGAGAAAAGCAAATGAGCGAGAGCAACATAAAGATGGGGGTGAAAGCACACCATTTACAGGTAATCTGAGCCGAGGAGCAAAGCGCCACTAGCTGCCACTCTGAAACTGGAGAACTGCTCAGTAAAGCGCTCCAATACTTTCCGGTAGGGTTTGCGCTTGCGTTTGTGGGAGAGTGTGTCCAAAGAGACATTTGCAGCCAAAGAGTTTTACTTTTTCACAGAGGAACAAATTGAGAAAAGAGGCTAGGAGCCCTGTGTTGAAGTCATGGTTTTTAGCAAGTGAGCGGAGGAGCAAGCCTAAAGCATATTCATGTTTAACATAGATGTTCGTTCAGAAAATAAACACACCAGATCTAGCTCAATTTACATCACGCACCTTGACCTCCCTAAAGGCATCCCTGAGTTGCCCTCTTCTGTCTCGCATGTCCCCTGAAGAGCTCCCAGTTTGCTACGAGTTAAATAAACACGCCGGTGGTCACAACTGTGCATGAGTCCCTCCTGCATTAAGAGAAATTCATTAAAAAAATAGTGCTTACAGACTAAAGAAGACATACCGTGTAACAACCGAAGTAAAAAGGCCTGCCCTCATGGAAGGTTACCAATGAAGACAAGGCGGTACTAAGGAGGGACTAACAAGCCTAATAATTAATCATATGCCAGCATTTACGAAGGACAATGACACAAGCCAATGACAAATATGGGCGGAGAGTGGGTGGGGCTTCAAGTGCATACTCCAGTACAGCATGGCTCGCAGAGCAGCGCATGCGCTGACCAGGCTCGACCTAAAAAAAAATCACCATTATCACCATACAGCAAACCTCAGCTGCAGTAGAATCAGCACAGTACATACACATCACCTCTTTCTCATTCCCACAACTGGAGCACAACAGACACGCCATCACCATAACTACCATCACTCGCCATCAATAAAACGCAAACACACACCAAAGTCAGCCAATCTAATTCAAAAAATGCTCATGTGGCATGAAGCACTATATACACAAGCACCAATTGATAACAACATTTGTGTGTTGATACAATGTGTTGATCCATACATTGTCATTCAAAATTATCCAGACCAACATCCTGTGCTAATACAGTTTTGCTAAGATTGCACACGTTAGAATAGAGAGGTTGACTGTTTAATTACACTGTCTCTTTGTAAAACAATCACTGGCAAAGCCAATAGGTCGGGAGTTGGTTGCTGAAACTTTTTAGCTTTCCCAATGCTTTCTTTGTTTGTGAATGGCTTTTGTATGAAGGCAAATATTTATGAAAACAAGCACTGTCTAAAAGCCAATATGTAAAACCACACATTGCACAAATAGTCTCTGGCAATGAAGGGGACTAGTATATCTGCTGAAGTGCACTCTGTGGGAGTGGACCCTATGCAAGAGTTAGAGTGGCAGCTGACTTCTAGTCCCATGATGTATGCTTTGGCGGGCGGAAGCAAAATGTAAATAACACTACACCTGACCAATGGACAAAGTAGACTGACTAATAAAAGAACAAATCTTGTAATGTGATGTGGATTAGGCTCCGAAAGTGCACGTGTCCATGCAGGACGTTCAAAGGTGCCGCACACACAGGCCAACGCTGTTGAGTGGCAATGAGTGTGGGTGCCAATTGGCTAGAGCAGGGGTCTCCAAAGTGGGTCCTGGAGGGCCAGATCCATGTAAAATGTTTAGCATATTCCCATTTAGATAAATGTAGTGGTCTTAAAAATCTGACATGGGTCCGGCCTTCCAGTTCCAACTTTGGAGAGCCCTAGGCTAGATCACCTGCACAGGTGTGTCGGCTTGAAAGTATGAAAGTTACAGAATTTCTGTTGGGTGGGGCTGAGTCTAAGGACTTTCTGCAGAGGTGTCAGGCCTTGCTACAGGGACAGGATCAGGACCATGTAGCGACCAAAGGACAGGATAGGTCAGGACAAGGTTGATCCTAAAAACCACAGGCAGGTTTCCTCACAATCCTCATATCAAGAACGGACTATGAACCAAGTGCAAGTGCTGGAGAGAAGATATGTGAAACTCCATTTCACCGGACTCTTGCCAGAGTGGGGATACAAGTCAGGCCCCTATAAATGCTATCAACCTCTCGGTGAAAGTGCAGGATGCGGATCCCCCTTACTCCCCCCAAACCATAGCCACTGAACGGGCATCATCTTCACCTAGCACACCGCCAAGTGCAGAAGCACTTACGACGACTCCTATCCCTGAATTTAGAGCTTGCAGGCTAAACTGGGGCGACCAGTTTGGATGGGTAGCATTATTCCCTTACATCACACCTCATGCTACCCATATATTTGTCCCCCTACTACTTTACAATAATTACTACTATAAATATTTCCACTATTGTCTCATTAATACTACTTGTACTTCATTACTATTATTATTAGTACTGCACCTCCTGCTATGAAATGTCTTGTTTCAAAAAACAGTTTCTCCTAGCAACACTGATGGGTTTGCTGCTATTACTGATACTACTAGTAGTTCAGCTTTAGTACCCTGCACAACAAGACTAGTCCTGCTAATACTATTCCGACTATCAATAATGCTTCCTCCACTGCTACAAATACTGCAACTATTAGTACTTGTAATGCTAGTATTGAATTAATTCTTTTCATAACAGAATATGCTGCATGGTGTTTGTAATCATGACTTCAGTGTAATCTATCTTTTAATGAAGTTAAGCTTATTAGGGAATCTACTAAAATGAACTGAATGTTCTACTGTAGATTTATTATTGGTATTGCAGTGGAGCGTGCTGCCTAAAAAACCAAGTTTTAGAGCAGTAATGTCAGAGCAGAACAATCATTCAGTTATAGCAGTCCGTGTGGGGGTGGGATGTAAGGGAAACAATTGTTGGTTGCAAAGGAGGAAGCTTCGAAAGAAGTGTCGTAGACCATCTGTACATTAGGATTACCTCGACATCTGGTTCCTCGATCCTTGAAGCCGGAGCATGGATAAACTAAAAACACCCTTGCTTATAGTCTTGCTTTTCTTGGTTTTGGGACTCTCAAGTAGAAGGCAAGAATTACCCGTCAGGATTCTTTCACCTGCTAAGATTTACAGTTTGTACTTAGCTTAAGGTAGGATGTAAGCTGGGAGCGGAAAGCCTTATGGGTCGTAAAGGGTGTATTCAAGTTAATTTACATCTCTCCGGGTTGCCCGTGGAGTTCTTTTAGGATAGGTGTTGATGTCTTCAGTTTTCCGCTTTGGAGATCAGGCTTGATGTGACATGTGGGGTGGCCTTGAGAGGTGCATTGTGGATATGGGAAAACCTGCTAACAGCAAGTTCCTTCCACTGAGGAGTAAGATCACAAGGGACTGACTGCTGTCCTGAAGAATATAGATGGGATGAATTATTTGAATTTAACAAAATGAACATTTTTGCGGAATGAACGGGCTACTAATAGAAATATCAGTAAGACCAGAGGCACTTAGGAGGGGCTGTGGTGCAGGTGCATATGCTCCTTTTTTTATATGTGCCATTTGTGAACAAGAAGTGTGTTTTGTTTATGTGAGCGGTTACCCCGGCCAAGCTTAGGCGGTGAACCTTGGCATTTCAGGCACTGTACAGGCAAAAGATCAACTACAAAGACTGATATCTGTAGAGAACTATGCATCACACCGATCACTCCCGAAAAAAAATCCTACACTGTACATCTCTAACAAAAAACAAATATTTACTGTACTTTTAAAATTGCTAAATTGTGACATTGGGGGATGTACACAGAGGGGGTCGCAGTGGCGCAAGTAAGGCCCCAGGGGTACAAAGTGGACCCTTCATGGGCTCAAGGTCTTGGTTTTCTTTTTTAGTCGGCTCGCTTGAATGGCAGTCTCCGAAACCACCCCCCTAATCATGATTTGACAATGGAGGCCCATGACTTTGGGTTCCGCAACTGGTGGTCGACATGTCCCATATTTCTGCTCATGCACCCAGAGAAGAGCCTTCAAGGTCAGGACTAAAACCAACATCCCTGGAATTGCAGGTGAACCTTTAGACTATCAATATTACTGCAGTACATTTCATGAAATAAGAAATTGCATATCAAATGCATCTTCTTTTCCACAGTCACTCACTTACTGGGTCTCTATTAAAAACCCTTATTGCTGTCATGCAGGCAGATCAGCTACTTTACAACAGAGCAGCTCTGATGAGGGGGTGGATAATGCAACTGGTGCTTGCGTAAAGTGCTCCAATACGTTCGGGTCGATTTCGTACAATAAAAAACTGCAAAAAACAAAAACACGGGAAAAAGCAACGTCCGTAAATTAACTATTTAATTAAAAAACAATGGGTGGAAAGTAACAATGAGTTTGGAAAGGCGGGATGTGGGGGGGAGGGTTGACAAGGCAGCATCCCCGGCAGAGCTTCTGTCAGGAAGTAGTCCCGAAAGGAACAAGTAAACAGCTACAGCATAAGGAAGCTGTACTTGGCCGGTGCTCCCAAGTGAAATACGGAAGTGATGTATCTGGAGTGCCAACCAATGGGGAGCCACCGAAGAAGACCGACGGAGGGATGAACCAATGGTAAGCAGCAGGCGGGATAACACTGCTGTATAGTGATTACTGCAGGTCTTGCAAAAAGTGCATGTGCGCTGCCAAGGGTCGACCAAAAAAGTCTCAAAAATACAAAACCAGCCTAGGAGTGATGCTCTCACCTGGAATTTTTTTTTCTTCAAGTGTATGGATTTTAGAAGTGCAGCTTTCTAAACGTCTCACCAAAGGAGATTTGTATTACAAAGAAGTGGCTATTCCTCAGTGGCAAGGTGGGAAAGTATTTAAAACTGTGCAATGCCACCGGCAACACAAATCAGCATGTAAAACTTGTACCAGTGACTTTGTTATTCTCCTTATTGCACAGTGATTCAAGGCCCTTCTGGATTGGTGTGCCCTCAACCAAACTATGCATTTGCAGGTTTGTTGTCTTAGCTCCTAAAATGTAAAGCCTAGATAAAAACTATATATTATCACAAACAAGACCTGGCAAAGCTAATAGGTCTCACTTTAATGTGCCAACGACTATGTAAACACAGGCATTCACAAATGCGGTTTACATGCATTTTATCAATAAATGCTGTACATGAAAATAAAGCTACCTTACTGGCTTTGCCAATCCTAGACAGAAGACAAAAAAAGTTTGATTTTGGTATAGAATGAAAGTAGGATATAAACAACTGTATGTGACAAAAAAGGATTGATTTTGATAAAGAATGAAAATAGAAGATACATAACTGAATGTGGCAAACAGTGTGCGCTTTTCACATGCAAAATAGACACTCATGCATTCCAGTGGACGCATTCCGTAGAAGGTGGGATGATACACAAAACAGCCAATGAGGTTGGAGAAGATTACTCCTCTGGGTAAAGCTCTATGCTTACATCTCCGAATTCGTAACAATAGGAATTGCAGACAGCTACCCTGTCATTCCAGACCTAAAAATGTGATATTTCCCATGTGAAATTGACAGTGCTAGGAATTTCTTACTATTGGTAACCTCACATCTATTGAAATAAAAAAGCCCACTATGTTCCTAAGTATTTGATTCTTCAAATCATCTTGCGTGTATGAAAAATAAGTCACATTGAAAAGAGTTTATAAAAATTGTAAAAGCTGGCACTCCGTCAGGAGTACATCATGTTATTTCAGCACAAGTAAACAGAGGTTCATTTACATGCATAATGTAATTCATGGTAATGTGCTCAAGTCTGACAAGA
This sequence comes from Triturus cristatus, assembly GCF_964204655.1. NCBI lineage: Eukaryota > Metazoa > Chordata > Amphibia > Caudata > Salamandridae > Triturus > Triturus cristatus. Next base: position 1,581,522,705 of record NC_140590.1, read on the forward strand.
AATGGGTTTCAACACTGCCATTCTCCAGATATTTCACTCAAATCCCTCTTGGTTAAAGGGCCCTGCATAATAAAAGCCTATGGTTGATTGAAAGCCATGGAAGGAAATGACAGGACTCGGCTGGTGCAAAAGGGTGGAGCTTGCGGAAACATCAGCCAACCTGTTACCACGGAAACCAATATTCAAGCAGCTCTTAAAACCAGTTTTCAAAGCAATATTTCTCAAAAATCACAGATGAACCGACAAATCCAAAAAAGGCGAAAATAACCTACAAAATAATTGATATTTATTCAGAAAACATAAAATGCAGTTTTTCAGGAGGTACATTTAATTAGGTCGATCCAGGCAGGGGATGAGGGGTGAAAACACTTCTGAACAATGTGCTTCGAACCAAAACAGTCCTGGTTCACAGAAACTGCCTCTAAAAGTGCTCATTATATAGCACTTGGAGACCTTGGCTTACGGAAGAAAACCTCCCCTTATTAGAGAGAGGCTTCAAGCTGAAAAAAAGCCCCTTTGTGGAGGGTCCCACGGAGAAGGACAAAGGCCTTCTCTGCGTTGGCAGAGCTCGTGAATGACGGGGATCTGTGCCCTCGCGCCAGGATTCCCCCGCGCGCCGCCGCCATCCCCAGGCCTCAAATCCCAGGATACTGCGCGCTTGTTCAGGACTTGGTCGCTGTCCATGTTCGCGGCTCCGGGCCTGTGTCCGGCACCGCAGAGGACAGGACAATAACTTCTTTTTGCTGCCCTCGTGTCCCCCCACTTCCGAGTTTAATTGCGAGTTCCAGGGTTGTTTAGTGGCGCGCGCGCAGCTGAGCCTCGTAAATCTAGTTTAAAAAGGCGCTATTTCTCGGAAGGGGAAATGGGGCGAGGGGAAACATCTCATATCTCTCTCGGTTCTTTTCCTCTTCCTACTGTACCAGGGTGAACTCCTGCTTTCAACCTGCAACTTGTTCCTAGGGGAGGGAAGTGTTTACCCCAACTGATGGGTCACACTGAACTGTACTTGGACGTTATAAATGCTGTAACGTGACGCCTCTCTGACCGAAAAGTGCTTCGTGCTACTCAAAAATGTCCAAAAACTTTTCTTTCGTACATACATGGAGGGTGTCTACAAGCAGGCCCTGAACTCCAGCACTGTGAAGGGGCATTAAGACAATATGATGGAACTACATGATGCCCAGACGTGTGTCCTGGGCTCACTGTGCCACTGGAATCAAGCTAGCCTGGCTGAGGAGGGGTGAAACCCCCGAAACCGGTGCTAGGATGCTTGTTTCCGGTCCAGGGAGGTCCTGGCTTGGCAGTTCAGGCTGGACTGTTCCCATGAGGCACAGGGTCAGACTGATTTGCATATGGCCAGGTCCAAACTGGGGTGGCATGGTGAGCAAAAGAATGATGGATTTAACCCAGATCTCTTGACTGGGGGTGAATGTTTTCAATTGTTCCGCATTCCGTCCATCAATTGTGTGTCTTTTACTACATGAATAAATACATGTATTCCACATGCTTCCTAAAGACAAAGGTACATATTTAATGGCAAGAGCCTTGCCTAGTACCACAAGAATGATTTTCATATTAAAAGTGCTAACCATATGGTCCTTGCAGTCCCTAAAGCTAAACACAGAGTTGTGGAAGTTGTGACGTGCTTATTAATTTGGATGTCAACCAGATGCCATTGAAACACAACCCTCCATTACTATCCAGTTTATTTAAAAGCATGAATAAAGTTTTCTTTTTACATTCTGGGACGTTTCGAACCAACTGAAAAAATCGACAAAAACAAAGGGGAATGTGAAGATGAAATAAGAGTTCAAAAAGGGATGCTCTGTTATTGTCCTTTTTAAAGTTTTTTTTGCCTCAAATTACAACCACTGGTGTTAGAATTATACTTGAGAACACAGTGACTGCATTGCTACTCCACATCGACTAATTTGTAAAAATATAAATAAATAGGGACAGGTCACCAAAGTTTTTCCTCTTGCAGAGTACCAAGATTGTTTAGTTTTTACTCCACTGCAGGCCTCATTCTTCAACCAACCTAAAATCTTGTTTAGCACACGTTTGCAGATTTTCATCACTGCTCCATGCTGTGTCACGGTTTCCTCTCTTTTTCCTCCTCCTTTCTCCCTTTTCTGCCCTTCTCTCTCTTGCTTTGGGGTCCAAGTCTGATGACAAACAAGCCATGACTCCAAAAAATGAGAGTCGATGACCACCAACTGCAGAGATTTAGGACTGCTACTCCTAAGAGACTGGCCATTGAGCATGCAGAAGGTTCAATTTCTTATAAATCTTAAGTAGTGTGTTGCCAACTTTCACAGATCAAAATACCAGCCATCAGTTCACGTTTTAACGTTCTATAAAGACCAGGACATTATTCTTGAATAGAACTTTATAAGAATCTTATTCGTTTTTAAGATAGCCTTTCTGTCTTTGATCTAGTCAGGGGACATTGGGGTAACTGTATAACACATTTTAAAGTGTTTTCTACGTACATTTACTTTTCAAAGTATGCACTTATAAGGGAAAGAAATACTGGCTTTAGGTGACTTTTCTCATTTTTGCTCTGGCTGGGACGTCAAAATACCAGCCATGCTGGTATTAAATAGGCGATGTGGTAATCCTGGTCTTAGGTTGTCCCAGAGGGCATTTCAGACACAAGGACTCCTAGAGAAACTGACTTTGCTGCCAAACTAAAACAATTTGTATCTCAAGTCAGTTGGTTCCATAAACATATTTAATATAGCATTGGTTAAGTTTCTAACGCAGCACAAAAATGTGTAAAGAATTACTGTGTCAGTGTGGAAGGACAAAGCGGGGACTTTTAAGGCAATCCGATATGCCAAAGTGGCGACCAGTCATGGGACACCATGGCCTACTAAAGCTGGAGCAATCCACAGCAGCTTGAGAAAACAGATGAAACAGAACAGACACAGGGCGTTCTGCCCTGTGAATGCTTCAGAAATATACTCATCTGGTGTCCATATTTCCCCAAAAGTTGCAGAATGTTGTCCATTCTGCTGTTGCTGCTTTAAAAAGAGGGACTGAGTCATTCCTCGTGGCCTCTCATGTGAAAGGCTTGGGAATTAAGAGTACTCGGGATTCAAGTCCACCACTATGCTGCAAGCTTCTCCCGGCTCTAGTAAGTGAGAATATAGCTCAGAGTCTATGGAAATAAAAGGTGCGCAACATGCCCATAGCACCATGCTCAATCAAACATGAGAGAATCAAAAGGCCCAATTGACCAGTGGCGGCTCCTCAACTAAGGCGGAGGAGCGTCGCCCGACTGCTCACTGAGCAGTTCAAAAGGAAAAAAGGAAAATAAAAATAACGCATCATTATTACCATTTTATTTTTACGTGGCTCAGCTGGCTAGGGACAGAACAGGGCTGGGCTGTTACAGAGGAACAAGGGGAGGAGTGGTTGGGGCACTTAAGTGCGCATGACAGTTTGGCCGTTCGTCTTGGGCCGGCCAAACTGTCATGCACACTTAGCATGTTCTCCACCAGTCTGTATAGTACAGCCTGGTAGAGAACATGCACAGGCTCCTAGTCTCGGTCTGAGTGCTGAACCATGGTACTCAGACCAATCACAACGCTGCTGTAAGTAACGCAGCATCGTGATTGGCTAGGATGCTGTGTGCTTCCTGCTGCCGGACAAGAGAAGAGGACGGAGGAAAGGCAGCGGTCAGCGGTATCTAGATAAGTGTTTATTTTTTTTTATTCCCCCCCACCGTTCCCCCCCTCCCCGCCCACCACTCCCGTTTGGTAGCAGCCGCTACTGCGATTGACACAAGAATGGAAGAACTTATCCCCACCTTCTTGTGTATTTTGCTTTGTGGATAGGTTTTACAGTTTGTGGGGGTAAGGCAACTGATGGGGGCGGACACCCGCTTAATGATGGCCCTAAAACATTTTGGGTTACCTTGATATAATGGTGCCTCTTCCACATTGTAGACCTCCTTGACTTTATGGTGACCCACCCATAACATAATTTTGCCCCGGAAATATTATGGCCTTCCTTGACTTAATGTGGTGCACACTGGCGTTAAGAAGATCCTGTTAAATTATAACCCATCCTTGAAATACTCTACATCAGATTCTATTCCCTAATACTCAATTGCAATTGGAGATTTGGGATAGTAAAGTAATACATAGGTAAAGTTATTACTGGTCAACCAGTTTTACAAAATGTAGGTGAACTGGAATTAAAGTTTTTCACAGGACGTTCTTCTCTGCTTCGGTACTATGAAGACCCAACCATATCCATCTCCAATAATAAACTTTAAATATTCAGTAAAGCAAGCCAGGAACATACATGAGCGGTTAAATACCCCAAAACTGTTTGTAAATGTACAATTCAGCAACAAAAGCAAAATGTCTTCAATGAGTTTCTCTCTCTTGAATCCACCCAGAACCCGATGACAGACTGTACTGCTCTGGTTAGGTGACCTTCTGTGCTTGTGTCCCTCCACCACACACACTCTCCAATGATATCCTATGACACGCGCAATAACAATCTGGCGACCCCTGCTGGCATTAGCCTAGTCCTCCTTTGGACTAGATCAGGCCTTGTAAACAACTGTCCTAAAAGTCAGTGGGAGGCTAACCATGCAATGAACTACTAGAATACAATCAAAAGCTTTCGTTTTCAAAATGGGAGATAATTGTTACACTGAGGCTAGTAGAACCTAAAAATGTATTTATTTGATTTATAAAGTTTTATATAGCATGAACATGACACTTGAGGGTATCAGAGCGCTTTACAATGATCAAGGTGACATGCATAAAAATATCATCATCAAGGAGGGACAAGTAGGGGATAATCTCCTAGAGAGAAAACCACGGGTTCCAGGTGGGCAGCAACCAATAAAACAGTACGCACATAGTTTGCGAGAATTAATATACTCAAGTGCATCCGTTAAATCAGACGAAAAGTACTATAAAGTACAGCAGCTTCTTCTGGCAAAAGGAGGAGCGGGACTCTTCGTTCTTCCCAATTAGGAGTTTGCTCATGAGCACAAAGTCTAGACTGTTGACTTCAGTCATTTTCTAACTTCAGATTCCTATTATGAGAGATGAATGAAAGAGCCTGGATTGAGGCCAGTGCATTTATGGGACCAAAACTAATAAATTGTTATATTAAGCCACAGAAATTTGATTGTGGCCCAGCTGCCAGGAAAGCAAGGGATGCTCAGTCATGTGGTGGAGCCCGCGGAAAACAAAACTCAAAGGAGATGGAGGTGCCTAGTGGACAAGGTTGATGTTGTCTAGGACCTGCATGCCAGGGCTCAAGAGTTTGCAGTATCCTGGTACATAGCTATAAACTGAATCCACATCTGTTCTGCAGCTAAAGACACGCTACTGTCGTGGGGCAGGCTGGCTCTACTTAAGGAAGCAAACGCGTTAAAAGCAGCCCAACATCTGGCTCTCAGTTGATTGGGCAATTCGGAAAAATGACTGTAGCAAAGTTCCATACGTGGAGGAAGACATCTTCTGCCAAAAGTAAACAAGCATTTACAAATATATAGCAATTTGACGTTTATAGCCTATAACTTTAGTTTGTTTAATAGTTTTTTTTTGTTTTTTAAATACTGTCTTTTATCTAAGTAGCAATGTACCAAAAGAGGGCACAAATGTGCCATGGCCATAATTATGATGGGGTAGGCTCCCATTATGTTGTGTGGGCCTCTATTATAACAAAATTGGATTACAATATGTCAGATTCTCCATTGCGTCAAGGGTGTGTTACAATATGACAGGTTCTCCATTACACCGGCGGTGCAACACAATTAAAAGAAGACCACAGTATGTCAAGTCATGATAATGTCATGGGTGGGTCACCATGATGTCATGGAGGGCTAAAATGTGGCAAAGCCACCATTATTCCAAGCGTATCTACCATTATATCAAGCAATGCCAAAATATGCCAGGATCACCAATAGTCCAGGTTTCGCCCTCCCCACCACTACAAGTTCACCTGCCCCCACAAATTGACAGATATTCACAAAGCAAAAGACACACAGATATGCTCACTCAGACAACTTTATCACATCATTTATATGGAAATAAGGTGCCACTGCTGATTGGACTCCAAACTCTATCCATTCTGGGTAGGAGTATTGTCAGCGGCAGTGCTAAACCCCGATACATGTACAATCTAGTCCAGGTGGTGGGGGAGGGGGTAGGTGCTTGTGGACGTGTCTATTAGGTCTCTCAAATCTTTTGAGCACCATGGAGCATGGTGCGCGGTGTGTCGGACCAGTTTTCTAAGCTGCTGCTTACGACCGGTTGTGTGTGGTTTCTTCAGACTGAAAGCCACAGTGTCTATATTCTGAATGTTGGGCACAATTCAATATGGGAGTGATGGACGGAAGTGCGTTTCCTCACACAAGCAGTGATAGGACAGTAGAGTGCAGAAGAAAGATGGGGCTAATGAACCATGAATGTGTTGTGAAATGGGACAGTGTAACAGGTAGTAGAGGACACTGTAAAAGGACTAAGATGCAAGTGGTTGCCTACAATATTAGCTTGTATTTAGCAGTGGTGCGACGGGGCCCCCAAGCTCCAGGTGCCTCCCTCAGCGCAGTACTTTAGCTGGAGAGCATCTGATTGAGTCCGGAGGGGGCCCATCCACCAGTGCTTAATTAGTAAAAAATAAATAAGTGCCAGGGCTCTAGTCAGGAGGTCTCTGTAGCCTGCACCACGCACTGTCGCTGCCAGTGACGGTACCTACACAACTCCTAACCAGCACACTGCTATAAGTGTTTCAATTGAGCCTATACCAGGCCCTCAAAGCTGTAAAAACAGCTTGGGCAGCAGGTATTAGTTGTTTTGAATGCATACTGAGAGACTAAACAATTGCTGTTCTGCTCATCTCTAAATTATACAAACGGTGCCACAAAGTGATAAGTGCCGGCGCCGACAATTAAGTGCCGGTGCTGAGCACCGGTAAACACCGGCTCAAATTGAGCACTGCCATCCACGTACCTTGCAGGAAGGCCCCCTCTCGTTTCATTATGCCAGTGGTATTTAGCCAACCTGATGGCACTGCATTTGTGATAGTCAATGTACCCTCAAAGCCAGCAAAGACGCAGTGTACACAGCAGTAAGGTACTTCAGTTTTCTTATCAAAAACCAGCTCATCAGCATACCCTTAATCCTGTGCATACCATGCCCTTAGTTTGAAAACAGTTATGCTATTAAGCGTAAAAATAAAATTCATGTGTACACAGAACATTGAAACCTACTGGTGAAGCTGTTCACAGAAGCGTTAGATTGAGTTACTTTACATCCTTAGACTCTGCATGGAGACCCGTAAGTCCAAATAGTATTTAATATACACGCTGCTTGAAATATGTAAAACAGAGTTGCTGGTTTGAGCGTCAAACCAGGTTTCATTAAGACACAACAACCAACACGTGTTTCGCCCCTTCCCGGCGCACAGGGCTGGGGCTTTCTCAAGGCAGCGAAAAGGATCAATCGCATCAAAGATGTATCTGAGTTCACTATGGTCGCTGTCTGTATATGGCACGTGGAATATTCTGTGCGGTATTGGCAAACTTCAAATCTAATGCGGTCCTGGTCGGCTAATATGAGGTTGTTCAATCGACAACATGATTGTTCTTGCTGAAGCGGACATAGGAAAAACGTGAATGATACAATAGAAGAACAATGGATGAAGAGGGCTGCCTGAAAGTAAATACATTATAAATACCATTTTAGTAAATTAAAAAGATCCTGGCTAAAACCAGACCTAATAAGTTCCAGAGTTAAACTAGACACCGAAACGAGAGGTATTCATGCAGTATGGTCTCAAACACTTGTCTTTGTAATTTCTTCGGTTCTCAATGTTCAAAGAATTGGGGCATTAAGACAAGGAGACCGTGCCACGCCACCTCAAGAACTCACCCACATACATGGCTTGCGTTCAGCCAGCAGGCTGGCAATTGGTAGCTGAGAGGAGAGAAGCATCTAGCTCTCTGGCACAGGGTGTAGCATCTATTTTGAGAGAAGAGTGATAAATATATAACTTCTCTGGAGTGAATTAGAGGTAGGGGGTAATTTACTGGTGGCTAAGAGGAGAGCAACCATTAATTTTGTTGTAGCAAGGCCTGTGCCTGCAATGTTAAACACAGTGCTTGAGTGATGCTATCTCGACTTGTTTGTTTACTGGATCCTGGTCCTACAGATATCCCTAATTACAATTTACCCACAACTAACAAGGCAGCAGAGTGACGCATCCCTCCCGGCCACGTGGATCACTATTTCCTAGAGAACGGGCCCCAGACTAAAGGAATAAAGCAGCATCTACAGCAGCGGTACTCAAAGTACGGCCCGCGGGCCAGTTGCGGCCCGCCAGCCCTTTCCATGCGGCCCTCGTGTAAAACAACAGACAGTTGGCAATCAACTGCAATTCCGCCTGTTATTCCTCGGGGGCCGCATTCACTGGGTAAAGAAGCATCCGCAAAACCAGTGCCTCGCAAGCAGAGGCGCAACTAGAGCTAAATTTCGGCGGTGGGGGGAGGGGGGGCTTGAATCTTTAAGCTGTAGGCAGAGTGGAGCTGATTTCAGGGGAGGGGGGGGGCCTGAATCTTTAAGCAATAGGCAGAGTGGCGCTGCAGGGCCTCTTAGAAGGGGTGAAACAGCGAGGCCTCATTAACATGCAAATGGTCTTTTAAAGACCTGTGAAGTGCTCGGGTGCGGCTTTGTGTGCGGCTGTGTGTGCGCAGCGAGGCTGTCTCATCCCGGGCTGCCACATGCGACGGGGGTGGGGGGGGGGGGGGGCTGAAGCCCTTTGAGTCCAATGGGTGTTGCGCGTTGCAGATCCTCTGCCCTTAAAACTCGATGGGAGATAAGACGAGTGAACAGCAACGCAAAGCCCTGCTTTTTCAGCAGTCTCTCCTCTGCGGGCCGCACACCACCGTAGGCATCTCTAATGCCTCTCACCAGGGCCCACGAGCCTCGATTTGCTCCTACCCCTCTGTGGCGAACAGGCTAGCATCGCTGGTGCTGCCCTACCTGCGGCCTCACAATGCGGCCTCCCCAAACCCACCCAAGCCCGGGAAGCAGCGAGAGGGAGGGAGACAGAGAGAGAGAGAGACCGAGAGGGAGGGAGACAGAGGGACACAGAGGGAGACAGGGTGACAGAAAGAGGGAGACAGGGAGAGAGAGAGGGAGACAGGGAGAGAGAGAGGGAGACAGGGAGAGAGAGAGGGAGACAGGGAGAGAGAGAGGGAGACAAAGGGAGGGAGACGGAGGGAGACAGAGGGAGACAGAGGGAGACAGAGGGAGACGGAGGGAGACGGAGGGAGACAGAGGGAGACGGAGGGAGACGGAGGGAGACGGAGGGAGATGGAGGGAGATGGAGGGAGACAGAGAGAGACAGAGAGAGGGGGAGACAGAGAGAGGGGGAGACAGAGAGAGGGGGAGACAGAGAGAGGGGGAGACAGAGAGAGGGGGAGACAGAGAGAGGGGGAGACAGAGAGAGGGGGAGACAGAGAGAGGGGGAGACAGAGAGAGGGGGAGACAGAGAGAGGGGGAGACAGAGAGAGGGGGAGACAGAGAGAGGGGGAGACAGAGAGAGGGGGAGACAGAGAGAGGGGGAGACAGAGAGAGGGGGAGACAGAGAGAGGGGGAGACAGAGAGAGGGGGAGACAGAGAGAGGGGGAGACAGAGAGAGGGGGAGACAGAGAGAGGGGGAGACAGAGAGAGGGGGAGAGAGAGAGAGGGGGAGACAGAGAGAGGGGGAGACAGAGAGAGGGGGAGACAGAGAGAGGGGGAGACAGAGAGGGGGAGACAGAGAGGGGGAGACAGAGAGGGGGAGACAGAGAGGGGGAGACAGAGAGGGGGAGACAGAGAGAGGGGGAGACAGAGAGTGAGGGAGACAGAGAGTGAGGGAGACAGAGAGTGAGGGAGACAGAGAGTGAGGGAGACAGAGAGTGAGGGAGACAGAGAGTGAGGGAGACAGAGAGTGAGGGAGACAGAGAGTGAGGGAGACAGAGAGTGAGGGAGTGAGACAGGGAGGGAGGGAGTGAGACAGGGAGGGAGGGAGTGAGACAGGGAGGGAGGGAGACAAAGGGACACAGACAGAGGGAGACAGAGAGAGAGAGGGAGACCGGGAGAGAGAGAGTGAGACCGGGAGAGAGAGAGTCCCTGTTTGGCAGTATGTCTTATGACCAAATGGGCTGCTCTATATGAGACAGCACGTTGCGTACGATATACTGCCAAACAAGGACTCGGGGAACTTTCATTCGCATACTACTGACTGTGTGAGCCTCTGAGGAAGAGAGTCATCGAAACGCGTTGGGCTCAGTCAGGTGTGAATAATTACAGGCAAGCGCGACGAACCATACCTAATAAAAGCTTGTGGGGAAAAGCAGCTTGTGTTCAAGTGCGGTTCTTCTGATGGACAAATCCCCAATGAACTGTATACATATGTGTGTGTGTGTATGCTGGGTCTGGTGGCTCAGTGGACGAATGCGTCCGCTGCAGGGGTCTGTGTTCAACCTCATGGTCAGTTTTTTTTAGTTGCTCTAGCCCCGCCCCCTCCACCACTGACCCCGCCCCCACAGGTGCGGCCCTCGGCCACAAACCACACTGTAAATTTGGCCCCCGAGAGAAAGTTTGTAAGTACCCCTGATCTACAGGAAGCAAATAGGGGCCCGCGGCCCTTATTGCAGTGGTGTAGCGTGGGCAGGGTCACTAGGGGGCGGTTGCCCTGGGTGTAATATTTTTAGGGGGCGCAACATTTGAGGGGGTGGGAAAAAAATCGTACTAGAAATGTTTTTTCTTTTACAATTTTGCACCAGAAAGTGCTCCCGGTCCACGGGTTAGGGGGTGCAATACTTGCCGTGCCCCACCCACGCTACACCGCTGCCTTTTTTGCTCCTGCAGGATGGTATTTTTTCTTAAAGGTCAGCAATAAAACAAACTCCAGAAAATCGTACTTCTTTTGCTGGCTCATTTTATTATTCAGCGATGAGAAGCATCCATTTTAAAACCGTCTGCCCAGGACTAATGGGGCAGTCATGTTTAAAGTCATGGTGAACCGCAGTCTGTTTATCATTATATGTATGTGGGCAATAATCCTCCACACAATCCAAAAAAATGTATGAAGCAATCCGTGTCACCAAGCACCCAACCCCTAAGAGCTATCCAGAGCTAAAAGAAAGGCCTTCAAATAAAAAATATTGAACCCACCCTGGGAGAGGATATCTAATTTATTTACCCAATCTCTTCTAGCAGCATGGATGATGAATACTTCCCCAACTTCACTTCTACCCGTTTTGGGTATGCCTTGGGCACTGCTACGTCAGGAGATATGGGACCCTAGGGCTCTGGGTTGTGCACATCATTTTAGCAAATATTTCACATAATCACGGGCAATCCCATATATCGCTTGATGAGTTATAGAACTGCAAAGGCGATCAGAACGGGCAATCGCAATTAGTGCAGCCAATGCTGGGATCTTGTTGGGCCTTCTTGGTGTCTTGACCCTGATTCAGACTGTGCCGGAAAATGGGCTAGGAATTCGAAGAATGCAGAAAAAAATGATACATACCTGTCAACTAAAACTGAAATTTCACTGTGTGAGGAGGGGCGGGGCCTTGGAGGGGCATGGCCTCGTGGAGCTGAAGCACCTGAGAGGCCCTTTTGCCCCTGCCCGCCCCTAATCACCCTGCTCCAAAACCAGGGAAAAAGCTTGCCGAGACTGGTGCCGATGTCCTAGGGTGATTTCACACCCGTTAATGGACATCAGCAGTTCAAAGCCTCGGAAAACGAGCTGAAAATCCTGTTTACAATGGTTTTCAACTAATTTTCCCTGCCACAGGGTGATATCGGCTACTCACCGGGAGACTGTGTAATAGGAGCCGATATCGTGTGTCACACTGTGGCACCGTGTGAGTTGGCAAGTATGCTGATATCCCAGGGTACAGTAACTGCCGGGCGTGATAAATGCCTCTTATTCCAAGTTTTCCTGTGTTAAATGAGGAATGATATGTGGAATGTAAATGGGAAAGAGAGATACTGGACAAAGGAAAGACAGAAGAAAAGAAATTCTCATGACTAAGTTGGAACTGAAGCAGAAACAAATCTCATTACCCTCAATTCTCCACTTTTTACTGGAATGTAAGGTAAACACATCTGCACAGTAGGTTTCTACACATCATGTAAAAGGGGCTAGAACGCTCAACTTAATCAAGATCACTTCAATGTACTGCGCCGAGTGTGAGCATACAGGCCTTGCACAAAGTCCTTTATGTACCCTGAATGGCCACGAGACACCAGGACTTGTTTCCTTATTTAGTAACGATTTGTTGATATCTCTGTAATATCATTCTCCCTTAATAATTCAAGGAATCAATTTCTGAATTAGTTTTGCTCCAGGCCCAGAAACTGTAGGAGTCTTAGCAGTCTGGCACTTTCCTGCTGCGCATCAAATGAAATGAAGGCAAATACAGGGAACCAAGCATGATTGCAAAGCTGAGAGTTCAACAGGAGGCATGACAGGTTTGATGGTCAGTAGGTGGGCTAGCCCTTTAATCATAAAGAGGTTGCAGATGAGCTCGAGTTACTATCCCTGAAACTGTAAGTCAGTGGTACAGACATCCTCAAAAAGTATAAACTATTGGAAGATTACATTGCAATTATGATCAAGCTACAACTTTTATCAATAAACTGCACTACACAAGAGTTGCCAGATATACATGACAAAAAGGACTATGTATTACACATTTTTAGACTAAATGTATTTCCTGTGGCTATCCTGGAAATCTGAAGGATGTGCTTGACCACGCCCACATTGGACCACCTGGGCCCTGAGCCCTACTGGGTATGATCCACTACTAATCTTTATAGGAGGAGCAGGGAACTGTTGCCTCCACTTGAGGTCATATTAAGATCCAACATAAACAAAGTGCTTCCCTTTGTCTTTTTCAGGTAGCTTGTGAGAAGAATTTCATAAACTTCTGATGCAAACTCGAGGAAATACTCGTAGGGCCAAGAGAAAAAGCACAGAATGATGATCCGGACGTTGTCCCTTGTATTCAAATTATAGACATTTACGACTAGTTCCATTCTGACCCAATGAAGGATTGTCCAAGTTCATCAAGGAGAGCGAAATCCTTGCCAGATTTTCAGGACAACCAATAACTTAGTTAAGAATTTCCAGTTTAGGTTAGCTCCATGCACCTGCTGTGATATACCACAAAATCTGGCATGGATCTTGTGCTTCTGGACCCAAGCTAAACACCCCTGCCCAATACATTTTACTAGCATCTTAACACCACCGTCGTATTCTGATGCAAAGGAAGCACAACAGGGCTGGGAAAAGTTTGGAAGCATTGTGTATGACCTGGCTCTCAGAATTGACGCTTCACAATGGAGAGGAAGATGAAAACAATGGCACTTCATCACTGTTTTTTGTTTGCATTAGGAGAATAGATTACTGAGGAGTACATATTGAAGCCGTGCCAGAAACCATGCTAATCTGATCTCATTGCAATGACTGATGCCTAGGCACCACTGATCTTCATGACGAGAAGAGGAACTGGTCTGTCAATGCCACAAAGAGTGACAACACTTAAAACTCCAAAACACATTGCTCAAGGAAGCATTGGAATTTTAGCCAAACGCAACTATTGTTCAAAGAGCCATTTTGTTTTCCGGTTGCCAATTGATGCAGTGTATTGGTGAGTATAGTTTGTTTTTTTTAAGTTGGAACCAATAAAAATACATCTGTCTCCCAAAATTACAAAAGAGTCTTTTGCTCTTCATTTGTGTGTTCTTTGTTGACTTCCCATTCTGGCCCAATCCCTTGTCCATCTGGCTTTTGATTCTGCGTAATCAGTTTATTGTCTAGCTCTCTAGGACCTGCTCTATTCAAATGCTCCCATATCTGTAATCCTTATGCATATGATTTGATATGCACACTTTCTTTGCCCCGCACTGAGGGACTGACTCCCTGCGATTTTTCACTTCCGCTTCTGACCCTTTGTGCACCATTGTTTATAGCCACACACTTTCCCTCTTGCAGTTTGCTTGGTTCCCAACTATCGGCCAGTCCCCAATATGCTCCCTAATGTCAGCTAAAGTTAAATTACCCTGGTCAAGTCACATAATCCCTCATCGGAGCATTTAGTGGCCATTTGGGCTCCGTCAGCCTTATTTCAAATTCTCGGACGGCTCTGTACAGGTCTACCTCCAGGTCCCGATGCCCTCTTTCCCCTCGTTTTCTGGCATGACCCTTATGGTCATGATTCCCATTCCTTTGCCCAACATCCAAGGTCATCTTTCAGGAGAGCTCCCCTTCTTACTTGACACTTTTCCACTCTTGTTACCGAGCCCATAGCTGAACCGTTGGGCCATCCCTGGGAAATGCGTTTGGAGCACAGCTTGCACATCCAATGCTTGGATTAGTATGGTCTAACCATGCCTTTGAGAATTCCAACATGTGGCCTGGGCTACCTGCTATTTCATGGCACTCGGTGTATCCATCCCCAGGCCTCCTTCAGCTAATAGCATTTTATGTAAAATCCGACTCCTTGTAGGGGCTCTTGTTTGGGCTACTTTGGCCAGGAGAGATTTAGACCAGCACCAATGAGCCCAATGGGCTTCTCCAGGTTGTCTCTAGCGTCATGGTCCAGCTCAAGGCCTACCTAAAACTTGCCATTTCCACATTAGAAGGGGTGGGTATCATATTAAATCATCGTTTTAATATAAATGCACAGCCTTACTCAAGTAATGCAGTGCAGCTTTAATCTCCGACAACTAATAAATATATAATGCACAACTTGTAACCCAAACACCATTGGATAATCCAAAATCCTTAAGGTCAGTGATGCTAATTTGCCTCAATGACTCCACTTACGGAGATATCACACCAGGGCTTTCTTTACAAATTTGTGTTGCAAACAAGGTTGTAGCTGGATTGACTGGGTCGGAATAATTCATCAGAGGTCCCTATTACGTACTTATGCATTCATTGTGTGGGTGACCCAATCAGAGACCATTTAGGTAGGAAACTCACAATTGGTCCCCTAGTACCTCATACATTAGGATGTATGTGGGGCTAGGTTTTGGAAATTGGGATGGCTGGACAGATGCATTTATCTTAAAGTGTCCAAGGATGGAGTCGCTGATGATGCTCGAGTATGGTAGGCCGGATACCTTGGTTAACGAGTGCGATTGTGCACCGGCAGATTCACGGGTGTGGGTGGATGAATAGTTGCATCAAGAAATTTGTGAATGAGGCTGCACCAGTGGGGGAGGAAAGCAACACGGATGGGCCCACAGATTCCCTCACTCATGCATTTATGGGTACATCCATGAGCATAGACAGATGAGGTCTTGCGCAAAGGTGTATGTATTATGGATGGATTATTAGCGGATGGAGACATGAGAGAGGGTGGAAGTATTCATGAGCACAGGTGGATATGAATTAATGGACGACAAACTGGAAAAAAACATACATTTTGTATTTCGGATGTTGACAATCTGACCTTTCCTTTAGCGTGTTTTTTAGGGAGTTTGTTTGGCGTGTTTACGATTTTAGCTTTTTGCTACAGTCTGTGTTGCAACAGTGTTGAAGAAGAGTTAAGCTGCACTTAGATTTCCAGGGGAATGGTCTACGTTTTGCTGCCACGAGAAACTGTAACACTGAAAAAACACCGCACGTCATTTGTTGTGATTAAAGTTAGAAACATTTTTACATTGATGGATGAGACAAAGACGTCTCTAGAAAGAAACAATTGCCGCACTTTGTGAAATGAGCAAGCACCAACTCTTGATATGGCCGCTGACGTCAGTGTGACGTCATTATTACCCTGAATAGGACGAACAAACAAGGAAATCCTCCAGTAATGATGCAAAAACTCACCAACAGGTCATGCACGATCTGAACAAAGCACCAATCACACAACGCATAACCTGTACACCTCACCGAAACCCTCCTCCTTCCAAATGCTATAGATTTGGCATTAACGCAGCATTAAAGCCAAATCTAAACAAGCATTGGCAAATCCAGTAGGGTTGCATAGGCAGTCAGCCTTTTAGCTTTGTCAAGGCTTGATTTGTCATGATTTTTGCAAAATTTTACTGTTGAAGCTGCTTGGCCTTCACAGTCTTACAGAAATTAAAATAAAGAAAAGCGAAAATAATATTTTAGTCTCAAAAAAGCGCACATTGCTATTTTTGTCCCTGGTACTTAAGTGCATTTATGGGAACTATTTTGTGTAGATGGGCTCTCTTGTTAAAGGGTAGAATACAGTCACTGAAAACGAAGCTACCCATTGGCTGAAGTGGGCCAATATATTCCCCCAAGCTATTGTGGGTGGAAGAAACACATGAATGGCACATTAACAGACCAATGGATGGAGAGGGCTGGCTGAAAGCCCCTCTAAGTGGAGGATATTATATATACACGTTTGGTAAAATCAAAAGATCTAACCTACAGAAAAAAAGTTGGCTAGATTACCTTGACAAAATATATGTACCCCCCTTTTCGTATTTACCAAATATACCTCGCTTTGCTGAAAAGAATACTCTTCAGGAGTATCACCTGTAGTAAAGATGGGATTAAATATGGTATTTCTGAGCACTATTAAACTTAATGGAGTCAGTCTCCAAAGACAAACTACTAATATTAAGAATTTGCATAGCGCCTTATCAGCTAGAGAATGGAGGAAATATATGTGGCAGCGTCCGCCCACAGGTAGATCTGAACACCGCCGCATTTACAAGATGCTATGCACATCTCCCTTGCATAATCTTGCACACTCTTTGAAAAAGGCTGCTTTCTGTTCAATAGTCTCCCCTCTCATCTTATTCAAACCCATCAAAGGGAGTTTACAGCCATGCTCACTGTTACTCTATTGATTTTAGGCAACCGCAAACTGGCACTGGAAGAGAAAAGCAGCAATTTGATGCATAAAAATTCCAGTCTAATCAGACTATCCTTGCAGAACTCGGGATGGCTTTCTGCTTGATTACTTAAAACCACAGCATAGGATCCCCAAGCCGCCACTTAAATTTGATGTCCTCCACTTCACAGCCTACATTACACAGACTGTCTATTCGCAAAATCTGAAAATACTTCATTTCCAGCTTAGGCATGTGGTGCTGGCTGAAGCCATTACTATGACATCACCCATCTTCACTCTGACTGCTCATTATCAATCGCCCGTCAATACATAAGTGGTACAATCATCTGTAAATACTGCAAAGGGAAGTGGATTAGTCCAATCCTGGGCCAGCACTTGTATAAGGCGAAATAAGACATCAACCTCATTGTACCAACTGAGCACGGTGTGAAGATACAGCAAAAGGCCCCTAAAGCTGCTTTTGTTTATCAATGTGTCAGGAGTGCTCCAGAGGCAAAATGCTGTTTTGCCTAGAGTGCTGAAAATTCTCACATTTTTTGTGACCAAATAAAGGGCTCAACACACACAGCTCTACTTAACAGGTATTGACTGTCAAAAACGTCTCTTTTATTCCCAGTGCTTAATTTCAGCCCGTGGAGGCAACCAACACTCATTTTCTGGGAATGGCAATGAGTTTACCTGACCAAACTTTGACCAAGAGCAAGACAGAGAAATACAAAGGGGGGGCACAAAAAGGCAGAAAACAGCGAGAAAGAGAGCAGGGATGAAAAATAATCTGAAAGAGTGAAATACAGAGGCAGGGAGTGTCTGGTGGTGGAGTCATGAAGTGGAATCAAGATTAGACAGGCTTGGTATTCGGTGCAATAGACATTGGATAGCATCGACAATGGGCCTCCGAGTACAACTTTGGGAACTGGTTTTGTTTTTTTACAAATTAAGCACTGCATTTACCACATCCTGACATGCTAAAACCCACCCCCTCCGCCCCTTATATTAGGACCAATATAATAATCCAATGCTTAATTCGTAAAAGAGTAAGGGTTTAGGTTCAAAGTTTTATTCAGAAGCCTGCGGTCCGCACTAACAAAAGGTCAGGGTGCCAAATATACCAAGATTGCATAGCCTTGATTTCACTTCATGCCTCTTTAATCCACCACTGGATGCTCCCTGCCTCTTTACGTCACTCTTTCGGGTTCTTTTTCATCCCTGCTTTCTATCTCAGGCCCTGTTTTTCCATCTCTGTCTTCCTTCTTCTTTCCCCATCGAGTGTTTTTCTCTCTCTTGCTCAGGATCAAAGTTTTCTTGAGGAAAGAAAGTGCTGGTCCCCAAATAGGAGTGCTGGTGGGTGCTTTTGTCTGAGGTTTCTGTGGCCCACCCTAATCTCCCGCTACCTAGATTTTAGTCCTACTGAAGGAGATGTTTATGCTTCACAAAAAACTCAGAGCAAACTGCACAACTACAGATCTACAAAATAAAGCCAACTCCAACCAGTCTTACCGCTGACAAAGCCCAACCTAGACAATCCTCCACCACAAGGACCTAGGGCGATGAATATATCCCTTGATACCAAGTTCCTGGCATTCTAAGCACTGTAAACAACAGGTGTTGCCACAACCCAAGGCAATGACACACTAATAACCTTGAAAAGATGAAATGCGGAGTTAATCTTGTCTAGTGGCTAACCGTTGCCCTGCAAGTCACGCCAGAAGTGGTCAACTTGTTGATACCAATTTTGCACCAAAGATGTAGAGGGCTATCTGAGACGGAAGCATAGTCCCAACTCGAGGCTTTTGTCGACATGCAATGTCTGGATGGATGTTGTGGAGGGAAACATCAAGAAACTGACAGTGTTCTTAGTAAAATGGGGTGAAATATAGGTTGGAACCTCTAAAAAGGGGGATGTTTACTTGCCAGCTGTGCAAAGGGTGGGCTCTTTCAGCGCACAAAGCTGTGACAGCCTTATGCAGACCACGCCTCATCTGGACAGATGGAGTGGCATGACCAGACTGAAGTTTAAACTACATCTGGATGCAATATCTGTCACACTATATATCCATATACAAGCTGGACTTCGACCCAACCACGCTGCGTTCCATTCTAGCTCTCAATTGGAGTAGACTAGAAACCATAAACTACTAACAAGCACAAGTCAATGATGCTTTTGTTTCGCCATGGGGTTTGCAAAACTTTATTCCTGGGGAAGCTGCCGACCATCAATCTAAAATAAAGACAATGGTTAAAAAGCTAAAATATGTTTTCGTATCAAAAAGCCTACATTGCCAAAGTATTACTTGGCACTTAAGGGAACTACTTTGGTTGCGGATGTGCTCCCTGCGAAAAGGAGAATGACGTCACTTACACTGCAAGCTAGCCAATGGCTGAAGCGTTCTGACACACAGTGCCATGCTGTATGCTGCAGATGGGCAGAAGAGAAATTTGAATAACAATAACAGACCAATGGTTTAACAGGGCAGACTGAAAGCCCCTATAAGTGTTTTAGGAATACAATTTTGGTAAAATCAAAAGGTTTGGCTAACGCCACTCCTAAAGAACAAGCAAGACTCAGAAACCAATCTCATAATCTGCTCCTTAGAAGCAGCGGGTATCTAAGTTGTTTACGCCCTTCGGAATCTTTGCTGCTTCCATTAGCTGTACTAAACGTTTGACGCTACAGATAGAAAGCTGTTTTTTTTACCATTCCAATAAAAGTCGACACTTGAATTCCATATCTAGACAATATCCCAATGATGTTAGCCCATCAGCAATAGTAGTCATTTCAACCAATCATTTCGGCATGTTAAAATGACAACTGGACTTTTTAGAATCTGGGGCATTGGTGTGCTTTGGGTCATGCCCTCAGAAGAGATAGGTAAATGGATCACAGCAGGTATTGGCGTTTTGCAGGTACTGTCATAAAGAGATCACACAGCCCACAAATGTGATGTCAGTCAAGAAATTCCCAGAACCCCGCTGTCTGTGGGAATGATACCCATTAGAGTGGGATTGATTGCGATTTAACCAGTGTCACATCACAACATAAATCAATTTCTTCTGCTTGGGAAATCTGTACAGTCTTACCTAAATCCTGTCTGTAGAGATTCAACAAGCTGTTATCCTGAAATAGACCCCAGAGCAATGGTCCAGAACAAGAAAACAGGACATCTATGTCACTGCTACAATTGCCCCTAAGATGAATTGTGTTTAGCACCCAAGTTTCATGATCCGGAACCGCACAGCTGTTTCACCTCTGGCTTGATACCAAACCAAAATGTAGTGAGAAATTCTGAGTAAATTACTTTAATTTGCTATGCTTCACAAGAGTCAGCATGTAATTTGACATAATTTGATATAAATATGTGTCATGTAAAATATATCTTGTTACATGTCAAATACAACTGTCCAGTGTCCAGTCAGGTGTCCAACAGTATCCAAAATACATATTTACATATTTCCATCAAATATAAGTTTCCTTATTTCATTTGGGCTTGAATGACATACACCATGCTCTTCTGTGTAAAGCAGTTTATGTCTGAGAGGTTTTCTGTAAGGCTCTGCTTTCCTGAGCCCTCAAAAGCGCACACAAGTGATAATTGAAGACAAAAAGCAGGAAAGGCTGATTTCTGAAAGGGAAGTCCTGAAATGTATTCTTGCAAACAGATCATCAAGCCTGGAATCTTGATCACGCAGATAGCACGATGGCAGAAAATACCCCTGTCACCCTGACTGAAGACATCCAGTAGGCATTTTGGAGAGCGGTGTACATTGCATTCTGGTTTAAAGTGGGAGATCTTTCAAAGAATCAGGCGCCCACAGGCAGACAGTGCACTTTTCTCAGCACCTTCAATATCCACTTGTCAACTGGTTGCACCAGGCGAGCAGACGGCACCACATTAGTGCAACTGGGTGCAGATAGTCCCAAACAATCCTGATGGCTAAGCATCCCTGGGTAGGAAAAGATTTTATGCAGCAAAAAGCCAGAGGTAGGAGATGGATGTATTGGTCACTGCTCCATCTGAAGAAGTCATTGAGTGAACCAAATCACTATCGAGGCATATGCATCACCCCCTCATCCATAGTTGTGGCAGAGTAACACTTCGAGACTGACAAGAATTTATGCAGAGAGATCCAAAGCAAAATCTATATGGTGATATAATACAAAGGTCAACGAGTTGGGACTAATTGAACCCCAGAGACTAATGTGCATGACAGCAATCAAGATACATCTGCATAGAAGTTACTCAACAGTATAATAAAATGTGCGTGTAGTCCGCATATGTATGAAAGCAGCAACCCGTGGCCTGAAGCTATTCATGAAGCATCTGAACACCAATGTTAAACCATGCAGTGAAGCGTGAGCCCCATGGGACTCCACAGAATGACAGACTAGCCCAGTATAACTCTGTCCAATATCATGCATCACCCTCTGAAGATGGAAAAGAGGTAAACCACGCCTGTGCTAGCAAGGGTTCAGCTGCACTCTTCACTAGCAAACCCAGCAAAAATCAAGCAACTCCAAAAGGTCAAATAACGTATATGGCAGCTTCACCCTGGTCCATTATTAACAAAATTACTGCTCTGGACATATCGATCCCTATTGCTCCATGGAAGCCGATTTGATAATCTCCCACAAGGCCTTATTCTGCTAGGTGAGCATGTAGCCCGATTGTTTTCATTTCTCTAGGATTTTGGGGAAAATTGATGCCATAAATTGATTTACAAATTGAAACTGTGGGGAACAAATGGGGGAAGCTGTATTTCTCTAGGATGCATGATATCAGGAGATCAAAATAAATAAGGAGCATATACCATATTTGTAAACTCGAGGCAGCAATACTGCCAAACAGTCTGATGGGGCTATGGCGGTTCTGGGTTAAAGGTTGCCATAAGGTTTTTTTTTAATAATCAACTCCATTGGCAAAAGTGGTTGAGGATTAATATGTATTGTGGTTTGGTTTGGTTCGGTTCGATCAGAATGGATACATTTGAAATCGGTATGCTTTAATTTTAATAAAGTCATAATCATCTATTTTCTAATTTTGTCAAAATGTATAAATCCAGTTATGTCTGGCTTGACGCTGCACCAGTCTGTAAGACATACTGTTACCAATTCTTTAACACGTACATAGAGTGGGCTGTGGGTCAACCCCACAGGAGTATCACCATTTCACCTTATGTTATTGCTTGTTTGGTGCATCAATCCTCCTCCGACAGAATGCTTGCATTGTGAAGCATGGGGGGGACTAGTTTACTTTTCAAATGTACACTGAATCGTCATACATTAAATTCATTATCTCACAAATGCACTGTATACAAAAAGCTATCGTTTTCAGGGGTTTTTCCCCCCACTGCAGTTGGGTTTTGTTTTTATATTTCAGGACTCAAAATGCAAGCCAGACCTATTGGTTTTCCCAATGCTTGTTTTTATTTGGAAGCTGTGCTAGTACAGTATTAGGAGGGTTCTTAATTTGCGTTTCACTTGTTTTTCCAGACTCTCTCCCAGGCATTTAGTGCGGTGAATATCAAACACAACGGAGGGTCTGACCAGGAACTATGACATTTTCTTCAAGAACCGTGTATTTCTCGTGTTCGTTTACTTCTTAATAATACCGGGTCTGCAGTATCAAAACTGTAATCTACAAAGAGATGGATGGATTACCTTCACAAATCAACAGGACTAAATTAAAAAAATATATTAATGAAAATGTCTGCGTGTTATGTTTGTAGTCCAGTCATAACCACTCAACGTTTTTTGTTATGAAAGGAAGGCATCAGTGTGCTAGTTACAATAAACAGTAAAATGATTACTGCATAATACAGAAAGTATGGTTCAAAACAGCAGCTAACCTCTTAGGAAGTGTTCACACAGGCCAGTGACGGCCCAGCCCTTCACACCTTGCTGTCTCTCGTTAGCTAATTAAGGGGTAGCTCACATACCCATAACACCCCGCGTGCATATTATCATGGAGGTGACAAGGCCAGGCGACCTGCACGCCTGAAACGAGGTTTCCTCGCAGCAGTTGCATGGTGTGCCGGTTAATAAACATCTGAAGCGGACCACACAGAAAAAGACCAAAACTCAACTGCATCTGGATCACATTTAAAAGCCCTTCCCATAAATGGGAACCCAGAGGCCATGACTGCCCAGAGACGTTGTCTCCGTAACCGCGTGGACGCACGCACATCTAAACGTGAAGAACGTGGCTGGATACGTGCAGGTTTACAAAAAAACGTAAATCAACGTCGCTGGCTTGATACGCTATCGTGGACATGCACGCAAATTTAATTACGTCGAAAGACAATTATTGACCATTTCTTTATTTCTATCAACTGTTGACATTCCTACACCTTACGTTTCATTGGTAAGAGGGAAATGGCGATTTTACGGTTATCGGTTCTGAAGCACCTAAGAGAAGGCTCGCAAGCAGCATCAGATAAAAGGTTATGTTGTAACATATGTGATCTTCGTGTTCTCATCAAAAAAGGTAAATCCAGCGGCGACTCCTCTGCTAAGGCGGATGAGCGGCACCCCACAGGAAAAATAAAATAACGTTATTATCATTTTATTTTTCATTATTGGCTATGTAAAGATGTAGGCGGAGCTGTGCTTCCCACAGTACAGGTGCAGGAGTGGTGAGCACTCTCTTTTAAGTGCACATATTGGGCCAGCCAAAACATCATGCGCACTTTGCATGTTCTCCACCAGCTGTGTTCCAGTCCTTCTCTGAGAGTCTAACCACAGCATTCAGGCCAGTCACAATGCTGCTCTTCCTCCGGTTTTAGTCATGTGGATCCATGAATCGGTGGTCATTCCCAGTTGGGTGGAGCGAGGGTGTCTGGCGGGTATGTGGATGAGAGGTGGTGACATGCAGGTCTTGCATCATGGAGAGGTTTGTAGGCATGTGTGAGGAGCTTGAAGGTGATTCTTTTGGAAGCCAGTGGATTTCTCAAAGGTTTTCAGTGATGTGGCTGCGGCAGGGGATGTTGTGGATCTGTCTGGCTGCGGTGTTTTGAACATTCTGTAGTTTCCTGATGACTTTTCTGGGTGACGCTGGCATAGAGTGCGTTGCCGTAGTCAAGTCTGCTGGTGATGAGTGTGTGGGGGACCTTCTTTCTGGATTCTGTGGGGTTCCATCTGAAAGTCTTTCGAAGCAGACAGAGCGTGTGGAAGCAAGAGGAGGATATGGCATTGATCTAGCGGTTTATTGTGAGGGAGGAGTCCAGTATGAGGCTGAGGTTATGTATGTGGGGTGAGGGGTTCCCAGTGCGAGGGGGGGCACCAGGAGTCATCCCATGCTGAGGGGGTGGGTGCCAGGAAGCGTACTTCGGTCTTGTCCGAGTTGAGTTTGCAGCAGCTACATTTCATCCAGGTGGCAACGGGCATCATCCCACTGTAGAAGTTGATTCTGGCGGCTGTGGGTTCATTGGTGAGGGAGAGGCTCAACTGGGTGTCATCGGCATAGGAGACGATTTTTAATGCATGGTTCCCGACTATAGCAGCGAGGGGGGCCATATAGACGTTGAAGAAGGTGGGGATTAAGGATGAACCCTGGGGCACTCCGCAGCTGATCTCTGTAGGTTCTGAGAGAAGCGGAGGTAGTTTGACTCGCTCTGTTTAGCTGGTAAGGAAGGAGTGGATCCAGTCCAGGGCCTTGTGATGGATGCCAGCGTTGCAGAGTACCATAATCATGGTACAGTGGGAGACCGTATCGAAGGCCGCCAAGAGGTCCAGTAGGATGAGGGCTGTGGTTTCGCCTTGGTTGAGGAGGGAAAGGAGGACATTGGTGGTGGTGAGGAGTGCAGGCTCAGTGCTGTGGTTGCTTCGGAATCCGGATTGGGAGATGTACAGGACGTGGTTCCCTTCGATGAACTCTGAGGGTTGGGCGTTGATGGCCTTCTCGATGATATTGGCTGGGAAGGGGAGCAGGGAGATGGGTCTGAAGTTCTTGATGTGTTTTGTATGGTAATGTTACAAGTAAATAGCATGGAATGGATATGTGTTTTTGCGGAAGCAAACAACTGTAGAATAATATTGGTTAAGATTAAAATGTCAAGTGACTGCTGCTCTATCAAGCCAAACCTAAACATCCATGTCGGTTAATGAGACTCGTCCTCCCAGCTGTGCTGCCGCCAGAGAAAAACCACAATGAATTATCTAGTTATCTAAGACACTGCAACAATATTACAATGTCACATGTGAATAAATGTATGGAATTTAGTCATGATCAATTACTTAAAATCATTACATGAAACAATGAACACAGTATTTCCTGGGAACAAATATGAAGGTTGCTAAAACCCTATTAAAAGACTGTCGCCATTACTTCTTAAAAGAAATAGCATCACAATCAACATTAAAATTGTTAAAAGAAATAGCATTGCGTTCGAGCAGCATACATATTAACTCTTAACATACAACTGGAACCAGGTTATCTTTTTTAATGATAAAATAAGATTAGATAAAAAGGCTCAGAGTTAAAACAGAAGACCAAAAAGTGCAGAATGCTCATGGTGCAACTTGACTAGCAGTGAGGGCACAATTGTTTTTTCAAAAGTCCTTTAACGCATGTGGGATTCATTAATTTGTAGGTTTCGCCTACGCAGCGCGCATGCGCTAAATAGGAGACCTTTAGCCGTCGTTCAGCTCTTTTTCAGAGCACATAGTCATGCTTGTGGCGGCATACAGCTTGCAGGAGTGTGCAGCGGCGCGCCACAAGCACGAGTATGTGCTTTGAAAAAAAGCAGACTGCTCTCCCCAGTGCACGCGCACCACTTGCGGGTGCACCCCTACGCCTCTCTCTCCCGCTACAGCTTGCAAGTACAAGCAACTTGCTCATAGTGTCAATCAAGTTACTTGCCTTTCGCAAGTCGCAGGAGCTTCGTGAGTTTTCATATTTGACTGACAATTGTGGGCGCAAGTGATGCTTTACTTTGCCCCTGATATTGGCCTCGCCTCTCATACTGTTAAATCCGCAAAGTACTGTTGAAGCGCGCAGGGTCGCAGTGTAAAACACAGTTTACGACAATCTGTTTACCCTGTACAGTGCTTCAAGGGGCATGGTTCTAGTTCGCGCTCCTCTACCCTACAGGCAGGGCTACGGCTCACGCAGGCTTCGTCAAAAGACCAATAGAATAACCTTTAATGTAGATGACGTGAAGTTGGTGTAATTTGCAGCAGCATCACTCAGCGCCACCACAGCATCACTCACTCAGCGCCACCACAGCATCACTCAGCGCCACAACAGCATCACTCAGCGCCACCACAGCATCACTCACTCAGCGCCACCACAGCATCACTCAGCGCCACAACAGCATCACTCAGCGCCACCACAGCATCACTCAGCGCCACCACAGCATCACTCAGCGCCACCACATCAGTATCACTCCGCATCGCCTTTGCACTAGTACACCACCACATCATCACTCAGCAAGACCGGAGTATCATTCAGCATCGTCTTCGCACCAGTAACCACCACCACTACCACCTCAGCAGCACCCCCTCAGCCTGCTCTCGGAATCTGGCATCTGTTGATTCTCCCCTAGCGTCTGGCCGCTGCTAGTGTTATAATACAGGTACTAGTTCCCAACCTTCACCCTCCGATTATTTTTTGAGGGGGCATAAACAGCTTTAACAAACAACCATTGGAATAGGCAGAAACAAGTTGCCAGGATTGCAAGAACAAAAGAAAACTGAGAACATTTTTTAT
Source organism: Triturus cristatus (assembly GCF_964204655.1). NCBI lineage: Eukaryota > Metazoa > Chordata > Amphibia > Caudata > Salamandridae > Triturus > Triturus cristatus. Next base: position 1,581,549,288 of record NC_140590.1, read on the forward strand.
TGTAAATACGTTTTTTAATATGGTCGTTCAGTTGTACATAATGCCTTCTTGGTCATATATATATGGTAACAAAAATGCTTCTAACACTTTATTATAATTTTTCAGCATGCTGCACAGCAGCCACGCTTCTCTGCAACACAGCTTGAAGACACTGGCAAAGTCAATAGCTCGGGCTAAACACTTATAAGGCCCCAAAGGCGAGACCTAATGGCTATGCCAATGCTTGTTCAGAAAGGTGCCAGGGAAAGGAGGGCTAGCTAGGACTATGGACCCCAGAAAAGGAAGAAAATCAGTTGGTCACGTTGAGTCTAGACTAATGTCACCCAGGTGTGAGAATTGGGAGTCCAGATTGTATGGCATCAGCGAATTTCCTCATCCTTGCTAAAGTCGCTAGAGTGTTAGAGAAACACACGTCCGAGGCTTTGCCGGGTTCTTATTCGATTGACACAGTATAAAGGGATGAACAGGCGGTGACTGTCAATGGCGAGTTTGGGGAAACACCACAGTAGGTGGAGCCAGGATTCTTTGCAGTGGTTACAAAGTCTGCAGGATATTGCCTCATCCTGCCTTGCCCAGGAGGGGTTGAAATCTATGATTGGTGGGGCAAGAAGCTGCAAGTATATGATTTCCTAATGGGGCTGGGCTTCCCCTGGCATGTAGGAGTCATCGAGTGTCTCAGAAGTGGGGCAGTGACGGAGACTTTCAGTGTCTAGCTCAAAAGAGATTTTCTCACTCTGCACATTCACTGCCCTTTTCAAGAAGGAGAAAGGTATGTCTGGGCAGTGTAGATTAGTGGCCTAGATTTTTAAGTTGTTAATTGCCTTTGCTAGATACACTTGCCGTGGGGAGCCACCAGGGCCCGACTGAGAATCAAAACCGGTCCTGGCAAACTGCTCGGCCTACCCCCCTGGTGGTGGTGGTGGGTGTTGTGGCCGAGCAGTTTGCTACGGCCGGTTTCAGCCGATTTTGTTACATGGAGCCAATATTGCCGGCCCCCGGTAATGAAACAGCCCCCCGGGGCCCAAAACCAGCCCCCACCCTGGCGGCCCACCGGGGAAATGCCTGGTGCCCACTACAGCCAGTTCAGCCCTGGAAGCCACCTGCCTCAAAGATCGCTTTGAGTATGTTCTCGGGGGCCCGCAGAGTCCTTTTGTAGTATTTTAATAGGTCTCCTTGGTATTCAATGTCAATTCTCCTGAGGCCTAGCTACAAACTCAGACTCACTCTTCTGGCTTGCCAATGTGCATAAAAGATTTTTTTGTATGCCGAAATTTGTCTGTTCTGTAGTTGTGTTTCCAGTACACCAGGAAAGGCTCGATGGCAGTAGTTTAGGGCTGGAATCAGTTTCATTTTAAGGACTTTTAGCATTGGTTCAGCAGTTGGGCTTTGCAGGCCACTGTTGAGGCATTTCAGGCTATGAATGACTAACGCACCCTTGGTTTTGAGATGCTTTAGATGGGCCGTAGGTTTGGCCCCTTCGGTGAACCGGACCCCTAGATAGTTATAACGTGCAACTGTTATTTGTAGGTCCCCGAGCCACCAGTGTGCTAGTTTCTTATGGGGTTATTTCCCAAAGATGATTGTTTTGGTCACGTGTGCCCCTGAAAGTTCAATCTCAGGCAGCTGGATAATAAACAAAAATTATCACATCTGTGTGGAGGACAAACACTTTATTATAAAAGCACACAACTTCTGCCCAATCAAAACATGTACTCCTGGCTCCCAACATGTGGGTGGTGCCAAAGCCATTCTCTAGTGATGCAGACATAATTCTCTGGCCACAGCTGTGCTGTCAACCCAGAGCATAAACAGTCCTCACAGCCCTGCATCCTTATCAGTCATCAACAATAATCAATCCATAACGCTTCTTTGTTTAATGATACTGGTTTAGATTTTGAAGAATACAGTGACATTATTTATCAGACAGTCATTTCGGATTCGACCAGGACTGCATCAAGACTACTGCTCCACAGAATCACCATTCGCTGGCCCTTATCAGGGAGGCCACTGATTTTGCAAAACTTTGCGCCTACCAAGCAAATACTGATTTTTCAATCTTTACCACGAGCACACAGAAGTAGGCTCATTATCTGTCCGGTGAGACGACATTTGGTGGTACAAGGACCTTCTATTACCAGTGCCCACACACCACGCAATGCCCTGAAGAAGTTCATTCTAAATGAACGAAACGCGTTGGCTGGAACGCTTTATTGTCGAATGACATTGAGAAATAAAGGATTTATTGACACAACTAAACAAGCCTGCAGGATTTATTGAGAAATAACACTCGAGTAGTGCACCACTCCAACTTTGTCTTAGTCCTCTCTCTGCGTGGCAGTTTGCACCTAACAATGGCAGGTGCAGGAGTTGCATGTGCACACTATTTTGGACTATCTAAGAACAAAACCATAAAGGGAATACAGCAGTGGAGTGCGGTCACCTGGTCCACTATTGCCCACCTTGTCCCCAAGTTATAATAAACAAAAATGACCACATCTGTGTGGAGGACAAACACTTTTTTTGTAAAATCACACAACTTCTGCCCAATCAAAACATGTACTCCTAGCTCCCAACATGTGGGTGGTGCCAAAGCCATTCTTTAGTGATGCAGACAATTGTCTGGCCCCAGCTGCGCTGTCAACCCATAGCATAAACAGTCCTCACAGCCCTGCATCCTCATCAGTGATCAACAATAATCAATCCAGAACACTTCTTTGATTGATGATACTGGTTTAGATTTTGAAGAATACTGTGACATTATTTATCAGACAGTCCTTTTAAGCACCAATGTCATGAGGTGATGCTCACAAAAGAAAACAACAGCCTTGTGTGATACTCACCACAACAAAGATGATCAGAATGTGCTGCATATAAGTAGGCGGGCATTGTCCTCGACTGAGGACTTTTTGGAATGAGGTAGCGGGGTCAAAGACAGACTTCGCGGCCACTCCGATAGTTGCCCAGGCTTCGTATTTCTTGTTGGGCATAATGAAACACAATGCCCAACACAAGAATCTAAACAAGCTCTTGGACCTAGCGCTGGGATTGGCAAAATGCAAAATAGCCATGTCCTGGAAATCACCGGTGGGCCCAAATATGCAAACATGGCTTCTGGACCTACGTAGGTCACTTATAGCAGAATACGAGACCCAACAAGCCAATGCACTGCAATTACCCCTGCCATCTAATCCTGCACAATGGCGAGAGTATTTAGCTACGGTTGAATCAAAATTGATCGCAATGCACACACCTGAGATATAGAAGACGCCACCACCTTGCACACTCAGTATGACAAGTCATGATCGTGTTGAATACATCGTGCACCTCTATTGTTTGCGCAAGCAAACCATGGGTCATGGGCATGAACACCATGAATACAACTGCACGTATAAGGGAGCTCCTCCCACCTACTCCGATCAATGTGTATACTCAAACTCTTGCACGCATCTACATAAATGACCACACACGTTTGAATACTAGAGATTCGGACATGTACCAGATAAACTCGGAATACTCCGAATAGGCATCGGCATTGCAGAATGTTGTTAGTTTATTTTAGTAGTAGGATGTGAAAAGTCAACTTTGTCATAAATCATTAGTTAGTGAAATGGTTTTGGCATCCCACCCAAGGTGCTTATGTACTCCATTACACGATAATGCGGTAGTTATTATTGACAGACAAAGACTGTATAACCTGTTTGAAAACTAAAACAATTGTAAACAAAAGTAGGCGGGCATTTCCATTAGATATTCGAAGGCTTTAGGACAGTGTTTCCCAAACTTTCTAGAATCACAGCCCACTTTTTAGCATGACAAACTTTTGCAACTCACCTAGCTTTAATGGACATGTGGCAGGCGTTTTTTTAATGTAACTAAAGCATAGTGTGGTAGTGCAGTGTTATATAACCTAATATTTTCCATTTTAATGTCCACTAAATTTACACAGACACAGTTTTACTGATAAAACCATATTGCAAACAAATGATATTTTGTGGAAATCGGGTTTCAGTGAATATTTGTCATTTGCGCATCACCAAGAAAAAGTGTCACTCACAAAAAAGCGTTTTTAGCCTGTTAAAATCTTTGTTTCCATCATACTTCAGAATTACAAAACAATTTGCTCCATTTTTATTTATTGAATTGCTGAATGTGTACATTTAATCCACAGGTATTTAAATTTCATTGTGGGTTACAGAAAATGACATCCTACATCCTTTCCTTGAACTCTCTGTAAACCAGCAAGATTGTCACACAATTCACTTAACTTTCTCGGACTACAAAGTGACAGGGGTTTGTAAACACCAATCCCCATGTTAAAAAACATAAGCATCAAATTGTCAGAACAAATAGCCTGACATTTGACGTCTGTCAATGAAGCATAGCACATGCAAGCAGATAAATACATAATTTAAATGCATGTTTAAATATTGTTAGGACATTAAACGAAGCACCAAAAATCAGCTCGTGACCCAGCAGTGTGTCGACAAATTCACCCTGTAGATTTGCATCTCAAGTCCGCATTTCCTCCAGAAGTCCTAAAATTTTCCATTACCATCTAACTCTAGATCAGGCCCTAAATTTCAACTGTCTGAATAAATAGGTTGGATGTGTTAAACGGTGTTGGTGGTCCACTGACCAACAAGTTTCATGTAAATGTCCTTTGCAACTATTCCAATGTAAAATGCGCATTGTTTGGCAACAGTTGGGCTTGTTAATGGAAGATGGCCTGTTGCATTATTATTAGTTATAACATGAAAAATTAATCAACTATTAAAGTAAAAATAAACCAAACTATTATATCTAGGGACAAGCACTGATATAGTTTCAAAGTGAAAATCAGCGGACGTAAAAAAAGAATACAGCTCTGCACCCTTAAGTAGAAGAAACAAAAATATCATATTGAAAAAATGCATATTATTGTCAGAGAATCACAGCTCCCCATATGCTGGAAAAAAAATTCATAACTTGTGGAAAACTGAACTTTTCTTCTTCCACCTTACAAAAAAGGCCAGTACTCGGAGGTCTGCCAAAGTAACTTGTATTTAATATTGACGCACGGGTGCACGTAATGACAGCGCTAGGATGGCTATGACTAGAGTGGACATCGTACAAAGATTTGCAAGGTTATGTATACATGTGGCAGGAGCTGGGGATGTGCAAAACATTTACAGAAGGAACAATCCCTGACCAGGTAACAAGATTAAGGTTTAAGAGTCTCCAATCCTGACAGACAATCGAACAACAAGCATAAACATTATCAATGCACATTGCTGGTTCTTTCATACATTGGCAGACAATCGAACAAAGGTGTGTAAATATTACAAGTGGACATTGCTTTCTCATTCTGGTGTAGGGTATCTATCATGTTGTTACTAAATTCAGTGCCTAAGTGTTTGATGTATACTCTTTGCCATGTTAGCCCTGACACTCCCAGGTTAGCTCTCGTACAGTAGATGTTTAATAGTTTAAGTTCTGATTTATCTCTGTTGAGATTCTATCCAGAGAGGTTGGAATATCTAGTTATTGTGTCCATCAGGGCATCAATTGATGCCCTCAATTGTTCTGTTACAATTAGTATGTCGTCTGCATAGGCGGCAAGTTTGATTTGGACGCCATTGAAATCCACCCCCTTAATGTTAGTGTCTGCTTTGATGTCCCTGATAAGGGGTTCTGATGCTAGCAAAAATAAGGATGGGTCTAGTGGGCAACCCTGCCTAGTACCTTGTTGTAGCGTGAAAGGGTCGGAGAGCGACCCATTAACAATACGGGCAGATGGATTTCTATAGAGGGCCATAACCATACGTATATAGTCTTCTCCTAGGTTGAAAGCTTGCATGCAGCGTCCCAGGAAAGCCCATAAAACCCTATCAAAGGCCTTCTCGGCATCTAGGGTGATTGCTACTACCGGTGCAGCCAACTGCACCCAGAGTCACCTAAAGAACAAGACTGGCCCGCTATATGGAGATCAGTCTCACGTAATAAGATCTCTCAGGTTCTCTCCCAAACCAAATACGGGCTACTGCACGAGGCATTTTGGACCCCGGCACGGTTATTTGCACTAGGGCTTAGAAAGGACGCAATATGCTGGAACTGTAATCGGGAGACAGGGGATCTAGCCCACCTTATCTTTCAGTGTACTGTACTTAAATCATTTTGGGACAATGTCTTTGCCCTCATAAGTGGTGTTTTTGAGTGTACTATGATCAGAGACTCCTTCAACTTACCAACGGCATGCATAAACACAAACTTGAGAAATGATTCTGACAAAGACCTACTTGACCTGTTACTAACTTCGGCAGTGAAAATGATTCTTACCAATTGGAAGGACACGAGTAAGACTACATACAAGAGCTGGTTAAACTGGATCATCCATCTCAGAGAGGCGGACAACATAGCACTACAAAACTCCCCCTGGAAGCGATCTTCCAGGTCGCTGTGGAACTCATTGGACTCGTTCCCAGACTCTTTTGAACCCCCATGAACAAACCCCTCACCACAGAAACAATCGGTGACCTGACTGCCGCTGCACCTGTACTATTGTATGTAAGCGAAATGTTCTTTATTAAGCATACCATGCCGTCAAAGTATGTAAAGTTGCCAATAATGTTCCTGGGTGCCAAAATATGTATCGTCTAACCATGCCCCCCCCTCTCTTCTCTACTCCTTTTTCTTTCCTTTTCCTCTTCCTTAGCCTGTCCCTTTCTCTTCTACCAGTGGACGCCTGATTGGGCTCATGGTGTCCATAAAGGCGCATTACCCACATGCTTTATACGCACATGTAAATTTGGACACCCTCGCTTAACCGAATATATGCTTTCTGTATACCTTGTGAAAACCAATAAAGTATTTTGAAAATAAAGAAAACAAGTGGACATTGCTTGTTCTTTCTCATACATTGGCAGACAATCGAACACTCAATTATAAACATTGCAAGTAAATCCTATATTATCCTCAGATGGGCAAAGAGCAGATCTGTCAACACCAGGTGTGAAAAGACATATGCAAAACAAGTCTGTTTGTGCTGCCTTAAAACACGTTAGAAAGTCACCAACGTTTGCGATTCAAGAATAAGGAGAATACAAAATGGAAGAACTGATGTTCAAGTCTATAGAGAAAAGTATGGTTTTCATACTTTCATTTTGTTTTGCAACATACTATTAGCACCTTGTAAACAAAACAGGACCCAGACCAAAATATGTCCTAACCACAAAACATAACCTAAAACTTGGACAAGTTATAAGCAGATGACCTACTCTGGAGTACAATCTAACAACCAAATCCATTCTACAAAGAGGCTTTACCAGCAGTCATAAGAGATGGCATTCAAATAACAATAAAATGGGGTATTGATGGGGAGATGGTGACAGAATCACAACAAAACTATACCATAAACACCCTAGCCTGCATCCCTACTCATCCTGCACCTTCTGAGCACTGCATGCAGAACTTAGAAATAGATTATTTCTGGTTTGGACCATGACCAAATAAACTCCAAGCTGCAGAGGGGAGCTAGCTAGTCACAACAAGCATTTGCAATGCGATCTGTCTCACCTTTGGAACCTTATATGTATTTAGCTTTGCAGCCCATTAGCCTGGGTGCTGAAACATGTACTGTTCTTTAACATGGAGGGAAAGGAAGCACCAAACTGTGTGACACGCCAGGTATGGGACCACATGGAGAGAAATATTGCCTTTCAGCGGGAAATGGTACAGTCCAAAGCTCTGTTTTTGATATACAATCAGGGCCTTTGGTGGTCTTATCAATGAAAATAAAAGATTTGAAAAAAATATTATTGTCTAAGGGTGCTCGTGGAAGACAATTTCTATGGACTGGAATCTTTAGAACGCTAAAGTGATTCTGGTATTTTACGGATTCCCTGCTGATCGTTTTCTATCAAGAAAGTTAAAGAGCCACTCTGGGGCAGATGATTGCTAAACGTAACATAGCTCAGGCATGGGGGGCCACCATGCCTCCGAAATTGAAGAAATGGAAAGAGGACATGGACTGGTGTATGTTGAGAGAGAAAACGGTCTATGTGGCTCGGGGGTGCCCCAAAAAATGGATTGCAATATGGACTAAATGGAATGAGTACCGGGGAGGACTGTGCGAGCCCCCGGATGTCCCAACACCCGAAGAACATTGTACGATATAAATACCACAGCATGAAATGGTAGAGATGCCCGTCGTAGCGGGAAAACTGTATATCAGCCTTTAAACTATGTGTACTACTGTGACGTATGACACGTATACCTGTAAAGCATGACAGTGTTGTTTAAGTTCAATAAACAGAGTTTTAAAAAAAAAAAAGAAAGTTAAAGAGAGGCAGTTGCCAGAAATTTTTACAAAAGAAAGTCCCTCAGCAGAAAGCAATTCTGGTATTTTACTGACCTCTGCTGGTCGTTTTCTATCACAACAGTTAAATAGAGGCAGTTGAACAGAAAAAAAAGTCCCTCAGCGGAAGCAGACATGTCCTAGGGCTGATCTCCAGAGCCCACAACGCACATACACAAGTATATACAAGAGGTCTCGAATGCTCGACCCAAAAATGCAGGCTGTATGCAGTGGGACAGGATCCGGAAGACTCTCATCAATGAGGTGAGATAACACAACACACATTCAGTTGCTCCTTTTTGATACTCCAGCCAACCGTTTCATGACCTACATAAACTGAGGCACACCTGCCTCCAGTGGTGGTGGAGGACTTTTCATACAGGGTGCAGGATCAATGTTACATCAATGAAGTCCTAGGAATTGCGAAAAATCCACACATCACACAAAAAATAAGTATAGCAAATGAACCATGCTCAGCCTGCAGTCAAGTGGTACAGGTGTGTGGTCTGTAACTGGTGATGCACTTTGCATCAGAATGTCGCAAATATATTGCTTTTAAAGACTGCACATTTTCCAATGAAATAGCCACAAAATTTGCATTGACTCGCGGTTCCACTTATAAAACCATAGCACATCAGCAATAATGTGTGAAAATTGGGTTTTAGCAAATAATTATCGTTTGCACAACACATAGTAAAGTGTCTTGATTTGTTTTCATCCCATTAAAATCTTTGTTTTCATTGCACTTCAGAATTACAAAAAATGTGTTTCATTTGAACTTTCCAAACTCTTTCTGATATACTATGAAATATTAGCGTTAGGAAAAAAAATGGCATCCTACAACTTTTCCTTTCACACATTTCTGTACCCCAGCAAGGTTGTTCACCTTATGAAATGCACTAATTTTGCCGTTAGAGAAAGAAAACTAAACACCAATGTCATATTAAAAGAATAAGCAGCAATTTGGCAGAAGACAGTTTATATTGGACCTCTGTCTTTGAACACACCACGAATGTGTCAAGATAACAACCAAATTTAAAGGCATCTTTATTGCTCACTCACCTTCTGAACTCCAACATGGTTATTTTGGGGTGCCGCAGCACACTCCACACCACTACGTCCAGGGCCTATGCCTCCCTCTAGGCGGGAAGATGTTCTACCATTAAAATGCTTTAGCACACTCTAGTGAGTAAACAAAACCTAGCTATGGGCCATTTATCACAAGGGGCAGGAGGGGTCTCCTTTAGTAGAGTCAAAAAGATGTACCACCAGATACTTTACATACTGGCACCAACTAGGCAGGGGACCCTTTATCAGTGAACAGAGGATATTTCAAGTACAGAGAGGGGGAAGTTTGGATGCCCACTTGCGAGATAGCAGCAGTCCAGTGTTCAGCGGTGAACAGTAGAGTCGCGACCCCTTTGGAGGCTGAGGGTTAGAATATCCAGAGAGAAAACAATCAAAGAATACAACTTTCACAGGGGAAAAACATAAGAAAACAGTTGGCCAGCACGTCCCAGTCAATGTTCGAGTTACTTTAGCCCCTCCTTGATAAGGCGTAAATGAGGTTTAGTATATTGCCCCCCCCCCCCCCAAACCTCTAGAATTCCTTAGTTTTAGGGAAAGACGTAAGCATAAGCAACAATGTTCAGTTGGCATTTTTGGTTCCAAACATGGCAAGACTATGTCATGGACTAGCGTCAGCTAAACCGGAGCTTATACATGTGGCACATTCATTGGCATCACTTGCAGTCCATATTATGTGTAATTATAAATACAGAACAATTGGGAAAAAAACACATTCCTGGCTGGACAGGGCATTTGGAGTCATTGTTTGGCCTACATGTATCGCACTGTATAGACAGCTGGCTTCCAACATGGTGGACACAATGAGGAATAAGACACATTGAAACGTTCTTGAATCTACAGACACTTCCGCTCAAATTCAGGTCCTGGCCAATCCACTACTCATGAACTACTGAAAATCTAGGCGTACAGTTTTTTATTTTCGTTATTGTGAAACCTTATAATTGCTTCCTGATTTTGCCAGAAAGTTGTAGATGTTTTTTTTTTTTTTTTTAGTGGGGATGGTAGAGGAGGGTTCCAAAATATCTTACATAGCAGTCTCATCCTGAACACAGTTCAACGTTTTCATGGCATTGGAGCGTGGTTGATGCAGTTTAACTACTGAGGTACAGAATGGAAAATAACGAGTCAGTGAAACATGAAAAAAGGAAGGAAAACAAACATTATTGGCAGTGCTGGAAAAGGAAACATTTGCTGAGGAACCCATAAATTGGTATGGTGGTCATTTAAAGGAAGCTTTGCATGTGTGGAGATCCTTTGCACGTGCAGAGCAACCAGAAGGAATTCATTTTGTGGGAGGGGGGGGGGGGGAATTTATCAAACACTGAGTGCATTTTTTAGATTTGTGCCCACCAACACCCTCCTCTATATCATCAGGCCCTGGCTGCAAAACGTCACATTTGTACAGTACTTTATTTCAAGAACTCCCTCCTATCTCCAAGTCTTCGAGGAAGTTGAGTCCGCCCTGGTGGTATTATCCTACCAGGGTGGGGAGAGGATTCCGATGATGAAGTATGACACTACTAGGTGTGTGAGGCTTCCTATTCCATAAAAGGATGGCTTTCCCAATCGGCCTGATAGAAATTCTATTAAGCCCATTGTTTGCAATTGCCAAACACTCTCCTGAAACTTAGAAAACTGGTTGCTTTCTGCTTACTGCTTTTTTCTCCCTTAAAAAGAGCCCCCGTACTTTTTATGTGATGTGCAAAATGCCACCACCAGGACCTGGAATGGTAGAGGTCTTATGGACGGACACAGGAATAAAGAGGACAAGCAGACTCAACTCTAGGGCTTACCCCCACTGGGCCTCTACTGTCTCGCCTTCCCCTACCCACAATGCACTGTGATCCTTACCCTTCTTTTTAGGCATCACTGGAAAAGTAACTGGCCCGAGCGGAAGTCTTTCAGCTCTCCACATACAAACATGTGACAAAAACTCAATCACAACCACCCTACTAGCCCTAGAAGCGCTAATCCCCAGGTCTACAATGACAAACAATATTCCTTAGACTGCACTCTGCAAGACACTTGCTGCGGAGGTTTCAGGATTGGTCATCTCTGGGCCAATCGAAACTTCCCAACCCACTTGATCATCTCTTATCTACCCTCAGTGTTATGTCGGGCTTAGCATGCCAAGCAAAAAACAAAACTTCAGGTGCTTAACACTATACGGGCCGCTTTGTGCATGCCAAGCAAAAAGTGGGACATTTGTGTCCCAAATTAGTTTGGTGCAGACTACAGTAGAGAATCCTCAAACAAGTGACAGTCCTGTAGAAATCCAGACCCTTGCCACTCTATAAAATGAAGGTTCAAGGGGTGGCAGCAGAAAGGTGCGGAGTCAAGAAGAGCTGCGTCCTGCGAAGCATAGTCACGGACAGTCCGCCAATGCATTACTTTGGACAAACTCTGCCCCAAGGAAATTTAGCAACGAGAACAAATTTGAAAGTAAAGTGGTGCTGGCTTGCTTAATTGGTCACCACTAGACTTCGTTTTTCAGATAACTTAGCGAGTTAAGGCACCTGCTGCAGAGGTCTCTGCACTTCCTGCAAATTTCAGGGTAGAACACTGGCAAATAACTCAAGTGATTAATGCTGTCGCTAGAGAGATCTGTGTGTAACCTCTGCCAACAGATTTAAGGCATCATGAAATGGCTATATTTTATTAAACAAATGTGTCTGCTGCAGAGCACAGTGATCACAGTCTGGGCCAGGGACTTATAATTTGAAAAACACAGCTCAGTAGGTTAATGCTTCTGTTGCAGAGACCCTTGCATTACCTACAGGTCACCAATAAACATGGCAAGGCACTTTCCTGAATGATGCCCCACCTCAGTGGTCGAAGTGTGCGGGATTGGGGAGGGGGGCACGACATGCCCATACTTTTTTAATTCAAGGAAAACATTTCCCCTATTTTCTGTGAAAAGATAACCATCCCGGGGTGGTTAATTCCTTGAACTGAAATGCTTAAGCTGAAGTGTAAGGCATTGAGTTTTCTGTGCTGTGAGACAGAGGGAGGGACAGGCAGCTTAATAAGCCTTCTTGCCAGGGTGTCTGCCTACCTGAAAGACATGTAAATGTGTACAACAGGTCACTCTGCAAATGTAAAGGGAGCTGGATGCCAGTATTGGCTTTAATTGATGGAATCACTGTACACTTCCTGATGACACAGATTTATTGTTTTTGAGTGGTACTGGAAAGGAGTGATCAGCTGAGCTGTGAAGTGTGTGCTTTTTAAAGGGACTGCAGGGGCCTGTGTTACGCCCCTAACTATTCTCCAGTGCTCCAACCAGGATTCGGTCCTGTGGCTCTCTGGATACAGATACAGACCTCTAATAGAAGTGTCAAAAACTACGATAGTGCATTTCCTACCGACTAACTTAACGAGCATTAGTTTAATATTTAAGCAGTGTGTTTTTTATATGTACAAACATGAAGGTGAAAGACCGAACAAAAAGATGCGGAATATTTTGTGTTTTTTAGCCACCCCTTTGACCACACCCCCATGCTTGCTCCCCCGCCCCCATTGTGCACAGCTTCACAGTTCCCTTTTTTAATGCACTTCGAGCGCTGCCCCACATCAAATTGCAAGGTTTAACTTCGAACCTGAGGTTTTATCTTCATCTTTGACTAAACCGATTGTTTTATCTAAATGGTTGTTTTTCGTGTAATTACACACAGATAGATACACCTGGCATTTATCAAGAGCACGGGCGTACATACACCTCTTACAATTAAGGAGAGTAAAAACTATGATCACATCTTATTTTGTATCTTAGCAACTGGGGATGTTAAGTGCCGGTTTCCTGTGATGGGTGTCGGAGTCCCGCTGCAAGGTGTACAGCTGTGGTTCTTCGACTTCAAACTGCTCCAGGCACAGAGAAGCTTGAAAACATTTACTATTCCTCTGACATAAGAGCACAGAAGCAAATTTCCATTTCGGTGTTTTACATGGTTTACAATAAACCTGAATTTTTATTTGCAAAATTTCACTTCAGTGCAAAATGTGGTTTACTGGTTGGTATCTTGTGCGACATTTTGACATGAATGCATACTTCACGCAAGAAAAAAGCGAGACACAGGCAAAAGGCATGTTGAGTAGAAAACGTCTCACTGTGAGCCATTTTCTGCGCAATATGGTCTCCCTCGAATGTCAATTACGCAAAATCGCATAGTGAGAGATTTCCAGAATTTTTGCAAATTTCGTTTTTTTTGCCCATGTAATTTACATTTCACCCAGGTCTGTGTTTATGAAAATTATGTCTTTTCATTTTTTTTCTTTTTTTTTAGTTTTATATAGGCTAACTAAACCAGAAGGTATGAGAGCGCTTTACATGAGCACCAGTTGTGTAACAGACGGACACATTCATTTTTGTTAGGCACAGAGAGATGAAGTGATTTACCCAGAATCACAGGATGTTGAGCGTCCCTGCCGAGAATCGAACCGGGTTCTCCAGCTCGGAAGTCGACCGCTCTAGCAGTTAAGCTAAACTTACTAGATTCAATCCAAACACGTTGAGGGGAAAATCCATTACTTTAACAGCTTCGCAGCACTAATAAACGAGGGCTTCTTTTGCAATAATTTGTTCCGGCCTAAAACACGTTTGACAGTCGGCGCTTCTTCAGGGGTTCACTTAGCTGATCAGCTGTTTCCTTGGGGAGTCGCAGATTCTCACACCGGGAGGCGGGGGAGATTTAATGGACGAGGGGGCGAGATCAAACCACCTCCAAGGAGCCCCTCTGGGGGAACCCGAGCACATCGATCGGACAGCAGCGAAGGTCAACAGAGGCTAAGAATCCGAGACAAGAGTATTAAGAGAAGTGCAAATGCACCAATACGTTGATTAATGTGTAAAAAGCGAAAAATGTGACCGCTTTCAACAAGCGAGACCTTTGTCATTACTCAGAGAGGAATCCCTGGGTAGGTGCCAGCGGGTGAGGAGTCGGAGGATCATATATATGGCATGTAAAGGTTTCTGAATTTTACAGAAAATAACTGTCTATGTTTCTGTGGCAGTAAAACTAGCCTGTCATGTTGACCACACGATGAAACAGTTTACCACTGCATCCTCCATGTCATTTCAAAGAGGAGTGAATGTAGTCCTCTTTCGAATTCAGATTGAAAAACAGCAGATTTTTTATTTTATTTTACAAATCTTACATTGTGCTTAGTGTAGGGGCAACCACAATCCAACTACTTAAGTTAGTACGACACCCAAAAGTAAAGTTAGTAGGGAAGGTTTTTTTTTCCATGGCAGAGAGATAAAACTTCTGATACGACTGGGGGAGGGGTGTAGACAGGACATGCAAACATGGGGGAACAGGGGAGCTACAGTAACCTACATTTCCCATCACCACAGGAAGTGACATCACTGGATCTCCCATCATCCACCTGCATAGGAAGGGACATTACTGTTTTTCCCGCCAAAACCGTCTTTAAAAGAAGAAGCCAAGCAAGAGGCCATAATTTCCAATCACCCATCAGCATACCTGCTAACATTTTATAAGATGAAAGTGGAAGATTAAAAAAATAAAAGAATGGGAACAATGTATTTCTCCCATTGACTTCTATTGAGGTCTGAATTGGGTCTATTGTCCTGTATTAGGACTAAATGAAAATATTGTTTTTTTACGTTACCCATCAGGAGCATGTAGAAACCACTATGGCAGGCAGAGAGAGCGTGACAAAAATGTTGTGCGCTGCCCTATAAGAGCAGGTTACTAGCAGTGCATACTCTTAGTTACACAAGACCAGCCAGTCTGCAGAAGCCCGAGGAATCGGGTTTTTGCATACAGGAATCAGGCGGCGGGAGAATAGGCTTGAAATCTGTAGTCTCCCACCCAAATCGGGAGGGTTGATATGGATCAGCATGGAAGACGACATGACACCCTGGACTCCTCTCCCCTCCCAGGACCTACTAATAGCAGTTGCATCATGGATGCACAGCGGACGTGCCCATCCGCACCCAGACAGCACCAGGAACCCTGGTCTGATCACCGCCCAGCGATACTCTGCAGCACTTCATAGGTCGCTAGACCTTGTACGCCATCCTACCAACTGCTGCCACACCACACCGCACCTCACACCACGGTAGGAGCTTTCACCTGTACCCACTACCGGATCTCCAACAGCCACCCAGCCACACCCCCCACACAAATGCAAACACCCCCTCAGCACCCCAATCCCAATACACAAGCACCAACGCCACCTACACTCCCACCCTACAACACGCTCCATAGCAAACCTGTATGTCAGCTCCCACTCTCATGCATGCTTCTCAACATAGGATTACTCAGCAAACACACAACTGAAATAGGTGACTGTCTGAGAAGTGACACACCCAAAATCCTATTCATTACAGAGACCTGACTCAACTCATCATCGGCACCAGACATCGCTACAGAAATCCCAGTGGGCTACAAGATCGCTTGACAGGACCCCCTTCACAAGCCAGGTGGAGGACTCACTATCATCTACAAGGAATCCATCAAATGCATAACATCCACAGAGAACGCCTCACCATTCATAGAACACCTGCACTTCAAGCTGCAAATCTCTGAAAAAATTTACCCTGAACAGAACACTCGCCTCCCGACCACCTAGCCCGAGCCACCTTTTATCAACCTCATCACTATGTCACTCCGATCACCATCGACTCCAGACCCTACATTCTCCTCGGTGACCTCAACTTTCACCTGGAAGACCGAAACAACTCCTGTTCCACGGTGCTCCTTGAAATCTTGAGCAACATCGGACTCACCCAGCTCATCACAGAACCACCACGTACCACAGAATACACACTGAACCCCATCTTCACGGCAAGCGAAAGCATCAAATACAATTGCACCACACAGCTCACGTGGACCGACTACTCCCCAATCACTACTTCCATATCAATAAACCACAAGACTTCACAAGATTGGCATGCAAGGATTCGCTCTCAAATGGATCCTAACAGAAAGAACCCAAAGGGCAAGGTTGCTACACTTCACATCAGAGACCAAGAAACTGATATGCGGTGTCCCACATGAATTGTCCCTCAGACCCACTCTTTACAACATATACAGGACACTGCTCGCCAACATCATCTACTCCCAACACCTCACCATCATCTCCTATGCTGCGGACACCAAACTCATCCACTCGCTGACGGACAAGACAAACACCACCAGAACCAGCTTCACCAACTGCATGACCATGGTCACATACTGGATGCGAACCAACTGCTTGAAGCTCCACTCCTACAAGACAAAGTACTGGTCTTCGGCAACAAGATCTCCCCATGGGATTCCACCTGCAGGCCGCTGGAGCTAGGACCAACACTCACAGACCACGCAAGAGATCTAGGGATCTAGTTGACTCGAGATATGTCTCAAGTCACAGTATGCACCACCTGCTTCCACATCCAAAACATTTTGCAAAAGATCTTCAAATGGTTGCCTCAGAACACCAGACGGACTGTCACACAAGCACTCATCACCAGCAGGCACCACTCTATGCGGGAATCTCCAAACTCCTACATAGACTCCAGACCATCCGGAACGCAGCTGCAATACTCATACTCAACCTCCCATGCCACACCCACATCACACAGCACGTCAGGAAGCTTCACTGGCTCCCCATTCACAAGCACAGGCAATTCAAACGTCTTACGCACACATACAAAGCCCTACACAACACATGACCAGAATACCTGAACAGCCGCATACACTTTCACCAACCCACCTCACACCTATGTTCTGCCTCATTCGCACACTCGACCCACTACCGCAAAAGCAACACTGGAGGTCGCTTCTTCTCCTACAGGGCACCCAAGACATGGAACGACCTCCCTCGACACATCAGAGACACCTTCTCGCTTATTGAGTTCCGCAAGAAGCACTTCATAGAAGCACCTTCGGACCACAAACCTACACACCTTGCCCAAGTGCCTGGATACCCTCTCGGGCGATTAGTGCGCTATAGAAATCAACATAACATACAGGTGATAACCCACTCAGCCATCGCCCCTGTGTATATAACCCGGCAATCAGCCTCACTAACATTTTAGGTGCCGCTCGCATACTTTTTGCAAAGGTGCATTAATAATGCACTACACCACTCTTATAGTTCAGGAGATCTCAAAACTAGTCCCCAAGGAGCCTTCATGAAGACTACCGGACCCTCACATTATGCGGGAGTGTCATACATAGGTTAAGGGAGTCTGGGTCCATGTCAGATTTTTAGATAAGGTGACAAGTAGATCAGTCCTTTTAAGAACCAATCTATTTTAAGCATATATCCTGAAAATGTGGCAAGATGCAGCCCCATTTTGCACTTTTCAGTTATAAAAACATACTTTAATTGCTGCGACACTACGAAAACATTACCCTAGTCCAATGCAGCACAATGGACAGTTCAAGCTGCAGCAACAAACCGATGTCAAAAGGCATCCATTTCAAGAACGTAAAGCTCACTACAATGTACATGGTTCAGCGGCACCACCATGGTTGGCGATCCCTTTCAGCCCCATGCATTCTGGTTACATTTCTCTGCCCTGGTATAAAACAGTGTACATAATAAACTATTGGCATACTACCAAATCTAGTCAAGTATATGTGTACTGCATGTGTTACATCACATCTCTAAAAAATTAACTTTCAATATCTAGGATTCTTCTAAGTAGACAAGCCCTTTTTGTGGAAGCTCTAATTGGCCACTTTCACTTTCTACGTGCCAGAGACTTTGTGGGTGGACTTTGACTTGCGCCGTTTATAAACAGTGAAGAAAGACTGATTGCTTCACCTAAACTGCTTGGAGTAATAAATAACACAGGATGCCACAACCCAACATAGACGGACAGCAGTAATTGCCTACAATGGAACTTCTCCATCTCCTTTGTATTAACCTCTGTTGTTTCAGGCAAGGTCATCACTGGCATGGAGTAAATATTATTCCACCTCAATGTACCCAAGTTCAGGCCCAAATGTGATTTCCCCATCACATAGAAATTAGTCTAGTTACCACAGCCCAGCTCCCAGATGCATCGCTCTATTAAATGGCATGCAAAGTGAAGGATTCTGGGACTGTTAGACCTGCCACCCACATCTCTTGTAAGGAAGTCCCCTCATTGGCCTGAATTTAAATCAAAAGTGGTAGAAAAGAGATAGCTTATTACTGTTACATGAAAAACATTCGCATATCTCCAAGACCTCATTATTCATCTCTTCTCCAACGCACACACAAAAAATGAAGAAATTGACTTTGTCAAAGGTGAGGTATAAGGTAGCCTTTTGTACACAACAACTTTCACCAAAGCTGTATTAACTGTGGTTTCCCTTTCTAAAGCTTTCATAGGGATCATCATATTTTATGCAAAGAACAATTAACTATTCACTGTCTGTGACAAACTCACTGATCGGGAAGCCCTTTCAAACCACCGTCAACGAGTAACTGCCTACAAACTAGCAACCACCAGGCAGGATTTTGAGCAAGATTAAATTGCACAACCTGGTCATCAGCCACATCTCCAAGTTTCCTCTAAGACAGTCACTGGTCACTAAGTTAGTACTTCATTGATTTCCCCCATTCCCTGGCATCAAGTAAAGTTTCTGGCTCTAATAAAGAGATCTGTCTCTCTAAAAAAAAAAAAAAGCAATTATGAAAGGGCTCGGCCCTGCTACCATTTATTTACTTGCTAAACTATTTTGGGGCTTAGTGGTTTGGGCTCAATGCAGCGAAGCTCCTGACACACCCCCACCCCCCCCCTCCGGTGAAAAAAAATAATCATTTTTCTGACAATTCAGCAAACCTCTGTCCTATGTCAAGGCTTCCACACACTCATAACCGGCTAGAGAGTGCTGCAAGGTACAGCGTCAGAAATAAACTGCACCACACAACTCCTTTGAGCTAAATCAGGGAAGGTTTAAGCTAGACTGCAGCACTTAAATTGCTGTGTTTTAGGGCTGGACAATCTCAGGATGGAGGAGAATCCTAATGTTGTCAGAGCCTTAATCACACTGGGCACCCTACACATCTCAACATTTTTACAACCCATCCTCTTACACCTAAAAGAGGATAGCATGCCCTTCACCTTGCATAGTGGGCTTTGAGTGGAGAGTGTGGCCTTCACCGCAGTGCCCAAGATTGAATGGCTCTGCATCCAGTCCGCTTGCAAAATGAAGTTGCAGGGCCTGGCCTTCAGCGATTCCAAGCTTCTTCTGTGCACCCCACCTGGCTTTCAGCCACACATCACACTCAATCACCCTGCCCATACAGCACATGCCTCTAGGAAGGCACTCAGCAAGCTCAAGACAAGTGTGGCCTCAATCCCCACTTATGCTGGGCCTCCACGTCCCCAGAGCACACTTGGGACAACCTTTGGGTTAGTACTGAAGATGAACATTATTTTAAAAAATAAAAAAATTACAATTCACACTCAGTGCTGTTTCTCGCTGTGACCACAGGAAGTGAAACGTGGATGAAGTAACCAGACCAGAAGTGCTCCAGTTTTACAAACTAGGCTTACAGATAAAAAGAGGAAATGCAACCCTGGGCTGAGAGAACCTATGCGTGCATTCACAAATGATGAGAACTCATGCCACTAAAGAGTACATTTAGCAACTCGGTCTAGTGAAAAAGAGTGCGTGTGCGAATATTGTGTACTATCGGAGGAAAGAGGTATCATTAGTAGGGATGGTACAATTCTACTACAAGCTTGACGCTCTACAAAAAAATGGAAATAATGATACATTGGCTCTGAATTCTAATTAAATTTGGATCCCAAGGGTGAAAAAGAACGAGACAAAGGAAAGCCAATCGAAAATGGTTATGCCCAACAATTTCACATCAAGCTCAAAGACGGAGGAAGTTATCCGGGAGCCACTGTCAATTTATTCTGGGTAACAACCCCTAATCAAACATGCGGACAAAAACAATTATAAACTCCGGCCACCACCCACTGCTGCCCATATAAAACCATGAATCACAGGGCTATTTAATCAACGCAAAAATATTGGTCTAGCTAACAATCACCCAAAAAAGGGTGATCACACATACACATTAAATTTAAATCAGCTGTCTGACGTATTCGTCTCTCTACATGTGGGAAGCCCACCTTATCTGACAACACAATTGACCATCTCATGCGGACAGTGAGGCCTCAGAAGTGAAAACACTCTGCAGCTAGAAACTCCAAAATGAAAAACGTCTGTAGCACTGAAACAATGATTCACTGGTGTTGCAACTAACCTCTGGAACCCCATACCCTATCTACCAAGAAGCCATACAAATCTCTTTTCTGTCAGGAAACTGCGGAAAACACACCTTTACCAGCTCAGCCTTAACGAATACCAAACTCTTCAGGCTTAGCGGTTTGCTCCAGTACAGTTGTTATTATGTCCTGGTTTGTAATTTCCTGAACAACAATCTTTTCAATAGGAACAGTTTAAGAAAGTTTCAATTGAAACCTTTGGTTTCATTAAAAATAAAATATTGAAAGTTATTTTAGGAGTTTTGCAAAGAGCCAGTTGCCATCTTGGCACTTTGATTTTGGGGACTTTGTAGGCCTCCCTAAAAACCTGAATAACTGATTTCAATGGTTACATTGCAGTACTCTAGATGTCCCACAAGAAGACATCTTGCAAGCTTGATTTGATGGGAGATGCATAGATGAGAGAGGTTTCTTTAGACCATGGAGAGTTGCAAGTGAAAACCCCCTCAATGAAAGCATTGGGGAGGGGAAGACATGTGAGAGGGCTAAGTCGAATATTACCCCCATGCTTTCAGCTTTTGGGGTTGTAGATGGAGCAGATACTAAGCTGGATCCAAAACTGATGGAGAGAGACCTGCTTGCTGGATTTTAACTCATTCTCCGTTTAAGAAGAGGAAGCATGCTCTTATCCAATGTAGGAGGCGATCCTGGCGGTTGGAGATCTTAGAAACATTTAGTTATTTCTACTTAAATGCAGATTTAAGTGTTGTTAATTTACATCTGGAAATGCATCTTGTCCTTGGCTTGTAACTAAGTTAAGAGAACAGGTAAAAGATGAACAGGAGTTTGACTCCGGACGAGTTCAAGTCAGATGTCTCCGGGAGTAGATTCTGATCCCCTTTTGGGGTGGAGCCTTCACTGGAGTTTGTGTGGGCACTGATATTGTCCATATATTCTGGCAGTTGATTAGTTACAATTCTTTCCACAGCGTTGCTAGGATATAGAAAATTGGACATCAGACTACAGTTTGCCTTAACTGCAGGCTTCTGTGGATTGGGGACTGAACCCGCTGACAGAGGAGGAGTAATTCTAATGTTAACATCAGCAGCTAGAGGATGTGAAGCCTTGCTTCAAATGGAATGCAAGGTATCCTGCTTGAAGGTAATCTGATATTTGCAACGGCCGCAGGGCATCCATTACCTTTAAAGCACATTAATGCCCCCCAATATAGCTGGCTACCGAAAAACACAAAGTTAAAAGGGGCAAATTCAACATGCTTCATGGAACCAGTAGTCACACAGTTCAGCAGGTAACACAAATAGCTGCACTTACAGCTTTATTTTTTGACGTTCAGAAACCAAAAAGATATATAGAAAGGTGGTGGAGACACAAATTTAAATCAGAGTGTGCACTCCCAATGAGATTAGGCAAGTGTTTATGATACACTAGATTGCACACGACATATGCACATGTGTTAAAAAAATTCCATTCAGTTTTCATGCAAGATCACGGCGTATCACATATCCCGAAATACATAGATTTGCACCATTTTTTTAACATTACATGTATTTTACAAAATAATATATATTTTTTTAAATGTGCCCACGCCGAGTATTACATTTAGTAATTAAATATATCTTCTCCTGAAGAGGGTGAGGCTCCCTTGTACAGAGGACTGTCGCACATTGCTGGGCCGGATGGGCCAACTTGAAAGAGCCAGCATGCGGGTTGGCTTTTTTGCCCCAGTTAACGACCACGGGACAACACAGCCCCACACTAGCCATTTCAAGCCAGACCATCTGACAGTGCCAATCTGCATGAAAGGCCAGCCCAGCACTGATGTGGCATTTGCAAATAGAGTGGACTCACTTGCATACAAGTCAGCCTATTTATCTAGAATATTTCCTGGTAAGACAGGATGATTTCCAAATTTTGCAACTCGTAGGTAGGCGGTGAAAACCTTGCCTCTTTTTTTAAGCTATTGCCCTGACTCGTAGTCGGGCTTGCTTCTTTTTGGCATCCTTACCGTTGCCCGTTTTCATTGGTGTATTGCGAGTTGTTTGGTCTAGCACCAAGATGACCCATTGAGTGGGCAAGCATTACTTTAAATGAGAATATTAATAATTATGATATTCTGAGGGCATAAAGAGAAGGAACCATATGTAGGGGGTTGCACAATGAAAATGAATAACCTTAAAACAATTAAAGAAAGATTTGGAGATTTCTTATGACCTTCCCCAAATAGTCTTTTAACAAATGCTTTGCCTGCATTCTGCCTCCGCTAATCGCTGCTGAGCGTAGGTGAATGACTGCCCTTTTTTCTTCAAAGCAGGTCTGTTGTAGTACACATATCTAGAATTCTCAGCCTTTCCGCCTCACACACAGATTGAACAATGGATTCCAAATCCCGCCAAGTGCATACAGCGCTACTAAAAAGACCCCAGCAAGCCCAGGTGCTACATCCAGGCTGCAGGAAGGGGGTTTTGACGAGCAAATGCAGATGTGTGGAAGAATTGTGTATAGATGAGCCTGGAAGGATAAAACTGCACCGCAGTGTTACTACTAAATTTTCACAGGTTCACTAAGTGTGTTCTCGCTTCATGTACTTTATCTCACCTAGTCTAGCTCCTCGCCTCTATGGTCTCAGCTTGCCTCTACTGGAGCAGACCACCCTCCTCTGAGGTTCAGCCGTGCTTCCGTCTCCAAGTTTGCTACAAAGTTCCCTAATTATCATTCTCAAAATACGTCCACCTTTCTGCAGTCCAACATAAAAATTATTTCCAGTGGTTTATCAATCATAAAATTTGAACATGACATACTCCCTTCAGGGCTTGAATCATAACCAAATTACCCTGTTTGCATCACTGTAAATAAAGTTTTGAAGACCATGGGTTGGTACCATGTACACTGGTTATATTGTAGTGGAACGCTGAAGCCTAATTTTGAGCGACTTAGCTACCTTATTTTAAAAGTCCACAGGAGACCAATTATATGGCAAGAAGAAGTTTATTTGTAACTGCCTGCTCTCTGTCCCCTGGATTCGACACTCCAGAATCCAGTGGAGACGACAACCAGATGCTGGGGTAGAAGGAACCTGTAAGTCTAGGACAAGTTCTAGAGGTTAGTCACGGTGACAGAAGCCAATTGTGAAGAGAACCAAAGAACCACCAAGAGGAATACGAGGGCAAGATGGCCGAGGAACAGCCAAGTCTTCCAATCAAAGACTTCGGGCCAGATGTACGATGCTTTTTTGCATTCACAAATGGCCAGATTCGCAGAATTGGGCCGTTTGCAAATGCAAAAAGGCATTTTTAAAATGTACAAAGCCCTAATTGCGATTCGGTAACCCATTACTGAATCGCGATCTGGGATTGTGAATCGGTATTTGGAAGGGGCATGTTAACGGCGTTCCTTCCGCATACAGATTCACATTGGTATGTACAAATGTTTTGCAACTGAAATGCAGTCGCAAAAAATTCGCATTTTACCAAAAACTGCATTTAAAAGAGATTGCTTTATTTAAAAGCAATTGCAGACATGATGGTCTGCTGACCCCAGCAAACCATAATCCCTGTGATTTTTGCGATAGGTCTCAAATGGAGATCTCCTTTATCAATATTCATGAGGTAGGTCCTTTTACGACCCACTGGGAATCGCTGAAAGTTTAAAACACTTTCGTACATGAATGTTTGCGATTACCAAATAGTGAATCGCAAAAACCTCACAATTTGGTAATTGCAAACACTCAGCTTCGTACATCTTGTCCATAATATCCTTTTACAGTCGGGCTGGTAAACTTCTGTTAGTGTCCAAAATGGGTTTATAAGTCAGGCGCACAGTGAGCCCAACACTGGTGTTTGCTCTCCGGCCCCAGTTTGCATGTTATCCTTCATGCTGAGGTGTGCATAGATGCTAAATTCCTACATGCTAATGATCGCATCTTGTATGAATGGTAATTTGGGGGTGTAGCATTCACACTGACAATTGCGTAACTCTAGTATTAAGGCCTAGTCTTAAAGATAGATACCTGTGCATCAGTTACGGAAGCTGGAAACTTTATTCGCAAAGACCAGGTTGGATTTCACACATCAGCAGTAGCGGTCAGTTTCTAATTCAAGAGTCCCTCTTAACCAAATGTGTGGCATTTATGCAGTGAAGGACCTTGGAACAAACCAAAAAACAGATCTCGGGACTTAAATACTGTGGTTTGTAATAAGAGAGTTAGTGGATTGTAATGAAAGCACGCACTCTGTGATGCAAGAGCCTGACACGCGACAACAAAAACGTGCTCTACGCTAGGACACACTACAAAGCTTCATTACCACATCAAGACGAGCAAAGAAGTAAAAAAATAAAAATAAAACCGTAAACTATTACATTTAATCAGACCTCCCTTCCAATAGCCTGGAGATGAAAAGCTGGCACGGATTTCACCCAGGTTTCTTTCATTGCACAAATGGCAAGGAATCCACATACCTTCCAGTTACCACGAGAACGGCCTGTCAACAGATGTGGTTACCACATGCGCCCATTTATTGGATGGGGCTTCTAATACTTTCTCCTCAGACTTAAACACCTTCTGGAAGCATTTAACGCACGTGGCTTGTGTAGAGCCGCCGCCTGCCTCCTGATATCCGACTGACATCAGATACACGCGAGTCTTTCTTCTGTTTCAAGTCAAGGTATAAAGAAAGGCCTGACGTCTGTGTGAGAGGGAGCAACAGCTGACCTCGTTTGATTGTGCAGTAGAAAGAAAAATAACATTTTTACCAGCGTTTGAAGCCAAGTTCAAGAAGGTAACACTTCTGTTTAAGTATTTGTTATGATTTTTTTTAATCATATGTTTTCAAGTCAAGTCAAGAAAAGCTTTATTTCGATTGCATTTTTTACAATCATAAAAAGCACAGATAAAATGCAAAGATTACATAACATTTACATCAAAGTTTGAGAGCAGTATCCATTAAAATAAAGCTTTTGGACCTAACATATATTTCATGTTATTAACCTCTTCCGTGCTCATGACGTCTCCCGGCCGTCATGAGTCACGATGGGCATGTGCGGACGACGGCCGGGAGACGTCATGACCACGCCCGCGATCGGAATGCCAGCACTGCGGGAGCGCTGCGGCGGAATTTGCGCCGCAGCGAAGAGGCTAGAAAGAATAGTAAACATTAAAAATGACAGTACATCTAAATAATGTCGCCCCCTAAATTTCAATACTCTTCCTTTGACGAAGGACTTGCTTTAAAAACATGGATATCCTCCAGGCTACATGTTCATTTTCAAAAAGTTGGAGCTTGATAAAAGCCAAACGACATTGCCTCTGCCCCCAGATTTTTGAAAGTGGAACTATCCAGGCCTTTCTTGACTCTATATAAAATTTATAAATTAAGACTAGATGGAATGAAGATTGAGCCGAATGGTTATCACAAGGACATAATTGTAATTCACTTGCCCAATCATTCATTTTTGGGAAAGAAACAAATGTATGGTCCCCAATCTGAATCGAATTAATAGCAGCCTATCAAAAACGCCGGGTACAAATATTAAATATGGCTGTTGACTAAAAGTAGTAAGGACCATCTGATGTTGCTGGACACTTGGCTTCGTAATTTCCCTAAATGATCTTAACATATCTAGGAATTGGAACGCCTCCGGGTCGGTAAAATATTCCGGATGGCCCAAGTCTTTCATAAACTATTTCACAAACTTGACCCATGGAATTTTTTGCGTCCCTTCCAGCATCAGACTGACCTGAAGAATCTTCCTGTTTAGTTTGGTCACCTCTCTTGACCAGATCCTATGCCAAAGAAGAATTGGCTCTAATTTCATATGGTCGGATACGTATGGGAGGACCAGCTCTGCGTGACAGACATAAGTAGAAGTGGTCGTAGAAGCCGACAAGATACATTTTAAAAAGGTGTTCTCCACTAGTTGAATTAGGTATGTGTCAGCAAAACCCCAGACCCCCGCTCCATATATGACAGTCGAAACACATTTGGCTTTGTATATTTGCAAGAGTTCTCTCGGGATTTCCTGCCCAGTTTTTTAGGTCTCGCCTGACCCAGCGCATGCGCTGGTCTGGCGAGACTTATTGAGAGGGCTCCAAAAAGTGCTACCAGGCCAGCCTAGAGCCACAGTGCATGTGCGCGGACGCGCGCGCCGCGCTTTACCGTGATTACTTTCACTTTAGCGGCCGCACGGCCGCTTTGATGTTTGATGTGATCTCGATCGCGAACACTTTCACTTTCGCGGTCGCTTTACATAGCCAATAGGTCTCGCTTTTGGGACCTTATAAGTGTTTAGTTATGCAACTGTTGCATGGCTAAACACTTATAAGGTCCCAAAGGTGAGACCTATTGGCTATGCCAATGCTTGTTTGAGAAGCTAGCAAGAACAGTTCTTGTTCTAATAAGTGCCAGCTTTTTTGCGGAGACCTCTTGGGCACACGTGTCATTCTGGCTAAATAGAATACCTAGGTATGAAAAACTGTTAGTTGGGGGCTATTAAATGTCCATCCACATACATATTCCTACATTTCTGGTTCTCACGTCTGCATCTCATTATAAAAGTCTTTGAGGTATTAATACTAAGACTAAGGTCCTTCATAAAATTAAAGAAATTATTTAGAACTGTCTGGAGACCGATCTGCGTACGGGACATTAGGACAGCGTCGTCTGCATATAAAAGAGCTGGTATGGGATGGTTGCCTATTTGGGGGAAATCTTGAGTATCCTTAAGAAGTGCATATGTTTACAAAAATGTAATACTGGTTGTCAAATGGTGGAGTTAATGCAACAGAAACAAAAAGGTGTGACATTATTGTTTTTAATCAGTCAGTATGGCATCGCTTTTTAAAGTGGAGGCGCAGATTACGAGTGCCCAGAGGGAGTGAAATATTTACCACACAAGGTAAAACTCGATACCCCAAGGATTGGAATTTAACAAATGTGATAAGTAAACCCCTTAGTGATTTTTGCCCAAAAAATGGGGAATAACGTGGATTGTCGAAAATTATCCAGTTCGCTCAAAAATCGCCCCCAAAGATTGTAAAAGTAATACTGCAAGCATGTCCAACTCATTTTATATGGTAACTTTTCAGTAAGTGCTGTCTTTGAACTGAAACACAGGGAGCAGAAAATCTGTAGAGGTAATTCACAGAAAATTATAATACCTTAAAGCTAATCCTCTTTCTACAAGGAACCCATCCCAATCGTCCTGTTAAAAACACACTTGTTTTTTTCATAACTAATAATTTAAATCTAGTCTTTGGATAAGTAATTTAGTGGTTTACAATGGCTGTTGTTACTACACTCCCCACAGAGTCACTGACATTTAACGCAAGAAAGCAACAAGCAGGCAAGTATCCCACAAGTGACTTAAGCATAAATAAGGAACTGAATAGGGGGAACTTCTGGTGTTCTCTGACGCAAAAAAGGGGAACTTAGATGCAGAACTACGTGTTGAAGCAGGTTATAAATGGAATGACCACATCAGCAATTCACAGGTCTCGCTTACTTCCGTGTGCCCAGATTAATCGATGCAGGCCAAGCAAGGGGGGCGGTCACCGAGCTATAGTCACCCCATTTAATCTACTTATAATTTCATGTTGGTGGTGATCTCTTAGTGAGATTATTCACCTTGAAGCTTCTAAATACAAGATCTTGTTTTTGTCCAGTCCCCTGCAAAAATTCTAAGGTATGCGGCCTTTGTGCCACATCCTTGATGCCAACAGTTTGCGGCCTGTCCAGTACCTTGTAATTAAATAATGTGGTAGGCGCAGGTGGTGAAATGGCACAGCAGGGGGTAAGGGGAAGCAAGGGTATGTGCCCCCCCCCCCCCCATAGACACGAGAAGTAGGAATTAAATGGCCAAGAAATGAATAAATGCACATCGGAGGGGAGAGTAGGTAAAATCACCACAGGGCAAACACCAGTGCCTAGTTCCGAAATACCCACAAATCCAGTGTTATGCCATTGGACAGCCTCTCTAGGCCTTGGTCTTCTTCTATGGTAACCTATCATACATTTGTGATGCCCTTTGATTTTCAATTTTCTGCCACAAGCCAAAGCCAATCCTTTTGACAAAAGCCCCTTAGGTCACCTCACTCATCCAACCACACTTCACAAAATACTCTCAGTCCTAACCATGTTTGTGTGCAGGCTGGGCTACTGCAATACCATATACTCAGAACTCCTATACCGAGCACACCTCAAATAACCCAGAAACCCAATGGCCACACATCTTTAGACACAAGGATACCAATTTGTTCTAAGGCGACTCCATACACAAAGCTTTACAATTTGCAATCGTGACACCTGAAGTAGTACTTCACAGGCACAGTCTGCAAACTAATCTGCATTGCAGTTACTTGTACTCTAGTGTCTGCCCAGTCATTATTTTTAACTTCATCTATTTTTTTTGTTTATAACACTCCTGCTAATAGCTTGTTCTGTGTGGTCAATGCATACAACACTTTCTCCGAAACGCAAATATAATTTATAATATTGTACCCAATCCCCCACGCATCCACAAATATTTCAATGTTACCAATAAATACATATCTTCAGTCCTGTGATTAGTTCAAGCGTTTTTAAATGTCATGAAAGAGAGAAAGAAAAATACAATGTTTAAACATTCTAAATTTGTATGAAACACAAACTACGAAAGAGACCATAACCTACAAACGGATGTGTTTCAAAGTAGCCACATTGGGAAGTGTATGCCCAGACATGCGTCCCGTGCTCACTGTGCTACTGAATTCAAGCTAGCCTGGCTGAAGAAGGGTTACATACTCTGAAACCGGTCCCAGGGTACTTGTTTCCGGTCCAGGGAGGACCTGGCCAGGCAGTTCGGGTTGGACTGTTCCCATGAGAAGTAGGATCAAGACTGATTTGCATATGGCTGGGTCCACACTAGGGTGGTGTGATGAACAAAAAACAACGCATTAAACCCAGATCTCTGTGACGGAGAGTGAATGTTTGCATTGTTTGGCATTCCGATCATCATCTGCTGTTTTTG
Organism: Triturus cristatus; assembly: GCF_964204655.1. Taxonomy (NCBI): domain Eukaryota; kingdom Metazoa; phylum Chordata; class Amphibia; order Caudata; family Salamandridae; genus Triturus; species Triturus cristatus. The sequence goes on from NC_140590.1 coordinate 1,581,578,915, forward strand.
CTAAAGTCCCAAATAAGACATTGCCAAAACTCACAGATGCATGATCAACAGAGTGAAGGGTTAAAAATGTACTGGATGTAATTGTCTGTGTGCCACATTATTACATGATCCACATTTTCATTGGAGTTTCGTACTAATAGGACACAATATCATGTTGGTGTTAGCCTAAGGTCGCACAAGCAAATGCCAGGGCAAGCAAATGCTCTTAAGTGAATTCAGATATCTTAACAGAACCTCACACAACACACATCTGTGATTAAGGATGTTAAAATGCCACAGAAAACATAAAACGCCATCAGCTAATTATATTTGTCAGCAATTCAGGATCCAAATGCTGCAGAAGTGTCCCATCCATGAGTGCACCCGAGAGATAGGTAGCATCTCTCCTAGGTCCAGTGGCGTTCTGAAAGTGAGAAACGCAGACAGCCAACTAGGACTGTAGGTGGCTACAGTCAGCTCTTCATCAACACACATACTTTGGTTGATCTCCACCTTTACGTTTTCTTAAGGTACGCTCTGATTTTGTTTTTTTTAATCTCCACTGCTTCCTCGCATTGTTGACTCTGAATAAATAATTTCTAAATCTTATCCTGCATACTATCTTAAGTCTGTGAGGTATACCTCGCTTGAAAAACATCTGAGTTCTTCGCATTCTCTAGACCTTCTAGAGTCTCTCCTGAAAACTCATGCGACCACTTTATGGAAGTAGCAAACCAAACGAGACTCCATACTCCAGATGAAACCTTATTTTTATTTATTAGGAGTATTAATGTTGTTGTCCCGCTGCAAAGATGCAAAAAGGCACGCTACCATGAACAGAAGTCACGCATACCTGATTCTGAGTCCATGTAAGCGTCTTTGCATATGTAGGGATGGTACTGCAATGTAGGGGTGAGGTATGGGATGGGAGGTTTAATCCTGCAGCGGTAAGTATTTTGAGAAGAGTAGAATTTTAAACACTTTTTAGAAAGCTTTTGGCAAAGGATACCATTTTGCTAATGGGCGTTACTCAAAAAGCCCTGGAACACAAGAGCTAAAGGACCTTATTCTTTGTTTTATTTTATTTTTGGAATGTGGCAAAGATGGCGCTGGTAGTTGCCTGGATGCTGCAGAAAATTTTGATCTTGCTAACCAAGTAGCCTGGCTTATTTTTATGGTAGGGCTTGGAAATCATACAAAAGCCTTTACAGCGGATGTGTGCTGGAAGAGGGAGCTGATGAAATTGATTCAAAGTAGAGATTACCTATTCCAGCTTTTTATGGTTAATATTAAGATAGTTGCTAAGTGAAGAGCTCACTTAAGAGGGATCAGGAAAAGCCAGCAGGCATATTCCCCCACCAATCCCTGATAAGTCTAAGTCCTGTACCATGAAGCACAGTGAAGTTCATGACTTACGTCTGGCCATACACCACAACATTCTTTAGTTCACCTAATTATATTGTGCAGGCACTTGGAGGCCATCAGAACGAACTCCAATATCCCCTGAACTTTGGTAGACTTCAAGACGCCATCACTAATTCTGTACACTTACAATGGGCGCCTGTGTCCTAAACAACTGACTTTGCATTGGTCTACAATGAACTTTAACCTCCATGTGGACAATAATCTCAGGCCTTTTAGTATTGTGCCTTAAATTTTCCAATGGATATAGGTAGCACTGCAAGTCTTCATGTAACCTAGATATAAGATCATTGGACGCCTGTTCCCAGTGGTCTCTTGACTAATCAGACAACTTTCAATCTCTTATACCCAAAGCGGCTCTCGGTCCAGAACAATATAGTTTTCTAGTGTTTTATATGGGTTTTTAGACGCAGGTAATAAAGTAAATTAAACAGTAGGACCAGTTATGGTACAGATAAATGCAAGTCCCGAAGATTTAATTACATTGAAAACTAAAAGGTTTTCAGCGGGATATAAAAAGACCATTGATGTACATTATGACTTGGTTCCAAATGCAGGTATTTACATTTAAAATAAAAACAATTTTAGTTAAATCAACAGAATTTCAGATAAATATCCATTTCACTTGAGGCTCAGGTTCTGTTAAGGAAATGCAAATATTTTCTGAGAATTATATTGCCCAATAGAAGTGCCCTTCTGACCCATCTTCGGTAGCTAACATGTTGAACACTGAGGACTATGAAAAGTAGAAATTGACTAGGTAATAGAGGCTTACAGATTCTCTACAATGTTGAAAGGATCAGAACAGAGTCGAACACCAGAAAATTACACATTGTTTCAGATCTTTTTAGAGGCTCATCTTCTATTCAACACAATTACCAAAATTATTAGCTATTAATGTAGAGGACTGTATTACGGGTTGTGTAACTTAAGATGTTATGGCCATAGCTCTGTAGTAGCTGAACTCAATGGCCAATACATGGTAAAGCAGATCCCTTAATCACCCCGCATGCAATCTTATTAACTCGAAGGTTGTGGGGGCAATGGTATGGTTCCTGAAGAAAGTATCCAATCCACTTCATGTGGCCCGTCGGCTAGACTGCTGACTTTGGTGCTGGAAACCAGGGTTCGAGCCTCGGGGTCACGTCCACATCCTGTGATTCTGGGAAAATCACTTAATCTCCCAGTGTCTGAATGTGTAATGTAAGTACGATGCTCATGTAAAGTGCTCCAATACCTTCGGATTGAGTTCGCGCTATATAAATATGAAAAACATTTTTTAAAGCAGAACCGTATGGGAGTTAAACAATGGTTACTGATATGGTAGTCCATGGTGTCAAGCGCACCAATATTTCTAATAATGTCCTGCACAGTCGCCAACAGGGGTTTTGGGCTACTGGCTAGGAGTCAGCACCAAATGCTCCGTCACAAACTGCACTACTGGCCCTCAAAATGCGTTTCAAAGCAGCCCTACCAAGTGTGAATTAAATGCGCCAGCAAAAAGAGAACAGACAGCAGTGAAAATAAAACGAGTCATGGATTCCTCTTCAAAATAAACATAAAAGGCTCAAAATCCTGGCACCGATTAAGTCTTGCCAGGAGAGAACAAGGCTCTTGGCTTGACCTACTTGTAAATTTCCAGCATGCTCTCTTGGAACCCTCATGTCTAGCCGACCTTTACTCAATTATCGGTGTGAACAAGATGCCTACTGTTCTTCCCAATTAGCCTTCGCGGATCAACTGTGCAACAACATTTCCACAGCATGGAACCAATGAATTCAACTGTGGGCCCAATACCATGCAGAATGCTGATGTAGGATGACATTTTCACTATTCTTCCTTCCGTTAGAGGGCGGCCATCTTCCCACGCAAACAAGAGCGCTGATCCCAGGCCACAGGGCTGACTTTCTTTGGTATGTTCTATACTCCCCGAGGTTCCAAAGCCGAGGGTCACATTTTGAAGTGCTCGCAAACATGGTCACCAAGAGGGCCATGTCCATGATTCAGAAGAAGACACTGCCCCTTCCTGGCCTAAGTGTCGTCACTGCAGTTAGAGTACAACCCTGATGACATCATGAGCAGTTGGGGCTAAGACCAGTGCTACCACCTGCCCACAATGTGATAAGGGCGTGATTAGTGGCGGCTTTGAAGACTATCTCTGTGACCAATCGGAAGGGATGACTATTGCATGTATTCAATGGAAATGCAAAAGGTGGGTTTTTCTTTTCCCAGGGCCTCAATCATTTACACATGTTGGCTAGCTGGCACATTTTGTCCTATACTGTTCTCCCGTATTCCTGGATCAGAGACAGAGATGACGCGGTGAATATACCTATGGCCAGTGCTTAACTTAAAAATGAATACGTAGAGTGTGTTAAAGATTTTCATACGAGCCCAATGCTAGCAAGAAAATCATTTTTTTTTGTCAATAGCGTCTAGCCTTGATTCCACATCGTGTTTTTCTTCCATCAATCCATAATAACGGTATTTTTATCTCACTATTGTGGGTTATTTTTCCATCTCTGTGGTCTCTGTTACAGTTTTCCTATCCTTCTCTTATACTCTGCTATCCCGCTCGAATATATGTCGTTACTACGCATTCCGTTGCAACGCATGCCTTTACCACGCATGCGTTACAACGGAATGTGTTTTCCACGCTTTGCCGTTACCACGCTTTTACCTTTACTCCGCTTTTTCTTTTTTTTTGGGGGGGGGGGGGGGGGGGAGACTCCCCCCCAAGCCCCCTTTCTTCTTTTTTTTTCCTTTTTCTGCAGGTCTCCGCCGACACTGAAAACGGACTGATGCTTTTTTTTCGGATTAGGATGGACGTTGTTCCGTGATGGCGTTGCTTGCGTGGTGAAGATGGTCGTTGAAGCATTACCCGTTGTGAAGACGTTTACGAGGCAAGTGTATCGTTGTAAATGTAATGCGTGGGAAATGCTTCGTGGTAAAGGCTGTTTCCCATCCCGCTCTCTTAATCTGGGTGAAAGTCTAATGATGCAAAATGAATCCTAGTCCCGAAAAAAAAGTCCCAATGCCCACCACCACCTGCACAAATTAAGCACTGCCCCGGACTCTCAAAACAGGCCTTCAATAACTTCTGTTTCCCCTTTGCATGTCACCAAAACAGGAACGAGTATATGACCTACCGAATTACTGGGTCATGTTATGAAACGGTCTACAAACATGTTATATTCATTAACAAAACAGTCTGCAAGGATCGAATAAAGAACAGGTCCGCGTTGGAAGTGGATTTAGAAAACGATGAGCTGAAGACATCCTTTGATCTCTGGCGTGCTTTCGGTAAAATTGCTTTAAGTTGGACAAGCAGGTGGTCACGTGGCTTCAATAAGAGAACGTGGCACACCTGAATCTAACCCGAGCACAAACCTGCAGTGCTTTGCTGACGTAGGTTAAGTTGAAGCAGATGCGTTCAACAGCAGACGTATGCATCCATGACAACAGCGAGGCGAAGGAGAAAAAACGCAAATCACTTTCAGAGACGTGAGGGTTCTTTAAAGGGCAGCTCACAAGCAGCTACAACTGAAATGGTGACTCAGGATATATGTACACATGTTTGGCATCATGTGTGAAGAAACCCATGTGGCCAAAATGCAACATTCCAGAGAACAGACATGTAGAGTTTTGGATAGCAGGTAATAGTGACCTATTCATTAGAGAGCTGCCCATATTGACAGTGTCAACTTAGCTCAACCCCTACCTCCAAACCATGAGCTTTTTAGTTAACCTTTCTTTACAGGGATGTTTTAAGGATTTTGGGGGCCCAGGGCCAAATGTATTTTGGGGTCCCCTGTTCGGAACAGCTTTGATTTTATGATCCAGTTTCAGCTCTTTCATGCCCTCTTTGGTCAAATTCTTAAATGTGTTTACATCTAATATTCAGGGCTAGTGATGTGTATTTTCAGTATCATAACACAACAGCAGTTCACTAATATTACTGCAAATAATGTCAGTGACCCCATCCATTTCTCCTATGTGACGTCCGGTATTGATCTAAAATAAACTTTTTATATGGATGTTGCCTGAGACAAACACTTCTTGTCTGCAAAACATCTGGAATAGACACACATTAAAAATAAATGACAGAAAAACGCTATTTACAACAATCTGTTTTAAAATTATTAAAAGTTACGGCAAGAGACTCTGCAGAACATAGCTGACTCTATCAGGGGCCCCCCTGTAAGGCTGGGGCCCTGGGCCAGAGCCCACTTTGCCCATTCCTTAACCCTTTCGCTGCGGCAGGAATTCCGCCGCAGCGCTGGGGGGGGGGGGGGTTTGGGGGCAGCGCGGTGGCGCGGTGCTCATGACGGAACCACTCCGTCATGAGCCGCAGTTGAGCTGTGCTCATGACGGAGTGGTTCCATCATGACTCCGCCCACTGCGCTAATCGCCTGCACAGGCGGGGAAATAGCGCCGCGTGGGCGGCGCGGCCGCCAACGGCCGCAGCATGACGGAATCACTCCGTCATGAGCACACGGCGACCGTGGCTCATGACGGAGTGGTTCCGTCATGAGTGGGGAAGGGGTTAAAACGCCTCTGTTTGTTTACATTTTATTTTGCAACCACACATCAGACCTGGACATGATTTACTATGAAAAAAATATTACTGAATTTGTCCTATAAGTATCATCACTGGTGTAGGAACGAGGAGACCCATGTTCTACTCCCTGCGTCACCAAACGACCAAGCTGTGTGATCTTTGACAAATCACGTAATAACGGAATGCCGGAATAAAATTAAAAAAGAAAAACACCGGTTCACTGGAGTGGTTTCCTAGTCACCTATGGTGTTAGAGGATGGACGGGGTGCTTGGAGATTTCCACTAAACGGCCAAAACACAAAAAATGACCTTAGTTTTATGTGTTAAAGTAGAAAGAACATTTTTAATAAAATCATAGCCTGAAGCCAGTCAAGGTAGACCCTTCCATGACGGGATCTGGCCATTTCCAAACTGCTTTCTCGTTAGCATCAGACAGCACAGTCAGCACAGTCATTTTCTAGTAAACTAACATTTTCAGAAAATGACTATTTAGGAACACGAGGTATTTTCAGAACAAAATCCATTCATGAGGCAATAAGTCTCCTTGGCCAAGATGGGCATTGATGGAGCTCTTTCCAGGGCAGACTCCCAAACCCCAGTCACCTAGGCCCCAGCTGTTAGACATGACTGCATCCATTCCGCGACAGCAACGTTTCCAGCTCTCGACTCGAAACAACAGAAATCATTTAAAATCCTTCATCTAATGCTACCCACCTAACACTGAACCAAAGCAGCAATGTACAGTGGGACGATATTACTGGGACAAACAAGCACTGGCAAAGTCAATAGGCCTGGCTTGTATCTGGAGTCCTGACTAAAATATTTATAAAAGCCGGAAGCAAAGAAAAAGATATTGCTTTTTGTGTTCACTGCATATATGAGGTAAAGAATTTAATGTGTGATGATTCAGTGTACTGTTAAGGTGTAAATCAGCCCCTCGCCCATTGCAAAATGGTGGAATAAGACCAGTGCTTAATTTGAGCCAGTGGTTTCCGGTGCTCAGCACAGGCACTTAATTGTCAACACCAGAACTGGTGACAGTCTGGCACTGTTTGTCCGATTTAGAGATGAGCACAACAACAAAATTACTGATACTGGACACTCAAGCCATTCTTATAGCTTTGGGGTCTGGACTAGTCTGAATGGTCACACTTGGAGGACGTGATGTTTAGTAGCTGTGTTGGTTCTGTCTTTAGCAGCGCTGGCAGGGGCAAAGGGTGATGCCAGTCAGTGGCCTCCTGAAGAGGCCCCTGGCACAATTTTCTTTTCTTTTTTACTTAAGCAATGAATAAGATGCCAGACCATTACCAGCATGAGCAGAGAAGGGCAGAGAGAACAACTCCTCTGGGCAGAGCCAAAGTCCATCTATGTATATTTTAAAACATTGGTCCTAATACTTCACAGACAGCTGATGTAGTCAGTACAAAATGAAGTGGTCACAGTGGAAGCACAATAATCATTTAAATCATCATCACCTGAAATAAATCAATGATCCAATTCTTGGAGCACCTTTGTGCAATTATATCGATGTTCTGCAAATCATAAAATGCTGATATAAATATATTGGAATAGGACAGTGAATTTGATAATTGATTTATTTCAGGTGATGTTGATTTCAATGATTATTGTACTACCGCTGTGACCACTTTATTTTGTACTGCCCTTGACCCAGGTCCGGGGGATTTTTGCGTTTCCCCATTGTTTTATATCGAGCTATATAGTCAAAGCAGACAAAGAAATACGCAAAGAGTAAAACAAATTATGGGCAAGTAAATATACCCTTCAAAGTGGCCGTTATACCACTCGGGAAGAAAGAGGACCCACTAATGGGAACCCATACAGGGTTATTTATTTTATTTTAATTTGCTGTTTTTCTAAGGAATGAAGGGCTAGTTTAAGCAGGATGATAGATCTGCTTAACTTTGACAAAAAAAAGCCTTATAGAAAACCTATACAAGAGCTAATCGGGTGATGTTTAACACAGATAAGCTTCTGATAACAGAAATAAACATGTTTGCAGCTGTGACCCTCCACCTTTAAATAAAATTCAACACTTAAAAAACTTTTATTAGTGTTAAGTGTGCAACATTTTTATAGCAAGGAGTAGTAGAAATAACCAGACATGTAAATGAAAGTCAAGATGGATGAGTAAGTCTTTCAGCTGGAAGGAAACATTGGCACTGGGTAAGGTGGGTCCACACATCAGAATAGGCACCTTTGGGGAGAAATGGGCAGACATGGCCTCAGGAATAAAGAGAACTTTGTGAATCAACAAAATTTAAATTAATGTGACCAAGAGCTCTCCAAAGCCTTGCTCATGGCAACCATGTTGTTTTCCATTTTGTATCAAATTAATAAAAGCCCACGTCTAGGCGCTTCTGTACTCATTCTATTCTGGCTTCATGTTTACAACCACAAATAAGATTATGGAAAATACCCTATACTTAGGCGTCGGCCATTCAGTCACAGGTAGGGGTGGGCGGAATTTGCGTAGTCCCGCTACGCAAAGGTCTGCAAAACGGTAAAAGATCTCCGCGAGCATGCAGAAATTACGCGAACACACGGAATTGCTTGTTCGCTATGCTTTTGTCCTGTTCGCGAACGCTGTTTGCGTGCTCGGGGGGAAATATCTTGCGAACACGCATTTTGAGAATGCATTTTGAGAACGCGAACACGCAAAATATTTCACAAAGCCACGGACCGCAGAATTTTGGGCAATTCAACATTCTCAACGGAACGCAAAATTATGCAAATCCGCTAGCGGAACGGAATTTACCGCCCAGGCCTAGTCACAGGCATTCAATATTTTTAAAACAAATCTAAAGGGCCCCAAGTTTCAGTGAAAAATTAATGCCAATTGTTTTTATCATTATTTTTATAGTAGTGACTTGTGGTATTAGCTTGAAGCGCATACAATTTCATCACGAATGATGAATACATGAAAATAACAGGGGTTGCGGTTACAGAATTCAAACGATTTCAATGTATTTAAGCAAGGAAGGCAGAAGGACTGAGAGGTCATGATGGGACATGAGCCCGTCCTGTGGCCACATGTAACAGTCTGCAGCAAAGACTTGATTTATAGAGGGGCAGGGCCACCATGTGACAAGCACATGGCAAACAGAAAATGCATGACTGAAGGAACTTGGAGAAGACCATGAAAGTGGGGGCGAGGGAGGCTTGCACAATCCAGGCACGGATCAGTCCTGCTGTTAAACTGTACAGGAAGTCAAATTACCTTCCACTGCAGTCCACATGTCGAGGAATCAAGGGGCAAGGGCGGGGAGGGGGGGGGGGTCTGTATCAGTCTAGGGGACAGCTGATCAAATGTGCAGTGAAAACCAAAAGCATTTATGACGAAGCAAGACCATAAAAGTGGCAGAGAAGGAGGGAATAATCTATGCCTCCCTCTATAAATCCGAAACACTAATAGGAAGTGTTTACAGTGTTACAGAAGTGCTTCTGTGGCACTAATACGGACCAGAGGGTTTCCTGTACCATTAGTAGGGATCTTTCTTTGGAGGGGGAGGCTTTCTGTAACATTAGTACTGAGCATTAGTGGTGCTACAGGAGATTTCCTGTAACATTAGTACTGAGCATTAGTGGTGCTACAGGATATTTCCTGTAACATTAGAATGAGCATTTGTGGGGCTAAAGGAGATTCCCTGTAACATTAGAATGAGCATTTGTGGGGCTAAAGGAGATTCCATGTGACATTAGAATGAGGATTTGTGGTGCTACAGGAGATTTCCTGTAACACTAGTATGGAACATAGGTGGTGCATTTGTGGTGCTACAGGAGATTTCCTGTTCAGTAGTATGGAGCATTTGCGGTGCTACAGGAAATTTCCTGTAACAGTAGTATGGAGCATTTGCGATGGTACAGAAGGTTTCCTCTAATATTAATATGGAGCATTTGTGGTGCTACAGGAGATTTTCTGTTACATTAGAATGTAGCATTGGGGTGCTATAAAAGCTTTTCTGTAACATTAGAATGAGCATTTGTGGTGCTAAAGGAGATTTCCTGTAACACTAGTCTAGAGCATTTGCGGTGCTACAGGAGATTTCCTGTAACACTAGTATGGAACATATGTGGTGCATTTGTGGTGCTACAGGAGATATCCTGTAACAGTAGTATGGAGCATTTGTGGTGCTACAGGAGATTTCCTCTAACTTTAGAATGGAGCATGGGGAGGGGCTATAGAAGCCTTTGTCACATTAGAATGAGTATTTGTAGTGCTACAGGAGATTTTCTGTTGCTCGTATATGGAATGTTTGTGGCGCTACTGAAGCGTTTCTGTAACAGCACAACAGATGTGATGCACAGAGGATGGATCTTTGCAGATTATGCATAGTTTGATACCCTAATTAACCTACATCCAAATTTAACCTGTATATTAATTGCCTGTAAACTACTACTCATGGTCAGAATTCCCCAACAATAGAACCATTTCATTTGAAGGTCAAAGCTGCTACTTAACATGTTTAGTACAAAACTTTTTGCAATAGCCAACAGGAGTTGGCCTAACGGCTAGGGCGGTCGACCTCGAATCTGGGAAACTGGGTTCGAGTCTCGGCAATGACGCTGAACATCCTGCGAGTCTGGGCAAATCACTTAATCGCCCCGTGCCTAACAAAAATGAATGTAATGCAACTGGTGCTATGTATAGCGCTCTGATACCCGATTCGGGACAAGTTCGCGCCATATAAAACTCTGAAAAATAGAAATAAAATAAAAACTAAATAAATGTTCCCGATATCCCCTAGCTAAAGCATTAACTAGTTATTGTCAGGCTCCCTGTCATATTAGCAATAAATAGCGTGCTCTTAGAGGCAGGGCCAATGCAAGGATTTTTAACTCTTACCAAAGTGGGGTTTTTTTCCACCCTCTCTGCTCAAGAAGGAGCCCCATTTGATGCTTGAAGAAGAAATCTGGTGGCCCCTTACTGGTGGTGCCCTAACATCAGCCTAAAACTGCTTTAATTTTAAGGGGCAACCCGTAAAATATGTCCCAAAATGTCTCCAATTCCAAGCAGACATCAAAGGAACATTCATATTGTTGGCGATTGTTATAGATGTCAGAATGGGTGAAAATAACAGTTTTTTCTTCTCTACACTGCAGGCCAGGCAATTCACATGGTGCCACCGTTTGTGGCACTATTACATCTCTCTTCACCCTGTGTCTCGGTGAAGTACTGATATCATAGTAAACCCAAAGAGCTGGAAACCCCTGTGGAGATAGGGTGTCCAGCTCATGTGTGCAGGTTCTGAGCCATCAACGTCCCTCAGCTGATTTCCCTCCTCCCTTGTAAGTTGGCAACAGCCTCAGAAGCTTTTATATATTTATTTCTGGCAAGGGTAGCAGGACAAAGTCCGCTTGATAAGGGCAGGCTCTTAGTCCCACCCTCTTTTTGGCCATGCTCCGCCTACGATTAGCCATATGGTGATAGGCCACACCCCTTCAAAGCTCCATCACCTCTCACAGTAAAAATATTTTACATTTTGGAAAATCTGACTCCGAATGGCCCTTTTAAGGAGGAGTCTACTGAGAGAGAATACGGGAGAAAACAATTTTCTACAGTTATTCTTTGTTTCCGCTTTAAAAGTCTGAGGCAAAGCCATGCGCAGAAAATGGTTCCCTAGACCTTGAGGCTTGGTGTTACAAAACCCAAGAGTAGAACTCAAAGGAGGCAAAGAGACAGCAGAAATAAAAAAATGAATCAACAATAGAGAAACAATTTACGACAATTTGACTTGAAACCACAATTGGTGTTAAGGGCTCCCTGGAACTGTATGTGGAATGAAGAACTTCTCGAACCCCTAGTGATATGAAGCGCTATATGAATAAAGCAAATAAAGCGCACAAAATCTCTTTTGGACCCACACGGGATAGGACACACATACCATTCCAACAGCATCACAAAGCTGTCAGGACAGAGGCAATCCTCTGAGACTCTGATGCACAATAAATGTGTCCAAGGTAAGAAAAACAGGCTGTGGGGAATCTCTGTCACTAGTGACGCAAACCACAAGGATAATGCTAGAGAATTCAAGACGCACTAATAATCCATTTCCCTACAGATAAGGCTGGAGCTTCCTGCAAAGAACAGCTCAATGTAACACGACTCAATCAAGCATGCTGTTGAGTCACTGAGTGACTCACAAACCTGCTGCATTGTTAAGTATTAGTTCCATATATTTGGTTGAGAGCAGGCACAGAATGCTTATTCTCTGAGGTTCAGTTCTTTATTGGCCCGTTAGAGTGCTGGTGACAGGCACATTAGTGGGAAACCTTGGAAATGCCCCAAGCCCCTGCTGGAGTACAGCAGGATCTGCAAATGGTCAGAAGCAGGAGACAGCTGGGCCTGTGGTGGCCATGACAGTCCAGCAGGATTCAGTAGGGTCTATACTGGCATGCAGGGCCTACTGTGTATGCGTGGACCAGCTCATTAGAAGATGGAGGTACAGCACAAGCATAGGCAGAAGGAGTTCCTGCCATGAGCATGTGCAGTACTAAAAACCTATAAAACCCACATTACCGTGCAGGAGTTGTGGCCATGTCTGGTTGGGCAGATTTTTATCCTACCTAGATCTCCACACTTGAATGAAAACGTATGCAAGGAGTAGGGAATGGCACGCCTGCACCAGGCAGTCACAGAGGAGGCCCTACCTGTTCTAAAGGTTGCAGATACTCTATGGGGTTCCACTGCACGTCAGCACTGTAGAATGTGACCATTTCATCCTCAGGACCTCCGGCTGAAGCGAAGGGCACTAGAGTTTTTTCTTTTCGGTGGTACTTTCCTTTTAGGGAGATAACCAGCACGTCGCTTAAATGTAAAGCGCTTTAATCACATTTTAACACTAGGGATGTATGAGGCCATATATGAAAGCATACACCGTGGTGGCAGGCACGGATCGGGGGTAAAAAAAAAAAAATTACACTTCACTCTTCCTGGCTGCTGTCTCTGCGTCATCTCTCCTCTGCTTCTCTTCCGGACGAGTCCCAGAAGCAGAGAGCACACAGGCTCCCCTAAGCCAATCACTATGCTGCTGTCAACAGCATAACAGCAGCGTCGTGATTGGTCCGAGCACAGTGGTCCAGCGCTCAGACAGGGAGTGGGAGCTTGTGCATGTTCCCCACCTAGGCTGTGCAATATAGCCGGGTGCAGAACATGCTAAGTGCGCATGACTGTTTGGCCGGCCCAAGACGACTGGCGAAATCAGTCAGGTGCACTTAAGAGTGCCCACCACTCCTCCCCCCTGCTCTGGACAGTCCAGCCATGCCCTACACCTAGAACTGAGCCAGTACGGAAAAAAAAAAAAACATTGCCTTATTATTTTCTTTTTTTGTTGTTATGTTGAAAAGCCGTGGGGCGACGCTCCTCCACCTTATCGGAGGAGCTGCCACTGAGCATGCACTTCCTCGCACTCCTGTGGAGAGAGTTTGCCATTAGAGTAGTGTAATCGAATGACCATTCCTGGCCTTTAGTTCAAAAGTGCGAATGGGGGGTGCTAAATATCGCCTACTAAGAGAGTAGTTTTTAAAATGGCGGTTACTTGCATTAAAACAGCCCAACAGAACTGCTTTTTATTTTCGTATACACTATCCACAATTTGCAATTCTTCAAAAGGGTCTTACTGTCACATTTCAGATCCAGATTGGTAACTGGCGATTTAACTGGTGATACTGCCACTTACTTACTAATATGGAAAGGCACCAAGTTCGAACTAGATGGGCACCTTTAGCTCACTTCCCACATAAATCCCCACGTTGGTCAAGTGTATGCTCAGAAATTCAGAACATCTTTCTTTTCTTTCTAGGATTGCTTTGCTCCATCTCTCATGGCCACAACCAGTTGGATTCTGGTTGCCTCCGTTTGTCACATTTAATACGCAAACTTGATCACTTGGAACAACCCCAGGCAGATATCTATATTTGAGCTGCTGAAAAACCTTAGCCGGTTGGTGGTCGTGAAGTGACACAGCTAGGCTTCCCGTGTAAGAACGCTGAGGTCTGCAGCAAACCCACGACTTCCTGCTGAGCAGCACTGCTTTACGAGACGCTGATAAACACAAACGAACAGGACATTGCAAACACCCAATAAACGGCGTCTAGCCAGTTTGTGTAGTTTACTGTAGCGTACCAACCACCGAAAAGCACTTGACACCTCATCAGGGGTAGCAAGCGCTCTATAAACGCGAACCCTTCCCTCTTCTATTTCTCCACTATCCTTTATCGATCCAAACTCCCAGTCCACAGCGCAAATTAATGTCCTAGCTCCCTATACCAATTCACCACTAATCCTTTTTGGGTTCCGGAGTAGCATGCTACTCACTGAAAAAGTGCTTCGATGCCTCGTCAGGGGTAGTAAGCGCTGTATAAATGCAATTACAGTAACCCTATTTGTTGATTAATAATTTTCCTCATTCTGAGGTTTCCTAAAACTTTTCTGGGTCTGTTGCAAATGTTGTACCTGTTCAAGCATTGATAGTGCTACAACAGGGCAATGCCAGGCAGCAAAAGGGTGCTGGCACTATACATTACCACATCATGCATTAAAAATTCTTGCAGCAGTGTTGCGTGCACAATGTGTCCCATGTGCTCAATAAATGTGGTGGGACATTGAAAAAAGGGTAGCAGCAACACGTGTATGAAAGTATTTTTATGGCATGAACCCCGTCACAAAAACTGGAGAGCACTGCCCACAGGGGCGTAGCTACCATTGGTGCAGCAGGTGCAGTGGCGCCGGGGTCCAGCGTTCTAATTAGGACTGTCACAATAAAAACCTATGGGTGTGTGCCCCTTTTTCTTACTTGCCCGAGGGCCCCGGCACCTTACTATTCAACTGACTGTCCAGGGTCAAAAACAAGGCTATACAAAAAGGATAACTTAAAGGGCTTCTGGGTTTTAAAAGTAGTAGCATGTACCGAAGGAAAGTGCATCTTCGGCGCTTTCCTGAACTGGAGCAGGGCCTGGGTGGTCCTGATGGTTATAGAGATGTCTTTCTCCATCCTCGATGCACAGAAGGCCTGAGGCCCTGTTTTTTTTTCTTTGTACGTCACACCTGCCTGGAGTTCGAGCCATTGCTGCCAGAAGGCCTTTTACTGGATTTTCTGTTTTTCCGTATTCTATTCAGTTGAGAGCCCTTATCCAATTACTTAAGTGGATTTCTACGGTTTAAAAAAAAAAAGAATCTTGCGCCGATAAAAGGCAATAGGATCAAGCTGGGTGTCTCTTACATTCCCCCGTGGCTTGAAAACAAACACCCGGGCTGCCTTGATCCACAAAATATGGCGCGCTCGCGCTGCGTAGGTCAACACTGCGTGCCTCGTCTCTCAGCAGACCGTGCAGTCGGTCTAAAAAAAAAAAAAAAAAAAAAACTCAAGTCACGGCATCTGGTGCACCTTCCGGCGGGCTGCGGAGGTCGCTTCTGCACCAAACAAACCTAGGGCGGCATTAAGAACATGCGGAAACCGCAAGTGCTGTAGCATTCTCGGGCCTAGATAGCAAGAAATGCCCGTCCAGGCCACATCTGAAACAACATCCTACGCGGACAAACAGGCTTCGAAAAGAGACGGCTGAGGAGGGCAGAAGCAGCGGATGGGCCACCTCTGGAGCCAACGTGAGGAGAAGGGGGTGGGAGGTCGATTTACGCACATTTGGTCTATGGTCACACTGGTGGTACCTCAAAGCGGAACAGAGCGGCGGAAGACTGCGCAGGGCACTGAAGGAGGCTAAGTCGAGTCCTAAACATTCACTCGTTTTCGGTACGGCGCGCGGACCTCCGTGCTCGCGTGCCTTGGGACTATAGCTCACTGAAGGAGCATAGCGAGCGGTCAGGCGGTGTAACGAGTTTGCTGCTGCATCAAACATAGTAACAGAGAGCCGGTAGCCAGAGCCGCGCGTTTCCGCCCCTTCCCAAGGCTATTAAATAACAGGTGACTGTTACTCAATTTAATGGCATCCAATTGGCCGTCATCAGTATGTTGGAAGGCAATGTACGCCTTCCAGAGATTCACACTTGTTACATATAGATCACAGCAGATATCAAATGCAGCCCTTTAACTCACTGAGCCATCTCTTGGGCTTTACTCCCAAGATGCCGTCCCTGTGCTGCGGCGCTCAAAATTGTGCCTTTGTCCCTTAATTTCCTGTTCAACCTTAGTGATTTCCAGTGCCCGAACACAGTGGTGGCAGGCACAGGTAAGAGAGGTCGGACAGAGCGGGGGAGTGGTGTGTGTGTGTGTGTGGGGGGGGGGGTAGTTGACAGACAACAGGGCAGGTACAATAAATTTATTTTTATTTTTTTAACACTTACCTTGCGCACGCTGCATCGCCAAGGTAAGTTGTTTTACTATTTATTTTGTTTAATTTTACCTATCCGGTCGTCTGTCAACCTCCCAGCACCCTGTCCCGCCTCACCGCTCTTACCTGTGCCGGCCACCACTGCCCGAACTGCAGCACAATAAACATCTGTCATGCGCACTGACATCTCCCCAACCCGAGCTGCATTGCCGGATGGAGAGAATAGCAGACGTAGGCTCCCACTCACCTTTGGAGCGGAAAACAAGCCCGCTCAGTCCAATCCCATCACTTCTCTCATGCATGAGAGAAGCGCTGGGATTGGCCTCATGGGAGTCTGGGAGCCTCAGCAGAAAGGAGAAGAGGGGCGATTGGCGAGAAGGTAAGTAATTTTGTTCTTTTTTTTGTCATCCGTCCCCCCACCTAACACCACTCCCCCACCACGCTGCCGTGAGAGCAGCCGCTACTGTAAGTATGGAAAAATGGCCAAACATTCTCTTGCTCAACGGAAAGGAG
Source organism: Triturus cristatus (assembly GCF_964204655.1). Lineage (NCBI taxonomy): Eukaryota > Metazoa > Chordata > Amphibia > Caudata > Salamandridae > Triturus > Triturus cristatus. Next base: position 1,581,595,695 of record NC_140590.1, read on the forward strand.
TGTGGGAATTTTGCCCATCCTTATTGGGTTGTCCTCTCAGAATGTCACAGAAAGTGGGATGAAATACAAGTGGGGGCTATAAAATATGGGGGGTCTAAGAATTGTAACTAAGAATCCTCCACATGGGCTATTAAACAAAAAGGTGTCGATATATGACAGCAATCTTGGAATGATTTTTCTTTGGCTTAAAGAAAATTAATTCCAAAATGGCCACTGGGTGTAAGCGAGCATGCATGCGGGTAAGCCATATTGGAATGGTTGTTTTTATAATACACAACTCTTAATTTACCATTCAATGATGGTGGACAGCCATTTGGGAGTCAAGTATGCACAGGATGCTGTGGAAATGGGGACAAGCAAGCAGCCTGTTAGCAAAGCGCAGCTCCAGGGCCCTTGCAAAAATAATTAAAACATTTAAAAGAAAAAAGTTGGAAGTGAGACAGGACCAGTGCTAAATTTGTATTAAAATTAGTGCCAGGGACATTGGCAGCACTGCGCCTTGTGCCACCCAATACCAATGACAGCACAAACATAATTACTAACTATCACACTCCAACAAGTGTGACAATTAGAATATTCGAGGCCCCCAAAGCTATAATAATAGTTTGGGATGCAGGTGTTAGTCATTTTAATATCTATTGTATTAATAAAACAACCATATGGCAGACAGTCATTAGTGCTGATGTTGACAATTAAGTGCTGGTGCCAAGTACCGGAAAGCACCAGCGCAAATTAAGCACTGGACAGGATGGGGTTCCGTTGGATCGGGAGTAAATATGCAAAAGTTAAAAAGTTAACCGCACAGTGGCAATGTGCAGCTATATGGCTCTCACAAAAACAAAAGAAAAATCGATAAAAAAGTAAGGGTGGGGGGAGGGGGAAGTACTGCAGCAAAGTAAAAAATAAAAATCCCCTCATATCAGAAACAGAAGTACACAACCCACCCAATCAAAAACTATGCTAAGAAGAAATGCTCCAGGGATGGGGCAAATACAACAATAGGGAGGCAAGCCCATAGACAAGGAGTTGGGAACTGAGAGAGACAAGAAAGCCATTCAATCACAAGCAAGGGGCTGACCAAAAGTCCACTATCTATTACATCGCAGACAATAAGTATTTGAGAACAGCCACCTAATGCGGTCTATAAGTGAGAACAAAAAGACAGAAGCATACCTATAGATGTTTCATCATTTTGACAATTATAAAGAGCATCCTCTTCGGAAAAGGTAAGCTGGAGCTGCACTGCCACGAGTGCGGATGTCGAGACACCCACAATGTGGGCCACCACCACTTTTTGTGGAAATCTAAGTCTATGGATGGTGTTGAACATATTGAAGTTTCTTTCAACCCAGGCAACAAACAAGTTTTGACTTTTTTCCATTTCCATTACTACCCACAGGATTTTTCAAACCTTGACCCGATTGATGGAAAGGAAACGGCTGGGACCATGGCCAGATTCTCCATTAGGCCTCGCTGGCCTCGGCCTAGGGGCGCCACGTCTGAATGGACTTATTGGATCCCCAGTTGGAAAACAGCGGCGCCTTTTCTCTGCACTGCATCAGCCCATAAGCAAATTGCGACGAGGCAGTGATCTCCCCTTTTATTCAGAGTGTCATTTCCATGTTCCCATTAAGTTCATCACTATTCTTTTTTGATATGCAGGCCTTGCAAATGTGTGCGTAAGATAAGGTTCCACAAATCCTTCAGAATCCATGCAAGTTGGCATCAGAGGTCCTCAGCTCCTGGATCACCAACACAAGAGATTAGCTGTACTCTAAATATAAAAACTTTTAAGAGATGCAAGAGTGGGAACCATGACCGTATCAGATAACTTTCACGCGGTATCACAGAGAACACATGACCTTCCACCATAGGCAAGCACTTGAATGAATATATAAACAAGCATTGGCATAGCCAATAGGTCTCGTCTTTGGGACCTTATAAGTGTTTAGCCATGCAACAGTTGCATAACTAAATACTTATAAGGTCCCAAAAGCGAGACCTATTGGCTATGCCAAGCGGCCGTGTGGCCGCAAAAGTGATCGCGATCAAACATCAAAGTGGCCGTGCGGCCGCGAAAGTTAAAGTACTCGCGGCCGCGCACATGCACTGTAGGTCTAGGCTGGCCTGGTAGCACTTTTTGGAGCCCTCTCAAAAAGTCTCGCCAGATCAGCGCATGCGCTGGGTCAGGCGAGACCTAAAAAAGACAAAAGGTTAAAGTAACGTTATAGTTAGGTGAAATGATCAGTAACAACGTAACATTTTCAACTCTAAAAACCAGAAATTCACCAGCTATAGTTATCTCAAGTAACTTTTAACGAGTGCCCGAAGGTAAATATAACTCGTGCCCCCTCTACGCACCGTTTTTTCATCAATAATTTCATTGCAAATGTTTCAGTGATATCATCAATGATGTCATAGAAGAGGTCATGAATGACGTAATATGGAGTTAATTAGCAGTGCATGGCGAGGGCGCATCTGTTCATGCCAGCAGCTTCCCATTAAAAAAAATGCGCAATACAATCCTAATCAGTGGCATTTAAAACACCAGCTGGAAACAACTTTTGTTTTTCACTTGTGGGCATAGTGGGTGCAAGAATAAAATGCTGCTGACGACTGTTAGAAAACTTGTGCCAAACACATACCATGACAACCCATCATCCGGGCAGGTGCCAAAGGGCAATAACTACTTGTAGTGCTGTAAAAGTGCATGTTCTAATGTAACAAGTTTATAGGAAGTTCAGCTCTTAACTAGATAGACGACTCACCAATTAGTAAAATAGTGCCAGATTTTGGGGATATTCGCGGCTGGACTTTACTCTTCGGTGGTTTGGCAGATTTTGCTTTGGTTGCAAGATGCAGTCTCATTGGTTACCTACACCAGAGCAAAGGCACCTGGAAAGGCCAACCGAGGAAGAGATTACAAATTCTATGACTAACATGTAGCACATGTCCTGCTCCCACAGAGTCCTAATGCTGGCTTGTTCTCAGCAAATGCCCAAAGCTTGTGGTTGGACATGAAGTGAAGCAATGCCAGCAATTAGCGCACTCCTGGGTAGATTTGTACTCCTGCAACAAGAGGTGGTTGGACAAAGAAGGATGCCCTCGATCTGCGAACACTGAGTAACACAGGCCACTGATTATGTCATTAGGATAGCTACTGAAGTCACTAGTTCTTTGACCCATGGATGGTTAGTGGCAGTAGTCTGACTGGCTCACGGCAAATAGCAGCAAAACCCGATAGGAAAAAACTGTAAACGGAGACCCAGAAAAAGAAGAAATTAGGACATACCAACCACCATACCAAAATCTATAAACTTGTAAAGTAAATCAGACACTAAAAATAAAAATCGAGCTCAGGAACATAACCAGCTTACCAAAATCAATAAAATGGTAAAACAAAATAGATACTAAAAATTAAAATCGAGCTCAACTGAACTGGCAATCTTTGTAATGAGTTACTTGTCATTTCAGCTCAGTATAGTAATGGACACAACATCCCTTCAAGTGAGAGCTTCAACATTAGTAAAGTCTTCCATCCAAAGGCGTAGAGTTTCAGAAGCACTGTAAATATCCAGTTATTCCCATCAACTATTTTGCACACAGTTTAACCCCTTCTGTGCCACGCCCTTTCCCCCTCCTGTGCCGGGCGTTTTATTAGTGGGTGGGGTTCATGACGAGATAGTCTCGTCATGGGCACAGCGCGACCGTGCTTCATGATGAGACTCTCTCGTCATGGGCACTGAAGAGGTTAAGGGCTCGTAAATGGCAACAAAGCCATGTACTAGTAAACTATGCAGCTCTCAATTTGCAAAGGTTTTTAACAGCCTGTGCCTGCATTTTATAAAATCTCATAACCTTAGGGTTGTGCTGCCTGCGAGTTTGTAGGAACATTTCACTTGCCAACGGTCTCTGGTAGAAATTAGCTACATTCCTCTTTTTGCTGCAGCAACCAGTAGTACTACAGAGAACATTACTATAGGGAAAAAAGGTTTTGTCCAAAGCAACAAATCAATAAATGGCTCTCACCAGAGTGAACTAACTAGGCCTAGGCGAAGTTCGCGGAGTACCACAAACAGCGGAGTGTGTTAGGTCACGCCATTTGCGCAGATTTTTAGAGCCGGGTGTTTGTCCCACGCTGGAAAGTCAGAGTGAATAGCACCATGCGCCGCGCAAGAGGGCGCTGCTGCTTTCTGCCACTCAAGTAGATTTTCTACTTGAGCGGAAGCCTCAACGCGAACAAATGGTTTCTCAACGCGAGCGGTCACGACCACCTGCGTTGAGTAATCTTGCTCGGAAGTGGTCTAGCACTGGATTTTCCTCGCTCGTGCTCACCAACTTAATGTTGGCGAGTGAGGGAAAGAAAAAACCTCTGCTTTGCGGTGCAGAGTTTTTCCAGAACTCTGCGTGCTCCACGGTGCGCGGAAAACTCTGCACCCAGGCCTAGGACTAACCTCAGGGGACCGCAGTCAAGCAGAATGACAACTGCAGAAATCAGAGGCAACTAATGATGAAAATTCATGGTCCGCTCTTTGGCGGAGACAAGGTTGATTATGGTGGCCACCTGCTTAGTGACTGACAGACCTAGAGGAAGAATATGGAATACAAACTTATTCACATTTGTAAGTCCATGGTTAGGCTGCCTTAGGTGGTTGAGTCCTTGAGTTTTGTGATAGACGAACAGCTAACACTAATCAAACAAATAACGCTTGTGGCCACTTCATCAGCATTGTGACTATGAAAATGAGAATGGCAAAACATCAACAGCCATACTAGACATATACGTTGGTCCTGTTTAGAGATACCATTAAAACAAATCATAGGTATCTAGAAATGTGTCCAGAATCATGTGACCACAGTGATTGCGTGATCACACTAATCTAAAATGGCTCCACACTGCAGAAAGGGTAGAGTATCGGGCAATGAAAGACTGCAGAAAGAAGGCCTGGAGCACCAGAGACACAGTTTGCTGCATATGCATGTACATTCTTATGGGCTGGTAGACCAGGGTTCTTTTAATGTTTCTTCATGTTCACAGAGGCAAACCAAAGAGTAAAAAGTTACAAGCTGAAGTGGCCTCCTGAAACAGATTAAGAAGGCAAAATACTTAGCATAATTTTACGAGAGGTTGTAGACCGTGTTGATGACTTGGTCTTCTTCCGGTAGTATGGTAGGTTTCTGGTGCTATACAAAGGTCATGGACATCTCCATCCTGATCGTCAACAAGATCACATCCCTCCAAGGAAAAACTTCCTCCTCTGCCACCACTCCATCATTATTTTATCAAGCAGCATTTCAAAATCCTAAATTATAGACACTTGATATTATGAATGACATGCTGGTAAATGGCCAACATCTGGGCATCTCAAAAAGGCCAGTCCTAATCCAGCGCTTCAGAAACCGTGTATTTTTTTAGGACTATGCAATTTATTTTTCTGCCTCACAAACCTCATTGGCAGGTTGCTCAGCTCCCATTCACATTTTTTTCTTGTCTGGCAATGTCTACTCTTCCTCTTGCAATATTTGGCATTCGAGGTTGCAAAGGTAAAGTGCGCCCAGTAGTTGTGGTTCAATTAAATGTAGGAGATTAAATTATCCAACGTTAATTGGGTATAAGACCTAACATTTGTTTTAGACTAGAGCAATTAAGGCAATTCTCTTCTCAATATACCAGACTCTCTTTTCAATATACCAGATCCATGATCCTTACAGACTACTGGAGAATAAGCTTACCAATATGGGTGTAACATTTCAACAGGACATAGCGCGTGACATCCATACAAACCAAGCTGTTTGCATATTAAGTGCAAGTTTTGCAGTCACCTTTGCAAAAGAACTTAAAATGAGCATGTCTTGTATTAACTTAGGCATTAAAAGACTGGTATACGCTCCAGATATCAAGCAGTTCTTCCCTTTACTTGTCCTTAAATTTGATTAGGAAACTATGCGGCGTGCTGGATCATACTGCAATCCACCATCCAGCAGCTTGGTTGAGTGTGAGGATCCAGGCTGGGATTCTTAAGAGAAGTTTTGACTGGCTCCCCAGTGGATCTTTGTTTATAAAGCTCACTTCAATCCCGTGCAATTCGTTTGTGTACGTGGTATAGATAGTTCCATCATTTTGCACAGGCAGAGAACCATCGATTTTCCCAATGAGTTATAATAGTTTGTTAATCAGTCATTAGAAAATATCCAGAGGTTAATATCAGTAGGTATTTGTCTCTGCTTTGTTTTAAATGGAGGAACTAGATGAAACCCATGGTGATTGATAGAGGCCCAATTGTAGAATGTGTGTTCATGTACTTTTCATTTTAATACAAAAGAGAACAAACAGCTAGCATTCAAGTAGCCTGGGTACCAGCGTGCCTGCCTTTACAGCTCCCCTTTTTAGGTCTTGCTTGATAGCGGAGCTGTCTGCAAGACCCATTATTTCCAATTCTTTAAGGTTAGGGATTGGCTACAACCAGTGCAAAATAAGTCTCTCGCATCATGCTATTGGCTGTTTACTGTTCACCTCCTACGGTGTGCTTGTGCCGCAATCCACGAGGGACTATTTTACATTTCTAAAGTAGACTCAGTCACCACACATTCAATTCTTTGTCTCCTAGAAGCACTGTACACCAAAAGTAAGTATTCTTTGTTTCGTTAATGCCCGATTCATTTTTTTTTTTTTAGTACACTCAAAAATCAAGTTAGGCATATTGGTTTTGCCAGTACTTTTATTAGTAGAGTCCTGAGAGGTGCACTGAGGTCTTAGACCTCTCTAAACAATAGACCAATTGTGCTACGTTAGATCTGGCCATCCAACACAAGTCCAGAAACGCTGGATCGACGCAGATTCTCAAGATAACCCATGACTCTAAACAATTCGTTTAATTATACATACATGCATCATGAATACCTGGCATTGATTTAGGCTTACACTAGACAGTCCGCTCTAATAAAGGTTTTAATAGAAAAAAAAATATTTTCCTGCAAAATATTCACCAATTGGAATAGTCTGCATTTATAAATGATCTGCTAATATGCATTCAAACATAATATACCAGCTTTGTTTTTCTTTTTCCTCTCTGTTGAAAAAATATTTTTATGCTATAGAAAGACCCCTTCCCTTACCTTGGATAGTCACTTACTTCTTTCTTTGACAAAGTAAATTTGCTTGCGTGGTGAGGGAAACTCGTCATGAACACCCAAACCTTACGGGATTGTAGGAGCTCACACCTTTGGCAGTCACCCCTTCTCCTCCTGTAACACTCACCATCTTGTTTCTAACCCTAAGCTCGTGAACGCAGCATTTCCAGAGTGAGACACTACCTACAAAAAAAATGTTGAGTACCATTGTGCGCTTTAGTTTAAAGGGCCCACCCTGATGGAAATCTCACATTCCCACTCCTAACCTTTCATGTGCAAATTTGCATAATTTTGACTTACTGAATAGTTTTTTCCACACTCGCAGTTCCATTTTACGAGAATAAACTTCCACCTAACTGATTTTGCGAATAAGGATGTGGACTTTACCTTTGCGATTCAGAAAAACAATCAGGATATTATGTCAAACTCCAATATCCCATTTTTAAACTCCATTTAAAACACAAAAACCTGCCCCAGTTTTCTACCGGATTACCTCAATGCAAGCTTTCAAGAAAGCATTCATCAGTTCCACATACAAAGTTGTAGAAAATCTCGCCTCCCCTCCCATGCCCCCTTTCAGGCAATCCATTCCATGTCCCTGAAAATTGATGAGCTGGGTCATGTCCAAATCCCTAACAAGAACTTGTTTGTCCTTTTGTCCTATTACAAAAGCGAGTGTGTACTTAGTCTGGCTGGCAGAGAATGCACGTGAGCAAGTGACCAATTAGGACACCAAGAAGAGGTTGAGCATTCTCAGGCATGCTTCTTCGGGACTACTGCACGGAAGCATGCGGATGGTATACGGGAGACATGAAAATTGACGGAAGTGCTTTCAGAAAGTGCTTGCGCGTCACGAGGGGTAAAATTGCGACAGAGCCACATGACCAACCAGTTTGCTTAAGAGCACTACTCTTGAACCAGTTTCACAACACTTGCCGCAGTTGTGTGCAGATCGAACTAACCCCAGTGGCTTACCTTAGGAGTAATTTCAACTAAGAAGGATTGGTGAGTAGACCTGGCACAAACAGTTTTATCAATTTCACCTGTAGCATGCACACCCTCACCTCAAGGTGAAAAAAAACATATCTAAGGACGTGTAGTTCATTATCAAAATCAAAACCGGGCCTTGCGTTTAGGTCTGCTCAGATCTTTCTATTGATTTCTTGGTCTGTGGTCCTTTTGGGCGCTAGGAGCTCATTCCATGGCGCAGATCACTGTGGGTGAGGGGAGTAAGGTGTGGTGCAGACACAAAAGCTGAAGTGAAATGAGGAAAGGGGCCAAGACTGATTCATCTGCCCTCTGACATCCCAAACACACACTCTCACATGTCAGAACCGGAAGCCATAACCGGAACGGTCTTGTGCAAGGGCCGCACAGCAGACTCTTCTGGGAAAGATTCAAAGCAAAAGTAAACTTGTGCTATAAAGAGAAACACGCCTCAGGCTCGGATTTCCTGGGCAGTGCCTCAGCCAATCATGGGCTTTCTGAGGAGGAAATGTGTGTTGGGGGGGTCTCATTTTGCACTTATGCCATCCAAGCAGATATAAAATTACCTTGAAACTCCCTTTTATCTCTACTAGGTGCTTTTGAGCATTATTTTGTACAGGAGAGACTCTACGGAGAGATGGTGGTACTAGGGGAGTTTTGAGAAGGATAGAGAAGTAAATGTGTGTAAATTGTGAGAGGTGTTGGGGGGTTGCACGTTTTTCTAGAGTTGTGGCTCTTAAAATATGGCGGTGATGTTGAGAGACGGGCCCAAAAAATGTGCGAGAGTGAGAAAGAAAGAGGGCTAAAGACCAGGAAGGAGAAAGCAGAGTATTTCTCCAGAAACCAAAAATGAAACGAAAATATCCACAGTGCGGGGAAAACTGGAAGCAGTGGTGTGTTTTCAAGCTCTAGTAAGATATAGAAACTATTTTTACAAGTGTTCCCTTATGCTCAAGTAGCATTATTAAAGCTGCTATAATAGCTTTCAAGGGCCATTTAATTTTACAAGGAACAGTACGTTTTCCCTGGGATGAAAGAAAGGAACCTATTATGGGGGATTCTGACGAGCACAGTGTGGTCCCACCGCGTGAGGAGATGGTGTTGGCGATCCCAAAGCTTCGGACAATGACGTAGTTTCTAGTACAACGAACATCAAAAAAATCAGGAGATTTACAATTGAAGACTCTGGGCCATAAGCAGGCCCACTGCGCACCGGAATTATCTGGATTATCACTGAAACTTCACGTTTAATGTTAGAATATGAAGTGATTTAAGTACTTTGTAAAGAGATGAAGTGGACTTCCCAGAAGCTTTTGTACAGAGGGTGGATATTATGTTTCTGCTTAAAATACGTTGCATGCTCCCACACCAAGACCATCCATAGACATAGGCCTGGCCGGTAAATTCTTTTCCGCTCACAGAACTTGCGGAATTTGGGTAATTTAGCGTTCCGCGGAGAACACGGAATTGCCCAAAATTCTGCGTTCCGCAGCTTTGCGGAATTTTTTGCTTGTTCGCGTTCTCAAAATGCGAGCAAGATATTTCCCCCCAAACATGCAAACAGTGATCGCGAACAGGAAAAAAGCATTGCGAACAAGCAATTCCGCGTGTTAGCAGAATTTCTGCGTGTTCGCGGAGATTTTTTACTGTTTCGTGAAGCTTTGCGTAGCGAGACTACGCAAATTCCGCACACCAGATCTGCATCCATAGACACCCCAGCAGAAGCGGCACCACTGATAGAACTTTCTCTATCGGAAACAACCTCCATTACGTATGCAGTGTTACTCAAAGTACGGCCCGGGGTCCACTTGCGGCGCTCTTGACCTTTACATGCGCCCCCCCCCCCCGGTGAAAAGCATCATGCATTGCGGTTTACTTGCCGAGCACTAAAATTCAGAAGAAAATGTTAAATAAACAGGCAAACATTTATAAACCTGCAAACAAATGCTTGCCTGTTTAATATGTTTTTACACCTCTTTACACAATCCCTGACCCACCCAGACCCCCTTCCGCCATCCTGCTGGTATCAGTGCGGCCCTCAGTCACACCAAAGACCCTACTTTGTGGCCCCTGGGCAAATGTTTGTGAGTAACCATGGCATAACATGCTGGGGGGGGTTTGGGGGGTGGTTAGTTGCTTTTCACCAGCAGTGAGCTGTGGTAAGCCTCCACGCTAGCAGCCCCAACTTGCCCCTTGGTGGCAGGCATTTCCAGATGGCTCTACGCCACTGGGACCATCGATTCACATGCTTTATTTTTACAAGCCATTAAAGACCTTACTTTAGTTCCATTGCTTCAACCGATATGAACCAAGACTACAACTCCCAGAATGCTTTACTTGTTAAAGTGGAAGGACAAAACTAGAAAATAGCATTCTAAATTATCTAGAATCTTCTGCAGAACTACTTGCCCTGCACTCAGTGGGAGCCATGCAGATACACAAACCAATGGAAGTCCTGGCAGCAATGAATACCAGGTCACTGGAATGTTGAGAGCTCCACTAAAGACAATGGAGTGGCAGAGGGCCAATAATGGTTCATATAGACCTTCTCTAACATTACAATGTTTGTTTTACTGTTCATCACGGTTCGGTTTAGAATATTTGACACTCAGTTGTCGGAATGTTATACATGTTTTATGACCCTTCTGTCTCAGACTATACCAGTTGTTAACAGCTCTCACCTTCACCTGCAGCTTGGGCCTTTAACTAACATAAGGGGCCTTTATCGACCGGTACAGCCCTCAGCAGGAGGCTACAATACTGCAAGGAGACAAGATTCGGGAAGATTAAATGTTTCTGACACAAAAGAGTCTCCAAAAGAAGAGCAAGTTATTTTCTCTATACCAGCAAGTTATTTGAGGTCCCAGTTGAGCTGCTCAGTCTATGGATTTACAATCTATATCAATGCCAGTTGATTTCATGAGAGAGAAGGATTTCCTTGGAACCCACAGTTCAGCGAGATGTGGAAGGTCTGTTCTTCCAATTGCAGTCCCTTAAATTCCTGCATGCAGAACATCTACTTCTGTGTGGTTCTAGGTGGACTCGGATTTCTTGGTGTTCACCTGTAAAGGTGTTGCGTAACCTACAACTTTAGCACAGTTCTGTTACTATTGAGAAAGTCGATGTCAGTATGAAGAACGATACATTCATTTATAAAAATGTTGTGAACTCCACGTCAAACCAGACTCAGAAATACGTAGCCAGACTGAGACCTAGGCCTGAGGTCACTGATTGACAGGTCACAGATGGGGCGGCACATAGCCGTCAGACAAACGCACTAACAGGAAATCCCAAATCAATCCCACAGATAGGCGCTGCTACACAACAATGGTCCAGGGAGATTGGCTCCGATAAAGCACACGGCCAGAGGGGTATGCGTGCTCCCAAAACACCATAAAGTCAGTTGCCACATAAGTTATGAACATATTGCTAATCAGGACGTAGAACATACAGTACACGCATGGATCACTCACTCCCCATGCTGGACATCTGGACACATTACCCACTGTCTGCATTGTGTCCATGCAAGGTCGAGGCCCACCTGGATTCCCATTTGAATAAACTAATTTATGACTCCAAAGGCAGCATTTCATATTCCTAAACATACAAGGATCGCCGGAGCCATTTATGACACTCCATGAATTGTATATATAAACTCACCTCAGATCAGTTGTAATCTGAGACAGTCCTCAGGCCCTATGCCTGTAGCTGTTCTCCCGGACACATTGTTTAATTAAACAAACTGTTCCTGTTTTGCCAAACGTTTCTTGTTTTTTCAAGGTATTTCATGTTCAATCAACAGTTCTACAAGATGTGCTTTCCCACCCACAGGTGACACAAGTGAACTTGGTTCAATGCACCAACAATGAATGTCAAAGACGGGTTATTGTAGCCCCGCAAAACACTACTCAATGTGTAATGTAAAATAGAGGTATTGTTTTTGGGTTAGCAACAATCCCTTTGAAGGGAGGACACCATGATAACAGTAACAAACCTTATTTAGTTATTCACAGTATCACACACCCATTACACAAAGACTTCTAAATAAAGGTATTTATTACTACAGGAATAATATGCTTCTTAGTACATCTAAAACAACTACACAGAATATTATATAAAACAACAAGAAGGCAAATTATGAAGATTGAGAATAAAATTAACATTTCTAACATGGTTAAAATGTAATTTAAAACCTTAATACCCTAATGCCTATTTCTACGAGCTACATTAAGAAGGCATGGTAGGCAGAGAAACTTGCAGTCTAGAGTTTCTAAGGGGGGAGAGATGCACTGCAAACCTTGTTGACAACGAAGGCTGTCTTTATCAGCAGAGGTGCAAAGACAGTGTTCCTCGCAAAGGGCAAATACACGCTGCTGTCTTCCCCCAGGGCTCAGCTTTATCGACATCAGGCGAGATGTAGCATCTGCAAAGTGTGCTGACAGTAGGCGAGTCCATTTCTGGCAGATTCTCTTGCGACACTCTGGGCGAAAGACCTCTCCTGATGAGTGTACAAGTAGCAGTCCACATATACTAAATCTTATCAGCAATTTGAATTTCTGACTTAAGTTTAGGAATCGCTGACATAGGTTATGTGCATCAAGGTGTGCATCCCAGACGTTTCCTTATGAACATATATAGTAAAACCACGTAAATTCAGACTACACTATTTCGACTATATGTCTGTATTTCTTATTTAACCTTGACATGGTGAAGAGCAGACCTTTTGACCCAGACGAATGTCTCATCACGTGTAACATCTATGTCATTAGTCGAATGACTTAACACTTTCATTATTCTTGGAAAGTTAAGGTCAGACGACATCTGTGTCGAAAGGCAAACATGACAATGATTGTGCATAGATCAGGAAAAATGGCGACTTCCATTATTTGAGGTTTAGAAGACGGCGGCTTCCACAATCTGACATGAAGTCGAGGCCTGCATAAAATGGAATCGGACCATAGAACTTTACGTCAAAGGAGAGGGCCACCATAACTGTCTGTTGACCTGATAACCCTCTAACTGGCAGAAGTAAATGCACGAGGACATCATTAAGATTGTCCCAACCATCCCTCATTGTTTTATTCACAGGTTCCCCTACGTGGCTCCCAAATCCAAAGACCGCAAAAGATCAGTAAACATGGTACTAAATATGTTCACATAATTGACTACGTGCCAGAGTCTTGTTACTATTCCCAGAATTGGTCCCTGATACAGAGGAAGAGCAACACACCAGCTCACTGCTGTACCGTTGACCAGCATATACGTCGAAAGCATTCCAATGCCACTGACAGAGCTTAATAAGGGAGAAACATACAGCACTCAGCCACACTTAAACTCCTGAACCTATGAGGGCCCTGGCTCTTTGGAACAAGATTGCAGAGTGGGGCATTTCGTCAATCACATTGGTACTACTGCTGCAGCTCCGACCTCGCGTCGCTTTAGGTTCCGATAGCCCTAGTGCCCAGGCTGGTACATATGTGAGAAAAACAAGGATCATTTGAGCCCGTCTGAGGACAATTCCCTTAAAAACCTTCCCTTGTCGACTGGTATCAGAGAAATCCCCCACTCCCAAAGAGAAGTTATGGCCATCCATTACTGCCTGCCAGTTCAGAGGCCATCTCACCCTTGAGTCTCAGTGCAGGCCCTCCTAGACCATGCTCAGTGCCTCAGTGTTGCTCATTGGTGACCTGCATATGTCAGCTAATTACTTCCTTGCAGACTTGTTAAAGCCTTGGCTCTCAATGACTCCTCTCCACTAACAGCCAGGCGTAAAGCTGTAGAAGTGGACATGAATCAGGATAGCCCCAGAGACCCGCTTGAAAGGGCTTAAGTCAGTCTAGTGCCGTGCCGTCCAGAACTTGGATTCGGTCCAGCTCAGTGAACATTTACATCAGAGAACTTGAAAACCTGTCTTCCATGCTGCTCCCACTTTTGGAGCCCCACATTGCGGGTTGCACCCACTCAGCAGGTTCTCACACAGACTAGAAGCTTCTCACTTCCAGACTGATCGGCCACTCTTCTGCTGCCTCGGACTCATGCGATCTACAACAGCGCCATCAACACACCTGGTACTGTCCATGCAGCTCTAATGACACACCGCCTGTCACTCTTGAGCACTATGTCCCTTCAAACAATCAATCAAACGAATTTACAGAGTGCCTAACGTCTAATCAGCATCAAGACACCAAGCAAGAGTGAGAGAAGAAAGCAATTCATTGGAATAAATGAGTTTTTAAAAGTGTTCCTGAAAGCTAAATGCTGATTCAACTGCCTCCATCCTTCAGGAAACGCTTTCCATAGGATGCGCGCGACAACTGGTCCCTACCTCCTCAGGCTCAACATCTCCAACAATTCTTTGTGAATTGACCAGGCAAGGAACCCGACAACCCCTCATCATCCGAGGAGCCTCTGCAGGGAAGAGGACTCAACACAGTGAGGAACTCGCATCATCAGGGGCTAGTACAGATAGGGGCGCTTAGGGTTGGGTCCACGGGTGGCGCTACAACATGGAAGAGAATAACACACCATGATGGAGCAAGGAACAAGAGTAGAGCTGCAATGAACTAGTTAGAAATGGATCTAGTGGGTAAAGTTAAACTCTGCCCCACGTTCCTTGTAAATCTGCCAGGTGAATGAAAGGGAAAACAGGCTGTTTGGCACTTTTATTCAGATTGCAGTCACCACGTCGAATTTAGCTATTAAGGTTTCGTGAAAAATTAGAGTATAAAAATAATGACCGGGTGAGATTGAAGAAAGGAAAGACAGCAGCATGTTGCTGCTCAGTGGAGAACACGGTTATGAATACACCAATCCCTGCTAGGCGAACAAATGAGTGCCATTGTGGGAATAAGAAGTGGTCTGTTTCTTAATTTAAAAAATTCCCCAAGAAGAACTGATGGCTGTTCTGCACTTCCTGTGCACTCTCGATCATGTTTTGCTCCAAAGGTAAGCAAGAGACGACTGCGATACAGAGAGGGTGAGGGATGTCCCAATGGACTGCATCAATGGGGGAAGGGGGTTGCTGCTGCTGAAAAGTAAGCATAGCTATGGTGGTGGACCCTGAAATAAAGATTGTGACATTAGCACTGATCATGCTAGGAGGGTCACAGGGGGCAGTGTAATTATCAAAGTACAGAGAGGTCTGGAAGTCAAGGTTGTTCTAGCATCCACTCCATGCATTCGGGTGAAATTGAATGTTCCTGAAGGGGACTTCCAGGGGGGCAGACAGGGATTCTGCTACACAGTGTTGCATGTAAAGCTCTTTAAAGATGGCTTTACCAAAGAGTCCTCAACACCTCTTATAGGGGCCATTTAATTCACAGAGTTGCAGCATGAGCCAAAGGGTTCTATGACATCTCAGCCGTCATTGTGGACTTACATTGGCTATCGCTGGAACACAGACTCCATATCAAGACCCTCTTTGGCGACTATTGCGGTTTATCACATTAAACTCTGCTCTATTTGTTTTGCAGTGCTGGGAAAAAGTAGCCCAGGGATAGGGCAAAAAAGTAGCAAAAACTTATTGTTTTCTATGTAGAATGTATATAGGCGATAGATACCTGACTGTGACTAACAGCGTGTTTTTTTTTTTTATTTTTTTACTAAGCAGCAAACATATGCTTCAGCGAAAACATTGCAGTATACATAGTATGAGGTTTGGCATACACAATTACAAATCCATAGTTTAAGTCTCCCAGTGGCCTGCGTTCCCAATCAACATGACGTTTGATACATCCATTCCGTATGTTCACTGAAGGGTCTGGAGCCCCCTGTTGTGTTGTTGACTAAAGGTTCCCATATTTCACCCAGGCCCCCCCATATCTTTTCCCATTTGCGCGAACAACAGTGTGATGTTTGAGCGTACTTTTCAGACGTGAAAGAGTCCATCATGCATTGCAATGGAAGAACTTCCTGGAAGAAGGAATCATTGTACACCAAAAGCATGGGACAAGAGTATTGACACCTCTGGGTGAAGCCTAAACCCATTCTATATTGAAAACAACTGCTAACAATACACAAGCAAGACCTAAAAACGGTCACTCTGCCAAGTCCTGGCTATGTCCTGAAACACTGCACCTTCTTATCCCAAAAAACGAAAGGCTGGCCCCTTCACTCGTGTCACCGCACAAAGAATTGAAGACCAGTCTTTCATCCAGTAGCATACACTTGGCTCCGCTACTTTGTACTTTTAATTTTTAGTTCCTATGTATTGATGTTGTCCATACAGCATGTGATGCCTCCGAGTAAGGTCTGTGCTATAAAAATCTGGATATAAATAAAAAGATTTTTGGAGGACTTCAGAGCCGCATTGAGAAATTATATTGTACGACACCTAATTTCAGCCAAATGTTTTCCCTGCATAAACAGCATTACATTCCAAGTTTCATCATATCACAACAATTCAAAACAGGAACAGCAATTTGTTGGATTATCAACACAATATCCAGCTGGTCCCACCATCTGCTCACTAATGCTGTACAAATGTGCGCCTAGACTGTCTTAACAGCATGCACATAAGTCTCACACAAAAAAGATGTTTTAAAACAGCGGCTACAAAACTGAGCAGCAAGCCTGATCGTCACCTGGAAGCAAAGCGAGAACCAGCATTTGGCTCCTTGCACTGGCCGCCAATGGGACTATGTTCAACCTTCAAAGCCAACATGGAGCCCCAAATAACTTGCTGGGTTCAGATCCATGATCAATTGGGTCCAACATCACAAACCGACCCAGAAAGTTGAATCCACAGCAGATCACCCCAGCAGACTACAACCAACAGAGTGTTTGAGGTAAAACCATGGTAACAAAGCCAGAAACTGAGAACTATTGTCACAATTTTCAGATGCGAAGAATAGTCAGAGTCCAGTCCTAATACCTCTTCAAGTTCCAGATGGACCCGAAGACCACCCTACAGTCCAGGGCCTTCCTGAACTAGCGACCTACCAAAGGCAGCAGCAGGATAACTTCACAAACACGCAGAACATCCAGTAAATTGCACTGAACTCGTAAATGCAAGTACAGGCAGTCTACAGTGGAAATGGACGACCCATCTGTATCGGAGGTAGAGACCTCCCCAGATACTCCACCCTCAACCAAGGTCTTACGGGGAGGCAGGAATTAAAATGCAACTGCTGGAGCCGGGAAATTACCTGCCTATGCTATTCTTAGGAACCTCTTCGGGTTTCCACCAGAACGTCTGTAAGATACGAGTGGATATCATTACCATAGGCCCAATGGTGGAGTAAAGAGGTGGTAGTGAGGTAGGTAATAGAATGAGTACAATTAGACAAGGCCAAGGTTTGACACAAAGAGGAAGTAAACACTTCACTTGGGAAAAACAATTAATTATATCAGTGAAATTCACAGAACTGGTAAAACCTGCTAAAATGTCACATTTAAAATCTTTGCTGCTAGAGAGGGCCCTGGTAACAGAATATCTTGTGTGAGAGTCCTTTTCTACCCAAACAAGTGTCCCGCTGGTATCGCACCTGACATTTGTTTACACAAAAGTAATCCTTCATGTGAAATTTTCACTGTGGAAATTGGAAAACAACATTGTGCGTCATTAAACTTAATTTTCTAGGAATTTCGCAAATAACCAAATTGTAAGATTCTGCATGCGCTTAGTAAATACCAGTGTTATAATTGGTTGGGCAAATGCTGGATGTGTTTGCAAATCCCTTTTCTTCTGAGGCAAAGCTGCTGTTCTCCCCTCAAGGAACAAGATCGTCACAAGAACTTGTGTGGCTCTTGGCGCACCTATAGGAATCAGACATACCGCAAAATGGCAGTGGCGTCCTACAAAATGGCCTTTGCTGTTGTCGCACTGCAATTCACTTCACCTTTATTCAACTGCCTTAAAGCCACATTGGGCACAAGCGGAGGGATCCAATAGTCATTCTTGCATATCTTTCCCGCTCTCAGAAATGCTAACTCGATCAAGCCTCCATTATCGACCTGCGAATCCCCCAACAAATAGTCAGCAGTGACAAAAAAATTAAAGTGAATTTAAAAGGTAGTCGAAAGCAAAGAAGGACACTACTAAAAGCTAAGCCTCCTACAAAAAGTGTAGTTAACCAAAAAAATGTGGATGCAAGGGACAGGAGCCAACAAAGTAAGACACTACAAAGAGCACGTTGATGTCTTTCAATAAAGACAGTGGATAGTTAAAATTATATTTTTAGGCCGGAAGCCCTCAATTTTGCCTTTTCTTTAGACTGAGCAAGGTTTGTACAGACAGAACCACTTAACATGTCACATCAATTCACATCAAACATTCCAAGCCGCACTCAATATGCCAATGTATGCAGGTTTACATGGGCGTGCATGGGAGAGGATACACATAAGCAGATGTACATCTTTGTTTTGGGATGGGGAAAAGCGGGAGGAAGGGTCCTGCTAATCTCCACTTAGGTCTAGGTGTTTTCATTTGTAAGATACACCTTGGATTCCACCGAACCCAATGCTGCCAAAGTATTTTTCTTCAGACCACACAAGCTACATGAATATTTTAAGAATTGTACTAAGGACTAGGTTTCAGAAAGATCTTTAAAAGAAAAGCTGCAAAGATTAGACATGAGCAGAAAAATGGAAGCTCTTCCTCTCAAGGCCACACTTTGAGGTCATCCTTGCACATTTCTAGGACATGCACTAAGGTCCTAGTGGGTAACGCTAGCCACGCTGTTGGCCTCTGAAATTGCTAGCCACACTTTTGGCTTCAGAAATTTAAAAATATGCTCTTGTTTTTTTAAATCCCTAAAATGCTGTCTAGTTTAAAAATTAATTAAGCCTACGTTTATTTAAAAAGCTGTTTAGCTTGGTTGAAGATTCAAACTGAAAATATTTTTGCTTTAGATCACTCTCGAAAGAAGGGGCGTGCGCATCAGGTCCAAGATCATTTGCAAGTCGAATGGAAGTAACTGATGGACAATCCACAAATCTACAATCTAATTCCAATTCAAGCTACATCTCAATTGAAAAATCGACCTTTCGGGGAGCGAGATTTGTGCGATATGTTATTTGAAATGACAAAGGAAATGAACACTCTCTGTGGCACCCATAAACAAAAAAAAAATCGATCACCTAATAAAACTAATACGAGCTAATAAACCGGATTCAGATTTCTGAGGCATGCCACAAAATGTGTTACAGAGACACCATCGCCACGGCTGAAACTTCAGTATAAGAATTCTAGGTAGCGGCCTAGGGCCTTCTCACCAGGTAGGATGCTGCAGATTGTCTCTGGAGCTTTACATATGGCCTAATGTGAGGGGCGTGGAACAAAAGGCCACTCTGTACACGTCACCACAAATCCTAGCTTCGACCCTAACTGGTGCAACCTTGAACTGCCATGCACAGGCTCACATTTGCATAAAATAGCTTTTTTTTTTTTTTAACTATGCCCTTTACAATGTGGGCTATATCTGCATTTACCATTGGATATAAAGCATCTGGCGAACTGCACGCTTGTGGTCTGTTGTTTATAATAAAGAAGAATGTAGTGAAGACGACCATGTTATTTGAGTCCACAATAACCCTTTTCTTGGACCACACATCCTCACATGCATGGATAAGGGACACCTTTCATTTAATATATGTTATTTCAGTGTTCCAGTAATCCTCCAAATCCAGTCATGTCTATTCTTTTAACACATTGCTGAGATCAGCACCAGATGCTCAAAGCAAACATTTCTCTTTAGGGCTCATGGCATTCCTACACGTAAGAAGGGCTACTGGAGATGAATGACCCGTCTAAAAGATATCCTCCTGTGCGGAACATCTCCGCATGTAGCACTCTCCCTGGGTCTGTACACAGCCCCTTGTAGTTACATCTGTAGGACTAAAAGACTCATTCAGAGTCCTGCGGAGAATGTGAAATTGGGCGCAAATGAGGTTTGCCCCAGATTTCATGGTTGGAAGGCCACACTCCACTAGATCTTCAAGTCACTATGTAGACACGGAGTTTGATCGCATTGTAAATGCTCCTATATAGAAGTCATACCACGGGCAAGGGGATGAAGCACATTTTGTCGATGGGAATCACACTGAACTGTGGGTTCTGCTTGGCTGGACGAATGCGACTTTGCAATGTGGCCTGTATCGGATTTGCTATTTTTTGGCATGCGATGTCTAGATTTGTGCTCCTATTGTGTCACAAATAGCTGCGCTTGAGCATGTAGTGTGGCAAAGACAAGTGAGATGGTGTGTAGGATTGTATAGTATCGTAAAGGATAAAATAATTTTTCAGGATGGGAAGCAGTACGTCAGGATGGGAAGCAGTACTACAGGAGTTATCTTATGTAATCTTACATGCCTTACTGAATCGGCCTCAAAAAATTTAATTTCCATTAGCCAGTAGCGGCACCTCCGCTAAGGCGGGGGGGCGTCGCCCCACGGCTCACTGAGTGAGCAATTAAAAACGGAAAAATAAAATGATAATAACGTTATTATCATTTTATTTAAACGTACTGGCTCTGTTGTTTGGGGCTGGGCTGTTTAGAGGCTGGCGGAGGAGTGGTAGGAACTTCTTAGTGCGCATGACAATTTTGGCCGGCGTCTCGAACCGGCCAAAATGTCATGCGCACTTTGCATGTTCTCCACTCAGGGTGTATTACAGACTGGGTGGAGAACATGCCCAGGGTCCCCTTCCTTGTCTCATCACTGAACCCCGACACTCAGATCAATCAAAACGCTGCATTGCAGCGTTGCGATTGGCTCAGGGGGGCCTGGGTGCTTTCTGCTTCCACAGAAGCCTAAGAAGAGGACGGAGGAGAGGCAGCGGCCACCCGCATCCAAGTAAGGTTTCTTAAAATGTATTTATTGTTTTTTTTAATTCCCTCCCTCTTCCAGCCCTCCCTCGGTAGCAGCTGCTCCTGCTATTAGCAAAAGCGCAAAGAGGGCACTGTCCTTTCTGTTTGTACACCAATATTAATTGAATAGTCCTATTTTATTCCCAGTTTAGATGTTTTGGGGCCAATTTATTAAGGAACTTAAAAGTATGTGAAAGCTTATTACTTTAGGTACTCTATAATGTCTTTGTGAATAAGGCCCAGAGATCCCAGGAGACTAGCTATGACGTCAGGATTTCTCTGATGAGACTCGCATGTTTGCGTTGAGATCTAGGTGAAGAACCTGGGTAGTTCATTATTTACCCATAAAATCACAGACACTGATGGACTAAGAATGGGGCAGGGAGCACACTTGGCTTAACATAAATGTCATGTGGTTATCCACTCTAGCAGCACAGAAAACGTATGCATGGTCCAAGCCGAATCAAGGTCTGAACAGCTGATATGCCGTAGTGCACACCCTTTGGAGGTGCGTCTGATGTCGGGCAAGGATGGCCGGATCAATGCCAGATGTTTCTGGAAAAACCCCTGCTCTATAAAACAAGGCCCTCTAAAGTCCATGCATGTAAATGGGTGTGGAGAAAAACCAGCTTGGCCCTCCTCAACCAATGCTGGACAAGCCTCAAAGGAAAGGGAGGTCAAGGCAAACCGAAGCCTCCAATTACTCGTCTGCACCGTTGCAAAATAGCAGTACATCTGGACAATTTACACTTGATTGACATAAAATGAGTCAGTCAGATTCAATGTTCAATCACCTCCAATTTCAAATCAAGTGCACTCAATGTTGGGCCCTGAGCATCTGATCATGTGTCTGGTGCTTGCTGGTGCAGCACCTGTTCTCTGCTTTTTAGCGCCAAGACGCTCCTCTGGATTGATAGCTGCGCTTTAGAAATCCCCAAAACTAAACAAATAAAAATAAATAAAGAAGCACCAGTAACATGCATCTAAACTGGGAAGAACCAAGGAGTTGCTTGAAAGCACCAACAACCAACTAGGGTGTGGCAAATTATACAGACAAACAGGGGAACAGAAACAATATATAAGGGACTACAAAACAAGCACTGTTCAATGAGGGCACCAAAACGGTGAAAACCAATAGAGAGCAAAAACACAGCAATGAAGGGTGCCACGCCAGTGAGAGGCAGCGGGGTTGGAAGGCACATCGGGCCTTCACTATAAAGCTCAAACGTCCACTTGCCACACAGTTCTGCTTTACAATGATAAAAATGCATAAGAAACAAGAAGTTGGTCTCTTCTCACTACTCCCAGTTTATCTATCCGGTCATATACCAGGTATAGACTGACTCCTTCAGAAAAGCCTCATCTTTCCCCAGTCACTCGTTCCACAACCACACATCTGTTATTTACAGTGCTCAGGAAGGGGAGGAGTGAGGTACAAAAACACGTGCATCTTATTGTAACTAGCAACACAGCAATTTGAGCAAGTCTCTTCAGTATGCAACACCGACACGCCTTTTGACAGTTTACACTTTATACACTTGATAATTGAGATCCAAGCAAGGATAATCAAACACATTGAGAAATAAGATAGGAGTTCCCGCACTTGGGATCTCTCAGCACAACCCCGGAGGCGAGCTATTATTGGCGCGCGCAGCAAGGTGACACGGGTAGCACAGCACGTGTCCCAACAGGACCCCGCCAGGAAGAGCAGGTGGAAGAGGCCGCGCGCGCTAGGTTACCTTACGTCACCGGAGAACCGGGTATGGATAGGAAGCGCGCGCCTCCCAGCAGGTAGGAACGGGATGGGAGTGAAAGAAAAATGTGTGAAAGCGAGAGGTGTTCTGATAAATGCTGACATCGGCCAAATTAAAGATATCCTCCCGACTGAGACGGTTTAGACTGTACCAAAAAAGAAGGGGGCCCAAACGAGGGAGATCTGGTAATACCCCTTTAAAAATAATAACACTCTAGCTGGGGATGAGTGCTTTCATGTGAAAGGTCAAGTGTGCAGCTAAGAAAAGTTGCTACGGCACCAATTAGGGTCCACTCAGCAGCTGAGGAAACGCACTCAAGATGCCAACCTGATCACCGCCATGGACGGCGGCAACAGGCTGCCACGGTGTGCGCGCGCGGTGGGCAGGGGTGTAGTGATGTAACAGGTGCAACTAAAGGAGGGTTCGTTCATGGGGCAACCCCCCCCACAGGCTTTTAAACCCGGTGCTACTCCACCCTCCCCACTAGCTACGCCCCAAAAGGGGCAGAAGAAAGAACTCTAACCCGTGCATGTTTATGTGCAATCCCTGAAACAAACTTTCAAAAACACACACTAATTGAAATCAGACAAAACATTCAGAGGCCAAGGAAACGATGTAACGCAGCCTGGTGACATTCTAGCTACTGGGAAAGATTTCAGGGGTTTGTGGTATTTCACAGTAAAATATACCAATGGGACTACAGACAGATGTCTCTGTCACATGCTCTCCGTGTTATTGAAGTGCGTCTGCGGGAGCTACCGTGACAGGAGACCTTAGAAGAAACCAAGAAACCGCTGCTACGGGGGTGCGAGGGGGGATTCACGTCAAAAGAGAAGCCGTAAATCAGCGGCCTGTGTGGGGCGGGTGATTTCAAATCCTCAGACGGTCTCACAGGTCACCACCCCCATAGCAGCATCCCGTATTTTACAACTAAAATGACAGTGTTTAAGGAATACTGCTGTGTGGTCGGTTTAACTAAATCCCCTTGTAGAGTACGAGTTCCCTTAAGGTAAACCCGTGTCAACTGGCTCTCAGTTAACATTAAAGACAATTTACTTACAGCAGTCACAAATTATGTCAAGCGCATTAGAACGTGAACTGCTTTGAATGCAATGTAGTTTAGAGAAATTGCAAAAGTTTCCTCCGTGCCCTCTGTATGTATTTTGCGTATATTAGCGCGCGCCGCTCGCCCCTCACCCTCCGTCGTTTAAAAGCAAGGGGGGTGTTCACCACTCCCCACACCAGAATGCATGATGCACCACCCATTCATCCTCTGCACCCGAGAGTTTTAATCCGTATATATGCCAGTTATACGACTGCCAATCATCAAACTGCTTCGAGTCCGGCGCCCCCACACCCCAGGCTGCATTGGGCCAACCTCCGGGATGCTCTCTGGGGACCCTTTGCATCCACCACCACCATTGCCAATCACCCCATCCAGTGCACTGCACGCCTCTGCCCCATCACCCCCATGCACGAACACTCATAATGCACTTATTCTACGATGAGGTGGACCCCCTCTTCCCCACCAGGACACAGCATATGACCATCAGTCACAGGCAGCAAAGACCTGATCCCCAGCTGCCAGCCCCAGGAAGCACTAGGTGAACCCTGTCCGCCCCTACCCAGGATACACAGAAGCCCATGCCCGCCCCCCCCCCCCATAAAATGCTTTGGGCCCCCTGCCTACCACCCAGTTTACTTTGGCGCCCCCGTGGGGTGGGTGCATTGCAGCGCCCTCGTATGCCAACACAACGAGCCACTAAACACCCAGCGATGGAAACCCACCCCCTCAGGATGTCCTCGACCCCTGCACCCCCCGGGTGTAGAGGTCCAACCACGTGCATCTGAACCCCACTCCCCTGCAGACCTAAGATTTTAACTCGGACGCATAAAATGCATTGGATTTGGAACCAGTCCACCCCCACTGATAAAAGGCGCATCGAGAACCCAGAGACATAAGATGTTTTGGACCCGCCCCCCCCCCCACACAAATAATATTCCTGCTCCACAACAAAAGAGAAGAGGCTTTGTCCCCCCCAGAAATAAGATGATGTAGCCCAATAAGTCAGATGTTTTGCCCCCCCCCCCCCGCCCTGGACTTGGGATGCTCTTTGGAGCTCCCACACAGACATTTTATTGAAGTCCTGCCCACTCACCCCAGGATTAATATGTATTGAATCCACAGATTGACCCCCCCCCCCCCCCACACACGATGCAGTGGACCACCAGACATAACATACATGGAGCCCTACTACCCCAACACACTATGCATTGGCAGGAGATCCTGCCACCATCTAGTTCCGCCCACCCCCCGACACCCCAGGGGTACTCACAGACTGCAGGAAGTGCAGGGTGCCCACATAGTCCCTCTCCGTGTTTAGAATTTCGTTCAGGACACAGAGCCGGAGGCGCATCTGGCGGTCCGAGTCCCTGCAGCTCTCCGGGGCCGGTGCGGGCCCCCCCGCCTCCATCTTGGCCTCACTGCCCTGGGTGACCCCAGATAAAAGCCCCGTGCACGGAAGCAGCAGAAAGGGTCTTTATTATCCTCCAGGAAACGTGTCTTGTCCGCTCGGTTACCATCCAATGCCCAGCGGAAGACTGGCCTCCCAGGTCCAGTCTCACCGACACCACTCCAGCTCCTTTTAATGCTAGCTCCAAATTTCTGTTCTATGCGCTAGGGCGTAATCCGGTGTGATGGTGTTCAGCCGCCAGACACAGACTCGACCCTTCAGCTCTCGCGCTGGTGCCCTTCTGGTCCCCTGCTGGTTGTCCACATGCACCAGGCTCACGGGTTCCCTCCAGGTTTACTTTTAACCGTCCCAGCCTCTCCCTTTGCATCTGTCCCCGCCGGTCCACTCGCCCGAGTCCCTCTAGAGCCGCTGCCGCTTGCCCCAAACTTGAAGCAAAACTTGTCAGTTTCCTGTGGCGTCCAGTTCCCCAGCCAGGAGCCTCGAGGCGCACGGCGTCCTCTCACAGCCCGGTCCGACCCGGCCCCTTGCGCTGCTCGGTCCAGCCCCCTGCAAAGGAGGGGAGAGAGTCACTGCCGGCGAGGTTCAGTTCCGCACACACTCGCAGTGCCTTCTAGCTGCTCACTGCACGCCAGCCTCGCGGCGCACAGGCTCACAACGCGCTCACTGTATACAGAGCGCCCATCTCACTGCACAGGAGTCCGACCCGAAGTACACGCGTGCACACGCACACACACTCAACACTTATCACTCCTCACAGAGCAGAAAGCACACCTCGCTCACCAGGCAAGCCTCAATGTGCACAGGCTCACACTGTGAACCACGGCCACCCGAATACAACGCTCTCACTGTTTACAAGGCTCCCATCTCACTGCACAGGACTCTGACCCGTAGTACACTTGTGCACACACTCAACACATTCACGCCTCACTGTGCACAGGCTCACACCGAACCACGAGCGCCCGAATACAACACTCTCACTGTTTGCAAGCGCCCATCCCATCTCATTGCACAGGACGCCGTTCGGCAGTGCACGTTGCACCAAGCACACACACACAAACACACGCTCTACTCGACACCAGCACGCCTCACAGCCACAGTGCACACCAACCCTCGCTCAAAAGCCTCAGTAGCCCGCGCTGCACTCCCCCCTTATTGACATCACACCCACTGCACACCCTCTCACCAGCTGTGCGCCGCGCACTCCTCACTGTTTACACGGCTCAGTGCGCACAGCACGCGCACGCTGCTCCCTCCTTGTGCACTGCACACCCGTGCTCACTGTGCACGGGGCTCTGCCAGGACCGGGATTCTCCCTCTTTAATCCCTGGTCCGTCTGCGGCTGGTGGAGGGGTCAGGAAAGTTCCCAGAGCAGCGGTTTCCAGCCCCGCACTCGGACCACAGGAGGGAAGCGCGGGCTACGGGAGCCCTTATTGTGCAGGCAGCGCTGACCCGAACTCAAGGGAGCGTCTGCAAAGAGCAGTCCCTGACAAGAAGCGCACAGTCAAGGTGTCAGCCTCAGCAGCCAGTGAGGTGCGCTGCTGCCTGGACTAAAAGGGGCGCAAAGGGATTTAAAAACAATTCTAAACCACGCTTTCTTTAGCACTATGACCCCTCACAACCTTTAAAAATACATTACTTACAAACGTCTAGAATTTTGGTTCTTCGTAGCTAAATCACGCTTGCATCTTTGACGTTACCATTGAGTGATATCTGATAAACGGTTTCCTGGCATCTGATAATCATAGCCTGGGATGCGGATATCTGTAGTGTGGTGTCAGAAAATCCGTGTTCAAAATTGTTTTTTTTTGTGGTAGAAAGCAAACAATACCTAACAAGAAAGCAAGAGGGGTAGAAACGAAATGAACAAAAAAAGAAACAATATCGTTTTCAAGTTATGCACGGCAGTGTGACATTATATCTGGTGAACAATACGATGGCAGCCTTACATCGGTTGTAGAAATGTGAAGACAAGTGGTTATAGTTAGGAGTAGTTCATGAATGAATGAGAAAGATATAGGCTGAGGAGGGAAAAGCGCTTAAATAGGCCTTGAAGACAGTACGTCAGCGGGGTGTGCATGTTGCGCATATCTCTCGGAAGTGTTTCTAGTGTGGTGTCTGATAAGGGAGGCAGTGGTGGCTGCTTCTTAATGGGGGGGTTGGTGGAACGAAAACAATTCAATTAAAATCACTTTCCTGCAGGCTGGTTGCTGCCTCTCTGTCCTCTTTGTTCGACTCCAGAAGCAGGAAGCACACAGGCTCCCAGACTCCCCTAGCCAATCACGATGCTGCTGTCACCAGCATGACAGCAGCGTCATGATTGTTCTGAGCGCCGTGGTTCTGCGCTCAGACATGGACTGGGAGGCTGTGCATGTTCTCCATCCAGGCTGTGCAATACCGCCCGGTGGAGAACATGCTAAGTGCGCATGATGGTTTGGCCGGCCCAAGACAGTTGGCTAAACAGTCATGCGAGCTTACGAGAGTGCCCACCACTCCTCCCCCTACTCCTGTGACAGCCCAGCCCACCCCGCCGGCCCTAAAATAAAAACCAGCTGAGCCAGGACGGAAAAAGAAAATGATAATAACATTGCGTTATTATCATTTTATTTTTCCTTTTTGAACTGCTCACAGAGCAGTGGGGCAACGCCCCTCCGCCTTATCGGAGGAGCCGCCACTCATGAGTGGGAGTGAGGGAATTTGGCAGAGGAGGAGTCATGCATATCAGGGAGAAGGTTTAGCACTACCTAGAATGCTGTGGTGCTACCTGTGGCTGGTGGTGAGAGTGAAGGACTTCCCTCTAGGCTGGTGAATTGCACATAAAGAGGTCTAACATGTCCCACATGCATTGAGAGGTTATAGGGCAACTTTTAGTATTAGCTAGAATTATGTGTGTGCTTCTCAGATAGGTTACCCCGTCCCGCCAAGTGTGATATGATATGTTATTGCTAGACTTCCAGTCGATAGGTATAACTTTGATGGTGATGGTGAGTAATAAGTCAAGTAGAGAGAGATCTGCGTCAGGATGATCTATTGGGGGATCTGCCTGATATGGTTCTAGTATAATAAATGGAAAGGACAGTGGAAAATTCGTTTTGAATATTTTTGGTAATTGTATGGCGATATCTTGCCAGTATGAGTGTAGGTGAGGGCAGGAGAAGAACATGTGTTCTTCGCCACCAGGGGATGAGTCGCATGCTTAGCATGTGTTGGCATCCTTAAGTTTTAGGCGGAATAACTTTGCAGGGGTCCACTAAAGGAAGTGTGCAGCGAAGAACTTGGTCTGGGTTAGGGAAGGGATCAGTTTGTGTTGTAGTAAGTATGATCCTGTCTTTCTCCAAGTGCCTGTGTTCGGAGGGACCATATTCTTAGTTGAGAAGGAGGAGGTCCATTTCTGTGTTAGTGGCGTGTAGTGCGGGATTTTTGAGGTGGTGAGGATTCGGTAGAGGCGTGAGGCAGTATGTCCATTCGATTGTATTAGTTTGAGCTTCTGTAATAGGTGAGAGTTATGAATACGGCCTAGTTTGGAGATTTTTGCTTTGATACTGAGCAACCGTAGAATTCCATATTGGAGAGGGCATGTTTATGCTGGAGGAAGGCAAAGGAGAGCGGGTCAGTATTATCGTAGAGGTCAGATATTGTTGTAATTCCTTTAGACGCCAAAATCGGGCCAAAGATTGGAGAGTTTGGGATATATCATATATTATTGTACCACAGAGATGTGAGGTAGGATATACGGATTTTGGTATCCAAAATCATGTCTAATGCAAGTATGGCGGATATAGTGTCCTGAAATATTGTGCAGGAGTAGGGAAAAGGGAATCGAGCCATTGTTAGTATGGAGGGGAGTGAGAAGGGGTGGCAAATGGAGGGTTCCACGTTGATCAAGATTGGTTTCTTGGTTTCTTTAGTGGGTTACGTTCAAACCACGAGAGCCTGGGGCTGATAAGTAGTACATCTGGTTGGTGTTCCAGTTAGGAAAGTTACAACCTCTTATGTTTGACGTCATTCACAATTTTTTGAAGGCTAATTCTAGGTTTTTTGTTTTCCCATAGGAAATCAGAGACAGCTTTATCAACTTTAGTGAAGAAATCTGGGGACAGTCGGGTAGGTACCATGCTTGATAAGAATTTAATCAGTGAAGAAACCATAATTTTTATGGTTTCAAATCTCCCCCACCAGAATAGGTGCTTTGGGGACCCAGCCGACAGAAGCTCTTTTATTTTAATTAGCGTTTTGCTCTCGTTATCACTGTTTCTGTGAGGGTATTTCCAAACCAGATCCCGAGGTATTTTATTGTAGCTTTCCATGATGGTGTGTGGGATGGTGGTGGGATCAACCAGGAGGTAGTCGATTCTTGAAAAAGTGTTATGTGGGGGTGAGAAAAAGGTTAAGTTGTTCCCCGAGGGATTATGGAGTCTCCAAATGTCTGTTAGTTTGTGAGATGAGCCCAGGGCGTGAGGTGCTTTGTGGGATCCTGGGATTCTGTATCTGAATGCAGATTTCCTCTCTAGGATAGGGTCCATAGGGAGATTGAAATCGCCGCCAAGGATGATTCATCCCTCCGGGGAAAGAAGTGCATGTTTGTCTGAGAGGGCGTCCAAAATTTAGGATCGTCTGAGGTAGGGGCGTATATATTTACTGCGTACATTTCTGTGGGCCGGTTTTGTAGTCTTGTAATTCCCATCTACCATCGTTGTCTGGCTCAGTGGATACGATAGACGGACCAGAGTTCTTCTTGGAGATCTGTGTAACAAGTCCAAGTTTCTTTGAGATAGCGGAGTAGCAAGCGGTTTCAGAGACCCAACCTGTATGGAGGAAGGGACCTTTTTTGTAGCCGATTTTGATTTCCAGCAGAAATACCAGGTCGCCCTCAAGAGAGTGGCAATATTCATTGAACTTTTTTCATTTTATGGTGTGGTTAAGTCCTTTAGCGTTACGGGAAATCACATTAAGTATAGCAGCCTTAGGGTTATCCATAGGGAGGTGTTAAAATCAGTATTGTATCTTGAGTAGCCACATGGTGTGTTAGTGCTGATAGGCGAGCAATTATATCACGTGACTGTGTGGGGGAGGCGGAAGGGACAGTTGGTATTAAGGGTAGGGTCGAGGCACATGGGTAAAAAAAACATCTCCGACTGGGGGAGGAGTCTGCAGAGGCAAGGTGTAGAGTGTGGGCTAGTGGGTGTCACACGCAAGACACAGGCTGTAGGATGAATGAATGGGAGAACGAGACGAGGCATGAGCCGCAGGGAATACAACGTAACAATAATAAACAACAAGGCCCTGGTAAACACTGAATGCAGATCAGTTATGTACAGAGCCTGGTACAGAATAACACAGTCATTTCAATGAGCGGGAATGCCAACGTAAGGCAGCTGCATGATTACAGAAAAAAGTAATCATATGGAGCAATGATATTTGCACGATTGAATAATTGTAAACCACAAAATTGGATCCCTCTGTATCATGTAGATGCATTGGGTTCAGTGTATAGTATGGTTATTTGACAGATATGCTTAGAGCTCCAGGGTGAAGGTGGTAGAGGGTTGTAAAGAGAATAGCTAGGTCTCAAGGGGGTCCTAGGCTTAGTGATGTATAAGTATGTGATGCGGGCACGTCATATCGAACGCGAGAGGGCGGGACAAGTGAAAACAAGACAGCTGCGCCCGTGAGCAACCGCATGGGTAAGTTGGCGAGCCGCGATCACGCAGAAAATACTGCAGACGGGCGGGAAAAAAACTTCCGTGTCTTCGCGATATTTCCGCGTGTTTGCGGAGATTTTTAAAATTTTCGCGAAAGTGAATTTTGCAAATTCCGCCCACCCCTAGTAGAGACCCAGTCAACATAATTGAGACCTACAATAGTAGACCTGCAACCGCGTGTTTGTTAAAAGGTGATGTGTTAACATTTTTAAAGACAACATTTTAGACAGTTTGCCCTAGTGCAGACATGGTTCAACAAGGTTGGGCAAGGTTCATGAAACTAGAGCCTTATATTGAGCAGCAAAGGCTATTTACACTTAAAGAGTCGTCCATGCGAGATTCTGAGGAGTTATCCAGGAAGACTTGCAAGTCGCTAGGCTCAGAGAAACATGGGTTTTGCCATGGTGCACACTCTTGAACTTTGGTGGTCCAATGAAGGAGTGTTGGATTGCTCTATGTAGGAGTGATCTTTTAAGGGTGAGGAAGTCTTTTCTTCTGATGACCGTGTTCTTTGCGCAGTCTTGTGAGATGATGATTTTTGTGCCTTGCCAAAAGAGTGACTAAGTCTTTTTCATATGTGAAAGGATGAGATCTGTGTACTGGTAATGCAAGGTTTGGGAAATTAGTCCTCTTGGAGTGGACATGTTTTTAGGCTTCAAAGAAGGCACCCTATGTGCATGTTCAATTTCAAAGTCTTTGCTGAAGGTAGTTCCCAGCGTTGTAGGGATCCAAGTCTACAGGGAGGCAACTGTGGAGGGAACTTTGTCTTCCAATTCCTTTAAGGAGTCCAAAAATTCTAAGATTCCTTCTCCTATTGTAGTCTTCTAACTCTGTTAGCTCACGTTTGAGGGTGGAGATGGAGTTATCGTTCTTGAGCAGGTGTTTAGATTGCGCTGAAGGCGATCCTCCATCATGCTTGTGCAGTTTTCTGTGTTTGTGACTCTTAAGTTGAACTCTTTCAGGTGTTTCCTGATTTCAGCAACTTTAGTCTGTAACATGTCAGTGTTTGTCTTTGTGCTTTGGGCGATGTTGTGGACATCACTAAATTTTTTGAGAATCATTTTCAGGGTGGTTTGGTTGTCACGTCTCTAGTTAATGGGAGAATCAGGATTCATGGTGTCATGTGTTGAGCACTTGAGGCCAGTTTTGACTTCTTTTTCTTTTAGCCTTTTGTGTTCTTTTTCGTCCGCCATGATGGTTCTTGATAAAATGGAGGGATAGCGTCTCTGTTGGTGCCTATTTGGTTTTAACCTGGACATGGGCTCCCTACAAATAAGGTGTAAGACTCTACCTTTACTTGATGAGCGAGTTTTCACTTTGTCGGGAGTTGCCCGCATTGTTGGATGTTGCCAGTACTGTTATGTCTTCTTCTAGGGTAACCAGTACTGTTGTTGATAGCTGTTAGCAAATTATGAAGAGTGACAAGTTGTGGGAACCTCCCGCCGGTTTACACAGTGGGACCATGTGGGGCGGTCCAGCGGAGCACAGCGGGGGAAGTATAGTCATAGAGTCACCTTTGCATAGGATTGTGGAGGCACTGGGCACTGTACAATGGTCTCTGCTGTTGTAATAAGTGGCAGCTAATTCTGACAATGGTGCTGGTAGGGTTGGAGTTCAGAGGCGCATAGGCAGACACTAGTTGTGTTTGCGAGAAAGAGGAAGTGTCTGCAAAAGAGGACTGAAGTGAGCATCCAAATTCATCCCAAAGACGGATCAGCATGAGTATATAATGCCGAAGCCAATATGTGAGGGCAGTGTTTCACAAAAGAGTATTTAAGTAAAGCACTCAGGGGTTCAGCGTGGGTGATGTGAATGATGCTGCTGGCTTAGAGGTAGGCCAATGATGTTGCTGTGCAGGCCGTCGTTATGCAGACAACGTGGTTTGCTAGTTGTCGGCTAGATGTGGGCTGGATGCAGTCTCACCGTCAGGGTTTGGGGGTGTAAATCCTTGCAGCAGCGTCCATTAGAGTTTAATTGCAGACACCCCGGAGGTCTTGAGAGACAAAGTGCATGGTGCGGCGCAGGGTCTGGGTCCGGGATTCACAAAGGCTGAAAAGCAGGCCGGTGTAGACCGGTGCAGACTGGCATGCAGTGTGGGTGATGTGGACGGCACCCTGCTGGCTTAGAGGCAGACTCACCGGAGTGCCCTGGATGCAATGGAATATTCTAAGATGCCCCAGGGGTCACAGGAGAAGTTGTGGTTGTTCAGCAACACAGCGTCTGCATTCGGAGGCCTGACAGCGGGACCGCCAGTTTCATAGGTCCGTAGTCGCCATTTTGTTCAGCCTCGCTATGGAAGGGAGGAAGATCGAAACAGATCTCCGTGTGGTTTTGAGGTCGCAGGGTAGCCCAAAACTTGTTCTCTTACATCTCATCGGGTCTTTCACTGTACCAGGATCTCAGGTTAAGGCCTGGGATTGGTAAAAATAGCTTGTAGAGCAGCGGGCTCATCGGAGCTCAGGGAGAAGCAACTATCTTGCATAGACGCTAGCCACGCCCCCCGGTATTTGAAAATCCATAAACTGGCATTTGGTAATCTGAAAATCGGTCTCTGAAATTCCCTACCATTGTATCTGTTTTTGTCTGGCCTGGTATTTGATAATCCATAGCTAGCTATCAGGTAATCCATAGCCTGGTATCTAATGCTCTGTCACTTGGCCTTTGATAAATCTTATGCTGGTATCTGATCATTTGAAATCTGATAATCTGGATTGAACAGAAAACATTAAGATGATGATCAGAAAAATACTTGCAAAAAGTCTCAACTACTGGCAATCACTAGAGCCATATTCCACTCCACTATTCCCAGTCCTTAATTTGAGATGGAGGTTGCCGGTGTAAGGCACCGGCACTTATTTTTGTGAACCAGCTCATATTTTTCTGCAACGGAGAAAGAGATGGAAAAGAAAATAAAGCGGAAAGACAAAGGACAGGAAAGGCGGAGAAAATGTCAAAGAGGATGAGAGCAGGAGCCTGTAAGAGTGACACAAAGCAACAGGGATTGTCTGGTAGTGGATTAAAGAGGCCTGACATGAATTCAAGACTATGCAGCCTTGGTATTCGGTGCGCCAATATTAATTGCACCGGCTGCGGGTTTCAGAGCAGAGCTTTGGGCCCCGGCATTCATTCCACTACATATCAAGCACTGATCCCCTACAGACAGAGACAGACATATGCCAATTCGCCTCAGTCCATCTCTAATAGGGGCATTCCGGCTCGATCTGCTGGGCCAGGTCCCCTCTGAAATGAAACAACCCCAAGCCTACTTAGGCCTCGTCAGTGAGGTATAGCTTGAGCCCTATGGCACAGTGAGCACCGGACACACATCTGGGCTTAACCCCTGCATTTATGGCATTGCACAGAGGAAAGCAGAAACGTAATGGATGCAATGCTTGCAAAATGTCTCAACCTCTGGCCATCACATGGGATGCATTCCAGGCTTTTTTCTGCAACTGTGCCACTTCAGACAAGGACCAGAAACATGCAAATCATCCTTTATTCTGCTCCAAAGGGAACACTCCAGCTCAAACTGAATGGGTGGGCTTCCTCTGAACAGGAACACGAGCAACCCCAGAATGAATTCGGCCTATTTAGACCTCACCAGTGAGATATAGCTTGAGTCCTGCGGCACAGTGAGCACAGGATGTAGGTTTCAGAATACTTGTCGCATTTAGGGCATTGAAACGAGGAAAATCCAAAGATGATGTTTGTAATGGTTTCACGCAAGAAAGTTGCCGCCATTGGCAATCACTCAGTTCCTATTAAAGCAGAATGAAGGCTTATTTACATTTGATTGGTCTCTGTCTCAAGTGGGCGAAAAACAATGAACTGCAAGGATGCCCAAGGGATTGTAAATGGCTGAGAATTTAAAAGCATTCCATACATCACCTTTGTGTGTTCCCATCAAATAATCTAGAGCAGGGTATCTAATAATCAGTAGCTTGGTATTTGTTATTTAATAGAGTTGTATCTGGCATTCCATAGCACAGAAATATGAATCAATTCCTAACATTGCCTATTCGCTACCCAGTATCCACTGTTGCTTGTGGCAGCTTTTCCTGGCTGCAATTTACTCTCAGCTTGTTTGCACTCTGAACTTTTTGCTTCAAGCTGCTGGCTTTTCTACATTATTTTGCACACCATTTTTATCCATGATCCTGTGGGGACTTTCTATCAGTAGGTCTATATTTCTCTTTGCATTTGTTGGTATTGATCTGTATGATGCACCAGTGGTTCTGTGACAGTGGACTCAACTCACACTCAACACTGTATCTGCCTCCAATCCCAGAGGCACAAGAGATGGCGGAAAGAGGGATGAGTGAAACAGCAGGACGATAAAGTCTGCTTTGCAATAGTAGAGAGCTTAGTGGGTACTTCAAGGAGCCGACAGTAGAAACAGGACCTCAACTACCGCTCCCCCCAACGAAGCACCACCCCCAGATAACCTTTAGGAACAGCCAGAGTACCCCCTTCCTTCTTTCGATCCCCAAAGCCCAGGGAGGATACGGACACTGGGCAGTTCCTTACAAGAACATACAATCTAGCTAACTACACGTGCCTGGTGACCTACGCCCGAAGACCCTCCTACGTGAGGCAACTAACAAAACCACCCAAGACCCAGAGAGAAGGAAAAATTCATACCTAGGTTGAAGGCAGTGCTTAATTTGAGCTGGTGGTTTCCGGTGTTCAGCACCAGCACTTGATTGTCAACACTGGGGCTTGTAACAGTCTGTCTTATTGAAAGATGATCACAAGAACAGTTGTTTATTAATTCAGTTTACATTAAAAATGACAATTGACTGCCACCCACGCCATTCTTATAACTTTGGGAGCCTGGATTAGGCTGAGCTGTCACACTTGTAGGAGTGTGATGATTAGTAATTGTATTGGTATTGTCATTAACAGCACTGGGAGGGGCAATGTGTGGTGCAAGCTGCAGTGACCTCCTGACGAGGGACATGGCACTTATTTCTTTACAAATTAAGCACTGGTCGAGGGAGAGTTCACAACCACCTCCTGAGTACAGAAAAGGGGAGAATAAATGGGTGGTTGCCGCTGACACCAATATTGTACCTCAGTCAAGAGCTGGGCACAAATTTCCACTTTGCGGGAGATGCAGCAAAGGCAAATGTTGGTGTTATTCTTTCCTTCTCCTATATTATACGTTTGTTTTGCCCTCCTGTGTGCCACCACAAGGATCATCTCAAGTAAAGCTTCAATACTATCCTATATTGCTACAGCCCCTGGTTGTAAGGGGTATAGATGCAGTGTATCTAAAAAGCCGGGCTATACCTTATACCAGAACATTGAGGGTAGGACCTTTTCAATCAGGACAAGCTGTCAATTGATAGACAGAAGCACACTGGTTTGTTTGTAAAAAAAATAAGTGCTGGGGCTCTTGTCAGGAGGCAGCTTGCACCAGCCCATTTCTCTTGTCAGCGCCGCAAAAAACAGAACCCACTACTAACCATGAAAGTGGGGGGAGGATGTGGGTGAGTTGCTGACTTCGGAGCTGGGGAACCAGGTTTGAGTCTCGGCGTCTGCTCAACATCCTGTGATTCTGGGCATATCACTCAATCTACCCGTGCCTACCATAAATGAATGTGTCCTTAAGTGGGGCTCATGGAAACCTCCAGTGTTGATGTGCCGAGCACTGGAAACCACTGCCTCAAATTAAGCATGGCAAAAGCAGACTAGTTTTTATAGAATACTCACATATTTGCCAAAACTATTAAGGACCTTCTCCATCCAGGTCAGAAGTCAACTGGATTGACGTGCAAACTGGAAGTTCCTCTTCCACCAACTTTGACAAAACAAAAAGTAACTAGAAGAAAAACCGTAGCAAAGCATGGTACTATTCTTGATAGAAAGTGCTCTTTATTACTAAGGTACAGAGCGGAAGGAAACAGGTAGACCCTCCTAGAATTAGAACGACATACAAGTAATAACATGGCAGGGGCCTGGCACGAGGCATACAACAATAACATGGCACGGGACAGGCACGAGACCACAACAGAAACCTATTCAACTGGGCCAAAATCTTAAGACAAAGAAGAAACATTGTCAATATCAGTTTATCAATTCTTCAAAATATGATTATTTAGCACTTACATCTATACCATTTTGTTTTCCCTTCTGGACCAATCCCAGGGCTCCCTTGTACAGAAGCATGCAGATCCTGATGTGATTACTTACTAATCAGAGCCATTTTAAGGCATGGGCAAAGTGGGCTGTGGCCCAGGACCCCAGCCTTTCTAGGGTAGCCCCCCCCCCCCCCCCATAGTGTCAGCTCTGTTCTGCAGAGTCTTGCCCTGATGACCTTGGGGAATTCTTAAACAGATTGTTTTTATTGTGAGTGATGTGTGAGAGTCTATTAAAGACATTTTGCAGAGAAATGCAGTGTTTATGTTCCATGCAACACCCATAAAAGAAGTTTATTTTAGATCAAAACAGGACCTCACATATGAGAAATGGGAAGGGGTCTGACATCAGTCTTCAGCAACAAGTCAAAGTGGCATCAGTACTCCATCTAGCATCCCTGTTACTCTAGTTTTTAGTTGACAGCTAATGTGACAATTGTACTCAGTCGACTGCCCAGGCATTAATAATCAGTACTGGGGTGACATGACGTATGGACCCAGCAGTAGCACGTTATAAAATAGTTGTTCTATTTGAGATAAGTTTTTGCATCAATATTTAGACATCATAAAATACTACAAAAAAAGTAAACCTGCTGTTATAATAAAACTCCTTCAGTAATCCTTTTGGACAGAAAGCCTCTTTCCTCAGAATTGGAGTTTACAAGTTGCTGCAGTGCTCCAAAACGTCTGTAGTTTAGTTGCATGCAAGGTCCAGTAAAAAGAAAAAAACATTTTACATTTTGCTATTGATCATAATAAAACACATTCTGGCATCATCAAGATAAAAATGCCACACTGTTAAATAACAATAAAAAAAACAGTCTGTGAGTAAAAGAAAACTATGTTTTTGACAGATTGTCAGGATTTTGGTAACTGACTACAGTGAAGCACACCACAAGGATTGTGCACACAGTGTTAAATTCTATTCTCAACACTCTCCTCACTTTACTTTCCCAAACCTCATTAGGGACAAACAGAGGACAATATATTGGCTTTTCCGCTTCACAACATGTTTTCCTACAGCATCAAACATGAAATATCCCCAGCCGAACATGCAGCAAACGAGAAACAGTACCCTATGGGTCCAGTTAAGTCAGTAAGAGACATTCAGATTTTGTGATAGTATACAAACATTCTTCATAAGAAAGACTGTGTTTTCCAACCAGTGGTGTTCTAAAATATATTGTATCAGATCTATTTATGTATTAAGACGCATTGTATCAGATCTGCTTGTGTCATACAGTATTTAAACTCCATGTGATAAAATAAACCTATCAGATCTAGCTTTGCCATAAAACACATTGTTTCTGATGTAATGATCTCATTAATTGCAAATCAGGCAGCAGTACACAACCAACATGCCATATACAGCCAAGTAATATCTACCAGGGAGACCCATTGGTAGTACCGGAGAGAAGCCTTGTTGGAGTATTAAGCCACATATCGCTATGGGCCTCATTACGATCCGGTTCGGACCGAGACAATAGTAAGATATTGTTTTATTTTTCAGCTGCTGGCTCTGAGCCAGTGGGGTGATGCTCCTACGCCCTTGCAGAGGAGCCGCCACTGTATATAAGTGTCCTGTTTCTTAACCATGCACCTCTGGAATCACAGACTCAGTTATCAGCTTGATAACATACAAGTACAGCGGGGGGGGGGGGATGCTACACCCAGTTCCACCTTCTGACTGCTGGTAGGTATTTTCGTGTCTCTATAATTATTAGTTACCAGGCTGCATAGACATAGAAGAATGACTTCCTTTCATAAGCGTTTGTAACAAAGATAATTATAAAAATAAACAAAAGTGTATGGCGGTAGATTGGTTGGTAGCCCAAAGGGCTCCTGGCAATGAATTCCCAGATATTGCTTCGGATGCCATAGGCTAGGGCCTAGAGGGACAGTGTGCCTTGTGACACACGCAGTCAGTCTTGCCGCGCTGGGACTTTTAGCCCCAATGTTCCCTTCTAACTACAGGCATAAAAGCACCATCTTGCAAAGTGCTGTTGCTATCACGGTGTCACATGACATGAGATCACTTTGCCTTCTGAAGAGGAACCATATTACAGTAAAGCTCTACAGTGTAGGTTTTGTTTTTTGGGACAGAGTTCCAAATTTGAGAGAAGATAAAATAAACATTTCACAGTAGCTTCTAATACAGGAGAATTTAGAAATGTGTTATGCTACTTAGGTTTTTGTTATCGTGATTATCTGGGAATACACGTGGCTGCACTTGCGCTCCAACACGTAATTGCCAAGTTTCCAAGGCCCATGCGTGATATTTTTGATCAGGTCAATTTTTTTATTTAGAATTCTGGGGCCACCAGTCTTATTGAATTCAGTATAAAGCTGGCATACCTAGTCAGGCATGGACATGGACTCGGCAGCTATGATTCCAATCAGGTACAGAAGTGACTGTCTGCCTCTAAACAGATCTTTCCAGATTCGTTCTGCTAATGCATACCTGCCACCGTGTGACACACGATCATTACACAGTCTCCCTAGCCGATATCACACGGTGACAGGGAAAACGAGCTGAAAACCACTGTAAACTGTGGTTTTCCAGCTCACTTTCCGAGGCTCTGAACTACCGACGTCCATTAAGGGGTATGAAACACCCCAGGACATCAGCACCAGGCTCAGCAAGCTTTTTGGGGGATGGGGTGGGTAATGAGGGGGAATGAGGGTGGGGTGGGATTCAAAAGTGCCTCGTAGGTACTTCTAGGCACAAGGCCCCTTCCCATATCTCACACAGTGAGATTGTTCTTTAAGTAGGCTGGTGTGCTAATGTCAATTTAATTCTTTCCTGTTTATCAATACTTCTGGAAGTTTGGCTTTTATTTAAACTAAAGAGATCTCCTTTATGATATGTTCCTTTTTGCAATTTATTCTGTGGTAACATTTTTATGAGCAGCAACTTGACAGCAACCCACAAAACCCATATGCATCCATCATTCAAATTCATATTTGTTTACACTTTTATGCAGCCTTATGGCCTCCGCAATGTCAAGTAACGGAGTTCAAAATGTTTACTATTTACTGAGTTTCTTTTCAAAGACATACACATTTTTAAGCTTGATAAGTGTGTCCGATGAGATGCATTTCCAAGCCTAGCCTTTCGAAAGAATATGTCATTTATCGACGGTCCCTAGCCACTTCTCACAGTGTTGTACTGGGAGGCAGCAAAGCAAGGAAAGCTATGCAGCAAATAACATTTATAGTACAATCATAAGAGCCTGCCCTTCGTAACCACTATATGGGCAGAAGAAATGGGAAATGGTAAGAGGAAACTGATTGAGCACACCCCTGTAAATATTAGACGCACATGTGCTTAATTAAAACAAGCCCACCTGTATGTTTAAGACTAATAATTTCGGACGTGTTTTGTTCCTCCTCTTTAAGCCAGCACTGGCAAAGCAATAGTCTGCCTTGCATTTTAAGTCCTGAATAAATCTGTTTTTAATAACCTTCTGCAGTAAAATAAAAACATTGATTACTGTATGTAAAGAATCTACTAGAGAGAGAAAGAGCGAGAGAATGGGCTTTGGCTCAGTCTCAGAGACCTTAAACCCTCTCACCATTTCTTATTAGCTGCTTGGTGTATGGTTCCGCCTCCTATGGAGTATTTATATTGCAATGCTCGAGGAACTACTTTATGTCTCAAAAGTACTGACTACTAATGCATTAGATTATTTATCACGTAGTTTCTCTGTGTACAGAAATCCGTCTTTTTATGATTTTATTTTACTGCAGAAAGCTTTTAAAAAACATGTATTCAGTGCTCAAAATTATATATATATACATATATTCACTGAAAAAACCATGGGTTTCACACACGTTATAGTTAGGAATTAGCATTTAAAAAACCTTAGAAATTCAATGAAAAAACCAAAGGTTTCACACATGTTATAGTTAGCTGGACATTTCACTCGTAAAAAACCATTGAAATTCCCCCGTTATAGTTAGTTCAGCTAACTATAACTCGCGCGCCCGCAATGCACTACTGATGACGTCACATATTACATCACTCATGACATGGTCACTGACATCACTCATGACATCACTGATGACATCTCAAATGACATCACTGATGACATCACTGATGACATCATCCAGTGATTGTGTGTTTTTCTGAAAATTAAATATGTTTTATATTTATGTATATCTCAAGGTCAATGGAAGAATAAATGGGTATATAAGTGTCTAAATGGATGCTTTTTTTAAAAAAAATGTTTTGTGTAACTGACTGATTAAGTGTATCATAGTGAATACATGGCTTACTGAGTAATCTTTAAATATGAAAATATCTGTATCAGTTTCTTACTTTGTGTATAAGTGGCTGCATGGGTTGGTGAGTAGCTACATGAGTGTCTATATAGGTTATTAGTTGTTTTTTTATCAGTATGAGTGTCTGAGTTTCTGTATGGTTCGGTGGGGGGTATTACTTAGTGCATAGGTGCATGAATGAGTGACTCACTGTTTGTATGTGTTGAATACAGCATGTGTGCAGGACTGTATGGGTGGATGAGTGTGTGCATGGGTGTGTTAGTGAGTGAATGACTGTCTCTATAGTGTCTTTATGAGTAACTACATATGTTTTAAACTAGTATATGTGACTATTGGTGTATATAAGTGAGTATATGTGAGAGTGAGAGATTGGAAGAGTTCCTGTATGAATAAGTATGTGTTTCTATAAGTTATTGTTTAAAAGAGTAAGTATATGTAAGTTTCTGTAGAAGTAAGTGTGGTGGTGTGTGTATAACTGTATATGCAAGTAAATGGATGTTTGATTCTTTATTAGCATGAGTGACTATGTGTGTGAGTAACTCTATGGATGAGTGGCGTTGTGTAACAGGATGTATAGGTGTATGAATACATATGATGAGTGAGTACATGTATGAGTGACTGTAGAGGACTGTTGGTGAATGACTGTATGTGTATGTGGTTCTTAGAATTACTGAATAGGTTGTTGTAACTGATATTGATATGTTCATTATTTTGAACATTTTAGTTTCTATTTTTGAATGTGTGTTTCAATGGTTATATTAGGGGAAGAGGAGGTCTGCCACTCTATCACAAGGATGATGTCATCAGTGATGTCATCAGTGATGTCATTTGAGATGTCATCAGTGATGTCATGAGTGATGTCAGTGACCATGTCATGAGTGATGTAATATGTGACGTCATCAGTAGTGCATTGCGGGCGCGCGAGTTATAGTTAGCTGAACTAACTATAACGGGGGAATTTCAATGGTTTTTTACGAGTGAAATGTCCAGCTAACTATAACATGTGTGAAACCTTTGTTTTTTTCATTGAATTTCTAAGGTTTTTTAAATGCTAATTCCTAACTATAACGTGTGTGAAACCCATGGTTTTTTCAGTGAATTTGCAAGGTTTTTTAAATGCTAATTCCTAACTATAACATGAGTGAAACCCATGGTTTTTCAGTGAATTTGCAAGGTTTTTTTAATCTAATTTTTTTTTTTTTCTTTTTTTTTTTACATATTTTTATTTTAATTTTCTATCCTTTTTTAAAGACTATGGTTAAATTTTAAAAATTCTACAATATGTTTTTATTTTACCATTTTTATAAAATAAACAGGTAAGATTTATTAGTATAACATATTTTTTTTTTTTCCTTTTTTTTTTTTTTATTTTTTTTTTTAACGTGCGCGTACGGTAAGCTCACGTCTTGCTTCAATTACGTTAGATTTCTACGCTGTTTGCGTTCATTTACGCAATTT
This sequence comes from Triturus cristatus, assembly GCF_964204655.1. NCBI lineage: Eukaryota > Metazoa > Chordata > Amphibia > Caudata > Salamandridae > Triturus > Triturus cristatus. Next base: position 1,581,638,428 of record NC_140590.1, read on the forward strand.
GCGTAGACGCACGTCACGCGCGCACAGCGCGTAACGCGTACGCTGCACGCGCACGTTACGCGGAAGTGAAGGGGCGTGCCTGTTTTGCGCATGCGCGCGTGCGCGTGTCTTTTTTACGCGCATGCGTACTTTTGCCGTAAGCGTACCGTAAGCGTAACGTACGCGCACGGTAGATCATGTGATCAAGAAACAAGACTTTTGATTGGTTTTTACAACTTTCAGTTCTAGAACTCTCCTACACCACACCCATTCCCCTCATTTCTGCTTGTGATCCCTTAGGAGAAGGAGCTGGGTTGTCTTTGTGATACGATGGCAGAACAGCAGAGCCCTTCTGAGAGTGAGGCTAGCAGCACTACCTTGAGGCAGAGAACGAGGAAACAAAAGACCTCTTTCATATGGGAGTATTTTTCTTTTCCAGAGGGCCAGCAAAAGGTAAATGCACCCTTAGTGACTTGTAAGCTGTGTAAGCGTGTACTTTCAAGAGGGAATCCCAACAAGAAGTATTCCTTCGGGAATCACACCATGTTGAGACACCTTAAGGATGTACACAGAAGGACACATGCTCGACATACTGAAGGTAACCCTTCAGTAAGTCAACCAAGCACATCCACAGCAGCTCAGCCTGGACCATCATCTGCAGGGCCGAGTCCATCTTCGGCAGGTCAGGTGAGCCCTTCATCTGTGGGGGGAGCATCTCCTTTTTCTCGTCCTCAGGAAATTAACCCTCGGTTTCTGAGGGTTGAAATACGGTGCGCCACTTGTCATGATCTAATTTGTTATAGGGAGACCAGTATTTCCCTAGTGAACAATAAAATAGATCAGCACATTTGTCGTACCGTCTAATATTCCCATTCTTTCTTTCCTCTGTCCCTGCATGAACACAACGGCTCTTTTAAGAGCCAACCTTACCTTTCAACTTTTTTTAATATATTTTTTAAAACTTTTTTTTGATTTTTTTTTTTACCGTACGCGTACGGTACGCGTAATTATTATTTTTTTTTTTTAAAAACACTAAAATCAATTATCACATTACAAGGTCCTTGAGAGACTACAATGAAAAACTGAAAATGTGATTGTGGAGAAGTGGAAAAAAGGGACCATGAAATTTTTGACTTACCATACCCACTCAAAAAAATATTTATTCATTTAAATTTTTTTTTAATTGCTTTAAAAATGGTTCTAGTTTTCGAAAATTTTCTATCTCAATCTGAAAAAAAAGAAAAAAGAATGAATATTTAATAAAAACATTTTATAATACAGTACACATATTTACATATTTTTCCCAAAAAATTTTTGCCTTTTTTTTGCTGTTTTCAGAATATATTGCATTTCACTATAAATTGTGAAAGCAATTGCATTCATCATTTAACAGCGGGCAAAAAAAAAATTAACAATCTCAAAGATTGTTTTAAAAAAGCCCACAATCTCTTTTTGCATAAACATAACTTTATAGAAATGCATAATATTCTTAAAAAATATCATCTAATATCAATACTTATTTCTTTAAAATACCGTCTGATATTTTTGTTTCAGAAGTATAATCACAAAAATATATCTCAAATAACTCCACAATACATCTGGTTCCATTTCCTTTAGGCCAAATAGTAATTTTAAAATTCTTTTTTGATTAAATTTCCAATGGTAATCCAATAAAAATCTAAAGTTTAAATTGTACAGATCTCACCGATTCTCTGTAACATTTTGGTTTCCGAAAGATTTATTAATAATTAAATAAGTCCACAATAGAATTGTTTACCTTTCCGCATGGCCAAATAGTAATTTTAAAAATCTTTTTTGAATAAATTTCCAATGGCAATCCAATAACATTCCAAAATTTAAATTGTGCAGATGTTACCGATTTTTTCTAAATTTTTGGTTTTACAAAGTTTCATTAAAAATGGAAAAAGTCCACATTACAATTGGTTACCTTTCCATTAGGCCAAATGATAATTTGTAAAATCATTTTTTTTGAAAATTCCAATGGTAATCCAATAAAATGGTAAAATTGTTTTGTCCAGATGTTGCCAAATCTCTCTAAAATTTAGGTTTCAGGAAGATTAGATAGGAATTTGCTAAATCAAAAGGCAAACGTTGCTTAAAAATCAATTGGGAATCATTACACAGTGTCCAGCCTTTTTCACATTTAAGATAAACTGTGTAATGACCAGAAGTTACAGTAGGTCCATCATGGAAAATTATTGCAACTGTTACAAAAGTTTTTCCTGAAATTGATAATTGCTGTCCTGTAAACTTCTTTATTAAAGTATCTAATTTTGAACCATCAGCTTTACAGCGTTGCATCATTAAAATTACATACTGTCCGTATTCCTTTAAAATTAACGTTGAAAACATGTCAGATTGACACTCACTGCATTCCATGCTATGATTAGCATCTTTAACTAATTTAGCAAAAGTGACTGTTTTACTTTCTGGCAATGTTAAATAAATAAACCTTTCAGAATCAACATTAGAGCCACATATATTATAACAGTTTTCACAACTATGTTCCCATTTATAAGAGAGACCAAATAAATTTTCAATGGGAACCCCTTCTTCTTCCAGTACCTGAAGAAAAAACATCAAGAATTCCTGTGCGTCTTGCTGTACATTTTGAGAAAACTGTGTTCGTCCTGAACATACATCTAAAAGTTTTCTAATTTCAGTAGCACTTTCTATTTGAGTTTTATCATTACTCAGCTTTTGAAAAAGGAGACTCAACTCAGAACAGAATCTTTTTCCCTGATTTACTATTATCTGCTCTTGCACACTATCCAGATAAAATGCAACATTCAGCACTACATTAGCGTAGCAGTTGACACCAGAGCTATTTTCAAAATGACATCCTGCAACCTGTTCTTCATTTTCCTTTTTCTTTTTGCTTGCAATTACATCACTCCTCTTTTTTTTCCTCCTCTCTACATCTTCATTACAGATATTCTCATTTCTCCTTTTACGAGAAACTACACGTTTCTCCAACACAGGATACTGACCTAAATGAGGAGCATAGCTTCTTCTTAATCTATTATACTCCTTTACACAATTTGCATCAGCACTAACTTTTGAGTCATCAAAGTCTATCATGAATAAACCTGATAATGTTTTCACTCGTGACAAAGCAACATATGCCATACCTTCTTTGAACACAGTTGAACCAATGTTCACAAATGCACAATCTACAGTCAATCCTTGAGACTTGTGAATAGTTACAGCATATGCTAGAGAAAACGGAAACTGCTTCCTACGTACATATAAGTCTTTCACAAGCATGAAACGAACTGAACAACGACAAATGTCTTTAACTTCTTCTATCTGATCAAATTTTATTTTTAAACATTCAATTCCATCTTTTTTCTGATAATTAATAAAACCCACAACTCTTCCCATAGCTCCATTAACTAAACCTTTTTCAACATCCAAATTTCTCCTTAAAAATACTCTACAGTTCATGCAAACATATAGATTTTTTTCTAATCCAGCTGTTTTGGAAATGTTCTTCTCTAGTGAATCCAATTTATTTTTCAGTGTGCCTGTTAATGTGACAGTAATTCTTCCATCCTCAATTTTGTCCACTGCTTCCAATTTCCTGATATCTTCCTTTTCCAATTTCAAAAGCTCCTCATTGAATATTGAGCATTCACGTAGAGTTGGCATTAAGCAGATGACACTTTTCTTTTCTGCAATGTTCTTGTATATGTTCTCTGCAACTATTTCTTCCTTTGGAAATAAATTATGTAGCAGCCGACTCTGTAATGCTTTCGTGCCAGCTTCAGTGAGTAGTCCAATTCTGATATCTTTCAGAATACTTCCATATTCTTCATCGTTTGCTTGCCTCATATTAGTAGTAAGTTCCTTGTACTCAAAGAAGGACCAAATATTTGTATTACCGATGCTTCCCTATGACTTCTTCGTGTCTTCATGTGTCACAGTATTAAACACTGGTTGTCCTTTAACTGGAGTAAGTTGCAAAAGATCTCCAAAAACTATGACGTGTTTTCCTCCAAATAACACGTCATTGTCTGTCTTCAGAATTTGCTGCATTCTTAAATGCACAAAGGCAAGCATTAAGTTTGATACCATGCTCACCTCATCAATAATGAGAACTTGCATCTTCTTCAATACTCTTGAAACTTCCAAGCATGCTTCTCCAGTTAGCTTGTTGTATTGTATTTTGTTCTCATGCTCCACTGGTAACATTAGCAAACGATGTAAAGTGATTCCTTTTATGTTATATGCTGCTAACCCAGTTGGAGCAGTAACCACACAAGACAAAGTAGAATCCGTTTTTTGCTGTAGGTAGCTTCTGATGACTTTTATAAGGAAACTTTTTCCAGTTCCAGCTTGTCCGCTTACATACATCCTGATTGGATGAAATGATGTGCATGAGCACTCTTTTTTTTCATGTAGAAATCCGTGATCAATTTTGTTTCTGATCTCTTCATAAATTTGTTGCTGCTCTTCGTTCAGTTGTCTTTCCAAATTTTGTAAGTCTATAAATTCTTCTTGAGCTTGATTCATAGCCGTTTCCACTTCATTCATGGCTATTGATGCTTCATTTTCAACGATTGGTTGTCCTAGGGGATCTTGACTGAGTGTTCCTGAACTTTGGCTGTCCTGAGAACTGTCTCTAGCTATTTCTGCTGCAATTGTAGTTTCCTGTTCAATTTCTTCATTTAACATTTGCAGATAAGTTGAGAATGTACTGCATTGTATGCTGTCTTTGCAAGCATTAAAAGAATCTTCATAGCTTTGAAATTCTCCCAGTAGTTCATCCTCTGTACGCCATGGTTTAAACAGCTGTAAAAGAGCCAAGTAGTAAAATTCCTTTTTGTCAGTAGTGTCGCAACTCAGCTTCCTGTGATTTATCAAACTTCCTTTTGTTTGCTTCACCAAACATCCTTCCTCACCAATGACTTTATATTTTCCATTGTTGATGTCTTCTGTGGCTTTCCGTGAATAAATGTAGTTCTGCAGCACTTCATAGAGACACATGTTCTCCAGATGATGACTTCTCTTGGGATAATATGTGTCCAACATGTTTGATTTCAAAATATCTGTACTTTCTGGGTCATTCTCAGCCAAATATTCAATTTCTCCAACAGATTTCAGTACCCGATTTCTCATTGCTGCAAGGCCTAAACTTGCCCAAATTATTCTTCTTGATTTCGAGTAGAGACTTGCAGAAGATAACCTATCTGAACATTCGTAGGATCCAATTTCTCGATGCGATAACATCTTCAAACTGAAACTGTACAGCTTCTTACTGACAGTTTTCTCGTGAGAAATCTCTTCCCACATTTCCTTCAATTCTGTTTTTTCTGATTTCGTAATGTAAGACGTTACATATCGAGCAACAGCAATGGAATTGTCAGCTACATACTGTATATCCATGTTAGCATTCCACATGGATAAAATGACTGGGTTGTAGTCATTTATATTTTTTGATTCTTCTTTTCTTTTAAGGTTGTAGGTATTCTTAGGTGATTTTCTTGTGATAGTATGTCTCACAGATGACATAAAACTGTTTACTCTTCCATTTGAAAGAACAGGTCTAGGAAATCCAAATCGACATTTAGTGTAGTATTTATCTTTGCTCTTGTATTTCCGTCGACAGTATTTTCCACACCGATGACTTTGGAAACGTAAAACTTGCTCCTTTAACTTTTTCTCTTCTGTGTTTTTTGGTATAGCACATGTTGCATATTCTTCAATGTAAGATAACACTGCTTCATCAGCATCTGTTCCAAACTTTGGGGCATCCTTGATCCACAACAGCATATGAATATGAGGAGCACCTCTTGCCTGGTACTCTTTTCTCCAAAAGAAATCCACTACTTCTCCTAGAGGTGGATTTTTTTTATTGCAGATGAACGACATCATAGCCTCAAATCTATGATTGAAATATCTGCAAACATTAACCGGATCCAATGAGCACAGTTCTCCTGCTGTCTTGTATTCGATGTTTTTAATATTTGAATTTGCCTCTCGTAGAAAATCCAGTAAATCATCCCAAGCGTACTCAGCACAGCTTAGGGTAACGAACCATGTTGGTGTTCCTAAATTCCGTAACATGCATTTTAATTCACCATGGCGTCTGTACCAATATTCATTTGTCCCACGCTGACAAGCCATCAGATTGATCAGTTGTGTTTCCAAATGATCATCTCGGTGCTGCACTTTCTCCATAAAATCCTTAGCAGACACATTTTGTAAATGTACTCCACTTTTTAAAATGTGATTTACTGCATAAGACAGTGCAGACAAGTCGCTTTCAAATAAAAGATGGAACAAATAAGGAATACTTTGTCGAAATCTGGGATCTTCAGCATATAGTCTTGTAGTCCGATACTCAGAAGCTGGAATCTGTTCCGGACGTTCATCGTATCGTCCTCCTTTTCCTTTAGGAAACAGCTGGGGAAAACATCGAGCTTCCAAGCTCTCCTCCCATACACTCACGGGAGTTCCTTTTGCTTTCTTCATCTGAAAAAGATCAATATTGTCTCCCATAACTTATTTTGAATGAAGAGGATGTATGCTAAAATGTTCATAAATTTCTTCTTCCTTTGACTTGTCCACTTTTTCAATTTGTCCAGTTGGTGTTTCTGTGTCTTCTTGTAAATCTTCTTCTTCTTCTTCTTCTTCTATATAAATTGATTCATACCATTTGTTATTCCTTTTCAAATACAAATTTGCTCTTTGTACTTTCCGTACATCTACCAGCTCCTGCCAAATCTTCTTATTCTTTGTAGGTACACCATTAACCAGAATAATTAATGGTTCAGTTTCCAAAGTATCCGCATCAATAGTTTCCATATTTTTTTTCAAATCCAAGGGCAAATACACCACTCTACCTTTTAAACCTCTCAGTAAATCTGAAGGAGGTAATTTACCAGTTTTGGGCTCCATACGTACTATGGTCTGGAACGGATGAACACATTGAATGAGTATAGACTCATATGTATTTAATTCAGAAAGTTCAGCAGGAATAGCATCCAATTCTAAATTATTATGTACAGCTCTGGTCGGCATTCTATTTTCCTCTAACTTGTTGTAACAGTATTTACAAATACGCTGATCTTCACCCAATTCAAAACAATTTTCAAGAAATATATATGTGGCAAAATCCTTCCACTTATAATTATCTTCATTTTCACTCTTTCTGTAGAGATCAACATTCCTAGTTTGTTTTCTATAATGAGTTCTGCGGCAACAAATACAAGTAATAGTTGGTCTTTCATTAGAGATTATTGCATATTTTGTTATGTGATCATTAAATGTCTTACTTACAGAGGGTTCTACATTCTCTTCCACTTCTTCCTCATTTACTGTGTCCTTTTCTGCACTGTTTTGTTCAGGACCAAAGTAACAAAACTGAATTTCATCAACAACCTTCTCTACATCTGATACCGATCCACGGAACAGAGCCCTATTCAATTCATCTAACTTTATTGCTGGACTTTTAGCAAAATACAACCGTCTCACAAACTTTCTCATTTCAGTATGATGAACAGCCAGCATCCTAAAATGATGGAAAACACTATTACACACTTTTCTAGATAGACAAGCCAGAGAATGACCCTGCAAACCAGTATTCTCTCTCACTCTGCATGGATCTAGACTTTGAAGCACCTTAATCTTCTGTTTTACACTTTTTTTACTATATTCTCTTAGAAACTCACGAAATTTATCAATAGATTCCTGACGCACAGTGCAAATACTACTACAATTCCAAGTGTACACTGGGGCTTTAGGACGTCTCCCCATAGCCTCATCCGCCATCACTTGTACCTCATCTCTTGGAACCATTATCTCCTTCTCCATTATGCAAGCATTTTTCACTTCGTAAGCACGACCTCTGGTGTCAACTGCATGCAGCAAACTATTACTTTGAAAATAGCTCTCTTCATTAAAAAAAGGTTCACTACTTGAACTATGCATCCATTTTCCTAAAAACACTTTACAAAAGTTTGTTCTGTTCACTACTCTTTTCCTTTTGCTTTGTGATTTCAGTACATTAACCATTTTATCTAATGTACGCATCCTATTCAAAATTAAAATGAATAGTTTCCTTTTTAATTCTAATGCCTTTGCTGCAATGGCTTCAATTTCTTTTTTTCTCTTATAAAACTTAGCCTTTTGCTTATATTTCTTCACATCCTTTATCAAATTTGACATAACTATTCTCTGAAACATTTTTCTACGTATCTCTTTAAACGCTGTTTTTCTGTTTAAGTTAATCTTTTTAGTTGCAGAAGGTATATTTGCATTAACTAAATTCTCATTTTTTTCCTGTCCTTTTCTATTGAAAACATTCTTTCCAGTACAGACATTTTGTACATTTTTCCTTTTTTTGAATATGTTCTTTAAAAATGTTTTTGTCTGCTTACCAGAAGATTTTTTCTTTTTCCCAACATGAGCATCTCCAACTAACTTAGGTCCTCCAGTTGTCTTCAAATATAGGTTTTTTTTGTGGTCTTTCTTTACTCTGGATTTTGTAGGCATCTTAAATTTTGTTCACTGCTCTTCAGCCACACCTGAAAAAAACTAAAAAAAAATTCCTTTATTTTATTTAAATATATTACTACATTTTTTATGTTCTTTAGAAATCTTAAAATACTATAAACCCCTTTCCTATAAATGAAAATCACAATAACACCTTCACCAATTAAATATCTAAAAACAATTCCTGTGTGCACACAGAGTCATGCTTTGAAATTAGGCAGAAAACGAAATTTCTTTGCCAATTGCAAAGCATACTTTCTACTACTTTTTAGGCAAGTGAAAAGTACTTTTACAGACTGACACATTATGAATCCACTTTTCAGATTCTTAAAAAAGCACATGTCCAAACTGCTTTTTCAGACCAGCACCATGTGTAACCTGGGTAACTGACTACACTCCAGCAAGGGCAACCAGCCTTAGTGATGCTGAATGTATTTGCATTACTGACTGAAACCTCAAACCCCACTCGCTTGTGAATACTGTGCATGATTCCACAGGGTAAGCAGCTGGGTGTGTGCTAAGAGTCTGCTTCTGCACCAAAAAATGGCTCCCCCTTTCCATCTAATGCAACTGTGAAATCACCAGAGCAATACGCAATAAATCTCTGCCTGTAATTCCTATATGCACACAGAGTCATGTTTCAACATTAGTCACAAAACGAAATTTCTTTGCCATTTTGAAAGCACACTTACTACTCTTTTTTTTGGCAAGTGATAAACACTTTTACAGTCTGTCACATTTTGAATCCACTTTTCAGATTCTTAAAAAAGCACATGTCCAAACTGCTTTTTCAGACCAGCACCATGTGTAACCTGGGTGACTGCCTACACTCCAGCAAGGGCAACCAGCCTTAGTGATGCTGAATGTATTTGCATTACTGACTGAAACCTCAAACCCCACTCGCTTGTGAATACTGTGCATGATTCCACAGGGTAAGCAGCTGGGTGTGTGCTAAGAGTCTGCTTCTGCACCAAAAAATGGCTCCCCCTTTCCATCTAATGCAACTGTGAAATCACCAGAGCAATACGCAATAAATCTCTGCCTGTAATTCCTATATGCACACAGAGTCATGTTTTCACATTAGTCACAAAACGAAATTTCTTTGCCATTTTGAAAGCACACTTACTACTCTTTTTTTTGGCAAGTGATAAACACTTTTACAGTCTGTCACATTTTGAATCCACTTTTCAGATTCTTAAAAAAGCACATGTCCAAACTGCTTTTTCAGACCAGCACCATGTGTAACCTGGGTAACTGACTACACTCCAGCAAGGGCAACCAGCTTTAGTGATGCTGAATGTATTTGCATTATTGACTGAAACCTCAAACCCCACTCGCTTGTGAATACTGTGCATGATTCCACAGGGAAAGCAGCTGGGTGTGTGCTAAGAGTCTGCTTCTGCACCAAAAAATGGCTCCCCCTTTCCATCTAATGCAACTGTGAAATCACCAGAGCAATACGCAATAAATCTCTGCCTGTAATTCCTATATGCACACAGAGTCATGTTTTCACATTAGTCACAAAACGAAATTTCTTTGCCATTTTGAAAGCACACTTACTACTCTTTTTTTTGGCAAGTGATAAACACTTTTACAGTCTGTCACATTTTGAATCCACTTTTCAGATTCTTAAAAAAGCACATGTCCAAACTGCTTTTTCAGACCAGCACCATGTGTAACCTGGGTGACTGCCTACACTCCAGCAAGGGCAACCAGCCTTAGTGATGCTGAATGTATTTGCATTACTGACTGAAACCTCAAACCCCACTCGCTTGTGAATACTGTGCATGATTCCACAGGGTAAGCAGCTGGGTGTGTGCTAAGAGTCTGCTTCTGCACCAAAAAATGGCTCCCCCTTTCCATCTAATGCAACTGTGAAATCACCAGAGCAATACGCAATACATCTCTGCCTGTAATTCCTATATGCACACAGAGTCATGTTTTCACATTAGTCACAAAACGAAATTTCTTTGCCATTTTGAAAGCACACTTACTACTCTTTTTTTTGGCAAGTGATAAACACTTTTAAAGTCTGTCACATTTTGAATCCACTTTTCAGATTCTTAAAAAAGCACATGTCCAAACTGCTTTTTCAGACCAGCACCATGTGTAACCTGGGTGACTGACTACACTCCAGCAAGGGCAACCAGCCTTAGTGATGCTGAATGTATTTGCATTACTGACTGAAACCTCAAACCCCACTCGCTTGTGAATACTGTGCATGATTCCACAAGGTAAGCAGCTGGGTGTGTGCTAAGAGTCTGCTTCTGCACCAAAAAATGACTCCCCCTTTCCATGTAATGCAACTGTGAAATCACCAGAGCAATACGCAATAAATCTCTGCCTGTAATTCCTATTTGCACACAGAGTCATGTTTTCACATTAGTCACAAAACGAAATTTCTTTGCCAATTTGAAAGCACACTTACTACTCTTTTTTTTGGCAAGTGATAAACACTTTTACAGACTGACACATTATGAATCCACTTTTCAGATTCTTAAAAAAGCACATGTCCAAACTGCTTTTTCAGACCAGCACCATGTGTAACCTGGGTGACTGCCTACACTCCAGCAAGGGCAACCAGCCTTAGTGATGCTGAATGTATTTGCATTACTGACTGAAACCTCAAACCCCACTCGCTTGTGAATACTGTGCATGATTCCACAGGGTAAGCAGCTGGGTGTGTGCTAAGAGTCTGCTTCTGCACCAAAAAATGGCTCCCCCTTTCCATCTAATGCAACTGTGAAATCACCAGAGCAATACGCAATAAATCTCTGCCTGTAATTCCTATATGCACACAGAGTCATGTTTTCACATTAGTCACAAAACGAAATTTCTTTGCCATTTTGAAAGCACACTTACTACTCTTTTTTTTGGCAAGTGATAAACACTTTTACAGTCTGTCACATTTTGAATCCACTTTTCAGATTCTTAAAAAAGCACATGTCCAAACTTCTTTTTCAGACCAGCACCATGTGTAACCTGGGTAACTGACTACACTCCAGCAAGGGCAACCAGCCTTAGTGATGCTGAATGTATTTGCATTACTGACTGAAACCTCAAACCCCACTCGCTTGTGAATACTGTGCATGATTCCACAGGGTAAGCAGCTGGGTGTGTGCTAAGAGTCTGCTTCTGCACCAAAAAATGGCTCCCCCTTTCCATCTAATGCAACTGTGAAATCACCAGAGCAATACGCAATAAATCTCTGCCTGTAATTCCTATATGCACACAGAGTCATGTTTTCACATTAGTCACAAAACGAAATTTCTTTGCCATTTTGAAAGCACACTTACTACTCTTTTTTTTGGCAAGTGATAAACACTTTTACAGTCTGTCACATTTTGAATCCACTTTTCAGATTCTTAAAAAAGCACATGTCCAAACTGCTTTTTCAGACCAGCACCATGTGTAACCTGGGTAACTGACTACACTCCAGCAAGGGCAACCAGCCTTACTGATGCTGTATGTATTTGCATTACTGAGTCCAACCTCAAACCCTTAAAGTATTCTTTATTTTTACCAGTACACCTTAATTTATCGTGAAAACATAGTCCATATTATTTTACATGTTCCTCACATTTAAATTTCTCCCAAAACAGAAAATAATAAACACAACTTCAACAAAAGGAATTCCATTTCTATTATTCATTTCTTAATTTACCATATACATCCCCTCTCAAACTCTAAACTCACCTTTAAAATTAGTTAGCTGTGAAAGAAATGTGGCACTCAAACAGCAGATTATCAGAGCCAGGATCTCTGTTCTTTACACCTCTCTCCTCTCAGCAGAACCAGATAATGGCAAACTTTCCCTCTCTTTTTCCACACATATACATGTTAATTTCAAATCTCAGTGCTTCCCCCTTTTTTTCAAATGTAATCACACATTTCTATTGGTTGAAAACCAACCCTTTTCCAAAAGTACCCTTCCCCCAACTTGACTTCTGCCTAGTACCCTTCCCCCAACTTGACTTCTGCCTGCTACCATAGCAACAGCTCATGGAACACTGCTGTGTGGAGTTAGGTCAGAAGTTCGCCACACAATGTTTCAATTCCACAGAGCAAGAGTGCTTGACTTTTCAAACCTAACAGCAAATCCATAGTACTGTTCTTTGGTAACACATTTTTCTGTACCAATACAAAACATGCTTCTATTAATTTACACATACAGCCTAGTTTTTATTCTAGAATGGTATGAAACAGCCAATCAGTTCTTTTTTTTATGAAAAAAATATGTATGCCTCCATTTCCAAACTGTCTTTCATTTCTTTTTACCATTCTACTGAATTACACCTCCTGAGTGCATCCAGTTCTCCTTTCAAGATGTTCACAGTGTGGATTGTAGGGCACAGCTATGTCTTCTGGAGTGAAAAGTATGCAGAGAAAACAGATATGGTGAGAGACCTTGCTTTGCCAAATGTAGACATTAAATGGATTGGTCAGAGAGGGTTAAAGTGGCACCAATTGATGCCATTGGTGAAATCCTTCATGCAAATCCAACACCCTGACCTCATAATAGTGCACTGTGGTGGCAATGACCTAGGCACTTTGACTGGGGTAGGTCTGGAAATGCTTATGAAGGACACCTTTGCACAACTGTTTTCACTTTTCCCTAAAACTGCCTTTGTGTTTTCTAACATATGACAAAGGCAAAAATGGAACTGGTCCAATCATTTCTGTCCGCAGATTGACAAAGCAAGAAAGCACGTCAACAAATCTGTTTCTGCTTTCCTCCGTGACTATGGTATGGGTTCCATTTACCACAACAACTTGCGTTACGACATGCAAGACATTTATAGAGGAGATGGTGTGCACTTCAATGATGAAGGGAACAGAGTCTTCCTCTTGAACCTTAGACTCTGCATCGGTACTTACTTGTAGGTACCACTAAAAAATCACTTCATAAACACAACGGCTCTTTTTAGAGCCCCCTAATATCTAAACTCTTAAATCTGCATTTCATTTCTTTTATTTTATTTTTTTTCTACCGTACGCGTACGTTGAGCTTACCGTACGCGTACCCCGCGATTTTTTTTAAAATCAATATATGTTTTCTTTGTACTTTTCTGTCCTTCTTTGACCCCCTTACAAATGTTAGGGGGTCTGTAACTCTCCTCCTTGCCCCCTTTTCAAGATATCACTCTTTTTTTTCTGAGTGAAACACACGAAATGGCGGCCGCCGCTTCCTGGTTTCGACCGATTCGAATGTTTACTAAGATCTATGAGCCAATCAGAATCGCGCTCGCGCACGCCACCGTACGCGTACGGTAAGCGCACCGTAAGCGCACCGTAAGCTGGCTCAGATATATATATTGATTTAAAGGCTATTTTCTCAGAATCTACTGAACAGATTTACACCAAACCTACAAAAGGCACTTCCTTGACCTGAGGACTACCTCTCTGCCAAATTTCTAGTAATTCTGTTCAGCCGTTCGGGCTGTAGCTGTGTCTAAAGGTCCTATGGAAAAATGCATGGGAAAAACGCGTTTTGGGACCCCCCTTTTATCTCAGCCCCCGCTTGACGAATCCCCCCGAGACTTTCAAGGTAGGAGCGGAGCGTAGCGCCCCACCTATTTTGAAAAATTCACGAGGATTCGTCAACCGGCGCCAAAGTTATTCAAAATAGAATGTTGCGGATTTCCTATGGAAACGTGGTCCTAACTATAACTACCTACTGGCGACCGCCAGTAGGTAATATATGTTTTTACTATTCTATCTCTCTTAATTCCAAAGTAACCAGTAAAAATAAAACGGAGCGAGAGAGAGAGAGATTGATTGATTACAGGAGGCATCTGCATGGCAGACCTATAAACAATAAACAAAGCTTTCAGAAAGACAACTGCGTTAAGTGTTTTGCTGTTGAACACTTATTCTGGAATCACAGAAACATGCCCCAAAAGGAACCCCAGGTCACCATTTCAACTAATTAAAACAAAACTCTGATCGGCTTAATGCGGATTTCTGCTCCTTTTTCCGGGTGCATTTTTGCAATCCTACCTAGCTTTTCAAAAAGGTAAGTAAGTTTCAATAAGGCAGGTGTTTTGACAGCATATGGACAACAATCACATCTGCAAGGCTGGAAGAAGGCCAGAAGGCCATGGGCTCTTATGGAGACATTCACTAGTGCAGCTTACAAAGCAGCAGACAACAGGCACTGGACGGAGAGCCTGTGAGATCAGAAAGCGAATGTTATCTAAGAAGGCAGAGGAACGCAACAACTTTATTATAGCAACACTCTTCCTATGAGTGGGAGCAACACCAACCAAAGGGGTGGAGACGAGCCCACACCGATCTCAAGTTTCCCAGGTTCAAGGGTGAGCAACTCACCTGTCCACGTTTTTGCTTGGAATTCTGGTGTTTGTAGTCCTGATAGTTTAAAGAACAAACTGGTCTACATGTCCCAGAATGCAAAGTGAAACCCAAACTTAATTGGTTGTCACGCACGGACCTGGGAATGTGTGAGCTCTGCCCGCAGGCAGGAGTTTGGAAGAAGGTCTGAGTATGCACACCACCCTCCCCTCCCCTCCCAGCATCGCACGATCCAAAAACCACACAACCCACCTGTTTTTAAATCTCGAGCGAAAAATGGTGAAATGTGTTCTTAACTTGCGCAAGAAAGCTTCAACCTTGCTCCTTGTCTACTTTTAATTTCCATTTTCCGGCAGAAGTTAAACATCTTTAACTTACTGTTTATTGAGCCATCTCTGCGCCGCCTTCCTGCACACAGCAGAAGGGTGTTGTTAATATTGACGTGTAGCGGGGGTCGAATGAAATCTCCAAGCGAGAAGGTTAGCTGAAATTCTTTCCTCCGCTGTTTGCTTAATTCAGTTAAGTAAATTTGCTTGTATTTCTTATGCATGCAGACCTGTAGTTTGCTCAGACACATTTAGCATTCACGCTGCAGCGCCGTCTGCCTGATGCTGTCACCGTCTTGGTCACAGATGCTTGTCCTTGACATTTCTAACAATGGTTCTCTCTTGGGGGGTTGAAGTAAGGTGACTCTGAAGATGGAGAATGGTTTAAGAAAAAATGTGCTCACTTATGCAGCATCAGACACCCACCAACCTGAAGATAAAAGGGCACAGCAGGGAGGGCACATTTCCGAATGTAGGCCTTCTTACTGTCCTTTGTGTGCCACTACTGCCATAAATATCAAAATCTATTCAAGAATGCTTTAGGGCAATGCTGTTTTTATGTGTACGAGAGAGAAATAAGAGAGAGAGAGAGAGAGAGAGAGATAAGAGAGATAAGAGAGATAAGAGAGAGAGAGAGAGAGATCCACAGGCCTCAGTGCAAAAGGTCACACTTCAATCGCCATAGCTGCCAAATGTCACAGGACCCTTGTAGTGCTGGTTTTATATTGGGTTAAATAAGACTACGAGTCCCAGAATTCTAAGAAAAAGATGGGTGTGGTCTAAAACGTCACACGTGAACCTGGGTTAACTTGGCAGCTATGAATTGCCTCAGTAGTATTTTTGTTCTTTCGACCTACTAGTCCCACTGCAGACTGGCTTTTGCAAATTCCCCTTTACCAAATCAACTCTTATTCACAAGTCTGGTATTCTAACCTCGGCCCACCCAACTCTGCCAAGTTTCCCAGGTCCAAGTGCAAATAGCGACCCTGGTCCAGCTGTCTTCTTTGCATTCAAGTACTTTTAGCTTTATTTATCCAAACATAAAACCTGGACTACAAGACCCACGATACAAAGAAAAAGCTAGGATCAGAGTAGCTAGTCATACATGGACCTGAGAAACTTGACAGTTACACCTACTTGAAGAAGCTTTCCTCCAGTCTGTTCTCTCAGATGAACTCAACACCATTGACTGCTCCACCAAACTCTTCACGCTGGCCCCCCTTGGTTTTAGAGAAAAGCACAGTGGACCACTCCACACTCTTGACTCTAACCTCTCTGTTGATCGTTCCACCATGCTGTTGACTCTGGCCTCTCTGTTCATTGTTCCACCACATGCTTGACTCTAGCCTCTCTCTCTCTCTCTCACTGTTTGCCCATGCTCTTGACTCTAGCCTCTCTTTTGATTGTTCCACCATGGTCTTGACTCTAGCCTCATAGTATTAGAGGCAAAGCAGAGTTGTCCGCTCCACCATGCTCATGACTCTAGCCTCCCTGTTGACTGTTCCACAATATCTTGACTCTAGCCTCCCTAGATGTTAGAGGCAAAGCACAGTGGACCACTCCACCAAGCTGTTGACTCTAGCCTCTCTGTTGATTGTTCTACCACACACTTGACTCTAGCCTCTCTGTTGGTCTTTGTTCCCCCATGCTCTTGACTCTAGCCTCTTTGTTCTTTGTTCCCCAATGCTCTTGACTCTAGCCTCTCTGTTCTCTGTTCTTTGTTCCCACATGCTCGTGATGCTAGCCTCTCTGTTCTTTGTTGCCCCATGCTCTTTACTCTAGCCTCTCTTTTGATTGTTCCACCATGGTCTTGACTCTAGCCTCAGAGTTTTAGAGGCACAGCTCAGTTGTCCGCGCCGCCATGCTAATGACTCTAGCCTCCCTGTTGACTGTTCCACAATGTCTTGACTCTTGCCTCCCTAGATGTTAGAGGCAAAGCACATTGGACCACTCCACCACACTCTTGACTCTAGCCTCTCTGTTGATTGTTCAACCACACGCTTGACTCTAGCCTCTCTGTTCTTTGTTTCCCCATGCTCTTAACTCTAGCCTTGCCGTTCTTTGTTCCCCTATGCTCTTGACTCTAGCCTTTCTGTTCTTTGCTCCCCCATGCTCTTGAATCTAGCCTCTCTGTTCTTTGTTCCCCCATGCGATTGACTCTAGTCTCTCTTTTGATTGTTCCACCATGGTCTTGACTCTAGCCTCATAGTATTAGAGGCACAGCACAGTGGTCTGCTCCACTATGCTCTTGTTCTCTAGCATCTCTGTTGATTGTTCTACCACACACTTGACTCTAGCCTCTCCGTTCTTTGTTCCCCCATGCTCTTATCTCTAGCCTTTCTGTTCTTTGTTCCCCAATGCTCTTGAATCTAGCCTCTCTGTTCTTTGTTTTCCCACGCGCTTGACTCTAGCCTCTCTTTTGATTGTTCCACCATGGTCTTGACTCTAGCCTCATAGTATTAGAGGCACAGCACAGTGGTCTGCTCCACTATGCTCTTGACTCTAGCCTCTCTGTTGATTGTTCTACCACACGCTTGACTCTAGCCTCTCTGTTCTTTGTTCCCCCATGCTCTTGACTCTTGCCTTTCTGTTCTTTGTTCCCCCATGCTATTGAATCTAGCGTCTCTGTTCTTTGTTTTCCCACGCGCTTGACTCTAGCCTCTCTTTTGATTGTTCCACCATGGTCTTGACTCTAGCCTCATAGTATTAGAGGCAAAGCACATTGGTCTGCTCCACTATGCTCTTGACTCTAGCCTCTCTGTTCATTGTTCTACCACACGCTTGACTCTAGCCTCTCTGTTCTTTGTTCCCCCATGCTCTTGACTCTAGCCTTTCTGTTCTTTGTTCCCCCATGCTATTGAATCTAGCCTCTCTGTTCTTTGTTCCACCCATGCGCTTGACTCTAGCCTGTCTTTTGATTGTTCCACCATGGTCTTGACTCTTGACTTGACTATGAGGCTACATAGCATTAGATGCAAAGCACAGTGGTCTGCTCCAATATGCTCTTGACTCCAGCCTCCTTGGGTGTTACAGGCAAAGCACAAGCACATTCCCTTCTCTAAGCCAACCCATAAACCAAAATCACAGTCTTACTATCAGCAACAAGATAATGCTGACTCCACTCTCTGATTTGATCCATCCTAATCCTTTACTTTCAGACTCTGGGAACTCCACCTCTTGGCTTAAATACCAACACATGATCAGAAACTTTAACCAGCATCATTGGGAGAACATAAAGGCTGGTACTGTTCCAGTCTGTAGTGAAGAAGGGGGTAGTGGATGGTTCTGGACTCCAATCACTACACTGTTTGTATTGTCTTGGAGCCAGTGCTTTGGGCTGAAAGGTCAGCCAGCACCTTACAGTCCAAAGCACATGTAGCAGCTAGAAATACATTTTCTATCCCAACAGAATAGATGCCACACAAACCGACTGATTCTCAGTCGTGTAAAGTAACTATCTCCAAGTTAGTGGTGACAGCAAACTGGATCACATTTTGCTGAGTATTCTAGCCTGTAATATGTGATGTAAAGGTATGATGAAGTTTGCCACCAGGTCAATATTTAATCGCACTAACTTCAGCCTGGCTTATTTAACTAACACCAAGCAGGATTTCTGTCCCACCAAAATAAATGCACAGTACAAGATACTCATCCTGGCATTCAGTCAAATTTGGCTCTCCTCACCCACACCCTTCCCAACTAGTCATATGCCACGCACAATCAAGTTGCTATACTCTGCCAACCTCCACCACCTTGCTGAACCCAACATTTCCAAGCAGCTGCTCGAGATCCAAATTGTTTTAGCTATTTAATTTCCTCCTTTGAAATGCTCTCCTTTACTTAGTGCCACCGCACCCGAGTCTCAATACCTCTCATCACACATGCAGTGCTTAATTTGAGTCAGTGGTTGCACATGCGGTCCACTGGCACTTATATTTGGGGACCATGAGATAGAGCAAGAGAGAGAACAACACAAAAGAGGGAAGTAAGAAAAATAAGGAAAAATAGTGAGGAAGGGATAATGCAGGGATGAAAAACAACCTGCAAGAGTTATATAAAGGGGCAATGCTTGTCTGGTGTTGGATTAAAGAGGCATGAGGTGGAAACAAGACAACACAGAATCGATATTCACCACCCCGACCTTCAGTAGCATTGCCTTCCGAACAAAACTTTGGGCCCAGTACTTATTTTTTTCTACAAATGAAGCACTGAGTAGCAGAGCAAAGGCGAGAGCAGGAGAGAGTAGGAGGGAGGGAGAGAGCAAATGAGAGAGCAGGCGAGGTAAAGAGGAAACAGAAAAAAGGAATTCACTGGTTTGAGAATAATGGCATGAGGAATAAGAATCTAAGTTAAAAAACATGATAAACAGTCAGAGATATACTGGTGAAAGCCCAAAAGAGCCCCAAGAAGCTTAAGTCTAGCTCCTTCCCTCAGTGATTGGCCAAAGAATTAGTCTCAGTCCCTAGTAATTACTCAAAGTTACATTTCAGAACATTTCTTTTTTTTTTGTGCTTACTATGCCACTCTATACAGGGGCTAGAGTAATTACCGTGATTACCAATGGCTGAGGTTAATTCAAGCATTCCATTCAACACTTGTTTGTCCCTGATTACAAATTACATTACTAGGAAATCGGTGAGCAGAAAGGGATGGCTTCTCCATGTCCACTTTGTCTTGTCTCTGTTACCCTTTATTAGCTATGTCTCTCAGATTAGAGGCACAAAAGGATCATGGAGCCTGTCGAGGAAACAGCAAGCCATGAACAGGCTAGCTCGGGTTAAAATTACGATGTCCACCTTGTTGGCCAACTGGCTGTGCATCCAATAAAGATAGAAGCCCCATCGCTGGCTTTGTTTCTACTTGTGTTAGTATACATTAATTCTTGTAGGACAGGGCATATTGTAACCACCAAACACAACTTTTTTAACTTGCATGCAATAATTCGCCCATACATCTAATCTTTGGTGTGTGCCCTCAATTCTATATCAGGACTGGAGGCGAGGATTATGCCTTCTTTCTTCACTTTAGTCAAATAGCAGCATTTAAGATTAACAAAGACTACGATTCCCATGAACCATAGGGAAAGGTAGCAAGAAAAATAAACACATAGTAACATCCAATCCGATTAGGGTAAAACTGTCCAATCAGGGGCTCCCTCGCCCAACATAGTCCCTTGCTAGTGTCCCCTCTTCCTCTTTCTTCACTGCTACGCAGCCAGATAAGTACCGTTCAGTTCTTTAACTGCTTGGTGCTCTTTTTGCATGTTTTTCGGTATAGCTTAGCAATGTGTGTAGCGCTGGTTTTACCATTGTTTATTGGATGCGCGTTCGCGCTGTTAAAGCTTTATTTTCTGTCAGAATTGCTTGGTGCGTTTTCGCTGTGCGCGCGGGGCCGTTGTTGATAATTTGGCTTTATTTTCCAGTGCGCGTTGGGGATTCATCTTCCCCTGTGGTTCTCTGCCGTGGGAACGGGTTTTCCGTCCCTATGCAGCTTTCTGCTGATTTTCGCTCTGTGGTCCTCCCTGTCGCGAGATGGCGTGGGAGACGGTGTCGGGAGTGTTCTCTCTCACTAGTTCAAACACCGCACGCGCATTCCCAACAGAGCCTCTGGTCTAGGGAGACGTCTTCGGGTCCATAGGCGGTGAGCGGGCCTCCTTTCAGCCGACCGCCTGACTTGCTGTGAACGCTCTGTCCTCAGCCCGCTTGAACCTAGGGTGCAGAGTCTGTACGTATTGTTCATGATTTGACCGCCTCGCGTGAGGTCTGTATTGGCCGGTAAAAGGGGACTGTACCAGACCAGTGTTACACCCACTATAAGGTGATTTGCTTACCTGAAATTATCCAACTGGCACTCAAGTCCCCTGGGACTAGAACCCCGTAAGACTGCGGTGCACCCGCCCCTAGTGCAGGCTGCCACCGAGCAACAAATATTAGGCCTTGCTAACGGCCTGGTGGACTCCCACTCTAATACCAACTGTGTTTTTTGCTTACACTTTTCGGGTGGCCCAGTATTCTGGAGTCCTGTTGTTATGATGACTTTCAGGAGGAAAACCCTCTTGCAGATACGCCTTGGGGCAATGCTTTCAATGAAGCAGTTGACAAATCTATTTATTGGGTGGTGGAACAGGCCATCACTCCCCTGGAGGAACGGCTTTCCTGCCAGATTGCCCAGGCATTTGAGAGGCTCGCGTCCCAGCCTTCTGCGGCCTCCCCGGCCAAGGTCCCTGCTGACCCAGGAAATGTTGGTTCGCCACCTTCCAAGCGCCCCTGCGAATCTGGGGTGGATTTAGATGCCTTCGCAAGGCTAAAACAGGCTTTTCTCGACAGCCATCCTTCCCTTCTGGTTAGGGAATCCCCTGCTTCACCGCTTGCCCTACCGTCTACTGACCTGGACACGGCAGGAGGTCCTGACCCTGACCAAAGCCCTTCTAGACCCTGGCTCCCGTCCCACCCTTCCCAAACCCCTCAGAGCACATCTTATATGCTCGATCCCAATGACATCATCCATCTGCACTCTTCGGAGTGGAACCTGGCCGATAAGGTCGCTACATATGTGGCCGGTCACATCTGCAGACCTCTGGAAAAAAGAGGCCCGTAATTGTCTATGAGCAGAGTGCCCCCGCCCTTCTCTTGAGAGCACGGTAGCCCTGACCCCTGATATTGACCCCCGTATGGCCACCTTCCTTCAGAAATGTATCAGGGATGCCAAAAAAGGGATCAATAGGTCCTGGAGCGCATGCCAGGGCAAGCTCCTGGATGCCCTCGGACCTATTATTAAGATCCTCGATATGGCCGAAGAGGCCAAGGCTCCATCATCTCTCCAGAGTCCCTGTCAGGCTGGGCCCAAAGAGCGGTGATATTTTTGGGTAATGCAAATTGTGCCCTTTCAACCGAGCGGTGCCGGTCCCTGCTTATTAAGATCGATTCAAAGCTAGGGGCCCTGGCGGACTCGGAGGCGAGCACCATTGCCCAGGAGGGTGTGTTTGGTGAGCCGTTCGTGAAGGGGCTCGGAAAATTTGTTAATACCTTCATGTCGTTGGACAAGGCCCAGTCCACGATCAAGAAGGTTTTCCCTCGTGTGTTTCGTGGGGCCGGCCGAGGCAGGAGCCGCTCGGCCGGTCGTCAACCCCTCCAGAACAACCAGAGAGGCTCCGGACAATATCAGGATCAGTCCCGATTTGGGAACTTTTACCCCACAAGAGGACGCTGCGGAAAAGGGAAAGTTTCCAGAGGAGGAGCTGCCACCTCAAGCCCTGGTGAGTGTTCTCTTTTCATCCCCACTTAAAATAGGGGGGCGGCTGGCAAGTTGTTACCAGGCTTGGTTGTGCATAATGCACGATGCGTGGGTGCTCCAAACAGTGCAGGGGTTTCACATAGAGTTTCTAGGGAACCTGGTTCAAAGATCCAACACCCGGCCCATTAGTTTTTCCACACAAGACGCAGCCCTTGTGGATGAGGAAATCGCATCCCTCCTCCACAAGGGCGCTATCTCCCGTACTTCTTTTCATCCCTGGGTTTTTTTAAGCAATGTTTTCTTGGTCGACAAAACCGACGGCAGCACACGGCCAGTAATAAATTTGAGCGAATTCAACGAATGGCTGGTTTATCGCCATTTCACAATGGAGAGGATTCATCTCCTACGCGACGTGCTACGCCCCCACGATTGGATGGTTCGCTTGGACCTCAAAGATGCCTACTTGGTGATCCCGATTTTTCCCCCTCACAGACGGTTCCTACAGTTTGCCTGGTGACACCTCATTTACGAGTTCACAGCCCTTCCTTTCGGGCTCTCCTCAGCCCCCTGGTGCTTCACCAAGGTGCTCAAGCTGGTGGTGGAGTTCCTGAGAGCGCGGAGGGTCAGGATAATTGTGTATCTAGACGAGCTTCTCCTGATGGCTTCCTGCCCCCATCAGCTGACATCTCATCTTCGGATGGCAGTGCCCCTGCTCCAGGACCTCGGCTTTGTGATCAATGAGCAAAACCCACTGTTACAGCAAGCTCAGTCCGTTACCTTCTTGGGGTTCGTAATAGACTCCACATCATCTACTCCTAGTCTTCCCTCCAGGCAGGTCACCAAGATTCGTTACGAGTTGCGACGCATTCTTGCCAAACAACAGGTGTCCCTCCATCAGCTGGCCCGGGTGGTGGGCCTCCGGTCAGCTTCCATACAGTCCATCTTCCCGGGTCCGCTCCACTACAGGGCCCTGCAGCGCCTCAAGGCTTACTTCCTCCGCAAAGGATATCCGTACTCTCACAAGGTCGCCCTGTCCGCCGAGGCGAGGTCCGAGATTCATTGGTGGCTGGACCATATTGAGGCCTGGAACGGCCGAGCGATCTTCGGAACTGCACCAGATCTCATTATCGAATCAGATGCCAGCAGGCTTGGTTTGGGTGCCAGGTGCGGAGAACTCTCTACGGGAGGGTTGTGGTCAGCCGACAAACAGAAGTTGCATATAAATTGTCTAGAGCTTCTGGCGGAGTCCTTTGCCATACGTTGCTGGACAAGAGATTCGGTACAGTCGTGCATTCTCCTGAAAATGGACAATGTCTCAGCAGTCCGTTATGTGAACCACCTGGGAGGCACCAGATCGAAAGCCCTCTCATACCTGGCAGCGAGTTTCTGGCAGTATTGCCTGGACAGCCAGATCTCAGTCACAACAGAGTATCTGCCCGGGCGAGACAACTTGGAAGCGGACTTACAATTGTGCCACTTCTGAGATTTCAGCCTCTGGCGGCTGGACCGGTCCGTTTTTGCGATACTGAACGACCACTGGGGACCTTTCTCAGTGGACCTGTTTGCATCCAGACTGGATCATCAGACTCCGTTGTTCTTCAGTTGGAGGCCGGACCCCCTAGCGGCGGCCACATATGCATTCCTCCAGGACTGGAGTCTGGAACAGGGGTGTGCGTTTCCACCCTTTGCAATGATCATGCGGTCAACGGCACAAGTCCGCAGGCAATCGGCAGACCAAGTCATGATCACTCCACTCTGGAAGTCGCAAGTTTGGTTTCCGGTTCTTCTGGAACTTTCTTGGGATTTTCCAATCCTACTACCCCATTTTCCGACCCTCCTCACGAGTCCCGAAGGAACTACACATCCTCTGGTGCTGACGAACTCGCTGTGGCTCATGGCGTGGTGGATTTCAGGGGTAGATGGGAAGCCGCAGGACTTTCGTGAGAGGCTGGGACGTTCATCTCCAAGGCTTGTGCAGACAGTACCGTCAAGAGGTACAGGTCCGCGTGGGGCAGATGGTGCCGTTGGTGTTTGCTACGGGGTTTCGATCCCCTGGTCGCAGACATTGTTCAGGTTGTGAATTTTTTGGCGCAGCTAGCTTCCGACGGGTTGGCCTACAGGTCCATCAATAACTTCTGGTTGGCTATTTTATCTGGCCATGTTCCGGTTAATGGGACGCCTATGGGCGAACACCCCATGGTTTGCAGGCTTCTGCGTGGCATTCGACTCTCATATTCTCCAGAACCGCGTTACTCTGTGCTCTGGGATGTTAATCAGGTTCTCAACATTTTTCTATCTTGGCAACCTAACAGGTTCCTTTCCAGGAAGGAGCTGTCTGCGAAACTGGCAATGCTCCTGTGCCTGATATCTTGCAGGCTAGTCTTGGATGTTCGAGCCCTGGATATCATCAATAGGATGTTTACTCCCGATGGGGTGGCTTTCACTCTGCTCAGGCGCATGAAATGCCATACCAGGATAATTTCCTCTCTGGAGTTTCCTGACTCCCCAAAACTTTGTGTAGTTAGATGCCTCAAGGTGTACGAAGAAATGACGGAAGAGTTCCGACCCCCAAGAGAACGCCAACTCCTTATTGCGCTCAGGAAACCCTTTAAAGCGGTTTCCTCGCCGACCATCACCAGATGGATTCGCTGGGTGATGCAGGAGGCTGGCATAAGCTTCCGTCACTTCGGGGCGCATTCCGCTAGAGTAACTATGACTTCTAAAGCATTCAGCTTGTGTGCCCGCTTAGAGGATATCCTCAATGCGGCTGACTGGTCTTCGGACTCCACCTTTAAGAGGTTCTACTTCAAGCCGGTACTTAACATGGCTCATTTGGTGGGGGGCAAGCTTTAAACAAGCATAATCCTCGCCTCCAGTCCTTACAGAGAATGAAAAATTTCCTAGCTAACGTAACGGAAAGTTTCAATTTTATTAAGGACTCGGAGGCGAGGATTATCCCGCCCTACGCTCCAGGAGAACCCTCCCCGTACTGCAGTAAGTACTTTACTTCAGGTTTTGACTGCATGTATTAATGTTGCGGTGTTCAGGTTAGCTGCTTTATGCTCTTTTTACAGGCTATAGCAGTTTGATTCCTTCGGTAATGTGTCCCTGTCGTTTGCAGGTTCTGATGCTCACAAGCGGGATGCCTGAAGAGAATGGATGGGCTGACTTCGCGCTCCAAAAGAGGAAGAGGGGATACTAGCATGGGACTATGTTGGAAGCCCCTGATTGGACAGTATTACCCTAATCGGATGGGATGTTACTATTTGTTTATTTTTTTTGCTACCTTTCCCTATGGTTCATGGGAAACATAGTCTTTGTTAATCTTAAATGCTGCTATTTGAATAAAGTGAAGAAAGAAGGCATAATCCTTGTCTCCGAGTCCTTAATAGAATTGAAACTTTCCTTTACGTAAGCTAGGAAATTTTTCATTGTGTGCTATGGCTCAGTATATGAAAACTACTGCTCCATTGAAGAGACCTGCTTGATCCTGAGTACATTGTACTAGGCCCTGATTAAATGTAATACTTGTCTTTAATTCAGATGCCTGGTTCAAAGACGAAGTACATGCAATCATAATCTCATATGGCAAACAAGAGCAAAAGCCAACCCTCAAGGCACCAACCATTTCATATAAAAAATCCAAATGTCCTGAAGCTCCATGGTGAGGATTCTGAGCTCACCGACCTGTACTTTAGAGGGTAATTTACTCAGTTATTGATCAAGGGAGCTTCCTTACTCCTTGAGCAAGGTCAAACACGGTTATTTCATTAAGGTAAAATATGGACTACAAGTAAATCCCCTTATCCGAAAATAATAGATTTTTTCAAAATAATGAACCCACTTCTTTATTCATGCTAAATCACACCAAAACAAAAATGCTTGTCTTAAATTACTGCAATTTATTAAGTCAAAAAATTAATTGACTGCACCACCATTTTTAGGGTATAAGAGCCCAGCTTTTCCCCTAATTTCAATGACTATAAAACCCAAACAGCTCGAAATATGCCTCATCTTAGTGCGACACCATAATCTTCATTGTTGGCTCATCATTTGGGAGGGGACACAAAAATTGGCCCCAAACAAGGCCATTCACCACTCCTTTTTCCAAGATGATGCCAAATCCTTTTTTGGCATGAATCCTTTGGACGACCGACTCGACCTTCATATGCGAATCATGAGCAAACATGAAATGCAGGCCATTTGCTCATGATTCGCAATTCAGACACGGAACCTTGGTTGGACATCTGCTATCATACTTTCTCCCACATTGTGAGACATTAGGAACTGAAGATAAACCCAATCCTGACGAAGTCCTCATGGACGAAACGCGTTGGTTGAGCTGATTAGCAAATGTAAAAAAAACTTCAATAAAGCGGATTTGAAATTCTTGTGCAAGACTTCTGAGGAATGTCATCGGATGTTATTTGTTGTTTTAGTATTAGATGGAATTTGTCCTAATGCTTTGAATTAAGATATAATAATCAAATAATTGTATGCTCCTTTTTATTGCTGAATACATAACTGACTTGATTTTAATACAAGTGTCATTAAACAAGTATTCTCTCATTGTTTCTCCTTTTTTTCTCAATAAAGACGTTTACCGAGTGACATTGTGTTTTTTATTTCCTTACATACTTTTTAAATCTGCCAGATTCTGGCTTCTTCTTGTAGGTATGTAATAAATACTAGCTGTAACAAGAAATCTAATTGTTTTCCTTGTCACATTAACAGTGTGTTTGGGTGAGCCACAATTTATCACAGCAATCAGTGATTAAATTACATCACAATCTCTATTCACTTTAACATCTTTAATGAAACAATAAAACGACTTTCTGATAAAAACAGCTACACTTAGAAATAAACACTGTCAGTAATAACCACATTTAAAAATGAACACCTAGAGGATGGCCATCTTCCAGGAAAAGAGAACATTGGTCTCCTAATTTCCTTTCCTCCTGGGTTTCTGACTGCTAATATTACTCAGTGGGTTAGTGTACCTGTTACAGCAATATCTCTGCAGCTTAATACTCACAGATTTAGATTCGCCCAGGATAATATAAGGCCTTCCGATTTGGGTAATACCAAAGTGTTTTCAGCCATATGAAGCCTCAACACAGTGAAATGAAGAACTAACTATCCAACCATTAGCAAAGGCATTACGCCTAATTTATAACTGAAAATGCCTCCATCCATTGAGTCACTCATCCATCAATGCTATCACTCACTTTCCATGCACTGTCGCATCGATCCATACACTCACCCATCTATTCATTTTCTCACTGACTCATTTTTGCATCCACTCACCTGTTAATTTGCACCCAAGTAAACCAATAAATTAAGAAGCATTGTAATTTGTCAGCCAGACCTAATTTGCTGGTAATTTGTGAGGGTTGTGGGAGTGCTGTCAGTAGTGTGTGACTCCAAGCCTGTAATGGATGTGAGTGTGCTGGCAGTGTTTAAGGCAACTAAACTGTGAAGGGGTGTGAGTTTTGTTCATAGCGTGCGGCTGCTACTCTGTAAGTGGTGTGAGAGTGCTTCTTCCAGTAGGTAATTTCTATTATAATGGACGTGGCAATGCTTCCAGTAGTGTGGCAGTGCTGTTGGTAGTGCAAGACTTTTAATGCGGGAATGCTTCTCCTGTGTACCCAGCAGTAGTGTAGCAAAAGCCCGCTTCGGCACTGTACACGGGTGGCGGGCCCCTGGCATGAAAGCTCCTGACTGGGTCTGGAGAGGGAGGCTCCCCCACAATGTACTTTGCAGCGGGCCTCCTCAAGTTTCGTTACACCACTGGTGACTGGTACTCCGTGAGGGGTGTGAGAATATTTTCAGTAGTGTGTGATTGCTAGTTGGTGAGGGTTGTGAGAGTGCTGCTGGTATTTTGTATTTTTTGCTTTTCCACCATAAGGCTTTAACCCACGTGTTTGTATTGGCTGAAGCCGCACTACGTACTTACTTAATGGTGAACATGTCTTACTTTCGAAATAATGCAGAGCCCTATTAATTGCTTGTGAGCTTTGACAGTCTGCCGCCTCTAAGGAGTCTGCCAAAAGATTGCCAAAAGATTGGATAACGGCATTAGCCCTTTAGCTACTAACTCTTTTTCACCCCCAGTGCTGATGTTGGAGCACCTCACGCTTAAGACTTCATACCTTTTCTTCTAGAAAAGGTAGCCAAGCCAAATTTGCTACCTGAGTTTTACCACAGCTTGAGAATTCTAAAGGTGCCCAGGGTTTGTCAATTGACCTGGAGGGAGATATAGCCAAAACTGTTTTTTAGTGGAAAAACAGGAAGACAGCGTATGTTTTTTTTCTAAAAATGGCATCAACAAATGGTTTGCTGTTCTAAGATCATCACCTTCCCCACTTTCAGGAACAAGAGTTATACAGTTTTTTCCCCACAATGTTTTTAGATCTCGCCTGACCCAGCGCATGCGCTGGTCTGGCGAGACTTTTTTGAGAGGGCTCCAAAAAGTGCTACCATGCCAGCCTAGAGCTACAGTGCATGTGCGCGGGCGCGCGTGCCGCTCTTTTCCACGATTACTTTCACTTTTACGGCCGCTTTGATGTTTGATCGCGATCACTTTCACGGCCGCTTGGCATAGCCAATAGCTCTCGCTTTTGGGACCTTATAAGTATTTAGTTATGTAACTGTTGCATGGCTAAACACTTATAAGGTCCCAAAGGCGAGACCTATTGGCTATGCCAATGCTTGTTCATTTTTCTAACTGGTAGCCCATTTTTTATGGTTTCAATCTACTTGCAGTTTGTGGAGAAAAGAAGTATCAAAACCATGGGTGTATCCAAGAAGCCATATATTTCTAAAAAGTAGACAAAATTACAAATTCATCAAGGGGTCATTTGTTTAGATTGTTCTTGGTTTTCCCAATGATGAAAAATAATTAGGAGCAAAATAGCAATTGGTGACAGTGGTTTCATATGTCATTTTTTGTCCCTGTAGCCGATATACAAAAATAACATACTGTTACGTCTGCCAGACTCTTCCGGTAGCAGGGACATATAGTGTTTGATGAGTGTCCAAAAACACGCAATACCCAGAGCCAACACCTGAGCTGCATCTTCTAACAATATTTCATTGTGTTACCGACCATACACTAATTCATATAGTAAAAGCTAATGAATGAAAAATAATAAATATGAAAGAAACCCATGTATTTTCAAAATGTGCACAAGATACTGAGTTTTGCAATAGTAGATATGTATACATCTCTGAATAAGGGGTTGCCCGTTCTATCATGTTATTCAGAGGGTATTTTGCAAAATGTGTTATTTGTGGCAAACTGACTTACAATTGAAAGTCAAAAATGGAGGGAAATCCATTCAATAAAAACACATTTTTCATTATTCTGCCAGAGTGTAGAAGTGTAAAACTGCAATTCGACCTGTCAAAATAAACCTTTTTGACAGGTGAAAACCTCCCTTTTAAATATTAATGCATCACCCTTATGTAGGCCTTGTAGCCCACAAGGCAGGGTTCATGGTATTTAAAAGAAGGATATGAGAAATGTAACGCTAACATGTCCTTGCAGTGTGGCAGGCCTAGTTGTCCTACATAGAAAACCAGAGTACATAGTAAAATCCTAATGATGTCTCTTGGGAATCGGACCAGCTTGAATAATAATTAAACAATAATTTTTATATTTAAATCCAAACCAATGGTGAAGTTAGGTTCTCCAGCTTCATCCACTGGCGTAACGAAAATTGAGGGGGCCTCCCTGCAAGGATCGTGACGGGGCCCCCTCTGAGCTCAATCAAGAGCTCTCTGGCAAGAGTGCTGTGCTGAGGGGGCCCCCTGAAGCTTGGGCACCCCCCGCACTGCGGGGGCTGCGGGGGCCTGTGTTACGCCCCTGGCTTCATCCAGCCAGTAATTAGCCTTTAATAGATGTGAAGTGCTTCCCAGGAGCAAACAAGACCTGAATGGGCAGAGGTGACTCCTCTGAAAATGCAAGTTGAGGGCTGTGTATATATCCTGGTGAGTCTATTGGAAACTACTTGATAGGCTGTATAACAGCCCTCGGCTCATACAGCAAATGAGAGAGTGAATACACAGCAACATATTTTCTATTTCTTGTGTTCAAACATAATGCATATCATATAGGTATTCCTGCAAGTGAATAACATCTGTGCAGTAATCGTGAAGGGGGGGTGATACAATGCAAAAGCATATGAAAAACATATGAAAATGTAAAAGCTTGTTTTGAGTGATCCCAACTAAATGTACATATGGCAAACAGTCAACACAAAGTTTTGCCCATTCGTATGTGACACAAATCAGGCATTAAGGTATGATCACAACTGCTGCTAGAGCTTGCGGTGCCATAGAAGTGGGCACTTTTGCAGATGTATAGGTAATTCTTTAGGGGGCATTGGGGTAGAAGCAATGTCCCTCCACTATTGTTGAAGGGAGAATGTAGGGTGGGACATCCCCGGGCAATCAGAGGTTACTAGGCTCCAATGGTAACAACTGAGCATTAAGTACTCCTTTTTATCACAAGGTAGCATGGCAGAGGCATCTAAGGCATATTCAGTGAGATGTCATGTGTTACAAACTCAAAATTTGCAAAGCGCGCAATAACACGTTATAAAGCAATGTCCAGCCAGTGTTTCTACTTTTAAAAACAAAAAGTACCTTAATTCACATACCACTAGATTCCACGCATAAATTTACAAATGGACCCAATAAAAACCAGATCTCACTAGAACCTTCTCAAATAGTGATCAGTAGAGGATAATTTCTCAGCAGTAAACAATTTAAACCACCTTAATATAGTGATTGTTATGGCGTTCATAATGTGAAATCCCTTCCTCTTGTAGTTGTTAAACAGTTCAAAATATGATATCATTTCTATTGTATTTGTCAAGAGTTCACAACATAAACCTCCTCCCCACTGGATTTGTCACAAGATTACACCATGCAGAGCCCCTTCCAACAGTGGCAACTGGCAGATAACTGGGGTGGTGGGGGGGGGGGACAAAAAATAAAAATAAAAAAACACATTTCCACGGCTGCCATCTCTCCTCAGCTTCGGTCCCTTCTCACTGCCGGCTTCTCCTCAGCTTCAGTCCCAGAAGCACACAGCCTCTCCTAAGCCAATCAAAATGCTGCAATGCAGCGCTATGATTGGTCTGAGAGCCGTGGTTTGGTGGGACTGGGAGCCTATGCGTGTTACTCACCATTACAACCTGGTGGGGAGTATGCAAAGTAAACATGACTTTTTGGCAAGTCGGACGGCCAAACCATCATGCACACTTAATGTGCCCACCACTCCACCCCCTGTGATCCCGGTCCTGCCCGCTCTAACCCAGCCCCGTAGCGGAAAATAAAATGATAATAACAAGGTTATTATTTTATTTTTCCTGCACTGAGAGCAGTGGGGCGACGCTCCTCCGCCTTCCAGCTATATTTGACAAAGCGTATGCATTTGCAATTTCTCTATCATTCATGAGCAATTGAACTGCTTGACAGATAGGCACAGCAGAATCAAATGCCTGTATAGTAGAAGATCGACAAGGGACAGTGTGACTTTTTAAAATTATTTGTATGTGATTATCAGGACCTAAAAAGTGAAATTATTTGTGTCTGCAGTTCCTGAGTATCCCTGCTGCATCAATGTGACTGCAATATCTAATGTCTGGGTGAATTACACTTATCTACTGACAGGTTGTTGCCATTGCCTGCTGGTGAAAGTGACAGCTGGAGATCAATTGCACTTCCTCTTAGTCTACTACTTTCAAATTTGTCATAGATAAGAAGCCATAAAAATCTAAACGAGACATCTTGATAGTCTGCTTTATGAATCTGTCGCTATATAACATTCAGAAAGTCTTATTAAAACTCCATTTACCAAAGTTACAGTGCAGCTACTAAACTGTGCGCCAAGAAGCTGATCCTAGCTGAAACAAGGAGAAGGGAAATCATAGGCTTGTTTCAGTCTTTATCCATATCAAGAAAAGTAATTTTCAACAAATATAATTCTTTACATGATGAAAGTGTTGTTTTCAAAGATGAGGAAACAGCCGCCCAATACAAAGAAACCAAAAAAGAACCCTCCCCTTCCTTTGATGACTTATGTCACTGCTACACACATGGAATGCCCATTTGCCATAGTGCAACGGTAACATTCATGAATGACAGTCACAATCCACCAATGTCTGATCAATGTAATGAACGACTCATAAAAATACAGTGGCTGACGGGAACTGAGCTCAAAACCCCTGTCAGTATAAGGATGCATGAACTCTTTGGAGAGGTAAAGCTGCTTCAGCCCAAACTGGGGGTGAACGCTTTGATTGGTTCTGCATTCCGTCCATCAATTGTGTGTCTTTTGCTTTCTCGTCCTAAGTGTGCCGGGTATGCCCAGATGTGGGTCCCGGGCTCACTGTGCCACTGGATTCAAGCTCTCCTGGCTGAAGAGAGGTGAAACCCCGAAACTGGTCCTAGGATGCTTGTTTCTGGTCCAGGGAGGACCTGGCTTGGCAGTTCGGGCTGTACTGTTCCCATGAGGCACAGGGCCAAGACTGATTTGCATATGGCCAGGTTTAAACTGGGGTGGCATGGTAAGCAAAAGAATGATGGATTTAACCTAGATCTCTTGACTGGGGGTGAATGCTTTGATTGGTTCTGCATTCCGTCCATCAATTGTGGGTCTTTTGCAAACTAAATAGACAGCTCATGTAAGAGGCGTGTGTGGAAGTGTTCTAGTAGCTGCAGGTATGGTATGGACAGGGGCCACAACAGAGTCAATTCCTGAGAGATATTCTGGAAGTAAATGGTCTAAATAGGTAATCATCTGGATGAGGGAGGTCAGGCCGGAGAAAGATCTGCAGGAGAAAGGTGTGATTGGTGAATGGTTTGACTCTGGGTGGTGTGGATGGAATTTTACCTGAAATGGTACAATCTGCATAGAAGTGGATTGACCGGGTAATTGTCTCGATAATAATTGCTCATAAATCTCTTCTAGATTGCCTAAAAGTTGGACATGTGACTCCTCTTCTAAACAAACCTACGGCAAACCTTAAAGGCTTTAACATCTTTGATCCTGTTGCTGGCCCGCTGTTCCTAGCCAAAATTCTCGGAAGCTGTGTGAACAATTGACTCTAACAGCTTTGCCATGACAACAATATTTATGGTGACTTTGAGTCTGGTTTATAACCGTCTGAACAAGAGAGACAGCCGTCTTGCAAATCAGTAATGCACTTAGTATCCTCGATAATAGTGACTCATACCCATTGATCTTGCTCAATCATTGGGCAGCTTTTGAGATCCTCATCCACACATTGAAAGATTGCATAGAATTGAAGGCAAAGTTCTCAAATGGATCACATTCTAACCAGCCAATTGCTTTCAACTGATCAAAATAAACAACTGATTGTATAACCTGGTCAACATATCACAAGATATTTCACAAGGTTCTGTTCATTCCCTTCTCTTTCCAACCTCTACTAGAGCCAGTCAGTGACATAATAAAAGAATGTGGCATTGCTTACCATCAATATGCTGATGTCACTCACACTATAGGCCAAATAGCCTCAAGATCTCTGTTGGCATCCATCAACTACGCAGCTCAGACTCTTTAATATTGGTTTTAAAAAAATGGTCCTCCAGATAATCTGTCTCTGGATGTGCCCCCAAAGCTGGGAGCCCCCTGCCCGGTGCCATATTCTATGCAATACCCCTGCTTACTAAACAAAAAAGATCTTTAATATCTTCTCAGGCACTGTTTCAGGCTCTCCTCTTTCTTACTACCTGACCTGTCTCTAGGTGAATGTCTGGTGTATACTACTGCTATGATTTCACATTGGACCTGTGGAATAAACATTTTCATTAGAGTAACTGTAATTTGATTCAGTCATGTTTTTCTGCTCATCTAATTAACGCCTAAAGAAAGCTCCTATCTGGTTTTATAAGCCTCTTTTTCACATCTTGGCTCCTGAGACGAGAAAGTGTTGGTTACCTTGCTCAGCCAAAATGTTTACATACTTGTTGCAATCTGAAGGTCATCTTCTTCCTTTCTCATGATCTAAATCTTTGGACATCTGTATGCTCTATTTGTTTGAACTTATCATGTGTGCCCTCCAGTCAACTAATTCAATGACTTCAGGAAATTAGCTTTTCTTTTGTTAGTAAACATTATCAGAATTTGGTTGGCGTGAGCAGATTCGTTTAAATAGCCCTATACACTTAATGTTGTTATGACTTAAGGCCTGATTTATATATTGGCGGAGAGGGTACTCTGGCAGCAATGAGCAGTAAAACATTATAATGCTCCTTCCACCAGGGGAGATGCCTCCAATGGCGATGGGAGCATTACTTTTTTTCTTTTAAAAAAGAAAACCTAGTTTGGGGATTTTCTTTTTGAAAAGAAGACTGTTTGCTACTGGGCTGCTTCCTTGCAACGTAGCCCTGCAGCAAACATTAAAATGTATTGTCAGGAACCGCTGCCACGTCAGTTCCTTTATAAATGACCGCTCATTTATAAAGCTCGTCCTCCGTCAGGCCAAGAGAGAATACTCTGTTCACTAGAATATAAATCAAGCCTTTAGTCTTTCAAGTCCCAACCAAGCACAGGAGTACACTTTTAAGGCCTCAAGGATCCCACGAAAGGTACTTAGAGACTCACAGGGTGTCAGACAGAGGCCATCTGCAGGGTCCAGTCCAGGTCCAGTTGCCACTGGCCAGCTGGGTACATCTAGGAAAAGGCCTCCTGTAGTTTGTTGTTTCCCTGTAGCAATATAAGAGGTCAGTAAACTGAACCTTGTAGTCTACTTCTTTGTCCTGGGTTTAAGATGGAGACGGTCCAGTCCTTCAGGGCTCCTCCCATGTCACAGACAGCAGCTTCTGATCTTCATCAGGCCCAGAAAGCGCTTTGAAGAAGGTGCCTCGGAAAGCACATTTAGCCTGGCACTAATTAGTGGGTCGAGTGACCCTCCATAACCAATGGAATAAAAATTCCCATGCCCTGATCTATCTACATTTCCAGTAGTTTGTGATTGCCTTGCTGCAAATAGGCCCAAAATTTAATGCATCACAGTGAAGATCATGGCGAAGGTCTTCGGCCACACTAAACTTGGGCTCTGAGGCTGGGGTTGTGAGTGAGGAGTGCAATATGGTAAATATAGTATCCTCCCACATCTAATTCTGAAATCCAGTATGAACCATGCACTGTACCCACAACAAAATCCACAGATAGATGTCTGGTAGGACAATAGCAGGGTCCTTCGGCAATCAAACAGGGGATCCACAAGAATTATCTTGGCATCATGTTCTCTCATTATTAAGTGCACCCCAAGTTCTACATGTGGCTTAACAGACCTGTCAACAGGATTTGACACTAAGCTGTCAAAAAGATACCCACAGCCCCCAACCTGTATATTATGTTGAGCTCAGAGGAGTCATCTTTGCTTATTCAGTTCAGTATATTTTTTGCTCCTGGGAGGCATTTCACACCTATTTCACCCAATTGAAGGCTGAGCACAGGGTGACAGCTGGCAGAGACTTGTTCTAATTAGCCTTCTGGCAGTTCAGACAGGTAAAGGATAAGTTTCAAATGTTACTTTTCCTTAATATTTATTAAAAATCCAACTTCACCATTGATTTTGATTTTTCATACATGTTAAAAATAAGTGGTTAATTGTTTGCCCAGTCCAATTCCTCACGTACAGTATTAGTATTTTAAACTTTTTTCTAAATAGGACATGTAGGCCTACCATAGTGAAAAAAGCTTTTCAGTTCTCATCACTGTAGGGACATTGTAACATTAATTTCCAACATGTCCCACTTTGAAATTCCATGTACTCTACCTTGCGTTCGCAGACAGAACGCGTTTGGAGCCACAACATAATTTTTCTGAAACTCGATCCCACTAAACGGCATGTTTCACCATTATTATTCGGATTGAGGCCATTGCCTTTCCGAGATAGTGTTCATATCGATAGGAGCTTATTTATAAGGCCCCTTTAAAGTTTCTAAACCAAAACGTGATCTCTCTGGTTCAAAACTGAGTGCCTGACCAGATTTGAGGGACTACTTTTACAATCTACTCTTCGTCCTGAAGATGGTCTGACTGACAAATCTGCCACAAAAGACTGAAACGTCGACAAATACATCTATTTCTTCAGCATTGGTTGCTTTTTAAGAATTGTTGTCTGTTGTTTTCAGATTCCTTTCCTTCACTATGATTTAGAATAGATGTTGACGCCTATGATCTGAAGGTTTTATAATTTGTATGTCCTCTATCATGGTATTTAGTTGTATCCTAATGTACCCTTTCTAATTTTGTTCATATTAAATTGTTTACTATTGAAAAGTAGACATACCCTTTTTTTGATAACTATCTATTGGTGAATACTCATGCTTTAAATAGCTACACTGATGCTTTGATTGTTCAATAGTCAGCCACCAGTTGGGGCTAGACCAATAAGTGATTATCTTGAATAGATTTGACGGAGAGTATCCAATGAAATCCCTTGAAGGTACCTTTACCTTCTACTAGTTGTTTTGTCCAAGCCTCCAAGGGTAGATTGGGTTCCCCACTTTCTTGTTATTGTGAGCTGCAAGGCCTACATTGGAGGTGGCTTATTAATATTTAAACAGGAGTTTCTACCTGTCATGTTAACAGGTCACACTGCAGGTTTGCACTGCAAAATTCAGGCTAGACAGGGTAGGTCTGAAACCATGTTTGCGCTGCCACTATAGTAAATGGCACAATAGGTGCTGCAGTCTACAAATGGAATTTAACTTCCAGGCCCTGGGTTCCCTTTTTACACTATATACTAGGAAGTTACAGAAAGTTAAATATGCCAGTTAGGAATATGCCAATTTAACCATGGTTAAAGGCAGTAGCGGCTCCTGGAGGGAGTACTGTGGGGCGGTGGGGTGGGGGAGGGGCAGGGTGGGGGGGGTGTAAACTTCGGCATACGGGCGAACAGAGGTAAGTACATAAATAAATAAATAAAACGAATTTCATTGCGTGCGCTGAAACGCCAAATGGCGATGCAGCGTGCGCAATGAAATCCGTTTTATTTATTTATTTACATTAATCCGGTCGGCCGTGAGCCGGAGTTTACTACCCCCCACCCTGCCCCACCACACTGCCCTGCAGCACTCCCTCCAGGAGCCGCTACTGGTTAAAGGGAGAGCACAGGCACTTTGCAACTGGTTAGCAGGGGTAAAGTGCACAGAGTTCTAGAGCCAGGAAAAGTTAGGGTCCAGCAAAATGTGAAAAATCTGGGGTGACCACACAGAGCTGGCAGGTGGCCACTAGTTTGTCTACTTGCTGATCAATGTTGTGAAACCTGACCTTTTGACATATTCACATCTTCATTGCAATCTCTTGTTACCCAGTATAAGCTAAGTTCGGTATATGTGGTACCAGAAAAGTGGGAATGATGATGTAAATATTTGAGCAATAGCCCTTCTTCTGTGACTGTGGTAGTGCTTCCCATACATTATGAGGTGCATGTGGTGCATGTGCCGTGTTCTTGGGTTCATTTGTATAATATGATTGCACTAGCAGGACATCGCCATGTGCTTCCTTGTGTTACTCCTTTTGCAATAGTGATACATTAATTATCAAAGGTAGCCCTCACCATCTGATTTAGGGCCTGACGACAGGGTCTCAAGTCACCATCCACGATGTATACATGTTCCTCTTTCTCTATGACTCGTGCTTCCTCTTTCTTGGTTGCTTTTCAAGGATAATGTGATAAGTGATAAGTAATTAGCAGGATTGCTTAGACCTGGTCAATTCAGCAATTCAGGTGAAAGTTGTAGCTGTAATATGCACTTTTTTTTGGGTGTTGGTGGTTTAAATGCAGACCCTGGAAAAGTGGCACCAATGGTTTATGATCTGTGCATACACAGAATTGATTGGAATTAATGGGAAAGTGAAAATGACAACAGCCCCACAATATAGCTGTAGCTTCTTTTTCAATGTGACAGTAGTGTTGATCAGTCTTGGTAAGGGCCCAGCTAGCAGATACGATTGTCAATTCTCTTGCCTTTGTTGAAGGACTTCACCTAAGCCAGTGAGGCTACTGTCGACGGGATTTGAGTAGGACTGGGTGTGTTGAAGACTTTCATGGTCGTGTTTGGCAAAAGTGCATTTTTTGTGTTTTGTAGTGCATCTCCTGTTCCTCTGTGTCCAGTTGGTGTCACACTTCAGTAGGGGCCAGATGCATCAAGCTATTTTGCGATCGCAAATAGTGTGAATCACTAAAAATGGGCAATTGCAAAATAGCAATAAGCAATGCATCAACAAAATTTCAG
Organism: Triturus cristatus; assembly: GCF_964204655.1. NCBI lineage: Eukaryota > Metazoa > Chordata > Amphibia > Caudata > Salamandridae > Triturus > Triturus cristatus. Next base: position 1,581,677,085 of record NC_140590.1, read on the forward strand.
ATTTTCCCAGGTATTCGCAATTTTTTGCGATTACCTATTTTGCGATTTCCAAAACTGTGAATCCTTATTTGCGAATCACAATTGCGGAGTCGCAAAGCTATACATGAAGAATCGCAAATTGCGAATAAATAAGGAATCACAATTTTGCATTCGCTAAATACTACCAAATCAAACTAGGTGGTAACCAGGTGAAAATAATCAAATCAGGTGGGAAACATTTGGGAAAGTATTTAAACAGGCCCAGAAGGCCTCAGAATGTTTCACAATGGCAGCACTCTACATGAATGAATGAATGAAAATGATTTTGTATTGCGCAACTTAGCCCACTGGGCGTCAAGGCGCCTAACCAGATAAAAACTGACTTAAAATAAAAAGAGCTTACTGGTAGGCCTTTATAAAATACCAAGTTTTGAGAGCTTTCCTGAAAAGGGCAAGGGAGGATTGCGACCTAATCTCCAAAGGGAGATTATTCCAGAGAAGAGGTGCAGCAATAGAAAAAGCTCTATTCCCCCATCTGACCTTCTTAGCACGAGGAACTGCCAACAGAAAAGAATCTGAGGACCGGAGAGGCCTACTGGGAATGTAACGGGTCAGCAAGGATCCCAGAGCATCTGTGGGGCCAGCCTGCAGGGCTCTAAAAGTGAGACAAAGAAGTTTAAAAGAGATCCTAAAAGTAATCGGAAGCCAGTGTAAGTTCTTCCTAGCTAGTGTCGCAGAAGCGTCCTTAGGAAGAGACAAAACAAATCTAGCTGCTGCATTTTGCACCAGCTGGAGGCGCTGAATAAGATATTTGTTAGACTCTGCATATAGTGCATTACAGTAATCTAACCTAGAGCCTACAAGGGCGATCACTGTCTGTTTACGTGCCTGTGGGGACAAATAATGCAGGATTCTTTTCAAAGTATTAATGACTCCCCAACAGGTAGACACGGTCCTATTAACCTGGAGCTTCATGGAAAGTGAGGAATCAAAAATAACACCAAGATTCCTAGCTGCCGGAGAGGGAGTGGGGCAGGTTCCCAAAGAAGAAGGCCACCACTCACTAGACCAAATGTCCCGGTCCTTGCCAAAGACCAGGACCTCTGTTTTATCGGCATTGAGTTTTAATGAATTCAGAATCATCCACTCAGCTACCATCTGCATGCATGACCTAAAGGCAGATGCCGATTCCCCAATCGAATGGGCTAAAGACACCATAATTTGCGTGTCGTCGGCATAGGACACTACCTCCATCCCCTGTGATCTCACTAATCTAGCAAGGGGGGCCACATAGATATTAAAAAGGGTCGGACTTAATGCCGAACCCTGTGGCACCCCACACTGCAAAGATTTAACAGGGGACAGGAACTCTCCGAGCATGACTCGTTGCTCTCTAGAATGTAAAAAAGAGTCAAGGAGACTTAGAGCCGGTCCTGCCACCCCAGCCTCCCTCAACCGAGATGTTAAGGTAGAGGGAGACAGGGTATCGAACGCTGCCGTCAGATCAAGCAAGACTAAAATCGTCGTCTGACCAAGGTCAACCTTACGACGAATGTTGTCAACCACCATAGTCAAGGCAGATTCAGTACTATGGAATTTCCTGAAACCGTGCTGAGAGCTGTCCAAAAACTCAGAGGAGTCAAGAAAGGTGGATAGATGCAGGTTTAGATGAACTTCCAGCATCTTTGCAGGAGCAGGTAACAAGGAGATGGGTCTAAAATTCTTTAACACTCCGGGATCAAGGGAAGATTTTTTGAGAAGAGGCTTCACTATGGCCTTTTTCCAGACCGAGGGAAAAATACCCTGGGTCAAAGCCCCATTCATAATTTCCAACAGTGGGGGTAAACGAGTATCCTTGCATTCCTTTAAAACTTTCAAAGGACAGGGATCTAAAGGAGAGGCGGACTTAGTCCTGTCTAGCAAAAGATTCAACCCCTCAAGTGTAAGCAAAGGGAAATGAGTGAAAAAATTATTAGAATTTTTTCTCCAGGATTCAGAGGCTTTGATATTCCGAAGCGAGGACTCATCCAACAACTTCCTCTGGTTTTCTAAAGCCAGATGAATGTCCGAAATCTTCTTATAGAAGAATTCGGAGATGTTAGTACACAGCTCCTGAGAGGCCACAACTGGGTCGGGTATCTGAAGAGAGCATAAAGAGTCCACGATCTTAAAAAGCTCATTAGATGGAGGAAGAGAGGTCGTCAAACTGGAGAAATACTCTTGCTTCCCTTTAATAACTCTCAATTTATACTCACGTAACGACAGTTTATGGTCCTCTCTGTTGGACGGATCCCAAGACTTGCGCCATTTTCTCTCCTTAGTTCTGCAGATTTGTCTTAGGAGTCTTAAAGGCTCCGTAAACCAAGGAGCAGAGGGTTTCCGACGGGCCCTATACCGCAAGGTGACAGGGGCTAAAGCGTCGACCGCAATGGTAATGAGAGTAGCAAGCTCTTTAGCCGCCCCTTCCGCATCTCGCGAGGCAGAGGTTTCGAAGACTCGCAAGAAAGGAGAAAGGGCTTGGTCAGTGATGTTCCTATATCCTCTTTTCAGGACTCTATTACTAGAGGGAGCTTTACGGGGCTCCTCCATAGCAGGTGTAAGTCCAAAGGGAACTGCCAGATGGTCCGACCAGACCAAAGGCATGGGAGAACCAACGGAGAGTCTGGAATCATTGGAGAAAACTCCGTCCAAAATGTGACCAGCCCGATGTGTAGGACTTTTTACCAGCTGAGTGAGCTTACAAGCTTCCAGCGAGTCAATCAGCTGAGAGGTATCCTTAGAACCCACATCGTCCAGATGGAAATTAAAATCGCCCATAATGGTCATGTGAGATTTACCGAAGTAGGGCTCCAAGATTCGCAATACCTCGGGGCAAAAACTGGCTCTGGGACCAGGTGGTCGATAAACCAAAATACCGGTGAAGGAGGCTGTGGAAGAAAAAGATATGCAAAAATACAAAGCCTCAAAAGCATCCGAGGGCGCAGACAGGATTTTTATAGAGCACAGAAATGAAGCTCTGCAGATAATAGCCAGGCCTCCCCCTCTCCGCCCCAGTCTATCCTGTCTATATAAGGTGAAGCCCTCAGGTATCGCCAGTACCAGATCATGCCCAGAGGAGGCAGATGCCCAGGTTTCCGTCACGAACACCCAGTCTGGTTGCCTGTCGTTCACGAACTCGTGGAACGCTATGTTATTCTTGATAAGTGATCTAGCATTTATCAAATAGCCACTTCTAGGTTGAATGACACTCGGTAATGAAGTGAAGGTCCCCTACCAGAAAGATAGGAAGGACGGATCTCCACCCCACACGAACGGCAGGTAGAGGACCGACGACGATCCTCCGGGGACCAGCAACCATGACACGATAGAGGCAATGGTCTCAAAGCCAACAAATCATGCAGGGAGTAAACCCTCACTACCTGTTGAGGAAGTAGGTGGGTCTCAGAGTCCAGGCCGGCCGACAGCCCGTCCTCAGCGCGGACGGGCGCAGACGGGCTGAACTCTGGTGTAACTCCGGCGGAGGTCCGGCGATCCCGCTGCGCGGATCCGCTGCGCGTCGTCGCGACCATCTTAAGTAGCGACCTAGCGTCCTTGTGACAGCTAGAGCGTTAGCCTCCAAAATGGCGCCGCCAGGCGTCCCGGAGTACCCCCAATATGGCCGGCAAGCAATCTAAATCCCCGGGAGTGGACCCGTTAAGCACGGTGATCAACAGTTTTAATGTGCAAGTGAGGGGTGCAGCCTAAGAACAAGGTAAAACCGGCAAATAAAACTAACACAAATACAAAACGGGATAATCTTTAAAAATGCACCAGCAGCAATACAAATACCACCTGATTACAAGCGCAGCGCGGGCTAAACGCTATCCAGGTGAGAAGGCACAGTACCTGAATTGCTCCCCTTAAGTAGCGACCTAGCGTCCTTGTGACAGCTAGAGCGTTAGCCTCCAAAATGGCGCCGCCAGGCATCCCGGAGTACCCCCAATATGGCCGGCAAGCGATCTAAATCCCCGGGAGTGGACCCGTTAAGCACGGTGATCAACAGTTTTAATGTGCAAGTGAGGGGCGCAGCCTAAGAACAAGGTAAAACCGGCAAATAAAACTAACACAAATACAAAACGGGATAATCTTTAAAAACGCACCAGCAGCAATACAAATACCACCTGATTACAAGCGCAGCGCGAGCTAAACGCTATCCAGGTGAGAAGGCACAGTACCTGAATTGCTCCCCTTAAGTAGCGTCCTAGCGTCCTTGTGACAGCTAGAGCGTTAGCCTCCAAAATGGCGCCGCCAGGCGTCCCGGAGTACCCCCAATATGGCCGGCAAGCGATCTAAATCCCCGGGAGTGGACCCGTTAAGCACGGTGATCAACAGTTTTAATGTTCAAGTGAGGGGCGCAGCCTAAGAACAAGGTAAAACCGGCAAATAAAACTAACACAAATACAAAACGGGATAATCTTTAAAAACGCACCAGCAGCAATACAAATACCACCTGATTACAAGCGCAGCGCGAGCTAAACGCTATCCAGGTGAGAAGGCACAGTACCTGAATTGCTCCCCTTAAGTAGCGACCTAGCGTCCTTGTGACAGCTAGAGCGTTAGCCTCCAAAATGGCGCCGCCAGGCGTCCCGGAGTACCCCCAATATGGCCGGCAAGCAATCTAAATCCCCGGGAGTGGACCCGTTAAGCACGGTGATCAACAGTTTTAATGTGCAAGTGAGGGGCGCAGCCTAAGAACAAGGTAAAACCGGCAAATAAAACTAACACAAATACAAAACGGGATAATCTTTATAAACGCACCAGCAGCAATACAAATACCACCTGATTACAAGCGCAGCGCGAGCTAAACGCTATCCAGGTGAGGAGGCGAGGAGGATGAAGCTAAGAGCAGCAGCACAGAGGAGAAGGAGGATACAGGAGCTCATTTTCAGAGTGCTCTTTACTCTGTTAGAGCAGACAGAGGAGGAAATCTATGAGAAGTATAGATTAAATGCAGCAATGATACATGATCTGATTGCAGAATTAGACCCACCACTCCAGCGTCAATCTCGCAGGACACATGTCATCCCCACCCATGTGCAGGTCCTGTGTTCCCTGCACCTCCAAGCATCTGGTAGCTTCCAGGGGGTAATAGCTACAGCTGGTGGTGTTTCCCAAAGTTCACTATTGCGTTTCTTCAACGCGTTCCTGGACGCTATGTTGCTGAGGATGTACCAACATATCAGATTCCCAACTTGCCCACAGGAATTGCTTGAAACTAAAATGGACTTTACCAGATAGCCAACATCCTCTATGTAATTGGTTGCATAGATGGGACACATGTAGCCAGTGAATGAGTATATCTTCAGGAATAGGAAGTCATATCATTCACTGAACATACAAGTAATATGCAATGCGAAGTACATCATCACGAACATAGTGGCAAGATACCCAGGGACTATGCATGATTCCTATATCTTTAGGCACAGCGGCATACATACACGTCTTTTTGATGGTGAATTTGGAGAAGGATTCCTGCTTGGGCAAGCACATGTCACTCTCTTATGCAGATTTTAATCTTCCTGTGAAACATAGCAGGGACTAATATATTGGCTGTTTCTCCATAGGTGACAGCGCATATGCTGTGTGCCCATTCATCTTGACACCATACCTGAATCCAAGCACACCAAGTGAACACCGGTTCAATGCAGCACACAGGACAACGCGCAATGTGATTGAGAGGACCTTTGGACTGCTGGAAAGTCGATTTTGCTGCACACATACAACAGGCAGTGCTTTGCAGTACAGGCCAGACATCTGCTGTAAAATAGTTGCCACATGTGCCATGTTGCATAACATAGCAACTGCCAGAGGCGTACCACTTAAAATATCGGATAGTGACCCCGATGAGGACGAGGAGAACATACACCCACAACAAGAAGGAAGTGCAGCTGAAGGGAGACAGCGACATGCAGAAATTACCCAGATTTATTTAAAAGGTGGATATTTATCAAATCAAACACACTATTACTTTGCCAACTAGATTTATTTAACCCAACATAAACAGTAGTGTTATTGCACACTTGCGAAGCCTGAAAATAATGAAGTGTAGACATAATGTTATGTCATGGTACTTTTCATCAGTCCAGACAAATGTAGTTTCTGGTTGCTTCACCAAAAACGATTCCTGTGGACATGGCCACAATATTTCCTGCGTCCTTGCACTTCCATTACCCGTTCTGTGTGCTCAGACACATCCCTTTGTGAGCTCTCTGATCCTGGCGTATTATGTGTGCTGCGCCTCCTGCATTCCGATACTGGTGCCAAGCTACTACTGTGGCTGGAGGCATCCTCACTATCCCCCCATGACACTACTGGCAGCAACAGCATTGGTCTGCATCTGCTCTACATCATTTGTGACTTGGATCAGTCCCCTGGCAACATCTCCGCAGCAATGGCTCATTTCCAACTGCATGCCTATTGCACGTCGGGATAGTTGTGCAGTTGTAGTACTAAGCCGGTTGATGGCCCTAGTGTATCCATCCAAGCGTTCAAGAAATTGGTGGTGTCTTTTGCGATGGGACACCTGATAATTTTCAAAACTTTGCATAGGTCCCTGAGTGCTACAGTCATCTCACCAAATTGTTCATTGGTTTCCCTGCGACCATCCTGCACAGCTGTTGCTAGATGCTTGATACTGTCACTCATGTCCCCCATTTTGCATGCAAGACTGGAAAGGTTTGCCTGCATTGACCGCTTGTGTTTCACTTGCAGGCGCTGTACCCTTAACATGGAACTCTCTAGACCATCGTAGGATGTGGAACTCTCGCCTTCAGCAGCTCTCAGCATTGTAGCTGCCCTGCTTCTCCTGAATCTCATGTTCCTACGTTGCAGCTGTACACGTAGTCTTGATGTGAGTGTATTCTCAGGCTGTGCTGTTGTAGGCTTAGGTTGTTCCTCATCCCCTGTTTCAAGTGCAGGCAATGGGGCCACTGTGATCTTGCTGTTTTTTGGAGCTGGTGTTGTGGGTGCTGGTGACACTGCTATGTCTTCTCCTGACTGAGACTCACTCTTTGGTGGTGCATGTCCATCACTGTCCTCTGACTCTTGTTCACGTGCATCTGTGATGTTGAACAGTGCATGATTAGTTAGCATATTTGGACATGTTTTCACTTTTCTACATTGTTTTGTTCAATAAAGTTATTTTGAAACACACTGTGTGTGGAGACTCACTTGCTTGTCACAATTGATTTTAACTGATCTGGTTTGCTACCCACCAGCCTTCCCTTGTGGTTTTGCTGACTGCAATTCCCATAATGCATGTGTGGTGTACAAGTAAAACATGGTCTGGAATACTATGTTCTGCACTAAGCCAGATCTGACTTACGCTGTTTGTTTGCTAACATAGAAATGTGGATGTAAATTGATATGCATCTTACCTTAGGGGGTACTGGGTGGTGCTGAGGAATCTATTGTGGTTTCTCCAACAACTGCCTCCGGCTACAGGGTGGACTCCACAAGGTCCTCCATGGCTGTGGGTGTTGTTTGGGTGGATGGGCTGCCTCCAGTTTTTTGGCTTCAGCAAGCCTTTTGCGCAAATCTGCTATCCTGCCCTGAGCAACTCCCACTGCGTTTATTTTTCTTTGCAGTACCAGCCACAATTTTCTTTTTTCATACTCTGGGACCTGCAGTGACTGTTTTCCAAACAATTTATCATGGCTCCTCACCACTTCTTCTATTAGTATCTCCAACTACTTTTCACTGAATTTCTTTTGCCTTTGTCTCTCCTTCTGTGGTGTTTCTGAAGCCATGCTGCTAACTGCACCAGTTTAAAAGTCTCAAACATCTCAAATTTGCAGTTCTCCAACAGTCTGCTTCCTCCTCCGCCTCACTCTCAGCACACAGGTAACAGCATGGGCGTGTTCACTTCCTGATTCTGACATCATTGTGCTGCATAGTATTATGGAAATCGCAATTTGCAAATCGCTAATAGCAGGTTTCTCAAACTTTGCGAGTTGGTATATCAGGATCGCAAATAGTGATTGCGAATATTACCGAATCGCAATTAATTAGCGATTTTTTTAAGGCATTCCGTTTTGCGATACGCAAATTGTGATTCGGTAAAATTCGCAATTGGGTACTCGCAAAATGCAATGTTTATGCATAGGCCCCCAAGTCTCTTGTTGGTTTTGTTACGGATGTCAGTCTCAATGAAACTTCCCAAGTATGTTAGCATAAACAAGAAGCAGCAGACCACAGAGTTCTCTTGAGGTGAAGATGCAGTTTTTGATGTTGGAGACCTTGACAGGATTACCATTTGCCGTTAATCAGTATCCATTTTCTGACTTTAGAAATTCACAATTGTTATGCTGTAGCATAAGTCAATTTTCGTGGATTCTAGACAGCACAGCGTTTAGGCAATCATGAAGTTGCTTGATGGTTGCAACATACACCAAAATTTGTTCAGTGAAATGTACAACTAGCATCCGAGAGGAAAGAGAGAATGTACACCATGGCGCAGCTTTAAATAAAGTGCTCACTGCTTCGTGCTAATTGCAACACAGATTCTGTTGTTTTTTTAAGGAAAGAACTGAGGAGCGAGACAAGTCCTCGTGCGCCTGTGCTGGCCGGGGCAAAGGCTATCGCTCGCCCTTGAGGCACACCCGAGGAAAGTGATGTCAGCATGATAGGAGTGGCCGGTAGAAGCGGCAAAGGTTAACTTTTAAATGGGGCGCTTATGCTGTGGCCCAGGCGTTTTTCAGCAGTGCGCCATTGAAATAAATGGTAAGGGGCAAGGCTGGCATACATCGATGAAGTGAAGTGGGTGGCAACAACTGAAGGATTCCCTTCATGTTTGTACTGCTGTTTAAGCCTCCTGATTGGATGTGGGAAGCTGGGGGAGTGGGCTGTGGAAGACTTCGTCTACGCAGCTCCGATTTCATTTTAGGGATAATCAGAATGCAGCAGGTGTGCTGTATTCTACATGTTCATGTTGGGTGTTTATTATCCAGGAGGGACACAGGCTCAAACTATGTACTGCATAGCATTACGGATTGTTGGCAGGCTGGGGTGTAAACACTTGTTTTTAGTAGGTGGCACTGCGGGCCTTACATGATGTGAAGAGAAAGCCTTTGGCAGCGACCTCGTGCTCAATTACTGTTTACAAACTGATTTAGTGAGCTTTTGAACGACTAGGAGATATCATAGTCGTGCGAGGTTGTGCATGTGTTTTCCTCAAAATACAGTCTGCATTATAAAATTGCCACTTTTGTAGAATAGATCCGATCGTAGCAGTCGTTGACTCCTCTTTCCATTAATGTTGCTCTGCTACAGATGCCAATGCAATTCTTGTCTAGAGCAATGTATGAGAACCCTACCACTGGACTGAGGCATAACTGTGGCGCTTAAAAGCCGCCGAGTCAATGCGCAGACAGATGTAAAACCAGCTTAGTGCAGACATGGCGTGAACGTGCATGTCCATTCTGTTAACCGCCGCGCCTGAACCATAGGACTCACTTGCTCATTACAGCTAATAAAGCGGATTTGCACACCACAAAAACTTAACTGTTGAACATATTTATTACAGAAGGAAATGGGATATTTTGAAATGTGTTTAACTCTTTCAAGTCTACAGATTCACATTTGCTTTATAAACTTTCTTGCTCTCAATTTTGCCTTAAATGCTCCATTTGCCCATTCTTTTTTCCCAAAAGTATTGCGACGTAGCACTTGTCCATGACTTTCACGCCCTACCACATTCAAATGTCACCAGCCGCCACTGACACTGTTGCCCACCATACTGTCCAGTATGTTCGTCTGCACTCCAAATGCAAGTGTGATCAGTTAAAGAGATTCTGCAGCTGACGAAGGTACTGCTATTTGTGTTGGTGCAAAGAAATTTGTTGTGATGAAATTCTGCAGATAGAAGATTCCTGTGGTGTGATCTTAGGGAGTGATGTGTTGCCATATGGAAACACTTTGGTATGGGTTATCATTAGTGTTGGAGTCAGGCTGAGAAATTGGCGGTCCTTCCATTATGAACACTGTGTTACCAGAATCTGCTCGAGTCAGTGGTCGAAGTGGAGGGGGGGATCAAAGCGGCACGATATGCCCATAGTTTTTTAATTTTAGAAAAACAGTTCCCCTACTTTGTGTGGAAAAAACAACCATCCCAGTACGGTTAATTCCAACGGTTGAACTGTTTCAGCTGAAGTGGGTGGAAGGGAGGGAGTTTTTCTTTTGCTGTGACACCGAGGGAGGCGCAGGCAGCTAAACAAGCCTTCTCACCTGGGTGCCTGCCGCCTAAAAGAAATGTCAATGTGCACAACTGGTCAATCTGCAACTGTAAAGGGTGCATGGAAACTGGTTTTGGCTTTAATGATGGGATCACTTGAAGCTTTCTGATGACACACCTTTATTCTTTTTGAGAGGTATTGTCAGAGAGCTTCCAGCTGGGCTAAGAACTGTGTGCTTTTAAAAGACAAAACAATTGCACTACATACAGTCTGGGTATTACTAACATTTATATTTTGGAAGCACTTTATCTTAATCCTTTTTTTGCACATTTTGTAGCTGCCTTTCTCATACTGTGTGTAATTCAAGTTTAAAATAATGACTTAAATGTTCACAGTGCTTTCTGTCACAGACTAGGACCTTGTAGTACTAAACATACACAAGTCACTATTCTCCACTGCACCAACCAGGATTCCATTCTGTGGCTCTCTGATGCAGTGCATTAACTAACGGAGGTTTCATAATGTACAATAGTGCATTTGCGACTGATTAACATACCTTGCATTTGATTTTCATTTAAGCTGTTTGCTATTTTATATATAGTTACTTGAAGGTGAAAGACCGAAAAAAGTTAAAGAAGTTATTTTTTTTAATCACTCATTTTACCACGCCCCCACGCTCACTCGCCACACCCCCATTGCACAGAGCATCACATTTCCATACTTTTTAAAATGCGCTTCGATCGCTGGCTGGAGTGACAATTTGTTTCTGTGGGACTAGTAGCTTGCATCATAGGTGGGATTTGCATTTAGTCTTTCCTGGCTCCTCTAGGAAAGATCTCTTTTGGACATGCTCCTCTTCTTCATCCATCTTGGATTCTTCACCCTGGAATTGTACCTGAACAATTTAAAGCTGTTTGACTGTCTTTCGTGAGGCAGATGCGTGTTATTTGGGCGGGGATATACATGTTGTTTACAAGAGACACATCTTATAGAAATTAATGGTTTTCCCATACATCAATCAATTTTTTCCATTTGCTGGAGAGGACGATTCGTTCACAAAGGAGTTGCGGTATTATCCACACACTTTGAAAGACCTACCAGTAGACAGTTCATCACGGTGTTCAGCTCACCGATTCAACTGGTTCAGTTTCAATGGGGTGGGTCGCTAGCAAAGACTCCATGTGTGAGGCTCACTCTTTTGATAGTGCCTGAGAATGACACAGAGTGAACATGTCGAAAAATTTCAAATGGCAGTCTTAACATATTTAGGGGTATATTTCATTTTTTTTATCCATCAGGTTGCACAACCTGGCTAGGCACCTGAGGCTTGCATGGAATTCATCAATGGGGTCTTGTTTGGCCTGTCTCAAAATGAAACCATCATAAAAAGAAGAGTTAGATTGTTTTCTGAACTGTCTGTTCAGTGCCAGCAATGGAGAATCATAGCCAACAACTTGACCCAGTTGACAAGTGTGAAGAATAGTTTGTGCCCTTCATTGCCTGCCCAATGTAGTGAGATGGAATGTTTTCTGGTTGAATCTGTGTTTTTTTTTGCCAACAGATAGTTTTCCAGACTGGCGACTCATATCCTCCTCCTTGCGATACAGTATAAATCATAACAAAAGCCATTATGGCTGTTCCCTTGTGCTGTAGCATGATCGGCACGGTATGGCAAAGCAAGATGCAGTTTGGGGCTGTAAGCTACATGCAGTGCAATCTCCTGTGTCTGAGCATCACCTGTTGACACTGGTGAGATTATATGTGGGGCGTGTTCCCTTGAATCCCCATGAGCCCAGGTGCACAGTGATAGCCAGAAGAGATTGCACAAGACAGCCTACCCACAGCCATTTAGACGTTTAGTATGTCTCCTTAGTGGTGAGAGGCCAAACCACATGTGGACCTTCCTTCTCCTCTTGGGTACTCTAGTAGGCTGAAGACCCTGGAGCCTGGAGCCTGGAGTGCAAAGGTAAACAATCAAAGCAGTAGAAAACCCAGCCATAGATGACACAATAAGAGTTGTCTTGTCTTCATAGGTCAGCAGACCTCGCAACACAGGCATTACCAAAAGGTGGACAGGGCACGGAACTAGACCTTGGCCTGTATCTGAGCAGTACCACACATGCACACAGCGCTGCCAACGTAACAGGAGACGGGATCAGCAGGACATGACCGCAAACCCTTCTGGTGTGCCAATAGGACACCCGTTTACTACAGCGGAACCAGATAAGAAGTTAGATAGGAAAAGCAAATCCAGGACGCACTTCGGACCACACCAAAACACAAGCGGCATCTCCAGAAGATAGAGACTGGGCCAGAAGCTCTTCTAGATGAGCGCCTCCACAGATAGCAGAGTGGGGATGGGGAGTGAACCTGCTTCGTGGCCCGTGTTAGTTGTCGGATCTGTGGAAATGTGGGTCGTGGTGGCGATGGTGCTCACAATGCTAGACATTTCTCTCAGTGATGGTAGCAGGGAAAAGGTGCCCAAGGCACGTGCAGCTCCAGTATATTGGACCTGTGGCGTCATTTAAATGTTGCTACGCAGCACATCAACTCTAAGTGTCACGCCTCGCTTCTGTTACTGACCGTGACCCAAACACAACTGTCCAGATTGAAGGTCAGACGACCAGTTAGTGGGGTATTTAACACTAATTTCAGTGTAGAACCCACCGGTAGCCGACATTTTTGCTTCACTTTGACGATTGGAGTTTGAGGTTCGGTTTTCAATTGTAAATACAGATCTTGCAAGTGCCAGAGCCCACAATGCTCTGGGCATGTGGTTCTAGTTGGGTCTGTAGTGTCTTGATTTTATGCGCACTAGGACCCTTGCGGTTGTGGGCGAACTCTAAACAGGAGTTAAGCAATCTGCTGTGAGGTGTTAAGGAGTGGTTATAAAAGTTACGATGCAATGTGTACAGTGTGTGATTGTATGCTGAGGAATAAAGATGTCTGTTGCAGAACTCCGTGTGTGGTATGTTTATTTGCATGCTCTTGGGCTGAGGAAAACGCTACAACTGGTGACGAGTAGGATATATGTGCCCCTAAGAAACAAGGCTGCTCTCCTTGAGAGTTTGCTACGGCACAGCAAATGGCTCAGCAAACGGCTCATGCGTGTCACGTGTGCCCTGAATCGATCCAAAGTAGTATGCAAGTGGCGCAGGTGAAGTCAAAGCCCCACTCCAACTCATACGCAACCATTGAAGAAGTTGTAAGCCCTGCGTAGAAGCACATTCGAAAATCCCATCAGAACCCACTGGAAAGGCTGAAAGAAGAAAGACTGTGTCGTGCCATAACATAGAGCCATCATCCATACAAAGTAAACACTACAGGCAGTGACGGCCAGGTATGAAAAAGAAGCTTTTGTTTTTTTTCTTTTCTCTGGGTTGTAATTCTGTTCCACAGGCCAAAGGAATTAATTGAACACATTTGCAGTTTCACTCGCTAAGTAAAACTTTCACCTATCACTACTTTAAAATACTCTCATCCCACTGTTTTAAAAATACTGGGACAGTAACCACCAGCCCATACTTTTGAGCAAAAAAACTCTCTTGCCATATTCACTTTCTGCAATTCCTGACCACATTACGCCTCACCACTTTCACAGATAACCAGCCATCATGGGATGCTGAAGGCACCGCAGGCTACCCCCACAATGTCTGCCACTAACAGCCCCGCCCTGGCAGTAGGCTGGCATAGATGGTGGAAGTGGGTGCTTCCAGCCATCACAGTGGTTGGCGGCCATACTAGAAAAATCTTGGGCCCTGTGTAATGGTGAGCCACATGCAAGTAAACTAACTTTCTTCCTCTTCTGTTGCTGTGTGCCGTATGCAAATAGATGCTGCCAGCTCTCCTCTCCAGGTGCCACCTGCCATGGAGAAAATCCTGATGCTTCAATCTGCACTCTAGAATTTCCTTTCATAGCACAATACAATTACAAGGAACATGGATTGTAGGATTGTACCGATAGGGCAATAACACTGTATGAAACTATACACAAGCATTGCAACATTAAACCCAACACCCTGGGGCCAATTCTCATTTTACAAATTAAGCATTGAGATGAAGCTAGAGGCTCTCTCCTATTGGAAGTCTGATTGGAGGGACATTAGCTGCGGCAGTTCATGGTTACATCTGGAGAGGTGCTTGAATGGTACTTCAAAGTGCTCCAAAATGTGGAGTCTGGATCTCCAGGAATCCTCTTCTGTTTCTTACTGGACAGACAACCAGAGGTTTCAATAAAGACAAAGTGGACTAGCGAAGCAAGCAAAGACAGACGAGGCACTACTGCTGCCAGAGCTTGAAACAGTGCGGGTAAGAGCTACACAGTGGCCGCTGCACCTGGCGTCACCAAGAGCCATGTGGCAGCCACCAACTTTGGCATTCCTGAGAGCTGGGTGGTGTCGATGCAGGGTCACCATGAACTGCACAGCAGTCACAGTGCGGTACTCTCCTGTGAGCAGTACCGGGAGATAGAACAACAACCACAGGTGCCTGGTTGGATGGTAGACCTGGAAAACTTTGGATTGGCATAAAAGATTATTAATGATCCCATCATTTGGTGTTTGGTGCCCTACACTTTAACTAAATTACAATAAAGGCCTGATTTAGAGTTTGGCGGACAAGCTACTCCTCCACAAACATAGCAGAGTACCTCTCTGACAGACTGTCGGTCTGTCACCTACTTAGAGTCAAATGGACGATCATGTTTCCCTTGTCGCCCCTGTTGACTCCACCAGCAGCAACCCTATACGGTTGCCCAATGGAGTTTGCAGCATTGGTGTAGATGCATCAGACCGTCTGACCTTCTTAGATCGGACGGTCTGGCGTACTTTTTTTCAGTAGGAAACCGCAGGGAAAGCCAGGCAGTGCTGAACAGAAACTAACCTCAAATGACCCTCACACCTTAGGAGAAATCTCCCAGGATGCCAGGATCATTCGTTTTTTGTTTTTCCAAAAACAACACCCGCCTTGGGTGTTTGTTTTTTAAAAACAAAATGGAACATGGCAGCTGCTTACCAACATTTTAGTGCCTTCAGGAAGGCTGCCATGGCAGCAGCTCCTCTGGAGGCACAGAGATCTCTGAGGGGAGTTGGATCTCTCTAAAGTTGGCTGGTGGCACCCGCCACACCCTAAATGAGACTCAAAGTCCTTACTGGTAACCACTGTACATCCTCGCTCTTGTGGTGTTGATTCCTCCCTCTATCTCAGATCTTCATCAATCTCCCTCAATCAATCACTGAAAACCCACTCTCACACCATTCCCTATTTACTCTCCATTAATCTTTTGTAAGGAGAATGGAGTTGGCATTGCATTTTGGGTATTCAAAGCATGTTATTTCAACTTTAGAACCTGTGTGAGGCTCCCAACAGCAGAGTATTGCACATGACAAATATCTGCTCAAACTCGACTGAACTGTGACTTCTTCGCATTCAACTTCCAAAGTTTTTTTTCCATAAAATATGCATCTGATGGAATGCGAGTCAGCAAAATATCAGCACCAGCCACATGCCAATCTTCTAGATTTCTATTAGGATGCCAAGTTTCCAGTCTCAGAGGAAGCTGCTGCCAGGAAATGGGTAAACTGTCAGGAGGGATGTAACCTAAAGCATGATTGCCTGCCTGCTTGGTTCCACTAATGCTGCACTCTCTTGAAAGTCCTGTCAGTATAATTCTAAGCAGCCACTTTAGCATGAGCAGCCACTGACCAAAGAAGTACTCAGACATCCCTTTATCAGTTTAAACAATCATTGGCAAAGCAATCAGGGCTGGCATCGGTTGCCAGCATCAGTTGCCAGTTGCACTATGAGAATCCTTGTTAGTGTCAGGGGCTCTGGCAAGGACTGGTGGCAGGACAGATAAAATAAAGGAAATTTCGAAACAGAACTGCCCAATATCACACAGAGAGTCAGCAGTCAAAAGGGATCAATTGGGTAAGCTCTGCACAAGTTGACAACAAAGTAAAGTTCAGAAAGGACAAACATTCAAGAGGCGATTCGGCATTCAGAGTTACTAACACCCAGGAGGTACAAGACATCTATATAACACCATTAACAGTAAAAGGAATGCATGGAAAATCCTTCCGGAGCTCCACACGGTAAGACTGAAGCTCAGTAAGTTCCTCTACCACATTTGCTGTTACAGATACAGACTGCAAATACCAAAATATAGGATATATATGTAAAGGCAGGGACTGTGTAGCTGATACCTTTGAAGATTTTATAAAAGTAGCATAAAGATAGTACTCACAGTGGACAAGAAACACCACCTAGGTGGTGAGCTGTGCCCACAAATCCTGGTGATCACACAGGAAAACGCAAGGTGCTAACAGCAAGGGTATATAGCAACAATAGACAAGGAGCTGCAGACGGATGGTGCTTAACAGGGAAGAAGGGAATACAAAGTGAACACTTAGCAGAAAGGAGGTAACAAACCACACAAGGAAACTGAAAGCTAAGGCAGCAGGGATAGGAAGGTAGTAAACTAGAAGCTGTTAATAAGGAAAAGGGAAATAAAGACAGGAACAACAAAAAAGGCAACTACAAAAAGAGAGAATGTTCAAGGATACATGATGCACTAAAATAGAGCTAGTTAATGAATCAGGAATCAAGGAAACGCTGAAGGACAGTGCTACGTTGAGAAACAAGGATGGAGCTATAGCCCAGGAATCAGAAATCAGGATTCAAGAAATCTTTTGAAAACAAGGTTTAACAATAGCTCAGGAACTCAAGAAACAAGGGTCAGTCAAACCAGACTTAAAAGCCTTACTGGCCGCACTCCTCAGGTGTGAACAGGTTAGTATGTGCCAGCCACAGGTGTGCTGAATTCCTCGACCCATACTTAACCTGCACTGGGGGAAATAAATATTTTTTGAAGCAGGGGACCAGTCCTCACCAAGTCTGGAGGTTGCTGATCCTTCTTGGAGCCGTTGTTTTCTCTGTAAGGGGATTTGGAGCTGCAGGCAGGTGGGTAGGGCTGGGGCCAAGTCAGATGGGCCCAGAGTGTTCACTGCTGCAACGTCTTCGGGTCTAGTCTTCTTAGGTCGTTGATTCTGAAGTCTTCTTAGTTCGTCGATTCTGAATTCTGGGTTTAGGGTTGCCTTCTAAATTCTGTATTTAGGGGATGTTCTAGGGGTCTCAAGGTAGTAGCCATGGACTACTGTCCTTATGAGAATGTCACGTGCTGGCACCGTTTCATGGATGATATTATCTTCATATGGAACGGTGCCAGCAGTGAATTGCTTGAGTTTTTGGAATTGCTTAATCTAGGTGATGAGAATTTGAAGTTTACTGCCCATTGGAGTGACATATGTGTTAACTTTTTGGACACTTGTCTAAAAGATGTTGAAGGCGTACTTCAGGTTGAGCTGTTTACTAAGCCAACCGATAAGAACACATTATTGCAGTATGATAGCAACCACCCTAGGTGACAAAAGGATAATATCCCCTTTGGAGAATTTTTACGTCTCCGCCGTAATTGTACATCTTTGACTGATTTCTATCACCATTTGGAAATTCAGAAAATTAAACTCAAGGATAGAGGATATCCGAAAAAATTAATTAGTCATTCTTTCAAAAGGGAAAGATTCTCCGATCATGACCATCTCCTTGAACTCTCTAGAGAGAAAAATAAAAACAAGAGCATAGAAAGATTAGTGTTTGTCAGTCAGTTCTCAGGAATGAGTAACAAAATAAAAAATGTCATCAATAAAAATTTGAAAATTTTAAACAATGGGCTGGTTAATCAGCTCCAGAAACCATTGTTCTCATTGAGATGAAATAAGAACATTCGTAACGCCTTAGTAAAAACTTATAAAAATGTTGATCCAGAGAGACAAACTACTTTAGATGGAAAAAAGTCAGTAGGGAACTACTGATGTGGAACTTGTTCCATATGTCCACATTGTATAGAGGCAAAAAGTTTTGAATTTAAGGGCAAAACGTTGACATCCTCTACTTTCAACAATTGCCGCAGCAAGAACATGATTTACCTGCTTGTCTGCCTGTGCGGACTGGGATACGTCGGGGAGACAAGCAGGGAACTGCGCGTGCGTTTGTTAGAACATAAATCTGCTTTGAGGACAAACAAAGAAAATGCCCCTCTATCGGACCATTCCCTGACAGTGAAATATGACTGTAACCAGTTGAGCTGGTTCATTCTTGAGAAAATTAGTATTAATAGAAGAGGAGGAGATTTGGAAGTCAAAAGAAAAAAGAGAGAACAATGGTTTATGTGTCACCTGGGAATGATTGACAAGGGATTGAATTCCCGCGAAGAATGGATGAAACTGATTATAAAATAAGTTTTATTTCCAGCAGGGTGGCAGTTTATCTGTATTTTTGTTTTTTAGTGTTTCCATTTTGCATGTAATATTATAAGCTGAATTGTGCGGAAATAGGGCTTTACATTCAACAACACTTTTGCTATGTAGGCAATTTGTGTTTGCCTCATTGATTTGAGCCGCGAGACAAATTCTATAGATGTCCGGCACTGGGTGCTGCTTCGGGGTCTTTTTGCTTCTGGTTCGATTTAGGCAGAATGCATATTCTGCCTGAACTGCAGCCAGGTAGCAGTTGCGGGTTACGTGTGGAAAAGTCTGAGCCCTTGAAGGAACCGGAGCAGAACATCCGGTTCATAATCCAATTAAGCAAGATCAGGAGTAGCTGGGTAGGTCTCCGAGTGACCAGTAGGTATTTCAGTTCAGTTTAAATAGCTTTATTCGACAACATGTATCATAAAAGCATTATTTGACATCTATACAATAAAACAGTATCTATTCAGCGATAAAAAAGATCTTACAATACAGAAGGTCGTTTAAAAAGTATCTTAGCATGACATTAGTAGCAGCATATTGGAATAAAAACATAAAACAAGTTTCATAAAAGACTAAGGGCCATATGTAGGAAGCCCAATACCGGTCGGTAACGGCCGATTTTTGGTAAATATCCCGTTACCGACCGGTATTCAGGCTTTTGGTATGTAGGGGGCACATTTCAGGATTCGGTAATTTACCGAATCGGTAAAATTACCGATTCGGTAATTTTACCGATTCGGTAAATACCGAATCCTGAAATGATATGTAGGGGGAGTGTGTGGTTGTTGTGGGGATTCGTTATTTACCACCAACTAAAAGTTGGTGGTAAATGACGAATAGCTGTAAAAAAGCATTTTTTTGCACTTTGAAGTGTGCAATGTGGCAGACATACATGCCCTTAGGGCATGTATGTGTGCCACATGTGCACACATGCAGGAATCAGGGGTGCAACAGGGTGTCACTGTGACACCCTGCCACCCTTGATTGTGCTCCCCCCATTACCGAATCGGTATTTACCGATTCGGTAATGGTAACTGGCTTCCCATTAATTCCTATGGGCCTCCTGGCCCATAGGAATCAATGGGAAGCCAGTTACCATTACCGAATCGGTAAATACCGATTCTAAATTACCGACCCATTCCGAATCGGTAAATATTACCGATGGATTACCTACATATCATTTACCACTTCATAAATACCGAATCGGTAAAATTCGGTATTTATGAAGTGGTAAATGTTAGGCTACCTACATATGGCCCTAAGTCTAGAACAATATGTACATGTCGCTATCTACAGGTCACTTCCACCCCAGGTACACAATAATTATAGTAGTGATGCATAAAATTCTTTTTTTTTAAAAAGGCACAGTCCATCACGGTAATCAATATATAAAGTGCTAGTGCTATCTTCATCATAAACGGTGTTCAGAAGTTATAGAGCAGGCCAATATAATCTATAATTTTATCACATATAATGAGTCGTAAATATCTAAATTGGGGTCACACCTCGTAGGGCTCTGATTCTATTTAACCAAGCTTGGCCTAAAAACTTGGCCACTCCACATGAAAACAGAACACTGGGATCAGATTTTAAAATTCGCAGAGCAAACTGGTGATCGCAGCTGCCCATATCACTGCATATTGGTTTTAGCCATTTGCTCCTAGCTTTATTATAAGCAGGGCAAGCAAACAGGACATGAGCAACACACTCGACTGGAGCTCCACAAAACGGGCAACTCTCTGTCATGTTCTCGGCTGTATGCCACTTTGCCATTCGGTTATTAACAGGGAGCGTGCCGAGCCTAAACTGAATATACAGAGTCCTATCTCGTGGGACCTGGATCACGTCTAGGTAGGGCTCTAAGCTTCTGGTTTGCTTAAACAAGAAGAACTCCTCTGTCAATCTACCTAGCGTTGACTTACTGAGCTCTTGCCTGTCAATCCAATCCCAATAATATCGCTTGAGTTCCACTTTACAAGGGGGAGACTGGGTATCCCATAATTCTTTAAGGCCAAGTTGCATCATAGCCACTTGACCCTATGGTCCACATCCAGATTCATTACCTCTGTTACAGCTGAGGCGTAGTTGGTAAGCTCTTAAGTGCGCCGCAGTCGAGCCCAAAATAGCAGTGGGCGTAGCCTAGCAATTGCTCTAAATGGTCGCCTACCCATGTCATACATTAAGGGTGTTAATGGGGTGTTACGGGGAAGCATCACCAAATCCCTCCGAAATTTGTGCTCAGACCTACTTATTTCATCCACGTTTTCAAACCCCATAGCTCGGCTCCGTACAGAGCCGAGCTAACTGCCTTTGCTTCGGAAACTACGAGCGCAGGGGCAACTGGCCTACTATACAAGGAGCAATGTTCTTTGCTTAGTGCCCCGGTCACCTGTTTATGGTTCAAGAGCATTTTAGATATGTGGGGCCTTCAGAGCATTTTATCCGAGAGTCGTATGCCAAGATATTCAAAGTTCCCGACTCTCTCCAGGGGGGTACCATATTTAGTGTAAAGTTGTTCCTAAAAGATTTGGGGGGTTAAAAGCCATACGCTTTGTCTTTGTGGTATTAATAACTAAGCCCCGTGCATCACAGAAAGATTGGTATCTGTACAACAATTTTTGTAGCCCAACTGGAGTCTTTGACACCAACAAGGTGTCGTCAGCGAACAGAAGCGTTAGCACTTTGTCGCCCACTAAAATAGGGGCGTCAGCTGGGTCTTCTTGCAAAAACTTCACCACCCCGTTCACATACAGAGAAAACAGGGTGGGAGCCATAACACAACCCTGACGCACTCCCTTGCCAACAGGAATGTGCTCCGTCAACTGACCCTGGGCACCCCATATCACCTGAGCATAATTACCCTCATGAAGACGGATTAGTAGGTTAAGAATTACTGGTGGAATGCCCATGTCCTTTAAAATCTGCCACAATTTGGCCCTAGGTACCAGATCAAACGCTGTTTTTAGATCAATAAATGCCATGTAGAGGCTACCTTTCCCAATTAAAACGACTTTCCAATATATAAGCATTAACCTAAAAACCATATCAATCGTCCCGGTATTGGCCCTAAAGTCCGCCTGGTATTGTGAGAGGATGTCCACCTCTTCAGTCCATGATTGGATTCTCTGTAAGAGGACCCTACCTAACACATTTTGCATTACATCAGTCAAACTTATGGGCCTATAATTTGAGGGGTCTTCCTTATCACCTTTTTTGTAGATAGGAACTATTTCTGCTCCTTTCCAGGAGTCTGGAACTGGGCATCCTGCAGCTATGGGATTAAACAATAAATGAAAATAGCACGACCACCCTCTAGAATCAAACAAAAATAAATCTCCTGGCAAACCGTCCGGTCCCGGGGCTTAAGCGGGGACTAATTTCAAGATCGCAGACTCTATTTCAGCCCGCGAAAAAGGATCACTATCATTCCCTATAGGAGGAATGTCTGTGGTGCCGCATGGCTCCTCCAGACATCCATCCTTTATAGTGGAATATAGGTTCGCAAAGTGATCCTGCCATTCATGGCAGGTGATATGGTTGGGTATAGTATTTAAGTCCCTATTATTTCCCCGACTCACTTGGGACCAGAAGAGGTTCTTGTTCTTTCCCAGACTTGCGTCCTTCAGCTCTAGCCAATACCGTTCATCCCACTCAATCTTCGCTTTGTGCAAAGCTACCTTGTAGTCTTTCCTAGCCATTCAGTTCAGCTGTTTTCTCGGACAAGGTTTTGCGAATAGCCAGTAGATTTATTTCATGCGAAGAGACCTTGTCCCACTTGAGATGCCTTTTACAATTAGATGGGACGGTATTGGTAATACAGGTCACTGCCTTACTGGTCATAGGATGTGGTGGAAGAACCCACGGATTCATCATGGTCATACATAAAGGATTGTGGTCGCTGTCAGTCGTAGTACCTACAAACATGTCAGTCTTCTCGTCCCACAGATTTACATCAAGTAGAATATAATCGATTTGTGAGGGACAATTGACTCTATTAAAGGTGTTTGCCCCCTGTATGTCCGAGGGAGTTCTTCCGTTGGTTGCCCTAAGATCAAACTCTGTGGCCAGTGCATTGAGTTGAATAGCTAAACTGGTCTACTTTTTGATGGGGGGTACATTTAGTCGAGGGACTGCCCATTTAATATCAGCCCTATCATACTCCAGCAAATCATCTGAGCTGAAAAGCTCAAAGGTGCAATTAAAATCGCCTGCAATCATAATACGATTACCAGGTGAACAGCTGGATATAGCCTGCTCTAAAAGCGTAATGGTGGGTGATTGGTTGCCCCCCTTAGTTCCTCTAATATGGACATTAAACAGGTCTAAGGCATCCCCGCCATTTGGGCCCCTGATAGTCAGTCTCATGATATCATGATTTAGAAATGGGTGCATGAGAACACAACAACCTACAGCAATATTTACCCAAACAATCAAGCCTCCTGTGGGACGCTGTCTCCCCGCAGTAGTAGCTGGAATACAATAGCAGGCATAACCTGTTTTGTGTAATGACACCAGACTCCATGTCTCTTGGAAAATACAAATGTCATATCCCTCAATAAGTTCATTAAAGTGAGGGAGTAAAAGTTTATTTTGTAAACCTGCAACATTCCACGATATAATCCCAAATTTAGTGGAAGAAGAGATCACGGCTAATTTATCATTTGTCAATTGAAACAGGTTTGGCTGCGCTTGCGAGCCAGACACCTCAGGGTAAACTAGAGGTTTACCTAACCCTGTCCCATATATCCTCTGTTCAATCTCAAGGTAGTCACTTAAGCCCCCATTCCCATAATTACCCAATGCATTATCTTGTGTGTCTGAGTTTGGTAAAGAGGTTTGTGGGTTATACATGGAGCTACAGGTAACAGTATTTGAGGCCATATTAGAAGAATGGGTGATCTCTAGTCAGTCGACTGCTTCTAAGGATGTCCCTTGCTCCAGAGAGCCAGTTGTCCCACCCCCAATGTGCGAACGAATGCTCCTAAATTGTATGGATGAAGCAGATGGGGGACAGGTTCTAAATTCTAAGGCAAGAAGGTTCTCTGCCAGAGCGGTGGAACACAGTGTAAGTACAATGTAATCGTGTGTTTGCGCAGGGATGAACATCTGCGAGTGCAAATGATATCCTCGCGTATCAATGAGTGGCAGCCCCTTGTGTGTCGAATCCAATGTGTCACTTTATTTGTTAGGGAATCAGGACTTTCGCTAACAGCATTAGGATTAAGTTTGGAAACGCTAGTCATAACAATGGTTTGGCCTGGTAGCTGGGGGGCAGCGAATGGGTAGTGAGTCTGCTGATGTAAATTAGCAAAAGTGTTTCTACCCAAAGATATACTACTAGTGGTTACTTGATCTGATCGCGTTCTTGGAGCAGTTTAATTAGGACGTTCTCTTGATGTATATGCCTATGAGGTAATATGGCTTCTTGGTACATGTCGCGATCATCAGCCCACGGCCGAGACATAGAACTACACTACCCAGACGCCCCACGCAAATCCCAACAGGAAACAGGAAGGCGCCCCCCGACCTCAGGAACTACAAAGACTCGCCGCTCCCACAGGAGGGGGCTTGTCAATCAACTGAGTTCCGGACCCGAGAGCGAGAGCCTGTACTCCTTTGATGTCCGCTGCAGGCGTCCTGCCCAGTGCTGCGCTGCCTTCACCAACACATCTTTCTCCCCCGAGCTCGACTTTACGGAGCAATTTCAGCCGCCCGCGAGACTCGGTCGGCGGAAGGTGTTGTCCCCGCGGGACGACCGAGTCTCAAGCAAACCGCTGAACCCCTCGTCCTGGGAAGCGTTCGTAGACGCGTTCCCACCCTCAGCTGAACTTCGCGTTTCCTCCGGTGAAGTAACCGGAGGGGAAACGCACTCCAGAACTACCCCGACGGACAACAGCAACGGACAGGTATTTGAGCTCAGACGTGGGCTAGAGTGTCCTGCCAATTCAAGGGGCTTGCTGCCGGCAGTCCCGGCTTATCTTTGATGATTTTGCTTTTTATGCTTGTTAGTTTTTTTTGTTTTAGGAGTATTCACGGGCCACTGCCACGTGTTCTACTTCTGGTGTGTGCATTTACCATTTGCTGATTTTGAGTCGTGATTGTTACAACCTCACAAGCCTACTCTAGTGTGATCCTACTCCTACGACCCCCAGAATGCATCTGGGATAACTTTTCCACGATTCATCGTCTCGCCCACCTCCTTCCAAAGTCCCCGTGTACCAGTCGAGTCTTGCAGGTACGGAAAACCCCAGTACAGCTACAGAAGCGGGGGAAACTGGGGTGGGTTAGCATTCCCTGTTAACATCAGACCTTCTGTCTCTTTCCCTGTGCAGTTTCCCCTGTTGGCCTGACCGGACTATCTGGAGACCTGGAAGTCAAGAGAGACGCTGTGGTGTTTATTCTTTGTCCCCTTTTCTTTTCTTCCCGAGAGGGCAGTTCCCATAGCGGTGTTTTCATTACCCTGTGTGGTGCTGCGCCCTGGGGAATTTGGGGAATTATCCATCGATCCTCGTTCCTGCTGATGATCTACCGAGGTTAGTGGCTATCCTAGTTCACAAGCTGCTGGCATCGTGACAGTACAATAGTATTTCTATTATTGCTTGGTTTCTGAATTTTAGAGACTGAGTTTGTGGGAAGTTAAACACAATAATTAATGGGACCACTTGATTTAACCCTTTCAATTGGACATATCTTATCCAATATTTCGTTTTTATGATTAAGATAAGACAGGTTGCTTGCTTGCTGCGGAAGAAGTGTGACCAAAGGTAATAAGGTTTTAGCCAATACAGTGAGATCTTCAATCATCTGTCTCATAGTTGTTATTTCCCCCTTAAGCAAATCAATAGTCAGGTAAATATCCTGCAGAGCAGGAGACCGTAGATCTACACTGCCTCGCACATGTGGTTGTACCTGTACTGTACTTGTCAGCTGTTTATCTATATTTGGGTTAGTGTCAGGCGTAGCCAACACAGCAAACCTGTTTGAACAAGGAACTGTGGGATGGGATACACACTCATCAGTACTGGTGGAAGAAACTGGAATTTTGGTTGCCTCGTCCTGTCGACCTTTTGTCAAAACAACTGGTGTGATACTGCCATTATCAGAATCTCCCTTTCTAGAGTTTTACCGAAACATTGTGGGAACGGTTACTGGGTGAGGCGGGCTAACGTGGGTAGGAAAGGGATGAGCACTGCTAAGTGGTAAAGAGGGTTCTGAGGCTAGGATATCCTCGCACTCGCTCATAAGAGTGTCAATTCTATCAATGACACAGTTACCCACTGCGTGCCTCTGGTTTTTCCAAGTCTTTTTTCCCTTACCTGCCCCACTATTAATATTACTACCCGCCTTGATGCCCTCCATGGTTTTCCGTTTCCCCATAGTCCAACAAAGAAAAAGATAGGCAGTTCCTGAATAATATACCTGCTACAGGAGGATAAAAAGAGTCACCAGTATTAGACGGCAATGACGTCAGATAAAATACAGATTCAAGGTATAATGTTCCAGCACAATAGGACTTTGTAAGCAGTTTACAGTGAGTTCAAAAGCACCATGATCAAGGGGAAGTTTGACACAGTATCTTATCTGTTTGGAATATGGCCATGATGGCGAACGCTCAGTCCAAAGTGAAGGGGGGCTCAGTCCCCCCTGCAGCGATGGTGTGAGCGGTTCCCGCGGAGCTGGAGCCGCGAATGCCTTTATGCGCCTCTGGGCACGCTGGAAAGTGACGGCGCCTCCTGGCCTCCTGGCGCGATGAGCTGCAGAGCAGTCTGGGGGCTGAAGTCCCCCCTGCGGCGATGGTGTGAGGTATTTAAACTCAGCGGTTTTCCGTCATTTGTTGAATGCCCACCGGTACGCAGAGGATCATTGAAGCTCCGTGAAATCGGTACGGTCCCTCATTTTCAAATGGGATAATTCTCCCGTTTTCTCTTTGCCTAGATTCTACAATAGAAAAGGCACAAGTCCTTGCTTAACCCTACTACTGCCATTCTTTAAAAGACGAGGGTCACGTTCTTGAATGGATAGCCTCATTAAGGAATAAGATATACTTTTCGGTTCTCATCTCGAGCCATGAGTAATAACTTGTGGTTTTGTTTATATATTTCTCATAGACGCATTCTAGACAAAAAGCAAACACTATATAGAGTGGTCGGGTGGATTCCTTTTCAATTGCGACATTTGGGTCGATTATTGCCAAGTCGTGTACTGACAATTAAAGATTAAAACAAGGTAGGATTTGTTTCGAGAGTATTTTATGTTTCAATGTATTCAGTGACATAATCTGCCGGGGGAAGAGTTTACATTAGTTGCTCTTTTTATAGATTTAATTATACGACACCAGGAAAATGGAGAGTCTTGGTTGAAAGGTGTTAACCTGAGGAAGTGGTTTAGAACACATAGTTCGAAACGAGGTAGATAATAATTTCTGTTCTCGATACAATAAGAATGGGTTGGACTTAAAACTATGCACCAGACTGGATTTGAGGTTTGTGTGACCTTAACCCATAATACACAAGTTACTTTAGAACACAAATTTGTCCTCATTGGACTTACAAGTGTAGGAATGCACTGGTATGGGAATGAGGCATGTGTTTGA
Organism: Triturus cristatus; assembly: GCF_964204655.1. Classification (NCBI taxonomy): domain Eukaryota; kingdom Metazoa; phylum Chordata; class Amphibia; order Caudata; family Salamandridae; genus Triturus; species Triturus cristatus. The sequence goes on from NC_140590.1 coordinate 1,581,704,177, forward strand.
GTGGATTGTTGTATGATTCTATATAGATCTTCTTGTTTCTTTGTATTTTAATGTAGCCCATTCGGTAGGCTGATGTAGGTCCTAAGCATGAAATTGTCAAATTAGATGAGGAGGCTTATGTTATTTAGCCATATTATATGAGCATTTGTGTATTATAGCTATGTATTCTTTTGATTTATATGTGTATCTGTTTTATATACAGGATCCTCTGGGGCAATTATTCAGTGCAACTTAGAGAGTTTCTATTACTTGTCTTGAAAAAGATGGGGTTTATATAGCAATACCATCGAAACGCGTCAACGCATCTGTTACGTAATTTGTGGAAGTGACTGGACCTGTAGATACTAGAACACGATTCATTGTACCAGGTCACAGTTAATAATGGCTCCAACGAATATGTTGTTTTGATGACAAAGTATATTGTCTGTTATTTTTCTCTCTTAATATTGGGTGATCTGATTCTTTTCAAATAAAATGTTTTAAATGTATTGAATTTTCAAAAACTTTTCTGAATCTAGAATCAACTAGAGATATACAATTGTATTTTAACCAATATTATCATAACAACATATTTTTATAAAAACTTTTTAATAAAAATTTTGTGACAATTTCTGTTTCGGATAACAAATTTTGGATGTCTATTACATGGGCTTTTTAAACTTTTCTATCATAGTGTGTATTTGAATCGTGAGGAGTGAGTGGAGTCTTCTTGTAATCTAGTGTGGAGTAAGCAAGGGAAAACTTCCTTTTTGTACTTAGGGTGACTACACCCTTAGCGTGCTCACCCTACGTGGGAGAGAGGGCCCAATCCCTGACCCTGATTGGAGAGTACCTGCCATCTGCAAGATGACGGGCACTGAAGAGTGGGCTTCACCTCGCATCCCCACCTGAGGGGTGGAGTTGGCAGAGGTGGGCACACCTCCTGGGCTGCCCTGATTTTCCCACCTTTCTTCCAACTGAAAAGGGGGTGAAGACACAAAGGGGGCCTGCCCCTGCTTGCAGGAGAGGCTGGGGGTCACGTTGCGTAGGTGGTAAGGCCTTTGAAGCTCCCCTGCCACAGATGGCTCTTCCTGACCTGGGGTAGGTGTGAACAACTCTGGCCAGGATAGGCTTTGTACTGGACCCTGGGAGCGAAACCTCCCACCCCAGGGGCCCAGAAACCTGTCTCGTGGTGGTAGGCTGGTGTTCACCAGTCAGGAACCCACCAGTGGTTGGTTTGGTTCCGGGGTCCCCTCTTGAAGGGACCCATGAGTGCATGGGATGATAAATCTGATATAAGTGACAAGGGAACCCGATCAAAGTAACTAAGGACCGCGGGTACAAACTTATTTTGTTAACAAAAGTCCCTAGCTTATTTTTAGTTAGGAAGTAAGAATTCAACATAGACTTCGGTGAGACCTATGTGATTTCCTCCTGTGTCCAGCCGGACAGAGGAGCATTTAATCTTGATTATTTGAGAAGATATAAGCAAAATAAGGAAAGGCTGATGAAACAAGGGCACAGTCCTGTACCAAGTTTCCAAAAGAAAGAAAAGGAGAAAGGCCAAGAAGTTAGAGGCAATTATAAATTGATAACAGGCAAACACATCTTGGAGCAGCAAAGGGGGCTTACATTACAATGAGTGACTTTCAGATAAGCTCTACCTAATAGTGTCCACAGAACATTTAAACAATTGCCATAATGTGGAACTATTCAAATAAGTCGACGTAACGTTTCGATCCCAAGCTCCTATTATACAGGGATCATCATCAGGACTGGAGAATATCTCAACAGAGTAATGCCTGGTAGATTTAAAACGCCTCAGTGGGAGAGGGGAGGGGAAGCAAATGATGAAACAGATCTCAGGGAAGTGTTTCCTTACTGCTCCAGGTGGATACGGATTGTTCCGGGCAGTGGGGTTGCGGTATCGTATCAATAAGGTTGCCCTCTGTGGAGTCAGGGGAACACGTCTGAGTCTTGGGTGACAGCTGGTAGTGCTGTCTGGGTGAAGTTCGCGCAGTTCTAAAATAACTGCTTGTTCTGCTTCCGCAATGGGGAGTCAAGGACGGTCGACGGTGCTGTCAGTCAGCACCGTCGACCGTCCTTGACTCCCCATTGCGGAAGCAGAACAAGCACGCGGACAGCCATTGTAGCTGCCGACCGGAGGAAGCCGTACCTACGCAGTCCTCCGTCTTTCAATCATTTTTGCCTCTTCGATTGTCCTGATTTAGGCAATCTTATGCACTTCATAAGTAGCCGATTTGCGGCTTCCAGTCCTTGACACTCCTCCTGATTCCAAAGCGTGTTCTCTCCCTATTTTAGAACTGCGCGAACTTCACCCAGACAGCACTACCAGCTGTCACCCAAGACTCAGACGTGTTCCCCTGACTCCACAGAGGGCAACCTTATTGATACGATACCGCAACCCCACTGCCCGGAACAATCCGTATCCACCTGGAGCAGTAAGGAAACACTTCCCTGAGATCTGTTTCATCATTTGCTTCCCCTCCCCTCTCCCACTGAGGCGTTTTAAATCTACCAGGCATTACTCTGTTGAGATATTCTCCAGTCCTGATGATGATCCCTGTATAATAGGAGCTTGGGATCGAAACGTTACGTCGACTTATTTGAATAGTTCCACATTATGGCAATTGTTTAAATGTTCTGTGGACACTATTAGGTAGAGCTTATCTGAAAGTCACTCATTGTAATGTAAGCCCCCTTTGCTGCTCCAAGATGTGTTTGCCTGTTATCAATTTATAATTGCCTCTAACTTCTTGGCCTTTCTCCTTTTCTTTCTTTTGGAAACTTGGTACAGGACTGTGCCCTTGTTTCATCAGCCTTTCCTTATTTTGCTTATATCTTCTCAAATAATCAAGATTAAATGCTCCTCTGTCCGGCTGGACACAGGAGGAAATCACATAGGTCTCACCGAAGTCTATGTTGAATTCTTACTTCCTAACTAAAAATAAGCTAGGGACTTTTGTTAACAAAATATGGGATGATAAATCTGACACTAGAATCAGTGCAGGTTTATTATTCTGAGATCTTTGATATCAAACATCCCAGGATTCAGCAAAGTCATTTTGGTGCTAGGAAACTAGTAATGACTAGTTTCTAAACCATATATTCTGGGTGGCTTTACTGGGCACTTATAATATCTAAGATTGGCCTTAAATATTATAGGGGCCTGTCTGCTCATGCTGATAGGCTCTCACTTGGGGCATAGTGCACCCTGCTTTAAGGGTGACTTACCTAGGCCTCATGCAGTGCTGGGCAGGCATGGCACACAGGATGTGCCGTGTCGACTCTTCACTTTTACCTGCACCAAAACACGCAGATTGCAATGGCAGTGGTGCATGTTTGTGGTGAGAGTTTCCTGAGGGTGGTATAATATATGATGCATCCCTCAGAGGACTTTCCCAGGCTAACCGGCCCTTGGTACCATAGGTACCCCTACAAGGGACTTACAAGTAGGCCAAAGTTGTGCCAGTTGTGGAAACAATGCTACAGGTTAGGGAAAGAACACAGGCCGTGGGAACCTGATTGGCAGGGATCCAGAGCACACTCAGTCAAAGTGCATCAGGTATCTTGGAAAAAAAAGTTAGGTGGCAACCATGCAGAAAGGGCACCTTCCTATAGTTGCCTTGTGGGAAACTCTTTGGTTAGTATGGTAGGCCTGAGCTGCTTATAAGTCGATGATAGCTATAGGCCTGATTGATGTGCTAGGAAAGTTATGCCAAATTCAGCTGGTCTGTTTATGATGAAACATTATGACAAATGTAGTAGGCTTGGCTTATTTATTGTAAAAAGCAATTGTTAAAGTCAATAGGTCTCTAAGAGTGGATTGATAGCACACTATGTTTCAGGCTGCAGACAGGTATTATTTTACATGTAATCTCACAGATTGCCATAGTTAACAAGAGCTTTTTACTCTTGGGGACCCACTCTGACAAATCCTGAGTAGAAGATTTTCACAGTGATTATTCTTGTTAGACGCTATTGGGAGAGGTTTTTCCGACTGTCATCTTGTACATATTTGTAATTTAATAACTGTAAGTATGACGCACGCTAGCTTACGGGCGCTTCAGTGGGCCTGTGTTGGTACAGTGTCATGACAATGCTAAATGCTTTTGGCCTTATTGGTTCACTAGGGAAAGTTATGTCAGATTCCTTGGATGGGATCTGTTTATAATGAAACGTTATGACAAAGAAAGTAGTAGGTTGATTGTTATTACACTGTTCTAAAGCCTGTAGGCAGGTATTTTGTTACACAGAATCTGGCAGATGACCTTAGGAGGAAAGGGTGTTGGTGTAGGTAACCAAACCATGGCGATAGATAATTTGCTCAATGGTAATCCTTAACAGGCTCCAATAGGGGGGGGGGGGTTACAATTGTTTTGACAACTATAATTTTGCACATATTTGTAATTTTATTACTCTGTATTAAAGCTTCCAATGGAACTCACTTCCCCTCGCTCTCCGTAGTATTCAAGACTTCGGCTCATTCAAGAAAAAGCTGAAGACTCAACTGTTTGCATAAATTCACCACTTCTCTCCTCTCACTGGTTCGCGCCGGGACACTCTTTGGAGTAGCTGTGTGCACTATAAGATTATATAACATAATATTTTGTTACATTGAATGGCACAGATTATCACAGATAACAAGGTTTGTGGTGCTGGGTACTCCCTAGAAAAATATTTATTAAAAGATTTGCACTGTGAGAATCCTCGTTGGACTTTCTTAGGAGATATAGTACTTTGCGTTGTCAGTTGCTATTATCTATACTTTTGTATTTTATGACTGTATGCCCGATGGTTCCTTTGTGGGAAAGCTTAAGCTCAATGCAGTTGGCTTGAGTTGGTGATGGTGACTAGCCAATGATTAAAGCTATAGGCCTGGTTGGTTCAGAGATATTTCAGGTGCTATAGGGCTGTTGTCTTTATTAGGGAAAGTTACGGCAAAGATTGTAGTCCTGATTTATTAACTATGCAGCACATATGTTCAAGCCAATAGGCCTTTATGTATGGATGGCTTTTGCACCATGTTAAATCCTGCAGTCAGGTACTTTGCTACCTAAAATCTCACAGATTACTTTAGTACGGAAGGATTTTGGTGTTGGAGTATACCATTTGATAATCCCTAGGCGTAGGAGCTTTGCAGTGTAATAACTCGTCCTATAATCTCTTCAGTAGGCTTGAAAGACTTAGCTGTCTGCCAGGGTCTTGTAATCAAAAATCATTAAACAATAGATAAATACTTGCATCCATATATACATATACATATCCTTACAGATACATAGAGGGCCTTTACATCAGCCCTCTTGTACCATTGGTCTGTCTAAGTGTCATTTATTAATGACACACTTCAGACGTTGGCTCGCGTGCCCTGTGAATGATGGCAATTTCAGATCACATGTGCACATCTTCCAGAAGGTGAATGCGCTTCAGTGTTGGCTGGTAAGCCCTTTAATTTTCAGTTTTCTATATTTATAGGTCCATTTCCATGTCTTTGCTTCTCTCTTTATTTAAATGTTTACTAAGAGGATACTACAGGTCCTCAGGGGGAAACCACCTTTACAACGTAGTCATTATAACACACTACCTTTACAACGCAACATCCTTTACACCGCTACCATTACAACGCAACCATTACAACGCATGTCACTACAACGCATGTCATTACAACGCATGTCACTACAATGCATGCTAATGCAACGCATTATAAGGTAAGTAATGGGGTATAGTAATTTTTAACCCTACACTATCCAACACTTACCCTACTGCTGAACTCACTGGAGTGGGAATAGTAATTTTTACCCCTACACTATCCAACACTTACCCTACTGTAGCACTCACTGGAGTGGGAATAGTAATGTTTACCCCTACACTACCCAACACTTACCCTACTGTTGCCCTAAAAGTAATATGCATTGTAATGTTATGCGTTGTAATGGTATGCGTTGTAGTGACATGCGTTGTAAATGTAGTTTAAAAAAATACGTTGTGATGGCATGCTGTTATAATGTTATGCACTTTTCTTTGCTCTGTGTGCCTGTTGTCATGGTGTCATCTAGGTGTTCTAGAACATGACCATGACTCTGGTGTTGGGGGCGGAATTGTAAGGAGGATCCTGAGGCGGTTGGATGGATGAGCTGTTGCTTATGATACTTAATAAACCTTAAGAAGAACCCTGCATATCTGCTCTGTTTATTTGGAAGGACTCACTTTTCAACACTGGCGACGACTGGGATCTGCGACAGCTCAACACCAGAGGATCGTTTTATTTATTATCAACATTCAACTCTAAACAACTTCGTTAATTGTAAGACCAGAACTTTTCATCGCTTTAAACTTCAAGAGGAAGTAAGACTGTTCATTCTTTATTTTTTTTATGGATGCCTCTGGTCTGATTAACCTCGATAATTTTCGTTTGGATGTTTTTTGAGTGCTCGTTTTAAATACTTCCTTTGAGAGCGTTACGAGCATTGTGTTTGTCATCATTACGGAGTACGAGCGCTGAGAGGTGTTTCCTAAGTTAAGTCTACAACTTAGGTTCATGAGAGATCGTGATCTTCATTTTGAAAGCTCAAAATTAAAAAAAAAAAACCAAACCTTCAGTTGGGATTTATCTTCATACTCGTTCGCGAGCCGTCTCGTGATCGGGTGTCCGTGTTTGTTTATGACGTTTTTTTTTTCTCTCTGAAATGCAAGCGGAGCGGAGTGTCACGTTTGAGTCTGTTGCCTAGTAACGGTGTTCTCTCACATTGCACTGACGTTTCTGTTGTCATTGAAACGCATGCCGAGGGGTTCTCCGGATACGATGGTGGTTGCTTAGTAATGGAAGCCGCTTTCACGTTGCGCTGATGCGCACGGCATTGTGAGCACAGGAACAACCTGCGAGTGTACAACTTCAAAATTTTCTTTAGTTATTCACTACAGCCTGCCAAAACTGTGGAGTTGAGTTGCGCTGATGCGCACAGCACCCTGCAGTTTTATTAAAGTGAAAGTGTACAACTTCGACATTTTCTGTAATCATTCACTACGGCTTGTCAATACCATGGAGTTGAGTTGCGCTGATGCGCACAGCACCCTGCAGTTTTATTAAAGTGAAAGTGTACAACTTCGACATTTTCTGTAATAATTCACTACAGCTTGTCAATACCGTGGAGTTGAATTGCGCTGATGCGCACAGCACCTTGCAGCTTCATTAAAGTGCAAAGTTTTTTTTCTCAGTCACATCATATTGTTTATAAAATTCAAACCATCATTCATATTGCGCTGATGCGCACAGCATTGTGGGCACAGAAGCAAGTAGCATTGAAACAACATACTTGATGTCAATATCAAAAAGGTGCACTGTTTTATGGTCAAACTGTGTTGTCAGATTGCGCTGATGCGCACAGCATTTCATCTTACAGATACTTTTCTGTTTTTTTTTTTACATCCTGCGGTTAAGTGCACAGTTTTCTAGTTTTGAGCTCACTAAATTGAAGTGTTCCTTATTAGCTTTCACTGTGATGCTGATGTGCACGCCATTGTAACTTTTACTGTGTTACTTGGTTTGTGTTTATTTACTGTTTATCTTATTCTGATATTTTTCTTCTTATTTTACTCATATTTTTTTTTTGTTCTTTTTTGATCTCTTTTCATATAATAACAATGCAGAATGTAACGGCTGCACCATTTTTTCTACAAACACCTGGTGAGCCTCCGATAAAAAGGTCAAAATGGAAAAAGGTATTCGAACGTTATGCTCGTGTATGTGGCACGTCCCTGAGTGTTGAAAGGAAAACAGCCTTACTTATGCATTGTCTTGGTTCCGAGGGTCAAGATGTCTTTGATCATCTTCCCAACGTTCCAGACAATACTGCTGCAGGCCTTAACGAGTTTGAAATTTGTATGTATAAATTAGATCTTCATTATTTACCTAAGGTTAGCACTATACTGGAACGCTATCATTTTGGGAAACGGATGCAAAAGGAAGGTGAAAGTATTGAGAACTATGTCACAGATTTAAGGAGACTAGCTTCCACCTGCAAGTTTGACGCGCTCATTGAGGAAAGGATTCGTGATCAATTCATGTTAGGGTGTGTATCTGAAAAAATACGCGATGAATTGTGGTTAAAAGACGAACCAACTTTCGATGAGGTTTTGCTGGTGGCTAAGCGAATTGAACATTCTATTGAGTGCGTCAAAGAAATCAAAAAAGATTTAGGTAAAGACGTTGCGACTGTTAATACCAACCCTGTCTCTGATGATAGTGATAAATTGAAAGGTTCTCAAGTGAAATCTCAAGTAAAAGATAAACAACTCAGGAAACCTCGTCTACAATTTAACAAAGAGAATAAATGCTTTCGATGTAATAACATTGGCCACTGGGCCAATGACAAAGCCTGTCCTGCTTTGAATGCTGTTTGTTCTTACTGTAAAAAAAGAGGCCATTTTGTTGTAGCTTGTAGGATTAAGTCTGCTAAACTGAAGGTAAATGAAATAAGACAGGATGATTCCAATGATAAACATGATTTTGAGTGCGGACAAATTATTGTTCAAGTGGGTAATGAGGGTCCTTTGGACTACATTCTTGTGGAAGGTCAAAAAACAAAGGTACTATTTGACTCTGGTGCTAAGATAACCATTGTTTCGAACAAGTTCTTTAATGAGAATCTCAGCAATAGAGTCAATTTACTTAAGCCTGACATCTATCCTACTGCTTATGGTGGAGATCCTATTGAACTAAAAGGGTATTTTATTGGTTTAATCGAATATGAGGGTCGCTACACATCTGGGAAGGTATACGTTTCTAAGAAAGGGGATAGCATCATTAGTTGGTGGCATCAAAAGGACTTGGGGGTCATGTTAGATCCGAATAGTGATCCTCCAATAATTCTTAAAGAGATGAAAGATGTGAAAACTGTATGTCTTCAATCCTCCTTACAATCGCAACTGATGGAAGAATTTCCTCGAGTGTTTGGTGATCAGTTGGGGTGTTTGAAGGGTTATAGTCACAAAATAAAATTGGCTCCAGGATCCATACCTATTTCTAGCAAATTTCGTAATGTCCCTTTTAGTGTCAGGGACGAGATGTTGCAAGAGTTACAAAAACTAAAGTCGGAGGGAATTATAGAGGAGGTTGAAGGCCCCTCTTGGTTGGCTCCGGTTGTAGCCGCGAGAAAATCAGATGGATCTTTGAGGTTATGTGTGGATCTTAGGCAGCTTAACAAGTGTATGCTGGTAGACAAGTATCCCTTACCCAATATTTCAGAACTTTTGAGTATGGTTAGTGGCGCCAAGGTGTTTAGCACCATTGATTTAACTTCCGCGTATCACCAAATTATGCTGGATGAATCTTCCAGAGATTTAACCTCTTTTGTGACACCGTTCGGAACTTTCAGATTTGTGAGGCTCCCTTTCGGTCTGGACTCTGCTGCTTCCGTTTTTCAGAGGGTTATGGAGACTGTCATCTTGTACATATTTGTAATTTAATAACTGTAAGTATGACGCACGCTAGCTTACGGGCGCTTCAGTGGGCCTGTGTTGGTACAGTGTCATGACAATGCTAAATGCTTTTGGCCTTATTGGTTCACTAGGGAAAGTTATGTCAGATTCCTTGGATGGGATCTGTTTATAATGAAACGTTATGACAAAGAAAGTAGTAGGTTGATTGTTATTACACTGTTCTAAAGCCTGTAGGCAGGTATTTTGTTACACAGAATCTGGCAGATGACCTTAGGAGGAAAGGGTCTTGGTGTTGGTAACCAAACCATGGCGATAGATAATTTGCTCAATGGTAATCCTTAACAGGCTCCAATAGGGGGGGGGGGGTTACAATTGTTTTGACAACTATAATTTTGCACATATTTGTAATTTTATTACTCTGTATTAAAGCTTCCAATGGAACTCACTTCCACTCGCTCTCCGTAGTATTCAAGACTTCGGCTCATTCAAGAAAAAGCTGAAGACTCAACTGTTTGCATAAATTCACCACTTCTCTCCTCTCACTGGTTCGCGCCGGGACACTCTTTGGAGTAGCTGTGTGCACTATAAGATTATATAACATAATATTTTGTTACATTGAATGGCACAGATTATCACAGATAACAAGGTTTGTGGTGCTGGGTACTCCCTAGGAAAATATTTATTAAAAGATTTGCACTGTGAGAATCCTCGTTGGACTTTCTTAGGAGATATAGTACTTTGCGTTGTCAGTTGCTATTATCTATACTTTTGTATTTTATGACTGTATGCCCGATGGTTCCTTTGTGGGAAAGCTTAAGCTCAATGCAGTTGGCTTGAGTTGGTGATGGTGACTAGCCAATGATTAAAGCTATAGGCCTGGTTGGTTCAGAGATATTTCAGGTGCTATAGGGCTGTTGTCTTTATTAGGGAAAGTTACGGCAAAGATTGTAGTCCTGATTTATTAACTATGCAGCACATATGTTCAAGCCAATAGGCCTTTATGTATGGATGGCTTTTGCACCATGTTAAATCCTGCAGTCAGGTACTTTGCTACCTAAAATCTCACAGATTACTTTAGTACGGAAGGATTTTGGTGTTGGAGTATACCATTTGATAATCCCTAGGCGTAGGAGCTTTGCAGTGTAATAACTCGTCCTATAATCTCTTCAGAAGGCTTGAAAGACTTAGCTGTCTGCCAGGGTCTTGTAATAAAAAATCATTAAACAATAGATAAATACTTGCATCCAAATATACATATACATATCCTTACAGATACATAGAGGGCCTTTACATCAGCCCTCTTGTACCATTGGTCTGTCTAAGTGTCATTTATTAATGACACACTTCAGACGTTGGCTCGCGTGCCCTGTGAATGATGGCAATTTCAGATCACATGTGCACATCCTCCAGAAGGTGAATGCGCTTCAGTGTTGGTTGGTAAGCCCTTTAATTTTCAGTTTTCTATATTTATAGGTCCATTTCCATGTCTTTGCTTCTCTCTTTATTTAAATGTTTACTAAGAGGATACTACAGGTCCTCAGGGGGAAACAACCTTTACAACGTAGTCATTATAACACACTACCTTTACAACGCAACATCCTTTACACCGCTACCATTACAACGCAACCATTACAACGCATGTCACTACAACGCATGTCATTACAACGCATGTCACTACAATGCATGCTAATGCAACGCATTATAAGGTAAGTAATGGGGTATAGTAATTTTTAACCCTACACTATCCAACACTTACCCTACTGCTGAACTCACTGGAGTGGGAATAGTAATTTTTACCCCTACACTATCCAACACTTACCCTACTGTAGCACTCACTGGAGTGGGAATAGTAATGTTTACCCCTACACTACCCAACACTTACCCTACTGTTGCCCTAAAAGTAATATGCATTGTAATGGTATGCGTTGTAATGGTATGCGTTGTAGTGACATGCGTTGTAAATGTAGTTTAAAAAAATACGTTGTGATGGCATGCTGTTATAATGTTATGCACTTTTCTTTGCTCTGTGTGCCTGTTGTCATGGTGTCATCTAGGTGTTCTAGAACATGACCATGACTCTGGTGTTGGGGGCGGAATTGTAAGGAGGATCCTGAGGCGGTTGGATGGATGAGCTGTTGCTTATGATACTTAATAAACCTTAAGAAGAACCCTGCATATCTGCTCTGTTTATTTGGAAGGACTCACTTTTCAACACTGGCGACGACTGGGATCTGCGACAGCTCAACACCAGAGGATCGTTTTATTTATTATCAACATTCAACTCTAAACAACTTCGTTAATTGTAAGACCAGAACTTTTCATCGCTTTAAACTTCAAGAGGAAGTAAGACTGTTCATTCTTTATTTTTTTTATGGATGCCTCTGGTCTGATTAACCTCGATAATTTTCGTTTGGATGTTTTTTGAGTGCTCGTTTTAAATACTTCCTTTGAGAGCGTTACGAGCATTGTGTTTGTCATCATTACGGAGTACGAGCGCTGAGAGGTGTTTCCTAAGTTAAGTCTACAACTTAGGTTCATGAGAGATCGTGATCTTCATTTTGAAAGCTCAAAATTAAAAAAAAAAAAAAAACCTTCAGTTGGGATTTATCTTCATACTCGTTCGCGAGCCGTCTCGTGATCGGGTGTCCGTGTTTGTTTATGACGTTTTTTTTTTCTCTCTGAAATGCAAGCGGAGCGGAGTGTCACGTTTGAGTCTGTTGCCTAGTAACGGTGTTCTCTCACATTGCACTGACGTTTCTGTTGTCATTGAAACGCATGCCGAGGGGTTCTCCGGATACGATGGTGGTTGCTTAGTAATGGAAGCCGCTTTCACGTTGCGCTGATGCGCACGGCATTGTGAGCACAGGAACAACCTGCGAGTGTACAACTTCAAAATTTTCTTTAGTTATTCACTACAGCCTGCCAAAACTGTGGAGTTGAGTTGCGCTGATGCGCACAGCACCCTGCAGTTTTATTAAAGTGAAAGTGTACAACTTCGACATTTTCTGTAATCATTCACTACGGCTTGTCAATACCATGGAGTTGAGTTGCGCTGATGCGCACAGCACCCTGCAGTTTTATTAAAGTGAAAGTGTACAACTTCGACATTTTCTGTAATAATTCACTACAGCTTGTCAATACCGTGGAGTTGAATTGCGCTGATGCGCACAGCACCTTGCAGCTTCATTAAAGTGCAAAGTTTTTTTTCTCAGTCACATCATATTGTTTATAAAATTCAAACCATCATTCATATTGCGCTGATGCGCACAGCATTGTGGGCACAGAAGCAAGTAGCATTGAAACAACATACTTGATGTCAATATCAAAAAGGTGCACTGTTTTATGGTCAAACTGTGTTGTCAGATTGCGCTGATGCGCACAGCATTTCATCTTACAGATACTTTTCTGTTTTTTTTTTTACATCCTGCGGTTAAGTGCACAGTTTTCTAGTTTTGAGCTCACTAAATTGAAGTGTTCCTTATTAGCTTTCACTGTGATGCTGATGTGCACGCCATTGTAACTTTTACTGTGTTACTTGGTTTGTGTTTATTTACTGTTTATCTTATTCTGATATTTTTCTTCTTATTTTACTCATATTTTTTTTTTGTTCTTCTTTGATCTCTTTTCATATAATAACAATGCAGAATGTAACGGCTGCACCATTTTTTCTACAAACACCTGGTGAGCCTCCGATAAAAAGGTCAAAATGGAAAAAGGTATTCGAACGTTATGCTCGTGTATGTGGCACGTCCCTGAGTGTTGAAAGGAAAACAGCCTTACTTATGCATTGTCTTGGTTCCGAGGGTCAAGATGTCTTTGATCATCTTCCCAACGTTCCAGACAATACTGCTGCAGGCCTTAACGAGTTTGAAATTTGTATGTATAAATTAGATCTTCATTATTTACCTAAGGTTAGCACTATACTGGAACGCTATCATTTTGGGAAACGGATGCAAAAGGAAGGTGAAAGTATTGAGAACTATGTCACAGATTTAAGGAGACTAGCTTCCACCTGCAAGTTTGACGCGCTCATTGAGGAAAGGATTCGTGATCAATTCATGTTAGGGTGTATATCTGAAAAAATACGCGATGAATTGTGGTTAAAAGACGAACCAACTTTCGATGAGGTTTTGCTGGTGGCTAAGCGAATTGAACATTCTATTGAGTGCGTCAAAGAAATCAAAAAAGATTTAGGTAAAGACGTTGCGACTGTTAATACCAACCCTGTCTCTGATGATAGTGATAAATTGAAAGGTTCTCAAGTGAAATCTCAAGTAAAAGATAAACAACTCAGGAAACCTCGTCTACAATTTAACAAAGAGAATAAATGCTTTCGATGTAATAACATTGGCCACTGGGCCAATGACAAAGCCTGTCCTGCTTTGAATGCTGTTTGTTCTTACTGTAAAAAAAGAGGCCATTTTGTTGTAGCTTGTAGGATTAAGTCTGCTAAACTGAAGGTAAATGAAATAAGACAGGATGATTCCAATGATAAACATGATTTTGAGTGCGGACAAATTATTGTTCAAGTGGGTAATGAGGGTCCTTTGGACTACATTCTTGTGGAAGGTCAAAAAACAAAGGTACTATTTGACTCTGGTGCTAAGATAACCATTGTTTCGAACAAGTTCTTTAATGAGAATCTCAGCAATAGAGTCAATTTACTTAAGCCTGACATCTATCCTACTGCTTATGGTGGAGATCCTATTGAACTAAAAGGGTATTTTATTGGTTTAATCGAATATGAGGGTCGCTACACATCTGGGAAGGTATACGTTTCTAAGAAAGGGGATAGCATCATTAGTTGGTGGCATCAAAAGGACTTGGGGGTCATGTTAGATCCGAATAGTGATCCTCCAATAATTCTTAAAGAGATGAAAGATGTGAAAACTGTATGTCTTCAATCCTCCTTACAATCGCAACTGATGGAAGAATTTCCTCGAGTGTTTGGTGATCAGTTGGGGTGTTTGAAGGGTTATAGTCACAAAATAAAATTGGCTCCAGGATCCATACCTATTTCTAGCAAATTTCGTAATGTCCCTTTTAGTGTCAGGGACGAGATGTTGCAAGAGTTACAAAAACTAAAGTCGCAGGGAATTATAGAGGAGGTTGAAGGCCCCTCTTGGTTGGCTCCGGTTGTAGCCGCGAGAAAATCAGATGGATCTTTGAGGTTATGTGTGGATCTTAGGCAGCTTAACAAGTGTGTGCTGGTAGACAAGTATCCCTTACCCAATATTTCAGAACTTTTGAGTATGGTTAGTGGCGCCAAGGTGTTTAGCACCATTGATTTAACTTCCGCGTATCACCAAATTATGCTGGATGAATCTTCCAGAGATTTAACCTCTTTTGTGACACCGTTCGGAACTTTCAGATTTGTGAGGCTCCCTTTCGGTCTGGACTCTGCTGCTTCCGTTTTTCAGAGGGTTATGGAGAAGGTATTGGTAAAGATTCCTGGGGTTTGTGTCTATCAGGACGATATCTTAGTGTATGGTCCCAATGAGTTAGAACATGCAAGAAGGGTTCGCTTGGTGTTAGGTAGTCTTGCTTCTCATAATCTTACTATTAAGCGTGAGAAGTGCAAATTTGGTTTGGACAAAATTGACTATTTAGGACATTCAATCACTGCTGATGGTGTAGTCCCCAAGCTGAGTTAGTTAATACCATTATGGAACTCACTCCTCCTTCATCTAAAGAAGAACTTATGAGTTTCCTGGGAATGGCGGAATACTATAACAAGTTTGTTAAGAATTTTGCGGAGGCCACGCATAATATGAGGGATTTACTTTAAAAAGGTGTCAAATTTGTATGGAATGATCTTTGTGACAGAGAGTTTGTTGATTTGAAGGGCAAGTTACAGAAAGCTCCTAGGCTTCGCAACTTTGATCCCTCAAAGTGTTCAGTCATTTCCACTGATGCCAGTCTCAAAGGATTAGGCGCTGTGTTCTATCAAGGAGGGACTAACCCGGAGAATACTATAATGTTCATCTCTAGGAGTTTGAAGGGGGCGGAGTCCAGATATTCGGTAATTGAGAGGGAGGCTCTGGCAGTTTACTGGGCCATCAAAAAATTTAAAAAAATTCTTTGGGGAACCTCATTTATGGTTAGGACTGATCACAAACCGTTATGTGAGGTTCTGACTAATATGGGTATTGATTCCATCTCACCTAGGATTTCTAAGTGGGTTGTTGGATTACAAGGTTTTGATTTCTCAGTTAAACATGTGCCTGGCTCAGAAAATGTAGTTGCGGATACTCTCTCAAGATTGGTTTCTTCTGATCACTCGATTTCTCGTGATGATCCTAATTTTACTTTACCCCATGATTTTGTTTGTGAGATTGATTTTAAGATAATTTCTCAAGACCGTTGGGTCTCTGCATGTTTAGAAGACCAATCTATTCAAGAGATTTTAACTTTAATCCATGATGGGTGGCATCACAAGGATCAAGCGGGTTTGTCTGTGAGAGACTTTTGGTCTGTGAAGGATCAATTGTCTGATAGTGATGGAATGTTGTGGAGAGGTCATAGACTTGTACCTCCGGTTTCCTTGAGGAATGAGTTACTTAATTTAGCTCATGAGGCACATCTTGGGATTTCAAAAACCAAAGAGAGACTACGCTCTTCTTATTGGTGGCCAGGGATGGATATTCAAACAGAACGAATGGTTAGAGAGTGTGCTGAGTGTTCTCTTAGTGAGAAGTCTCTGAAGATCAGGACTCAACCCATGGTAAAGAGGTCACGCCCTTCGGGGCCGTGGAAAGACATTGCTCTCGATATCTTGGGGCCTGTACATGGTGATGGGTCTGATACTTTTGTCATCGTACTTATGGATCTTTATTCTAGATGGCCAGAAATATCCTTTGTAAGAAATATTTGTACAAAAACAGTTATTGATTTTTTAAAGAATGTAATCTCTAGAGAGGGTATTCCTGGAAGCCTTCTAACTGATAATGGGGTGCAGCTAGTTTCTAAGGAAATGGAGAATTTTCTTACTAATTGTGGGATTGTTCACAAAAAGTGTGCTCTTTACCACCCTGAATCAAATGGTACTGTGGAGAGGTTTAATAGTGTGATAAAAGAAACTATTTCTCTTGCAAAGCAAAATAATCTTGATTGGAAAGATGAAGTTTTCAAGAGGGTTAGTGTACATCGTTTTGCACCTCATTCGGCTACAGGCAAATCACCTTTCATCTTATTTCGAGGGAGGCAACCTGACACTTTCCTTGAACCTCCTTGGTTTAATAAACTACTTTCTGACAAGGGTGTTTCTCCTGATTTGTGTTCATGGAAAGATAGAGAGGAACGTGTTTGTCAGAAAAGTAAGGAAAATTACGACCTGAGGCATGCGGTTAAGAATACTAAAGTTAAGATTGGGGATTTTGTCAAGATCAAGTGCCCTGGGTTTGGAATTTCTGGTTTCAAGTTTTCAAGCCTTTTAAGGTGGTTAAAGTTTTTCACAATGCAGTCAGAACCTCAGATCATAAAGTGTGGAATTTGAACAGGGTGGCTGTTTGTGGGAAAAGTGATGTGGCGGGACATTGTGCCTCTGGTAGTGGTGTTCAGACCCAGGATGGATCTCTGAGGAAATCTGACAGAGAAAAGCATAGCCCGTCATATTTAATGGATTATGTTACATGTATATAATGTTTGGTGGGGAATACATAATGCTCTGGATTCAAAAGCTATGTTTAGTTGAAGTATTTTGATTTGGTGTTTTCTCTTTTTTATGTGTCATTTGGTTATATAAGGGAGGGAGATATGTTATAATGTTATGCACTTTTCTTTGCTCTGTGTGCCTGTTGTCATGGTGTCATCTAGGTGTTCTAGAACATGACCATGACTCTGGTGTTGGGGGCGGAATTGTAAGGAGGATCCTGAGGCGGTTGGATGGATGAGCTGTTGCTTATGATACTTAATAAACCTTAAGAAGAACCCTGCATATCTGCTCTGTTTATTTGGAAGGACTCACTTTTCAACACATGCGTTGTGAAATCATGTGTTGTAATGGATGTTGTGATGTAAAAACTATGTTGTAAAGGCATGCGTTGTAAATGTTTGCCTTGTAACGTCATACATTCCTCCTCAGGTAGTGCTAATAGGCAGCTTTCTTGCTGCTCATTTCATCTGCAGTGTAATGCATCCCATGGGCTACTTCCTCTAAACCAGGCGATCATTATAAAATGCTGTTGTCCGTAGTGTATCATCGTTGGTTACATTGTTTCTAAGCATGGTGTTAATGCTAGAACTATAAAACAATGATAGACAATGTGCAATACCACTGAGAGATGGACGCCAGCTGCTATGTTTGGTTTCGTTATTGCAGGCATATGCCTGCCTTGCTTAGAGGACAGCATGTTTTCTTTTTTCTGCTTGTATTCTTTTAACTTATCCTGCGTATGTTGTTGAGTTTGTGTGTGTTTTATTGTGGTTATGTCAGAGGGTGAATGCTAGAATGCGGAAGTAGATGAATCAATGGATGTACTGCTGCTACGATAATCCTATATAATGACTTATTGAGCACCTAAACCCATCAATGACACAGAAAGCAATTTCGCCGTACGCCGGAGCTATAAGCCTTGCCAAAGCTTTTTTGTGTGTTTCTATCACTGTTTATTATGATGAATAACTAGTTTCAGAAACATGGACCACATGTAAAGAGGCAGTAAAACAAAATATTCAACTGAACAGAAAAAGATAAAAAAAAGCCTCAGCCGGGTAATGACTGGGGCGGATACACAGATGGTGTGTTTGAACCCACCAAAACTGTGGGAGAAAACTACAGAATAAAGCGTTAGGTCCTCCATACGTTTTAGGAATAGGTTACACAGAGTCATGGAAAAGTACTTTCAAAACTAATGTGCTGATGACAATGTGCAGTGCCCATGCAATGATGGTGCTACCTTTCTCAGAGGACCCATCGCTGACAGACTGACTCTTACTAAAACACCAAAATGCTAAAACAAGACTAATGCAATAAATAAAGACATGGTTGTCAGAGTAACTGAGCAGGAGCGAGCAAGTGTTACTGGGCAGCAGGGTGTTCATGAGATGTTAACTCAAAATACTGAGTGTACAGTAAATGGCATTTTAAACAAGCAGTGGCAAAGTCAGTGGTTCTGGTTGTGTCTGCTAATGCAAGGAAACACTTGAATGGTCAACTGGGCACAGACTTTTTATGCGTGTGACTGAGTAACTGCTGCATTTCACCATGATACTGGCTAATAAAAAACAGGGTGAAAATATAGCCCCTCATTATGCATGCTCCTCGGGGCAGGGTTAAATTGCTTTGATTTTAACTGTTAACATGTGCTAAATCTGCCCTACTACTGTGCAATGTCAAGTTATACCAAATGGAATGGGACTTATTTTTCCAGTCATAAAACCAAATCGAATTCACAGTTCCATGGGGTCAGGGCTGGCTTTAGGGCAGGGCGACTGGTGCGGTCGCACTGGGCGTTGACCTGTAAAGGGGCGCTGACCCTAGGGGGAGCGCTGTATTTAGCAATAGCGTATGAATGGAGAGATGAGAGGTACTTTTGCCCAGTAGTAGTGAGAGAATCCGAGGAGGCAGTCATAGGGTGTGAGGGTGCCAAAAATCATTGTCGCACTGGGCGCCACCAGCACTAAAGCCGGACCTGCATGGGGTTTAACACATGCATTTACCACTTTCTCTGAGTAGGAGGTATATGTATGTGGGAACCTCTTGGTAGGTTGGGAGTAAAGGAGGGTGGTAGGTGGATTGGGAGAAGGAAGAGGAAGGTGTTTTCTAGAAGGTGAGGGTTATATGCTCCCCATCACACAATTAAAACAGAGAATGAGGCTTGGCTGCTACTGCAGCCAAAGCTTCCTGCAGTTTTACTGTGTGGAATTACCGCATGGTAAAATCAGGTCTGGGTCTCTCACACCTGGGAGAAACTGGTGTAGGAAAACTGACCCACTTGGAATCAGGCTGAGTGGAATGCCATGAGGTAATTCTGCTCCGCCTGCCTCGTAATGGGGGCCACAGAAGGCACGAATGGAAGCAGGTTGCAAAACGAGATGAGGTACAAATTGTCTGTGCATATTTGTGCATACCTATGTTTGTATGTTTTGGCACATTAAACACATTATAGCTGCCCCTCACCAATCCCCTTCATCATATTTCTTTTTTGCTTATCATGTGAGCTGTAGACCAAATGGCAAAAGATGTGTCTCACAATATGTGAAATGAGTGCCTCCCTTTCTGGAGGCCTTCCTACAATTACTGGGCAATCAAAAGGTCAACTCATGTAAAGAGAATAATCAACAGTCCAAAGCCGCTCTCTGTATATTCTCTTTTACTTAATAGTTCTAGGTTTGACAGTACAGCTGTCAAATAGACCTAATGCTTGCAATGTACTCAGAGTAGGCTTTCAGTTTGGACTTTTTCAACCATTTACTTTCTTTGGCCAACCTCTTTTAGGTATTTGCTTGGGATGTTGTCAATCACTTCCTGGCTCCTATTCCTATTGGCTGTTTCTGTGTTCCACCTCCTCTGGAGTGCTTTCATTGACCTGCAGGAGGGACCATCGGGCAATAATAATGACCCCAAGCCAAATAAAGGGGTAAAAGGCCGCTTTATTGGACAGGTAGGCAGAATAATACATCATTTGCACAACAATACATATTCCGAACTATCACCCCCCGCCCCTACTAAATTTTCCCCAACAACCAACTTCCCCCACGTTGTTCGGCTTAATCCTCCTCCCCAAACCCCTATCTACCTCTCCTGCCTACCCCTTGCCTCCAACCTCGCTCCCTTGCTTCCCTCTGTCCGGAACTATTCGTGATGCCCCCAACCCTTCCTGCCTGTCTTGCTCTCCTCCCACTCTGCCACCTGTCCAAGCGACAACCGCTAAAAATACACACAAATATATATATATATCAAAATTTTTGTAAGTCTCATGAAAAGGGGGTGGGAGGGAGGGCCAAATTAACAAACCCCCCTACCTCACCACCTCAGACAGACGTTGCGCGACGGTTAATTTGAAAGCCCTGCACTCGCGCTGCTGCTCGGACCAATCAGTGCGCGCGCACCACCTGTCCAGGGCATACCATTGCCCGAAGCTACCCGGGGGTGGACAATCTGCGATTGCCACCCCCAGGAGCCCTCATCGGGCAATAATAATGACCCCAAGCCAAATAAAGGGGTAAAAGGCCGCTTTATTGGACAGGTAGGCAGAATAATACATCATTTGCACAACAATACATATTCCGAACTATCACCCCCCCGCCCCTACTAAATTTTCCCCAACAACCAACTTCCCCCACGTTGTTCGGCCTAATCCTCCTCCCCAAACCCCTATCTACCTCTCCTGCCTACCCCTTGCCTCCAACCTCGCTCCCTTGCTTCCCTCTGTTCGGAACTATTCGTGATGCCCCCAACCCTTCCTGCCTCTCTTGCTCTCCTCCCACTCTGCCACCAGGAAAAACCCTAACACAGGAGTTTTTCCTGTCCCCCCCCTAGAACAAACCCCACTGATACTATTAACTGGACGCTCATCATCAGTTAAGAGAAAAACATACCACCAATGTCGCCCAACTGGTGAAACTTTATTCATACCATAACATGATGCCGTATGGCCAACACTTGTCCAGAAAAAACCCCAAATTGTTCCATGACATTTGAAGAAAAACTCCAGTCAAAATAACTTCCCCCAAAAATCTTACCACACTATGCATAAAAAAGGGGGTGAGGAAGATAACATTTTAGGGAGGGGGGGTGGGGAGGGAAAGGTATCATTGCCTTTGTAAAAAGAATTTTCCCAAACTTCAAACAAATTTCGATATAACAGTGACACTGTCTCTAAAACAGCATATCCTAACACCATGTACTAATCTGGAGTATTTTAGAGACCATGGGCCATATGTAGGAAGCCTAATACCGGTCGGTAACGGCCGATTTTCGGTAAATATACCGTTACCGACTGGTATTTAGGCTTTTGCTATGTAGGGGGATCATTTCATGATTCGGTAATTTACCGAATCGGTAATTTTACCGATTCGGTAAATACCGAATCATGAAATGAGATGTAGGGGGAGTGTGTCGTGGGTGTGGGGATTCGTTATTTACCACCAACTAAAAGTTGGTGGTAAATGATGAATAGGTGTAAAAATGCATTTTTGTGCACTTTGCAGTGTGCAATGTGGCACACATACATGCCCTTAGGGCATGTATGTGTGCCACATGTGCACACATGCACGAATCAGGGGTGCAACAGGGTGTCAATGTGACACCCTGCCACCCATGATGATGCCTCCCCCATTACCGAATCGGTATTTACCGATTCGGTAATGGCAACTGGCTTCCCATTCATTCCTATGGGCCTCCAGGCCCATAGGAATGAATGGGAAGCCAGTTGCCATTACCGAATCGGTAAATACCGATTCTAAAATACCGACACTTACCGATTCGGTATTTTTCTACCTACATTACATTTACCGATTCATAAATACCGAATCGGTAAAATTCGGTATTTAAGAATCGGTAAATGTAATTTACCTACATATGGCCCCATCTCTTTTATATTTAAAATATAAATTTCATTACCTATAAAAGATAAGTGAACACCGTCATGTTTAAAAAATTGATAGTCATCTTTTGTAATTGACTCACGAGTCAGCCAGTCTATACCAGCACTGTGGCAAAAATGGTGTAGATCTCTATTCACCTTCTTCCGTGCTCTCTCGACTGCTGTAAACCTTTCTGCGCCTTTCCAAACCCTTCGTGGCATTAGCGCCGTCAAAACCAGATGTGTGTCGGGCCATGTCTTTAACAAGATTTCGAGATCTGTTTTCATATCAATAATTAAACCAAGACCTGACAATTGTACTAGGTCGTTTTCACCAAGATGAATCAGCAACATAGCCGGCTTATTTTTACAAGAGAACTTGCTCATAAGGGGCAGGAGCTGACCCCACCTCATGCCGCTTTTCCCAAACCATGACAATATGACCTCCTCTGAATGGAAACCTAAGTTCCTTCCAAAATGTCTCTTCTCAGCTTGTTTAGCGGCCCACCTAATGAAGGAGTGTCCAATGATCCAAACTTGGCGTTGAGACAATATGTTACCGGCCAACACACCTGAAAAGAAAAAACAATTAGTATCCTGACTTTGGAACATCGCCCTCTAAATTTCTAATGTAAAGTAAACAGCAATCTGATGTCCAGCGTCCTAGCTTCTTAACATCACTGAGGGAAAACCCCCACCTGGCAGCTTCTGAAGCTGCTCCTATTCGGAAAGAATGCGTCCCAAAATTGACAGGATTCTCCCCTACTGTCTTCAAAGCTTTACGCATAAGTGCTAGGATTTGGGAAGCTTGGAGCCGGGATCCGTCCTGATGCCTAAAAACATAATCTGAGGTTGCACCTCCCACTAACAAAAACTCTAACCATGCTTGCCTGGGGCATAAAGGACCGTTTATGGCTTGCAAAAACACTTTCGACCCTTTACCTGTTTGGTCCGTTTTTGAGCGCTCTAGGAAAATACAAATGGAGGAGCTAAACAAAGAAACGTTGTGAACTTTGAGGCCCTCATTGTGAGCTGTGCCCAGCAATTCTGAAATCCTAAATCCTCCAAAAAAGAGCCAAATCATACATAGTTTGAAAAGACAACATTCAAAATGGGAAAAACAGACCACAGTTAAAACACATGTAACCTTATACAATAATTTCAAAGATATTGGTTCCCTTTTGTGCTGACCCCTCTTTATCGTTTTCGCCCAGCCCTGCAATATTCTCCGTCCCATCTCACCTGCTGGGGGTTCATAGCCCCAGATAAATTTTCCATAAAAAGCCACCCCGGCTAATTTTCCAGCTATAGTGGTGGAAGATATACTCCTTTGTATGTTGCCCATAATGAAATTACTTACATCATCTCTACGCTGCCATAAGCCTATCCAAGTAGGCGGTCTATACTTAGCCCCTGAATCTAAAAATTCCAGCCAAGCACGTCTGTAGGCCAATTTGGTGCTGTTAGCTAAAGAGCTCTCGATGAGACGCTGAGTAGTCAATTCGCCAAATCCCACACCTCTTGGGGGACAGGAGTCTTCTGACAATCTGCTCCGGGCGCCAAACCACGGAATCTCGCCCACTGAAAGCGAGATAGGGCATCTGCGATGTTATTTGCCACTCCCGCAATATGTTTAGCTTTGAAAATGATATTAAATTGCAAGCACCCCAACATAAAGTTCTGTAATAGCTTCAACAATTGCTTATCTCTGACTTTTTGCCCGTTGACTAGGTCCACTACAGTTTTGTTGTCGACGTTAAAAACTACCTTTCTGTTGGCCAATTTTGGACCCCAGATAGCCAATGCAATTATAAGTGGAAAAAAATCTAGAAAGGCTATACTCCGTTTTTCAGTAATCCACGTGTGCGGCCACTGCTCGGCACACCACCTCCCCTCCCAAAATATGCCAAAACCATTGGCACCAGAAGCATCAGAATATAACTGCACTTGCCATATAACATCCTCTTCTAACGACCAGATCGTGACGCCGTTAAAAAGTTTCAAAAAACACAACCACACCTCGAAATCAGCCCTCATGTTGGCAGTTACTCTGATCCGATGGTGGGGAAGCCAACTGCCCGACATGGCAAACCCCAAACGTCTGCAAAAAGCCCTGCCTGCCCGTACAACCCTACAGGCGAAGTTCAAATGGCCAAGCAAACATTGCACTTCAAGCGACTTCAATGTGTCCGCCTTTATGGCATATTCTAATAGCCTGGTGATTTCAAGGACTTTTTTCTCCGGAAGTCTGACTTCCATCTTATGTGTATCAACTTCAATACCCAGGTATGTTAAACAGCAGCTGGGCCCCTCTGTTTTGTCAGGTGCTAGTGGAACGCCCATCTCTTGTGCAAATGATTGAAAATCCTTTAGCGCTTTTCCGCATTGTTGGGAACCTGTAGCACCCACAAATAAAAAATCATCTAAGTAGTGCGTTACTCCCATGTGGCCCGTTACCCAAAAAAAGCACCACTGCAAAAATGAACTAAAGGATTCAAAAAGCCTGCAGGATATCACGCACCCCATTGGAAGGGCCTTGTCCACAAAAAAATTTCCTTCAAAATAAATGCCCAGAAGGGAGAAATCAGAGGGGTGAACAGGTAGTAACCGAAAGGCCGACTTAATGTCACATTTCGCTAGCTCAGAACCTTCCCCCGCACCTCTTATCATCCCTAAAGCCGTATCCACAGAGGCAAACTTTACCATGGAATCTTCCTTGGCAATGAAGTCATTGATGGATGCACCATGGGGCCAGGAGAGATGTTGAATCATCCTAAATTCCCCTTCGACTTTTTTAGGGACTACACCCAGTGGCGACACCATAAGATCATGTAAAGGCCATGTATCAAAAGGACCTGCCATTCTACCCTCTGCCACCTCTGTCAACAACTTGTACCTCACAATTTGTGGGAAATCCTCTGCGGACTTTACATTTTTTGCAAAACGTCGATATCTGGGTCCCTGATATCCTAACCTGAACCCTTCCCTGAAGCCCCAATCAAGCAGTGCTGCCTCTTGAGCGTCCGGATAGCATGTTAAATATATTCTCAATTTATCTATATTAATTGGCGTAGAAGCCCTCGTTAACAGGTTGGAAAATGCCTCCCCTTCCTCTGAATGGTAAACCGCCCCCCCCCAATGTATTTGCGCCCCAAAACACTGGGTGACCGCATGCTTCCCTCCGCATCGCTGACACTCATGCTTGTACTTACATGGGTTTTTTGCACAGAATCCCTTATTAAAATTCCAGCATGCGCCAGGAATGGAAGTTTGTTGTCTGTTCCAATTACCCACCCCCCCAGGTGGGTCTGTTCTGAAAGGGTCGACTGGGCACTGCTAGGCCACTCGCAGTATGCATGGATGGAGGAGGCCTTTGCGGGTACATCCATTGCACCCAAAGTTCATTATCCACTTCGCCCCATGGTTTATCTGGTATAAGGACTAAACGTGCCCGAAACTCTTCCTCATATTGCAACCAGGCATACCCCCCAAACTCCGTGGCCGCTTTCCTGATGGTATCCACATATTTGAAAATAGCCACTGACCTCTCAGGAAACCTTTCGCAGTAAACACTTGCGAAAATGAGGAAAGCGGAAGTCCAATTATCTATATTGGTTGGAACACGAGGTCTCTTTGCCAACTCCCACGCCTCTTCTTTGGACCCTTCATTTGCCTGAATCTCCCGATGAAGGAGTTTAAACACGTCCACAAACTCCCCCCTCCATATTTTCTCTTTCGTGACTTTAGACAGATGAGCACCCAGCGGCATCGATAAACCCATATAAGGTAAGCGTTTTAAACCTGATGACTGTGATGCATCCCTTTCTGGTTTCGCACCCTTATCTGGACCTGCTGCCCCATCATGCTTGCCCACAGGAACTACAGCGCCTGTAACCTTCTGACTAGCTGCCTCCTCCAATGCGCCTTTGGCGTCCCCACAATCCGTGCCAACTCCCTTATCAAAACATAAGCGTTTTTGACGAGAACGAAAGTGCACCTCACCTGTTTTTATGGCCGAGCTCTCTTCGGACAAAATTCTCCTCTTCATTCCCTTAGCGCTATTTCTGGTATTGGACCCTTTCGGAGCACCGTCAATGGAAATTTCCTGCGAAAAATAATTATTGGAGATATCTTTAGTAGACCCCCCCTTATCCCGAAAAGAAAAGGGGAAATTTTTTGCTAGGGCGTCCTCATCTTCGAGTTCCCCTTCTTCCTAAGAGGCACCTTCCTCTTCCCCTGACATATGACCTACCACCCCAGCCTCACCTACTCTACCACCCCCGCTACTGCCACCAGGAAGCTCCCCATCCCCGACCCCCCCATCATACACATTCCAGTTAATGGCTCGCGCAAAACGAGACGCTCTCCTGGCATCCAGCGGCGTTGGAAATTTCGCTTGAAAATCCCCATCCTCCGTATTTCGTACGTTGCAGGATGCCAAAGGCCTGGCCGATATGACTCCACTGCCCTTCTTTGTGCATGGCAGCGTCTCGCCCACGGAGGGCTGCAAGCTGCTTAAACCTGCAGCTAGCTGTGATCTGCCTCCTTCAAGCTGGGATAGTCTGGCCTTATTCATAATTTCTTTCGGCATCCAGACCCACTGCCCCTCTGCCCCTCTCCCAAATACCTCAGCCGCCTGATCCCCCACTGCCTTGTATGCGGGATCAATTAAACAATCCCCTACCACTACTGCATCAGCCAGCTTTGATGCGACCAGTCCCTCCTCTTCATTCTGCTTTTTCCCGTAAATTTTTGTCATAATGTCACCCCTTGCACTAGAAATAATAGGTGACAAACACCTCTCCTCCGAGGACTGTGAAGAGAGACTTGAAACATTGAATTGTTTTTTATTGAAAATAAAAATATCCTGCTTGCTGTTTGTAAATGCTTGTTTTTTCCCCTCACTGTCATGCCTCTCTGTTGAGAAACCACTAGGTGGCGTATTTTCTTTCTCCCCAACTCCCCGCGTTACTTGAGGAAAAGCCACTTCTTCATTGTCACCAGTCTCTTTAGCTTTGGGCATAATATTTTGCGTACGCGTGCGCGACCTGCCCCTCCCTCTCTTCAATTGTGCCGGAGCTGATGGCAAAGCAGGAGCTCGGGGCTGACACGCACCACGCACCGGTGAGGCATCCTCCCTCAAACTAATCACCCCGAGCGAAGGCACTGGGGAACCTTCGCTTGACGCGCAAGCCGCCACCGCTGCCGCTACTCCTCCCGCAGCCCGGCGCGTTTTGCACTCCAGACCTACCCAAGCCTGCTCAAAAATTCCGGGCATTAAGAGGTCTTCCCTCCCGGCCTCGCAAAGAACACGCAGCGCTTCATGGACGGAAGCGGCTGCCTCCATAACTGCTTCGCGCTAATATAATTAATCAATATTCGTCACAAACCGCCAAATTAACAAACCCCCCTACCTCACCACCTCAGACAGACGTTGCGCGACGGTTAATTTGAAAGCCCTGCACTCGCGCTGCTGCTCGGACCAATCAGTGCGCGCGCACCACCTGTCCAGGGCATACCATTGCCCGAAGCTACCCGGGGGTGGGCAATCTGCGATTGCCACCCCCAGGAGCCCTCATTTTACAATTATTCCACTCTCTGTTCGGACCTACCGGCTTCAATTTGCATGTGTAAGCACATTCAACCCCGTCCTATTGGTTTTCCTGGTGCTTATTTTGTAATGACATGATCTTGGGCATCAGCTAAGCCCGTCTTTAGGCTCGCCTAAAAATGATAAAAAGACATTTTGAAATGGCGTCTATCCATGCAAAGATGACATTTTATCAGGGCCGGCTTTAGTGCTGGTGGCGCCCAGTGCGACATTGTTAGTTGGCGCCCCCAATGACTATCTCCACAACGGATTCTCTCACTGGCACCCTTTAATAGTAATCAAGTCTCCATAACCACTCTCTCTCAGATGCATTGAATTCTTTATATAGCGCCACTCATACCAGTAAAGTATGTCAGAGCACTTTGCATCACACACACATTACACAGACAATCAATCATACTTGTGTAAATCAGTGTATAGGAAATGTTACATAAGCGAAAGGACTAAAAGTGTAGGAGTCACATGTCATCATTACTGGTAGGCAGTTTAGTTTAGGAGTGCTTGGTGTGGAGAAGCACAAACTCAGAGTCGAAAAAGAAACAGCATAGTTGTGAGTTTTCTTTAATAATAAGAATCCATTTCTACACAAATTAACACTTTTTGCAACATTAATCAATTTTCTATACTTTGCAGAGTGTATGCAGTTCTATGATGAAAATTATTACCTCACTATTCTATATCAGGATTTTAAGTTATAAATTGCAAGTAACAAAAGGATGTCTCTTTTAAAAACAGTAACCTGCTGATCTATTTACATTAAATGCACTCTGTAATCTACTTGGTACACCTTCTTGGCAGTAGGCATATTAACCCTCTGTGCTACCTTCAAATAAGTTAAAAACCTCAACTACACAAAACTCTGATCTCTGTCCAGGAAGAACTTTAATCATAGGAGTTATCTTGACATTTTTGTGAGGCCCCGTAATTGCAGGAGGAAAACAATGTGGCAGAAGGTGCTTTAAAAGCATAATAAAGTTGCAAACATGGCGCCCCCAGGAAGCCAGCACCCGGTGCGATGGCACCGGTCGCACCGCCCTAGAGCCGGCCCTGCATTTTATTTTGGCAATACTTTGACGCTAAGGCACGCAAATATATACTTTGGCCTAATAGGCTTGAATAAATGCAGACTTCTCAATATCTGCAATTTGTTGCTCGCCGCGTGTAATTGGTGGTTTCGGTGTATATTTGTTACAGCCGGCGAGTTAAGCCATAATGAGGGCAGTCACACGACTTCAGTCATTATTTTTTAATAGGGCCTTTACGTGTCATCTGGCTTTGATGAAAACGTTAAGGCGGTGTGGTAACAATCTAAGCCCTCGCAGCGATAAGGTCATATTGGAAAAGATATAATTACGAGTCTGTGGTCCGAGCCCGATGTTATCGTTGTCCTAGCAGGATTCCTTCCTCGTACAATCTCAGTCGCCAATGAAAGGTTAACGCTATTAATTGAGGGCAAATTGAAACAGCCTTTTTGTTAGCCTGACCACTTCTCTGTGAAGTGACGCAGTTGTGCTATTTCAGTCAGATGAGCGCGCGCTCGGTATCCCACAAGTCAACGCGAGAGGCTGAGATAATCAGCCAAGAGCTCGCGACAAGGTTTCCATTAGTTCACCACCACGAGTGATTTAGATTCTGTAATTACACGGTGTTAAGGTGGCAGGAGACTTTTTAGTGAGAATGAAAACGAGAGAAAATGGCGGCTCCCTCGCCATAGAAATGTCAAAGGGGTGCAAGCAAAGATTGGAGACCACACACGTCATGTTTAAGTGCAGTCCAGAAACAGATCTGCTAGACCTAGAGACATTCTCAGCTGGCCTGTGGCTTGTTTATGGCTGCAAGACTTTACAGGCAAGACCCCACAATTAGCAACATGGCAAACATCGGTGTAAGGGAAGAGAAGGAACACTCGAAAATATACACCTAGCCCCCTCCCCCCTCATTCCAAGCTGGCTTGTAACTGGTAGCAGGCCAGAATAGCATGTTAGATCTGAAATTACTAGGTCCAATATTTCATGTGATACCTGATTTTGGGGCCAATTTCCTCATAAATGTTCCCATCAAGGTACCACTCTGCACAACTCAAAAGGAGGGCCCTAGAGGCAAAATTACAAAGAACCAGACTCACAAAGCGTTTCCTGGTAGTGTTGTGTCTTACTCCTAACCTGATCTACGGACTAAACCACATCCTTTGGGAATTTAAGGAGGTGTGAAATAACACAACGGGTGAAGTTGTGTATGATTGCTAAACTCTAACATCACACTCTAACATCCAAACATATACACCCAAATCCTGTGCCAATAAACATGATTCTAATCACTGATAAAAAAACTCACCCTTGCCCCCAAACTCTTGTCTCATACATCACACTCATTCTCTTGGGCAGGCACTCACCTACATGCCGGGTTAGACTGTCCTATAGGATATTCTGGCAATGCCCAAAGGACTGAACTGACAGATCAGCGTGTAGGCCGTTTTTTGGGCTGTTTGTGGGTCTGTTTTATGATCTGGTGGCCTGTTTTTTTATACTGTTGGTTTCCCCTTAGGGCCACAAACATTGCCTGCAACAAGCACACTTGCATGCGGACCCCTAACCCCTGCAAAACACTTAAACAGTTTAATTACACGTTCATAACTACTGCCTTGGTTTGCAAATTTGAGCTCCTTTTTCGCTATCACTTTTCTTTGCTATTCCAGTGCTGTCTTGCCTACATTTGCACACACACATGTACACATATGTCCAACCATTTATGCCTTCTCTAACCTACAACAAAACGGTCAAGGTTGCGTGTTGTGAAACTACCCAAGTGGTTGCAGTGTGGGTTACAATTGTTAAATGACCATGATAATAACAATTACTTACATGTGTTTTTTAATTTATTTTTTTCACAGCACTTACCACAGTTCTTGCATTTTTGTAGCGTTATCAATTTCCCAGTACTCTTATTGTCAACCTTAGAAGAGTTGCTTGCATCTGATCAAAATGCTTTAAATGCGCCAGGATGTACCAGGACTCGACCCTGGCAAACCCAAAAAAAGGACATTTAGATGCCCCCACATACAGTCTGTCACCGAGTAAAGAATTAAACTGCGCTTACCTTTATGTCACACGCCACAGAGGTACTAGCAAGGCCGTGGACGTTTTTGTGTACCATTGGGGTCATAAGTCATAAGATACTACTTTATTATAATTGCCACTTAACTGTCCATGTGTAACAATGGCAAGGGGCCAAGGTGCCGTTTACTCTTAAATGTATCTTGTCAAGTGTTTTAATGCTTATGGTCCAGCATAGCATTCTACATACACCATTGCAATCTAGCTGAGTGCTGATTTCAGATATTCTATGTCCAGTAAGACGCTATTTATGAATTTTTTCAAACAGAGGATTCTATTTCGCATGTATTAGGCCACACCCATAGTTACATAGCTGGGGTTTCTTAAATAGGCTTCTTGGGCCACACCCACTATTGACACTCTCCCACCTTTTTAATCTCACTTAATTAAGTCTTTGACCGAGTGATATTGTTGTTACTGCATAAATCTCAGAAGCTGAGATATTTTACCACCGCACCAAGGTGCTAAAGAATTCACCTGCTCCCATCCAAGATGTAACAATGGTAACATGAGAACTTTTATAAATGCGGATTGGGAACCAACTGACCTCAGGTTGGTGGTTCCTCCCCGCAAGCAGGATGCGGTCGCAAACTTACATTTTTCAATGGGAGTTCTTGCGGCGGGCAGAAACAGCCCGCAGCACAAGCTCCCTTTGAAAAATTGAAGTTTTGAAACATTTCTGCACCATGTAGCAGGCACCGCATGGTACAGGGATGTTCAGGGGGGCACCCCCCCAGAGCCAAATACGGAGGGCCAAGGGGAAAGGGGGCCCTGCTAGGGGCCCCCAAAGTCACTTTCCGACAGCCTTCCCATGTCAGAAAGGCCAACATGGAAAGGCTGTTGGAAACCGACATCATAATCCTGACAGCGGAAAGGCTGTCCCTAAGGGATTATGAGGAGTTTCCAGTAGCCTGTCAGATATGTGTCGGTCAGTACCTCCGACTGCTGCCTCTGACCATATGCATCGTAATGAGTCGCTCAGACCGCAACAGTAGATGCATTTCGGACCGCAACCGACAAGCCGTTGGTTGTGGTCTGAACCGCATCGTAATGAGTTACTAAATTAATGAGGGCCCCTGAAAATAGAATGACGGAGAGGAAAGCAGGGGAAATCAATAGAACAAACAACAGGCCTCCCCCTATTCAATTCTTAGTCGGTAATACATCCAAAGAAAATTAAAGGCCTCATTAAACCACAGAAGATATTTTCATTTTAAATTTATTTAAGAAAAAGGCGCTTTTTGTGTCAAATAATTTGACATGAAGGATTCTTTTTGTTATGTGTAGACCTATGTTTATTGTTCAAATTTCAGTATAATCCATCTGATCATTATTTATTTGAAGTACTCTTGTGTTTTTTCTTTTATGTATTGTCTATCTGTATGTTTTGTTTAGTCGTGTATTGTGAAGTCTTATTTTCTGTATTGTTGATATTCTTGCTCACTGAAGGGTAGGCTCCTTTGATATTCATAAGCAGAAATTGTAGAAATTGTTTAAATTGAATTTTATATATTGATTTTTCTACAGTATTGTTCTTATAAAATAAATTTAAAATGAAAATATCTTCTGTGGTTTAATGAGGCCTTTAATTATCTTTGGATGTATTACCGACTAAGAATTGAATAGGGGGAGGCCTGTTGTTTGTTCTATTGAGTTCCGCATCGTAATGAGGCCATAAGTATTTTCTGGATGGGCTGCTTGCTATCACCGGTATGTTTAACACTAGTCGGATTCTTGCACATAAATATTGGCAATTCGTCCATTTTTGTTCTGGTTTTCTGTTCATTGTTTGTATTCTGAGCTTCATCATGCTTTTCATTGTTCCAGTTTGTACTGTTTTCTTCACCTCTGGGCTTTTTTAGTTCAAAGCCTACCAGACAGCACAGCTATCTGGTTTGCTAATGACATCTTGGGGACATTCTGAAAGCTTCCCTGGGAATGCATTCCGCCCATTGAATACTATTGGCTTTGTATTTTGTAACTCACATTTGCTAACTTTCTATTTGCTGGCTTTATTTGTTTTAGGCTATCCAGCTTGAGTTTGTCTCACTCATGGAGCATAGCCTTTTTACTGTATACTTCCACAAGTTCTCACTTTCTGTAAACAGGCCTTTATATCTTGCTCTTATCTTGTCACATTTGCTGTGCATTCAAAGACAGAGGTCAACTGTCAGCCTCTGCCTGCAGAGGGAGTTTGGTGTGTACATTTATTTCTCTGACTTCAAAGTGGGAGGATTTATGTGGCAATGTTGCTGTGAAAGGAAAGGCTTTTTACTAGCACACAACGAAACTTAAATGTTTGCAACAAACTGTCCACATATTTCAGAATATATTAAAATTAGGAAAGCACAAATGAAGCACATTTCTTGTAATTCTGAAGTGTGGGGGAAACAAATATTTTAATACGATCAAACAAATCAATACATTAGGTGATGACATTTCCACACATTATTATTTATGCACTGCATACTGTTATCAGTAAAACTGTAAGTCTCTGCAAATATAATGGTAATTTCAATTGAAAATATGTAGTCTGTAATGGCAGTGTGCTACCACACCATGCATAGTTCCGTACTATGCCACTCCACTCTTCACCACTCTACGACACCTCACTCCACTCTACGCCACTCCACTCTATGACTCACCACTCTACCACTCTACAGCACCCCACTCCATTCTATGACACTCCACATCAGTTCACACCACTCCACGCCACTCCACTCAAAGCCTCTCCACTCTACACACCTCCACTCTACACCCCGACACTTCACGACACAACACTCTATGACACAATACTCTATAACACAGCACTCCGCTCTACAACACTCCACTATATGAAATTTTACTCCACTTTATGCTATGCTATTCCTCTTTACTTGACTCTTCTCCACACTCTGTCACTCCACTCTTCAACACTCTATGCCACTCCACTCTATGCCACTCTATAACACTCTACTCCACTCTACTCTAAAACACTCCACTAAATGTCACTCTACTCGAAAACACTCCACTCCATGACACTCCACTCAACAACACTCAACTCTGCTCTCTGCCACTCCACTCTATGGCACTCTACTCCACTCTATGCCACTCCACTCTACGCAACTCCCTCTATGCCACTCCATGCCACTTTACTCACTCTACACAACTACACTCTACTCCACTCAATTTCCCTCCACTCTACTTCACTCCAAAAAACGTTACCCC
The DNA here is from genome assembly GCF_964204655.1 of Triturus cristatus. Taxonomy (NCBI): domain Eukaryota; kingdom Metazoa; phylum Chordata; class Amphibia; order Caudata; family Salamandridae; genus Triturus; species Triturus cristatus. The sequence continues at coordinate 1,581,738,073 of NC_140590.1, forward strand.
CTCCATAACACTCTGTCACTCCACTCTAAGCCACTCCACTCTACAACACTCTATCCCATTCCACTCTGCGACACTCCACTGTATGACATTCCACTCCACTCTACGCCCCTCCACTCTTCCTTTCTACAACACGCCACTCTAGGCACTCCACGACACTCCCCTATACCCACTCCACTCTATGCCACTCCACTATATGCCACTCTCCTCTGGACCACTAACATTTAGCCATGCTGACCAGCAGTCACACTGGTGTACAACATGGCTAAAACATATTGGCAAAGTCAACAGCCCTTGCATAGGCATGACCTATTGTGTTTACCAGTACTTGTTTCTTTCTGACATGATTTTGGTACTCTACATTATTATCTTGTTACTGTTTGTACTTTAAAAAAATATATATTTTTGTAATTTCATATAACACAAACTCGACTCAAAGGTATTGGAATGCTGTAAATGAGCACCAGTTACATTACAGAAGGACACCTCTTTTGTAAAAACATTTTTTTAGGCACAGGGAACAGGGAAATTACGTGGTTTCTCCAGAATCACAGGATGTTGGGCCGACACTGAGACTCCAACCTGGAAGCCCACGATTGTTGACAGCCTGTATGTAACTCAGATTCAATGTAACTTGCAAGTTGCCTCTAGAGGGTCTTTCTGTTAAATGTAGGAGTTCTCCCACTGGTAAATCTAGGAGGTTTCCCTCTTCTTCCTCCTGTATTATTTCTGATACCGTGTGATATTGAATGTTCATAATTCCTTACCAGAGGTCTGCACAAGTTTTGCTTTGCTTTTGCTTTCCACACCCGGCGGCCTCTGTGTTTTCCTGTCTGTAGTTTCCAACTTGTTCCTGTTGAAGCTTCACAAGAAAGAAAATCTGTTTGGCTAATTCTCTGTTGAAGTTCTACACAGTTTTGGAATCCATGAAGTCCGCCTTTTCCTGACATTTATTTTCTATTTAAAGCATCTAATTAGTGCCAATGAGACCACAGATACCATCAGACGGTGCAGTCCTCCTCATCTTTTGTTTCTTTGTGTTGATGGGGACCTGCAATGCCAGCTGAGGTTGTCACTAGGTCAATGTGATAGTTTTGCATCTATCACTTAGTGACTTAAACAGTGGGTTGATATATGTGTGAGAGAGAAAAAGGGGGAGAGAGAAAAAGAGAGATAGAGAGAGAGGGGTGATCTTTACACCAGTGACAGAGCTTTCACCTAAAAAGGGGATCACAATTGGCATCCTTTGCATCCTTTCAGATAGGCACCATCAGCCACTGTACCCCCAGCCTTGGGTGGGCCTTTTTTAGTGGGAGGGAGACTCCTGGGGATCAGTAAGTTCAAACAAGCTAATTCCCATAACTATGCCAAGATTCTAAACATCTGTACATCTGTACTTCAAGCCTTTCTGAAGAAGCCATCAACATACACCACCTGTGTCCATGCATTCCTTTAGTGCAAGGTGCATTTGTTGGTTGGGAGGACAGTCAATAGCTACCAGTACTAGTCACCCCACTCTGCACTTTTTCACAGTTTCCCCTGAAACAGTCCCACTTTAGTGTGTCCAGTGGCCTCTGAGCCAAGAGATCAGCCACATATTGGCTTTAGTTTTTCTCCAGAGAACCTTAGCCTGCAATTAAGGGCCGAGATGATCATCAAAGAATCCTCCCTTACTGTTTTGGTACTGCATACATACTTTACACAGGGCCATAAGTTACGTCTGTCTGGTTTGTTTCATAGCTATCAGGGGTTGTGCTCAGGTTAAATTTGTGACATGGAGGGCTCACCCTAATAAGGGTTCTGAATATTCCTTGCAGCGGGCGGTTGCTTACCACATATAATAATCCAATATCTTACTTTGGTATTTAGCAGTGGGATCCGGGCTTTATGGTTTGCAGTATCACAAAGTGATTTAAGTTGAAATTAAAAATCCCTCTCAAACTGAACAGCAAAAATTCACTCTTCAGCTTTTTGATTGGCTTTTGGTTGCTAATTAGGTCATTTTGTTAACTATTACAAATTCATTTTTGTACTACATTTTTAGATCTTAAGCATTTGAGAACTTGGAGTTGGATCTGGCTAAGATGGAGGGCCTTAGCATGGCAGAACTATAAAACTTGTACAAGCAGTGAGGACTGAAGCTGAACATGCAGTGCCGAAAGGAGGATCACTACATAACCCTCAGAGCCAGGAAGGAAACCTGTCAGCTACAGTGCTCCTCAGAAGAGAATAAGGATAAAGTTGAGGAGGGAAGTGAGGATGAAATTGGGGAAGCCCCAGTGCCAGTGGAATGTTCTCACTAAGTAGCAGCATCACCTGGGGCGTTTAGGGCAGATAGCAGTATGATCTCCTACAGTTTGCCCTATCAAAGCTGGAGGACAGGCAGGCAGAGAGGTCTTTGACATTGCAGCTGGGCTACCTTTGCCTTTGAAGAGAAAAGCTTTGCCATGGCTGCTGAACAATGGGAACAGTCCAGCCCGAACTGCCAGGCCAGGTCCTCCCTGGAGTGGAAACAATCATCTTAGGACCTCATCAGCCAGGATAGCTTGACTCCAGTGGCATGGAGAGCATAGGACCCACATCTGGGCATACCTATCCCACTCGGCTGACAAATGCAAAAAGAACAATTGATGGACAGAATGCAGAACAATGTCATACATTCACCCCAGTACATAGATATGGGCCTAAATCCATCGTTTTTTTGCTCCCCATGCCATTCCAGTTTGAACCCAGCCATATGCAAATCAGTCTTGACCCTTCTCCTAATGGGAGCAGTACACCCCGAACTGCCAGACCAGGTCCTTTCTGGACTGGAAAAAAGCATCCTAGGACCGGTTTTGGGGTTTCACCCCTCATCAGCCAGGATAGCTTGACTCCAGTGGCATGGAGAGCACAGAACCCACGTCTGGACATACCTGTCCAAGTCGGGGTGACAAATGCAAAAAGAACAATTGATGGACAGAATGCAGAACAATGTCATACATTCACCCCAGTAGAGATCTGGACCTAAATCCATCTTTTTTTGCTCCCCATGCCATTCCAGTTTGAAGCCAGCCATATGCAAATCTGTCTTGACCCTTCGCCCAATGGGAACAGTCTAGCATGAACTGCCAGACCCGGTCCTCCCTGGACTCGAAACAAGCATCCTAGGACCAGTTTCGGGGTTTCACCCCTCATCAAGCAGTATAGCTTGACTCCAGTGGCATGGAGTGCACGGGACCCACGTCCAGGCATACCCGTCCCACTCGGGGTGACAAATGCGAAAAGAACATTTGATGGTCAGAATGCAGAACAATGTCATACATTCACCCCGATACAGAGATCTGGGCTTAAATCCATCGTTTATTTGCTCCCATGCCATTCCAGTTTGAACTCAGCCATATGCAAATGAGTCTTGACTCTTTGCCCATCCCACAATGGGAACAGACTTTTTCTTTCTCGCCCTAAGTGCGCCGGGTATGCAGCACGTCTCATTCCGTAGAGGATTGAGATGAACCCAAATGGTGAAGCATGCCACCTAGGGGCAACCCTGGTGGTTGAGGGGTCTCTAGAAAAAAAGTATTTTTTCTAGACAAGCGATTAAAGTGGATTCTCGCTGTATCCTATCAGCTTCCCCAAGGGCACGTTTTCTTCGAATTACTCAAGTTTTGTTTTTCTACATAACTGTCAGGAGGATAAACCTAGCCTCTACCTCTGCCTCCCTCTCTTCTTTGTTTGCAGTCATTTTATTTAATACATTTTACTATATTTTTTCTGGTTGGGTTGAGATTTTTTTTGTTTGGCATTTTGACTTTATTAAAATTTTGCTACTACATAAATTCTTTACACATTGCTCTAAGTTACGCCTGTCTGCTCAGTGCCACTGCTCAGTAATTTTGGGGCATATCAGCAAGGGCCGGCGATAATTATCGCTAAGCACACTTAGCGCTAGGATAATTATCGCCGGCTATCGCTGCTTTCTATCGTGGAGATAGTGTGCTATCAGCAACGCTTATCTCCAAAGCGATAGAATTGCAAGCGTTAGCTGGAAAACAGTGTGATTATCGCTGGAAATCCAGCGATAATCGCACTGTGACCGGAGATACCTTGCTGATAGGGCAGGGTGGTCTTAGCCATGTAATCCACCTCCCATTGGATTACATGGCTAAGTCAGAACTAAAGCAGGCGTAAGGAAAGTAGCGATAACCATGGTTAGCGCTACTTTTCTATTCGCTATGCTTGTTAGCGATTCCCTTGATAATTGGAGAAATGTCGGTTAGTGACATTTCTCCAGTTATATCGGGAAGGAACGCCCACTTTGCATCTCATTAGAGATGCAAAGCTGTTCGTTCAGTAAACAGGCGCTAAGGCAAGGATTCACGCGATAGCGTGACCTTGCTGTTATAGCGATAAAATTATCGCCGCTTTTCGGCCGAAAACGACCGCAAAAGCGGCAATAAATTTTCATCGCCGCCTTGTAGATATGCCCCTTAGTGACTTGAGGGGTCACCCTGGAACCCTGAGTTGTGATTATTTCTTGAAGTGTCCACCACCCCAAGTAATAGTAATACAATTTCTTACATCAAAGAACCAAAATGGTTTTATGTATTTTGGCATGGATCTCTGAGGGCATCCTTTGGATCCTTTTGCAGCATCTAGAAGGGTCACAATTGCTTTTGAGCCTCGAAAATGGAGGTTTAATATAGATCCCTGCATCGAATCCTCAACACAAATGACTTCTGAATATCCACATTGCTTTAGGTACAATTGCTTCTACTTTTGACTGATTCATGGACACCCTGACAAGAGACCTCAGATTACCCAAATAAGCTGACTGTGACTCCACTTTTTTCAGTTGTATCACGTAAATTATTATCTCCCACACTTTAGTAGCAACATGTTTACTTATTGTTTATGATTTTTATTTTTTTAGAGTTTTATATTGCACAAACTAGACCCGAGACATTGGGGATCAGAGCGCTTTACAAGAGCACCAGTTTTGTTACATGAGGACACATTCATTCGTTTTTTTGTTAGGCACGGGGAGATTAAGTGATTTGCCCAGAATTACAGGATGTTGAGCGTCGTTGCTGAGACCCGAACCCTGTTCCCCAGGGTTCGGGGTCGACCACTCTAGCCATAAGGCTACATCCTCTCCCTGAAAATTGCTAAGATGCCATACAGATAAAAGGTTAATTAGACAAAATATTGAGTTTAAAATGTTGGGAGACATAAATATCTGAAATTAAATATAGTGACCCACAAATATTGTGATGCACTAATATCGTTGACAAGAATATCCTCTTTTTGAGGTAAGTAATATTATTTTAAAGACTATTGACGTTTTTAATATTGTTTTCAGTAATATGGGGGGTCATTACGATGGCGGTGAATCCGCCAATGGCAGCCTGCCGGTGGCTGGTTCACCGCCATCGTGCGGCCACTATCCGCCCATCCAGATCAGAGAGCGGGCGGAGTGCTGGTGGATGGAAAGCCCATCCACCACGAGTCCAACACAGGCAATCGTTACGATTGCTAGTCGGACCTGGCCAGCATACCCAGAAAGGTGGCGGTGCCTAGCAGGCACCGTCCGCCACATTAGGATGCAGCATCCCCACCAGCCTTTGAATCGCGGTTCAAGGGCTGGCGGGGATGTACTTTGGGGGTCCGTTGCGGGCCCCCCTTGTGCAGGCGCAATGTCATTGTGCACTTGGGGGGCACCTATGGTGGTGGTGCCTCCACGTAGTGCAGGGAAATGCACAACCTGCATTTTTAACATTGTGGCGAGTGCTGGAGCCAGCAGCACCTGCCGCAATGTTAAAAATGCTTTTAGCGGCCGCCACAGTGGCAGTTGTATTGTAATTTGCTTTGTAATTAGCCCCATCATTGTACAAATTATGTTTTAGTTGACATATTACTTTTATGTGATATTATTTATGTAAATGTTATTAACAATTTAAAATACAGCTTGTAATGTTAAGGGATTTTGAATGTTTTATTTGCTCATTAATAGTAATCGATAGTATTGTAGTGGGTTGTTAGATTTGTACGTGCATGGGTGGTAAGTTATTTAACCAATAATTAATTATAAATTAATCATTTAATTTATTTATAATTATGTAGTTTATGGATTTTAAAAATGTAAATTATGGAATGCTTATTTTTTTGTTTATTTTCCGTGTGGGCTGCTAGGTTTGTAAGGGTCTAGGGTGGAAAGTTAATCAATAATCAAATAACAATTATGTATTAATTGATAATAATTTTGTTGAATAGTAATTATGCAAATTGATTAATTGTTTTTTAAAAAAAGATAAATGCGTATATTTTCATGTACACTAATAATTTTTATGTTGAGTTTGATATTTTTTTCTACATTCATAGGGTTGCTCATATATCTAATGTGTTTGAAGGGAAGTACCTTCCCGACTCTTGCTTAGACTGACTGCAGTAGGAATAGTAAAACGAATCTCTTCACAGTTCAACACTTTCCATACAGATGTGCTGTTGGGAATTGAACCCCTCCGAAATCCAATGCTTTCCCCTGCTGTAGCACAGACTGGAGAGGAAATACTAAATTTTACCCCTCTGAAATCCAGCACTTTCCCTACTGTTGCGCTGTTTGGCATGGGTATAGTAAATGTAACCTCTCAGAAATACAACAATTTACCTGCTGTTGCTCAGACTGTAGTGGGAACTCTTTCCCTACAGTTTTACTGTTGGGAGTGGGAATAGTTAATTTTCCCCCTCTGAAGTGTAGCTCTTTCCCTGCTGCTGTTCAGACTGGATTGGGAATAAATATAGTAACTTTCACTCCTCCAAAGTCCAGCACTTTCCCTACTGTTCCTTAGACTTGAGTAGAAAGAGTAAATTTACCCCTGCAGAAGTCCAACACTTTTCCCACTTCTGCATAAATTAGAGTGGGAATATTATATTTAATATTTTTAGACTCCAATATTTTTCATAATATTCATTCAATAGATTTTATAGCATTAATAGTTTAAAAGAAATATGTTATACTAATTGATTTTATCTTAAAATTAATTTTAATATTTATGGTATTTTTAATAAATGTGTTTTATGGAGTTTTATATACATCCTCAAAAGCAAAGCATGAGCGCACTCTCAGGACACGGAAAAGTTGGAGCAAAAGTAGATTTAATTCACCATCTTCCCATTACGTGTTTCGACTGGCCAGCAGTTCTGATCACATGGGAACTCTCCACCAATACTGTGCATATAAATGACTGTGAACTAAACATCCATAAAGGACCTAAATGGTAAAAGGCAAGTAAAATGGAGTGCTGTTTGATATATATATATCACAAAACTCACTGTAGTCTTCCAAGTAGAAACAACAGCACTTGTGATCAAGGGACAGGGTCCTGAAACACCAAATTCTTGCCAATAAATTACTGCTTCAGAAGTCAAGTTGGTTAGTCCGTGGTTGCTGTTGTTTCTCCTTGGAATACTACAGTGAGTTTTGTGCTGTTTGGAGGCTCGCCCCCTCACCACGGACCGCCGCCGTATGGCGTTTTCAGTGCAGAAGCTGTTTTATATATATATATATTTTTTTTTTATATAATATGTCTCAATGAATTTAGGCAATAAATAAAATATAAAAAAATATAAAGCTCCAAAGAACACATTTAACAAAAATGCTTTAAATATTAAAATAAATGTAAAAATAAAATCAAGTAGTATAAAATATTTTAAGAAAATTAACACTCTGCTTTAGAGACCAAGGACCCATGAGATGTGGTGCGTGTGTCGGCGGAGCACACCAGAATTCCAGAATTATCAGTCCTCAAGAGCAAAGCATGAACGCCCTCTCTGGACACGGAAAAGTTGCAGCAAAAGTAGATTTAATTCATCATCTTCTCATAAGACCTCACAACTAGGGTGGTATACCTTGGCTTCTTCAAACACGAGTTTTGATGTTGTTATTGAGTAGAACTATCAGTTGCAACGTAATCTTGGACATGTCCTCTCCCTTTGTTATTCACCATGGTGTTAACAACCATGAGTCTATTGATTGATATGTATCCTGTAAATACATTTCAATAGTGGCTATTGAATTGGAATACCATTCCCTACCCCAACGCTCCATCTAGACCCGCCAGATTCAAAAATCAACTATCTAATCCAGACATTCTCACCCTCCTCCGAGACTACAACGCCTCGCAATCGTCCAGCTCAGTCCCTGCTAGAACCTCTCAAACAGTCCCTACTAGATCCTCACAAACAGCCCCCTTAAATGCCCCCTAACTCGACCCACCCCAAGCATGGCAACATGGAACCCATACAAAGCATCACTTCCAACCCTCATAGAGTGCCCAGACCCAATGACTTAAACACTAATAACCTCACGCAGTTCCACACTACACAGCCCTCGCCCACTGCCCACAAATCACACCTGAAATGCATGTTACTTAACTGTAGATCAGCGGTGAAACATGCCACGGACCTTGCAGACCTCATCCTAGTCCAAGATCTTGACCTCCTTATCCTCACCGGAACTTTGCTCACCGACTCCTCAGGCCCCATCCTTGACATTTTTGTCCCTCCCAGCCACAACATTATCAGACTCGACCGAGTTAAAAAACGGGAGGTGGCATAGCCTGTATCTACCGCAACTCTCTCTCTGCAAAACAGTCCCCTTCAGCTAATCTCTCATCCTGTGAAAACGTATGTATAGAAATCACTGGCCCTCACAGACCCTTATGCAGTCTACACATCTTCTACCACCCCCCAGGAGATAACCTCCCTCTTATTGAACAAATTATGGAAATCATCTCCTCCAACCTGAGCCGACACTGCCCCCAGATCTTCCTTGGTGACTTCAATCATCATTGGAATGACCCGCATGGTCAGGTGGTTAACACTTTAAAAAACTTCCTAACTGATATCTCCCTGACCCAAGTCTGTGACTCGACCCTAGATCTAATCATCTCCAACCCCAACTCCATGGATCTCAAATCTATTCTCCCCTGTGACTGGTCGGACCATCACTATATCAACTTCCTTATCCTTGAAAGCTGGAATTCCAAAAGTTCACAACCACTAAAACTAAAACAGTGGTAAAAGATCGCTCCATAATGCAAACGTAAATGAGCTCATATCTCACTGCAATATCTCCCTACCTCCACCTGCAAACATGACTGACGTTTACGACCTCACCGAGCACTATAACAACGCCATGTTGTCTGCCCTGAATGCAACAGCCCCCCTTCAACTAAAAAGAATACCCATCAAAGACTCCAAACCATGGTTCAATGACAGCCTAAATGCTGACAGACGCAGCCTAAGACTAGCTGAACGCACCTGGAGATCCACCCCATTCACTGACCTTCTAAAAACTCTAAGACTAAAAAGAAGTAGATACAACAAACTCATTAGAACGACGAAAGTTACCTTCTTCAAAGCCCAACTTGACAAAGCCAAGTATCGCCCTAAACGGCTGTTTGAGCTCATTAAAACACAATCCAACAACACCTCTATCCAATCTCAGCTCATCTCTCGCCCTCAGCCAAACTGAGATGCTGACGCTGACTTCTTCCTTGAAAAGGCGAATAAGTACGAATCAGATCTAAAGTCTGCTTTACTCAATCTCTCACCCTCTCCTGACTCCTCTTTACCCATGCCCCTTCCCACGCCTACCTGTCTCTCCCCAAAAAACAATGCCTCTTGGAGTCAATTCACACCCCTCAATGACATTGACATCCTCAACATACTCTCGACCATGAAACCTTCAAATTACTTCAAAGACCCCCTTCCCCCCAACTTCTATAAAGAAATGATAGGATCACTAGTATCGCTCTGGTCCAAGATCATCAACGCCTCAAGGTGAGATACCTGACTGCCTGAAGGCTGGCCTAGTGCTCCATATTCTCAAGAAACCCTCGGCGGACCCTGAAGAATTGAATAACTACTGACGAATCACAAATATCCCTACCCTTGCTAAACTACTGGAGAAATGTGTAAATGATCAACTGCGCTAACACATTGAGCAATTCCAACTTCTCAACCAATTCTAATTGGGCTTCCAGACTAGCCACAGCACCGAAACGGCCATCACTCATAGTTTGGATGATGCTCTCACTTTGCTTGACCAGAATGAAGCTTGCCTATTAATTCTACTCAATCTCTCATCCGCATTCGATACTGTCAAACATAACAATCTACTCAACCTCTTGGAATGCAGGATGGGGCTCTCAGGTACGTCCTTAAATGGTTTGCCTCTTTCCTCAACAACAGAACGCAAAGTGTCAAATCCAATCAGACTCTATCTGACCCCAGTCCCAGCACCCTAGGTGTCGCCCAAGGGTCCTCACTCTCCCCCACGCTCTTTAACCTTTTCATTGAACCACTGACTTTAATCCTCAAAGCATCCAACATCAAATATCACATGTATGCGGATGACACCCGACTGTACATGAAAATATCCTCCCCCGAAGATATCAAGTCACTTAACAGAACCCTGCTCAAAACCCTAAACTGGCTAACCTCCAACCATTTCAAACTAAACGCCCTTAAAACGGAATTCCTCCTCATCTCATCCACTAGGCAATCCCCCACTGTTGTGAAGCATCTATGTAACCTCACCGCTCTCAGTTGCACACCACACATCATTGATTCCACGAAATCTCTGGGAATTGTGTTAGACCAAAGGAGCGAACTTCCATCTGAGCATCCTAAGAAAACTCAAACCCTACCTCCTCCAAAACAACTTCAAATCGGTGGTGCAAGCACTAGATATCTCTATACTAGAATACGGCAGCGCTACTCTATGCGGACTGCCGAAACTCAGTTCAGCCCCATCAGAGCATCCCTGAATGTGAGTACTAGACTCATCACCGGCTCCAAGAAGACCAACCACATCTTGCCGGACCTGAAATCGCCCAACCGGCTTCCTTTCGAGGCAAGGACACATCTAAAAATTGTGTGTATGACCCATAGAGTACTACACTTCAATACCCCACTCTACCTGTCAAACAAGCTGGAACTCTCTGGTGGCTCCCGGCCCTCAAGGAGCACCAGACCTCTGCTGCTTAAACCAAAGATATTTAATAAACTTAAAACCTACAATCGTACATTCTCTGGCATTGCCCCAAGAATTTGGAACTCACTACCAGTGGAAACAAGACTGATTCCCTCATCATTTGCCTTCAAAAGTTAAAGCTCTACTAATGAACACTGTGCTAAACTAGAAGCTTTTCTCCTCCTACCTCGATCCTGATTAACTGCTATACCTACATCTCAATTGTTGCGGCCCATAGTCGCCCGCCACAATGTCCTTATTTGCTCCTGTTGTTTATTGCCTGACTTGCTTACTTCTCTCCCTCAGCTATCTTACTATGCCTTCCACAACCGTATGTAAAGCGCTCTGATACCCGATTGGGTCATGTTCACGCTATACAAAACTTTAAATAAATAAATAAATACATTTGCCCGATGCATTTTACTTGGCTTTTACCACGTAGGTCCTTTATTGATGTTTAGTTCACTGTGTGGCAATCGAAATGCATAATGAGAAGATGGTAAATTAAATCTATATATCTATATAGATAAACTATTCAAAATATATATGTGTGTATGTTTGTGTGCTTTTATAGTATATATTTATAAAATTATTTTATATGACATTTTTACATAAAAAATATTTAACATCTACTACTCTAAACTCTATTTATATTTAAAATCAATATTTTGGTATATTTTTGGACGATATTAGTATCAACAATATTATTTTCTAATATTTTGGTACTTATCATTATAAGTATAGGAGCACGATATTGTGGTAAACAATATTTTAGACAAAATATTTTTGTCTATATTGTTTACTATGATATTGTGTCAGTGATCCACCAGGTTTTCGTTTTTTGAGCCTTAACTTGCAAAAGAGCAGCGGCGCATGCCTGGAACTCAGAAACTCCATGACACAAAGCAATAACACTCAATAAAGGTCGTTCTCCAGTCTAAGTTGTATCTTTAAAAGTTTAAACGTATTTATTTACAACAATAAACTGTACAGTAGCAAAACTAAAGCTAAACACAGACAGAAGAGTCCAACACCTTCTGAGGCTGAGATATGACTCCAGATTTATAATGTATATGCAATGTTGCCATAGTTAAAATAATAGGAATCCCTGGACACTGGACACTGTTATCCTATGGGGAAAGATCATGAGCTATCAGCTGTCATCTGAGGCATATTTGTATTGTAAACGTAAGTGCCAGCCTGGATGCTACAATTGTTTCAAGTGAAAGTTGACACATTACATCTTTTATTCTAATTTCTCAGCAACTGACCTTCAAACTATTTTCTCTTCGCAATGGAAGCAAGGAGGAGCAACTCAGTGGTGTGAACATAGCTTAGAAACTGCCAAAAGTGTCACAAAGCTCAAAATGTTTTACAAATTGTCATTTCCGTTTACACTCCATATATGTGAAAAATTAAGGGCCTGATTACAACTATGGCGGTCCATATGACAGCCACAGTCGCGGTGGCGGTCCGAGCACTGCCACACTGCAGCACAACCCACCGCATTCTGAGTGTGGTCGTCTGACCACGACAGAACCGCTGCAACCGAGGTTAGCCCGCCATGGAAAGGGTGGCGGGGAGGCAATCAGGGCCCCCTGTTGCCTCAGTGCATGGGAGTGAATGTAGGGGAGCACACGTTGTGCCCCTATGTATTTTGGAATCCCCAGTTCCTGCAGGGGAAGAAATGCACGACGTGGTGCATTTCTTCCTGTGCCGGAACGTGCTGAGGTGGTCCCCGGTCAGTGCCTTTATAAGGCTCTCCTATGAGCCATAGAAAGGCAGCACCGTCCCCCAGCCCTGGATTCCAATCGCAATGCGGCAGGCGGTCTGATTATGGGTGTGGTGGTCCTCCCGCAGAACACTGCCGTGGCGCTCCGCGGGAGGACCTTCAAACTCGTAATTAGGCCCTAAATGTGAACTTAGGATGTTCTCTGGTCATCCTCAGTAGACTTGACACTGCATAATGTGATGGAAGGAGATGTAAAAAGTGTTTCAGAAGAATTCTTGCAAAGGAAGCAAAGTGCATGAGTCCCGTTAGTGAGGCTGTTTCCACTTAAGTCTCAGAAGGAGGAGCAGTGTGTTTAATGTCTATAGCTGTTGAGCCTGAGGGTCAAAGAGATGCTTCAAACATGGTGCAGTAAGTGAGACCTGACTAGAGTGGAAGGGCAGCCATATTTACCAATGATGGATGTAGTTGAGAGTACCCCACTTTTGCTGTGTTACTCATTGTAAGTTTTGAATTGGGTTTTCAAGTTTGGCGATTGATACTAGAGTGGAGGTTTCATCTGAAGGAGTGTGTTGCTGCAGAATTGTGCGGGTAGGAGCTCGAAGGCCAGGTAGCTTCCAGATAGGCAAGTATTTAAGTATATTGGATGGTCTTGTCAACTATGTGGCAGGAAGGTGTGGATGGGGTGGGAGGATGAGTACAACAATGCTTCTTAAGCAGCAGCAGGTAGCAGGCATCAAACCAAAATATCAAAGCAAATAGTCATTTCAACTGACTGGGGCTCACACAAAAAAATGCTAATTTGGAGCAATCTGCTAAAACATGCACATTTTGGTCAGTATATATATATATATATGTTCACCTAATACAAGTCAATGTGAGAAGGTCATGCGACACCAATTAATTAGTTTCAGCAGAACCTTATCTAACATGCAAATGTCTGGAATCTTTCATCTAGGAAGCACCTGAACAACCTTGTTAGGAATATATCATTCATATCCACACATACTGACTCTATTCTTCACACAAAATCCTGCTTTCCTTGCAAGGTTTGGAAACGAGGTTGTTCTTGCTAAAATGTGCAATGTCCTTCACGAGGCATAATGGCTCCTGTGCCTACCTTGGCAAAGTTGTCAGTGAACACAATGCAGTATAAAGCTTTGAATCAGATTTAAATTATTGCTTTCCAGCTGCATGGTAGTGTAATACGTTTTATGCACTTCTTTTTATAAATATGTTGAATGTAATCATTTCCCTTTACACATATACTTATAGAATGATAAAATATGTTTTTACATTGGAAAAGGTGAGACTTGTAATAGTGTGAGGTGCACTTTTTGGTGGTTCCTCCAGGTGTGGTTTTTAGATATGACTCTGAGGGATAAGGAACAGCCAGGTCTCGATGATCACGCTCTTAGCATGTTTGTCTTGAATATCTGTACTATGCACCAGAAGAAGTTACAGGATTTGACATTTGGGACTGAAAACGTTGCACTGGCTAGTCTCCTGTTGCTACTGGTTGGGGTTCCAATCCACAGATTTCTTGTGCAACATCTACATCTACACACTGCCTTTTTATACCAGGAATTGGTGATTGTATATTGGTATTCTAAAGTTTATGGTTCCACTTTTACATATTTGATATTATTCCTAAGCATAGCGGGACCTTGAGATGACTTGGTTACCACCCCAGGGAAATTTACTTGTAACCAGTCAGGGAATACCATACCATGTTTGGATCCCATTTCAAAGACTTATTGCTTGGACCCAATTGCCTACAGGGAAATGTAAAAGCAAGTAAATGATAAGTTGCAATAGTCCAACTGAGTAAACGCATACAAAAGAATGAATGTTGAAAGCTACGTTTTCATCTACTTAGTTACAATACACATTTGATTCATTTGCAAAAAGAAAATTGAAAGTTGGTCAGATTGTCAATATCATAAAGATCGAATGTATGTTTAAACAAGCATTGGCATAGCCAATAGGTCTCGCTTTTGGGACCTTATAAGTGTTTAGCCATGCAACAGTTGCATAACTAAATACTAAATAACTAAAGACTGAAGTCCAAAAAGCGAGACCTATTGCCTATGCCAATGCTTGTTTCTGTTTATTACTGCTCATTAGTAATGGCGGCGCACGGGTGCCACCATTACTACATAGAAGTAATAAACAGGAAAAAAAAACCTGGCTCACGGAGAACATCAAAGCGGCCGTGCGGCCGTGAAAGTGAAAGTGATCGTGATCGCGATCAAACATTAAAGCAGCCGCGAAAGTGAGGCACGCACATGCACTGTAGCTCTAGGCTACAGTGGTAGCACTTTTTTGAGCCCTCACAAAAAGCCTCGCCAGAACAGCGCATGCGCTGGGTCAGGCGAGACCTAAAAAATGGCATTCATGTGTGTGTTTGTGCATAGGTGTAGGTGTCAAGAGCCCCATGTCTTGTATGTCTCAAATATCACCAGAGGTATTACTGGCATCTTAGCCAATATAACTTTGTCTTCAAATAATGTTTGTGGCTTTTACCATTGTAAAACTCAGGAACCCTTGAAAGCATTGGCAGGGTGCCAATAGCCAAATATAAAAGTGTGCATTTGACCTCTGTACAACATGTGTGGGTCTATATGCAGTGCCTTTGGAGGTAACAATCATAGTATCTGCTGTTGCAGCAGGTGTAATTCTGAAACACTACTCTGTTGGTCATTATTTTTTATTCTAGGCAGTACACACTTCAGCCTTTCTTTGTTTACTGATTAGGAGTTGCATTTCTCTGGATAATATAATTGAAACATTGGAGATGGTGCTGAGGTGAAAGAGAGTGTGATACAACGCATGTACGAGTTATGAACTAGAGAGAAAAGAGAGAGTTTAACAGAGGAATGATGTTGGCTAGGAGGCACCATTTCATTCTGGTAGCCCCGATAGGATACTTCGCGCATGTAACCCTCGGGGTAGCCCACATTCTGAGAGCTACCTGGGGCCCCTCTCAGGCATATCCTGAGATGGAGACCCAGGTTCCCTGAGACTTCAAGAGTTTCTGTGAACCAATATTCCTTCCTCATTAGATTCACTGCTGGATGGGCAAAAATTACCTGGTGAACTGCCAAGAATCCATTAAATTAGCAAGCAGCATTGAGGTAATGAGGCATTTCTACCTTGTGTTCCTGTTGGGTTCCTCTGTTCATCAGGCGGGACTGTAAGAAGGTGTTGTATGAGAAAGACAATGGCCATAAAATGTAGAATGTCCTAACACCAGAAAAAAAAGCCTGTCCGACACAGACAGAATCAGAAGTGTGAGACTTTGTTTCAATGAAAGAACCTGTTTAACACATTCACAGAAGGAGTCCCCACAGCCACAGGGAAGAGGTTCAGGTAAAGTTAAGTATTGTTTGCACGCACGTGGTATAGCAGTAGCACATTTCAGGTAAAAACTATGTTGTTTTGTTTTACTCAAACCAAGCTTTCAGAAGCTTATTGTAAACTGTCACTTCACTGAATGATAGTGTTAACATACTCAGGATTAAATACAAACATATTTTAGGACAAGTAAAGAGGGAAGTATAAATAAGGGCCTGTCAAGCTGAATCTTCAATCTGTGTCCTTCAGGTGCCTATTAAATTTACATAAATGTTTTAGGATAGGATAGGATAGGATATAGGTTTTTAAAGCGCTCGAATGCCGTAGCGTCTTGGCGCTGGTAAGTGTGGGGGTGTATCAGTCGTAAGCGAAAACTATCTTAAAACACCCAAAACACCCAAATAGGTGGTGTGGGCAGCTCTTTATTATTGTTAGTGCAGTTCGCTACACACATTATATTCAACAATGCCTTAGCATATCATGCTTGTGATGTACGCTTGCACCTACAATAGAGGTTATAGGCGATGCGGAGGCACGTTTTGTAAATAAAGTAATTATTTCCAGCAGTTTAAATTTGCTGAGGGCATGTTCATGAGTCTATATATGTTAAGTCGTTCAAAATATTCAGGTCAACTTAGCTACAGACACATTTCTACAAGAGTGACATTCCACCTCTAATTATACTCAATATAATATGAAAACCTAAAATTGGTAAAATGGGACTATTATGTTTGTTGTTAAGTTGCAGTATAGATAGTGTCAACATAGCTCCTTCACTACACGGGCAGGGAGTGCCTTTATTTTTGCTGTCTGTACATGCATTGTCTGTGAGAAGAGGTGACTATTTGTGTATTGATCTGTGCATAATAGCCACTAACTGCCTTCAGGGCTGGACGGTGAACCAAAACCGGCCCTGGCAAACTGCTCGGCCGACCCCCAGGGGGCGGTAGGGGGTGCGGCCGAGCTCTTTGCAAGGCCTGGTTTCGGACAATTTTGTTACACGGGTGGCGGGGATTGCAGACCTGTGGTAAATAAAATGGCCCCAGGGGCCCAAAACCAGCCCCCGCCCTGGCGGCCCACCAGGGAAATGCCTGGAGCTCTGTACTGCCGGTCCTACCTTGGCTTCCTTGCTTTTTCTGCATGCGTGGATCTGTCCCTCTATGCTTTCTGACGCAACGTGCATACACTAAGCAAATGACAGGCCTTTTGGTGTTGTCAAATCTTGTTTTTCATGTGTGTTCACTATGTGGCTTGGCTGTTTCTCCAATGCTGTTAATTCTTCGATGTGCCTGCCTCTGTGGTGGTTCCTTCCATCTCGCAAGGCTATGCTTAATTTACTTTCATGGTACCCTCCCTGTTGTGGCTGTTTCTATTTTAGTGTACCTTGTTGTGTGTTCTGAGAGCACCAGCATCTGCAAGGCAGACCAATGTCCAATTTAAAGTGCTACTCAAAACTGCAGAAGATGACGTAACATCCAATACCTAAAATAGAGTCTTGAATTTGAAACATTTAAAACAAGGAATCTCTGGTGTAAAAATACATATCACTAAACCTACCGCATGTACCTTTACTTAATCCAGTAGAGCTTCAATGTCACTCCATAAACCTATATCACCATTTTAAACAGTATTTAAGTTTACTGTGGGAACATTTACTTTCAGTCTGACGTTAATTAAAAGGATGAAAATTAACCGATAAATTGCACATCAGAATTCTACAGATTTTGGAAATAACAGTAATCTCCGTTTGAAACTATTTTTTCTTTTCATTTAAATAATTGTATATATGTGCAGAAGACCCATCTTGAAACCAATGCATTAGTAAATAATTGGTTAATTAATACAACAGCCATGAGTACAAGTTATTACCTAATGCAGTAACGTCCTAAAGCTATAATATTAACAATGCTGAGGACATTTTCTGTTCTGTGAGGGAGACACACTGGGGTACTGATTAGGACTATAGGCAGGGGCGTAACACAGGCCCCCGCAGCCCCCGCGGTGCGGGGGGGGGCCCCGAGCTGCAGGGGGGCCCCTCAACACAATACTCGGGCCCAAGACCTCTGAATTAAATCTGGAGTGGGGGCCCCTCCGTGTACGTGGCAGGTGGGTCCCCTCAACTTTCGTTACACCACTGACTATAGGTGGCATTTATTACACTTGATAAATAGCAATACCACGGGGTACGTTATTTAACGAGTGTGATAAATTCACCTTAATATGATTTGGTGGGGAATAACATGCAGATTTGAACATTTAACGCTCCAAAATCTGCATGATACGGTAAATACCGTATGGTTTTCCCCAGTTAATTTTCAGAAGGTTTGGCCTGAAGCAATTTAATGGAGATTAAGTTATTTAACACATCCGCTAATTATTGGATGCTCTAAATACCTAACAACTCATAATTCCAGCAGGGACTTAGCTTCAGGGGGGTTGTTTGGGGTGTTATACCCAGTGGCAGTTGCTCCCAAATAGCATTATTGGGGCGGGAAGGGGGGGTTAAAAAAAAAATAAAAACGCCTGCCGCCTCTCCTCGGTCCTCTGCGTCCTCTCCCTTCGTTCTGCTTAACAAGGAGAAGGAACAGGAAGCACCCACCCAGGCTCCCCTGACCAATCACAATGTTGCAATGCAGCATTGTGATTGGTCTGAGCGCCGAACCACAGCGCTCTGCCAGGGAATGGGTGCCTGGGGCATGTTCCTCACCCAGGCTGTAATGCAGCCTGGATGGAGAACATGCAAAGTGTGCATGAGTGTTTGGCCGGCCCAAAAGAGCCAGACAATATTCATGATCACTTGGAGTGAGCAAACCCCTCCTCCCCTGTCCTGCTCTGTGAGCAGAGCAGCCCTGCCACGCCCACAAAGCTGCTGCAGCACAGTAAATGATAATAACATTGCGTTATCATTTCATTTTTCCTTTTTTTGCAGTGCTAAAGGCAGTGGAGCGATGCTCCTCCCGCCCCTGGTTGCATTCCCCTAACAAATGTATTTTTTGATAAATACTTGGGTACAGATGCTTTGACTTGGGTTTTATGAGATGTCAGTTGGATTTCTGCAGAATGCCTTACATACATAAACAAAAGCGCACACACACTCTCTAACTCTGTTTTGAAAGTCCCCAAAATTTTTATTTGACAAAATATTGTTTCTCTCACTTAGTACTCCCACCAATCCACATTCATCTCCCTTTCCACTGCCCCTTATGCCTCTCATGTGCCGTGCTCGTCATATAATGTATTTAAACATTATATGCCAGCGTGATTGTTGGAAAATCTGAAGCTCACCCCCCAATCTTACTGACCAAGCCTCGCCCCTAAATTCCACCCGGTGCAGGTCGGGATTAACCGCCCAAACCGTAATCAGGCCCTAGGGAACAGAAAGGGGGTAGACAGCTGCATAAGACAAGGAGACGAGTGCGCAAACATATATTGGGGCTGAGTTATCCTAGTGTAAACCACCTATAAAATGTTAAAAAATGAATTCACATTGTGCACACAAACTGCTCCTATGCAACAAAGTTTGCGTTTAATGTTGACGTGTAGCCAAGAAATCTTTTGTGACGAGTGCCTTAAATGAGCGTCTACTTGCCTTTTTAATGCAGGATATCATAACTTATCAGGGCTGCAGTGCTCTTAATTGAGAGGAGCCCATCTTCTGAGAGGGCAAACAGGGACAGTGAGATAAATTAGGTGCACTTATTGTTCTCCATATTCAGTCCATACTGAAGAGATGCCTTCTAATTTTCAAAACTATTGATTTTAAAGACAATGAACGAGATTGAGCGAAGGATAACGCTGAGTGATTCTAAAGAGAAGTGTATAATTCATAAAGCCGTACAGATTAGAGTTCGGCTTCTTTTCAACATGTAGCCCTATGCACACACATTTACACGCAACTTTTACATAAGAACACAAAAACACTGTCCAGGTAAGGAGGATTGGTGGGTAGGTGAGCCAAAATACTCTTCAATTACAGCAGAATTTATGAATTCAACTTTTCGTGTGGATTGGATTTTCAGGCTGTAAAGATAATTATCAGATCCTTCTCCTCGGATGTTTTCCCTTGACAACTTTCAGAAGATGAAACCTATCAAAATTTATCAGGGAAAAAAGCCCCATACAAAAGGCAATAGGAGGAATGCT
This sequence comes from Triturus cristatus, assembly GCF_964204655.1. Lineage (NCBI taxonomy): Eukaryota > Metazoa > Chordata > Amphibia > Caudata > Salamandridae > Triturus > Triturus cristatus. The sequence goes on from NC_140590.1 coordinate 1,581,758,316, forward strand.
TGCAATACGTCTAACCACTGGCAATAGTTTGGCATAACATTCCAACCCATTGTTCTTTGCACACCATGCCTCCTTTGTTTGGACCCAGCCATATGCAAATCAGTTTTAACTTTGCTCCAATCGAACAGTCCAGCCCAAATTGACAGGCCAGGTCAAGGCGGGGGGTATTAGTGAAGGTCTGCTGGGCTAATTATGAACAGCGGATGCCCCAGGTGATCTGGAAGTGGCCCGACTAGGTCCAGCTCCCTGGCCGGATGGAGCGGGGCGACCAGGGGGAGAGGAGAGTCAGGTCTCAGCATCCCGTGCGCAGGAGCGGATAGTGACATGTGAAAGTGTTGGAGTGAATTAAGAGAAGCAGGTCTTGGAGCTCACAGATGGCTTGCTGGAATACCTCAATAATAGCCCTGTACCCCGGTCAAATTACTGTAACTACCACTTTCAAATGTTAATAGCTGCTCCTGGTAGGGGACGCCAGAGCATCTCGCAGTGAGCAGGATGCAGCATGTCCTTAATTCCTAGACATCGCAGTTCTAGCCGATGCGGTTGCCTGAAAAGCCTAGTCCCTTGACGTGCTCGACTTTATAATTTCGTAAGTGACAGCCTTTCCTCTAACATTGGCGCATTGACAATAATCGCATTTTCAGTCATAATAATAAAGCACACATGTAGTGATGTTTCACACTACCCGCCAACATCAACCCAATTTATCTAGTTTATGTTAAATGGAAATCAGTTGAAAAAATCATGTTTGTTTAATAAAATAAATGAAAACAAAAGTACTTACTGACATTGGTTTCACAGGAAGGTCCCGGAGACGCAGGACCAGCATCCGGTTGGTGCCTTCAGAGAAGGAAGGCACTCCACTATTCTGTTCCCAGAAAACCAAGGATCCTGAAGTGAAGAGTCAACAAACCTAATCACTACTGGGCCTGCTCTCATGCTGCTTTCAGCATGCGAGTAGTGCCATGATTGGTCAGAGCAGGCTAACACAGTGCTCCTTTTTGGTAGGGGTGGGCGGAATTACCGGAAGTGCCTTTTGCCAAATATCGCGAAACGGCACAAAATCTCCGCGATCACGCGATATTTCGCGTGATCGCAGAGATTTTGCTTCCGGGTGGGGTTTCATAGTGGGAGAAAGGGCGGGAAGACGTTGTCCGCTGCAGGTGTGTGGGGCGGGGCTTCCATGCAGTTCACATGCCTCTTGTTTAGTGCCAGAGACCGATCAGAGCAGCAGACGAGCAGACAGAACCTCCTGGTGTCAGGAACTACACGGGGATTGCGCTCGAGAAAGTCATGGCTGCACAGAGCTCCATCAAGGACCACAGCTAATTTTTGACGGTAGATATGGAGAGAAAAGCACAGCCCACCACGGCGCCGACGGGCCCCCTCGAGTCAGCTGTCCATCATAGTGGGGGAAAGGGCGGGAAGACGTTGCCCACCGCTGGTGTGTGAGGCCCGGCTTCCATGCAGTTCACATGCCTCTTATTTAGGGCCAGAGACCGATCAGAGCAGCAGACGAGGAGACAGAACCTCCTGGTGTCAGGAACTACACGGGGATTGCGCTCGAGAAAGTCTTGGCTGCATAGAGCTCCATCAGGTAAGGAGTCGCCAGGACCACCGGTAATTTTTGACGGTAGATATGGGGAGAAAAGCACACCTGCCCAGCCTCGACCTAGCTCCCGAATGTTTTGTTCTGATTAAAGCTTTACTGAATTTGTTCAACTCGATGACAATTTCCGTTCCCTCACGGAAATTGCGACAATTCGACATTTTGGCGTTCCGCGCGGAACGCGAAAATGTCGAATTGTCGCAATTTCCGCGGGCGGAACGGAAACTGTCGCCCACCCCTACTTTTTGGACTAGGAGCCTGTGCCTGCAGGCCGCCTGGCTGTTGGACATCTAGTATTGGTGCGGGCTGAAGTGCGTATGCTTGGCTGCCTGTCGCAAGACAGCCAGCCAATCTGACATCCGCACTTTAGGCAAGTCATTCCTGCTGCAAATTAGCAGCAGGAATGGTCCCGCCCCCGAGACGAGACACAATGAGTACACTTTACTAAAATTATCATGTCCATTGACCATTTTATCAAATTTACTTTTGCTGTAGCTGCTGCACTCACAGAAGGCGAGGCAACTCTCCTCCATCCTAAAGGAAGAACCGCCGCTGCCCACGCAGGTCCTGAGAAGGGTCTGGTGTGCGCTCGGACCCCAGTGGGCTGGCTGGGAGATCGGTGGGCCCCTCTTGGGGACAGTGGGGATGCAGGGGGCCCGGTCTTGACTGCTGCACTTGGCCACCATCTTGAGGGAGCTGTCAGACCACGGGCATCACGCTGCCTCCTGCTCCCGAGGGGCTGGACTGGGCCAGTAGCGACTGTGAGCGATCCTGCATAGGCGGCAGTGGAGGCCGGTTCTTGGAGTGACGATGACAGCAGCGCTGAGGGCTGTGCACTGGAACCAGGTGTAGGAGCACCTGGGGGACATCTTGCAATTCAAGATGCACATTGATTATCCTGTTGCAGACCGGTGGCCGGGGACTGTCTGGCGGAGTGGGAGCTGCCCAGTGGGTGGGTGACTGTGTGGCAGGCAACGGAGGGATGTGAGACCTGGTTCGGCCCGTCATCTTGTTGGTGGCAAATCTCTGTAGGAGCGGGGGCACCTGGAGGACTCTGCACTATGAGTGTGGTGACTACAACAAACCATTGTGGCCTTTGACTTATATACTTATATACTACTTATATACAAGGGCACCAGTTTGAGGGTCCAGTCTTATTTGTGGTCCTGGGGGAACTGGCCTGACCTGGGGTCTGGCGTGGCTGGACGCCATTGTGGGCCCCATATACCGAGAGGTGGAATAGAACAGAAGTGTGGGGAACGCTGCACTACCCCTGGGTCTTGACTGTGGCTGAGGTGCGGCAATAGGCTTAAGTCACAGTTTGCCACATGGGGGGGTTCCCCCAGAAAGTGATTGGTGTTGGATCTGGCCCCTGGCTACAACATATCTTAGTGCTCTACTGCTTGGCTGGGTGGATTTTGCCCCTATGTGATTCCCCTTGGTGTGTTGTGTACGAGAACACACCTGGACAGCTGGTGCTGGGGGTCACAACTTCACGGTGGTCCTACAAATAAAAGCTGGTGCCCCGGTGCTCTCCATGGGGGTCCACGGCTGGGAATGCACACATCTTCATGGGCTGTTGCTGGTAAGACTTCGCAACTCAGTTCCCATGTTGTAGCCTAGAGTTCCATGGGACTGCCCCGGAGGTGTATGGCTCCTGGCTGGGCCCATACTGTGCCTCCTGCCTGTTGTTGACGGGAGCCTGTGCATGGGGGGAGGTGTGGGGCCTCCTGTTTGATTAGCAATGGGGAAACATAGATAGCCAAGGGCTACACCCACTAACACCATTACTAGGTACACTACTCCAGCCGGCCTTCTCAGCGACTTGTAAGGCAGGGGGAGCGGACTCGGTTGCCGCTTCCCCGGAGCATGATCTCATGCTGATCTCCTATTCACGGGTCACATACAGCCTTGGAGCATAAAATCAAGAAAGTGTCCATTGATGTTAATTTGCTCCAAGCAGACTTACGTAAAGTAGCCGAGAAAGTGACAAATGCAGCGAGCATTATTGAAACACTCCAGGGTGAGGTGGCGGTTCAAAAGCAAGAGATGGCCAGCATGGCCATGGTCACCAGGGATCTAGAGGCTAAGTGGAGGATGAGGAGGGCCGCTACCACTGCAGTAACATTCGTCTGTTGGGCTTTCTGGAGCGGGTGGAGGGCACCTTGGCTGAAAACATTGTAGAACAATGGATGCGACAGAGGTTGAGACCACAGGTTCTTTTGGACATCTTTGTGATTGAGAGAGCACACGTGCGCTGGTGCCGCCTCTGCCTCAGGGGGCACCCACTCTGGTCTTTATAGAAAATGTTTTGCATTATAGAAACAGGGACTGCATTCTCAGGCAAGCAGGGAAAAACATACCAAGATATTATAAACACACGATTGCAAACTTCCTGAGCTACACTAAGAGAGTCCAAGAACAGCAAAAATCGTTTCTGGAGGTGAAGCAGAAATTGTATGCTATGAACCTGAAATGTATGTACCTTTATACTTCCAAACTTAAGGTCGTGTAATGGGAAGATGCACTTTTTTGAGCACCTGGAGAAGGTTTGGGACTGGTTGACGAAGTGGAAAAAGTTCCAGCTCTTAACTTTCTGGGCTAGGGGCCGTACCAGGGCGATCTTGAGGCATAGTGCCTGAAGGGATTGCTCAAGAGGGGTCAGACCTGGGGGGAATGGATCAGACTTGCACAGGGTCACAATAGTCAGGTCTGCCTGCACCTGCCTTGGATACTCTTGTGCCAGACACTCAGTCTGTCCATGCTAATTTAATCCTGGAAACTAATTTCACTGCTGAGTGACGCTTCCATGTGTAGAGTCTTATTTATGTTAACATAAGTCTCTTGAGCTGCCTGGGAGGTGGGGTGGTGGCAAGGGGGATGTTGTGGTCTGGCGGAAGACTCTGCACTTTGGCTGACCAGACCCTAGGTGGAGAGGTTGTACAGCAGAACCTTAGTCCTGAGATCATCTAATTGATGCAGTGCCTGGAGGGGCCACAAACTGTTCCTGTTCATGATATTCTGTTGAGGGATAAGGGAGGGTACTGATACATAGGGGTCAAGGTTGTGTGTATGGAACCGTCTAGATCCTTGATTGGGGAGGTGTAATTCCTGCCTGCTTGCAAGACCTTGGAGCTTTTTAGTGGTGGAGAGGGGTTGGGATACCTGTCCAAGTTGGATAGGTCAGGGTTTATGTGTTGTCCTGGCACAGGTAAGGTGGACTTACATAGGCAGATTACAATATGTTTGTCATGGGGTGGGGGGGGCTGTTCTTTGGTTTTGGATTGTTTACTCAGTATTTTCTTTTTTGCACTATTGTCGGATTGTCACCAAATGCAGTGTGAGGACACTTCACAATACACTGATATTTTGCATACTTGAGTGGTGACTTAAAGATACTAACCTGGAATGTCAGGGGTTTGGGTACATATGTCAAGAGGTATAGGGTTTTATCCTTCTTGAAGTGTCACAAAGTGAATAACGCCTGTCTCCAGGAGACCTATCTCAATGATGTGAAGGTGGAGACGGTACTGAAGAAATGGAAGGGGCAGGTATATCACACTTTCTATTCGACCTGTGCTAGGGGAGTGTTGGTATGGGTAGCTCCGGGGACTCCCTTCATGGCGACCTAAGTAGAGGCAGACGTAGAGGGGATGGGAAGGCCATATCATTGGTTAATTTATATGCCCACAAAGTAGATGATCCCCAGCTCTTCTTCAAGATTCAGGAAACACTTGAATCGGACCTTCATGGTCACCTATTGTGGTTAGACGACTACAATTGTGTTTTGGATTGGGAGGCGGTTCGACTGCCTCCAAGGCTTGACACAGAGCCTTGGATAACTATGGCATTGCGAGAGGTGATGGGCAACTTGGGGCTTTGGGATGCCTGGAGGGCTCTTTGGCTGTTAGACAGGGTTTTTACATGCCACTTATATGTACAGTATATTGAATAGGATTTTGCTAGTGAGCATTATGTAGTAATGTAGTCCAGACTGGTTGAGGTATTTCATGAAGATTTATTGTAAGTTGTTAAGTAGCCTGGAATAAGCCCCACCAGGAGCAGCCAGCAGGCAGCTCAGCCCCATCATAACTGTGGCTTATCTTCAACCAGCGCCCAACATTCCGTAGTGCATCACAGTGTAGAAGCATTCCACTAGAAGGGAATTGAGTGGGTAAAGGCAAACATAGGAATATGCCATAGACAGAATACAACATACCTCCTTTTCTTCCACAACAGAAAAATGAACATAGAAGCATAGAGACACATGAAAGAGAAAGCGTACCGATCATTACCCTCTGTCACACCCACTGACCAGACAGATGCAACAGAAGGCATCGCACAGCATGCAGAAAATACAGAAAAGAAATGAAAGAATAAAATCAGACACATTCCTTCTCTGAGAACACAATGCAATACAAAATGCAGAAAATAAAACAATAAGACTTGAGAAGTAAAACCGAAAAGTACAAACACATAAATAGGCACTATTATTCCCTCATCCAACCAACACATAAAAGGAACAAAAAAGTAGTTAGACTGGGAGGATAGGTACTCTTCTTCCCTTCTCCAACGAATACATAAAAGGAACAGGAAGATAGAAAAACTGAGAGGAAACCACCTAAAGGTACGAACACAAATAAGTACTCTTTTTCCCTTCTTCATTAAACAACGAGAAAGAGAATAGAAAGATATCAAACAGAGAGGCAGAGGAATAAACAAAAGATCCTTCAGACCGCCCTGTAAAACAGCATTAATAAGTTAGATTGAGAAAAAAAAATTGAGAGGAATAAACCCCAATGAAGACATCGAAGAATAGAGAGAGATAAACCCCCATATCAACAACCTAAAAGGTTAAAAATTGAAAATTATTGAACATTTGAGAGGGATAAAACCCATATAGAGACAACCTCGTAAAAGGGCTACACATTGAAAATAGAGGAGTGCGGCTCGATAGAAATTCTATTGAAAAATTGAGAGGGATAAACCCCAAATCGTCAACCTGAGAAGGTCAAACATTGAAAAACATTGAAAAGTTGAGAAGTAGAAACACTATGTAATTCCATCTAGGAAATACAACCAGAATACATGCAACTTGATAAGTGAATTGAGGTACACATTCCCTAGCAAGGAACACTGCACGGATGCATGTACATTGATATAATCGAGAAAACAAATAAATTATAAAACAACAGTATTATGCTTAGTTATGCATGCGCTCACTTCCCTATAATTTGGAAAGGTGACATTGAATTGAGAGACGGGCATTACCAAGTATAATAGAAGTGCAAGGCAATTCCACAGCACAAACCTCGACCTTGGGATACATCGACATGCGCTGCGTAAGGAAATTGACTAAGATATTGAGATTACTTGCAGAACCCCAGTCCGGCAGAAAACACTTTCACTGTGAAGAACACCTCCTATCACCCGTAACCATGGGAACACAACAACAAAATGGCGGCTTGAACAGAACACCTCCCATCATCGTTTTATTTGCGCTACGTTGCGCTCCCGTTACCATGGGAACACAACACGAAATGGCTGCTTGACGTTGTGCGACCTTACGCAGTGACGTCCTCAAAGTCCTTCCAAAGTCGAAGAATGAAGAAAACATAAAGACGCTGGATGCCAACGACAAGTTGATTTTCCGCTGGTACACATGGATATTCGACGACGTCATCAGTCTAAAGATGACAGCGTCAAAGAAGGATCGCTCAGCTGACAAACGGTGAGTGAGGGCACACGCATACAAATACAGGCACACCAGCAATTGACTCACTGTTAAATTGGATGAATTTGAGTACCAGAGCTCTTATTGCTGATTTTCTTCATAACAGCAAAACGGGAACACTGGATGGCATCAGCTGGGCTGATTATGATTTCTTTGAGTTTCATTCATTCGTGGCAGCAGCTTGGTTAATGACATACATCTCTTCTTAAAGGCATTACCTGACAGGTTCCTTCTGTCTTGAATTAATTACCGCGTTACTTTGTAGGCAGCTTTCATTATTCTATAGTTTCTGGGCAAAACCTCGGCAGTCTTTCTTGGATGGCAGATACTTAAGTTAGAGTGAAAAGTAGTTATTTGTATATTGATATTTCGTTTTTTCAAGAGGACCAATTACCAGAGATTGAAATAGTTGTTGAAGTTGTTGAAAAGACACAGCAGATGATGAAAAATTGAAGAATAATCTGGCATATGCAGGTTGGGACGACCGATGAAGTGGTCACTGGTGGGGCTCTGAAGCCAGAGTCTTTGCTTGATGTTTGATGAGGTTTGAATATCTTGCCTTCTGGAATATAGAGTTCTTGAATTGACGTGAAGATAAATTGATGAAGATTTAGAATAACTAGCCTTCTTGAAACTTGACTTCTTTAGTTGCCTTCTTGAAACTTGACTTCTTTAGTTGAGCACGTAGGTAAGATCAACTCGTCGCCAAAATTATGTAGTAATGTAGTCCAGACTGGTTGAGGTATTTCATGAAGATTTATTGTAAGTTGTTAAGTAGCCTGGAATAAGCCCCACCAGGAGCAGCCAGCAGGCAGCTCAGCCCCATCATAACTGTGGCTTATCTTCAACCAGCGCCCAACATTCCGTAGTGCATCACAGTGTAGAAGCATTCCACTAGAAGGGCATTAAGTGGGTAAAGGCAAACATAGGAATATGCAATAGACAGAATACAACACATACCACTCAGGGATTTACGGCAGGTGACTCACCTAGCTCACTTCTTATCAGATCACTCACCAGTACTATTTGGAGACTACTTGGTGCACGAAAGATTCCCTTTTCAATGAGTGGGAAGCCATGGAAGCTGTAATGAGTGGTCAATGCTTGCGTTTGTCCTGTGGAGTGCACAGGCAGCTCCAGTGGGAACTGCAGCTGCAGGAGAGCGCATTGGCATCATTGCAGGGTCAGGACTTGTGTAGCCCGGAATGACATAGGGACGAACAGAGGGATCAGTGGAGCATTGCCGAGTAATGGGATGGATTAGACGCATACACACGCACCCAGTACTGGCAGCACCTGCACTGTGTGGATAATTAATGGGGCATGCTCTTGGCTTGGCAGTTACATAGAAAAACCAGTGCTCCTCCAGTGCATCACCTGATAGATGAAACTGGCATAGTAGAGACAATACGGGAGGTGGCTGTGACAACCTTTCAATGTCACCTGCAGAGGGTTTATTGCGGGGCCACCCTTAGTACGTTGGATCAGGTTCATGCTTATCTGGTGCCCTCAGACATTCCCAGGGTAGGGGATGCGATGAAGGAAGATCTTGAAGCACATATTACACTGAAGGAGCTGCAGGCGACTCTACAAATGTTACCTAAAAATCAAGCTCCCCGAGATGGGTTCCTGGATGACTTTTATCAATGCTTTTTATCGACGTTGACTCAAAAACTGCTTGAGGTGATCTTGGAAGCCAGGGAGTTGGGTGTGCTCCCTCCTAGCATGTGACAGGGTCTTGTATGTATGATGCCCAAACCAGGTGGGGATGGGAGACCTGGCATATCACCCACTCATGATGATGAACTCCGAAGTAAAGATCGTTTGTAAGCAATTGGCCAATCATCTGAGCCTGTCAATGAGTGGTCTGGTGCATGTTTATTACTGCAGTTTTATTTCTAACAGTACGACCATGAATTTGTGGTGATTGACTCATGAACTTCATGAGGTGGAAGACGACTGGGAGGAAATGGCTTTGGTCTCCATCGATATCGAGAAGGCCTTTGATACAGTGGACTAGTGGTATCTTTTGGGGGTGATGCAGGCTATGGGGCTCATCCCTTAGTTTCAGGCCTGGATATGACTATTTTATACTAACCAGGGTGCAGGGGTCCGAGTTGGCAGTATTGCTCTGCTCGATGGGACAAGGAGCGTGGATCCAGACAGAGTTATCCACTGTCGCCCCTCTGGTTTGCCTTGGCAATAGAGACTCTGGCCATCCAGGGCAGAATAGGCATGTTATATCACTTTATGCTGATGATGCTCTGTTTTATTTGCTCACCCAAAGGGAGTTTTTGCTGTGTTATTGCAGCACTTGGGGGTCTTTGGTGATATGTCCGGTCTCAGAATTAGTAGGAAGAAGTCATTGTTGTTCCCCATGGCAGCATTGGTGGGGCTCCCTGATTTGGGGTTGAGGTGGGAACGTGATCGGTTCTAATACAATTGCGATATAATGTTGAGCGAGTGCTTGAATCTCTGCATGCTTTGGTATGGATTTGGAATATTCTACCGCTGTCTCTCCTGGGCAGTATCAGAGTGCCCAAGATGGTGCTGTTGTCTCAATGTTTGTACACCATCCAAAACCCAATGTGCCCCTTACAGGCCAAAGTTTTTCCTCCTGTGGGCAGGTAAGCGGAGTAGAGTGGCTCGTATGATGTTAATGAGGGGGTATGAGGCGGGTGGGGTTGGGGTGCTATTGGAAAACGCTCTTTTTGCAAAGTTACCCCAAACGTTTTGCCTTCCTCCTCTTTTTCTTCTGACCCTTTTGTTGGCTTTATTACTCTGAGCACTTTAACATTGCTGATCAGTGCTAAAGTGCATGTGCTTCTCCCCTAAAACATTGTGACATTGGTATATACCTGATTGGCATATTCAATTTACCTGTAAGTCCCTTGTAAAGTGGTATACCATATAGCAAGGGTCTGTAATCTAAATGCTACTAGTGGGCCTGCAACACTGGTTGTTCCACCCACACAAGTAGCATTGCAGAGCCTGTGGCTGCAGTTTACTGCCCCCTCAACTCAGCATTTAAAACCACTTGCCAAGCCTTAAACTCCCCTTTTAATTCACATAAGTCACCCCTAAGGTAGGCTCTAAATGACTCCAAGGGCATGGTGCTGTGTAATAAAAGGCAGGACATGTACTTTTAAGTTTTACATGTCCTGACAGTGATCAACAGCTAAATTAGTTTTCCACTGCTGTGAAGCCTACTCCTCTCATAGGCTAGCATTAGGGATTCTAGCCTATCCATCCAAGGTATTTCTTCAGCGGGACCTGTCTCAATCCTGTAGCCAGCCTACCCTCCTTCGTGGTCCACCTGAACTTTGAATTGGCACCGGTCCCTCGCGACCTTAAGTACGCTTTTGACCTCTAGTGACTTCTAAGCACTGTTTTCACTTTTAGGGGCCAATTACGATCTCACAAGGAAAGTCCTCCATACGATTCGGATCTGGAGGGCTTTCTGTGCGAAACGTGCTCTGGGAGTCTGAACAAGAGAGAATGATGCATCCGTATGCTTACAGAGATGGTTCGCTTGAACTTACATTTAATTCTATGAGAGCCTGTGTACTGTCGCGTACACAGGCTCCCATAGCAAAAAGGGGTGGGTGGTGAAAAGCATACACCCTGTGGCGGGCAACCTATGGTGCCCGCCACACTGTGCATGCTTGGATTGGGGGGACCCATGGGCACCCCCAGTGACAGATTCGGAGGACCCGGGTGAAGGGGGGCCAGCTACGGCCCCCCGAAGTACGATTCCGACAGCCGTTTTGTCTTGCTGAGACCGAGTCGATGCAGCTGTCCGAATCGAGCATCGTACTCGCTCGGTCGGAATCTGGCTCCATTGCGCGGCACGATTCGACTACGAATGAGTCGTATGGACAGGATCGGGTTCCGGAAACGATTTGGTCAACGCATACGCGATCTTCGCATTGTACTTGGCCATTCGGACCTGTGTACGATTCGGTAGGAAACAAGGGCTACGAAGCGTATCCGGGAAAGCCAAATCCGATTCGGAGGCCTTCCAAACGACATCGTAATCAGGCCCTCAATATTTAAAAATTAATATCTTGACTTCTGCTTATTGGATGTTTGTCGTGTTGGTCTTGTTTTACTCAGGTACATATTCTCTGTTTATCTAAAACTGTGAAGAGTCTTTTTGTGGTGTTTTCAGTGAGTTACTGTAATTTAAGAGTTGCACAAATACTTTACACATTGCCTCTTAAATTAAGCCTGGCTGCTTTGTGCCAAGCTACCAGCACAGGTTAATTTAGGGTGTGTATCTGACTTACCCTGACTAGAGTGGTGGGCCCTACTTGGGCAGGGTGCAAACCTGTGCCAAGTAGAGACAGAATTTCGAACAGGTGCCAAACCTGGAATATTATTATTACGCGTCTCACATGCAGTACGCATCCCAATGGATGGTCGAAGGGTACAACTGGGAAAAGCATTGCTAGAGGGAATGGTGGAAGATGGAAAGCTCCCATGGATGTTAATGGTGGGGTCGGGTGGGCCGTCTAATGTCTCTTACATAGTATGTCAGAATGCTGCTATATGGCAGAGAGTGCTCACGGTGGTGATTAGGAAGTCTCCCTTTTACAGGGAAGTGCTGTTCTGGGTGTTGGTCCCATTCCGCCAGCTGGGAATAATTTAGGCTGTGAGCTGGGTGGGGATCTGTATCCCAATAATATTTTTATCTCTTTTGAGGATGCACAGTCTCAGTTTGGACTGGGTTCTGGACGATTCATGCATTACGCAGGTATGACAGATATAGCTGAGTAGCTGTACTGGGTGCGCTGTTGAAGTTGGATTCTGGGTGTCATCTTATCTCATAGATGTATGAGGCAATGCAGGAGGGACGTAGGGCACAGGCAGCTACGGGCTCGGCAGGCCTGAGAGAAGGATGTCGGGCCCCTTTTTCAGACGTGGATTGGGCCAGGATCTGGGCATCATTGAAATCGGTGTCTGGCAGTGCCCACTTTAAGTTGATTCACTTCAGTTTTTTACATTGCACGTACATGACACCCAGGAGCATGCATTGGTTCATTTGGGCCCAGTCATCTGCCCGTCCCCGTTGGGGTTTTGCGGATGCTAATTTTATGCATTTGACATGGGACTGTTATTTAGTAGGGGCTTCCTGGTTAGTCGTGTTGTGCAGACCACAGCAGATCGCTGCATTGGCTTGTGAGTTTGCTCCTCAGCATTGGTTGTTGGGGAATTTTGTTCATCCCATGAAGCATAAGTTGGCATGATGCTTCTTTCAGTTTGATCTAGTGTTGGCTAGAAAGCGGGTTGCAATTACTTCGATGGGAGTTAAGGCCTCCATGGTGGACCTGTGTGTTCGGGACGTTTCGGAGTGGTCTTGGCTGGGGAATTGCATCTCTGAAGTGCATGAACGGATGCTAAATTGCAAGCAGATCTGGAGGTTTGGGGGGCACTCTGCAACAAATTTCTGGGTGATGTGGGGGGCATGCATGATGATGAATCTACTGATAGTGACGCATCTCTGTCTACTGAAGTGGGCCCAGAGTACACTGGGTAAAGTATATTAGCGATATGTTACACCCTGATTTATGACAGTTCGGTTAAAACCACTATGTACTGCATTACATCTGTCTTTGTGAATCTGGTGTGCATAAGACTGTAGTGATACAGATATTTCAAAGTGACCCATTGTTGACAATGCTACTTTGTTATTTTTTTATTGGTAAAATTATAAATAAAGGTTTAAACAAATATGCCAATTGGGCATAAGCCAATATTATAATGTTTAGAGGAGAGAGCACAGACACTTTAGCACTGATTAGCAGTGGTTAAGTGCACAGAGTCCTAGGCAAGCAACAACAAGGTCAGTAAAAATAGAGGAAGAAGGCAAAAAGTTAGGGGTAAGACCACCCTAAAGCTGACAGGTCTAACAGTATAGTTTGGAAAAAACTAAAACATGATGAATTTGGGACCCGATGTACAATTTTTCCATTTGCAATAAGTGGTAGCAAATTGTGCACTGATTTCTTGTGAATGGAAACAAATTCTGCAAACCTACCTATGTACTAAGAGGTTGGTCGATATCCGACCTACTTCATGCTTATTCATGAGGTAGGCCACAAATTGGTACTCATTACTATTGGATGCCATCGCAGGATTTGTGGCTTACTGGGGTAAACAAACCACTGTATCTCTCATTGCATTTTAATATGGAAAACTTATAAAAAATGCAGCCCATTTTCTTTAAAGGAAATGGGACTGCATTAAGAAGCAAAGTTTTTTTTAAAGTTTGTTTGAGAGTTGGCAGTGGTCACCTGGACCTCGGCAAACTCCCCAACAAACATTTTTTTTACATTTTGTTGGACCCATTTCCTATTACAAATGTGTTATCACTCCAACAAAGGAGTCTGTAACTTTTCAAGGTTTTGCAACTGGATTATAGTCTCAAAATATTGGTGCATTGCTTAACAAATTGCTGTTTGAAAGAGATACACCTCTTCCAAATAGCGATTTTTTCATGGGTTTCTAAACCCATTTTGCAATTCAGTATCCTGTTAAATAGGTTTGCCGATTGTGTGAATTGTAGGCATTACAACTACAAAATGGCTTTGTATATCAGGCATTTTGGGCCTGATTATGAGGGCAGTGAGACCACCACCATCAGGCCGTCAGTGGCGGTCCCACTACAATCGGACCCTGCAGGTCCTCCCGCTGCATTACGATGGCGGGCTGATGGTGGGCTGGCAGAGAGACCGTCCGCCATGCATCCGCGGGCTCAAGAAGCCATTTGGGCCGTCGGTGGGACTGTAATCCCTACAATAGGGCCGGTCCCTCCTCAGGCACCGCTGTAGGGATTACAATGTCCCTTTCCACCTGCCATTTCATGGCTGTTTGTCCGCCATGAAAATACAGGAGGAAAGTGACTTTGGGGGCCCCTAGCTGGCCCCCCTTCCACCCTAGTCCTCCGCGATAGGTTCTGGGGGGCACCTATTGGGCCCCCCAAACATCCCTGCACCATGTGGCAGGCACCGGATGGTGCCTGCCACATAGTGCAGGAATGTTTTAAAAGTGTATATTTGGGACTGCAGCGTGTGCTGCTGCCCACAGCACACGCCGCAATGCAGAATATACAGATTGCGACCGCCTTGAAAAGAATTCTGTCACAGCATATATATATATATATATATATATATATATATATTCCAAATACCAAGGTTGCCCTAATGGATCCGCCACTCAGGGAAGGGTTAACGCTCACGAAACCACAGGTAGTCGGCTGTCAGCATGTCACAGTCCTTTACAGCAGCCATACGCGTTTCGAGCAGAAAGCTCTTGTTCACTGGCATAAATGATGAAGACTGAGCCGGTATATTATGAACAGCTGATTTATTTCATTTACGAGTCCCGCCCATGTGGGCCAAGTCCCGCCCGTGTGGGCGTTACCATAGGCATGCTGGTAACAGTAGTCCTGATATGCCTAAGGACTCAACAGTTCGTTAAAGCAAGTGCGCTGCACAATTCCACCAGTTTCAATGTTACTCCCGTTTGGGCAAAAGGTCCTAGTGGCATGGCGATCAGCTTCCCAATATCGGCCTGTGGCTCAGGCCCCCTCCTTTCCAACGAGTGTTACTGGTCATGAACACCCAGGATCCGCTGGAAGCGGCGGGGCAGATCCGCGACCGGCAAAGGCCGCTTAAATTCCAAATACCAAGGTTGCCCTAATGGATCCGCCACTCAGGGAAGGGTTAACGCTCACGAGACCACAGGTAGTCGGCTGTCAGCATGTCACAGTCCTTTACAGCAGCCATACGCGTTTCGAGCAGAAAGCTGTTGTTCACTGGCATAAATGATGAAGACTGAGCCGGTATATTATGAACAGCTGATTTATTTCATTTACGAGTCCCGCCCATGTGGGCCAAGTCCCGCCCGTGTGGGCGTTACCATAGGCATGCTGGTAACAGTAGTCCTGATATGCCTAAGGACTCAACAGTTCGTTAAAGCAAGTGCGCTGCACAATTCCACCATTTTCAATGTTACTCCCGTTTGGGCAAAAGGTCCTAGTGGCATGGCGATCAGCTTCCCAATATCGGCCTGTGGTTCAGGCCCCCTCCTTTCCAACGAGTGTTACTGGTCATGAACACCCAGGATCCGCTGGAAGCGGCGGGGCAGATCCGCGACCGGCAAAGGCCGCTTAAATTCCAAATACCAAGGTTGCCCTAATGGATCCGCCACTAAGGGAAGGGTTAACGCTCACGAAACCACAGGTAGTCGGCTGTCAGCATGTCACAGTCCTTTACAGCAGCCATACGCGTTTCGAGCAGAAAGCTCTTGTTCACTGGCATAAATGATGAAGACTGAGCCGGTATATTATGAACAGCTGATTTATTTCATTTACGAGTCCCGCCCATGTGGGCCAAGTCCCGCCCGTGTGGGCGTTACCATAGGCATGCTGGTAACAGTAGTCCTGATATGCCTAAGGACTCAACAGTTCGTTAAAGCAAGTGCGCTGCACAATTCCACCATTTTCAATGTTACTCCCGTTTGGGCAAAAGGTCCTAGTGGCATGGCGATCAGCTTCCCAATATCGGTTTGTGGCTCAGGCCCCCTCCTTTCCAACGAGTGTTACTGGTCATGAACACCCAGGATCCGCTGGAAGCGGCGGGGCAGATCCGCGACCGGCAAAGGCCGCTTAAATTCCAAATACCAAGGTTGCCCTAATGGATCCGCCACTCAGGGAAGGGTTAACGCTCACGAAACCACAGGTAGTCGGCTGTCAGCATGTCACAGTCCTTTACAGCAGCCATACGCGTTTCGAGCAGAAAGCTCTTGTTCACTGGCATAAATGATGAAGACTGAGCCGGTATATTATGAACAGCTGATTTATTTCATTTACGACTCCCGCCCATATGGGCCAAGTCCCACCCGTGTGGGCGTTACCATAGGCATGCTGGTAACAGTAGTCCTGATATGCCTAAGGACTCAACAGTTCGTTAAAGCAAGTGCACTGTACAATTCCACCATTTTCAATGTTACTCCCGTTTGGGCAAAAGGTCCTAGTGGCATGGCGATCAGCTTCCCAATATCGGCCTGTGGCTCAGGCCCCCTCCTTTCCAACGAGTGTTACTGGTCATGAACACCCAGGATCCGCTGGAAGCGGCGGGGCAGATCCGCGACCGGCAAAGGCCGCTTAAATTCCAAATACCAAGGTTGCCCTAATAGATCCGCCACTCAGGGAAGGGTTAACGCTCACGAAACCACAGGTAGTCGGCTGTCAGCATGTCACAGTCCTTTACAGCAGCCATACGCGTTTCGAGCAGAAAGCTCTTGTTCACTGGCATAAATGATGAAGACTGAGCCGGTATATTATGAACAGCTGATTTATTTCATTTACGAGTCCCGCCCATGTGGGCCAAGTCCCGCCCGTGTGGGCGTTACCATAGGCATGCTGGTAACAGTAGTCCTGATATGCCTAAGGACTCAACAGTTCGTTAAAGCAAGTGCGCTGCACAATTCCACCATTTTCAATGTTACTCCCGTTTGGGCAAAAGGTCCTAGTGGCATGGCGATCAGCTTCCCAATATCGGCCTGTGGCTCAGGCCCCCTCCTTTCCAACGAGTGTTACTGGTCATGAACACCCAGGATCCGCTGGAAGCGGCGGGGCAGATCCGCGACCGGCAAAGGCCGCTTAAATTCCAAATACCAAGGTTGCCCTAATGGATCCGCCACTCAGGGAAGGGTTAACGCTCACGAAACCACAGGTAGTCGGCTGTCAGCATGTCACAGTCCTTTACAGCAGCCATACGCGTTTCGAGCAGAAAGCTCTTGTTCACTGGCATAAATGATGAAGACTGAGCCGGTATATTATGAACAGCTGATTTATTTCATTTACGAGTCCCGCCCATGTGGGCCAAGTCCCGCCCGTGTGGGCGTTACCCTAGGCATGCTGGTAACAGTAGTCCTGATATGCCTAAGGACTCAACAGTTCGTTAAAGCAAGTGCGCTGCACAATTCCACCATTTTCAATGTTACTCCCGTTTGGGCAAAAGGTCCTAGTGGCATGGCGATCAGCTTCCCAATATCGGGCTGTGACTCAGGCCCCCTCCTTTCCAACGAGTGTTACTGGTCATGAACACCCAGGATCCGCTGGAAGCGGCGGGGCAGATCCGCGACCGGCAAAGGCCGCTTAAATTCCAAATACCAAGGTTGCCCTAATGGATCCGCCACTCAGGGAAGGGTTAACGCTCACGAAACCACAGGTAGTCGGCTGTCAGCATGTCACAGTCCTTTACAGCAGCCATACGCGTTTCGAGCAGAAAGCTCTTGTTCACTGGCATAAATGATGAAGACTGAGCCGGTATATTATGAACAGCTGATTTATTTCCTTTACGAGTCCTGCCCATGTGGGCCAAGTCCCGCCCGTGTGGGCGTTACCATAGGCATGCTGGTAACAGTAGTCCTGATATGCCTAAGGACTCAACAGTTCGTTAAAGCAAGTGCGCGGCACAATTCCTCCATTTTCAATGTTACTCCCGTTTGGGCAAAAGGACCTAGTGGCATGGCGATCAGCTTCCCAATATCGGCCTGTGGCTCAGGCCCCCTCCTTTCCAACGAGTGTTACTGGTCATGAACACCCAGGATCCGCTGGAAGCGGCGGGGCAGGTCCGCGACCGGCAAAGGCCGCTTAAATTCCAAATACCAAGGTTGCCCTAATGGATCCGCCACTCAGGGAAGGGTTAACGCTCACGAAACCACAGGTAGTCGGCTGTCAGCATGTCACAGTCCTTTACAGCAGCCATACGCGTTTCGAGCCGAAAGCTCTTGTTCACTGGCATAAATGATGAAGACTGAGCCGGTATATTATGAACAGCTGATTTATTTCATTTACGAGTCCCGCCCATGTGGGCCAAGTCCCGCCCGTGTGGGCGTTACCCTAGGCATGCTGGTAACAGTAGTCCTGATATGCCTAAGGACTCAACAGTTCGTTAAAGCAAGTGCGCTGCACAATTCCACCATTTTCAATGTTACTCCCATTTCGGCAAAAGGTCCTAGTGGCATGGCGATCAGCTTCCCAATATCGGCCTGTGGCTCAGGCCCCCTCCTTTCCAACGAGTGTTACTGGTCATGAACACCCAGGATCCGCTGGAAGCGGCGGGGCAGATCCGCGACCGGCAAAGGCCGCTTAAATTCCAAATACCAAGGTTGCCCTAATGGATCCGCCACTCAGGGAAGGGTTAACGCTCACGAAACCACAGGTAGTCGGCTGTCAGCATGTCACAGTCCTTTACAGCAGCCATACGCGTTTCGAGCAGAAAGCTCTTGTTCACTGGCATAAATGATGAAGACTGAGCCGGTATATTATGAACAGCTGATTTATTTCCTTTACGAGTCCTGCCCATGTGGGCCAAGTCCCGCCCGTGTGGGCGTTACCATAGGCATGCTGGTAACAGTAGTCCTGATATGCCTAAGGACTCAACAGTTCGTTAAAGCAAGTGCGCGGCACAATTCCTCCATTTTCAATGTTACTCCCGTTTGGGCAAAAGGACCTAGTGGCATGGCGATCAGCTTCCCAATATCGGCCTGTGGCTCAGGCCCCCTCCTTTCCAACGAGTGTTACTGGTCATGAACACCCAGGATCCGCTGGAAGCGGCGGGGCAGATCCGCGACCGGCAAAGGCCGCTTAAATTCCAAATACCAAGGTTGCCCTAATGGATCCGCCACTCAGGGAAGGGTTAACGCTCACGAAACCACAGGTAGTCGGCTGTCAGCATGTCACAGTCCTTTACAGCAGCCATACGCGTTTCGAGCAGAAAGCTCTTGTTCACTGGCATAAATGATGAAGACTGAGCCGGTATATTATGAACAGCTGATTTATTTCATTTACGAGTCCCGCCCATGTGGGCCAAGTCCCGCCCGTGTGGGCGTTACCATAGGCATGCTGGTAACAGTAGTCCTGATATGCCTAAGGACTCAACAGTTCGTTAAAGCAAGTGCGCTGCACAATTCCACCATTTTCAATGTTACTCCCGTTTGGGCAAAAGGTCCTAGTGGCATGGCGATCAGCTTCCCAATATCGGCCTGTGGCTCAGGCCCCCTCCTTTCCAACGAGTGTTACTGGTCATGAACACCCAGGATCCGCTGGAAGCGGCGGGGCAGATCCGCGACCGGCAAAGGCCGCTTAAATTCCAAATACCAAGGTTGCCCTAATGGATCCGCCACTCAGGGAAGGGTTAACGCTCACGAAACCACAGGTAGTCGGCTGTCAGCATGTCACAGTCCTTTACAGCAGCCATACGCGTTTCGAGCAGAAAGCTCTTGTTCACTGGCATAAATGATGAAGACTGAGCCGGTATATTATGAACAGCTGATTTATTTCATTTACGAGTCCCGCCCATGTGGGCCAAGTCCCGCCCGTGTGGGCGTTACCCTAGGCATGCTGGTAACAGTAGTCCTGATATGCCTAAGGACTCAACAGTTCGTTAAAGCAAGTGCGCTGCACAATTCCACCATTTTCAATGTTACTCCCGTTTGGGCAAAAGGTCCTAGTGGCATGGCGATCAGCTTCCCAATATCGGCCTGTGGCTCAGGCCCCCTCCTTTCCAACGAGTGTTACTGGTCATGAACACCCAGGATCCGCTGGAAGCGGCGGGGCAGATCCGCGACCGGCAAAGGCCGCTTAAATTCCAAATACCAAGGTTGCCCTAATGGATCCGCCACTCAGGGAAGGGTTAACGCTCACGAAACCACAGGTAGTCGGCTGTCAGCATGTCACAGTCCTTTACAGCAGCCATACGCGTTTCGAGCAGAAAGCTCTTGTTCACTGGCATAAATGATGAAGACTGAGCCGGTATATTATGAACAGCTGATTTATTTCCTTTACGAGTCCTGCCCATGTGGGCCAAGTCCCGCCCGTGTGGGCGTTACCATA
The DNA here is from genome assembly GCF_964204655.1 of Triturus cristatus. Classification (NCBI taxonomy): domain Eukaryota; kingdom Metazoa; phylum Chordata; class Amphibia; order Caudata; family Salamandridae; genus Triturus; species Triturus cristatus. Next base: position 1,581,778,566 of record NC_140590.1, read on the forward strand.
GGCATGCTGGTAACAGTAGTCCTGATATGCCTAAGGACTCAACAGTTCGTTAAAGCAAGTGCGCGGCACAATTCCTCCATTTTCAATGTTACTCCCGTTTGGGCAAAAGGACCTAGTGGCATGGCGATCAGCTTCCCAATATCGGCCTGTGGCTCAGGCCCCCTCCTTTCCAACGAGTGTTACTGGTCATGAGCACCCAGGATCCGCTGGAAGCAGCAGGGCAGGTCCGCGACCGGCAAAGGCCGCTTAAATTCCAAATACCAAGGTTGCCCTAATGGATCCGCCACTCAGGGAAGGGTTAACGCTCACGAAACCACAGGTAGTCGGCTGTCAGCATGTCACAGTCCTTTACAGCAGCCATACGCGTTTCGAGCAGAAAGCTCTTGTTCACTGGCATAAATGATGAAGACTGAGCCGGTATATTATGAACAGCTGATTTATTTCATTTACGAGTCCCGCCCATGTGGGCCAAGTCCCGCCCGTGTGGGCGTTACCCTAGGCATGCTGGTAACAGTAGTCCTGATATGCCTAAGGACTCAACAGTTCGTTAAAGCAAGTGCGCTGCACAATTCCACCATTTTCAATGTTACTCCCGTTTGGGCAAAAGGTCCTAGTGGCATGGCGATCAGCTTCCCAAGATCGGCCTGTGGCTCAGGCCCCCTCCTTTCCAACGAGTGTTACTGGTCATGAACACCCAGGATCCGCTGGAAGCGGCGGGGCAGTTCCGCGACCGGCAAAGGCCGCTTAAATTCCAAATACCAAGGTTGCCCTAATGGATCCGCCACTCAGGGAAGGGTTAACGCTCACGAAACCACAGGTAGTCGGCTGTCAGCATGTCACAGTCCTTTACAGCAGCCATACGCGTTTCGAGCAGAAAGCTCTTGTTCACTGGCATAAATGATGAAGACTGAGCCGGTATATTATGAACAGCTGATTTATTTCATTTACGAGTCCCGCCCATGTGGGCCAAGTCCCGCCCGTGTGGGCGTTACCCTAGGCATGCTGGTAACAGTAGTCCTGATATGCCTAAGGACTCAACAGTTCGTTAAAGCAAGTGCGCTGCACAATTCCACCATTTTCAATGTTACTCCCGTTTCGGCAAAAGGTCCTAGTGGCATGGCGATCAGCTTCCCAATATCGGCCTGTGGCTCAGGCCCCCTCCTTTCCAACGAGTGTTACTGGTCATGAACACCCAGGATCCGCTGGAAGCGGCGGGGCAGATCCGCGACCGGCAAAGGCCGCTTAAATTCCAAATACCAAGGTTGCCCTAATGGATCCGCCACTCAGGGAAGGGTTAACGCTCACGAAACCACAGGTAGTCGGCTGTCAGCATGTCACAGTCCTTTACAGCAGCCATACGCGTTTCGAGCAGAAAGCCCTTGTTCACTGGCATAAATGATGAAGACTGAGCCGGTATATTATGAACAGCTGATTTATTTCCTTTACGAGTCCTGCCCATGTGGGCCAAGTCCCGCCCGTGTGGGCGTTACCATAGGCATGCTGGTAACAGTAGTCCTGATATGCCTAAGGACTCAACAGTTCGTTAAAGCAAGTGCGCGGCACAATTCCTCCATTTTCAATGTTACTCCCGTTTGGGCAAAAGGACCTAGTGGCATGGCGATCAGCTTCCCAATATCGGCCTGTGGCTCAGGCCCCCTCCTTTCCAACGAGTGTTACTGGTCATGAACACCCAGGATCCGCTGGAAGCGGCGGGGCAGATCCGCGACCGGCAAAGGCCGCTTAAATTCCAAATACCAAGGTTGCCCTAATGGATCCGCCACTCAGGGAAGGGTTAACGTTCACGAAACCACAGGTAGTCGGCTGTCAGCATGTCACAGTCCTTTACAGCAGCCATACGCGTTTCGAGCAGAAAGCTCTTGTTCACTGGCATAAATGATGAAGACTGAGCCGGTATATTATGAACAGCTGATTTATTTCATTTACGAGTCCCGCCCATGTGGGCCAAGTCCCGCCCGTGTGGGCGTTACCCTAGGCATGCTGGTAACAGTAGTCCTGATATGCCTAAGGACTCAACAGTTCGTTAAAGCAAGTGCGCTGCACAATTCCACCATTTTCAATGTTACTCCCGTTTGGGCAAAAGGTCCTAGTGGCATGGCGATCAGCTTTCCAATATCGGCCTGTGGCTCAGGCCCCCTCCTTTCCAACGAGTGTTACTGGTCATGAACACCCAGGATCCGCTGGAAGCGGCGGGGCAGTTCCGCGACCGGCAAAGGCCGCTTAAATTCCAAATACCAAGGTTGCCCTAATGGATCCGCCACTCAGGGAAGGGTTAACGCTCACGAAACCACAGGTAGTCGGCTGTCAGCATGTCACAGTCCTTTACAGCAGCCATACGCGTTTCGAGCAGAAAGCTCTTGTTCACTGGCATAAATGATGAAGACTGAGCCGGTATATTATGAACAGCTGATTTATTTCATTTACGAGTCCCGCCCATGTGGGCCAAGTCCCGCCCGTGTGGGCGTTACCCTAGGCATGCTGGTAACAGTAGTCCTGATACGCCTAAGGACTCAACAGTTCGTTAAAGCAAGTGCGCTGCACAATTCCACCATTTTCAATGTTACTCCCGTTTGGGCAAAAGGTCCTAGTGGCATGGCGATCAGCTTCCCAATATCGGCCTGTGACTCAGGCCCCCTCCTTTCCAACGAGTGTTACTGGTCATGAACACCCAGGATCCGCTGGAAGCGGCGGGGCAGATCCGCGACCGGCAAAGGCCGCTTAAATTCCAAATACCAAGGTTGCCCTAATGGATCCGCCACTCAGGGAAGGGTTAACGCTCACGAAACCACAGGTAGTCGGCTGTCAGCATGTCACAGTCCTTTACAGCAGCCATACGCGTTTCGAGCAGAAAGCTCTTGTTCACTGCCATAAATGATGAAGACTGAGCCGGTATATTATGAACAGCTGATTTATTTCCTTTACGAGTCCCGCCCATGTGGGCCAAGTCCCGCCCGTGTGGGCGTTACCATAGGCATGCTGGTAACAGTAGTCCTGATATGCCTAAGGACTCAACAGTTCGTTAAAGCAAGTGCGCTGCACAATTCCACCATTTTCAATGTTACTCCCGTTTGGGCAAAAGGACCTAGTGGCATGGCGATCAGCTTCCCAATATCGGCCTGTGGCTCAGGCCCCCTCCTTTCCAACGAGTGTTACTGGTCATGAACACCCAGGATCCGCTGGAAGCGGCGGGGCAGATCCGCGACCGGCAAAGGCCGCTTAAATTCCAAATACCAAGGTTGCCCTAATGGATCCGCCACTCAGGGAAGGGTTAACGCTCACAAAACCACAGGTAGTCGGCTGTCAGCATGTCACAGTCCTTTACAGCAGCCATACGCGTTTCGAGCAGAAAGCTCTTGTTCACTGGCATAAATGATGAAGACTGAGCCGGTATATTATGGACAGCTGATTTATTTCATTTACGAGTCCCGCCCATGTGGGCCAAGTCCCGCCCGTGTGGGCGTTACCATAGGCATGCTGGTAACAGTAGTCCTGATATGCCTAAGGACTCAACAGTTTGTTAAAGCAAGTGCGCTGCACAATTCCACCATTTTCAATGTTACTCCCGTTTGGGCAAAAGGTCCTAGTGGCATGGCGATCAGCTTCCCAATATCGGCCTGTGGCTCAGGCCCCCTCCTTTCCAACGAGTGTTACTGGTCATGAACACCCAAGATCCGCTGGAAGCGGCGGGGCAGATCCGCGACCGGCAAAGGCCGCTTAAATTCCAAATACCAAGGTTGCCCTAATGGATCCGCCACTCAGGGAAGGGTTAACGCTCACGAAACCACAGGTAGTCGGCTGTCAGCATGTCACAGTCCTTTACAGCAGCCATACGCGTTTCGAGCAGAAAGCTCTTGTTCACTGGCATAAATGATGAAGACTGAGCCGGTATATTATGAACAGCTGATTTATTTCATTTACGAGTCCCGCCCATGTGGGCCAAGTCCCGCCCGTGTGGGCGTTACCCTAGGCATGCTGGTAACAGTAGTCCTGATATGCCTAAGGACTCAACAGTTCGTTAAAGCAAGTGCGCTGCACAATTCCACCATTTTCAATGTTACTCCCGTTTGGGCAAAAGGTCCTAGTGGCATGGCGATCAGCTTCCCAATATCGGCCTGTGGCTCAGGCCCCCTCCTTTCCAACGAGTGTTACTGGTCATGAACACCCAGGATCCGCTGGAAGCGGCGGGGCAGATCCGCGACCGGCAAAGGCCGCTTAAATTCCAAATACCAAGGTTGCCCTAATGGATCCGCCACTCAGGGAAGGGTTAACGCTCACAAAACCACAGGTAGTCGGCTGTCAGCATGTCACAGTCCTTTACAGCAGCCATACGCGTTTCGAGCAGAAAGCCCTTGTTCACTGGCATAAATGATGAAGACTGAGCCGGTATATTATGAACAGCTGATTTATTTCCTTTACGAGTCCTGCCCATGTGGGCCAAGTCCCGCCCGTGTGGGCGTTACCATAGGCATGCTGGTAACAGTAGTCCTGATATGCCTAAGGACTCAACAGTTCGTTAAAGCAAGTGCGCGGCACAATTCCTCCATTTTCAATGTTACTCCCGTTCGGGCAAAAGGACCTAGTGGCATGGCGATCAGCTTCCCAATATCGGCCTGTGGCTCAGGCCCCCTCCTTTCCAACGAGAGTTACTGGTCATGAACACCCAGGATCCGCTGGAAGCGGCGGGGCAGATCCGCGAACGGCAAAGGCCGCTTAAATTCCAAATACCAAGGTTGCCCTAATAGATCCGCCACTCAGGGGAGGGTTAACGCTCACGAAACCACAGGTAGTCGGCTGTCAGCATGTCACAGTCCTTTACAGCAGCCATACGCGTTTCGAGCAGAAAGCTCTTGTTCACTGGCATAAATGATGAAGACTGAGCCGGTATATTATGAACAGCTGATTTATTTCATTTACGAGTCCCGCCCATGTGGGCCAAGTCCCGCCCGTGTGGGCGTTACCCTAGGCATGCTGGTAACAGTAGTCCTGATATGCCTAAGGTCTCAACAGTTCGTTAAAGCAAGTGCGCTGCACAATTCCACCATTTTCAATGTTACTCCCGTTTGGGCAAAAGGTCCTAGTGGCATGGCGATCAGCTTCCCAATATCGGCCTGTGGCTCAGGCCCCCTCCTTTCCAACGAGTGTTACTGGTCATGAACACCCAGGATCCGCTGGAAGCGGCGGGGCAGATCCGCGACCGGCAAAGGCCGCTTAAATTCCAAATACCAAGGTTGCCCTAATGGATCCGCCACTCAGGGAAGGGTTAACGCTCACGAAACCACAGGTAGTCGGCTGTCAGCATGTCACAGTCCTTTACAGCAGCCATACGCGTTTCGAGCAGAAAGCTCTTGTTCACTGCCATAAATGATGAAGACTGAGCCGGTATATTATGAACAGCTGATTTATTTCCTTTACGAGTCCCGCCCATGTGGGCCAAGTCCCGCCCGTGTGGGCGTTACCATAGGCATGCTGGTAACAGTAGTCCTGATATGCCTAAGGACTCAACAGTTCGTTAAAGCAAGTGCGCTGCACAATTCCACCATTTTCAATGTTACTCCCGTTTGGGCAAAAGGACCTAGTGGCATGGCGATCAGCTTCCCAATATCGGCCTGTGGCTCAGGCCCCCTCCTTTCCAACGAGTGTTACTGGTCATGAACACCCAGGATCCGCTGGAAGCGGCGGGGCAGATCCGCGACCGGCAAAGGCCGCTTAAATTCCAAATACCAAGGTTGCCCTAATGGATCCACCACTCAGGGAAGGGTTAACGCTCACAAAACCACAGGTAGTCGGCTGTCAGCATGGCACAGTCCTTTACAGCAGCCATACGCGTTTCGAGCAGAAAGCTCTTGTTCACTGGCATAAATGATGAAGACTGAGCCGGTATATTATGGACAGCTGATTTATTTCATTTACGAGTCCCGCCCATGTGGGCCAAGTCCCGCCCGTGTGGGCGTTACCATAGGCATGCTGGTAACAGTAGTCCTGATATGCCTAAGGACTCAACAGTTTGTAAAGCAAGTGCGCTGCACAATTCCACCATTTTCAATGTTACTCCCGTTTGGGCAAAAGGTCCTAGTGGCATGGCGATCAGCTTCCCAATATCGGCCTGTGGCTCGGGCCCCCTCCTTTCCAACGAGTGTTACTGGTCATGAACACCCAGGATCCGCTGGAAGCGGCGGGGCAGATCCGCGACCGGCAAAGGCCGCTTAAATTCCAAATACCAAGGTTGCCCTAATGGATCCGCCACTCAGGGAAGGGTTAACGCTCACGAAACCACAGGTGGTCGGCTGTCAGCATGTCACAGTCCTTTACAGCAGCCATACGCGTTTCGAGCAGAAAGCTCTTGTTCACTGGCATAAATGATGAAGACTGAGCCGGTATATTATGAACAGCTGATTTATTTCATTTACGAGTCCCGCCCATGTGGGCCAAGTCCCGCCCGTGTGGGCGTTACCCTAGGCATGCTGGTAACAGTAGTCCTGATATGCCTAAGGACTCAACAGTTCGTTAAAGCAAGTGCGCTGCACAATTCCACCATTTTCAATGTTACTCCCGTTTGGGCAAAAGGTCCTAGTGGCATGGCGATCAGCTTCCCAATATCGGCCTGTGGCTCAGGCCCCCTCCTTTCCAACGAGTGTTACTGGTCATGAACACCCAGGATCCGCTGGAAGCGGCGGGGCAGATCCGCGACCGGCAAAGGCCGCTTAAATTCCAAATTCCAAGGTTGCCCTAATGGATCCGCCACTCAGGGAAGGGTTAACGCTCACGAAACCACAGGTAGTCGGCTGTCAGCATGTCACAGTCCTTTACAGCAGCCATACGCGTTTCGAGCAGAAAGCTCTTGTTCACTGCCATAAATGATGAAGACTGAGCCGGTATATTATGAACAGCTGATTTATTTCCTTTACGAGTCCCGCCCATGTGGGTCAAGTCCCGCCCGTGTGGGCGTTACCATAGGCATGCTGGTAACAGTAGTCCTGATATGCCTAAGGACTCAACAGTTCGTTAAAGCAAGTGCGCTGCACAATTCCACCATTTTCAATGTTACTCCCGTTTGGGCAAAAGGACCTAGTGGCATGGCGATCAGCTTCCCAATATCGGCCTGTGGCTCAGGCCCCCTCCTTTCCAACGAGTGTTACTGGTCATGAACACCCAGGATCCGCTAGAAGCGGCGGGGCAGATCCGCGACCGGCAAAGGCCGCTTAAATTCCAAATACCAAGGTTGCCCTAGTGGATCCGCCACTCAGGGAAGGGTTAACGCTCACAAAACCACAGGTAGTCGGCTGTCAGCATGTCACAGTCCTTTACAGCAGCCATACGCGTTTCGGGCAGAAAGCTCTTGTCCACTGGCATAAATGATGAAGACTGAGCCGGTATATTATGGACAGCTGATTTATTTCATTTACGAGTCCCGCCCATGTGGGCCAAGTCCCGCCCGTGTTGGCGTTACCATAGGCATGCTGGTAACAGTAGTCCTGATATGCCTAAGGACTCAACAATTTGTTAAAGCAAGTGCGCTGCACAATTCCACCATTTTCAATGTTACTCCCGTTTGGGCAAAAGGTCCTAGTGGCATGGCCATCAGCTTCCCAATATCGGCCTGTGGCTCAGCCCCCTCCTTTCCAATGAGTGTTACTGGTCATGAACACCCAGGATCCGCTGGAAGCGGCGGGGCAGATCCGCGACCGGCAAAGGCCGCTTAAATTCCAAATACCAAGGTTGCCCTAATGGATCCGCCACTCAGGGAAGGGCTAACGCTCACGAAACCACAGGTAGTCGGCTGTCAGCATGTCACAGTCCTTTACAGCAGCCATACGCGTTTCGAGCAGAAAGCTCTTGTTCACTGGCATAAATGATGAAGACTGAGCCGGTATATTATGAACAGCTGATTTATTTCCTTTACGAGTCCCGCCCATGTGGGCCAAGTCCCGCCCGTGTGGGCGTTACCATAGGCATGCTGGTAATAGTAGTCCTGATATGCCTAAGGACTCAACAGTTCGTTAAAGCAAGTGCGCTGCACAATTCCACCATTTTCAATGTTACTCCCGTTTGGGCAAAAGGACCTAGTGGCATGGCGATCAGCTTCCCAATATCGCCCTGTGGCTCAGGCCCCCTCCTTTCCAACGAGTGTTACTGGTCATGAACACCCAGGATCCGCTGGAAGCGGCGGGGCAGATCCGCGACCGGCAAAGGCCGCTTAAATTGCAAATACCAAGGTTGCCCTAATGGATCCGCCACTCAGGGAAGGGTTAACGCTCACGAAACCACAGGTAGTCGGCTGTCAGCATGTCACAGTCCTTTACAGCAGCCATACGCGTTTCGAGCAGAAAGCTCTTGTTCACTGGCATAAATGATGAAGACTGAGCCGGTATATTATGAACAGCTGATTTATTTCATTTACGAGTCCCGCCCATGTGGGCAAGTCCCGCCCGTGTGGGCGTTACCCTAGGCATGCTGGTAACAGTAGTCCTGATATGCCTAAGGACTCAACAGTTCGTTAAAGCAAGTGCGCTGCACAATTCCACCATTTTCAATGTTACTCCCGTTTGGGCAAAAGGTCCTAGTGGCATGGCCATCAGCTTCCCAATATCGGCCTGTGGCTCAGGCCCCCTCCTTTCCAACGAGTGTTACTGGTCATGAACACCCAGGATCTGCTGGAAGCGGCGGGGCAGATCCGCGACCGGCAAAGGCCGCTTAAATTCCAAATACCAAGGTTGCCCTAATGGATCCGCCACTCAGGGAAGGGTTAACGCTCACGAAACCACAGGTAGTCGGCTGTCAGCATGTCACAGTCCTTTACAGCAGCCATACGCGTTTCGAGCAGAAAGCTCTTGTTCACTGCCATAAATGATGAAGACTGAGCCGGTATATTATGAACAGCTGATTTATTTCCTTTACGAGTCCCGCCCATGTGGGCCAAGTCCCGCCCGTGTGGGCGTTACCATAGGCATGCTGGTAACAGTAGTCCTGATATGCCTAAGGACTCAACAGTTCGTTAAAGCAAGTGCGCTGCACAATTCCACCATTTTCAATGTTACTCCCGTTTGGGCAAAAGGACCTAGTGGCATGGCGATCAGCTTCCCAATATCGGCCTGTGGCTCAGGCCCCCTCCTTTCCAACGAGTGTTACTGGTCATGAACAACCAGGATCCGCTGGAAGCGGCGGGGCAGATCCGCGACCGGCAAAGGCCGCTTAAATTCCAAATACCAAGGTTGCCCTAATGGATCCGCCACTCAGGGAAGGGTTAACGCTCACGAAACCACAGGTAGTCGGCTGTCAGCATGTCACAGTCCTTTACAGCAGCCATACGCGTTTCGAGCAGAAAGCTCTTGTTCACTGGCATAAATGATGAAGACTGAGCCGGTATATTATGAACAGCTGATTTATTTCATTTACGAGTCCCGCCCATGTGGGCCAAGTCCCGCCCGTGTGGGCGTTACCCTAGGCATGCTGGTAACAGTAGTCCTGATATGCCTAAGGACTCAACAGTTCGTTAAAGCAAGTGCGCTGCACAATTCCACCATTTTCAATGTTACTCCCGTTTGGGCAAAAGGTCCTAGTGGCATGGCGATCAGCTTCCCAATATCGGCCTGTGGCTCAGGCCCCCTCCTTTCCAACGAGTGTTACTGGTCATGAACACCCAGGATCCGCTGGAAGCGGCGGGGCAGATCCGCGACCGGCAAAGGCCGCTTAAATTCCAAATACCAAGGTTGCCCTAATGGATCCGCCACTCAGGGAAGGGTTAACGCTCACAAAACCACAGGTAGTCGGCTGTCAGCATGTCACAGTCCTTTACAGCAGCCATACGCGTTTCGAGCAGAAAGCCCTTGTTCACTGGCATAAATGATGAAGACTGAGCCGGTATATTATGAACAGCTGATTTATTTCCTTTACCAGTCCTGCCCATGTGGGCCAAGTCCCGCCCGTGTGGGCGTTACCATAGGCATGCTGGTAACAGTAGTCCTGATATGCCTAAGGACTCAACAGTTCGTTAAAGCAAGTGCGCGGCACAATTCCTCCATTTTCAATGTTACTCCCGTTCGGGCAAAAGGACCTAGTGGCATGGCGATCAGCTTCCCAATATCGGCCTGTGGCTCAGGCCCCCTCCTTTCCAACGAGTGTTACTGGTCATGAACACCCAGGATCCGCTGGAAGCGGCGGGGCAGATCCGCGACCGGCAAAGGCCGCTTAAATTCCAAATACCAAGGTTGCCCTAATAGATCCGCCACTCAGGGAAGGGTTAACGCTCACGAAACCACAGGTAGTCGGCTGTCAGCATGTCACAGTCCTTTACAGCAGCCATACGCGTTTCGAGCAGAAAGCTCTTGTTCACTGGCATAAATGATGAAGACTGAGCCGGTATATTATGAACAGCTGATTTATTTCATTTACGAGTCCCGCCCATGTGGGCCAAGTCCCGCCCGTGTGGGCGTTACCCTAGGCATGCTGGTAACAGTAGTCCTGATATGCCTAAGGTCTCAACAGTTCGTTAAAGCAAGTGCGCTGCACAATTCCACCATTTTCAATGTTACTCCCGTTTGGGCAAAAGGTCCTAGTGGCATGGCGATCAGCTTCCCAATATCGGCCTGTGGCTCAGGCCCCCTCCTTTCCAACGAGTGTTACTGGTCATGAACACCCAGGATCCGCTGGAAGCGGCGGGGCAGATCCGCGACCGGCAAAGGCCGCTTAAATTCCAAATACCAAGGTTGCCCTAATGGATCCACCACTCAGGGAAGGGTTAACGCTCACGAAACCACAGGTAGTCGGCTGTCAGCATGGCACAGTCCTTTACAGCAGCCATACGCGTTTCGAGCAGAAAGCTCTTGTTCACTGGCATAAATGATGAAGACTGAGCCGGTATATTATGGACAGCTGATTTATTTCATTTACGAGTCCCGCCCATGTGGGCCAAGTCCCGCCCGTGTGGGCGTTACCATAGGCATGCTGGTAACAGTAGTCCTGATATGCCTAAGGACTCAACAGTTTGTAAAGCAAGTGCGCTGCACAATTCCACCATTTTCAATGTTACTCCCGTTTGGGCAAAAGGTCCTAGTGGCATGGCGATCAGCTTCCCAATATCGGCCTGTGGCTCGGGCCCCCTCCTTTCCAACGAGTGTTACTGGTCATGAACACCCAGGATCCGCTGGAAGCGGCGGGGCAGATCCGCGACCGGCAAAGGCCGCTTAAATTCCAAATACCAAGGTTGCCCTAATGGATCCGCCACTCAGGGAAGGGTTAACGCTCACAAAACCACAGGTAGTCGGCTGTCAGCATGTCACAGTCCTTTACAGCAGCCATACGCGTTTCGAGCAGAAAGCTCTTGTTCACTGGCATAAATGATGAAGACTGAGCCGGTATATTATGAACAGCTGATTTATTTCATTTACGAGTCCCGCCCATGTGGGCCAAGTCCCGCCCGTGTGGGCGTTACCCTAGGCATGCTGGTAACAGTAGTCCTGATATGCCTAAGGACTCAACAGTTCGTTAAAGCAAGTGCGCTGCACAATTCCACCATTTTCAATGTTACTCCCGTTTGGGCAAAAGGTCCTAGTGGCATGGCGATCAGCTTCCCAATATCGGCCTGTGGCTCAGGCCCCCTCCTTTCCAACGAGTGTTACTGGTCATGAACACCCAGGATCCGCTGGAAGCGGCGGGGCAGATCCGCGACCGGCAAAGGCCGCTTAAATTCCAAATTCCAAGGTTGCCCTAATGGATCCGCCACTCAGGGAAGGGTTAACGCTCACGAAACCACAGGTAGTCGGCTGTCAGCATGTCACAGTCCTTTACAGCAGCCATACGCGTTTCGAGCAGAAAGCTCTTGTTCACTGCCATAAATGATGAAGACTGAGCCGGTATATTATGAACAGCTGATTTATTTCCTTTACGAGTCCCGCCCATGTGGGCCAAGTCCCGCCCGTGTGGGCGTTACCATAGGCATGCTGGTAACAGTAGTCCTGATATGCCTAAGGACTCAACAGTTCGTTAAAGCAAGTGCGCTGCACAATTCCACCATTTTCAATGTTACTCCCGTTTGGGCAAAAGGACCTAGTGGCATGGCGATCAGCTTCCCAATATCGGCCTGTGGCTCAGGCCCCCTCCTTTCCAACGAGTGTTACTGGTCATGAACACCCAGGATCCGCTAGAAGCGGCGGGGCAGATCCGCGACCGGCAAAGGCCGCTTAAATTCCAAATACCAAGGTTGCCATAGTGGATCCGCCACTCAGGGAAGGGTTAACGCTCACAAAACCACAGGTAGTCGGCTGTCAGCATGTCACAGTCCTTTACAGCAGCCATACGCGTTTCGGGCAGAAAGCTCTTGTTCACTGGCATAAATGATGAAGACTGAGCCGGTATATTATGGACAGCTGATTTATTTCATTTACGAGTCCCGCCCATGTGGGCCAAGTCCCGCCCGTGTTGGCGTTACCATAGGCATGCTGGTAACAGTAGTCCTGATATGCCTAAGGACTCAACAATTTGTTAAAGCAAGTGCGCTGCAGAATTCCACCATTTTCAATGTTACTCCCGTTTGGGCAAAAGGTCCTAGTGGCATGGCTATCAGCTTCCCAATATCGGCCTGTGGCTCAGCCCCCTCCTTTCCAATGAGTGTTACTGGTCATGAACACCCAGGATCCGCTGGAAGCGGCGGGGCAGATCCGCGACCGGCAAAGGCCGCTTAAATTCCAAATACCAAGGTTGCCCTAATGGATCCGCCACTCAGGGAAGGGCTAACGCTCACGAAACCACAGGTAGTCGGCTGTCAGCATGTCACAGTCCTTTACAGCAGCCATACGCGTTTCGAGCAGAAAGCTCTTGTTCACTGGCATAAATGATGAAGACTGAGCCGGTATATTATGAACAGCTGATTTATTTCCTTTACGAGTCCCGCCCATGTGGGCCAAGTCCCGCCCGTGTGGGCGTTACCATAGGCATGCTGGTAATAGTAGTCCTGATATGCCTAAGGACTCAACAGTTCGTTAAAGCAAGTGCGCTGCACAATTCCACCATTTTCAATGTTACTCCCGTTTGGGCAAAAGGACCTAGTGGCATGGCGATCAGCTTCCCAATATCGCCCTGTGGCTCAGGCCCCCTCCTTTCCAACGAGTGTTACTGGTCATGAACACCCAGGATCCGCTGGAAGCGGCGGGGCAGATCCGCGACCGGCAAAGGCCGCTTAAATTGCAAATACCAAGGTTGCCCTAATGGATCCGCCACTCAGGGAAGGGTTAACGCTCACGAAACCACAGGTAGTCGGCTGTCAGCATGTCACAGTCCTTTACAGCAGCCATACGCGTTTCGAGCAGAAAGCTCTTGTTCACTGGCAGAAATGATGAAGACTGAGCCGGTATATTATGAACAGCTGATTTATTTCATTTACGAGTCCCGCCCATGTGGGCAAGTCCCGCCCGTGTGGGCGTTACCCTAGGCATGCTGGTAACAGTAGTCCTGATATGCCTAAGGACTCAACAGTTCGTTAAAGCAAGTGCGCTGCACAATTCCACCATTTTCAATGTTACTCCCGTTTGGGCAAAAGGTCCTAGTGGCATGGCCATCAGCTTCCCAATATCGGCCTGTGGCTCAGGCCCCCTCCTTTCCAACGAGTGTTACTGGTCATGAACACCCAGGATCTGCTGGAAGCGGCGGGGCAGATCCGCGACCGGCAAAGGCCGCTTAAATTCCAAATACCAAGGTTGCCCTAATGGATCCGCCACTCAGGGAAGGGTTAACGCTCACGAAACCACAGGTAGTCGGCTGTCAGCATGTCACAGTCCTTTACAGCAGCCATACGCGTTTCGAGCAGAAAGCTCTTGTTCACTGCCATAAATGATGAAGACTGAGCCGGTATATTATGAACAGCTGATTTATTTCCTTTACGAGTCCCGCCCATGTGGGCCAAGTCCCGCCCGTGTGGGCGTTACCATAGGCATGCTGGTAACAGTAGTCCTGATATGCCTAAGGACTCAACAGTTCGTTAAAGCAAGTGCGCTGCACAATTCCACCATTTTCAATGTTACTCCCGTTTGGGCAAAAGGACCTAGTGGCATGGCGATCAGCTTCCCAATATCGGCCTGTGGCTCAGGCCCCCTCCTTTCCAACGAGTGTTACTGGTCATGAACACCCAGGATCCGCTGGAAGCGGCGGGGCAGATCCGCGACCGGCAAAGGCCGCTTAAATTCCAAATACCAAGGTTGCCCTAATGGATCCGCCACTCAGGGAAGGGTTAACGCTCACGAAACCACAGGTAGTCGGCTGTCAGCATGTCACAGTCCTTTACAGCAGCCATACGCGTTTCGAGCAGAAAGCTCTTGTTCACTGGCATAAATGATGAAGACTGAGCCGGTATATTATGAACAGCTGATTTATTTCATTTACGAGTCCCGCCCATGTGGGCCAAGTCCCGCCCGTGTGGGCGTTACCCTAGGCATGCTGGTAACAGTAGTCCTGATATGCCTAAGGACTCAACAGTTCGTTAAAGCAAGTGCGCTGCACAATTCCACCATTTTCAATGTTACTCCCGTTTCGGCAAAAGGTCCTAGTGGCATGGCGATCAGCTTCCCAATATCGGCCTGTGGCTCAGGCCCCCTCCTTTCCAACGAGTGTTACTGGTCATGAACACCCAGGATCCGCTGGAAGCGGCGGGGCAGATCCGCGACCGGCAAAGGCCGCTTAAATTCCAAATACCAAGGTTGCCCTAATGGATCCGCCACTCAGGGAAGGGTTAACGCTCACGAAACCACAGGTAGTCGGCTGTCAGCATGTCACAGTCCTTTACAGCAGCCATACGCGTTTCGAGCAGAAAGCCCTTGTTCACTGGCATAAATGATGAAGACTGAGCCGGTATATTATGAACAGCTGATTTATTTCCTTTACGAGTCCTGCCCATGTGGGCCAAGTCCCGCCCGTGTGGGCGTTACCATAGGCATGCTGGTAACAGTAGTCCTGATATGCCTAAGGACTCAACAGTTCGTTAAAGCAAGTGCGCGGCACAATTCCTCCATTTTCAATGTTACTCCCGTTTGGGCAAAAGGACCTAGTGGCATGGCGATCAGCTTCCCAATATCGGCCTGTGGCTCAGGCCCCCTCCTTTCCAACGAGTGTTACTGGTCATGAACACCCAGGATCCGCTGGAAGCGGCGGGGCAGATCCGCGACCGGCAAAGGCCGCTTAAATTCCAAATACCAAGGTTGCCCTAATGGATCCGCCACTCAGGGAAGGGTTAACGCTCACGAAACCACAGGTAGTCGGCTGTCAGCATGTCACAGTCCTTTACAGCAGCCATACGCGTTTCGAGCAGAAAGCTCTTGTTCACTGGCATAAATGATGAAGACTGAGCCGGTATATTATGAACAGCTGATTTATTTCATTTACGAGTCCCGCCCATGTGGGCCAAGTCCCGCCCGTGTGGGCGTTACCCTAGGCATGCTGGTAACAGTAGTCCTGATATGCCTAAGGACTCAACAGTTCGTTAAAGCAAGTGCGCTGCACAATTCCACCATTTTCAATGTTACTCCCGTTTGGGCAAAAGGTCCTAGTGGCATGGCGATCAGCTTTCCAATATCGGCCTGTGGCTCAGGCCCCCTCCTTTCCAACGAGTGTTACTGGTCATGAACACCCAGGATCCGCTGGAAGCGGCGGGGCAGTTCCGCGACCGGCAAAGGCCGCTTAAATTCCAAATACCAAGGTTGCCCTAATGGATCCGCCACTCAGGGAAGGGTTAACGCTCACGAAACCACAGGTAGTCGGCTGTCAGCATGTCACAGTCCTTTACAGCAGCCATACGCGTTTCGAGCAGAAAGCTCTTGTTCACTGGCATAAATGATGAAGACTGAGCCGGTATATTATGGACAGCTGATTTATTTCATTTACGAGTCCCGCCCATGTGGGCCAAGTCCCGCCCGTGTTGGCGTTACCATAGGCATGCTGGTAACAGTAGTCCTGATATGCCTAAGGACTCAACAATTTGTTAAAGCAAGTGCGCTGCACAATTCCACCATTTTCAATGTTACTCCCGTTTGGGCAAAAGGTCCTAGTGGCATGGCGATCAGCTTCCCAATATCGGCCTGTGGCTCAGCCCCCTCCTTTCCAATGAGTGTTACTGGTCATGAACACCCAGGATCCGCTGGAAGCGGCGGGGCAGATCCGCGACCGGCAAAGGCCGCTTAAATTCCAAATACCAAGGTTGCCCTAATGGATCCGCCACTCAGGGAAGGGCTAACGCTCACGAAACCACAGGTAGTCGGCTGTCAGCATGTCACAGTCCTTTACAGCAGCCATACGCGTTTCGAGCAGAAAGCTCTTGTTCACTGGCATAAATGATGAAGACTGAGCCGGTATATTATGAACAGCTGATTTATTTCCTTTACGAGTCCCGCCCATGTGGGCCAAGTCCCGCCCGTGTGGGCGTTACCATAGGCATGCTGGTAATAGTAGTCCTGATATGCCTAAGGACTCAACAGTTCGTTAAAGCAAGTGCGCTGCACAATTCCACCATTTTCAATGTTACTCCCGTTTGGGCAAAAGGACCTAGTGGCATGGCGATCAGCTTCCCAATATCGCCCTGTGGCTCAGGCCCCCTCCTTTCCAACGAGTGTTACTGGTCATGAACACCCAGGATCCGCTGGAAGCGGCGGGGCAGATCCGCGACCGGCAAAGGCCGCTTAAATTGCAAATACCAAGGTTGCCCTAATGGATCCGCCACTCAGGGAAGGGTTAACGCTCACGAAACCACAGGTAGTCGGCTGTCAGCATGTCACAGTCCTTTACAGCAGCCATACGCGTTTCGAGCAGAAAGCTCTTGTTCACTGGCATAAATGATGAAGACTGAGCCGGTATATTATGAACAGCTGATTTATTTCATTTACGAGTCCCGCCCATGTGGGCAAGTCCCGCCCGTGTGGGCGTTACCCTAGGCATGCTGGTAACAGTAGTCCTGATATGCCTAAGGACTCAACAGTTCGGTAAAGCAAGTGCGCTGCACAATTCCACCATTTTCAATGTTACTCCCGTTTGGGCAAAAGGTCCTAGTGGCATGGCCATCAGCTTCCCAATATCGGCCTGTGGCTCAGGCCCCCTCCTTTCCAACGAGTGTTACTGGTCATGAACACCCAGGATCTGCTGGAAGCGGCGGGGCAGATCCGCGACCGGCAAAGGCCGCTTAAATTCCAAATACCAAGGTTGCCCTAATGGATCCGCCACTCAGGGAAGGGTTAACGCTCACGAAACCACAGGTAGTCGGCTGTCAGCATGTCACAGTCCTTTACAGCAGCCATACGCGTTTCGAGCAGAAAGCTCTTGTTCACTGCCATAAATGATGAAGACTGAGCCGGTATATTATGAACAGCTGATTTATTTCCTTTACGAGTCCCGCCCATGTGGGCCAAGTCCCGCCCGTGTGGGCGTTACCATAGGCATGCTGGTAACAGTAGTCCTGATATGCCTAAGGACTCAACAGTTCGTTAAAGCAAGTGCGCTGCACAATTCCACCATTTTCAATGTTACTCCCGTTTGGGCAAAAGGACCTAGTGGCATGGCGATCAGCTTCCCAATATCGGCCTGTGGCTCAGGCCCCCTCCTTTCCAACGAGTGTTACTGGTCATGAACAACCAGGATCCGCTGGAAGCGGCGGGGCAGATCCGCGACCGGCAAAGGCCGCTTAAATTCCAAATACCAAGGTTGCCCTAATGGATCCGCCACTCAGGGAAGGGTTAACGCTCACGAAACCACAGGTAGTCGGCTGTCAGCATGTCACAGTCCTTTACAGCAGCCATACGCGTTTCGAGCAGAAAGCTCTTGTTCACTGGCATAAATGATGAAGACTGAGCCGGTATATTATGAACAGCTGATTTATTTCATTTACGAGTCCCGCCCATGTGGGCCAAGTCCCGCCCGTGTGGGCGTTACCCTAGGCATGCTGGTAACAGTAGTCCTGATATGCCTAAGGACTCAACAGTTCGTTAAAGCAAGTGCGCTGCACAATTCCACCATTTTCAATGTTACTCCCGTTTGGGCAAAAGGTCCTAGTGGCATGGCGATCAGCTTCCCAATATCGGCCTGTGGCTCAGGCCCCCTCCTTTCCAACGAGTGTTACTGGTCATGAACACCCAGGATCCGCTGGAAGCGGCGGGGCAGATCCGCGACCGGCAAAGGCCGCTTAAATTCCAAATACCAAGGTTGCCCTAATGGATCCGCCACTCAGGGAAGGGTTAACGCTCACAAAACCACAGGTAGTCGGCTGTCAGCATGTCACAGTCCTTTACAGCAGCCATACGCGTTTCGAGCAGAAAGCCCTTGTTCACTGGCATAAATGATGAAGACTGAGCCGGTATATTATGAACAGCTGATTTATTTCCTTTACCAGTCCTGCCCATGTGGGCCAAGTCCCGCCCGTGTGGGCGTTACCATAGGCATGCTGGTAACAGTAGTCCTGATATGCCTAAGGACTCAACAGTTCGTTAAAGCAAGTGCGCGGCACAATTCCTCCATTTTCAATGTTACTCCCGTTCGGGCAAAAGGACCTAGTGGCATGGCGATCAGCTTCCCAATATCGGCCTGTGGCTCAGGCCCCCTCCTTTCCAACGAGTGTTACTGGTCATGAACACCCAGGATCCGCTGGAAGCGGCGGGGCAGATCCGCGACCGGCAAAGGCCGCTTAAATTCCAAATACCAAGGTTGCCCTAATAGATCCGCCACTCAGGGAAGGGTTAACGCTCACGAAACCACAGGTAGTCGGCTGTCAGCATGTCACAGTCCTTTACAGCAGCCATACGCGTTTCGAGCAGAAAGCTCTTGTTCACTGGCATAAATGATGAAGACTGAGCCGGTATATTATGAACAGCTGATTTATTTCATTTACGAGTCCCGCCCATGTGGGCCAAGTCCCGCCCGTGTGGGCGTTACCCTAGGCATGCTGGTAACAGTAGTCCTGATATGCCTAAGGTCTCAACAGTTCGTTAAAGCAAGTGCGCTGCACAATTCCACCATTTTCAATGTTACTCCCGTTTGGGCAAAAGGTCCTAGTGGCATGGCGATCAGCTTCCCAATATCGGCCTGTGGCTCAGGCCCCCTCCTTTCCAACGAGTGTTACTGGTCATGAACACCCAGGATCCGCTGGAAGCGGCGGGGCAGATCCGCGACCGGCAAAGGCCGCTTAAATTCCAAATACCAAGGTTGCCCTAATGGATCCACCACTCAGGGAAGGGTTAACGCTCACGAAACCACAGGTAGTCGGCTGTCAGCATGGCACAGTCCTTTACAGCAGCCATACGCGTTTCGAGCAGAAAGCTCTTGTTCACTGGCATAAATGATGAAGACTGAGCCGGTATATTATGGACAGCTGATTTATTTCATTTACGAGTCCCGCCCATGTGGGCCAAGTCCCGCCCGTGTGGGCGTTACCATAGGCATGCTGGTAACAGTAGTCCTGATATGCCTAAGGACTCAACAGTTTGTAAAGCAAGTGCGCTGCACAATTCCACCATTTTCAATGTTACTCCCGTTTGGGCAAAAGGTCCTAGTGGCATGGCGATCAGCTTCCCAATATCGGCCTGTGGCTCGGGCCCCCTCCTTTCCAACGAGTGTTACTGGTCATGAACACCCAGGATCCGCTGGAAGCGGCGGGGCAGATCCGCGACCGGCAAAGGCCGCTTAAATTCCAAATACCAAGGTTGCCCTAATGGATCCGCCACTCAGGGAAGGGTTAACGCTCACGAAACCACAGGTAGTCGGCTGTCAGCATGTCACAGTCCTTTACAGCAGCCATACGCGTTTCGAGCAGAAAGCTCTTGTTCACTGGCATAAATGATGAAGACTGAGCCGGTATATTATGAACAGCTGATTTATTTCATTTACGAGTCCCGCCCATGTGGGCCAAGTCCCGCCCGTGTGGGCGTTACCCTAGGCATGCTGGTAACAGTAGTCCTGATATGCCTAAGGACTCAACAGTTCGTTAAAGCAAGTGCGCTGCACAATTCCACCATTTTCAATGTTACTCCCGTTTGGGCAAAAGGTCCTAGTGGCATGGCGATCAGCTTCCCAATATCGGCCTGTGGCTCAGGCCCCCTCCTTTCCAACGAGTGTTACTGGTCATGAACACCCAGGATCCGCTGGAAGCGGCGGGGCAGATCCGCGACCGGCAAAGGCCGCTTAAATTCCAAATACCAAGGTTGCCCTAATGGATCCGCCACTCAGGGAAGGGTTAACGCTCACAAAACCACAGGTAGTCGGCTGTCAGCATGTCACAGTCCTTTACAGCAGCCATACGCGTTTCGAGCAGAAAGCCCTTGTTCACTGGCATAAATGATGAAGACTGAGCCGGTATATTATGAACAGCTGATTTATTTCCTTTACCAGTCCTGCCCATGTGGGCCAAGTCCCGCCCGTGTGGGCGTTACCATAGGCATGCTGGTAACAGTAGTCCTGATATGCCTAAGGACTCAACAGTTCGTTAAAGCAAGTGCGCGGCACAATTCCTCCATTTTCAATGTTACTCCCGTTCGGGCAAAAGGACCTAGTGGCATGGCGATCAGCTTCCCAATATCGGCCTGTGGCTCAGGCCCCCTCCTTTCCAACGAGTGTTACTGGTCATGAACACCCAGGATCCGCTGGAAGCGGCGGGGCAGATCCGCGACCGGCAAAGGCCGCTTAAATTCCAAATACCAAGGTTGCCCTAATAGATCCGCCACTCAGGGAAGGGTTAACGCTCACGAAACCACAGGTAGTCGGCTGTCAGCATGTCACAGTCCTTTACAGCAGCCATACGCGTTTCGAGCAGAAAGCTCTTGTTCACTGGCATAAATGATGAAGACTGAGCCGGTATATTATGAACAGCTGATTTATTTCATTTACGAGTCCCGCCCATGTGGGCCAAGTCCCGCCCGTGTGGGCGTTACCCTAGGCATGCTGGTAACAGTAGTCCTGATATGCCTAAGGTCTCAACAGTTCGTTAAAGCAAGTGCGCTGCACAATTCCACCATTTTCAATGTTACTCCCGTTTGGGCAAAAGGTCCTAGTGGCATGGCGATCAGCTTCCCAATATCGGCCTGTGGCTCAGGCCCCCTCCTTTCCAACGAGTGTTACTGGTCATGAACACCCAGGATCCGCTGGAAGCGGCGGGGCAGATCCGCGACCGGCAAAGGCCGCTTAAATTCCAAATACCAAGGTTGCCCTAATGGATCCACCACTCAGGGAAGGGTTAACGCTCACGAAACCACAGGTAGTCGGCTGTCAGCATGGCACAGTCCTTTACAGCAGCCATACGCGTTTCGAGCAGAAAGCTCTTGTTCACTGGCATAAATGATGAAGACTGAGCCGGTATATTATGGACAGCTGATTTATTTCATTTACGAGTCCCGCCCATGTGGGCCAAGTCCCGCCCGTGTGGGCGTTACCATAGGCATGCTGGTAACAGTAGTCCTGATATGCCTAAGGACTCAACAGTTTGTAAAGCAAGTGCGCTGCACAATTCCACCATTTTCAATGTTACTCCCGTTTGGGCAAAAGGTCCTAGTGGCATGGCGATCAGCTTCCCAATATCGGCCTGTGGCTCGGGCCCCCTCCTTTCCAACGAGTGTTACTGGTCATGAACACCCAGGATCCGCTGGAAGCGGCGGGGCAGATCCGCGACCGGCAAAGGCCGCTTAAATTCCAAATACCAAGGTTGCCCTAATGGATCCGCCACTCAGGGAAGGGTTAACGCTCACGAAACCACAGGTAGTCGGCTGTCAGCATGTCACAGTCCTTTACAGCAGCCATACGCGTTTCGAGCAGAAAGCTCTTGTTCACTGGCATAAATGATGAAGACTGAGCCGGTATATTATGAACAGCTGATTTATTTCATTTACGAGTCCCGCCCATGTGGGCCAAGTCCCGCCCGTGTGGGCGTTACCCTAGGCATGCTGGTAACAGTAGTCCTGATATGCCTAAGGACTCAACAGTTCGTTAAAGCAAGTGCGCTGCACAATTCCACCATTTTCAATGTTACTCCCGTTTGGGCAAAAGGTCCTAGTGGCATGGCGATCAGCTTCCCAATATCGGCCTGTGGCTCAGGCCCCCTCCTTTCCAACGAGTGTTACTGGTCATGAACACCCAGGATCCGCTGGAAGCGGCGGGGCAGATCCGCGACCGGCAAAGGCCGCTTAAATTCCAAATTCCAAGGTTGCCCTAATGGATCCGCCACTCAGGGAAGGGTTAACGCTCACGAAACCACAGGTAGTCGGCTGTCAGCATGTCACAGTCCTTTACAGCAGCCATACGCGTTTCGAGCAGAAAGCTCTTGTTCACTGCCATAAATGATGAAGACTGAGCCGGTATATTATGAACAGCTGATTTATTTCCTTTACGAGTCCCGCCCATGTGGGCCAAGTCCCGCCCGTGTGGGCGTTACCATAGGCATGCTGGTAACAGTAGTCCTGATATGCCTAAGGACTCAACAGTTCGTTAAAGCAAGTGCGCTGCACAATTCCACCATTTTCAATGTTACTCCCGTTTGGGCAAAAGGACCTAGTGGCATGGCGATCAGCTTCCCAATATCGGCCTGTGGCTCAGGCCCCCTCCTTTCCAACGAGTGTTACTGGTCATGAACACCCAGGATCCGCTAGAAGCGGCGGGGCAGATCCGCGACCGGCAAAGGCCGCTTAAATTCCAAATACCAAGGTTGCCATAGTGGATCCGCCACTCAGGGAAGGGTTAACGCTCACAAAACCACAGGTAGTCGGCTGTCAGCATGTCACAGTCCTTTACAGCAGCCATACGCGTTTCGGGCAGAAAGCTCTTGTTCACTGGCATAAATGATGAAGACTGAGCCGGTATATTATGGACAGCTGATTTATTTCATTTACGAGTCCCGCCCATGTGGGCCAAGTCCCGCCCGTGTTGGCGTTACCATAGGCATGCTGGTAACATTAGTCCTGATATGCCTAAGGACTCAACAATTTGTTAAAGCAAGTGCGCTGCACAATTCCACCATTTTCAATGTTACTCCCGTTTGGGCAAAAGGTCCTAGTGGCATGGCGATCAGCTTCCCAATATCGGCCTGTGGCTCAGCCCCCTCCTTTCCAATGAGTGTTACTGGTCATGAACACCCAGGATCCGCTGGAAGCGGCGGGGCAGATCCGCGACCGGCAAAGGCCGCTTAAATTCCAAATACCAAGGTTGCCCTAATGGATCCGCCACTCAGGGAAGGGCTAACGCTCACGAAACCACAGGTAGTCGGCTGTCAGCATGTCACAGTCCTTTACAGCAGCCATACGCGTTTCGAGCAGAAAGCTCTTGTTCACTGGCATAAATGATGAAGACTGAGCCGGTATATTATGAACAGCTGATTTATTTCCTTTACGAGTCCCGCCCATGTGGGCCAAGTCCCGCCCGTGTGGGCGTTACCATAGGCATGCTGGTAATAGTAGTCCTGATATGCCTAAGGACTCAACAGTTCGTTAAAGCAAGTGCGCTGCACAATTCCACCATTTTCAATGTTACTCCCGTTTGGGCAAAAGGACCTAGTGGCATGGCGATCAGCTTCCCAATATCGCCCTGTGGCTCAGGCCCCCTCCTTTCCAACGAGTGTTACTGGTCATGAACACCCAGGATCCGCTGGAAGCGGCGGGGCAGATCCGCGACCGGCAAAGGCCGCTTAAATTGCAAATACCAAGGTTGCCCTAATGGATCCGCCACTCAGGGAAGGGTTAACGCTCACGAAACCACAGGTAGTCGGCTGTCAGCATGTCACAGTCCTTTACAGCAGCCATACGCGTTTCGAGCAGAAAGCTCTTGTTCACTGGCATAAATGATGAAGACTGAGCCGGTATATTATGAACAGCTGATTTATTTCATTTACGAGTCCCGCCCATGTGGGCAAGTCCCGCCCGTGTGGGCGTTACCCTAGGCATGCTGGTAACAGTAGTCCTGATATGCCTAAGGACTCAACAGTTCGTTAAAGCAAGTGCGCTGCACAATTCCACCATTTTCAATGTTACTCCCGTTTGGGCAAAAGGTCCTAGTGGCATGGCCATCAGCTTCCCAATATCGGCCTGTGGCTCAGGCCCCCTCCTTTCCAACGAGTGTTACTGGTCATGAACACCCAGGATCTGCTGGAAGCGGCGGGGCAGATCCGCGACCGGCAAAGGCCGCTTAAATTCCAAATACCAAGGTTGCCCTAATGGATCCGCCACTCAGGGAAGGGTTAACGCTCACGAAACCACAGGTAGTCGGCTGTCAGCATGTCACAGTCCTTTACAGCAGCCATACGCGTTTCGAGCAGAAAGCTCTTGTTCACTGCCATAAATGATGAAGACTGAGCCGGCATATTATGAACAGCTGATTTATTTCCTTTACGAGTCCCGCCCATGTGGGCCAAGTCCCGCCCGTGTGGGCGTTACCATAGGCATGCTGGTAACAGTAGTCCTGATATGCCTAAGGACTCAACAGTTCGTTAAAGCAAGTGCGCTGCACAATTCCACCATTTTCAATGTTACTCCCGTTTGGGCAAAAGGACCTAGTGGCATGGCGATCAGCTTCCCAATATCGGCCTGTGGCTCAGGCCCCCTCCTTTCCAACGAGTGTTACTGGTCATGAACACCCAGGATCCGCTGGAAGCGGCGGGGCAGATCCGCGACCGGCAAAGGCCGCTTAAATTCCAAATACCAAGGTTGCCCTAATGGATCCGCCACTCAGGGAAGGGTTAACGCTCACGAAACCACAGGTAGTCGGCTGTCAGCATGTCACAGTCCTTTACAGCAGCCATACGCGTTTCGAGCAGAAAGCTCTTGTTCACTTGCATAAATGATGAAGACTGAGCCGGTATATTATGAACAGCTGATTTATTTCATTTACGAGTCCCGCCCATGTGGGCCAAGTCCCGCCCGTGTGGGCGTTACCCTAGGCATGCTGGTAACAGTAGTCCTGATATGCCTAAGGACTCAACAGTTCGTTAAAGCAAGTGCGCTGCACAATTCCACCATTTTCAATGTTACTCCCGTTTCGGCAAAAGGTCCTAGTGGCATGGCGATCAGCTTCCCAATATCGGCCTGTGGCTCAGGCCCCCTCCTTTCCAACGAGTGTTACTGGTCATGAACACCCAGGATCCGCTGGAAGCGGCGGGGCAGATCCGCGACCGGCAAAGGCCGCTTAAATTCCAAATACCAAGGTTGCCCTAATGGATCCGCCACTCAGGGAAGGGTTAACGCTCACGAAACCACAGGTAGTCGGCTGTCAGCATGTCACAGTCCTTTACAGCAGCCATACGCGTTTCGAGCAGAAAGCCCTTGTTCACTGGCATAAATGATGAAGACTGAGCCGGTATATTATGAACAGCTGATTTATTTCCTTTACGAGTCCTGCCCATGTGGGCCAAGTCCCGCCCGTGTGGGCGTTACCATAGGCATGCTGGTAACAGTAGTCCTGATATGCCTAAGGACTCAACAGTTCGTTAAAGCAAGTGCGCGGCACAATTCCTCCATTTTCAATGTTACTCCCGTTTGGGCAAAAGGACCTAGTGGCATGGCGATCAGCTTCCCAATATCGGCCTGTGGCTCAGGCCCCCTCCTTTCCAACGAGTGTTACTGGTCATGAACACCCAGGATCCGCTGGAAGCGGCGGGGCAGATCCGCGACCGGCAAAGGCCGCTTAAATTCCAAATACCAAGGTTGCCCTAATGGATCCGCCACTCAGGGAAGGGTTAACGCTCACGAAACCACAGGTAGTCGGCTGTCAGCATGTCACAGTCCTTTACAGCAGCCATACGCGTTTCGAGCAGAAAGCTCTTGTTCACTGGCATAAATGATGAAGACTGAGCCGGTATATTATGAACAGCTGATTTATTTCATTTACGAGTCCCGCCCATGTGGGCCAAGTCCCGCCCGTGTGGGCGTTACCCTAGGCATGCTGGTAACAGTAGTCCTGATATGCCTAAGGACTCAACAGTTCGTTAAAGCAAGTGCGCTGCACAATTCCACCATTTTCAATGTTACTCCCGTTTGGGCAAAAGGTCCTAGTGGCATGGCGATCAGCTTTCCAATATCGGCCTGTGGCTCAGGCCCCCTCCTTTCCAACGAGTGTTACTGGTCATGAACACCCAGGATCCGCTGGAAGCGGCGGGGCAGTTCCGCGACCGGCAAAGGCCGCTTAAATTCCAAATACCAAGGTTGCCCTAATGGATCCGCCACTCAGGGAAGGGTTAACGCTCACGAAACCACAGGTAGTCGGCTGTCAGCATGTCACAGTCCTTTACAGCAGCCATACGCGTTTCGAGCAGAAAGCTCTTGTTCACTGGCATAAATGATGAAGACTGAGCCGGTATATTATGAACAGCTGATTTATTTCATTTACGAGTCCCGCCCATGTGGGCCAAGTCCCGCCCGTGTGGGCGTTACCCTAGGCATGCTGGTAACAGTAGTCCTGATACGCCTAAGGACTCAACAGTTCGTTAAAGCAAGTGCGCTGCACAATTCCACCATTTTCAATGTTACTCCCGTTTGGGCAAAAGGTCCTAGTGGCATGGCGATCAGCTTCCCAATATCGGCCTGTGACTCAGGCCCCCTCCTTTCCAACGAGTGTTACTGGTCATGAACACCCAGGATCCGCTGGAAGCGGCGGGGCAGATCCGCGACCGGCAAAGGCCGCTTAAATTCCAAATACCAAGGTTGCCCTAATGGATCCGCCACTCAGGGAAGGGTTAATGCTCACGAAACCACAGGTAGTCGGCTGTCAGCATGTCACAGTCCTTTACAGCAGCCATACGCGTTTCGAGCAGAAAGCTCTTGTTCACTGCCATAAATGATGAAGACTGAGCCGGTATATTATGAACAGCTGATTTATTTCCTTTACGAGTCCCGCCCATGTGGGCCAAGTCCCGCCCGTGTGGGCGTTACCATAGGCATGCTGGTAACAGTAGTCCTGATATGCCTAAGGACTCAACAGTTCGTTAAAGCAAGTGCGCTGTACAATTCCACCATTTTCAATGTTACTCCCGTTTGGGCAAAAGGACCTAGTGGCATGGCGATCAGCTTCCCAATATCGGCCTGTGGCTCAGGCCCCCTCCTTTCCAACGAGTGTTACTGGTCATGAACACCCAGGATCAGCTGGAAGCGGCGGGGCAGATCCGCGACCGGCAAAGGCCGCTTAAATTCCAAATACCAAGGTTGCCCTAATGGATCCGCCACTCAGGGAAGGGTTAACGCTCACAAAACCACAGGTAGTCGGCTGTCAGCATGTCACAGTCCTTTACAGCAGCCATACGCGTTTCGAGCAGAAAGCTCTTGTTCACTGGCATAAATGATGAAGACTGAGCCGGTATATTATGGACAGCTGATTTATTTCATTTACGAGTCCCGCCCATGTGGGCCAAGTCCCGCCCGTGTGGGCGTTACCATAGGCATGCTGGTAACAGTAGTCCTGATATGCCTAAGGACTCAACAGTTTGTTAAAGCAAGTGCGCTGCACAATTCCACCATTTTCAATGTTACTCCCGTTTGGGCAAAAGGACCTAGTGGCATGGCGATCAGCTTCCCAATATCGGCCTGTGGCTCAGGCCCCCTCCTTTCCAACGAGTGTTACTGGTCATGAACACCCAAGATCCGCTGGAAGCGGCGGGGCAGATCCGCGACCGGCAAAGGCCGCTTAAATTCCAAATACCAAGGTTGCCCTAATGGATCCGCCACTCAGGGAAGGGTTAACGCTCACGAAACCACAGGTAGTCGGCTGTCAGCATGTCACAGTCCTTTACAGCAGCCATACGCGTTTCGAGCAGAAAGCTCTTGTTCACTGGCATAAATGATGAAGACTGAGCCGGTATATTATGAACAGCTGATTTATTTCATTTGCGAGTCCCGCCCATGTGGGCCAAGTCCCGCCCGTGTGGGCGTTACCCTAGGCATGCTGGTAACAGTAGTCCTGATATGCCTAAGGACTCAACAGTTCGTTAAAGCAAGTGCGCTGCACAATTCCACCATTTTCAATGTTACTCCCGTTTGGGCAAAAGGTCCTAGTGGCATGGCGATCAGCTTCCCAATATCGGCCTGTGGCTCAGGCCCCCTCCTTTCCAACGAGTGTTACTGGTCATGAACACCCAGGATCCGCTGGAAGCGGCGGGGCAGATCCGCGACCGGCAAAGGCCGCTTAAATTCCAAATACCAAGGTTGCCCTAATGGATCCGCCACTCAGGGAAGGGTTAACGCTCACGAAACCACAGGTAGTCGGCTGTCAGCATGTCACAGTCCTTTACAGCAGCCATACGCGTTTCGAGCAGAAAGCTCTTGTTCACTGCCATAAATGATGAAGACTGAGCCGGTATATTATGAACAGCTGATTTATTTCCTTTACGAGTCCCGCCCATGTGGGCCAAGTCCCGCCCGTGTGGGCGTTACCATAGGCATGCTGGTAACAGTAGTCCTGATATGCCTAAGGACTCAACAGTTCGTTAAAGCAAGTGCGCTGCACAATTCCACCATTTTCAATGTTACTCCCGTTTGGGCAAAAGGACCTAGTGGCATGGCGATCAGCTTCCCAATATCGGCCTGTGGCTCAGGCCCCCTCCTTTCCAACGAGTGTTACTGGTCATGAACACCCAGGATCCGCTGGAAGCGGCGGGGCAGATCCGCGACCGGCAAAGGCCGCTTAAATTCCAAATACCAAGGTTGCCCTAATGGATCCACCACTCAGGGAAGGGTTAACGCTCACAAAACCACAGGTAGTCGGCTGTCAGCATGGCACAGTCCTTTACAGCAGCCATACGCGTTTCGAGCAGAAAGCTCTTGTTCACTGGCATAAATGATGAAGACTGAGCCGGTATATTATGGACAGCTGATTTATTTCATTTACGAGTCCCGCCCATGTGGGCCAAGTCCCGCCCGTGTGGGCGTTACCATAGGCATGCTGGTAACAGTAGTCCTGATATGCCTAAGGACTCAACAGTTTGTAAAGCAAGTGCGCTGCACAATTCCACCATTTTCAATGTTACTCCCGTTTGGGCAAAAGGTCCTAGTGGCATGGCGATCAGCTTCCCAATATCGGCCTGTGGCTCGGGCCCCCTCCTTTCCAACGAGTGTTACTGGTCATGAACACCCAGGATCCGCTGGAAGCGGCGGGGCAGATCCGCGACCGGCAAAGGCCGCTTAAATTCCAAATACCAAGGTTGCCCTAATGGATCCGCCACTCAGGGAAGGGTTAACGCTCACGAAACCACAGGTAGTCGGCTGTCAGCATGTCACAGTCCTTTACAGCAGCCATACGCGTTTCGAGCAGAAAGCTCTTGTTCACTGGCATAAATGATGAAGACTGAGCCGGTATATTATGAACAGCTGATTTATTTCATTTACGAGTCCCGCCCATGTGGGCCAAGTCCCGCCCGTGTGGGCGTTACCCTAGGCATGCTGGTAACAGTAGTCCTGATATGCCTAAGGACTCAACAGTTCGTTAAAGCAAGTGCGCTGCACAATTCCACCATTTTCAATGTTACTCCCGTTTGGGCAAAAGGTCCTAGTGGCATGGCGATCAGCTTCCCAATATCGGCCTGTGGCTCAGGCCCCCTCCTTTCCAACGAGTGTTACTGGTCATGAACACCCAGGATCCGCTGGAAGCGGCGGGGCAGATCCGCGACCGGCAAAGGCCGCTTAAATTCCAAATACCAAGGTTGCCCTAATGGATCCGCCACTCAGGGAAGGGTTAACGCTCACAAAACCACAGGTAGTCGGCTGTCAGCATGTCACAGTCCTTTACAGCAGCCATACGCGTTTCGGGCAGAAAGCTCTTGTTCACTGGCATAAATGATGAAGACTGAGCCGGTATATTATGGACAGCTGATTTATTTCATTTACGAGTCCCGCCCATGTGGGCCAAGTCCCGCCCGTGTTGGCGTTACCATAGGCATGCTGGTAACAGTAGTCCTGATATGCCTAAGGACTCAACAATTTGTTAAAGCAAGTGCGCTGCACAATTCCACCATTTTCAATGTTACTCCCGTTTGGGCAAAAGGTCCTAGTGGCATGGCGATCAGCTTCCCAATATCGGCCTGTGGCTCAGCCCCCTCCTTTCCAATGAGTGTTACTGGTCATAAACACCCAGGATCCGCTGGAAGCGGCGGGGCAGATCCGCGACCGGCAAAGGCCGCTTAAATTCCAAATACCAAGGTTGCCCTAATGGATCCGCCACTCAGGGAAGGGCTAACGCTCACGAAACCACAGGTAGTCGGCTGTCAGCATGTCACAGTCCTTTACAGCAGCCATACGCGTTTCGAGCAGAAAGCTCTTGTTCACTGGCATAAATGATGAAGACTGAGCCGGTATATTATGAACAGCTGATTTATTTCCTTTACGAGTCCCGCCCATGTGGGCCAAGTCCCGCCCGTGTGGGCGTTACCATAGGCATGCTGGTAATAGTAGTCCTGATATGCCTAAGGACTCAACAGTTCGTTAAAGCAAGTGCGCTGCACAATTCCACCATTTTCAATGTTACTCCCGTTTGGGCAAAAGGACCTAGTGGCATGGCGATCAGCTTCCCAATATCGCCCTGTGGCTCAGGCCCCCTCCTTTCCAACGAGTGTTACTGGTCATGAACACCCAGGATCCGCTGGAAGCGGCGGGGCAGATCCGCGACCGGCAAAGGCCGCTTAAATTGCAAATACCAAGGTTGCCCTAATGGATCCGCCACTCAGGGAAGGGTTAACGCTCACGAAACCACAGGTAGTCGGCTGTCAGCATGTCACAGTCCTTTACAGCAGCCATACGCGTTTCGAGCAGAAAGCTCTTGTTTACTGGCATAAATGATGAAGACTGAGCCGGTATATTATGAACAGCTGATTTATTTCATTTACGAGTCCCGCCCATGTGGGCAAGTCCCGCCCGTGTGGGCGTTACCCTAGGCATGCTGGTAACAGTAGTCCTGATATGCCTAAGGACTCAACAGTTCGTTAAAGCAAGTGCGCTGCACAATTCCACCATTTTCAATGTTACTCCCGTTTGGGCAAAAGGTCCTAGTGGCATTGCGATCAGCTTCCCAATATCGGCCTGTGGCTCAGGCCCCCTCCTTTCCAACGAGTGTTACTGGTCATGAACACCCAGGATCTGCTGGAAGCGGCGGGGCAGATCCGCGACCGGCAAAGGCCGCTTAAATTCCAAATACCAAGGTTGCCCTAATGGATCCGCCACTCAGGGAAGGGTTAACGCTCACGAAACCACAGGTAGTCGGCTGTCAGCATGTCACAGTCCTTTACAGCAGCCATACGCGTTTCGAGCAGAAAGCTCTTGTTCACTGCCATAAATGATGAAGACTGAGCCGGTATATTATGAACAGCTGATTTATTTCCTTTACGAGTCCCGCCCATGTGGGCCAAGTCCCGCCCGTGTGGGCGTTACCATAGGCATGCTGGTAACAGTAGTCCTGATATGCCTAAGGACTCAACAGTTCGTTAAAGCAAGTGCGCTGCACAATTCCACCATTTTCAATGTTACTCCCGTTTGGGCAAAAGGACCTAGTGGCATGGCGATCAGCTTCCCAATATCGGCCTGTGGCTCAGGCCCCCTCCTTTCCAACGAGTGTTACTGGTCATGAACACCCAGGATCCGCTGGAAGCGGCGGGGCAGATCCGCGACCGGCAAAGGCCGCTTAAATTCCAAATACCAAGGTTGCCCTAATGGATCCGCCACTCAGGGAAGGGTTAACGCTCACAAAACCACAGGTAGTCGGCTGTCAGCATGTCACAGTCCTTTACAGCAGCCATACGCGTTTCGAGCAGAAAGCTCTTGTTCACTGGCATAAATGATGAAGACTGAGCCGGTATATTATGGACAGCTGATTTATTTCATTTACGAGTCCCGCCCATGTGGGCCAAGTCCCGCCCGTGTGGGCGTTACCATAGGCATGCTGGTAACAGTAGTCCTGATATGCCTAAGGACTCAACAGTTTGTTAAAGCAAGTGCGCTGCACAATTCCACCATTTTCAATGTTACTCCCGTTTGGGCAAAAGGTCCTAGTGGCATGGCGATCAGCTTCCCAATATCGGCCTGTGGCTCAGGCCCCCTCCTTTCCAACGAGTGTTACTGGTCATGAACACCCAGGATCCGCTGGAAGCGGCGGGGCAGATCCGCGACCGGCAAAGGCCGCTTAAATTCCAAATACCAAGGTTGCCCTAATGGATCCGCCACTCAGGGAAGGGTTAACGCTCACGAAACCACAGGTAGTCGGCTGTCAGCATGTCACAGTCCTTTACAGCAGCCATACGCGTTTCGAGCAGAAAGCTCTTGTTCACTGGCATAAATGATGAAGACTGAGCCGGTATATTATGAACAGCTGATTTATTTCATTTACGAGTCCCGCCCATGTGGGCCAAGTCCCGCCCGTGTGGGCGTTACCCTAGGCATGCTGGTAACAGTAGTCCTGATATGCCTAAGGACTCAACAGTTCGTTAAAGCAAGTGCGCTGCACAATTCCACCATTTTCAATGTTACTCCCGTTTGGGCAAAAGGTCCTAGTGGCATGGCGATCAGCTTCCCAATATCGGCCTGTGGCTCAGGCCCCCTCCTTTCCAACGAGTGTTACTGGTCATGAACACCCAGGATCCGCTGGAAGCGGCGGGGCAGATCCGCGACCGGCAAAGGCCGCTTAAATTGCAAATACCAAGGTTGCCCTAATGGATCCGCCACTCAGGGAAGGGTTAACGCTCACGAAACCACAGGTAGTCGGCTGTCAGCATGTCACAGTCCTTTACAGCAGCCATACGCGTTTCGAGCAGAAAGCTCTTGTTTACTGGCATAAATGATGAAGACTGAGCCGGTATATTATGAACAGCTGATTTATTTCATTTACGAGTCCCGCCCATGTGGGCAAGTCCCGCCCGTGTGGGCGTTACCCTAGGCATGCTGGTAACAGTAGTCCTGATATGCCTAAGGACTCAACAGTTCGTTAAAGCAAGTGCGCTGCACAATTCCACCATTTTCAATGTTACTCCCGTTTGGGCAAAAGGTCCTAGTGGCATTGCGATCAGCTTCCCAATATCGGCCTGTGGCTCAGGCCCCCTCCTTTCCAACGAGTGTTACTGGTCATGAACACCCAGGATCTGCTGGAAGCGGCGGGGCAGATCCGCGACCGGCAAAGGCCGCTTAAATTCCAAATACCAAGGTTGCCCTAATGGATCCGCCACTCAGGGAAGGGTTAACGCTCACGAAACCACAGGTAGTCGGCTGTCAGCATGTCACAGTCCTTTACAGCAGCCATACGCGTTTCGAGCAGAAAGCTCTTGTTCACTGCCATAAATGATGAAGACTGAGCCGGTATATTATGAACAGCTGATTTATTTCCTTTACGAGTCCCGCCCATGTGGGCCAAGTCCCGCCCGTGTGGGCGTTACCATAGGCATGCTGGTAACAGTAGTCCTGATATGCCTAAGGACTCAACAGTTCGTTAAAGCAAGTGCGCTGCACAATTCCACCATTTTCAATGTTACTCCCGTTTGGGCAAAAGGACCTAGTGGCATGGCGATCAGCTTCCCAATATCGGCCTGTGGCTCAGGCCCCCTCCTTTCCAACGAGTGTTACTGGTCATGAACACCCAGGATCCGCTGGAAGCGGCGGGGCAGATCCGCGACCGGCAAAGGCCGCTTAAATTCCAAATACCAAGGTTGCCCTAATGGATCCGCCACTCAGGGAAGGGTTAACGCTCACAAAACCACAGGTAGTCGGCTGTCAGCATGTCACAGTCCTTTACAGCAGCCATACGCGTTTCGAGCAGAAAGCTCTTGTTCACTGGCATAAATGATGAAGACTGAGCCGGTATATTATGGACAGCTGATTTATTTCATTTACGAGTCCCGCCCATGTGGGCCAAGTCCCGCCCGTGTGGGCGTTACCATAGGCATGCTGGTAACAGTAGTCCTGATATGCCTAAGGACTCAACAGTTTGTTAAAGCAAGTGCGCTGCACAATTCCACCATTTTCAATGTTACTCCCGTTTGGGCAAAAGGTCCTAGTGGCATGGCGATCAGCTTCCCAATATCGGCCTGTGGCTCAGGAGCCCTCCTTTCCAACGAGTGTTACTGGTCATGAACACCCAGGATCCGCTGGAAGCGGCGGGGCAGATCCGCGACCGGCAAAGGCCGCTTAAATTCCAAATACCAAGGTTGCCCTAATGGATCCGCCACTCAGGGAAGGGTTAACGCTCACGAAACCACAGGTAGTCGGCTGTCAGCATGTCACAGTCCTTTACAGCAGCCATACGCGTTTCGAGCAGAAAGCTCTTGTTCACTGGCATAAATGATGAAGACTGAGCCGGTATATTATGAACAGCTGATTTATTTCATTTACGAGTCCCGCCCATGTGGGCCAAGTCCCGCCCGTGTGGGCGTTACCCTAGGCATGCTGGTAACAGTAGTCCTGATATGCCTAAGGACTCAACAGTTCGTTAAAGCAAGTGCGCTGCACAATTCCACCATTTTCAATGTTACTCCCGTTTGGGCAAAAGGTCCTAGTGGCATGGCGATCAGCTTCCCAATATCGGCCTGTGGCTCAGGCCCCCTCCTTTCCAACGAGTGTTACTGGTCATGAACACCCAGGATCCGCTGGAAGCGGCGGGGCAGATCCGCGACCGGCAAAGGCCGCTTAAATTCCAAATACCAAGGTTGCCCTAATGGATCCGCCACTCAGGGAAGGGTTAACGCTCACGAAACCACAGGTAGTCGGCTGTCAGCATGTCACAGTCCTTTACAGCAGCCATACGCGTTTCGAGCAGAAAGCTCTTGTTCACTGCCATAAATGATGAAGACTGAGCCGGTATATTATGAACAGCTGATTTATTTCCTTTACGAGTCCCGCCCATGTGGGCCAAGTCCCGCCCGTGTGGGCGTTACCATGGGCATGCTGGTAACAGTAGTCCTGATATGCCTGAGGACTCAACAGTTCGTTAAAGCAAGTGCGCTGTACAATTCCACCATTTTCAATGTTACTCCCGTTTGGGCAAAAGGACCTAGTGGCATGGCGATCAGCTTCCCAATATCGGCCTGTGGCTCAGGCCCCCTCCTTTCCAACGAGTGTTACTGGTCATGAACACCCAGGATCCGCTGGAAGCGGCGGGGCAGATCCGCGACCGGCAAAGGCCGCTTAAATTCCAAATACCAAGGTTGCCCTAATGGATCCGCCACTCAGGGAAGGGTTAACGCTCACGAAACCACAGGTAGTCGGCTGTCAGCATGTCACAGTCCTTTACAGCAGCCATACGCATTTCGAGCAGAAAGCTCTTGTTCACTGGCATAAATGATGAAGATTGAGCCGGTATATTATGAACAGCTGATTTATTTCATTTACGAGTCCCGCCCATGTGGGCCAAGTCCCGCCCGTGTGGGCGTTACCCTAGGCATGCTGGTAACAGTAGTCCTGATATGCCTAAGGACTCAACAGTTCGTTAAAGCAAGTGCGCTGCACAATTCCACCATTTTCAATGTTACTCCCGTTTCGGCAAAAGGTCCTAGTGGCATGGCGATCAGCTTCCCAATATCGGCCTGTGGCTCAGGCCCCCTCCTTTCCAACGAGTGTTACTGGTCATGAACACCCAGGATCCGCTGGAAGCGGCGGGGCAGATCCGCGACCGGCAAAGGCCGCTTAAATTCCAAATACCAAGGTTGCCCTAATGGATCCGCCACTCAGGGAAGGGTTAACGCTCACAAAACCACAGGTAGTCGGCTGTCAGCATGTCACAGTCCTTTACAGCAGCCATACGCGTTTCGAGCAGAAAGCTCTTGTTCACTGGCATAAATGATGAAGACTGAGCCGGTATATTATGGACAGCTGATTTATTTCATTTACGAGTCCCGCCCATGTGGGCCAAGTCCCGCCCGTGTGGGCGTTACCATAGGCATGCTGGTAACAGTAGTCCTGATATGCCTAAGGACTCAACAGTTTGTTAAAGCAAGTGCGCTGCACAATTCCACCATTTTCAATGTTACTCCCGTTTGGGCAAAAGGTCCTAGTGGCATGGCGATCAGCTTCCCAATATCGGCCTGTGGCTCAGGCCCCCTCCTTTCCAACGAGTGTTACTGGTCATGAACACCCAAGATCCGCTGGAAGCGGCGGGGCAGATCCGCGACCGGCAAAGGCCGCTTAAATTCCAAATACCAAGGTTGCCCTAATGGATCCGCCACTCAGGGAAGGGTTAACGCTCACGAAACCACAGGTAGTCGGCTGTCAGCATGTCACAGTCCTTTACAGCAGCCATACGCGTTTCGAGCAGAAAGCTCTTGTTCACTGGCATAAATGATGAAGACTGAGCCGGTATATTATGAACAGCTGATTTATTTCATTTACGAGTCCCGCCCATGTGGGCCAAGTCCCGCCCGTGTGGGCGTTACCCTAGGCATGCTGGTAACAGTAGTCCTGATATGCCTAAGGACTCAACAGTTCGTTAAAGCAAGTGCGCTGCACAATTCCACCATTTTCAATGTTACTCCCGTTTGGGCAAAAGGTCCTAGTGGCATGGCGATCAGCTTCCCAATATCGGCCTGTGGCTCAGGCCCCCTCCTTTCCAACGAGTGTTACTGGTCATGAACACCCAGGATCCGCTGGAAGCGGCGGGGCAGATCCGCGACCGGCAAAGGCCGCTTAAATTCCAAATACCAAGGTTGCCCTAACGGATCCGCCACTCAGGGAAGGGTTAACGCTCACGAAACCACAGGTAGTCGGCTGTCAGCATGTCACAGTCCTTTACAGCAGCCATACGCGTTTCGAGCAGAAAGCTCTTGTTCACTGCCATAAATGATGAAGACTGAGCCGGTATATTATGAACAGCTGATTTATTTCCTTTACGAGTCCCGCCCATGTGGGCCAAGTCCCGCCCGTGTGGGCGTTACCATAGGCATGCTGGTAACAGTAGTCCTGATATGCCTAAGGACTCAACAGTTCGTTAAAGCAAGTGCGCTGCACAATTCCACCATTTTCAATGTTACTCCCGTTTGGGCAAAAGGACCTAGTGGCATGGCGATCAGCTTCCCAATATCGGCCTGTGGCTCAGGCCCCCTCCTTTCCAACGAGTGTTACTGGTCATGAACACCCAGGATCCGCTGGAAGCGGCGGGGCAGATCCGCGACCGGCAAAGGCCGCTTAAATTCCAAATACCAAGGTTGCCCTAATGGATCCACCACTCAGGGAAGGGTTAACGCTCACAAAACCACAGGTAGTCGGCTGTCAGCATGGCACAGTCCTTTACAGCAGCCATACGCGTTTCGAGCAGAAAGCTCTTGTTCACTGGCATAAATGATGAAGACTGAGCCGGTATATTATGGACAGCTGATTTATTTCATTTACGAGTCCCGCCCATGTGGGCCAAGTCCCGCCCGTGTGGGCGTTACCATAGGCATGCTGGTAACAGTAGTCCTGATATGCCTAAGGACTCAACAGTTTGTAAAGCAAGTGCGCTGCACAATTCCACCATTTTCAATGTTACTCCCGTTTGGGCAAAAGGTCCTAGTGGCATGGCGATCAGCTTCCCAATATCGGCCTGTGGCTCGGGCCCCCTCCTTTCCAACGAGTGTTACTGGTCATGAACACCCAGGATCCGCTGGAAGCGGCGGGGCAGATCCGCGACCGGCAAAGGCCGCTTAAATTCCAAATACCAAGGTTGCCCTAATGGATCCGCCACTCAGGGAAGGGTTAACGCTCACGAAACCACAGGTAGTCGGCTGTCAGCATGTCACAGTCCTTTACAGCAGCCATACGCGTTTCGAGCAGAAAGCTCTTGTTCACTGGCATAAATGATGAAGACTGAGCCGGTATATTATGAACAGCTGATTTATTTCATTTACGAGTCCCGCCCATGTGGGCCAAGTCCCGCCCGTGTGGGCGTTACCCTAGGCATGCTGGTAACAGTAGTCCTGATATGCCTAAGGACTCAACAGTTCGTTAAAGCAAGTGCGCTGCACAATTCCACCATTTTCAATGTTACTCCCGTTTGGGCAAAAGGTCCTAGTGGCATGGCGATCAGCTTCCCAATATCGGCCTGTGGCTCAGGCCCCCTCCTTTCCAACGAGTGTTACTGGTCATGAACACCCAGGATCCGCTGGAAGCGGCGGGGCAGATCCGCGACCGGCAAAGGCCGCTTAAATTCCAAATTCCAAGGTTGCCCTAATGGATCCGCCACTCAGGGAAGGGTTAACGCTCACAAAACCACAGGTAGTCGGCTGTCAGCATGTCACAGTCCTTTACAGCAGCCATACGCGTTTCGGGCAGAAAGCTCTTGTTCACTGGCATAAATGATGAAGACTGAGCCGGTATATTATGGACAGCTGATTTATTTCATTTACGAGTCCCGCCCATGTGGGCCAAGTCCCGCCCGTGTTGGCGTTACCATAGGCATGCTGGTAACAGTAGTCCTGATATGCCTAAGGACTCAACAATTTGTTAAAGCAAGTGCGCTGCACAATTCCACCATTTTCAATGTTACTCCCGTTTGGGCAAAAGGTCCTAGTGGCATGGCGATCAGCTTCCCAATATCGGCCTGTGGCTCAGCCCCCTCCTTTCCAATGAGTGTTACTGGTCATGAACACCCAGGATCCGCTGGAAGCGGCGGGGCAGATCCGCGACCGGCAAAGGCCGCTTAAATTCCAAATACCAAGGTTGCCCTAATGGATCCGCCACTCAGGGAAGGGCTAACGCTCACGAAACCACAGGTAGTCGGCTGTCAGCATGTCACAGTCCTTTACAGCAGCCATACGCGTTTCGAGCAGAAAGCTCTTGTTCACTGGCATAAATGATGAAGACTGAGCCGGTATATTATGAACAGCTGATTTATTTCCTTTACGAGTCCCGCCCATGTGGGCCAAGTCCCGCCCGTGTGGGCGTTACCATAGGCATGCTGGTAATAGTAGTCCTGATATGCCTAAGGACTCAACAGTTCGTTAAAGCAAGTGCGCTGCACAATTCCACCATTTTCAATGTTACTCCCGTTTGGGCAAAAGGACCTAGTGGCATGGCGATCAGCTTCCCAATATCGCCCTGTGGCTCAGGCCCCCTCCTTTCCAACGAGTGTTACTGGTCATGAACACCCAGGATCCGCTGGAAGCGGCGGGGCAGATCCGCGACCGGCAAAGGCCGCTTAAATTGCAAATACCAAGGTTGCCCTAATGGATCCGCCACTCAGGGAAGGGTTAACGCTCACGAAACCACAGGTAGTCGGCTGTCAGCATGTCACAGTCCTTTACAGCAGCCATACGCGTTTCGAGCAGAAAGCTCTTGTTCACTGGCATAAATGATGAAGACTGAGCCGGTATATTATGAACAGCTGATTTATTTCATTTACGAGTCCCGCCCATGTGGGCAAGTCCCGCCCGTGTGGGCGTTACCCTAGGCATGCTGGTAACAGTAGTCCTGATATGCCTAAGGACTCAACAGTTCGTTAAAGCAAGTGCGCTGCACAATTCCACCATTTTCAATGTTACTCCCGTTTGGGCAAAAGGTCCTAGTGGCATGGCGATCAGCTTCCCAATATCGGCCTGTGGCTCAGGCCCCCTCCTTTCCAACGAGTGTTACTGGTCATGAACACCCAGGATCTGCTGGAAGCGGCGGGGCAGATCCGCGACCGGCAAAGGCCGCTTAAATTCCAAATACCAAGGTTGCCCTAATGGATCCGCCACTCAGGGAAGGGTTAACGCTCACGAAACCACAGGTAGTCGGCTGTCAGCATGTCACAGTCCTTTACAGCAGCCATACGCGTTTCGAGCAGAAAGCTCTTGTTCACTGGCATAAATGATGAAGACTGAGCCGGTATATTATGAACAGCTGATTTATTTCCTTTACGAGTCCCGCCCATGTGGGCCAAGTCCCGCCCGTGTGGGCGTTACCATAGGCATGCTGGTAACAGTAGTCCTGATATGCCTAAGGACTCAACAGTTCGTTAAAGCAAGTGCGCTGCACAATTCCACCATTTTCAATGTTACTCCCGTTTGGGCAAAAGGACCTAGTGGCATGGCGATCAGCTTCCCAATATCGGCCTGTGGCTCAGGCCCCCTCCTTTCCAACGAGTGTTACTGGTCATGAACACCCAGGATCCGCTGGAAGCGGCGGGGCAGATCCGCGACCGGCAAAGGCCGCTTAAATTCCAAATACCAAGGTTGCCCTAATGGATCCGCCACTCAGGGAAGGGTTAACGCTCACAAAACCACAGGTAGTCGGCTGTCAGCATGTCACAGTCCTTTACAGCAGCCATACGCGTTTCGAGCAGAAAGCTCTTGTTCACTGGCATAAATGATGAAGACTGAGCCGGTATATTATGAACAGCTGATTTATTTCATTTACGAGTCCCGCCCATGTGGGCCAAGTCCCGCCCGTGTGGGCGTTACCCTAGGCATGCTGGTAACAGTAGTCCTGATACGCCTAAGGACTCAACAGTTCGTTAAAGCAAGTGCGCTGCACAATTCCACCATTTTCAATGTTACTCCCGTTTGGGCAAAAGGTCCTAGTGGCATGGCGATCAGCTTCCCAATATCGGCCTGTGACTCAGGCCCCCTCCTTTCCAACGAGTGTTACTGGTCATGAACACCCAGGATCCGCTAGAAGCGGCGGGGCAGATCCGCGACCGGCAAAGGCCGCTTAAATTCCAAATACCAAGGTTGCCCTAGTGGATCCGCCACTCAGGGAAGGGTTAACGCTCACAAAACCACAGGTAGTCGGCTGTCAGCATGTCACAGTCCTTTACAGCAGCCATACGCGTTTCGGGCAGAAAGCTCTTGTCCACTGGCATAAATGATGAAGACTGAGCCGGTATATTATGGACAGCTGATTTATTTCATTTACGAGTCCCGCCCATGTGGGCCAAGTCCCGCCCGTGTTGGCGTTACCATAGGCATGCTGGTAACAGTAGTCCTGATATGCCTAAGGACTCAACAATTTGTTAAAGCAAGTGCGCTGCACAATTCCACCATTTTCAATGTTACTCCCGTTTGGGCAAAAGGTCCTAGTGGCATGGCGATCAGCTTCCCAATATCGGCCTGTGGCTCAGCCCCCTCCTTTCCAATGAGTGTTACTGGTCATGAACACCCAGGATCCGCTGGAAGCGGCGGGGCAGATCCGCGACCGGCAAAGGCCGCTTAAATTCCAAATACCAAGGTTGCCCTAATGGATCCGCCACTCAGGGAAGGGCTAACGCTCACGAAACCACAGGTAGTCGGCTGTCAGCATGTCACAGTCCTTTACAGCAGCCATACGCGTTTCGAGCAGAAAGCTCTTGTTCACTGGCATAAATGATGAAGACTGAGCCGGTATATTATGAACAGCTGATTTATTTCCTTTACGAGTCCCGCCCATGTGGGCCAAGTCCCGCCCGTGTGGGCGTTACCATAGGCATGCTGGTAATAGTAGTCCTGATATGCCTAAGGACTGTGGAAATATGGATTTTTCTGGTCAGTTATGTCCCCTATCTTGGACCCCAACGGTTCTATGTGCATGTCGCAAGTACATGTATGCTCCCTCCAGTTCCAGTAATGATGACGCAAACACATGTGCGTCCACCGTCAACATGTCCTCTGTCAGATCCGCCATAAATGGGCTGGATATTCCATTCCTAAATATGAAAGGCCACCGGCTTTATATGGTTCACTTATGCCATTTTACAGTCCAGGCAAGTAGGCCCTGATTCTGTCATCGACCTCCTTTTGCCTTCTGCCTCTGAAAGCTCCAAGTTCAAGCCTGCATCTGTGACCATGAACTTTGTCTCATTCTCTGCGCGGCTCACGAAGCCTGACATCAGCCTATTCTCTGCCAAGAACTGTATTTCACCTTCGAATTATCTGCTTCCCCCTCAGCCGATGCATTCCTGCCTAGTAGCTTAAGTAAACATTCTTCCAGTTACCAAGCAAAAAGGCCCATCTTCTCTGTCCTCATGCAAGTAATTCATAGCCCTGTTACCATGGAATATTCCTACCCCCTCGCATTCAGTGTAGACACCTAGACGCTTGTACACGCACGCACAGTCAGTATAGAATAGATTCTGTCCGAGAGTCCTTCTTTTGTGGATAACATAGTTCTTTAAACATAGGATGTTAGATACGATTTGGGATTAGGTTGACTTGACCCCCCAGACTTCCTGTCTCCACACGTAGAGCTAAATGTCAAGTCCCCGTCACCCCCTAGTTACACGTCAATTACACGTCAGACTGCTGCGCGCGCATCAATGCCAAGTATTATCTTATAGATCCACCTATGTATTACATCATAGCCAATCATGTTCCTTTTTACTCATTATTACACCCATTTTCGGTTACGCAAACCAAACGTCAATGTCCTTATCAATTGTTACGCCTACTGTATTCACTTCATTATGATGTATGTATTATAAAAGTTACTGCTTGTCAATAAAGTATGTACTTCACTTCCTGAACTCCCGTGGTGATGGAACTTGAAGCATCCGATTATAATCGCTTATTGGAATAAAGCCCATTCTGAAACTCTAATATCACGGATTCTGCCTCTCATTTCATTGAGCTATTTTACTATGTTCCTGTATCAAATTCAGTCCCGGTAAAGGAGAAATATTTACCACATGATGGCGCCCGAACAGGGACACTTTCTCATCTCACGCGCCGGCGGTGCGTTGCAGGCCCGGTCTCCTGCCACAGCTGGACGGACAATAACGCGTACCAGCAGGATTTCCTGTATCTCCCTCCGGTCAAGCGGGGGCGACTGAGACTGCAATCAACACCCAGACGAGGCGGTGAGAAG
Organism: Triturus cristatus; assembly: GCF_964204655.1. Lineage (NCBI taxonomy): Eukaryota > Metazoa > Chordata > Amphibia > Caudata > Salamandridae > Triturus > Triturus cristatus. Next base: position 1,581,821,258 of record NC_140590.1, read on the forward strand.
TGCGAAGTATCCCGACCAGAGCCTAGCTGAGAGAGCAAGATCCGAGGTATACAGAGACCCACCAGTCCGACGTCAAGCCCAGTGTCCGACGAGTCGAGTCGAGTCCAGTCCAAATCCGAGTCAAGTTCAAGTTACTGAGGCCTTCCGTTTCCGAAGCTACCCGGTGAGTACCATTACTGGGGAGGCATTTCTGACGTGCACATAGGTTGTGCCGGTCAAGACGGGTTTGGGTACACAAATCCGGTCTGCACTGTTTTAGCAGTGTATCTGTACTGTTTAGCAGTATATCAAGTATTCCGAAGTGTCTAGTTATTATCTAGTTATTGTCGAGAATTAAGCTTGGTGATTAGTTATGCAGACGATCATCATTGTTGTTTCAGTTAAAGGTTTAATGTTTAATGTTTGAAGTGTTTAAGTATATCGTGGTATGAATGACTGTTCATTATCGTGTTTATTGTATTAAGTCTGTTCAAATTCAAGTATCAGGTCAAAATCAAGTATAAGGTCAGTTCTCAATATGCCGTTCTTTTCGAAATTAAGACAGATCACTACCAGAAAAGGGGTTCTCGAAGAAGCCGTCCCTATTCCTCCTAGGGACACTCCAGGGCACTTTATGTATCACAAACATGGATTAGACGCTATATTATTTCTTGATTTATGGGTAGACTATACCAAGGGATTACCAGAAAGTCAGAGGTGGCCCACAGCAGGGACCTGGGATGCAGAGTGCATCATGAAAGTCGAGGAAGAGTTATGGAAAAGGAAAGTCAGACAGTCACAGAAAGACGCCGTTGAATTATGGCGTAAAGAATCACATAGACGAACAGAAAAAGCACGTAGACAGGAAGAGAAGAGTAAAGAGAATTCCAATAAAGTTCGAGAGAATCTATTAATTGAGGAAGGTATCCGAGTGAAATCAGAACAAGTAGACAGACAAAGAAATGCCCTTATGAATGGTATGTATCCCCTTCTGGCCGAAGGATTACCTAAGGCTACTCCGGAAACGCCAAAAGACTTGCCAACCCCATTGTTCCCCATAAAGGTACATCCTAAGGGGCATCCTAGAACCGCAGAAGATGTTTTTCTTTCCTCATATTTAGATGACGCAGCTCCCGAGTATGCCAATTCCGCCCCACGTAGACCGCCTACCAGGGAGGTTCAACGCCAAGATCCAGTACCCGTATCCCTACAGCAACAAATCGAGTCACAAGTTCCGGCAAGCACATCGGTTTCTGTATCCGCTCCTACAGCTACTTCTATGGCTGTGTCCACACCTGTAGTTGCTGTGTCACGTTCAACGAATCCTTTTACACCCGACGCCCCAGATGGAGCCGCGGGAGGAGCTACCAATGTCTTTTCTACGCCACCCAGAATAAATAAGCTTACTTTTCAAGAGTCAGCGCATTCACGTACACCCAAACTCCTTAGTGCCCGTGCGCTTAAGGAACTTCTTATAGATTGTAGATATGACCCGGTGCCTGGAAAAGAGGACGAAATGACCCTAGCATCATTGCGTATCAGACGAGCCGCAGTGTATTTAGCGAAGTTACCAGGAATGACTGCGCATCTAGATAATATATATCATTTTGTCCAAACAGGGCGAGATCCAGAATGTATTTACAGAGCTATGGAATACCAGAAAGTAGAGATACAGGGGGAACTGTTACGTTTCCTCATAAACTGTGTGATCAGAAATCAAGACCGACCGGGGGTAGACCCGGAAGCCATGAGAATTCTTACAAGATGGAGCCAGAATATATCAGAAGGGAGACATGATAAACAAAATTGTATAATAGCCATGTGCCGAAAGATCCGTAAAGAAATAGAACGCCTACACGAAGAGAGATTAGAGACAGACGAGTTCGAACAAAATGAGGAAGAAGGGCCAGGACTGCCCACAGGACAGTCAGACACCATAGCCTATGTAGGTAGAGGAAGATCTTGTAATAGGAATCAGACTAGATATCATACTGACTCAATACATCCGACGTGTCCAGATAATAACAGGAATTTTCAAATACCTATAATTAATATAAGGTCTAACGAGCATTCGTTCCAAACCGCCGACAAACTACTCCGAGAACGAAGGGGTTATCATTTCCTCGATTCTATGGATGAACAAGATTTAGCCAGGGCAGCTGTCCATTGGGTGGACAGTCCCGGAAAATATAGTGATGATACAGTAGTACGCACATTTTTTAATCTTACCCCAGATGAACAAAGGTTAGCTGGGATTTATATGATCCAACAACTCATTATACTATATCGGAGTCAGCATTCGGACCCTGGTCCCTTGCCTGACATACTGACTGAATTACTTATGAATAAATGGAGAGGTCCAGGTACTGAATTAATTAAAGAAATTCTAGAATCAAGAAAGCAGTATATTCTTTTCGTATGTTCAGAACATGTTCCATTGTCCGTCAAGGAAAGAACTACGTATCACATAGATAGACAGAATCCCTTACGAGAAGTGCACCCAATAAAGGGTGAGGACAATGAGTTTAAACGCGTATTTGTATATACGCCTATATCGAAAATAGAATTATTAGAAATGAAGAAAGTAGTACCCAGTCATGACAAGGACCCAGCGGGGTTTCACCGAGAAATTAAAGACATGTTACTCATGGGAGAGTATACCTACCCCGACATTATGACAATATTAAAGGTGTTGATGCCTGCTGGCATTTATGAGAAACTCAAAGAAAAAGAGTGGGAGGTAGGTGATCAAAAGATAGAATGGTCAGCATTAGAAGCAGAAGAAAGGGCCCGAGGTCCAGGTTCGGGGCTTGGGGACAAAACTAAGGCATTACCAGGACTACTAGTACAGGTACTGCCACGTTTATTAACTACGAAAAAGGAAGATTGGGGTACAATTTCAGCCTGTAAACAGAAGCAAGATGAAGACACTAGTGATTACTATGCCCGTTTTGAAAAATGTTTTGGTATAAATAGTGGCATAAAAGCAAGTAGCGAATCATACCCACATCTGTTTGTAACAAAATTAGTAGAAAATGCTCTGCCTCCAGTAAAGAATAGAGTATTAAAATTCGAAAGTACCTGGCAAGGTAACACTCCAACACAAATGTTACAAATGTTACAGTACCACCACAATAGAATTAAAGAGGAACAAGAACATGAACACAGACGCATGAAAGACACAAAAATGAAAATGCTAGTTTCCCAGACAGTTCCAGCTGAAGGACATAAAAAGGGTATGACACATTCCGATTCAGCAGGACCTGTAAAAGGGACATGCAATTATTGTAAAAAGCCAGGCCATTACGTACACGATTGTCCAGTTTTAAAACATAATATCGCCATAGGTAAAACACAAGAAAGATCACGGCCACTCAGACAAGACCAGAATGAACAAGGAGCTATACAGCATGTCCAGGCAATGCCAGCCGCACAACAGCCAATACAGTTTGTGCCAGCTGCACCCCCATTGCCTGTTGCTGCCACACAAACAACAACACGACAAATGTATCAGACCGCACAGTATGAATATCCCGAGTATCAGCGTTACGCATGAACTAGCCTAGAGAGGGAAGTTGACTTACCCCTTATCGAGATTCCTGTAGATCAAGAAGGACCTTATGTACATAGTAAATTATTAGGTCAAGATAGAAAATTTTTACTCGATACAGGGGCAAGTCGAACAACTATAAAACGTAGTGAAGTTCCAGGGGCACCCCTCTCAGGCTCACAGAATATTTCCCTTGGTTTTTCAGGCAAACCTATTGTTAATGAAGTGTCACAGCCTCTTCCACTCACGATAGGACCTCTGACCCGAACTACAGATTTACTGCTTACTAAATCATGTCCAGAAAATTTATTAGGAATAAAAACGTTAAAAGCTCTAGGAGCCATAATATGTTGTTCTCCGGAAGGAGTAAGATTGTTTTTACGTGATTTTAAAGGTCACTATGTATCTAGAGACATGGATCCCCGACTACAGACTTTACCTACACATCTATGGGCACAAGGCCCTACTGATGTTGGTTGCATGAATATTACACCATATCGAGTCACACTAAAGGCAGGAGTGGTGCTACCACGAATGCGACAATACAAGTTACCACCAGATGCTGTAGTGGCTTTACTACAAATCATTGACGAGCTCATTGCCCAAGGAGTAGTTGTGGAAACAGACTCCAATATATGTAATTCACCGATAATACCGATTCTTAAACGAACAGATCCGAAGGCCCCGCCAGTATATCGATTGGTTATTGATCTGCGCGAGTTAAACAAATGCATTGTGCCACAATTCCCTGTGGTCCCAGATATCTCGTCATTACTGACAGCTATTGATTCCGAAGCGACATTCTTCACTGTAATCGATCTCAAGAATGCCTTTTTCAGTGTCCCAATAGATCCGGAAAGCCAATATTTGTTCGGATTTAGTTTAAATGGACGTAGCTTTAAATTCTCACGCGCACCTCAAGGATTTACAGAAAGCCCCAGCATCTATAGCCAAGCATTGAAACGAGAACTTGACAGTATCCACATGCCAGTTAACACGGCTCTGTTTCAATACGTCGATGATCTGCTGATCACCGCAAGAAGTGAACCTGAATGTGAGAAAGCATCACTGACAGTTTTACAATTTCTAGCCGAAAAAGGGCACAAGGTGTCCCCTTCTAAGCTGCAATTCTGTGTCCAGCGAGTTGTTTATCTTGGACACTCGCTGGACAAGGAGGGAAGGCAGCTTACACCCGACCGCATTCAGTTGATAGCTAACATGCCAATACCCAAGACACAAAAGGAGGTGCGGGCTTTCATAGGCCTCACTTCATATTGTAGACAGTGGATCCCGCAATATGCATTCCTAGCAAAACCACTCATTCAGTTGACAACCCAGGAGGCAGCCACATCGACTGTTCTCCCTTGGACTCAGGAACACACACAAGCTTTTGAAAAACTAAAGAAAGCTTTATGTCAAGCACCAGTTTTAGCAACACCATGTTACAGAAAACAGTTTACACTCTTTGTTACAGAACGCGAAGGTACTGCTTTGTCAGTACTCACACAGGAACAAGCAGGAGCACACAAACCATGTGCTTATTTTTCTAGTACATTAGATCCCGTAGCTCAGGCTTTGCCTGCATGTCTGAAATCAGTGGCAGCAACAGCCTTAGCAATCAGACAAAGCGATGCCATAGTGTTAGGACATCCATTAACAGTTCAAGTACCACACGCAGTAGAGGTTCTTGTAAATAGAACACAAACACAACACTTGACCGTAGCACGACTTACAGGGTATGAACTTACATTGTTTCAGCCACATATAGAAATAAGACGCTGTAACACATTGAATCCTGCCACACTTTTGCCAGTAATCGGAACAGACCCACTAGCCCATGACTGTATTGAAGTTATTACTGTAACGACAAAACCCAGACAAGACTTGACCGATGTTCCATTGTCAGATCCAGACCTGACATTTTATGTCGATGGTTCATGCATGAGAACAAGTACAGGAGAGTTAGTAGCCGCTTATGCAGTCACAACAGATACTGAAGTCATTGAAACTAATCGTATAAATACTTTGTCAGCTCAAGCCGCAGAGCTCATCGCTCTGACACAAGCCTGTATTCAAGCCACGAATAAAAAAGTCAACATATACACTGATTCACGTTATGCATTCGGAGTTGTACATGACTTCGGCGTGCTGTGGCGAGAGAGAGGTTATTTAACTTCCCACGGTGCCCACATTCAACACGGACCCCTCATTCATGCATTATTAGATGCAATACATCTACCCACTGCAATATCAATTATGAAATGTAAAGCCCATACAAAGGTTACTGATACCATTTCCCAAGGCAATGATCTAGCCGACAGAACAGCTAAACTGACTGCTCAAACTCAAACCCCCGATATGACAAAGACAATAGTCCCGACACCGACACATTGTATGACAGTTAAAGCTCCTACTCTTGACGTAATTGACATACAGACACATGCTACACCGGACGAAATAAAGAAATGGACTGAATTAGGAGGGATCCAAACGGACCAAGGATGGATGATGAAGGAAAGGTCTGTATGGTTCCTCCCTGATTCAATGGTCCAAGTCATAATTAACACTATACATAGTCCAGCACATCTAGGAGAAAAAGCTATGCTAGATAGCATTCAACACATTTGGTTTAATAAGCATTTACGAGCAGCAGCCAAACAAAAGGTCCGTACCTGTATGATCTGTTGCCAGTTCAACCCAGGAAAAAGTGTTCCCGTAGAACAGGGTGGATTTCAGCCTCCTGATCACCCTTTTGAAGTCCTACAGATGGATTATATCCAGATGGAACGATGTCGAGGATTCAAATATGTTCTCGTAGTTGTCTGCGCTCTGTCCCGTTGGACAGAGGCGTATCCGGTTTCAGATTACACTGCCCCGACTACTGCCAAACAGTTGGTTCGAGAATTCTTCCCACGATACGGTTTACCACGTGTTGTCTACTCAGATAACGGCCAGCCGTTCTCATCCGAATTAATGAAACACGTTTCACTTCTGTTAGGTTATCAGTGGAAATTCCACTGTGTCCGACATCCCGAGGCAGCAGGTCTCGTAGAAAGACATAACCAGATACTGAAAATCAGACTGTCCAAAATATGCAGAGAGAAAGGGGTCGACTGGATAGTAGCATTACCAGTTGCACTCTTTTACATGAGAATGGTAGCACACTCTAGAACAGGGCTATCCCCGTATGAGGTGATCTTCGGTAGACCACCGAATATGTGGGGGACGCCCATACCACGCAAAATAACTGATATTGACTGTAATATGCTGACAGATTACTTGGCTTCCTTGATGTCTGCACTACAATCTTCTCGTTCACAGGTAGCTGCAGCCTTTCCCGACAACACTGAGGTGAAACCCCATGACGTTGTTCCGGGTAATCTTGTCTTTGTGAGAAATTTCGACAGAAAGACTCAACTGGAGCCCAGGTGGAAAGCACCCAAGTTGGTCCTGTTGACCACAAGAACAGCCGTGAAGATCGAGGGCCGCAAGGGCTGGATTCATTCAAGCCACATAAAAAAATTTCATGGACTACCTTCGGATATAGACATTGTACCCTGCACTCCCTCCCAGACTGATACAAAACTCCCTTTTGTTGAACCTAACAAATCTGAAAATTACAAACTAAAGCTTAGGCCCACCAAGTCGAGCAATTTGATTGTTTAAGTCCTCTCCAAGGTGAAGCGGTTGAATTGTCTCTGACATGTATCCCCTGGACCTAAGTAGAGGAAATACCGGAAAAATGTTGAAACGACAGGCGTATTGTAAATCACTGCGTAGCCACTGCATAGTGACATTATTAATTTTGTTTTTATTGAGTCTTTTAATAATTATTACAAGTATGTTGTTGCACATATATTACCCTATTTCTAGACATGTTTATAATGTTGCTGCTGAACATTCTTTTAGTGACTTACCTCCGCATGAATTGTCTTATAGACTTGCGCTGCGCAATAACACTTTCATTAGTATGTTACATCATTCCCATCAGACTAGTAACGCCACCAATTGTTGGGTGTGTGGCCGACTCCCTCCCTATCAGAATTATGAAGGAGTCCTGCCTTTCTTTCCGCATCCATTTACACATAATGGCTCCTGTGGGGCATGGTTTAGTTTAATTAATTCCATAGACTCAGACACAGCAGTTTACCAAGACCATTGGATATGGGGAAACCTGAACCTAGTTTTACTCAAAGTCTGCTACCCTGACAAGGAGGGTCGCCCCAAAAGAACAGGAACTGATCTAGAAAATGAAGTATATGGATTAGGTAATTTTACACCTAATCTCATGATTCTAAATGTCGTATCCGAAGTTGAGCTAGTCTTACCCACCATGTCAGTATTCCCAGCAAAAGGTGAATTGTGTGTAAGAAAGGTTGGTTCTATACATATGGGCCATAGTAAATGCACTACTACAGTAGAATTCAGTGATCAAGGCAAATCTTCATTCAGAGCTTCTCGCCACTCCTACTTTATATGTGGTCAGACTGCATATATGCGTCTACCTCTAGATTGGGATGGTACCTGCTACATAGCATTCCTTTTGCCACCTGTTTTCCTAGCTCCTCCTGATTATTACAGAAATATTCATTTAGTACACAACAGAGAACGGAGAGATCTCCCCATTGTCGATTACACTGAGACGGCATGGGACAAGTATGTAGATTTTAATAAAGGCATCTTTCCCTATATAGGTACTGTTACTAATAGTAAGCTAATACGTAGATTAACTAGAACCCTTGAAGCAGTAGTGAATGAAACTATTTCCGCCTTAGGCAATTTAACAGAAGAACAGTCTGCTATGCGGATTGTTGTGCTTCAAAATCGTCTTGTCCTTGACGTCATCCTGGCTGATAGAGGCGGAGCTTGTAGGGTCATCGGATCAAGCTGCTGCGTATTCATACCAGAAAATTCGCCATCCGTATATAAAGCCATCACTCGCCTTCATAAGATAGTAAGCCAGATACACCAGAACCCAGGCACTTGGACTTGGTCCAGTTGGTTTTGGAATACGGTATCAGCCTGGGGATGGAGAGTTTTATCCTTCCTAGGTATTGGCCTTCTCATACTATTCAGTTGCTGTCTATGTCTGCAATGTGGACCAGCAATTTGTGGTCTATGTGCCACATCGTGCATTCCACATCAAGATTTTCATTCAAGATCCCGGAAGAAGAAAGAAGAACAAATGATGCTATATGAACAGATCAATGGATTGATGAAGATGGATATCTCTTGAAGGGCAAGAAGGGGACAAGGAGGGAATGTGGAAATATGGATTTTTCTGGTCAGTTATGTCCCCTATCTTGGACCCCAACGGTTCTATGTGCATGTCGCAAGTACATGTATGCTCCCTCCAGTTCCAGTAATGATGACGCAAACACATGTGCGTCCACCGTCAACATGTCCTCTGTCAGATCCGCCATAAATGGGCTGGATATTCCATTCCTAAATATGAAAGGCCACCGGCTTTATATGGTTCACTTATGCCATTTTACAGTCCAGGCAAGTAGGCCCTGATTCTGTCATCGACCTCCTTTTGCCTTCTGCCTCTGAAAGCTCCAAGTTCAAGCCTGCATCTGTGACCATGAACTTTGTCTCATTCTCTGCGCGGCTCACGAAGCCTGACATCAGCCTATTCTCTGCCAAGAACTGTATTTCACCTTCGAATTATCTGCTTCCCCCTCAGCCGATGCATTCCTGCCTAGTAGCTTAAGTAAACATTCTTCCAGTTACCAAGCAAAAAGGCCCATCTTCTCTGTCCTCATGCAAGTAATTCATAGCCCTGTTACCATGGAATATTCCTACCCCCTCGCATTCAGTGTAGACACCTAGACGCTTGTACACGCACGCACAGTCAGTATAGAATAGATTCTGTCCGAGAGTCCTTCTTTTGTGGATAACATAGTTCTTTAAACATAGGATGTTAGATACGATTTGGGATTAGGTTGACTTGACCCCCCAGACTTCCTGTCTCCACACGTAGAGCTAAATGTCAAGTCCCCGTCACCCCCTAGTTACACGTCAATTACACGTCAGACTGCTGCGCGCGCATCAATGCCAAGTATTATCTTATAGATCCACCTATGTATTACATCATAGCCAATCATGTTCCTTTTTACTCATTATTACACCCATTTTCGGTTACGCAAACCAAACGTCAATGTCCTTATCAATTGTTACGCCTACTGTATTCACTTCATTATGATGTATGTATTATAAAAGTTACTGCTTGTCAATAAAGTATGTACTTCACTTCCTGAACTCCCGTGGTGATGGAACTTGAAGCATCCGATTATAATCGCTTATTGGAATAAAGCCCATTCTGAAACTCTAATATCACGGATTCTGCCTCTCATTTCATTGAGCTATTTTACTATGTTCCTGTATCAAATTCAGTCCCGGTAAAGGAGAAATATTTACCACAGGACTCAACAGTTCGTTAAAGCAAGTGCGCTGCACAATTCCACCATTTTCAATGTTACTCCCGTTTGGGCAAAAGGACCTAGTGGCATGGCGATCAGCTTCCCAATATCGCCCTGTGGCTCAGGCCCCCTCCTTTCCAACGAGTGTTACTGGTCATGAACACCCAGGATCCGCTGGAAGCGGCGGGGCAGATCCGCGACCGGCAAAGGCCGCTTAAATTGCAAATACCAAGGTTGCCCTAATGGATCCGCCACTCAGGGAAGGGTTAACGCTCACGAAACCACAGGTAGTCGGCTGTCAGCATGTCACAGTCCTTTACAGCAGCCATACGCGTTTCGAGCAGAAAGCTCTTGTTCACTGGCATAAATGATGAAGACTGAGCCGGTATATTATGAACAGCTGATTTATTTCATTTACGAGTCCCGCCCATGTGGGCAAGTCCCGCCCGTGTGGGCGTTACCCTAGGCATGCTGGTAACAGTAGTCCTGATATGCCTAAGGACTCAACAGTTCGTTAAAGCAAGTGCGCTGCACAATTCCACCATTTTCAATGTTACTCCCGTTTGGGCAAAAGGTCCTAGTGGCATGGCCATCAGCTTCCCAATATCGGCCTGTGGCTCAGGCCCCCTCCTTTCCAACGAGTGTTACTGGTCATGAACACCCAGGATCTGCTGGAAGCGGCGGGGCAGATCCGCGACCGGCAAAGGCCGCTTAAATTCCAAATACCAAGGTTGCCCTAATGGATCCGCCACTCAGGGAAGGGTTAACGCTCACGAAACCACAGGTAGTCGGCTGTCAGCATGTCACAGTCCTTTACAGCAGCCATACGCGTTTCGAGCAGAAAGCTCTTGTTCACTGCCATAAATGATGAAGACTGAGCCGGTATATTATGAACAGCTGATTTATTTCCTTTACGAGTCCCGCCCATGTGGGCCAAGTCCCGCCCGTGTGGGCGTTACCATAGGCATGCTGGTAACAGTAGTCCTGATATGCCTAAGGACTCAACAGTTCGTTAAAGCAAGTGCGCTGCACAATTCCACCATTTTCAATGTTACTCCCGTTTGGGCAAAAGGTCCTAGTGGCATGGCGATCAGCTTCCCAATATCGGCCTGTGGCTCAGGCCCCCTCCTTTCCAACGAGTGTTACTGGTCATGAACACCCAGGATCCGCTGGAAGCGGCGGGGCAGATCCGCGACCGGCAAAGGCCGCTTAAATTCCAAATACCAAGGTTGCCCTAATGGATCCGCCACTCAGGGGAGGGTTAACGCTCACAAAACCACAGGTAGTCGGCTGTCAGCATGTCACAGTCCTTTACAGCAGCCATACGCGTTTCGAGCAGAAAGCCCTTGTTCACTGGCATAAATGATGAAGACTGAGCCGGTATATTATGAACAGCTGATTTATTTCCTTTACCAGTCCTGCCCATGTGGGCCAAGTCCCGCCCGTGTGGGCGTTACCATAGGCATGCTGGTAACAGTAGTCCTGATATGCCTAAGGACTCAACAGTTCGTTAAAGCAAGTGCGCGGCACAATTCCTCCATTTTCAATGTTACTCCCGTTCGGGCAAAAGGACCTAGTGGCATGGCGATCAGCTTCCCAATATCGGCCTGTGGCTCAGGCCCCCTCCTTTCCAACGAGTGTTACTGGTCATGAACACCCAGGATCCGCTGGAAGCGGCGGGGCAGATCCGCGACCGGCAAAGGCCGCTTAAATTCCAAATACCAAGGTTGCCCTAATAGATCCGCCACTCAGGGAAGGGTTAACGCTCACGAAACCACAGGTAGTCGGCTGTCAGCATGTCACAGTCCTTTACAGCAGCCATACGCGTTTCGAGCAGAAAGCTCTTGTTCACTGGCATAAATGATGAAGACTGAGCCGGTATATTATGAACAGCTGATTTATTTCATTTACGAGTCCCGCCCATGTGGGCCAAGTCCCGCCCGTGTGGGCGTTACCCTAGGCATGCTGGTAACAGTAGTCCTGATATGCCTAAGGTCTCAACAGTTCGTTAAAGCAAGTGCGCTGCACAATTCCACCATTTTCAATGTTACTCCCGTTTGGGCAAAAGGTCCTAGTGGCATGGCGATCAGCTTCCCAATATCGGCCTGTGGCTCAGGCCCCCTCCTTTCCAACGAGTGTTACTGGTCATGAACACCCAGGATCCGCTGGAAGCGGCGGGGCAGATCCGCGACCGGCAAAGGCCGCTTAAATTCCAAATACCAAGGTTGCCCTAATGGATCCACCACTCAGGGAAGGGTTAACGCTCACGAAACCACAGGTAGTCGGCTGTCAGCATGGCACAGTCCTTTACAGCAGCCATACGCGTTTCGAGCAGAAAGCTCTTGTTCACTGGCATAAATGATGAAGACTGAGCCGGTATATTATGGACAGCTGATTTATTTCATTTACGAGTCCCGCCCATGTGGGCCAAGTCCCGCCCGTGTGGGCGTTACCCTAGGCATGCTGGTAACAGTAGTCCTGATATGCCTAAGGACTCAACAGTTTGTAAAGCAAGTGCGCTGCACAATTCCACCATTTTCAATGTTACTCCCGTTTGGGCAAAAGGTCCTAGTGGCATGGCGATCAGCTTCCCAATATCGGCCTGTGGCTCGGGCCCCCTCCTTTCCAACGAGTGTTACTGGTCATGAACACCCAGGATCCGCTGGAAGCGGCGGGGCAGATCCGCGACCGGCAAAGGCCGCTTAAATTCCAAATACCAAGGTTGCCCTAATGGATCCGCCACTCAGGGAAGGGTTAACGCTCACGAAACCACAGGTAAGTCGGCTGTCAGCATGTCACAGTCCTTTACAGCAGCCATACGCGTTTCGAGCAGAAAGCTCTTGTTCACTGCCATAAATGATGAAGACTGAGCCGGTATATTATGAACAGCTGATTTATTTCCTTTACGAGTCCCGCCCATGTGGGCCAAGTCCCGCCCGTGTGGGCGTTACCATAGGCATGCTGGTAACAGTAGTCCTGATATGCCTAAGGACTCAACAGTTCGTTAAAGCAAGTGCGCTGCACAATTCCACCATTTTCAATGTTACTCCCGTTTGGGCAAAAGGACCTAGTGGCATGGCGATCAGCTTCCCAATATCGGCCTGTGGCTCAGGCCCCCTCCTTTCCAACGAGTGTTACTGGTCATGAACACCCAGGATCCGCTAGAAGCGGCGGGGCAGATCCGCGACCGGCAAAGGCCGCTTAAATTCCAAATACCAAGGTTGCCATAGTGGATCCGCCACTCAGGGAAGGGTTAACGCTCACAAAACCACAGGTAGTCGGCTGTCAGCATGTCACAGTCCTTTACAGCAGCCATACGCGTTTCGGGCAGAAAGCTCTTGTTCACTGGCATAAATGATGAAGACTGAGCCGGTATATTATGGACAGCTGATTTATTTCATTTACGAGTCCCGCCCATGTGGGCCAAGTCCCGCCCGTGTTGGCGTTACCATAGGCATGCTGGTAACAGTAGTCCTGATATGCCTAAGGACTCAACAATTTGTTAAAGCAAGTGCGCTGCACAATTCCACCATTTTCAATGTTACTCCCGTTTGGGCAAAAGGTCCTAGTGGCATGGCGATCAGCTTCCCAATATCGGCCTGTGGCTCAGCCCCCTCCTTTCCAATGAGTGTTACTGGTCATGAACACCCAGGATCCGCTGGAAGCGGCGGGGCAGATCCGCGACCGGCAAAGGCCGCTTAAATTCCAAATACCAAGGTTGCCCTAATGGATCCGCCACTCAGGGAAGGGCTAACGCTCACGAAACCACAGGTAGTCGGCTGTCAGCATGTCACAGTCCTTTACAGCAGCCATACGCGTTTCGAGCAGAAAGCTCTTGTTCACTGGCATAAATGATGAAGACTGAGCCGGTATATTATGAACAGCTGATTTATTTCCTTTACGAGTCCCGCCCATGTGGGCCAAGTCCCGCCCGTGTGGGCGTTACCATAGGCATGCTGGTAATAGTAGTCCTGATATGCCTAAGGACTCAACAGTTCGTTAAAGCAAGTGCGCTGCACAATTCCACCATTTTCAATGTTACTCCCGTTTGGGCAAAAGGACCTAGTGGCATGGCGATCAGCTTCCCAATATCGCCCTGTGGCTCAGGCCCCCTCCTTTCCAACGAGTGTTACTGGTCATGAACACCCAGGATCCGCTGGAAGCGGCGGGGCAGATCCGCGACCGGCAAAGGCCGCTTAAATTGCAAATACCAAGGTTGCCCTAATGGATCCGCCACTCAGGGAAGGGTTAACGCTCACGAAACCACAGGTAGTCGGCTGTCAGCATGTCACAGTCCTTTACAGCAGCCATACGCGTTTCGAGCAGAAAGCTCTTGTTCACTGGCATAAATGATGAAGACTGAGCCGGTATATTATGAACAGCTGATTTATTTCATTTACGAGTCCCGCCCATGTGGGCAAGTCCCGCCCGTGTGGGCGTTACCCTAGGCATGCTGGTAACAGTAGTCCTGATATGCCTAAGGACTCAACAGTTCGTTAAAGCAAGTGCGCTGCACAATTCCACCATTTTCAATGTTACTCCCGTTTGGGCAAAAGGTCCTAGTGGCATGGCCATCAGCTTCCCAATATCGGCCTGTGGCTCAGGCCCCCTCCTTTCCAACGAGTGTTACTGGTCATGAACACCCAGGATCTGCTGGAAGCGGCGGGGCAGATCCGCGACCGGCAAAGGCCGCTTAAATTCCAAATACCAAGGTTGCCCTAATGGATCCGCCACTCAGGGAAGGGTTAACGCTCACGAAACCACAGGTAGTCGGCTGTCAGCATGTCACAGTCCTTTACAGCAGCCATACGCGTTTCGAGCAGAAAGCTCTTGTTCACTGCCATAAATGATGAAGACTGAGCCGGTATATTATGAACAGCTGATTTATTTCCTTTACGAGTCCCGCCCATGTGGGCCAAGTCCCGCCCGTGTGGGCGTTACCATAGGCATGCTGGTAACAGTAGTCCTGATATGCCTAAGGACTCAACAGTTCGTTAAAGCAAGTGCGCTGCACAATTCCACCATTTTCAATGTTACTCCCGTTTGGGCAAAAGGACCTAGTGGCATGGCGATCAGCTTCCCAATATCGGCCTGTGGCTCAGGCCCCCTCCTTTCCAACGAGTGTTACTGGTCATGAACACCCAGGATCCGCTGGAAGCGGCGGGGCAGATCCGCGACCGGCAAAGGCCGCTTAAATTCCAAATACCAAGGTTGCCCTAATGGATCCGCCACTCAGGGAAGGGTTAACGCTCACGAAACCACAGGTAGTCGGCTGTCAGCATGTCACAGTCCTTTACAGCAGCCATACGCGTTTCGAGCAGAAAGCTCTTGTTCACTGGCATAAATGATGAAGACTGAGCCGGTATATTATGAACAGCTGATTTATTTCATTTACGAGTCCCGCCCATGTGGGCCAAGTCCCGCCCGTGTGGGCGTTACCCTAGGCATGCTGGTAACAGTAGTCCTGATATGCCTAAGGACTCAACAGTTCGTTAAAGCAAGTGCGCTGCACAATTCCACCATTTTCAATGTTACTCCCGTTTCGGCAAAAGGTCCTAGTGGCCTGGCGATCAGCTTCCCAATATCGGCCTGTGGCTCAGGCCCCCTCCTTTCCAACGAGTGTTACTGGTTATGAACACCCAGGATCCGCTGGAAGCGGCGGGGCAGATCCGCGACCGGCAAAGGCCGCTTAAATTCCAAATACCAAGGTTGCTCTAATGGATCCGCCACTCAGGGAAGGGTTAACGCTCACGAAACCACAGGTAGTCGGCTGTCAGCATGTCACAGTCCTTTACAGCAGCCATACGCGTTTCGAGCAGAAAGCCCTTGTTCACTGGCATAAATGATGAAGACTGAGCCGGTATATTATGAACAGCTGATTTATTTCCTTTACGAGTCCTGCCCATGTGGGCCAAGTCCCGCCCGTGTGGGCGTTACCATAGGCATGCTGGTAACAGTAGTCCTGATATGCCTAAGGACTCAACAGTTCGTTAAAGCAAGTGCGCGGCACAATTCCTCCATTTTCAATGTTACTCCCGTTTGGGCAAAAGGACCTAGTGGCGTGGCGATCAGCTTCCCAATATCGGCCTGTGGCTCAGGCCCCCTCCTTTCCAACGAGTGTTACTGGTCATGAACACCCAGGATCCGCTGGAAGCGGCGGGGCAGATCCGCGACCGGCAAAGGCCGCTTAAATTCCAAATACCAAGGTTGCCCTAATGGATCCGCCACTCAGGGAAGGGTTAACGCTCACGAAACCACAGGTAGTCGGCTGTCAGCATGTCACAGTCCTTTACAGCAGCCATACGCGTTTCGAGCAGAAAGCTCTTGTTCACTGGCATAAATGATGAAGACTGAGCCGGTATATTATGAACAGCTGATTTATTTCATTTACGAGTCCCGCCCATGTGGGCCAAGTCCCGCCCGTGTGGGCGTTACCCTAGGCATGCTGGTAACAGTAGTCCTGATATGCCTAAGGACTCAACAGTTCGTTAAAGCAAGTGCGCTGCACAATTCCACCATTTTCAATGTTACTCCCGTTTGGGCAAAAGGTCCTAGTGGCATGGCGATCAGCTTTCCAATATCGGCCTGTGGCTCAGGCCCCCTCCTTTCCAACGAGTGTTACTGGTCATGAACACCCAGGATCCGCTGGAAGCGGCGGGGCAGTTCCGCGACCGGCAAAGGCCGCTTAAATTCCAAATACCAAGGTTGCCCTAATGGATCCGCCACTCAGGGAAGGGTTAACGCTCACGAAACCACAGGTAGTCGGCTGTCAGCATGTCACAGTCCTTTACAGCAGCCATACGCGTTTCGAGCAGAAAGCTCTTGTTCACTGGCATAAATGATGAAGACTGAGCCGGTATATTATGAACAGCTGATTTATTTCATTTACGAGTCCCGCCCATGTGGGCCAAGTCCCGCCCGTGTGGGCGTTACCCTAGGCATGCTGGTAACAGTAGTCCTGATACGCCTAAGGACTCACCAGTTCGTTAAAGCAAGTGCGCTGCACAATTCCACCATTTTCAATGTTACTCCCGTTTGGGCAAAAGGTCCTAGTGGCATGGCGATCAGCTTCCCAATATCGGCCTGTGACTCAGGCCCCCTCCTTTCCAACGAGTGTTACTGGTCATGAACACCCAAGATCCGCTGGAAGCGGCGGGGCAGATCCGCGACCGGCAAAGGCCGCTTAAATTCCAAATACCAAGGTTGCCCTAATGGATCCGCCACTCAGGGAAGGGTTAACGCTCACGAAACCACAGGTAGTCGGCTGTCAGCATGTCACAGTCCTTTACAGCAGCCATACGCGTTTCGAGCAGAAAGCTCTTGTTCACTGCCATAAATGATGAAGACTGAGCCGGTATATTATGAACAGCTGATTTATTTCCTTTACGAGTCCCGCCCATGTGGGCCAAGTCCCGCCCGTGTGGGCGTTACCATAGGCATGCTGGTAACAGTAGTCCTGATATGCCTAAGGACTCAACAGTTCGTTAAAGCAAGTGCGCTGTACAATTCCACCATTTTCAATGTTACTCCCGTTTGGGCAAAAGGACCTAGTGGCATGGCGATCAGCTTCCCAATATCGGCCTGTGGCTCAGGCCCCCTCCTTTCCAACGAGTGTTACTGGTCATGAACACCCAGGATCCGCTGGAAGCGGCGGGGCAGATCCGCGACCGGCAAAGGCCGCTTAAATTCCAAATACCAAGGTTGCCCTAATGGATCCGCCACTCAGGGAAGGGTTAACGCTCACAAAACCACAGGTAGTCGGCTGTCAGCATGTCACAGTCCTTTACAGCAGCCATACGCGTTTCGAGCAGAAAGCTCTTGTTCACTGGCATAAATGATGAAGACTGAGCCGGTATATTATGGACAGCTGATTTATTTCATTTACGAGTCCCGCCCATGTGGGCCAAGTCCCGCCCGTGTGGGCGTTACCATAGGCATGCTGGTAACAGTAGTCCTGATATGCCTAAGGACTCAACAGTTTGTTAAAGCAAGTGCGCTGCACAATTCCACCATTTTCAATGTTACTCCCGTTTGGGCAAAAGGTCCTAGTGGCATGGCGATCAGCTTCCCAATATCGGCCTGTGGCTCAGGCCCCCTCCTTTCCAACGAGTGTTACTGGTCATGAACACCCAAGATCCGCTGGAAGCGGCGGGGCAGATCCGCGACCGGCAAAGGCCGCTTAAATTCCAAATACCAAGGTTGCCCTAATGGATCCGCCACTCAGGGAAGGGTTAACGCTCACGAAACCACAGGTAGTCGGCTGTCAGCATGTCACAGTCCTTTACAGCAGCCATACGCGTTTCGAGCAGAAAGCTCTTGTTCACTGGCATAAATGATGAAGACTGAGCCGGTATATTATGAACAGCTGATTTATTTCATTTACGAGTCCCGCCCATGTGGGCCAAGTCCCGCCCGTGTGGGCGTTACCCTAGGCATGCTGGTAACAGTAGTCCTGATATGCCTAAGGACTCAACAGTTCGTTAAAGCAAGTGCGCTGCACAATTCCACCATTTTCAATGTTACTCCCGTTTGGGCAAAAGGTCCTAGTGGCATGGCGATCAGCTTCCCAATATCGGCCTGTGGCTCAGGCCCCCTCCTTTCCAACGAGTGTTACTGGTCATGAACACCCAGGATCCGCTGGAAGCGGCGGGGCAGATCCGCGACCGGCAAAGGCCGCTTAAATTCCAAATACCAAGGTTGCCCTAATGGATCCGCCACTCAGGGAAGGGTTAACGCTCACGAAACCACAGGTAGTCGGCTGTCAGCATGTCACAGTCCTTTACAGCAGCCATACGCGTTTCGAGCAGAAAGCTCTTGTTCACTGCCATAAATGATGAAGACTGAGCCGGTATATTATGAACAGCTGATTTATTTCCTTTACGAGTCCCGCCCATGTGGGCCAAGTCCCGCCCGTGTGGGCGTTACCATAGGCATGCTGGTAACAGTAGTCCTGATATGCCTAAGGACTCAACAGTTCGTTAAAGCAAGTGCGCTGCACAATTCCACCATTTTCAATGTTACTCCCGTTTGGGCAAAAGGACCTAGTGGCATGGCGATCAGCTTCCCAATATCGGCCTGTGGCTCAGGCCCCCTCCTTTCCAACGAGTGTTACTGGTCATGAACACCCAGGATCCGCTGGAAGCGGCGGGGCAGATCCGCGACCGGCAAAGGCCGCTTAAATTCCAAATACCAAGGTTGCCCTAATGGATCCACCACTCAGGGAAGGGTTAACGCTCACAAAACCACAGGTAGTCGGCTGTCAGCATGGCACAGTCCTTTACAGCAGCCATACGCGTTTCGAGCAGAAAGCTCTTGTTCACTGGCATAAATGATGAAGACTGAGCCGGTATATTATGGACAGCTGATTTATTTCATTTACGAGTCCCGCCCATGTGGGCCAAGTCCCGCCCGTGTGGGCGTTACCATAGGCATGCTGGTAACAGTAGTCCTGATATGCCTAAGGACTCAACAGTTTGTAAAGCAAGTGCGCTGCACAATTCCACCATTTTCAATGTTACTCCCGTTTGGGCAAAAGGTCCTAGTGGCATGGCGATCAGCTTCCCAATATCGGCCTGTGGCTCGGGCCCCCTCCTTTCCAACGAGTGTTACTGGTCATGAACACCCAGGATCCGCTGGAAGCGGCGGGGCAGATCCGCGACCGGCAAAGGCCGCTTAAATTCCAAATACCAAGGTTGCCCTAATGGATCCGCCACTCAGGGAAGGGTTAACGCTCACGAAACCACAGGTAGTCGGCTGTCAGCATGTCACAGTCCTTTACAGCAGCCATACGCGTTTCGAGCAGAAAGCTCTTGTTCACTGGCATAAATGATGAAGACTGAGCCGGTATATTATGAACAGCTGATTTATTTCATTTACGAGTCCCGCCCATGTGGGCCAAGTCCCGCCCGTGTGGGCGTTACCCTAGGCATGCTGGTAACAGTAGTCCTGATATGCCTAAGGACTCAACAGTTCGTTAAAGCAAGTGCGCTGCACAATTCCACCATTTTCAATGTTACTCCCGTTTGGGCAAAAGGTCCTAGTGGCATGGCGATCAGCTTCCCAATATCGGCCTGTGGCTCAGGCCCCCTCCTTTCCAACGAGTGTTACTGGTCATGAACACCCAGGATCCGCTGGAAGCGGCGGGGCAGATCCGCGACCGGCAAAGGCCGCTTAAATTCCAAATTCCAAGGTTGCCCTAATGGATCCGCCACTCAGGGAAGGGTTAACGCTCACAAAACCACAGGTAGTCGGCTGTCAGCATGTCACAGTCCTTTACAGCAGCCATACGCGTTTCGGGCAGAAAGCTCTTGTTCACTGGCATAAATGATGAAGACTGAGCCGGTATATTATGGACAGCTGATTTATTTCATTTACGAGTCCCGCCCATGTGGGCCAAGTCCCGCCCGTGTTGGCGTTACCATAGGCATGCTGGTAACAGTAGTCCTGATATGCCTAAGGACTCAACAATTTGTTAAAGCAAGTGCGCTGCACAATTCCACCATTTTCAATGTTACTCCCGTTTGGGCAAAAGGTCCTAGTGGCATGGCGATCAGCTTCCCAATATCGGCCTGTGGCTCAGCCCCCTCCTTTCCAATGAGTGTTACTGGTCATGAACACCCAGGATCCGCTGGAAGCGGCGGGGCAGATCCGCGACCGGCAAAGGCCGCTTAAATTCCAAATACCAAGGTTGCCCTAATGGATCCGCCACTCAGGGAAGGGCTAACGCTCACGAAACCACAGGTAGTCGGCTGTCAGCATGTCACAGTCCTTTACAGCAGCCATACGCGTTTCGAGCAGAAAGCTCTTGTTCACTGGCATAAATGATGAAGACTGAGCCGGTATATTATGAACAGCTGATTTATTTCCTTTACGAGTCCCGCCCATGTGGGCCAAGTCCCGCCCGTGTGGGCGTTACCATAGGCATGCTGGTAATAGTAGTCCTGATATGCCTAAGGACTCAACAGTTCGTTAAAGCAAGTGCGCTGCACAATTCCACCATTTTCAATGTTACTCCCGTTTGGGCAAAAGGACCTAGTGGCATGGCGATCAGCTTCCCAATATCGCCCTGTGGCTCAGGCCCCCTCCTTTCCAACGAGTGTTACTGGTCATGAACACCCAGGATCCGCTGGAAGCGGCGGGGCAGATCCGCGACCGGCAAAGGCCGCTTAAATTGCAAATACCAAGGTTGCCCTAATGGATCCGCCACTCAGGGAAGGGTTAACGCTCACGAAACCACAGGTAGTCGGCTGTCAGCATGTCACAGTCCTTTACAGCAGCCATACGCGTTTCGAGCAGAAAGCTCTTGTTCACTGGCATAAATGATGAAGACTGAGCCGGTATATTATGACCAGCTGATTTATTTCATTTACGAGTCCCGCCCATGTGGGCAAGTCCCGCCCGTGTGGGCGTTACCCTAGGCATGCTGGTAACAGTAGTCCTGATATGCCTAAGGACTCAACAGTTCGTTAAAGCAAGTGCGCTGCACAATTCCACCATTTTCAATGTTACTCCCGTTTGGGCAAAACGTCCTAGTGGCATGGCGATCAGCTTCCCAATATCGGCCTGTGGCTCAGGCCCCCTCCTTTCCAACGAGTGTTACTGGTCATGAACACCCAGGATCTGCTGGAAGCGGCGGGGCAGATCCGCGACCGGCAAAGGCCGCTTAAATTCCAAATACCAAGGTTGCCCTAATGGATCCGCCACTCAGGGAAGGGTTAACGCTCACGAAACCACAGGTAGTCGGCTGTCAGCATGTCACAGTCCTTTACAGCAGCCATACGCGTTTCGAGCAGAAAGCTCTTCTTCACTGCCATAAATGATGAAGACTGAGCCGGTATATTATGAACAGCTGATTTATTTCCTTTACGAGTCCCGCCCATGTGGGCCAAGTCCCGCCCGTGTGGGCGTTACCATAGGCATGCTGGTAACAGTAGTCCTGATATGCCTAAGGACTCAACAGTTCGTTAAAGCAAGTGCGCTGCACAATTCCACCATTTTCAATGTTACTCCCGTTTGGGCAAAAGGACCTAGTGGCATGGCGATCAGCTTCCCAATATCGGCCTGTGGCTCAGGCCCCCTCCTTTCCAACGAGTGTTACTGGTCATGAACACCCAGGATCCGCTGGAAGCGGCGGGGCAGATCCGCGACCGGCAAAGGCCGCTTAAATTCCAAATACCAAGGTTGCCCTAATGGATCCGCCACTCAGGGAAGGGTTAACGCTCACAAAACCACAGGTAGTCGGCTGTCAGCATGTCACAGTCCTTTACAGCAGCCATACGCGTTTCGAGCAGAAAGCTCTTGTTCACTGGCATAAATGATGAAGACTGAGCCGGTATATTATGGACAGCTGATTTATTTCATTTACGAGTCCCGCCCATGTGGGCCAAGTCCCGCCCGTGTGGGCGTTACCATAGGCATGCTGGTAACAGTAGTCCTGATATGCCTAAGGACTCAACAGTTTGTTAAAGCAAGTGCGCTGCAAAATTCCACCATTTTCAATGTTACTCCCGTTTGGGCAAAAGGTCCTAGTGGCATGGCGATCAGCTTCCCAATATCGGCCTGTGGCTCAGGCCCCCTCCTTTCCAACGAGTGTTACTGGTCATGAACACCCAGGATCCGCTGGAAGCGGCGGGGCAGATCCGCGACCGGCAAAGGCCGCTTAAATTCCAAATACCAAGGTTGCCCTAATGGATCCGCCACTCAGGGAAGGGTTAACGCTCACGAAACCACAGGTAGTCGGCTGTCAGCATGTCACAGTCCTTTACAGCAGCCATACGCGTTTCGAGCAGAAAGCTCTTGTTCACTGGCATAAATGATGAAGACTGAGCCGGTATATTATGAACAGCTGATTTATTTCATTTACGAGTCCCGCCCATGTGGGCCAAGTCCCGCCCGTGTGGGCATTACCCTAGGCATGCTGGTAACAGTAGTCCTGATATGCCTAAGGACTCAACAGTTCGTTAAAGCAAGTGCGCTGCACAATTCCACCATTTTCAATGTTACTCCCGTTTGGGCAAAAGGTCCTAGTGGCATGGCGATCAGCTTCCCAATATCGGCCTGTGGCTCAGGCCCCCTCCTTTCCAACGAGTGTTACTGGTCATGAACACCCAGGATCCGCTGGAAGCGGCGGGGCAGATCCGCGACCGGCAAAGGCCGCTTAAATTCCAAATACCAAGGTTGCCCTAATGGATCCGCCACTCAGGGAAGGGTTAACGCTCACGAAACCACAGGTAGTCGGCTGTCAGCATGTCACAGTCCTTTACAGCAGCCATACGCGTTTCGAGCAGAAAGCTCTTGTTCACTGCCATAAATGATGAAGACTGAGCCGGTATATTATGAACAGCTGATTTATTTCCTTTACGAGTCCCGCCCATGTGGGCCAAGTCCCGCCCGTGTGGGCGTTACCATGGGCATGCTGGTAACAGTAGTCCTGATATGCCTGAGGACTCAACAGTTCGTTAAAGCAAGTGCGCTGTACAATTCCACCATTTTCAATGTTACTCCCGTTTGGGCAAAAGGACCTAGTGGCATGGCGATCAGCTTCCCAATATCGGCCTGTGGCTCAGGCCCCCTCCTTTCCAACGAGTGTTACTGGTCATGAACACCCAGGATCCGCTGGAAGCGGCGGGGCAGATCCGCGACCGGCAAAGGCCGCTTAAATTCCAAATACCAAGGTTGCCCTAATGGATCCGCCACTCAGGGAAGGGTTAACGCTCACGAAACCACAGGTAGTCGGCTGTCAGCATGTCACAGTCCTTTACAGCAGCCATACGCATTTCGAGCAGAAAGCTCTTGTTCACTGGCATAAATGATGAAGATTGAGCCGGTATATTATGAACAGCTGATTTATTTCATTTACGAGTCCCGCCCATGTGGGCCAAGTCCCGCCCGTGAGGGCGTTACCCTAGGCATGCTGGTAACAGTAGTCCTGATATGCCTAAGGACTCAACAGTTCGTTAAAGCAAGTGCGCTGCACAATTCCACCATTTTCAATGTTACTCCCGTTTCGGCAAAAGGTCCTAGTGGCATGGCGATCAGCTTCCCAATATCGGCCTGTGGCTCAGGCCCCCTCCTTTCCAACGAGTGTTACTGGTCATGAACACCCAGGATCCGCTGGAAGCGGCGGGGCAGATCCGCGACCGGCAAAGGCCGCTTAAATTCCAAATACCAAGGTTGCCCTAATGGATCCGCCACTCAGGGAAGGGTTAACGCTCACAAAACCACAGGTAGTCGGCTGTCAGCATGTCACAGTCCTTTACAGCAGCCATACGCGTTTCGAGCAGAAAGCTCTTGTTCACTGGCATAAATGATGAAGACTGAGCCGGTATATTATGGACAGCTGATTTATTTCATTTACGAGTCCCGCCCATGTGGGCCAAGTCCCGCCCGTGTGGGCGTTACCATAGGCATGCTGGTAACAGTAGTCCTGATATGCCTAAGGACTCAACAGTTTGTTAAAACAAGTGCGCTGCACAATTCCACCATTTTCAATGTTACTCCCGTTTGGGCAAAAGGTCCTAGTGGCATGGCGATCAGCTTCCCAATATCGGCCTGTGGCTCAGGCCCCCTCCTTTCCAACGAGTGTTACTGGTCATGAACACCCAAGATCCGCTGGAAGCGGCGGGGCAGATCCGCGACCGGCAAAGGCCGCTTAAATTCCAAATACCAAGGTTGCCCTAATGGATCCGCCACTCAGGGAAGGGTTAACGCTCACGAAACCACAGGTAGTCGGCTGTCAGCATGTCACAGTCCTTTACAGCAGCCATACGCGTTTCGAGCAGAAAGCTCTTGTTCACTGGCATAAATGATGAAGACTGAGCCGGTATATTATGAACAGCTGATTTATTTCATTTACGAGTCCCGCCCATGTGGGCCAAGTCCCGCCCGTGTGGGCGTTACCCTAGGCATGCTGGTAACAGTAGTCCTGATATGCCTAAGGACTCAACAGTTCGTTAAAGCAAGTGCGCTGCACAATTCCACCATTTTCAATGTTACTCCCGTTTGGGCAAAAGGTCCTAGTGGCATGGCGATCAGCTTCCCAATATCGGCCTGTGGCTCAGGCCCCCTCCTTTCCAACGAGTGTTACTGGTCATGAACACCCAGGATCCGCTGGAAGCGGCGGGGCAGATCCGCGACCGGCAAAGGCCGCTTAAATTCCAAATACCAAGGTTGCCCTAATGGATCCGCCACTCAGGGAAGGGTTAACGCTCACGAAACCACAGGTAGTCGGCTGTCAGCATGTCACAGTCCTTTACAGCAGCCATACGCGTTTCGAGCAGAAAGCTCTTGTTCACTGCCATAAATGATGAAGACTGAGCCGGTATATTATGAACAGCTGATTTATTTCCTTTACGAGTCCCGCCCATGTGGGCCAAGTCCCGCCCGTGTGGGCGTTACCATAGGCATGCTGGTAACAGTAGTCCTGATATGCCTAAGGACTCAACAGTTCGTTAAAGCAAGTGCGCTGCACAATTCCACCATTTTCAATGTTACTCCCGTTTGGGCAAAAGGACCTAGTGGCATGGCGATCAGCTTCCCAATATCGGCCTGTGGCTCAGGCCCCCTCCTTTCCAACGAGTGTTACTGGTCATGAACACCCAGGATCCGCTGGAAGCGGCGGGGCAGATCCGCGACCGGCAAAGGCCGCTTAAATTCCAAATACCAAGGTTGCCCTAATGGATCCACCACTCAGGGAAGGGTTAACGCTCACAAAACCACAGGTAGTCGGCTGTCAGCATGGCACAGTCCTTTACAGCAGCCATACGCGTTTCGAGCAGAAAGCTCTTGTTCACTGGCATAAATGATGAAGACTGAGCCGGTATATTATGGACAGCTGATTTATTTCATTTACGAGTCCCGCCCATGTGGGCCAAGTCCCGCCCGTGTGGGCGTTACCATAGGCATGCTGGTAACAGTAGTCCTGATATGCCTAAGGACTCAACAGTTTGTAAAGCAAGTGCGCTGCACAATTCCACCATTTTCAATGTTACTCCCGTTTGGGCAAAAGGTCCTAGTGGCATGGCGATCAGCTTTCCAATATCGGCCTGTGGCTCGGGCCCCCTCCTTTCCAACGAGTGTTACTGGTCATGAACACCCAGGATCCGCTGGAAGCGGCGGGGCAGATCCGCGACCGGCAAAGGCCGCTTAAATTCCAAATACCAAGGTTGCCCTAATGGATCCGCCACTCAGGGAAGGGTTAACGCTCACGAAACCACAGGTAGTCGGCTGTCAGCATGTCACAGTCCTTTACAGCAGCCATACGCGTTTCGAGCAGAAAGCTCTTGTTCACTGGCATAAATGATGAAGACTGAGCCAGTATATTATGAACAGCTGATTTATTTCATTTACGAGTCCCGCCCATGTGGGCCAAGTCCCGCCCGTGTGGGCGTTACCCTAGGCATGCTGGTAACAGTAGTCCTGATATGCCTAAGGACTCAACAGTTCGTTAAAGCAAGTGCGCTGCACAATTCCACCATTTTCAATGTTACTCCCGTTTGGGCAAAAGGTCCTAGTGGCATGGCGATCAGCTTCCCAATATCGGCCTGTGGCTCAGGCCCCCTCCTTTCCAACGAGTGTTACTGGTCATGAACACCCAGGATCCGCTGGAAGCGGCGGGGCAGATCCGCGACCGGCAAAGGCCGCTTAAATTCCAAATTCCAAGGTTGCCCTAATGGATCCGCCACTCAGGGAAGGGTTAACGCTCACAAAACCACAGGTAGTCGGCTGTCAGCATGTCACAGTCCTTTACAGCAGCCATACGCGTTTCGGGCAGAAAGCTCTTGTTCACTGGCATAAATGATGAAGACTGAGCCGGTATATTATGGACAGCTGATTTATTTCATTTACGAGTCCCGCCCATGTGGGCCAAGTCCCGCCCGTGTTGGCGTTACCATAGGCATGCTGGTAACAGTAGTCCTGATATGCCTAAGGACTCAACAATTTGTTAAAGCAAGTGCGCTGCACAATTCCACCATTTTCAATGTTACTCCCGTTTGGGCAAAAGGTCCTAGTGGCATGGCGATCAGCTTCCCAATATCGGCCTGTGGCTCAGCCCCCTCCTTTCCAATGAGTGTTACTGGTCATGAACACCCAGGATCCGCTGGAAGCGGCGGGGCAGATCCGCGACCGGCAAAGGCCGCTTAAATTCCAAATACCAAGGTTGCCCTAATGGATCCGCCACTCAGGGAAGGGCTAACGCTCACGAAACCACAGGTAGTCGGCTGTCAGCATGTCACAGTCCTTTACAGCAGCCATACGCGTTTCGAGCAGAAAGCTCTTGTTCACTGGCATAAATGATGAAGACTGAGCCGGTATATTATGAACAGCTGATTTATTTCCTTTACGAGTCCCGCCCATGTGGGCCAAGTCCCGCCCGTGTGGGCGTTACCATAGGCATGCTGGTAATAGTAGTCCTGATATGCCTAAGGACTCAACAGTTCGTTAAAGCAAGTGCGCTGCACAATTCCACCATTTTCAATGTTACTCCCGTTTGGGCAAAAGGACCTAGTGGCATGGCGATCAGCTTCCCAATATCGCCCTGTGGCTCAGGCCCCCTCCTTTACAACGAGTGTTACTGGTCATGAACACCCAGGATCCGCTGGAAGCGGCGGGGCAGATCCGCGACCGGCAAAGGCCGCTTAAATTGCAAATACCAAGGTTGCCCTAATGGATCCGCCACTCAGGGAAGGGTTAACGCTCACGAAACCACAGGTAGTCGGCTGTCAGCATGTCACAGTCCTTTACAGCAGCCATACGCGTTTCGAGCAGAAAGCTCTTGTTCACTGGCATAAATGATGAAGACTGAGCCGGTATATTATGAACAGCTGATTTATTTCATTTACGAGTCCCGCCCATGTGGGCAAGTCCCGCCCGTGTGGGCGTTACCCTAGGCATGCTGGTAACAGTAGTCCTGATATGCCTAAGGACTCAACAGTTCGTTAAAGCAAGTGCGCTGCACAATTCCACCATTTTCAATGTTACTCCCGTTTGGGCAAAAGGTCCTAGTGGCATGGCGATCAGCTTCCCAATATCGGCCTGTGGCTCAGGCCCC
The DNA here is from genome assembly GCF_964204655.1 of Triturus cristatus. Taxonomy (NCBI): domain Eukaryota; kingdom Metazoa; phylum Chordata; class Amphibia; order Caudata; family Salamandridae; genus Triturus; species Triturus cristatus. The sequence goes on from NC_140590.1 coordinate 1,581,849,258, forward strand.
CTCCTTTCCAACGAGTGTTACTGGTCATGAACACCCAGGATCTGCTGGAAGCGGCGGGGCAGATCCGCGACCGGCAAAGGCCGCTTAAATTCCAAATACCAAGGTTGCCCTAATGGATCCGCCACTCAGGGAAGGGTTAACGCTCACGAAACCACAGGTAGTCGGCTGTCAGCATGTCACAGTCCTTTACAGCAGCCATACGCGTTTCGAGCAGAAAGCTCTTGTTCACTGCCATAAATGATGAAGACTGAGCCGGTATATTATGAACAGCTGATTTATTTCCTTTACGAGTCCCGCCCATGTGGGCCAAGTCCCGCCCGTGTGGGCGTTACCATAGGCATGCTGGTAACAGTAGTCCTGATATGCCTAAGGACTCAACAGTTCGTTAAAGCAAGTGCGCTGCACAATTCCACCATTTTCAATGTTACTCCCGTTTGGGCAAAAGGACCTAGTGGCATGGCGATCAGCTTCCCAATATCGGCCTGTGGCTCAGGCCCCCTCCTTTCCAACGAGTGTTACTGGTCATGAACACCCAGGATCCGCTGGAAGCGGCGGGGCAGATCCGCGACCGGCAAAGGCCGCTTAAATTCCAAATACCAAGGTTGCCCTAATGGATCCGCCACTCAGGGAAGGGTTAACGCTCACAAAACCACAGGTAGTCGGCTGTCAGCATGTCACAGTCCTTTACAGCAGCCATACGCGTTTCGAGCAGAAAGCTCTTGTTCACTGGCATAAATGATGAAGACTGAGCCGGTATATTATGGACAGCTGATTTATTTCATTTACGAGTCCCGCCCATGTGGGCCAAGTCCCGCCCGTGTGGGCGTTACCATAGGCATGCTGGTAACAGTAGTCCTGATATGCCTAAGGACTCAACAGTTTGTTAAAGCAAGTGCGCTGCACAATTCCACCATTTTCAATGTTACTCCCGTTTGGGCAAAAGGTCCTAGTGGCATGGCGATCAGCTTCCCAATATCGGCCTGTGGCTCAGGCCCCCTCCTTTCCAACGAGTGTTACTGGTCATGAACACCCAGGATCCGCTGGAAGCGGCGGGGCAGATCCGCGACCGGCAAACGCCGCTTAAATTCCAAATACCAAGGTTGCCCTAATGGATCCGCCACTCAGGGAAGGGTTAACGCTCACGAAACCACAGGTAGTCGGCTGTCAGCATGTCACAGTCCTTTACAGCAGCCATACGCGTTTCGAGCAGAAAGCTCTTGTTCACTGGCATAAATGATGAAGACTGAGCCGGTATATTATGAACAGCTGATTTATTTCATTTACGAGTCCCGCCCATGTGGGCCAAGTCCCGCCCGTGTGGGCGTTACCCTAGGCATGCTGGTAACAGTAGTCCTGATATGCCTAAGGACTCAACAGTTCGTTAAAGCAAGTGCGCTGCACAATTCCACCATTTTCAATGTTACTCCCGTTTGGGCAAAAGGTCCTAGTGGCATGGCGATCAGCTTCCCAATATCGGCCTGTGGCTCAGGCCCCCTCCTTTCCAACGAGTGTTACTGGTCATGAACACCCAGGATCCGCTGGAAGCGGCGGGGCAGATCCGCGACCGGCAAAGGCCGCTTAAATTCCAAATACCAAGGTTGCCCTAATGGATCCGCCACTCAGGGAAGGGTTAACTCTCACGAAACCACAGGTAGTCGGCTGTCAGCATGTCACAGTCCTTTACAGCAGCCATACGCGTTTCGAGCAGAAAGCTCTTGTTCACTGCCATAAATGATGAAGACTGAGCCGGTATATTATGAACAGCTGATTTATTTCCTTTACGAGTCCCGCCCATGTGGGCCAAGTCCCGCCCGTGTGGGCGTTACCATGGGCATGCTGGTAACAGTAGTCCTGATATGCCTGAGGACTCAACAGTTCGTTAAAGCAAGTGCGCTGTACAATTCCACCATTTTCAATGTTACTCCCGTTTGGGCAAAAGTACCTAGTGGCATGGCGATCAGCTTCCCAATATCGGCCTGTGGCTCAGGCCCCCTCCTTTCCAACGAGTGTTACTGGTCATGAACACCCAGGATCCGCTGGAAGCGGCGGGGCAGATCCGCGACCGGCAAAGGCCGCTTAAATTCCAAATACCAAGGTTGCCCTAATGGATCCGCCACTCAGGGAAGGGTTAACGCTCACGAAACCACAGGTAGTCGGCTGTCAGCATGTCACAGTCCTTTACAGCAGCCATACGCATTTCGAGCAGAAAGCTCTTGTTCACTGGCATAAATGATGAAGATTGAGCCGGTATATTATGAACAGCTGATTTATTTCATTTACGAGTCCCGCCCATGTGGGCCAAGTCCCGCCCGTGTGGGCGTTACCCTAGGCATGCTGGTAACAGTAGTCCTGATATGCCTAAGGACTCAACAGTTCGTTAAAGCAAGTGCGCTGCACAATTCCACCATTTTCAATGTTACTCCCGTTTGGGCAAAAGGACCTAGTGGCATGGCGATCAGCTTCCCAATATCGGCCTGTGGCTCAGGCCCCCTCCTTTCCAACGAGTGTTACTGGTCATGAACACCCAGGATCCGCTGGAAGCGGCGGGGCAGATCCGCGACCGGCAAAGGCCGCTTAAATTCCAAATACCAAGGTTGCCCTAGTGGATCCGCCACTCAGGGAAGGGTTAACGCTCACAAAACCACAGGTAGTCGGCTGTCAGCATGTCACAGTCCTTTACAGCAGCCATACGCGTTTCGAGCAGAAAGCTCTTGTTCACTGGCATAAATGATGAAGACTGAGCCGGTATATTATGGACAGCTGATTTATTTCATTTACGAGTCCCGCCCATGTGGGCCAAGTCCCGCCCGTGTGGGCGTTACCATAGGCATGCTGGTAACAGTGGTCCTGATATGCCTAAGGACTCAACAGTTTGTTAAAGCAAGTGCGCTGCACAATTCCACCATTTTCAATGTTACTCCCGTTTGGGCAAAAGGTCCTAGTGGCATGGCGATCAGCTTCCCAATATCGGCCTGTGGCTCAGGCCCCCTCCTTTCCAACGAGTGTTACTGGTCATGAACACCCAGGATCCGCTGGAAGCGGCGGGGCAGATCCGCGACCGGCAAAGGCCGCTTAAATTCCAAATACCAAGGTTGCCCTAATGGATCCGCCACTCAGGGAAGGGCTAACGCTCATGAAACCACAGGTAGTCGGCTGTCAGCATGTCACAGTCCTTTACAGCAGCCATACGCGTTTCGAGCAGAAAGCTCTTGTTCACTGGCATAAATGATGAAGACTGAGCCGGTATATTATGAACAGCTGATTTATTTCCTTTACGAGTCCCGCCCATGTGGGCCAAGTCCCGCCCGTGTGGGCGTTACCATAGGCATGCTGGTAATAGTAGTCCTGATATGCCTAAGGACTCAACAGTTCGTTAAAGCAAGTGCGCTGCACAATTCCACCATTTTCAATGTTACTCCCGTTTGGGCAAAAGGACCTAGTGGCATGGCGATCAGCTTCCCAATATCGGCCTGTGGCTCAGGCCCCCTCCTTTCCAACGAGTGTTACTGGTCATGAACACCCAGGATCCGCTGGAAGCGGCGGGGCAGATCCGCGACCGGCAAAGGCCGCTTAAATTCCAAATACCAAGGTTGCCCTAATGGATCCGCCACTCAGGGAAGGGTTAACGCTCACGAAACCACAGGTAGTCGGCTGTCAGCATGTCACAGTCCTTTACAGCAGCCATACGCGTTTCGAGCAGAAAGCTCTTGTTCACTGGCATAAATGATGAAGACTGAGCCGGTATATTATGAACAGCTGATTTATTTCATTTACGAGTCCCGCCCATGTGGGCCAAGTCCCGCCCGTGTGGGCGATACCATAGGCATGCTGGTAACAGTAGTCCTGATATGCCTAAGGACTCAACAGTTCGTTAAAGCAAGTGCGCTGCACAATTCCACCATTTTCAATGTTACTCCCGTTTGGGCAAAAGGTCCTAGTGGCATGGCGATCAGCTTCCCAATATCAGCCTGTGGCTCAGGCCCCCTCCTTTCCAACGAGTGTTACTGGTCATGAACACCCAGGATCCGCTGGAAGCGGCGGGGCAGATCTGCGACCGGCAAAGGCCGCTTAAATTCCAAATACCAAGGTTGCCCTAATATATATATATCTTCGACAGGTTGCGGTATATATTATATATCGGCGTACTGCCAGGACGCTGGTGGTGCCCTTAAAAGCGATACCGCTAGCGCTTGCAAAATGCCACAAAGGTCTTCCCATATTATTGAACGAGAACGGCACTCTGGGACGGAGGAATTCTACATTGCTTTATTTAAAACAGGCCGCTCCAGACAGGATGCGTTTCGGCTATATGACAGCCTTAATCACTGGTCAATAATATGGAAAGACCTTTGTGGCATATATACACACATAATATGTATATATATATATATATTCACCAACAGTTTCCTTCTCAGGAAACCAATGAGTACGCACTCACAGGTTTCTTCGTTTATCCCAATTTCCTTTATTTATTCAATAGCATCCAGTCTCAAGGAAATACCAACGCGTTTCGCTATCAACAGATATCTTGATCACGTTAATATTGTGCATTTGAATCACCCAATAAAAACAATTGATGCCAAACATGTGATTAGTGATTAGTGATGTCACTCATCTATTCGCCTGGACTTCTGGTCCTTGTAGTCCTCAAGCCATACTATTCATATATTGTTTCAAAGATAATATTAACCCAATTTCATGCACAATTTCTTCATCTAACTCCTCCTGTTGTTTTGTTTTTTAGTGTCCGTTAATCAAAGACATACACACGTTTTGCCATGATCTGTTTCGCTTCTCATTATTCTAATCGGCTTTGAATGAGTAAAGGAAGACAATATTTAGCTCCAGTCCACCAGGAAGTAAATATTGAGAAACGTGATGCCAAACGTAACAAACACCTGGCCTCCTTTTTCGATCAAGAAACAACATCACAGGGTCAAAATAAAAAAGAACGGAACGTTGATATAAAGAAATCGGACACACGCAGCAAACTTAAAATGTGGGAGAAACTGAGCAAAAAAGAGATAAATAAATGGTGGGAACACACGACGATAAAGAAATATTTGGAGGTACGAAGGGTCCCGAGAGGACTCAGAATATCCCTAATGCCGAGTCAACAAGATGCAAGCAATGAACTTCTACAAGAATGGGGAGATTATGTTTTCAATTCCTCGTTGGGCTTAATATCTATCTTGGTAAAACATATTGAAATGGCTTTAATGAAGATAAAAGAAGAACTACAGACTTTGGAAAAAGAACTAGCCTCAGCAGAAATGAATCCTGAAATGATCAAATTAAAAGAGGATTTGGAAAAATATGTAGAAACACATGAAGAAGTGGTAAAAATGAGAAAGCAGTCCAAATTTCAACGAGACAAAGAAGATTATGCGCAGGGTCGCAAATTTACATATGCAAAAAAAGTGATATTTTTAAGGAGCAAGGGCAGGTGGTAAGAGGAGCACAGAGCTCCACGAGTCTAACATCATTAACATCAACAGGAGCAAGTGATATTGATGGGGAATCAAGTGAAGAACAATCCACAAGGAATTTTTTAGGGGACATGAGACTAGATCTCCAACAAAGTCTCTGGGAACAAAACCAAAATCAATTTCAAGCTCCAAGAGGAAGGTGAAGAGGTCGCAGATGGACACCTCGGACACCCACATTATCATCAAGAAGTCAACAAGAAGAGGAAAAAGGAAAAAGTGGATCCGAGGAGACAGGCACAAAAACAAGGAGCATGCGCCAGAAAACCTCGAAATAAATTGGACAGATGTCCCGATGACAAAGAGGAACTAGTAGTAATGAATTTATCAAAGCGCTCCTTGTCAAACAATGAAATATCCTTGTTAAAACACGGGATTAATTTGTGTCCAATACAATCAATGGACTTAGCACAGACACGAATTGACATCTATAAATATATAAGAAAGATCAAGCTTGCAAAAATCTTCAAAGAAAATCAAGAAATGGTGAATTTTACCAAAACACAAAAGAAGAAAATGGAGTTCAGCGTGGAAGAACCAGTTCTGACAACCACAGACATGCCAGCCCTTCTGACTCTGGTGAATTTGGACGTAATGGAAAAAAACAAATATCATTGACGAATCCACAGCATGCCCACAGATGGGAGCAGGTCTGAGTGGGAAAAAACCTCCCTCACGCTTTTATCCTCAATTGCCTTCTGGCAATAAAATTGACATTTCTCAAGAAGTCGTGGTACAAGAGGTATATAAAATAAGAGGAACGAAATACCAAGACAATTTGAAAAAAGAAGAAAGAATAGCCCTTAAAGAACTAATGGAGGATAAATCAATAACCATAAAAATGGCAGATAAGGGTGGGAACATCGTTATCTTAAATACCTCAGACTATGTATCAGAAGCTCATCTACAACTTAAGAATAAAGAATATTACAACAAATTGGATAAGAATCCAACACGAATATTCAAAGAGAACTTGGATAAAGAAATCCATAAGTGGCAACAATCAAATCTAATTGATGATGACGAAAGGGAATTTCTGAGTACTGAGCACCCCATCACAGCGACAATATATTTCCTACCCAAAGTACATAAAAATCCACTAAAACCACGGGGTCGACCGATAGTGTCTGCAAAAGGATCACTTATGGAACCTGTAGCAAATTATATTGACTATTTTTTAATGCCTTTTGTGCTCAACTTAAGCTCATATTTGAAAGACACAACTGATCTTTTGAGACATTTGCAAGAACTACCATGGCAAGCATCTTATATGCTGATTACGATGGAAGTAATATCGCTTTACACAAATATTGAAAATGACATCGGTTTATTAGCATGTAGTTATTTCCTTAAGGAGCGAGACATCAAACTCAAACAACATAATCAAATGTTAATGGATATGATCCAAATGTGCCTCACTCAAAATGTGTTTCTGTTCGGTGAGGAGATTTACATACAGATAAAGGGATGTGCAATGGGTTTCTCCTTCAGCCCAGGATACGCTTGTCTTACCATGGGATGGTGGGAACAGCAAGTGGCATGGCATCCTAACAATGATAAATATGTAAATAAAGTCATGAAGTGGTTAAGAGACATCGACAATCTTCTGATAGTGTGGGATGGCACGGCACAGGAATTTGAGGAATATTTCAAGATTTTAAACTCTACAGATGCCAAAATAAGATTTACATACAACATCAGCAAAGAAAGAATAATATTCCTAGACACAGAGATCTACACTGCGAACAACAAATTGGAAACCACACTGCATAGAAAGGAGACCTCCACCAATGCAACATTACATGCGAACAGCTTTCACAAATCATCGGTGAAGGATAACATCCCATATGGAGAATTTTTGAGACTACGGTGGATCTGTTCAGAACAACAAGAATGGGAGGAGCACAGTAAAAACACAGCAAAGAAATTTAAACATCGTGGATATAAAAAAGTTATTATCCAAAAATGCTGGAAACGTGCCAATGAAAAGAAAAGACAGGACATTTTGGATGAAAACTACAAGGGGGCAAAGAAACCAACTATAAGCCAATTGGAAAACCCAACAGTGAGACTAATCTTGGATCATTCGAAAGAATCAAGACAAATAGGGGATATTCTTCGAAGAAATTGGAAGCTCCTACAATTAGATCCAATTGTAAGCGAAAGTATGGGTAAACACCCAAACATCACGTTCCGCCGTGCAAAAAATTTGAGAGACAAATTGGTACATAGCCATCATCTAGATCATGACAAAAAGAAGGGAATGCAATGGCTAATGACAAAGGGCTTCAAAATGTGCTACACATGCAAAGTTTGCCAAATTGCTAAAAACATGACTGAAGTCAGATTACTTAACAATAAGACATGGCAAATAAAAGAACTAATCACATGTAAAAGCCAATTTGTTGTATATGTGATTGAATTTCCATGCTTACTGAAATACATAGGCAGTACAAAGTGCGAGCTGAAAAAGAGAATCCTCGAACATGTCAACGGTCAACAAAGACAGGAGCAATGCAGTTGCAAAACACATGGAAAGCAACCACGGAGGAGATTGGAAATCCTTATGTTTTTATGCTCTTGAGAGAATATCTTCACATGAAAGAGGGGGAGATCGAGAAAAGAACTTGAGACGTAGAGAATCACGTCAAATTCTGAATTTCAGGACTTATACGCCATGGGGCCTCAATCAAAGTGAAGAACTGTACGTTCATTTATAGGAATATAAAATAACCATCAATGATCCTGTTATGGGTGCCTTGAGAGAGGGGGAGGAGGAGGGGTGAGAGAAGAAGGAATAAAAAGCCCATGATCAAGCCATATTAACATAAACAAACCCCTCACATAAATAAGAAGGACTGTTCAATTAATAACTGTTCCATAATTGTGCAGGAATCTAATGACTGCCATTTATTAACAAATAAATTATGACATCGCCCACTAGAGGGCGCGATTTGTGCCATAAGATAAAGTAATAAGCCCACTGGAGGCTTTTAAAATAGTAAAAAAAGTATGAGACGCAGAATTAAATTTATCGCGTCAAAACAAAACCTAACCATAAGTGTTTATTTTCTAATCTCGGCGGAAATCGGAGCTCCGATTTTTAAGAGGGTTAACGGATATGCATGTCAAATCAAACAACCAGAAACTTAGCACCTCCCGTATTAAATGACGAAAGTGCAGCTGCACAATTTAATGTCTGAAATAAGAACATTGCAGCCTGCAGCAACAAATCGAAATAAAGTACAGGGAAGCGAATAAAGTTTGAGTTGAAACCTCAACACATAAAAAATAGATGGGAAAATAAATATTGTCTCCCTTTACTCATTCAAAGCCGATTAGAATAATGGGAAGCGAAACAGATCATGGCAAAACGTGTGTATGTCTTTGATTAACGGACACTAAAAAACAAAACAACAGGAGGAGTTAGATGAAGAAATTGTGCATGAAATTGGGTTAATATTATCTTTGAAACAATATGTGAGTAGTATATATGGCTTGAGGACTACAAGGACCAGAAGTCCTGGCGAATAGATGAGTGACATCACTAATCACATGTTTGGCATCAACTGTTTTTATTGGGTGATTCAAATGCACAATATTAACCGTGATCAAGTTATCTGTTGATAGCGAAACACGTTGGTATTTCCTCGAGACTGGATGCTATTGAATAAATGAAGGAAATTTGGATAAACGAAGAAACCTGTGAGTGCGTACTAATTGGTTTCCTGAGAAGGAAACTGTTGGTGAATTAATGACGGCATGGCTCTGCTGCAGTTTTGCACCGGATAAAGAATCGCGAGGGGTCCACTGAATGGAGCCGAATTGTGGATATATATATATATATATATATATATATATATATATATATATATATATATATATATATATATATATATATTACCTACTGGCGGTCGCCAGTAGGTAGTTATAGTTAGGACCCTGTTTCCATAGGAAAACCGCAACATTCTATTTTGAATAACTTTGGCGCCGGTCGACGAATCCTCGCGAAATTTTCAAAACTAATGGGGCGCTACGCTCCGCTCCTACCTTGAAAGTCTCGGGGGGATTCGTCAAGCGGGGGCTGAGATAAAAGGGGGGTCCCAAAACGCGTTTTTCCCATGCATTTTTCCATAGGACCTTTAGACACAGCTACAGCCCGAACGGCTGAACAGACTTCCTTGAAATTTGGCAGAGAGATAGTCTACAGTTCAAGGAAGTGCCTTTTGTAGGTTTGGTGTAAATCTGTTCAGTAGATTCTGAGAAAATAGCCTTTAAATCAATATATATATCTGAGCCAGCTTACGGTGCGCTTACGGTGTGCTTACCGTACGCGTACGGTGACGTGCGCGAGCGCGATTCTGATTGGCTGTTAGATCTTAGTAAACATTTGAATCGTCCGAAACCAGGAAGCGGCGGCCGCCATTTTCTCTCTCGCACTCTTAAGCGGAGAGGAAAAACAAAGGCAAAAAACATGTTAAGGGACTGGTTAGACAGCTCCTTACCACCTAGCCTTGAGTAATGGGTCCCCACAATTACCCCAAGGGCAAAAATACAATTTATTTTTTTTACGAAAATTCAGCGATTACGCGTACGGTAAAAAAAAAAAATTAAAAAAAAATTATCCCCACTCTCCCCACCCCGTGTGCAAATGGTGCCCGCAGGGCACCAGTTGTGCATGGCATCTCACATCAATCAAAAATGTAAAAGCTTACATTTCACAGCGAAGCGCATAATATGTCCTGCATGTGCGCACGGTGGGCGAAGCGCATCGCGCTTACATGGGACATCCACGGCACTAACTGCGTAAAGTGGGCGCGCGGTGCGCGAAGCGCACCACTTGCTCACTGTGCGCGCACGGTGCGCGAAGCGCACCGTGCATGCACGGAACGAACTGCGTTAAGTGGGCGCCACCACGAGTGCAAATGGTGCCCGAAGGGCACCATTTGTGCATGGCATATCTTTTTTGTAGAAAATGTAAAAGCTTACCTTTCACAGCGAAGCGCATAATATGTCCTCCATGTGCGCACGGTGCGCGAAGCGCATCGTGCGTACATGGCCCATCCACGGCACTAACTGCGTAAAGTGGGCGCGCGGTGCGCAAAGCGCACCGTGCGCGCACGGAACGAACTGCGTTAAGTGGGCGCGCACGCCACGAATGGCGTAAAGTAATTTAGCATTTAAAAAACCGTACAAATTCACTGAAAAAACCATAGGTTTCACACACGTTATAGTTAGGAATTAGCATTTAAAAAACCTTGCAAATTCACTGAAAAAACCATAGGTTTCACACGTTATAGTTAGCTGGACATTTTACTGATAAAAAACCAATGAAATTCCCCCGTTATAGTTAGTGCAGGCAACTGTAACTCACACGACCGCAATCCTCTGCTGATGACATATGTGTCTTTATGAAAAAAAAATATTTGTAATATATGTATAGCTAAAATTTAATGGAAGAAGACATGGGCAAATAAGTGTCTAAATACAGTATTAGCATCAGCAGAGGATTGCGGTCGCGTGAGTTATAGTTGCCTGCACTAACTATAACGGGGGAATTTCAATGGTTTTTTATCAGTAAAATGTCCAGCTAACTATAACATGTGTGAAACCTATGGTTTTTTTCAGTGAATATATATATATATATATATATATCCATATATCTATAATAAATGAGGGGATAATCTGGTTTGTTGTTTGCTTGCCCTTTTTTGCCAAGAACTGCCCAGAGGAAGGGAGTATCCCGAAATGCGTCGGCGGCATGGGGAAGTGCTTGACGGGAGCAGCCTTTTACTTTGGCTCAGCGGCGTCACTATGGGGGTGCAGGGGGTGCGGACCGCACCGGGTGACACCCTAACATGGGGTGACACCAACAAGGCCGGTGTGCGCAGAGCAACCTAACCTTTCAGGAGGAGGAGGTGCCTGTGCGCAGTGCGCACTGTCTCCTCTCCTTTCTTTTATTTGCTCCCCTGTAAATGGATCCAAAAAAGAAAATCACTTTTGCTGGAAATCAATGTTGTATTTTTCTGACATTTAATTCCAAAGTGCAGCATCAGTGAACAGTTGGTGAAGTTGATTTATTGGAGCCTGACCTGCTTGCCCTCCTGGATAAAGAAAGGATTTCCTTTTACAAAAAAAGCGAGAAGGCAAGTAAGGGATGCAGAAAGGAATATTTTCCATTTGCTGGCTGTCGTGTTAAAACGAAGGTTCAAAATGAAATGTACAAAGCTGAAATTGCATATGGGGCTAACAGAACATTTTTTTGCGCAATGAGAGATAATTACAAACCTGGTTGTTTAACATAGAACATTGGAGCAATATTTTGAATAACGCTACTCACCTGAAGTTACTTTTCCCATGCGTGCTCTCAAGAAGAAATACGGCCTGCCTTTTAAATACCACGTGGGCATTTTCAAAATAGAGAGACTTTTCCCGTGACCAAGGCTTGCTGAGCTGAAACGCATAGGGAGTGTGAGCCTCTTGCCTGCATGTTTCATGGAATAAACCAGTTTGTACACACAGCCTGCGCCAGTGTACTTTTTGCCAAGAACAAGGGAGAAGGTGTGGGTGTTTATGTATCGGAAAGCTTCGTTCGAGACACTGGCCGCCCTGCTCAGGTCTGGGGCTCCTGACGAAGCAACAGTTGGTGAAGATATATATATATATATATATATATATATATATATATATATATATATATATATATATATATATATATATATATATATATATATTTATTTTAGAAAATTGAAAATGTTTTAGTTAGGAAAACTATAGTCATTCTTTCAAAAAAAATATATATTATACAGAAGTCGTGCATCCTTCGCGCACCCTACAAGATGGCTGCGCGCATTCCGGTAGCCATTTTGAAAAGTCGCGCTGGGGTCGTAATTTGTAAAGTATGAAATATCTTTAAATTAATTATAAAAAAAGTTTTCCTTTAAGTGTTTGTCTAAATTTATTAATAAAAGTATTTTTAAAGTATTATTTTAAATATAATTTCGACTAAAAATTATTCAATTATCATTGGATTCGGAGGTTAGGAGGGATGGCCATTTTGCTCGATCTGTTTTGCAAGACTTTCTGCTCTAGTCAGGTGGACACCCTCCTCCTGGTGAGGTACGGCTTGAGGATTCTATTCAAAAGGTGAGTAATCAACAGGCAGAAGTATCCATCAGAAGAGCAAGTTACTTACCTTCCCACCCGCCTCCCCGTTGTCCACCTGTTTCTACCAAAAAGATGCTTTTACTGTTTGGCATGAATGTTTTTAATATGTCTTAATCATGCTTATGTTTTAATAGTGAGAAATACTTGATCTGTTGCTATTTCTTTATGCCTTTATTGGTTTTGCATTTGTGTATTATCTACTGGCGGTTGGCAGTAGATAGTTATAGTTAGGACCTATTTTCCAAAGGAAATCCGCCACATTCTATTCCCAATAAGTCTGGCGCCGGTTGATGAATCCTCGCGAAATTTTCCTAACTTGTGGCCAGCTCCTCTCCGCTCCTACCCTGAAAGTTTTGTGGTGGTTCTTAAAGCGGGGGCCGAGAAAAAAGGGGGTCCCAAAACGCATTTTCCCCATGCAATTTCCCATAGGATCTGTTGTCGCAGCTACAGCCCGAACCGCTGAACGAAATGACACCAAATTTGGCAAAGAGGTAGTCCTCAGTTCAGACTCATGCCTTTTGCATAAATGGTGTGAATCTGTTCATTAGTTCCTCAGAAAATTAGGGTAAAAAAGTTAGTGATATCTATGGCCGGGGAGGATCCGCGGACCCTACCCGCAATGTAAGCGCACCCTCCCCGAATCGAGCGCGCACCCTGCCGATTGCACGCTGAATGCTAATTGGCTGTCGAGTGTCTGTCTACATTCGAAACCAGGAGCTGTTGGCGGCCATTTCCTGCCTCGGTAGAAGCGAGGCTGAAGAAGCAAGGGGAATAAGTGTGTAAAACATATAAAGGGGGCAGAGTGGAAAAACTCTGACCCTCTAGAGGTGCTTAGGGGGTCCCAGAAGGACCCCCTGGGGCCCCCTTTAAAAACAAAAACGCCGAAATGCGCGCAGGGTGCGCGCATCCTATCGCGTTTGGTGAACGGATCCTCTCGCGTTGGGTGCGCGGATCCAAGGAAAAAAGTTTTGAAAAAAGACAAGAAATCATTGGTTGTATGACAACTTTCTACACTGAAAGGTAGGGTGTATATTTCTGTTTTTCAAATGCATGATTCGTATTGGTTAACAAAAACTGATTGTAAGGAACATTATATATGATAAGCTGATATGTTGAAAAGTCAAGCACACTTGCTGTCTTGTTTAGCAACATTGTGTGCTGAACTTGTGACCTGTGTGCTCAGTGCAGTGTTCCATGACCTGTTTCTATGGTAACAGGCAGAAGGCAGATTGGGGGAAGGGTTGAAATGTATTTCATTTGGAAAGGGTTGAAATGTTTAACCAATAGAAATGTGTGTTTGCTTTTGAATTTATGTGTGAAGGATTGTGATTTGATGTTTACATGTATATGTGTGGAAAATGAAAGGGAAACTTTGCCATTCTTTATTTTTGCTGAGAGGTGCACAGTGCAGAGATTCTGTATAAAAAAATCTGGTGTGTGACTGATATCTGGTGTGTGACTGATATACTTCTTAATCTACAAAACAACTTATCTAATTGTGAGGGGATGTATGTAGACTATTTTGATTTTATTCAGACTAATGTATTTCTCCTGCTAAAGTGTAGGGAGTACTTTTTTTTCTCTACAATCTTATTGACAGTGTGTGTACATGTAGAAACCATTCTGTGATAAGCATTTGTGTTTTTCATGTGTTTACAGACAGATAACTGTGCTGTTTTTATATGTTTGGTAGAATTAGAAACCAGTCATTGTTTATGAATTTGTGAAATGAGTTATGTTTCTATACTAAGATGTAGTACTCCTTCTAGATGAAGAAATGTGGTTTGGTATAGTGCAAGGGATAGTGTTGTTTGTCTAGAATCACACAGTGAGTATGTGTGCATTTGGGAACCACTGTGAGAGAAGCATTTGGTAACCGATAACTGTTTTAAAACCTGTCATGTTGTCAAGTTTTAGTAGCATTAGAAGCCAGTCTTTGCTTATGCATTGATAAAATAAGTCATGCTTTGACACTAATGTGCTGTACTTTAATATGTAGATTGTGTGTAGTCTCCTTACCCCTTGCACAGTAGTGAATGAGTTTTTGTAAGCTGCTAGGGATAGTGTTGCTTGTCTAGAATCACACTGTGAGTCTGTGTGCATTTGGGAACCACTGTGAGAGAAGTATTTGGTAACATCGTGTATTTGCTGACAGATAACTGTTTTAAAACCTGTCTTGTTGTCAAGTTTTAGTAGCATTAGAAGGCAGTTTTTGCTTATGCTTTGATTAAAGAGTCAGGTTTTGACACAAAAGTGCAGTCCTGAAATATGTAGATTGTGTGCAGTTCCCTTATAACTTCCACAGTAGTGAATGATTTTTGGTAAACTCCTAGGTATAGTGGTTTTTGTCTAGAATCACACTGTGAGTCTGTGTGCATTTGGGAACCACTGTGAGAGAAGCATTTGGTAACATCGTGTATTTTCTGGCAGATAACTCTTTTAAAACCTGTCATGTTGTCAAGTTTTAGTAGCATTAGAAGCCAGTCTTTGCTTATGCGTTGATTAAATGAGTCATGCTTTGACACTAATGTGCTGTACTTAAATATGTAGATTGTGTGCAGTACCTTACCTCTTCTAGACTAGTGAATGAGTTTTGGTAAACTCCTAGGATAGTGTTGCTTGTCTAAAATCACACTGTGAGTCTGTGTGCATTTGGGTAAGGATTGTGATAGAAGCATTTGGTAACATCGTGTATTTGCTGATAGATAACTAAACCGGTCATGTTGTCAAGTTTTAGTAGCTTTAGAAGCTATTCTTTGCTTATGCATTGATAAAATAAGTCAGGGTTTGACACTGCAGTACCATGTACTATTCTCTTCACTGTGCCAGAACTGAAAATTTTAAAGTTTTACCCAGGCACTGTCCTAGCAGTAGTCTGATGATTTAGTCAGTTTCCAAGTACCCATGTTGTGAACCATACAATACCACATAGACTGCTTCAAATGTCTATGCAGTATGCATGCTGTCTTCCAACATACTATACACTTGTCTTTCACACCTTCAATTCCCTAGTCAGTCAGTATCCATACAGTCCAGCAATCATCCTGTCACTCCCTTTGCACTCCTCTAGTGACCCATTCAGTACCAAGTACTACTCCATTCACTGTGTCAAAAGCCAACCACTTATAAATTCACCCAGGCACTCTCCTTGCTGTACTCTAATCATTCCATCAGTACCCAAGTACTCATGCAGTGAGCCAGGCCTTAGCACATAGACTGCTTCAAATGCCTATTCACTATGGATGCCGTCCTCTAATCACCTACACAGTTGTCTTTCACACCTTCAATTCCCCAATCAGTATTCATACACTTCTAGCAAACACCCTGTCACTCACCCACTGTGTCTCCTTATAGTTCTGTAATCATTCAGTCAGTTAGCATGTAGTCTTTTAGTGAGGTAGGCTTTAGGGCATGAACTGCTTCAAAGTTGTATGCACTATGCATGTAGTGTTTTAACCATCTCCACACTTGTGGTTCAGGGCTATAGTTTCTTAGTCAGTTTTTATATAAAATGTGTTTGTACAGTAATGGAATAGTATCAATTTGAAAGTTATTAATATACATTTATTTGTGATTCTTTTTTACAGATACTGTTTTTCAAGGTAAAAATAGAGAAATCATGCCAGAAAAAGAAAAAGAAAAGAAACTCAGAAAGGCGCAGGAGTGTTTCTCATCCGTTTGCACTCTTCTCGTGCAAGATTGTTCGGATGAAAGGTCCTTAGGTGTTTCATCATACTTGCCGTGCCGTATGAGTATTTCTTGTTAGGATCCCCTCGCAACAGAACTCTTTTGCAAATCTTGCACGTGACCAAGGTGGCATTGGTCTTTGTTTGCCCCTCGGGAAAAGTAAAACATTTCCACACCACTGAAGAAAAACGTTGTGGGCGTGGTGCCTTCTCCAAACATGTATCCTCAGATTCGGTGAATATTTTAAAGCGACAACATTTACAGTTTTTGTAAGTTAAACTTATAAAATTTTGTTAGCCGTAAGCATTTTATATATCTGTGATTTGTATCTTGTGGTATTTTGCTGAGAATAACATGTTGTTTTTTTAACAATCTTTCTGATTGTTTTTTTTTTGCCCGCTGTTAAGTGATGAGTACGATTGAAATCACTATTTTTAGTGAAATTCAATATATTCTGAGAACAGCAAAAAAGGCAAACAAATTACTTTGTGGAAATTATGCTGTGTTGTAAAAAATGTATTATTACATGTTATAATTTTTTTTTCCTTTTCTTTCACAGATCCAAATTTTAAAATAAGCAATTTATATGAATTTAGATTGCAATGAAAATCTGAAAAAAATGTATACCATTTTTTATTCCTATTACTGTGAAGGTAAGTTCAACTAAGTCTCAATATGCAGACTAAGGAGGTCTGCAAGAAGCTACAAAGTTGAAACACGTTTCTAAAAACACTCTGTTTATACCTATCTAGTTTTGAAATCTGACCATAATCAGATATCATGTGACCTGCAAAAAAAGAGATTTGAGGGGTTCATAATATTTCCCATTGTACCTATTGAAGGACCACAATCATTTCAATCATTCTTCTTTAGGCGCCTTGATGCCCCTCGGGCCAAGTTTGCGCGTTATAAATCTATTTCATTTCATTTCATTTCTTTGAACATCTTTGCAGAAAAAACTCTGTGCTTACATCATTCGCAAGGAATTTTAAAACCGGAAATATGTCACTTTTTGTAACATAGTTATTGCGCAAGACACTCTTTCATATTTACAAAGAGAGGAAAAGGCACTCTGTGCACTTTTTATACTCCATGTAAATACAACCTCATTATGCACACCAGTTTGCGTTGAAAGGGTGTTCTATAAGTGTTGTTGTGCATGATTGCACTGAATACTCATAGAACAAGACACATGTCTAGATTTATCAGAAATCATAAATCTCGATATGTGTGTGAATGCTGCACCATTCTAAAATTGGTGTAGGAAAGCACAACAAGGAGAATTGTTTTCATTTCTCCACATTTGTATATCGTCAATGCATGCTAAAATGTTCAGCATATATTGAAGGAGAAAAATGCATTTTCTAATTGTTTTTGTGCAGGAAGGTGTGTCTTTTACCGCGTAGCGCTGGGTGTTCGCGCCGTACATACGGGGGTGGGGGTCCGCACCGTACATACGGGGGTGGGGGTCCGTGCCGTACATACGGGGGTGGGGGTCTGCGCCGTACATACGGGGGTGGGGCTCCGCGCCGTACATACGGGGGTGGGGGTCCGCGCCGTACATACAGGGGTGGGGGTCATGCCGTACATACGGGGGTGGGGGTCCGCACCGTACATACGGGGGTGGGGGTCCGCGCCGTACATACGGGGGTGGGGGTCCGCACCGTACATACGGGGGTGGAGCCTGACCTGCTTGCCCTCCTGGATAAAGAAAGGATTTCCTTTTACAAAAAAAGCGAGAAGGCAAGTAAGGGATGCAGAAAGGAATATTTTCCATTTGCTGGCTGTCGTGTTAAAACGAAGGTTCAAAATGAAATGTACAAAGCTGAAATTGCATATGGGGCTAACAGAACATTTTTTTGCGCAATGAGAGATAATTACAAACCTGGTTGTTTATCATAGAACATTGGAGCAATATTTTGAATAACGCTACTCACCTGAAGTTACTTTTCCCATGCGTGCTCTCAAGAAGAAATACGGCCTGCCTTTTAAATACCACGTGGGCATTTTCAAAATAGAGAGACTTTTCCCGTGACCAAGGCTTGCTGAGCTGAAACGCATAGGGAGTGTGAGCCTCTTGCCTGCATGTTTCATGGAATAAACCAGTTTGTACACACAGCCTGCGCCAGTGTACTTTTTGCCAAGAACAAGGGAGAAGGTGTGGGTGTTTATGTATCGGAAAGCTTCGTTCGAGACACTGGCCGCCCTGCTCAGGTCTGGGGCTCCTGACGAAGCAACAGTTGGTGAAGATATATATATATATATATATATATATATATATATATATATATATATATATATATATATATATTTATTTATTTTAGAAAATTGAAAATGTTTTAGTTAGGAAAACTATAGTCATTCTTTTAAAAAAAAATATATTATACAGAAGTCGTGCATCCTTCGCGCACCCTACACGATGGCTACGCGCATTCCGGTACCCATTTTGAAAAGTCGCGCTGGGGTCGTAATTTGTAAAGTATGAAATATCTTTAAATTAATTATAAAAAAAGTTTTCCTTTAAGTGTTTGTCTAAATTTATTAATAAAAGTATTTTTAAAGTATTATTTTAAATATAATTTCGACTAAAAATTATTCAATTATCATTGGATTCGGAGGTTAGGAGGGATGGCCATTTTGCTCGATCTGTTTTGCAAGACTTTCTGCTCTAGTCAGGTGGACACCCTCCTCCTGGTGAGGTACGGCTTGAGGATTCTATTCAAAAGGTGAGTAATCAACAGGCAGAAGTATCCATCAGAAGAGCAAGTTACTTACCTTCCCACCCGCCTCCCCGTTGTCCACCTGTTTCTACCAAAAAGATGCTTTTACTGTTTGGCATGAATGTTTTTAATATGTCTTAATCATGCTTATGTTTTAATAGTGAGAAATACTTGATCTGTTGCTATTTCTTTATGCCTTTATTGGTTTTGCATTTGTGTATTATCTACTGGCGGTTGGCAGTAGATAGTTATAGTTAGGACCTATTTTCCAAAGGAAATCCGCAACATTCTATTCCCAATAAGTCTGGCGCCGGTTGATGAATCCTCGCGAAATTTTCCTAACTTGTGGCCAGCTCCGCTCCGCTCCTACCCTGAAAGTTTTGTGGTGGTTCTTAAAGCGGGGGCCGAGAAAAAAGGGGGTCCCAAAACGCATTTTCCCCATGCAATTTCCCATAGGATCTGTTGTCGCAGCTACAGCCCGAACCGCTGAACGAAATGACACCAAATTTGGCAAAGAGGTAGTCCTCAGTTCAGACTCATGCCTTTTGCATAAATGGTGTGAATCTGTTCATTAGTTCCTCAGAAAATGAGGGTAAAAAAGTTAGTGATATCTATGGCCGGGGAGGATCCGCGGACCCTACCCGCAACGTAAGCGCACCCTCCCCGAATCGAGCGCGCACCCTCCCGATTGCACGCTGAATGCTAATTGGCTGTTGAGTGTCTGTCTACATTCGAAACCAGGAGCTGTTGGCGGCCATTTCCTGCCTCGGTAGAAGCGAGGCTGAAGAAGCAAGGGGAATAAGTGTGCAAAACATATAAAGGGGGCAGAGTGGAAATACTCTGACCCTCTAGAGGTGCTTAGGGGGTCCCAGAAGAACCCCTGGGGCCCCCTTTAAAAAAAAAATGCCGAAATGCGCGCAGGGTGCGCGCATCCTATCGCGTTTGGTGCACGGATCCTCTCGCGTTGGGTGCGCGGATCCAAGGAAAAAAAATTTGAAAAAAGACAAGAAATCATTGGTTGTATGACAACTTTCTACACTGAAAGGTAGGGTGTATATTTCTGTTTTTCAAATGCATGATTCGTATTGGTTAACAAAAACTGATTGTAAGGAACATTATATATGATAAGCTGATATGTTGAAAAGTCAAGCACACTTGCTGTCTTGTTTAGCAACATTGTGTGCTGAACTTGTGACCTGTGTGCTCAGTGCAGTGTTCCATGACCTGTTTCTATGGTAACAGGCAGAAGGCAGATTGGGGGAAGGGTTGAAATGTATTTCATTTGGAAAGGGTTGAAATGTTTAACCAATAGAAATGTGTGTTTGCTTTTGAATTTATGTGTGAAGGATTGTGATTTGATGTTTACATGTATATGTGTGGAAAATGAAAGGGAAACTTTGCCATTCTTTATTTTTGCTGAGAGGTGTACAGTGCAGAGATTCTGTATAAAAAAAATCTGGTGTGTGACCGATATCTGGTGTGTGACTGATATACTTCTTAATCTACAAAACAACTTATCTAATTGTGAGGGGATGTATGTAGACTATTTTGATTTTATTCAGACTAATGTATTTCTCCTGCTAAAGTGTAGGGAGTACTTTTTTTCTCTACAATCTTATTGACAGTGTGTGTGCATGTAGAAACCATTCTGTGATAAGCATTTGTGTTTTTCATGTGTTTACAGACAGATAACTGTGCTGTTTTTATATGTTTGGTAGAATTAGAAACCAGTCATTGTTTATGAATTTGTGAAATGAGTTATGTTTCTATACTAAGATGTAGTACTCCTTCTAGATGAAGAAATGTGGTTTTGTATAGTGCAAGGGATAGTGTTGTTTGTCTAGAATCACACAGTGAGTATGTGTGCATTTGGGAACCACTGTGAGAGAAGCATTTGGTAACCGATAACTGTTTTAAAACCTGTCATGTTGTCAAGTTTTAGTAGCATTAGAAGCCAGTCTTTGCTTATGCATTGATAAAATAAGTCATGCTTTGACACTAATGTGCTGTACTTTAATATGTAGATTGTGTGTAGTCTCCTTACCCCTTGCACAGTAGTGAATGAGTTTTTGTAAGCTGCTAGGGATAGTGTTGCTTGTCTAGAATCACACTGTGAGTCTGTGTGCATTTGGGAACCACTGTGAGAGAAGTATTTGGTAACATCGTGTATTTGCTGACAGATAACTGTTTTAAAACCTGTCTTGTTGTCAAGTTTTAGTAGCATTAGAAGGCAGTTTTTGCTTATGCTTTGATTAAAGAGTCAGGTTTTGACACAAAAGTGCAGTCCTGAAATATGTAGATTGTGTGCAGTTCCCTTATAACTTCCACAGTAGTGAATGATTTTTGGTAAACTCCTAGGTATAGTGGTTGTTGTCTAGAATCACACTGTGAGTCTGTGTGCATTTGGGAACCACTGTGAGAGAAGCATTTGGTAACATCGTGTATTTTCTGGCAGATAACTCTTTTAAAAACTGTCATGTTGTCAAGTTTTAGTAGCATTGGAAGCCAGTCTTTGCTTATGCGTTGATTAAATGAGTCATGCTTTGACACTAATGTGCTGTACTTAAATATGTAGATTGTGTGCAGTACCTTACCTCTTCTAGACTAGTGAATGAGTTTTGGTAAACTCCTAGGATAGTGTTGCTTGTCTAAAATCACACTGTGAGTCTGTGTGCATTTGGGTAAGGATTGTGATAGAAGCATTTGGTAACATCGTGTATTTGCTGATAGATAACTAAACCGCTCATGTTGTCAAGTTTTAGTAGCTTTAGAAGCTATTCTTTGCTTATGCATTGATAAAATAAGTCAGGGTTTGACACTGCAGTACCATGTACTATTCTCTTCACTGTGCCAGAACTGAAAATTTTAAAGTTTTACCCAGGCACTGTCCTAGCAGTAGTCTGATGATTTAGTCAGTTTCCAAGTACCCATGTTGTGAACCATACAATACCACATAGACTGCTTCAAATGTCTATGCAGTATGCATGCTGTCTTCTAACATACTATACACTTGTCTTTCACACCTTCAATTCCCTAGTCAGTCAGTATCCATACAGTCCAGCAATCATCCTGTCACTCCCTTTGCACTCCTCTAGTGACCCATTCAGTACCAAGTACTACTCCATTCACTGTGTCAAAAGCCAACCACTTATAAATTCACCCAGGCACTCTCCTTGCTGTACTCTAATCATTCCATCAGTACCCAAGTACTCATGCAGTGAGCCAGGCCTTAGCACATAGACTGCTTCAAATGCCTATTCACTATGGATGCCGTCCTCTAATCACCTACACAGTTGTCTTTCACACCTTCAATTCCCCAATCAGTATTCATACACTTCTAGCAAACACCCTGTCACTCACCCACTGTGTCTCCTTATAGTTCTGTAATCATTCAGTCAGTTAGCATGTAGTCTTTTAGTGAGGTAGGCTTTAGGGCATGAACTGCTTCAAAGTTGTATGCACTATGCATGTAGTGTTTTAACCATCTCCACACTTGTGGTTCAGGGCTATAGTTTCTTAGTCAGTTTTTATATAAAATGTGTTTGTACAGTAATGGAATAGTATCAATTTGAAAGTTATTAATATACATTTATTTGTGATTCTTTTTTACAGATACTGTTTTTCAAGGTAAAAATAGAGAAATCATGCCAGAAAAAGAAAAAGAAAAGAAACTCAGAAAGGCGCAGGAGTGTTTCTCATCTGTTTGCACTCTTCTCGTGCAAGATTGTTCGGATGAAAGGTCCTTAGGTGTTTCATCATACTTGCCGTGCCGTATGAGTATTTCTTGTTAGGATCCCCTCGCAACAGAACTCTTTTGCAAATCTTGCACGTGACCAAGGTGGCATTGGTCTTTGTTTGCCCCTCGGGAAAAGTAAAAAATTTCCACACCACTGAAGAAAAACGTTGTGGGCGTGGTGCCTTCTCCAAACATGTATCCTCAGATTCGGTGAATATTTTAAAGCGACAACATTTACAGTTTTTGTAAGTTAAACTTATAAAATTTTGTTAGCCGTAAGCATTTTATATATCTGTGATTTGTATCTTGTGGTATTTTGCTGAGAATAACATGTTGTTGTTTTTTTAACAATCTTTCTGATTGGTTTTTTTTTGCCCGCTGTTAAGTGATGAGTACGAGTGAAATCACTATTTTTAGTGAAATTCAATATATTCTGAGAACAGCAAAAAAGGCAAACAAATTACTTTGTGGAAATTATGCTGTGTTGTAAAAAATGTATTATTACATGTTATAAGTTTTTTTTTCCTTTTCTTTCACAGATCCAAATTTTAAAATAAGCAATTTATATGAATTTAGATTGCAATGAAAATCTGAAAAAAATGTATACCATTTTTTATTCCTATTACTGTGAAGGTAAGTTCAACTAAGTCTCAATATGCAGACTGAGGAGGTCTGCAAGAAGCTACAAAGTTGAAACACGTTTCTAAAAACACTCTGTTTATACCTATCTAGTTTTGAAATCTGACCATAATCAGATATCATGTGACCTGCAAAAAAAGAGATTTGAGGGGTTCATAATATTTCCCATTGTACCTATTGAAGGACCACAATCATTTCAATCATTCTTCTTTGAACATCTTTGCAGAAAAAACTCTGTGCTTACATCATTCGCAAGGAATTTTAAAACCGGAAATATGTCACTTTTTGTAACATAGTTATTGCGCAAGACACTCTTTCATATTTACAAAGAGAGGAAAAGGCACTCTGTGCACTTTTTATACTCCATGTAAATACAACCTCATTATGCACACCAGTTTGCGTTGAAGGGGTGTTCTATAAGTGTTGTTGTGCATGATTGCACTGAATACTCATAGAACAAGACACATGTCTAGATTTATCAGAAATCATAAATCTCGATATGTGTGTGAATGCTGCACCATTCTAAAATTGGTGTAGGAAAGCACAACAAGGAGAATTGTTTTCATTTCTCCACATTTGTATATCGTCAATGCATGCTAAAATGTTCAGCATATATTGAAGGAGAAAAATGCATTTTCTAATTGTTTTTGTGCAGGAAGGTGTGTCTTTTACCGCGTAGCGCTGGGGGTTCGCGCCGTACATACGGGGGTGGGGGTCCGCACCGTAGATACGGGGGTGGGGGTCCGCGCCGTACATACGGGGGTGGGGGTCTGCGCCGTACATACGGGGGTGGGGCTCCGCGCCGTACATACGGGGGTGGGGGTCCGCGCCGTCCATACAGGGGTGGGGGTCATGCCGTACATACGGGGGTGGGGGTCCGCACCGTACATACGGGGGTGGGGGTCCGCGCCGTACATACGGGGGTGGGGGTCCGCACCGTACATACGGGGGTGGGGGTCTGCACCGTACATACGGGGGTGGGGGTCCACGCCGTACATACGGGGTGGGGGTCCGCACCGTACATACGGGGGTGGGGGTCCGCGCCGTACATATGGGGGTGGGGGTCCGCGCTGAACATACGGGGGTGGGGGTCCGTGCCGTACATACGGGGGTGGGGGTCCGCGCCATACATACGGGGGTGGGGGTCCGCACCGTACATACGGGGGTGGGGGTCCGCACCGTACATACGGGGGTGGGGGTCCACACCGTACATACGGGGGTGGGGGTCCACGCCGTACATACGGGGGTGGGGGTCCGCACCGTACATTCGGGGGTGGGGGTCCGCGCCGTACATACGGGGGTGGGGGTCTGCGCCGTACATACGGGGGTGGGTGTCCGCACCGTACATATGGGGGTGGGGGTCCGCACCGTACATACGGGGGTGGGGGTCAGCACCGTACATACGGGGGAGTGGGGGTCCGCACCGTACATACAGGGCTGGGGGTCCGGCGCGTACATCCGCGGGGTGCTGAGGGTCCGGCGCGTCCATCCGCGGGGGGTCTGGGGGTCCGGCGCGTCCATCCGCGGGGGGGGCTGGGGGTCCGGCACATCTGTCCGCGGGGGGGCTGGGGGTCCGGCGCATCCGTCTGTGGGGGGCTGGGGGTCCGGCACGTACATCCGCGGGGGGGCTGGGGGTCCAGCGCGTACATCTGCGGGGGGGCTGGGGGTCCAGCGCGTGCATCCGCGGGGGGCTGGGGGGGATGTTCAGCGTGTACCGGGCCCCCTTTTTCCTCACGCTTCACGGCGTACTTGTCTTTTCCGGCACTTTTTGGGTGCCGTAAAAATATTGCCGTCCGGAGTGCTGTCGGTACGAATCGTACTTGCTGGTACGTAAAAGGCTGCCTAACTCCAACCGCATGTCGCGTATGCGCTGTCCCGGATCACATTCGGATGTATTTTTGTGTCGGTCGGTGTTTTGTACGATTCGTACGGAAATGGTGTTTCCGTACGAATCGTACTTGCATGTTTGTATGGTGTTTTTACCGGGTACGAGTCGGACGGAGAAAACGCTCCGTCCGACGATTCGTACCCGGTTTCTCCACGAACGAAATCGGCCCCCTAGTGTGGATTCTCTTTGTTGGAGATGTGGCTTAACGGACAGTGATATAGTTTACATTTTATGGGAATGAGACCGGCTGAGGGCCTTTTGGTCGCAAGTTTGGGACCATATGAAGAAGGACCTCAGGGTAGATAGGCCTTTGATAGCCCAGCTAGTGCTCCAGCACGACTCTTCCGACCTCCCCTCAGTGACCCAACATGTTCTTAGGTGACTTTCCACTGACCTAGGGTAAACCAGGTTGTGAATATTTTGATGTGCAACCTTTACTTCATGAAAAGAACTTCTATTCTAGAAGTTCTCACAATTTAAAACTTATATAAAGATTATTTAAAACATATATACAATAGTTATAGAAGCATGTGCTACCACCTTGCAATAAAAAAAATTCTGAAAGTTGTATTAATGGACCAATCACCTGATGTGAGAATTTCATCCAAGCAGTGGCCGTCCCAGAAGGATTTAAAAGGGTTTGCTCCTATTGTTAAAAAGCCCTGAAAACGTTGTTGTCCATCCTGGCATTGCAACACCCACTTGACTCGGTGAGCTGAAGTGAGTAATGATACAAGGCCATTAGATTTACAAACAAAAATTAATCATTTTTGCGAACATCACTTTTTTCGATTTTCTATTCTATTTTCATATTCCACTTAACAGTGAACTCAGAGTTTGTGATGTTCTGGAATTCAGGGATATTCTATAGTGGTAGACCTAATTGTAGTACCTCTAAAAAAACTTTACTAGGCTCTGAATTGGCAGCATTGGCCATTTAACTAATTGGTTATGGGCTTTTCCAGGGAGTGGCTGGACAGCATAGAGTCTTTGGAGGCTGTTGTTTAAGTGCCCGCGGCTTCTATCGTACTGGGGTTTATCGTGGTAGGCACAGTGGGAGTGAAGAGCGGGGAGAGAAAAAAGGCTTGGGACTGGTTTGAACATTTTTGCCAGTTTTATTTCCACTGTGGCACTGATTGACATAGAGATCAGTCAGCCTCCTGTTTTTTTAGAAAACAATAAAGTGAGTAGGGCTGCCGCTACTGAGCGAACGAAGGCAGGCCTCTGCGTCTCCAGCCGTTTGGCAGCCAACCTGAAAAACAATAAACCAGGCCCTATATCTTTTAGAAGCATGCTCTGTGTTATGTGTGCTTCCCATCTGACTTTGAAAGAATACAGTGGAAAACAAACACTAAGGGCCTCGTCACGATATCAGGTGGAAAGCCTCCACCAGCTGTCGCAGGCTTTCCACCCGACATTGTAGATCTTAGTCCGATCGACGTATTAGGATAACTATCGCACTGGGGTTTATCGTGGTAGGCACAGTGGGAGTAAAAAAGGCTTGGGACTGGTTTGAACATTTTTGCCAGTTTTCTTTCCACTGTGTCACTGATTGAAATAGAGATCCATCACCTTGAGGTGCCTGCCACACGGTGCAGGGATGTTTAAAAACATCCATTTCCCAGTGGCTGCTTGTGCTGTGTGCCTTTTCCGCCCGCCGCTGAAGCTGCCATTGGGAAATGGATGTTTCCGACCGCCCATAGGCCGGTCACATCCAAATCCAGCGGTCGGAACCGCCATCCTATGGTCGGTCGGTTCCAGACCGCTACAGTGTTGGTAAGTCCGCCCGACATCGTAATGAGGCCCCTTATGTGCGTCCAGTAGTGCATGACGTAGCATGTATCTGCAAATAGGTTGGGTCAGTGAAAAGGATGATGTAGGTTGTGAGGCAGGTTTAAAAATGTGTGTCACCTTTATCAAATCAGAGGGAACAGCATTTCTCAATAATATTTGTACTTAACTATGTACAAATAGGTGAATGTCGGCTCAAAAGAGCTCATTCTACATTTTGTAATTTATTTCTATTTCTTTTATAAAAAGATAAAGTACATTTGTGGAGGACAAAATAAATCCGGATGGCAAAGTCGGGCTTTGGACATCAGGTCCCCAGAGTTCCATACAGCTTTGGGGAGAGTTATTCTGCAACCGTTCATTATAAAGAATATGGGGCATATTATCAAGACCGGCGATAACATTATCGCCGGTTTAGCGGCAGAAAACTGCCGCTAACACGGCGATAATGGGCTTGATGGAATTACAATTGAAGCTCAGGTTAGATGTCCTTCACATCTAACATGGGCTTCAATTGGAATTCCATAGAGCATATTATCAAGCCCATTATCGCCATTTTAGCTGCAGTTTTCTGCAGCTAAACCGGCGATAATTTTATCGCTGGTCTTGATAATACGCCCCTATGGGGCATATCAACAACAACCGGCGATAATTATCGCTAAGCGCACTTAGCGCTAGGATAATTATCGCAGGCTATCGTGGATTTTTATCGCTGAGATAGCGTGCTATTAGCAACGCTTATCTCAAAAGCGATAAAAATCCTAGCGCTAACTGCCTAACGTGAGATTATCGCTGGAAAACCAGCGATAATCTCACAAAATGTGGCGTTAGCTTGTTGATAGGGACTCACAAACTTAGCCTTGATATCCACCTTCCATAGGATATCATGGCTAAGTCAGTCCTGAAGCAGGCGTAAGGAAAGTAGCGATAACAGAGGTTATCGCTACTTTTCCTGCAGCTATGCTTCATAGCGTGGGGCTTGATGATAGGAGAAATGTTGCTTAGCGACATTTCTCCTGTCATGTCAAGTCAGGAACGCCCACTTTGCATCTCATTAGAGGTTATCGCTACTTTTCCTGCAGCTATGCTTCATAGCGTGGGGCTTGATGATAGGAGAAATGTTGCTTAGCGACATTTCTCCTGTCATGTCAAGTCAGGAACGCCCACTTTGCATCTCATTAGAGATGCAAAGCTGGGCGTTAAGATTTCGTATGCTAAAGCAAGGTTTCACGCATTCGCGTGACCTTGCTAATTAGGCGATAAAATGATCGCCGCTTTTTGGCCGAAGCAGGGGCGTAACACAGGCCCCCGCATCCCCCGCAGTGTGGAAGGGCCCCAAGCTTCAGGGGGCCCCCTCAGCACTGCACTTCAGCCGAGGAGCTCCTGAAAGAGTCCGGAGGGGGCCCCTCCACGTACCTTTCAGGGGGGCCCCCTCATTTATCGTTACGCCACTGGGCCGAAGACGGCCGCAAATGCGGCGATAATTTTCTATCGCCTCGTTGTTGATATGCCCCCAAATTCTTTCCCAACTATACATTAAAATAATATTGCAAGACACCTGGAGTTTCAAGACCTTTTTATTAAGTAACTTGCTTTTCGGACTCTTTCTCCTAAAGGTCACAATGCTCCTTGGTGTCTTGGATTGCCCATATTAGATTCAAGAGGTTGGAGTCCAATTTTTAAGCCAAAGAGGCTTTAGGTTAACTGTCTACCGCCTGACATTCACTGTTATTCCGTGAGGAAAATCAATTTTCCCTGTCTGTAAATATTGGCATGATAATTCCTTAAACAATGGCGGGGACGCATGCACTAGGCTGAGTTACAAACGCGCGGTGTGCATCAAGCGCCCCGCCCCCACAGCATCTGCTCAGTCGCAGGTCCTGGCGCGAGCATCCCGCCCGAGGCACCTAGAACGGCGGCGCGCGCATTGTTGACGCTCCTTTGATGAGCGCAATCAGGTAGCTCCCCGGAGGGGGTTCTAAAAGGTCGAAAAATCCCCCGTAACCGCCTAACAATAATTAAACTGCTGGCCCCAGAGAAGCAGATTAAAGGTAATTACATCATAATGGGAACTGTAACAACCGAGGTATGGCAAATCCATGCCTAATGGACTTGTATATGACGCGGATGAGGAAAAGGGACCCCACGGCGTTAAAAGCGCTGCTGTGATGAACAAAGACTACCATTGTACTTCCACTAAACCGATTTTTGTGGGTTTCGCGTACTGCGCTCCTTTCTTATTCTGAAAGATGCTGGAGTGTGCTCTGAAACAGGTGATGGCTGCTTGCTGAATGGGCGCATTCGAGGTCTGAAGTTGCCTTCGTTTCGTCTGAACTAATTTTGGCTGAAATGAATAACGCGTCTTGTTCGAAAAGATTCGGTTATCCTGTAAGCAGCATACAATCAGTCCCAAATAAAGCCTATCACCATATCGCGCACGAGAGCAAATGATGGCGTGGGGTTGGATAGAGAAATATCCAGACCAGGAGCGTACCTTTGATACATAGGGCGTCATTTAGAAAAAAATGCTAATATTAATAAAATGAGTGCAGTGGTCACATTTTAAAAAAAAATCACCACCAGTGCTACCTAGCGCCCGGGTTGCCGAATACCAAGGCTTCCTAATTTTTATTCCAACCCATGCCCCTTTCTTCTTGCTTCTTTATCTCACTCTTGCCAGTTCTTTTTCATCCCCACTTTCTGCCTTTGTCAATGTTTTCTATTCTTTCTCTTCCTCCTTTTTTCATCCTTTCCTGCCTTTCTCGCTCTTGTTCCGAGTCTAAATCTGATGAGTAAAACAATGAATAGTGATGCCCCCACGTGCAATCTCTGATAGAAATTGCGCACTGCAGATACATTTTAACAAACTGCTGTATCATTCAATCAGGTTTTGTAAAACGCAACTGCTTCACCCATGAGGGACTTAAGGTGCTGTGGGATAATGCCACTGGATCATGCTGCCTGTATCCATTGGTTGAACATGTACACTTACCTTGCCGCCGGGTCCCGCATCTCTGCTCCTGCTCTTCTCGTGGGACTTGAGGAACAGGAAGCCAGGTAAAACAGCCAGGCTCCCCTGACCAATCACAATGCTGCAATGCAGTGTTGTGATTGGTAAGCACCCAGGCTCCCATGAACGATCACAACACTGCAATGCAGTGTTGTGATTGGTTTTGAGCATCCTGATTCAACGCTCAACCAGGGAATGGGGGCCTGGACATGTTGTCCACGCAGGCTGTAATGCAGCCTGCATGGAGAACAGAGAAATTGCGCATGACTGTTTTGGGGGCGAACACCCTTTACAACGATGACCGCACATCGCGGTTGCATTACAACGCACATTTTACATCGCGGAAACGTTTACATAGAACGTCTCCACAACGCATCCTGTTACATCACAGGGTCTTCCACATCGCGTGCAATTCCAACGCGTTTACCTGACATGCTTGAGATGCTGTGCGCAGTGACATTGTGGTGACGTGTGGTGACGTAATTGATGTGATGGGCCTGACATGAATACGATGACATGAACTTTATGTGCGCGCAGTGACATTGTGGTGACGTAATTGATGTGATGGGATAACAGCTTTATGTGCTTGAGATGCATGAATACGATGACATGAGCTTTATGTGCTTGAGATGCTGTGCGCAGTGACATTGTGGTGACATACACACAGGTGTGAACAGGTGTGACATTGGGGTGCTCTACCTTAACGCTGGGCTCTACTTTAACGCTACAACTATGACGTGTGGTGACGTAATGTGGTGACGTAATCTGTGCGCAGTGACATTGTGGTGATGTACACACAGGTGTGAACAGGTGTGACATTGGGGTGCTCTACCTTAACGCTGGGCTTTACTTTAATGCTACAACTATGTTGTGTGGTGACGTAATCAGTACCCTTTAAATGAATACTATGAATACGATGACATGAGCTTTATGTGCTTGAGATGCTGTATGCAGACATGAGCTTGTGGTGCTTTATGTGCTTGTGGTGCTCGCATGTGGACAGGTGTGACATTGTGGTGCTCTACTTTAACGCTGTGCTCTACTTTAGTTTAGAAAGCTTTATTGAATATAATAGACCAAGTAAAACATTAGTACAAAATAAGATCAATAGGCAATACCATAAATGGTAAAAACAATAGAATTCTTACAAAGTTTAAGGAATGCCAGACGCAACTAGAGAATATACTAAGGGAAAAAGCTTTTTTTTGTTGTTTTTTGAGGATATTATCATTGATATGCAAGGGAAGGCAAAAGGAAAACAAAGGAAAGGAAGGTAGGGAAAGGGGGGGGAATATTCAACATACCAAGTGATGTATCTTATAAATAACATAAGCAAAAATATATTTATATGAGAGAAACTAAATAGCAACTATAAGTAAAAAAAAAGAGGTACAAAAACAAGATCATCTAGGGGCATTTTGAGAAAGAAAATTAGTTAGAGGCAACCATAACTAATCTTTTTTGATCAAAAGAGGTACAGTGGTAGCAAAAGCACGATCGAGCCTATGATGATGACACAGTAAATGCCACCAAGCGTTATATGAAATTTTTGAAGTGTCTTTCGAATTTATAGTGATTATCTGTAAAGAAATAGCTATATATAAATCTATAAATTTACGTGCATTACACTGAGCGTTCCATATAGGTGAGGCACCACCCAAAAAGATGTGGGCAATCTCAAATGAGTGGTTAGTAGCTAATATTTCATTTAATTTTAACCAGATGCGAGACCAGAGAGATTTAAGCAACGGGCAGTGAAAAAACATATGAAAAAAATCACTGTTGATGTGTGAGCAGGACCAGCATTTTTTGGAATCAGACAATTTGAAATTATGCAAGTCTGATGGAGTGTAAAAAAGTCTATTATAAAAGTAGTACAAAGTCTGTGTGGTGCTAGCGGAGTGGGAGACGGTATGTATCCTAGACCATAGAGAATTCCAAACCTGAGGGGAAAACTCTTGAGCTAGATCCTTTTCCCAGGAGAGTTCAAGTTTGGATTTGGTCCTTACAGCAGAGGGGCAGGAAAGTAGTTTATATATAGTCGCAGCCTTGAGAGGAAGAGAAAAATCTGGTAGAGATGAGGAAGGATTCGTGTCAGTAGGGGATAGAGAAGCGACTTGAGAAATAATAAAGGATAAGGATTGTTTAAGTAAGGGGTATTGAGAAGAGTATGTGTTAGAAAGGTGAAAGGAAGAACGAATATCAGATAAGTCACGTGAGGAGTCATTAGCTAGTAGATGATTGAAAGTGATAATACCTTTATCAATCTATTCTTTCCAAAAAAGTGCTCGATTGTTTATCTTTATGGATTTGTGATACCAAATTGGAGTTGAGAAGAGAAACTCTGACTGTGAAAGAGATGAGCGAAACACCGAAAGAGCAAGTGTTCTGGAGTGTTTGAAGATAGGGGAAAGAAAGCGCTGTGGAGGCTGAGATAAACGAATAGCTGTGTTGAAGGAGAAGGGTGAAATTTGCGCAAGTTCTATGGAACTCCAGGCTGTTGGAGGGGTGTCAGATGAATCAGATAAAAATGGCCAAATTTGTTTCAAAGTAAAGGCAGAGTGAAAACGAGCAAGGTTGGGAAAATTAACACCGCCTAAATCTTTGGGATGCTGAAGACGGGAAATGGAGATCCTAGCTTTGCGATTGTTCCACAAAAACGAGGTAAAGATGCGATTTATGGTTTTAAAAAAGTAGAGTGGAAGGGAGACAGGAAGCATAGAAAGATAAACATTTACAATGAGAAGAAGCATCATTTTGATAGTGGCGAGCCTTCCCCACCAGGATAGAAAAAGGGGAGACCAAGGTGCCGATTACAATCCTGGAAAAACCGGGTACGAACCGTCGGTCGGAGCGTTTTCTCCGTCCGACTCGTACCCGGTTGTAAAACTTTACAAACATGGAAGTACGATTCACACGGAAACACCATTTCCGTACGAATCGTACAAAACACCGCCCGACGAAAATATACATACGAATGTGATCCAGGAATGCTCCAACGTCATGTCTGGACGCTGTCAGGCAGCGTTTCACTGTAATGACTGTTTGCTGTTCCGCAGGAGCGTCAGGAACCTGAAGCGAAGTCCTCAGCCTTCCCCAACGGTCTTCCGACTCTATCAGACTCTAGAGACTCAGAAGACTCGCTAGGGAAAACAGGGAAACAAAACAAGGGAAGGAGGGTTGCACTTCTTTGGGTCACCGTCGTCCGGTTCCTCAGGAAAGGAGACCTACACCTGGCATACACCCTGTAAGACAAATACTACTATGTAAACACTGCCACATACAACCAACTCCCTGTGTACAACTCCGCCCTTGACTGCACCTACCCCTGTGTCGTGTTTTCTAAGTAGGCAAGGAGAAGGCTTCAAGGGCTCACAGTAAGATCCTGTACGAAGGAGAACACGCTGTTAGCATGAAGTAAGAACCATGGAATAAACCAACCCACGCCTAATTTCACTCTACTGTCTGCTTACCCCGTAGGAAGGTGTGGAGGAAGTAGCAACTCCCTGGACTCTGTATGCCTGATAACCACTGTGGAAGGTAGTCTACTGAAATAGATATACAGTATGTCAGAACAAATCTACATACCCACTGAGATCACTTTAGCTATCATACAGTACATGAAGGAACATGTGGCGCAAAAGCGCTTTTACCTTGTATCTGTCGAGAAGATCATCAACACAGTGATTCACGCAAAACCCCAGAGAGTACCAGGATATTGAAGGAGAATGAGAGGACTGAAAACACCACACTAGAGCGGGTTTACGGTGGAAGCTAATGAAGTGCGTCACATAAGGAGGGGCAAAATAGGGGGAAAAAGGAAGAAATAGGGTCTGGATATAACTGCAGAAATGAGCAGAGAACGACCCCAACTCGATGTCTTGGAAGGCACTGGAGAATGCCTAGCAGGAAGGGACAGTACGTGCTTAATAAGCACACAACTCTTAACCCATGCACTTACAAGGAAGAGAAGTTCTGAAATACCAGAACGACACAGAATTACCGTGGCACCTCTCGTCGGATTACGAAGGGGAAAAGGAGCAAAGTCCGCCCTGCTTGAAGAGGTCTGGAAGCAGGCAGGAACAGGCTGATACGAGGAATGGCAGGACGCGGCGTAAGGCAGCTGGCTTCGTTCTCCAGCGCGAAAGCCGGAAACAGGAAACAGCGGTACCGGAAGTCAGCCACCTGAGCTTAGGGACGGAAACGAATCTCGAGACAAGAACGCTAAGCGCGTTTCCTTGTCTAGAGCGTTCTTAAATACTACTGCGCCGGGAGCCGCGGACCGTGGGGCATGACAGCACACTCCCCCCACAAAGTCCCCCCGACAGTTTGGATTTATCAGGGTATCGTTGATGAAAGAGACGGATCAACCGAGGAGCGTGCACTGCACTAGCCGGTTCCCACGTCCGTTCCTCCACACCATACCCCTTCCAGTGCAATAGGTATTGGAGAGTTCTCCCCACCATACGGGAATCCACAACAGACTCCACTTCATATTCCTCGCTACCCTGGATGACAATAGGCGCGGGCCTTTTTGGTACAGAAGTGCCTGGCTCAACTGGTTTGAGCAATGAGACGTGAAAAACAGGGTGAATCCTGAAGGAGGCAGGCAACTCTAATCTCAGGGCCACCGGGTTAATCACCTTTAGGACTCTGTAGGGGGCCTATATATTTGGGATTGAACTTGCGTGAACCACTGAGCATCAAATGTTTGGTGGAAAGCCACACCCTATCCCCCGGTGCATAGATGGGCTCCAATCTTCTATGTACATCTGCCCCCTCCTTGTAACTCACTTTTGCCATATCAAGAGTCTCCAAAGTCACTTTGTGCAGGTTTACCAGTTTAAGTACCAGATGGTCTGCTGCTGGAATAGGACTGTTAAGAGAACACCCGGATGGCAATAACTTAGGGTGAAACCCTGCTGAACAAAAGAAAGGAGAGTGCTTGATGGAAGAATGTGGGCTATTGTTATACGCTATCTCTGCCAGCCACACCCACTCATCCCAATCCGACGGGGAATGCAAGACCTGGTTTCTGATGTACTGCTCGAAACATTGGTTAACTCTCTCAGTTTGCCCCGTCGGACTGAGGATGATGGCTGGAAGACAATCTGACGTCTATTTGAAGCAATGAACATAAGCCCCTCCAGAACCTAGACACGAACTGGGCCCCCCTATCGGAAACCAAAACAGAAGGGAATCCATGAAGCCGCACCACCTGATGTAAAAATACCGAGGCCAGTTCTATGGCGGTGGGCAATCCATTCAAAGGGACGAAGTGAGCAGTTTTCGTGAATAGATCAACCACCACTAAGACAGTATTGTTTTTTCTCCTGGTAACAGGCAACTCCACTATGAAATCAAGTTAAACCGTGTGCCAGGGACCTGGCGGGGAGGCCAACGGTAAGAGGAGACCCACAGGACTTTGGCGGGACACCTTGGTTTGGGCACATGTAGAACAAACCTTGACATAAGACTCAATATCCTTTGACATGTTAGGCCACCAAAACCGTTCACGAATCGTCTTGGTGGTTTTCTTTATGCCTGGATGACCGGCCAAAGGACGGGTATGATACCATTTCATAACCTGTTCTTGTAACTCGAGTGTAGGCAACACCACCCCACCGTGAATACAGACATACCCATCGTTTACCACTGTCTCGTGGGAGCCCACCACCTCATGCATCTTGTCTGAGGATTGAGCCAGTCGAATCCTGTTACAGAACTCATCTTCAGTGAACACCCCCCTACAATAGCGTTTGTGGGTATGATATTTGGTATTTCTATGGGCTCTTCTGGTTGTGTGAAACCTAGGCGCGATAAGGCATCAGCTTTGCCATTCCTTCTCCCAGGCCTATATTGAATGGTAAAGTCATATTCCCCAAAGAACTGAGACCAACGTAGTTGTCTCATTGATAATGCTTTAGCTGATTTTAGGTACTGGAGATTGCGGTGGTCTGTGTACACAGTAGCTGGAAAACGTGCACCCAAAAGATACTGTCTCCATTCCTCAAAAGCCTTTTTTATCGCAAGGAGTTCCTT
Organism: Triturus cristatus; assembly: GCF_964204655.1. Classification (NCBI taxonomy): domain Eukaryota; kingdom Metazoa; phylum Chordata; class Amphibia; order Caudata; family Salamandridae; genus Triturus; species Triturus cristatus. The sequence continues at coordinate 1,581,885,424 of NC_140590.1, forward strand.
GTCCCCCACTGCATAATTGTATTCCGCAGATGTATACTTGTGCGAGAAATAGGCTACTGGAAGACAGTGTCCTAAAACAGGGTCCGTTTGACTAAGGACACCTCCTACTGCCACTTGAGAAGCGTCCACTTCCACCACATAGGGCAAAGCCCGATCCGGATGACGTAGGATGGGAGCTCTCGTGAAGGCCAATCGCAGTCTTTGAAAAGCATCCTCTGCTTCCCTAGACCAGTCAAATAGAACACCTTTTCTCAACAAAGCGGTCAGTGGACTTGCCAATTCCGAAAAATCTCGTATAAAACGTCTATAGAAATTGGCAAAGCCCAGAAAGCTCTGCAATTCTTTAACCGAACATGGCGCAGGCCAAGAAAGCACTGCCTTCACCTTGCCGGGATCCATAGCTAGGCCCCATGGGGATACAACAAACCCTAAAAAAGGCACCTCTTGTGTGTGAAAGGTGCACTTTTCCAACTTACAGTATAGCTGATTATCACGAAGGCGTTCCAGCACCTTTCGCACATGAAGAACATGGTCAGACATAGATGATGAAAAAATCAATAGATCGTCAATGTAAGCGATCACGTAATCATCAAGCATATCACGGAGCACCTCATTAATAAAAAACTGGAACGCTGCTGGAGCATTACAAAGCCCAAAGGGCATCACAAGGTATTTGAATAATCCATACTTAGTACAAAATGCAGTCTTCCACTCGTCTCCCTCCCTGACACGCACTAGGTGATAGGCGCCACGCAGATCCAATTTCGTGAAGAACTGGGCACCACGTACTCTGTCAAGGAGGGAGGCAATCAGGGGCAGAGGGTACCGGTTCTTAATGGTGACAAGATTCAATTTCCTGTAATCTATACAGCAGCGGAGGCCCCCTTCACGTTTGGGGATGAAAAATAAGGAAGAAGAGGCAGGAGAGCGTGAAGGGCGGATAAATCCCTTCTCCGACATGGTATCAAGGTATTCTCTCAAATAGATGTTCTCTTTTTCAGTAAGGGAATACACCCTACTGCAGGGTATTCTGGCTCCCAGTTCTAAATCTATCCGGCAGTCATATGCCCTATGTGGGGGAAGGACTTCCGCCTCTTTGGGGTCAAACACGGTAGCTAAATCCTGGTAAGAGGAGGGCAACGCGGGAACGACTTCTGATTCGTTCGCCTCACTAGTGACATGAGTGCTTGCTATCCCTACGTCTTGTTCCTGACGAGAACGAAACATAAGGGTGGATTTCTCCCAGTCTATGATAGGGTTATGACGTTTTAACCATGGTATGCCCAATAACACAGGGATCTGAGGAGAACAAATCAAATCAAACTCTATTTCTTCTTGATGGCCGGGGTCTATAACCATGTGTAGCATGATTGTGTGATGAGTGACTGGCCCTGAGACAAGGGGACGCCCGTCAATGGTAGTGACCCTGTTTACTGCATCTTTCCTTCTACGGGGTATCAGATTTTCTCTAGCCCACTCTGAGTCCATATAATTCCCTGAAGCACCAGAATCAATCATTATTGCCACCTGCAACCCAATGTGTGCGGAGGATAGCAAGGCGGATACGTAGAGATGTGTACTGGGATTAGCTGGGTGAACAGAAGAGACAATACCATCTGAACCACCCGGGATCCTTGTCTCACAGGTCCCCGGGCTCCTTAGTTTCCCGCCTTATCCGACAGAGGGGGTTTGATCGGACAGGACCTCAAAAAATGACCGGCTTTCCCACAATACAAACAGAGTCTATTAGCGCGCCTTCTCTGTCTTTATTCCGGTGTCAAGGGACCCTTCAACACCCCAATTTGCATGGGCTCACTCTCAACTGCGGCTTTGGGAGGTTCACTCTTCTTTTCCCTAGAAGGCACATATCGGTGTTCTACCTTTCCCTTTTCCTGCTTTCTCTCTTGCAGCCTATGTTCAATCTTGACTACCAAATCGATGAGTTCCCCACATGCCTCAGGTAATTCTACAATTTGAGAAAGAGCATCTTTCAAATCATCACGTAGTCCCCTATAGAAGAGAGTGCAACGCTTTTCTTCTGGCCAGTTAGATTCCACCACTAGTCTACGAAAGGACGTGATGTATTGCACTAAGTCATGATTGCCCTGCTTGAGTGCTAACAACTCAGTATCCGCAGAGTGAGTGTATGTGTGCCGATCGAACAATTTACGGAACTCCCTTTTAAAGGCTGAATGATCATGCAGCAAAGGGTCATTTCGGTCGACCAAGGGGATGGCCCAATCTGCTGCGGGGCCGCTCAAATACGAAATCATAAAAGCTACCCGTGATTGATCAGAGGGAAAACAAGTACTCTTACAAGAGAAGTGTAATTGGCACTGGCTCAGGAACGCGGCACAACGTGCAGCATCCCCCGAGAACCTCTCTGGTGGTGCTAAAGGAATGGAAGGAGGCGTGGTGACCTGAATAATTGGTGGCGTAACATCCGAACTTCCACCTGAAGCTGCTCCAGCGTGATGACGCTGAAGAGCATCCACTCTCGCCGCCAAGGCCTGAGTTTCTAACTGCAAGTTCCCTATCATGCCGGCTACATCGGCTAGGGAGACAGCTCCTAGTTCCATGACGCTCGGGCAGAACACACCACTAGGGCTTAGCGTTCTGTAATGACTGTTTGCTGTTCCGCAGGAGCGTCAGGAACCTGAAGCGAAGTCCTCAGCCTTCCCCAACGGTCTTCCGACTCTATCAGACTCTAGAGACTCAGAAGACTCGCTAGGGAAAACAGGGAAACAAAACAAGGGAAGGAGGGTTGCACTTCTTTGGGTCACCGTCGTCCGGTTCCTCAGGAAAGGAGACCTACACCTGGCATACACCCTGTAAGACAAATACTACTATGTAAACACTGCCACATACAACCAACTCCCTGTGTACAACTCCGCCCTTGACTGCACCTACCCCTGTGTCGTGTTTTCTAAGTAGGCAAGGAGAAGGCTTCAAGGGCTCACAGTAAGATCCTGTACGAAGGAGAACACGCTGTTAGCATGAAGTAAGAACCATGGAATAAACCAACCCCACGCCTAATTTCACTCTACTGTCTGCTTACCCCGTAGGAAGGTGTGGGGAAGTAGCAACTCCCTGGACTCTGTATGCCTGATAACCACTGTGGAAGGTAGTCTACTGAAATAGATATACAATATGTCAGAACAAATCTACATACCCACTGAGATCACTTTAGCTATCATACAGTACATGAAGGAACATGTGGCGCAAAAGCGCTTTTACCTTGTATCTGTCGAGAAGATCATCAACGCAGTGATTCACGCAAAACCCCAGAGAGTACCAGGATATTGAAGGAGAATGAGAGGACTGAAAACACCACACTAGAGCGGGTTTATGGTGGAAGCTAATGAAGTGCGTCACATAAGGAGGGGCAAAATAGGGGGAAAAAGGAAGAAATAGGGTCTGGATATAACTGCAGAAATGAGCAGAGAACGACCCCAACTCGATGTCTTGGAAGGCACTGGAGAATGCCTAGCAGGAAGGGACAGTACGTGCTTAATAAGCACACAACTCTTAACCCATGCACTTACAAGGAAGAGAAGTTCTGAAATACCAGAACGACACAGAATTACCGTGGCACCTCTCGTCGGATTACGAAGGGGAAAAGGAGCAAAGTCCGCCCTGCTTGAAGAGGTCTGGAAGCAGGCAGGAACAGGGTGATACGAGGAATGGCAGGACGCGGCGTAAGGCAGCCGGCTTCGTTCTCCAGCGCGAAAGCCGGAAACAGGAAACAGCGGTACCGGAAGTCAGGCACCTGAGCTTAGGGACGGAAACGAATCTCGAGACAAGAAAGCTAAGCGCGTTTCCTTGTCTCAAGCGTTCTTAAATACTACTGCGCCGGGAGCCGCGGACCGTGGGGCATGACATTCACGACCCAGGAAGTACGATTCAAACCGACAGCAGTCCGGACGGCAATATTTTCACGGCACCCAAAAAGTGCCGGAAAAGCGAAGTACGCCACGAAACGACCAGAATAGGGGGCCCGGTACGTGCCGTACCCCCCCCAGCCCCCGTGAGTACGCGCCGAACCCCCCCTAGCCCCCGTGAGTACGTGTCGAACCCCCGTGTATGTACACCTGTGAACGTGTCGAACCCCCATGTATGTACACCCGTGTACGTTCGAGTCGTACCCCCACCCGTGTATGTACACCCATGTACGTGTCGAACCCCCCCCGTGTATGTACACCCGTGTACGTGTCGAACCCCCGTGTATGTACACCCGTGTACGTGTCGAACCCCCCCGTGTATGTACACCCGTGTACGTTCGAGTCGTACCCCCACCCGTGTATGTACGGTGCGTACCCCCAGCGCTACGTCTCCATGGTTGCAATGGGAGTTCGGTGCGGACGGTGTTTTTTCCATACGGTTGTGACATCGGACGCAGGGGATGGATCGTACTTGCGCGGTCGGACTTCACTTTTCACGTTTGTACGGTAAATCGTCCGGGGAAGTGTCGGACACATTTTCCGACCCGAGGACGTGTGGGGAATTATTCCCAATGCGACTCGTATGGAGTTTTTACATGCGAATCGTACTTGGCAGTTTGTACGGCACTTGTTTGATTCGTACGGTAAAAAGACCGGATACGAGTCGTACGGGGAAAATTTTTCCAGGATCCTGATCGGCACCTAATTGTCTATAAGGGAAGAAATCTTCTTAAGAATATCTTTTTGGTTGAGCTTGATGGTTTCTCTAAGGGTGTTGGCATAGAGTATACCGAGGCTTTGATATTACCAGAATTCCATTCAAAGCCAGAATCCTGAAACATGTGGGGAAGGCAAAATTTGTTAAGAGGTACGACCTCAGACTTATCAACATTAAGTTTGTAGCCAGAAACCGAAGAATATTCATGCAACAACGAAAAGAGAGAAGGTAGAGAGGCAGTCGGATTAGAAATATAAAGTAAAATATCATCTGCATAAGCAGTAAACTTAATGTCAATGTTTTTATATATGAAGCCAGTGTATGAAGGAGAACGTCAGATTTTTTCTAAAAAGGGTTCTAACGCAAGAATAAAAAGAAGAGGGGATAGAGGACAGCCCTGTCTGGTGCCTCTATGCAAAGGGAAATAGTGAGATTGAGAACCGTTAACCCAAATAGAAGTAGAGGGGGCAGAGTATAATAATTGAATATATCGAATAATGGTGGGGCTAAAACCGTGCCACCTCAGAGCACCAAACATGAAATCCCAGCAGACTCTGTCAAACACTTTCTCAGCATCCAGCGTAATAGCAGCAACCGGGGATTCCATCTTTGAGGCAAGGTGAATGATGTTAAGGAAAGTTCTTGAATTATCTGTGATGGACCTACCCTTAACAAAGCCTGATTGGTAGATATTAATAAGGTTAGGAATGATTATATTAATACGAGAGGCCAGGATTTTAGCATAAATTTTACAGTCAGTATTGATTAAAGAAATAGGTCGATAATTCTTACAACAGGAGGGATCTTTATCTTTTTTAGGGATCAAACATAGCATTGCCTGTGTAAAAAAAGAGCCCTTGGATTACCCTTGAGCAAGAAAATGGGTGTATAGAGAAAATAAATGCGGTAATAGGATATCCTTAAAGTGTAAATAAAAACGAACCGTAAATCCATCTGGACCAGGTAATTTATCTTTAGGAAGAAGAATAATAGCGTTGAATATTTGGTTGTCTGTGAGAGGGACGTCAAGAGAAGAAAGGTCAGTGGAAATGTCCGGGGACCTGGGAAGAGACTGAAAAAAAGAATCAATTTGATCCTGAGAAGGGACAGATTCTGGAGTATACAGTGTCGAATAATATTGGACAAAACAGTCAAGGATTTTATCATCCGTATATTGATGGTTCCCCTGCGAGTCAATAATAGTTGTTATTTTGGATTTTTGCTTTTTAATTTTGAGATAGTTAGCGAGAGACTTGCCAGCTTTATTACGACCCCCGTACATTTTGGCATGAACATTAAGGAGGTTATTACACGCTGAGTCCCATGAGTGCTTATTATATTGCAATTTAGCTTTAATAAGGGAGGAAAGTGTTTCTGAGGTATTCTTAGTAAAATAAAGATGCTCTAGATCTTTAATTTGTTTAAGAATTGTAGCAGACATTGATAAGGCTTTTTTCTTTTTTCGGGATATAAAGTCAATAATAAATCCCCTTGCCGTGGCCTTAAAAGCATCCCAAATAAAATGAAACTTAGAAGTAGAGCGAAGGTTATTGGTGAAAAAATCTACTGCAAAGAGCTTAAATTGTTCAGTAAACTGTGTATCTAAGAGTAGCGAATTGTTAAAGCGCCAGCGCCCAGGGGAATGAGTAGGTGAAGGAACATCCATGTCAACTATGACAGGGGCATGGTCAGATATTAAAATAGAGCCAATTTCTGAATTAGTCATAAATTGAAGGGCGTGCTGAGTAAGAAAAATATAATCTATACGGGAGTGTGATGCATGAACTGGGGAGAAGAAAGAAAATTCTAAAGTGTCTGGGTGGGAAAGTCTCCATGAGTCTATAAGGCCTCTGGAAGAAATAGCTTTACAAAAGGACTTTTGCATCTTATTCGGTATATATCTGGCGAGGGATTTATGATCTAAGAAGGGGTCCATAAGCTGATTGCAATCATCACCAAGAACTAAATCTTCAGTAGCGTGAGAAGAAAGAAGCATGGAAAAATCCTTCCAAAAAGTTAAATCTACACCATTGGGTCCGTAAACATTACAAAAAGAAATTTTTGTATCATTAATGATAACATCTAACAGCAACCATCTACCGTAATTATCATGAAACTTGTTCTGGAGCTGAACAGACAACGATTTGTGAAATAGAATAATAACACCATTTTTGTTGTTTACTGCCGGGGAGCAAAAGGCCTCCCCAACCCATTGTTTACATAAGTAAGACAAATCCTGTGAATTAAGATGCGTTTCTTGTAACAATGCGACATGACATTTCAACCTTGCCAAATGAGATAAAAAACACGCTGTTTTTTAACAGGATTTCGAATACCTTTGACATTCCAAGAAATAACACGAAAACCTCTCATTCCTGGAAGTAAAGTAAGTGTAAGCAGAATGAGATAGAGAATTTAAAACAGAGTGGAAAAAGAGAAAAGGAATAAAAAGGAATATTGGAGCAATATAGATAACAAAAAAAGACCAAAGGCAAGAGACTTAAAGCGCTTGTCCCCCACGGACCTGATGACAGAAATGGAAAAAAAGAACAAAGGAGTACCAAAAGCTGCAATAGAAGAGAAGAATATATGGGGTAGAGTGAATATCGTAAATGTTGCCAGAAAAGTAGAGAAAAAATGGAGGAGAAGGGAAGGGAAGAAGGACTGAAGGAAAAAAAAAGGAAAGGAGAGGAAGGGAAGGGAAGGGAAGGGAAGGGAGGAAAAGATAGAAAGGAAGACAAGGGGAGACAGAGTCCCCCAAGAAATAGCAAGAGAAGGATGGCGAAAAGCCATAGGACTTCAGCCACAAAGGACAACCAAACATAAAACATTAATGTGGGGAGGGAGCAACGAAGAGCAAGACGACCAAACTAAGGGGAGACGGCTACAAAGAGCGAGCCACTATAAAAAAGAATAAGACAGATTTTGGAGTGCAATACATTACGTAAGGTAGCCAAACGGAACAAAAAGAGAAACTTACCAGACGTCTAGAGGGGGGAGACAGCAGCGGGATGAGACGCACATTATAGACAACAAAGCGATGCGAGTGGTGACCTTGACAACAACACCGAAAGGAAAAGACCTGCAAGACAAAGAAGGAGTGAACAACTGAGACATAAACGTGAAACAATACGGTTCAAAATAGAATTAACAAAGGACATAGTGCTCAGACAGTGACAAAACAACTATGGTTTGCTTAATTCCATGAGTTCTCCTTTGTGAGTGTGGATGAATTTCTTCAAATCCGCAGGATCTTCAAAACTGTATGTTCTGTCTTTATAGGTTACTTTAAAAAAACAGGGATGGATGAGACCGTAGCGTGCATTCATGGCTCTCAACGCGGACGAAGGTCCAAAAACTCCCTCCGACGAGAAGCAGTAGGCCTGGAAACATCCTGAGTGAAAAAGATTTTATGTCCAGACCAAAGCATTTGCTTATGTTGTTTAGCGGCTTGGAGAATCGTCATGAGATCGAAATATAGAAGGAAATAGGCTATGATTCCCCGAGGTTTAGATGTAGAAGATGTATTCCTTGGCCCCAACCGATGGGCACGTTGTATGTTGAAGTCTGAGGTCTTCGGGAGACCAACAATTTGAAGCACTTGAGTTTTCAAGAAATGGATCATGTCTGACCCTTCAGAATTCTCCGGAATACCATAAATGCGAAGATTATTGCGCCTATTACGATTTTCAAAATCCTCCGTAACCTTTTTAAGCTGACTGACTTCCTTAGTGAGCGTGTCAACTCTGGCGACCACATCTTGAGCATCACCAATCCTCCGCTCCACGTCAGAAAGTCTTGTGTCGAGACTAGACCATTTGTCATCCAGCCTCTGGAGTGTGGTGACAGTGTCAGTCATAAAGGGACGGATAAGACGCAGTTCCTCCATGATGTCCTCAAGGGTGAGAGGCAGCGGAGATTTATCTGGGGAAGGTGGGTCTTTTTTGGTCCGCTTAACAGAGGAGGCATTAGAATCCTTACGACCCCCAGAGGTGCCTGCATGAGATTTAGTTGAATGTGTGATATCCATAATGAAAGAGTCGTGGTAAATGATGACAAAAAATGGCGAGGGGAGGCAGCAAGCTGAACAGCGATGATAGTGAAGCAGCAATGAGGAGAACGAGTATGGTGCAGAAAGAGAAAAGGCTCCAACACAGCACAGCACACCGTAACTTTAAAATGAGGAGCACCAAAAACACGCCCCAGAGAAGCAGTGAGATAGTAGTAGAAGCAGAGCGGAGGAACCGCTTACGCCATCCTCACCAAAGTGACCATGACGAAACGTCACAATCCCACAACCCCGCTGGCCCCACACCTCCCAGGCCAGATCTCTCACTGCAAGCAAGTTCGACCGAACAGGGCTCCTCTCAAACGTTCCGTCACGCCACCCTGCGCACAGTCCACGCAAAGGATTTTAACAGTTCTTCCTCCAGATAGTATTTAGTGAAATTGAAGCCCTTCAAACTCAATACTCACTCTAGGAGTTTCAACAAAACAGAGTGCGCATCAAAAAGAAAAAAAAACCCACCAAAAAGCCATATAATAAAGAGAAATGTTCGTAAGTTATGAGGCAAAATTATGGCAGATGAACACAGCCTTGTACAGCATGGAAAATTCCTCAAGGAGAGCAGAGTTCAGCGCAGTAAAACGATAAAGGGTAAATTACTCAGACCCATCCCGCATCCAGAGCCACCGGCCACACAGAGAGAATACCTGTAGTTCAATGTGTTCCGCAGAATATGAAGCAATGCATCCCAAAAAGAAAACAGCAATCCAGTCATTGTTGGACGAAGTGCCTCACCCTCCTTCACCGCCGTGTTTAGTAAGAATGGAAGTATCGATGACAGCGTACCTTTGTTCCACGCGCCGTCTCCGCAGTCCCGCTACATTCCGCCTCCGACCTCCGAAGCAGGAACCAACCTACAAGAGCTCCAAGCGCCGAAACATCGGGCGGCTTCTCTGAGGTGCGCCGGAGCTCACAAAAGAGCGGCCATCTTGGCTGCGTGCAGACCACGCCCCCTCGCTGTGCTCTACTTTAACGCTCATCCGCCCAGACAGCACATGTGCTCGGCGCACACTTGCGGTGCTTGCATGTGGACAGGTGTGACATTGTGGTGCTCTACTTTAACGCTGTGCTCTACTTTCACGCTCATTCCGCCCAGACAGCACATGTGCTCGGCGCACACAGGTGTGACATTGTGGTGCTCGACTTTAACGCTCAACCACATCAGCTCGGCGCACACAAGTGTGACATTGTTGTGCTCTTATGTGGTGCTCTTAACGCTCATCAAAAGACATCAGCTTGCAGTGCAAGGCGCAGAACAGACATGAACTTGCGGTGCTCACCACAGATGTTACTAGGCCCAAACAGCTTCATTGCTTGACTTTTCATTCTGCTGCAGCAACTAGTGCCTGCTGTCTGCCCGGAACATTTAGACTAGGGTTATTCAAGCTAAAGTGGCCTACAGCATATTCCTGCCAAGTGAATACTCGCCCATTCCAGTCTGCAGCCACCCACATGCTGGGCCAAGCATGCATCTGAATGATGGGCGCATACTGCTGACTACACATATGTCTACATATGTCTTTCAGTTGGCTGCATGCCAGCCAACAGGATGGAGCATGCTCAAGGGAATGATAGGGAGTGGCACCAGCAAAAACAGCAGCATCAATATTAATCTTTTAGTGCTGGGGTGTGTACATATCCCTTGAAGAGGCATTTTTATTTGCCCTAAGGTCACCCATACATGTGCCACGTATGATTAACACACGGCTTAACAGGAAATGCAAGTACAAGGTTTGGATTCTTTTAAGTTTTTATTTATATGTTGGCAAAAATTAAATTTACACATTGTAACAGAAAATTCTTCATCACTGTATTACATTATTAAAATTTTTATTTACATGAAGGTTACACATTTAAAAAAAAAATCATCGTCACTGTATTACATGGCATTAATAATGACAAGCTTCAGTTACAATGATTTGATGTGCAACCGTTTGGTACTTTATTTACTATACTTATGAACTTCACTTACACGGTGCTTGCAGGCCGCTTCATAAGGTAAGATGCAAGTGTTACATTATGTATGTTACAAGGGAAGTACTAAAATAGTTACACATAGGAATTCAGTATGTGGGCCAGGCTACAAAGGTAGTCTGAAGCCACAGATACATTAAAGAGTTGTAATGCTGCCAATAGTCTTGCCGACATTTCCTTAGTTCTATGTGAAATTCGTGGGTTAAGACTACCTGTCGAAGATTGAGACATGCGCATTTCTTGAAAACTTTGCTCCTTAACCAAAACTTCCCAAAAAATTGTACAAATTAGGGTGCGGTTTGCCTATTGAGTGGTTTAAGGAGTTGTGCCATCCCTCGATGGCATTATTTGTCTTTGCTCCTCCCTCTAAGCAGGTCGAGTAGCAGTTCCACCAGTCCACAAGAAAACGTGGCTTCCTCCTGCGACCTGACCTGCTTAGATGGCCAATCCATGTGTCTTCAAAATAACTGAGGATAGGTGCCAATTTCTCTTCATTTGACGTAAAGTAATCAGACTCAGTAATAGAGGTGTAGAACTCGTCTACACTTTCAGGAGGAACAAAACAAAGAGCTGTCAATTTTGCAGTTTGCTGTCAGAGACATAATCTGAAATTAGAGATGTTTTCTGTATTTTGCACCAACAGGCCTTAAAAAAGTGGAAAAAACAACCTTGAAGTTTTGTCTCAGAGTACAATTTAGTTATAGTATTCATCATTGGCAATTCGAAGTCCACTATAACTTTCCGAGGACTTTTGCCAGAGGTTTTGGATTTTACAACTGATAAAAGCTCACTATACGTGGACGATTGTTTGTCTGGGAGCAAACTGTACACCAAGGGGACAACTGTGTTGTTACAGTACCCATGATTTGTATATATTTGTGTGAAAGGGTGGGGCATGCTTTTAAATGTACCATCCACGGCACGGCATTCGCGCGCTTTACAAATAACACTTCAAATCAAATCAAATCCATCATCTACACCTCACTGTTCTCCAACCTAACAAGGTTTCTGGGGGTGCTAAAGATTAAAATGCGCTTTTGGTCGTTTTCATTGTCATATAATAGGAAAGGTTCATTACAAACAGTGACAGACAGTTGCGGACGAATACATATATCGGAAAATGTTTGAGGGGTAACTCTTTTAGGGTTGCATGCCTGTTTTTTACGTTGTATAATTCTACGCAAGTTTGGGATACTAGGCATACTTGTTGCAACATGTTCAGGGATATGTTGGGCTACCTCCCTTAAAATTGCACCACACGGTTCATTAGAGTTGACTGCAATTTCTTTAATTTCATTAACAGATTCTCTCACTTGAATCGCTGTTGCAGAGGCAGAGTGGCTATGGTCTGTGCTTCTTAAAACAGAGTCACCCAGAGTAACCGCTCTGCCTCTGCAATGAGTGGAGTAGTATTGCACACACCTCCAATGACACCGAGGTTCAGAATTTCGCTCTTTGCAATACACATAACCACTATGTTCTAGTAGCCGGTTTCCTTTGCTTGAGGTGATGTATTTCACCATCTTTGATCCAGACATTAGCTGGGGAAAAAAGGGAAAAAAATATAGTACTTTAAAAACACAGACAAGTTGATGCAGGAAAACACAATATGACTCATTAAGTCAAAATAACCAACATTTCAGTATGTGTTTCATGTTGGGCAAGATGGGTCACCCCATGTGAAACACTTGACTAAATACCCATCCTATCCTATCCTATCCTATCCCACTCATCCAACTCACACCTACCTTGTCGCCTTTAAAAAAAGTGGGTCACATCGTTGGTTAGATATGTAAAGCAGGTAGCTGTGATGAAATATGGAGATCACATTGCAGGACAACTGTTTGTGAAATGTTGGAGGGACTCAGTAACCTAGTCACAACCTTTTAGATGCAATAGTCTGGCTGCATATATCACAACTTAGCATAAGACTGTCAACACACCAATTGCTATTTATGACATGTTCATATTTAAGAGTGACATTTCAACCACTATGAATGACACCCACTGGCAAAATCAAGCAATGAATAGGAGGGAAACATTAATATAAGAAACTTCACACATTACAGCCTAACTGTAAGCAAAGAGAGCCTGATACCATGTGACATGGAGGGGACGCAGTGAGCCAGACAAGGTAAACAACAGGGCCCAGGCTGAAATGACTGTATCAGTCCTCTTTTGACCCTGGATCCGGCTCAACACTGTATCTGCCTGTGACAACAAACTAGAGCTATTGAGTTAGGCTCTAATACTGGCGGGACACAGGAGTTGCAGCGCTTTCAGCAATTAAGAGCATACTACAACTATATTCAGAATGACTGTGTTTTGATAATGCACACGTGACCCACAATGTAACAGGCTTAATCACCATATGGAACAATGTTTGCCTCCCATGTACATGCATATTTGTTATTAAATCACAACATTACCGAATCCATCATTCAAGTCCTAAGTCCCCCATAGTTGTATGTATTAATATTATTAATAAGCCAAACGCCGTTAAAACCACGCTAGTAATCTGCCCGTATAGGCCTGTTATGTGCACCAACAACTTTGGATCAGACGACACATATCAAAAACAGGCATATTCGCAATCTGCAACCCTTTATTCTTGAGACTCAGACGGGCCCTGCACACACTGTCTCAGCCGCTGGCGCTGGTAGGGTCGGGCCAGGTCGCTGGATACTGGGGGCATGTACTTACCGATTAGAAGAAAAACATCGGCGGAAGAAGTTTGATGAATTTCGGCAATATGTCAGTGAAAGGCAAGCCCTTGGGAAGACAAAAACAAGATTAGTTTATTTACAATCGCCTACAATCACCGATTGCAAAGAGCGGGTTAAACGCTCAATCATTACTAGCTGAAACTTACAGAATATGGCGGATGTCTGGGCACGGGAACGTTGAAGTCACGTCTGGTCACCTGGGCAATGGAGTCACAAATGGATGGAGACACGGTGGCCGACAGCTTTTATACCCCCCCAGTAAGTTTCTAGGAATGTGAAGGAAACATTCAGGTAAGGTATGATTTTCACTTTTAGAATTTATTGACGTAAAAAAAAAATAGAAAAGAATTAGCGTCGTAGGAACGGGGGGGGCAGTGGGGGCCGGGGGTTAGAGGCGGGATCACGCATTTTGGAAAAAACAATCTGAAACTGTGGTAGGACTGCACATATGCGTTGTAATGGCGTGCGCTTTTGCAGTGTGCGATGTATTGTACTTGGCAATAGGAAACACCGCATTGGCATTGAAACGCCGTGCGTTGTTAAAAATGCCGGTGTGATGGTCTTTGCGATGTTTTTGACGCGTGGTAAAAGCACGCGTTGGAATCGTTTGCGATGTGCGATCATACATCCGTTTTGGGCGCCCCGAGATGGCTGACCGAACAATCATTGCGCACTTAGGAGTGGGCAAACCACTCCTCCTCTGCCCTGCTCCGAGAGCAGAGCAGCCCCATCCACCCGCAGAGGAAACCAAAAATGATAATAGCTCAAAGTTATTATCATTTTATATTTCCTTTACTTTGCACTGCTCAAAAGCAGTGGCGGTGACGCTCCTCCACCATAGTGGAGGAGCCGCCACTGCTTTTGAGTTCCCATCTCAGTTCCTATCTGAGTACATATGAAGTGACTTTCTGAAAATAAATGTCTCCACTCCTCCCCCAGCTCACCTGAATCAACCACAGCTTAGCTCTGCCATACAACAGCCAAGTTATGGTGGGGTGGAGGAAGATGTTGGTGTCTAAAGCCAGGAGGTGGGAAGGGAAAAAAAGATGTGGATGTGTTGTAAATAAACAAACAGAAACAGCACCTTTAGTATGAAAAAATTCTTAAAGTGGTTTAAATGTAATCTTGGAGCCGGGTGAGAGGTGCGCTGCTATTTGCTTGACCTTAATGCAGACAGTTTCATGCCCCATTCAGAAGGTTGGCGGCCTGGGATAGGGTGTAGCTTGCTCATGCCAAAGGGTGTCCCTCACTCCATGCTTCATTGCACAGGCAACATCACCCACATCCTTCGTTATTTGATTGAAATCCACACACCACTCATATTATTAAACCTGTCAGAGCCCCCTATCCAACATGCCAATCTCTCTATCTTTCTTTATCTCTGTCCTTCCTCATCTCTTTTTCTTTTGCCATTTTTTAGTATACACAAGCCTCCCCTTGTTACCTTTTAATGGTAATCCAACCACCAAATCTATCCAGCCCACCTCTCACATTCTCCCTTTGTTTGGTGTCTCATCCATTTATTTTAGTTGTTTCTCTGTCCCTGCAGACCCTCATTAAATCTCTGCTCTTTATTTCTGTCATGTCACAAAGGAGATACATTAGTCACTCTGATTCCTTTTCTTTCATGTTCAAATTTATAAAACACGTAATACATTCTTAGTGTGTGTTCCTTTTGAGGCTCTTCATAGTTGTACCCTGAGAATCTTGACTCTGAAGAATGTATTCCTCATAGGCCGTCACTTGTGCACATCGTCTCAGCGGGCTTTGCTAGCTCAGCCTCAGTAGCCTACCTTCTTCCCTGTCAAGTTAGTGCTTAGGACTTGTGCATCCTTTCTACGAAAAGCTTTCCATGTGCAGCAGTCTATCACACTAGTGTACCCCTGTCTCTTCCACATCCATTTAAAGGGAGGAGAGGCCGCACCAGTTGGATCTATTAGATCCATTACTTCCTATATTGATGATGATAATCAGCCATTGGGTGCCAAAACGAAAAGTAGGTCCGCAGACTATCCATTTCCAAATGGATTGTCCTTTGCATCAAATATGCCATGACCAAAAGGGCCTCCCTAGGGTCTTAGTCCTCACTGCACTAGAGCAAAATCCACTGCTCTGCCTTGTGGTATTTCAGCTTTGGACGTCTGTTAGACAGTCATGTGGGCAAAGTTCATAGTGAGGGCCATTGTGTCTGATTCTGCAGGATATGTCTTTTGTAAAGTCCCTTCACCAGTCCCACCTTTTTAAGGGGGCATAGATTATGTATTGCTTCACAAGGTGATGACTGAGCTGTAAGATGTACCCATTAGAAGTATAAGTTACATGCAGAAGTGCCCTTTGTGGTGGATACTCTAAACTGTAGATTCTGGACCACCCACCCTCCTTCCTGTGAATTTTTACGAACAAGTTCCCAATTGTGTTCCCACATACTGCCAGTGGTAATACATTGTCAGCTACTCTCAGAGCTCTAATTGCTTAATGTTTAAATTGATGTCAAAATGTTGGGGTTGTTCCTTATTGTGTCATTGTGTTGTCATGTCTGGAGGCAGGACAGTTACTACGAATCTAGTGGCAGCACCTGTTGATGCTCAGAAGCTATTACAAGACTTTCCAGATCCAATCTGACACCTGGGAAGATTCACAAAGTAAATAATATGTATTTACCAAGAGTAAGTAACTTATTTGTCACTCACCTGAATTTTAATGCAACCTGGGTGAGCAGGGGCCACGGTTCCTGAAGGGTGGCTTGATGATTAACTTAATAGAGGTGTTCTCTGTAACTTTCATCCATCTTTCCCGATGCAGTCACTTCTGTAGAATACCAGAGACAGCCCATCATATCAAGTCATACTAGTGGCACCAACTTGACATTGCAATGTCAGATTCTATGATTTACTTTTATCTACTAGAAGAGTGCCACAACTGCCTTCCCCATAAAAGAGACTCCGGATCCATGGAGCAGGAATTGTGAGCCTTGGTATTGTCACTAACCTTGGGCTCATGGTTCCTAATGAGTTAGCCTTTGCTCACAGAGAACCAGTACATCTAGGCAGCTTCTAAAAACTCTTCCTCAAAACCTTGGAATGGAAGCAAATGGCTGCGGTTCTGCCATTACACACTGCAAAAAATCAGTTTGCCTGCTTGGTGATTGTGGGTCATGGTGTATTTGGACTTGGAAAATTAGGTATGGAAGAGTTACTTAATGGCCATGGGACAATGTTGATCATGCTTGATGAGTCCTCCTCAAAACTCTGTGAGATCATCAAAGACATGTGACTGGCCTGATAGGTCACCCATCTGTCTCTTGGAACCTTGAGACATGAGCTCCTGTTCTAGTAGGCTGCCTTATTGCTAATAATGGTCAGGGGCAGTAGTGAGTAGTAAGTCATTTCTTTTTCATTACATTCACTCCATTCCAACTGGAGACTTGGTCCTGAGACCTCTTTGTCCCAAAGCGTCTGTCAGAATTCCTCCTGAATGAGATGGTCTTAGCCACTATATATGTGGAATACTTATATGGTTCAAGCCTAGCCACAAAGCAACAGAAAAGGACTCTTCCATCTTGCTTGCTTTGTCAGTAATTTGTTTTCCAATACGAGGGCAGTTTAACTACAATATCTCTAGGTCTTTTGTTGGACCACTGCTGTCTAGAACTGATCTCGTGGACCCTCTCAACACCCATCAATTCTCCTTCCTTGAAATCTAAAATCTGAGTGAAGATGAGTTGCACATGCTCTCCAATGTCCGTCTCCTCCGAGACATCCCTAGTTCTGACATTGTCCTGATGGGCCAGATTTTCTATATCTTTACACTTCTGCAAGGTTAGTACAGTGATTTCCATTGCCTTCGTACTATCATTCATAGTCTGATCGGCCATTAGGGTATTTTCAATTTTGTTACAAATCCAAGCTCTCTGGCTACATCTTGTTCGAAGGAAGTGTCCCTTTCTGTGAAATATTTGAACATTTCCACCATTTCCTGCTTCAGATCTACTTTCTATTCTTTGTAAAGGCTTTGAAACATCGAACATAGGTCCTCCTTAGTGATTTGTCCTTCATCTTTCTTATACACTATTTCTGATAGGGTTCAAATCTCTACATGACTCTCTATTTACTCATTTAATTTGTGGGGATAATAGGCATACATTTCCCTTTAACCCTTCAGTCTTTGGCTTTGCACTATTGAAGCCCCATGCAGACCATCAATACTCAGGGTTAAAATTAGTTATACCAAAGAGAGTTCAGGTGATTCAGCCATGTTTACCCATCAGGTGATACTTCTACAAAATACTTCATCATCATGGAATACGTCAAAATGCTCTAAAATGGATTGCTTCTTACCTCCACCCATAAACCAGCCATCACCAACTGAAGAGGCAAGGAATAACTGAAGAGATCTGTCACATACTCATGGCCAACTGGTGGACTCAAACTAGGCCACCAGCTATCTATATACTGTGATAGTTACATCTCACAATGACATTCAGACATGGGGTGATAGAAACAAAGCCCATCCCAGTAATTCTCCTTCTCCATTTCTTTCTCTAACTATGATTGCCCAGGGCCAAAAACTTTAAACAAACCTCTTCATCCACCACACTGCTAAGCACTGCATCCCAACGCATGATAACCGCACCTCTTTAGTCATCATGAACAACGTGGAAACACTTCTCACACAGCATCAAAAATGAAAGACAACACCCTTCCAACCATATACGCTTCACGGTGTAGCTTGTGCCCATGTAGGCAAGTGATGTAGTGGCCCAAATAGAGATAGTTATGGCTATGTAAATGCTGGAATACAATACAATACAATGTGCCAATGATTTATTACTTCCCGCTGGCATCTGGTGTGACCAGCAAGTCACAATTTCAAATGCTGTCGAGGCCAACACAGCCTTCCATCCATTTTTGGCAATTCAAATGTATAACATCCGCCATTTACAGTGCTCAGAAATAGTAGAAGTACAGTATGAAGCAGTATACAAAAACAAGTTATTATTACATACTCTAACTTTACAAATAATACGCTCACCTGCATTCATTCCTTGCCAATATCATCTCTCTTTAGCATTTACTTTCTCATTCTGTATCAAATTAATTGTATTTATTGAATTCCCTTTTTAACAGGCAGTTTGTTTTGGAGTTCTTGAGTGGACGCAGATCCATAGAATTTATTTCTATAGTATCGTGGTGCAGACCTACTTACCTAGAAGGAACTTGGGAAGCACTTCATATTAGTTAAAAGCCTTAGAGTCAAAGAATGCAGGATGCCAGTGCAAATGATACTAATTAAACAACCCTTCATTGATTACTTCACTATTTACTAAATAAAGTTCAGAAAACCAAAATTTTTGTGAATAATCCAACATCTGTTTCGATTTGACACTTGTGATTTTCACTCAAGACGTACCCGCCTGGAAAAAACTCGCGCTCATTCCTTTTGTCAGTCAAATTTGTCATTATTCCCATTTCACAATGGATGTCACCCTCAGTGAGGAATGAAAGCTGATTTTATATAGTGAGATGGATATCATCAGCGATGACACCACGTTATTGCTTTCACCCCTGACTCAATGTAGACCCATCATAATGCCATTGTGACAGGATGGTAACTCACATAACTGCAAGCAAATGATATCCACTAGGTACAAATGTGGTCTCACATTCATGTTGTTTGGGGTTGGAAATAAGGAGGCCTGGACACCCCTAGTGAGGCACAAATGCCATGGTAGAGTTGGTGATGTGTTGCACGAAGCATACATTAGTCAGTATGTCAGTCACAAGAGAAGAAGGGAGGGGTAATGAGGATAGCTATGAGGAACTGAGAGTAGCTCAGATGATTTGGTCACAGGTTACTGCTTGGTGGCAAACCCAGATGGGCCTTGCAGTCAGCGGCGGCTCCTCCGCAATGGCGGAGGAGCATCGACCCACTGCGTGGCTCAGAGCCAGCAAATGAAAAATAAAACGATGTTCTAGCATCATTTTAATTTTAATTTGCTGGCTCTGAGCCAGCCATGTAGGGAGGGGCGGGGCGAGGCATGGGAGGGGGAGGAGGAGTGCTATGTGACTCCCCAAGTGCACATATGTGTGTTGGCTGGCTGTCTCAGGCCAGCCAAACACACATGCCCACTTGGATTCCTCCAGCCGGGCTGCATTGAACAGCTGGGCTGGAGAAACCCCACAGACTCCCTGGTCTGAGCTCAGCGTCTTTCAAGCCTGCTCAGGCCAATCCCCATGCTTCTCTGCAGCACGGGGTTTGGATGGGAGTCTGTCCCAGGGACAGCTGGGTGTTCAGGAAGAGGACAGGAGGCCCGACGCGATGCGGGAGCCAGCCGGTGGCTTCAGGTTAGTTCTTTTTCTATCAATATATTCTACTAACATCCCCGTGCTCCCCTCCACCTGCCCGCCCCCCTTTGTTTCTGGTGGCCTTTTTGCACGAGGAGGTGGTGTTTGAAAATAGGGACTGGGCTTGAGTGATCTGAAGAGTCAGAGAATGTGGAAGCACATGTATGGTGAGGTGCCATTTTCCAAATTGACGGACACTGCTTTGGACCCAAGGACAGTCGTTTCAGATCTGGTGTCCAACGTCCATTCTAAGATTGTGCCTTTTACAGAAACAGTTTCCAATACAATGGTTTAGCACTTTCAGTGCAGGTTGCGCCTGGCCTTCCACCTCCACAATATACAATTATGCCGGAGCCTTAATGCATCACAATGCTTCCTAAATTTACTTTTTTTATGGTATCCACAAGAAGGCTATTACAATGTTAATCCTAAAATGTATGCATGGTTTGTTTTTCTGCATAAACTGTGTACCCTGTCTTGAGCTTGAAAGCATACATTTTGTCACAATCATTTCAGTTATGTAATTTTCCCCCAATTCTTGCCTATGTTTTTAATCAATGTAATACCAGATATTGAAGCTAATGTTTCTTTTTCGTACTCTGATTTGAACCTTATAGTTGTCTTCCATTTTGGTGGCGCAATTCCAGCCAAATGTTGCATTTGTCCCTATGATTGGGAAGATCATATCAATACCATGACAAAATAGAGGCTTGAGAGATCAGGACATGATAACTATACACAATCAGTGCCCTAATAAGAAGGTTCCAGCAAAACAGGAAAGGAAAATTGACATTTAGTAGCCCAGAGGCAGGCCATTATAGAACCCTGAGGGGAAAAACCTGAAAAAAATGTTCTGCTTGGAAAGGGATAAAGGATTATCCATATTCAAAACAGAGAATGCAACAGGGTGAGAGGACACAACCAGCTTTCCAGCCCAGAGCTAGCAAGAGTTGCTCCCCATAAAAAGAAGAGATCTGAAACAGAGAGGCAACTCCAGGTGAGAAAGGGTAAGACCATTGTCTCTGCTGTTGTGATGCCGCATGCAGTGAAAATGCCCAGAATCATTCTTGTTTCAGGAAGCAGAAGTGATTCAGGTCTTCTATTAGGGGTAAAAAGCTGTAAGGCCTAATTTAAAGTTGGTGGATGGGTCCTCCATCACAAATGTGCCAGATAGCTCGTCTGTCCTATTACAAATGCCATAGAACATAATGCACTCAATAATCACGTTTTTGACGAAGAAGCCCTTCTGTTAAAATCTAAATCTGCTCCTTAGTCTCACAACATGTAGGTTTGATATGCCCAAAAATATTCAAAAAGAAGCTCTTTTTTGTAGATTCGCAATTTTTATAGATGCACTAAAAAAAAGAAAATCTGCTGAGTGAAGATCCAAGTATACCTAAATGGCCTTATATGCCCTTGAAACTGTATCTATGGTACAAAGACAGGCCCTGAAGGATGCAATACGATTCATTCTCCTCTAATAAGCTTTTCTCAAGGGATTGAAAGGTACTGATATATCTAAAAGCTCCCACCCCCAACCCACGAGGTGACCCTTGACCCGGTCACACCACTCCGCATGGCCCCCGTGTGCCCAGATTCTGTTGCCTTCTTAGCCTCTCTTGCTGCCGCCTCTCCTTAAGGCCCCTGCTCTCCAGGCTTGCCCAGGCTTGCCCAGGCTTGCCCTCGCTCTCCTGCTCCGTCTTCCCGCTCTTTTCACCCCCCCCTTCCGCTCCCCGCCGCTGCTCTCCTGCGGCCCCGCCCCCTTCTCTTGGCACCCGCTCCCCATTCGCCGCCCCGCTCCTGCCTCCCAGCTGCTCCTCCCTCCCACTTCGCCATATATGGCGGGGACCGCACATACGCGCAGCGGCCACGTGCAGCGGGCATGCTGATTGCGCGCCAAAGGCAAGACCGTCTACGCCCGTCCACGCCTGGACCGCGCCCAGCGCCAGAACCCCTGGACCCCACCGGAGCCAGCCAACCCGACAGAGATACGACGCCGCCACCCTCCACGCACTCAACACCGGCCGACAGCCAGCCTGCCACCAAGCCAACCCGAAACGCACCCACGGAGCATTCACCTGCCACGCCTGCACCTTCACCTGCACCCGATCCTGCACCGCACCCACCAAGCCAGGCTCCAGCAACGACCACCTCAAGTGCATCTTGCTCAACACCCGCTCCATCCACAGGCACGCCATCGAACTCTGGAACCTTCTCGACACAACATCACCAGACGTCGCCTTCCTCACAGAAACATGGATGAACGCCTCCTCAGCTCCCGACATCGCCCTAGCCATCCCGGATGGCTACAAGATCGCCCGGAAGGACCGCGTCAACCAAGCCGGAAGAGGCATCGCCATCGTCCACAGAAACACCATCCAAATCACGACCAACTCTGACGACACCCTCACCGCCGCCGAACACCTTCACTTCCAGATACACACCAACCCCAAGACCACCCTCAGAGGCACCCTCGTGTACAGACCTCTGGGACCACGCACACAATTCAGCGAAGCCATCGCAGACTTCGTCAGCCCGCACGCCCTTACCTCCTAGACTACATCCTCCTAGGAGACCTCAACTTCCACCTGGAGAACAACAATGACAGCAACACCGCCACCCTGCTGGACAACCTCGCCAACCTCGGACTCAAGCAACTGGTGAACACCCCCACCCACATCGCCGGCCACACGCTTGACCCCATCTTCTCCTCCAGCAAGCACATCTCCTTCAGCCACTCCACCGGACTGCACTGGACAGACCACAGCTGCGTCCACTTCAACTTCAGGAGAACCACCCTCAACAGGTTCCCCGCAGAAGCTGGAGCAAGATCACCGCCGACCAGCTCACCACCTCCCTCAGCCAGAACCCCCCCACCAACACGACGAACCCCAACGAAGCAGCCCGCAACCTCACACAGTGGCTCACCAACTGCGCCGATGACCTTGCACCACTGAAGAACCCCCCCCAGCAGACACGGCAGCAAGAAAGCCTCCTGGTTCACCAACGACCTCAAAAACTCCAAGAAAACCTGCCGTACCCTCGAGAAAGCCTGGCGCCATGACCAGACTATAGAAAACATGACAGCCCTCAAGAACGCCACCCGCAAACACCACCAACTGATCCGCACCACATAAAGGACCACATTCAAAGAACGACTGGACAACAACTCCCACAACAGCAAGGAACTCTTCAGCATCGTCAAAGAGCTCTCCAGCCCCAGCGCCTGCAACAACGACATCACACCCTCGTAGGACCTCTGCGACTCACTCGCCTCGTTCTTTCACCGCAAGATTGCCAACATACACAATAGTTTCGGCGCACAGACCGCGCACCCTACCACCGATCCGGCACCCCCCACCACCACCCTCCGCACCTGGACGACGGTCAGCACCGAAGATACCACCCACACGATGAACACCATCCAGTCCGGCTCCCCAACCGACCCCTGCCCACACCACATCTTCAACAAAGCCGACTCCATCATCGCACCCCAACTCCGGAACATCATCAACAGCTCCTTTGCATCCGCCACCTTCCCAGAGAGCTGGAAACACGCCGAGCTCAGCGCCCTCCTGAAGAAACCCACCGCGGACCCCATGGACCTCAAAACTTCCGCCCCATCTCGCTCCTCCACTTTCCGGCCAAAGTCATCGAGAAGATCATCAACAAACAACTCTCCACCTTCCTCGAGACCAACGGATCCCTCGACCCCTCGCAGTCCGGCTTCCGAGCAAACCACAGCACCGAGACCGCCCTCATCGCAGCCACCGACGACATCAGGTCCCTGCTCGACAACGGGGAAACAGCTGCCCTCATCCTCCTGGACCTCTCAGCAGCCTTCGACACCGTATGCCACCGCACCCTGATACAGCGCCTCAGCAACATCGGGATCCAAGGAAAGGCCTTGGAATGGATCATCTCGTTCCTCGCCGGCAGAACCCAGAGAGTCTGCCTTCCCCCATTCCGGTCCGTGGCCACCGAAGTCATCTGCGGCGTCCCACAAGGATCCTCGCTCAGCCCCACCCTCTTCAACATCTACATGAGCCCCCTCGCAGCCATCGCACGCCAACACAACCTCAACATCATCTTCTACGCTGACGACACCCAGCTGATCCTCTCCCTCACCAACGACCCCGCCACAGCCAGAGCCAACCTCCAGGAAGGAATGAAAGACGTCGCGGGATGGATGAAGCTCAGCCGGCTGAAACTGAACTCAGATAAAACGGAAGACCTCATCCTGGGAACATCCCCCTCCACCTGGGACGACTCCTGGTGGCCCCCTGCCCTGGGCTCCGCTCCAAAGCCAACGGACCATGCTCGCAACCTGGGCTTCATCCTGGACTCCTCCCTCACGATGACCAAGCAAGTCAACGCCGTCTCGTCATCCTACTTCAACACCCTGCGCATGCTCCGAAAGATCTTCCGGTGGATCCCCACCAACACCAGGAAGACGGTCACCCAGGCCCTCGTCACCAGCCGACTGGACTACGGAAACACCCTCTACGCTGGAACCACAGCCAAACTACAGAAAAGACTCCAGCGCATACAGAACGCCTCTGCACGACTTATCCTGGACACCCCCCGCTTCAGCCACATCTCTCCCCAGCTGAGAGACCTGCACTGGCTCCCCATCAGCAAGAGGATCACGTTCAGACTCCTCACCCACGCACACAAGGCTCTCCACGACATGAGACCCACCTGTTTTCAATACATTAGTAGAGACAAGTACAACAGATATATGCTTCTTCATTAAAAATTGAACAGCAAACAACAAAAGCTTTCGAACAAAGACTATATTTCAACGAATCTGTGAAAATTGCAGTCTTAGAAACTAAACTTTATCTTTCCAAACCTCGATCGTTTCCACAAACTGCACCTTTTTCTTTTACAGTGAAACAACATTCCAACAGCAGCCTCTGAAACTAAAACTGCAACCAGGTACCCGCGATGTAAAATCAGAGAATGTGATACCGTTTTCAAAGATCAACAAGGTTCGTTTTCCCCTTCACAATCAGACAGTCTTTAACTTAGTAGCTTTTGTCAACAAAAGACCCCTTATAATCAGAGATTCAGTGAAGGCAACAGGTTCCTATTGGGAAACAGTAAAAGTAACAACCAAATACTTTCAACATGAAATTCTATCACATGCACCCAGAATGGGTAATAAAACACATGGCACAACCAAATGAACTGCCCACAACCTATTGATGTATTTGGTTCACTAACAAATATTTGATGTTCACTTTTTGAGAGCAGATATATTCAGCAAGGTTCCAGGCTTGCACAACTCAAGAGGGAGGTATCACAAGTGCATCAAGGCTTTGTCATCAAAGGAGCACGTTGCAGATGTAGATAAACAAGTTGAAGCATTAAACAATGGTGATGGCAGAGAGAGAGTAATATGCCTGGACAATGGGATGAATAAAAGAGGCCAGGACCTATAAGAATAACCTGCATGTGCCTGGGTGGAGGCCAGAATGCCAGAAACCGGTCCTAGGAAGCTTGTTTCCGGTCCAGGGAAGGCATGGCTTGGCAGTTCGGGCTGGACTGTTCCCATGCGGAACAGGGTCAGACTGATTTGCGTATGGCCATGTCTGAACTGGGGTGGCAGAGTGGGCTAAAGAACGGTGATGGATCAAACCCAGATCTGTTGACTGGGTGTGAGTGTTTGATTGGTTCTGATGCTCCGTCC
This sequence comes from Triturus cristatus, assembly GCF_964204655.1. Classification (NCBI taxonomy): domain Eukaryota; kingdom Metazoa; phylum Chordata; class Amphibia; order Caudata; family Salamandridae; genus Triturus; species Triturus cristatus. The sequence goes on from NC_140590.1 coordinate 1,581,910,888, forward strand.
ATCACCACCCCCTTTTGTACCGCTTTGTTCGCCATAAGTTGGTAGGGTAAGCTCAGACGTTGAGTCCCTTGCTCACTTTGCCACTGGATTCAAGCAAGCCTGGCTGAAGACGGCTGAAATGACAGAAAGCGGTCCTAGGAAGCTTGTTTCCGGTCCAGTGAAGACATGGCTTGGCAGTTCGGGCTGGACTGTTCCCATGAGGAACAGGGTCAGACTGATTTGCATATGGCCATGTCTGAACTGGGGTGGCAGAGTGGGCTAAAGAACGGTGATGGATTAAACCCAGATCTCTTGACTGGGTGTGAGTGTTTGATTGGTTCTGATGCTCCGTCCATCACCACCCCCTTTTGTACCGCTATAAGAATAACCTGCATGTGCCTGGGTGGAGGCCACGCGGGGTGGATAACCGATGCGAAGAACCTGAGGACAGCTAAGAAGTAAGGGATACATTTTTCTCATCAAGTCACTGCAGCCTCAAAACACATCTTGAATGGTTTGAAAGCCTTTTACTATGCCTTTGTTGACATCCTCTGGGATAGATTATCCTTGATGAAATAGCCTTGAGGATATAGCGATAACACCACAGCCCACAGTGGTAAACCAAAACAGGAATGATGACCAATATTTATTTCTGTGCTCAAAAAGTAAGATAGAAATTAGCTCTAGGTAGGTTTAGCTGTATGTGCCCATAGAAGCACTCTTTGGCAAAAACAGACGTGCAGAACATTATATATATTGTGCTTAGTTATGTTCCTGTCTCACAGCACGATACATTACGACCGAAGATAACAGCCACTAAAAGATGCGCAAAATGGTTGGACTATATTCTGCCTTCCCTCTGAGACGGCTGCTGCTTTGTGATTGAGTTGGCATCAACAGTGAAAGAAATCTTAAAAGGTAAAATAAAGATATCCGTTGAAGAACCAATCAATGGAATACAAGTGCATAATGAATAATTAAGCAGGGCCTTGCCAATATTCCTGGACTTGGTTTCCTGATCTTTTAATCATTTAAACTTACCATTAAAACCATGCTGAGATATTTGATGTACACCATTTCATGAGAAAGGATGGAGAGTATTTTAATCCATTTTCTAATCCATTTACATACAGAGGGTATTTGTTTCCTGCTGAAGACCAAATTCAAAAGTGCCTGATTACTCCAATAGGACCTATTGCATATTATGGTTTTAACACCAAATAAGTCAGAATTGTATCTCTTTAATGACTGGCCACAACATTCAACTGCTGGTGGGTGACTAAGGGACTGATTTAGATCCTGGCGGATGGGTTACTCAGTCACAGCTGTGACAGATATCCCATCTGCCGAAATCCAAATCCCATTATACCCTACGGGATTTATATTTTGGCGAATGGGATATCTGAATCTTCAAGAGCCGGGTTGTATTTTATATGCAGCGCTGTTAGTAACTTTAGTGTTGGCAGAGTTAGAAACATTCTTTGTTGACAGCTACAGAAAATGCATTAGATTGTAGGGTATGTATCATATGCAGAAATCCACCATTATGGGGAATTTACCAAAGCCACAGAATCACAAGATTTCAGTGGCTCTGAATCTCAACACATGGCAATAACTAGCAGATACAAAAATCTTGGGGTACCACCATGTTCTAGTTATTTATTTATTTAATGGAGTTTTGTAAACCAGACCTAATAAGGTGACAGATAGCTTTACATAGTTTCATGTTGCCTGAAACAAAACTTGTAATATATCATTTGAAAAACATGGGACACAAGTTCAATGTAAAACAGAAATCACCATTATATATGGGGGAGACAAAATAATGTTAATTAACATAAGTACACAATATTAAATTGAATAGTTAGTTTGAGTATTGTGATCAGTAGAATTTCAGCTGGGTAGGACATCTGATAGGAGGAAATGATATTGAAAGAGCAGGATTTTCATTTCCTTCTTGAAGGTTTCGTAGGATGATGGTCTTAGCATGGCTGCGGACTTTGTGTACGCATCCTCAGAAGGATTGTTTCAGATTTTTTTTCTATAGGTCTGGGTGTTGACGTTCCAGCTACAAACATACAGCTCCCAATACACAAAAAGTGAGCTGTGGGTCTTCGCCTCTCAGGGGTTGCCTTTCTACAACCAGCCTCTTTCCCCCATTGGATGGAGACTTTGTCAATCTTCGCTTGGCTCAGATCCAGGGACGTAGCTTCGGGGGGGTGGGGGCTCTATATGTGTCAGTTATTTGACTGTGCTGATAATAAAAACTAACTGTGACCTTTGATGTAAAACAGAAAAGAGAGCAGAGACAAAAATTTCGATCTGGTGGCTGAATTTCAAAACGTGTAATCAGATAGCCTGGTATCAATACCAGCTTCCCTTAGTATGTGTTATTTTACTGAGCCTCTTTTTTCTTTAATATCACATACTAGAGTACTTTTTAATGCTTGAGTTGAGAATGTGCGCTGTATAAGCACCTTTTATGTGTGACCTACTGGACTATAATGTTGTTTAATCTATTGTTAGAATCTAGGTCAAGTTTAGGCTTTACATGACTATTACTTGCCTCTTAGTTCACTAACCAATTGAATGGGGTAGCTCAGTGTCCCTCAGAACCTGGGTATTAACAAGAAACAACTACAAGTGGTTCTGTTGGGGAGAAACCAATTGCTTAGTACATATAAAGAATTAATCAGCAAAGTTAAAGTCTAGTACATTCTTTTAAGACTTTTACATGGAACATACAGGAAGACATTTTTTCAATGTGTAGTATTTACTAGTTCATTTCATGGCTGCCATTTCTTGTAAATCTCAACACATAAGTGACATAGAACTAAAGTGAATCAAGTGAACAAGGTTATATGAGTGACACTGTCATATATTACAAGAAGTGTACTCGAAATATACAAAAATTAAGGAATAAAAAGAAAATCTGCCCTAAAAAAAATTCTATATTTTTCTCAGTCCTTTTATTTCTTGCTTTTCTTGAGGCTGAGTGAATTGTGGGGCTTGAGCGGGAGTAACTGTTGACGTTTCTACCCTGTGGTATGCGCAACTGAGTTTTAAGGGTAGTCGTATGACAATTACCACCTTTGCAGTAAAAGCCCCAGCCAGGTTGGGATCTTGTCTGATCAATCAGAAGCAAGGTAAACATTCAGCCACCCTCTCATGGAGTCTTCTTTTTGTTTTAAGCACACAGTAAATGTGTAACCCTCAGCGCATTGGCTGAGGGTTACACATTGACTGTGTGCTTTCTGCCTGTGCACCAGCACAGGCAGAGAGGAAATGAATGAATCGTATCTTGTATATACAGTGCATTACTGCCCTTTCGAATTGGCGTCGGGGTGCGCAGCAAAAAGACTTGAGCCGCTGCCCTATGCCCATTAATTGTAAATAAGGCCCTTAATAAAAGTGATCCTTGGGCAGAGACTCCAGGCTGTTGTGTTGCACGCGACTATAGTCATGAGCTCCCAGGGAGAACAACGAGGCTCAGGTGGGACAAGCTGGGGCGTAGCTTCAGGGAGGTGTTTGGGGTGTGATACTGCCCAAATTGTAGTTCACACGGTACATTTACCACAGACCCTTTAAAGAGATTTAACCTAACTTTGTTAGAGTTTATCAAGATAAACCTCATATGCAGAAACTCCTCCCACTCATTGCCACAAATTGTTGGGCATTCCATGCCCAATACCACTCTGGAAAGGGATTTACTTCCGCCCTTGACTGCAGTCCATCTCTAATAGTTTCCGGGATGGGAAGAAGTCATTGACAATTTTATGAATATTCACAATTCGCAAAAGTTGTTAGTGTTCACAAAATTTTAAGAACATCCTTGCAGAACGTAAGACATTTTTTTCAAATGTAATAGAAATCACATGATTGATGGGGTAATATTGCACATGAGTATATACGTTTATGTATGGAATATCACATCTTGTGAAATGCTTACACGCGTAAATCAAGCCATTTTCCGGTTCAGCTGATCTCACCAGTGAAAATGACTTTTTGAATTGGGCTCAAAATACTAATATACTGAATAGCACGTTGATACATTTGTAGATTAATCTCAAAATAGTATGGTTTATTTTGTGTGCTCTGTGCTTAAATATTCTTAGATTACCTTGCTTGTATGACTTCATAACACCAGTCACACGTGCCTATTTCTGGTTACACGTATGATTGGTGTTGTGAAGCTTACATTTTTCCTGGCATATGTTTGTGCAAAAAGAAATGAATCAACTAAACTACAAGCCTGGCCTAACATCTTGTCCAGCGATACTCAGTCATCAATTTATAAATGTGAAAATTATAAGAAGACTCATCCCATTGTGAAGTGCTGAGGTGAACATGTCATAGACCAAGAAGATCAGCATTTGGCTAGATGTCCCAAAAGTTTTCTGGGACTATAGAGACAAACTGCAGTTGCTGGATTCTCTCACCATGAGAGACACACTGCACAAGATGTCAAGCCCTACATTCACCAATTTACCGGTTTGTAGGACTGTAAACATTAATACCTCACGTGTCTCAGATACCTATGTGAGTGTAGTTGTCACCCCACATATGTAAGGACTGTAACAAGGAAGACTAGGACTTGGAGTAATGAAGATTATCTCTAAGTAATCGGGAAAGTAGGCATCATTTCACAGATAAGGGGGTAAGTTCACTGAATCTTGACAATCTTTTCACCTGGCCTGTTAATGGGTATCTCTCCCTTCTGAATATAATGGATTTGATTCTGAGCTGCCGCATCAATTCTTTTGTTTCATCAGTTAACAAGTGAAAGCTGGCAGCTGCAGCCTCCAGTGCTGACATAAGCGGTACGCCCATTAGAAGCACCTAAGTGCCCTGGGGCCCTATTGGGATGCAATTGATAGCACTGCCCTGAAGTGAAGATGGCTGGCTCGGATATGGCTGCAAATGATCATTACAATAAACCTTTCCTTAATCAGATTTACATCACTCTTCCTGCTGGGGAAGGTTTCTGGAGAATTTGTGTCGCAAGAAATAGTCTACAATCATTCTCTGTGGCTCCTTGCGGACATCCTAATGTTACTTAAGAAAATCCATGTTAATGGCTTTGATTGTTCGCGCTCTGCCTTGTTTACTGCAAACACTCTAGGTTTTCTATCATTTATTGCACTAAGTGAAATAAAATGCAAACGTTCAAGGTCCCACAGACTTCTTCTTCATATGCCATTCAAAAACAAGCTGTGACAAAGCCAACAGTCTTGTCCTTGCCTTTTGGCCTTTTGGAGCTATTGGCTTTAATAATACTGTACAGCTTTGGCAAAAACAAAGAAGAAAAAAGGTGCCAAGATGCAACCACTGTTGTCGATCACGTCATTCTGTACGCACATGCCTACAGAAAATTACACCAGTGCCTTTTCACCTTTTTTGTTTACCTATTTGGGACCAGATCAGTGCAAAAGTTAGAAATAGAAAATGGACAGCAGCTAAGGAAAAAGTAGAGAGCAAAGGAAAAGCAGCATACAAGGGTGAGAACACCATGGGGCATGGGAGAAGGTCACAATAGAGAAACAAATGGAACACGAAGCGTTGAATAAGAGCACAAGATAGAAAGCAAGCAGTAGATGAGGGAGTGAGCAACACGGGGGCACAAGGAGGCACAGGATAAGACGGGAGAAGCACACAAGAGAGAGTGGAAGTATAAGAGTCAGCCAATCAAAAGGATGGTAAAGGGGCTATGCTCCAGGGGAGGGAACCACACAAAAACATGAAAGCAAGCCATCGAATTAGAAGCAAGCAAATGAGAATGACAATACAGCCAACCGATGGTCAGCAATGGGTGGGCTGTAAAACCATAGTAAGTTCACAGTAGATCTTTTGCCACCTTACAGCTTGCCCTGATATTCATCAGTTTGGTGTTCAATAACAGTTCATCGATTTGCACATTTCTCCAGCGTACATGAATGAATGAAAGCAACTTATACCATGCACAGCTACTCCAAGGAGTTTCCTGGTGCTAGGCACAGGTCAGAGGTGAAAGTATATGTAAACGTTCTTATCCTGGACAAAAAAAATGTTTTGCAGCCTTTTTTTTAAACATTGTCATGTTACTTATGGCGCAGAGCTCAAGCGATAGCTTATTCCAAGCTATTAGTCCTAGATGAGCAAGGGACCTGCCTCCCGCTCTAGCACGCCAAATTCTAGGCATCTCTGCTAACACTTTATTAGTCGACCTCAGGTTTCTAGATGGAACATGGAAGCTAAACCTAGTGCTGAGGCAGATTGCACCAGCCTGATACAGGGCTCTGTGAACTAACACCAGAGCCTTACACAAGATCTTTTTTCTGATAGGAAGCCAGTGAAGGGCACTGAGGGGAGATATGCGTTCTGACTGGCAGATTCACAAGAAAGCAAGCCGCCACATTTTTGACCACCTGAAGCCTCTCCAAAAGATACTCTGACAGACCAAAGTAGAGGACATTGCCATAGTCCAACCTTGAGGTTACTAAGGCCTGGATAACTGTCTTTTTTGCTGGGAGGGACTAATAGTGAAGGAACTTTTCCATAGACCGCAGAATACCAAAGCAAGTGCCCACCGCAGACTTAATTTGTGACCTAAAACACAGGCAATCATCAAATGTGACCCCTAAGTTCTTAACTAAGCCTCTCTGAGGGCCTGGGGAAGCATTTCCCAAAATAAAAATCTCTGTTTTTTCAGTGTTGCACTTGAGTTGATGTAAGGCCAACCAGTGAAAGGCTGCCTTCAGGCAGGTTTTAATCAGCCGCTCTTAAAAAATGACCTCTTTCCCGCATGAGAACAATAGCTGAGCATCATCAGCATACAATATAACTTTAGCTCCAAGGGCTTCGGATAGCTGAGCGAGAGGGGTGAGATATCTGTTAAATAAACGTTGGGCTCAGAGCAGAGCACTCGGGAACTCCTACTGACAACTCACGCGTTTCCGAGAAGAAGGGGGGAATTCAAACGTGTTGACTTCTGCCTTTCAAAAAGGAGGCAAGCCAATCTAGAGCTGGACCCACTATGATGATGGGCTGCAGGCGTACCAGGAATCTAGAGTGGGGGACCCTATCAAAGGCTGCTGATTGGTCTAACATGATCAGCACAGCCTTTCCCCCAGCATCTAGTGTGCCTTTGATGTACTCTGAGACTTCTATCAGTGCTGTCTCAGTGCTAAAGTGGGGTCTAAAGCCAGACTGGCTAAGCTGGAGCAGGTTGTTGGACTCCATGTATAGAGGGAGCTGTTGATTGTCATGCTTCTCCTGTATTTTGGATAGGGCTAGTAGCAGGGAAATAGGTCTATAATTAGATTGTATCTCTGGATCCACAGATGGTTTCTTCAACAAGGGCAGATTTTTAGCTTGTACCAGTGCTAGTACCGTAGCTGATGCTAATGATGTGTTGAGCACCTTTTTTGCCCATGGGTTAACTACACAAGCCTCTAACGCTAGCAAAGTAGGTTAGCAAGGATCAGAAGGAGAGCCAGGTTTAAGATTGCTTAAGGCTTACACAGAACTCTCCAAGGAAATTGGCTCAAAATGGGCAGAGTCCCATTGGCCACTGAAACCATACTGGTGTGTAGAGTATTCAGTAACTCTTCATCAGGCCAAGAGCCAGTGGACATAGTTTCCATCAAGGAGATGTCCCTAGACCACATTTTTAGGAGATCCACCTAAGGCAAATTTATATACTGAGTCTAACCAAAATTAATTTAATCAGTCATGACCCATCGCTTTTCCTGATGGACACGTCTGATGGGCACTGAAAGAAAATGCTGAAAATGGAGTAAATTTTTACACACACAGAAAAAAAGTTTTTATTTTAGACAACAAACGTAGCAATGCATAAATGCACTTATAACTTGCAGGCACACATTGACAAGAAATGTTCTCTTGTCTTAGAACAATAAATCCACCCAAAAAATGTTTAGGCTCAATTATGTTGAAAAAACAGGTTCCATACATGGGGAATGATGGCATTTGGGTTCATCTATGAATTACCATACAGATGGCACAGAGGATGGAATGGTACTCTTCTAGTATCAAATATTGTGCTTAGCCATAGATTAAAACTTTTGATGCATATACACGACAGCACATATGCAGTTAAAAAAGTTTTGAGAAACAAAAACGTTTCTCAAAAGTTAAGTCTGCCTTGAAGAGGAACTCATTTTTTAGCACAGCCCATATTACCTAAGTTAGTAAAGAGACTTTGGGGCATATTATCAAGCCCCAGCGATAGTAATCGCTGAGCGCGCTTTTAATTATCGCTGGCTATCGCTGGAATATATCGCCAAGCTAGCGCTGTATTATCAACGCTTAGCGCTATGGCGATAAATATTCCAGCGATAGCGGGGTTTTCCAGTGAACATTGCTAGTTTTCCAGCGATGTTCCATGGAAAACAGCGATAAGCTTGATGATAGGCCCTGTGGCCTTAGCCCCACAATTCACCTCCCATGTTAGGTATGCCTTAGTCAGGAATTTAACAGACGTTAAATTCCTGAGTTAAGGCAGAGTTAGCGCGATTTAAATTATCGCTACGCCTCGTTGTTAATATCGCGAAGCTGCCTTCGCGATATTTTCCCATGTTGTTTTCACAGCCACACCTACTTTGCATCTCATTATCGATGCGAGGCGTGTGAAAAACTGGAGCCAAGTCAAGGAAACACGCGCTAGCGTGTCCTTGTAAATGCGATATAATTATCGCCGCTTTGCGCCTTGAAAACGGACGCTAAAGCGGCGATAATTGTATCGCCGGCCCTTGGTAATATACCCATTTATATTAAAAAAACACTGGTGGCTGCATGGAAACACCCATGCACCATCCATGGAATCCCTCCTTGGCCTCAAAGTACACTACTATGAGTTACTTTAGGGCTACTTTTCTGTGTAAATTAACATTTACACAGGAAAGTAAATCTTATTTCAAACCTTTGCACTGGTTTGCATCACTTTTTGTGACACTGCACCCATGCAACACCTTCATCAATCTGGACCTTGGAGTTTAGTAACTTCCATTACCCAACTACCTCTTGGTGAGATAAATAGGGAAGGGCAAAGATGGCTGGAAAATGTGCGGATACTAAAACAAAGGATGCACTTTGTGCCCATCCAATATATTGTATCTCTAACTCAGAGAGAAGTTCTGCCCCTGATTGCCTGTAGACTGTAATTTTAAGTGAGTACTATGGTGGTGGGTTTCCTCCATGCACCCTGGGTTAAGTTCCCCCATTTGACACTGCTGATAATACTGAATGCTTTATTAATATTGAGTTGAACACATGAACAAACACTTGATTATGGTTTGTAGGTCCAAAATATTGGATTGTACATCAAACCTTGATGGCTTGTTGATTTGTTAACAACCACAACAAAATTGAAAGCTATATCGACAGTGACACACTAGCTGAGTAGTTCTCTTTTACTTATCCAAGGCATCGGGTAAAAGCCCAGGTGAAGGATAGTCAGAGGTAAAACACCACATTACTGCACACAGTAGAGTCAGGAACTGGCTCTGGGGTTATCTGGAAGCCTGCTATTGATATGCATGAGGAGAAGGAGGCATATTGTTAAGAAGTGCAAATGATTGACTCAAACCCAGCTTCTCTGTGACTGCTAGGTGAACCTGCTACTCCTTGGCGTAAAAAGCCTATGCTGAACCTGGAGGCCATTCAGGTTAAGCCTTAGAAGTACCTTCTGCGCCTTGCTTCATATCCCACTTTAATTATGTAATGACATCCTATGTCATGTTGTTAACTTCCTGGCAAAGGTGAAGATACTATACTGAAAAAAATACATTTAAAAAGGAGGTAATTGAATAAAAGGCCAGGTCTGGCTCCAAAGATGGAGAACAATGTGCAACGACAGGTCACAGCTTTCGCTTTAGGGGTGACAAGAAAAACGTTAGTTGGAAGAGTCCAATGATGGTTTCATGGGGTACCACACACATTTAGAGTCCACACACTCTGAATTTTTGGGTGAAAAGTTTTGCTTTCAATTGTCAAAGCTTTGAAGAACCCTAGTATAAATGGGGAGCTAGTGGAGGGATCTAAGCCTTGGAGAAACTTGTTTTCCTCTTGAAAACCCGATGACAACAATGCAGCGGCGTTTCATAATAGCTGAAGACAATGGAAAATGGGCAATTGAAAATCTTCACTGCAAACACCATGTAAATTGAATGTATATAGTCCCTCAGAAACTGGATCAGGGCATTTATTACTGGAATGTGCAGATCTGTTTCAGTAAAGGCGTATTAAGAAGTCTCAGCATTGCAGAGTAGACGTTAGCATCTCTGACCACCTGAGTATCCTAAGCCAGATTGAAATCTACTTAGATACCAAGGTATGAATTGCATGAGTGAGCAACTATGCCATGATATCTTCTGAGGTCAAAGTCTATTGAGGGAAGAACTCAAGAAGCTGTAGGGGGAAGTTGCTGCTTTATTGAAGGTTGCACAAGTGCTCGTCATCCCTCTGGCTGCTACATGGATTCTCGTGGCTACATCACCAGGATGGGCCTCATAGACTCCTGTCTGTGCCCACCCAGAAATGTCTCACAATAAGGTTTGTATTGCTATTATCGTATCCAGGTAACTGAATCCTCTTGCTCTCTATTGGACAGATTACGCCCATTACTGAAGCTGCTGCTGTAAGCTACTGTAGGCAGCGCTCCACGGTCGATTGAGTGCTAGACTTCATTTGGGATTGGGTAAGGCTCCCCTTCTCACCTATGGGTGTCCTTGACATCAGGACATTTTGTAGGTACCCGTTCATTGAAGAGACACATTTGCTTCTGCTATTCACATTTAAGTGTCTGGAAGACATGGCATGCAAAGGGTTGAATTGAAAAGCATCCATGGGCAAAACAAGAGATGGGGTCTCACTCTGTCAACACAGCTGAGGGTAATAGGGCCTCAGGCCTTGACGATTCATGCATAACCTGTAATTCAAAACTATATTATACATGCCATGCTCTATATACTGAAATAATAATGCCTGCCTTTTCCATATCAAGTAACTGCACTGGAACTCTTAATGAAAGACAAAGTCATCAACAATGCTCTGGATGGAGCATTGGCCATGGAAGCCAACATAGCAGACACATTTTAGTTGAGCTTCCACCAGGTCCCAAAAATCCTCAACTATTCTGGTTTCAAGACAGCAGAGCAGCAGCTCAAGATTACAGAGTGTAACAGTGAAGATCTTCTGCCTTGAAGGATCATGTGATGCAGAAACGAGCAGACTGTGAAAATTGAAGCACGGCCTTAGGTGAATTGGGGCCTTGGCAAGATCCAAGATGGTGAATGTAGAGACTAGAGCTGGGGCCTACGAGCTCCATGAAGGGGCTGATGAGGCGGCCTGGAATTGGCCACAGAGGTGTGCGTTGGAGATCCACCTGGACCGGCGCAATTGGGACCCATGTGCCTGAGAGGTGCAGGGGGGAGCATAACGATACTAATCAGTTGGACCCAATGCTAAAAAACTTCATCCGATCATAGAAACAGTTCTTGTAACGAGAGAGCGAGAACCTCAAAGCAAAAACAGATCCAGCAATCATAGATATTAGTCTGCTGAAAGATGACAAAGGGAAACTGATGACTAACTGATCATTTCAACCTGATACTCCTTCATAAAAGGTACAGTATGTGTCCTCACTGAAAGAATAAGATACCTGAACTATAGGGTGGAGGATTCTGAAGGATTATACCATTGTAACGAAGGGTTTGCCTAAAGGGGTGGATAGACGGCGATGGCCAAATTCTGTGTGTTGCAAAGAGAGCACAGAGTGCCAGCAATGCAGCCTCAAACGTGGGCATCCACCAGGGCAGTGGTGGCGCAGTTCCTACATGTTCAAGGTAGAGACACTATACCGCAAAAAGCTTGTAAAATAGGCAGCAGCGGTTTCTTTGTGAGGGGGCATTGCCCCCCTACCCGCTACAGTGGCGCTAAATTCTGAAAAATAAAATGGCAATGAAATTATTTAATTGGCATTTTATTTTTCATGTTTAGTGCGCAGCAGCCTCCAGCAGGGATAAATGGTGGCGTGTCGACCTCTGCTGCCAATTGGCAGCATAGAGGACTGGAGGAGCAAGATGGACCCTTCAAATTACGCATGCCACTCTCTGGAGCCGGCCAAAATAACATGCACACTTTGTAGCTCTCCACTAAGCTTTCTTAGGTAGCTGGGGGAGGTCCAGCACAGGCCTAAAAGGCCTGAAGGAGTATCTAGCCAGGACGCTCCATCCAATTCTGGCACTGCTCTCATGCTAGTGAGAGTAGCACCAGGATTAGTTAGTGGAATTTCCTGGAGGCTGGACCCGCAGAGCTGACAGAGGAGGGACCGAGTAGGACGTTGGACATGCAGCAGGCAAGGTAAGTGACTTTATTTTTTATTATTTGCCACTCATCTTGCCTGCCTGCATGCACCCACCCACCATTTAGTTGATCCCCCCACCGTTGCATATATTTGCCAGCTGCACCTGAATATAGGCACTTCAAGGTAGAGTATAACACAGCCCTGGGATACCTGTTTATACAGCTGCTGATCAGCAGCACAAGGCACAATTCCACCGACTTTGAATGTGCTGGTGAGAAGCCAGCCTGAGATACATATTGTTGTTTCTGGCTAAGTTCCAGGGGATCGATGGTGATAACACAATGTTTTCAAGGACCTTAACGAGGTGTTGGATTTGCTGGAAAAACATGAAGCTGGAGGGGGCAGGGGTAGACCAGCCCGTTCCACCTTACAATCAAAGCAATGCAAGAAACGGACAACTAAGTACTGAGGTTGATCACATGGTTTGGGAGTATCCATTGGTGAGTGGTTTTTGGGGCAAAGTCATTGATCAATTGATAGTATCCACAGGTAAGACAGGGCTACACACTCCTGCAGATTCTCTGCTCAGCATATTCTTACACCCAAAATTAGGTGCTAAATGTATAGATCTTGACATGCTACGGATAAAGAGGGCAATGGCAATGGCATAGAAAACCCCCGCAGGGTCTCCTCTTGGCAGGTGAACATAGTGGGTAAAGAAATGAGCTGAGGTTGAAAGCATGTTATTACGTAGACAGGAAAGAAGGTGACTGCGCGGGAGACCAGTAGTTCAGAAATTGGAAGAAGTATTGCTTTTATTTCTCTTGGAACATAGTTCTGAGGTCATAGTGATGAGCTAGACCTGTACATACTCTACTTGCCCTGAGTTTGGACCCTGATCCTGTATGAAGATACTGAGGGTTGGACCGGTGGAGAGCAGACAAGGGACAAAGATGGGGTCTGGTGTATATGTTCCACAAAGAAAGATGGCACTCAAGGTGGCAGCCTTGTTGTTACTCTCTTCCTCAAGGGTTAATGAATCAGTGCTTACATGCATCTCCCTAATTTCACCATTGCTCTTGACCTACAAAGTCCAAAGGCTACTGTACATTTTACCTTTATTTGTTTAATGGATTATTCGACCTTGTTGACATTGGATAGACTCAATAGAGCCAATTATGTTTGTGCTCTGAAATATATTGGACTGTAATGAATACTCTTTCAACTCCTGTAGTGGATAGATTAACAGATAACAGAGCAGTACTCCATTTTGATGTTCCTCTCTCAGAATTGAAGATGGCGAAAACCTCTCATTACATACATTATGTAGCATATGTATGATGACTTATTTAGCAATGCCTAGTTTGAAATTTGAAATGCCAATAAAGATTATTAAGAAAACTGTGCTGAGTGTTAAACATACTATTTTATTAATATTTCAAAATCACATAACTACATGGCAAATTAGATCATAAACTCTGGTTTCCCTTAATGTACATAACCTCACCAGCTGTTAAATCTGTACTCCAGCTTTCTGTCTAGGTATTTTGTTAGGCCATAAATTAAAATAGATCATCCATAGGTGAAGCTGATAACCTATTTTATGAATGATCAATGCATTATAGTTATACATTACTTATCTGAAAGTTCTTTAAGTCTTTGTGAGAACCCCCTCGCACACAAGAATATCCAGTGAACCCACTCATTCTTGGCTGCCAGTCATTTATTTGAAGAATCAGTATCTCTCCCTACTCTTTAAGCGATTAGAATATCCAGAAATATCAATGCATTTTAGTCATTCCTCACTTTCTCTTAGGCTCACCTACACATCTTCTGGTTATGTCAGAGAAATGGGTCCCATTCCTCAGCTCTGCTAAATGTGGAATCCTGGTGGTACACCTGGGCACTGTATATCACAGAGTCCACATCTCACCCTACAGTCCTGACACCAAGATAGAGAGTGAGCTCACCGATGCATTTTCTGTCATCGGAACCCTGGGACCCCTCTCACAATAATCTTAGGACTGGCCTTCGGCAGCACTCTGAATTCCAGAAGCTAAGTGACCGAAGGTTCAATTCTAGGAGTTAAATATATGAAGACATCACCGAATACACAGAAGAGGATACAGTTCCTGGTCTTAAACAGGCTGTACTGGCAGATGTGAACTTCACATGTTTGATTCTCTTTCTTATCTCTCAAGTGTCATGCATTCTCCACCATCTTAGCAGTAGACCAGGTATTTCAACCATGACTAACAGGATGCCTCAGTTCTGACTGACACTGGATGATTCTGCATTAGAGAGTCATGTCTTCATATACTTTACCACATAAGAACAGACTAAAGGTTTCAAACCACGTTATTCATGAGAAAGTATCGACCTAGACGTGTCATGATGAAACATTGTCACTATGGCGTTAACAATAGTACATCTACACTTACCATGACAATTTTCTTTCCATGGTTATGAAAAATCTGTAATGGCTATTCCTAGGGACCATAATGTGACCTACGCTCTAAGGCCCTCGTTATGAGCAGCCTTCCTTATTGTGTTATGTTCAGTTACTGCTTTTACCACACATATAGCAATTATGACTTTTGTGATTAATTTCAGCAGGTCACAACCTACCAATATTTATCAAGGAAATATGGTTGGTATTTATTCAATATATGGATTTTGGTACAGGTTGAGCACCAAACTCTGCATGTTATTCCTCAAAAAGCATAATTGGATGGTTTCATAGCAACCAACAAATTCTGACTCAGTAGAGTTGTTTTTCATCAGCTCAGATAGATATTACACTCATAATTAGGGCCTTAGACTAAAACCTCAAAAATACAGCCGCAATGAGTAAACAGCCCAATGTTGCACTGAACCCTGCTCAGACTAAGTAATATCAGAGTCACACAGGATCCAGAAAACTACAGAGACAGAGGTATACTACACTGTCACATGGACCATAAAACTCATGAGAGTTTCATGAGAAATGCTTATTATGCCTCAGTGACAACTTTATCAAACAGACCGTGGAATGAAGCTAAACAGATCATTCATCATGTTTTGACTTGACAATGGAAATCTGAACTACAAACTCCCTCCCATGAGAAACGGACAAACTTTGATGTATAAAAGATCGAGTAGCAAGACTAGCCTTCAATTGGAAGAAATATGTTTACGTCAAACCCACCTTGAGAGCACCCCACTGGCTCCCAGTGGAAGCCACGATCACTCGCCAGGTAAGGACATGAAGGACAGGGCAAAACCCTCCAGGAGGGTGCCAATTGGTGTGGATGCAAGGGAGATGCTGGAGAGCGGGGAGACCAGGCTGAGGAAGGGCCTATACGTATAAGATAATGAGGTAGGCATGGAGGAACACAGCACAGGCACAAAGGGAGAGACAGAGGCAGGGCAGGGGGAAAGTAAACAAGGCATTAGTACTCCTAAGGGGGGAGTGAAAGAGGCTACTGGGGGCAGAAAGGATAGTGAGCAAGGAGGTGGAAAAGAGTGTGAGGCGAAGTGGAGGGGCGGGAAGGCAGAAGTGAAGACCGATGGGCCATATAGAGGGATGTCCAAGGATTTAGACGCACATCTATTGTTAGCCACCAAAGAAGAGATCTGGTAAGGAGAGTCTGTCGAGATGCTCAAACTATTACATAGGGAGTTGACGGCTAAGGAAGGGTCAAAGGAGGAGGAGTATGCGTTATCCAAGCCAAAAGTGCTATTCACCATAGAAAACTGGACAGCGGCTTTCTTCATATTTGCCAGTTTATATTGCGAAAAACACACAGAGAGGTGTGTGACCCTTTTTCAGCATATGAATGTGATACGGAAGGTGCAGATCAATTATGGGGGATATGCATGGGCCCAATATAATGACGAGTTTCACGTTCGCATGTCACTGGATTCCGATGCACAATAGGGGGAAATGACTCTGACTTATGGCAGCATATAATGGGGCCGCCCAAGTTCGGGAAGTCTATTTTTACTGCCAGTGGGTTACCAATAGTGTTTCAGGGGAACCCCACTCAGGGAGGGGTGGGGATGGCAAGCAAGGCACAGAGTAGTCAGACAGGAGCTTATTGGGACTTTAATAAAGGCTTATGCATGAGGGAGTACTGCACATTCTGGCATGAATGTTCTAAATGCACCGGCAGACATGCCCTTATCCATTGCTATGGGGCGGGGGAGCACACAAGCTCAGGGCAATGGCAATAGCAGCAGGGTCCTGCAGGTGCTCAGCAGCACAAACGCCAAGTTTCAGGGCAGTACGGGAGACACAAGGACCTGGGGGTAAGGGTTCATACACCAATTAACTTGGAGAGGCTAGAATTTTGGCTAAAACAATACGACCAGTAGGCGGATGCCAAATTACTGAAATAAGGGTTGTGCTGGGGTTTCAGATAGAGGTATGAAGGCCCAAGGGTGCATAGATGGGCAAATAAGCTCAAATCAGTGAGTGCACACAAACAGGAGGTGAGGGACAAGTTGCGTAAAGAAATACTATTCCTGTATCTCTTTACACAACTTTCAGGATCGCTGGCCCATTTGGAGATTGGTCCATGGCTGACTTGATTGTGTCCCCTGCTGGTGTGGTTTCTAAAAAAAAAGGCAATTTAGGTTGATACAGTGCTGGAGCAGAGTTTTCTTTTAGAAAATTCTGGGGCTTTTGAAGCTCTGGCATGTCTATGCGTCCTATTAATTTATTAATATTTAACAATTAATTATTTGTCTTGTGCAAGTATGTTTTACTAATCAACCTGTTTGTCCTAACACAAGAGAAAGTTACATGAGGGTTAGCTTATTTGTGCTGTTCGTGTATTTACAATAACGTGCAAGTTTTCATGTTTAAACGTTGCTGTGTGCTATTTATTTTGAGCACAAAACGCTGTCTGAATTAATGCTTTTTATGTCACAAAGCTAGATAAATGCATACACATAAGGGTATTGGTGGGGTTAACACTGTTTAATCATTATGTTATATTAACGTTGTTTTTTATTTCTTTTAAATTGAGATGGTCTATTGTGGCCTATGGAGGCCTAATCCATGATGGCTGATTTGAGAGCCTGGCCTCGAGTGAATATTTCTGTGATGTGGCAAGAGAGACCCCTGCTGGAAAAAGGTCGAAGACAACTGACCATAGTCCTTCTATGAAATTTTCCATGAGGACGGCAGCAGCTTTGGGTGTACTCCAAGAAAAGTGAAAGTGTCCTTGGCTTTCTCAAAGGACAAAGGAGCCTTAGAGGGAAACTCTGAACTGTGGCTCGATGGCCGAGGAGGAATCGGATTAAATGTGTTACATGTTTTATTTTCCTTGGTTCCTGTTCCGTAGTTTATGCCTTGTGACTTTTCCCTGAGCGGAGATTTCCAGATGTAGCAAAGCTACATTTCTTCCTTCTTGTTCTGCTCAGTGATACAGTTTATTCAGCCAACTTTATGTGTGTTTCTATTGTATTTTCTACTATAAAAACTGTTAGTTTAGGGAGGGCTCTCCCCACTCTTTTGGCCACCTTCACGCGTTGCTGAGGTTTGATGCTGAGGTCTCTGTCCTGAGAGAGACTTTACCGGGAGACTGGTCCTGACCCGTTCTGACACTTAGTTAGAATAGGTAACTATGAAAAATGATTTATTCTGATTGATTTTACTTTGACTAATTTTAGATAAAGCAATATAACTTTAAAACATGGTGTTGGATATTCTTTCTTGTCAATTATTGTGTTCATTTTTGATTATTGTTGTATAGATTATAGAGTATGTTTAGGGACAACCACTATAATCAGGTCCTATCGCTTAGATATAGATGCAGGGTGGTTTAGGAGTTTTCTTCCCACAGGTTTATTGCTGGTAGGGTATTTGAGCGTATGTTAGTGAAATGGGCCCTAGCGTATGATGAATGTATGTGCGTGTAACTGTGAGATTACTCTATCCGTGGTAGTGGGCATATTTTTGATACCCTGATCTCTATCAATTTCTCTGGTAGCAGAGGATGGTTGTAGATGGTTGTCTTGATCTGATAAGATAAGATTGCTTGTATATTGGCTTATTGATTATTGATTTATTTTGATGTTGTTGGTATATGTACTAATACTAAATGTTGGAGTCGTAAAGTTGAGTTATATGTAGTGCTTCTGGAATTTGGAAGCTGTGGAAGCAGTTCCGTAGTAGGGCAGAGGAAGGTGTATATGCTGCTCTCGGGAAAGACGGGATTGTAAGGAATTACGTGTGACAATTGAAGTTGCGCGTTCACATTGTCTGGGTTCGGAATCAGTGACATCGTCGTATGTTACTATTAGAATATATTTCTGGTATATAAGGAGTGTGTATGATAGTGAAGGTTATCTGTGAAACTCTGGTCTTAAGTCCCAGGGATCCGTAAGGATTGCCGTTAAAGCTTATCACGGGAGGAGTAATAGGTATTCTCTGAGCTTGTTTGAGGAACTGGGCAGAGGTAAGCTGCTTAGTTGTTGAGTTATAATTCTGTCCAGAGACAGGTTGTGCTGTTCTCGGGAAGCAGGATTCTGTGTGCATGTACTATATTTTTCTCGTGTGAATGTGCGTGAATGCATATACATTTATTGACTGTAAGACTCTTTGGATAAGTCCTAGAGGAAACAGTTATGCGATGTATGAAAGTTGTTGATTCTTGAGAAATAGACTCTCTTTTACTATTCTGTGGTTAGCGAAGCAGACAATGGAGATGTTTTTATGTTGTAACTAATAGATTCTGTAGAAGTTTTGACACACAAAGTCTACTGAGAGTTTTGTAAAGGAGGGGTAGACGAGTGACAGAGACAGGAGACAGAGACTGCAGCGACTGTTGACGTCAGAAGGTCCGCGCACTGATTGGATAGTGAATCAGAATAGGGTTCGCGCTGGGATTGGTGCGTTAGTGTGAGTCGCGCAGGGATTGGAAGAGCTGTTTAGTGACGTAGACGCTCCAGGATTGGTGCGTTAGTGTGAGTCGCGCTGCTATTGGTTGAGAAACTCGTATTGTATATTTATAATACGGAAAGAGTAGAGAATTTGATAAGCGCTTGCTAAAATGTATTACCAAGAAGAGAAAAAGAAAAAGACGTTCTTTGGAAAAGTTAAAAAGTGGTTTAGCAAGGATAAAGAAGTTAAAACGAGAGAGGGTGAGTTGCTACCTCCAGCGAAAACACCTGCATCCTTCATGGTTGCGAAATATGGATTACATACCTGTATATGGTTGCAGAACTGGGTTAAGTACACTAAAGAAGATGGTGTTCTAGCATTTCCAGAACATGGTTCATTTAATTTGGCCGTGTTGAGAAACTTACGGGAAAAGATGTTATGTTTAGACCCGAAGCCGAGACCTACACAGTTCGAGGCTTTAGTGGAATGGGAAGAGGAAGTTCATGACCGAGAAAAGCAAAGGTCTGGAGGGTATTATAGGTACATGTTTGGGAGGAGACATGATCGTGAAACACATCATGATCGAATGAAAAGATGGCGAGATGCTTGTATGTCAGAGGGATTATATCCAATGAGAACAGTTGAAGCTTCTGCTCCTTTGACAGAAGGAGTTTCTGGGTCAGATATGAGAAGATATGGAGAGTATGAGGATGAGGTCTTAAATGACATGATTTACAAGAGACCACCTCCATATAGAACAGAACCAGATGAGAGTACACCAGTTGTTTCTCCAATAAGAGATACAGTTGAGAAAGAAAAAATGACACCTGAATCAAGAGATAGTAGTTCCTTCAGGGAGAGAGAGAATCGAGGTAGTGAGGAAAATGCTAGAAAATTAGCAAAGACGACAACAGAACTGGCTGAGAAAATTAGGGAGTTAACGAAGAATCTGGAAGCTGTTACGGTGCCTGTAACAATAGGTCCAGTTATGCCTGTGTTTGACAAACAGAGAGCAGGTGAGAATGGACTGGTAATTCCATATATTGCAAATGAATCGACAAATTCAGTTGGTCCTTCAGGAGATTCAGAAAAAAGGACAGGGAGAAGTGACCTGAGACAAACCAGACATGAAACATGTAGTGAACTATTGGATGTCAGTGAACCTAGTTGTTCAGGGATGCCGATTTTAGAACCGCAGAAAAAAGTGGTTCCAGTAAGAAAAACTGCTGAAATAACAGTTGACGATTTAAATGATTGGATGAAGGTTCTACAGAAAAAGGACAAGGATTCACAAGTTATTGATGTGGTTAAGTTACGTATAGAATTAGAAGAGCTTGTGACAGGAACAGTTCCAACAGAAATCCTGAAGAGTCATCATGATGGTGAATTAATGTTTATGTGCAAGAGCATAACATGGAGAGCAAGAAATACACATGATAGACTAAGAGCAATAGCAAATGAGCAAGGAGTTGACATTGATAGAGTAAAAGCTTTACAGAAAACGTACAGGATGGATTTCACTGAGAAAGACATTGAAAATTTGAATACTTCTGGTAGAACAGGACAGATTAAAGAAATGGTGGCATTACTGCGTAGATGGGGTGATGTTGAAAAATGGAAGGATAGGTGGTATAAGAAAAGAGAGGAATCTGAAGACAGAACAACTTATTCAGCATTTCCAGTGAGAGAAAAGGAGAAACCAGTGAGTAACTATCCCATGAGAGAAATACCTGGAGGAGGATATGTACATGTTCCATGGACCAGACAGGATATTTTATCATTCACGAATGATTTCCCTCGATTGAGAGAAAAGCCCGTCGAGTGGTATAGGCAGGTAGATAGGTTTGTCAAATTGTCAAAAGTGTTGTGGGTTGACCTGAATAGTCTGTTTGATATAATTGTTCCAGCAGACTTGTGGACTGAGTGTAAAATAGTTGTAAGTTGGCCTACTGAGGAATATCCAAGAGATTCAAGAACAGGGGCACCAGATCCAGAAGTGATGAGGAAGTATGATCAGGTGATGGTATACCTGAAGAGTAAAGTTCCTCCAAAAGAGACAGACTGGGTTAAGATAGATCGAACACAACAGGAAGCAAAAGAATCAGTTCATGCTTTTTATGAGAGGCTGATACTGGCGTTTAAACAATTCAGTGGAGATGAACACCTGGGTGACAAGGATTTGAGTCATTTTGTATACAGGTTTGTATATGGTCTTAGACCTGAAATTGGTGAGAGAATTCGTGAACACACAGTGGATTGGCAGAGTAAAAAAGTAGATGAGATTCTGAGACATGCAAAATATTTCAGTGATGAAATTGAAGCAAAACAAAGAAAGCTGAAAGAGAAAGCAATGTGGGCACAGGTGAAAGTTGCAGAAAGACAGGAAGCACAGTTAGTGGAACAGGCAAATAATCCAGGAAATAATGGAGGAAATAGACCGAGATTTGCAGGAAAAGGAAGGGGAAGTCTTGAGGAAGCAAAGAAAAAGTTCCCTTGTCACAACTGTGGCCAACTGGGACATTGGAGATCTGAATGTCCTAATCCACCATTAAATGAGGGTAAATCCTTAAATCAACAGGTGCAGAATGATGGGAATAACCAGCAGCAACAACAACAGAAAGTTGTGAGACAGCAGAGTCAAGAGCCAAAACCGCCCTTACCGCAGAATAGAGGGGTACAAAAGTACAATCAGGATTCAGGATTCTTCAATGATGAGCAGGTAAACAAACCGAGACGTACTAACAAAGTGCAGCAGTACTTGTTAAAAAGTGAAGGGAGTGAGTCTGAAGGTGATTATTGACGGTGCCGAGGAGAGGAAGAAGAGTGCATACTTGGTGCAACTCTAGAAATAGACCAGGCAGGACCATTTGTGGATGGGAAAATAAATGAGGAGAGTGTTACTTTTTTGGTAGACACAGGTGCGACGAGATCAACTGTCAGGTCAACAGATGTTAGAAATCTTCCTCTCTCGGATGAAGCAATCCAAGTAGTTGGTGTAGCCAATACACAAATCAGAACACGTCTTACTGAACCAGTAAGAGTACAAATAGGGACATTTTCAGACATGCATAGATTTATTGTCTGTGACACGAGTCCAGTGAACCTGTTAGGTAGGGACCTATTGTGTAAAATGAATTGTACAATTTTTTGTACACCAGATGGAATAGCTTTTGAGACACCAGATGATGATGCTTTCTACCGAATGACTCTAGAAAATAGAGAAAGTGAATTAATTGGTGCATTTGCTGTGTT
This sequence comes from Triturus cristatus, assembly GCF_964204655.1. Classification (NCBI taxonomy): domain Eukaryota; kingdom Metazoa; phylum Chordata; class Amphibia; order Caudata; family Salamandridae; genus Triturus; species Triturus cristatus. Next base: position 1,581,933,294 of record NC_140590.1, read on the forward strand.
TAATCCGGAGGATTTGCCTCAAGTGCTGAGAGACACAGTGAAAAGAGCAGTTTGGGATTTTACAGGAGAAGATGTGGGATTGATGAATAATGTAGATCCAGTGAAAATTGCAGTGAAAGAGGGAATTACATATCCTAACATTCCTCAGTATAAAATGACACCAGAAATAATTGAAGGGATAACTCCTATAATTGAGAAAATGATTCAGCAGGGAGTTCTGAGAGAACTACTGAGTAGTCCGTGTAATTCACCGATAATGGGACTGAAAAAGCCTAATGGCAAGTTCAGGATCGTGCAAGATCTGAGAAAAGTTAATCAAATTGTGGTGGCATGTTGTCCCATTGTGCCAAATCCATCAGTGATTCTGTATCAAATTCCACATGATGCTGAGTGGTACACAGTGATTGATTTGTGTCATGCGTTCTTTTCAATTCCATTGCATCATGATAGCCAGCCGATTTTTGCATTTAGGTTTGGCCAGCGTATTTTAGCATGGTGTTGTATCCCACAGGGGTATACGGAGAGTCCTTCGATATTCAATCAGTTATTGAAGAAATCGTTGGAAAGTCTGATCATGCCTGAGAGCTCAGTGCTAGTACAGTATATTGATGACCTACTTGTGGCATCAAAGACACGTGAAGCTTGTGAAGTGGATACCATAGCTTTACTGAATCATCTGGCAGATGGAGGGTTAAAGGTATCTCCAGCCAAATTGCAATTTTGCAAGAAAGAGGTTCATTATCTTGGACATAATATTGAAAAAGGTCTGAGAAAAGTGACTACTGACAGGATCAGAATAATCAGAGAAATGAAAGCTCCAAAAACCCAGAGAGAAGTGAGAATGTTCCTGGGTATGGTGGGATACTGTCGTCAGTGGATAATTAATTTTTCCCTGATAGCAAAGCCATTGATTAAATTGACAAAAAGTGAAATGACAGATCCGTTAAATCTGGATGCAGAACAATTGGCAGCATTTGAAGAGCTCAAAACTAAAATGTGTGAGGCTCCAGCTTTAGGTATGCCTGACTATGAAAAGGAATTTGAACTGTACTGCAGTGAGAGAAATGGATGTGCACTTTCAGTGTTAATCCAGAAACATGGGCAATTGAGAAGGCCTATTGCATACTTCTCATCGACACTTGACACTGTAGCCGTGGGGTTACCAGGTTGTCTGAAGGCTGTAGCTGCGACATGCAGAAGCCTGGAACAGAGTGAGGGGATCATAATGGGGTATCCTGTAAGGGTATTCGTACCTCACAATGTGGCAATTCTTTTGACAAGAAGCAGAACTCAGCATATGTCACATAGTCGGCTGACTAAGTATGAAAAAGTGATTCTGGGAGCATCAAATGTGACTCTTGAGAGATGTGTGAATGTAAATCCAGCGACACTCTTGCCGGATATTGAAAATGTGGGTATAAAGATGGAAGATGATCATGATTGTTTGGATGTGCTTGAGTACTGTACAAAACCGAGACCAGACATAAGGGATATTCCCTTACCTGAGAATGACCATGTGTTGTTTGTGGATGGTTCATGCCTGAGAAATGATAATGGTGTGCTATGTGCAGCATATGCAGTATGCAAAGTTTCAGAGGTCATGGAAGCATCACCATTGAAAGGAGTGAAATCTGCGCAAGTTGCTGAATTAGTGGCATTGACAAAAGCTTGTGAGATTGGGAAAGACATGAGAACAACCGTGTTGACTGATAGTCAGTATGGATTTGGAGTGGTGCATGACTTTGGTCAACTGTGGCTACAAAGAGGTTTCTTGACATCGGGTGGAACTCCGATAAAGAATGCTGAGTTGATTGGAAAATTGCTTGAGGCGATACAGCTGCCTAAGGAGTTAGCGGTTGTAAAATGTGCCGCACATGGTTCAGGAGACGATTTTATCACTATTGGTAACAGGTTTGCCAACGATGTGGCGCAATATTGCGCTAAAACCAACCAATCTATTAACAGGAGTAGGATGGAGGAAATGTCTCTCCTTTCTGTGATGTTTACTAATGTCCTAGAAACGTGGGATGAAGTAAAGCAGTTACAAGATGAGGCAGGAGAGGAAGAAAAACAAGATTGGGTTAAAGCAGGTTGTGCTCCAAGAGAAACAGACCATGTTTGGGTCTACAGAGATGGCAGACCAGTGATGCCAAACTCAATTTTGTCGTCCATGGCAAGGATGTATCATGGCCAGGGGCATCTGGGGAGGGACGCGATGGTAAGGTCTTTTAAACAAACCTGGTATAATGCAAAGTTTAGGACAATTGCGGAGAGCATCTGTCAAAGGTGTTTGATTTGTCAGCAATTTAACACTGGGAAAAAGACAGTGGTGAGTCTAGGGACAATTGGCAGAGAAGGAGGTCCTTTTACAAGAATGCAGATTGATTTCATTGAAATGCCCCAAGTGAACAGACTGAGGTATGTTTTGGTGGTAGTCTGTTTATTTTTAAGGTGGGTGGAAGCTTACCCGACCAGAAGAAATGATGGATTAACAGTGGCAAAGTTACTGTTAAGGGAATTGATTCCTAGGTACGGGTTTCCAGTTACAGTTGAGTCTGACAGAGGTGGACACTTTCAAAATGAACTCATTGGTTTGATTTGTGAAGCATTGAAAATACAGCAGAAGTTACATTGTGCATACCGACCAGAGGCTTCTGGTGTGGTTGAGCAGATCAATGGCACAATCAAGAATAGAATTGGAAAAATGTGTTTAGCCACTGGCATGAAATGGCCAGATGTGTTACCTCTAGTCCTGATGACAATGAGATCTACTCCAGATAGAACTACTGGTTTGAGCCCGCATGAAATAATCATGGGACGTGCTATGCGCCATGCATTCGTGCCTGTGAATAAGTTGGTGTCAATAACTGATGACATGATTTTGGATTACTGTAAAGGCCTGGCTGACGCAGTTCATTCTGTGTTTCACCAGATTGGAGAAGAAGCTACCACACTTGAGAAGAAGCAAGCCCATGATCTGAGTCCAGGTGACTGGGTGAGGATTAAGGTGCACAGAAGAAGAAATTGCTTGATTCCAAGGTGGGGAAGGCCGAGACAAGTCATTCTGACTACGACGACTGCAGTAAAGTGTGCTGGAGTGAAGCACTGGGTACATGCAAGTCATACTCTGAGAGTTCCAAGCCCGAGAGAGGGAACTGGTAAAGAGTATTATGAAGAGTCAGATTCCAGTGATGGTGAAGATCCTGAAGATACAGAATCAGTGAGAAAAGAAGCAGAGAGAGCTTCAAGAGATTCACTGCGAGTATCAGAGGGAAAATCGAATTCTGTTACAGAGCCTGAAGTTTCAAGTAGCAGTGGGAGTAAAAGAAAAGAAAAGAGAAAACACATTGAGCCCACTCCTGAATCAGAAGAGGAAGAGATTGAAGAACCACTTGAGATTATTCTTGAAGAAACAGGGTCAGAAGAAGATAGAGAGGGACAGATTGCGGAAGACCCCCGAGGAGGTGTAGGGAACATTAATGAGGAGCTAGGTGAAGGGACAAGTAGGCAGCAAGAAGATTGCGTGTCGGAGACCCGAGGAGGGACAGAAGTAGGGAAGTCTCAAACAGTGGTGGAAAAATCTGTGGAGAAAAGAAAAGCTACTGGGAAACGGAAACAAGAGGCACTTGAAACAGATGATGAAGATGAACAAACAGAAGGTCGAGTTCTGAGAAAGAGAACTTCGATTGGAGAAAAGAGTGTTAAACAATTGAGGCCGAAAAAGGTTGTGAGAGGAGATCGTTGGCCTAACAACAGAGTGAAAAGGGTGAGATACAGAGTAATAAGAGCAAATTCATCAAAAGCTGAACAAGTGAATGAAGTATCAAGTCAAACTTCAAGAGCTGAAGAAAAAGAATCAAAGAAATCAAAAGAACCAGTAGAAATAAGAAGAGTTAAAAGATCCAACCAAAAGTACAGATCACCGGAATGGTCTTATGTGACACTGTCTGAAGAAGGAAAAGAAGAAACAGTGACTCGAGATAATCCGGAAGTGGTCTTGAGAAAAGTGGTTGAGGAAGATACTGGTGAAATTCTGAAAGTACTTTTGACTGACATTGGAGAAGAGTCGAGTACCGAGGATTCCGACGTTGGAGATCTGATACAATTTGATGTTGAAGAAATTGAAGTGAAAAATGACAAGTATCCAAACTGAGTGAAAGAAGGATTCACTTGGATCAAGTGAACAAGGAGATCATTTGGATAAACTGAAGGCTGAAGAGTTGCTGAAGAATTGAAGAAGTTCAAAAAGTAGTGGAGTAGTAGAAGCTAAACTAAAATGGCTAACATAGAGGAGAATAGAAATAGATGTGCCTTTTTAAAGAGGTGGTGCAAAATGTGCTGCTGTTGTACTGGATTATTAATGCTTCTATGGGGTGTTTTAATTGTATTAGTTACCTTTAGAGTAGAATTTGGAATGAATATAGAGAATGTGACTGATGTAGAAAAGAATTCACAAGAAGTAGTTCCAATTAGAAGCAGTAGTTACATACACAAAGATAGGTCAATTAATAATTTTTCTAGTAATGTTTTTTCTAAACTGTTATATGAATATGTGAAGACAATGGAAGTGAGGGATTGTTATGTCTGCATGCAGTTACCTGCATCCGTTTCAGAGGGTGTTACTTATCACCATTTGCCAGCTACATATGGTATTTCTTGTAGTATTTTAAGTAGTGTTTTTTATTTGTTAGGGAAAATAGATTATAAGATGTCTAACAGAGATAGTATTTTTGGGCACTTGCCAATGAACAAAGAGCTGAATCCAGCTAAAGAAGCTAACACTTTTGGTGAAATTTTTATTGAAGAAAAAGGACTAACATTAGATTATATTTTTAAGAATAATTTAACTTGCAATTTGAAAGGAGAGGAGAAAGCTTTCCTGGATATGGTTGAGGAAAGGAGAATGAACATGCATGAGAAAGGGGGAAAATATGAAGTGAGTGAGACAATTTGGGACATTGAGAGGGGAAAAGAGTTGAGGAATGGGGCTAGTCCAACTTTGGCTCTAGATGCACCGCAGAAGGGTAAACTATGCATTACCAGAAGGGAATCCCAATATGATACATATTTTGTGGGAACTAGTGAGTGCCATGATACATACTTCATTGCGACAGGTTGGGGTTTCAGAGGTGGAGAAGATACGATTTTTCCAGGAGTGTACTATGTGTGTGGGAACAAGGCTTATTACAAGTTGCCTGACCATTGGTATGGCACATGTTATGTGGGCCTGGTTTTTCCTAAGATTTTTCATACGGATAAAGTAAAAGATGTAGAAGACATTAATCTATTAACACGTTTTAAGAGAGAAACCTGGTCTGAAATTGTGGGTGACATTTTTGGGGTTTTAATTCCAGCAGTGGGAATTTCTTTAAATGCTTATGGAATTCGGAAACTGTCCACAGTGGTTGATCGCTTATCGACAAATACCGCAGGAGGGTTTCTTTTGGTGAATACGGAATTAAGTGCCGTACGTGCCATGTCTATGCAAAATCGACTTGCCCTTGATATTCTTTTGGCTAAAGAGGGTGGAGTTTGTGGAATTTTGAAAGTTCAACATTGTTGCACTTACATTCCTGACGAAAGTAAAGACTTGAAGGTCTATATCAAAAATATTACTGATTTGCATGAAGAATTAGTACCACTTGAAACTGGGAGTTTATGGACTAAACTAGCTAATAAAATGATAGCTGTTAAGGATTTTATTGCAAAAATAGGTAGTACTATTATAGGTAGGATATTGTTTCCTTTGTCTTGTATAATTGTTGCTTTACTGATACTAAGATTGGTGTGTGTATGTTGTAAAAACAGGAGAGGGAAAGAGAAATTGAAAAGTGAAAAGAAAAACAAGAATTCGAAAATTTCGAAAAGAGAACCAGAAGAGATTGAACTAGAAGAATTGAGGGAGAGTGTTTATTTAGAGACAAAGAGAGATGATGAAAGAGTGACTGGTGTTTAATGTTGTCTAAAGGGAAGAGACATTTCTGATTTCCTAGAATGGGACTAAAATTTCACTAATTTTTTTTTTTTTGGGTTTATTTGGTGATAAAATCACCAAAGGGGGGATTGCTGGAGCAGAGTTTTCTTTTAGAAAATTCTGGGGCTTTTGAAGCTCTGGCATGTCTATGCGTCCTATTAATTTATTAATATTTAACAATTAATTATTTGTCTTGTGCAAGTATGTTTTACTAATCAACCTGTTTGTCCTAACACAAGAGAAAGTTACATGAGGGTTAGCTTATTTGTGCTGTTCGTGTATTTACAATAACGTGCAAGTTTTCATGTTTAAACGTTGCTGTGTGCTATTTATTTTGAGCACAAAACGCTGTCTGAATTAATGCTTTTTATGTCACAAAGCTAGATAAATGCATACACATAAGGGTATTGGTGGGGTTAACACTGTTTAATCATTATGTTATATTAACGTTGTTTTTTATTTCTTTTAAATTGAGATGGTCTATTGTGGCCTATGGAGGCCTAATCCATGATGGCTGATTTGAGAGCCTGGCCTCGAGTGAATATTTCTGTGATGTGGCAAGAGAGACCCCTGCTGGAAAAAGGTCGAAGACAACTGACCATAGTCCTTCTATGAAATTTTCCATGAGGACGGCAGCAGCTTTGGGTGTACTCCAAGAAAAGTGAAAGTGTCCTTGGCTTTCTCAAAGGACAAAGGAGCCTTAGAGGGAAACTCTGAACTGTGGCTCGATGGCCGAGGAGGAATCGGATTAAATGTGTTACATGTTTTATTTTCCTTGGTTCCTGTTCCGTAGTTTATGCCTTGTGACTTTTCCCTGAGCGGAGATTTCCAGATGTAGCAAAGCTACATTTCTTCCTTCTTGTTCTGCTCAGTGATACAGTTTATTCAGCCAACTTTATGTGTGTTTCTATTGTATTTTCTACTATAAAAACTGTTAGTTTAGGGAGGGCTCTCCCGACTCTTTTGGCCACCTTCACGCGTTGCTGAGGTTTGATGCTGAGGTCTCTGTCCTGAGAGAGACTTTACCGGGAGACTGGTCCTGACCCGTTCTGACACTTAGTTAGAATAGGTAACTATGAAAAATGATTTATTCTGATTGATTTTACTTTGACTAATTTTAGATAAAGCAATATAACTTTAAAACATGGTGTTGGATATTCTTTCTTGTCAATTATTGTGTTCATTTTTGATTATTGTTGTATAGATTATAGAGTATGTTTAGGGATAACCACTATAATCAGGTCCTATCGCTTAGATATAGATGCAGGGTGGTTTAGGAGTTTTCTTCCCACAGGTTTATTGCTGGTAGGGTATTTGAGCGTATGTTAGTGAAATGGGCCCTAGCGTATGATGAATGTATGTGCGTGTAACTGTGAGATTACTCTATACGTGGTAGTGGGCATATTTTTGATACCCTGATCTCTATCAAGCACCTATCTTGGCCAGAAGGAACCCCAATTAATGATTTTATTCCAGAAGAACAGTTCTCAGTGTCATGTTCCTCGGTGGATGTGGCTCTCTCCTTGGTTGAGAAGATGGGAGAAGGGGCACAAATGGCTAAGAGTGACCTCAAGTCATCTTTCCGCTTGCTGCCAGTACACCCGGAAGACTTTCAGCTCTTGGACATTCAGTTTGAAGGCCAATGGTATGTGGACAAGGCTCTGTCAATTGGGCTTTCTATCTGTTGTGCTCTCTTTGACCATTTTAGTATCTTCCTACAGTGGCTGTTCTCGTGGTGCACAGGACATGGCTAGGTCATACATAGGCTTTCCTGTTTTCAGTTTCTATTTTTGGTAAATTCTGGTGGTGTTTTTTCAGTGTTTTCCAGTGATTTGAATACCTCAAAAAAACAGTGCTTTTCAGTGGTTACTCATTTTCGCGCCATAAAAAACAACTGAGACAGTGTTTTACCGGTGTTTATGGAACGCTTTGCTGTTATTATTGCTTGCTTTCTTCGTCAGGCCCCAGCCATGGTAAGGACCACACTGTATGACATTTAAAGTGGATAAGAGGGCGATCAGGATGTGTGCTGAAGAGAAGAATGCCAGAATATCACCATCTGACCAGACCAAGCAGTGTATATAGGGATATAGGTGCAAACTACGCTATTTGGTACTTCATTTGGTGTCTTTCAAACTAATGGCTCACAGCGCATATATTGCATTTTCTGCGTTGTTTACGCGTGGGTACCATTGGCCATCTGTCCCTTTGGCTGGCTGTCTTGTGACGGCCACTCAGACATGCACAATTTGAAACCGCTAAGTCAGCAGTCTTAAGACAGCTGGGTTAGAGTGCAGGGTGCAGGGGAACACTGAGTGAGGCCACTCACCCCAGTCATGGCTCTGCAATCACAGCAGGAGACCGGGGCCAGGACTGGTGCCCTCATTGCAGTATCCAGTTCCTCAGAAGAGATCTGGAACTGAGGTCGTCGGTTCAGGTAAGTTTTATTTTTAATATTTATATTTGCACACGCACACCTGCCTGCCTGCCTCATCCGCTCCATAAATGACGGCCACCACTGCCTTCACCCGCGAGAGGATTCCAACTGCCACAGTCCCCAGAAATAAGTCAAGGTGCTCACCAGCACAAATTATCCACCGCCTAAAGAGCATACACAACAGAGTGTATTTATCAAAACTTTATGTTGGTTCACAACGAGTACACATTTTCTCTTCCTGATAAAATGGTTTTATTTATATCCAAAACAAGCACTATTTGGCTGCATCAACCTTCTTGAAAATAATTGGTTACCGACTCGCAAATTAGGGGTTGTACATACCACAACCCTTTTTAACAGACGCAAACAGCCCAATTTTCCATTTGTGACTGCAAAAAAGGGTCATACATCTGGCCGGATATTCTTTACAATTGATCCTAGAATCCTTTTCCAAATTGGCACTCTAAAAGAAAAGTGTGCCTGCATCCAGGGATTGTCTAAAGCTTCCATGTGATGCAGTGTAATTTAGTGCTTCACGCATGTTTTCCCTTTGAATGATAACCATATTAATCTTCATGCACGATATTAATCAAAGGATAGTTTATGGCTATATTTACTTTAGTGAGAGCCACATATAAATATAACGGCATTATAATCAATGTATTCACTCATGCTAACTGTACTCATGTAGTCGCCATCTTTTTACCCTCTTAACATTGACTTGACCTGTACTTAGACCTCAGCCACTCAATCTATTTCTTAAATACATGCAATGCAAGTTTCAAGTTCTCTCTTCTCTACAGGTGCAGTCTACAAGAAGCTCTCGTTAGTTGTATAAAAAAGCTTTGTTTATTGTTGGGAAATGTTAGATTAGCTAGCATAATTGAAAGTTGGTGGAGGATGTGCAGTGCATGGGGATGGGAAAGAGCCTCCTGTACCAGGCTGACCGGTCTGTTGCTAACTTCAAGGCAATGCAACTGTGTACCACTTTGTTCGACTCTGGGGATCTGGGGAGTCTACTTGTCCCAAAAGAACATTGTCTCCTGATTGGCCATCTAAAGGGAGTTGTTGGGAAGAAGTTTACAGAACCTTTTACTGTGTATTAATATTGTATTCCTAAAAATAGTTTAGTGAATCCTGTCCTGACTTCGTTGAGAGAAAGCCTTTCTCAACTTTGCTGATTTCTCTTGCCCCAGGTGTTGACGTCATGCTTCAATTCCCATTTGATTCCCTTACAACCTTCATTTTATTCTTCTGGCACTTATTTAGAATATGGAAATTCCTTTGTGTGACAAATTTGCATAATAGTTTGTGCTCTTCACCTTGTTATTTTTAGCATATTATTCTTTTTAATATACAAATTGACATAGCCATTCATATTTTTTCGCACCAGCCAAATGGTGCCACCGTGTGTCACACGATTTCAGCTCCCTTCACATGGTCACATGGCGAGGAGCCTAACCCACAGAATGGCAGAAAGGACAGCTGGAAAGCACTGCAAAAGGCGGCTTGCCAGCTCTATTTTGGAGGCTGTAGCCAGCTGATGCCCATTAAGGGGTGTAAAAACACCCTAGGACGTCATAGACAGCCTCGGCGACGCTTTGTGTTTTTTGGGTGGGGAAAGGGGGAGTGGGCGGTTTGTGGCGTGCCTATCTCCTCTCGGGTAGTTCTAGGCACGAGGCCCCGTCGATCAGTTTTTGGGATTAAATTATTTGCTAATTAATCAATTTCTAACTTTTACTAAAGTTCCTTATTGTGCAGCTATTGGCTTCACTGTTATTGAAATGCGTTGCTAATGCCAGCTTCGTTCATACGATTTCAGTCAACACCAAAGGTCCATACGACCATTGCAGGCTCCAGGCGCGCAACACCCATCAGCCCCCCCCCCCCGTCGTGTGTGGCAGCCCGGGATGAGACACCTTCCTGGGCAAAAAAGCAGCCGCACCCGAGCACTTCACAGGTCTTTAAAAGACCATTTGCATGTTAATGAAGTCTTGCGGTTGTTTCACCCCTTCTAAGAGCCCCTGCAGCGCCACTCTGCCTATTGCTTAAAGTTCAGCCCACCCCGAAATTTTTGCTCAGCCCCCCCCGAAATTTGGCTCTAGTTGCGCCTCTGATGCACTGTCTATGCAAATTCCTTCAAAGGGTAATTTATGCATGCAACTTTTATGTCGAAAGAGGCCGTTAAAAAGTTTAATTGTATTCATCTGAAAAATATAAATGCTAATTTTGAACAATGTCCCCGGTGCCGTGGGTACATCGGGTAACCTTACACTAAGGCGAGGCCCTGTCAGCCACGTGCTGTGAACACTGTGTGCGCTAGGACCGAGGAGATTGTAAGCGACCGGAAAAAATAAAGTGAGAAGCTGTTTCCATAGTTGCAAAAGCGAGGAAGAAGAAAGCACCTGCCATAGTATGTATACAGCAGAAACCCACAAGAAGCCGAAGGTGTGCTGCTTGCACTGAAGCCGCAGCTGGGGGCACTTACTTCTCCCTGCTGAATCCGCTGCCAGGAACGCAGCTCACAAGACACTAGTGTGGGCTCTGGAGGGACGTCCCGGCGCCGAGAAGTCACCCCCGTCCCGTTCATCGCCTGGCTCGTTTACTCCTACCTGGCCGTCGTTGGCTTCGGGATATGCATACCTCTGCTGTCATTCAAAACCTTCACTGCTCGGATGCTGGATTGTACTGCTTTGGCTCCCTCAAGTGGCCAAAAGGTGTAAATGGCCAAGTGGTGAATCACATTGGAAAAATTCAGCGATACTCGGTTTAAACCGGGTCAGCTGATTTGCAATCGGTAGGGTAATCTCGGGTAGAGTCGGTTAAAACCGAAATCCGGACAGCCTAGTCATACACTATCTGGATGATTTCTTTTGTGTGGGCAACCCTGGTTTCACGGACTGCCAGTCGCTGCTGGTAAATTTCCAGGAGCTCATGAGACACCGGGGGGGGGGGGGGTGCAGAGAAGACAGTGGGGCCCAGTATGGTACTGTCCTTCTTAAGAATTTAAACTGATTCAGTGGTAATGGAAGACTGCCTTCCAGTGGATAAGAATATCACAATACACTTGCTTTTGGATTCCATGTTCGATAGGGTACAGGTGTACCTAGGGCATTTGAACTTTGCCTGCAGAGTATTGAGAGCAGGGAGGATGTTCTCTAGGTGTGTGGGAATGTCTCTATCTGGCTTGCCTTTGTCACATCCCACGTGCAATTTTTAGCTGAGGTAAGGGAGGACTTACGCGTGTGGCGTTTTTTCTTGGAATCGTTCAACAGAGTGCCACTGGTGTCTCTTAAAGAGGTAGTGCGGGATGCACAGGAGGGGTGGGCTTTGGTCTGTATTGGCACGGGAAGTGGTGCACGGAAGAATGGCCACATGGAAACATGAGGGGTGGAGTATAGCCTTTCTGAAATTTTTTCCCCTGGTGGTGGTGGTGACACTATGGGGGGCGGTGCTGGCACACAAGAAAGTCGTGTTTAGATTGATAATATGGCAGAGGTGCAGGTGGTGAACCTGTAGTTGGCCAGAGATGCGCAGGTGTTGAAACTGCTTTGGTCTTTGTGCTAAGGTATGCTCTGTGCAACATTTTGCTTAGAGTGAGACATGTTCCCCGAGTGGAGAATGACATTGCGGATGCCTTGTCTCATTCACAGTGAGAGAGATTCCATGGGGTGGCCATGGAGGCGAACAGAGACAGGACTCGGATGCCGCAAGAGCTTTGGACAGTAGGTGACAAAGGATGCTCCAGTTGGTGGCACGGTAATTGGATGTGTCTACATGGAGGGCATATGCTCAAGCTTGGATGGAATTCTTGGACATTGGAGCATGGATGAGGCAAGAGGGATGGGCCAGGACAGAGGGTGTAGTACATTTAATTCTGTCATTAATTGAGAAAGGTCTTTCAAGAGTCACATAGCGTTTCTGGCAAAACTGTTTTCCGGTTGCACTCCATCGGTGGGGGAATTGAGGAGAAGGATGCTGGTTAGGTTTGTCAAGGGAAGCCAGACGCAGAGGGCTAAAGAAAAGGCACTGTCTTGGTTCATGTTTTGTGATATGATTCTTAGTTTGTTTAAACAGTGATGGACGAATCCAAATATGTGTGGTACAATCACTACAAGGCAGTGTTATGGAACCCACTGGGTTTGTTAAAAGACCCCTCACACACCAACCTGGTTGGTGTCATGCTTCATCATTGGGGTCCCAACCGGGTGGCCGAATGCCCCCCGGTTGTGCTACGACACCTGATTACAGCGGAGCTGGTGTGGTGCAAAGATGTGATGTGATGTGGATTAAAAATATCTCTGATAATCCTTGCCTTCAAATTTTATTAACGGCGGCCCAGGATATGGTTAAAAGATATTCGTGATGCAACTAAAAAAATAAATAATTATCTTATAGTTGTCTATGTGGTGGGTCTACATGTTTCAGCCCGCAGGGGAATATAGGTGGGGCTTTCTTCAAGACCGGTGAAAGTGGTGAGTGGCAAAGTGAGTAGTGCCACGTGGAAAGTGATTAAAACATTTTTTTTTTATTACCTACACTCGCGCTAAGGTGTGTGGACTGCGTGTCTGCATACTTACGGACACTTAAGTGGAAAAAGACCTGTGGGAATGAAAAGACATCACAGAACATGTATACACATAGGACGAATAGAAAACATCTATACAGTGAAATTTAAGCAATCATAAAATACAATCTTCATTGCTGTGAACATCTAATTAGATCTGCCAAGTGATGGTACTTATGGACGCAGTAAAAACATCAGGTGGGCATGCTGCATGCTGAAGTAGTGCAGCAGCTGATTTAAGATTGTCTGGTCTTAAAGATGCTATGAGGCTGTGCGTATTACACATGACGGTCTATTGGCAACCGAAGGTTGTCACATAGTTGTTTATTACACCGTGATTTACCGTGTAGGAACATAGATGTGTGGAGCCTTACCACAGTGATGAGAGAGTTGTGCGTCATGTGAGTGAACGCACACGTGAGAAAGCCGGCAAGTGCCGTCATGCGGCGCGCTTGGCTAGCTCGAAATGCGGTATTAAAAACAAGTGGAGCGGCATGGCCCCAGGAAGCAGCGCTTGTAAGAAGAAATATAATTACTCTATGGCCGAGCTAAAATAGCTGATCGGGGCTCGGGAGGAGTGTGCTCCTCTATCAGACTCTGGGGAAACAGGAAGAATCGGAGTAAGAGGCATGTGAGCTGTCAGGTCGAGATTGCTCACAGGCGGCCTCTATATCTACGCAACCTTACTTGGTGTCAGAGCGTCACCCGCCATGAACCTATTCTGGTCTCCCGTCGTCCCGGATGGTGGATGGGGCCGGGGTGTACTCGGTGTATATAGCTGCTGTGGCCATTGAGTACGTGCCGGTTGTGGGCGAGGGCCGGGCTGGGTTGTGGGCGTGTTGATGCATGGATTGGTAAGTGCGCATGCGCGGAGGAGAGAATACTCGAGCTCGCGCATGCACTAGGAAGATGTCGAAATAGACATCGAACGCGCTTGCGCAGTGTGAGGGAAGCAAAATGTGGGCATAAACCAAGGCAATGTGCTTTAAAACTAAGGATGCGTTATGCTCGTAAGTTTGGAAAGAGAGCAAGTACCCTCATGGTAGGGCAAATGTTAGTGGGATCAAAATGGGTCGTGCTCAGTGGCACAGAGTGGGGAGAGGACCACAATTAAAGACCCATGGAGAACATGGAGGATGTGACCAAAATGGTCTACAGGTATGACTGCTTGGTATGACCAGGAGTTCAGCCTCAAAGGAAAACGCCGGTCTAGTTGTGGTAAGGCGTGAGAGTATATGTGGAGGCCTTGTACCATAGGTGTTCCATGTTGAATGGGCGCTGACTAGCGCGATGGGAGGGGGGAAGGCGGAGGTGTTGTCCATAATAAAAAAGCGCTGACTGGCGCGTTAGGAGGGGGCTCCACTCTGACAAACTGAGGGAGTATGTGTACAGGTGGGAGTCTATTCTCTTCTGAGACTGTTCCAGGGGATATTATCGTTCAGGCCTGTGATGTGGCTTGATAGGCGATATATCCATCTTTGTTCTTTTTCAAGAAGGCGGCTCTGGACGACTCGCAAAATCAAAACCAGGATCTGTGAACACCGCAGCACCATACGATGCAAGAAAAACACCACCAGGATGACAAATCACTTTCTTGAGAAGGGCCACACAACCAATGACATGAGATGGGTGGTCATAGAGGCACTAGATCCCAACTCGCCCAACATCCAGAGCCGCCTTCTTTGTCAGAGCGGAGCCCCCTCCTATCGCGCCAGTCAGCGCTTTTTTATCATGGATAAGGCCTCCGCCTTCCCCCCTCCCATCGCGCTAGTCAGCACCCATTCAACATGGGACACCTATGGTACAAGGCCTCCACATATACTCTCACGCCTTACCACAACTAGACCGGTGTTTTCCTTTGAGGCTGACCTCCTGGTCATACCAAGCAGTCATACCTGTAGAGCATTTTGGTCTCATCTTCCATGTTCTCCATAGGTCTTTAATTGTGGTCCTCTCCCCCTCTGTGCCACCGAGCACGGCCCATTTTGATCCCACTATCATTTGCCCTTCCATGAGGGTACTTGCTCTCTTTCCAAACTTACGAGCATAACGCACCCTTAGTTTCAAAGCACATGGCCTTGGTTTATGCCCATATTTCGCTTCCCTCACACTGCGCAAGCGCATTCGATGTCTATTTCGACATCTTCCTAGCGCATGCGCGAGCTCGAGTATTCTCTCCTATGCGCATGCGCACTTACCAATCCACGCATCATTACGCCCACAACCCAGCCCGGCCCTCGCCCACAACCGGCATGTACTCAATGGCCACAGCAGCTATATACACCGAGTACACCCCGGCCCCATCCACCATCCGGGACGACGGGAGACCCGAACAGGTTCATGGCGGGTGACGCTCTGACACCAAGTAAGGTTGCATAGACATAGAGGCCGCCTGTGAGCAATCTCGACCTGACAGCTCACATGCCTCTTACTCCGATTCTTCTTGTTTCCCCAGAGTCTGATAGAGGAGCGCACACCTCCCGAGCCCCGATCAGCTATTTTAGCTCGGCCATAGAGTAATTATATTTCTTCTTACAAGCGCTGCTTCCTGGGGCCATGCCGCTCCACTTGTTTTTAATACCGCATTTCGAACTAGCCAAGCGTGCCGCATGACGGCACTTGCCGGCTTTCTCACATGTGCATTCACTCACATGACGCACAACTCTTTCATCACTGTGGTAAGGCTCCACACATTTATATTCCTACACGGTAAATCACGGTGTAATAATCAACTTTGTGACAACCTTCGGTTGCCAATAGACCGTCATGTGTAATACGCACAGCCTCATAGCATCTTTTAAGACCAGACAATCTTAAATCAGCTGCTGCACTACTTCAGCATGCAGCATGCCCACCTGATGTTTTTACTGCATCCATAAGTACCATCACTTGGCAGATCTAATTAGATGTTCACAGCACTGAAGATTGCATTTTATGATTGCTTAAATATCACTGTATAGATGTTTTCTATTCGTCAGATGTGTATACATGTTCTGTGCTGTCTTTTCTTTCACACAGATCTTTTTCAGCTTAAGTGTCCGTAAGTACGCAGACACGCAGTCCACACACCTTAGCGCGTGTGTATGTACTAAAAAAAAATGTTTTAATCACTTTCCACGTGGCACTACTCACTTTGCCACTCACCACTTTCACCGGTCCTGAAGAAAGCCCCACCTATATTCCCCTGCGGGCTGAAACATGTAGACCCACCACATAGACAATTATAAGATAATTATTTCTTTTTTTAGTTGCATCACAAATATCTTTTAACCATATCCTGAGCCGCCATTAATCAAATTAGAAGGCAAGGATTCTCAGAGATATTTTTAATCCACATCACATCACATCTTTGCACCACACCAGCTCCGCTGTAATCAGGCGTCGTAGCACAACCGGGGGCATTCGGCCACCCGGTTGAGACCCCAATGATGAAGCATGACACCAACCAGGTTGCTGTGTGAGGGGTCTTTTAACAAACCCAGTGGGTTCCATAACACTGCCTTGTAGTGATTGTACCACACATATTTGGGTTCGTCCATCATTGTTTAAACATATATTATACAGGGGATACGGACACCCCCCCTCCCCTTCCCTTGCTCTCTCCTTGTTTTTGACATTATTCTTAGTTTGCCAGAGATCTGCCAGGGAGATGACGAAACTGTGTTGTTTACTATTTTGTTGATTTGGATGTAATTTGGTATGTTTCAGGTGCGGAGCTGCTCCCCGGAAGGGGTAGTCGAGGATTAATCTGGGAAGAAGTAAGCCGGTGTGCGGCAGGTCTTGAAATTTAGTTATACAGGTCAAAGATGGATCAGAGGGAGCAGGGTAGGACGGTGTTGCTGCAGAATTACCGTTAGGTTTTGCGCAGTAGTCCGTGATCTGACCAGGTTCGTGGTGGGGAGAGTTTTCCAACATGAGGACGGTAAGCCAGTGACAACATTCCAGTTGTTAGCCGTATTGCATGAGGGTCTGTTTATAGTCGGGGTAGACGCAAGAGGTTATAGGACACATTCATTCTGCATAGCAATGTTGACCATACGAGGGAATGGAGTCGGGAGAACATAATGGGGCCGGGTAGGTGGTCTTCTGAATGTTTTCGGCGTTATGTTCGGGTGGGGAAGGGGGACTGTTGAACCATGACCACTTTCTCAATTGCTGTTACTGTCTTGCAGGTACGGTTCCCAGCCCTGAGAACTCAGGATTGTCCATATGGATTGTGGGTCATTTGTTCATGAAATGGATGAAAAGGCAAGCCAGTCAGAGAAGTAACGGCACAAATTTGGGTTTCGATTCCAGCTTGTTTCAAGTGCGATGTCATGGCAAGCGGGGCATGCGTTGGAGGGAGCTGTTGTCTTTTTTGAACAAACTGTTAGTAGAAGGTAAGTGTCTGGATGCGTTAGTATTGCGTGTCAGTGAGTATGACTTGGTAGTAGAGAAACTTGGAAGTAGAGAAAGGAAGCCACAGCCGCAGTATTGCAGAATTCTAGTGGCCCTGCATATTCTAGGGACTTATATCTAAGTTAAATATGCCAATCAGGAGTATACAAATTATACCATGTTGAAAGGGGGAGCACAAGCAATTGCCCACCAGTTACCAGTGGTAGAGTGGCCAAAGTTCTATATCCAGCAAAAACAATGTTCAGCAAAAAGGGAGAAAGATCCTTGTGATCTGCAGAAAGGGCACATTACCAATACTCCTTTAACCAGGCCTTTCTTTTCAGCCCAAACCACAAGTAACAAACCATTTGTAAAAGGAACAGCACAATTGCAGGTTCTAAAATCCATAGTGTATTTAGCTTATAAAAAGACAAGGGTGACTGAAGATGACCGTTGGTAGCACAGATGTCATGGGCCCTGATGCAAGCAATGAAAATTGCCAATTTTGACTGCTGTCCTGGAATCGAATACAGCACTTATCAGGGTCCAAAGGGCCCCTCAGGGTCCCGATGCCACTGCACCAGCTGCACCAACGATAACTATGCCCCAGTACCTACGTGACATACAGTCAATCAAAAAACAAGAAATTACTCCCTACACCGTACAAAGATATTAAAGACAAAAACGTTGTAATGTACTTTAGTAGCAGTCAATGGCATTTGTCTGCAGATGGTGGGGGCTGGGTGATAGCTAGAACAACGCCTCTGTACTGTTTTCATTAAATGTCACTCATTTTAAGTTTTATATCTGAGGGAGAAAAGGCAAAATGGAAAAAAACAGACCATGTGCCAGTGCGAAATTCAGAGCTGAAGCAGTACGTGCCCCCCCCCCCCCCTGCCTGCCCGCTTGCCTGCATGAAAGCTAATGTCGTCATCCAAGTGGGCGGGGACGCATATTTGATTGCGAGTACATTTATGACTGCTGTCAAACCCAGTTGTTAGGGAAGGCGGGAGAGATGTTTTCAGCTGCGGGTACCTGTGCGTGGGAGGGTGGCACGCGGCCGATAGACAAATGATGTGAGCGCTGCGATGCAATTATCGAGTGCATTAGACATTCTCAAGCTGTAGGCATTCTCTGGAGACGTCCTCCCATATCAGAAGACGGAATATCAGACGACAGAATGTCGCAGGCGTCACCCAACCGCCCCTAGAAAAGCAAAGGTAGATGTCGGCGCGTGACTTCCTCTGTGACTTCCTCCGCTCTGACATTATGAGCCACTTTAGGCTGCGTGGCTTCAATGAGTAATAATCTCTTTCAGGCGAAACAGCTGACACACACAACTATTCTGCAGTGTCTTTGATCTACAGGGTTCTCTTTGGTGTTTAATCTGTCTTGTTTGTCCAAGTGTATGTGGGAAGGAGTGCGGTAGATTTACCTCTCTTGTGATATTTATGCTGTTTGATCAGTTTTAGGATGGGTCCGCGCTACTAATTTTGATGTCAAATCTCTGCTCCTGCTAGCTCTGAACACACATAGCCCTGCTCTGCTCACACGCTGCCTTCTCTGCTTTTTGCCCCTTCTGCTCTCATATAACCCTGCCTGCTCCCTGCATCCTCTGAAAGGTGTCTCCAACCAATCGTTTGCGAGCTACCAGTTGCTCACAGACACCTTCAGAGTAGCCTACTAGCCATTTTTTTAAGTGGGAGAATTTTATAGTGCAGAAAAATGTTCCCTATTATGAACATTTTTGGCAGAATATTTTTCTGCACTTTAAATTTCGCCCATTTGAAAAAAAATGGTTGTATGTTTGTATTACACATGTAACAGGTGTGTCCCATTCACACACACACATGTATCCCATTCATATGTACACATGTTCCTACATCCCGCAAATATGACGCTCTCACTGACACACATGGCAGCCCTGTCATAATGCCCCTAGTCAAAGTATTTTGTTCAAACCCTAGCCTTTGGCTCCAAGAACATTAGGCTTAGATGCAATGAAAATGGGTGTGGGGGTGTTTGGTAACATTGCGCGAGTGGCTTGACCTTCAGTAGCTCACAATGAATTTCACTGATCAGAAGCAGCACTCACTATAGAAAAGGTTGGAGACCCCACACTGAATACTCACTGCTCACTGCACCTTCACCTCACACGATTCCTCGCTCTGCTCCAAGCCCAATCTGAACAGTCAGTGCCTTTCTGCTCAGATGGCATGGCGCATGGCACACAAAACGGCACGTGACACCTTTTTGACGAAGCTAGCAGGTGTTCCTGGCTGAGTATTCAGTCATCTCAATTCACAAAAAAATACATACAAATCTATAGACAGAATACCAAGTAGATTTAATACAAATACTTGAGCCACCTCAGTGTTACTAAACTAAAGTTTTAAATAAATACCATGACTTGGTATTCACTGATTTCACATTGAAAAAACATATGTTGCGCAGAATCCAGCACTAAGCTGAGCAGTCGGCCTAGAGTTATTTCTACAGAGATTCACTGATAGATTCCCATCTATCTGTACAATGGGGATTTAGGGGGGAACGCCACAGGGGATCCTTGCCCACGGGTTTTTCAGGCGAGTGGTGCGGTCCAAGGTTTGCAAGGAGTTTAATTGCCTACGACAAGGTGAGCCATACGGCCCTTCTGGGGTGTCTGGCAGATATAATTCCTAACAGATAGAGAGCAGACGGTGACCCTTGGGGTGTTTAACTGTAAATCCTTCTCCCTGCCTTGTGGGGGTCCTCAGGAGACATCTCTCAGCCCTATGCTTTTTAATATCTATGTGGCCCACCCTAGCCAAGTTGATTCATTCCTTTGGATCTGAAGCAGTAGTGTACGCTGATGACACCCAAATGGCTGTGTCGATCTCAAGCAATCTGGAGGAGGTCGCTGACCAGTTCAACGGGTGTATGAATGCTATTGTTAGCTGGAGGAGTGGCAACTGTTTAAAGTTGAATTCAGAAAAAACAGAGGTCCTCCTTTTTGGGAAAAATACCCCTTTCTGGAACCAATCCTGGTGGCCTCAGTCCCTCTGGTCTCCCCTTGCCAGTTTCTAGAGTAGGCTCCTAGGCTTAGTCGTTTATGCCGAGATGTCATTTGTGGATCAGATCAACAAATTTACCTCATCTTGTTTTTTCATGCTAAGAATGTTTGAGGAAGGTGCTGCCCTTTATTCCCTTTGATTTGGAAAAATCAGCTGTCACCGCCTTAGTCTTATCTAGGCTTAATTACTGTAATGCTCTTTTTTTGGGCATTAAACAGCGGTCGTTAAATGAGCTTCAGATGCTGCAGAGTGCAGCCAGCCGCCTTCTCAAGAAAATACCAAAGTTTACGTCTGTATCGGGCGCCTTGGCAGAGATTTATTGGCTTCCTGTTATGAAAAGAGTTGCCTTTAAGGCTCTGTGTCTGGCACATAAAGCCTTGCAGAGAATTGGACCAGAGTACCTAAAAGACAATTCTGGAGGTACTCTCCCAAACAATTTCTGCACATCTGCTGCCTCAAGTTCAGTAATCGTTCCAAGAATCAAGCAATCTTCATGTGGCAGTCGATGTTTTGTTTATTCCACTTGCCAAATCTGGAACAGACTGCCCATGCATCTCAAATGTCAGCCTAATTTTCTTAGCTTTTGGGAATACTTAAAATCTTGGATGTTCTCGCTTTCCATATAGTTTCTATTTGTTTCCCCGTTTTTTGGTTTTAGCTTTGTACGCAGGATAATGTTAGCATCAAGATGCCCAAGAGCATTCGTGCGCTTTAGAAATCCCAGATCAACTCAAATGAAGGGGGCGGGACTGGCAATGGTAAATTTCAGTGAGCAAGGGAAACAGTCTTCTTGTGAGGTTTGATAGCACGCCAGCACATTGGGCGGAGGGAGGCGGGGGGGTAGGTTGGAAGGTTTTAAGTCAGGCAGGTAAGAAGAGACAGGTTGGGTACTGGACAAGCATGCTAAGGGTAACACCGAGTGCAGTGGTAGAGACTCCATTAGTGTTTCAAGAGGTAGGTAGGGAAGACCCGCTCAAACCAGGCATCCATTTCTATAGCGGGGGCATCCAATTAGGAAATCATCTGGGGGAGGTAGCTGCAGCCATTTTAACCTGCTCTACCCCTCACAGTAAAGTAAAACAAGCATTGACAAAGCTAAAAGGTCTTACCTGTGGGCGAGCTATTAGCTTCGGCAACCGGGTGGGGATGGGTAATAGAGGAACAGGTGAGGGTGGATAATACGACGATTAAAAAAAGTGCTATAAAATGGAGGCCGCTTCAATCGTTTTTTTCCTTTCAGTTGGGTAAGGGAAGAAGAAACAGGGTCTAGAGGAAAAGAATTAGGGACCAGAGGACAGGTAGGAAGGGAGAAGAAACAAGAGGGGGTGGACATAAGCTAAAAAAAAGAGCTATGACACGACAAGTGTGGACTGTGTGACAGTGGAAAAATCATACCTGAATCACAGTGTGAGCAGTGGATGGCCAGCGGATAGTCACTAATCAAACCCAATTAATCTGTACTTGGTCCATGCACCACGAAAAGAAAAGGAAGTGACACATGGCAAGCGCTGCCCAATGAGAAGGCAGTAAAGAAGAGCGACAATGTTGCCAATGAATGGTAAGCAATGGGCGGATTTCAAGCCCATTAATGAACACAAGTCTGGCAAGCGAGAGCGCAGGCACAAGTGCATGCTCACACCAGCCGAGACCTAATAAGGAGAGTCTGGGGTGAGGATGGAAGGGGCAAAACGTTCAGCAGGGACATCCAATGTGGTGTGGCCTGCAAGGGTGGGGCTGCCATGGAGGTTGGTGAGGGTAGAGAGGGATGCTTGGGGTGAGGAGAGTCAAGCATGCCCTGCTGCACTCTCAGCAGTGGCAAGCAGGGCACACATTTGAGAGAGAAGGCCTGAGGCAACGAAGGGGGAGAAGGAGTGCAAGGCCTTACCAGTGCCTCTCATCCAGACTGTAGCAGAGGGACCTACAGTTAGAGGCTTGCCACCCGGAGCAGCAACTTCAGGGTTGTTGGTGGCCGTAGAAGAAGGAGTTGTGATGCAGTGAGTGGGGAAGGCCTAGAGGTGGCACCCATCTATCGGGATGCAGCACAACTGACCCCTGCATGGACAGCCTCTAGTGTTCTGGTGAGGTCAGGGAGTGGGGGAGGGTGTGGCCTAAGAGAGAGGGCTGGGCCTTAACTCTAGGCTGGAAAGCCAGGTGCCGGTGCAGAGAATGGAGCGGTGGTAATGAGGAGAAGTTCACAGGGGAATTTGGAGGTGAATGGAAAAGAGAAAAGGAGAGGTACAGAATCTCTGAAAAGAGAGGCAAGGGATTGTGGAAGCACAGGGAATAGTAAGAATAACTTGGTCATGTCATGGACAAGGGTAGAGGTAGAGGTTATAGAGGCAGTGGAGAAAAAGTACAGGAGGCATTTGAGGAAAGGACATTTTGGAGTTTTAGGTGGAGGTGTGTGTATGTTGAAGTGGAACTGAAGACAGATGAGAGAGAATGTAAAAAGTAGGGAAGCTGATAGTGGTGACCAGGTGGGATAGATTGGGAGAGCAAGAATGACCAACATTGTGGAAGCAGGTGGGAAGTAGAAAAGGGATTCCAGTGTAGTACAACTATCCCGGTTGAAAGAGAGGGCACGGCTCCATGTGGCCTAGAGACGACGGTGGACCAGTCAGAAGACAAATGGGGAAGATCTAGTGTGGCCTCTATGGAGAACACTTTGGCACTTAGGAAGGCGCAGTTCGGCTATGGTGGTGTGGTTGATGACAAAATGTGGAGCTTGAGTGTTGCAGTGGATAGGGAAGATATTGGCTCACTATGAGTGGAATATGATTGCAAAGATGGTGAGATTGTTGAGCAGGGTGTGTAGCAGGCGGCAGTGGTTGAGGAAGAGCATTCATGGTTGTAAAACATGAATTTCCAGAGAGTGGAAAAAATGGTAACAAAGGAGTGGTTGATGTTATGCAGGAATTGAAATGCACCACCAGAGCATAGAAAGAGGCTACCAGCCGGGCAGCAAGCTTCTGCAGTTGCACAAATTATTCCTGGTGGTGGGGCGGACAAAAAAATTGGGACAATCTGTGGGTGTTGGTGGGGAGGAATCGATTGGTGCTTTTGGAGCATATCTTTGGTCAGTAGAGGGGGCCCAGGTGCCCAGGAATCAGCAATGCTAGCCTAAGTTATTGGAACCAGCCTTAAAATGGTAAAGTGTGGTTTAATGTGTCCCTAAAATATGTATACATAGCCAAGAACAGAGATTTTAGATTAACAAGGCAAGCAAAGTCTTGTTTTTCTCAAGATAGACATAAACTACAGTACCCAGCAGGCTCAATTTACACTCTCGGCTGACACCCGTTAGAGTCTATGGTTTCTAGATCAAAGACATCTTGCTAGAGGTGAGAGCAGAGTTAATGGGGAGGAGAGGAGAATGGGAAGGAACCAGACTGAGTAGATCTTAAAGAAAGTTACCTTTGGGAGTCATATATAAAAAATGTTTTTTCGCAAGCTCACAGGTCAGAGAAGAGCTGCTCTAAGAGTAAACAAAATGAGAATCACCAAATATGTGCCATGCTGCTATCCTAATCAATGGAAGCAGGATAAGTCTTCTTGGATCACATTGCCTCATTTCTACCCTAAAATGTAATTGACTACTAATAATGAAAGTGGAAGTAGTCTGCAAGGAAATTGTAAAAGGTCAGGAGGATGCCTCCTTATGTAAACTAGAAAAAACAAGGGTCTCTGGGATCTATAAAAAGTATTATGATAGTATGGAGGAGTGAGGGCAGAGTGGTAACATGAGGCATGCAGATCTGCTCTTGCACTGACAAGGCAGTGCCCGTCTCTCTCTCTCTCTCTCTCTCTCTCTCTCTTTCTCTCTCTCATATGTGCAGTATGCCAATCTGGAGCTAAGACCTGAATAGGGCTCGCCTACTGGTGTTCATCCACCTTAGGGGGCTTTTAGGAGCTTTGGGCACAAACTACTCATCCAAATTTTGTCTTCCTTTGTCCTACCAGGAAAATGTGGAATCTGGACTTTTTAAATATTGGTAATTTCTATTCAGGTTGCCAGCATTGATTACTCTTCCACTTCCTTCCTCTTTCTTGGGGTGTAATTGTTCAGCAGTAGGCAGTATCAAGGATAAAGATGGAGAGAGACGACCCTAAAAATGGTAACGTGATTTTTGGCCAGCATGAACCCTTACACCGGGTAGGTCAACTGATAGAAGATGGTGCTGAGGTGCCAGATGCCCTGATGCTGGAACCACTTGAAGGCCAGCTTGCAGGCCATTGAAATGAAAGTAGTGTCTGTCCTGGCGAGATTGAACCACCTGATGGAACAAATCGATAGGCAAGCTGCTAGACTTGATGGCACTGAAAGGAGAATATCGGATCTTGAGGATGAAGTTACCTAAAAAAGGGCAAAAGTGGCCAAACTGAAAAAGTAAACTGCAGCTCTAACCAGTAAAAATGAAGACTTGGAAGTACTGTCACAACACCATTAGGGTCCAGACCAAATGCACTAACACTGGCTGAATGGAGACATACTTGTAGGGACCATTAGCCAACCTTTATGGCAGAGACAGCTTCTCAAATGTTTTCCTGGTAGAATGGATGCAAAGATCCTCAGTCCACCACCACGTGCACACCCAAGGTGTATGATCAAAAAGCAAGTTAATTATCATGGCTGTGACACAGTTTTTCCACTGGCCAGAGAGACTGGCCCTTTACAAATCAGGGCCCAAACTTCTCCATTTACCCTAATTTCACAGCTGTAGTACAGGACATTAGGTGTAATTTGTAGAGGCAAGGGAGTATCCAGAAAAGGAAAATACCCCCATCACACACTTTGAACCAAAAGTCTTATCGCACCAAGCAAGGGAAGCAAGTAATCACAACCCTCCCAGAAGAGCATGCTTGTCTCTTCCATCCAAGCATCTATCCATTCATCCATCTGCTGATCCATCTATCTATCTATCTATCTATCTATCTATCTATCTATCTATCTATCTATCTATCTATCTATCTATCTATCTATCTACCTATCTATCTATCTATCTATCTATCTATCTATCTATCTATCTATCTATCTATCTATCTATCTATCCAACCTTTCACTTCGTCATCCATCCTTTCACTTATCCACCCACTTTCATTCATTCATCCATCTATCCATCAATCGCCTGGGGTTTGTTAGTAGCACTTTAATATTGTTACATTCAATCCTGTACAAAATTGTGATTCTAGGTTCGTTTCGCACCACAAGAAACTTTGGCATGGCTCACTTGAAACATTAGAGGACTTAACTGCCCCCATAAAATGAGACTAATCCTCGTTTATCTGGAAAGGCACATAATAGATGTCATGTGTAGAACTTTTATAGTCGCATGAAAATGGGTATCTCATAGATATTACTCATCTTCAATCCTAACAGGGACAGTTGAAAACACTCAGATGGCATTGGTGAATATATTTGCACCAAATGTTGACAACCCGAGGTTCTTTTGAGACGTTTTCATTGTACTAAGAAACATAAAGATGGATACTATCATATAGGGTGGGGATTTCAACCTCGTACTGGATCCCGCCTGGGACTGCTCAGGAGCCCCTAACTACCGTAACGTGCAGGCCGGAGAGGTGTTGCAAGAGGTGATGGAACTTTGTAGGTTAGAAGACATGTGCGGCCACAAACACAGAGCTAAGCAGGTGTCCACATTTTATTCTGCTCCACGTGGTTTATTATTTTGGATTGATTACTGGTTATCTACTTAAAGGATAATCCCCTGGCTAACTGACATTTTCATCATCCACACACAGTCTCAGACTACTTCCTAGATACGTTTATACTCACACTCCTGGGCTCCAAATTCTTCCGTCCACGCTGGAGGTTCCCTACAGGGTCCGTGATAGATCCAGTGTTTAGAGGAGTGTTACAGGAAGCTATCACGGAATATTTTAATCTGAACCTGGGCATGGGTAATAACTATGATACTCTGTGGGAGGCGTATAAAGCTTATGTGAGGGGAGTAATAATAGCAAAAATGCAGGAATACTCAGAGACATTCACAAGTTATGCGCTCAGAATCAAACACTGCATCAGTAGAAAGTAAGATTGCACAAACGCCCACTAAACATTTATTGAAAGAACAAAAATTATTTCTGCAACAGTATAGAGACTTAGCAGACAGAGAGGTCAACTTCCTACGTAAGTCTGCATTAGCCAGGCAATATGCGGAAGAGAAATGGCCAGGCAGAACCTTATTCTGGCTTCTCTGCAGGGACTGGATGAAGACTAGTATTGTAGAATCAGACACTGGAAATGGTGATGCTTTAACTGATAGCGAAAGCATACTCACTGAGTTTGCCCACTACTATGTGCAACTGTATACTCCCTGAGCATCAGACTCTGAGAAATCTGTCATAGGCCATGTAGACAAAGTTGCATTAGTGTGGCTAGAAGATTATCACCGACAAATGCTGAACATCCCAGGAGGTAGTTGCCGCCATAGATGCTCTAGCAAGGTTAAAAGCACTGGGCTTAGAAGGCTTGTCTGTTGTGTTCTATAAAGCATATAAACAAATCTTAGCACCACACTTACTCAAGGTCTATACCCGTGCATTAGAGGGCAGTACCCTACCACCATCCATGAGGGACGAAATGATATCAATATTACCCAAGTCACAAAAGGACGCTACAAAATGTTTATCATACCGACCTCTGTCCCTACTGAATTGTGATAACAAAATCCTGGCCAATGTAATTGCACCTGAATTCTCACTGGCCATTTATCTCCACAGAGTATTTCTGGTGTTACACCAATTGAATCCTGATACTAAGGCAGCTGACGCCATGTCCAGCGCTTGATTCACTTGAATTACTTTTTCTGATGGAGGTTTCTCCAGTGTGAGTTTGCCTCCAAATTTCATAGCACTAATAAAACTACTTTATGCCAAGCCCATGATCGACTGCACATCAATGGCCTTATAATGGAGTTGATCCATATAGGCAGAGAGACGAGGCAGGGCTACACCTTTTCGTGACAGCTATTTATGTTGGTGATTGACCCTCTGGATAGCCAAGTCCAAGAGAACCATATACACAGAGAGTTCACTTTTCATAGGGTTGTTTCACAGATTTGTCAGGAACCCTGAGACAAACCTATTCCCCCTCATTAGGGAGGTAATATTATTTGGCTCACAATTAATTAGGAGAAGACCGATGTATTACCAATCACAAATTCTACTAAGAAAAGAGACATGGAGCTCCCTGTATGCTGGGTGGAGGACGCCGTTAGATACTTGGGAGTGACCCTTTACAGGGAAGTGCAATCCGTGATCAGATTAAATTATGGACAGGCTACTGATAAACTCACGCATCAGATAAATGTTTGGATAAAGCTTCTCCTCTCCCTGGCTGGTCCACTTAACTAAAGCAATTTCTCCACCCTCAAAGCTTTCTAGATTATGCTGATATGGGTAAATAAGCAGTCCTGAATAGTGTGGGAAACAATAATGCTCCTATAGGAGTTTGGAGGTTTTGAGATCTTTTACTTCAAGATCTACTACTCAGTCGGACAATGCCATTTTGCGAGGCACTGGTGTCATCCAAATTTGCATCTACTCTAACCTGATTCTTGAGAGAGAACTAATGGGGGGATTCCCCTCTCTTTGGTGCTCCCTAAGAGTATACTGAGACCACAGAAAGAGGTCAATACAGCTGCCATGACCAGCCAAGCATGCAAAAGACACACAATTGATGGCCGGAATGCAGAACAAATCAAAACATTCACCCCCAGTCAAGAGATCTGGGTTAAATCCATCATTCCTTTGCTCACCATGCCACCCCAGTTTAGACCTGGCCATATGCAAATCAGTCTCGACCCTGTACCTCATGGGAACAGTCCAGCCCGAACTGCCAAGCCAGGTCCTCCCTGGAACAGAAACAAGCATGGAGGGCACTGAACCTGAGGGTAGAAGGGACCTTCCTATACTCACTTGCAATACATATTATGCAGTATCCACTGCTGCAACTTGCAGCAGAGTGCATAGTGCAGTGAATTAGAGAAAACAGAAATATCAGAAATAGGGCATTTATACGCCAAAGGGCAGTTCCTTGTACGGGAGCGGTTTATGCGCTGAGGTAATCTTATGACCTTAGACTTATTTATATTCACCCAATCAGGATCCATAGTGATATACCCCGTTGACCCACCTTATTCATTCGCCAGACTCCACTAGATGGGTGTAAATATTATACACAATAATTTCACAAAATGGAGTGG
Organism: Triturus cristatus; assembly: GCF_964204655.1. Lineage (NCBI taxonomy): Eukaryota > Metazoa > Chordata > Amphibia > Caudata > Salamandridae > Triturus > Triturus cristatus. The sequence goes on from NC_140590.1 coordinate 1,581,961,927, forward strand.
GCGATTGGAATACATGCGAAGGGCCTGGGAAACTGACCAAAGAGTGGCTCTGAAGAAAATAAATTGAGCAATTACAGAAACGACGTTTATATCTATGAGCTATTGCCAATAAATTACTTCATTTTAAATGTATTCATAGGGCATATTCCACCTGGGCTATCCAGCATAGAATAGACCAGACGTGACCATGTTTGTCCACTAGGTGGAGAAGACTGCGCAGTGTTTCACCCCTTGGCTTGGGAATGTCCACCTATAGGTACATTTTGGAAAATAGTTTTGGAAATTGCAATCCACATCACAGAACACAGAAAACCCTCAACCACTAACAGCGCGCTTGAGGGTTGAGAAGTCACCACCCCTTGGTGTGCGACGGCTTACCGCATAGACGTTTTTGTTAGTCAAGCACATGGCGGGTATGAACTGAGGAAGACGCACAACACCTACGTGGAAGATTGGCTCAGGTACCTGACAGTTTGTAGTGACCACACAGAAATGTAGATTACTCTCATACTACCTACAGAGACAACCAAAGACATCTGGGGCCCCCTTAGGAAATATTTAATAAGGCAAGGAAAAACACGACACACAGTGACAGTGGTTGAATAGGAAAAAAACGCGATAAGATTTTGACTCTGTAGTACAATACCATTCTCCTGTGCTACAGGTTCTGTACAATTTACACTGGGGGAGATTAGTTAAGTAAGCAGTGTTGACTAAGAATGAATTGATTTACAATTTTGCATCATGGTTGTTGCAGCACAAATTCCTCATAATGTACAATGTAAAACACGAATCTGAGAGGTGAAATGGAGCAATGCTGATGTAAGTTGATGCCCAAAATTGTGAATGTCTCTAACATTGAATTTATTTTTATAAATACACTTCTCAGTGGTCATCAATCATGACATGAAAATACTTCCCACGTAGGCTCAAAATAAACACATCATCCTTCCAACCATGCTTCCTAAAAAATGCAGCTTCCTTTCTGTATGAGTAGGTGCTTCAGCGTCCCACTTAGGGGTAGTAAGCACTATACAAGTGTTATAGTACAATACAGTGATGGGTTATTGAGTGCATAGATGAATGGATGATTTACTGAATGGAAGCATCAAAGCACTCCCAGATATTATCCAGGCCTATTTGCTTTGACTATGCTTCATTAGTTTGATACCGGATAATCTCCATATTTAAACATTAATTATAACTTCCTACTAACTCTAGTTGTCTGTGCTCACTAATAACTTCTCCTTAGAGTACATAACTCATGCCATCATGTTTATCGTAGTCACCCATCCATAACATCGCTGTTCAATTCACAAGGAGCCATTTACGTTTCACAACAACATAGACAAAATAACCCTAAGCAAATAACCAAAAATCTTAACCTTAAAATCCAACTTATATGTAATTTCTCTAAACGATTTCTCAATTCCCACCACTGACCTCAATTATTGTGTTAGTGTGGGACTGCCTTGCCATCATGGTCATAAAGGTAGAAGATAAGACTGATGAGCAAAGTCTGTTCAAGGTATTTTTGAGGGTACTTAAATTCAGTGAGGTAAGAAAGAAATATTTCCCCCCTCCCTTTTACACCTCTTCCCTCCATGTTTAAGACACAGAATTGAGACATGTGGTGTCAATTACAAACCTTTTCAGGATTCATTCTCACTAGCTTTGATCAAATATGTAAATAAAGGACAAAACTCAAAAACAAATGTATTGAAAGCGGTACAGTAAGCTCAGTGTCTTCTTCCAAAGGCCAAACCCATAATGATAAAAGCGAACAATAAGTGTACATTGTTAACTTTGACAACAACAAATATGATTTGAAGGCATAACATTGACTGTCAATCCAGCCCATTCTGAAAAGATCATGAGGTTCTAGATGATCAGAGGGCTTTTAGTTGAAGGTTTGTTGTTAACCTCCCAAAATGTGGGGCACACTGGGATAGATTTCCTTAGCTTAACCCCCTAGAGGTACCTCCTGATTGCTTCCCTTCGGAAAAAAATAAAAACAGCCAGGTGTCTCTCTCTTCTCTAAAATGATTTAGGCACTTCTAGAGTGTTATGGGTCAGACAACTTCGTCAGAATTACTCTTAACTGCAGGGTTTATTTGTAGTTGTGCAGACCGGTACCCTCATCACTGAAAGCAGTATACACACACAGCAATTGGTCTCTTTATTGTTAGTTTAATTTATGCAATCAGCACACAATTTTTGTGTATAAGAACTATTATTATTATTTCAGCAGCCATACTATAAAATTAGATGAATATTAGAAAAACAGTATTGACTGAACAATTAGCACCTTCACTCACTATTTTATGCCAAATCGTGTATTATCCCTGCATCCCTCCAAGAAATTGTCATATTTGCCGCTGGATATCAGCTCTTCAGCATTCTCCCCAAGCAACCAGTGATCGTGTCTGCCCCTCCCAGAGTCTTAGGTCCCTTTATACTGGTCTCTCCAATAATTCTCTATAGAAAGGGAAAGGGCAGAGATTTGTTGGGCATCTTCATGTATCAGCATCTCTGTGTGAACAATATCTCGTTTAGAGACATATGTATGAGGCAAGCAATTGTATAAAAAAATGCTTACTTCCCCATTAGTTCCATGCTCCCCGGACGACTTTGCAAATATTACTGAATACAAGCAGTTTTCTAAATATCAGAATGGAAGAATTCCTCTTTGCCACATTTCTTTTATTTTTATTCGTGAGAGTAAAGTCATCCTGTTTGTAGAATGATAAGGCGATTTGGCACACTTTGTTATCTATCATTACAATTTAAAATATTAGTTTCCCAGGCCTTAAGCCTTTCACATACACACTCTAAAGCATTAAGCCAGTCTTGTTTACCATAGAGTTAGGCCTGACTTGTATGTAACATGCACGTCATTATAAATAGCGTACCACATATGTTCCATCTTGGAAACGTCTACTAGTCAACCAGATCTTACACAAACAAGGAAATGATGATCCACGTGGCTGATTGAATTTCATAATCAATCTTCTCTCTTGCTTCTTAAACATGATCTCTACCCTTAGTGTTGTGGTGTGATCAAATTAGCAACTGCATTTTAGGTCAACTGACTAATGGAGAGTCTTCGCACTATTGGGTGTGCCATCGAAATCTGTGCCTTTATCCTCTGACATCTCTGCTAGCAAGACAATAACAGCTTGTTGAAAGCTCATTCAACAAAGACTTGACATTCTTCATTTATAATTGTCTTTGTGCATCCCCTGCTAATCTAGACATAGGGAGAGCAAAGCAATATATGAACATCCTCCATCCAGAAGAATTAGCCTGAGGTTTAAGTTCTCTTTTTGAAAAGCAGAAAAAGGTTTTGCTACTTCTCAACAGTGCTTTCGCCTTTCTTCTCTTACTTTTCAAATGCTCATGTATCAAATCAGATCGCTTTTGATGCCCACCTAAGTATTTGCTTCGCCTCCTAAGACCAGTATATCTGTTGTGGTTTCTTGTGTGTCTATGTCTACCACAGTCTCTTTACACGGTACCTCTTTAAAGAAGCAATTTGCATGAGTCATTATTATAAATCTGTGAGCTACACAGTCGTTACTGTATTTTCATTTTATGCTTGTCTCTCTGTGTAGATATTTTACTGTAATCCATTATTTCATAAACTTTGGTCCTTACTTGTGGTGCATCTAACGAAGCCTTTTCACCTTTACTTCCATTCACTTTTTCTTCATTGGTGTTTTCCTAAAATAGCATCATGTTTAATTGTCTCTCCTAGTGATTATTTGGTAATAACAAGTTCCTGTGTCCATATAGTTCGGGCATCAGTATCTGCACAGTTGTTACTTTAGTATGAAATTAAAATTCCAATTGGTGTATTACACAATTTGAAATACGTGATAGGCCAATTTCAATTGGCAGCAGTACACGCACAGAATAGCATTGAGGCCAATGCAGATCCCTTCTTCAGGCTTTTGTTCCTGAGGAATCTCTGTCCCTGTCTGTGTTCTCCCATTGTATTATGAGGGCAGGGGAAGGAGCCATTCCAGAACCTGGAACGTATGATGGGTCTTTGAGAAAAAGTGAAACTAATTTAGGTAAGGCAAAGTCATTGTGGCTGTTTTTAATGGAGATCTTCTTTATTGGCACCTCACTCAACAACAGCCTTATATTACCTGACTCGTTTTGTAAAACCTAAACATTATATTCCTAACATTCTCATCATGGAACAGTATGACGTAGTTTAAAGATACATAACCTCAATCATAATACACCACATTTCCCCCCTCCCTACTAACATTTGAGGAAGAATTACTGTACACAACTAGAAAGGAAAAACCTAACCCTCTCCCTATCAACACAGAAAATAAATCATTGTGAGATTATAACATTAGAACAATATGGCTAAAATACTTAAGTTAACACAGCTTAGTGCATAACAAAATCCTAAATATTAGGTGTTTTATAAGTACTGTACTGCTTCTTGCACACTCAGTCTCAAATAACCAGCGACATGAGTTCCTGAATGTACTCTCACCATACTTTCTTGTATTGTAACCTCCTTCTGACACACTGTTCCGTAAGCTTTCTGTTGTAGAGATGGATGTGATTTCCATCTCACCACCATCCTACTCTTTTTCCAAATTCTCCGATGTTGAGTAATCCACACACTCAGCAGGTGCTTTTATTTTAAATCTCCAACGGAAACTTTGCTGAGCTTAACTTTTCTTCTTTTGTCAAAAATGTTAATTCCATCTGTTGAGTTTCTTCTCTCAAATGCCATGAACTAAATCCATAATTCGCACCTCTTTAATCCAAAGAATCCCCACAGGACTCATCTTTGTACACAGAATACATGCCTTAAACAATTCAAAAATGATTTGACTGTAGACCCATGTGCTGTAGTTTAACATCTAGTTATGGGACTCTGTAATTCCTCTGCCCAATCTAATTCATTTGCTCTTGCTAATTGAATACCTAATTTCAAGGTTTTATTAATTCGTTCCACAGCACCATTTTTCTCTGGGTCATACACTGAGCCTTTTTTGTGAGAAATACAACAATTCTTTAAATAATTCTTAATTGTACTAGAGTAAACTGGAACACCATTATCATGCTATTATTATGCTTTTGGGATTACTTTCACTCTTGGATATATTCTGTAAAAAATGAATAATAGCATTTGAATGTTACTCTAGCAACACAGTAAAAAATAGAGTGGCATGTTCCCTTCTTGTTGGTCCTACAAAATCTATTGCTACTTCCTCTAAAGGATAGTTCAGAAACATGGGCATCTATCTTACCTTCACATTTTTATCATAATTATTGTTTTGTTTGCAATCTCTCACAACATGTTCAATTTCATGATCAAAACCTAGCTACCAATAATCTGAACTAAGCCCTTCCGTAGTTTTTACAATTCCAAAATCCCCTTCAGGAGCCAAATCATTCTGGTGGAACAAGTCTAGAACCTTGATATCCAATACAATAGTTAACAGACAACTCATATCTAATCATTCACCAAGATTTACACACCTCTTTCCAGAATTTGTTTGACAACTTATTCCTGAACAAGCCTTGAGCCAATACTTTTAAGATAACAACATTTTGCATCTCTTTTCTCCATTCCTCTTCTGTGATTGCACCAGACTGCACTATAGAAACATCATCCACTTCATCTATCACTACTTTGTGATTATCAAGCTCTTGCATCTCATTAACCAACCTAGATAAACAGTCATCTGTGGGATTATCATTCTCTGGAATATACTCAACACAAAAACAAAACTAAATTAAATGACCGATCATCGTATTCTGAACAATAGTTCATCCAATCATTACCTCAAAACCCCTCTTTTAATGAGTTATTATTCATACATACTTACTTTGAACTTAATTTCCCAAATCAAATTTCAAAAATGTGTTTAATGCTCAATAAATTACAAGAAGCTCTTTCTCAATCACAGACTAATTGTGCTCTGAACCATGTAATGCAAGCAAAGCACACGCAATTAATGTTTCTTCTCTGTTTCTCTTGCAATAAGACTGTACCAATTCATTTTACACACACATCTGTAATTAATATTGTTTTTTTACCTGGTACATAAGCTTGTAAACATGGAGCTTGTTCCTTCTCATGTTTCACGTGATCAAATTCATTTTGACATTCCTCACTCAATTTTAATTACAACCTCTTTCCCAACAACATACTCATGTTCAAGACTTATCAGCATAATTGAGTATAAATTTGCTGTAATACTCTACCATCCCTAGAAAAGAAGCCACTCTTCTTTGTTACACAGGTCTTTTATACTTATAATGGTGTGACCCAAATATTTCTTTTGACCAACCCCCTCTCCAGTGATACAGTGATAGTTAACTTCCTTTACACCGATAGTTAAACTCCTTTACACCAAATTAGCATTTTTCATATTTTAGAGTCAGCCCAGACTCCATCAAGCTTTTCAAAACTGCTCTCACCAGTTCATGATGTTGTCTCTTAGAGTCTCCGAATACCAACAAATCATCTTGGTAACACCTAAATCCATGTATTCCTTAAAACAAACACACCACAGCTCTCTGAAACATGGCAGCAGCTGAAACTGATCCAGATGGCATGCCCTTGAAGTTAAAGGAACCCGTTGGAGTCCTAAATGACCTGATATCTTGTAAGCTCTTGTGCAATAAGATCTAGAGGTGCAAATTATTTTGCCTCATCGAGTGTCATAACAGTCTCATCAATGTTATGTAGTTGTTACACATTCATCGCGAAGACGTCAGGAGCGAGGAACAAAACGTTTGTGTGCCAGTGGAGAATCTTCCTCGTTGCCCATGTTGTATTCCTCCTGGAGTCATTCAGCCATGCAGGAATTGTATTCTCAGTTGATGGCTTGGTGGGAGGAGATGGTCTGAGAGACAGAACTACAATGCCCATGATTCCTGCTGAACTGGCAGTATAAAAGCGGCTTCCGGTTTCAGCAAGCTGCAGACTATTATTGCCGGATCTCTGAAGCAGAGCTGCTGTGTGATTGTATCGGAGTCTTCTTGTGGGTAAGAGTGCAGTGCACCAATCAAAGTTTGGATTGTTAAAATGGTGGCTGAGTGTAGATTTGCTCTGTAATCATCGCTCAGCTTTGTCTATTCAAGCAAAGCGGACAGTTCCCGTCAAACACTTTTTATGGTGAAGTATTTGCCGGTGTTTTTCCTAAGACAATTCAGGGTTCGATGAGTATTCTTCACCTTGCCCAGATAACTTGTTTGTATCTGAATTCTTTGCTATTTGGGTGAGAGACTGTACCCATGGAAACAGTCATGTGATTAACGGTGTGCCGGCCATACCCCATGAGTAAGGATTTGCCGAAACGCGACGGGGGGTGGCACTCCTTATTGTCACATTCTGGCTGAATAAATTTGATGAACTATGCCTGCAGCTGAGTGCAGCCTTCTTTCTCCATGGGCATTGAGGGAATTAGATTTATGTTTGACGTCGTAGCCCGACACCGGTACAGGACTGCACCACCTTTGCAATGTCAGGACGGTGCCGCCAGGACATTCACGGATGGCCCGTGCTGCCACAGATTTCTGCGTAAAGGGCCTATGTTTTGCTTGTGATTTGGGCAAGATATGGGACTGCATGGTTTGTAATTCATTAAACGTGACCAAAGAGCACCCATTGAAGTGTTTAATAATATGGACTGAGTTTTTTATGCCAACAGATATGTGCCTCTTGGATGTCCATTTGGAGATATAATGATTTTGAGATCGTGAACATTTACCATAATGCATCAATTTTGAGTCTGAGTGGTTGGCCTATCACAAGTGCCTTTGGCATAATTAAAAGGAAACACTCATGTGAAAAACGGTTTGCCGGCTATACCCCATGGGTAAGGATTTGCCAAAATGTGTCGGGGGTGGCACTCCTTGTTGTCACGTTCTGGCTGAATAAATGTGATGAAATATGCCTGCAGCTGAGTGCTGCCTTCTTTCTCCATGGGCATTGGAGGATAATATGTTATGTTTTACAGATCTCCTTCCCTGCTGTTCCCTTCGCTTCCTTCCCTCACTTGATCACCTTAATAATCTACTGATATAGCAATTGGAGTCAAGGCTATCAAGACGTGGACCACTTTGAGCAGTGAGCCAATCAAGAGGGACTCGATTACTGAGACTCAACAATAGTATATACTTTCCTGTTCCTACTTCTCCATTCAAAGATCTTAAATTGACACACAGTCTAATTGCACCACTGGCCTTCCGGAAAGCCACATTTGAAGCAAGCCACTCATTAGCCTCTCTGGGCACATTTCCCTTAGCAGCAGCTTCCAATTCCTGATTCACCTCATCTAGTACACTCAAAGCAATGCAATGCATTTCATTTTAAAAACCACTGGGAACTTATATTTGTTTAGTTGTATACAGTGTCTATACCATTTTAAACATCGCAACGGATTACAGAATAGTTCTTTGAACTCTTCTTCAAATTACATCATATCACACTTAGACACTTCTTATATTTGCACCTGAGGAGTGGTGTTAGAATTAAGGGTGACTCCTAATAGTTTTTGATGTGGTTGTCCACTTATATCATCCCCTCGCTGGCCATATACCTTGCTTTGAACTCTAAACATGAATTGAAATAACCTAACATATTTATGGGAACTCAAACATGTCGTCCAGGATGCACATACATCTTACACAATTAGAGCATGTGTCAAATTTCACCTTGTCATCCACACCATCAAGCTTTACATAGCGACTCAGATTACTCTGTGCCTCATTGTCAATTTGTAACACCATTTCTTAATTAATTTCCGACAATTCTTTGCATTCTTTGCGTGTACTTCTCGTGTTCTTTAAACTACAATAGTAAAGACCTTTCCTATCACTCTTATTGCAAACCACATTTAATGATGGACTGTCTTTTGCTTTAGCTTTATATCACCCGTGGATAAATGTTCCCTTTTACTACACAGATTCATGCCTAACAGTCTTCCACACATGTACGCTTAAGTTCTTTGCCTCTACATTTAGCAGTACCAATTACTTCATCTAACATGGTTTTATCTTTTAACCAGAATTTTTAATTTATTGTCTCACTATTGCATTGTAAGACATAGTGATTTCACCATCCACCACCCATTTGGCTGCCTCACCACTCTCGGGGGTTGCCAGTCACCTCTGGCTGGCTCCCTGGAGCATTCTGACATGTCATAACCCTTCCACATGACCAAATATTGAAATTGCCCATGTTGTGCCCTGGAATCCAGAATGGACTATTTCTCATATTCATGTGATCCATCTACTATGGTGGGAGAAGGAGCATCTTGCCCAGAAGACCCAGCAGGCTTCACAAGAGAGACATGTACTACTGGATGAATTTACCAGCTGTCTGATAATTTCAGGTACTGCCAAGCTATTCCCAGAACCGTAAAGAGGCATCAATATTTAGGGGACAATTTTAAGTGAATGCTTAGTTTTGAAAATAATGTAGTCAAGCGTCACACTTTGTATATTAAGTTTTGGGGTTCCTATTGCTATCTTTTGAATACTGAGGTGTGTGTTAATAGATTGTCTAATGTCCTCTATGTGAATTGAATGCTGTGATTAGGAGGGTACCTGAGAGGAAGCTATACTATGCCAGAAGATGTGTGAATGACACCGAAAAATGCAATTGAAAGGAGAAGTATCCAACATACTCTACTATAAATTATAGATACATCCTGTAAGGGGAAATCCCCTTGCTCAACTCTTTAAAAACCTCTTTGGTGCTGTTCGATAGTCCAATTTAACCTCTACATTTGCCAAACTGATTGCTAATTGTGACTAGATAATTAAAAATGTGCAGTTCTAATTTGTTTCATTAATTCAGTTCAATACTGTGCCTCTACATAAGAGCCACAATCGGTGACAATTGTAACAGAAGGTTCAAAAATATTTTAACCAGTTCCAAAAGTGTCGGTAATTTTATAAGGTGATATGAGATGGCCCAGCTTACTGAAATAATCCACCCCACCACCAATAAGGTGCCGTAACTATGGAAGTCGGGAATCCTTTGGCTGCTGTGGTATCAATAGGGGTTGTAATTATCCCGCTGGTCTGGTAATGAGATCTTTCAGCCTGATGACAGATGGTATATTGTGGGGAACATTTATTTACAGACTGAGCAAGTCTTGGCCACCAAAAATAATGGCCCATTAAGTCCTTCATCTTCCGTTGTCCAGAATGCCCATCGGCTGAAGCATGATGACACCAACCAATAACCTGACCTTGCTGATACTTGTCCGGAATGTAGAGAGCATTCTGGTGGAAGCAGAGAGATCATTCTCTGCTTTGATTTTCTGGATCTTCATTTATAATTGTAGCCTGATCCATTCCTTGATGGCACTGATAAGGTTTATTGAGAAAAACATCCAGAACTTGTTATGTCATAGGGGCAATAGTGAGACTGCTGGAAGGAGTTACATTCTTACAGTCTCCTTCAACAGGGCAAAATAGCATGTCTGCCTTCTCATTACAGATTCCAGGTGTATAAGTGGTCTTGTAATGGAAGCTGGGCTGGAGTAGAATAATTGCAACCGGGCACAGCATGCTTCATGGATACGAAGTATAATAAAGACTTCTCTATCTATCCATACCATAATTTCATGACATGCTTATTTGAAATGGGCACTAATATGCAAAAGCGACCTTTGTAGCTGTTAGTTCTTGATCATAAACAATCTAATTTCTTTCCATGCTAGACAGGGGTGTATAGTAGAACACAACAGGAAACATCCTTTACCCTGCATTTTTTACTCCGCATGTCTTTAACCCGCATTTTTTACTCCGCGAAAACTTTTACAATGCATGTTTTTACACCGCAAACTGTTACAACGCATTCCTCAAAGTAACACTCCCCTGGAGTTAGAATAGTAATTTCGTTGTAATGGGGAATGCGTTGTAACGGAGTGCATTGTAAAGCCCTGCATTGTAAAAGGTTATGCAGAGTAAAACTGCAGGGTAAAAGCATGCAGGGTAAATGCATGTGGGGTAAAGTCATGCAACCGAGCACAATAGGATGAAGAGCTTCAATTTGTGGGTGCTTTTCAGATTACACTGCTCCAGTAACAGCAGATAATGTATCAGCTTCCACGGTGAAAGGTAAATGGACATGAGCCTGTCTGAAGATAGGTGCATATGTAAAGGCGGCTTTCATAGTCATGACCCTTCTGCTGTGAGGACGAAACATTCATGTCCTCCAAAGTACTTTCCTAGTACAGAGGACATGAACATCTCATCCTCTGCACACCTGGGAGTTTCAACTCTGGAAGTACATCCTAATTGTCCAGATTTGACCAAAGAAACAGAAAATGGAGTAGAGGGTCAATTGGGATTGTAAAGGCTTCAATCAGCTCTTAAGATCAAGAGCCACCTAGTAAAGTGGTAATAATAGAAAATGAAAGAAGGACTAGTAAGCGGTACGTGGACTTAAAAGGTGAGCATGAATTGACTCATAGTAATGACAATAAGAACATGGACGAGCATCATTTTGTAATTCATCATAGTAAAACGAAATTAAACAAATTACGACAGGTTAAAATGCCTTGGTGCAAACGAGATGTTGGATAGAAACAAATTACTTTCCAGGGAACCACCTAGATCATTTCCAATAGTTAATAAAAAATAACAGTGGAATTGAAGCCAAGCCTATCTCCAAGCCTGAGCAAACAAACAAGCTAAGCGACAATCAGGTTGACGTCAGAGGCGATAATTCAACCACAGAGGTTAAGGAACCTTTGTTAAGGACATGAAGTAAGGACAAAGAACTAAAAAAGGTTGTCAGATGTTACCAGTCAATAGTGATAGAATAAAGTTAACCAAGGTGCGTGAAGTTCCTTCTTGGGTTCCAGAATTAATTTATGAAATGGCTCAGCAATTTGCCTCAAAGAACAACCACCCAACATAATAAAAGGCATACATCAGCCATTGACTCACCCACTATCTCTGTAACTCAATTATAGATACATTGGCCAGCAAACTGAGCAGTGAGGAGATTGATGAGGAACAGTCCTCAAGATCCAGAGGTAAAATTATCGTCTGCTAGGAAAGAATGGGTAGACTCAGACCTTCCAATTAGATGTTATCATTTCATACATTTCTGCGGGAACTCATAATGCTCTCAATCAGCAAAATTTGAGACATTTAATCTATTTCCATGATCATACTTTAGAATCAAGTGCCACAGAACACATCCAATTTAAACTGGTATGACGACTGGGAGGGAAGTTACCAGAGTGACCTAGACTAGGGAGGTAATTGTCATTAAAATATACCTCCTTAAAAAGTCACTGGAAAATCAAGTGGTCCTACAATAAAAGGTAAGGTGGTCACAATATCTTAAGATGCCTAGTTTTAATTATGAAACACAAAATTCGAACAGTTCCAAAATTCGGAGTCTATTAAAGATACGAGATGAAGTGAGTCTGGAGAATAAAGTAAATGTTAATTTGATAATTATTTTGAATACTAAAATACCAAGATAAAGAATTGGAACAATTACCTTGGAAGAGGAATTTAGTCACACTAATGCATTGTTGGCTAGCGGTTGGTCCTCTATAATGCAGGAAGAAAATCATTGCTCCTAATGAAAATTTGGTTTCAGATATCTTTGCCTGAGGACCCTATCTTGGAACACAGCTGGTTCACCCAGACAACTGTTGTAAGAAAATGCCCTTTTTGCATGATCACCACAATTTTTTTAATTGATGATAATGATGTTTGGGCTCGGTACACTAGCAGCCAGCTAACCATGCCCCAGAGCATGTTCATTGACCCGTAAAAACATGTTGATTTTGTTAAAAAACCTGACTAGCACAGTTAAATTATCTATAAGTCCCTAGCATATGGCATCCGTGTACACAGGGACTGTAAGTGAGATGTCACAAGTGGACTGCAGCACTTGTGCCACCACTAAAGTGCCCACATACATCATAACTCTAGGCCTGCAACAGAAGCCTAGCAGAGCAGTTTTAAAACTGCCAATTCAACTTGGCAGAATAACCCATTTGCCAGGCCTACAACTTCCTTTTCAATAACTCACCTCTAAAGTAGGCGCTATATGCCAATAGGGCTGGGTGCATAATGATTTAAAAGTAGGACGTGTAGTAAGGTTTTATATGTCCTGACAGTGAAAAATCTCAGAAGTCGGTTTTTTTCAGGGCAAGGCTGGTTCTTACAAAGAAAAGCACTGGGTTACGTTATAACACCTTACAATGCATAGCTTCATTTTGGGATTAGATAGAATTATTCCAGGACCTGAGAATGGGGGGCTTAAGAACTATGACAGTTGTGTCATTTTGTTTTAGAGGTTCTCTTATCATTCAATAAGTAGGGTCACTGAATGTATGTGTTTAGGAGAGCAGCTGTTCCTGCTTCCACAGCCTCCCTATTTTGAGCATGTGTGCTACTAGCCTCGTTGTCCTTATCTGTAAGGCTTTAATGGTTGTTGATTCCACCAATTCCCTTTTAATGTGCCCTCATCTGAAGCTTGTGCCCATAACTACCGGAAAGGTAACTAACAGCCGTTATTGTCTGTGAATGTCTTCTCAGTATCCATACCTTCTTGTCACTACCTCCTTGCATTATTTTCTTTCTCTCTCTCTCTCCCTCTCTCTCTCTCTCTCTCTCTGTCTCTCTCTCTCTCTCTGTCTCAAGTCTTCTCCGTTCTCCTATTGTAACCTCCGTTCAGAGTTGCATGTACGGTTCCTCTCATTCAGACCTTCATCTTGACTCCATCTCAATCTGAGCATGTCTGAAGCTTGCACTGATGTTCTCTCTTCTTCCCGTCTCTCTTTCACTGCCCTGGTTCACTATCTAATTTTCTATGTCCCCTCACACTTTTATCTCATTGCCTCTCTCTGCCTCCATCCACCTCTTTGGTCCTACATCTAGTCATGACCTCTGCTCATTTCTCCTTCCCTCTTATCTGCAACCCTGTATCCCCACTTGTACCCCTCCCTCTTCTCTGTTGCTCTCTCGTCACATTTCCTCTCTAACTCTTTTCTTCATTCACTTTTCTCTTTGTTTTCTTTTCTCTCTCGCCCTCTCCACCTTTCACTTCATCACTATGACACTACATGATTAACCAAAAAATATAATAAACATGAAAATGTGCAGTGAGGTTCAGTCGTATGCTAATCTGTGGATGATTTATGGTATGAATGATAATTAAAATAATAAACAATATTTTTAAACAAGCCATTGCTTCTGCTATCCAGTTGCAATACAATATCTGCAACCAATATGTTTTGAAGACCAAAGAAACATTTGCATTCATTGCTGTGTGTATTTTTAGCAAGCATGAGACGAGGACTAATAAATAACGCTGGCCTAAAATAGGATTAAAAGACAATGGAAGAAAGTCTCCAGGTTTTGATTAATATACTCTAAAGCTCAATAAACAAATTGTGTTTTTTATTATGCATGGTCAACCGCCACTTGTACGCTAGAGCGTAATCTGGCTTGCATATAGTAAACATGTTTAAAATAAAATGTTGAAAGTACTTTCGTGTTTTATTATTTCTATTTAAGAATATCTTCATCACACCCAATGTGTCCCGTGAGATGGAAAGCTTAGCTTTGGAACAAAGTAATCAAAAGTGCCCAAAACTTTGTCTAATGTGATATTATTTTATTTCAGGTTTATTAAGTCGTTCTGCTACTCTGCACATTGGAGCCTTTTTAGGTCTTGGTTTCGACAGCTCAGCTGTCAAACAGGCTTATTGCTATAAATATAATGAGAACGGGCTTTGGGTCTACCGTTTTAAACATTGGCTTTCATCAACCAGCCTCTTTCAGCCATTGGCTTGAGACGTCATCAATCACTGCTTGGCTCAGCCCAATAGACTATTCACCTCTCAACTAATGCTAGTGGGTGTTTGATGCATCACTGCCTCCGTTGTAGCTTTAGCGTTGCAGCAGTAACAGTACTATTTTACATGTAAAAAGTACACTCAATCACTTTTTGTCACATCTGGGGGCTTATTAACAAAGGTGGCGATATGAAATTATCGCCGCTTTTGCGTCTGTTTTCGGGCGAAAAGCGGCGAGTATTTCATCGCCTTATCAGCAAAGACACGCTATCGCGTGTCTTGCTGACTTCGCGCCCGTTTCCAGCACGCCTAACTTTGCATCGCTAATGAGATGCAAAGTAGGCGTGGCTGTGAAACCAACCAGGGAAAATATCGCGAAGGCAGCTTTGCGATATTAACAAGGAAGGGTAGCGATTTTTTACATCGCGTTAAGTATGCCTTAACGCAGGAATTTAACGTCTGTTGAATTCCTGACTAAGGCATACTTAACATGGGGGGGTGGATTCTGTGGCTAAGACCACAGGCCCTATCATCTAGGATATCGCTGTTTTCCACCATGGAAAACGGCGATATCGCTGTTTTCCACCATGGAAAACGGCGATATCCACACTATCTCTGGAATTTTTATCGCCTCGGCGATGCGCATTGTTAATAACGCGCTAACCGGCCGATAAATTCCAGAGACAGCCGGCAATAAATATACAAGCGCTAAGCGCGCTTTGCGATATTTATCGCTGGCCATTGTTAATATGCCCCTTAGTGCTGTAGCTCATACATGCATTGTGTACAGAAAGCAATCTTTTTTTTCTTCTATTTTTTACTGCAGCAGAGACTCTTGAATGTTTTTGCCATGACTTGATGTGAGCCTCACCCTAACACGTCCTCCGGATAATTTTTTCGTTATTACATCAGATGGTCCTTTTTGGGGTCAAACCGTGCAGAAGTTATGAACAAAGGCACTTAATTGAAGTACTGCCTCCTTTGCTTTCTGGTCTGGTTACTATGCTCTGCTATATTTAATTATATTAATGATCTAAATCAATATATCATAGCCCTCATTTGTGACAGATGAATAACATGCACAGAGTTCTCTATGTATACCTTCTATTTTGCCTTCTATTATTGGTGGGTGTGGTACTGCGGCGGTTTCCTGCTCATCTTCTCTGACTGTTTTCAATTGCGGTTCACCAGTTCGAATCCCGGCTGGGGAGTTTCCTTCAGTAAACTATCTACTTAAAAGAAAAATTAGAGTAGATGGTCAGGTTATTAATGAGTCTGAAGACTATGGAGTTTCGTTTTCAAATGCTGTACCCTTGTTCTATTCTACTTGTCTCCCGTGTCCCCAATCCTTTTGAGGGACTAATCGGAGCTCAGTGGCTGCTGCAGGGCTCATCGGTTTATGCTGTCTGCTGAATCTTGAAGATGTTTGGAGAGGAATCGGCGCGTCTTTCTGTACTTAGCGTGGAAGTAGAAAAGCAAGGATGCAGGGGATAAACGGTATCAAAGCCAGGCCAGATAGGATGGGCAAGCAGGTTATTTCTACTGCTCCACCCATTTGATAAAAAGGTGCCACCTTTCATGTATGATTTTGAGTGGCAGCTGGAGTAATGGAGCAGGCACACTCACTTCCCTCATTCACAAGCATACATAGTCACATCCCTTCATTCACAAGTACACACACATACTCAAACCGACCCATCCACAAGCGCACACACTAACACCCATCCACCAACAATCCCACATATACTCACACCCGCCCACCCTCTCACACCCATCCATTCACAAGCACACACACATACTCACACTTACCCAGCCATCAGGACACTCTCCGATCCATCCATTCGCTGGCCCAGGCAATACTCGCACCCACCCATTCAGAACCACAATCACCCTGCAGCCCCCTCAGAGACACCTGCTGGTAAGACAGGTGCTTTTTTACTCCTTCTTTTAATCTAGCCTTAACCCAGGTCTGACTGTTTGCAAAATATAACATAATGTAACATCGGTTGCTTTGTGTGTTTCTGGTGCCTCTCACTGGTCCATTTAGACTCTGCTCCTAGTAGCTGTGTGCTCTCTTGTTGCTCACAGAACCCAGTTTTGCTTGCTGAAGTTTGCAAGAGCCACTTCCCTTCTCTTTACAGCTTGTTTTTTCTATCTTCTACTGTGCCCCCTTTCTCTCCTCTGCTTTTCTTCTCACTCCCCAACCATTTACTGGTATACTGTTCCCTTTCTTTGCTCTGCTTTCCACCTTTGCAGCGTCTGTTTCTTTCTGCTCTCCTCTCTGCTCTGCTCTGCTTTTCTTCTCCAATCCCCTGTGTGGTCCTGAGTGCTTTGATTTCTCCCCTGCTCTCTCTGCTCTCTTACCTCTCCTCTACCAGAGTATGTTTATCAGCCCGATAGGCGTGTTCTTCTCTGACTACAATCAAAGTTCCACTGAGTCAAGCAGACGGAAGGGATAGCAGTTTTAGATTAGCCTTTTGTGAAAACGTTTGCTTATGTTAACAGTTAAAGTTTGGGAATTTTCTGCTATTCTGCTTGCTTGCCGTTTTCAAATTTTTACTCCTGCAAGACCCAGTCTTCCTGCCTTTCCCCTCTCCCCACCAATTCTCCATTCCCATCTCCCTACCAGCTCTCCCAGGCACAAGTTTTGGATAAGAAATCTGAACACAACCTCTTCCAGCTGAACTCAGTTGGTAAGTGCCGGGCAACCACTAGGCTAGGCCGGCAGGTGAGCCAGAGAGGCTGAGAGAGGGACACATACTTATTACCAACCTATACAAGCACTCTTCCCAGGATGTCGCAGCAACGGCACTAAGGCAAAGGGCAGAGAGGACAGGGGGGTCTTCCTGGTATGGACATAGGATCAGGAATGCTGCCCGTTTTTCTACCTATACAAATTAATCACTACACCTTTACAACTAGTATCTCTCAAAAACACACACTTACCACTACCAGCAAACAAGGTCACTCCAAACAAACCTCACACATCGACCACTAAGCACCTCTAAAAAAACATCCCTACACCGTTCTACCCCTATATCAACACAAGAGCCCACTTGAAACATACCCCACACCTCTATGCGAAACACCAATCTAAAATGCATATCCCTGCTATACCAGTATTTCCTACTGTAGATATCCATACTCTCCTCAGTCTCACACACCCTCTCACTTCTCTCCCTAAATCCTTCTACTACCATTTCTCATCTCCAAATAGTACCCCTGCCAGTCCTCTCATCCCGCTTTTCAACCCGCTATCATCCCCTCCCCCTCACAATCCTTGATCCGAAGACCATGACAACACTCTTTGCTACACCCTTCTCCAACAATAAGCATATCTCTTCCCCTTGCTCATCCTACAACTACCCCTCTTTTCCCCTTGTCTACCCCATCTCACACCTAGACTCCCCTTTAACACCCAAATCCAACCCCCTCCCTTTAATATCCACACCACTGAACTCCTTTAAATTTGAATCCTAATTTCAAATCACTATGCCAATATTAGTCATTATTACCCCAAAGAAAACAAACTTTAGAAACCACACAATCATTCTCTGTAAAACATCTATGAAATGCCCAACCCTACCCTATCCCACAATACCAACACACATCCACTGTGCACTTAGTGCCAACACAAATAACTCAAATTCTCACCCATCTCTACCCCACAGTTTCAAAGCAGTAAAAACACCAACCACTCAGTCCACAAAAAATAACATGAATTACTCACCTGCCTATCATCCATTGCAGAATTCAGAGCCATAAAAATCAGACCCTTATGCTCCACCACCTCTCATTCATATCCTTCCACATTCAATATAGACAAAAGAATACTACTCCACACCACTCTTCATAACTTTGCAAACCCTTTTCTACCATACAACAATGTAACTATTCAAAGACAACTGCACAGCACTGTCTGTCTTCTCAGATAACCAGTCTACTCATCACCCATCCATGTATACCCTATAAAATGGCCCGTCTAACGAGAATAATGACACCCAAACCAACTCAATTAGTTTCAGTCCAGCTACAGGTAACAATATCAACTACAGCCTCCAAGGACAATACTTACTTCCCCACAGCACAAAATCACACCACCTCATTTAAACTTCTTACTAGTAAATGGTTGTGCTATGTCCAAAAACAAGTATTAAATCTTCAACATATTGATAGACACAAAACATGACTTACTATTTATAACTGATTCATTGCGGGGGAGGACAGCACTCCACTGGTGCATGAAAACTGCTCTGCCACTCAATCGAAGCATTACAGAAAATCACATAGAAAAAAAGAAGATGGGTTAGGCGTTATATATTTAAGGAAACTACAACTCTCTCCTGAGGATGCTCCCTTACAGGTTGGTGAGGCCCTCGTTGTCGGATGCAACCCTACCCCAAACTTTACCCATAACTTCTCCTTCTTTGGAGACCACCACCTACCAATGGAAAGTACCCATATTCCTTTACAGACAGATTCAAACCTTCACCAAATATTCAAACCTATGTATCGTTGATGACCTGAACATGTGGTTTGACAAACCTAATATGCCCCACTGCAGAACAATCCTCAGAGGCCTAGACATACTTAACTTACAACAGCTCATTCCCAAACCCACACAAAGTGAAGGACGCACCTTAGATGTAATTTTGGGCAACCCAGATCTAGTTGCCTTTCAAAGGATTACACTGGTCATGTGGTCAGACTACCACCTGGTTGCCTTCCAACACAAAACACCACAACTCACCCCAGCAGAACTCAGCTTACCCACAACCACATATCGACCTTAGAACAAACTGAATTAGGAGGACTGAGAAACTCAACTCCGATCTGGACATAATAAACTCATTTAAAAAACTCTATGGATGGTCCCATGAAGCTTTGATAAATTAATACAACAGAACAAAAATCGAATAATAACAAGAGAAAAAAGCCCCTTGGATGAATGCACATTTAAAAAGATAAAATAAC
The DNA here is from genome assembly GCF_964204655.1 of Triturus cristatus. Taxonomy (NCBI): domain Eukaryota; kingdom Metazoa; phylum Chordata; class Amphibia; order Caudata; family Salamandridae; genus Triturus; species Triturus cristatus. The sequence continues at coordinate 1,581,981,729 of NC_140590.1, forward strand.
AAACCACTAAGCTTCAATGGACCTTGCTCAAAACAAGCAATCCTCAAGAAAAGAAACGCCTACATCAACATAAGATTGTACAATTTATCAATCAACAATGTTAAAAAGCTACTGCTCAAGTAGAATCCAAACACACAAGGCCACAATCAAGAATTTTTAAAATACTGACAGAATGTCCGAATTCGAAATGCAAAAAAAGAACCCATCCCATTTTGCAAGAATTTTGTGTCAAACTGGCAACTCATTACACAACCAAAACAAACATGTTGGATTCATACTTAACGTGCAAGAAACAAAAGACCCTCACCCACTTCCAACAAACCCCTGCAAAGGAAAGTTAACACAGAATCTTCCCTCCTTCAAAGAACCACCAATTGAATTTCAGGACCTTGTCAAAGCTTTCAGGCCAGCCAGTGGCCTTTCTTATCCTTGTTGCCCACAAGTCATCCAAAACATTCTTCGAACAACTTCAGCAGCCGTCCCAGTGAGAGCACTGATCAAAAACCCCTTAACAACAGGAGTTTTTTCCAAAGGCATACATACACACATTATTAAAGAAAACAAACCTGGACCCTTAAGACCCTTGCAATAACAGACCAATAGCAAACGGACCATTCCCAGGCAAAATTAATGAAATAGAAGCTTTGGATCAGATGTCACACTTCACTGAATAAAACTCCCTACTTTCCGGCTTCCAAATTGGATTCTGTCCAGGGAAAGGTACTAAATCAGCTAAAATCTCTATTTGGGATGGACTTAAAACATAGTAGACCTGAATGGGGTTGCTTTGCTACTTCTCTTGGCGCATTCAGCTGCCTATGACACAGTCGATCATAACACACTATTCTTAAGACTTAGGGAAGCTGGCATAGAGGGTACCGCTAGTTCTTGGATCTCATCTTACCAACACGATAAAACAAACGTGATCCATGCTTTTCCTATCTTGTCAAAACCAACAACATAAATGTAGGAGTCTCTCAAAACTCTATCATCTCCTGCTTTTCCCACAGCAATATGAAATCCCTACCTTAACAAATCAATGTTTTTGAGGTTTCAGGTGATGCCACGAGCACAAGGTAAGAGGTTTTTCGTTCTTTTAAATGTAAGTTTACCTCGTCGTTGTCTGTCGACTCCCCCCCTCCTACCCCACCACTCTTACCTGCACGGGCCGTGCCTGTTGAGTTTACCTGCTATAACTACACAGATGTAAACAGATACTTCCAAAATTGGAAAGGACATGAGAAACTCAAAAATCTTTAGTTACCTTCAGGTGGTTGACCAGTGGATGGCATGCAGCCATCTCACATTGAACATCTCCAAAACTAAGATACTAATCTGTGGCGACTGGAAACTTAATGACCCTCTCTGCACCTGGCCTTTCAATCTAAGATCACCACGAAAAATATCCAAGTTTTCACAGGGGTATGAAACCGCAGATTTAGCATAGGCTCCAATCTGCAATGAATGCCTAGGTAGATAAGATATCCAGATCAGACTTTCTTATCATGAAAATGTTATAATGCAACTTCTCAAACCTAAGATTCGCCCACAAGGTCCAAGGAACAATCTCTCATGTTCTATCAAAACTAGATTACGATTATGTTTTATGTCATGGCTCACCTTTATCAACCAGAGGATTCAAAACTCCGCTGTCAGCCTACTTCTAAATTCAAACCCCCAAGCCAATATCTCCCCTGCTTTTAAGGCCCTCCATTGGTTACCAGTTTCCGGAAGGTCGTCCTTCAAACTGCTTCGTATCACCCACAAGGCAACAAATGGAACTTACAACCTTTCATCGGGAAGAAAATCTCGAAATACATCCAACACAGGACCTCACACTCTGACTTGCACCCAGTAAAAAAATAAAAAACATGGGTGGAACATCTTTCTCTGAGCAAGCAGCTAAACTACTGAATACATTAACCCTAAAAATAAGGTCTACTAAAAACCATTTTAGCTTCAAAAGACTAGTCAAGAGCTGCCTCTTCCCTACATGATCATAATACTCACAACACACCAATCTACAGCAATAGAATGAACAAAAAATGAAAAATATATATAAATGCGGAGATATCGCCCGGAAACTGAAATCCCAGCTACCCGGTTTCTCTCCACATATATCGGCCACATTCACAATCAACCCCTTAGACTTTTATAACCCCCCCCCCCCCAGACTTTTATAACTAAGCTTAATGTTAATGTGTTGCAATATCCACAGAAGTAACTCTCTACTGGGCATAACGCTCTAAAGTTGTATAGCCTAAACTCACTTCCTTATTACATTGTAAATACATTATTAAAATTAATTTAAAATGAAATACTTTCAGGAATCACCGTTTATCCACATTGTTTAAAATAAAAATAAAATTCATTCTCTCCTTCTGTGAATCACCTTCCCCTCTGCTCAGTCGGAAGAAAACAATGATTTCTGTTTCATGCATTTTGCTTGGCATTTGCGGGTTTATTTTTGTTTCAGTCTAAATCCTGCTCAGTGACTCTTCCCTGCTCTTAGATTATAAACCTTAGGCTTTTCCACCAATTGTGTGACCCTGAATGCAACAGGGTTGGATCAGTGTGTGTGTGTCATTAACTTTCAGGCACGCTTTCCCTCTTTAGCGTGACCTTTGAAAGGTTTTCAAGGTTCTCTTCCTGCCTGTCAAATGGCTTCTGAGCAGCACCACGAGCACTCACCTCCTTGCAGGGAATGCGCTTGCTTCTCCAGGATACCGTGGGGGATTTAAGCTGAAAGGTTGTTTCAGCACATATCGCGCACGCTTCTGCGAACCTGGCAGAGTGGGCCCGGAAAAATCCCACTTTGGTCGAAGACATCCATGGATTTTTTTCACTGATGTCACATAAAATTGGACATTTGCCTCACCTTGGCAGTTGTTTGTTTTTAAGTGCTCCAGGCAAAAACACCAGTGACTTCTGTTACCATGCAGTGGCGGCTCCTTCGCTAAGGCGGAGAAGCGGTGCCCTACTGCTCTATGAGAAATAGTTAAAGAAAACTAAAATGATAATAACCAGTGTTATTATCATTTTAGTTTTCCTTTCCTGGTGCGGGGTGGGCTGGACTGCCAGAGCAGGGCAGGGCAGGGTAGGAGTGGTTTGGCCACTCCAAGGTGCGCAATCACGTTTTGACCGACCCTCTCTGGCCGGTCAAACTGTCATGCGTACTTTGCACGTTCTGCATCCAGACTGCATTACAGTCTGGGTGCAGAACATACCCCGCACTCCCATTCCCTGCCTGAGTGCCAATCCACAGCACTCAGACCAATCACAGCACTGCATTGCAGCATTGTGATTGTCAAGGGGAGTCAGTAGCCTGGGTGCTTCCTGTTCCTGCTTCCTGGAGCGAGAGGCGGCGGCGAGCAGACTGGGAGGCAGCAGTGTTTTGGTTTTTTGCATTTACAACCCTCCCCATCGCCCCACCTGCCCCCCCCAGTAAATAGCGGCCGCCACTGTAACCATGTGCTTTATAGCCTTGATTCTGAGAACAAACAGTGACTGCTGTGTACCGTTTAACCTAAAAGAGCTCATGGGCCAGAGTTGCGCAGCGGCGGATGCGCATTGTGGAGACCGGGACCTTGTACTGAATTAAAGAAAAAAAGTGATGTCCCCTCCGCAGGCACAAAACTCACATGTGTTAGGGAGAGCAGTGATAGGCGTAGATAGTGATTTAAAACCACTGGTTTGTCGTTTCATGCAGGAAGTGGCAACATCTGTTTTTTTATTTCTAGCCAGACTACTGTAACTATAACTCGCGCCTTCCACATCCACAGCTTATACCCTATCATATTACATCACTTGTAGCCTGTTTATACATCACTTGTAGCATGTTTATAGAGTGTCATAGAGTGGCATGTCATAGTATTGATAAGAATACTCATGACATCTGAAATTACATAATTTATGTGAAGACTGTGCATGAGAGAGGGTCGAGTTAGTTAATGTAGTCAGGCTAGTGGGTTCACAACACCCTGTATGGGAGTCTGCAAGTTATAGTAAGTTTTGGGTAGAGCGCAAATTATAACTTTAAGTTATAACCATAACTTTTACATTTATAATATTTGTGTAGTTTAAGTTTGTTATGTATAGAAATAATAAATAATAAAGTTTTCCTAACTGTAACTAATATTTTGTCATTGAATTTCAATTAAAAGAAAAATGTGTTTCAGATCATGGAGTGAAGTGTAGTTGAGGGGAGTGTTGTTGAGTGGAGTATCGTAGAGTACAGTGGAGGAGAGTGTTGCAGAGTTTTCTGTCGTAGAGTGTTGTGGTGTTCAGTGTCATGACGTAGAGTGCAGTGGCATAGAGTGGAGTGACATAGAGTGGGGTAGCGTACCGTAGAGGGGCATAGAGTCGAGTGGCCTAGAGTGGAGTGGCGTAGGCTAGAGTGCCATAGAGTGGAGTGGTGTACAGTGGAGTGGCATGGCGTGTCGCAGAGTTTAGTGGTGCGTCATAGAGTGGAGTGGTGTTTTGTGCAGTGGAGTGGCATGAATAATTGTAAACTGGAATGCAGTGTTGTAGAGTGGATTGGCGTGTCATAGAGTGGACTGGTGAGTCATAGAGTGGGGTGGTTTGTATCAGAGTTTCATACAGTGTAGTAGAGTGGTGTAAAGTGGAGGGTTATGGAGTGGAGTAGAGCATTGTAGAGTGGTGTGGCATAAAGTGGAGTGGTGTGTTATAGAGTAGAGTGGAGTGGTGTGTCATGGAGTGACATACTGTAGAGTGTCTTAGAGTTGAAGGGCTTAGAGTTTAGTGGCATAGAGTGGAGTGTCTGTAGTATGATGCAGTGCAATGTTTTAGTCTGGAGTGGCATGTCATGCAATGGAGTTGCATCTCATAGAATGGAGTGGCTTGGAGTGTCATACAATGCAGTAGAATGTTGTAGAGTGGAGTGACATGTCATAGAGTGGAGTGGCATGTCATAGAGTAGAATGGTGTGTCATGTAGTGGAGTTGCATGTCATGTAGTAGGGCCATGTAGGAGGGAGGAGTAGCATGTCATAGAGTTCAATACAGTGGTGTAGAGTGGAGGGGCATAGAGTGCAGTAGGGTGTTGTACACTGGAGTGGTATAAAGTAGCGTGGCATGAAATAGAGTAGAGTGGAGTGTCGTGTCATAGAGTTACGTGTTGGTATGGTGAAGTGGTGTAGAGTGGACTGCCATGGAGCGGACTGGCCGTATGTCATTATGTGGCCTGTCATAGAGTGTCTTCGAATGGAGGGGCATAGAGTGGTTTGGCATAGAGTGGAATGGCACGTTGTAGAGTGGACTTGCATGTTGTAGAGTGGAGTGGCATCTCATAGAGCGAAGTGGCGTGTCACAGAGTGAAATGGCATGGAGTGTTGCAGAGTGGAGTGGCGTGTCATGGAGTGGAGCGGCATGTCATAAAGTGAAGCATAGTGGTGTGTCGGAGAGTGGAGCACAGTGGCGTGGAAGGCATAGATTGGAGTAAAGTGTTCTAGTGTGGAGGGGAGTGGAGTGGAGTAGCATGTCATACAGTGGCATGTCGTAGAGTGTCTTAGAGTGAAGTGGCATAGAGCGGAGCGGCATGTTGTAGAGTAGAGTGGCATGACATACAGTGCAGTGGCCTGGAGTGGACTGTCATGGAGTGTCATGGAGTGGCGTGTGTTAGAGTAGAGTAGCATGTTGTAGAGTGTCTTTTGTCATATAATTTTTTATTTTTTATTTTAATAGGTATCATGGAGTGGCGTGTAGTAGAGTAGAGTGCAGTGGCATGTCATAGAGTGCAGTGGCATATCGTACATGGAGTGGTGTGGTGTGACAGAGTGGAGTGGCGTAGAGTGGAGTGGCATGGCGTAGAGTGAACTGACATGTTGTCGTGCGTCAGAGTAGATTGGAGTGGCTTCTCGTTGAGGGCCCTTTGTCATAAATTCTTTTTTTTTCTTTCAGTAGGTACCGTGGTACTTCCTAAATAGTTTTGAGGAAGTACGCTGTACTCTGTAAACATTAAAAAAATTATATACAACAATAAAACTAGGGGGGAGGAGCCTAGCGTGAAACCAAGATGGCCGCGTAGGCTTACGGCTCTCGAGGGCCTCCGCAACCTCCCACGTCTATCCTGACCTAATCCTGGTTTACTTGACGGGCTTTTGCAGATGAACTTGCGCTGAGGTGCCACCCGTTTTCCAAATTCGGATCGGATGCCGGGACCCGGAATGGTTGCACTCCGAAGTTTGCGGCCTGCTCTTGCCTTGGTCCCGATCTCGAGCTGGTGAAGTGCCCGGGTACGAAGTGAACAACAGCGGCTGGCTGGGCTTGACCTGCCACGGACCCCGCACTTTCACTTTCGTTTTCAAGCTCGCTCTCTGATATCGGCCGAGAGACTCTGGTGTTTCGGAGGGGCGCGGGCAGCGAAGTGTCTGGCCTGACTCTCGGATTATACGTGGGCCGACTGTCGGCGACGGCTGTGCTCAATTGGATTAGCTACTTGTCCCCCCCTTTTTTTCCTGCTGCGGGCGGGTGCCGGCCTTAGTGGCCTCCGGACGATGACGGCGAGACTAGACGGAGACAAGTCGAAACCCAAGTCAACCCGGAGGGGTGCCTATACCCAGGTCAATAACATGGATCGATATGCGCAGGCAAGGGGATCCCCTGGTGGCTCGCATAAATCGCCTGAGAGGTCTAAGGAGGTCTCCAGCCCATCGTCGGAATTGACCCTGCTGGACGTCATGGGCGCCATTGAGGAGATGAAGACCGCTGTGGGTCAGCAGTTTGATACCCTTGCTCAAAAACTAGACGCGGTCCTGATCGATGTGAATTTGGTCAGAGCAGACCTGTCCAAAACTAACGAGCGGGTCGACTCCTTGAGTCAAGCGGCGTCGAGTCTAACTGTGGACGTGGCCACCCTGCAGACGGAGGTCCGTAGGTTGCGGCTAGCCAGTGATCTGACGGACCGTCGGCTTGAGGACTCTGAAAGCAGGGCTAGACGGAACAATGTCCGCATCATTGGAGTGCCGGAAAGATCGGAGGAATCTGCCGCGGATCTTTTTGTTGAGGATCTGGTGACCAATCATCTAGTGCCCAAGGGACTGAGCAAGTTCTTTGCTGTAGAGCGGGCCCACAGGATTCCGGGTGGTACGCCCAAGGTGGGTTCTCCCCCGCGGCCTATAATCGCCCGACTTTTTAACTTTCGGGATAGAGACGCTATCCTTCAGGCGTCGAGGGTTGCCGGGCCGCTGCAGTTTGAGAACTCCAATATCAGCTTTTACCCGGACTTCACGCAAGCGGTCCAGAAACAACGGCTGGGATTTTTGGGTGTCAAACGGCGCTTGAGGGACATGGAGCTGAAATATGCGATGTTATTCCCGGCGAGGTTGCGGGTTGAGTTCCAGGGTCGTTCCCACTTCTTCGACCGGCCGGAGGCGGCTGGAGACTGGTTGGATGCCCTGCCTCGGGGACAAGATCGAGACAGTCGGATGGCGGAGAGCGGACGGGATTTGGTGAAGCAGAACTAGAACTCGGTTCCTGGTGATGGACTGAACTGGTGACGTTGTGTACCTTGGCTCAACTGGACCCTAGATTTGCACAATATGCCCTTCAAATGCCCGGGGGTTGTGGGGAGCTTATTGGGGTCCTTTCCTCCTTCTGGGGTTCTTTTTGTGGTATATGTTAGGGCGACAGGCACACTGCGAGTTAGGGGGGCTGTTCGGGCTCATGCAGGGGTGCAGGGAGGGGGAAGTTGTGGTTTTGGGATTGTGGGGGAGGGGGGTTGTTGGGGATTGTTTGTTTGTTTCGCAAGGCAATGTGGAGTTCTTTGCTGACTTATCCGGGTTGTGCTTTCCGGGATGTGGGTATCATGCATGGGAGTGGGATGGGGGGTAGGGGATTGAGAATCCTTTCGTGGAATGTGAATGGACTTGGGGACAGAATCAAGCGCGGGGTGGTGCTGCAGTTCTTGAAGCGGATTTCGCCCGACATTGTTTTTCTGCAGGAGACACACGTGATTGGGAACTCCTTCCATGCCCTAAATAGGAGGGGCTATCGCCTTGCCGCTCACTCTGGTTTCACTTCTGGCTCTAGGGGAGTGGGCATTTTGGTTAGGGCCTCTCTCCCATTGGAAGTTGATGAAGTGCTTCACGATGATAGGGGGCGCTATGTGGCGCTGGTGGGGAGATGGGAGGGTAGGACTATCTCGCTCGTAGCTGTGTATGTGCCACCGGGGTTACAGACGGCTACATTTGCTGATTTGGGGCGTTTGGTCCTGGGACTCCCTGGGGGGGTTCTGGTGTTGGGGGGTGACTTTAATGCCGTTGTCTCTGGGTTGGAGGACCGTCACCCCCCCAGGGATCTCCCTAGGGCTCAGGCCTGGTTGGGTGGCTTCTTGGACACTTTGGGACTTGTAGATTGCTGGAGATTGATGCACCCGGGTCAGGCGCAATATACCTTTCACTCGGGGGCCCATGGGAGTCTCTCGAGACTTGACTACATGTTTATGCCGGCGATCCAAGCCGGGATGATTGGGGAGGTGCGTCATTTAGCCCGAGGTATTTCTGATCATTCCCCTATATGGTTGCAACTGAAGATTGTCCCTGGGGCGGAGGGGAGAGTGGCACCCATTAACCCCTGGTATCTACGTAACCCTAAGATCCGCGCGGAACTGGTCAAGTCAACGGATCACTACTTTAATGATAACATGGGGTCGGTGCCGTCGGCCATCTCCCTATGGGAGGCTTATAAGGTGGTGGTCAGGGGGCAGGCCTTTTCCCTTATCTCCCATGCTAGGAGGTGCGAGAGAGCAGAGGTGGTTCGCCTGGAAACTGAAATAGCTGAACTTGAGGAGGACTTGGAGCGGGGAGTTACTGATGAGAAAGTGCATGTTCTCTGCCTCAAACAATCAGATTATAGAGCGCTGGTCACAGAAGCCGCTAAATGGATGAGTAGAGAGCAGCAAGGACGACTGTATGATGTGGGGGATAAGGCCGGAAAGTTGATTGCTTGGTTGGATAAAAAGGAGAGAGCGAGAAGGGTGGTGCCTGTTGTGGAGAGACTGGATGGAGTGCGTGTGACAGACCCGGTGGAGATCGTTGACTGCTTCGCGGCTCATTTCCGCGGGGTATACTCTCCGGTTTCTGTGCGTACGGAGGAGGATTCTCATCTGTTGCTTAGAGACATAGCATTGCCAACCCTGTCGGAGGCTGATGCAGTATTGATGGAGGCGAAGTTGTCGTCAGATGAGATCGCTCTGGCCATTCGCTCGATCGCATTGGGTAAAGCTGTGGGTCCTAATGGTCTTCCCATCGAACTATATAAGTTGCGTCCCGATAAGATAGCGCTGCATCTTCGGGACATGTTTTTCGCGGCACGTGCGGCGGGCTTCCTCCCCCGCGACCAGCGCCTCGCTAACATAGTTGTGATACACAAAGAGGGGAAGCCGCGAGATCGCTGCGCCTCCTATAGGCCCATTTCGCTGTTGAACGCAGAACCCAAAATTCTTGCCAAGGTATTGGCTAATCGACTGGTTCGGGTCGTGGGCGACTTGATTCATCAGGATCAGTCCGGTTTCATACCTCATCGGAATACTGCTCTAAATCTGAGGCGGTTGCACGGCGTGCTTGCTAGAGCGGAATTTATACGTGAGCCGGCCATCTTGGCATCTTTAGATGCTACTATTGCGTTCGACACTTTGGAGTGGCCATATATTTGGGCCGTATTGGCGAGATTTGGGTTCGGCCCTGAGTTTATTGGTTGGGTAAAATTACTATATGCTGACCCTCTGGCTCAGGTGGGGGTGAATGGGAGGGTATCGGCTCCCTTCGCACTGGGGAGAGGTACGCGGCAGGGATGTCCATTATCACCTCTTCTCTTTGCACTGTCTTTGGAGCCTCTCGCCGCCTGGTTGCGTTGGGAGCCGTCGTTGCGAGGCATTAGATGGACGCCGGAGTTTGAAGACCGTGTCTCCCTCTATGCGGACGACATCCTCCTGTATCTCACCTCTCCTCGACAGTCGCTAATTGTATTGGCGGACGTATTGAATTCTTTTGGTCGCAACTCTGGCCATCAACTGGGCCAAGTCATGTGTTTACGTCCTATCGGGCGAGGCCCCCCTCCTGCCACGGGATTGCCATATCCAGATTGCTACCCTGGGGTTTAAATATTTGGGAATCTTTATTTCACTGGATCCCGCGGTCCGCTATGAGCGAAACCTTCTCCCTCCCCTCCAGCGATTGAAGGCCGAAGTCGCGAGGTGGCGACGACTTCCGCTCTCGCCACTCGGACGTGCGGCATTGTTTAAAATGATGTCGCTACCTCGCTTCTTGTACGCTTTGCAAAATACTCTAGATGTCGTGCCAGCCCGTTATTTCCGGGAGGTGGAGGGTCTTCAGCGCCAACTGTTTTGGGACGGGCGGCCGCGGATTGCTCTCGCCAAGTTGACGCTCCCTTGGTACGATGGGGGGGTCGCCCTCCCCGATATTAAACGATACTATTGGGCGTCCCAGTTGGCATCGGTAAATCACGGGATATACGGTCCTGCTTTGAATCCGGCCTTCGAGATGGATAAATTTCTGCTCCCGGGTGGGGACTATAATAGAGCGCTGTACTCGGTGTCCCCGGACACACGGTTGACAGGACCCACGCAGGTTGCGGTGCGTGTGTGGCACGCGGCGAATGCTGCGATGGGGTGGAGGGATCGCTTGACTCGGGCGACGCCGTCGTATGCCTCTGGGCGGTTGGGCTGTTTGTAGAGATCGAAAGGCTTTGAGACATGGGATATGATTGGTATATGTAAGGTGGGTGATCTTTGGGCGAAGGGGTCTTTCAAAACGTTTGAAATGCTTAAAACTGAATATAAATTGAACGATAGAGAGTACTTCCGGTATGCTCAAGTCTACCATGCGCTGAGCTCGGCTTTTCCGGACGCTGCTGCTATCCCCGAGTACTCCCCACTGGAGGATAGAGTGTTGGATGGCTACGTGCCCGACAGCACGATTTCTCTGATTTATAAGAAACTCATTAATGATCGCGCGGACTTGCTGCTCCGTCTGCGGGAGGCATGGACGGGCGATGGCTTGGAACTGGACGATGAGGACTGGGTATCGGCGGTGGCCTCCCCGAAAGAGGTGGCGATCCCGTCCCGCTTACGATTGGTACAGCTGAAAATCCTTCATAGAGTGTATGTCACGGGGCCCGGTTTGCTGCGCATGGGTTACTCGATGGATGGATTGTGTAAGCGTGGATGTGGCTGGTCGGGTACCTTTCTCCATATCTTATGGGAGTGTTCGGAGGTGGTGCGATTTTGGAACGGTATCCACACCGTAATGGAGGAGGTCACGCACGTTGCTCTGTTGCCAGAGGCTAGGAGGTGTTTGTTGAATGTCTGGGAACCGAATGATTGTAATGCGGCACAGACGCAGTGGGTGACCTTGGGGTACATGGTGGCTAAGCGTAACATTGCACAGCTGTGGGGCTCCCCGAGGCCGCCCACGATCGAGGTATGGAAGGAGAATATGGACTGGTGTATGTTTAGGGAAAAGACGGTGTATGTGGTGAGAGGCAAACCAGGGAAGTGGACTAAGGTATGGGGTCCATGGAATTTATATCGAGGACGTATCTGCACCCCGCCTCTACCCTTAGAGATCGATATTGCTTTGTCCCCCTAGCCACGCATTCTGCGGGATGGTGTGAAGTGTGTTCCATGCTTTGTTCTCCCGTTGCCCACCTGTACCGCTTCCAGACAAGAACTGCTTTGGATACTGTACGCTGTCCCCCGTCCTGGGAAGAGCACGCTGTTATTTCGGACTCTCATTGCCTTGAGTGTGTTTTATATTTAATTAAAAATGAAACTGTTTATTCCGCTTGCTACTGGCCTATGGCCACGGCCTGTTACATGTGCTCACGAACTGCCGGGAGCTTTGCCTCTGGTTCATTTGACTGTGTGGCGCTGCACTGCGGGCCCTCGGGCTCTATAGCGGCCGGCCCTGGTGGTTGTAGGCCCTTGTCTGTATTTTATTGTGTACCAACGGTTTCTAATAAAAATTTAAAAAAAAAAAAAAACAATGAAACTAGTTTTCCCTAACTTTTCAGACTTTGGTAAAGTGCCTCATTTCTTTCTATAGCTGAAAAAATAGTTCTAAGCTATATCTCACGTACAAACCCAGAGCACAGTCAAAGTATGGTTTAAACAATATGGGTACCTTTTTACTTTGTAAGGGCTTTAATTAACCAATAACATTGTGTTATGTCATCGCTATATACCGTGGTATGATGCTGCCCAATATATCACATGCACTTGGGTGATTATTTAAAGTACAAAAGAAATTTGGTGACCTATGGTGATGAAGGCGTAGAATAACTGATACTGATTTGGTCACATTTGATGGAATAAACAAGCACACTTTCCGAGTTACTTTATTAGAGAAAGACTGCAGTGTTCATATAACATGACAGGCAACAGCGGCGATGTCATCAGACTTTTTTTTCCTTTCTTACGTTTTTTTGCCTTTGCTGCATGACATCAGCAAAAGGCTTTGGTAGGGCAAAAAAAGTCTACAAGACGAAACCGATTGACTTTGCCAATGCTTTTTGTTTACTTGCTTTTTAATCTTTGCTTTTGTCTTTGAGCCCGACTTGCTGTACGTGGCAATATCTGAACGAATTTTAATAACAACTGCTATGTGAGGTAAGAGTAAGTAACTCACATTAATCAAATATATATATATATTTTGGCTGAAATCTTGGATTAAAAATCAGAGGTTGAATAATCTGGTCTCCTGTGCTGTGTCATTACCTGTATTCATGGACAGGTCGTGGTATATATCTATATCGATATCATGTGATCAAGGGCACTGGATGTCCGAAACGCGTCATGGAGATGAGAAGTGAGGAATAAAGAATATTGCCATTCGATTTGTCCTGGTGGTCCGTTTCTGTCAGTTCGCCGAAAGGAAGTGCTGGGAGTTGTATCGCATGTATATTATCTACTGGCGGTCACCAGTAGATAGTTATAGTTAGGACCGTGTTTCCATAGGAAATCTGAAAATTCTATTTTGAATAACTTTGGCGCCGGTTGACGAATCCTCGCGAAATTTTCAAAACTAATGGGGCGCTCCGCTCAGCTCCTACCCTGAAAGTCTCGGGGTGATTCGTCAAGCGGGGGCTGAGAAAAAAGGGGGGTCCCAAAACACGTTTTCCCCATGCATTTTCCCATAGGACCTTTAGTCGAAGGTACAGCCCGAGCGGCTGAACAGAATTACTTGAAATTTGGCAAAGAGGTAGTCCTCAGGTCAGGCATGTGCCTTTTGCATATATGGCGTCAATCTGTTCAGTATTTTCTGAGAAAATTGCAGTTAAAAGTAAATAAATATCTATAGCCGCGCACCGTGCGCGCACCCTAACGTGCGCAAGCGTAATTCTGATTGGTGGTTACATGTCAGTCAACGTTCGAATCGGTCGAAATCAGGAAGTGTCGTCCGCCATTTTGTTTGTTTTGGGTGCGACAGTGAAAAAGAGAGGTGGCGAACGTGAAAAGGGGGCAGGGTAGAGAGTTCCTGACCCCCTAGCCTTTGTCAGGGGGTCCCTAAAGGACCCAGAAGGGTGAAAAAAACATTTTATTTATTTTTTTGCGCGCACGGTGAAAAACCTTAAAAAAAAAAAATTAATAATACATACATAACTTAGCATTTAAAAAACCTTGCAAATTCACTTAAAAAACCATAGGTTTCATACATGTTATAGTTAGGTGGACATTTCACTCGTAAAAAAACAATGAAATTCCCCCGTTATAGTTAGTTGAGATAACTATAACTCGCGCGACCGCCACTCTATCACAAGGATGATGTCATCAGTGATGCCACTGACCATGTCATGAGTGATGTAATATGTGACGTCATGAGCAGAGGATTGCGGGCGCGCGAGTTATAGTTATCTCAACTAACTATAACGGGGGAATTTCATTGGCTTTTTACGAGTGAAATGTCCACCTAACTATAACATGTGTGAAACCTATGGTTTTTTAAGTGAATATATATATATATATCTATATACCAACAATTTGAAAAACAATGATATACATCAGTTATTACAATATATAATGCATAAGTAATATTCTCATGTATCACGTATGCAAAGGTAAATTCATCCACTAAATATATGACTTTAGAGAAAAATATACTGATGCCTCCTCTTGTCGCTGAACACCAAAATAAACGCTGGTTGCATACTTTTACAATTGTCTCCCAAGTCAGGTGTTTGGCAGATACCTCTTTCAATGTGCAATTCAGAATTTCTCTGAATCCTGGATGCATACGATGCTCATTGAATTCTTTTATTACACATTCTAAACCATATCATAGGTGACTGCATTTTACTGAAAATAGACTAAGCACTGAGAATTTGTCGCAGGGCATATGTAGCAATCTGGTCCAAATATAGCTGCTTGAAAGAACCTTTTGTACGACTGTGCTAGAGGAATAATCTTCTAAGAGATGTGTGTGGGTGTCAAAATACACACTGACGTACAGCGCCTGCTGCATTAAACAAAAATGTCACCTTAGCGGCACTGGATTACATATTTTGAAACCATGCTTTATTATTCTATGGGGGAGATTTGAGAAAAAGTCACGCAAAGCAGCGCAGCCCCCAGCGGGGCTGTGCTGCGTTGCCTGACAGGGAGGGAGCAGGAGAGCTCCATATCTTGAAAGATATGGCTATCTCCTCCTCTTTCCCTTGCGCCGGCGCTGTTTACAGCTGCTGTGCGCCACGCACCACCAAAGCACCATAGCACTAATGTGTGTGCATGAGTCCAGCATAGGTTTATACTATGCCTAGACACGAGGGAAAGCTTTTCCCACTTTGTATGCATGCTGCACCGTGCAAGTCACATGCAAAGTCGGAAAAGGATGGAGAAATGAAAGCATTTCTCCTTCCTTGTGCCTAGTGGAAAAGAGTGCAGTTTTCTCACGCTAAACCCAATCTACTGTTATAGTAAATTGGGTTTAGTGTGAGAAACCTTGGGGGGTTGCCTGGGAATGTCCATGCACCACCCTTGGTATGCCCCCATGGCGTAAAGTAACGCGAAGCAGCACTATGCGCTGCTTCGCATTACTTTTACGTTATTTCCAGTGCTAAACAAGTTTAGCGCTGGAAAGTTAATTACCCAAAAACGTTTTTGCGTCGTTTTGCATCACTTTTGTGACGCAAACACGGCACAAAGGTTAGTGAATCTCCACCTATGTTTGTTTGTTAGTTAGAGGCATCTTCATGAATGTAGAGCTCTCTCTCCATGTAAATTACTATAATGGTATATAGTATGTGGTAGGCTTAACACAAAAGGCTTTTGCAACACCAAGAGGAATCAACAAAATTACACTCATCGAAAAGGACTTTAGACTGAAGAAGGAGGAGCGAAAGGGAATTTAGCATGAGAAATAATTTCCCATCATGCTACTATGCATGCTGTGTAACGACTTCAGTCTTGCAGAAGACTCCTTGTTGCTGCCCATGAATCTTCTTTGTGGACTGAACTCAAATGGTAAGATCATGTAATTCTCCCATTTAAAAGTGAAGCAGCCTACTAATGGGGGTCCTTATTCCTCTCACCCTAAGAGTCTTATAAGGTTGTCGGTGGGACTGCCACGGGAAGGCCGTCTGTGGTTGTTCCACTGACAACCAAGATAGCGGTCCGACTGCCGCATTATGATGTGGTCGGTTGGACCGCAGCAGTCAGAGGGACAGACTGTTGCCTCCGACAGGCTCAAGGAGCCCGTCTGGGGCGGACAGACAGTAATCCCTACAATGAAGGCAGTGCTTGCGCAGGCATCGCCGTAAGGATCACAATGTCCATTTCCCACAGCCTTTTCATTGCAGTCCCACCACCATGGAAAGTCTGTTGGAAAGGGACTTTGGGGGCCACTAGCAGAGCCTCTGTTATGTGGCCTACATGTGCCCCCAAACATCGATGCACCGTGTGCCAGGCACCACATGGTGCATTGATGTTTGCACACATGCCTTTTATTAATGTGGCTTGTGCTGCAGCCCTTTTCTGGTCGCAGCACAAGCCACAATGGTAAACTGCATCTTTCCGACCGCCTACACTGCCGTCGTATCGTAGTTTGGCAGGTAAAACCGGCAACTACAGGTCGTCCAACCGCCATCATAATGAGGCCTTTAGTGTGCGAGGACCATGACCATGTGCCCTGTACCTTTTAATAAACCTAAAGCTGGTGCCACCTCCCACAGTCCTGTTTTTTTCAGGATTACAGAATTAAAGAGAAAATACTGAAAAAGGCTGAGTAGGTCAAGGCGTTCACATAATTAGAAAGTTTTTTGTATCATATATTTCCCGATATGTCATAAGAATAAGCATAAAGGCAAAATCAAATGCAACCCTTGATCTCAGACAAGCACAAATAGTTTTGCAGCAACATATTCTTCGCATGCTATGGCACACACAATTTAAAGTTTTATATCAAGTAAAGATGTTAGAAACTTGCGGCAAGAGCTACATGGAAAGAAAACTTACTGTGAGTATTACAGCAATTAAAGAGATAACGGATCATAGCATTATAAAATTGTTTGATGGTGCTGCAACTCAGATATATATGTGTGTGGGTGTATGTGTGTCTATCTATCTATCTATCTATCTATCTATCTATCTATCTATCTATCTATCTATCTATCTATCTATCTATCTATCTATCTATCTATCTATCTATCTATCTATCTATCTATCTATCTATCTATCTATCTATCTATCTATCGCTCTCTCTCTCTATCTCTCTCTCTCTCTCTCTCTCTATATATATATATATATATACACATATATATAATATAAATATACATATAGAATTAGGGTAAGATACAGCTAACATGTCACCAGAAAACTGGAAAAGGTACTCCTGTGGCAAGGATGCCGTCCAATGCATCCGATCTATGGGTCATACGGGGGGGGGGCCTAGCAGAGTTTGGGGCGGTTGGGGAGAGAAGGGGCACAGCGTATCAAGTCAAAATATAAAAATGAGGAACTTACAAACAAAGGGATAGTGTGATTGTATGTGCGGGATGGACGGTGTAAGGATTTTAAATTGGAATAGATTGTATTTCCGGAACTACTCTGCAGCAATTGTGCTCTAGTATCATTACAAAAAACATATATGGCCTATCAAAACAGAGGTTGGTTTCGAATGGACTGAAGGCTGATTTCATGCTCACACAAAATGCTATGGCCAGAGATGTTCTATTTTAAATAAAGATAATAATATTGAAGCATGTCAAACCTTTAGCGATGACATTTGAACCTACAGCCGAGCTGTTTGCTGGCTTTTACGTGCTGCATAAATAAAAAAATCTTCCAATACTATTCCACAAGATCAAATAATTTAATCACTAACTGAACAATAGGAAAATCTTGGTCTACTGTGGCATGGTGTGGTGGGGAGAAGATGTAGTATTACTACAGGGGACAAAAAGTGGCAATGAGAAAATGTAAAAGTTTAAGGAAAACTGAGTGGAAGAAGTTACCTATTGAAGTCCTCGAGGGCAAAATCATGTAGTTAATATTCAGAAAGTCAAAAATGATCATCCACGGATGCTAGTTAGTTTTTAATCCATTTCCAAAAAGGTTCCAATGAATTTTATGTTAGAACTATATACACTTGCATGACTATTATTACACATTTCGGAATACGTTTGTGGAAACACTTCTACCTGTAATTTACTTGCGTACAAACAACAATGATCCTCAAATAGTTAGGATAATGGTTAGATAAATATAGTTCAGAATCGATACTATATTCTGGAAGTCCAGCCGGACAACCAATTTAATTTTGCAATAAAAAAATTCACATATAAAGGAACAACGTACTTGTGGGACACAGTCCTGTATCCGATTAGAACAAATAACATTACAAAACAAACAAAGGCATTTCAGGCAAGACAAAAGGAGCTTTTACAATATCCAATGTTGTAAGCTTTTTGCAAAACAGCTGATGCACTTTTTTGACACAATGGATTAACGTGCATGCTATTTTAGAAGGGGTCGACGACGTTTCGATCCTGTTAGAGGAGTATCAGGATCATCATCAGGACATTAATGTGTACATGCCTGATTGTAAACGAAATTGCCTGGAGTGAAGAATACTCGAGCCGTCCAATGGCAACGGCAACAACGGTAATCAGGTGCAGTGGAGGTTCACTGGGGAGGGCAAGATACCGTGTTAGGGAGTGGATGGTGAGTGTGATGGTGAAGAACGGCGGAAGGGAGAATAATAATTACCTAGTGTGAGCTAGAAGGCGAATGCACGGTCCGGCCGGAGCCAAGGGCAAAATAGTTCGTCAGGTGAAATCAAGAAACACTAGAAAGAGTGATGAAATATCCAGAAATAATTTGTCCTTAGGTTGCGGTGAACCGAGTGACCGAGTCACTCGGTTCACCGCAACCTAAGGACCCGGCTGGATCCCGTGCATTGTCACGCCGTCTCCACTGCTCGAAGCATCGTTTGGACAAATTATTTTTGGATATTTCATCACTCTATCTAGTGTTCCTTGATTTCACCTGGCGAACTATTTTGCCCTTGGCTCCGGCCGGACGTTTCTGCATGGCATGGACTGTGAAGGTTGTGTCCCCCTGTCTGCATGCATCCCCTGGCCCTGAGATAACAGGGGGCCCTGTAGGGCCTCCTTAATTTTCTCACTGCCACACTTCTCAGGGCGGGCTGTGAGGAAACTTGTAATATGCATGTCGGTGCTGCAGTGGCACCCCTAGCATATTGCGGCCTCACACTGCTGCAACATCGCAGAAGAATTACGGATGCCTGGCTGTTACAGGGGTCCTTTGGCAGTCTGACCGTCAAATATGGCGGTCGGACCACCAGTGCACGGTGCCCGCTCTGCCACCGTGGGCTTTGCGGTCCATTGGACCATCAAACTCATAATTAGGCCCTAAGACATCTATCCAACTTTTCTTAATAGAAACAAGTAGGGCCATTTTTTTTATTCCAATTTAATAGGACTGTTTTGAAATCCCCACTGAGAGACATTGTCCTGCAAATAAAAACACAGAAGAAATAACAAAATTAGAGAAAGATATAAAAAAGAGGAAATTCAACACATCCAGTTTAATACCAACAAATGGCTAGTCGGACTAAAGTCTCTTAAATATGAATATAATATGATTTAAGCAGAAAGACCATCGGCATGATTACAAAAACTGTGGCTAGAATTTTGTCTTATAACATTAAAAACAAGTAGAAAAGTGTCTGCAATATAAACAACAGATGGGAAAATGTGTATAAATTACAGACACATTTCTTCTGCTTTGCAAATGTTTTATGAAAATGTGTACAGTGCTCTTGATACTGTGGGTTGAGCTACCATTTATATTTATCAAACAAAGATCCAGTTATCTCAACAGTCAAATGAAGAGAAGTAGAACTTAAACTTACAAACGTGTAAGAAATCACATCTGTGATACTTGTCCTACCCAGTGGTAAATTAATAAAATAATGAGTGCCAGTTCCCAAAGCATGTTGGCATCCGAATGCCAAGGCTGCATAGTCTTGAATCCACCACATGCCGCTGTAATCCACTATCAGACAGTCTCTGTCTGTCTGACCTGTCTTACCCTGGACGCAGGGAGTGCCTGCCTGGTCGCCGCAGAGTCTTACGTATTGTGTTTGGGTGCCATGAAGGTGGAGGAAGGACTTAGTGACGTTCCTGCTGAACTGGTCTCATGAGAGAGTGGCAGCCATGTTAGGTGCAGCGGGCTATTTCAGCCGCACCTGGCACTTACGCAGAACTTGGAATTCTAAAGTCACAGCCCCCATGCATGTTCACTTACCTGATTTCCTGTAATTGGCATGCTCAGTTGGCATGGTTTCAGTTCCTCGCCGGCTGCATTCTTTGGTTCCTGGTGTCCCCGGTCTCCCTTCGGTCTCCCTGAAGGGCTGCTCCTCCGTTCAGCAGGCAGTTTTATTTTCTTTCATCAGAATACCTGCAAAGAACAATGGGGACATCTCAGCACATCTCAGCACATCTCAGCACATAGCAGTAGCAGCACGCGTGCTCTCCTAGTCTTTATACTTATATGCTCAGTGTTTGTCAAGGAGGACTGCAGAACCATGGCGTAATTAGGGCCTCAACTCTGATCAACCCTGCAAACAAAACAATCAATAAAAGGAGTATTACTTTGAGACTTTCTCTATCGAACAGTTGTGACTGTAATGCATTTTTGCCTATGTCACATGTTGTTATGTCCTACCAAGTGTTGGATTACTTAAACTGAAGAGAGTGTTATTAACTCATATAAGTGTTCATGATAAGCCAACTGTGGCAAATACCTTTGAAACTGCTCTGAGACTTGACTTATGTATAATATTTATTAGTTTGGTTTAATCTGGTAAAGAACTTGGTCTACTTATTTTGATTCTGAAGCACTTCACACAAGCCAATGGTATGCATATAGTTGTGTACACCAATATATAGACCTACTTGAGCCTGTGAACATATATATATATATATATATATATATATATATATATATATATATATATATTCACTGAAAAAAAACACAGGTTTCAGGGACGTTATAGTTAGTTGGACATTTCACTCATACAAAACCAGAGAAATTCAGCCATTATAGTTAGTTGGGCTAACTATAACTCGCCCCCCCGCAATGTACTGCTTATGACGTCACATATTACATCACTCATGACATGGTCAGTGACATCACTAATGACATCACTGATAAGTTTGAGTTTATTCAGCGTGTAAATCATCCGACGCACAGGGCTGGCCACACCTTGGACGGGGTGTTTACCAATGATCCTAGACTCTCTGTTGGTTCTCCCCTCCCCTTGGTTTGGTCGGACCACTCTGCGGTACCCCTTGGTCTCTCATTCGCTACCAAGGATCTTCTCACTGCTGCGCCTCGTAACAAAGCTCTGAAAAGAGGATATAGGAATATCAATAATCAAGCCCTCGTTCCTTTCCTAAGAGATTGTGTTATTTCCGCTTCAAGAGACGCGGATGGGGCCGCTCAGGAGCTTGTCAACTCTATTACCACTGTGGTTGATACGTTAGCTCCCGCCTCCCTACGCTATGTTGCGCGGCGGAAACCCTCTGCACCCTGGTTTACGGAGCCTCTAAGACTCTTAAGACAATCCTGCAGGACTAAGGAGCGGAAATGGCGTAAGTCATGGGCTCCTTCTGACAGAGAGGATCACAAACGGATACTGCGCGAATATAAATCTCGAGTTATCAAGGAGAAGCAGGAATATTTTTCCCAGTTGACAACTGCGCTTCCCTCATCTAAAGAGCTTTTTAAGATTGTGGGCTCATTGTGCTCGCTTCAGACCCCTGATCCAGTGGTGGCTTCGCAAGAGCTTTGCATTAATCTTTCCGATTTTTTTTATAATAAAATTTCGGATATCCACTCGGCCCTTGACAGTCAGAAGAAGATGCTGGATGAGCATTCTCTGAATAACATTAAGGCCTCGGAATTTTGGAGGAGAGATCCACTTATCTCTCTTTCCCACTTTCCGCTTCTTTCTCTCGAGGATCTCAATTTATTGTTGGATCGGACTAAGTCAGCCTCCCCGGCCGATCCTTGTCCGTTGAAAGTTCTTAAGGACTGCCGGGAATCACTTCTGCCTCCGTTACTGGCAGTCTTGAACGCGGCCTTGACTCAGGGCAGCTTTCCAATGGTCTGGAAAAAGGCCATAGTGAAACCCCTCTTAAAAAAATCCTCCTTGGATCCGGGAGTGATGAAGAACTTTAGGCCCATCTCCCTTCTGCCTGCTCCTGCAAAGATGCTTGAAGCCCATTTAAACTCTCACCTTTCCACTTTCCTTGATTCCTCCGGGTTCTTAGATAGTTCGCAGCATGGTTTCAGGAAGTTTCATAGTACTGAATCTGCTCTGACTATGGTAGTGGATAACATCCGGCGTAAAGTTGATCTGGGTCAGTCGACGATTCTTGTTCTGCTGGATCTGACTGCAGCATTCGATACCCTGTCTCCCTCTACCCTTACATCGCGGTTGAGGGAGGCAGGGGTCGCAGGACAGGCTCTCAGCCTGCTGGACTCCTTCTTGCATCAGAGAGAGCAAAGAGTTCTGCTGGGTGATTACCTCTCCCCTGCTAAATCTTTGCAATGTGGAGTGCCCCAGGGTTCGGCCTTGAGCCCTACCCTATTTAATCTGTACGTGGCCCCCCTTGCAAGATTAGTAAGATCGCAGGGGATGGAGGTAGTATCCTATGCGGATGACACTCAGATTATGGTGTCCCTTAACCATTCTCTGAGTGTCTCTGCCGCGAACTTTAGGGCCTGCATGCAGATGGTTGCTGAGTGGATGGTGCTTAATTCTTTAAAACTCAATGCCGACAAAACGGAGGTTCTTGTGTTCGGCAAAGATCAAAACATCTGGTCCAATGAGTGGTGGCCTCCTTCCTTAGGAACCTGCCCTATTCCCTCCTCTACGGCTAGGAATCTTGGTGTCATTTTCGATACCTCACTTGCCATGACTAGCCAGACTAACAGGACCGTGGCCACTTGCTGGGGAATTATTAAAATTCTAAAACGCATCATTCATTATCTGTCCCCGCAGGCACGAAAACATACAGTCACGGCCCTCGTGGGCTCCAGATTAGATTACTGCAATGCACTATATGCGGAGTCTAATAAATATCTGATACAACGTCTGCAGGTAGTACAGAACGCTGCCGCTAGATTTGTGTTAGAACTCCCCAGGGACTCTTCGGCGACGATGGCCAGGAGGAACTTGCATTGGCTCCCTATCAGATTCAGAATTTCATTCAAACTCCTCTGTCTCACTTATAGAGCCGTGCAGGCTGGCCCCTCAAATGCGTTGGGGTCTCTGCTCACTCGATATATTCCTGGCAGGTCTTTGCGTTCTGCAGACTCCAACAAGCTTGTGGTCCCTCGCTCTAAAAAATCCAGATGGGGGAGCAGAGCTTTTTCCACCGTTGCGCCTCTACTCTGGAATGGCCTTCCTCTAGAGATTAAGGCGCTTCCCTCTTTGTCTTTGTTTAGAAAAGCGCTTAAAACCTGTTTTTTTATAAAGGCATATCAGTAAGCTCTCATGTGCTCTTCCAGTCAGCTTTTATGTTAGGCGCCTTGACGCCCATTGGGCTAAGTTTGCGCGTTACAAGTTCCACTTCATTCATTCATTCATTCATTCATTCATTCATTCATTCATTCATTCATTCATTCATTCATAACATCTCAAATGGCATCATCCAGTGGCTGTGTGTTTCTGTAAAGTATAAATATGTTTTTATATATACATATATATATGCCAAGGTGTATTGAAGAATGAGTGGGTGTATGAGTGTCTGAACGGATGATTTAGGAGGTGCGTGACTGTTTGTATAATTGAGTAATTAAACGTGGCTTACTGAATGCATGGGTTAGTGACTAAACTGTGTGAATGTGTGTATCAGTCTGTCAGTTGGTGTGTAAGCGGCTGCATGGGTTGGTGAGTGGTTACATGAGTGTCTATATGGGTTATAGATTGATTTTCTGAGTATCTGTATGGGTGCCTGAGTGTCTGTGTGAGTGGGTGGGGGTATGTGACTCTGTAAATAGATGTGTGAGAGGGTGATTCACTGGGTGTATGGGTTCAAGAGTGCATCTGTGAAGGGCTGTATGGGTGGGTGAGTGTTTGTATGGGTGTGTTGGTGAGTGAATGTATTTCTCAGTGGTACATGTGTGAGTAACTACATATGTAAAAGACAGTATATGTGAGTGTTGGAGTATAGAAATGACTATTTATGATAGTGAGTGATTGTGAGAGTGGCTGTATGGATGAGAGTGTGCTTGTGTCAGTGATTGTATAAGAGAGTAAGTTTGTGTTAGTGTCTGTATGAATAAGTGAGGTGGTGTGTGTATAACTGTATAGGTGAGTAGTGATTGATTTTTTGCAAGACTGACTAGGTGTGTGAGTAACTCTATGGGTGTGTGGCGGTCTGTGAGTATTTGTACAGGTGTATGATTGCCTATTTCAGTGAATATATTGATGAGAGACTGCATGTATGAGTGACTGTATGGGTGAGTGGATGTGTGTATGGATCAGCGAGTGGGTATGTACTAACTGGTAATGGTGTGTCTATGGTTTCGAGAATGGTAGTCTGTATTTTAGAGGGGGTGTATCAAAGGTTATATTAGGGTGTGAGGAGGTGCATCAGATGATCATGTGGATGATGTCATCAGTGATGTCATCAGTGATGTCATTTGAGATGTTATCAGTGATGTCATGAGTGATGTCACTCACCATGTCATGAGTGATGTAATATGTGATGTCATCAGCAGCGCATTGCGGGGGCGCGAGTTATAGTTAGCCCAACTAACTATAACGGCCAAATATATCTGGTTTTGTACGAGTGAAATGTCCAATTAACTATAACATCCCTAAAACCTGTGTTTTTTTCAGTGAATTTCTAAGGTTTTTTAAATGCTAATTTCTAACTATAACGTCCCTGAAACCCTTGGTCTTTTCAGTGAATTTCAAAGGTTTTTTAAATGCTAATTTCTAACTATAACGTCTCTGAAACCTATGGTTTTTTCAGACCTTTTAAAGGTTTTTTAAATGAAAATTTCTAAGAATAATGTGCCTCAATCCTATGTTTTTTTTATTGACTACATATATACATATATATATTTTAAGTTATGAATACTTTATAGTTAGGAAAACTATAATCATTCGGTTTTTTTTATTATACAGAAGTCGTGCACCCTACGCGCACCCTACACGATAGCTGCGCGCATTCTCGTAGCCATTTTGAAAAGTCGCGGGGGTCGCGACTTTGGCGTAATTTGTAAAGTATGAAATATCTTTAAATTATTTATGAATAAAAGTTTTGCTTTAAGTGTTTGTCTAAATGTATTTACAAAAGTATTTTTAAACTAATATTTTCAATATAATCTGTACGAAAGTAAATTTGCTGTATGCGCGGCGTGGTGCGGGTAGTGTGTGCGACCCCTCCCCGCACGTATTTCCGGGGTCGCACCGTGATCGCGCCGTGAGCGACATAGGTAGTAACAGGGAGATTACTGGACTGCATAGGTAGTGCTCAAGGGATTGTAGCAGTGCATCAGTTAGTGCCTGGGTCATTGCATGAGTACATGGGTAGTGACTGGATGATTAGAGTACTGCAAGGAGAGCACATGGTGAATTTATAAGTGCTTGAGTTTTGGTGCAGTGACTGGATAAGAACATGGGACTGGCTGGGTGATTGGAGGAGTGCATAGGTAGTAACAGGGGTATTGCTGGACTATATGGGTAGTGCTCAGGGGATTGTAGCAGTGATCAGTTAGTGCCTGGATCATTGCATGAGTACATGGGTAGTGACTGGATGATTAGAGTACTGCAAGGAGAGTGCATGGTGAATTTATGAGTGCTTGGGTATTGGCGCAGTGATTGGATAAGTACATGGGACTGGCTCGATGATTAGAAGAGTGCACAGGGAGTGACAGGGGTATTGCTGAAGTACATGGGTAGTGCTCAGGGGATTGTAGCAGTGCATGAGTTAGTACCTGGGTCATTGCATGAGTACATGGGTAGTGACTGGATGATTAGAGTACTGCAAGGAGAGTGCATGGTGAATTAATAAGTGCTTGGGTTTTGGTGCAGTGATTGGATAAGTACATGGAACTGGCAGGGTGATTGGAGGAGTGCATAGGTAGTAACAGGGTGATTACTGAACTGCATAGGTAGTGTTCAAGGGATTGTACCAGTGCAAGAGTTAGTGCCTGGGTCATTGCATGAGTACATGGGTAGTGACTGGATGATTAGGGTACTGCAAGGAGAGTGCATGGTGAATTTATAAGTGCTTCGGTTTTGGCGCAGTGATTGGATAAGGACATGGGACTGAATGGGTGATTGGAAGAGTGCGTAGGTAGTGACAGGGAGATTACTGGACTGCATAGGTAGTGCTCAAGGGATTGTAGCAGTGCATCAGTTAGTGCCTGGGTCATTGCATGAGTACATGGGTAGTGACTGGATGATTAGAGTACTGCAAGAAGAGTGCATGGTGAATTTATAAGTGCTTGGGTTTTGGCGCACTGATTGGATAAGGACATAGGACTGGCTGGGAGATTGCAAGAGTGCGTAGGTAGTGACAGGGAGATTACTGGACTGCATAGGTAGTGCTCAAGGGATTGTAGCAGTGCATCAGTTAGTGTTTGGGTCATTGCATGAGTACATGGGTAGTGACTGGATGATTAGAGTACTGCAAGGAGAGTGCGTAGTGAATTTATAAGTGCTCGGGTTTTGGCACAGTGATTGGATAAGGTCATGGGACTGGCTTGGTGATTGGAGGAGTGCATAGGTAGTAACAGGGAGATTACTGGATTGCATAGGTAGTGCTCAAGGGATTGTAGCAGTGCATCAGTTAGTGCCTGGGTCATTGCATGAATACATGGGTAGTGACTGGATGATTAGAGTGCTACAAGGAGAGTGAATGGTGAATTTATAAGTGCTTGGGTTTTGGTGCAGTGATTAGATAAGGACATGGTACTGGCTGGGTGATTGGAAGAGTGCACATGGAGTGACAGGGGTATTGCTGGACTACATGGGTAGTGCTCAGGGGATTGTAGTAGTGCATCAGTTAGTGCCTGGGTCATTGCATGAGTACATGGGTAGTGACTGGATCATTAGAGTACTACAAGGAGAGCACATGGTGAATTTATAAGTGCTTGGGTTTTGGGGCAGTGATTGGATAAGGACATGGGACTGGCTGGGTGATTGCAGGAGTGTGTAGGTAGTGACCGGAAGATTACTGGACTTCATAGGTAGTGCACAAGGGATTGGAGCAGTGCATCAGTTAGTGCCTGGGTCATTGCATGAGTACATGGGTAGTGACTGGATGATTAGAGTACTGCAAGGAGAGTGCATGGTGAATTTATAAGTGCTTGGGTTTTGGCGGAGTGATTGGATAAGTACATGGTGCTGGTTGTGTGATTGGAAGAGGGCACAGGGAGTGACAGGGGTATTGCTGGACTACATGGGTAGTGCTCAGGAGATTGTAGCAGTGCATCAGTTACTACCTGGGTCATTGCATGAGTACATGGGTAGTGCTTGGATACTAACTGGGTGATTGTAGAATATGTAATCAGTCAATCATTACTCATGTCATTTTAAAATCACATATTCACTACCTTTGCACTCCTGTAATTGGTCAGGCACCTCTTAATTGTTCACTAAGCATACATACAACTGTATAAATAGAATCTAAACACATAGATAACTCATTACATACTATCTAGTTAAGCAGATAAGTACAACATGCCAGAAAAGGTAATTGGTGGTTTAGCTTTAAATTCCATCTTGACCATTCAATCTACGAATAAGCAACATCATTAAACTATACCTCTCAACAGACTTAAGAAAGAAGGGTAATTAACAACACCTTTTATGAGCATTTTTAAAGCTACACTTTTATTATATTATACATCTTCAGCTTTGTATCTAATATTATGTGGCATCATTCATCAGTAGCTTTCCTTAGACTACAAAAAGAAACATAATTAACAGCACCTTCTTTTAGCATTCTATCTTTAAATATATGGCATGATTTAACTTTACCTTCTGTACAAACTAATAACAGAAATCAAATTAATAACACCTTATTTGATCATCTTTCAAACAGCACACTTGTGCGGCATCTTTACCAAAGTATCTATAATTATGCAGTATCATTCAACTATACCTTTGTAGAGAGAAGAAAAAATGAAGGCTAATAAACTACCCCTTATATGAACATCTTTCAAACTACACATTTGTACTGCATCTTCAACCAACTATCTAAAAATATGCGGCATCATTCAACTATACCTTTGAACAGATTTTAAAAAACAAGCTTAATTATTTAATCATCTTTAAAAATACACATATCACTGTACAGACAGTTATTTTACACAATATTCAAGTACAATGAAACTAATTCCAATGTACATCTCTACATTTAATAATATATTTCAATCAGCACAGTTTTATAATAATGTCAAATCTTTTTTAAATAATCCCTCAAAAATGTATAACTCACCTTGCAAATAAATGTGTTGAATGAAAAATCTCACACACCCAGACAGGATTTTCTTTTACACACAGTCAATATAAAGCACCAGACTCTGCAAGGTAAAACCAGTAATGGCAAGGTTTCCCTCTCTTTTTCCATACAAATACACATAAGCAACAAATGACATTGCTTCCCAGAGTTTTTCAAATTGTATAAAAAGGAATTTCCATTGGTCACTGATAATAAGCCTTATCAACTGACGTCTTCACCCCTTCTGCTTAATGCCAGTTTCCATAGCAACAGGCCATGCAACACAACTTAACTGACTGGTCACAAGTTCACCATATTTTCAAGTTCACCACACAATGTTGCAAATGGAAACAGCAGGTGTGGTTGGCTTTGCAGAACATGACCTTATCCTTTCTACTGTACTTTTCAAACATTTCTTACTAACCAATAAGAAACTTGCTTTTTAAACAAAGTAAAATGCACTCTATTTTTTATGTACAATGTTCTTCAACAGCCAATCAATTCTCTTCTTTCTTAAAAACAGCATCTTCTCCACCATTTTAGATACCTCTCATTCTACCAACTGACTACCTCAGCTACAGACATCTTTTGATTACCTACAGACATCCCTTCAAGATGCTTCCTGTATGGATTGTTGGGCACAGCTATGTATTCTGGTGGAAAAGGAATGCTGAACACAGAGGTATTGACAAAGACCTAGCATTGCAAAATGTAGACATTAAATGGATTGGGCAGAGAGGATTAAAGTGGCACCAATTGATGCCTTTGGTTAAAACCTTTTTGCATCTCCAAGCCCCTGACCTCGTGATTGTGCACTGTGGTGGCAATGACCTAGGCACATTGACTGGGGTAGGTCTGGAATTGCTAATGAAGGACACTTTTGCAGAATTGACGTTGCGTTTCTCCCAAACTTTCTTTGTATACTCTAACATATGCCAAAGACAGAAATGGAAGTGGTCCAATCAATTTTGTCCTCACATTGAGAAAGCTAGAAAAAATGTCAAGAAAGCTGTTTCTGCTTACCTCAGAGACCATAGGATGGGCTCCATCTATAACAACAATCTTCATTTCAATATGGATGGCATCTACAGAAGTGATGGAGTACACTTCACTGATCAAGGCAACAGAGTATTTCAGAACAACCTGAAGCTCTGCATCCGCACTTACATGTAGATACAACAATCTCCCAATGAAAACAAGGGCTCTTTTTAGAGCCTCTCAATAACCCAACATATATAAAAAAATTATTCATTTTTGCTTGGAGTCGCACACCCAGCATGACCAACGGAGCCGCGCACCCTTCGCGTTCACACTAAGGGGCCGTGCAACCCTCGCGTTCACACTAGGGGGCTGCGCTGGGAGCTGCGCACCCCTCGCGTTCACACTATGGGGCCGCGGTGGGCTCTGCGCATGCCTCGTGTTCACACTAGGGGCTGCACTGAACGCCGCGCTAGGGTCACGACTCCAAACTTAAGCGAAAAAAAAACCTCTACTACCATTAATTTATATTCGCCCCGTGGACCCCACCCCCGGGGCATGCCAAAATCTTCTTTTTTTTTTAAGGGAGGGGGACCGCGGGTCCCCCCTCCCAGGCCATTTTTGGCACCGGGGACCCCATCCCCCGGGGCATAGCCTCACAGTTGGGGACCGTGGGGGGAGCCCCAATGCCCCCACGGTCCCGCATGCTCCCCACCACCTGCGGGAGCGGGCATTGCTTTTCCACAAGGGGAGCTGCTGACATGCAGCTCCCCTTGTGGAAAAGCAATTCAGCTTTGCGTCGTAGAAGCGAGAGCAGGTTTCCCCGCTCTCGCTTCCATGAAGCAATGCAGGAGTTTGCTATGGCAGGGCGGTAGCCGTGCTCCCGCCCTGCCATAGCAAACAGCAGTGTCCCGGGGGTGGGCTCCCTGGGACACTGCAGGAGCTGGCCCTGGGGGTGGCGGTCCCCAGGGCCATTGAGAGCTCCTGAAGGAGGGTCACGTGGCCCCCCTCCCTCAATTTCATTGCCCCAGGGAGGAGGTGGTGGTCCCCGGGGCAGTGTGGGGGTATTACACCCCCGCTCATTTATTTTTTCTTTTCCGGGGAGGTGGTGGTCCCCAGGGCTGCAGGGGGCCCCCGCGGGCCTCCGCACATTAATTTGCGAGTGCCCCCGGGACCTGGCCCACCAGAGGGCTTTTTGAAAACGAGAGTCCACGCTTCTTTTTTTTTTATTTTCTCAGCAGGAGTCGCAACCCCAACACGATTTCTAAAGTTTTTTTTTTAAAAAGAGCCAGTGCTTCATTTTATGTTTATTTCCTCGCTGGATTCATGCAACCAGCGCTAATGCGACTGATTGTTTTTTAAAGAAAGTGCTTTTTTTGGCCCTAGAAGCAAAGCAGAATTGCTTTTGGGCAAGGGGAGCTGCTCTTACCCAAAAGCAATTCCGGCTCCCTCAGGAGGTGGGGAGCCGACAGGGACCATGGGGGAATTGGGGCTCCCCCGACGGTCCCCAGCTTGAGGGCTGGCCAAGGGGGATGGAAGCAGGTAGTTCCGTACCCTTGGGTATTGCCTTTTGTAGCGCGTTCCAGGCTTGGAGATATTGAAAAGTTTCCCTGCTCTGCAACTGATATTCTCTCTGGAGATCGCTGAAGGGGACCACCCCTCGCCCATAGATCACCAACCCTGGAGAGACCAATCCTGTCCCACTTGTCGAAACCGGGATGCTGCGACAGCAATCCCAGTTGGTATGTGTCAAGCAGAGGAGTGACTTGTGTAATTCTGGCCTTCAACCCCAATGCGGTGGTCGTGGCGTGCCATATAGCGACTGTGGTAGAAGTCGGGGTGTATTTCGGAGCCTGGTTCCTTCCACCATAGATTGCCCTAGGGTAATTGCCAGGGAGCATGTTATGCCTATCCATTTTATAGGCGGGGTACGTCCCAGGCCGATGCACCCACTGGTTAATGATGGCCAGCTGGGAGGCCCAATAATAGCTTTTGACTGCGGGCAGAGCGATACCCCCATCATATCAGCTTTTCCTGAGTTTAGTCAAGGCTATTCTAGGGGCACCATTAATGGAGAGCAAGGAGCGTACCTCCTCTTCAATAGCAATGAAGTATTGCACCGGGACCAAGTAGGGTGTGTTCTGTAGGACATAGATAAAGTGGGGGGAGTGCCATCATTTTATAGAGAGCAGCTCTGCCCAACATGGTAAGGGGCAGGGTTTTCTAGTGTCGAACATCAGCCTGAAATCGGCTTAGCGGACGAGCCAAATTATGTTCATAAAAAATTTCGGGGTTGGTCGTGGCATACATTCCCAAATTTAAAAATCTCTCCAAGGCCATTTTCGCCACGCATTCCCTAGGTAGGGTTGGGTGGGCACTGCTCAGTACGTACACCAGAGACTTATCCCAGTTAAAGGTGTAACCAGAGTATTTCCGAAAAAAGAGCGCATATATGGAGCACACGGTGGATAGAAAAGTAGCGTCTGGCCAAATAGAGCAGAATATCATCAGCGTAGAGGGAGATTTTATCCACCCAATCCACTGACCAATTCAGGCCCCTAATAAAGGGGTCCCCTCTGATCCAGATTGCCAGGGGCTCTAGGGCCAACGCAAAGAGAAGGGGTGAAAGGGGACATCCCTGCCTCATTCCCTTCTGCAGTATGAATGTTTCTGAACGACCCCCATTAACTGTAATGCGGGCCAGCGGTTCCGAATAAAGGAGGCGCACCCAAGATAAGAACCTCTTCCTTAACCCATATCTTTCAAGGGTGGCAAGTAAAAAAGGCTATTCAATCATATAGAACGCCATCTTGGCGTCCAAGGACATAATCACTGCATCCTCCCGAATTGTGGCCACCCTACCCAGCACCCCATAGAGGTGTCCGAGGTTCAGAGCGGTGTTTCTGGCTGACATAAACCGGACTGGTCCGGGTGGATCAATTTCTGGAGATGCCGTGAGAGGCTATGTGTGAGGATTTTAGCTAGAATTTTAACTTCTTTGTCCAAGAGGGTAATTAGCCTGTATGAGTCACAGCGCTTGGGGGGTTTACCCTTTTTGTGAATAACTACTATGTTGGCTAGCCTTTGTGTTGCTGGCAGAATCCCCTTTCCTCGTACATTCGTATGAGGTATGGGGCAACAGTGGTGGAGTTCGTCTTATAGAGTTCAATAGGGAGGCCACTGGGGCCCATGTTTTTTCCAGATTGTAGGGCGCCGATCGCCTTGGACAACTCCTCAATGGGCAAGACGGAGTCCAATTTCTCCACTTCTTGAGAGTCAAGGACAGGGAGTCCTATGGTATCCAAAAGTTCCTTTGCCGCCGCGTGGGTGGAAGCCTGTGCGGAGGCATAGACGCGCCTGCTGCAAAGGAATTCTTGGACAAAGTTCAACAAAGAGATGATCATTTAGAATCCCAAATTTGATGGCATGTCAACGTGGTACTAATGAGTATTGGTATCGTCGTCATGGAGAACTTGAATGTAAGTTAAGAAACCCAGGAACCCCTACATGGTTTGTTACGCTTAGCTGTGCTGAATACGCATGGGACGATTTACGTGAATTTCTACGAGAAGCAAATTCAGATGAAAAAAAATGGATTTCAAGACAGCTGGAGAACTGTGTTAGTTGCATCCTGTAAATGTGTGCAGATATTTTAATCATAGGTTTTAAGCTATAATGTCTTCTATCTGCAATAACAAAAATCCACCTCTTGGAGAAGTAACACAAGTCTGAGGTGCTCCTCATACACGTTATTGTGGATCAAAAATGCACCTACATTTGGAACCGATTCTGATGATACTGTGTTGTCTTTCATTGAAGACTATGTTACCTGTGCCATTCCAAAAAAAAGGAGGAGAAAACAGCTTAAGAGTTTTACGGTTTCGAAGTCATCGATGTGGAAAGTATTGTCTACAGAAATACAGATCAAAGGGAAAATTTTATACATAATGTTGTTTTGGATTCCCACGTCCAGTAATTTCAAAAGGATCAGTCAACAGTTTCATGTCAGCAGTAAGACATACTATAACTCAAAAATCTCAGAAGAATACTTACAATAGAAAAAGAAGTGAAGATTCAAAGTATATTAATGACTACAATCCAGTGATTTTGACAATGTGGAATGCAAACATGGAAATGCAGTATTTTGCAGATAATTCAATTGCTGTTGCTCGTTATGTTACATCATATATAACTAAATCTGAAAAGACAGAGGTGAAAGAAATATGGGAAGCAATTTCACAAGAGAAGACTCTTAGTAATAAATTGTACACCTTTAGTTTGAAGATGCTTTCCCATCGAGAGATTGGATCCTACGAATGTTCTGATCGGTTGACATGTACAAGTTTATATTCAAAGTCAAGAGGAATTATTCGGGTAAGTCTAGGTCTTGCTGCAACACGAAATCGAGTTTTGAAATCTATACAAGATATTGAATATTTAGCTTTGAATGAGCCGAAAAGTACAGATAGTGTTAAAACAAATATGTTGGATATGTACTATCCCAAAAGGAGTCCACATCTGGAAAACATATGTCTCTATGAAGTACTGCAACACTATAGTTTTAAGCGAAATGTTGCAGAAAATATAAATGAAGAAAAATATGCCGTAATTGAATGTGATGGATTTTTGGTAAAACATGCCAAAGGAAATCTTATTAATCACAGGAAATTCAGTTGTGATAAGCCTTGGCGTATTGAAATGGGATTACTTGGAGATTTTGACTGCTATGAAGATTCTATTAATGAATGTACAATTTTTCAAATTATTTACAAATGTTGAATGAAGAGATTGAACAAGAAACTACTATTGCAGCTGAAATAGGAAGAGACAGTTCTCAAGATAGTCAAAGTTCTGCTCCACTGAGTCAAGATCCACTAGGACAACCAATTCTTGAAAATAAAGCAGCAATAGCCATGAGTGAAGTAGAAATGGCAATGGAACAAGCACAACAGGATGTTATTAAGTTGGGGAGCGTTTGATTCACTTTTGCCCGCATTTAGTCGCTGTTGAGCACTCCAGAGGACTCCAGAGCCCAGGGGGAACCGCGGCAGGTGCCGCAGGAGCCGCGTCACCATCGCGCCAGCCGGCACATATAAACAGCTTTCGGCTCCTGCAGCGCGGGAGCGTTTGATTCACTTTTGCCCGCATTTAGTCGCTGTTGAGCACTCCAGAGGACTCCAGAGCCCAGGGGGAGCCTCGGCAGGTGCCGCAGGAGCCGCGTCACCATCGCGTCAGCCGGCGCATAAAAACAGCTTTCGGCTCCCGCAGTGAGGGAGCGTTTGATTCACTTTTGCCCGCATTTAGTCGCTGTTGAGCATTCCAGAGGACTCCAGAGCCCTAGGGGAACCACGGCAAGTGGAACAGGAGCCGCGTCACAATCGCGCCAGCCAGCGCATAAAAACAGCTTTCGGCTCCTGCAGCGGAAAAATGGACAGAGGCTGCACTACAGCTAAAAGGGCTGTGTCTGGAAAGGAGATTGAGGGCAGCAAATGGGCAGACGCAGTCAGACAAGAAAGGTGCTCACACTTTTGATAATGGCTTTAGTAGTAGCCGTATAGATTACATCCTTCTTAATGTAGAATACTAGTCATCTGTTTTGGACATGGAGGTGCAGGTGCGGACCGAAAGCGATCATAATCCGTTGGTCCTTCAATTGCAAGCTTCTGGCTTTTTAAATCTAAAAATCAGGGCAGTTGAATATGAAACGGCTGAGGTCATGCTCACTAATGATATGAGGAGAGTTCAATGGGCTAAGATTATTGAAAATGAGGAAGCCCTGGACCAAATGAAAGATTTGGTTGCTTGTGCGACCACTACCCTTCTCAACTGTGATTCCCAGAAGGACATTAATTTTATTATTCCCCAGGTCCACAATGACCTGTTCAAGCAACTGAAATATTTTTTTATTAAAAGTAGCAAATCAATGAAAAAACGTTATGTAAAGCCGGATTCTTGGTATAACAGCTCATGCAGACAGGCCTATAAGACTTTATCCAGGGCTATTAGATCTAAAGTCATGGGCGATATTAAAAAGGCTAGAGTAAGGTACAAGAAAGCCCAGCAACAAGCAAAGAAGGAATGGGATGAGAACCGCTGGCAAGATTTGGTCTCAGCCAGTAAGGTGAAAAACATGATCCAATTCTGGAAGCTTGTTAAATGGGGCAGTGGAGTATTAAATCAGACACCAACTAATTATGTTGCCCCAGAACAATGGGTTTTACATTATGAGGCTCAGTTCATTGCCAATAATGGTAGTGATGATATTCCCCTATGGCTCTGTGTTTCACCTGTTTAGAGGTCGAAACAGTGTTAAAATCGATCCCAAGAGGAAGGGCACCAGGCCCTGACTGTATACCCGCAGATCTGTTCGTCTATGATAAAGATCACTGGGTATCTTATATAAAGTTATTGGCCAACGCTATTGCCAGTGGTGCTTCCATTCCTGAAACGTGGTCAGGTGCCGAAATCCTACCTATTTACAAAAAGTGTGACCGCTTGCTACCAGGTAATTATCGGCCAATAAGCCTTATTGATTCCATTCAGAAGATTGTTGCCAGGCTAGTTCTTTGAAGAATCCAGACCTGAATAGACGAGACAGATATTTTGACTTCTCTTCAGGCGGGGTTCCGACCACATACAAGCACCCTTGATCAGGTTTTCAGGTTTGTGCTTATCTACTGGCGGGTGGTTATTATTGGAGGGGGTGTCATCTATGCGGATTTTATTGATTTCAAATCTGCATTTGATTTAGTTCCCCGTACGAAAATGTGGAAGGCCTTTGTGGACATGGGGATGCCACTGGAACTGGTGGCTATTTTAGTAAAATTGCACAGTTCTAACTATGCACAGGTCCGTTGGGGAAAGCAGGGAAATTTACAGAGAGGTTTCCAGTTTCTAAGGGGGTACGCCAAGGGTGCGTTTTAGCCCCAACCCTGTTTTCGTTGTTTATAAACAGGGTAGTCCAGTACTTCTCTACTCATCCCACAGATGCCCCAGTGTTAGCTGGTATGAAGATACCGCTGCTCATGTCCACGGACGATACCCTGATAATATCGAAGACTCAACAGGGCTTGCAGACCGCCCTGCCCCGCTTCGAGGTGTTCAGCCACGACCATGAACTAGGGGTGGGCGGAATTTGCGAAAGCGACTTTCGCAAATTATCGCGAAAATGTTAAAAATCTCCGCAAACGAGCGGAAATATCGCGAAGATGCGGAAGTTTTTTTCCGGCATGTTCGCGAGATTTTCTGCATGGTTGCGGGTCGCCAACTTACCCATGTGGTTGCTTGCGGGCGCAGCCATCTTGTTTTCAGTTGTCTCGCGATGCATGATCGCGAGAAAAAAGACGTGATCGCGCGACGCATGACGTCACTGCGGACGCGAACTGTCGTGAGACAGCGCAAATGGCTAAAACAATACAACATCTCATGGAGAACGCGACCGGATCGGGAAAACTTGTCGGCGAACGCGGGGATTCAGGTAAGGCGATCGCGCGCACGCGAGAATGTATTATTTTACAGCGCGAGCAAGAACCAAATTATCGCAAAGCTGCGGAATGCGGAAATTTTGACATTTCCGCGCTTTCCGCGGAACGCGGAAATGCCAAATTATCGCAAATTCCGCGAACGGAACGGAAATTTTGCCCAGGCCTACCATGAACTAGTGGTAAAGGTGTTTATGGTGCTCCACAAATTCAAAGCCATAACTGGGAGAGTGTATATGAATAATGTCCCCCTGGAACAGACCAATGTTTTTACCTACTTGGGTATAACACTAGGCAGGAAACTAAACTGGAAGCCGCAGATTGATATGTTGGCTTTAAAATTTGCACAATTAGCTGGTGTATTGACCAAAGAGCTGAGGCATTCCCAGACCAAATCCATTGTCCCTGTCCTCAGGATTTAGAACTCTAAAATCAGCACCTCAATATTATACGGTGCTGAACTTTGGGGCTTTGAGGATTTAACTTCACTGGTACTAGCCAAAAATAAATTTTTTAGAGCACTAACAGGTCTCCCGCAATTTACCCCACTCTTGCCACTTTATCTTGACTTGGGTTACTATAGCATTGAGGACTCGGCACACTTCAGACCTATAGCATTCTGGAGAAGGCTCTGGATTACTCCAGAGCTTTCCCTGTATGCTAAAGCTCTCCTTGAAGTTCGGGGGTTGGGCCACTCACATAAGATCTCCTGGTTTAAAAGCATCAAAACAACTTTGGTTAGTATGGGATGAATTCTTTGTGGGAGGATCCAGCTGCTAATTTATTTCCATCTAAAAAAACCTTCAAGGCAGCGTATTGGAATATGGTTAAAACTAAGCGGTTCTCATTTAGCACGAGGCCCACCCTCATTAAAGAATTCTTGGAGATCAAGCACGAGACCAAGCTGGAAACCTATTGGGACCTTATTACTAGGCCAATAGACAGGAAACTGTATCACCAGTTTATTGTGGGCTCACTTCCTATAAGATCTTTTACTAGCAGCTGGCATCCATCAACGGATAATAAATGTATTTCATGCCCAACCCAAACTGAGACATTAGCACATATCATGTTTGTATGCCCAGCTTATAATTTACCCAGGACCAAATGCCTTAAACCTATTTGTATTAATATGGGTACAAGAATAGCTATGGAGGCCTTAAGGATCCTAAAGACAAATACCAAAGATTCAATAGTGGTCGCAGTGGCAAAATTCTTGAGTTGGATGTGGGTTCTTCGAGCAACCAAGATGAGGGCTCACTAACCCTGTTAGTTTTATTCTTGAGGGTCGAGACAATATAGAATGGGTACGTTGACAAAATTATTTGTCTAGACCCTGAGATTTGGTAATTTAAGAGATGATCACTAGGTGACCCCTAATCTACAACTGGTCATCATAATACGGGCTGATCAATGTAAACAACTGTCCTGTTATAGTTCCTGTGTACTTATGTATACTGCTTTTTATGTGCTTTTTAAATGTGTTTTTATCTATTGTTTTTATAATTTTTGCTATTTATGCATTATTGTTCTTAACATATTTGTAAATATATTTGTGGTTTTTACACAAGTCTGGACGATTGCAGATCATATATCACAATCCAAGCTTTTATCCTAACCATTGATGTATTCTGTTTTTTATGATTTTGTAAATCGAAATAAAGACTTAATTGATGATGATGATGATGAGTTGGAAAAGTTAGAAGAACAACTAAATAGTGAACAGAAAGAAATATATGCACAAGTGACACAACAGATAAAGCATGGTTTACTGCATGAAAAAAAAGAATGCCAATGCACATCATTTAATCCTATTCAAAGCAAGCTGGAATAGGAAAAAGTTTCTTAATTAAAATTTTAACCAGTTATCTACGCAAAACCACTGAATCACACGTATCTTGTGTTGTAACTGCTCCAACTGGATTAGCAGCACACAACATGAAAGGGATTACATTACATCGTTTACTGATGCTACCAGTTGAACAAGAAAATAAGTTGGAATATCATAAGCTATCTGGAGAAGCTTGTTTTGAAGTCTCAAGAGTACCGAAGAAAATGAAACTTCTAATCATTGATGAGGTGAGCATGGTCTCAAACGTAATGCTTGCCTTTGTACATTTAAGAATGCAACAGATTTTAAAGACAGATTATGATGTTTTATTTGGAGGAAAGATCATGTAATTGTACTCAGCGACCTACTACAACTTACTCTTGTGAAAGGACAACCAGTTTTTAAAACACTTGTCCTTGAAGACACTAGGAAATCTTTGGGAAGTATTGATAATGTGAACATTTGGTCTCATATTGAATATAAAGAACTTATTAAGAATATGCGACAAGCAAGTAATGAACATTATGGAAACATTCTTCAAGATATAAGAATTGGTGTTTTGACAAAATATGGTAAAGAAGCTTTACAAAGTTGGCTACTAACAAACTTGTTTCCAAATGAAAACATTGCACCTGAAATAATGTACAAAAAATTGGAGAAAAGAAGTCTATAGTTTGCCTAATGCCAACACTGCAAGAGTGTTCTACATTCAATCAAGAACTTTCGAATCTGGAAAAACTGCCAATAGTGAAAATGGAAGCCATTGATAAAATGGAACACAAAGGAGTTACTATTCTTCCCTCAGAGAAATTACAGTCAAAATCGGATTCTTTGGATGTATCCAAGACTGCTGGTTTAGAAAATACTTTATATGTATGTGTAAACTGTCGGGTAATTTTACGGCGTAATTTGGATGTAGAAAAAGGTTTAATAAATGGAGCAATGGGAAAAGTTTTTTATTTTGTTAATTATCAGAACAGAGATGGAATTGAATTTTTGAAGCTTAAATTTGATTATTGTTTTTGCTAATTCTTATTGCATTTGCAAAATTGTGTTTGAAAGAGGTAGTTTATATATTTGATCTTTATGTTATACGCAATGTAAATGAGAGTGTATATTTTATAAACTGTACTTGAAAGAAGTAAAAGATTTAATGTAGTTGTAGAATGTAATTTACAAACTGTAGATAGGTAAACACATAGTTGGACTTGTTGTAAATATTTTCAACGCAATTCTTTTTTTTTTTACAATCTTACAGTAGGTAATACTAAAGTTTGAAAAGATTTTAAATTCAGTTTTCATCAAAACTACTGTAAAATAGAACCAGTGAGTTTTGTATCTTATTTAATAAAAAAGGTAAGATGAAATAATGTAATAAGCATGATAATATGAACTAATGTTTACAGTGACTTTTACTGCACTCATCCATTTTTTCAAACACTACCCATACAGATAGTCACTGTTCCCATACTCCTCCAATCACCCATGCACTATTTATGCACTTCTGCAATCACGTAGCCAGTTTCCATACACTTATAATATCACCCAGACACTACCTATGTACTCTTTCAATCATTGAGGCACTATCTGTACACTCATGCAATCAGCTAGACATTGCTGATACACTCTTCCAATCACCCAGGTATTACGTATATAGTTCTCCAATCCTCTACACATTACCACTACACTCATAAAATTACCCAGGCATTACATATGCATTCCTCTAATCCCCAAACATTACACTTTGCACTCTTCCAATCACTGAGGTAGTACCAATGCACTCCTCCAATCACACAGACATTACTCCTGCACTCATGGAATCACCCAGGCATAGCCCATACACTCATGCAATCACCCAGGCAGTAGCCATGCACTATTCCAATTACCGTGGCACTACCCAATCAGTTATGGAATCACCCATGCATTACCCATGTACTCATGGAATCACCCAGGCATTACCCATGCACTCTTTCAATCATTCAGACACTAGCCCTGCAGTCATGCAATCACCCAAGCACTACCTATGCACTCATACAATCACCCAAGCACTACCCATGCAGTCTTCCAATCATCCAGACAGTACTCCTGCACTCATGAAATCACCCAGGTAAAACTCATGCACTCCTACAATCACCCAGGAACTACCCATGCACTCCTCCATGCACCCAGGCACCCCCATGCACTCTTCCATGCATCCAGGCATTACCCATGCACTCCACCAATCACCCAGACATTACCCCTGCACTCATGCAATCACACAGATATTACCCATGCACTCCTCCAATCACCCAGACATTACCCCTGCACTCATACAATTACCCAGGCATTATCCATGCGCTCCTTCAATCACTCAGGCACTACATATGCACTCCTCCAATCACCCAGGCACTACCCCTGCACTCATGCAATCACCCAGGCACAACCTATGCACCCATGCAATCACTCAGGCACTACTCATGCACTCATACATGGACTCAGGCACTTCTGTGGCACACATGCAATCACCCAAGCACTACCCATGCAGTCTTCCAATCATCCAGACACTACCCCTGCACTCATGCAATCACACAGGTACTACACATGCACTCCTCCAATCACCCAGGAATTACCCATGCAGTCCTACATGCACCAAGGCACTACCCATGCACTCTTCTATGCACCCAGGCATTACCCATGTACTCCTTTAATCACCCAGATATTACCCCTGCACTCATGCAATCACCCAGGAATTACCCATGCACTCTTTCAATCACCAAGCCACTACCCATACACTTATATAATCACCCTGGCACTAACCTTGAACTCATGCAACCATCCAGACATTACTCCTGCACTCGTGCAATCACCAATGCATTAGCTATGCACTCCTCCAATCACCCAGACACTATCCTTGCACTTCTGCACTCACCCAGGAAGTATCCATGCAGTCCTCCAATCTTCCAGGCAGTACCCATACACTTATAAAATCACCCAGGCACTACCTATTTACTCATGCAATCACACAGGCACTACTGATGCATTCCTCCATGGAACTAGGCATTACCCATGCACTCATCCAATCACCCATGCACTATCCATGCACTCCTTCAATCAACCAGGCACTACCCTTGCACTCCTCCAATCACCCAGGCACTATTCATGCATTCCTTCATTCACCCAGGCACTACCCTTGCACTACACACAAGATGATGGATGGAATGTTGCACATTGGCAAAACATTTACTCCCAGTCACAGATCTGGGTTTAATCCATCGTTATTTTGCTCCCCACGCCACCCCAGTTCAGACATGGCTATATGCAAATCTGTCTTGACCATGTGCCTCATGGGAACAGTCCAGCCCGAACTGCCAAGCCATGTCTTCCCTGGACCGGAATCAAGCATCCTAGGACTGGGCACTACTCTGATCACCCTAGCACTATCCATGCACTCCTCCATTCACCCTGCACTACCCTTGCACTCCTTCAATCACTCAGGCACTACCATGCACTTTTGCAATCACCGCAGCATTACCCATGCACTCCCTCAATCACTCAGGCACCATCTATGCACTCCTCTTATCACACAGGCACTACCCCTGCACTCATGCAATCACTCAGGTAGTACACATGCACTTCTCCAATCATTGAGGCATTATACATGCATTCATGCAATCACACATGCAATACCCATACACTTCTCCATTACACTTACCACAATTTATACATCACATACACATTTGTCTATTTCTAACCAAATAGGCGGTTCTAAAAAGAACCATTTTTTTCTTCTATAATTTTTTTGCATTTTTTTCAACTATTTTTTCTATTTTTTGGTGTTTTTTTTAAAAAAATACAAAAATGAACAGAATCAATGGTGAAAAGTTTGTAAACATTATGCAATTAGAGAGTCATTGCATTGGTTTTAATAGCAACCACAATGGCATCCACTGATTGTTCACCATAGCATAGTACTTTTTTTGCACTTCACACAACGCTGCTCCACTTCAGCAAATTCAGGAATTATACTAGGTCTGGTACTAGTTGAAGAACCAGATGATGTTCTTTGTCCTGCACCTTCGTCCTGAGTTGCCTGTCTTTGTAGGTCTCGACGATGTTGTTGATGGTTTGAAGATGTTTCAGCATCGAAGAGGTGCTGCACAAATATTTTTTATCTGATCCATGTGACAGGACCTTCTAACAAATTGTGCATGTGACCTTACTCTGAATTTGCGATTACTTAAATTGCGATTGCGTTTAAGGAATCGCAAATTGCGATTCCTCAAATGCAGTGCATTAAACAAAAAAAATTGCGATTTCGCTAGAATGAATCGCAAATTAACATCAATCTAAAGTTGATGGTAATTTTCAATTTCTTAGAAAAATGCACTAAAGTGCATTTTTCAAAGTCATGTTACACACACACACATGCCCTTGAGGCATGTGTGTGCACAACATGTAGTTACATTGTAATTTCAGGGGTGCAACAGGATATCCTTTTGGAACCCTTGCACCCTTGAAATTGCATGCGGAATTTGCGAGTACCTATTGCGTACAAGCAAATTGCGCATGCAATTGCCATTCATTCCTATGAGCCTCTGGGCCCATAGGAATTAATGGGAATCAATTCCTTAATTGCAACTCGCAATTTGTGACTCGCAATTAAGGAATTTGTAGGAATCGCATAATTTTATGCGATTCCTACATGCATAGGCAATTGCGATTCTTTAATAATTGTAATGAAAGAATCGCTATTGTCTATGTTGATGCATGTGCCCCATAGTCATTTATATGCTCCAACACTCACATATACTGCCTTTCACATATGTAGTTACCCGCACATGTACCACTGAGACATCCTTTTACTCACCAACACACCCATACACACACTCACCCACCCATATAGCCTTTCACAGATGCACTGTTGAACCCATAGATCCAGTGAATCACCCACTCACACATCTATGCACAGAGTCACACCCCCCACCCACCCACACAAACACTCAGGCACCCACATAGATACTCAGACAACCAATCAAAAACCCATATAGACACTCATGTAGCTACACACCAACCCGTGGAGTAGCTTACACACCAACTGACAGACTGATACAGTCATTCACACAGTTTAGTCACTAACCCATGCATTCAGTAAGACACGTTTAATCACTCAATTATACAGTCAGTCACGCACGTACTAAATCATCCATTCAGACACTTATACACCCATTCATTCTATAATACACCTTGGTCTATATATATATATATATATCATTTATGTCATTTTGGTTGTCTTTAGTTGGTCTTTAAGCATAGGCACTACAGGCGTGTAACCAATGCTGCGGCAGGAATGGCAACACATGTATTTAGACCATGTTTGCGTATGATTATGAATTAGAATGTCACTTTTTCACAATACGCTATGCTATACACCCATTGCTTCATTGCAAGGGATACATTGAACAAGCACTGGCAGACTCTAGAATATTTCCTGCTGTTGGACCCGGCCTCGTAGAATGGCCCTCCGTGCCCCCGCACCACCGAAACCTGGTACCTACAGCCCAAGCCCCCGGCCCAGCCGAACCTCCCCACCAGGACACACGCACCGACCCGGACATCCCCGTCCCTGGCCTCTCCCCTTTCGGCCACCCCGGGCCCGCGTGCCCACTTCATGCACCAAGATGGCCGCCCGGCCCCAGCGCGACCCGGGCATAGAGGCGCCACTCCGGCTGGAGGACATCACGCTTCCAGGGGATGAGAGAGGGAGGAGCAGTTTCTATCGCACCTCTGAACTCCCCCGGGACGATGGGTTTCGATCGGCCCTCCGGCCTCCCTGAGGGCTGGCTCCACGCCTGCTGGGTGTCTGGG
Source organism: Triturus cristatus (assembly GCF_964204655.1). Lineage (NCBI taxonomy): Eukaryota > Metazoa > Chordata > Amphibia > Caudata > Salamandridae > Triturus > Triturus cristatus. The sequence goes on from NC_140590.1 coordinate 1,582,025,888, forward strand.
ACTCCTCCCGACCCGGCCCTGAAAGGATCAAAAGACTATAGCAGGAAATCCCGACAAGCGACCCCCAGGTGACAAGACCCCTGCCTGCACAGACTCCGGACATCAAAGAGGGGTCGAACTATAACAAGGGGTGCTCTGGGGCTGTCCGGCAGATTCGACGCTGGAACAACGAGAGCCTGCTGACGTGGTCGCGGCTCCTGGAACTGGAACTCACCTGAGCCCTGCTGAGTGACTCGCGGCTCCCTGAAGATCGTAAGACCTCCGAACTTGTACCTGAGCCCTGCTGAGTGACTCGCGGCTCCCTGAGGATCGTAAGACCTCCGAACTTGTACCTGAGCCCTGCTGAGTGACTCGCGGCTCCCTGAAGATCGTAAGACCTCCGAACTTGTACCTGAGCCCTGCTGAGTGACTCGCGGCTCCCTGAAGATCGTAAGACCTCCGAACTTGTACCTGAGCCCTGCTGAGTGACTCGCGGCTCCCCCAGACTCTCACGGTCCCGCCGGACCCCAACTCCGACCACGTATCCCCCAGCTCGAGGATTGTGAGCTGTGCGCCGGGTACGTCCCTGCTTTGAACCGTTACCAGAGACAGTCCCGCTACCCCCTACCTTTCCGAGACTCTTGAGCCCGTGCTCACCTTGTACATATTTGCAGTGATACCTGTTTGATAAAGCTTGTTCTGAGAATACCCAGTGTGGTCCCTCTGTGTCGTGTGGTGCCAGAAGTACGGTCCTAGTTGCGAGAGTCCTCCCCCTGGGGAATCTCCCGCCAGTGCCCGGCTACGATACTTTGAGGGTGGGTCTCAGGGTAGTCAGAACCCCTTTCCGGGCTCCTCTGAGGTCGCCGTCTAACATTGGTGGCAAGCGACGGGATTCGGGCCCATCACCTAGAGATCGTACAGTAAACGACGGACGCACGACCAACAAAGATGGCAGAAGGAAGCGCCACGAGCTCCGCAGAAACCAACGCCAACAGAGTGTTCCAGGTGGAGCATCTGGAAGAATACACACACAAAGAGCTAAAACAATTTTGCAAAGAACTTAAAATCGCTACCACTGGCCTCAACACTAAGGAAGACTTGCAGAAAGCACTGAAAACTTGGGTGGAGACCGGGGCCTCCCGCCCGGAAGGCACGGGGGAGCGCCCCGACGAAGCCGAACCCCCCCAAAGTGAAAGCAGTAGCAATCAGGTGCGAGGCATCGTACCAGACGGGGGCCTATCCCCGGAAGAGCTCGCGGACCGAGAGAGAAGCCGCAGTCATGAACTCGAGTTAGCCAAACTCAAAATCGAGGGCGAATTGAAGTTAGCGGAGAAGAAGCTAGCAGTAGAGCAAATGCGTGTACAAGGCGAACTGGAAGAAAAAAAGCTCCAACGGGAGCACGAAGGAAGAAAGCTCCAACTGGAGCACGAACGGAGCTTAAAGGAACTCGAGCTCAAGGCCCGAAATGAGGACGGGAGGCCCTCGGGGAACCGAGAGACGGCCCCCCCAGCGGAACAGAAGGTCCACATCCCCAAGGATGTGGTCAAAGAATATTATAAAAACGATGACATTCAGCAATGGTTTCGGGCCTACGAGGTCGCCATGACCTCCCATCGGATTCCACAGAAGGACTGGGGGGCGGGGTTGTGGGGACGGTTTCTGAGCGAAGGAAGGGACACCCTGCTCGACCTACCCCTCTCCCTGCAGACCTCCTACAGCCACATGAAAGAGGTTCTCCTCACAAGATACGGCCTCACCCCAGAAATGTACCGCCAACGGTTCCGGGACTGCAGGAAGATCCCGGGCACCACCTGGGTGGAGTATGTAAACTTCTTTAGTCGGGCCTTCGATGGGTGGGTCAAGGGCAGCAAAGTCACCACCCTTGCCGAACTCACGGACCTCATGTTATGGGAACATCTGGCTGCGAACTGCTTCGTAGAGCTACGTCAACATCTGCTGGATAGCAAGCTCACAGATCCCCGGAAGCTGGCCGTGGAGGCCGACCGCTGGACCAACACCCGGGTCTCCCGGGGCATGGTAGGAGAGTACCCCCGAACCAGTCAGGGACCACCCCGCCAGAGAGGGGGAGGGAACCAGGGAGGGCCGAGGGAGTCCCAGCCTAGCCCCCCGAAGACACCACCTCCACCTTTCCCGGCGCCCCCCCCACCAGTAACAGGGCCCCCTGGGAGACGGGGACACCGGGTGACCGTCACATGTTTCCGCTGCCAGAAACCCGGGCACTACGCCAATGACCCAGAGTGCCCCATGGCCACCCAAGTCACCCCTGCGAGACAGATAGCCAACGTAGCCCTAGGGGAGGAGGTTGAGGAAGCCGAGGAGTGGGAACCAGCCGCGATGGCCCTAGTATCCCTGGGAGATAGGGAAATGATCCCTGGTAGCCTCCTACCGTCCAACACACAGAAATATGGGCAGCTCGTCAAGATCAATGGCCACCAGGTAGAGGCCCTGCGGGACACCGGGGCCAGTATCACCGGTGTCCTCAGGCACCTAGTTCCCGAGGAGCAGATCCTCCCCAATGTCTTTTGCCCCGTAATATCTGCAGACAATAGGGAAAGTATGTGTCAGGTGGCCCTGGTGCCATTTGAGTGGGGAGGGGTGATAGGTAAACTCAAGGTGGCCGTAAGAACCTCCCAGCCGGTCGACTGCCTCTTAGGGAACGACCTGGAGAGTTCTCCCTGGAAGCACGTAGAGCGCAAGGCCCACCTAGGAATGATGGGACTCCCCGAGTGGGTGTGTGCCACCACCCGATCTATGACAGCCCGACTCACTCCCCGGAGAGAAATCGAGAGCACCCCGGTCGAAGTAGCCAGCGCCGTCCCCGCCGAGGGTCCTCCCGTTCCCCCATCGGAAGGGTCCGTCGCCAGCGACGAACCCGCACCATCCGACCCCGCCCCGGTCCCCGAGTTGGGGGATCTACCCGAGTTGGCACATTGGCGCCACGAGGGCGGGCCCACCCGAGAAGAATTTTGCCGGGAGCAAGCCACCTGTCCTTCCCTGGTCGGGCTGCGGCGCCAGGCCGAGGGCCAAGCCGCAGGTGACCAGACCGGAACGCACCGAATCTATTGGGAGAATAACGTCCTGTATAGTGAGCAGAAATCAGTGGAGCTGGGATCCGGACGGGTACTGGTGGTACCTCTCCGCTTCCGGGATTTCCTCCTGGGCTTAGCCCACGATGTCCCCCTCGCCGGTCACCTGGGTCAGGACAAGACCTACAGCCGTCTCGTGACCCATTTTTATTGGCCTAAGATGAAAGCAGCGGTAGAAGCCCACTGCAAGTCCTGCCCCACGTGCCAAGCCAGTGGGAAGAGTGGGGGGAAGCGCAAGGCTCCCCTCCAACCCTTCCCGGTCGTCAGTACCCCCTTCGAACGAGTCGGGATCGACATCGTGGGGCCACTGGACCCCCCCACCTCCCAAGGTCACCGTTTCATCTTGGTCCTAGTAGACCACGCCACCCGCTACCCAGAGGCTATTCCCCTACGCACCATTACGGCCCCCGTGGTGGGCCGGGCCCTGATGGGGATCTTCTCCAGGGTGGGTTTCCCCCGCGAGGTCGTGAGCGATCGCGGCACTAATTTTATATCCAGGTATATGACGTCCCTGTGGCAACAATGTGGGGTGTCCTATAAGTTCACCACCCCGTACCATCCCCAAGGGAACGGCCTAGTAGAGAGGTTTAATAGGACTTTGAAAGGGATGATCGCTGGCCTAGAAGAGCCCCTCCGGCGTAAGTGGGACGTCCTGCTCCCCTGCCTCTTGTTCGCTTACCCGGAGGTCCCCCAGAAGTCCTTAGGGTTCAGCCCGTTTGAATTACTCTATGGGCACCCCGTCCGAGGTCCCCTCAGTTTAGTTAAGGAAGGGTGGGAGGCAGCACCCCAGACCACCCCCCGAGATGTGTTCCAATATGTCCTGGCCCTCCGGAACCAGACCAGGAGGTTCCGAGAACTGGCCGAGGCCAACCTGGAGGCGAGTCAAGAAGAAATGAGGCGCTGGTACGACCAGAATGCTACTCTGGTCGAGTTCCAGCCAGGCCAGCAGGTGTGGGTCATGGCCCCCGTGAAGCCTGGCGCTCTCCAGGACCGATGGACTGGGCCCTACAAAGTGGTCGAGAAGAAGAGCCAAGTCACCTACTTGGTGGACGTCCAGTCGCCTCGGGATCCCCTCCGGGTCCTGCACGTGAACCGCCTCAAGCCTCACTTCCAGCGGACAGAACTGAGCCTCCTGCTGGCCACCGATGACGGGGCCGAAGATGAGTCGGATCCCCTCCCGGACCTCCTGTGTATCAAGGAGCAGGATGGCTCCGTGGAAGGAGTGAACCTCTCTCCAGCCCTCACTGCCCAGCAACAAGCGGACTGCCGCCAGCTCCTAAGACAATTTTCTGACCTCTTCTCCCTGACCCCCCGGGTCACCAACTGGTGTGTTCATGATGTGGACACCGGGGACAGCCCGCCGGTGAGACACCGAGCCTACCGGGTTCCTGACCGGGTCCGGTCCTGCATTCAAGCGGAAGTCTCGAAGATGTTGACCCTGGGGGTGATCGAGCCCTCTGACAGTCCCTGGGCCAGCCCCGTGGTCCTGGTCCCGAAGGCAGCGGCCCCCGGTGTCGCCCCCGAGCTCCGATTCTGCGTGGACTACCGGGGGCTCAATGACGTTACCCGAGCCGATGCCCACCCCATTCCACGAGCCGACGAACTCATTGACCGACTAGGGGCAGCCCGGTTCCTCAGCACATTCGACCTCACCTGCGGATACTGGCAGATTGCGCTCACCGAAGGGGCCAAAGAGCGGTCCGCTTTCTCCACCCCCGATGGGCACTACCGCTTCCGCGTAATGCCCTTCGGGATGAAAAATGCCCGGCCACTTTCCAGCGACTGGTGAATAGAGTCCTGGCCGGGCTAGAACAGTTCAGCGCGGCATACCTGGACGACATCGCTGTCTTCAGTTCAGAGTGGAGTGAGCACCTCCAGCACCTCCGAAGGGTGCTAATCGCCCTGCGCCAGGCAGGCCTCACAGTAAAAGCCAGCAAGTGCCAGATCGGGCAAGGATCCGTGGTCTACTTGGGGCACCAGGTCGGGAGTGGCCAGGTCGCCCCGCTACAGCCAAAGATCGACGCCATCCTGGCCTGGGAACCACCCATCACCCAGACGGAGGTCCGAGCCTTTCTGGGACTCACGGGCTACTACCGAAGATTCATTCGGGGGGTATGGCAGCCTTGTCGGCCCTCTCACGGAACTCACGTCTAAAAAACAGCCAAAGAAAGTGCAGTGGACGGCTGCCTGCCAGGAAGCTTTCGATGCCCTAAAAAGGGCCATGTGTACTGCCCCCGTCCTCCAGGCTCCCGACTACGCCAAGGAGTTCATAGTCCAAACCGATGCCTCCGAGCATGGCATTGGGGCCGTCCTGTCCCAAGTAAATGACCAAGGCCTAGACCAGCCCGTCGCCTTCCTCAGTCGGCGGCTGTTGCCCCGAGAACAAAGATGGAGCACCATAGAGCGCGAAGCCTTTGACGTGGTCTGGGCACTCAAAAAGCTACGACCCTACCTGTTTGGCACCCATTTCAGAGTCCAAACTGACCATCGGCCCTTACGTTGGCTCATGCAGATGCGAGGAGAAAACCCCAAGCTACTGCGGTGGTCAATCTCCCTCCAGGGGATGGATTTCACCGTGGAACACCGCCCTGGTACGGACCACGCCAATGCTGACGGCCTCTCCCGGTTCTTCCGCCTCAGCGAAGAGAACCCCCCAAGCTGATGGGCAGTTCTCTCCGGCTTTCAGCTGGGGGGGACGCGTGTTGGACCCGGCCTCGTAGAATGGCCCTCCGTGCCCCCGCACCACCGAAACCTGGTACCTACAGCCCAAGCCCCCGGCCCAGCCGAACCTCCCCACCAGGACACACGCACCGACCCGGACATCCCCGTCCCTGGCCTCTCCCCTTTCGGCCACCCCGGGCCCGCGTGCCCACTTCATGCACCAAGATGGCCGCCCGGCCCCAGCGCGACCCGGGCATAGAGGCGCCACTCCGGCTGGAGGACATCACGCTTCCAGGGGATGAGAGAGGGAGGAGCAGTTTCTATCGCACCTCTGAACTCCCCCGGGACGATGGGTTTCGATCGGCCCTCCGGCCTCCCTGAGGGCTGGCTCCACGCCTGCTGGGTGTCTGGGACTCCTCCCGACCCGGCCCTGAAAGGATCAAAAGACTATAGCAGGAAATCCCGACAAGCGACCCCCAGGTGACAAGACCCCTGCCTGCACAGACTCCGGACATCAAAGAGGGGTCGAACTATAACAAGGGGTGCTCTGGGGCTGTCCGGCAGATTCGACGCTGGAACAACGAGAGCCTGCTGACGTGGTCGCGGCTCCTGGAACTGGAACTCACCTGAGCCCTGCTGAGTGACTCGCGGCTCCCTGAAGATCGTAAGACCTCCAAACTTGTACCTGAGCCCTGCTGAGTGACTCGCGGCTCCCTGAGGATCGTAAGACCTCCGAACTTGTACCTGAGCCCTGCTGAGTGACTCGCGGCTCCCTGAAGATCGTAAGACCTCCGAACTTGTACCTGAGCCCTGCTGAGTGACTCGCGGCTCCCTGAAGATCGTAAGACCTCCGAACTTGTACCTGAGCCCTGCTGAGTGACTCGCGGCTCCCCCAGACTCTCACGGTCCCGCCGGACCCCAACTCCGACCACGTATCCCCCAGCTCGAGGATTGTGAGCTGTGCGCCGGGTACGTCCCTGCTTTGAACCGTTACCAGAGACAGTCCCGCTACCCCCTACCTTTCCGAGACTCTTGAGCCCGTGCTCACCTTGTACATATTTGCAGTGATACCTGTTTGATAAAGCTTGTTCTGAGAATACCCAGTGTGGTCCCTCTGTGTCGTGTGGTGCCAGAAGTACGGTCCTAGTTGCGAGAGTCCTCCCCCTGGGGAATCTCCCGCCAGTGCCCGGCTACGATACTTTGAGGGTGGGTCTCAGGGTAGTCAGGACCCCTTTCCGGGCTCCTCTGAGGTCGCCGTCTAACACCTGCGCTTTCACACATTTTTTATTAGTACATTCTATGAATTTTTATGTCACTCAAATGCTCTTGAGGAGGTACAAACACCACACTTATATATTTTGGCCTATATGCGCACTCACGCCTTCCTCAACATGTATATACACACCTATGTGTACATTTCACCCTCACTCACACTTTCAACTTGTGTTGTATTAAGTGGCAGCTTTGTTTTGCATTTATGCAGTTATTTAGTTTGTTTGCATTTTTACTGTACCGGGGCTAGACGCGCACAGCTTATCACTAGCCTTTGCTCACATGCAGCGCTTTCACTTTGTGCTTCATGAGACGCGCCGAGAGTAGGGAGTCACGGACACACACACTGTTGTGCTAGGTCTCGCGTTTCTAGTTGTGAGCAATCGGTAACACTAACATGATTGCTTACGAGGGACATGCTTTCCGTTTTAATGTGTACTTACACGATCGGTTGGCTGCATCTGGGAATGCTATATGCTCTTGTACCAGCTTCCACGATGCATGTGCGAGAGGACTGAGGCAATCACCGGCTTCAGCAGTTAGTTGACAGTTTTATAGTCTGTTTACATTGGTGTTACTAACTGTAGTAAAACATGATGTCACACATGTGCTTTACTGCGTCTTGCCCACAGTCACACGCTGCAAAACTACTCAGTCATTGCAATGAACATAGTAAAAACACTGCCACTCACACATATATATAAATACCACTCATTCACCAGTACAGCGCTATGTGATCAAGGCCGCATGTCTGGTGGCCAAAACACGTCATTTGGACACTTGATGCTTGAATAAATCATCATTTAACTCTCAACTTTGCCTTTGGAGTCTGTTTCCTGGATGGTGGTACCCCTGGGATCCTGCTGTGGAATATAGATATATATGCTTATACACATGGGTTTCTTAGCCATTAAGTAATGGCCGCCGCTGTTGCATTACCAAACGCAGTCCGTTTTTACTTTCTTTTCCCATGTAAGACCTGGTTGCACTTTCATGCACTGTGTGAACAAGACAGCTAGTCTGTCGAAACGAGTAACGGTTGCTAAATAAATCTATTTTGGGTTGAAATTCGAGAGTGCGTCTTCCTTGAGGATTTTCAAGTGTGGATATATATATATATATATATATATATATATATATATATTCACTTAAAAAACCATAGGTTTCACACATGTTATAGTTAGCTGGACATTTCACTCGTAAGAAACCATTGAAATTCCCCCGTTATAGTTAGTTCAGATAACTATAACTCGCGCGCCTGCAATCCACTGCTGATGACGTCACATATTACATCACTCATGACATGGTCAGTGGCATCACTCATGACATCACTGATGACATCATGCTTGTGATAGAGTGGCGGTCGCGCGAGTTATAGTTATCTGAACTAACTATAACAGGGGAATTTCAATGGTTTTTTAAATGCTAATTCCTAACTATAACGTGTGTGAAATCTATGGTTTTTTAAGTGAATTTGTAAGGTTTTTTAAATGCTAAGTTATGTATGTTTTATTATATTTTTTATATATTTATTTTACAATAAGCTACCTATGTATATAGTTATAGATTGACTGTATCCTGTAATATGGAATGGCTCGTTTAAAATGTTTATTTTTTTTTTAAGGATTTTCACCTTGCGCGCACGGTGCTCACACGGTGCGTTCACCCCGCGATTTTTTGAAAAAAAAAATAAAATGTTTTTTTCACACTTCGGGGTCCTTCAGGGACCCCCTGACAAAGGCTAGGGGGTCAGGAACTCTCTACCCTGCCCCCTTTTCACGTTCTCCACCTTTCTTTTTCACTATCACACACAAAACACACAAAATGGCGGCCGACATTTCCTGATTTCGACCGATTCGAATGTTGACTGACATGAATCCACCAATCAGAATTACGCTCGCGCACGTTAAGGTGCGGGCACAGTGCGCGCACAGTGCACGCTTAGAGAAATTTATGTGCTTTTAACTGCAATTTTCTCAGAAACTGCTGAACAGATTGACACCATATATGCAAAAGGCACATGCCTGACCTGAGGACTACCTCTTTGCCAAATTTCAAGTAATTCTGTTCAGCCGTTCGGGCTGTACCTTCGACTAAAGGTCCTATGGGAAAATGCATGGGGAAAATGAGTTTTGGGACCCCCCTTTTTTCTCAGCCCCCGCTTGACGAATCACCCCGAGACTTTCAGGGTAGGAGCTGAGCGGAGCGCCCCATTAGTTTTGAAAATTTTGCGAGGATTCGTCAACCGGCGCCAAAGTTATTCAAAATAGAATTTTCAGATTTCCTATGGAAACACGGTCCTAACTATAACTATCTACTGGCGACTGCCAGTAGATATTATATATATATATATATATTATATATATATATATATATATATATATATATATATATATATATATATATATATATATATATATATATATATATATATATAGATATATATATATATACATATATATATATATATATAAAAAAAACATATTTAAACTTTACAGAAACACACACTCAATAGATGATGTCATCAGTGATGTCATTTGAGATGTCACTGACCATGTCATGAATGATGTAATATGTGAAGTCATCAGCAGCGCATTGCGCGGGCGCGAGTTATAGTTAGCGCAACTAACTATAATGGCTGAATTTCTCTGGTTTTGTATGAGTGAAATGTCCAACTAACTATAGCGCCCCTCAAACCTGTGTTTTTTTTAGTGAATTACCTACTGGCGGTCGCCAGTAGGTAGTTATAGTTAGGACCACGTTTCCATAGGAAAACCTCAACATTCTATTTTGAATAACTTTGGCGCCGGTCGACAAATCCTCGCGAATTTCTCAAAATAGGTGGGGCGCTACGCTCCGCTCCTACCCTGAAAGTCTCGGGGGGATCCGTCAAGCGGGGGCTGAGATAAAAGGGGGGTCCCAAAACGCGTTTTTCCCATGCATTTTTCCATAGGACCTTTAGAACGAGCTACAGCCCGAACGGCTGAACAGAATTACTCAAAATTTGGCAGAGAGGTAGTCCCTAGGTCAAGGAAGTGCCTTTTGTAGGTTTGGTGTAAATCTGTTCAGTAGATTCTGAGAAAATAGCCTTTAAATCAATATATATATCTGAGCCCGCTTACGGTACGCTTACCGTACGCTTACGGTAAGCGTACGGTGGCGTGCGCGAGCGCGATTCTGATTGGCTCTTAGATCTTAGTAAACATTCGAATCGGCCGAAACCAGGAAGCGGCGGCCGCCATTTTGTGTATTTCACTCTGAAAAAAAAGAGTGAAAACAAGGAAAGGGGGCAATGAGGAGAGTTACAGACCCCCTAACATTTGTAAGGGGGTCAAAGAAGGACAGAAAAGTACAAAAAAAAAATTTATTGATTTTAAAAAAAATCACGGGGTACGCGTACGGTAAGCTTACGGTAAGCGTACGGTAGAAAAAAAAATGAAATTCAGATTTAAGTGTTTAGATATTAGGGGGCTCTAAAAAGAGCCGTTGTGTTTATGAAATGATTTTTTAGTGGTACCTACAAGTAAGTACCGATGCAGAGTCTAAGGTTCAAGAGGAAGACTCTGTTCCCTTCATCATTGAAGTGCACACCATCTCCTCTATAAATGTCTTGCATGTCATAACGCAAGTTGTTGTGGTAAATGGCACCCATACCATAGTCACGGAGGAAAGCAGAAACAGATTTGTTGACGTGCTTTCTTGCTTTGTCATCGCACCGCGTGCCCACCGTGCGTGCACGGCACTAACTGCGTAAAGTGGGCGCGCGGTGCGCAAAGCGCACCGCGTGCTTACTGTGAGCGCACGGTGCGCGAAGCGCACCGTGCGCGCACGGAACGAACTGCGTTAAGTGGGCGCGCACGCCACGAATGGCGTAAAGTAACTTAGCATTTAAAAAACCGTACAAATTCACTGAAAAAACCATAGGTTTCACACACGTTATAGTTAGGAATTAGCATTTAAAAAACCTTGCAAATTCACTGAAAAAACCATAGGTTTCACACATGTTATAGTTAGCGGAAATTTTACTGATAAAAAACCAATGAAATTCCCCCGTTATAGTTAGTGCAGGCAACTATAACTCACGCGACCGCAATCTTCTGCTGATGACATATGTGTCTTTATGAAAAAAAAATATTTGTAATATATGTATAGCTAAAAATGTATGGAAGAAGACATGGGCAAATAAGTGTCTAAATACAGTATTAGCATCAGCAGAGGATTGCGGTCGCGTGAGTTATAGTTGCCTGCACTAACTATAACGGGGGAATTTCATTGGTTTTTTATCAGTAAAATTTCCGCTAACTATAACATGTGTGAAACCTATGGTTTTTTCAGTGAATATATATATGTATGTATCTCAAGTTTAACCCCTTCGCTGCTAGGCCTTTCCCCCCCCCCCCCCCCCCCCCCCTGTGCTAAGCCTTTTTTGGGCTATTTGGTGTAGTGCGCGCTTAGGCCTCTGTAACGTTTTGACCACATAAGGTATCCATACCAAATTTGCGCCCTTTTCTTCCAACATCATGGTGATTGTAAAGGTACCCAGGGTTTGTGGATTCTACTGGAGGGATACCAGATATTAGCCAAAATACAGCTAAATTTTGTTTTTTGGGGGAAAAATGGGAAAAAAGGGCTGCAAATGAAAGCGTCTGGGATTTTCCCTGCAAATGGTATCAAAAAAGAGTTTGTGGGGCTGAAATCACCATATTCCCAGCTTTTAGGGAATGACAGACTTTTGTCAGAAAACCAACATTTTTTACACAGTTTTGGCATTTTTCTGGGACATAGCCTATTTCTGCTATTTTTTGTGCTTTCAACCTCCTTCCAGTTAATGGTAGAAATGGGTATGAAAGCAATAATGGATCCTGGAAAGCTATACGTTTTAGACAAGTAGACAAAATTCTGAATTCAGCAAGGGGTCATTTGTGTAGATCCTTCAAGGTTTCTTTTTAGAAACTAACAGTTAAATATAGGAAAAATTGAAATTTAGTTGTAAAAAACAGTCTTTTGTGTCAACGTTTTTACCTGTAACTTCTTCTAATTATGGCAGCTCTTTGAAAGCAATATACAGTTACATCCGCTGGACCTTTCTGGTTGTGGGGATATATAGGACTTGTAGGTTCACCAAGAACCCGACAAACCCAGAGTCAAAAAATGAGCAGCAATTTGCAATGGCTTTTTATTATGTACCGGGTATATAGCAATTATTGTGGGAAAACGTATACATGGAAAAATTGGTATGAAAGACACCTATGTATTTCTGAAATGGGAACAAATTATAGAGTTTAGAAACAGTACATATTTGAAGATTTTCGAATTTGGGAATACTCATACTAGCATGAGAATTATTGGTCATTTTTCAAAATGACTTCTTAATTACACAATGTCTTTCATTTGGAAGGCAGAAATGCATCAAAAGTCAATAGGTAATAACAGTTGCTTTACAAACCTGAATTACCCTAAGTCTCCCGATAAAAATGGTACCTCACTTGTGTGGGTAGGCATAGTGCCCTTAACAGGAAATGGCTCAAAACCCAACGTGAATACACCACATTTTCAGAAGGAAAATTTACCCTTTTTTTGCAAAGTGTCTAGCTGGAGTTTTGGAACACTAGCTCTGCCGGCAACTAGGGAAACCTAGCAAACCTATATATTTTTGAAAACTAGATACCCAGGGGAATCCAGGATGGGGTGACTTGACTGCCTCCCACCAGGCTCTGTTACCCAGAATCCCTTGCAAACCTAAAAAATTGTTTAACAAAACACATTTTCCCCACATTTCTGTGGTGGAAAGTTCTGGAATCTGCGTGGATCCACAAATTTCCACCCACCCCGCGTTCCCCAAAGTCTTCTGAGAAAAATGGTACCTCACTTGTGTGGGTCGGCCTAGTGCATGCGACAGGAAACGGTGCAAAACGCAATGTGGTCACACCTCAATTTCGCAGTGAAAAATGACCCTGGTTTGGCAAAGTGCCTAGCTGTAGTTTTTGAACCCTAGCTCTGCCGGCACCTAGGGAAACCTAGTAAACCTATACATTTTAAACTAGACACCCAGGGGAATACAGGATGGGGTGACTTAGCTGCCTCCCACCAGGTTCTGTTACCCAGAATCCCTTGCAAACCTAAAAAATTGTCCAAAAAAACACATTTTCCCACATTTCTGTGGTGGAAAGTTCTGGCATCTGCGTGGATCCACAAATTTCCACCCACCCGCGTTCCCCAAAGTCTTCCCAGAAAAATGGTACCTCACTTGTGTGGGTCGGCCTAGTGCCTGCGACAGGAAACGGCACAAAACGCAACCTCGCCACACCTCAATTTCGCAGTGAAAAATGACCCTTTTTTGGCAAAGTGCCTAGCTGTAGTTTTTGAACCCTAGCTCTGTCGGCACCCAGGGAAACCTAGCAAACCTATACATTTTTCTAAAACTAGACACCCAGGGGAATACAGGATGGGGTGACTTAGATGCCTCCCACCAGGTTCTGTTACCCAGAATCCCTTGCAAACCTAACAAATTGTCAAAAAAAACACAATTTCCCCACATTTCTGTGGTGGAAAGTTCTGGAATCTGTGTGGATCCTCAAATTTCCACCCACCCCGCGTTCCCCAAAGTCTTCCAAGATAAATGGTACCTCACTTGTGTGGGTCGGCCTAGTGCCTGTGACAGGAAACGGTGCTAAACGCAGTGTGGTCACACCTCAATTTTGCAGTGAAAAATGACCCTTTTTTGGCAAAGTGCCTAGCTGTAGTTTTTTTAACCCTAGCTCTGCCGGCACCTAGGGAAACCTAGCAAACCTATACATTTTCTTAAACTAGACACCCAGGGGAATCCAGGATGGGGTGACTTGACTGCCTCACACCAGGTTCTGTTACCCAGAATCCCTTGCAAACCTAAATAATTGTCCAAAAAAACAAATTTTCCCCACATTTCTGTGGTGGAAAGATCTGGAATCTGCATGGATCCACAAATTCCCACCCCCCCCGCGTTCCCCAAAGTCTTCCGATAAAAATGGTACCTCACTTGTATGGATCGGCCTAGTGCCCGCGACAGGAAACGACGCAAAACGTAACATGGTCACACCATAATTTCGCAGTGAAAAATGAGCCTTTTTTGTCAATGTGCCTAGCTGTAGTTTTTGAACCCTAGCTCTGCCAGCACCTAGGGAAACCTACCAAACCCACACATCTCTGAAAAGTAGACACCCGGGGGCTTCCAGAGAGGTTTGGCTTCTGTGGATCCACCAACGTTTCCTTACCCAGATTTCCCTGCAAACCTCAATTTTAGCAAAAACAATCACTTTTTTTAACCATTTTTGTGTGGGAAAGTGTGGCATCACCGGGCTCACACAAATTTCCACCACCCAGCATTCCCCCAGGTCTCCCGATAAAAATGGTGCCTCACTTGTGTGGGAGGCTCAAGTACCCGCGACAGACAAGGGCCCAAAACGTAGTGAGGCGACATCAAAATTGCCAATCTGAAAACCATCTGGTTTTCCAAGGGGGGTCACCTGGGTTTTTTGGCCCCGTGCTCGGCGGCCATCTAGGTAAACCTACCAAACCCACACATTTCTGAAAACTAGACACCCGGGGGCTTCCAGGGAGGTATGGCTTGCGTGGATCTCCCAAGGTTTCCTTACCCAGAATCCCTTGCAAACCTCAATTTTAGTTGAAAAAAATCACTTTTTTCACACATTTTTGTGTGGGAAAGTGTGGCATCACCGGGCTCACACAAATTTCCTACCACCCAGCATTCCCCCAGGTCTCCCAATAAAAATGGTGCCTCGCTTGTGTTGGAGGCCCAAGTACCAGCGACAGGCAAGGGCCCAAAACGTAGTGAGGTGACATCAAAATTGCCTATCTGAAAACCACATGGATTTCCAAGGGGGGTCACTTGGGTTTTTGTCCCCGTGCTCAGCGGCCATCTAGGGAAACCTACCAAACCCACACATTTCTAAAAACTAGACACCCGGGGGCTTCCAGGGAGGTATGGCTTGTGTGGATCCCCCAACGTGTTTTTACCAGAATCCCTTGCAAGCCTCAATTTTAGCAGAAAAAAATCACTTTTTTAACACATTTTTGTGTGGGAAAGTGTGGCATCACCGGGCTCACACAAATTTTCTACCACCCAGCATTCCCCCAGGTCTCCCGATAAAAATGGTGCCTCACTTGTGTGGGAGGCTCACGTACCCGCGACAGGCAAGGGCCCAAAACGTTTTGAGGCAGAAATTCAAATTTGCCTGAAAAAAATCCCTGGCGACTAGTGGGCTTTTCGCCACCCAGGGGGTGCAGATTGGGGGCTAATGCCCCCATCTGCCCCCCAGTGGGGGCAGAAAGCCTACTCAACACCAGGGTTTTTTTTAAGTAAATTTTAAAAAAATTGGGGTTTGCCAAAAACGGGCATGCCAATGCACCCACCCTAATAAAAAATTTCCCCAAACAATCCCTGGCGTTTAGTGGGCGGATTGGTGGCTACTGCCCCATCTGCTCCCCAGGGGGGCAGGAAGGCTGCAATTTTTGCGGGGGAGGGGGTGGGGGCATGGACATGCCTGTTTTGGGCAGCCCCCACCCTAATTCAAATTTGCCCCAAAAAAATCCCTGGTGACTGGTGGGCTTTTTGCTCCCCCGGGGGTGCAGATGGGGCTAATGCCCCCATCTGCCCCCCAGGGGGGCCAAAAAGCCCATTAGACGCCAGGGATTTTTGAGGCACATTTTTATGAGGGTGGGGGCATTGGCATGCTCGTTTTTGGCAACCCCCACCCTCATAAAAATGTGCCCCAAAAATCCCTGCCGTCTAATGGGCTTTTTGCCCCCCCGGGGGCAGATCGGGGGTTCCTGCCACATCTGCCCCCTGGGGGGGCAGGAAGGCTGTAATTTTTGCGGGGGAGGGGGCATGGGCATGCCTGTTTTGGGCTGCCCCACTCTAATTCAAATTTGCCCCAAAACAAAACCCTGGCATCTAGAGGGCTTTTTGCCCCCCCCCCCAGCGGGGCAGATTGGGGGCTAATGCCCCCATCTGCCCCCGGGGGGGCTATAAGTCCACTAGAAGCCACAGGGTTTTTTGGGCAAATTATAATTAAGGTGGGGGCTGCCTAAAACGGGCATGCCAATGCCTCCACCCTAATTAAAATGTGTCCAAAAAATCCCTGGAGTCTACTGGTCTTTTGCCCCCGGGGGGGGCATATTGGGGGCTAATGCCCCCATCTGCCCCCCAGGGGGGGCAGCAAGGCTGTCTTTTGGCGGGGGAGGTGGTGGGGGCATGGGCATGCCTGTTTTAGGCAGCCCCCACCCTAATATAAATTTGCCCCCAAAAAAACCTTGGCATCTAGAGGGCTTTTTGCACCCCCCGGTGGGGCAGATTGGGGGCTAATGCCCCCATCTGCCCCCCAGGGGGGGCTAAAAGTCCACTAGATGCCAGGGAGTTTTGGGACAAATTTTAATTAGGGTGGGGGCTGCCCAAAACAGGCATGCCAATGCCCCCACCCTAATTAAAATTTGCCCAAAAAATCCCTGGCGTCTACTGGGCTTTTTGCCCCTCTGGGGGCATATTGGGGGCTAATGCCCCCATCTGCCCCCCAGGAGGGGGAAAGAAGGCTGTCATTTTTGCAGGGGAGGGGGTGGGGCATGGGCATGCCTGTTTTGGGCAGCCCCCACCCTAATTCAAATTTGCCTAAAAAAAATCCTTGATGACTAATGGGCTTTTTGCCCCCCCGGGGGTGCAGATTGGGGGCTAATGCCCCCATCTGCCCCCCAGGGGGAGCAGAAAGCCTACTAGACGCCAGGGATTTTTGGGGGCAAATTTTAATTGCCAATGCCCCAACCCTAATAACAATTTGGCCAAAAAAATCCCTGGTGTCTAGTGGGCTTTTTGCCCCCCCCCCCCCGGGGGCATATTAGGGGCTACTGCCCCATCTGCCCCCCGGGGGGGCAGGAAGGCTGTAATGTTTGCAGCAGAGGGTGTGGGGGCATGGGCATGCCCATTTTGGACAGCCCCCACCCTAATTCCAATTTGCCCCAAACTATCCCTGGTGTCTAGTGGGCTTTTTACCCCCCGGGGGGCAGAAAGGCAATAATGGTGGTGGGGGCCTTGGCATGCCCGTTTTGGGCAGCCCCACCCGAAAAATAATTGCGCTAAAAAAAATCCCTGGCGTCAAATGGGCATTTTGCCCCCCCCCGGGGGGGAAATTGGGGGCTACTGCCCCATCTGCTCCCCAGGGGGGACAGAAAGGCTGTAATTGTGGTGGGGGTGGGGGCATTGGTATGCCCGTTTCGGGCAACCCCCACCCTAAAAAAAAAGGTGCAAAAACAAAATCCCTGGTGTTTAGTGGGCTTTCTGCCCCCCGGGGGGCAGAAAGACTGTAATTTTGTGGCCAGGGGGGTGGGGGCATCAGCATGCCTGTTGTGGACAGCCCCCACCCCTAATTAATACCCCATAAGAAAATAAGAAAATCCCTGGTGTCTAGTGGGCTTTCTACCCCCCAGGGGGGGCACAAAGGCTGTAATGGTGGTGGGGGGTGGGGGCATTGGCGTGCCCATTTTGGGCAGCCCCCACCCTAAAAAAAAATGGGGCAAAAACAAAATCCCTGGCGTTTAGTGGGCTTTCTGCCCCCCCCGGGGGGGCAGATTGAGGGCTACTGCCCCCATCTACCCCCAGGGGGGGCAGAAAGGCTGTAATGGTGGTGGGGGCATTGGCGTGCCCATTTCGGGCAGCCCCACCCTAAAAAAAAATGGGGCAAAAACAAAATCCCTGGCGTTTAGTGGGCTTTCTGCCCCCCCCCGGGGGGGCAGATTGAGGGCTACTGCCCCATCTACCCCCAGGGGGGGCAGAAAGGCTGTAATGGTGGTGGGGGCATTGGCGTGCCCATTTCGGGCAGCCCCACCCTAAAAAGAAATGGGGCAAAAACAAAATCCCTGGCGTTTATTGGACTTTCTGCCCCCCGGGGGGACAGATTGGGGGCTACTGCCCCATATGCCCCCCGGGGGGCAGAAAGACTGTACTTTTGTGCCCGGGGGCATGCCCGTTTTGGGCAGCCCCCACCCCTAAAAAATACTCCATAAGAAAATCCCTGGTGTCTAGTGGCCTTTCTACCCCCCGGGGTGGCAGATGGGGGGCTACTGCCCCCATCTACCCCCCAGGGGGGCAGAAAGACTAATCATGCCAAATAAATTATGGGGGGAGCAAAGGCCCTTGCCCAAGGGGCCGCTCCCCCCTCCGTGGTGCCTAGCGGGTGGATCCCTGCTTGGGGATCGACCTCCTGTGGCGATCCCCAAGCAGGGATCCACTGGGGAGGGGTACCGTTGGAAAGGGGAGATTGTCCCCTTTCCAACGATACCTCTCCCGTCTTTGTTTGTGCTCAGGGGGCTGAGATAGCCCCCTGAGCACGTAGAAAGGGAAACTGAAATGACATCAGCGCGACGTGCGCGACGATCGTCATTTCAGGGAAACCAGGGGGGGAAGCCTCGATGAGCGGTGGAAGCTCTTCCCCAGCTCCCGAGGCTCTTTAAGCAAAACGGCAATCCCTCTGATGCCCGCACCAGAGAGATTTCCAATGCGATGTTTCATGATGAGCTGGACTCGTCATGAGCACACGAGCACTGTGTGCCATGATGAGTCCAGCTCGTCATGAGCATGCAAGGGCTTAAGTAGAAAGCAGCTCCTGTTGACCGATCAAGGATTGGTCGATATATGGGCGGCGCTACAGGATCCAGGATATACATTCTATTCCCATCCAGATAAAAAATTAGTTAGGTTCTCCCCTTTCCAACGATACCTCTCCCGTCTTTCTTTGTGCTCAGGGGGCTGAGATAGCCCCCTGAGCACGTAGAAAGGGAAACTGAAATGAGCCTCTTGGCTCATTTCAGCTTTGGTTTTACTGAAATGACATCAGCACGCCGTGCGCGCCGATCGTCATTTCAGGGAAACCAGGGGGGGGGGGGCCTCGGGAGCGGGGGAAGCTCTTCCCCAGCTCCCGAGGCTCTTTAAGCAAAAAGGCAATCCCTCTGGTGCCCGCACCAGAGAGATTACCAATGCGATGTTTCATGATGAGCTGGACTCGTCATGAGCACACGAGCACTGTATGCCATGACGAGTCCAGCTCGTCATGAGCATGCAAGGGGTTAAGTAGAAAGCAGCTCCTGTTGACCGATCAAGGATTGGTCGATGTATGGGCGGCGCTACAGGATCCAGGATATACATTCTATTCCCATCCAGATAAAAAATGAGTTAGGTTAGATCTTTTTTTATATCACCTATGCTACTAGTAGGAGCCAAGATTCAATTTTTCCCTAGGACCACTCCAGATCATAGCCCTGAAGTGTTCGATATTTTAGCTCTCAGCACTTATTCGGCTCCGACATCTTTCTAAATAGATACAAAGCTAATGTTGGATGTTGTGTTAATTGACCACATGAATAATTGCATTAAGCAATTTTTGGAAATTAAGCGTGTTTCAACTTCATGTGGATATGTGTGGGATGCCTTTAAAACTGGGTTTTATGGGGAAGCTCTGAGTTTTGGATTACAAAAGCAGAGGCAAGTAAAGCTAGCGGTTTAAGATCTATATACAAAACTTAAAATAGCTGAAGAAAATCTAGCACAGGGAATACTGTCAGGAACCTACATTATGAGATTACAAACAGAGGTTGTCCGATGTAAGGCTAATGTTAATTTACAGTGGAGCAGGGACAATGCCCTTAAACATAAGCTTAACAAGGAGAACTGTTATGAGTATGGTGAGGCCACGGGGCAATGTCTTGCACAAAGACTTCGCTCCAAAGAAGCGGCTCAAAGAATCGAGGTTATGAAAGATACACAGGGCATGAATTTAAGTACAGCTAATGCGCATATAATACTGGGAGTCGGGTAGTGTGGGGTGGTAAGATTCCAATGCCTCGTCCAGCCACGTTTTTATAACTTTGTTTTTATGGTTTCTTTTGAATCACTCTTTTTGTACACTCCAGTGTGCAGCAATATATTTCGATATCCTGGCCAGTGGCCAATTCTGTACCACTATAAAAACGAATAAAGTTAGTTTTGAGAAAAAAAAAGGTACAAAGGGCAACCGGTTGGACACGCCTCGGAAGATCTTAAAA
The DNA here is from genome assembly GCF_964204655.1 of Triturus cristatus. NCBI lineage: Eukaryota > Metazoa > Chordata > Amphibia > Caudata > Salamandridae > Triturus > Triturus cristatus. Next base: position 1,582,045,990 of record NC_140590.1, read on the forward strand.
GTGTTCCATACCTTTTCCGAGGAATTATATAGAGAAGATGCTGGGGGGCATACAAGTGAGATAGTGTTGTAGAATTTTGTCAATGAGCGGTTGGGTCAGGAGGAGGTAGCTATTTTAGACAGGCCCATCACCATGGAGGAATTGGAAGAAGCCACATATATATTAGCAAGCGGTAGGGCGGTAGGGCGGCTGGGCCCGATAAGATACCTTTGGAGGTCTATAAGACCTTTTTTCAGAAACTAAAGGTAGATATGCTGGTGGTTTTCCATATAGCGCAACGTGGTGTGGCACCGGCATCCTGGGATCAGGCAAACATCATTGTTTTTAAAAAAAAAGGATAAACCAGCAGACCTCCCTGGATCCTATTGACCTATCTCTCTAGTAAACTGTGACGGGAAAATCTACGCCAAAATCTTGACTGGCCGAATTCATCTCCCCGTTAGTTTTTAAAAGACAACATGGGTTCATACCCACTTGGGGTACAGTTAATCACATTAATAGGGTTGTGACCCTGCTTGATATGGCAAATGTTCAAGGCAGCTCATTTGGTTTTGTTTTATTAGACTCCAAAAAGGCTTTTGACCGGGTTGCCTAGGACTTTTTGTGGATGGTTTTGAAACAGCTGAGGTTTGGGCCCAGCTTTGTTAAAGCTGTTCAGGTTTGGTACCGGTCTCCCACTGCTAGAATAAGTGTACTAGGCCTAGAATCTGAACCAGTACGTATTACTAGAGGTAGGAGACAGGAATGTCCCTGCTCCCACTGTTGTTTGCCTTATATATTAATCCTTTTTTTTAAATGTTGGAGCGGAGCTCTAGGATTGTTGGCCTTGGCCCTTTTTGCAGGGTTATCCCCAAACCTTTTGCTTCTTCCTCCTGTTTTTACCTGACCTATTATTGTTAGTTTTAGGACTCTGGGAACTTTACAACTGCTAATCAGTGCTAAAGTGCATATGCTCTCTGTGTAAATTGTGAACATGATTGGTTATCCATGATTGGCATATTTGACTTACTGGTCAGTCCCTAGTAAAGTGAACTAAGTATGCCAGGGCTGGTAAATCAAATGCTACTAGTGGGCCTGGTGGGAATGTTTACATCTTTTGCTGGTTGGAAGATGTAACGTTTTGAAAATGAACATCCTGCCTAAAGTTCTACATTTCTTTAGATCAGTTCCACTACAACTCGCTTGCGGTCAGCTACAACAGCTGCAATCAATCGGTGCTCGATTTTATGGGCCCCGGGGAAACCGCGTAGAGCAATGCGTTTTATGACTTCCACTGGAGAAAGGTGCTTGGTAAGTTCCAGACTTCACACTATATTATTATGCCTGTATATTACAAAATATGCGGATACTGTTAACAGGAGCGGAGATTGGTATCATCGCCAAGGCCCCGTCTATATATCAGATGGTGTTGTGTGCAGAAGCTAAGAATTGTTTATACAAAATGTTGGAACGCAGTTATAAAAAAAAACATTTTAAGGTCACGGTAACAGCCTTCAAGGTTTGGAAGGCAGTGCAAAAAAAATTCCACATCAAAGGGGTTTTCGTATTACACACCCACTTCTGCTACAACCCTATTGCCTGCCGTTTTCTGGAATCAGACGGTTGACAGCTGGAGATGTAAAGGGATCACACAAAAAGGCAAATTCTATGATGAAGAGGGTTTTTGTATTTCTTTCGCAATGTTGGCTGATAAATACCATCTACCTAAAAACTAATTTATTAAGTTTTTACAAATTTGTGACTTCCTAGGTAAACGGCAGCGGGTGATAGAACCAAATCCGCTTATGGAGGCTATCAGACACAGGGCTAAGATTGGGGTATTATATAATTGTTTATTGGAGACAAGGCGGAACGATCTTGGCATGAAAAATCTCAAATGGGATAGTCGCCTGCGGGGGCAAGGTCTCTCCGTGGAACAATCGATTGATATAGCTGGGAAGATCTTGAGTTTGGCTAAATTGAAAGCACAGCACTTTAAGACTCTATTTAATTTGTATCATACCCCCACAAAGATGTTGAAATGGGGTGATGTACATGATACGAAATGTTTCTGCTGTGGAACAGATATGGCAGATATAGTATTATTTATTTATTTTAAAGTTTGTATAGCGCGAACAAGACCCCGAGGGGTAACAGAGCGCTTCGCAATAATAGAAGTGGGGAACAAGGTAAAAGGGGAACATTGTCGAGGAGGTAAGAGAGGATAACATAATGGGCTAATAAAAATGTAAAAGGATGCGCACAAACAATGCTTGGTACGGTAAGGTGGACAATACTGGGTGTTACAGTTGTTAGGCCAGAAAGAACAAAACCCATGTAAAAATCAGATGACCAATGGTTATTTAAGGCAGAAACCTTTTCATTAGGATTGGTTTTACTTCATGTGTGAAGGCCGCCGTGTAGGGAATTCTACTGATTTCCTGAGAGAGCGAGTTCCAGATCTTCGGTGCCGCGCCAGAGAAGACTCGGAGCCTTGTTCTCTTTTTGCGAAAAGTCTGGGGTTTCAGTAGCAAAGAATTTGCACTTCTTGATCGTCTGCCCCCACCAGATAGTTCTAGTTTTTGAGCCAGGTAACCAGGGGTTTTGAAGTGAAAGCCTTTGTGCGTCAGACAGGCAATCTTTAGTTGAATTCTTGCTTCGTAGGGTAACCACCTTAGAAATCTTAGGGCTGGGGAGATGTGATCAGTACTTTTTGTATCAGTGATCAGTACATATTTTTTATACATGTGAGAAATTGACTCAATTTGTGGAAGTCATTGAGAGATTCCTTTTGGAGATAACAGGGGCCGGGGGAAAAGATCACGACATCTACAATGCTCTTAGAAATTGGGGAAGACCTGATGCAGGGGTTACCGGTGCATACATTTCGCTATTTGATCTTTGCAGCAACAGCAGTGGCTCGGCTCTGTATCTCAACCATATAGTTACAGCAGGAATCCCCTTATTTTGAGATGTGGAGGGCCAGATTTTATGGTATATTTAATCTGGAGAATAGCAGTTACTCAGTTAAAGGGTTACGAAGGCGAAAGTTGGGTATGCGGATATGGGACCCAATGATAGATCATATGAAAGTTTGAAGTTTTATCGCTATGTATAACGCTTATAAGGTTCAGGCATGTATTTCATTGTATACAGTCAATCTGCTTTTATTTTAACTGTGAATCCCCCCTTTTGTTTATCCCTTTGCTTTTATGTGCTGTGTTAGATGTCATGAATTTACAATGTATGTACTTATTTCTTTTTGCTATGGATTGAAATAAAAAAAATTAACAAAAAAAGGAAAGCAGCAACTGTATAGAGCACCCTCAACGACAGCAACACTCTAGATCTGCTCACCTCAAATGCCTGCTTTTCTATCAATGTCTTTAAGCATAGGATTAGCACAGTGCCAACCACACCGAGATAGAAAGGTACAAAGTCTTTTGCCATTTCTACAGTAAAGTCTTTAAGCGCAGGACTAGCACAGTGCTGTCCATGCCGAGCTGTAAAATGACAAAAGACATGTACCACTCCAGACACAGTATTACAGCTTTGAATTGGTAAAATACTAACCAAGCCAACCTGAAATGAGTAAAACCAACCCATGACACAGTGTTTCGCTCTCATTAGAGCTCTTCAGAGAGGTATAGCTTTGCCAGACACAAGGGAGCACCGAGTATAAGTCAAAACAATACCCTTTCAGGCATAGAGTGATGCAAAAATTATGCAAAAAAGAAGCAGAGAACTCTGGGTAATTCTCAAGTTTAGGTTGAAAGCAGCTCATGTATAGAGCACCCTCAATACCAGTGACACTCTATATCTGCTCACCTCAAATGTCTGATTTTCTATCAAAGTCGTTAAGCATAGGCTTAGCACAGTGCCATCCATGCCGAGATAGAAAGGGACATCGTTTTTTGCCATTTCTACAGCAAAGTCTTCAAGTGTAGGACTAGCACAGTGATGTCCATGCAGAGCTGTAAAATGACAACAGCCATTTACCACTCCAAGCACAGTATGACAGATTTGAATTGGTAAAATACCAACCAAGCCAACCTGAAAAGAGTAAAAGCACCCCCTGACACAGTGTTTTGCTCTTATTAGAGCTCTTCAGAGGGGTATAGCTTTGTCCAGGTTGATGACGTCACATATTACATCACTCATGACATGGTCAGTGACATCACTGATAGCATCACTGATGACATCTCAAATGACATCACTGATGACATCATCCAGTGACTGAGTGTTTCTAAAAAATTTAACAATGTGATATATATATATATATATACTGCAAGGTGTATTGAAAAATGAGTGGGTGTATGAGTGCCTGAATGGATGATTTAGTGTGTGTGTGACTGACTGTATAAGTGAGTGATTAAACATGTCTTAGTGAATGCATGGGTGAATGACTAATCTGTGTGAATGTCTGTATCAGTCTGTCAATTGGTATGTAAGTGACTGCATGGATTGGTGAGTATCTACATGAGTGTCTATATGGGTTAATGATTGGTTGACTGAGTACCTGTATGGGTGCCTGAGTGTCTGTGTGGGAGGGTGGGGGGTGTGACTCCCTGCATGGATGTGTGAGTGGGTGATTCACTGGGTGTATGGGTTCATAAAAGCGTCTGCGAGGGGCTGTATGGGTGGGTGAGTGTGTGTACGGCTGTGCTGGTGAGTGAACAGATGTCTCAGTGATAAAAGTGTGAGTAACTACATATGTGAAAGGCAGTATTTGTGAGTGTTGGAGTATATTAGTGACTATATGAGAGTGAGTGATTGTTGTGAGAGTGGTTGTATGGATGAGTGTGTGCTTGTGTCAATGATTGTATAAGAGAGTAAGTATGTGTTAGTATGTATGTGTATGAATAAGTGAGGTGGTGTGTGTATAACTGTATAGGTGAGTAAATAGCAGTGTGATTGATTCTTTGCATGACTGATTAGGTGTGTGAGTTACTCTATGGGTGAGTGGCGGTGTGTGTGTTTGTATGAGTGTGTGTGCATATATCAGTAGCTGTATTGATGAGTAACTGCGTGTATAAGTGACTGTATGGGATAGCGAGTGGATGTGTGTGTCAACCTATGAATCAGTGAGTGGGTATGCACTAACTGGTATTGGTTTGTCTATGGTTTCAAGAATGGTAGTCTATATTTTAGAGTGGGTGTATAAAAGGTTCTATTAGGATGTGAGGAGGTGCATCAGATATTAAGTGGATTATGTCATCAGTGATGTCATTTGAGATGTCATCAGTAATGTCATGAGTGATGTCACTGACCATGTCATGAGTGATGTATTATCTGTCGTCATCAGCAGTGCATTGCAGGGGCATGAGTTATAGTTAGCTCAGCTAACTATAGCGGCTGAAATTCTCTGGTTTTCTATGAGTAAAATGTCAGCCTAACTAGAACGTCCCTGAAACCCCTGTTTTTTTCAGTGAATATCTAAGGTTTTTCAAATGCTAATTCCTAACTATAATGTCCCTGAAACCTCTGTTTCTTCAGTGAATTTTAAGCATTTTAAATGCTAATTCCTAACTATAACATCCCTGAAACCCCTGTTTTGTCAGTTAATTTTTAAGGTTTTTAAAATGCTAGTACTAACTATAACGTCCCTGAAACCTGTGCTTTTTCAGTGAATTTCTAAGGTTTTTTTATGCTAATGTCTAACTATGCCTACATGGGTAAGACATGTACAGAAAGGCGCAGAAAGAAGCAAGAGATGTGCAGAAAGATGCAAGAGAGGTAAAGAAAGAAGAAGAAAGGTGCAGAAAGAAGCAAGAAAAATGCAGAAAGAGCCAACAGAAGTCCAGAAAGAGGAAGAGATGTGCAAAAAGAAGCAAGAGAAGTGCAGAAAGAAGCCACAGAGGTGCAGAAAGAGGCCTACTTTGACTGTATCTTACCACAGACTCATACAAAGTAGCCTAATCACGAATCCTTCTCCCAAGATGTCTTCAACCTCACTTTTCTCTTGAAAGTTCACTATTCATCGACTGCTCAGAATGTTAGGCCTACCAAATATAAAACAGCAATCCTAACCATATCACTGTTGTACGTGTGACCAAGTTTTTACCTAGTGACAAGTTACATAAAAATAAACATACAAATACTTGAATACCTGTGTTTCAAACAGCATACTGTAAATATGTGTGCAAACGGTGTATGTATTTCCTTCTGCCCATAATACAGGGCACATGGGTATTCAATAGTATTTTTCAGGGGCTCTATAACACATATATACATAAGACATGTGCGCCTGTGCAACTGAATGACAGAGCAGAACTGAGAACATTTAACCACCTATAGGAGAAGCGACCCAATTTTTCAGCTACCATCTTCAGATGCATAACACATGTGAGAATCCATAGACAAGTAGACATATACCTCAATAAAAAGAGCATGCAGACCTTTAAACTTGACAGCTTGCACGTCCCATTTGAGAACAGAAAGGCGAGAGGCGAAAGAAGTACAGAAAGACGCAAAAGAAGTGCACAAAAAAACAAGAGAGGTGCAGAAAGAGGCAAGAGAGGTGCGGAAAGAGGGAAGACAAGTGCAACTGAGGCAACAGAGAAGCATAAAGAAGCAAGGGATGTGCAGAAAGAAGCAATAGAAGTACAGAAAGAAGCAACAGAGGTGCAGAAAGAAGCAAGAGAAGTGCAGAAAGAGGCACAAGAGGTGCAGAAAGAGGGAAGAGTGGTGCAGAAAGAGGCAAGAGAAGTGCAGAAAGAAGCAACAGAGGTGCAGAAGGAGGCAAGAGAACTGCAGAAAAAGGCAGGAGAGTTGCAGAAACAGGCAAAAGAGGTGCAAAAAGAAGGAACAGGGGTGCAGACAGAGGAAAGAAAGGTGCAGAAAGAGTTAAGAGGGCTGCAGAAAGAAGAAAGAGGGGTACAGAAATTTGCAAGAGAGGTGTACAAAGCGGGAAGAAGGGTGCAGAAAGAGGCAAGAGGGGCGCAGAAAGAAGCAAGAGAAGTACAGAAAGAAACAAGAGAAGTACAGAAAGAAGCAACAGAGGAGCAGAAAGGGGGAAGAGGGGTGCAGAAAGAGACAAGAGAAGTACAGAAAAAAGCAACACGGGTGTAGAAAGAGGCAAGAGAAGTGCAGAAAGAGGCAACAGAGGTGCAAAAACAGGCAGGAGAGGTGCAGAAAGAGGGAACAGGGATACAAAAGGAGGCAAGAGCGGTACAGAAAGAGGGAAGAGGGGTGCCAAAAGAGGCAAGAGGGGTGCAGAAAGAAGCAAGTGAGGTACAGAAAGAGGCTACAGAGGTGCAGAAAGAGGCAAGACACATGCAGAAACAGGCAAGAGAAGTGCAGAAAGAGGCAAGAGAAGTGCTAAAAGAAGCAACAGAGGTGTAGAAAGAAGAAAAGTGATGAAAGAGGCAAGATATTGAAATTGATAATTCTTTATTGTTTGATTAATTAACATTTTACAATATTGTACCAATCATTCCTTTTATAAAAATGCAGTTCTAAAATATAATAAAAACATAAATAGATAAACCAATCATTCATATTATCAAATATGTTAAACTTAATAATACCGATTTCATAATGCAGATATAATTTTATATACATCTATATTACATCTCAATTTGATTTTGCTGGTCTAACTCTGTGCTTAATATTAATAAAAACTTTACAAAAGCTGAGTTTAGTATTACATCATCTGAATACAGACATCTTATCAGTGTCTGTCTGCAAGTCTGTATTCCTCGTAAGTTAAAATGCCACTTAAGTATAGATTTTCTTTCAGTTTTAAGTTTCGGGCACACGCACAGCAAATGAATAATATTCTTTTGCCCCAATTTACATAAGCGACACAGCGTCTGATCCACTGTTCAAAGCCAAAGCATTCCATGACATAAGCCGGGGAAAGCACCAAAATGAGCTTTTATAAAAATATACAAGAGACAAGAGAGTTGCAGAAAGAAACAAGAGAGGAACAGAAAAAAGCAAGAGAAGTACAGAAAGAGGCAAGTGAAGTGCAGAAAGAGGCAAGAGAGGTGCAGAAGAAAGAAGCAAGAGAGGTGCAGAAAGAAGCAAGAGTGGTGTAGAAAGAAGGGAGGTGCAGAAAGCGGAAGAGATGTGCAGAAAGAGGCAAGAGATGTGTGGAAAAAAGGTGCACACAGAAGCAAGAAAAATGCAGAAAGAGGCACAGAAAGAAGCAAGAGTGGTTTGTGCACCATTAGTACCAATTTGACACCCACATTTAGCAATAAATAACAGGTGACCATTCCAGGTTTGCAAAGGGGCTTCCACCATGCTGTAACACTTGTCGCTGCATTTTTGCTAACGTTTGAGCCATTTGAGCTAGAAACAAGTTTTTTTGTTCAAATATGCAGAATATGCAGCAGCTGATGGATTATGTGGCAAATGCGGTTAATGTCTAATTATGCAAAAATCGGTGCAGGTGAACAGTTGTATAATTCCAGTGGCCATGTTCATACCTCCAACTAGGTCCAGAAGTGCACCTCGTTGGTTCCTTCTTTTTTTGTCTCATTGAGTTTATAGTTTAGCTTCTATGGAAACGAGGAAGACTAAACCTGAGGTAACCACTCCACAACACAGACTACATGCCACATAATCACTCTCCATAACACTTAATCCCACTCTACATAATTCCTATTCACTAAATACCACATACTTTCTATCCACATAATTTAACTGCAAAACATACCACTTAATTCCACTACACACAACATACATCCACTCCACTCCAAAAAACATTAGTAAAAAAACATTTACATTCACAACGCCAATAGCCCTAACTTTCGCAAATGCGAGACCTATTACATTCCAAATGCTTCTTTAACTAGTAGTTGCGTTTGCAGAGTGGTAGAGAAAGGGGGCTGGGCCTCCGACCCGCGCTCAGGAAGTCTGCTGCATAGCACTTACAGGAGGTACCAGGAGGGCTTCTTGGCCCCCAAAGTCCCTAAGCAGTAAAGTGGACTCCATCCCTCAACCAGTAGTGTGCCAGGAGGCACATTTTCAGAGTGGTGGAGAAAGGGGGTTGTTGCCTCTGAAGAGCTCTTAGCAATCCCACTGTGTTGGACTTACTGGAGGTAACAGGAGGGGTAGTTCGCCCCCAAGGACATCCTTGGGGGCCAACTACTCTTTCTATTACCTCCAGTAAGTCCCACACAGCAGGACTGCTAAGTTCTCAGAGCAGGTCACGCCCCCATTTCTCACCACTCTGCAAACGCGCTCCCTGGCACGCTCTTGGATGGGAATTGAAGTCCCCTTTGCTGCTGGGGTTCTTAGGGGCCAACTAGCCTACCTGTTACCTCCAGTAAGCCCCACACAGTGGGATTGCTGAGACGTGGACACAAGCCACGCCCCCTTTCTTCACCACTCTGCATACGCACCTCCTGGCACGCTCTTGGTTAGGGGATGAATTTCCCTTGCTTCCTGAGGGTCCGTGGGGGCCAACTAGCCCTCTTTGGTACCTCTAGTAAGCCCCACACAGCTGGATTGCTGAAAGTGGTCAGACAGGGGCCTTCACAGCTTAGCGCCTATGGTGACTGGCAGACTGCAGGCTTCATGATGCCTGGTGCCAACTGCACCCCACCACACAGGACTATACATTCTATTCCGCAACACACAAGACTAACACCTGCATCAACTACTTTCCCCCAACCCTCTCTGGGCAAGCCCTAGTGACTGATCCGATACCTTAATCGCTCCTCCCTCCCTATCCGACCATATCCACTTGTCCCTTGCGCTGAGCCTCGATTCCCACCAATCACACTGGTGATTCGCGGGTCCCTTCTCCAGTCTCCGTTCACAGGGGCCTCACTCCACAATGTGAACTCGTAATACCTACATACCAATGTCTGAAGCCTCTCTTTGGGAGGCACTAAAGCTAGTAGTTTGGGGAGAACATATTACTATATCGGCAGTGGATAACCGCCACTGGAAAGAGAAACAAACTCGAGGCCATACAAAAACGCACAAGAGCGCCGAGAGTCTGGAGAGAGTTGGAAAAGGTGCAACTTTCCCTCAAATGCCTAAATCTCAATAGGGCAGAATACACTATGGCGTGCCTAAAACACAGATGTGTGGCCGGATGCTTGTACATCGCTTTTCGCCCAAAACGTATTCTGTATCGGTAAAAGTGATCCGAATTAACCTGACTAGCGAAGCGTGTACTGATGCACATATAGCACAAACTTTCCAGACCGTTTATAGAGCATTGTACGCAAACTCGGAATATCCTTGTGAGAACCCTTCCACCTATCTTGACAATGTCCCCTGTAGCCCCCTCCAAGCCCAAGAATCTGTAAGCCTGGAGAAACCTATTCAGATTGAGGAGGTGATCTCGTCCATCGATCGCTTAAAAGTTATGACGTCTCCGGGCCTGGGTGGTATTTTTTTTTTTTTGTGATAACATTTTATTACATTTTGCAATAATCCCATACAGAGTATCATGTTTGTTAGCATTTTCTTCGACCACATTATATATAGGAGAAGGATAGTGAATTGCAGTTACTGTTTTAACACTTCTCTATGAGTCCGTTCTTCCTCAGTGCCAAGTCCACCATCGGGGACGTACATATATTTCCTCGGTACACATTCCAAGCCTTCCATTTCTTATCCCACTTCTTGGGCAGCCACGAATTATGAACACTTCCTTTTCTGCTACCATACATCTATCCAACTCCTGTACCCATATCCGTATAGATGGTGTGTCTGCAGTCCCCCAATGACGTGCTATTTCACGTTTAACTAAGGTAAAGCCTAGTGTTGCCGTCTATTGCTCGATCTCCGTGAGGTCTGTAGTTGCCCATATATTAAGTAAGCCCATCTGAGGTGTAAGAGCTAACTTTTTTCCCAGTGCGGTTTGAAGTTTAGTCATGGCCCCCTCCCATATCGGTTTCACAGCAGGGCAGTCCCATATCATGTGGTAAAAGGTGGCCACCTGTTGGCACCCCCTAAGACAAAGCGCATCCTTCCTAGCCCTTATCTTAGCCAGGATGACCCCTGTCATGTAGGACCGGTGTAGGATCCTGAGTTGAATCAGCCGGTATCGGAGGGTAATTGCCGCCCCCCTAGGAGACATCAGGGCCTCCCTCCAGCCCTCTTCCTCTATGGGTCCCATGTCGCTTTGCCACTTCTCTCGGAGGGACTCAAAAGTATCGGGTAGGTTATTACACAACTTCTTATAAGTTAGGGAAATGGCCTTCGAGTGTATCGGCCCTTGCGCCATGTGGTAGGTTTCTGTCAGTTCCCCAAAGCTAAGAATGGAACCTTTTTTGATCAAATCTCCAACCTTTGAGATTCCAATCAAGTCCCACTTGTCAAAACCAGTTGATGACATAGGGTACCTAGTCTCTGGGTCTGCCACAAGGGTGTCGCCCTTGTGAGGGTGTTTGACCAACCCAATTGGGAGTTCGCCCGGCGCCAAATGTCAATCGTGTGAGACATGGGTCCAATAAGCTTATGCTTTTTTACTTTAGAATAAAGCGCGCCCAGGTACCCTGCTCGTCCTGTTTGGTAACTGTCTAGCACATATGCCGGATCATTTGGGGGCCGGTACATCCAATGATTTACCACCACCAGCTGCGAGGCCCAATAGTATAGTTTTAGGTCTGGCAGGGCTATACCCCCATCGTACCATCCCTTGGTTAGCTTTTTCAGTGATACACGAGGGCCCCCGCCATCCCACAGTAAGGTACGAACCTCACTCTCCACCGCGCCAAAATATGTATCTGGAACATGGTTCGGACAGTTCTGGAGAATATATAAAAACCGCGGGAGAGCAAGCATCTTAAAGAGGGCGGCCCGGCCCACCAGGGATAGCGGCAAAGACCTCCAGTGCCCCACATCAGTTCGCAATCGGGTCAGTGGGGGGGCCAGATTATGGCTATGAAACAAGGCCGGATTTGCAGTGACATATATCCCCAGATATCGGCAACCATCCCTGGCCACCTCTAGTTTGCAATCCGCTGGAAGGGGAGGAACCTGCCCATGAAGCATATACAGTATAGATTTGTTCCAGTTAATGGCATAACCGGAATACTTTCCAAAGTTTGTGAAAATGTCCAGGACAGCACGGATGGACCTATAGGGGGAGGCAAGATAAAGCAATATATCGTCTGCGTATAATGATAATCTATCCTCCTGGTCCCGTGTCCATTTCAACCCCCGTACCATTGCATCCTGCCGTATCCATGCCGTGAGTGGCTCTAGGATGAGGGCAAATATCAGTGGCGACAGTGGGCAACCCTGTCGGGTACCCCTTCTCAACGTAGAAGCACGGGATGTGTAATTGTTAACTCGTATTTGACCCTGTATATCCTTATGGAGACGACAGATATTAAGTGTCGTGTTCCTACCTGGCATAAAGCCCGACTGATCCGGGTGAACCAGGGAGGAGATAACTGCAACCAACCTAGTAGCAAGTACTTTTGCCAATACCTTAGCCTCTACACTGATCAAGGAGATTGGTCTAAATGACCCGCAGCTATCCCCGGGCTTTCCAGGTTTGCGGATAACTACTATGGTAGCTAAACGTTGATCTGGTGGGAGTCCTCCGGTCTCATAGCTCTCGTTGTACATGGCCCAGAGATGTGGGGTTATTTGAGAGGCCGTCACCTTTAGGAACTCAATAGGGGTGCCGTTAGGCCCAGTCGCCTTACCTGAGAGGATTTGAGTAATGGCTTTCTGAATTTCCTCATCAGAGAGGTCACTATCAAGTGTGTCTCTTTCCAGTTCGGAGAGTGTGGGTAGGTCACTATCAGAGAGGAGTTGGCGGGAATCCTCTGCAGTGTAGGTGGTAGAGGGAGAATAGATTTTCTCGAAGTGGTTTGCAAACGCCTCCGCTATATCTTGGAGATGCGTGACCGTCGCGCCATTAGGCAGTTCTAGCCGTTGTACCCATCTATCCCCTTGATCCCTTTTCTCTAACCACGTTAGTGTCTTCCCAGCCCTATCCCCCCAACTCGTATAGCCTATGTTGCATATTAAGATGCTTGGTCATCATATGCTCCCTCGCTTTTAATTTGTACTCATCTTGTTTGAGTATGAGACGGTGCTGTGTGTCGTCTGTAGGTCTGCTGGCACATTCTACTTCCAATTGCTTAATCTCATCCTCCAACTGGAGTAGCACTCGACGTTTGTTCCGTATATAGCCAGTTTTTAGTGCCAAGGCCCGTCCCTTCAATACCACCTTAAACACCTCCCAAAGAGTAAGCGCCGAATTAACCAACCCTAAATTGTCTTCAAAGTTGTTCCTAGTGTGTGCGCACAATTCCTCTTTAATATCCGGTATTTTCACCAACCACGGGTCTATCACAATCGTTGTGCGAGGCTGTCTCTCCCAGTGTGTGTATTCGATCCATACCGGGGAGTGATCTGAGATCCCTCTTGGTAGAACCCAGGGGTGTTAGAAACCACCTATTGTGGCCACATGAGTCAGGAAGTAATCAATACGTGATGAACTCCTATGTGCATTAGAAAAGTAGGTAAGTTGCGGCGTGTTTAGGTGTGCCTCGAGTCCTATATCTATGAGGCCCATAGCCATTGTAAATTCTGCCATTAGCCCGTTCGGTTTAGCCCCCAGTCGTTGTGGGTGTCTATCAATTGGGTCGTCAATGGTTAGGTTATAGTCCCCTCCCAGGATCAGTGTGCCTGCGGGAAGGTCAGTCAGTATCTTGCCCAAGTCCGCTAAGGCTTCTTTACCCAGGACCGGTGGAAAGTATAGCAAAATTATATTAAGCGCTCTACCCTCCCACTGAGCCTACAAGACAGCAAATCTACCGCCGGGGTCGGCCCATGTCCGGTGTGTAATCAGGGCCAAGTTTTTCTTAATTAAAATACCTGTTCCCCGTGAGCCTGTGGTGTAGTCTGCATGTACTAAGAGTTTATATCCCCAACGTGTGAGGGCTTTACTTTTATTCCCCACTAAATGTGTCTCTTGTAGTAACACCACGTCTGGAGACTGGCGTTTCAAGTACTGTTGAACTACTCCCCGCTTTATTTTGTCACCCATCCCATTTACATTCCAGGTAAGGATAGAAAGCGATACGTCCCTGTCATCCCCCATCATCGAACAGGTGGAAAGGCAGAATCCAACAGATCAACAGCAGTATGTGTAACGTGGTTGGCACTAGGTGCCCTGGCACTACAACACTCTTTCGGTCTCCCTCGAACCTCACTGCAGGAAGGAACTCAGTATGTTGCAACCCTTGGTCAATACAGCAATAACCCACCAAACATAGCAGCTGTCCGTACATAATTAGGTTACCCACCCCACGGAGCAGGTCAAACTGATAGGTAACGCATAACGGCCATCTCCTCTGTGCAAAGCTACCGATTGATAAAATATCACACTGCAAATCAATAAAACCACGAACCTGTGAACCCCCCCTCTCTCCCTCCCCCCACTACCCTCCCCCCTCCCTGCCCCCCTGCCCCTGGATTTAGAACTACCCACTCCCCAACATAGCAGAGTGCCTCTCTCCCCCCCTAAGTTGCGGAAAATTTGCAGGGTCAGTCAGTTCCATCCCCCGCATGGTCATATTACATTAGTATGAGTTCTGCCATCCATTAATTGTAATGATCAAGTCTCGTGTGGACCCCCATCTACAGGGCCCAACTGTGTAACCCAGTTTACCCGTGTCCAACTTCAGTGTCTTGTGGCGTGTAATGCTCGATAGCTCCCTTCCACCCACCATACTTGCTAGTCTGGCGGGGTTTCTCTGCTCTGCAGGTCCCGCCAACCTTTTGTCACTTCGGTTCCTTCGTCTGGCCTTCTACCTCCGCGGAGTTGTTCACAGGTGGTTTCGGGCGGCCTCCATTCTGCTGGCTCAATCTACCACTGCGATCTCGTCTCTGGCTCCCAGCGCTGGCCCTTCCCTCTATCCAGTCCCAGGCTTCCTCCGGAGACTCAAAGAACCATGTCTTCCCCCCCGATTCTACTCTCAGTTTTGCAGGGAATAGCATAGCATATTTGATTTCCCGGTCCCGAAGTTCCTGTTTCACTACCTGAAAGCTGCGGCGTTGGGCCTGTACCTTAGCCGTGAAGTCCGGGAAAAAGGCCGCTTCACTGTGGCCTACTTTCAGTGGGGGACTAGATCTGGCCGCAAGTAAGATGTTGTCTCGGTCTCGGTAGTTAAATACCCTGGCGATAAGCGGCCTTGGAGGAGCCCCAGGTTTAGGCCGGCCCCCGGGCACTCTGTGAGCTCTCTCAATTGAGAAGTAACTGGACAAGGCCTTAGGTTTAAGGTGCTTAGTGATGAGTTCCTCCACATAAAGGTCCGCCGCTGGCCCTTCCTCCCGCTCCGGAACTCCCAAAATGCGTACATTGTTGCGACGTGCGCGTCCTTCATAGTCATCAAGTTGTTGCGCCATCCGCTCCTGTTTCTTTTGCATTTCGGCTATTTGCGCTTGTAACCCAGACGTGTCTGTCTGCAGAGTGCCAGTCACTATTTTAAGCTCTGAACCTTCTCATCCATCTTCCGAATGTCTGCCCTAATAAGGGATACTTCCACTGTTGCGGAGTCCAATGAAGCACGCACTCCATTAATCGCCGCCATAACATCATGTAGTGTCGGCTCTGTCCCCTGTTTGGAAGCAGTTTGTGTCAGATCTTTCTCCATTGGCAGTGGCTCAGTCATGTTGCCTGCTTTGGACCAAGCAAACTTAGCCAGTTGTTTCTGTGCGTTAGCCTTGGTCCCTCTGCCTCCCGTCGCCATAGGTGCAGAACGCCGCCTCCTGGGCCAAGAGAGAATCCGATTTTACGTGGGGCAGTATCTGACACCTCCGTCGGGGGGCAGAGGTGTCGTCGCCAACTCGTGGACTCGGAGAACCCACCGCGGGACCTTGCGGCTTCTTGTTGTGTTACTGTGCTCAAGTCACCCACAGGCGAGGCCCATCCAGGCGGTGCCTCTTTCCCCTTAGATGATCAGAGGGGATCTCAGTAGGGACTCACCTGTGTCGCTTTTTGCACCTGGGGTAGGGTTTAATCCGCAACGGCGACTCCCGCCGATCAGCGCCCTCTGATTCTCACCTCCCTGCACACACGGCTCACTGACTGGCAAGGGCTGCGGTACCTCCCCAACTCTTGTGGCAAGATAGATTGTACAATATCCCCTCTGGCAGAGCTTCGTGTTCGAATAAACAGGTTGTTATCCAACCATCTCAATGGGGTTTTTCCTTTGCCTCACAGCAAGTTGTAATATCCGCCTGCAGCAGGAAGTAGTACTGTCGCCGCCGTGGCATTGCGAGTCCGGGGCGCGCAGTTGACCGACCAGCCCCCCAAAGTCAGTCAGGTAGGCAGAGGCAGATCCGCCGGTACCAGGCCCCGGGGTGCTTGGGTTATTCCGCCTGACTCCAGCCTCTAGCAGGCACTCCGTGTACGATGTGTGGGGCGCCGGTCACTCATGAGGCATTGATGGCATCGACTGTGTAAGCATCTGTTTCAGGCAAACCCTCATTTTCAGTTCATGTGCCGCCTGCACCCCCAGCTGGAGGCTGACCGCTCGGACCCTGGCAGTACTTCAGGCCGGGGCCCCCAGTATGGAGCTCACCGCCCTCCTCACAGTAGGCCTGCGGTCCACAGCTGCGGATGCCCCCGCCTCCGGAAGCACGCTTGGTTAGTGCACAATGCCGCACAGCCCCATCTCACGCCGCATCAACCAGACTAAAGGGGCTCACAGTGGTCGTGGTGTCCCCCTCTCCAGCGCCGAGCGAATGCAGGCCAAGGGCAGTCCACTTCACATTGGCCCCGGAGCCGGGACCTCGAGTAGGAGCGCAGGCCGCCGGGCTCTCACCTCCCGGCGTCCGATGTCTCGTGCGTGGCTGTCACCCACGCTGCGGCCGAGTCTTTCTCCCAATCCAAGGCACCAATGGAGCCCCGCGAACGCCGCAGGACCCCGGCGGCGCCGCTGCTGTCACCGCCTCTCGTCTTTACCTGCCTCCGGACCTCGAATCGCCGCCATCACTGCTCCGGATCCATCTCCGGGAAGGGTGCAGGATCGCGACCTCCGGACCAAAAGCGGTTGGAGTTGCCCGCACATCAGGCAGGGTACTTAGCTCCGCTTAATCACTGCTACTGGGGGAGCTTGGATGGCACATGATAGGACAGGATCGCATGCGGGGGTCCGGAGCACACTTAGGCAGTGGCCATTCTTGCTGGCTGCTAGCCACGCCCCCCGCCTGGATGGTATTTTGTCCCTCTTCTACAAAGTCTTCTGCCAGAAACTGGCCCTAATCCTCACACGCTTTTCCAATACCCTTCCAGATACAGGCACTCTTAATTGGCTCTATGCTTGAGACTTCAATTTCTGTTATCCCGAAGCCCAGCAAAGACCTTGCCCTCCGTGGGTCTTACAGCCCCATTTCGCTCCTGAACATCGACACAAAACTGTTTACTAATATTCTGGCCCACCGTCTCAATCCTCTTATGTCTGGCTTGGTCACCCCGGACCAAGCAGGCTTTATCCCCACCCACCAATGCAGTGATAACACCAAACGCATATTGCATTTATTGGATAAAATTCACAGGTCCCAAAAAGAAGCTCTCTTACTCTCCATAGACGCTGCGAAAGCATCCGACAGAGTCCACTAGCCATACCTGTTTGATATGGTTTGAGATGGTGAACACTAGAACTCCTGAGGCACAGCCGGGAGCACGCTTGCACTCTGCATGTAATCGTTTTTTATCTTTTTAAAAGTATTATTGTGATATTTGTCAAATTGCAACCCCCTCCCTACGCTCCCATTACCTTCCGATCAGGGCTTCCCCGCGCAGCTGAATTGAGCGCTGCTGCGGCATTCGAACTTGCCGCCATTTCGGCAGACCAGGCGACGCCCACTGCATCTGGCCACGCCCCCCCGCCGACGTTATGAAAAGGCGCTGACCGCTAGCGTGAATTAGATGGTGAACACTAGAACTCCTGAGGCACAGCCGGGAGCACGCTTGCACTCTGCATGTAATCGTTTTTTATCTTTTTTAAAGTATTATTGTGATATTTGTCAAATTGCAACCCCCTCCCTACGCTCCCATTACCTTCCGATCAGGGCTT
The DNA here is from genome assembly GCF_964204655.1 of Triturus cristatus. Lineage (NCBI taxonomy): Eukaryota > Metazoa > Chordata > Amphibia > Caudata > Salamandridae > Triturus > Triturus cristatus. Next base: position 1,582,063,983 of record NC_140590.1, read on the forward strand.
CCCCGCGCAGCTGAATTGAGCGCTGCTGCGGCATTCGAACTTGCCGCTATTTCGGCAGACCAGGCGACACCCACTGCATCTGGCCACGCCCCCCCCGCCTCCCTTCCAATATAACATGTGCACTTCCCGGCCGCGCAGCGGACGAGCGCAGCGGGCGCGCCGTCAGCGCGCCGAAGGCGCGCCTAAGGCAAGCCCGTCTGCGCCCGTCCGCGCCTGGTCCGACCCGAGGGCCACTTCCCCTGCCGGTTCCATCAATATTGGTCAAGAGATAACATTAACGTATGATTCCAATTTTCTACATTCATTAAATATCTCACTTCATCGCTGCCAGCGCCTTGACCTTGCCAATCAGCCATACTTTCGTCCTTATACCTGTCCTAGCTGCTCCTTTGTCACTAATAATTACCGTCGCCTACCAACAAGTACTATTTGCAGGAATAAGATATCCTCTAAATCATGTGTGGCAGCATTAATAAACGCTCGCTCCCTGCCCAAGCACAAATATGAAATTTTAAACTTTATTGAGGACCGCAATCTCGATCTCCTTTTCATTACTGAAACTTGGGGTGATCTCTCTTGTGGACCTGACTTTGTCACTGCAACCCCCGAAGGATTCTCGACATTAGGCTAGACAGACCTCATCCAAAAAAAGGAGGAGGATTAGCCATTATATATCGTAGCAATCTAATAGTGCGTATGGAGGCTGTCCCCATCACAAGTTGTGAAGCCATTTCTTTTACAATTTCCATTCCTCATGCCCCCCCTTTTAAAGGTATACTTATATACCGTCCCCCAGGACCTCGCAATCTATTTCTTGCTAATCTACCCATTCTATTAGAACCGCTGGCAGGTGAAAACCAGTATACCATTCTGGGCGATTTTAACATTCACCTCGAGTTGCTGGACAATCCTGACACCGCAGCTCTTCTATTCGAATTGGATGCAATAGGACTTCCTCAGTTAGTTACTGGTCCCACGCATACTGCGGGCCACCTTCTGGATGGTCTTTTCTCTAACAATACATCACTTAAGATGAAGGATGTTTCCCCCCTCACTTGGACTGATCATTCAGCCATTCTTTTTGATTTTCTTCTAAATTCTACTCCCCCCCTGGCTAAAAATCCCCCACTCATTAATCAATTTAGAGCGTGGAAAAGCATTGACATTTCTGCTTCTCAGTCGTCATTATTAACTTCTCTACCATCCACTGTGACTGATCCTGAATTAGGAGCTAATAATTACACCAATTGGATACTAAACACAGTTAATATGACAGTTCCTTTAAAGAAACAATCAATTAACAGGGCTTCTAAATCTGCACCTTGGTACAATGACGCTCTTAGACAAGAAAAGCAAAAATGTAGACGCCAGGAACGTAGATGGAGACGAGATTACGACCCAGATCAAAAATCCTGTTACAAAGTCATGATGCTTAACTATAAGCAACTCATCATCAAGGAAAAAAGCAAATTTTATAGTACTCAAATCCATTTTGCACAGAACTCTACTAAACAACTGTTTCAGGTAGTATCTCGTCTTTCCGGTCAAACGACAACTACCCCCATCGTAGCTACGCAAGAGCTCTGTGACTCCTTGGCGAATCACTTTCAAAAGAAAGTGACTGATATTTTTACTCAATTCAAGGCTCACACAACCAGTACTGGACTCTCGTCTCTCACCCCTAATGATCATAAGTCCCCTGCCCAGCCATGTTCCAACCCGCCTCACTCAGCTCCCCTTAGCTCCTTCCAGGAATTTACTCATGTTCCGTCGGAACTGGTATCTCATCTTATTTGTACCACGAACTCCGGCTCACCGGAAGATCCATGCCCCCCTTCCATTCTCAAAAATTTCCCAGATATCATAGGCCCAAAACTTACAGAAATTTTTGATGCCATGTTTTCATCCAATATCTTTCCTTTTATTTGGTTCGAAAGCGACTATTAAACCTCTTATTAAGAAGAGCTCCTTAGACCCTTCTATAGTCGCTAATTATCGCCCTATAGCCTGCCTCCCTTTCCCCGCCAAAATTGTGGAAAAGATTATGAACATCCAAATCTCAGATTTCATAGACCAGAACAACTGTCTGGATAATTCACAATTTGGTTTCCGGAAGGGACACGGAACTGAAACCGCGCTTATTAAGGCTACGGATGAAATCAGGATGACACTTGATGGTGGAGGATCAGCAGTGCTCATTTTGTTGGACCTGTCGGCAGCTTTTGACACGGTCGATCATTCTATTTTGATCGACCGTGTCACAGCGGCAGGGATCACGGATGGTGCTAGGGATCTTATCTCCTCTTTTCTCACTGATCGAGTATAATCAGTCGCCTTCGGCAATTTCAATTCACCTCCCTTTACTCTTCCCTGTGGTGTCCCCCAGGGATCCTCGCTAAGTCCGACACTATTTAACATCTATGTGTCGGACTTGGCGAGGGTCATAAAAATCTATCATCTGGCGGTGACATCCTATGCTGATGACACCCAGATTGTTCTAGCCGTTAATAAAAATGGAGATGAAGTGGCTTCCAATTTTAATCAGGGAATGCTAGCAATAAGTGACTGGATGTCTACAAATTGCTTGAAGCTTAACTCCGACAAAACGGAGGAGATGGTGTTTGGCAATCTCTCCCCAGCCTGGTCACCTACTTGGTGGCCTGTCGCTTTGGGACCACCCCCTTCCCCAGTGACCAAGGCAAAAAATTTGGGAGTTTTACTGGACACTAAACTTACTCTTATGCACCATGTTAATGCTGTAGTATCATCCTCATTTTATATCATGAGAATGATTAAAAAACTCCTACCCTATCTCCCCATGAGCATGGCCAGAACTCTGGTCAGTGCACTAGTTATATCTCGCATAGACTATTGTAACGCGTTTTTAGTCAATGCTCAGGAAGGAGTTTTAAAGAAGCTACAGTTGGTGCAGAATGCTGCGGCTAGATTGATCACGGCCACCCCTAAGTATGCTCCCATCTCTGGCACCATTGAACAGCTTCATTGGTTGCCAGTGAAGAAAAGAACCAAATTCAAAGCACTTTGTATTGCGTATAAGGCAATTCACTTTCAAGGCCCTGCCTTTTTAAAGGACGCTTTCTGCCCCTACAATCCTGTCAGACCCCTCCGATCTTCTTCTGCCGGTTTTATGCAGATCCCAAGGACTAAGAAGGTCTCATGGGGCGACAGGTCCTTTATAGTCACCACGACCAAATTATGGAACAGTCTTCCACGCCACATCAAAACCTGTACCTCCCTTCTTTCTTTCCGCAAACAGATAAAGACTTGGCTGTTCAAACAATAATTACTCATGGACATGTATAGTGGACACTCAGCGCCGAGACACCTTCGGGTATTTGTGCGCTTAACACATTTTCTAAAATAAATAAAATAAATAAATAAAAAATACCCTAAAGGTCTTTGGTTTTAGCAACAAATTCCGTAAATGGGTCCGTCTATAGTGCTCCTAGGGCAGCTATCAGAGTCAACGAGGTACTGTCCCAGCCCTTCCCCATACAACACGGAACTCAACAAAGCTGTCCCCTCTCCTCACTTCTTTTCGCCCTATGTATGGAACCCCTAGCCTACAGGATGAGTACCAACCCCTCTATTTCTGGAATATCCTTCAGTGATGAACCACATCTCGTTAGTCTGTATGTAGATGACGCGATCCTCTCTAATACAAATCTGATGTCATCTCTACCTGCCCTTGTAGCAGAACTACAAGTATTTGGTATTATCTCTGGATACAAAGTAAACATTCAGAAATCCCAGATTCTGAAACTCTTGGTTGCCTCACCTCATGAGGCTCATCTGCGCTCCCTGTTCCCATTTGAGTGAGCAACAGATACCATTCCTTATCTTGGTATTCAAGTAGCACGCTCGATTTCTAAGACACTATCACTCAATTACACTGCCCAAACTGTGCAAATTCTCAGTCATCTAAACAAGTGGCACGACCTTCACCTTTCTAGACTGGGCAGAATTTCTGCTATAAAAATGTCAATTTTCCTACATATTCCTTATATCTTCCAAGCCCTTCCGCTGACACCACCACCACAGACTCTACACTCCCTGCAACTCAAAATCAATAAATTAATTTGGTACTGAAAAAAGCCCCACCTCTAGAAAGATCGCTCTACTTTCCAACACACGAAGGTGGCCTTGGGGTTTCTATGATAGTGCGCTACTTTTTAGCCTCCCAACTTTGCTTCTTAGTAGAATGGAGCCACTCTTTGCTTTGCAAAGTCAATTTTCATTTTTACTGGTAATCCTGCTGTTTCAGAGATGTTGATGCATTCCGGATGTTTTATGGATCAAACGGGCTCTCACATATGGAAGGAGCCTTGGCTATCCTGCAAGCACAGGGCCTGGGGTCTTTATTCTTCCCCAGTGACTAGCTGAGTTTTTAAAGTGTGGAACACCGTTGTGAGTAAAGTGGGACTTACCACCTTTCCCACCCTTAAGACTCCAATCTTCTCAAATCCAAACTTTGGCCTCGGGCTGCGGAAGGAGAGTTTCCGACGATGGCAGGGGGGAGGGTGCATGTGAATCTGTAGTCTGTTTGACTAACAAGGGATTATTCCTTTTGAGCAACTGAAGCACAACTATGAGCTTGGCGAAGGGGACCGTCTTCAATATCTCCATTGGGCGATGTAGCCAGCTGTCGGACAGCAGGCAGGCAGGTCTCTTATCCACTTAAGAAAGTGCCTCATCCTTAAAAAAGATGACAAGCAACTGATCTCAGAACTCTATACCCTGCTAGGAAAAGAGACACCCCCAACTACATCCATGCGGTAGACTAGGTAGGAGGCAGAACTCGGTAGGGTACTCACTACCGAAGAGTGGGAAGATATTTACTAGTGACTTAAACATACCACTCACAACATTACCAGCAATGAAACAGAGTACAAAATTCTGTCTTATTGGTACCTGACCCTGGCATGGCTCCAAGCTTGGAATCCAGAATGTTTGAAAGAGTGCTGGAATGGGTGCAGAGGTACAGGCACCCTAATACATCTTCTATGACAATGCCCAAGCTAAGTCATTTTTGGGATCACATACTTAATGACATAGCTACAGCTTTCCAAATAACTATCTCAAGGTTCCCAGCCTATACCATCCTGAGACTTCCCAACCCTTTGACGTATCCGCTCCGCTCCTTGAGAGAGAGGCAGATGGCTCTCACAATGGGAGCAGCCTATCAGGCGATCCTCTCCCTGTGGGGTACTACCTGGATTCCTGACCACACTGCCTGACTTCACAAGCTTTGGTTTATATTAGGTTTGGAGAAATTATTGTTAGCTGTTGAACAGATGCACAAGACTTACTCCACTCCATTCCTCAGTATTCTATCCTAAGAATGTAACGAGCTAACCTGCCCGACCTATCTTAAGTTGCTCTGTCTGCTCCCAGAGCCTGCATCTACCGATAACACTTCCTCGACCTGATCTTGTTATCTGCCTAGTACGTTTGTACACCTAACACTTGCATTAACATGTCACAATCACAGACCACTTTGCTACTCCTTTAGGACCTAGGAGGGAGAGGGGTGTTTTTGTTGGGGTTTTTGTATTCTTATGTTAACATTTCCTACAGACGTTGCTGCCACCAAGGAATCAATCCAGCCACATTCTCTGTATGATGCATTTGCTTTACTTGCTGCTGTATATCATGTTGGTTCAAAATTATCAGCCGTCTGTGTCTGTAACCCTTGGTGCCTTTCATGATTGAGCTGATTCAACTGCTTCTTGCAGCACTGACAGTCCACAAGGTTGTAGGCAAATTGCTGTGTTAACTTTACATCTGACAATACATTGATGCTGCTGGTCCCCTGGATTGAAGGCGACCAGCTGTGGGAATTGGTGTTCTATTGTGGCTTTAATAAACAGAATTGATCCATAAATGTACTATTGCCATTCCAATCTAAACCAACTCAGAGACGTTCTTGGATACTAAAGGGGTGACATTGACTATTCCCACTTCAATCTAAACCAATATGGGGAAGGTCTTGGACACTAAAGGGATGACATACACTAATATTTCCACTCTAATCTAAACCAACTCAGGGAAGGTGTTGGACTCCAAAGCCTTAATTACAAGTCTGGCAGTCTACGGACTGCCAGACTCACGGGGCGCAGCGGTGAAGGTCTCAATGCTGCCCTTTTACAACAAGCATTTGCAATGCAATAGGACTCACATTTGCGAGACTTTAGCGTTGTAAACGACAATGTCTTTTATCCATGTGTATTTGTTTTGGGTGTTGTGGCTGGAAGTGGTGCACTGTAATTGTAATTGCATTTATATATAGCGTGAACAAGATGAGCTTGCAGTGTGCTTAGATAAGAAGGAAGCAGGATGTGTTTGTTATTTAAAAGGGTGGAAGTGACACAGGGCAGACGGGAAAAAAACATATGCCAACTAGACATTGTGCAAAGCAAAATTAGTTTCAACAGCTTTTAAAAGAAATCCACTTACTACTATATTGGGTAGCTTGGCCGATCTTGGTTTAGCATACACAGAAACAGCATATATCCTAAAAAGTCCTTCTCAAGAGTGTTTTTAAAGCAGGTGGTGGGGGGAGCATACAGCATAGTAGTGAAAGCATGGGTATTGAAGACAGTATAAAGAAAACAAGCATTTCTGCTGACACTGCCGCAAAGTTTAACAAACCGTAACTTCGCTAATAACCAGCCAGCATGCGTGTCTGGCCACCGATGGGTGAAGCAGCGCCGCTGCTGAGCAGTGTACAACTGAAAAGCTAATGATAACAACACTGAGCACACCTCCAGCCACTAAGAACAACAACGAGCGCACCTCCAGCCAGCGTGCGTGTCTGGCCACCGATGTTTGAATCAGCGCCGCTGCTGAGCAGTGTACGGCTGATACGCTAATAATAACAACACTGAGTGCACCTCCGGCCACTAAGAAAAACAAGTGCACCTCCGGCCAGCATGCGTGTCTGGCTATCAATGTGGTTAAGAACCCCCAAACTGTAACTTTGCTAATGGAACAACAACAAGCGCACCTCCGCCAGCATGCGTGTCTGGCCACCGATGTGGGAAACAGCGCTGGTGCTGAGCAGTGTGCGACTGAAACACTAATAATAACAACAGTGAGAGTACCTCCGGCCAGTAAGCTACAAAACAATACCATTACTGCTGAGACTGCCGCAATGTTTAACAAACTGTAGCTTCGCTAATAACTGTCCAGCGTGCGTGTCTGGCCACAGATGTGGTTAACAAACTGTAACTTCGCTAATGGAACAACAATTAGCGCATATCCGGCCAGCGTGCATGTCTGGCCACCGATGTGGGAAGCAGTGCCGCTGCTGAGCAGTGTGCAAATGAAACAAAATAGTGCTTACCGCCTACATATCGAGGACAGTGTAACGGCGCAAGCAACCAATCCAGTCCGGATGGGCCATCTAAAAAGGGGACAGGGCCGTAACAAAGAAGCCTCATTTTCAATCGGAGGCCAAAGTTTAGTGTGAACGATGACGCCAGCCAATGAGAATGATGGGCGGGGCTTCAACCCCACTTCTGAAACCTCGATTACAAAAAGCCTCGCAGAGCGAGCAGCGCAGGTCTGCGAGACCTAAAAAGGGAGGTAGGACTGACATTGCACCATCACATCTTCCAGGGAACCGCCGTTCCCTGGCAGTGTTGCCGCGGTCAGGAGGCAGTAGTATGCTTGGCGGGACCGCTGCGGTCTTGCCAAGAATATTACAAGTTTCCTGTCCGCCACGGTTTTCATGGCGGTTCCACCACTATGAAAACCGTGGCAGTAAGGAAGCCCCCTGGTGCCTCACACCCTGTAGATGGGCACAGAGGGGCACAACATATGCCCCCTGTTTGCAGGCACACCAGTTCCTGCACGGCATGGACTTTACTGTCCATGCTGTGCAGGAACTGTTTTTGTTGTTCCCATTGCGGAGCCCATTTTCAGGGCACAGCCGTGGGAACTTCAAAAACAAGCCCACCAGACAAGAGGAAACTCCTAATCTGGCGGGCGGTCTGGCCACGGCTTTGGCTGTGCGGCAGTGGGGCGGACCTGGCGCCACACCACCAAAGTTGTAATCAGGCCCTTCAGGTGTGGCATTTACTATTCCTGCTCCCATGTAAACCAACTCAAGGAAGGTGTTGGAGACTAAAGAGATGACCTTTACTATTCCCACTCCAATCTAAACCAATTTGGGGAAGGTTTTGGACAGTAAAGGGGTGACATTTACTATCCCCACTCCAATCTAAACAAACTTGGAAAAGGTATAATAAATAAAAAATGCAAATTAAATAATTTCAATTCAAAATGACCATTTTACCTACAATATTATATTTAAAAAATACAAACTACACAATTAATATTACACATTTTCAATATTAAAAATATATATAATTTATGTTTAAATGTTATATTATAACACATGAATTTAAACTACCATTATGTATATAAAAAAGTAAATTAAAAGAAATATGTTTTTAATTTAGCTATGCCATTTCCCAAAATGTTATTAATATTTACTAACATTCATACATTTTTCAAAAGTACAACTACGTTTTTTGCAAATAAACAAATGTTATAAATGATTGTATCAACATTATAAAAATATTTAACAATATAACAATGTTTGTAACATTTTAAGATATTTTGTTTTACAAACTTTTAAACATATATAACAATTTCATACAAAATTATTTTAATTAAAATGCATAAATAAATACAAATATATTTTATAAAACAATTCTAGACAATTTTTTATAATTTTAAACATCTAATATTTTAGTAACAAAAAACATAAAAAATACCTTATTTCACATTATTTTTTTAAAAATATATAAAATATTAAAACACATTTTAATATTAAAACAATTTGCATATAAAAAATAAATAGAAAATCTAAAATATTTTACATTTCAAATATTTTGTATATCATTATACAGAATACATTTAAAAATATCTTATTTCACATAAAAAAATTAACTCATGTAATATAATAACAATTGTAATTAATAAAACAATTTGCATATAAAAAAGTATTAATTTTTTATTACAAATTATGATACACATATTTTTTATTCTCCCTACCTTTGTGTTCTATGAACCCAACATCCCACTACTAGAAAAGAAATCTATAATTAAAAAAAAATTAAAACAATTGAAAATGTAAAATGAAAAAAAAATAATAAATAAAAAATTCTACAATTAAAACATTTTACTCATGCGGGTTCCTGCTTTCTCCCTCTGGGACGATTTTCAGTTTTTCTCTTATTCCTTCGTTCCCCTTTGTGTTTCCCTCTTTTGCTCTTGGTAAATGTCTGATAAGAAAAAAATAAGTGCTAATACCCCGAATATGAATGCTGGTGGGCCCCACCAGCAACCACTGGCTCAAATTAAGCACTTGTCCTACCAAAATTTATCAGGCCTTTTATGTGACTTGGGGAAGAGCGTAGGTGTTCACCCACACTGCACAGGCAACCTACTCCTGTATCTTGGCCTGACAGCAGTGCTTAATTTGTAAAAAAAAAATGAGTGCCTGCGCTCAAAGCTTTACCCATAAGCATGCAGCCGAAGCTATTAAATGTTTGTGCGCCGAATACTAAGCTGCGTAATCTTGAATCCACCTTATGCCCCTTTAATTCATCATGAGACAGTCTCTGCCCCTTTATCTCACACCAATAGGTTCCTGCTTTCTCCGTTTGAGACCGTTTTTCTGTCTTTTTCTTTCTCCTTCATACTCCTGCGTATGTTTCCCTCTCTTGCACTTGGGAAATGTCCTATGAGGAAAAATAAGTGCCGGTCCCCAAAAACGATTAGGAATTTTTGATCCGTTTGAGCTAAAACATTTTATTTGTTTAAATCTGCAGGCTATACAACAGGCAATGAATTATTTGGAAAATGTGGAAATCAATAATTATATTGAAAACGCAGCGACTGCAAAATCACATCATTCCAGTGGCATTAAACTAGAGAGGGCAGGTGGGCAGTATGAGAGAAATAAATACATGTAGAAATAAGAAATGGTTAAGGGGATGAAAGAACGTGAAAAACTAGCCTGGAATAAGCAGAGATGAGAAATTGAGCATTTGGGAGAACGAGGGATCAGAGGGCAGTTGTGCTTTTCCTGTTACAAGTGAGATCAAGCATGCCATTGAAAGCAATCCATGTTTTGATAAGGAGCTAATACTGCCTGAATCTGACACGCATTACGTGGACTTTCAAGGCAGACGTACACTAACATTAGCACATCGGTTGTCAACAGGTTTATATGTATTCGTGACTGGGTAATCTCTCTTTCTAGCGAACATTAATTTTCCTCAGCCTCACGGCACGACGACGTTGCTATATTATTGCGCAATGGGGTATATTATGATTCTCCAGACGTTTTTCCTCGCCTCGCTTTTCCCCTCTTTTCTTTTCAGCCGAGGGCAAAGTCAATTGTTTTTTGATGCAGCTAAGAGCCAGGGACCACCGGAGAATTTTTAAAGGTATTTTCGGGTTCATCAACTCTTTTGTTCCGCCTTTCACTTGAAGGCGCCCCCTACTCTATTTTTCATTCCCCTCCACAGCGGGTGATTGGGGGCGTTTTTTCATTCAGGATTATAGCCCAGGCACGGCAATGGCTTTCATGATCCCCAGAGCATTCTTGTCAGCCGCTCTGGAGGAAAATGGGGTCTCTTGCTGTTTCTGTGGTGAATTTTAAAGCAGGCATTGAGGGTATTACATGGAGAATTTGTGCACCGTGACTTGTATTTCAACAGCCTTCTCTATGCTCCATGGCGCCGGGGCTCGAGGCTCGAGCACGCTCTCTGAAGCTCACGCACGACGCTAATACGTAACGCTAACCAACCATACTTCAACCAATCCGCTCATCAGTAATTGGAACCGTTCACCTAATCGTCCAAAAAAGTGCCTTGAGGCTTGGACAAGCAGTAGGGCAGTGCTGTAGAAATGCTGCAATATAAATGTACTTGTCGGTGTAGCCAGATAATGCACTGTTTCATGGGCGTGCTAATTGTTCCATGCTGTCTTTTATCAACCAGAGTTACTGGCGAACCATGGCGCTCATTACGATTGCGTACCAATCGCCACATGGCGGTGGTGTTCGTTCCGCCATCTCAATGAGATTTACCCACCGCCATATTAGGATGGCGGTGGATATCGCGGCAGACACAAAGTCCGTCCGCCGTTTTACCTCCAGTGGCAATCGTAACGATTGCCTGGCGGGCGGAGCAGGGCCGCTAATATGGTGGCACCGTCCGCTATATTAGGATGTGGGAAATGAAAGGCCGTTCCATGATGGCGAAGGCTGGTGGGGATTGGGTCTAGGGGCCCTCTGCGGGCCCCCTTGTGTCTGGGGGAGGTGGGGTGCACTTGGGGGGTACCTATGGTACCCCCCTACATTTCACTGCACTAGGTGGCAATGTGGTGCAGGGAAATGCTAGACATGCGATTTTAACATCGCCGCGGGTGATGCTGTCAGCAGCATCCGCCACAACGTTAAATTGTAGAATGCGGCCGCCATGGTGGTGGACGCATCCTAATTTGCGGTGCGGGGCCACACACTGCAGGGATGGCGGGCGGACGCAGTGTATGTGTATGAGCCTATAATTCCCAAGCATCTTTAGTGGTATTGGCTGAAAAATCAGGGCGGTTTAAAGTTATAATAATTGGCATCAGTGTGGCAAAAAGCGCTGGAGCATTTCAAGGACTATTTACAGTTTACCACCAACAGCAAGCAATCCATCCATGGTGTGATATTTTTTATGCGTCATTACCTATTACAAGACAACTCTTCCAGAGTTGACACAGGGTAGATGGAGGAGGCCTGCATGACCTAAACCCTCCTCTGCAGAGCATTCTGCCTACAGAGGCTACCGACATTCTCATTCAAAGATCTCGGCACATAAAAAGATAAGCCTGTCTTTTTTATGTGCGCTCATTCGGAGATCTCGGCACATAAAAATATAGGCCTGTCTTTTTTATGTGCGTACTTCTCCGCCTGACTGCAGACTCTTTGTAGTCTTTGATGGAGCAGGTAGTGAAAAATGTTGTACACATCCTCTATTCTTGTATGAAAATACTAATTATATAATCTATTAACTATAATATTGTTAAACGAGTGTTGCATGTATACTGATCAACATTATCAAAAAAACTTAAACTATACATGGGATTTGCTATTTGCATGGCTAAAATAATTTGTATAACTTAAATCTGTACGCATATTAATGAATAGTACATATGGTAATAGAATATTGCATGATATGTGTTGCTTTGTGACGTTGCATCATCGAGAAGGATCGAAAAAATGAATATAATGGCTTTGAATGTCGCTATACGCTGGATAAATACAAGCACATAGAGGGATTAGCAAGGGGTTAACATTAGAATTACCATTTTTATGTATTAATTACTCTTTTGTGTTTGTTTCGCTTAAGTTGACATCTGGGTCTAAACTTAAAATGGCCGCTGACATCGCATGCAGAAGTGGTCACTGCCTCGTGAGGCACGGAGTGAACTGCGCAAGTGCAGACAATATCCTGAATCTCCTACGACCTTTGCATCATGTTCCGGTCAAGGATATAGAGGTGCCAATTACGATCCGGTAAAAAATGTCCCCGTGCGACTCGTATCCGGTCTTTTTACCCTACGAATCGTACAAGTGCCGTACGAACTGGCAATCACGATTCGCATGGTAAAAAGTCCATACGAACCGCATTGGGAATGATTTCCCACACGTCCTCGGGTCGGAAAATGTGTCCGACACGTCCTCGGACGATTTACCGTACAAATGTGAAAGGTGAAGTCCGACCGAGGAATCACGATTGTAGGAAGGTGGATATCTGACTATGGTTACCCCCAACTTTTTGCCTAGTGTCTAGCTGGTTTTTCGACTTAGTTGGCCTGAGATCCTGCCATTCAGGGTCTCAGGCTGTCTGCTCTCTCTTTAAAATGGACTCCATGTACCCTAGGTACATTCACAATTGGTAAGGATCACCTTATTGGACCCTGTACAGTGTACCCTAGGTACCCAGGGCATAGGTGTACCCTAGGCCTCCCAGGGGCTGCAGCATGTATTATGCCACCCCTGGTCTGGCCTTCCAATCAGACACAACTGGCTGATCACTCAGCTGGGGCAAGGTCGTGTAATCACCCCTTGCTTAGATATAGTATGCCTATATCTACCCTTATATATAGACACATGTGTACCTATCAGTCACTCCTATGGCAGGCCTTAACAATCCTGGAGGCAGAGTGCTTGGTAACATGTGAGATGGTGCTCTAGCATGAGCTGAGCCTGTCTGCAGCTTTCGGAACCATGTCCTTATAGCTGTTCTATGATATAGCCTACCATATACTCTTAAAGTGCCTTATAATCTTAAACGGTTATGGTAACTATGGTTTGGCTTTATCAAAACATGTCGTGTAAGGTGTCTAACACTTTGGAATAATACCCCCATACCATTTCTGGTGATGAGGATATTATTCCTCCCTTCTAGAGGGAGAGACATGTTAAAATCCTACTTTGCTGTTTAACTCTAACCAAAGCCTCAGCATCACAAAATGGATGCTGCTGCCACAGACACAAGTCTGACCTCCTGCTGCTGGGAGTGATCCCAGCCAGGGAGGCCTGGACAATAGGTTTCCTGCTTGGGGAGGTGCTAGCACCTCCCCAGACAGCCTTTAGTGTATTGGGGCAGGGTGGGCTGAAAGGAATGAGACATGCCTGGGGCACACAAGGTGTTCCTTGCATAGTCCAGTTCAAACCGGCGCTGGGGCCACTCCAGCCCCAGCTCTGGCGCGAAACTAGACAAAGGGAAGTGGGTGTAACCACCCCCTCCCAGGTCCCACCCATAAGGCGTGACCTAGCAGGTATCCCAGCCCCCCAGATTAGTATAAGAGTGGGAGTTGGGCCTCAAGACTTTAGATTATCCTGAACCTGCAAAACTGAACAGAAACTCTGGACCTTCGACATTCGACGAAAGAAGAAGACTGAAGAATCTCCCTTGTAGCCAAGGAGTGGCTACCCTGTGCAAACAGGCACCATCAAGAGACTACCCTTTGCTTTGCCCACGTTCTACGAGGAACCGACTGCAGAGCCTGACCAGAGCCTTGACTTCCAGACTTCTCCGACCCTGATCCACATCTACAGCAGAGCTGAGATCCGTGGAGGCGACGAGCGACGTGGGACCGGCTACCTGGAAAAAGTGGCTAGTAACTTAAAGCGCAGCTTCTGAGGTACCCTCGAAGTTGTGCACCGGGGATTGAGAAGCCCCAACCCCAAGCACCATCTGCACCGAAGATCAGCCCCCCACACTCCACGAGTCCTGCGTGGGGCCCTTCAGCATTTTCCTGCTTGCCGCGTCTGCCCGGTTGCTTGCCCGCTGGCTAGTGGCCTTTGTGACGAGGCACCCTGAAATCTTCTGCGCTGGTTTGGCTCCTCCAGACTGGCTCCCGCTTCTCTGCAAAGAAGAAGCACCCCAGACCTTCCTGGTCTGCACCAGAAGCAAGTCCTCCGTTCTTCGTGGGTTCAGCTTGCCAAGGCTTGGTGAGTCCTAGTCCAACTTCGACGCCGCCGACAGCAAGAGCCTTCGTGGGACAGCTCGCCTCCTGGTTCTGGTCGTCCTCGACGCTTCCTGGTCCTCCTGGCTGCAGCGACAAGCTTCACCTTCACCTGCAATCTTCACGACATCGCCTGGTTCCTTCCTGGTTCCACGTGGTCACTGGCTAGTGACCTTGACTCTGTCCCTTCTGCTTGCAGGTTTCCTCTCTTCTTGATCCCAGCCTTGGGATCCACCGGACACTCTTCACTGACTGCCTGTCAGCATCTTTCTTCAGGCATCCATAGGAGTCGACGACGAAAATGACGCATCTTCACCCCTATGCACCCGCAGCCTGTGGGCTAGGTAACTTGGGTACTCCGGTGCTCATCAGGATAGTGACTATCCTAGTGTCTAGTTTTCAAGTCTCAACTTCCTAGCTACTCCGGAAGTGTCCTAAATCTACCGTTTTCTAAACTGTACTATTGCTATTGACTTTTACGCATTACGCGTGAGTGTTTCCACTCTGCACACGAATCCCGTGGGCCTCCCACTTCCTGACTAACGCTAGTGTAGTGTAGCCCCAGCGATTCCCTAGGCCTAGGCCTATTCTATTTCCGTGACAGTGGTTCTTATACCACTTACTTAGTATATGGTTTGCGTGGCCCCTAGGGCCTAACTGTATTACTTACCTGTGTGACTTAATGTATGCTTAAATAAGACTGTGTTGTACTTACCTCTAATCTCATAAAGAGTGCTGAGGGTTTGACTAGAATAAATACACTTTATTTTATATATATATCTGTTGTGGTGTCCTTTCATTTGGTATTCAAGGGATTATATATGGTATCACAGCTGGCTTCACATGCCATTCAGAGTTTAGCCTAAGACTGCTCTTGTCCATGCTACCACTAGGATAGCTGGTCTATAAGGTTGACTTTACAACCAATCACCATAAGGGTATTTGGACTGATATAAGGTGTACACTAGAACTAGTGACATCATACATCAGGCCAACTTCTCACATTGGTGAGCAGCGGTTGGGATCTGAGCTTGCTGTTGTAATACCATTGTAATCTTGAGATACTAAATTGAAAGATCACACAGATATTGTCTAGGTACATATAACATAGATTATAATACTTAAGTCCTACTGGACTTTGTAGTTGTAGGTTGAAGGGAGTAACACACCCTGACTACAACTACTAGAGAGGTTTAGTAGATACAACTAGTGTAGGTAGGTGCACACACCACACCCTCACTAGATCATGTCTCTGAGAGGAGATCAAGTAGATGCTCTCTCAGGAGGATCAGGTCTGCAAAAGACCCCCTCTAGATATGATACCTTAACATTCCAGGAGATGAGACACTTGTGTACCTCCAGAGGAATAAAACAGGGTGCAAACCCTACCCTCCTTCAGTTAAGACAACTCCTAGAGGAGTATGACACTCTTAGGGCATCTCAGGCAGGTACCCTAGGTACAGAGGAGGGTCTACCCACCACAGAGGAGTCAGATGGGACTTCAGATGAAGAGGTAGACAGCCAGGGCCAAGTAGGAAGACTTAGCCAGGCTAACCTAAGCTTACATGGGAGTTTGCGTGGGGTCCCCCCATACAGACCCCCAAGTAGGCTTACACAGAGAAGCAGGAGGGACAGATCCCCTTCAAGGGAATCCATCCACTCCCATGTCTCTAACATCTCTAATGCTTCCTCTCACATGGGAATGACTTCCCCTGAGAGAAAGGAGCATGAAGCCAGAATGAGGGAAGCTAATCTGAGGATTCAGAGGGAAGAACTTGCCCTTGCCAAGGAGAAGCTTGCTCTGGCTAGAGAGCAAAAATTGTGTGGGTCAGAACCCACTGGTGGCAGCAACATTCCTAGAGATAGGGATAGGTCTTATGACCATAGAAACCTAAGCAAGATAGTCCCCCCATATCAGAATGGGGATGACATCCACAAGTGGATGACTGCTTTGGAGAGGGCCTGCAAAGTACAGCAGGTACCCCAGAGTCAGTGGGCAGCTATCTTGTGGCTCTCCTTTTCTGACAAAGGTAGAGACAAGCTCCTCACAGTCAGTGATGAGGATGCTAACAATTACAAAGTCCTGAAGAGTGCTCTGATAGATGGGTTTGGCTTAACCACTGAGCAATATAGGTTGTTGTTCAGAGACACCCAGAAGACACAGACACAGGACTGGTCTGATTTTGTGGATTGTGCCACTAAGGCTTTGGAAGGTTGGTTAACTGGCAGCAAGGTGCAGGACTATACAGGATTGTACAACTTGATTATGAGGGAGCAGATCCTTAGTAATTGTCAGAACCAGCTTCTCCATCAACACCTGGTAGACTCAGATTTGACCTCTCCCCAAGAATTGGGAAAGAGGGCAGATAAATGGGTCAGGACCAGGATTAGGCCTAAAAATCAGGGTGGTGACCAAAAGAAAGATACCACCAAGCCTCAAGAGAAGGGTGGGGATAAAGCAAAAGAGAAATCCTCCTCAGGGCCCCAAAACTCCACACAGGGTGGTGGGTCCCAAGCTCCCTCCTCTACCACAGTTAAAAAGCCTTACTGCCATGGGTGTAAAACTCCTGGGCATTGGAAAACTGACAGCAGTTGCCCAAGGGCTAAAAACAAAACTGTTCCTCCAACTACTCCTGTCACACCACCTATTACTGTCAGCAGTAATCCCCCAGGTGGTGGGAGTGCCCCCCAAAATTTGGTTGGGTTGTCTTGGGGAACACAGGGGGATCCTGGCTTAGCCAATTCCCCTACAGCAGCTACTCTTGTCTGTGATGGTGGCATGGGGTTTGCCAACTTCACTGCCTGTCCCAACACTTTGGGTAGGTACAGACAGGAACCCTACATCAATGGTAGAAAAGCTGAGGCCTACAGAGACACTGGAGCCAGCATCACTATGGTGGCCCATAGGCTAGTTCCCTCTGAGCAGCTTTTGCCTGGTTTCTCATACCAGGTAACTAACATTGATGGCAAACAGAACAGTCATCCCATGGCAGAGGTATGTCTCAGCTGGGGAGGGGTCACTGGCCCTAAAAGGGTGGCAGTGTCTCCAACCTTGCCTGTGGACTGCTTACTGGGGAATGACTTAGAACTCTCAGCTTGGGCTGAAGTTGAACAAGACACCCATTCTAAAATGGTAGGCCTTTCACAAAAGGGTAGTGGGGTTGTGCCAGCCACAACCCCTGTCCAAGTAGATTTCCTCCCTGAAAAGGTTGGAAGGGCAGTGGTAGCCACGGCCCAGGCAAAGACAGACTTCCCTGTAGAGACTGGCAGAGCTGTGACAGTCACAGCTCAAACCCAAACTGAGTGCCTCCCTGAAAAGGTTGGCAAGGCTGTAATGGTCTCAGCCCATACTCAGACTGACATAGGTGTAGTGAAGCCTGAAACTATGGATCACTCCACACAAACAGAGAGTAGTGGGGAGGAAGAAAAGTCTCCCTCTCCCCAGACATTAGGAAAAGGTCAGCCTCCTCAGGGATCTGACCTCACCCCTTGTGAAGGAACTGCCCCAGAGGTAGCCAGGCCTGGCCTGGCAGAGCCTCTGATGTCAGTGGCCCCTTCCAAGGTGGGACCCAGTCTGGTGCAGGTAGCCTGCCTCTCTCTACCCTGCCTCAGTCAGCCCAGGGCTGCAGAGGTCAGGGAGGCCAGTGGACCCCAAGAGGGCCCCTGTCCACAAGAACCCCCCAATCAAAAGATTGAGGATTGCCTGGCTAGTAGCCCTAGCCAGGTGATGGGTAAAAACATTCCTGAGGGATCCCCTTTACAGGTAGTTAGGGACCTCCCCCAGAGGGATTCTGTTGGGCACAGGCAAACCTGGGACCTTAGGGCCCCAAACCTGACCTGTCCCTCCAGTAAGCCCACAAAAGGGACCCAGCCTCCATCTTTAGGTAGCCAGAGGCTGACCCTGAGAGCACAGTGCAACTCAGTGAAAGAAAGAAAGGCATCCATGGTGGAGGATGATTGGAGGAAGCTGAGGCCTCACTTTGAGGACACTCACTTCAGTACTCCATCTCAACACCAGCCTTTTACTTTGCAAAGACACACCCAAGGTAGAGATTCCCTATGGTGGAGACCCTATGATACCTTTAGGATGAGGGATTGCTTAGTGGACCATGAGACAGGGGGTAACCATGCCAGTGCTGGTTCTTCCTTATATGGCCACTTAGGCAATAGAGGCTTACCTTGTCAAGGCCAGCCTTATCTCCTTTCGTTTGGGGGGGGGGGTTGTGTAGGAAGGTGGATATCTGACTAGGGTTACCCCCAACTTTTTGCCTAGTGTCTAGCTGGTTTTTCGACTTAGTTGGCCTGAGATCCTGCCATTCAGGGTCTCAGGCTGTCTGCTCTCTCTTTAAAATGGACTCCATGTACCCTAGGTACATTCACAATTGGTAAGGATCACCTTATTGGACCCTGTACAGTGTACCCTAGGTACCCAGGGCATAGGTGTACCCTAGGCCTCCCAGGGGCTGCAGCATGTATTATGCCACCCCTGGTCTGGCCTTCCAATCAGACACAACTGGCTGATCACTCAGCTGGGGCAAGGTCGTGTAATCACCCCTTGCTTAGATATAGTATGCCTATATCTACCCTTATATATAGACACATGTGTACCTATCAGTCACTCCTATGGCAGGCCTTAACAATCCTGGAGGCAGAGTGCTTGGTAACATGTGAGATGGTGCTCTAGCATGAGCTGAGCCTGTCTGCAGCTTTCGGAACCATGTCCTTATAGCTGTTCTATGATATAGCCTACCATATACTCTTAAAGTGCCTTATAATCTTAAACGGTTATGGTAACTATGGTTTGGCTTTATCAAAACATGTCGTGTAAGGTGTCTAACACTTTGGAATAATACCCCCATACCATTTCTGGTGATGAGGATATTATTCCTCCCTTCTAGAGGGAGAGACATGTTAAAATCCTACTTTGCTGTTTAACTCTAACCAAAGCCTCAGCATCACAAAATGGATGCTGCTGCCACAGACACAAGTCTGACCTCCTGCTGCTGGGAGTGATCCCAGCCAGGGAGGCCTGGACAATAGGTTTCCTGCTTGGGGAGGTGCTAGCACCTCCCCAGACAGCCTTTAGTGTATTGGGGCAGGGTGGGCTGAAAGGAATGAGACATGCCTGGGGCACACAAGGTGTTCCTTGCATAGTCCAGTTCAAACCGGCGCTGGGGCACTCCAGCCCCAGCTCTGGCGCGAAACTGGAGAAAGGGAAGTGGGTGTAACCACCCCCTCCCAGGTCCCACCCATAAGGCGTGACCTAGCAGGTATCCCAGCCCCCCAGATTAGTATAAGAGTGGGAGTTGGGCCTCAAGACTTTAGATTATCCTGAACCTGCAAAACTGAACAGAAACTCTGGACCTTCGACATTCGACGAAAGAAGAAGACTGAAGAATCTCCCTTGTAGCCAAGGAGTGGCTACCCTGTGCAAACAGGCACCATCAAGAGACTACCCTTTGCTTTGCCCACGTTCTACGAGGAACCGACTGCAGAGCCTGACCAGAGCCTTGACTTCCAGACTTCTCCGACCCTGATCCACATCTACAGCAGAGCTGAGATCCGTGGAGGCGACGAGCGACGTGGGACCGGCTACCTGGAAAAAGTGGCTAGTAACTTAAAGCGCAGCTTCTGAGGTACCCTCGAAGTTGTGCATCGGAGATTGAGAAGCCCCAACCCCAAGCACCATCTGCACCGAAGATCAGCCCCCCACACTCCACGAGTCCTGCGTGGGGCCCTTCAGCATTTTCCTGCTTGCCGCGTCTGTCCGGTTGCTTGCCCGCTGGCTAGTGGCCTTTGTGACGACGCACCCTGAAATCTTCTGCGCTGGTTTGGCTCCTCCAGACTGGCTCCCGCTTCTCTGCAAAGAAGAAGCACCCCAGACCTTCCTGGTCTGCACCAGAAGCAAGTCCTCCGTTCTTCGTGGGTTCAGCTTGCCAAGGCTTGGTGAGTCCTAGTCCAACTTCGACGCCGCCGACAGCAAGAGCCTTCATGGGACAACTCGCCTCCTGGTCCTGGTCGTCCTCGACGCTTCCTGGTCCTCCTGGCTGCAGCTACAAGCTTCACCTTCACCTGCAATCTTCACGACATCGCCTGGTTCCTTCCTGGTTCCACGTGGTCACTGGCTAGTGACCTTGACTCTGTCCCTTCTGCTTGCAGGTTTCCTCTCTTCTTGATCCCAGCCTTGGGATCCACCGGACACTCTTCACTGACTGCCTGTCAGCATCTTTCTTCAGGCATCCATAGGAGTCGACGACGAAAACGACGCATCTTCACCCCTATGCACCCGCAGCCTGTGGGCTAGGTAACTTGGGTACTCCGGTGCTCATCAGGATAGTGACTATCCTAGTGTCTAGTTTTCAAGTCTCAACTTCCTAGCTACTCCGGAAGTGTCCTAAATCTACCGTTTTCTAAACTGTACTATTGCTATTGACTTTTACGCATTACGCGTGAGTGTTTCCACTCTGCACACGAATCCCGTGGGCCTCCCACTTCCTGACTAACGCTAGTGTAGTGTAGCCCCAGCGATTCCCTAGGCCTAGGCCTATTCTATTTCCGTGACAGTGGTTCTTATACCACTTACTTAGTATATGGTTTGCGTGGCCCCTAGGGTCTAACTGTATTACTTACCTGTGTGACTTAATGTATGCTTAAATAAGACTGTGTTGTACTTACCTCTAATCTCATAAAGAGTGCTGAGGGTTTGACTAGAATAAATACACTTTATTTTATATATATATCTGTTGTGGTGTCCTTTCATTTGGTATTCAAGGGATTATATATGGTATCACAGCTGGCTTCACATGCCATTCAGAGTTTAGCCTAAGACTGCTCTTGTCCATGCTACCACTAGGATAGCTGGTCTATAAGGTTGACTTTACAACCAATCACCATAAGGGTATTTGGACTGATATAAGGTGTACACTAGAACTAGTGACATCATACATCAGGCCAACTTCTCACAACGATCCATCCCGTGCGTCCGATCTCACAATCGTATGGAAAAAACACCGTCCGCACCGAACTCCCATAGCAACCATGGAGACATGTGCCCGCATACGCGCCCAACACTCCCCCCAGCCCCCGTACGTCCGAGACGTACCCCCGTGTATGTACACCCCCACCCGTGTATGTAAACCCCTGTACGTTCGAGTCGTACCCCCACCCCTGTACGTGTCGTACCACCGTGTACCCCACCCCTGTACGTGTCGTACCACCATCTATGTACACCCCAGTACGTTTGAGTCGTACCCCCACCCCTGTACGTGTCGTACCACCGTCTATGTACACCCCCCACCCCTGTACGTGTCGTACCACCGTGTACCCCCACCCCTGTACGTGTCGTACCACCGTCTATGTACACCCCCCACCCCTGTACGTGTCGTACCACCGTGTACCCCCACCCCTGTACGTGTCGTACCACCGTCTATGTACACCCCAGTACGTTCGAGTCGTACCCCCACCCCTGTACGTGTCGTACCACCGTCTATGTACACCCCCCCACCCCTGTACGTGTCGTACCACCGTCAATGTACACCCCAGTACGTTCGAGTCGTACCCCCACCCCTGTACGTGTCGTACCACCGTCTATGTACACCCCCCCACCCCTGTACGTGTCGTACCACCGTGTACCCACACCCCTGTACGTGTCGTACCACCGTCTATGTACACCCCAGTACATTCGAGTCGTACCCCCACCCCTGTACGTGTCGTACCACCGTGTATGTACACCCCAGTACGTTCGAGTCGTACCCCCACCCCTGTACGTGTCGTACCACCGTCTATGTACACCCCCCCACCCCTGTACGTGTCGTACCACCGTGTACCCACACCCCTGTACGTGTCGTACCACCGTCTATGTACACCCCAGTACGTTCGAGTCGTACCCCCACCCCTGTACGTGTCGTACCACCGTGTATGTACACCCCAGTACGTTCGAGTCGTACCCCCACCCCTGTACGTGTCGTACCACCGTCTATGTACACCCCCCCACCCCTGTACGTGTCGTACCACCGTGTACCCACACCCCTGTACGTGTCGTACCACCGTCTATGTACACCCCAGTACGTTCGAGTCGTACCCCCACCCCTGTACGTGTCGTACCACCGTCTATGTACACCCCAGTACGTTCGAGTCGTACCCCCACCCCTGTACGTGTCGTACCACCGTCTAGGTACACCCCCCCACCCCTGTAGGTGTCGTATCACCGTGTACCCACACCCCTGTAAGTGTCGTACCACCGTCTATGTACACCCCAGTACGTTCGAGTCGTACCCCCTCCCCTGTACGTGTCGTACCACTGTCTATGTACACCCCAGTACGTTCGAGTCGTACCCCCACCCCTCTACATGTCGTACCACCGTCTATGTACACCCCCCCACCCCTGTACGTGTCGTACCCCCGTCTATGTACACCCTCCCACCCCTGTACGTGTCGTACCACCGTGTATGTACACCCCAGTACGTTCGAGTCGTACCCCCACCCCTGTACGTGTCGTACCACCGTCTATGTACACCCCCCCACCCCTGTAGGTGTCGTACCACCGTGTACCCACACCCCTGTACGTGTCGTACCACCGTCTATGTACACCCCAGTACGTTCGAGTCGTACCCCACCCCTGTACGTGTCGTACCACCGTGTATGTACACCCCTGTACGTTCGAGTCGTACCCCCACCCCCGTACGTGTCGTACCACCGTCTATGTACACCCCCCCACCCCTGTACATGTCGTACCACCGTGTATGTACACCCCAGTACATCAGAGTCGCACCCACACCACAACCTCCTAAGTACGGAGCGCACCCCAGGCCCCAACATCACAACCGCATGTACGAGTCGTACCAAGCCACACACAAGGACAGCACCGTACAACCAAATGGCCCATGTACACACCGTACACACGCTCAAAACGCACGTACACAACCAGGACAAAACAAAACAACACAAGAATACACTATTCGAATGGCACAAAGCCACTAAACATTGCCAACAAACACTAAAATAACACATTCACTGACCTGCAACTGCCAAAAACAAACAGAGGCCCAATACACCACCACTCCTTATAACACACCCACCCAAACTTCAAACACAGCCACACCCACCAATGGACCAATAAAAAGGGCCCACACACACAAACCATGAGCCTTTGCAACAGACTCACTGCTGCCAGACACCACAGACAACCTACAGCACCATACTACAAGCTTCACCACACCTTACACTTGCACACCTTCACACAACCACCTTCACAAACACCCCCTCATCACATTCACACACACACCTGCACAACCACACCCACACACCCACAACCATCCACACACACCCCCCACCATCCACACACACCCCCCACCATCCACACCCCTCACCATGCCCACTACCAAGAATCCAAAGTTCAGTAACCGAGAGTTGGAGGTTCTTGTCGATGAAATCCTCAGAGTCGAGCCACAGCTCTTTGGAACATTGGTCAGAAACACCAGCATGGCAGCTAAAACAGCCATGTGGCAGACCATCATCCATGCTGTGAATGCTGTTGGGGACACCAGAAGGACCAGGCAGGAATGCCAATCCAGGTGGTACGATCTGCGGAGGAGGGTCCGAGCCAAGATGCAGGAGGAACACAACCAGGCCAACGCCACTGGAGGAGGGCCCTCCCGCAGACCCGTACACTACCAGCCCTGGGAGGAGAGGGTGATGGCCATACTGCCGGTGGAGGCAGTGGACGGATTAGAAGGACTCCGAGACCCGGGTGAGTACACAAACAACGCACCTCACATGGGGGGAACGTCATCCACAACCAAAATCACTAACAGGCACGCAACCACCCCAAGCTATCGCATGACTCAACCACACTCCATGAACACGCACATGCCACTGCTGCCACCATGCCCCATGCACCCAGCTGGACAATGTCAAGTCACAGGCCACAGAAGACACAACACATGACACGGTAACCCGGATGGCGGGAGGGAGGGCCCCAAAAATCACATAGTGCAACTCAGAAGCAGACAACAATGCCCTCTGCCCATATGGCCTAGGTCACGGCCAGACAAACACTGTGTCCCCACACAGGAAAGACTCGCCAGCAAATGGCGGACGCCTTGCATCAACACATGGGGGTGAAGGCACTGTTTTGCACATGACAGCAGCTGATGAACAGCCAACATTGTGAAAGAGTGGCAGCACACACCACCACAGCAGCAGCGCACACACAGACACTACACCCAATGGGTGCCTGGAGATCAGAAACAAACTCACTTCAACAAGCCAAGGGCCATTCAAAGATCTGCTAACAGTGTGTGCCCAGGAAGCTGGCCTGAGGTGACAGAGGGTGACACACAGAGGGAGGGAGAGGGGGACACAGAGGGAGGGAGAGGGGGACAGAGAGGGTGGGAGACACAGGGACACGGACAGAGGGAGGAGGCTGACACACGGAGGGAGGGAGAGGGGGACAGAGAGGGAGGGAGAGGGGGACAGAGAGGGAGGGAGAGGGGACAGAGAGGGAGGGAGAGGGGGACTGAGAGGGAGGGAGACACAGGGACACGGACAGAGGGAGGAGGCTGACACACGGAGGGAGGGAGAGGGGGACAGAGAGGGAGGGAGAGGGGGACAGAGAGGGAGGGAGAGGGGGACAGAGAGGGAGGGAGACACAGGGACACGGACAGAGGGAGGAGGCTGACACACGGAGGGAGGGAGAGGGGGACAGAGAGGGAGGGAGAGGGGGACAGAGAGGGAGGCAGACACAGGGACACGGACAGAGGGAGGAGGCTGACACACGGAGGGAGGGAGAGGGGGACAGAGAGGGAGGGAGAGGGGGACAGAGAGGGAGGGAGAGGGGGACAGAGAGGGAGCGAGACACAGGGAGAGCAAATCAGCCGTGTGGCGTGTGCGAATGTCTGCTCGTCAGCAGGTAGACTGCATGCATGTAGACAAGGGTGGCCAGTGCCAGAACCCCCCCTCTTCCCCATGGCAAAACACAGGGCCATGTCACAACCTGTTCACGAGCACAACGACAGCTACCTGCATTATATAAGTGTGTGGATCCACTCCATGTGCACATGTACAGTGCTACACGGAAGGCGCCAATGCATGGCTCGCCACACCTGCCCACTCCACGGCTGACTGCAGTCACACTTGATGCAGCAAGTAAGACCGTGCCACACATAGTTAAAGGGGCCAAAGTGGTGCCCAAGGGACACACCCATGCACAAGTGCACTGTGAGTGGAATGCAAGACAGATCCTAATTCCAAGAGGAAATGTGCCAACTTTGAAACGGATGAAACATGGATGTTGCATGGACCAAAATTAACATTGTCTCTCTCACACACAGGTCAACGTCGTGGTTCACCCCCCAACACTGGGGGGGAAGACTCACAGGACCCGGATCTGCAGGAGCCCGATCCCACCGGCAGCGACCACTCTCACCACTCTGTGGACGACCCCGACCGACCTGGCCCCTCTGGTGTCCAACCACCTGCAGCACCTGCGTCAGGGACAACTGTGCCAACCACCACCCCCACTCCTGCCACATCCCAGGAGACACCCAGGATCCCTGCACCAACACCACAATGCAGCCAGGCTGGCCAGGAGGGACACGGTGTCCCGGGCACCCAGGAGGAGGCAGGCGACAACGCCAATGCCACCCCTCAGGGGTCCCGGAGACCCGATTTGCCCACAAGGGCAGGCCAGGTACAAGTGGGCAGGGGTGGTGGGAGTGGAGGACGGCGGAGACGCGAGCCTGACCAGTTGGCTGGGGAACCGGTATTTTCCCATGTCCGTAACATCCTGGACACATACCGGCAGGACACCACGGGCCTGGCCCAGGTTGTGTCCGTCCTCGAGGGGATCAAGACCCAGCAGGCCCAGCAACATGCGGAGCTACATGCCTGTCTACTGCAACACCAACGGAGGATGGAGGACGGACAGGCTGAGCTCGTGACGGCGTACACGGGAATTCACGATACACTCCGTCGGATGGCCGACAACATGTCCGACCCTCCCTGTGCCAGAAGGCGGAGAACATCACCACCCACAAGGAGGGATCAGGAGAAGGAGGAGGAGGAAACATCCGATGGAGCATCCCAGATGTCGTCACTGCCTGCTTCTGAGGGTCCCCGCAGGAGGGCGGGTCGTCCACGGAAAAGACCGTGAGGGTCGGCGCAACATCACCATCTCCCAGGACACCTGGCCTGTCACCTGGCCCACTGGAGCAACAGCATCACAGCATCAAGAGACATTCTCTGCCACATGGCCCTGCTGGCCACTGTCTGACCAATGTTGACAAAGACTGTGGCATGGACTATGAGGATTTCCAATGGCAAGGACACCAACTCCCCTACTGAACTTTGGATTCCAAACTCCCGGAAAGCCCCTCACTTTATCCCCCCCCCCCCCCCAAAAAAAATAAATCACACTATGAAGAGAAGATGCCTGCTGGTTGCATTATTACCTTACATGTGTGTTGTAAAGTCTAAACATGCCTGAGTTCTCTTTTGACTTCAACCATCCACACCCTGGGGCCTGAGTCTGGCACAGGACACACGGGTCACAGTGTATTAGGCAAGGCAGACATGGAGCACCATACACACCCGTAATGGGCCCAACCAGCTGAGGGGGTGGCCGCACAACCGTGCTGACAGACACATTGAGTACAGCAACAGTCATGCGCAGAGGTCAGGGATCATGTGGAGTGTCATGGGGGGCACCCAGGTATGTGTAGACAGGTGGCAGAACCATGTCCTGCAAGCTTGAGTCCGGTGGATGCAGAGAATGGGGGCCTGGCCAACGTTGGATGCATGGGGATGGCACATGTCACAATACCCACACAGTCATGGACATCATGCCCACTACACAGTCTCAGCCCCCACACACAGCTTGCATCTTGCTACTCGACACATTGACACATAGCCACAATCAGGGAATACCATGCCAGACATGCTGGATGCACCGTGGCAACACACCAGCATTGAGTGAGAAGAGGCACCTTGGAGGCATAGGGCCACCTTTATTAGTCATGTTTTCGGGATTGCAGAGGCAACTTGAAGTACACATGAACACATCTTGTGGAGTAACATGTGGGTCCAACACTGGCACCCCCCTTCTGCAGCACAAATGCGTGTTAGCCATGGAACTGGCACACAAGCGTCGGCTAACAGCTAAACACCCACAGCTGCTCACGGAGAGCCTGCCATACACCATAGATCCGCTGATGTGGAAGTCCCACACCATGTCAAGCCAATGCTAACCGTATGTGTCCGAGGGCAGTGTCACACACATTGATGCCATCATCACAATCCACTATCCCATCACTGATGACTGTCAACCAGTCAGACCATCTATTCAGGTGTACACAGCTGCATGTCGTGTCCCATGGTGATGCTACATGGCTGCAGAGGAACCAAACATCGACAGGGGCAGTGTGCATACATCGTGAACAACTACCACACCCAATACACCCCTGATGCATCCCTTACCCTATGGAGACTTCCAAACGTGTCCGTGCCTGTAACGCTGAGTCAGCCCATGATGACGTGTCCATGAGGAATAGCAGTGCCACAACAATGCAACCAGCAGACGGCATGCGCAAGTACCTGGGGAAGAGAGACACACAAGAAGTCAGCCACAAAAAGCACAGCCACTTGCATGTGCATTTACTCGACACATGTATGGATGACAACATGCTAGGTCACAATTATGACTGGGGAAATACAACCATCACTGCCACCATCACTCCAGTGACACACCCACACACACCTCTGACTCACGTGCCATACATGCAGGTGGACACACACATCACAACACATGCCACACGGGGACAAATGCGTGCACACTCAGACACTGGTACTCACCACTAAGCAAAGAAGTCGCGTATGAGCCGAGTCCGGATGTCCTCCTGCGGCTCCACATCCTCCACATCACTAGCCCCATTGCCAAGGCCTTCGTCCTCCACGGGTGGATGGTCCTCGTCATGTTGATCCAGGATGAGTGGCACAGCTTTCTCAACTGCCATGTTGTGCAGCATACAGCAGACCATGAAGATTTTGCATACCTTCGCAGGGGCATATGGGAGGGCGCCGCCGGTCTTGTGGAGGCACCGAAAGCGGCTCTTCAGCAGGCCAAACGTCCTCTCTATCACTCGCCTTGTCCGGCCATGGGCGGTGTTGTAGCGGAGCTGGGCCGGCGTGATGGGGTTGCGGAGAGGTGTGAGCAGCCATGGCATGTTGGGATAGCCAGCGTCCCCTACATGGGAAGCACATGGACATCGTTAGAACTGGTGAAGCGGTCGTGCTGGTAGGCTATGCAAAATACAGGACAGACAGACTGTACCCACCAACAACACATGCTCTTTCTTTGCGCAGCTGCATCATCATTTCAGGCATCCTGCTACACCTCATGATGTAGGCATCATGTGCTGATCCTGGAAAACGAGCACAGACATGTGAAATCAACATGTTGGACTGACACACCACAAGGGCATTGATGGAGTGGTAGTGCTTCCGATTGCGGTACGCTTCCTCCCATGCGTGTGGTGGTACCAAAGCTACATGTGTCCCATCTATGGACCCAATGACATGGGGCATCCCTCCCAGGGCATAGAATCCACGCTTGACCGCAGTCAACTGTTCAGGGGTTGGGAACTTGATGAAGTCATCCAGGTGAATCAACATGGCCTCTAAGAAATCATGCAGCACACGGCAGAACATGCTCTGGGACATGCCACCAACATGAGCTATGGTATATTGAAAGGTACCCGTGGCAAGAAAATGTAGGGCAGCCATTACCTTCAGCTGGGGTGTCAGTGCCGTAGGATACCTGTGCTGCGGTTGCAGGTGTGGTGCCAGTCTCGCCGTCAACTCCAGAATCAACGGTTGGGGGAAGCAGTAGCAACGGATGCTGTCATTCTCCCGCATGTCAGCCAAGTCCGGAATTGGTCGGGCAAGAGGCGGCGCTCTGCAGTAATTGGGAAGTGACAAGGAAGAGTGAGTGCACTACGACAACAATTCATATGTACTGAGCACATGTTAATCTGTCAATACACATATGCTACATAGGGAGTCAGGTATGTGCAACATGCCCAGGACACGTATGGCTGCCAGGTGACACTCCTACCAAGACCCAGCTACACACGGAGATTCTGAACCTCCACATGCCATGGCATGGGAATAGCTGTGTCCCAGTGTAAGTGAACAGCCAGACGCAAGACAGGAGTGACATACGCCCACACATCTGCAGAAGTAGGATGCCGATTGCAGAGACTGGTAGCGGAACACTAGAGCCACAGGTCACATGACATTACACTAGGACAGCCCACACACCTTGCCATGAAGGTGCACATGTCATGACTCACCACACAATCATTGTGAGGATGCAGACATGTCCTTGTCACGCTACTCCGTGTCCCATGCATACATGTGCACCTCACATCCGATACCACATGTGGCATGGTGTGCGGAACACTGTGCAATGTCCATCTACACACAGACACATGTTGGTTGCTGCAACAGCTGCAGCTTTTGAGGGTGCTCCAACAGCAACCTGATGGGAAGCCCCCACACATACATGACATAGTCACATTGTGCACCGTGGGTAGTGTCAAGGCAGGTGTGGTAACCCCTGTACCGGGCATCAGGGGACACTTCCGTGTGTTGGTGTCCGTGCCATGCCAGTGACGCTCACCCCAAGTGTGCAGTACGACATGCACACATGTCAAAGGAGTCAAGGGCATGCCTGGCACACATTGCACCGTCACACAGTACACCTGTACACATCTCATCATACATCTGGTGCCTTCTCCACTCAGGAGTAATGTTCCACATCACAGCCTGTCACACCTGTGCCCCACACATGTAGTAATGCACAGACGATGCCTTGATGTCCATTCCTGGACAAGTATGTCCATCCATGGACAAGTATGTCCATCCATGGACAAGTATGTCCGCCCTATTCCTACCTGTGTGCCGCCTATCACCACTGTGATGTGTGAAAACTGCCGTACTGCTGTTAAGAGGGCCTGTGTACGTTCCCAAATCACTATGGGAGTGCTGCCGTATGTGTACCCATCATGATGGCGAGCGTACAGGCATTTGTACGGTCCGTACCACTACGAGTACGCATACGCAAGAACACCCATAGTGGTAGGGCCGTACCACGCATGTACGCTCACTATCACTATGGGTGTCCTCGCGTATGCGTACTCGTAGTGGTACGGGCCGTACACACGCATGTACGCTCACTATCACTATGGGTCTCCTCGCGTATGCGTACTCGTAGTGGTACGGGCCGTACAGACGCATGTACGCTCACTATCACTATGGGTCTCCTCGCGTATGCGTACTCGTAGTGGTACGGGCCGTACACACGCATGTACGCTCACTATCACTACGAGTAGGCATACGCGAGGTGACCCATAGTGATAGTGAGCGTACATGCGTGTGTACGGCCCGTACCACTACGAGTACGCATACGCGAGGTGACCCATAGTGATAGTGAGCGTACATGCGTGTGTACGGCCCGTACCACTACGAGTACGCATACGCGAGGTGACCCATAGTGATAGTGAGCGTACATGCGTGTGTACGGCCCGTACCACTACGAGTACGCATACGCGAGGACACCCATAGTGATAGTGAGCGTACATGTGTGTGTACGGCCCGTACCACTACGAGTACGCATACGCGAGGACACCCATAGTGATAGTGAACGTAGGCACGCGTGTACGGGCCGTTGCAATGCTTTTGGGGTGCCCTAGGGCCCCGGAACGCACCATACCTGTGTGTGATGCTCCAAATTGCATAGGGGACACATGAGGGACATGTATTAAGGCCTACATACATGCTGGTTGTCATGGAGACCAAGTTCAAATTTCGAAATTGTTCTGGAAGGTGCACAGCAGAAGACAGTTGGAATTCTTCTACTTTGTTACAATGTGTTTGTGGGGCTGACATCATGCAGGAGAATGAAACCGATAGAGAACCCACAGACTGCTAGGTTTGAAGGGATTGGAGGAAACATAGGATGCAAATGTGAGTGACCAATCACTCTGTACTCCTGTGCATGAGATGGGCCAGCAAGGCAGATATAAGGCAGCCAGGTCCCATGAGGGAGCACTTGCCTGCACATCTCTGTATTCCACGACCCAGCTGCTGCTACTGATTCCCTGGAACCATGTCAAGGGCTGTGGAGAGGTCACAGCCATTCACCCTGGAGGAGAACATGGCTTTGGTGGATGTGATCCTCCCACGGTACCCCATGCTGTATGGGCGACCAGGTTATCAGGTGAGTGCAGTGTCCACTGCCACAGACTGTGTCCCTTTTTAGTGACTGTGACTTTTCTGCCATTGTGTCCAGGTGTGACACACATGCTATGTACTGTAGGGGGGGTCCCAGGGGGGGGAATGCCTGATGTCTCCCGGCAGTGCCCAGAGACAGGAGGGGTGGGTGCAGAGTCCTCCCAGCAGTGCCCTGAGACAGGAGGGGTGGGGGCAGAGTCCTCCCAGCAGTGCCCTGAGACCGGAGGGGTGGGGGCAGAGTCCTCCCAGCAGTGCCCAGAGACAGGAGGGGTGGGGGCAGAGTCCTCCCAGCAGTGCCCTGAGACAGGAGGGGTGGGTGTGATGCACAGTGTGAGCCTGGATCTTTGATTGTGTCGTTGCCCTCATTCCACCTGTGTACTTTCAATGGCACGTACTGCTGTTGCCCTTCCCCAGAGGATCATGTCCCTATGACAAAGGTGCAATGCGTTGGATGCATACTATGCCTTGTTGTAAACAGCAAATGTGTTCTAATCTGTGTCCCTGTGCCATGTGCCAGGTGTATTGATGTAGTGTCACTTGTCCATCCTCACAGGTAGACGCCTCTGCCAAGGAGCAGATATGGCTGGACGCCGTCAGCGCCGTGAGGAGTGCAGAAGGTCGGAAGCGGCGCATGTCCCAGGTGAGGAAACGCTGGCAGGATATCCGGTGCTGGACGCGGAGGATCGCACGGGTCCTGCTGGGGGACTCACCTGAGAGCCACAAGAACCGCGGGCGCCGCCGTCTCTCCCACATCCAGAAGCGTGTGCTGGCGGTGGTCTTTCCTGACTTGGACAGGTGTCTACAGGAGATGCAGCAGCCGGAAGGGGGTAGGTACATGTGTGTGTTTGTTGTGTTTCACCAGCATTTGTAAGTGCACTGTTCCATGGATACACTTCCATGGTTTATGGTGCTGTGCAGATCCTATTCCCCACAGTATTGCAGTGCTCTCCTGCCTCCCTTCCCCTCCTTGCAATGTGTTCCCTGGTCTGTGTGTAGTCACTCCATCACAAGGTTATGTAGCCTGACACCTTTCAGCAAGTGTACAATGCCTGCAGCATCATGTGTGGGGGTGGTGTGTAACAGGTTTTGGGACCTTGCCTGTGCCCTGTCCAGTTCTGGACTTGTGGGTTCCATGTCAGTTGGCACTGATGCTGAGTCCAGACATGGGAGTTAGTCTCTCAAGTGTGAGGCCTTACAGTACGCATGTCCTATGTGGTGGCCTGTGACATGATGTGCATGAGTGTGCGGTACGCATAGTGCAGGGATGTTAGCGTGTGTTGCAGTCATTCCCATTCAGGAGCATGGAGTTGTGTGGCCACTACTGTCCCCAGGGGCATATTTTCCTAGGTATCATGTGTGTAATCCGAATATGTCGACAATCTCTGTGTCTACAGCATAGGTTGTGCTCTGTGCCATTGTCCCCTGGCACCATGTATATTGACGTGAGATGTATTACAAGTGTCCACTGTACAGCCTGACCTGATTTTCCTATTACATACTCACGGTGGCCATTGCCTTTGTGTCTTGTTGCAATCATCTGATGCTGCCCATTTGTACATGATAATTTGCACAGCCGCACCTTGGGTAGTTTGTGTGCAATATAGAAGTTTTGCATCACATGTGTATTTCACCCTGACTAAGAGATGTACGTGCTTCCTGTATCTCCATAGATTTGTCTCATGTAGGGGGTGGGTGGTGCGGGCATGTCCGACATGTCAAGACCTGATATCTCCTTGCTAGGACTGGCCAGTGTGTGATGTTTGCCTGGACATACACTCAAGGTGCAGTGTGCCAGTCAGGGTGGGCATGTTATCAGTATTACCTATGCTGCATGTGCCTGTAGTTCCTGCCTATGGTCCCTGCTCATCCCTATTTGCTGCCACGCTGTGTGGTGCAGATGCAGTGCTGGATTGTCCCCAGGGCCTTGCTCCTCAGTAAAAATACCATATCATCTCATTTGCTATTGTGTCATGCTCTCCATAGTTTTTCCATGCCATGGTGGGTCGAAAAACTGTGTCTTGCATGCCCTACATATGTCCGTTGTTTTGTAGATGTAACTCTTCCTTTGTTTCAGGCTATGCACTGTAACCTACGTAGATTTGACTCATGTGACATATGTATACAGGTGTATGATTACTTTCTGTCTCTTCACCCTGCCCACAGCATCGTCGGGGGACACGGAGGGAGACATGGACACAGACGGCGCGGAGGGACCGAGCACCAGTGCCAGCGGTGACATCGGGGCTGGCACTTCGAGTGGGACAGAGGCGGTGGAGAGTGAACCCGGGGACCTGTCGACTGGCACAACAAAGTATGACGCTGACGGGTCCGAGGAGGATCACTCCGAGTGGGCGGTGGCTGCACCACCATCTGACAGCAGCCCTACATCTGGTACCGCCCCCTCCATTGGCATCAGCCGCCTCCCACGTGCTCGTGTCCCTTCCCAGCATGCCCGGTCACCACATGTCTCCTTCCTGCCAGGCACCGCACCCCCTGCCCCTGTCTCCACTGCTGCCGCCAATGCTGAGTCTGTGGACATCCAGCGGCAGTTGCAGATTGGTCAGACTGCGATCCTTAATGTCCTCCATGGCCACAGCCAGGTCCTCAACAACATGGAGGCATACTTGGAGGGCATTCATTCATCGCAGGCTGACCAACGCAACTTGCTGAGGTCCATAGACTCCACACTGACTGCAGCAGTGGGTCTCCTGCAGCGCTACGTCCCACCCCCTACCCCTGCTCCTTCCACAATTCCCACTCTCATGCCTGTCCCACATACACCCAGACGTAAGCATGCACCCACCACAACAGACACAGGCACCACACCAGCAGGGAAGGTCCGCCGCACACCTCCTGACACGCACACACAGGGTGCAGTAGGCACACCCACTGGGTCGGGGGGCAAACGTGTGACACGCAGCCAGAGTGGGAGTCCGCATTCCACCCAATCCACTCCCTCCAAATCCCCTCCCCTCAGCTCTCCTGGCCACATCTCCCCCAAAGACTCGTTCATGGCCGCTCTGTCCCTGAGCCCCACATTGACACCACCCGCAAGCGGTCAAGGAAGTCCCCGGTCAGGGTGCTTGAGTCCCCCCCCCTGTCCACAACCACCCCCAGTGGCGCTGCGACCCATCCCTCTGACCCCCCCCCCCTTGGGGCCTGTGGTTCCTTCGGGTGCAGGGGAGTCCCTGGAGGACCTTGCCGAGGTGTGCAGCGCGCTCCTAGAATCCACCTTTGGCCCTGCCCCACCCCCTGTGGTGGAGTCCTCCATCCCTGCACCCAATTCGCCTACCCTTTGCCCTCCTGTCCCTGCGGTGCCTGTTCCTTCCCCCCCACATGATGCCCTCACCCCTGTGGAAGACGACGACTTGTAACTGTGCAGGCAAGCTAGGGGACACGCATCCCACTGTGTCCCCCATCCAGCTGGGACTCCTGGACTGCCCTATGGCCTTTGTTAATATTGGACTTACGTCATACTAGTTTTTTGCTCATGCTGAATAAAACTATTTATTTTTTTCCCTTGGAACACTCCTGCATTGCTGGCATTGCTGTTGGTGGGGCTGCTACATGGTTGTGGGTGTTGGTCATGTGTTGGGTGTGTGGGACATGTAGTAGTGTGCTGCTCATAGGGGGGACCCTGGGATCAGTGTGCCTCACACGGTGTTAGCTACCTTTCTCCATTCATGTAAGCAGTTGCTGCATGTTGCAATTGTCCAAAGGTGTTTTCCTTCCTCTGTGTACCCTGACTTCTTCCCAGCAGGGTGTTCCCAATATTTAGTGCAGAGCTGTGTGTACATTCACTGGGTGTGTGACGGACTCCTTCAACTTTGCACATGCATGCTGAGCCATTCTCCACCTGCATCATTCGTGGCATCCTTGGTAGTCATTGTACTTGTGTATGTGGACTATTGACATGACTTCATGTGTAAATGTTTTCTTTTTGGCCCTATGCATGCGTATACTTCCAGCCTTGCACACATGTGGTACATGTACTGCAGGGTCTTTGTGCACCTGACTGACATTTGTGGGCATGGTATATGTGACTACTCCACCCTTTGTGTTCCATGGGCACTGCTGGGAGTGATGGGCCCCCACCCCTCCTGTCTCAGGGCACTGCTGGGAGGACTCTGCCCCCACCCCTCCTGTCTCTGGGCACTGCTGGGAGTGATAGGCCCCCACCCCTCCTGTCTCAGGGCACTGCTGGGAGGACTCTGCACACACTCCTCCTGTGTCTGGGCACTGCTGGGAGGTCTCTGCACACACCCCTCCTGTCTGTGGGCACTGCTGGGAGGTCTCTGCACACACCCCTCCTGTCTCTGGGCACTGCTGGGAGTGATAGTCCCCCACCCCTCCTGTCTCAGGGCACTGCTGGGAGGACTCTGCACACACCCCTCCTGTCTCTGGGCACTGCTGGGAGGTCTCTGCACACACCCCTCCTGTCTCTGGGCACTGCTGGGAGTGATAGGCCCCCACCCCTCCTGTCTCAGGGCACTGCTGGGAGGTCTCTGCACCCACCTCTCCTGTGTCTGGGCACTGCTGGGAGGTCTCTGCACACACCCCTCCTGTGTCTGGGCACTGCTGGGAGGACTCTGCACACACCCCTCCTGTCTGTGGGCACTGCTGGGAGGTCTCTGCACACACCCCTCCTGTCTCTGGGCACTGCTGGGAGTGATAGTCCCCCACCCCTCCTGTCTCAGGGCACTGCTGGGAGGACTCTGCACACACCCCTCCTGTCTCTGGGCACTGCTGGGAGGTCTCTGCACACACCCCTCCTGTCTCTGGGCACTGCTGGGAGTGATAGGCCCCCACCCCTCCTGTCTCAGGGCACTACTGGGAGGTCTCTGCACACACCCCTCCTGTCTCAGGGCACTGCTGGGATGACTCTGCACCCACCTCTCCTTTGTCTGGGCACTGCTGGGAGGTCTCTGCACACACCCCTCCTGTCTGTGGGCACTGCTGGGAGGTCTCTGCACACACCCCTCCTGTCTCTGGGCACTGCTGGGAGTGATAGGCCCCCACCCCTCCTGTCTCAGGGCACTGCTGGGAGGACTCTGCACACACCCCTCCTGTCTCTGGGCACTGCTGGGAGGTCTCTGCACACACCCCTCCTGTCTCTGGGCACTGCTGGGAGTGATAGGCCCCCACCCCTCCTGTCTCAGGGCACTGCTGGGAGGTCTCTGCACCCACCTCTCCTGTGTCTGGGCACTGCTGGGAGGTCTCTGCACACACCCCTCCTGTGTCTGGGCACTGCTGGGAGGACTATGCACACACCCCTCCTGTCTGTGGGCACTGCTGGGAGGTCTCTGCACACACCACTCCTGTCTCTGGGCACTGCTGGGAGTGATAGGCCCCCACCTCTCCTGTCTCAGGGCACTGCTGGGAGGACTCTGCACACACCCCTCCTGTCTGTGGGCACTGCTGGGAGGTCTCTGCACACACCGTTCCTGTCTCTGGGCACTGCTGGGAGTGATAGGCCCCCACCCCTCCTGTCTCAGGGCACTGCTGGGAGGACTCTGCACACACCCCTCCTGTCTCTGGGCACTGCTGGGAGGACTCTGCACACACCCCTCCTGTCTCTGGGCACTGCTGGGAGTGATAGTCCCCCACCCCTCCTGTCTCAGGGCACTGCTGGGAGGACTCTGCACCCACCTCTCCAATTGCACAATATGTACGCTCATGACATGCACGGATGTGGGTACGCTCCATGCATACGGGGTGGGGGTAGGGGTCGTACTTACACTGTTGGGGTGGGGGTACGCTCGATACGTACGCGTGTGAGGGTACGTGTCGTACATACAAGGTTGGGGTGGGGGTACGCTCCATACGTACGCGGCTGTGGGTACGGGTCGTACTTACACTGTTGGGGTGGGGGTACGCTCCATACGTCTGCGGGTGAGGGTACGGGTCGTACTTACACTGTTGGGGTGGGGGTACGCTCCATACGTACGTGTGTGAGGGTATGTGTCGTACATACAAGGTTGGGGTGAGGGTACGCTCCATACGTACGCGGCTGTGGGTACGGGTCGTACTTACACTGTTGGGGTGGGGGTATGCTCCATACATCAGCGTGTGAGGGTACGGGTCGTACTTACACTGTTGGGGTGGGGGTACGCTCCATACGTACGTGGCTGTGGGTACGGGTCGTACTTACACTGTTGGGGTGGGGGTACGCTCCATACGTCCGCGGGTGAGGGTACGGGTCGTACTTACACTGTTGGGGTGGGGGTACGCCCCATACATATGCGGGTGTGGGTACGGGTCATACTTACACTGTTGGGGTGGGGGTACGCTCCATACGTATGCGGGTGTGGGTACGGGTCGTACTTACACTGTTGGGGTGGGGGTACGCTCCATATGTACGCGGGTGTGGGTACGGGTCGTACTTACACTGTTGGGGTGGGGGTACGCTCCATACGTACGCGGGTGTGGGTACGGGTCGTACTTACACTGTTGGGGTGGGGGTACGCTCCATACGTACGCGGGTGGGGGTACGGGTCGTACTTACACTGTTGGGGTGGGGGTACGCTCCTTGCATACGTGGGTGGGGGTACATGTCATACTTACACTGTTGTGGTGGGGGTACGCTCCATACGTACGCGGGTGGGGGTAGGGTCCGTACATATCCGTCCCCACGCTATGTGATGCTTGTGCGGTCCGTACCCAGGCCTTTGCCACGTGGGTACGAGCCGTCCCGCCATTGTTGGGGTGACGTGGGTGTGGGCGTGGTACGACTCGTACCCACGCTCTTCAGGCGTGGGTACGGGATGTACATGTCTGGTTGTGTTGCCGGTTCGCGTCGTGACGGACTTCCGTTGTGGCGGTCGCTGGCTTAGCTGGACACGCCCCCACCCCCTCGTAGTGACCAGGGCCTGGGAGTCAGGTATGTCCAGGGCATGTGTGCTGTGTGACTTTGGTGGGGGGTTTGTGGCCTGCCCTGGTCCTGCCACCCCCACCCCACCCCACTTTCCCCCCTCCCTTAGTTGTTCTGACCTTCTGCGGCGTCTGCGTCGGAACCTGTAGAGGAGGTCGACTGCTATGAGGGCCGGGATGACACGTAGGTTCGGGTCCATGTCTGTCCGTCGCGTACTGGTCCTCCTTGTTTGCGTCGTCCTGTGTGTCCGTCGCGTACTGGTCCTCCTTGTTCGCGTCGTCCTGTGTGTCCGTCGCGTACTGGTCTTCCTTGTTCACGTCGTCCTGTGTGTCCGTCGCGTACTGGTCCTCCTTGTTCGCGTCGTCCTGTCTGTCCGTCGCGTACTGGTGGTCCTTGTTCGCGTCGTCCTGATTTCCCGGCAGTTTTTGGCTGCCGGAAAATATTCACCGTGCGGGATGACGTCGGTGCGAATCGTAATTCCTGGTTCGTGAATGGCAGGCTGCGAGCGTCCCGACGTCAGGTCAGCGCTTTCCCGGATCGCATTTGTAGGTTTATTTTGTTCGGTCGGGGTTTTTTACGATTCGTACGGAAATGGTGTTCCCGTGCGAATCGTAATTCCATGTTTGTATTTTTTTACGACCGGGTACGCGTCGGACGGAGAATATGCTCCGTCCGACGTTTCGTACCCGGTTTATACCGGATCGTAATTGGCACCAGAGTTGGAGGGTCGCCAGGCTAGGGGAATAATCAACCCTACAGTAATCCGGAACAAGCCGACGCTTTGGCCAACAAGTGACCTCACCCCTCGAACTGTACTGTGAATCTTGAAATAAGAATCGGACGATCCCAACCAGCCAATCACCACTGTTCTTGGCATAAAAATGTATCATGTTAACCTGGGTCTTTATTATAAAAGATAGTAGAATAGAGAGTTTAGAGAGATTTTTTTGACATCATCATTTTATTCGCTCGACTGTTCGTTTGTCCGTGACGCCTTTCATGATGATCTAGATGCTGCCCGACCGCTTGATGACTGCAAACCTTTCCAAAATCCGCGGGCTAAGATAGATGCTTGCACGATTTCTGGTCCTTTGATGAAATTGGGGACTGTAACGTGCTGAGCAGAGAACATGGGACTTTGGCCTGCTTTATTCGGACAATTTGCAACAGACTCGGTTATGCAGAGCCAATGAATTAGAGGATCTCAAATCGCCAGATTAGGTAAATATGATGTTCTGAGATTTACTTGAATTGATACAGTAATTCTGAACTTTTGACGAAACAAATGCAAACATAAATTATTAAGAAAATTTAGATAAACAAATATGGACTAATAAGAAATATGAGTTTGTGGTTTTTCATTAAGGGAAATAAGGATTCTGAGTCTTAAATGTGTTTTAGCTGGTTCTAAATCACCATCAACCAATCCAACTAATTGGTCCGTCGACCAAGTGGGAGGAGTGCCTTGATGTTTAGGATTAGGGATCTATAGGCGACGGATGTTAAGGTATAATTTATAAATTGACTTTTCTCTCCCTGTAGGTTATAAGGTCCCCCCATATGTCCAGCGCTTACAATTACCCATCCCTCCTGTGTGTGCAGACTCGTGAGGCGTGAGTGTGGGTGTTATGGGCCCCACCAATGACTGCGTGTGTGAATGAGCTAGTGTGACGTCGGGTCTGCGACGCAGGGAGGGCATTGGTAAACGTTATTCCCCATTCTTCCCGGTCTTGCGCTGGATCAGTTTTTCTGGTAGCAATATGATGGTTATTATTGTTTTGGTTTGGTGATTATTGCTTGTAAATTGCTTATTGATTATTGATTGTGGGAAAGTATTGGTTTATGTATTAACACTCTATGTTGAGTTGTGTTGAGTTCTATGTTGTTTGACGGCTTCTGGGATGTAGGAAGTCGGAAGTTTGTAACGGTTCCGTAGTAGAGCAGAGGTAAGCGCTGTTCTCGGGAAAGACGGAATTGTTGTTGCCCTGTAGGTACACGGGGAAA
Source organism: Triturus cristatus (assembly GCF_964204655.1). Classification (NCBI taxonomy): domain Eukaryota; kingdom Metazoa; phylum Chordata; class Amphibia; order Caudata; family Salamandridae; genus Triturus; species Triturus cristatus. The sequence goes on from NC_140590.1 coordinate 1,582,104,709, forward strand.
ACGTGTCGATTGGAGTTGCACGACTCCTTGTCTGGGTTCGATTCGGTAACATCGTCGTGTATTGCCATTAGGGACATTTTCTGTATGAGAGAAATGTATGGTAGCGAAGGTCACCTGTGAAATTTTGGTCTTAGGTACCAGGAGTCCAAGAGGCACTCTGATTACGCTTATCACTGGAAAGGTAATAGGTGTTCCCAAAGCTTGCTAGAAGGATAAAGTAGAGGGAAGTGCTACTTTATTAACAAATGTAATAATTCTGTAGTAGGACAGACTGTTTGCTGTTCTCGGGAAAGAAAGAATTCTGTGTGAATGAACTACATTTTCTGTATAAAAGTGTGTGAATGAAATAGCATTCAGGTTAATTGTGAAACTCTGTTTTTATTTCTCAGGAGCAGAGCGTCTCCAACTAGGGGGTTGATTCCGATCCTGGAGAAACCAGGTACGAACCGTCGGTCGGAGCGTTTTCTCCGTCCGACTCGTACCCGGTAAAAACACCATACAAACATGCAAGTACGATTCGTACGGAAACACCATTTCCGTACGATTCGTACAAAACACCGACCGACACAAAAACACATACAAATGTGATCCGGGACGGCGCGTACGCGACATGCGGACGGAGTCAGGCAGCTTTTTACGTACCAGCAAGTACGATTCGTACCGACAGCACTCCGGACGGCTATATTTTTACGGCACACAAAAAGTGCCGGAAAAGCTAAGTACGCCGCGAAGCGTGAGGAAAAGGGGGCCCGGTACGCGCCGAACACCCCCCCAGCCCCCCCGTATGTCCGCGCCGTACCCCCAGCCCCCCATATGTCTGCGCCGTACCCCCAGCCCCCCATATGTCCGCGCCGTACCCCCAGCCGCCTCCGTATGTCCGCGCTGTACCCCCAGCCCCCCTGTATGTCCGCGACATACCCGCACCCCACCCGTGTATGTCCGGTGCGAACCCCCACCCCCGTATGTACAGTGCGAACCCCCACCCCCGTATGTACGGTGCGGACCCCCACCCCCGTATGTACGGTGAGAACCCCCACCCCGTATGTACGGTGCGAACCCCCACCCCACCCCCGTATGTACGGTGCAAACCCCCACCCCCGTATGTACGGTGCGGACCCCCACCCCACCCCTGTATGCATGGTGCGAACCCCCACCCCCGTATGTACGGTGTGAACCCCCACCCCTGTATGTACGGTGCGGACCCCCACCCCACCCCGTATGTACGGTGCGAACCCCCACCCCCGTATGTACGGTGCGGACCCCCACCCCACCCCCGTATGTACTGTGCGAACCCCCACCCCGTATGTACGGTGCGAACCCCCACCCCCGTATGTACAGTGCGGACCCCCACCCCACCCCCGTATGTACGGTGCGAACCCCCACCCCCGTATGTACGGTGCGAACCCCCACCCCCGTATGTACGGTGCGGACCCCCACCCCATCCCCGTATGTACGGTGCGAACCCCCTCCCCGTATGTACGGTGCGGACCCCCAGCGCTGGGGGTCCGCACCGTACATACGTGGGTGGGGGTTCGCACCGGACATACGGGGGTGGGGTGGGGGTCCGCACCGTACATACGGGGGTGGGGTGCGGGTACGTTGCGGACATACACGGGTGGTGTGCGGGTACATCGCTGACATACGGGGGGGGGCTGGGGGTACGGCGCGGACATGGGGGGGCTGGGGGTACGGCGCGGACATGGGGGGGTGTTCGGCGCATATGCGGGCACATGTTTGGACGTCTCCATGGTTGCTATGGAGGTTCGCTCCGTACGGTGTTTTTACCATACGGTTGTGGATTCGGACGGACGGGACGGATCGTACTTGCGCGTTCGGGCGTCAGTTTACCGAGTCGTACGTAAAACCGTCCGGGGATGTGTCGGACACTTTTTCCGACCCGAGCACATGTCGGGGTATATTCCCAATGCGATTCGTATGGTGTTTTATACATACGAATCGTACTTGCCAGTTTGTACGGGACTTGTACGATTCGTACGTAAAATAATCCGGATACGATTCGTACGGGGAATATTTCACCAGGATCGGAATCGGCCCCTAGGTGTCTTAATTCTGGAGAAACGGTTAGCTAATCCTTGTTAAAAGGGTAAGATAGAGGGATGTGCTACTTTATCAACGGAAGTAACGATTCCGTAGTAGGGCAGAGGTAAGCGCTGCTCTCGGGAATGACGGAATTCTTGTAAGAAAGGTCATTAACTATTCTTTTGTTAGCGAAACAGATAATGGTGGTGTTTTTATGTCGTTACTATCAGATTTGTAAGTCAGAAAGAACGAAAGAAAGTTTGCCGATACATTTTTGTAAAGGAGGGGTCAGCAGAAGCAGGAGTAGTGAGAAAAGCTGACGTCAGAAAGACTGTGCTGGAATTGGCTAGTCAGTGAGAAACGTAGACGCTCCAGATTGGTGCATTAGTGTTCGCCGCGCTAGGAGTGGAGAATTACAGAGTGACGTAGACGCTCCGAATTGGTGCGTTAGTGTGAGTCGCGCTGGGATTGGAGAATTACAGAAGTGACATAGACGCTCCTGATTGGTGCGTTAGTGAGAGTTGTGCTACGATTGGTTGAAACAACAGCATAGTCGTAGGAGAAAACTAGGGATATTGAAAAGACAAAATGATGCATTACGATCCACCAGAAAAAGAGAAAAAGTCCTGGTTTGGAAAGATCAAGAGTTTATTTAAAAGGGACAAACCGATTGTGACTAGAGAGGGACAGTTGCTTCCCCCACCAAAATCGCCTGCATCCTTTATGGCTGCGAAATATATCATACATGTATTTGGTTGGATAATTGGGCAAAGTATACAAAAGACGATGGAGTGTTGGCATTTCCAGAACATGGTTCATTTAATTTAGCAGTTTTGAGAAATTTGAGAGAGAGAATGATGAATCTAGAACCGAGACCTAGACCAACACAGTTTGAAGCATTGACGGAATGGGAAGATGAGATGTATGACAGAGAACGGCAGAGGAGTGGCGGAAGGTACAAATATATGTTTGGTAGATCATATGGACATTAGAATCATGATGATAGAATGAGGAGATGGCGAAGCGCAAATATGACTGAGGGTTTGTTTCCTGTGAGAGATGCTGATGAAATTAGCAGTAGAAAATGTAGGGAAAAAAGGAATAATATCGAGTCAAGAGGGTATGGTGTGCATGAATTGGAGGATGATGTTCTTGACGACATGTTTTATAAAAATCCACCCCCATATCAATCAGATATCAACTTATTGACACCAAGTGCCCCAATGAAAGAGACTCCACGAAATATAAAATTTGAATCAATATCACGAGAGGTAGGAAGAGATAATCCTTTTAGAGAAATAGAGAAAGAACCATGTGGTAAAACAGGTAATGAAAATTCAACAGAACTAGCGAAAATCACTTTAGATTAGGGAATTGACCAAAAATTTGGAAGCTGTAACCGTCCCGGTAACTATAGGACCTGTAATGCCTATTTTCGATAAACAGAAGGATAGTGAGCATTGGCTGACGATTCCTTATTAGTAATAAACAGATTGAGAGGCCAGAAAAAATTGCAGTTGAGAACCCATGCAGACAAACAGCAGGTATTTCAGAGCAAAGTACGCCTAAAAATTTGACAGTAAATCAAAGTTTAGTGGATAGAATAATAATGGCGACAGAATCAGTCTCAGCATCGCCGCAGAGTTTAGCACAAGAAAATATTGAGAAAAGTAGTGTAGGGCCTACTTCAGAAGAATTAAGTGAATGGCTGAGAAGTTTACAGCAGAAAAATACAGAATCCCAATCTATAGATGTGGCCAAGCTGAAGATTGTTTTGGAAGAATTAATAGTAGGAACTATCCCCGCGGAAAAGCTAAAAACCTATCAGGATGAAGAATTATTATTTTTATGTAAAAGTATAACCTGGAGAGCAAGGAATCTACACAAAAGACTAGAAGAAGTGGCAAATGAAATGGGTATAGACTTTGAAAAGGTAAAGGCTTTACGAAAACCATACCGAGTAGATTTTTCTGAAAAGGATATTGAAAATCTGAATACCACAGGAAGAACAACTCAGATTAAAGACATAATCATTTTGTTAAGGAAATGGGGAGATGTAGATAAATGGAAAAGTAGGTGGTTTCGAAAACGAGAAGATGTCTCAGACAAAACGTTTGCAGCTTTCCCAGTGAGAGAAAAGGAGAAAGTAGTAACAGAATGTCCCATGAGAGAAATTCCAGGAGGAGGATATGTTCATGTCCCTTGGACTAGACAAGATATTTTGTCATTTACAAATGATTTTCCCCGACTACGTGAAAAGCCAGTCGAGTGGTATAGGCAAGTAGATAGGTCTGGGAAATTATCAAAAGTTCTATGGATTGATTTAAATAGTCTATTTGACATAATAGTACTAGCAGATTTATGGACAGAATACAAGATTATGGTAGACTGGCCTACACAAGAGTACCCAAGAGACCAAAAACGGGTGCCAAAAACGGGAGCCCCTGATCCGGAAGTTATGAAAAAATATGAACAAGTAATTACTTTCCTGAAAAACAAAGTACCTCCCAAGGAGACTGATTGGGTAAAAATTTACAGAACTCATCAGGAAGCTAAAGAATCAGTACATGCTTATTATGAGAGGTTAATTCTTGCCTTTAAACAGTTTAGTGGTGATGAGAACTTGAGTGAAAAGGATTTAAGTCACTATGTATACCAATTTGTATATGGGCTGCGTCCAGAAATAAGCGAAATGATCAAACAGCATACAGTGGACTGGCAAAATAAGAAAATAGATGACGTACTGAGTCATGCAAAATATTTTAGTGATGAAATTGAAGCGAAACAGCGTAAATTAAAAGAAAAGGCTATGTGGGCACAGGTAAAAGTGGCAGAAAGACAGGAAGCTCAATTGATTGAACAAGCAAATGGTGCAGGTATGAAACCAAAATTTAATGTTGGAAAAGGAAAGGGACAATTTAATATAGAAGAAGCTAAAAAGAAGTGGCCATGTCATAATTGCAGAAGAATAGGGCACTGGAAATCCGATTGTAAATTTCCCCCGAATACTAATGGTGATAATGCATCATTGAATTCACAGGTGCAGAAAGAGGTGAGTTGTCAACCACAGCGACAGCAGCAGGTTGTTGCCCAACAGAATCAGGCACCAAAACCGCCTTTTCCACAGAGTGTAAATCCTCAGAAATACAGTAATGAGACAGGATTCTACAATGAAGAACAGGTAACTAGGCTGCCACGCGCTAGTGCTGTTTCGCAGTATTGGCTACAACGGGATGGGAGTGAGTCAGAAGAAAGTTATTGACGGTGCCGAAGGGAGGAAGAAGAGTGCGTACTTGGCGCAACTCTGGAAGTAGACCAGACAGGTCCTTTTGTGGATGGAAAGGTAAATGATGAAAATATTACTTTCCTAGTAGATACTGGTGCTACTCGTTCAACTGTCAGGTCAGCTGATGTTAAAAATCTTCCTCTCTCGGACGAGACAATCCAAGTAGTTTGAGTATCAGATTAAAATGTATCTCACTGAACCAGTCAAAGTTAATATAGGGAAATTTTCTGAAATGCACCGCTTTGTCGTGTGCCATTTTAGCCCTGTAAATTTGTTAGGAAGAGATTTACTGTGCAAAATGAATTGCACTATATTTTGCCCTCCCGATGGTATAGCATTCGAGACCCGTGATGAAGATGTACTGTATAAAATGACTATGGCTAATATGGAACCTGAGATTACTGAGGCATTTGGTGTATTCAACCCTGAAGAACTACCAAAGGAACTGAAAGAGACAGTAAAAACAGAAGTCTGGGATTTCACAGGAGAAGATGTGGGATTAATGAAAAATGTAGATCCTGTAAAAGTGACTGTAAAGGAAGGAATAAGTTACCCAAATATTCCTCAGTATAAATTGACACCCGAAATAATTGAAGGAATTACTCCCATAATAGAAAAAATGATTAAACAAGGTATATTGAGAGAAATAATGAGTAGTCCATGTAATTCACCAAATATGGGCCTGAGAAAGCCTAATGGAACGTTTAGAATAGTTCAAGACTTGAGAAAAATAAACAAAATTGTTGTGTCATGTTGTCCTATTGTACCAAATCCATCTGTGATTTTGTAAAAAATTCCTCATGATGCAAAATGGTTCACAGTAATTGACCTGTGTCATGCTTTCTTTTCCATCCCATTGCATCATGACCGCCAACCGACTTTTTCGTTCCGGTTTGGCGAACGTATTTTGGCATGGTGCCGAATCCCACATGGATATACAGAGAGCCCCTCAATATTTAATCAGATTTTGAAAAAGTCCTTAGAAGATCTAAAGATGCCCGAGAGTTCAGTACTAGTGCAATATATTGACGACCTACAGGTGGCATCAAAAACTCGAGAAGCTTGTGTGGTGGATACCATAGCATTGCTAAATCATTTGGCAGATGGAGGACTTAAAGCATCTCTGTCGAAGTTACAATTCTGTCAAAAGGAAGCACAATATCTAGGTCACAAAATTGAAAAAGGACTGAGAAAAATAACTGCAGAGAGAATCAAGATAATAAAAGGAATGAGAGCCCCAATGACCCAAAGAGAAGTGAGAATGTTTCTGGGAATGGTTGGATATTGTCGTCAGTGGATAAGTAACTTTTCCCTGATAGCAAAACCTTTGGTACGCTTGACGAGAAGTGATGTAAAAGACCCCATTGAATTAAATAGGGAAGAATTAACAGCCTTTCAACAATTGAGAGACAGTTTGTGTGAGGCACCAGCACTTGGTATGCCTGACTATGAGAAGGAGTTCAAACTATACTGCAGCGAAAGGAATGGATGTGCACTTTCTGTATTAATACAGAAACATGGAAAACTGAGAAGACCAATTGCGTATTTTTCAGCTATACTCGACCCTGTAGCTGTAGCATTGCCTGGTTGTCTGAAAGCTGTAGCAGCCACTTGTAAGAGTCTGGAACAGAGTGAAGGAATTGTAATGGGATATCCTGTGCGAGTGTTTGTACCTCATGATGTGGCAATTCTTTTAACAAGGAGCCGCACTCAATCCATGACGCATAGTCGGCTGACTAAATATGAGAAAGTCATATTAGGTGCAACAAATGTGAGCCTTGTAAAATGTCTGAATGTGAATCCATCAACCTTGCTGCCTGATGCTGAGAACGTGGAAGTCAGAGATGATGTGGATCATAATCCACACAATCTAACAAAGAGGGGGAGAAGGATACACACTACCTCGTCCTCCTCACGTATCATATCACAACACATCAAAGAGGTAGGGTAATTCAACTGTTGTCTAATGCTTCATCATAGGGCTGCTACTAACGTCTCTGCACAGACCAACACTAGAGACGGAGCAATAGGGAGGGGTAAACAATACAACAATGATAAAGACACACAGGAAAAAGAAAGGATCCTATAAAAGTGCAGAAACTTATAATATTAAAACTAACTTAGAGATATCTGTATAATAATTTTATTCATAGATTTCCTAGTCAGAGCTAAAAAGATTTACGGATGATGGTGGTGTGAGTTGATAACGTACTCACCACCCCCTGTCTGCATAGAGGTCGATATGTTTCAGCCAGTTATAGCATCATTATCCGGCCTTCATTAGGACTAAAAGGATCCCTATACTCTTATTCCAACTACCCCTTATAAACTACCCCAATTTGGGTTATTACTCCACCTGGAGGTTTGTAATTGTTGGTAACTTAACTCTTCAATTTGAACTGTGGAGAAAAGAAAAAAAGAAAAAAATATATAATAAAACCCACTGTCAAACTTTACCTGCACAATTTTTACTGGAATGTCTTCAAATTATCCTCCAAGAGAACACTTTTGAATTTAATGGTGCACTGTACCAACAAACTCAAGGAGTAAGCATGGGTGCTTCCTGTGCGCCCACGGTAGCAAACATCTTTATGGCATACTATGAAGAACAGTTTGTATACAATGAAATTGCACCATTTAGTGAATCTATCAATAACTGGTCGAGATTTATAGATGATGTCTTCTATATTTGGAATGGGACAGAAGAAGATCTAACGGAATTTATTTCCTGGATAAATCTTTGCGATCCAAATATCCGTTTTGTGGCAGTGAGTGACAGACAAAAAGTTGAATTCTTAGATGTAATAATCAAAGCCACCGGACAACAGCTAGTGGTTGATTTATTTACAAAGCCCACAGCAAGGAACACCCTCCTGCACTTCTCTAGCTATCACCCGTCAGTACAAAAGTCAACTATCCCTTTTGGGCAATTCCTCCGACTTCGAAGGAACTGCACCAACATAGAGGATTATGACAAGCAATCGGTCACTATGAAGGCGAAATTTATAGCCAGGGGCTATCCTAGGAGACTAGTACGCGACTCCTTCAAAAGGGCCCGTTATTTTGATCGCCAATGCTTACTGAGTAAGAAACCCCCAAAAGAACAAAAACGTTTGGTAATGGTTATGAAATACTCAACCATGAATGAGTCAGTACGACAAATTGTAAACTCCAGCTGGCACATCTTAAATGCCACAAGGAGTGATTCAAACTGCCTACCCAAACCAATGTTTGCGTACCGTAAAAACAAAAACTTGAAGGATCTGGTTACAAGATCCCGTATGCAGAAACCGACACCGACGACCACTCAATCTAGTATTGAGGGTTTACACACAGTAAAAGGAAATTATCGATGTATGTCCTGCCTGGCCTGTAAATCTGCACTAGAGGTGAAACAATACTCCATTAACGGAGTTGAAATACATTTGCAGAACCTAACAAATTGCAAAACAACTAACATAATATATGCAATCCAATGTCCCTGTAAGAAAACATACATAGGGGAAACATCAAGGTCTATGGCAACCCGCCTAACAGAACACAGGTCTGCAATCAAAACGAAAAAACTTCAAGCACCACTAGTGCAACATTACATTGACCTCAATCACACTACAGAACATATAAAATGGCTAATACTGGAAAAGATTAATATCAGTGGAGCGAAGGGCATGGAAATACGGAAAAGAAGGGAAGTCTTTTGGATTTTCTCTCTGGACACATATAAGCAAGGGTTAAATAATGAGATACCGTGGTGTCAAGCCATTCGTTACAACAACTGATATGATACATGACAGAATTATAATAACCCTGATGAAGAACTATATAGAAACTCAGAATGAGTTTTATATATTGAACAGACATTCTGACATTTTTTGGACAAACTTGAGGGTAAGATACAGAGGCAAGTTGCAAAATATAAACAATGCAGCATCCTAACCTCAACATACAACTTTATTTGTATCTAAATATAAGACATTGCGATTGCCCCAAGTGGATTTCCATCGTAAGAAAACTACCTTTTGGATTGTTTATATACGTGGTTATCGAGCCATGCATGATTGGCGGCTTTTTAAATACCTAATTATGTCTGTATCCAATCGATTTTGTCGATATAACTTCATCAAGTGGAAATGATTACAAAATGGCGCGTGATAGGCTAGCACGGTTTACAAGCAGCCAATAGCAGAGAGGCTTGCATAATATAATGAGATTGCCGGATGACAATAGCGTTTGCAGGCTGACACGGCTACAGGAGAGCGATAAAGCGGGGAACGGATAAACTCTAAATAAGAATAGGACGAACCTCTGGTGAGTGAAAATCAAGCTTTTTAAGAACTAGCATCAATAGAGAAGATAATGCGAACAAGTTCGCATAAATATAAGACAGACTATAACTACTAATTGAGTTTAAATATACTCATTTACAGACGACATCATTGCGTGCCGTTCTGAGAAAATACACGAACAAGCAACCATTGTGTATGCGGTGACTCACTAAAGCAAATAACGTTTCTGCCCTGGTGAGTGAATTTCTGAAACTACAGGCATAATGAGATTAAAAGCTGCCCTTTCCACCGACTAACAATGTTTTAAATCTAAAGATCCGTCTAAGATGTAATTGGACTTCTTCTCTCTCGCCCCCAGACCACGTCATTACTCCTCGCCTAATCGTTAACATATTAACTAGCTGATAGACACGCCAGATTAAGGACGGAACAATCTGGTGACCATACATTGACACTGTGCTCGAGTAAGTATTTAAGATAATTAATATGAACTAAAAGGGCCAGTCATGAATGTTTTGCTCTTAAAAATAAAAATAAAAATATAAACATTAATATTGGGATACCAAAATGTTATATCTCCCATAGAAACCACACCAATCCGTTCTTAAGACGTCTCAGATGCACGTTATTATCATTTTTGCCCTGCTCAGTGTCAGAAAATATCTTACAAAGTAAGTCAGTCGAAATTATGCAAATATAATGAGGCCCAAACATGCAATAACATTAACTCTAAAATCAAAAAAAATTTTTTCCCCTGTTGTAGAACTCTGATCACAACCCTTTAGCGGTGAAAAAATGAAAAAATAGGTTAGTATCTACGGACCTGTATCCAACAGAATAGATACGAGTGATCAGACGCTCTAAGGTAATGAAATTAAACGATATATAATTATGTAGAGCTTGTAAAGAGAAACGAAATAGAACCCTAATGAAACTCGTCTATATTTTAAATACTATGATGACCTCTTATATTATAGAACAGGGGGAGAATGTGAAGAGTCTTATCACAGTGTAAAAAGCGATAGATTCAAAACACTGTAATTCGTAAAAGTGAAGAGCCTCCAATGACTTTGATTCAAACTGAATGCTTTGAGTTTCCCCAAAACTTAGCTCCTGCTTAAAAATTAACCACTTTGAAAAGTACAGGCACCCTTACTGATTTGGAAATGAATATAATTTAATAAATATAAGAATAGGAATGAAATTGTAAATAGTTAATTATATGTAAAAAATTTGTAAATAAATGTGTACATATATTCTTTATAATCGTGATTATGCACTGTTAGGATGTCGTGGTTTGCACAGACAATTATAGTTTATTTTCTTTCACCATAGGAGGTATCAGGATTATGGCTACCTGAAGAAGGCTGATCGCCGAAACGCGCGTAGAAACACAAAAGAATTAGCCATAACACATTATTATTGTTTGTTTTTGTTATTTCTTCCGTTTGGTTTACTTATCAACTTGAGTGTCTTATTGATTATCTAATGTACAATACGAATGCAAATGTTTACATTGAAGTATGACATGATATTTCTGTTATAAAACATACATAAAGTAAGGTTTTTGTACATGTGTATATATATATATAAACAGAACTGAAAAAACAAAGAAATAAAATGAAGTAATGATATATGCAATAGTTGTCATACTTAATCATTGGATAATTATAAGTAAAACATTCATAATGTCTGTGCAATATAAATGATGAATTGTTTCCTATTAAGTTTTTCTCAAAAAAATTTTTTGCTTTAAAACCCTAGAATAGGAAATGTTTTTTAGGGGTACCCTTGTTAAGTCACAACATATTTTCTCCATGGCTGGTCCATGTGGGGTAGCTTTTATATAGTTAGTGTAAAAGTGCATATGTAAATTCATTTCCAAACACATACGTTAACAATTAGCATTCCGATATTTTGGGATCACCGATCTTTATGGTGGAGATCCTCTAATACTGTAGCAGGATAATACAACAAGTAGCACGTCCTTGCATTTATTTCTTAAGAAAATGGAGAAACTCCAAACATTCGGTTTCTCAGATGAGGACCTAGTGTCCTTATTAGGCGATTTCACTGTAAGTGGCCAAATGGGGCTCCGAACTAGCATTATAGGCAATGAAGACCTCAATAAATTGACAGCATTAAAGAAAAAAGCCAAACGCATTGAAATGCATGGCCATTTCATGTTGGAGTACCTTAAAGTAGGAGTCATCCCGCAAGGGCTAAGGGTAAGAAACATCCCAAGTCTATTTGTCAAAATTCGCAAATTCCTAGAACGCTGGTCACATATAGCAAATAGATGTTCTCGGGATCTATTGATCCTTATAGTAGAAACATCTAAAGAAATGATACAAACATTAATGGAAGAAATCCAGGAATTAGAAAATAAAATCAAAAATGACCAAGCAATTGAGGAGGCGAAAAAGAAACTAGAAGAGGTAGAAGCTGAGATGGTATCCTATCAGGAATACCTGATGAAACGAAAAACAGATAAGTTAAAAAAGGATGTAAGATATACCACCCAAGAAAAAATCTATCCATACCTGGCAGACAACTTTTACCAACAGCTACCAGTAGAGGAGGATCAGTTTCAGTCTAGGAATGATAGACCCACTAAGAAAATAGTAACCTTCTCGGACACCACGGACTCAGAAGGAGAAGGCTTTAATCAATATCAAGCCAACATAGGAAATCGTCAGGTCCAAGGGGACAATAGGGGTGATCGACCAGGTTTTTTAGCCCGGCGAGGAACCCAAAGAACCAGATGGCGACCCCGGTACCAACGACGTCAACGGGGTGCTTATCAGCAGGGATACAACTACCCCCAAACACAGAGTTTCTACCAGGACGACCCACAAGTTCTGACGACCAGGCATGCCCACTATTGGCGCGAATAAATCAAATTCCAATTTTCAATTTAAGTACCATCGATATTGATAGCCAGACTGAATCAATATTAACAAAGGGATTATCTTTTATCCCACACACCAAAGCCAACAAGTTTGAACTATTTCAAGACCTTATCTCATTTTTTCGCAAAATCAGATTGCGGGCCTTCTTTGAAGATAGGCCCCCTCAAATAACAGGTACCCCTAATAGATCAGGGCTAGCACCTCCATCCACGTTCACTCCAACTCTGGAACAGGTAGGACCTGAGGTGGCCATCTTTGAACACGTGGTATTTAATAAAACAACAACAGCCGCAAAATTTATTCCAGCACCCAGATACAACATACCTCGTGAGGAACACCAAGCCCTTATGAAACTTAAAAACAACACGGCCATTACTATCAAAAGCTGTGACAAAGGTGGGGGAATAGTAGTGATAGATACAGACCGCTATGTCACCAATATGACTACGATGTTGTCTGACAGAAAGCACTATACCCCCATCAGTGTTGACCCAACCAGACGAGTGTCCAAATTAATAAGAGACCTAACAACAAGAGGGTTAGAAGAAGGGGCCATCTGTGAGCAAGAATCGCTTTTCCTAAATGTACCGAAACCAAAAATGGCTGCAATATATGGTATACCGAAGATCCATAAGAACGTCACTAATCCGCCATACAGGCCCATTGTGACCACTATTGGGTCGGCAACAGAGACGTTATCCAAATACGTCGATGCCATACTACGTCCCCATATCCCCAAAACAAAATCATATATAAGGGACACAGTTGACATTATCAACAAGATTGAACAAATCAGCTTCAACCAATCTTCACAATTGTTGGTTACCATGGATATTGAGGCACTATACAGCAATGTGCCTCAAGCAGCAGCAGTAACAGCTGTAGAATGGTTTATTGAAACCTATGAAATAGACTGCCCTGCACAATTTTTACTGGAATGTCTTCAAATTATCCTCCAAGAGAACACTTTTGAATTTAATGGTGCACTGTACCAACAAACTCAAGGAGTAAGCATGGGTGCTTCCTGTGCGCCCACGGTAGCAAACATCTTTATGGCATACTATGAAGAACAGTTTGTATACAATGAAATTGCACCATTTAGTGAATCTATCACTAACTGGTCGAGATTTATAGATGATGTCTTCTATATTTGGAATGGGACAGAAGAAGATCTAACGGAATTTATTTCCTGGATAAATCTTTGCGATCCAAATATCCGTTTTGTGGCAGTGAGTGACAGACAAAAAGTTGAATTCTTAGATGTAATAATCAAAGCCACCGGACAACAGCTAGTGGTTGATTTATTTACAAAGCCCACAGCAAGGAACACCCTCCTGCACTTCTCTAGCTATCACCCGTCAGTACAAAAGTCAACTATCCCTTTTGGGCAATTCCTCCGACTTCGAAGGAACTGCACCAACATAGAGGATTATGACAAGCAATCGGTCACTATGAAGGCGAAATTTATAGCCAGGGGCTATCCTAGGAGACTAGTACGCGACTCCTTCAAAAGGGCCCGTTATTTTGATCGCCAATGCTTACTGAGTAAGAAACCCCCAAAAGAACAAAAACGTTTGGTAATGGTTATGAAATACTCAACCATGAATGAGTCAGTACGACAAATTGTAAACTCCAGCTGGCACATCTTAAATGCCACAAGGAGTGATTCAAACTGCCTACCCAAACCAATGTTTGCGTACCGTAAAAACAAAAACTTGAAGGATCTGGTTACAAGATCCCGTATGCAGAAACCGACACCGACGACCACTCAATCTAGTATTGAGGGTTTACACACAGTAAAAGGAAATTATCGATGTATGTCCTGCCTGGCCTGTAAATCTGCACTAGAGGTGAAACAATACTCCATTAACGGAGTTGAAATACATTTGCAGAACCTAACAAATTGCAAAACAACTAACATAATATATGCAATCCAATGTCCCTGTAAGAAAACATACATAGGGGAAACATCAAGGTCTATGGCAACCCGCCTAACAGAACACAGGTCTGCAATCAAAACGAAAAAACTTCAAGCACCACTAGTGCAACATTACATTGACCTCAATCACACTACAGAACATATAAAATGGCTAATACTGGAAAAGATTAATATCAGTGGAGCGAAGGGCATGGAAATACGGAAAAGAAGGGAAGTCTTTTGGATTTTCTCTCTGGACACATATAAGCAAGGGTTAAATAATGAGATACCGTGGTGTCAAGCCATTCGTTACAACAACTGATATGATACATGACAGAATTATAATAACCCTGATGAAGAACTATATAGAAACTCAGAATGAGTTTTATATATTGAACAGACATTCTGACATTTTTTGGACAAACTTGAGGGTAAGATACAGAGGCAAGTTGCAAAATATAAACAATGCAGCATCCTAACCTCAACATACAACTTTATTTGTATCTAAATATAAGACATTGCGATTGCCCCAAGTGGATTTCCATCGTAAGAAAACTACCTTTTGGATTGTTTATATACGTGGTTATCGAGCCATGCATGATTGGCGGCTTTTTAAATACCTAATTATGTCTGTATCCAATCGATTTTGTCGATATAACTTCATCAAGTGGAAATGATTACAAAATGGCGCGTGATAGGCTAGCACGGTTTACAAGCAGCCAATAGCAGAGAGGCTTGCATAATATAATGAGATTGCCGGATGACAATAGCGTTTGCAGGCTGACACGGCTACAGGAGAGCGATAAAGCGGGGAACGGATAAACTCTAAATAAGAATAGGACGAACCTCTGGTGAGTGAAAATCAAGCTTTTTAAGAACTAGCATCAATAGAGAAGATAATGCGAACAAGTTCGCATAAATATAAGACAGACTATAACTACTAATTGAGTTTAAATATACTCATTTACAGACGACATCATTGCGTGCCGTTCTGAGAAAATACACGAACAAGCAACCATTGTGTATGCGGTGACTCACTAAAGCAAATAACGTTTCTGCCCTGGTGAGTGAATTTCTGAAACTACAGGCATAATGAGATTAAAAGCTGCCCTTTCCACCGACTAACAATGTTTTAAATCTAAAGATCCGTCTAAGATGTAATTGGACTTCTTCTCTCTCGCCCCCAGACCACGTCATTACTCCTCGCCTAATCGTTAACATATTAACTAGCTGATAGACACGCCAGATTAAGGACGGAACAATCTGGTGACCATACATTGACACTGTGCTCGAGTAAGTATTTAAGATAATTAATATGAACTAAAAGGGCCAGTCATGAATGTTTTGCTCTTAAAAATAAAAATAAAAATATAAACATTAATATTGGGATACCAAAATGTTATATCTCCCATAGAAACCACACCAATCCGTTCTTAAGACGTCTCAGATGCACGTTATTATCATTTTTGCCCTGCTCAGTGTCAGAAAATATCTTACAAAGTAAGTCAGTCGAAATTATGCAAATATAATGAGGCCCAAACATGCAATAACATTAACTCTAAAATCAAAAAAAATTTTTTCCCCTGTTGTAGAACTCTGATCACAACCCTTTAGCGGTGAAAAAATGAAAAAATAAGTTAGTATCTACGGACCTGTATCCAACAGAATAGATACGAGTGATCAGACGCTCTAAGGTAATGAAATGAAACGATATATAATTATGTAGAGCTTGTAAAGAGAAACGAAATAGAACCCTAATGAAACTCGTCTATATTTTAAATACTATGATGACCTCTTATATTATAGAACAGGGGGAGAATGTGAAGAGTCTTATCACAGTGTAAAAAGCGATAGATTCAAAACACTGTAATTCGTAAAAGTGAAGAGCCTCCAATGACTTTGATTCAAACTGAATGCTTTGAGTTTCCCCAAAACTTAGCTCCTGCTTAAAAATTAACCACTTTGAAAAGTACAGGCACCCTTACTGATTTGGAAATGAATATAATTTAATAAGTATAAGAATAGGAATGAAATTGTAAATAGTTAATTATATGTAAAAAATTTGTAAATAAATGTGTACATATATTCTTTATAATCGTGATTATGCACTGTTAGGATGTCGTGGTTTGCACAGACAATTATAGTTTATTTTCTTTCACCATAGGAGGTATCAGGATTATGGCTACCTGAAGAAGGCTGATCGCCGAAACGCGCGTAGAAACACAAAAGAATTAGCCATAACACATTATTATTGTTTGTTTTTGTTATTTCTTCCGTTTGGTTTACTTATCAACTTGAGTGTCTTATTGATTATCTAATGTACAATACGAATGCAAATGTTTACATTGAAGTATGACATGATATTTCTGTTATAAAACATACATAAAGTAAGGTTTTTGTACATGTGTATATATATATATAAACAGAACTGAAAAAACAAAGAAATAAAATGAAGTAATGATATATGCAATAGTTGTCATACTTAATCATTGGATAATTATAAGTAAAAAATTCATAATGTCTGTGCAATATAAATGATGAATTGTTTCCTATTAAGTTTTTCTCAAAAAAATTTTTTGCTTTAAAACCCTAGAATAGGAAATGTTTTTTAGGGGTACCCTTGTTAAGTCACAACAAACTTTACCAACATCACATATATCCACAAATGTACTCAGTGTGCTCTCCCCAGAAGATATACGTCCACAAACAACCCAATAGGTGCGACTTCAATGTTCCAAAAAATCAAGAGTGTCACTACATCCACAACGGAACAGGGCAACAATGGCTCTCCTACTGGTGTGTATCACATAATTTATGTGAACCACACATCAGATGCCAATTGCATATTGTGCAAAACAAATAGAAGCGTGCAAGGAGACTGTGCAATCATCCACTGTCAATCAGGCCCATTAAAATATTTCAGGGGATTCCTGTCCCCACTCAAATACATGATTTCTATTATACCAAATGTTATTTTTAACCGTCTCACTCGGTACAGTCCGAATCACCTCTTACCAAGTTTATTGAGTCAGACGCTAAAACTGGCAGTGGAGAAGAGGGCGACCCCCTGTAGTCACACACTGTTGGGACAAATGTTGAAAAATAATAATAATAATCATGCCATCAAACATCAAAGTGTTTGCAGCATGGTGGTTCTAACCGCTGCAATGGAAAAAAAACGAGCCCATTTCGAAATAATCCACCCGCCATATATCAATTACAATACCACGGCGGATGATCATAATATTCCATATCATAACAGGATGATATGAAATGCTTAGAAAATATTTAAAAACACTTTCTAATCTCCATGATGTAATTACCATCTCCACAAGATATCCTAATATTGGTATATATAGCATCCTGAAGATAATAATGTTAGGTGCTAATTAGGAGTATTAATAAATGAAACCAAAGACCTGTCCCTCTTGGTGTGGAGCCAATAAACACAATAGCATAAAAGGGCTCATCCTCATTCTGACATCTGTGTACTCATCCATTCACCTAATGTATACCAGCTACGAAGTCGTAGAAACTGTCCAACCGGAAGGTTCTCCCTGAGAGCTTTGGGATGACGTGTAGAAAAGTGAAAGTGAGGATAATGGAGCACAGGAGCAACATTCGCTGTGCCAGGACCAATACACGTCTCACGTCACACTATGTGGAAAAAAGACACACAGTGGAAGAAATCTATTGGACGGTGTTGGATAAACCAGTTTTCCCACCATCCACTAGGGAGGTAGCACACGCACTCTTTATACGTGAACAGAGATGGGTATACCACATTGGAAGTCATATTACAGGACTTAATGACGATATACCCTGGTTAGCCCTGGGCAAGAAGTAAATAAATAAGTCAGTATTTAGATCCGATCCCCTTCACACTAGCTGGTATACATTAGGTGAATGGATGAGTACACAGATGCCAGAATGAGGATGAGCCCTTTTATGCTATTGTGTTTATCGGCTCCACACCAAGATGTACAGTTTGACAGTGGGTTTTATTATATTTTTTCTTCTTTTTTTCTTTTCTCCACAGTTCAAATTGAAGAGTTAAGTTACCAACAATTACAAATTTCCAGGTGAAGTAATAACCCAAATTGGGGTAGTTTATAAGGGGTAGTTAGAATAAGAGCATAGGGATCCTTTTAGTCCTGATGAAGGCCGGATAATGATGCTATAACCGGCTGAAACATGTCGACCTCTATGCAGACGGGGGTGGTGAGTACATTATCAACTCACACCACCATCATCCATAAATCTTTTTAGCTCTGACTAGGGAATCTATTAATAAAATTATTATACAGATATCTCTAAGTTAGTTTTAATATTATAAGTTTCTGCACTTCTATAGGATCCTTTCTTTTTCCTGTGTGTCTTTATCATTGTTGTATTGTTTACCCCTCCCTATTGCTCCCTCTCTAGCATTGGTCTGCGCAGAGACGTTAGTAGCAGCCCTATGATGAAGCATGCCACAACTTGTTGTGGGTGAGGGCAGTTTTAACAAATGTGGTGTGCTCCCCCGTTTTATGACATCCAACAAAACTTAGACGACAGTTGAATTACCCTACCTCTTTGATGTATGATGTGGATCATGACTGTTTGGAAGTACTTGACTTCTGTAACAAACCCCGACCCGATATAAAAGATGAACCTTTGTCAGAAAGTGATTATGTGATGTTTGTGGACGGGTCATGTTTGAGAACGGACGAAGGAAATCTGAGTGCAATATATGCAGTATGCACAGTTGCAGCAGTAATGGAAGCATCTTACCTAAAAGGAGTAAAATCAGCCCAGGTAGCTGAGCTCTTCTCATTAACAAGGGCATGTAAATTGGGAAAGAATGTGAGAGTGACTGTGATAACTGATAGTCAGTATGGCTTTGGTGTCGTGCATGACTTTGGCCAGATTTGGTCACAGAGAGGATTTTTTACTTTAAGTGGAACCCCTATAAAGAATGCTGAAGTGGATGGAAAGTTGCTTGAGGTGATACAGCTGCCTAAGCAATTGGCCGTTGTGAAGTGTGCTGCACACTCCAAAACTGGAGATTATGTAGCAGAAGGGAACAGGTATGCAAACGATATGGCTTAATATTGTGCGAGAAACAAGAATTCGGTCAATAGGGCAAAAGAGAAGGAAATGAATTCATATCCCTTGTTGTTTACTAACATTATGAATACATGGGAAGAAGTGAGACAGTTACAGGAAGAAGCAGGAGATGAGGAAATGAGACAGTGGATAAAAGCAGGATGTGCACCAAGGGAAACAGATCAGGTATGGATTTATCGGGATGGAAGACCAGTTATGCCTGACAGCATGGTGTCTGCCATGGCACGGATGTATCATGGACAAGCACATGTAGGGAGAGACGCCATGATCAGATCATTTAAGCAAACATGGTATAATGCAAAATTCAGACTTGTAGCTGAGAACCTTTGTCAAAGATGCCTTATATGTCAACAGTTCAATCCTGAAAGAAAAACAGTGGTAAGTCTAGGAACGATAGGCCCTGAAGGAGGGCCTTTCACTAGAATGCAGATTGACTTCATTGAAATGCCCCCCTGTAACAGATTTAGGTATGTTTTGGTAATGGTCCGTCTATTTTCTAGATGGGTAGAAGCATATCCTACAAGAAGAAGTGATGGAATTACAGTAGCCAAACTACTATTGAGAGAATTCATCCCTAGATTTGGGTTTCCAGTCACAATTGAGTCAGATAGAGGAAAACATTTCCATAATGAAATCATGAAGCTAATTTGTGAGGCATTGAATGTACAACTAAAACGACATTGTGCCGATTGCCCAGAAGCTTCTGGTGTGGTGGAACAAGTAAATGGCACCATTAAAAACAGATTGGGAAAGATGTGTTTAGCCACAGGTTTGAAATGGCCTGATGTCTTGCCTCTGGTACTCATGACTATTAGATCAATTCCAGATAGGAACACAGGTTTGAGTCCCCACGAAATTGTGATGGGAAGAGCAATGAGACATGTATTCATACCAGTCAACAAGCTGTTGCCTATATCTGATGACTTGGTGTTGGATTACTGTAAGGGGTTGGCTGACTCTGTTCATTCTGTGTTTCATCTGGTTGGATCGGATGCCACCACCCTTGAAAAGAAGCCAGCTCATGATCTAAGCCCAGGTGAATGGGTGAGAATTAAAGTGCACAGAAGAAGGAATTGTTTGGTCCCAAGTTGGGGAAAACCACGACAAGCGATTTTAACTACGACAACCGCTGTGAAGTGTGCAGGAGTAATGAACTGTATTCACGCTAGTCATACCCTGCGAATTCCAAACCCAGTGGATAACAAGGAAGGAGAGTATTTTGAAGAATCAGAAACTAGTTCTGAATCTGATGCTAAGGACACCAGAACAGGACAAAATCCTGAAAGGGGGGAGTCAGAACCAAATTTGATTTTTGCCCCTGAAAACATTCCCTTGAGGAGGAAGTTACAGATTTCTGATACCAGATCAGACTCAGAGACCGAACAAAAACAGGTACATACTGGAGAAGGGAGAAACAGAGAAGAGACAATTAAAGAAATTTCCGATAGGGAGGTTCCTGATGGGAAGTTGAGAGAAATTCCACCTGAAATATCAAGAGCAGATGGTCAGGTGACAGATACAGAAAGTGAGGGAAAGATTCTTGCGGAAGAACCCCGAGGAGTTGTAGGGAATTCAAACATCCAGTTAGAGGAAGGGACGGTTAGTCAGCAGGAAGATTGTGTGGAAGAAACACGAGGAGGGACAGAAGTAGGGAAAATAAAAGAAGTGGTGGAAAGAAAAACAGTCGAAAGTAAAAGTCAAATAGGAACAGAATCAGAGAGCAGTGATGAAGAAGTACCAGAAGGTCGAGTTCTGAGAAAGAGAGCATGGAGAGCTGAGAAAAATGATAAGGGAAATAAATTGAAAAGATCAGCAAAAGATGAAATTTGGCCAAACAAAATAAAAAGATTAAGATACCGATTGACACGAGTGAATTCATCTAGAACTGAACAAGTGAATGAAGTATCTAGCCAAGAAAAATTGAAAGACGAAGGAAAAACGACAGCGGAAGAAAATAAGAGGACGAGAAAACCTAACCAGAAGTATAAGTCGCCGGAATGGTCATATGTGGCGCTGCCTGAAATGAAAGAAGAGGCGGATAGCCAAGAAAATCCAGAGGTGACTGTACCAGAAGTGGTTGAGGAAGACGAAGAATCGGAAATCCTTAGAGTTATCTTGTCTGACATTGGAGAAGAAACGGATATTCAGGAAATTCTATATCAAGATTATGAAAGAAAAGTGAAAGATGATCAAATGCCAAACTGAAAAAGATCAAAAGTGATTCCAATTGAAAGACAATAAATTACTGGAAAAGACACAACTGATAGAACCAAGTAGGTGCTTAGAGCCTTGGGTTAGACAAAACTAGTCGTGAAGTAGAAGAGGCTAAGTCAAAAGACACTGATCATTTTTCGAAATGGCAAACACAGAGAATAAAAAAACGAAATGTGTATTTCTTAGAAGGTGGTTCAAAATGTGTTGTTGATGTACAGGATTACTAATGCTTCTATGGAGTGCGTTGGCTTTGATGATTTCGTTTAAAGTTACACTAGAAACAATAGGACATAGTGAGAATAAAACTAATGTAGAAAAGTTTCAGAAACTATATCCAATTAAAATAGATAGAAATTACTTACATAAAGATAGGTCCATAAATTATTTTTCTAACAATGTATTTTCAAAATTACTATACGAATATGTAAAGACGATGGACTGCTACGTCTGCATGCAGTTAGCTGCATCCGTGTCTGAGGGAGTGACCTATCAACACCTCCCAGTAACATATGGAATAACATGTAGTGTGATAGCAAGTTTGTTTAATAAAATAGGGAAATTAGAATTTTATTTTTCAGCTGTAGATAACGTATTTTCACAAATACCTGTAATTAACACATTAAATAAAGTAAAACCTGCAAAGGTGTTAGGTGAATTTTTCATAGAAACAAAAGAATTAACATTAGAGTCCATATTTAGAAATAATTTAACCTGCAGCTTAAAGATGGAGGAGAAAATGTTCTTGGATATGGTTGAAGAAAGGAGATTGAAAATGCAAAAGAAAGTACCTGAAGAAAAGGTGGAAAAGACAGTTTGGGATGTTGAAAGGGAAAAACATTTGAAAGGAGAAGCTAGTCCAAAAATGGTTTTATATTGGCCCCAGAAAGGAAAGTTGTGCATTAGAAGGAATCAAACTGCATTTGATAATTATTTGATAGGTGCAAGTGATTGCCATGATACATATCGGATCATGGGTGGATGGGTATTTAAAGGAGGGAATGATCCAGTTTTTCCTGGATTATATTTTATTTGTGGGAACAAAGCATATTATCGGTTACCAGAACAGTTTGGTATGGCACATGTTATGTAGGCCTGGTTTTCCCAAAGATATTCCATGTGGAAAGAGGAAGAGATGGTGTACATGAGCTAGGTAGACATCTAACACGTAGAAAAAGAGAATCTTGGTCAGAAATTGTAGGAGATATTTTTGGAGCACTAATACCAGCAGTGGGAATATCTCTGAATGCACATAAGATTAGAAAATTATCAACTGTAGTAGATTGTTTGTCAACAAGCACCACTGGAGGATTTTTATTGGTAAATACAGAAATGGTTGCCATGCGTGCCATGGTAATGCAAAATCGACTTGCCCTTGATATAATCTTAGCAAAAGAGGGTGGAGTTTGTGGAATGCTGAAAGTTCCACATTGTTGTACTTACATTCCTGACGAAAGTCAAGATCTAAAGACATACATTAAAAATATAACTGATTTGTATGAGGAAATTGCACCACTGGAAGTTGAAGGTGTTTGGGAAAAGATTATAAAGAAATTATTCTCTATTAAATATTTCCTATTAATATTAGGTAGTACATTTATAGGTAAGATCCTATTTCCATTAACCTGTGTGATTTTTCTAGTATTAATTTTAAGATTAGGATGTTTATATTACAAAAGAATGAAAATAAGGAAACATTTAAAAAGAGAAAGTTTGAAAAAGAGAGAAAACAAAAGACGAGAAAGAATTTGAAGAAGTAGAATTAGAAGAAATGAAAAATAGCATGTATAGAAAACCTTGAGAAGAAGAAATTGGGGAAACAGGAATGTGAACTAATAATAAATGAATTCATTTTCTTTTATAATAAATTTACAAACTTTTAGGTATTGTGGTGATAAAATCACCAAAGGGGGGATTGATGGAGCAGGTGGTGAAAAATGTTGTACACCTCCTCTATTCTTCTATGAAAATACTAATTATATAATCTATTAACTATAATATTGTTAAACGAGTGTTGCATGTATACTAATCAACATTATCAAAACTTAAACTATACATGGGATTTGCTATTTGCATGGCTAAAATAATTTGTATAACTAAAATCTGTACGCATATTAATGAATAGTACCTATGGTAATAGAATATTGCATGATATGTGTTGCTTTGTGACGTTGCATCATCGAGAAGGATCGAAAAGGTGAATATAATGGCTTTGAATGTCGCTATACGCTAGATAAATACAAGCACATAGAGGGATTAGCAAGGGGTTAACATTAGAATTACCATTTTTATGTATTAATTACTCTTTTGTGTTTGTTTCGCTTAAGTTGACATCTGGGCCGAAACTTAAAATGGCCGCTGACATCGCATGCAGAGTGAACTGCGCAAGTGCAGACAATATCCTGAATCTCCTACCGACCTTTGCATCATGTTCCGGTCAAGGATATAGAGTTGGAGAGTCGCCAGGATAGGGGAACAATCAACCCTACAGTAAACCGGAACAAGCCGACGCTTTGGCCAACAAGTGACCTCACCCCTCGAACTGTACTGTGAATCTTGAAATAAGAATCGGACGATCCCAACCAGCCAATCACCACTGTTCTTGGCATAAAAATGTATCATGTTAACCTGGGTCTTTATTATAAAAGATAGTAGAATAGAGAGTTTAGAGAGATTTTTTTGACATCATCATTTTATTTGCTCGCCTGTTCGTTTGTCCGCGACGCCTTTCATGATGATCTAGATGCTGCCCGACTGCTTGATGACTGCAAACCTTTCCAAAATCCGCGGGCTAAGATAGATGCTTGCACGATTTCTGGTCCTTTGATGAAATTGGGGACTGTAACGTGCTGAGCAGAGAACTTGGGACTTTGGCCTGCTTTAGTCGGACAATTTGCTACAGACTCGGTTATGCAGAGCCAATGAATTAGAGGATTTCAAATAGCCAGATTAGGTAAATATGATATTCTGAGATTTACTTGAATTGATAAAGAAATTCTGAACTTTTGACGAAACAAATGCAAACATAAATTATTAAGAAAATTTAGATAAACAAATATTGACAAATAAGAAATATGAGTTTGTGGTTTTTCATTAAGGGAAATAGGGATTCTGAGTCTTAAATGTGTTTTAGCTGGTTCTAAATCACCATCAACCAATCCAACTAATTGGTCCGTCGACCAAGTGGGAGGAGTGCCTTGATGTTTAGGATTAGGGATCTATAGGTGATGGATTTTAATATATAATTTATAAATTGACTTTTCTCTCCCTATAGGTTATAAGGTTCCCCCCCATATGTCCAGCGCTTAAAATTACCCATCCCTCCTGTGTGTGCAGACTCGTGAGGCGTGAGTGTTGGTGTTATGGGCCCCACCAATGACTGCGTGTGTGAATGAGCTAGTGTGACGTTGGGTCTGCGACGCAGGGAGGGCATTGGTAAACGTTATTCCCCATTCTTCCCGGTCTTGCGCTGGATCATCTTAAACTTACCATTAACTCAGAGTTTGTGAATAGCAAAAAAATTGTAAACTGACACAAAAGTTTAAATGTACCTTTGTGAATCAGGCCCTTAGTGATCTACTCTTCACAAAGAAAGTAAAAAACTCAATGCCCATATTCCGGTCAATACAAATATAAAGGGAGTTAACATTGAGTAGATACCATGATTTAGCTTGACTCCCAATGAAATGCATGCCTATTCCTTATGTAGTGTGTAGTGTCCCTATAGTATGATAGTAAATTCAACATATGTGGTGCCAAATAATGATCTAAGTATATTACTATGGTTTCTAGCAACCCATCAATTGGAAGATACTATACATCTACCAGGA
The DNA here is from genome assembly GCF_964204655.1 of Triturus cristatus. Lineage (NCBI taxonomy): Eukaryota > Metazoa > Chordata > Amphibia > Caudata > Salamandridae > Triturus > Triturus cristatus. The sequence goes on from NC_140590.1 coordinate 1,582,130,301, forward strand.
AATATGGTGTACTTTTGGTCAAAAGTAGATGGTAATTTTTTTTGTTTTCTCGACCTTGAGAAAGTTGCCAACCATCTTGCTGCTGACCTGCAGGCTCCTCCTTCATCCAGTCCTAACCAGGAAGGGCACAGCACAGGAGCAGTGCAGGACAGGCGAGCACCACCTCAATCCCACCAGATAGGCTATTACATACTCTCCATGAGCCCGCTAGCATTTTCTATAGTAGAAAGATATCTGTGCCTAATTCAATGCCTGACTTATTCCTAAACACATGATGTGAGGATCTGGTTGCACTATATTATATGGATGTGGGGCTTTATCGTGGAGTACACTCACAGATACCATCTGAGGTCCAGTCAGTATAGTTTACTCAATCTTAGGTCAACTCTGGGTAGCTGTGGCTGTGAGCAGTAAGGCTTGGCAAAGGATCTGATGGCCTGATTACGATTTTGGCAGTCTGACTGCCGTACACTGCGGCGGCAGTAGGAAGAAGGCTGCCACGGCAGCGGTCTCCCGCCTGCTGAATTAAAATGTTTCCAATGGGCCGGTGGTCTTTTAGACGGTGATGAATTTTTTTCATATTTGCCAATGCATGTGTGTATATTTTGACTGCACAAGTGTTGAATATACACATATGCATGACACGTGAAAAAATACCTACGACACATTGCTGGAATCTTAACTATATGTGCCCCGTCCAGTCAATGCGTAAATAGTACAAAACGAACTTACCTTGATTTCGGCAACAAAAGGGTAATTTTCTTCGGGGTCAAGATGCTACTGTTAATGGGAGACCTGGAAAAAGGGTTCCACACCAGAGATTGAAGACAAGAAAAGGAAATGGGTGAATGTGCACCCCAAAACCTTTGATTCCACCGATTCAAAGCAGGTGGTCCCACCGCCACGGTTGGCTCATCAGAAAGCCAACTCGTAATTCGGACGGCAGTGAAACTTCTCTGTACCACCCTATGACAGCTGCTTTGCCCCGAATGCCGTGGAGGTGGTCTGCGAATGGCTGTCGTGTCGGAGGTGCTCTGGCGGTCTTTCACTCTGAAATCTGACATCGTAATGTAGCGGGTGGACTGCCTAGTCGGCGGCGGTGAATCTGACGCCGACGCCACAGTGGCCAAACTCTTAATCAGGCCCTTAGTGTGAAGCATTTAACAGCACCATACAACGAAAGAGGAAAATCATACACCAATAAAACGACATGACGTCAATTTATGAAAATACAGTGTAATTTATATGAATATGTAGAGACCTTGATCATTAAAATCAACCAGAAGGTTCTGGAGATACAGATTTGATATGTTTTTATCACATATAAATTCAACCACAAACAAGCACTGGTCACCAAAAAGTTTGTAAATTTTTCAAAAGTTTGGAAAAATTATTGCGGTTCTCCGGCCCGAGTTGAGCGACCAAATCCAACAGGGACAAGGTCTAGGGGGTCAGCATGGATGCTTGGACAGTTACCTGGCCACCAGAGTGTTTTTAGAGCAAGTTTCAAACTCTACAGCACAACTGCCGGTAAAGATGCTCAAAAGGTTGCTCCGGTTGTGCTGTGGTCAGCGGGGGTGTCTAAGTGGTGCTTCCTCGGACCACGGGTGTTGTGGGGTGACTTTGGCCATGGAGATCGGGGTCCCTTGAAGTTCTCTACATAGCAGTAGTCGGACACCCAATGCTGCACTACTGGTCTCACAGTACCACAATTGGATGCAGACTCTTTGGTGGGGGCTGGTGTCCCTTGGGTGCAAGGAATCCAGACTCTGACAGCACTCCTGGGTCCGGCAGACTCTGGTGCAAATTTTGGCTAACTTGGCTTGTCTTTTTGTGGTGCCCGGCGACCGGTAGCAACCAAATGTCTGCGTCGGCTACCTAATTGTCAGTTTGGGCTCTTTCATGTTTTATCGTCCTGGAACTGGTTCTTCAGAGTCACTAGGCCTGGTGAAGGCAGGAAATCGACTTTTGCTCCTTGTAGGAGCCACAGGCACAGTGCCAATCTCGCTAGCCCAAAAGTGCAGCAGGTGCAGTCTTCACGAAGGTGCAGCTGCTCTTTGTGCAGACAAAAGGCACTAGGGCAAATCTTCTTCAGTCCTCTTCTCTTCTTCAATGTGAACTGAGGGGCAGGGAGCCAGGGGTGCCCTACCTATCCCAGAAAAGTGTCCTGAGGGCACCATTCGGTAACTAACCAATGGGCTTCTGGGTCCCCTCCTCTCTAATGACAAAGTTCCTGTGATGTGGGGCATCTGGTTATCCCAAAGTGCCCCATTCTTGTCCCTTCAAGATGGCAAGACTCTTCCTTGGTCGTCGGGTGCAGGGTAGCCCATCCTAGAGGTGTGGCTACCAGTAGGCTACACGCCCATGGGAAAACTGACTTGGACACAGGTTTCCCTCCCTTAGCTCCGTCTCCTAATAGTCTGCAGGAACAAAAGACTCCCTGCTTAGTGATGTTGTCACAAGTGGCCCTTCAAGGTGGCTTTACCTTTGAAGCCTGCCTTTTGGGCTAGCACTCATAGTGGCGACCCTAGGGGATGAGCTACTGATCCTAAAACCTAGAAGATGGCTTTGGTCACCCCCATACTGAAAAAGCCCAATTTGGAACCTCTTACTTGGTCTAATTATGGACCTATATCTTTATATCCCATTTTTGCTAAGGTGTTGGAAAAACATGTGAACCAACAACTCACAGTGTACACAGAACTTAATGGTTTACTCAACCCTTCACATTCTGGGTTTCATGCAAGCCATAGCACCAAATTAGCTCTTCTCTGTGTCACTTACGTCCTGAGACACCAACTGGATTATAGTAGATCTGGTGCACTGATTCTATTACATCTCAGTGCAGCATTTGACACAGTAAATCACAGCACGCTTCAACGAAGAATAGAGGGTCTGGAAATAAAAGACGCAGCTTTAGCTTGGCAGAAATCTTTCTTGCATGACCATGACCATACTAATCAACACAGGTCAAAATCTTACCTGCTAGTCTCAGGTGTGACCCAGGGCTCTTCTTTGAGCCCATTGCTCTTTAACCTATATGTCAGATCAATGGCAGAAATAGTGGGAAATTGTGGACTTACACTTTTTTGTACACAGATGATATGCAACTTGTTGTATCTCTGTCAGTCAAAACGTGAAGGACCTTAATTCTTGCCTTACCCAAGTTTCATCATGAATGTGCACCAACTTCCTGAAGTTAAGCAGTGATAAGACCCAGGTTCTGCCGGTGGGAAATCCTCCTATCCCCTGGGGTTCCCACCTCTGGCCTTCGACCATGGGCAGTCCCCCCACCCGAGTGCCAGTCTTGAATAACCTGGGAGTGCGGCTTGATGACAAACTTACTATGAGTCATCAGATTAACAAGGTGGCCACTACTTGCTTGGAATCTTGAAATTTCTCAAGAAGATTCTCTTTTGTCTCCCTACCTCTGCCTAGAGTACCGTGGTCCAGGCCTTGGTCATTTCCAGACCGGACTATGGGAATGTGTTATATCTAGGGTCATCAAAAACATTAGTTAAAACCCTCCAGATCTTTCAAAATGCTGCTGCACGGCTTTTGCTCCACCCTTTTTAATTCACCTCCTCAGCCAGTATGTTATGGACCTTACATTGGCTACCTATCAAGTGTTGTGTACAAATGCCTTTCAAATACCGGACCTGTTTATCTTATAGACTTGGTGTCTCTCTATTCCCCGGCACGCTTATTGCACTCTAGTCATAGGAGGTTGGCCGTAATTCCTAAAATTAGGAAATCCCACCAAGGAGGTCGAGCATTCTTTTTCCTTGGACCTAGACTCTGGAACTTACCTCCAACACTGCGGGAGTGTCACTTACTCTCTCGGTTTCGCAAATCTTTAAAGACATGGCTGCTTCAATTTTCTAAATCTTCCTAAGTCTTCATTTTCTCTTGATAGCACTCTGGTCTGATCTATTTTCTGTATTTGAGCCTAGCGCTAGGAAACCTTTTTTAGGCAGCCATGCGCTTTACAAATTACGCATAATAATAATAAAAATAATGAGAGGTTACACCTTGCTCTGTGGCATATGCCTTTGCTCCCGGGCATGGGCGTCGTTCACATGTCTCGCCCAGGCGGTCAGAAACCTGTCTATGTGTCAGTGCGTTTTTGAGGCCACTGGACAACCTGGAGAGCAGAGTGGCAACTTTCAAAAAGTTGCTTATCTTCAATAGTGACTTGAAATCTGGCCAGGCCATCAGGTCGGATGTAATGTCACAATTAATTTACCTTACTTGACTCTGTTGGGGGGGTCCCATTCAGACGTTAGCCAGGCTGGGGTGCCATCAGGTAACCCTGTGTTAGACAACAGGGCTCCTAACCTATCCACAAAAAAAATGATAATTTTGAAGTGTTGCTGCTAAGACACATGGAAAATCATATGTCTTACTGAGTAATATGCAGCACCCTGCCAGAGGACTCTATAGGCCTTCCTTGGGGAGACTTACATATGTTACTTAAGGGAAGTGGTGGCTTCACCATTAGATGTAATAGCAAAGTCGAACTAGCAGTGTCACACACTGCCCTGTCAGTCTTCAATGGCAGACTGGGACCCATTTTGTCTATGTCACATGCAGGGTGGCACAAACAGCCCTGGGTGAATACTCTCTTACATGCCCTGGATACCTGGGGTACCATATACTTGGGGCTTATATTTAAGCCAGTTCTTGCCAATTGGGTGTTTCCAATTCAACATAACTTGGTAACAATATGTGATTGATCAACACAGGGGGGCAGAAGCATTACATATCAGATCAATGACCCCAGTGTGGTGCTCCGTGAATGGTAAAACGTTCCCATACATGAGATTAATCTGCTCCAGATTGAGAGTCAGCCATGGCTTGTTGCTGCAGGAATTGACGCAAAGGCTCCCATATGTCTTTGGGCTTGGACGATGTCGGGAGTTCCTCTGTATATAATTCCCTATCTTCTTTGCAGTATATCAAGGCTTTAAGCCAGTGTTCAGCCTTTGGTGCTGGTACGCCTTCCCACTTTATAGCAACTCGGCGTTTGGCCATCAGCAGCGCAATGCGTATGAATTTTCCCAGTGCCCCTTTCACATGAGGAACATAACACAGTAGACATCCCAGCGGTATACATTGCAGTTCTGACCCAGACATTTCCCGTATTTGTTGCACCACCTGCCTCCAAAACCACACCACCCTCTCACAATCCCAAGCGAGATGCATAAAATCAGCTTCCAATTGGCCACATCGCTTACAGACCCCCCGCATCGTTACTTTAAATGCCATGTCTGTTCAGCTATGCAAAGATTTGGTATTTTTTGGGGAGAGAATTTAGCCCTCTAATGTTACACGTCATGTATCTGTAACCATCACCCATGGTCCCCTGCAGCGCTGTTTATCACAAATGGAGCAGTCAACTGGTAATCATAGTACACCACGCTGAAAATGCACTCCCCATTCCTAGTGTCAATACAATCACAATAAACAAACCACTTATTTACAACATCGAGACATCTATTGTCTTAAAATGCAGTTAACCCCTTTATTCACCCCCTCCCACTACAACCTTCCAATCAAGTCGAGAATGTAAACCTCCCACCCTCCCGAGTTGTACCCTGAGCCCAATTTAGAATTCAAACAAATGGGGTATCCCCCTGTGGGGGGGGGAAGGAATAACAGCTAACACCTACCATGTGGCAGGGTGGCCAGGCTGATATAACATTAAACCCACACCAGCTCTTCAAAAGTTAAAGAATGAGTGTACCAACAGCTTAACATCGACATAGATATAGTATACCATCAGGATATTTCCCTTATCACACACGTGTAGCAAGTCCGTGGTTTCGTGTTTCTCACAACCATCTCTTGTGAGCACATAGGCGTTGTGTGTGTATAAGTGACATCAAAGTGTAACATAGCAGATAATCATTAGTCATTATTGCTTAGATTTGGCAATCTCGTGGAGATTTTGGAGGTGCCCTGAGGAGCTTTGCGAGGGCAAATGTGCTTCGTGAATTTCAAAGCAGACATGTGGTCTGTAAGAAAATGTGTCTGACCGTCATGAGTGATTTTCAATTTGGCAGGGTATAGCATGGCGTATGGAATAGAGGAAGACTGTAGAAGCCTTTTTACTGGTACAAATTCCCTGCGAGCAGCTTGCACAGCTGGGGTGTAATCCGGAAAGAAGGACAGGTTGTTACCCAGATGAGTGATGGGGCTCTTGGTCCTCGCCTCTCTAAGGATAGCGTCCCTACCCACATAGTTGAGGAGGCATGCAATGATCGGGCCCAGTGGTGCACCAGGCAACGGTCAGGGTTCAAGCGAGTGGTGCGCCCTCTCCTTGATCATGACCGGGGAAAGCACCGAACCAAACAGCTCACGCAAGAGGGTTTCAATGAAGGGCTCCATTTTCGAGATAGCTGTTGATTCCAGAAGGCCAAGAATTCTACGGTTGTTCCGTCAGGAGCGCGCTTCTAAGTCTTCGTTTTTCTCCTTGATTACCTCCAGCACCTTTTCCATACTCAAGATCTGCATTCTAGATTCAGCCTGCGAGTCTTGCGTATCAGATAGTCTGTTTTCCAGAACATCAAGACAGGTTTCATGAATTGCCACTTTTTTCTTGACAGCATCAAGGCTGGAAGTAAGTGCATCAATTTTACAATCAATGGTTTTGAGACTGGAGCGCACCTGCAGTAAAATGGACCGCATGTCTTCTTCAGAGTTATCTACAGCGTCAACTGGGCTTTGAGCAGCGCCCAACTCTGTTGATGAGTCCATAGTGCGTGTCTGGCGCTTACTCTCGAACGGAATCTTGGGTTGTTTGGGGTCTGCATTGCCCATGATCATGAAGTAGTAATGACATAAATTGTAGTGCCCACTCGTTTACTTTGTCCCACACACCAGTCCGTGTCGACGTACACCAGCCCGGTCCCAGGTCAGGCCTGCTGCCCCAGGACTATAAATCAAGTACACAGGTGCTCCGAAGTGTGTAGAACACCACACCCACTCTCCACAGAAGCAGGTGGCACAGTAGTGAGATCAGTACAGGTGTAGCTGTCCCCAGCACACTCCCACCATGTCATGTGGGGCAATTGGGAAATTTAGGAAGGCGGGTTCGGGGCACCACAACCAGAAGCAATGATGGCGCTGCACCCCTAGTTCCACTCAGTCAGCAGCCACCAACAACAGTAGAGGACACACAGTGTTTTATTCGCACCTGCGATCGACAGCTATTAAGGTCTGCCCCCACTTTTGTCAGGGAAGTGTCCGGTGTAGATATGCCTCATGAAGGTCCAGTGCAGCCTCAGCTTGCCCAGGGCGATGGAACTGGGGACCCCAACCAACCCGCGAAACGAGGGAAGGGGGACCCGGTAGGACCGCACATCGCCAGTGCCGTCCCCGCCTCAGTTGCAAGGGGAAAGCCAGGCGCTGCCCGCTGCCCACCTCAGATCATTCCCCCCCGCACCGATCGGCACCGCAAGGATCGCCCTGGGTGGAGGGAGCAGGAGAGGCGCAGAAGTCCAGCAGGAGGCAGCCAAGATTGAGCAGGCCTGCCATCCCGAACCACTGAAGATGTTGCCACGTCCGCATGCTGAAACCCCTTTCATTTACCTCACCAATTTTGAGGTGTTCTCTTATTATTTGTCATACTCTGGAAAAGGATTTTTTCTGTCATTTAAGAACTATGGGGCATATCATCAAACCAACGCCCTATCAGCAAGAGGGTGCTAACATGCGTATTCGCATGTTAGCACCCTTTTACACTACGCCTACCTTTGTATCTCTAATGAGATGCAAAGTGGGCGTTCCTGACATACAATACATGTCAGGAGAGCAATAACGCGTCTTTGCGCTATCAGCAAGGATGCCCTTGCATTTTAGCAGACATTAGTTTTTGGAGAAATCTGCTGTTTTCTCCAAAAACTAACGTCTGCTAAAATCCTGACTAAGCCACCCCTAACATTGGGGGTGGATTATGCTGATACGACCCTGTGGGTCGTATCAGCAAGGTTATTGCCCTTTTGCAGGGAACATCGCTGGGAAACCAGCGATGCTCCCTGCAAAACGGCAATAACATCACTCTCTCTGGAATTTTCATCGCCCTGGAGCAGCGCGTCGATGATAACGCGCTACCAGGGCGATAAAAAGCAGAGATAGCCAGCGATAAGAAAATTAGCGCTAATCACGACCAGCGATAATTATCACTGGCCATTGCTGATATGGCCCGAAATCTCTAGCCATATGCAGGCTAGGACTGTGAGTACCAAAAGCTTTTGCTATTTAAGGAGGCATTCCTACACTGAAACATCCGACAACCGCTCCTGGGAGTAGGTTTTCTCTTACCTAAGATTACACCAAATTGTTGTAATTCAGCAACTGTGATTTTACACTTGTAGGTGACAGTTATGGGGCACTTAATTTCAATGTAGGTGTGCAAACAGGATTCTGAACTGAGCCCAATATTAATATATTTTAATTTTTTTATGATATGTGAACTGTTTAACGGAAGCATTCACTTCATGTTCTGGCTATTAGTGAAAGGGTATGTAACGTATCATTACATGCATCGACACACCCATCCTACAGACCAATGAGGTGAATCCAATAAATCACAATAATTATTTGCCATTGGTCAAAATGTGCCATCTGGGAACTACAGTGTTGACCACTCAGCGCATTTTTTGGCTTTCTAGGTTCTTAACATGTCTTCCATTAACTGTATCCTCATTGCCCATGTTTTGTAACCATTTTTTAAACAAAGAGCCATATGTATGAAAAACTCCATTTGCGAATCTCTAATTGCGATTTTTTGCGAATCGTTATTTGAGAATCGCAAAATGCTATGTATGTAGGATTTGCAATAAATTTTGCGAATCCTTCATATTCCTTAATTGCGAATCTCACTCAAATTGCAATCCGCAATTAAGGAATACCTCCCCATTCATTCCTATGGGCCTAGAGGCCCATAGGAATGAATGGGAAGACATTCTCACTTTGCAATTAGCAATTAGCAATTAGAGAATCGCAAATTGAGAATGCAATTTCAAGGGTGCAAGAAAAAGGACACCCTGTTGCACCCCTGCAATAAGCATGGGTGCCCATGTGGCGCACATACATGCCCTAAGGCATGTATGTGCTTCACATTACACTTTGAAAAATGCAAAAAAGTGCATTTTTCAAAGAAATTGCAAATTACCACCAACTTGAAGTTGGTAGCAATTTGCAATTCCTTAAGGCCAAATTGCACTTTTTGGTGCTTCTTACATTGCATTTATGGAATCGCAAAATTTGCGATTCCTTAAATGCAATTGCAAAATAAGGAATCGCAAATTTTGCGATTCCTTATTTTGCACGCAGATTTGACTTCATATATACCACTTAGCAAAATTGCGATCGCAAACGCCGAAATTCTGCGAATTTTGGCGTTTGCGATCGCAATTTTGCTTGATACACATGGCCCAAAATGTATTATGCCTTTTTCACTGTTCCTTCACTTTGTCACGTGTTCACTTGCGCCGTCCACTTCCTGCACGAGCACTTTTGAGCACACTAATACTTAAATTACATCTACATACAATGTAATAGTGCTGATATAACAATTACAGTGTGTATCTGCAGTTCCTAATACAGACCGCTTTTTTTTCTAAAATAACTGTCGTTGTCTCCTTGTTTCAGTTTTTTCGCATTTGGCTTTTGCATCCTATGTAATCATCTAGAAATATTACCGGTTGAGTCGTTGTTTGTTACATAAAAGTCACCCAGGTCTCAACTGGGTTTATGGGTTACCTCCTGTGTTTTCTCTATCTGGTAACTACAGGGCACATCTGTTCGACCTGTACCTCAGCAACATTTTTGTTGAGTTTATGCAATGTTATCTTTCCACTTTTCTCTTAACCCTTTATTGATGACCTGTTACCGCCTACTAATGCTGGTTGCAGAAGAGGAAAAAAGACAATAAATAAAGTGATGCATTCATGAGTGAAAGCAAGTGAATGATTTCGACACCAACTATCAAAATGAGAAAGATGCTCGACTTCAGACTTTCTTTCCGTTCCTTGTGCTCCTTGATGCGATCAAGAAGCGACTATGTTGTCCCCGTCAGAGCTTTGAAAAGAGGGCTCTCATCCTAACTTAAGACGTGACACAAAATGGGTGACTCTCAGGAAATTAATTGTATCTCCCTGTGCCCCAGATCATAGCTATAGGCCATACAAAAAGCATTGTTCTTTTTTACCCCCCCATTATCACATCCTACTTTTTGTAATTGGTCTCATTTGCAACCTGCACACCATACTGTTCTTTGTGGCGCACCTCATTACGAGACATTTGGGAAAACTGATGAGGTAGTACCCTACACAGTTTATTGATACAAAAGAGTATGTTAACCACAGGTGCGGTGTTACTACACCTTGAATAGTTGGGTGTTGGGGTAGAGGTTAAATCCTACTCTAGAATATTGAAAGACATCATACCATAGAGGCAAAGCATAGCCAGGGCCACTGGAATTATGCAGCCGGAGAGAGCAAAATTATGCGGCAGGGTTGAGTAAATTATGCGGCAAGAAAGGCCAAATTATGCGGAGTGAAGAGGCACATTTTTTAATAGTATTACTTCCTTATGTTGTACGTTTTACACTTGTTAAAACTGTCTGGGTATTGGATGCACCTCATTTTTACCCGTTTAATACCCAAATATAGCAATAATCAACAGAAAGATGACCAGTCAACCTTTGTAAAAGGCCTTCCACTGCGTGGGAGCACGTGCCACTGCGGCTTTAGAAACCTTTGAACCGTTTGAGTCAGAAACTACCTTTTTTTTGGTTAAAATCTGCAGATTATGCAGCAGATGATGGATTGTGTGGCAAATACAGCAAATGTATAGTTATGCAGAAATCGCCTATAGCATAATTCCAGTGGTCCTGGGCAGAGCCATAGAAATCAGTGTTTCCACAACAGTTCAGGCAGGCAGACTTTCCTGTCAATACATAGACTTTTTGGACTCCGTTTCATAAACAAAGTGGCAGTTTTAAAGCAAATCTAATAATTCCACAACAGACAGAAACAACTGTTACTTCGCAAATCAGGATTATCACAAAACTCATAATGAAAGGTATGTTTGAGATGAACCTCCTACAATAAATCTCTTCTCTATAAATTTCAAAACTGCTCGTCACCGAAAATCAGTCGAAAGTTGTCGCCATTTTGGATGTGGGTCGGTGTTGCAGCAAGTGACACTTGTCTTGTAAACTGCAAAGCTTCCCTTATTTTCCAGTCACCTATCAGAAATGCTATTATTAACATTGTGAAACATTTTCTACTTGGAAATCGTGCCGGCGCTTCCTTTGGCAATGAAATCCAATACAAACCTGTTAAACAGATATTTTAAGTAGAGGGCACGTGTGTGCAGTCACCATCCTATGTTATGTGTCTCGTGTCATGTTACACAACCACAGGGGTGGTGTGCTGCAACTGAACTTGTTTGTGCTTGCATCGGCATAACTAAGGGTGTGAAATACACATTTTACAACATGCTTTCCCAGTGTGCAATGCCAGAGCCATGCCTACTTCAGGGGTAGGCGCGACTTGCCAAATTCGTGACAGGTTAAGTCTGTTTTCACATTTACTTTCCCATGGTTCAGCCTCATGGACAGACATATGTTTACTTATTCCCAATGCAGATTTTCCCATCACTTGAATTGTAATCGAACAAGTTTTTTCCTCCGAAGTGTGAAAAAAAGGACTGCACAACTGACATTAATTTGTAGATAGTAAGGGCCACATGTATTAAAAAAACATTTGTCGATTACCAAATAGTGATTTTTACCTTATCCCAAAATGCTATGTATGTGAGGAATCGCCAAAGATTTAGCGATCTCTTAATATCACCAAATAGCGATTTGGTAAATAGGTAATCGTTATTAGGTAATACTTCTCAATTCGTTCCTACAGGTGCAAATAGTTTTGCATTAGCTAATTTGCTGTTACCTAATTGGTAATCGCAAATCAGCTAATGCAAAGCAAGGGAGCCTGGGGGCCTAAGGCGCCCCTGAAGCACCCTAACGAAAATAAATGTGCACATGTAAACATGGCATTTCTCAAAATTTGCACATGGTTACCATCGACTTGAAGTCAATGGTGATAGCATTTTCATAAATGCACAGTTTGCATTTAGGAAATGCTTGGTACATGTGCTAAGGGAATCGCAATTTGCGATTCCCTATTTGTAGTCGCAATTTTACGTAATCACAATTTTTGGGATTATCTAAAATTGTGACTACAAAGCCTTTCATACAGCATGAAAGGCTGTTTTGCATTCGCAAACCGTCGAATTTTGCGATTCACACCGTTTGCGAATGCAAAATTGTTTCATACATGTGTAAGCCTTACAGCTGTCATCTTGAGCTCTCATCTTAATAAACTAGGGAGGATACTGGAAGGTCTTGTTCATTTTGGATCTATGGCAGGTCTGAAATCTTCCAAGAACATTCAGGTGGAAGCTGTACATCTGTACCATTCTCCATATTACTTCCAGGTCTGCACATTTTCTGCGTCACCGCAGCATAGCCACAAAGAGGTAGCGATGTATGAGTGCTGAGAAAAGGCAGTTTGGATCATGGTGCTGGATTTTTGGAGATATGGTCAGGTTCATATGCATTAAGCTATTTACTGCTTTATGAGCTCGTTCTAATATCCACCATTGTTTTTTTAAATATTTTAATTGACGTTTTCGAAAATAGCCTCACATGGACAAAAAAAGTCCACGAGGATACAGACATTTGCATGGTCTGCATGTACAAACCAATACCAATGTACTACCACAAACCCCACCTCCCCTCTCCCCCCACCCCCTGAACTCTGACAAGGCCTGGCAGTCGCATAATGATAAAAGAGCACATCAAACCACAAACAGATAAAATAGAGGACATAAACCCAATAGCTGTCTCTCCGCCCCCTTTCAATATATTGTTTCTTCTTCTAGTACCTCTTTGGGGGAGTAGTAAGAGATCCATTTATCCCACACTTTCCGAAACTTTCAGGGGCAACCTCTGCTGTAGCATATGACTTTCTCAGCCATCATATACATATGAATTCCTCTTTTCCACTCCTGTAACATGGGGCAGTCCCTTGATCCCCAGTGGCGAGCCACATCCCTCTTCGCCACCACTAAGCTGAAGCTACAGAGCAGTAAGTGGGCCCGAAGGAAGTCAACAGCATTGGGGATGGCCAAAATAAGGAACTTGGGGTCAAAAGGAAAGGATGTCAAGAATATGGCATTCATTTCTCTAATGATGGCCCTCCAGTAGTCCTGTATGCGGGTACAACTTCAGATTGTATGGAAGAAGGAACCCTCGAAATCACTGCATCTCAGTCAATTTGGTTAAGGGCTCTTTACAATTACATGGCGATGACACCTATCATAGTAGGCTCAATGAAGGATCTTAAACTGGACAAGCCTGAGTCATGACTTAATTGCGACCTTCCTGGGGTGCTTGGAAGCCACCTTTATAATTTGATACCAAATATCTATTTTAATGGCCTGTGGATCATTGACACAAAATAATTTATGAAATGTTTCTTAAGTTGCTGAAAGTAAAGCTGCACTCGTAACGCAAGGCTTGCTCAAGAACCACATTCAGACAGTACATGATGCTTGCTTAGCCACAAGTGCTTGGGCACACCATATTCGGAAGTGACACAGTCTACACTAGAACAGATGTTGCAAATCACTCCTGTAGAAGTTACAGTTACTGCTACATTCCATTAGCTTGGGCCGTCCCAAAATGTGACGAGCAGGGAACTCATAGGTAGCAACAGTCACACCTCCTCAAACCATGCAGGGAGCACGCAGTGTTAGCCTCTTCTGATTGGTCTAGTGTTCTATACTTGTGTAACATGCTGAGAATACTGATGGGCAGAAGCTGTCCCCTTTGCTGAATTTCTTAAGAAGTGTCATTATCCTGTACTTTTACTGAACATATTTGCATGAATAGTGACGCTTTTCCCTTGTGGTTGCACCAAAAAAAGCCTTTAGAAGCCTCCTCCTTGTTGGACATTCAGTCACTTTACTGTCTGTATCCGTGCTGCACGTACTATTGATTTGGATCTTGTCATGCGATAAATCCTCTCTTTGATCATATGTGCTTATAGACTGGTATTTCTTTTAGTAGACTTCGACAGGTGCATCAAGGCCGCATCCCAATCAATATCTTTAATGTCTCCCACATCAGGATCTGCTTATGGAGAATAAAACCATTTGTTGTGGATACCAATAGCATTTTACAAAGAGCTGGAAAAATGGTCAGCCTTAGATAAAAGAGTGCCAGAGGTGGAGCAGAGAATTAGTGATTCGTAGGATGTTACTACAAGAGTAAACACAATGAGTAAAAAAATAGAGCTCCTCAAGAAAAAGACAATGGATTTGGAAAACGGTGACAAGGGGACGATTTAAGGCTTTATGGCATTCTGGAAGGTTCTGAAAGTTCTGACATGATTAAAATTTTGAAACCTAATGTCTCAAAAATAGTGTGCTTGCCTGACAATTCAGGACGTAGGGTCGATTCACAAAGGGAAACTTACACTTTTGTGTAACTTTACTACTTTTCGGTATTCACAAAGGTAAACTGAGACCAAAAGTCTAACTTTACTACTTTTCAGTATTCACAAAGGTAAGGTACTACTAGTAAAGTAACTACAATGTTATCCCTTTGTTCTTATCCTGGCGTGGTAGGCTGACCATAACTAAAAAAAAAATCTTTCAGTTATAAACCTTTCTTTATCAGTAATAAGGAATGAAAAAATCTATATTTTATTCGGAAACATTTTTAAAAAATGGTTTCGATTGAATATAGCACTTATCATTTGACTTTTGATTTGGAACAAGTTTGGAACATTATTTGTATTATTCCTAGTACTACTGTAATTGGTTACTTTGTCCATATTAATACTTCTTATCTCATATTTTAAACATTTGAAACTCCTATAAAATAGAACTCTATCAATTTATTTTCTTTCTTCCCCCTTCTACTTCTTACTTTCTCTTCTTTCTTTTTCCCTCCAGCTTCCCAAGTTAAAGTTCATACATAAATGTTAAACAGCTGACTAAACACTGTTTACATATAAATAACCTGTTCCAGTATAAAATGATGAAGCGTATTATATAGGTTAGATTGGCAGTTGTATTATGCACTATACCGTTTGTTGATCTTCTATTTCTGTATTTTAAATTTCTTCACATATTTTTTAAACAGGCTACTACATTTTTCAATTTACATAAATAAATCTTATAAACTTAAAAAAGAAAAGACAGCCATCACAAAGCTCTGCTTACTCAGTCCCAGATTCTCCCTTGACTATTATTAATTTATATTGAAAGTGAAATCCAAACAATATCAGATGCCAAATTGTAAAAGGATCCCATTGTTCAACAATTGGAATATAAGAATTTAAACTCAGTCATGTTATGTCTATTCCATCCCAGATTATTTTGAGACAATGGATCAAATGTTTTCATCTCCTGTAAATTAAATTGAAAGCTTTACTTCAACTCTTTCACATTTTTTCCTTTCATCAGACAAAAATAACTTTTCGATATTTTCCCTAGGTAGCCTCTTCACTGTTGAAGGCAACAAAGAGGGACCTTATTTGGACAATGAAGGCAGACAATGAGCTGGTTTATCACCTTGAATTAGGTTCCTCTAGACGAACAGGAAAGGGATCAGGAATGCTGGGAGAAGGTACTATGCAAAAAAAAAAAACAGAGCAATGCAGGCCGCAAACAGCTTTCTGGATGTTCCTAGAGGGATTTGACAAAATGGGCTGGAATACATCATCTACAACATGGGTACTCAAAAAATGTACCCGTTAGCCAAAAAGCATGGTCTGTGGCATGACCGAAGGCCATATTGAGGCCTGCAGGGTGAAGGTCAGGGGTGGTGTAAGGTGGGCTTAGGGAAAGTGAAGCATGCACATGGTGTGGACAGGGAGTCGTGGAGTTATTTCGAGAGTCAAGTCACGTCCTTTGTATGCCTTTGTACCCTTAATCACCATAATGTGATAGAGATAGATGAGGCACAGAAGGCTAAAGCCAACTTTGAGCCAGGTGTCTAGCTATTGGCTGAACTTTAGGTTCTCTTGAATCCTTGAGCCCAAAAGCAAGCCTTCATGTGGTTTCTGTCTGCCACCGATGCTCTAACCTCATGCACCAAGGATTAAAGACAAAGCATTAACTTTTGATGTAAAACGTGAAAGGAAAAGAGATACCCATCAAGTGGCTGAATTGCCCAATGTGAAACCAGAAAACCTGGTATCAATCCTAGCTTCCCCACTTGAACAAATTATCTGATCCTTAGCAATTGTTTTATTTCACTTTCTTGCCTTTTTCTTCATTACCACATATGGGAACACCTCGAAATATGATGTAAGGATATGCACTGCACAAAACCTTCTCCTGTGTTGGATTTAATAAAGTATATAGTTGTTCCAACATTATGGGACACCCAGAGGGATGCACGTGACAAATGACTTGTCTTTTCATTCACTAATGACAATGTTGTCAAGGCGGGAGGGAGGCATGAATGTTTTGGAGTTCTTGTTTGAAAACGATAGTCAAGAATCTCACCTGGATTTTCCACGGGAATGAGCGGAGGTCACGATTTAAGGTCCCAACTTCCCAATCGAACGAGAAGGCCCAATGAAGTGAAAGCCAATCCTGACCGACGGGGAAGAGGGGAAAGGAAGAGAAGCTTATGATGTCCATGGAGGACTGTGCTGGAGGAGATGCTTCTATCAGAACCCTCCTACGTGTCTCTCCTTATAAAGAAAGGTAAACGACATATAATCAGATCAATACATATAAGTATACTCACTAGCTTCTTCCTAAGTGCATGTGGCAAAATGTTACTATAGGTACCTGTAAATTCCCCTCTCCCATCTAATGTGGTGTACGGAGGTTAAATGGCACTGCCACCTTATCTATGGGTGAAAGAAAGAATAATTGATGGATTGGGAATAGCCACTGAGAATAGTGGTGACTAACATATGCATATATATAACTGAGGCCTACCTTATACTATCTCTATGCTTCTTTTACATTAGGTTCATTACAGGATTGCACTGTAGAACAGAATTGAACAAAAAAAATACATACAAATAGAGTGCATTTCCTATGTCATGCAGTCCAAGTAACAAGCCATATAAAATTAGGCAAACACTGAGTTCTGTGATAAAAGGCTAAATGCCCAGTTCTTAGACTTAAACATTGCTGTCATATGTGTCCCCACAGATAAAAGAACATTCTAATGATTGCTTTGAAACAGAGGAGAGCTGCAGAAGTTGCACAAAAGTCATATAGGTAAATTAGGTCTCCTTCTAAAATATCCATATATATGTATAAGCGTGCACAGCGCGTTGCCCAACAAGGTTCATGTTCAGTTTCTTGTTCAGTTTTGTTGTTTTCTTCTTTGGACCACGAACGAGACAGCCAAAGCCTCCAGGAGACACCCGCCCTGACGGAAAATGCTCACTGGAGATAAGGAGGCTGCGAGGACACCTGAAAATCAGGTAAGAGTGCAGACCGAAAAGACTAGAACAGCAAGCAACTTCCTGTGGTGCAGCACGCTGCTTTATAGGCTGCACGCTGCACCCCCACAGCACACAAGAATCCACGTGCAAGCACAATATGTATCACTTTTAATAATTACCTCTCAATGTAGTGATATAATCTGATGTACTGAGGTGAAACAGTTTTACATGTTAATGAAATACACTTTTTGGAATTTTGACACTTGTTGCACAATGTTCCTAAAAATTAACCTGTTCCTAAATTAAGTGGTGCAGGACACTTAATTTGCTTCTTTCCCATTACTTGAGTTAATGTGTAACTAAATGCTTGCCCATTTAACTGCTTTCTGAATTTTAGTGCTCTGTCAAGTAAATAGTAGCCCAGTTCTGCTGTTCACCTAGGGGCCACATGGAAAGGCCAGGAGGGCCACAAGCAGTCCCTGGGTCATACTTTAGGGATCCCTGGTCCACAACAATGGTCACCGAACAAGAGTTCTGAGTAATAAAGCAGAAGAGGTTCCTGCAGCAGGTGCTGGAGCAGAGTTTTCTGTTGAAAATTGATTGGGTTTTAAGCTCCAGTTTTGTTTATATGTCGAGACTTAAAATACTAATTTGTAATCATTAATTATTTTGTTTCTGTTTGAAAATATTTACTAACCAACATGGTTAACCTGAGAAACTACACGTGGGAATGCATATATGTTGCTTAATAAAATGTGCAGGTTTAACTAAATGAATGTTGCTAAGTGCTGTTTGTTTAAAGCACAAAACGCTTTTGAAATAACGTGTATTAATGCTTTACTGTGTTGCAAAAGGCTAGATAATTACATACACATAAGGGTATTAGTGGGGTTAACACTGTTTAATCACTATGCTGTGGTAACGTTGTTTTTGTCTCTTTTAATTAAGATGGTCCGTTTTGGCCTGTGACAAAATGGCTGCCTTTTACAGCCTGCACTCGAGTGATCGAATTTTGATGAGAGGGCCTTGCAGAACATGGTTGACAGTCACCTGACCATGGCTTCTGGTGGAGTTTTGAAAGTTTCCGTGATGACAGTGACTCCAGGCAGGCGTCCAAATAACCTTGGAGGACAAGAGGGCCACAATGAACTTTGTGATTACAGTGGTGGTTCCGAGGAAATGTGTGCGCGAAAGTAACATTTGCAAAACTCGAGTTTCCTTCTTCCGTCTTTTTATTTTTGTGATTTTTCTGAGCGGAGATTTTCCAAATGTAGCGATGCTACATCCTTTCTTGCTCGCTCTGCTCAGTGGATTAACGGATATTCAGAACATTTTATGTTGCGTTATTTTTGTAAGATTTGCTATAAGTATTGTTAGCCTAGAGAGGGTCTAAGGCCACTTCTTCCCAAACCTGCGTTGGTGAGGATCGATGCTGTGAGGACGGCGACTCGGGAGACTTCTACTGAGAGACCTGTCCAGACCCATTTATGACATTTAGCTAGAATAGGTAACTATGAGAATAATGATTTTGCTAATGTTTGATTTCCATTTGAACTAATTTTAGATAAAGCACTATTATTTTAAATACAGTGTTGGTGGTTATTTCGTGTCGTTTAATGAGTACTCTATTTTGATTATTGTTGTTTAGATCATGACTCAGGACAGTATCAAACTGGTCGCATTGGCCTCACTGTAGATACAGGGTGTTTAGGAGTTTCTCTCATGTTCAGTGCTGTTAGAGTAATCGAGCGTATGCTAGTGAAATGGGCCCAAGCGTATGATGAGTGTATGTGCGTGTTATCTGTGAAATTACTCTATCCGTGGAAGTAGGGAGAATTTGTATGCCCTGATCTGCACCAATTTCCTGGTAGCAGAGGATGGTTTTGATTATTGTCTTGATCTGATTAGATTGCTTGTACATTGGCTTTTTGATTCATTGATTATTGATTGATGTTGGTATATGTACTAATACTATATGTTGGAGTCGTCGTATTGAGTTATATGTAGTGCTTCTGGAACTTGGGAGCTGGTAGCAGTTCCGTAGTAGGGCAGAGGAAAGTATATACTGCTCTCGGGAAAGACGGGATTGTTGGTCCTGTACGTATGCAGGAGAAACGTGTGACAATTGAAGTTGCGCGTCACATTGTCTGGGTTCGGAATCAGTGACATCGTCGTGTGTTACTATTAGGGACATATTTTCAGTATAAAAGGAGTGTGTATGGTAGTGAAGGTTATCTGTGAAACTCTGGTCTTAAGTCCTAGGGATCCGTAAGGTTCGCCGTTAAAGCTTATCGCGGGAGAAGTAATAGGTATTCTCTGAGCTTGTCTGAAGGACTGGGCAGAGGTAAACACTGCTTGGTTAACGTATGTTATAATTCTGTAGTAGGGCAGACTGTTTGCTGTTCTCGGAAAAAGCAGGATTCTGTGTGTATGGACTATATTTTCTTGAATGAATGTGCGTGAATGTATGAGCATTTAGTTGATTGTAAAACTCTTTGGAGCAGTCCTAGAGGAAACAGTTAATGGATGCATGTTAGAAGGGCAGAGTAGAGGGATATGCTACTGTGTCAACGAGAGTATTAATTCCGTAGTGGAGCAGAAGTGAGTGCTGTTTCAGGGAAAGACGGGATTCTTGTGAAATAGATTTTCTTTACTATTCTGTGGTTAGCGAAGCAGACAATGGAGATGTTTATATGTTGTAACTAATAGATTTTGTAAAATTTGACACGAAGTCTACTGAGGAGATTTTGTAAAGGAGGGGTAGACGAGTGACAGGAGACAGAGCAGAAGCTGCAGTCAGCGGCTGCTGACGTCATAGAGACCGCGCTCTGATTGGGTAGTGGATCAGAACAGGGTTCGCGCTGGGATTGGTGCGTTGGTGTGAGCCGCGCAGGGATTGGAAGGAGTACAGGGTGACGTAGGCGCTCCAGGATTGGTGCGTTGGTGTGAGTCGCACTGTTATTGGACAAAAGATTGTATCGTACAGTTGTATTACGGAAGGGATTAGAAAGTTTTGGTAAACGCTAAAATGTATTACCAAGAAGAGAAAAAGAAGAAATCCTTGTTCGGAAAAATTAAAAGATGGTTTGACAAGGATAGAGACATTAAAACAAGAGAAGGTGAATTGTTACCTCCAGCGAAAACGCATGCATCCTTCATGGTTGCAAAATATGGGTATCATACCTGTATATGGTTGGACAATTGGGTTAGGTACACTAGAGAGGATGGTGTTTTGGCTTTCCCGGAACATGGTTCATTTAATATGGCCGTGTTGAGAAATTTACGGGAAAAAATGTTGTGTCTTGACCCAAGACCAAGGCTGACACAGTTTGAGGCATTGGTGGAATGGGAGGATGAAGTACATGAGCGAGAAAAACAGAGGTCTGGAGGCAACTATAGGTACATGTTCGGGAGGAAATATGATCGTGAAACTCATCATGATCGAATGAGGAGATGGCGAGATGCTAGTATGTCAGAGGGATTATATCCTATGAGAACAGTTGACGAGAAGGAAGAAAGGAAGGGTACGGAAAGGGTTCCTGAGGCAGAAGTAAAAAGATATAGAGTTAATGATTATGAGGATGAGGTCTTGGATGACATGATTTACAAGAGACCACCTCCATATAGACCAGAACCTGAAGAGAGCACACCAGTTGTTTCTCCGATAAGAGATACATTGCGTATCATTGAGACAGAAGTTGTGACACCTGATTTAAGAAGTGGTAGTTCTTTCAGGGAAAAAGAAAAAGGATGTGGTGATGAGAATACGAGAGAATTAGCCAGAACTACATCAGAACTGACTGAAAAGATTAGAGAACTGACGAAGAATCTAGAAGCTGTTACGGTGCCTGTAACCATAGGTCCGGTTATGCCTATTTTTGATAAGCAGAGGACGGGTGAAAATGGTTTGGTGGTTCCACATGTTGGGAATAAGATAACAAGTTTGGCTGGTCCCTCAGGAGAGTCAGGAAAAAGGACAGAAAGTAGTGATGTGAGACAATCCAGACATGACACATGTAGTGGAGGATTAGAGGTACAGTCTAATTCGAGATTGGATACTAGTGATACTAGTTGTTCAGGGATGCCAATTTTAGAACCACAGAGGATGCCAGAAAAAGTGGTTCCAGTGAGAAAAACTACTGAAATAACAGCTGAAGATTTGAATGATTGGATGAGAGTCCTTCAGAAGAGGGATAAAGATTCACAGGCAATTGATGTGGCCAGGTTACGCATAGAATTAGAGGAGCTTGTTGTAGGGACAATTCCTACGGACATTCTAAAAAACCATCATGATGGAGAATATTATTCATGTGCAAAAACATCACCTGGAGAGCTAAAAATACACATGACAGGTTAAGAGCAATAGCGAATGAACAAGGAGTTGACATTGATAAGGTGAAAGCATTGCAGAGGTCTTACAGGATGGATTTCACGGACAAAGATATTGAAAATTTGAATGGTGCTGGTAGAACAGGACAGATTAAGGAAATGATTGCATTGTTGCGAAAATGGGGTGATGTAGAAAAATGGAAGGATAGGTGGTATAAGAAAAGGGAAGAATCAGTGGACAGGACTTATTCAGCATTTCCTGTGAGAGAAAAAGAGAAAACAGTGGATGCTTATCCTATGAGAGAAATACCTGGAGGAGGATATGTACATGTTCCATGGACCAGACAGGATATTTTATCATTTACGAATGATTTCCCTCGACTGAGAGAAAAGCCTGTCGAGTGGTATAGGCAGGTAGACAGGTTTGTGAAATTGTCAAAAGTGCTGTGGATTGACCTGAATAGTCTGTTTGATATAATTGTTCCAGCAGACGTGTGGGCTGAGTGCAAAATAGTTGTAAGTTGGCCTACTGAGGAATATCCAAGAGATCAGAGAACAGGAGCACCAGATCCAGAGGTAATGAGGAAGTATGATCAGGTGATTGTATACCTGAAAAGTAAAGTTCCTCCAAAAGAGACAGACTGGGTTAAGATAGATCGAACACATCAGGAAGTAAAAGAATCAGTTCATGCTTTTTATGAGAGGCTGATACTGGCTTTTAAACAATTCAGTGGGGATGAGCACCTGGGTGACAAGGATTTGAGTCATTTTGTATACAGATTTGTATATGGCCTGAGACCTGAGAATAGTGAGAGAATTCGTGAGCATACAGTGGACTGGCAGAGTAAGAAAATAGATGAGATTTTGAGACATGCAAAGTACTTCAGTGATGAAATTGAAGCAAAACAAAGAAAGCTGAAAGAAAAGGCAATGTGGGCACAAGTGAAGGTTGCGGAAAGACAAGAAGCACAGTTGGTGGAACAGGCAAATAATTCAGGGAATAGGCCCAGATATGCAGGGAAAGGAAAGGGGAATCTTGAGGAAGCAAAGAAAAAGTTCCCTTGTCACAACTGTGGCCAATTGGGACATTGGAGATCCGAGTGTACCAATCCACCATTAGCGAATAACGAGAGTAAACCCTTAAATCAACAGGTGCAGAACGAGGGGAATAATCAACAGCAGCAACAACAGAAGGTTGTGAGACAGCAGAGCCAAGAGCCAAAACCGCCCTTGCCGCAAAATAGAGGGTCACAAAAGTACAATCAGGATTCAGGATTCTACAATGATGAGCAGGTAAACAAACCAAGGCGTTCTAACCAGGTACAACAGTATTTGTTAAAGAATGAAGGGAGTGAGTCTGAAGGTGATTATTGACGGTGCCGAAGAGAGGAGGAAGAGTGCATACTTGGTGCAACTCTAGAAATAGACCAGGCAGGACCATTTGTAGATGGGAAAATAAATGAAGAAAGTGTTACTTTTTTAGTAGACACAGGTGCGACAAGATCAACTGTCAGGTCAGCAGATATTAGAAATCTTCCTCTCTCGGATGAAGCAATCCAAGTAGTGGGTGTAGCCAATACACAAATCAAGACACGTCTTACTGAACCAGTAAGGGTGAGAATAGGGAAATTTTCAGACATGCACAGATTTGTGGTCTGTGACACTAGTCCAGTGAACTTGTTAGGCAGGGACCTGCTATGCAAGATGAATTGTACAATTGTTTGTACACCGGATGGAATAGCTTTTGAAACACCAGATGAGGATGTTTTGTACCGAATGACTCTAGACAATAGAGAGAGTGAGATGGTTGGTGCATATGCTGTGTTTAATCCGGAGGATTTGCCTCAAGAGCTGAGAGACACAGTGAAAAGAACAGTTTGGGATTTTACTGGAGAAGATGTGGGATTGATGAATAATGTAGATCCTGTGAACATTTCAGTGAAAGAGGGTATTACTTATCCTAATATCCCTCAGTACAAAATGACACCAGAAATAATTGAGGGAATAACTCCTATTATTGAGAAAATGATTCAGCAAGGAGTCTTGAGAGAACTACTGAGTAGCCCGTGTAACTCACCGATCATGGGGTTAAAGAAGCCGAATGGGAAGTTCAGGATTGTACAAGATTTGAGAAAGATTAATAAAATTGTGGTGGCATGTTGTCCTATTGTGCCAAATCCGTCAGTGATTTTGTATCAGATTCCACATGATGCTGAGTGGTACACAGTGATTGATTTGTGTCATGCTTTTTTTTCAATTCCATTGCATCATGACAGCCAGCCGATTTTTGCATTTAGATTTGGCCAGCGTATTTTGGCATGGTGTCGAATCCCACAGGGGTATACAGAGAGTCCTTCGATATTCAATCAGCTGTTGAAAAAATCATTGGAGAGTTTGATCATGCCTGAGAACTCAGTACTAGTGCAGTATATTGATGACCTACTTGTGGCATCAAAAACACGTGAAGCTTGTGAAGTAGATACTATAGCTTTACTGAATCATCTGGCAGATGGAGGGTTAAAAGTATCTCCAGCCAAATTGCAATTTTGCAAGAAAGAGGTGCATTATCTTGGACACAATATTGAAAAGGGTCTGAGAAAGGTGACTGATGACAGGATCAATATTATCAGGGGAATGAAGGCCCCAAGGACCCAGAGGGAAGTGAGGATGTTTCTGTGGGTTATTGTCGTCAGTGGATTAGTAACTTCTCTCTGATAGCAAGACCACTGATTAAGCTGACAAAGAGTGAGGTAAAAGACCCATTGGAACTAGATGGAGAACAAATGGCAGCATTTGAGGAGTTGAAGAGCAGAATGTGTGAAGCCCCTGCTTTGGGTATGCCAGATTATGAAAAAGAGTTTGAGTTGTACTGCAGTGAGAGAAATGGATGTGCACTTTCAGTGTTAATCCAGAAGCATGGACAACTGAGGAGGCCTATTGCGTACTTCTCATCGACACTTGACCCTGTAGCTGTGGGTTTGCCAGGTTGTCTGAAATCAGTAGCTGCTACATGCAGAAGCTTGGAACAGAGTGAGGGTATAATAATGGGATATCCTGTAAGGGTATTCGTACCTCATAATGTGGCAATTCTTTTGACAAGAAGCAGAACTCAGTACATGTCACATAGTCGGCTGACTAAATATGAGAAAGTCATTCTGGGAGCATCAAATGTGACTCTTGAGAGATGTGTGAATGTGAATCCAGCAACATTATTGCCAGATACTGAAAGTGTGGGTATAAAAACAGAAGATGATCATAATTGTTTAGATGTGCTTGATTTCTGTACGAAACCGAGACCAGACATAAGAGATCTTCCATTGCCCGAGAGTGACCATGTGCTGTTTGTGGATGGATCATGTCTGAGGAATGATGAGGGTGTGCTGAGTGCAGCATATGCAGTGTGCAAGGTTTCAGAAGTTATGGAAGCATCACCATTGAAAGGAGTGAAATCTGCACAAGTTGCTGAATTGGTGGCATTGACGAAAGCTTGCAAAATTGGGAAAGATCTGAGAGTGACTGTGATGACTGATAGTCAGTATGGATTTGGAGTTGTGCATGATTTTGGCCAGCTTTGGCTACAGAGAGGTTTCTTGACGTCGAGTGGGACTCCAATAAAGAATGCTGAAGTGATTGGGAAATTACTTGAGGCGATACAGCTGCCTAAAGAATTAGCAGTTGTAAAATGTGCTGCTCATGGACAAGGAGATGATTTTGTTACCCTTGGGAATCGTTTCGCAAACGACATTGCACAGTATTGTGCTAAAAATAATCACTCGATTAACAGGGAACGAGAAGGGGAAATGTCTTTTTGTTCTGTGATGTTTACTAATGTCCTAGAAACGTGGGATGAAGTGAAACAGTTGCAGGATGAGGCAGGAAAGGAAGAAAAGAAAGACTGGATCAAGGCAGGTTGTGCCCCAAGAGAAACAGATCATGTTTGGGTTTATAGAGATGGTAGACCAGTCATGCCTAACTCTATGCTGTCGACAATGGCAAGGATGTATCATGGCCAGGGACATTTGGGAAGGGATGCGATGATCAGGTCTTTTAAACAGACTTGGTACAATGCAAAGTTCAGGATGATTGCAGAAAGCACCTGCCAAAGATGTTTGATTTGCCAGCAATTTAACACTGGGAAAAAGACAGTGGTGAGTCTGGGAACGATAGGCAGAGAAGGTGGTCCTTTTACGAGAATGCAGATTGATTTCATTGAAATGCCCCAAGTGAACAGATTGAGGTATGTTCTAGTGGTAGTCTGCTTGTTCTCGAGATGGGTGGAGGCCTATCCGACTAGGAGAAATGATGGAATAACAGTGGCAAAGTTACTGTTAAGAGAGTTGATTCCTAGGTACGGGTTTCCAGTAACGATTGAGTCTGATAGAGGTGGACACTTCTATAATGAGCTCATGAGTTTAATTTGTGAAGCATTGAGCATACAGCAGAAGCTACATTGTGCATACAGACCAGAGGCTTCTGGCGTGGTGGAGCAGATGAATGGCACAATCAAAAACCGGATTGGTAAAATGTGTTTAGCCACTGGAATGAAATGGCCTGATGTCTTGCCTCTAGTGCTAATGACTATTAGATCTACTCCAGATAGAACTACTGGTTTGAGTCCACATGAGATTTTGATGGGACGCGCAATGCGACATGCATTTGTGCCTGTCAATAAGTTGATGACAATAACTGATGACATGATTTTGGATTACTGTAAAGGCCTGGCTGACGCAGTTCATTCTGTGTTTCACCAGGTTGGAGAAGACGCTACGACACTTGAGAAGAAGCAAGCTCATGATCTGAGTCCAGGGGACTGGGTGAGGATTAAAGTGCACAGAAGAAGGAATTGCTTGGTGCCAAGGTTGGGAAGGCCAAGACAAGTTATTCTGACTACGACAACTGCAGTAAAGTGTGCTGGTGTGAAAAACTGGGTGCATGCAAGTCATACTCTGAGAGTTCCTAATCCAAAGGATGGGACTGGTAAGGAGTATTTTGAAGAGTCAGATTCCAGCGATGATGAAGAAACTGAGTCAGTGAGAAGAAATCAGAATTCTGGAAGAGAGTTAGAGGAGGCTTCAAGAGAACCATTGAGAGTCTCAGGAGAGAGATCAGATTCTGTGAGAGTGTCTGAAGTTCCAACGAGCAGTAGAGAAAACAGAAGAGAAAGGAACAACTCCACAGTGATTACGTCTGAATCAGAAGAAGAAATTGAGAATCCACTTGAGATTACACCTGAAGAAGCAGGGTCAGTAGAAGTTAGAGAGGGACAGTTTGCGGAAGACCCCCGAGGAGGTGTAGGGAACATTCCTGATAAGTTAGGTGAAGGGACAAGTAGACAGCAAGAAGATTGCGTGTCGGAGACCCGAGGAGGGAAAGAGTTAGGGAAATCTCAATCAGTGGTGGGAAAAACTGTGGAGCCAAAGAAAACTGCTGAAGAACAAGAGGCATTTGAAACAGAATCGGATGAAAGTGAGAATGAGAAATCAGAGGGTCGAGTTCTGAGAAAGAGGACTTGGATTGGAGAAAGGAATAATAAAGAAGTAAGACCGAAAAAGGTTGTGAGAGGAGATCTTTGGCCTAACAACAGGATAAAAAGGCTGAGATACAGACTGGTACGAGCAAATACATCAAAAGCAGAACAAGTGAACGAGGTGATGAGTCAGAATCAGGCGAAGGCTGTAAACCAAAAGATTACAAAAGAACCAGAGGGAATCAAAAGAATCAGAAAACCTAACCAGAAGTATAGGTCGCCGGAATGGACGTACGTGGCACTGTCTGAAGGTGAAGAGGCAGATAGTCAAGGAAATCCAGAGGAGACCGTACAGGAAGTGGTTGAGGAAGATACAGGTGAAATCCTGAAAGTTATCTTGACTGACATTGAAGAAAAGTCAGATACTGAGGATATTGTTGATGATCTGATACAATTCGATGTCGAAGAAGTTGAAGTGAAGAGTGATGAATATCCAAATTGAGTGAACTAAAGGAGTCACTTGGAGAAAAGTGAAGAAAAGAAAGTCTGAAATTAAGCTGTTTTGAAGTAATCCAAAGTTTTAGAAGTGCCAGTAGTGAAATAAAGAGGCTAAGTCAAAAGACACGGTCAAAGTAGTAAAATGGCTAACATAGAGAATAATTAAAGTAGATGTGCCTTCTTAAAAAGATGGTGTAGAATGTGCTGCTGCTGTACTCGATTATTAATGCTGTTATGGGGTGTTTTAGCTTTATTAGTTACCTTTAGGGTTACATTAGACGCTTTAGGAATACACACTGAGAATGTGACTAATGCAGAGAAGAGTTCGCATAAAGTAGTTCCAACTAGAATTAGCAACACTTACATACATAAAGATAGGTCAATTAATGATTTTTCTAGCAATGTTTTTTCAAAGTTGTTGTATGAATATGTGAAGACGATGGAAGTTAGGGATTGCTACGTATGTATGCAATTACCTGCATCCGTCTCAGAGGGTGTTACTAATCACCATTTACCAGCTACGTATGGAATTTCATGTAGTGTATTGAGTAGTGTTTTTTATTTGCTAGGGAAAATAGATTATGAGATGTCTAACAAAGATAACATTTTTGGGCAATTGCCAATGAATAAAAAGCTGAATCCAGCTAAAGAAGCTAACATTTTTGGTGAAATTTTTATTGAGAAAGAAGAATTACCATTAGATTACATTTTTAAGAACAATTTAACTTGCAGCTTGAAAGAAGAGGAGAAGGCTTTCCTAAACATGGTGGAGGAAAGGAGAATGAGCATGCATGAGAAGGCAGGGAAATATAAAATGAGTGAGACAATTTGGGACATTGAGATGGGAAAAGAGTTGAAGAATGGGGCTAGTCCAACTTTAGCTCTAGATGCACCACAGAAGGGCAAGCTATGCATTACAAGAAAGAGATCCC
Source organism: Triturus cristatus (assembly GCF_964204655.1). Taxonomy (NCBI): domain Eukaryota; kingdom Metazoa; phylum Chordata; class Amphibia; order Caudata; family Salamandridae; genus Triturus; species Triturus cristatus. The sequence continues at coordinate 1,582,159,028 of NC_140590.1, forward strand.
AATATGATACATATTTTGTTGGGACTAGTGAGTGTCATGATACATACTTCATTGCGACAGGATGGGGTTTCAAGGGAGGAGAGGATCCAGTTTTCCCAGGAGTGTATTATGTTTGTGGGAACAAGGCTTATTACAGGTTGCCTGACCATTGGTATGGCACGTGTTATGTGGGCCTGGTCTTTCCAAAGATCTTTCATATAGATAGAATAGAAGATGTAGAACATATTAATTTACTAACACGTTTTAAGAGAGACACTTGGTCAGAAATTGTAGGTGATATTTTTGGAGCTTTGATTCCAGCAGTGGGAATTTCTTTAAATGCACATGGGATTCGGAAACTGTCAACAGTGGTGGATCGCTTATCGACAAGTACTGCTGGAGGGTTTCTTTTGGTGAATACGGAGATGATTGCCGTACGTGCTATGTCTATGCAAAATCGACTTGCCCTTGATATTTTATTGGCCAAGGAGGGTGGAGTCTGTGGAATGCTGAAAGTTCAACACTGTTGCACTTACATTCCTGATGAAAGCAAAGACCTGAAGGTCTATATTAAAAATATTACTGATTTGCATGAAGAATTAAAACCACTGGAAGCTGAAAGTATCTGGACTAAATTAGCTAATAAAGTGATAGCTGTTAAGCGTTTCATTGCTGAAATAGGTAGTACTATTATAGGTAAGATATTGTTTCCTTTGACTTGTGTGATTGTTGCTTTATTGATACTAGGATTGGTGTATTTGTGTTGTAAAAACAGGGGAGGGAAAAAGAAATTAATCAAAAGAAATATTGAAAAGAGAAATAAAAGGTCAAAAAGAGAACCACAAGAAATAGAATTAGAAGAATCGAGGGAGAGTGTGTACTTGGAAACAAAGAGGGATGATGAAAGGGAGTCTGGTGTGTAGTGTTGTGAAAAGAGAAAAATACATTTTCAATTTCTCCTAAAATGGGACTAAATTTTTTTTTGGGTTGTTTATTTGGTGATAATATCACCAAAGGGGGGATTGCTGGAGCAGAGTTTTCTGTTGAAAATTGATTGGGTTTTAAGCTCCAGTTTTGTTTATATGTCGAGACTTAAAATACTAATTTGTAATCATTAATTATTTTGTTTCTGTGTGAAAATATTTACTGACCAACATGGTTAATCTGAGAAACTACACGTGGGAATGCATATATGTTGCTTAATAAAATGTGCAGGTTTAACTAAATGAATGTTGCTAAGTGCTGTTTGTTTAAAGCACAAAACGCTTTTGAAATAACGTGTATTAATGCTTTACTGTGTTGCAAAAGGCTAGATAATTACATACACATAAGGGTATTAGTGGGGTTAACACTGTTTAATCACTATGCTGTGGTAACGTTGTTTTTGTCTCTTTTAATTAAGATGGTCCGTTTTGGCCTGTGACAAAATGGCTGCCTTTTACAGCCTGCACTCGAGTGATCGAATTTTGATGAGAGGGCCTTGCTGAACATGGTTGACAGTCACCTGACCATGGCTTCTGCTGGAGTTTTGAAAGATTCCGTGATGACAGTGACTCCAGGCAAGCGTCCAAATAACCTTGGAGGACAAGAGGGCCACAATGAACTTTGTGATTACAGTGGTGGTTCCGAGGAAATGTGTGCGAGAAAGTAACATTTGCAAAACTCGAGTTTCCTTCTTCCGTCTTTTTATTTTTGTGATTTTTCTGAGCGGAGATTTTCCAAATGTAGCGATGCTACATCCTTTCCTGCTCGCTCTGCTCAGTGGATTAACGGATATTCAGAACATTTTATGTTGCGTTATTTTTGTAAGATTTGCTATAAGTATTGTTAGCCTAGAGAGGGTCTAAGGCCACTTCTTCCCAAACCTGCGTTGGTGAGGATCGATGCTGTGAGGACGGCGACTCGGGAGACTTCTACTGAGAGACCTGTCCAGACCCATTTATGACATTTAGCTAGAATAGGTAACTATGAGAATAATGATTTTGCTAATGTTTGATTTCCATTTGAACTAATTTTAGATAAAGCACTATTATTTTAAATACAGTGTTGGTGGTTATTTCGTGTCGTTTAATGAGTACTCTATTTTGATTATTGTTGTTTAGATCATGACTCAGGACAGTATCAAACTGGTCGCATTGGCCTCACTGTAGATACAGGGTGTTTAGGAGTATCTCTCATGTTCAGTGCTGTTAGAGTAATCGAGCGTATGCTAGTGAAATGGGCCCAAGCGTATGATGAGTGTATGTGCGTGTATCTGTGAAATCACTCTATCCGTGGAAGTAGGGAGAATTTGTATGCCCTGATCTGCACCACAGGCGCCTGCATCCATCAACACTACACAGTAAGGAGGCTGCAAGGAAGAGGAATCTGAAACAGAGTGTAGGGCAGGTGCTAGAAATTCGAGCATTAGAAGCGTTGTACCTTAAGATTTATACTTTTTATGGAGGGATGTCAAGGTTAGGAATATCTGCAGACAGTGAGGGCACCATAGATTGGGAAGAGGGTAGAAAGTGTGCTGGACTTGAAATTAGAAAATGCTTGTCAGTAACAAGTAGCCCACATACTTAGGGCCTGATTACGAACAGGGTCGTAAAGCCTCCGAGCCTCATCTCTGTTTCAGTTTCGACCGCCGCATTACAATGCAGGCGGTCAAAACTGAAACTGGCCAGTCATTCCGTCTGGATTCCAATGTGCTCAAGGAGCCTGTCAGCCAGTCGGAGACCGGCACGTAATCCCAATGGATTGAGTTTCTGCGGTTGGGATTACAATGTCGGTTTCCAACAGGCTTTCCATGTCGGGCTTTCCGACATGAAAAGTCTGTCGGAAAGCGACTTTGGAGGCCCCTAGCAGGGCTTCCTTAACCCTGCGGCCTCTAGTTGGGGGCCAGCTGCCCCCCTGTGAATCTCTGCACCGTGAGGCAGGCATTGGGAGGTGAGGTGCCTGCCACACGGTGCAAGGATTCACACAACCTCCCATTTCTGTATGGGAGATTGTACTACGGTGGTTTACGGACGCAGCACTAGCTCCCATAGGGAAATGGGAGTTTGTGTTCACACCATGTGCGGTCGCATTGTAATTAGGTATGTGGAACTGCCGAACCATGGTAGAGCAGTTCCCATACCAATAAAGTGTGCCCGCCCGACATTGTAATAAGGCCCTAAGTTTCAGTTTGCTCCCCACTTCCTGATTATGGTTAGCACTTCTGGAGTATAGGTGTTAGCTATAGGTGTTAGCACAAGTATTTAAGACACTTTCTGCAGAGAACAGGTGCTTGGCAAGTGTTCTGTTGTTGCTGAGATTCTTCCGCTTTCACTTAAATTCACATCTGTATTTTTTCCCTCACCTTTGTTTCTTTCCGTTCTTCTCAGTTTCCTTTGATTAAGACCTTTAGTTCCCTGGTTCTCATCTTCCTTGCACTTTGTAATGCCTCTAACTCTACTTCCTTCTCAGTGGTTACCTTTGTTTGCTCTGGTGTCCCGGGCTCTTTGAATGTTACCTGGTCTGTCAAACGCTCCTCATTGCACCATCCACCAGAGAAATAGTTAGCCTTTCTTCCATTAATCACTGCTTTATTCAACCTGCTTTCCCATTGTTACCCCTTCGTAACTGTTGCTCTCTTCTTCCCGTTAGTTGTTTTCCCCATTTCTCTTGTCACTCAAGGTATCTCGAGAAAGGGGGTTTGCTTGCAATACCGAGACAATTCTATCCCGTTTTCTCCTACCCATATTCCAGCTTCCCTTTCCTTGATGTCCCCTGATCTCTCTGATTGGCGTTGTTGTATTCCGTGTCGCCCTGACGAGAATTTGAGGGATGCCAGAGCAGTGCTTAATTTGAGGCGGTGGTTTCCGGTGCTCGACACAGTACATGCATGACCGTGCACTTTTGAGGAGGTACATCATGTTTCCCCCTCCTGCACCCCCATGCGGAGATTCGGCCAGTGGCCCTGTTGAGGGCCCCTTTGCATGCCTTTTCACCAAGCATTTCATGGCGGGGTTACCGCCATGAAATGCTTGGAGGAAAGGCAGGTCATAATCTGCACGTCGGGATCGGCATAGCCGCGGCAGACCGCTGCCTTCCCCCACTGGCGTAACAAAACTTGAAGGGGCCTCCCTGCAAGGTACGTGCAGGGCCCCCCTCCGGGCTCAATCAGGAGCTCTCCGGCCAGAGTGCTCTGCTGAGGGGGCCCCCTGGAGCTTCATTGAAATGCCCCAAGTGAACAGATTGAGGTATGTTCTAGTGGTAGTCTGCTTGTTCTCGAGATGGGTGGAGGCCTATCCGACTAGGAGAAATGATGGAATAACAGTGGCAAAGTTACTGTTAAGAGAGTTGATTCCTAGGTACGGGTTTCCAGTAACGATTGAGTCTGATAGAGGTGGACACTTCTATAATGAGCTCATGAGTTTAATTTGTGAAGCATTGAGCATACAGCAGAAGCTACATTGTGCATACAGACCAGAGGCTTCTGGCGTGGTGGAGCAGATGAATGGCACAATCAAAAACCGGATTGGTAAAATGTGTTTAGCCACTGGAATGAAATGGCCTGATGTCTTGCCTCTAGTGCTAATGACTATTAGATCTACTCCAGATAGAACTACTGGTTTGAGTCCACATGAGATTTTGATGGGACGCGCAATGCGACATGCATTTGTGCCTGTCAATAAGTTGATGACAATAACTGATGACATGATTTTGGATTACTGTAAAGGCCTGGCTGACGCAGTTCATTCTGTGTTTCACCAGGTTGGAGAAGACGCTACGACACTTGAGAAGAAGCAAGCTCATGATCTGAGTCCAGGGGACTGGGTGAGGATTAAAGTGCACAGAAGAAGGAATTGCTTGGTGCCAAGGTTGGGAAGGCCAAGACAAGTTATTCTGACTACGACAACTGCAGTAAAGTGTGCTGGTGTGAAAAACTGGGTGCATGCAAGTCATACTCTGAGAGTTCCTAATCCAAAGGATGGGACTGGTAAGGAGTATTTTGAAGAGTCAGATTCCAGCGATGATGAAGAAACTGAGTCAGTGAGAAGAAATCAGAATTCTGGAAGAGAGTTAGAGGAGGCTTCAAGAGAACCATTGAGAGTCTCAGGAGAGAGATCAGATTCTGTGAGAGTGTCTGAAGTTCCAACGAGCAGTAGAGAAAACAGAAGAGAAAGGAACAACTCCACAGTGATTACGTCTGAATCAGAAGAAGAAATTGAGAATCCACTTGAGATTACACCTGAAGAAGCAGGGTCAGTAGAAGTTAGAGAGGGACAGTTTGCGGAAGACCCCCGAGGAGGTGTAGGGAACATTCCTGATAAGTTAGGTGAAGGGACAAGTAGACAGCAAGAAGATTGCGTGTCGGAGACCCGAGGAGGGAAAGAGTTAGGGAAATCTCAATCAGTGGTGGGAAAAACTGTGGAGCCAAAGAAAACTGCTGAAGAACAAGAGGCATTTGAAACAGAATCGGATGAAAGTGAGAATGAGAAATCAGAGGGTCGAGTTCTGAGAAAGAGGACTTGGATTGGAGAAAGGAATAATAAAGAAGTAAGACCGAAAAAGGTTGTGAGAGGAGATCTTTGGCCTAACAACAGGATAAAAAGGCTGAGATACAGACTGGTACGAGCAAATACATCAAAAGCAGAACAAGTGAACGAGGTGATGAGTCAGAATCAGGCGAAGGCTGTAAACCAAAAGATTACAAAAGAACCAGAGGGAATCAAAAGAATCAGAAAACCTAACCAGAAGTATAGGTCGCCGGAATGGACGTACGTGGCACTGTCTGAAGGTGAAGAGGCAGATAGTCAAGGAAATCCAGAGGAGACCGTACAGGAAGTGGTTGAGGAAGATACAGGTGAAATCCTGAAAGTTATCTTGACTGACATTGAAGAAAAGTCAGATACTGAGGATATTGTTGATGATCTGATACAATTCGATGTCGAAGAAGTTGAAGTGAAGAGTGATGAATATCCAAATTGAGTGAACTAAAGGAGTCACTTGGAGAAAAGTGAAGAAAAGAAAGTCTGAAATTAAGCTGTTTTGAAGTAATCCAAAGTTTTAGAAGTGCCAGTAGTGAAATAAAGAGGCTAAGTCAAAAGACACGGTCAAAGTAGTAAAATGGCTAACATAGAGAATAATTAAAGTAGATGTGCCTTCTTAAAAAGATGGTGTAGAATGTGCTGCTGCTGTACTCGATTATTAATGCTGTTATGGGGTGTTTTAGCTTTATTAGTTACCTTTAGGGTTACATTAGACGCTTTAGGAATACACACTGAGAATGTGACTAATGCAGAGAAGAGTTCGCATAAAGTAGTTCCAACTAGAATTAGCAACACTTACATACATAAAGATAGGTCAATTAATGATTTTTCTAGCAATGTTTTTTCAAAGTTGTTGTATGAATATGTGAAGACGATGGAAGTTAGGGATTGCTACGTATGTATGCAATTACCTGCATCCGTCTCAGAGGGTGTTACTAATCACCATTTACCAGCTACGTATGGAATTTCATGTAGTGTATTGAGTAGTGTTTTTTATTTGCTAGGGAAAATAGATTATGAGATGTCTAACAAAGATAACATTTTTGGGCAATTGCCAATGAATAAAAAGCTGAATCCAGCTAAAGAAGCTAACATTTTTGGTGAAATTTTTATTGAGAAAGAAGAATTACCATTAGATTACATTTTTAAGAACAATTTAACTTGCAGCTTGAAAGAAGAGGAGAAGGCTTTCCTAAACATGGTGGAGGAAAGGAGAATGAGCATGCATGAGAAGGCAGGGAAATATAAAATGAGTGAGACAATTTGGGACATTGAGATGGGAAAAGAGTTGAAGAATGGGGCTAGTCCAACTTTAGCTCTAGATGCACCACAGAAGGGCAAGCTATGCATTACAAGAAAGAGATCCCAATATGATACATATTTTGTTGGGACTAGTGAGTGTCATGATACATACTTCATTGCGACAGGATGGGGTTTCAAGGGAGGAGAGGATCCAGTTTTCCCAGGAGTGTATTATGTTTGTGGGAACAAGGCTTATTACAGGTTGCCTGACCATTGGTATGGCACGTGTTATGTGGGCCTGGTCTTTCCAAAGATCTTTCATATAGATAGAATAGAAGATGTAGAACATATTAATTTACTAACACGTTTTAAGAGAGACACTTGGTCAGAAATTGTAGGTGATATTTTTGGAGCTTTGATTCCAGCAGTGGGAATTTCTTTAAATGCACATGGGATTCGGAAACTGTCAACAGTGGTGGATCGCTTATCGACAAGTACTGCTGGAGGGTTTCTTTTGGTGAATACGGAGATGATTGCCGTACGTGCTATGTCTATGCAAAATCGACTTGCCCTTGATATTTTATTGGCCAAGGAGGGTGGAGTCTGTGGAATGCTGAAAGTTCAACACTGTTGCACTTACATTCCTGATGAAAGCAAAGACCTGAAGGTCTATATTAAAAATATTACTGATTTGCATGAAGAATTAAAACCACTGGAAGCTGAAAGTATCTGGACTAAATTAGCTAATAAAGTGATAGCTGTTAAGCGTTTCATTGCTGAAATAGGTAGTACTATTATAGGTAAGATATTGTTTCCTTTGACTTGTGTGATTGTTGCTTTATTGATACTAGGATTGGTGTATTTGTGTTGTAAAAACAGGGGAGGGAAAAAGAAATTAATCAAAAGAAATATTGAAAAGAGAAATAAAAGGTCAAAAAGAGAACCACAAGAAATAGAATTAGAAGAATCGAGGGAGAGTGTGTACTTGGAAACAAAGAGGGATGATGAAAGGGAGTCTGGTGTGTAGTGTTGTGAAAAGAGAAAAATACATTTTCAATTTCTCCTAAAATGGGACTAAATTTTTTTTTTGGGTTGTTTATTTGGTGATAATATCACCAAAGGGGGGATTGCTGGAGCAGAGTTTTCTGTTGAAAATTGATTGGGTTTTAAGCTCCAGTTTTGTTTATATGTCGAGACTTAAAATACTAATTTGTAATCATTAATTATTTTGTTTCTGTGTGAAAATATTTACTGACCAACATGGTTAATCTGAGAAACTACACGTGGGAATGCATATATGTTGCTTAATAAAATGTGCAGGTTTAACTAAATGAATGTTGCTAAGTGCTGTTTGTTTAAAGCACAAAACGCTTTTGAAATAACGTGTATTAATGCTTTACTGTGTTGCAAAAGGCTAGATAATTACATACACATAAGGGTATTAGTGGGGTTAACACTGTTTAATCACTATGCTGTGGTAACGTTGTTTTTGTCTCTTTTAATTAAGATGGTCCGTTTTGGCCTGTGACAAAATGGCTGCCTTTTACAGCCTGCACTCGAGTGATCGAATTTTGATGAGAGGGCCTTGCTGAACATGGTTGACAGTCACCTGACCATGGCTTCTGCTGGAGTTTTGAAAGATTCCGTGATGACAGTGACTCCAGGCAAGCGTCCAAATAACCTTGGAGGACAAGAGGGCCACAATGAACTTTGTGATTACAGTGGTGGTTCCGAGGAAATGTGTGCGAGAAAGTAACATTTGCAAAACTTGAGTTTCCTTCTTCCGTCTTTTTATTTTTGTGATTTTTCTGAGCGGAGATTTTCCAAATGTAGCGATGCTACATCCTTTCCTGCTCGCTCTGCTCAGTGGATTAACGGATATTCAGAACATTTTATGTTGCGTTATTTTTGTAAGATTTGCTATAAGTATTGTTAGCCTAGAGAGGGTCTAAGGCCACTTCTTCCCAAACCTGCGTTGGTGAGGATCGATGCTGTGAGGACGGCGACTCGGGAGACTTCTACTGAGAGACCTGTCCAGACCCATTTATGACATTTAGCTAGAATAGGTAACTATGAGAATAATGATTTTGCTAATGTTTGATTTCCATTTGAACTAATTTTAGATAAAGCACTATTATTTTAAATACAGTGTTGGTGGTTATTTCGTGTCGTTTAATGAGTACTCTATTTTGATTATTGTTGTTTAGATCATGACTCAGGACAGTATCAAACTGGTCGCATTGGCCTCACTGTAGATACAGGGTGTTTAGGAGTATCTCTCATGTTCAGTGCTGTTAGAGTAATCGAGCGTATGCTAGTGAAATGGGCCCAAGCGTATGATGAGTGTATGTGCGTGTATCTGTGAAATCACTCTATCCGTGGAAGTAGGGAGAATTTGTATGCCCTGATCTGCACCACAGGCGCCTGCATCCATCAACACTACACAGTAAGGAGGCTGCAAGGAAGAGGAATCTGAAACAGAGTGTAGGGCAGGTGCTAGAAATTCGAGCATTAGAAGCGTTGTACCTTAAGATTTATACTTTTTATGGAGGGATGTCAAGGTTAGGAATATCTGCAGACAGTGAGGGCACCATAGATTGGGAAGAGGGTAGAAAGTGTGCTGGACTTGAAATTAGAAAATGCTTGTCAGTAACAAGTAGCCCACATACTTAGGGCCTGATTACGAACAGGGTCGTAAAGCCTCCGAGCCTCATCTCTGTTTCAGTTTCGACCGCCGCATTACAATGCAGGCGGTCAAAACTGAAACTGGCCAGTCATTCCGTCTGGATTCCAATGTGCTCAAGGAGCCTGTCAGCCAGTCGGAGACCGGCACGTAATCCCAATGGATTGAGTTTCTGCGGTTGGGATTACAATGTCGGTTTCCAACAGGCTTTCCATGTCGGGCTTTCCGACATGAAAAGTCTGTCGGAAAGCGACTTTGGAGGCCCCTAGCAGGGCTTCCTTAACCCTGCGGCCTCTAGTTGGGGGCCAGCTGCCCCCCTGTGAATCTCTGCACCGTGAGGCAGGCATTGGGAGGTGAGGTGCCTGCCACACGGTGCAAGGATTCACACAACCTCCCATTTCTGTATGGGAGATTGTACTACGGTGGTTTACGGACGCAGCACTAGCTCCCATAGGGAAATGGGAGTTTGTGTTCACACCATGTGCGGTCGCATTGTAATTAGGTATGTGGAACTGCCGAACCATGGTAGAGCAGTTCCCATACCAATAAAGTGTGCCCGCCCGACATTGTAATAAGGCCCTAAGTTTCAGTTTGCTCCCCACTTCCTGATTATGGTTAGCACTTCTGGAGTATAGGTGTTAGCTATAGGTGTTAGCACAAGTATTTAAGACACTTTCTGCAGAGAACAGGTGCTTGGCAAGTGTTCTGTTGTTGCTGAGATTCTTCCGCTTTCACTTAAATTCACATCTGTATTTTTTCCCTCACCTTTGTTTCTTTCCGTTCTTCTCAGTTTCCTTTGATTAAGACCTTTAGTTCCCTGGTTCTCATCTTCCTTGCACTTTGTAATGCCTCTAACTCTACTTCCTTCTCAGTGGTTACCTTTGTTTGCTCTGGTGTCCCGGGCTCTTTGAATGTTACCTGGTCTGTCAAACGCTCCTCATTGCACCATCCACCAGAGAAATAGTTAGCCTTTCTTCCATTAATCACTGCTTTATTCAACCTGCTTTCCCATTGTTACCCCTTCGTAACTGTTGCTCTCTTCTTCCCGTTAGTTGTTTTCCCCATTTCTCTTGTCACTCAAGGTATCTCGAGAAAGGGGGTTTGCTTGCAATACCGAGACAATTCTATCCCGTTTTCTCCTACCCATATTCCAGCTTCCCTTTCCTTGATGTCCCCTGATCTCTCTGATTGGCGTTGTTGTATTCCGTGTCGCCCTGACGAGAATTTGAGGGATGCCAGAGCAGTGCTTAATTTGAGGCGGTGGTTTCCGGTGCTCGACACAGTACATGCATGACCGTGCACTTTTGAGGAGGTACATCATGTTTCCCCCTCCTGCACCCCCATGCGGAGATTCGGCCAGTGGCCCTGTTGAGGGCCCCTTTGCATGCCTTTCCACCAAGCATTTCATGGCGGGGTTACCGCCATGAAATGCTTGGAGGAAAGGCAGGTCATAATCTGCACGTCGGGATCGGCATAGCCGCGGCAGACCGCTGCCTTCCCCCACTGGCGTAACAAAACTTGAAGGGGCCTCCCTGCAAGGTACGTGCAGGGCCCCCCTCCGGGCTCAATCAGGAGCTCTCCGGTCAGAGTGCTCTGCTGAGGGGGCCCCCTGGAGCTTGGGGCCCCCCCGCACCACAGGGGCTGCGGGGGCCCTGTTTTACGCCCCTGCCTTCCCCACCGCCTCCCTGTTGAGATCCAGTATACAGGTAGTGACGGTGGGCTTCTGTCGAGCTGCTGGCGGTCCCGCCGTCTCGATCATATTACGGCAGTCAGACCACCGGGGTGGCAGTGGTCGGACCGCCACCGTGATTATGGTGGACCCTGGACCGCCATACTCATAATAAGGCCCTAAATATCATGAACATTTGACTTTGATTCAACATCCCTAATTTATGCACTCTATAGAACAATTAGCAAAGTGGAAAGCAGCATAGGTAGACAGCTGAAATAAGCCACACTTTTGGGGTGGCCATGAGCGAAAAATGTAGGGGTGCGAGAGGCGTGCAGAACCCCGTGACAACCTTAGTTCAAAAGTGGAATGAACATTGAGGAGGCCTTTAAATGTTGTTTTTATCTTGTTGCATTTGCTGGGAGTTCAGGGACAAAGGTCCCTGTCATGCAATGTCTTCTGACAAACGGCTGCTTATGTATCATGGACATTGGTGTTAGCTATTCCTTTCTTTTCCTGCAATCGAGGGAATTTTGGAATATGAAGCAAGTGTCAAACTTGCTGGGGTACAGGAATTATGAAAGGAAAGGCTGCGGTATGTGAAATGTTTTCTAACCCACAAAAAAATGTAAATACTTGGAAATTAACTTTACTAATAATTTCAACTAAATCAGCAGCAAGAAAAGGTCAAGTGAGGCATGTTGTTGCCATCTAAGTTCAGAATTATAAAAAAAACAAAGATTTTAATAGGATCAAAACAAACCAAGACACTTCAGTACCGTGAAGCACAAAGGATGCACAAAGAATAAATATTCACAGAAATCCGATTTCCAAACTTTATTGTGAGTGCGCCACATAGTTTTAGCAGAAAAGCTGCATGACTCATGGACATTTTGAGGATATTCCAAGAGCCACTTCAATGGAAAACGCGCTCCCCGTAAAAAGCCACCATTATTAGGGCATACATTGGGGACAAGGTGCTACAAAATACAATCCTCGAACCACAATACTCGCCCACCGTTCTACTGACGCTCGGGTGTGCCTCATTTGCTACACTTTGTCTAACACTTGGATTTTTCACAACCCCTGAGACTTCACTGACACATTGATGGCAGCATCCCCAATCTGACATATGTTCCATCCCCACTGGGGGTGATTGAGACCTATGTGCTAATGCTAAAACAGGCCCAAACACAACTTGCCACCATTTTAGCACTAGTGCTTTTTAAAACTTTAGAGCAAATTGTGTTCCACGCTTTGTTTCTGTGGCCAGGTACCACCCGTGAAAAGATCTGACAGGAACCTGATGCTACTTGCTTGTGCAAACCACAGTGCAGAAGGTAGAAATGCACCATATTTGTGCGCAATTCTCATTTGAACGTGTTATTCCCTCATTTTTTACCACCACTCTTTACTTGGGTGCAAAACACCAGGCTGAGGGGCAAATTCTATTTGCACTAGGGTGTTTTTGCACTTGGATCAGCACTGACTGAAGCATTAGAATATGTAATCTTTTCAACAGACAAAAGTCTTTTGCCATCTATTTTCGGGTGGGGAGTGAAAGAAAGCCTACAACGGGTTTTATGGGCCGCCGAAGACCCCCTCTTTCATCTTTACTACCCGGAGGTTTGGAGAAACTCAGTCAAGAGTAGAGCTTCTGTATAATTTACCTAATTAAGGGGCATATCAGCAAGGCGAGGGGATAGAATTATCACCGCTTTTGCGGCCTAATGAGCAAGCTCAGGCTAACGCGTGAAAACTTGCGCTAGCGCAGGAATTCCTAACGCCCAGCTTTGCATCTCTAATGAGAAGTGGGCGTTCCTGACCTGACATGACAGGAGAAATGTCACTAAGCGACATTTCTTCTATCATCAAGCCCCACGCTATGAAACATAGCGGCAAGAAAAGTAGCGATAACCCCTGTTATCGCTACTTTCCTTACGCCTGCTTCAGGACTGACTTAGCCATGATATCCTATGGAAGGTGAATATCATGGCTAAGTTTGTGGGGCCCTATCAACAAGCTAACGCCACATTGCGTGAGATTATCGCTGGGTTTCCAGCGATAATCTCACGTTAGGCAGTTAGCGTGAGGATTTTTATCGCTTTTGAGATAAGCGTTGCTAATAGCATGCTATCTCAGCGATAAAAATCCACGCTAGCCGGCGATAATTATCCTAGCACTAAGTGCGCTTAGCGATCATTATCGCAGGTTGTTGCTGATATGCCCCTAAGTCCTTGAATATCGAGAAAAAACACAGCTTTGCAATTTTCTAAAACGATTGTTGTGCACAATTCAGAAGAGTTGACTTAAAAAGTATTGTGTTTTGTAGCTTTACGGGAAACAATATTCAAATTTAGTACATGATAATGGCAAAGACTGGTATTTGGCACAAATGGTATAATACAAAAGTGAAGCCAGGAGCAGAAGAAAGGAAAAATGCAATGATCAGATCGTGGTGAGTTCTGAATAGAGGTAAAATGCCAAGAAATACAATAAGGCAATCAAATGGCAATCAACTTGGAACTTTCAAAGCGTACACCGGCGCAGATATATAAATAAATGCGGAAGCCTTGGTTCCCATTCCGTTCGCCCTTTCACAAAATCGAGCTATAAGCAGCACATCATATATAATTTGACATGTTTAGTATGTTACCAAAATAGGACATTCATCCTTCTGAAAATGTTGATTTCAATGCTAAATGTATGACATTGTCAACAGGGAAATGTTATTTAATCTTGGGGGACTGCTATTTTAGAAATCGTGAAAGCAAATGTTTCCTTCCTGTAGACTCATGGGGAAACTGGAATGCCAGCAGAGCTGAAGAATGAACTCTTGTCCCAGGAAAAGTGTTTATGAAATGAATTTATTTGAATGTTTGAGGTCATAATAATAATTTAGGGCCTCATTTTGGCCCCTGGCTGGTAGACGTGACATCCTTAGTGTGGTATTCCCGTTTTACCTTCACTCCTCCTGTGTTTCAGAATTCATTTTTGTTGGTTTTAAGACTTTGTGCACTGTAGCAATGTTAACCCGTACAAAAGTACTTAGGCTCTCTCCTTAGAAACATGGTACAATTGGAAATATCTGATTGGTACATTAAATGTACTTGTTAGTCTTATACATGGTACTACATGTAACCATGGCCTGTAAATTAAATGCTACTAGTAGGCTCCAGTACTCATTAACCTTTCAAACGTCTCAGGGCTGCCATTGCAGCCTGCAGTGCAGCTTTCATGTGACATTTCGACCTTGCAAAATAAACCTTTTGCCAGGCCTAAACCTTCTGTTTTTAATACATACAAGTCACCCGTAAGGTAGGCCCTAAAGGCTGATAGGGCAGGGTGCATTGTATTCAAATAGTAGGACATGTGCTTTTAAGTTTTACATGCCCTAGCAGTGGAAACTCCTAAAGTAATGTTTCACTGTTGCCAGGCCTTTCTCTCCCAATGACTAACAATAAGTTACCTTATTACATTTAATAAGTGAAAAATATGGGTTGTGAGCTGGCGGAGACGTCATGTTTACACTCAAATGAATTGTAATTTAAAACCCTCTTTAATGGTGAAGTCAGATTTTAAGTCAGTATTCTGAAAATGCCACTTTTAGAGGGATGCAAAGGGGGCGTAGGTGTGGACAGGATAGGCTATACTGAAAGGATGACTGGAAATAGCGAGACGCAGCACCACTTGCACTTCAAAGGACCTTGTGTCACACACACACAGACACACACACACACACACAGGAATCTGAAACCAGGCCTGCCATGTTCTTTTTCTCCCCAGACAGGTAGGAGCCCTGGCAAGGAAAGGGAGTGAACGTTACAGAACCAGATGTGGGGGTAGGACAGGGTGCCCCCCATACACAAAGACTGGCACCAGGTATAAATATTGGACCTCTAGAGCCACTCTTCAGAACACATGTAGACATTAAAGAAGAAGGATGGGGGCGTGGCTAGCGGCCGATAGGAATGGTCGCTCCGTGAAACAGCTCCGCAGCCCTCGCCTAAAACATCCGGCAACTATCCGCTTACAGCACGACAGATTTCCCCTGTTCCAGGGGAATCGCTATCTGAACTGATCTGGAAGACAATAGCTGGATGAGGACATGATTCCTCGGCTGATTTACGGCAGAAACAACCTCCGGCGGAGCGACAGGGAGCCTCCCAAGATGGCGATCGGCTTCTACTAGACGGAGAAGATTGCTGCCTCCTCGCTGGTAAGGAAGCGTCGCCAGCTCATGGCCGCTGTGCGAGTACGGGGCCTCGCTGATCCGGCATTGAGCAGACGCCGATCTATCACCACCGGAGAAAGAGGTGAGAGCGACCGGGGCGGGCCGCGCGGGCACGGTGGAGAGCGGCTGCCCCGCGGCGCGAGATCCCGGACTCAGAGGCCCTCCCGCTGTAATGCCGGTATACCCCGGGAAAGCGGAAACTCTATAAAGGCCCCCCCAGGGTACGAACTGCATAACGCCCTCTTCGCTCCTAGCGGGGCGGAAAGAGACGCACTGCCTACCTTGCTGCCAGTGACTGCCTGCCTGAAGAGGTGCGGCCCTCTGCCAAATTGAGGCCCAGGCTCCAGGCCTACTCGGCTCACCACTGGGACGGCTGCCCTGCACACAGAAACTGTCACAAAGGGGCCTATGTCCACATCTCCCTGGCCATAAGAGACTCACCTGAGGCCCTATTGGAGAGCTGTGTGCTGTGTAGGTGGGCCTTGGACTGCAGTACTGACGGAGGAGGAAGGGGCCATCTCAACCTGCGAGTGCGAGCGGGGCGGTGGGGCCCACTGATATCTCTGCAATCTGGGCTGATGCTGACCTCGGGGGGGACACGGCTTGAATGCGTCCACAACACCCTACTTGCTGATCCACGGGGGCAGAGCTGGGTGCCGCTGCCACACCGAAACGCAAGCAATAAGCGGAGGATGGTCCTCGGTACACGGGGGTGCAACCCAACTTGTCTGGCTTCCCCCAACCACGGAGGGGTGTTATATGCTCTCGCCTCCCTCTGTAACTTAGGGGCCCACACCATACCATAACCCTCCCCGCGAAGGAGACAGTACCATCCCCCGGAGACGGTGGAGTGCACAGGGGTCTCCTGCTAGCTTACCGGATAAATCACCGCACGTCCCCCCCCCCCGGCGGACTTACCTGGAACCCTGACAGGGCGACGGGGGCTTGCTTTTCCCTCGTGCTGGTGGTGGATATTACAGGTGGGTCCGCATAACCTCCGCGAGCAACCTCAGGGGTTTCTGGACTCCCTTGTGTCCCCTCTACAACCATGCCTACGAATAGAGGACTTAAGTCTCATACGCAGAAGCAGCTTGCCAAGTTTGCCTGGTCTCGGCAGGAGGAGGAGACTGAAACTACGCCAGGCGAGGACCCCAAGACCCCGCAGCCCCGTTCCTCATCCAAGACTCCCACTCAAGAGGATGTCATGGAGGCCATCGCTGGTGTGCGCACTTCGGCGGAAACTCGCATTGACTCGGTGAACGTGGAAGTCACTCTCCTGCGTGCAGACCTGAAGAAAATGGACTCAAGAGTAAAAGATGTAGAAGTCACCACGAAAGCTCTGGTATCGGACACCTCCACTCTGCAGGGCCAGGTATCCCAGCTTCAGGACCAACAGAGGAAGATGGCAGAGCTCTTGGATGACTATGAAGGGAGGGCAAGGCGGAACAACATTCGTATTCTTGGGGTCCCGGAAAAATCAGAAGGGCTGGCTGTGGATCTCTATGTGGAGGACTTGGTGCTCAACAAACTCCAACCGAAGCGCCTCTCTAGTTATTACTCCATCGAGCGAGCCCATAGAGTCCCGGGCGGGCGCCCAAAACCTGCCCTCCCCCCCAGACCTATAATCGCGAGGGTCTTTAACTTTCGAGATAGAGACATCATCCTCCAGGCAGCGAGAACAGGCCCTCCGATAAAAGTTGACAATGCAACTATCACCTTCTTTCCGGACTTTACAGTTAAGGTTCACGTCCATAGACGCAGCTTAATGGCGGTGAAAAAAGCCCTCAGGGACAAAGAGATTAAGTACTCTTTGCTGTTCCCAGCCAAACTCAGGGTGGAATCCGAAGGGAAATCATGGTTCTTCTTTTCTCTGGACGAAGCCTGGGAATGGCTTGAGGGATGGCGACGAGTGGGGAGATCGCCGGACGGTAACAACAAAAAACATCCCAGACATTGTCAACGTGCCCCGCCGCTGTCCCAGGAACGAAGCCTGGGGAAAGACGCCGTGGGTTGACACTGACCCTTTGCACTGAACTCGTCTTCTCTTCAGCGGCTTTGGCTGGGGGCCCTCTTGTACCCTTGGATTGCATTCTCAGACTTATCTGTGGTCACTACATAATATTCTACTGTTAATAATGAGGTGATGTAATGGATCAAACTTGCAACCACGACATAGTGGTTGGGCTTATAACGCGTTTGTAATCTGTCTTCGTTCAAAAGTCTGTTGGGCTATAGATCGATTTAGTAAGTGAGGATCTAATACACGCTGAGAAACACATTATCTCGGGTAAGGCGAGGGGTGATGGCGGCTGGCCGGACACCCTCTCAAGGATGGGGCAGGTTACAGGCACTCTGCCTAGTTGGGGTGTGGAAAGTTGTAATTACCTGGGCAGGGGGGCAGGGAGGGGGTTAAGGGGAGGAGGAGGGATAGTGGGGTTGTTCGTTGTTGTGGTTATTTTACAACAGAGTACTCGGAGTTACAAGTGTCTGAAGGTGCCAGATTTAGTTCTATACACGTAGCCGGGATACACAATAGCTGGGGATGGGAACACAGATGTCTGCAGATGCAGGCCGCGCTACCCCTCTCAGTTCACTGTGCCATATATGGTGATATTATCCATTATGACATGGACGCGGCAAGGCCCTCAATAGATGGGGATACACGCTTCTAGTTCACGCAGGTTTCACATCAGGATCTAGAGGAACAGGTGTACTTATATTTAAGGGCCTCACCCTGACACCTACTAAGACGTGGAGTGACCCATTGGGTAGATTTGCGGTGCTCGAAGGGGTGTGGGAGGGCAGGCCGCTTAATGTAGTCTCAGTTTATCTCCCACCGCATTGGGGAAGGCTGCACTACAGGACCTTGGAAAAATGTTGGTAGATCTCCCCCAGGGTACTCTTGTTGATGGACGGTGACTTCAATATGGTGATGGATGAGGCAATAGACAGATGCCCCCACAGACAGCCCCCCAGACAAACCACATACATGGCCGAGCTCACCCAAGCACTGGGTCTCACAGACATTTGGCGTACGCTACACCCTAGTGCAAGCTACTTTACACACTACTCCAATGCGCATAAAAGCATGTCTCGCATTGACTATCTCTTTACCTCAGCTGCGGACATCGGCCTGTTTCAAAACCCTCGCGGCCTTCCGAGAGGCATATCTGATCACTGGCCCCTAGTAACTGACTTTACCTATTACCGCCAGAGAGAACGTGGCCCCATAATTATAAATCCGCGGCTCCTTACAATACCAGATATTAAGGATGACCTCCTCGAACATACAGAACATTATTTTAGCGAAAATGTTGGCTCTGTCAACTCAGCCAATGCCATCTGGGAAGCCTATAAGGCAGTGATCAAAGGGCGCACACTGACACAAAAAGTAGGATACATTAGAAACCAGAACATACAACTGACTCATTTAGAAGGTGAACTATTACAGCTCGAGACTGCACACACTTCCTCCCCCTCTGACCACACGCCCTTGCACTCCGCAATAAGCAGTTTGAATACAGATCTCTTGCCTGGGAAAAAGCCCAAGCTAGACTCCTCTATACACGCCATAGGGTGTATGAATTGGGCGAGCAAGCCGGTAAGATGCTGGCATGGCTCGAGCATCGGGATCAGGCGGCCAGATGGGTCCCAGAGCTGCTGCTTGATGATGGGCAGCTAGTTACAGATCCACAGGAGGTGGCAGATTCATTTGCTGACCATCTTGAGCTAATATATTCTTCGAAAACGGTTGCCTCTGCCAGCGACTCCCGTCAATTACTGGAAGAAATGACCCTCCCCAAAATCTCAGATAGCGACAGAGAGGCCTTATGCTGATATAACCTCAGAAGAAATCAGTAAGGCGATATTTGCTATTAAATCTGGGAAAGCTATGGGGCCCAATGGAATTCCAATTGAATTCCTCAATGGCATGGCCCCCAAAATAGCTCCACATTTAAAAAACATGTATGATGAAAGCTTGGAGCGAGGTCCTCTCCCCTTGGACCAAAGACTGGCGTAGATCGTCGTTATTCACAAACCCAGTAAGCCAGAAACAACTTGTAGTTCATACAGGCCCATTTCTTTAATTAGTTCGGAGGCCAAGGTCCTGGCCAAACTCCTTGCTTCACGCTTGCTGACGGTTCTCCCCTCCTTGGTCCATGAGGACCAGTCCGGATTTCTACCAAGCCGCAACACAGCCCTCAATATTCGCAAAGTCCATAAAGTCCTGGGCGGGCAACCATACTTGCAAGAAAATGCGGTAATACTCTCACTGGATGCCGCAATGGTGTTTGACTCGATTGAGTGGCCCTACCTATTCGAGGTCCTGACCAGTTTCGGATTCGGTCCTCGATTCCGACAATGGATCACGCTATCGTATTTCGCTCTACTGGCCCAGGTCCGAGTCAACAACTGCACCTCACGGGTGTTTGCACTGCAGAGGGGGACACAACTTGTTCGCATTTACTCTGGAGCCGCTTGCACACTGGATTCGTAAAGATGCTTCCATCCGTGGCCTGCGATGGAGTGAGGATGTAGAGGATAAAATATCATTGTACGCGGATGATATCTTAATTTATATGGCATCTCCACGGGCTTCACTTAATAGCCTATTCCATGTCATCACTAACTTTGGTAAATAGGCAGGATACACTATCAATTGGTCAAAGTCGGTACTATATGTTCTTCATGGCCCCCCGTCTCGGCTGCCACGCGGATATGATGTCGCCGTGGTCACCAACGGTTTTAAATATTTGGGGATTTATATTAAAACCGACCCCAAAACATTCTATGATCGTAATCTTGGCCCCCTTCGAAAGCTGCAGGGTGATGTGCAGCATTGGAGGTCGCTGCCCTTATCCCTCCTGGGAAGAGCAGCCTTATTTAAAATGCTCGCATTACCTAGATTTTTGCATGCCCCCCAGAACTGCCCTTTCCCCATAGTTGACTCATATTGTGCTGCCATAGAGGGAGAGATCCGGACTCTATTATGGGACGGCAGGGCACCTCGACTTGCCCTCCGCAAGCTGATGAAAGGGTGGTATGATGGGGGCATTGCTCTCTCTGACCTTTGCCTATATTATTGGGCCTCACAACTGGTGGCCACAAACCACTGGATTCACGGCTCCCCATCTAACCCAGCCTTTCATCTGGAGAGGTATCAGACGGGGAGGGAGGGCTATCTAGGCGCCCTGTATAGTAAGGCTCGGAGGGGCCGATATCTCAGACCCATGTCATTGACGGTGGCCGTCTTGCACCAAGCCTCCAAACGTCTAGGCTGGGCAGATAAGCTCACGAAATCTACACCGCTCTGGTCCACGCAGAAACTGGGGCTACTCTGCCACCATGCGGACTTTGATAAATGGGACATGATCGGTATCACAACTATTGGCGATTTGGTACATCGAGGGAAACTCCTCACATTTAGAGAACTGCAAACGAAACACGATCTTGCTCCAAGCGAGGTTTTTCGGTATCTACAAATTTGGCATGCCCTTCAGACTACTATCCCAGACTTGTCCTCTATATCAGATTCCTCTCCTCTGGAAGACCGCCTCCTCTCTGAACCGCTTTTTAAAAAGGCGGTATCTAGCACATATCACAAGCTTTGTAACAATTTACCCGACCCCTTCCAGACTCCGGGACCACTGGCAGGCACACATAGGGCCTATATCTGATGACGACTGGCAGACGGCGTTAATGTCCCCCAGGGAAACGGTGATAAATCACCGTTTCTGTCTCATTCAATTGAAAATCCTCCACCGCTCTTACTTTTCAGGTACACTTCTTGCTAAACTGGGCCGTAGGTCAGACACACTGTGCCTTAGAGGCTGTGGTCAGGTTGGTACGTTCTATCATGTTCTCTGGGCATGCCCCATGATACGCCCCCTCTGGGACAAGGCAAGCCATAAAATGAAAGACACGCTAGGGAAACAGATTGACCTGACGCCAGGGTTGGGGATCCTCAACATTTGGGAGGCCACAGATTTGACTGAAATAGAACAACAATGGGTGGCACTGGGGAATGTATTAGTGAAGAGAGCTATCGCAATGTCCTGGGGCTCCGCCACACGATCCCTAACGATTGGCTGGGTGGTGGAATTAGATCGCTGGATGATAGCAGAGAAGGAAGTTTATAAAATGCGGGGCTGCCCTAAGAAATGGGATCGAAAATGGAAACACTGGAATTCCTATAGGGGCGAGATTTGCACATCACCCGCGGATGATATGGCGATGCACCGAAGAGTTGAATTATGACGCCCTTACTGAATGTGTTAAGTGATACTTAGCTGTTACAACATTGTGTTTTCGAACTGATATGTCTCTGATCTGCACTGATGACTCTGTGATTTGATTCAATAAAAAGTTTATTAAAAAAAAAAAAAGAAGAAGGACTACCCTGCGTCTGAGGACTGCCTTGCTGTCTGAGAAGGAAGACTGGATCTGCTTACCTTCGTCCTAGGATAAACTGAGTGACTCCAAGGGTTAGTGGCTGACCTCCTGTTTGACCTACAGGGGCACAACAACCTCCAGAGGCCTCCTTGAACCTGCCTAGCTGACCTCTTGCAAATCGGCCTGCCTGGATTTGTAACTGGACCTGCCTGACCACTGCTGGCCTCTGCTGTAGTGAGTTCCTGATCCCCAAGAGGTGCCTCCCTAGGTCCTGGATCCTTGGCTGGCATCAGTTTGAGCTCCTCCAAAGAAGTAAAGGTGAAAAACTGAAGTTTGGGCTCTTCTCGATCGTGAACAGGTGCATTCAGGCAGAGACTCGGCCTTCCACGAGGGCTACAGATGTGAAACCTGCTCTTTGCCATACTGCAACCACCAGCGAAGACAACAATGTGAGATCTGCACTCATCTCTACAGCAACGACAGCCTGTGGTGAATGCCAAAGCCAAGCTAAAGCAACGACCGTCACGTTCCCAAACCAGCTGTTCAAGCTAAAGCAACGACAGCCCACGCTGCTCGGACTGCTCTTCACGCTACAACGACAACAATCCATGATGCTCTCCCTGATCTTTTCAGTCTGCTCCACCGAAAGCTGAACTTTTTGCACCGGACTTTAAGAAGGTAACTTTTTGAGCGTGCTAAACTAAACTAGTCTCTGTATCTGACCCGTGCTTCATCACAGTGACCCTGAATTTGTGACCTTTCCACAGTCTAGAAGAACCAGATGACTGAGTAGTGCTTTGTGCTTCTAGGCACTATTTTCACAAAAATCTTTAAAATTGCATATCTCTGGTTATACCAATTGGATGTTTGTCATTCTGGTATCATTTTATTTATTAAGATTTACTCAATTGTTCTAAATTACTTTGGGATTTTTCTTGTGTTGTGTTTTCACTTTATTACTGTTTGCGTGCTGCACAAATACTTTACACACTGCCTCTACGTTAAGCATGACTGCTTTAGTGCAGAGCTAGCAGAGGGTAAACCACTGGTTAATTTAGTGACTTTGTGGTTCACCCCGACAAGGACTGTGGTTGTTGCCTGAGTGGGGCTTCCACCCCCCTCAACCAATAATCCAATTTCTTACAGCGGTAATACAGCACCCAGATAATACAGATACCGCTGCTACCACACATTGATATGAGGAATAACACAATTATGCTACATTTTCTTTCATTCTGAGTTGCAAAACTCTGAATTTGCAGTATTTTACACACACAAATTCAACAGGGAAGAAGTGTGGTATTACCTTACAGCTGTAATCATATTGAGGCATGAACTCACATTGGCACTCAAATACGAGCAAGTTATTACAACTGTTAGTAATGAAGACCTAGGAAGGAATAACTGTGCTATTTTGCTCATGAGTTATATTACCCGTAGCTATAGTTCATCACCTACAGTAAGGTATGTTATTTAAAATGTTGCCTTTGGCTAAAGATAGGCTTGAGTTTGTAAATTATTCTGTTGGACATTATTGTCCAATTCTTTAAGACTATTAGAAGTCTGCACCTACGGGTTTTATACCTTTCAGGGGTGCAGAATACTGACTGTTAGGATTTCATGAAAGTTTTCAAGTTTCGGATGGAAAGATTTACCATCCACACCTTTCCAGGCCTATAAGTGAAAAATGTTTGCAACTTTCTTTTTCGCACATGATAATATAGAGCAAGCGAAAAAATAGAGCAATTGTAAATGGGCTTGCAAACTTTTATTTTGTTTTTTCTATACAGAAAATATTTACCCCACGGTGAATTCTCTTTCCATGTACCCCAACCGGTTTTGTGGGGTGTTTTCTTACTCACGAGACTCAAAAAAATGATTAACTCCTCCCCTTTGCAAGATGAAATCACCAATCATTACCTAAGCTGCGTATGGGCCAAAAAAGCGTTTTTGCATATCCACATACATCCAGGGCATTTCCATCTGGAAACGCCTAATCCCCACCCACAGGAGATTTACTCACTGGAAAATTATTTTACAAGTGCAAAAGAAACTTCTGTAAATTACAAAAGGTGTTTTGCTCTCTTATAAAATGCTATTTTCAAGCGAAAGTCAGACTTCCAAGGGTAAAAAGCTTTGTGCATGGGACTTTTGCCCTTCACTTATAACCGTAGAGGACTTACATTGAGGGAAATAGATTGAATTTCTTTTAAAAGGTGATTACATAAGGGTAGTATTGCAAGAACGCAAGCATTCACGTTTAGTAGGGTGTACTGTAAAGTAATATAATGTAGAGTAAATACCGCAGAAGGCAAGTGCTGCCATGACGTATAAAAAAACTAATTTTGGCCACAAATACTGTACTTTCTTTGGGAAAACAGTGTATTCAGCCACATAACACCAAGTTCCCAGCCCCCAATATGCTTCATGTAATCTACTAAGCACCTTGATCAGTATTCTGAGAATGAAGTTCAATAGTTAAAAGTATTGCTTCATAGATATTCTTGAAGGAGTATAAATTTGTATTTCCTTTCACATATTTGAATTCGTGAGGAATGAAAACTATTCTCAACTCCTTAAAGATTGTTGATAGTTTCATGACTCAGATATTGTATTTAAAGGTAGTGGTGTGAGCTTAGGAAAGTGCTCTATTGGGTATTAGTGCAAACTGTAGAATTCTGAATAATGTTCAATATATTGCAGTTTTAGAAACAACCTTGAATGTATTTAGAACCAGATAGAAGGCAAAAACAAATTGTACATACCTTTGTGAGAGAAAGGTGTGGGATTATGCCAATAACTAAATACCTTTGATTATATAGTTTTATTTGTGTTTAAGTTTCAAGAATTTTAGAGCTCCACTAAACCACAGAGTCTTTAACATAAAGATATTCTGAAGGTATGTCATTTATTGAAGTATGTGTCCGATGACTCCATAGAGTGATGATGTACAAAATATATTGATTTTAGATATTCCCTTTGAGCCAATAGAGTTGGCACAAAATTTCAAGAGATTTGTTTCCACACAGTTGCTACCAGGAGGTCGTTACAAGGCTAAGCAGTTAATGTGAAAAAGACCTGGCCTTCTTTGCTTGACTTCCTAAATTTAGTGGTGCTCATCAAATGCAGTGTGCTAAAGTGAAGATGGAAAGATGGCAGATACAGAGAGAAAACGGAAGCCATGTTGTTGTTTAGCAAAGAGTGTGTGGCTTTATGACAGAAGAATAAAGCTTTATAGACACAGCGTTCATGCTTGGGTAGCCAGTGAAGCGAATGAAGGTTGACAGAAATACTGCTGTTCAAGCTGAGACCTAGGGAGAGATGAGTGGCCACGTTCTGTTTCAATTGCAATTTATGAGAAAAGAAAGTGGGAAGCCCTACAAAGAGGGAATTGCAGTAGTCTAACCTGCTGATGAGAGACTGAACTAGTGTTTACTTAGAAGAACTAGGCAATATGGGAATTATTTCCCTAATGAACTTCATCCTAAAGAAGCATTCAGCAATTTGTGGATATGCTTCAATTTACTGTCAAAAATCACCTCTAAGTTGCATGTTTTAAAGGTGGGTGTTGGACAGATTCAGGCCACCTTTTTGGGGTCCAGATGGAAGAATTGCTGAACATTCAGTATTCAGTCTTCTCTGTGTTCAGCCTGAAAAAGATGACGTTCATCCAGCCTGCTACTAAACAGAGGCAACTTTACAGGTCCTGAATAAGACCATTCTCTTCTTCCAGTCTTAGGATGATTTGGGTATCATCCATATATGCATAGAACTAGTAAAATAGGATGAAATGAGATAAGCCAGGGGAGCCACACAGAGGTTGCAACCTGTGTGGCTCAACAATGAGCCTTGTGGGACCCAGCAATTTATAGTTTTAAAGGATGAGTGATATTGAGCCAAAGAGAATGCTTGGGTGTGTCACCACAAGAAAGGCAAACCGTCTGTGTACTGTACCCTGTAAACAAGCTTTGGAAAGGCGTGAGAATTCATGTAAAAACCTGTAGATAGATCAAGGATGATTAGGACTGTTGATCTCCAGTGCCTTTCTGATGTCATTGCTGGTGGCTATCAATTCTGTTTTTTTGCTCAGATTTTAAAGAAAATGTGACTGATTGAGGTTTAGAAGTAAATTGTCTTTGATAAGTTTTGACAATTGCTGATCAAGAGTCTTTTCTATGATTTAGCAATCAGCGGTAGCAGACAAATAGGACAGTAGTGGAACAAAACAACTAGATCAAGAGTGAGGTTTTTAGCAGAGGGATGACAAGGCCACAGCTGTTTTCCAAATGTCTGGCACCGTACCGGAAGACAGAGAGGCATCACGTGTGGATGCCATGAAGGGGGAATCGAAGAAACAATAGTCTCAGCAATCTTAGCAAGGAATCAATCTAGCAAACAGCCAGAGGAAATTTAATTGAACTGGGACAGAATATCATCCTAATTTACAGGAGTTATAACTCACCATTGAGTAAGAGGAGAATGAATGTAAGTGTGAAATATGATGGTTGAAAAACGTTTAGGAGCTGCATCATCTTGTTCTAGTAAAAAACATGAAAGATGAGAACATAACTTCTGCAATGAGACAGCTGAGATGATAATGGCCTCAGGATGGGCAAGGGAATTGTAAATGGTGAAAATGTCTTTAAACAATATGTACTAGAGTTGTTTTTATATGTGTGTAATTAACAGTTATAGGTTGATTTATCTACAGAATTGTAGGTGTGGTGCAAAGTCTTTCAAGTTTCTTGGATCATCTTTTCACCAAGGAGGAAATCTTCTGTTTACCAGGGAGCTGATGGAGATGCCCTACAAGGGTTCTGAACATTCAGTGGTAGAGTAGTGTCTAAGGCTGATTTGACCCAATTGTGAAAAAAATCAGAAGTGATGTTTATGTCCTCATGTGGCGTAGGGCAGGGGCCATCTAAGATGGAAACTTATTTAGGAAGGTTTCACTTGAATCAGGGGCAATACAATGATCTAAGGAACCGTTTGCGATTGACTGCAATGTGAATACGCTTGTTAATCACAAAGAAAATTGCCTTTGTGATCAGTCTTGTGACCTCTGATGATGAGAGAATCTGCTAAGCTTGTCGTGCAAAGATCTGATCAATAGTGGGACTGTCAGGTGAGAAGGCCTAGATAAAACAGATTGAATATGCTTTAGGAAGTTGAGAGGCCACCTTATCCTGCTCTTCATCAGCGTGAAGAGGAAAATCACCAAGAACAATTAAACTGTTGGCATTTAGTCAGAATATGGAAACAAATTCCTTAAAGAAGGTAAATATTTGATGTTAAGAAGCTGATTTATTGCTCAAATTGAGGCAGTACAAGACGATTTATAAATTACTACATCGCTGGGCCCTTAGCGCACTTAATTTAATAGGTCAGGTGGGATCACTAATGTAATGTTTGAGGCTAATTTCTCTTTGAGCCAGGTCTCACTATTAAAGGCTATATCTAAATTAAAATCAAGTAAGAGATTACTTATCGCAAAAGAGTATTTCACCATCGAACAAACATTGATGAAAACACATTTCAGATTACAGGTTTCCAGCGCAGTGTTGTAAATACTCTTACTTGGCCTAGAAGAGCACAGAGTAAAATATGGCATTCGCCTGCCCACTCTAAATCGGGCGGGTGGTCGAATGGACAAATCTCTGACAGCCTTTATTCCGTCGTGCTGCCGGAAGAGTAGATAACTCTGTCACTGACATGGGTCTGTATGTTTGTAAATCAGGCAGGTGGACCTTCAGCTTTGCAGAGAGAGTACTCCGTCGCTGTTGCGACAGAGTACCTCTCCTCCCAAACTCTAAATCAGCCCCATACATTTGGAGGAATATGAAGGGATGGGGGACAGTGCAAGGGAGGAAATGGAAAAATTGTCTATTCTACTTGAGTTGGCAGCAGCACTGTTCTTTCATTTATGCATTTTTGATACTCTAATCTATCTTAGTTATATTTTGCAATAAAAAAATGTAATAAAAGAGGTACCACCTGTTGGAAATCGGGTTACTGGTAGAGGGGAAGAAAGCCTACTCAAGCAGCAGCCACTATGTCTGTCAGCTTACCATCAGAAGCAAACCCCAAATTAACATGTGATTATCCCTGTGGTAGCTTGGCACAAAGCAGTCAGGCTTAAATTAGAGGCCATGTGTAAAGCATGCAGCACTTCAAACAGTAATGAAATGAAATTAAAAGACACTAGAAAAATCACTCACCAATTTAGAAAAAATAGAGTAAAATGTAATAAATTATTTGACACAAAAATCCACTTAGTAGAACAGGAGGTATGCATTTAAGGGAAGGTCAAGGTGCCAACTGTAGCTATCTGGCGACGCAGGGCAGGGACAAATTCACAAATTCAGGCTGACTGAGATGGAGCGAGGGCGGGATAACATGGACCAAGTTAGACCCGCTGGACAAAGAACTTTAAATTCTGGTTTACAGAGCATTGCGAGATCTCGCTTTGAAGGGGGATATGATGTGGAGTCCTGTGTCATCATCGATGACGCCATCGATGAGGGGCGTGTGATACTAAGTCCTGCATCAAAGTTGCATTGTGCACCGGCGTTTCCGAAGAAGCTGTGGGGACTGCAAAGCAGAGTCCTGCATTGTCGTCGAGGATGCCTAGGGCAAGGGGCTTACGATGTACAGGCCTGCCTCAAAGATGCATCACGCAGCAGCGGTTCAGCGGAGACTGCGGGCTGCGACACAAGGTCAGGCATCGGGCATGCATTGTACTGTGGCAGTTCTGAAGCAGTTGCGAGGTTATACATTGTGCTACGTCGGTTCTGCTTACAGGATCACCGATTGACTGGCAGAACACCTTCAGAACCCCTGCCAAGGTTCCTGGACTGGAGTCACACCACTTGGGGGTAGGACTCACAGCAGACAGTGCTGGGTTAAAGGTAGTTTGAGCCTTTTTTGTGCCTTAGACTGTGATCAGGAAGCCAATCCTTAGCGTCACTCTGGTGGTCCTAGGATCAAGATGCAGGTCCAGTGCTTCTTACTCAGACAGCAGGGCACCAGAGCAACAGAGTAGCAGCCTTTCGGGCAGAGCGGCACAGCAGTTTTTCTGAGTCTTCCACATTTCCAGAGGTGTACTGAAGAGTTGGGTATAAGCGTCCATTATTTATATCTGGTACCTACTTCGAAGTAGGGGAAGATTCTGAAGGTTTCAAACCGCAGAAGTGCTAGGAATTTCCTGCCTCCCTGCCTAGGCCCTAGCTTATCTGGGGTAACAAAAGACTAGTGTCAAAACCCTTTGTGAGTGTGCTGGGCAGAACTTTTGTGATGTTCAAGTGTGGTAGGTGACAAATCTTTCACCTCGTCAGGTCAGAGGTGGCCCACCCTGCCAGTTACTAGTCTCCTTTGTCTCACTGTCTGGGAGTAATGCACAAAGATCAGCTGTCAATTATTTCTAGTAAAGTGACCCAGGTTAAAGGTTGCAGGCACCAAATGGTTGGGAGATGAAAATGCCAACTTTCTAATAGTATTACCATAAGGGCTCACAACTAGTGAGCCCACCAGTTGCACTGCGAAATTAGGAATATTTCCTTTTGTTAGGCCACTTCCTCCTAAATTTTACCATATTTCAACCATTGTATATCAATCCTTTTTTCTAATCCATATTTCATCAATCTTTTTGCTCAAATGCATCACTCCGGAGACAGCTAGATTGCGCCTTAGGTCTTTATTCAAAATGTCAAATGCCTCCTGTGTGCCCGTCCAGGCCTTCACCAGTGACATGTAAAGGAACAATCGTATTACAGGATGAGCTCATTTCATTACACCCAATGCATTTCGAGTCACGAGACTCTTCGTCAGGGGTCACTGAAAACAAATAAAATTTAAAAAAATAGCGGCATTTTCAGAATTGTGACTTAAAATCTGACTTTACCATTAAAGAGGGTTTTAAATTACAATTCTTTGGGCACCAAACTCGATATTCCTACCTGCTGCCAATTGAAATATATCTCTTATTAGATGTAATGAGTGAGCCCAATGTTGTCCTATGGGAGAGGTAGGCTTTGCAGTAGTGAAAAACGAATTAAAGTAGTGAAAAACGAATAAAATAACCTTTTACTACCAGGACATGTAAATGTTAAAAGTACATGTCCAACTTTTTAAATACACTGCATCCTGCCCTATAGGGTGTTTAGGACCTATCCTTGCAGTGACTTATATGCATTAAAAATGAACATTTAGGCCTGTTAAAAGATTTACTTTGCCAGGCCACAACACAAACAGGCTGTAATGCCTCCGTGAGACATGTTTAAGGAGTTAGTTAAGTGGGTGGCACAATCAGTGCTGCAGGCCCCCTCATAGCATTTAAATTACAGGCCCTGCATACCTGTAGTACCACTCTACTGTGGACTTACAAGTAAATTAAATGTGCTAATTGGGTGTAAGCTAATTTCACCATGTTTGGAGGAGAAAGCACATGCACTTTAGCACTGGGTAACAGTGGTAAAGAGTCCTCAAACCAATAAAAACAAGATCAGCAAAAATGGAGGAGTAAGGCAAAACGTTTGGGGGAGGACTGAGAGTCTGTGCTTCATGCAGCAGTGGAGATCACAGAGCCACATGTGTCAGACTCAGAGACTAGTTCACCATTGGAAAAACGGTCTGGGGAATCGGATTCCGAGGGTTTGACGGTGGATGGTGGGGTGCTCCGGGAGGTGACCCCACAATTGGCAGATGACCTGATCTGATTTGCTGCACCTCAAATATGTTTGTTTACTGGGCTTGCCCCTCTTCTGTGCCTCACCCTTCTGGCACTGGGTTGTTGAAGGCCACAGACCTTATCACTTACACCATATTATTCATCTGGCTTCCCTGTCTGAAAGGAGATTATGGGGGTTGTAGAGAATGCTTTGGCTGATGTGTGCGAGACAACGGGGTGCAAGTTTCCCAGGTGGCCTCTTCTGGTCACAGTACATCCCTGGGTGGTATCTTATGTTGGTGCAGAAGCAAGACTGATGGAACTGGGCTGCTTGGACCTGCCCCTTCTTGGTCTCCACCGAAAATCTGGAGGAGTCATGCTTATGACAATGCTCTTCTATTATATGTTTGGATGGCCGGCTGTTGCTGTGCTGCTCTTGGGTTGGGGAGTTCAGAGTTGGGGTGTATATCGTTTCTCTCGGGGAGTAGGGTGTGGGTTGTGGCAGGGAGGTGCGATACGGGGTGAGTTTTGGTTCCAATGGGTGGGACACTTACACAGATTGACTAGATGGCTGCTCAATCCTCAGGCGTCACGTTCCTAATATGGAACATCCGGGGTAAGGGGTCTGCATCCAAATGTCAGGACATTCACAGATACATAAGTTGCAGGGGGGTACATAATGCTATGCTACAGGAGACACTCCTAAGGGGGTAGCAGTGTAGCACCTGCAGCGCCGATGGTGTGGCCTGTTATATCAGACCTCTTATTCTGCATATGCACAGAGGGCCTTAGTGTGGGTTAAAGCTGGGACCCCCTTCAAGCTGGAACACTCCTCCATAGATAAAGAAGGGAGGTATTTCTTGGTCAAGGGCAGGCTACTGGGTAAGGAAATTAGGGAGCATCGGTGCACTTAATCAGGAACAGGTAGTGTTCCTCCAATCCCTCTCAGCGCCACTGGGACACCTTGCGACCAGCAGTCTGCTCCTGGGGGATGGCTTTAATTGTGTCACGGATGTGTTACTGGACCACTCTACACCTCCCCTACCCGAGGCACAAGCAGATAGAATAGCAGAGGTATTCAGTGCATGGCTACAACATTGAGAATTAGCTGACATCTGGCGAACCAAGCATGGGGTGGAGCGGGATTACTCATACTATTCTCACATTTATACGCTAAACACTCAACTGTACAAATGTGTGTGCTCCAGCAGGCTGAGCTAATATTCTACCCACTTGGAATACCTTGGTCCCCCACTCTCTGCCCATAGCCATTGCTTCTGGGGTTCCAGCTGATCGACGATCACCCGATGATTCTTGTGCGGAAGCTTAACCCAACGACCTTCGAAGATGCCTACTATTAAGTCTCTCTACATGATGCCATCTCAGGGTATTTCGAGGTCAATCAGGGCTTGGCCTATAACCAACTTATGGAGTGCGAGCCATTTAAGGTAGTGGTCCTTGGCCACTGTTTGGGTTAGTTGGTGGGGGTCAAGAGGGAACGGGGTGGGAAGCTGCTAACTCTAGATGGCATGCTCCACACATTAGATACTGCCTTAGGGCAGACCCTGCGACCATAGGCTCATGGAAGTGAGGGAAGAATAGAACGCTGCTCTGGAGAATTTAAGATTTCATGATTATAAGAATTACATAGCCCGTGCCCACGAAGAAGAGGGACAACCATGATTGCTCCTGGTTTGGCTTATCCGACTTGAGACACGTGGGGCTTCCATCACCCAGGCCCGAGCAGCAGATGGCGCTAACCTTTACTCCCCTGGGGTCTTTAATGACATATTTCGGGACTTTTACGAGCAACTTCATCGCCGCCTGGAGCTGCTCCCAGAGAGGCAGCAGATGGGCTTCCTGGACCGGTTGCTGCTCCAGATGTTACCACGTGAGGCCAGAGACAACCTGGGTGGTCCAGCAACAGTCTAAGGGATTAGGCATGGCCACTGGCAAAACACCAGGCCCTGACGGACTCTCTGTGGAGTTTTACTCTACCGTTCAGGGACTCCTGGCCCGAGACTGGAGGCTCTCTACTCTGAGTCAATAGGGTTAGAAACCTTGCTTGAATCCACAAGAAATGTGGTTGTAGTCCCCCTTGCTATGACTAAAGTACTAGATGCACCTACATCCACATTTAGGCCCCTATTGATGCTAACATGGACTTCAAGATCCTTAGTAAGGTACTGGTCTCTCGATTACTACCACACATGCTGACCTTGGTCTTCAGGGATCAAAATGGCTTTATCCAGGCTCGCAGTACCTCACTTAATCTCAGACGTTTATATCATGTCCTTTATGACACTGCAGTGCAAACCCTGCCTCAAGCAATGCTCATGTTGGTGGACTTTGAAAAAGCTGTTGACATGGTTCGGTGGGATTTTTTTAATTGAGGTTATGCACTGAATAGGACTGGGAGAAAGCTGGATCAAATGGATCACACAGCTATACACTAGTCTGACCGCAAAGTTCAAGATGGGCAATACGATCTCTCGCCAATATGACATCTTTAGAGGCACGAGACAGGGTTGCCCATTATCGCCTCTCCTCTTGCCTTTGCCATCGAGCCCTTGGCAGAACTATTTTGCCTGGAAGGCAGAGGCAGTGGCATAGTTGTAGATGTCCTTGAACACATAATTCCTGTCTATGAAGATAACCTCCTGCTCTATCTGTCTGACTGCCCTACTGGTGCCCCGGGAGCGATCTCGCGGTTGGGGGAGTTTGGAACGCTTTATGGTATAAGGTTCAATAAGGCCAAAACTTGCCTTTTTCCGATAGTGCAGGGAACCTAACGGCCAAAAGACTTTTTCCCGGGTCTGACCTGGCCCCCCTCATCCTTTAGGTACCTGGGTGTTTAGGTGTACCATACCCTGGAGGACCTCCATGAGGGTAAGCTGTGTGCGACACTGTGATCTCTTGAATCTTGTGTCTCTTCCTGGCACTCCCTACGGCTGCCAATCAAGGCCCGAATACCCATTTCCAAGATGGTGATGCTTCCTCGCTTATATTTTTTCTCGAACCTTCCAGTTTGGGTTGCAGTTGCCTAGTTTAGACAATTGGATGTTCTGATTTGAAATTTGATCTGGGACGGAGGCCGTCCGAGAGTGACTTTAAATGTTCTGCGGCGCGCACCAGATGAGGGTTGACTGGGGGCTCCTGATTTTGAGCAGTACTTTTTGGCGACACAGCTGAGGTGGGTCTCCTGGTGGCTCAGTGGGAACACCCAGGATAATTTAAGCCTCAAGTGACTAGCAACTCATGAGGACCTGCTAATGCCCCGGCTCCTCAAACTGGCAATGGGTATTCCACAGCCCAGAGCGCTGTTGACAGTGGCCCTTAAGTAATGGTGACATTGCATGGCGAAGACTAGAAATGTGCCTCCTTATCCCCCAGCCCTGCCATTGGTGGGATTGCCTCATGGGGACCCTATTGCCTGCTATGCGGTTCAGCAGTTGTCGGACTAGACGGAGACTGGGCTTGTGTCGGTTAGGGACTGTTACCACCTGGGCACCCTCATGCCTTTGGAGGACCTGTCGACCCAACATGCTTTGCCCCTGGATAGTTCGTGATTTACGAGGCCCTGGTCCAGACTTTTGAGGGCCATTGGTACCGAGGCCATGAAGAACCAATAACCCACGCAGTACTGCTGTCTATGGGATCTGCTCGGCACATGGCAACATGGTTCTACAGGGCCCTAAATGGCATGGTGCAAACACACCTGGCAATACTCAGGAGCAGGTGGGGCAGAATCTTGGGACAAGATGTCCTGGACTCAGAATGGCAGAAGATATTGGCATACCCAAAGAGAGTCTCTAGAAACACAAGGCTGAAGGACATCCAATTCAATTACACTCTCATGATCTACCTGACGGCCCATAGACTTCAAGTCATTTATGGGGCTGAGCCCTGGGAGTGCCCCAGGTGTTCACATCCTGACACAGACTTTAGTCATATGACTTGGAGCTGCCCCACCCTGCAGCTGTTTTGGAATGCGGTAATACTACAACTGCACAATACCCTAGGCTGTACTCGCCCGTGCACGATCGAGACTTAGCTCATGGGGGGGTTCCCAGACCTAAACAGCGTAGAGTGGACACTAAATTCTTGGATTTAGCGCTCATATTAGCCATGAGATGAATTACAATGGCATGGAAGTTTGCGATGGGGCCAGTCCTGGAGACTTGGGTGAAAGACGTCACCATGTGAGCTAGAGTAGAGGAGAGGGTCTTGCTTAGAGAAGATGTGCGAGGGGTGCGGAGATGCTAAATTGCTGGTCTGTGGACAGAGGTGGAGACCTGGGAACACCCGGAGTGTGATGTGGGGTCAGAACCTGAAGAGTAAACTGAGTCGGCCAATAGCGACCTGGCTGCAGAATTGGGTACTGAAATAGAAACAAATGTACACTGATAGGCGCGAGCTCATTCATTTTCCCCTTCCGATCATATGCATTGCACACATGGCAACCCCCCATGGCTGACCCTGCGCCTCCCCCTTCCCACCGTCGATAAGGCAGAAACACATTGTACACACACAGGAGAACTTCTGTTAAACTGATGTCCGCGTGCCCACTCCTCCCCGCCACCCCAAACACACACACAGTTTAGATATCTTTTTTACTTACGTTCATTTCCATGTTTTCCCTCCTGACCCGGGGTCTGAAGCCAGCGGAGACCATAGCATTTCTATGCGACTGCAGTAGTTCTGCCTCGGCTGAGGTGGTGACCACACTGTGGGGTAATATTAGATCTGCCCGTTGCTTTGTTTGAGTTAAATAGAATATCTCTGACGCCCTCTGGGGCTGAACGTGAGTGACTATGTTTGATGCTTGATCAGTTATCGTGCCATATCTGTGTTTCACGTGTTCGTTTTCTGCATCCTAAACGGTCTTACTGGAAAGTGCTTCTGCATAATGTGTAGTTGCTCTCATAAAAAATGTCAATAAACATAATACCGAGCTGGTTAATCTGGTTCAGTCAAAATAAATCATGTATGCCAGTACACTGTCCCCATGGTGTTGTATGAGTCCAGCCCTTCAGCCAATTGAACGCAAATCTGAAAACACTCAAATTTAAGGAATGTCTGTGGTGTGGGCAGCTCAGGAAAATGTGTATGTTTGCCGTATTCGTGCATCTGGGAGATGCGTCACGTTGTAAAGCCCTGCGCCACATGTAGGCGTTCCAGGGCAGGTGGGGGCGTTCCGGCGCAGGAACGCCTCCTAAAAGTGGCTAAGTGAAATCTACAAGATTTCACTCAGTGGGACAGATTTATGTTGCACTTGCGCCACTTTTGCGCCGCCGTTGCGTCACTTTTGTGACGCAGCAGCGGCGCAAATCCTGCGCCATGGTGCGGGGTATTTACAACGTGACGCATCTGGGAGATGCGTCACGTTGTAAAGCCCTGCGCCACATGTAGGCGTTCCAGGGCAGGTGGGGGCGTTCCGGCGCAGGAACGCCTCCTAAAAGTGGCTGAGTGAAATCTACAAGATTTCACTCAGTCACTTTTAGGCCCATGCTGTGTCAAAACCCTGCGCCTGCTTGAAGCAGGCGTAAGGATTGACGCAGCATTGTACAGATAGGGCCCCCCAGAACATTGCTGGAGCTGTGTCGCGCTTGCGAGGCAACTCCAGCAATGCGCTACTTTTACGGCACAGATGCGTCACGCATCTGTGCCGTTTTTGCCCCATGGTGCGCCGCATTATAAATGCGGCGCATCCATGGTGGCGCAGCTGTGGCGCATAATAACTGGCGCATCCCTGCTGATATGCAGGGATGCGCCAGTTATCATAAATCTGCCCCTAAATACCCCTAACAGTGATAGGTGTGCTGTGTTTTGTATTTTTAATCTACCTATGTCCTAAGACCATTCTGCATGAATTTTAGTCATATATTTTTAAATATGAATGTTTTTATTAGGGTTTGTGTATGATTTTATCCGTGTGACTCTTTTATGGATATATTTTTTATCCGAATAAAGATGTGCTGCTGCTGATAAGAGAAGATGAAAGAGGGGTCAAAAATGTCATAACCAATATTTTTTAATTTTTCTCAGTAAGATTTCACTATAGGTGGTACTATACGTCGAAACACAGGAACATTCTTCTGCAGCTTCTTTCAAGGCATTTTAATTGACAAAACAAAGCAATGATTGATCTAAATAAATAGGTACATTTTGTAATTGATTTATTTACCTTTGTGATCTGTATTACTTTCTACCTGCATTCTAGCTGGTTTAGGCTTTCCTCCACCCACCAGTCCCATAGATGGTGGTGAAAAGTGGAAAGACACTAATCAATGACTATTGTCAAAGTTCAAAGACATGGATTTACCCTGGAAGGAAAGATCAACCACTGTTCAATATCCTAGTTTTACCTGCCCCAGATCTTTCTACCTGAGAGAGTTTTTCAAAAATAATTTCATGATTTCTTGTTATTTGCATTAAATATTCGGTTTTTCTGAAGATGTAACTCTGCCCGAAGAAAAGAAAAATGTACCACAAGGTTGCTTCAGGCTGGCTTCAGTCATGAAACATTTTCAGCTTCTCTCAGGGGTGTAGCATCGGGGTAGGGGTGGGATGTGACACCCACTAAATAAATGCATTCTTTGCTTGGTGGTGGGTCTGGCGACCTGAGTTTGTTGAGTCTGCTGAGTTTGTGTTGTTTTTTTTTTGTTACTTTCATTTCACTGACAGGTCTTAACTTCTTAATTTTTTGGCGTTGAAACTTAAATGAGAATATATAGTGACTGGTTTACCAAAAAAGTAGTAAATCTATACCCATAAAAGTAGTTATGGAATGGGTGCAAATTTAAAACTTTTTGGAATTCACAAACCTTTGCCTTATTAGGCTTGGAGAGCTACTCCATTCTTAGGTTTCTAGGCATACTCTTGAAAATTTGCCTCCCAAAAGGTGATGGAGAAAATGCTTGGATATCGTCTAACCACTGGCAATTGCTTGTGGTAGTATTCTAACTAGGCCTGGGTGAAATGTTGTATATAATAAGCCGGCCTAGTTTCGAAAATTTCACGTTACTCTTTTACCACTTCATTCTCCTCTTCATCCTCTCCTTTATAGTGCCAAGAAGTTTGGAGTCCCACAACAAGGAGTTAGTCTGCTGTCTTGAAGCTGCCAATCCATTCAGAATGTGTGTCTTGTATTTGTACATATGGAATATGTCTTTCAATTTCTTCATAATTAGTGTGATCAACTACTCATTGATTCAATAAACTTTCACCCCATACCCAACCTCCCATTTCTCGTAAACCTTCTCGAGACCTGTGTCACTAAGCAGCTAAAAATCACACTGAGAAAAACAGGCTCCTTGATGACTTCCAATATGGATTTAGGTCTGATGCAACACTGAGAGCAGTGCTACAAATAATGGATGATGCACTGCACATTTTAGATGAAGGTGGGTAATGACTACTCGTTCTTCAACTGTGAGCAGCAAAGGGACACCGTCAACCATGACTCACTCCTAAAAATCCTGGAAGACCAGATAGATATCAGTGGCACAGTCCTTTCATGGTTTGAATCCTATCTAATCAGTTGTTCTCAGCAGGTCAAACAATCTAACTATTGCTTTGACCCTTCACTTCTTAAATGAGAGTCCCCAAAGGATCAGTCTTCTCTTCAGCTCTTTCCAGTCTTTCCATGGAACCCTCTGCTCGCTCGTGGAACAGTCTACCATTTCCTTCCATTAGTTTGCAGATGGCACCCAGCTGCATGGCTAAGTTTCTTTTCCTAAAGACACAGGGACTGAATCACAAACTAAATGTTGTAGTACTGCTGCAGCGTCGAGACCAGAGGGAGAGAAAAAGCAGGGGAAAAACTATATTTACACAACTATCCTCCCTGCGTCGCAGACCCAACGTCACGCTAGCTCATCCACCCAAGCAGTCATTGGTGGGGCCCATAACACCAACACTCACACTTTACCACTCTCGAGTCTGCACACAGGAGGGATGATGGTCTCACGTTGGACATGTGGGGGGGGGGTACCTTATAACCTATAGGGAAGAAAAGTTATTTTACAGAATATACATTGACATTCGTCACCTATAGATTCCTAAACCCAAACATCAAGGCACTCCACCCACTTGGTCGACGGACCAAATAGTTGGATTGGTTGATGGTGATTTAGAACCAGCTAAAACACATTTAAGACTCAGAATCCTTTATTCTCTTTAGTGAAAAACCACAAACTCATAATTTCTATTAATCAATACTTGTTTATCTTGAATTTAATTGCAAAAATATTAGCGTTTGTTTCATCAAATGTTTAGAATTTTCTAGACAATTTATTTAAATCACAGAACATTATATTTAGCTATTCTGGCTATCTGAGGTTTCTCTAATTCATTGGCTCTGCATAACCGAATTTAGCCATTAATTGTCCAAATAAGCAGGCCAAAGCTTAAGGTCCAAGAGTTCTTTGCTCAGCACGTCACAGTCCCAAAGATCGTCAAAGGACCATAAGTCGTGCAAGCATCAGTCATCGCCTATGGGGTCAAAGAGGGTATGCAATTGCCGAATGTCATCTACTGCCTCCGAAAACCCTCTCGAGCCGAACGAACCAGCACGGGACGCCCCTCCTTATTCTACTACTCTTTTATAATAAATTTAGGGATAACATGAAACATTTTTGGGCGGAGATTGTCTTGTGATTGGCTAATTGAAAACGTTCGATTTTTGTCAGTCAGGTTTCACATGGATTTCGCTGAGTAGTCTCCGGAGATGACCTAATCTTTAATATTTCAAACTTTTTGTTTTTTATTTGTATGATCCAATTGTTCACTTAAACCAATTTTTTAACAGTTCGTGCTTTTGGCAGTCCACCAAGATCCTATCCTTGACCGGGGACAGTATGATAGAGGTTACGTGGAGATTCATGGAGCCATATGAGTCTGCGCAGTAGAGTTCGCGCTCACAAGACGGTGGCCACTTCTGAACTCCATGTCGGGTGCCATCTTTAGGTAGGCCCGAATGTCAACTTAAGCAAAACAAACACAAAAGAATAATTAATACAAAGAAATGAAGATTCTAATGTTATACCCTCACTAATCCCATTATATATTAGTCTTTTCCTAGCATATAGCAACATTTAAAGCAATTATATAAACCTTATGGTCCTCCAGGATGATGCAAACGTCAAAAAAGTAATATATAACATGCATTTGCTTATTGCCACATGTACTATAATTAATATGCGTACAGATTTTAGTTATCAGAGTTATTTTGCCATGCAAATAGCGGTTTCCCACGTGTAATTGGTGTATGTAAAGGTTGGTTTAGTTCCACACAGCATACTATTAGCGAAATTATAATTAGTAGATTATATGGTTAATCTTTATCATGTAAATAGAGGAGGTATACAAAAATGTTTTCTACCTGCTCCATCAATCCCTCCTTTGGTGATTTTTAACATCACCACACTACCTTTAAATTTGGAAAAATTTAGTAAGTAGAAATGAATTCAGGTCTCTTAATTTTGTTAGATTACATTATTGTTTCACCTATCGCGTCTTCTCTTGTTTTTCTATACATATTGTCTTTCCACTCCTCTACTTCTACTTCTTCAAATTCTCTTTCTTTTCTTTCTTTTCGTTTTTTCTTTACAATTTCTCTTTTAATATTATTTCGTGAATTTCTTCTTTTTCTACATAGACATCCTAATCTCAGAATTAATACTAAAATAATCATACATGTTACAGGAAATAATATTTTACCAATAAAGGTACTACCTAGTTTTAGTAAAAAGTCTTTAATGGTAGAAAACCTTTTCCCAATCTTTTCCCAAATACCTTCAGCCTCCAGTGGAACAATTTCCTCATGCAAATCAGTTATATTCTTAATATACATCTTCAAATCTTGACTTTTCTCTGGAATGTAAGTACAACAATGTTGAACTTTCAGCATTCCACAGACTCCACCCTCCTTTGCCAAAATGATATCAAGGGTAAGTCGATTTTGCATTACCATGGCACGTATGGCAACCATTTCAGTATTCACCAATAAAAATCCTCCAGCAGTGCTTGTTGACAAGCGATCCACTACCGTTGATAATTTTCTAATTTTGTGTGCATTCAGAGGTATTCCCACTGCTGGTATTAATGCTACGAAAATGTCTCCTACAATTTCTGACCAAGATTCTCTTTTTCTACGTATTAGTTGATTACTTAACTCATGTGCACCATCTTTACCTCTTCCCACATGGAATATCTTTGGGAAAACCAGACCTAGATAACATGTGCCATACCAGTGATCTGGCAACCGATAATATGCCTTGTTCCCGCAGATAAAATATAATCCAGGAAAAACCGGATCATTTCCTCCTTTAAATCCCCATCCACCCATGATTCTATAAGTATCATGGCAATCACTTGTGCCTACAAAATAATTATCATATGCTGTTTGATTCCTTCTAATACACAATTTCCCTTTCTGGGGCCAATCTAGAGCCATTGTTGGACTAGCTTCTCCTTTCAAATGTTTTTCTCTTTCAACATCCCAGACTGTCTTTTCTTCTTTTCCCTCAGGTACTTTTCTTTGCATTTTTTAATCTCCTTTCTTCTACCATATCTAGGAATATCTTCTCCTCCTTCTTTAAACTGCAAGTTACATTGTTTCTAAATATGGATTCTAATGTTAATTCATTCGTTTCTAAGAAAAATTCACCTAATACTTTACCAGGTTTTACTTTATTCAGCTTGTTAACTACAGGTACTTGTGAAAATATGTTATCTACATCTGAGAAGTAATATTCTAATTTCCCTATTTTATAAAACAGACTTGCTAATACACTACATGTTATTCCATATGTTACTGGAAGGTGATGGTAAGTCTCTCCTTCAGATACAGACGCAGGCAACTGTATGCATACGTAACAATCCCTCACATCCATCGTCTTCACATATTAGTATAGTAATTTCGAAAAAACATTGTTAGAGAAATCAGTTATGGACCTATCTTTATGTAAATAATTTCTATCTATTTTAGTCGGATACATCTTTTGAATCTTCTCTACATTAGTCTTATACCCGCTATGACCTTCTATTGTTTCTAATGTAATATTAAATGAAACCATTAAAGCTAACCCACTCCACAGAAGCATTAGTAATCCTGTACAACAACACATTTTAAACCATCTTCTAAGGAACACACATTTAGGATTTCTACTTTCTGTGTTTGCCATTTCTAAAATGATCTGTGTCTTTTGACTTAGCCTCTTCTACTTCACAACTAGTTTTGTCTAACCCAAGGCTCTAAGCACCTACTTGGTTCTTTCAGATGATGCCTTTTCCGGTAATTTATTGTTTCTCCCTTTTAGAACACTTTTGGTCTTCTCAGTTTGGCATTTGATCGTCTGTCACCTTTCCTTTACAATCTTGATACAGAACCTCCTGAACATCCGTCTCTTCTCCGATGTCGGACAAGAGAACTCTCAGGATTTCCGATTCTTCGTCTTCCTCAACCACTTTTGCTATAGTCACCTCTGGATCCCCTTGGCTATCTGCCTCCTCCTTTACTTCAGGCAATGCCACATATGACCATTCCGGCGACTTATACTTCTGGTTAGGCTTTCTCGTTCTTTTACTTTCTTCTGCTGGTGTTTGTTTCACGTCCTTTGATTTTTCTTGGCTAGACACTTCATTCACCTGTTCAGCTCTTGATGAATTTAATTGTGTCAATCTGTATCTTAATCTTTTTATCTTGTTTGGCAAAATCTCCTCTCTTGTTGGCCTTTTTAATTTACTTCCTTTTTCATTTCTCTCAGTTCTCCATGCTCTTTTCCTCAGGACTCGACCTTCTGGTATTTCTTCATCACTGTCCTCTGATTCAGTTCCAACTCATCCTTTACTTTCAATAGTCTTTCTTTCCACCACTTTCTTCTTTTTACCTACTTCTGTCCCTCCTCGTGGTTCTTCCACACAATCTTCCTGCTGACTAACTGTCCCTTCTTCTATCTGGATGTGTGATTTCCCTACAACTCCTCCCTCGGGGTTCTTCCGCCAAAATCTTTCCTTTACTCTCTGTATCTGGTACCTTATCATCTAATTTTGTTATTTCAGGTGGGATTTCTGTTGAATTTCCATTCGGGACTGTTTTATCAAAAATTTCTTTTACAGTCTCTTCACTGTTTCTGTTCTTGCTCTTGTAATTTTCTCCTTAGAGGAAGATTCTCTGGTGCAATTACTAGACTTGGTTCTAATCCCCCCTTTCAGGAGTTTGTCTTATTCTTAATTCTTCAGTATCTGATTCAGAACTTGTATCTGATTCTTCAAATTCTCCTTCCTTGTTAGCTACTGGATTTGGAATGCGCAAGGTGTGACTAGCATGTATCCAATTCTTTACTCCTGCACATTTTACAGCTGTAGTTGCGGTCAGAATCACCTGACGTGGTTTTCCCCAACGTGGGACCAAACAGTTTCTTCTTCTGTGCACTTTTATTCTCACCCAGTCACCTGGGCTCAGATCATGGGCTGGCTTCTTTTCAAGAGTGGTGGCATCCGATCCAACCTGATGGAACACAGAATGAACGGAATCAGCCAACCCCTTGCAATAATCCAACAACAAGTCATCAGATATAGGCAATAGCTTGTTGACTGGTATGAAAACATGTCGCATTGCTCTTCCCATGACAATTTCATGGGGACTCAGACCTGTGTTCCTATCTGGAATAGATCTAATAGTCATGAGTACCAGAGGCAAGACATCAGGCCATTTCAAACCTGTGACTAAACACATTTTCCCAGTCGGTTTTTAATGGTGCCATTTACTTGTTCCACCACACCAGAAGCCTCTGGACGATAGGCACAATGTTGT
The DNA here is from genome assembly GCF_964204655.1 of Triturus cristatus. Classification (NCBI taxonomy): domain Eukaryota; kingdom Metazoa; phylum Chordata; class Amphibia; order Caudata; family Salamandridae; genus Triturus; species Triturus cristatus. The sequence continues at coordinate 1,582,202,232 of NC_140590.1, forward strand.
TTTTGTTGTACATTCAATGCTTCACAAATTAATTTCATGATTTCATTATGAAAATGTTTTCCTCTATCTGACTCAATTGTGACTGGAAAACCAAACCTAGGAATGAACTCCCTCAATAATAGCTTAGCTACTGTGATTCCATCACTTCTTCTTGTGGGATATGGTTCCACCCATCGAGAGAACAGACAAACCATCACTAGAACATACCTCAACCTGTTACAGGGAGGCATTTCAATGAAGTCAATCTGCATTCTGGTAAAAGGCGCTCCTTCTCGACCTATTGTTCCTAGACTTACCACTGTTTTTCTTCCAGGATTGAACTGCTGACATATAAGACATCTTTGACAAAGACTTTCAGCTACAAGTCTAAATTTTGCATTATACCATGTCTGTTTGAAAAGTCTGATCATAGCGTCTCTTCCTACATGTGCTTGTCCATGATACATCCTTGCCATGGCAAAAACCATGCTATCAGGCATAACTGGTCTTCCATCCCGATAAATCCACACATGATCTGTTTCCCGTGGTGCACATCCTGCTTTTACCCACTGTCTCATTTCCTCATCTCCTGCTTCTTCATGCAACTGCCTTACTTCTTCCCATGTATTCACAGTGTTAGTAAACAACAAGGGACATGAATTCATTTCTCTTTCCCTTCCTCGATTTATAGAATTCTGATTTTGTGCGCAATATTGAGCCATCTTATTGGCAAACTGATTGCCAGCTGATACGTAATCATTGGACTTCGTGTGAGCTGCACATTTCACAACTGCTAACTGTTTAGGCAGCTGTATCGCCTCAAGCAATTTTCCAACCACTTCAGCATTCCTAATAGGAGTTCCACTTGATGTAAAAAACCCTCTTTGGGACCAAATTTGCCCAAAGTCATGCACTACACCGAAGCCGTATTGACTATCGGTTATCACAGTCACTCTCACATTCTTTCCCAACTTACATGCTCTTGTCAAGGCAAATAGTTCAGCAACTTGGGCTGATTTTACTCGTTTTAGGCAGGATGCTTCCAGTACAGCTGCTACTGTACATACAGCATATGCTGCACTCAGAATTCCCTCATCTGTTCTCAAGCATGATCCATCCACAAACATCACATAGTCACTTTCTGTCAAGGGTACATCTTTTATATCAAGTCGTGGTTTGGTACATCAGTCAAGCACTTCCAAACAGTCATGATCCACATCATCTCTGACTTCCACAATTTTCAGCGTCAGGCAATAACATTGAAGGATTCACATTCAGACATCTCACAAGACTCACATTTGTTGCACCTAGGATGACTTTCTCATACTTAGTTAGACAACTATGCGTCATGAACTGAGTGCGGCTCCTTGTTAAAAGGATTGCCACATCATGAGGTACAAACACTCTCACAGGATAACCCATTACAATTCCTTCACTCTGTTACAAACATTTACAAGTGGCTGCTGCAGCTTTCAAACAACCAGGCAAGGCTACAGCTACAGGGTCTAATATAGCTGAAAAATATGCAATTGGTCTTCTCAGTTTTCCATGTTTTTGTATTAACACAGAAAGTGCACATCCATTTCTTTCACTGCAATAGAGTTCAAATTCTTACTCATAGTCAGGCATGCCAAGCGCTGGTGCTTCACACAAACTGTCTCTTAATTGTTTAAATGCCGCTAATTCTTCTTTATTTAATTCAATGGGGTCTTTTACATCACTTCTCATCAAGCGTACCAAAGGTTTTGCAATCAGGGAGAAATTACTTATCCACTGACAACAATATCCAACCATTCCAAGAAACATTCTCACTTCTCTTTGCCTCATTGGGGCTCTCATTCCTTCTATTATCTTGATTCTATCTGCAGTTATTTTTCTCAATCCTTTTTCAATTTTGTGCCCTAAATATTGTACTTCCTTTTGACAGAATTGCATTTTCGATGGGGATATTTTGAGTACTCCATCTGCCAAATGATTCAACAATGCAATGGTATCTACTACACAAGCTTCTCAAATTCTTGATGCCACAAGCAGATCATCTATGTATTGGACCAGAACTGAACTCTCAGGCATTTTAAAATCTTCTAGAGACGTTTTCAATATCTGATTAAATATTGAGGGACTCTCTGTGTACCCCTGTGGCATTCGGCACCATGGCAAAATACGTTCGCCAAAACGGAACACAAAAATCTGTTGGCTATCAGGGTGCAATGGAATAGATAAGAAAGCGTGACACAGATCAATCACTGTGTACCATTCTGCATCGTGAGGAATCTGATACAAAAGCACTGATGGATTCGGTACAATGGGACAACATGATACAACGATTTTATTTATTTTTCACAAATCTTGTACTATTCTAAATGTTTCATTGGGCTTTTTCAGACCCATAATTGGTGAATTACATGGGCTGCTCACTATTTCCTTCAGAATACCTTGTTCAATCATTTTGTCTATTATAGGAGTAACTCCTATAACAATTATCTCAGGTGATAATTTGTACTGTGGAATATTTGGGGAACTTACTCCTTCTTTTACAGCAACTTTTACGGGATCTACATTTTTCATTAATCCCACATCTTCTCCTGTGAAATCCCATACCTCCGTTTTTACTTTTTTTTTTAACTCTTGAGGCAGTTCATCGGGGTAAAATACAGCAAATGCCTCAGTAATCTCAGGTTCCATATTAGCCATAGTCATTTTATACAGTACATCCTCGTCTGGAGTCTCAAATGCTATACCATCTGGAGTACAAAATATGGTGCAATTCATTTTGCACAACAAATCTCTCCCTAACAAATTTACAGGGCTTGAATCGCACACGACAAAACGGTGCATTTCAGAAAATTTCCCTATGTTAACTTTAACTGGATCAGTGAGATACGTTTTTATCTGTCTGTTGGATACTCCAACTACTTGGATTGTCTCGTCCGAGAGAGGAAGATTTTTAACATCAGCTGACCTAACAGTTGAACGAGTAGCACCAGTATCTACTAGGAAAGTAATGTGTTCATCATTTGCCTTTCCATCTACAAATGCACCTGTCTGGTCTACTTCTAGAGTTGCGCCAAGTACACACTCTTCTTCCTCCCCTCGGCACCGTCAATAACCTTCTTCTGACTCACTCTCATCGCGTCGTAGCCAATACTGCGAAACAGCACTAGCACGTGGCAGCTTAGTCACCTGTTCTTCGTTGTAGAATCCTGTCTCATTACTGTATTTCTGTTAATTTACACTCTGTGGAAAAGGCGGTTTTGGCGCCTGATTCTGTTGGGGAACAACCTGCTGCTGTTGCTGCGGTTGACAACTCACCTCTTTCTGCACCTGTGAATTCAATGATGAATCATTACCATTAGTACTCGGGGGAAATTTACATTCTGATTTCCAATGCCCTATCCTTCCGCAATTATGACATGGCATTTCTTTTTAGCTTCATCTATATCAAATTGTCCTTTCCCTTTTCCAATATTAAATTTTGTTTTCATATCTGTACCATTTACCTGTTCAATCACTTGAGCTTCCTGTCTTTCTGCCACTTTTACTTGAGCCCACATGGCTTTTTCTTTTAATTTACGTTGCTTTGCTTCAATTTCATCACTAAAATATTTTGCATGTCTTAGTACTTCATCTATCTTTTTATTTTGCCAATCTACTGTATGCTGTTTAATCATTTCACTTACTTCAGGTCGCAAACCATACACAAATCTATATACGAAATGACTCAAATCCTTTTCACTCAAATTTTCATCACCACTATATTATTTAAAAGCAAGGATAAGCCTTTCATAGTAAGCATGAACTGATTCTTTCGATTCTTGATGAGTTCTATCAATCTTAACCCAATCAGTTTCTTTGGAAGGTACTTTATTTTTATTTATTTTTCAGAAAAGTAATTACTTGTTCATATTTTCTCATTACTTCTGGATCATGGGCACCTGTTTTTGGATCTCTAGGGTATTCTTGTGTAGGCCAGCTTATCATTACCTTACATTCTGTCCATAAATCTGCTGGTACTATTATGTCAAAAAGACTATTCAAATCAATCCATAGAACTTTTGATAATTTTACAAACCTGTCTACCTTCCTATACCACTCGACCGACTTTTCGCGAAGTCATGGAAAATCATTAGTAAACGACAGAATATCTTGTCTAGTCCAAGGGACATGTACATAGCCTCCACCTGGAATCTCTCTCATGGGACATTCAGTTATTACTTTTTCTTTTTCTCTTACTGGGTAAGCTGCAAATGTTTTATCCGTTGCATCATCTCGTTTTCGAAACTATCTACTTTTCCATTTGTCTACATCGCCCCATTTCCTCAGTAATATAATTAAATCTTTAATCTGAGTTGTTCGTCCAGTCGTATTCAAATTCTCAATGTCTTTTTCAGAAAAATCTACTCTATATGGTCTTTGTAATGACTTTACCTTTTCGAAGTCAATACCCATTTCATTTGCTACTTCTTCTAGTCTTTCATGTAAATTTCTGGCTCTCCATGTTATACTTTTGCATAGAAACATTAATTCCTCATCCTGATAGTTCTTTAATTTTTCCTTTGGAATAGTCCCTACTATTAATTCTTCTAACACTATTTTTAATTTGGACACATCTAAAGGTTTAGGCTCAGCATCCTTTTGCTGTAAACTTCTTAGCCATTCGCTTAATTCATCAGAAGTTGGACCTACAGAAATCATTTCATTTCGTGTCTGTTCTAAACTTTTTGGTGATCCTGGTACTGACTCTGTTGTCATTATTGCTCTATTTGCTAGGCTATGATTTACTGTCAAATTTTTAGGAGTACTTTGTTAGGAAATTCCTACCGCTTGTCCCCAAGAATTCTCTGTCGTATCTCTTCTTTGCATTTCATTTTCTCTGCTATTGTTATAAGGAATCATCAGACAATGCTCACTATCCTTTTGTTTATCAAAAATTGGCATTACAGGTCCTATTGTTACTGGAACAGTTACAGCTTCCATGTTTTTAGTCAATTCCCTAATCTTTTTGGTGAATTCTAAAGTAGTTCTAGCCAATTCAGCTGAATTTCGTTTGCTGTTTTACTAGTTTGAGTATTCTCTATTTCTCTGAAAGGATTATTTCTTACTACCTCATGCGGTACTGTTTCAAATTTTATATTCTGTGGTGATTCTTTGGGGCACTCGGTGTCAATGTGGAAGTTGATTGATACAGGGGTGGATTTTTATAAAACATGTCTTCGAGGACATCATCCTCCGACTCGTGTACACCATACTTATAGTTTTCTGATCCTGTATTATTTCTTTTTTCTGTACATTTTCTACTAGTAGTTTCTTCAACATTTCTCATGGGAAACAACCCATCAGTCATATTTGCACTCCGCCATCTCTTCATTCTATCATCATGATTTTCCTCTCCATATGATCTACCAAACATATATCTATACCTTCCGCCACTTCGTTGTCGTTCTCTGTCATACATCTCATCTTCCCATTCTGTCAATGCTCTAAACTGTGTAGGTCTAGGTCTCGGTTCTAATTTCATCATTCTTTCTCTCAAATTTCTCAAAACCGCTAAATTAAATGAACCATGTTCCGGAAATGCCAAAACTCCATCATCTTTTGTATACTTTGCCCAATTGTCTAACCAAATACATGTATGATAGCCATATTTCGCAACCATAAAAGATGCAGGTATTTTCGCTGGTGGAAGCAATTTTCCCTCTCTAGTCACAATCGATTTGTCCTTTTTAAATAGGTTCTTGATTTTACCGAACCAGGACTTTTTCTCCTTTTCTGGTGGATCGTAATACATAATTTTCTCTTTCCTGTATCACTAGATTTCTTCTACGACTATTTTGCTTGTTTTATTCAATCATAGCGCGATTCACACTAACGCACCAATCCGGGCGTCTATGTCACTTTTGCGATTCTCCAATCCCAGAACGACGCACACTAACGCACCAATCGGGATCGTCTTTGTCCCTTACTGACTAACCAATCCCAGCGCGGTGTTTCTGACATCAGCTTGTCTCTCTACTCCGGCTTCTGCTGATCCCTCCTTTACAAAACTTATTGGTAAACTTTTACATTCACTTTTTACTACATTTCTGTTAGTAACAACATAAAAACACCACCATTATCTGTTTCGCTAACAAAGAGATAGTCTTGACCTTTCCCACAAGAATTCCGTCTTTCCCGAGAGCAGCGCTTTCCTCTGCCCTACTACGGAATTGTTACTTCTGTTGATAAAGTAGCACTTCCCTCTACCTTACCCTTCTAACAAGCAATAGCTAACCGTTTCTCTAGAAATAAAACACCTGTTGGAGACCCAATGCTCCTGAGAATTAAAACCAGAGTTTCGCAATTAGCCTGAATGCTATTTCATTTACACACATTCATACGGAAAATGTAGTTCATTCACACAGAAACCTGTCTTTCCCGAGAGCAGCGCTTACCTCTGCCCTACTACAGAATAATTACATTTGTTAATAAAGTAGCACATCCCTCTACTTTACCCTTCTAGCCAGCTTAGCGAACACCTATTACCTTTCCAGTGATAAGCGTAATCAGAGTGCCTTCTGGACTCCTGGTACTTAAGACAAAAATTTCACAGGTGGCCTTCGCTACCATACACTTCTTTCGTGAAGAAAAATTCTCTAGCAGTAACACACGACGATGTTCCCAAATCGAACCAAGACAATGCGTCGTGCAACTTCAATCGTCACACGTTTTCCCCGTGTACTTACAGGGCACAATAATTCCGTCTTTCCCGAGAGCAGCGCTTACCTCTGCCCTACTACGGAATCATTACAAACTTCCGACTTCCTACATCCCAGAAGTCGTCAAAACAACATGGAACACGACTCAACATGAAGTGCTAATACATAGAACAATACTTATCCAACATCTATAATCAATAATCAATAGGAAAATCAATAAGCAATAATCAGTCTATAAGCAATAATCACCAAACCAAAACAATATAACCATCATTCTGCTACCAGAAAAACTGCTGCAGCGTCGAGACCAGAGGGAGAGAAAAAGCGGGGGAAAAACTATATTTACACAACTATCCTCCCTGCGTCGCAGAGCCAACGTCAAGCTAGCTCATCCACACAAGGAGTCATTGGTAAGGCCCATAACACCAGCACTCACACTTTACCACTCACGAATCTGCACACAGGAGGGATGATGGTCTCACGCTGGACATGTGGGGGGGTACCTTATAACCTATAGGGAAGAAAAGTTATTTTACAGAATATACATTGACATTCGTCACCTATAGATTCCTAATCCCAAACATCAAGGCACTCCACCCACTTGGTCGACGGACCAAATAGTTGGATTGGTTGATGGTGATTTAGAACCAGCTAAAACACATTTAAGACTCAGAATCCTTTATTCTCTTTAGTTAATAACCACAAACTCATAATTTCTATTAATCAATACTTGTTTATCTAGAATTTCATTGAAAAATATTAGCGTTTGTTTCACCAAAAGTTTAGAATTTTCTAGACAATTTATTTAAATCACAGAACATTATATTTACCTATTCTGGCTATCTGAGGTTTCTCTAATTCATTGGCTCTGCATAACCGAATTTAGCCGTTAATTGTCCAAATAAGCAGGCCAAAGCTTAAGGTCCAAGAGTTCTTTGCTCAGCACGTCACAGTCCCAAAGATCGTCAAAGGACCATAAGTCGTGCAAGCATCAGTCATCGCCTGTGGGGTCAAAGAGAGTATGCAATCGCCGAATGTCATCTACTGCCTCCGAAAACCCGAACGAACCGAACGAACCAGCAGAGGACGCCCCTCCCTATTCTACTACTGTTTTATAATAAATTTAGGGATAACATGAAACATTTTTGGGCGGAGATTGTCTTGTGATTGGCTAATTGAAAACGTTCGATTTTTGTCAGTCAGGTTTCACATGGATTTCGCTGAGTAGTCTCCGGAGATGACCTAATCTTTAATGTTTCAAACTTTTTGGTTTTTATTTGTATGATCCAATTGTTCACTTAAACCAATTTTTTAACAGTTCGTGCTTTTGGCAGTCCACCAAGATCCTATCCTTGACCGGGGACAGTATGATAGAGGTTACGTGGAGATTCACGGAGCCATCCGAGTCTGCGCAGTAGAGTTCGCGCTCACGAGACGGTGGCCACTTCTGAACTCCTTGTTGGGTGCCATCTTTAGGTAGGCCCGAATGTCAACTTAAGCAAAACAAACACAAAAGAATAATTAATACAAAGAAATTAAGATTCTAATGTTATACCCTCACTAATCCCATAATATATTAGTATTTTCCTAGCATATAGCAACATTTAAAGCAATTATATTTAACTTATGTTCCTCCACGATGACACAAACGTCACAAAAGCAACATATGACATGCATTTGCTTATTGCCACATGTACTATAATTAATATGCGTACAGATTTTAGTTATCAGAGTTATTTTGCCATGCAAATAGCGGTTTCCCACGTGTAATTGGTGTATGTAAAGGTTGGTTTAGTTCCACACAGCATACCATTAGCGAAATTATAATTAGTAGATTATATGGTTAATCTTTATCATGCAAATAGAGGAGGTATACAAAATGTTGTTCTACCTGCTCCATCAGTACTATGGTATTTTGTATTACTGCAATAGTAATACTTAATGCAAAATGCAATTTACAAACCTACAGGTGTAAATCTCTATCTCCACCTTTCCGATATTTTCTGAGCAGAGATGTCTGCAACTGCACTATTTGGGGGAAATAGGGGAACGTTGGAAAAATTGGGAAAATCTGTTACAAGAAGGAACTTTACATTTGTAAATTTGGCTCTATTGCACTGGCTTCACGGGGTGAAGACATAAGTTCATACTTTTCGGTTAATTTACACTCTGAAATGGTGACTAACCAAAAGTAGTAAATTTACTCCAAAATGTAAAAGTAAATGTACATGTGTAGATTTACTTACATGTAAATTTACCTTTTTAAATAGGTCCCGCACCTGAAGTGGCAAAAATCCTATGGGATATTCAGTAATAGATGTCATTTCAGGCAAGAACCTGAATCTTCACGTACAAATTGACCAAATAAACCAGATGATGAACTTTATTAAGGATTAAGTACAGCAAAGTTACAAAATTGCACCATGACAAAATAATATGCACTGCAACATGACATAAAATAGCGAAGAGTACGACATACATTTACAACAAAAGACAATATAAATTAAATGAATCGGGAAACACCAGAACAATAATTAGGAATCACGGTAAGAGGCACCATGGGAGAAAAAAGGGGGAGACACTGAGAGTCGGGGAAAAGGGGGAGCAGTGAGGAGGAGACTCATTGACCTCCACCGGCGGCTGCCGCGGGTAGAGCGCCGGCGGGGAGTGTGGGAGAGGTCGCCGGGAGCTGGAAATTGTGACTCTGGAGGTAGGAGATAAGCGGTCCCCAAATGTCAGGTGGGCGGGATCTGGCAGGCATTAAGTCCCAGAATTCGGACAGGAGAGTCTGGCAGCAGGAAGCATCCTCCAGCCAAAGGGCTGCCTTTGGTGCAGGCCTATGACCCCAACACATGGAGACCATGCGCCGCACGAGGACGAGTAACATAGCAATCAGTCTACGGGAGGCATCTGCACAGAATTTGATGAAGCCTAGAAGGCAAAGCAGAGGATCGGGTTGAACCAGAGAGGAAGTGATCTCAGATATTACAGCGCAGACGTCACACCAGTAAGCGGAGACCTTGGGGCACAGCCAGGCGAGATGGAAGAAGTCAGCCGCAGGCGCAGAGCAGCGCAGGCATCTGTCACTGGCAATGAGTCCCATCTTGTGCAGCTGCGCAGGGGTCCGATAGAGCCTGTGTAGGTACTTAAAGTGGATAAATCGCAAACGGTAGTTAGGGGAGAGGCGTTTAATCTGAGTGCAGCAATTCAGCCAAACGGCCTGGGAGATCCCGGTACCTAGGTCTTCCTCCCACGCCACGCGTGCCCTATCAGTGGATATGGAAGAAGCCACCGCTGTGTGAGCATAGATTTTTGTGACCAATTTCTTTGGGGAGGGGGACGTGTAGAGGAGATTGATAGTGGCCATCGAGGAGGGAGGTTGGGGGAATGAGGGGTGAAGCTTCTTACAGACCGCCCGGAGTTGATAATAAAGCAAAGTGTCCATGGGGCCAGAGTCAACAGCAAGTGTATAAAATGCGTTTCCAGGGTAGAGATCGGACACAGTGGAGAGTCCAAGAAGAGTGGCGTGTTTTACCATCCCTGAAGATTGAAGAGGAACAAAAGCAGGGTGGTGAGCGCTGGGCATCGCAGCCGCAGAAAGCATGTCTGAACCTAAGATTTTCCGGATCCCCTCCCAGGCCCAGCGCAGGGTCTCAACCGTATCGATCTCAGCATGCGGAGGCCTCGCCGGGACAAATAAAGCTGTAGTGAGCGGCCATAGAGCGGCCAGGTAAGCCTCAACCGCAACATGGGGCTGAAACAGAGTGGGGTGAAGCCAGAAGTGAAGAAAACTGGCCTGGGCACTGAGGGCATAGAGTTTAAGGTCGGGGGCACCAAGACCTCCGCATGTCATAGGAAGGGTCAAAATATTATAAGCAATCCTGGGTTGCCGGCCGGCCCAGATCAGAGTGATCACCAAAGAACGGAGTTTATGGAAAAAATGAGCGGTGAAAGGGCTCTGGACATTGATGAATAAATATAAAAACTTTTGAAGCTCCACCATCTTGGCAATGACTATGCGACTGGCGAGAGAGAGTAGCAATCAGTTCCAGCGGGGAATCTTGGACTCCAACCAGTCCACCGCGTGGCCAAAGTTGGCTCTCCAGAGTTCATCGACGTCCCTACTCAGCCAGATCCCAAGATACCTAGTGGGCTCAGTCGCCCACACAAAGGGATAATCTGGATCGAAGGGCATTGTCGCGTCAGTGAGAGGGAACAGCACAGACTTGTTCACCTGGATGCCGGAGTTGCCGCCAAAGCGTATCACCTCACGAACCAGAGGGCTGAGGCTCTCCTGAGGGTGGCGGATGTAGAGGGTGACATCGTCCGCGTACATAGAAACAAGTAGAGCACGAGCCGCAAAACCGATGCCCCTCTGGGTGTGATGCTGGCGCAGTCGGGCCGCAAGAGGCTCCATTGCAATGGCGAACAGCATTGGTGACAATGGACACCCTTGCAGTGTACTGCGCTCGATGGAGATAGGGTCGGAGATTTGACCGTTTAGCCGAAGACGGGCGGTGGGAAGTGTATAAAGGAGCAACACTTTACGTATAAAGGTCGGACTGAAGCCCAAGCGGGGGAGAAGATAAAACAGGAAGGGCCGCTCTAAGGTGTCGAAGGCTTTAGTGGCGTCTAGTCAGGTCGCCACTGCCGGGAGCGCTGGGGTTATTTGATGGAGAACGGAGAAGATGGTCCGAAGATTATGGGTGGTAGCACGGCCGGGGATAAAACCGGACTGATCCGGGCGGGCAATGAGCGGCATTAGGGGAAGAAGGCGCGAAGCGAGCAGTTTATCAAAAATGTTATTGTCCGTGTTTATAAGTGACAGGGGGCGATAAGAGTCCTGCAATTCAGGTGACTTGTCCGGCTTTAAGAGCAAAGTAAGTAAGGCCTCACGAAGCAATGGGGGGAGCTGTCCTGTCTTAAAGGACTCATTATACATGGCGGTTAGGTGAGGAACCAGAATGGGGGCACAGGCCTTGTAAAAGGAGGCCGTCCAGGCCAGGAGCATTGTCACTGGGCATACCATTAATCACAGCCAGTATCTCTTCTTTGGAGAAAGGCTCGTCAAGGAACTCCCGGTGGGGATTGCCGAGCCATAACAGTTGGAGGGTGTCAAAGTATTGATCAAGGATCTCTGACGAAGGCACTGAGCCGGCCGTGTAAAGTTGTGTATAAAAAGAAATGAAGGGAAACATCCTTTACCACGCAACCATTACAACGTGGTATGGTTACATCGTGGTTTTAACAACGCAAGTCGTTACACCGACTTGCACTGGAGGGCGCTGTAGGATAAGGAATAGTGTGAATTACTTTCCAACACCTTCCCTACTGTACGTAGACTGGAGTTGGAATAGTAATTCACACTATTCCTATGTCCAGCGCCCTCCAACGCAAGTCGATGTAACGACTTGCGTTGTTAAAACCGCGATGTAACATACCGCGTTGTAATGGTACGCGTTGTTACATCATACATCCGAAATGAAGCGCACTTTGATTTCTTCGGGTGAGGTTGTTCGATTAGGACCGCCATCACGGAGGGCACTAATATAGGATGCAGCCCGAGGCCGGCGAAGAAGGTTAGCCAGGGTTTTCCCAGGGCGATCACCCTCGCTGAAACATCGCGCCCGAGCCTCTCTGCCGAGAAAAGCAAGTTCTCTATTGGCCTTGTCGGCAAAATCAGTCAGTTTCCCCCGGATCTGAGCAAGCTTATCAGGGTTGGGGTCCCGGGCGTGTCAAGAATCGAGATCCTTGATCTCCCTTTCCAATTTGTCAAGAGTGCCGCGGATTCATCGAGGGACGGCGGACTGTTTAGAAATACACGAATATCAACTTTAAAGCTCTCCCAAAGCAGGGACGGGGAATCTACAGAGCCCTCGTTAAGGTCGAAGTAATTAGTGATTGCAGTCTGTATTCCATCGCAGAATACTGAGTCCCGAAGAGCATTAGAGGGGAGCCGCCAAGAGAAAGCACGGCAGGGGGAGTGTGGAAGGCGCAAGCATAAGCGAACAGGAGCATGGTCGGAAAGGGTGCGCGCCATGTGGTCAACGGAGGTGAGCCAGGCTAGAGCATCTGGGGAAGTAATCCAGAGGTCCAAGTGGGACCAGCAGCCAAGAGAACCAGCGACACAGTTACCCTCACACGTGTCGGAGCGAGTGTGACGCCATGCGTCATAAAAGGAGTTATCAGTGATTATGGAGCGAAGGAGAGCAGTGGCGCACGGGTGAAGGGTTGGGGGACCGGACCGATCAAAGTAAGCAGACATTGTTATATTAAAGTCCCCCCCAGAGAAGCGCAGCGGGCCCGAGAGCTGAAATGTGGTGCCAAACTTGTGCGAAGAAATCAGGGTCATCACAATTGGGCCCGTACAGAGCAGCAAGTATCAGGGGCTGTGCGTGAAGAGTACCGTGAAGAATCACAAAGCGTCCCCCAGGGTCGACAACCACCTGTGAAGTTTGCCAAGGGAGCCCCTTACGTAACAGGAGGGACACCCCCCGAGAGTAGCTAGAGTAGTAAGAGGAGTGAATTTCACCCCAGTGGCGAGAGAGAAGCCTAGAGGACGTGGCGGGCATGAAATGGGTTTCCTGCAGAAAACATATGTCCACCCTATGTCGAATAAGGTGGGCGTGGACCAGTCGCGCCTTAGGTGGTCGTTAAGCCCCCGGACGTTCCAGGTCCATAGGACAGTGTCCGTCATAGTGTCGTGTCGGGGAGGACAGAGAAACATAAGTCGATGCAAGAATAAGGTCGGTGCAGTAAGCGTAGGGGCGCAAAGTGGTAACATAATCCAAAATTCAAACTGAGCCTCACATGAGAGCGCCAATACAATCTTTGTGGCGCCCTCAGCTGAGAGGCATCAATTGAGGTGCAAATAGAAAGCATAACAATGAGACCATTGGGTGCATAAGACAGACATACAAAGTAAGAGTGGAGTGTCATGAAGAAGCGAAAGACATGAAATAGTGCAAAAATAAACAGCAAAGCCCCAATAGGAGGCAATAATCCCCAAAAAACCCCAGTCCAAACTCCCATCCCTCCCACCCCCAGAAGCAACCTCAGAAGAACCACCACCCCCACACCCACTCCAACCCCCCAAACAGGCTGAGATACCACACACACCCACCCCAGGAGCCCACAACTGGGAAGGGGAGAGACAATGTCAAGCAAGGGAATTATCCCGTGGAGGCATGGCGTCGCTCAGCATACACCCCTGCCGTGAAGTCAGGGTGGCCAAGCCTTTAAGCATGTCAGACAACAATCAAGAAATATCAAATAGCATATAATCAATAGCCCCTATACTTGGAGCTGAAACGGCATGTCCTGGGGGACCATAGCAACAGAGAGAGCCAGCGTGGAGCAGGCGACGAAACCACAGAAAGTGCAATTAGGCCTCAAATATTAGTGCACAGCCATTCAATCATTGTCACTAAGGTGGTCAGCTGCGGTGGCCTGAGAGTCAGCAGGTTGAGAGCGATGCGACATGTCAAGTTTCTTTGCAAAGGCAAGGGCTTCTTTAGGATCCGGGAAGACAAGCGTTTTAGAACCCTGCCGCACTCGCAGTTTCGCAGGATACGCCAGTGAATAGGAGACTTCGTGCTTTTGGAGGATTTGTTTCGCCTGGAGGAATTCGCGGTGAGATGCATGGACCGCGATGGTATAGTCAGGATAAAACGAGAGAGAGATGCCGTGATGGCGGATTTCGCCTTTTTCTCTGGCCGCCCACAGAATGGCATCGCGGTCTCTAAAGTTCAGGATTTTGGTGATGATGGGGCGAGCCAGCAGACCAGGGCCTGGACGAGGGCCGAGGGAGCGATGCGCCCGCTCAACAATGAAGACGGAGGAGAGGATGTCACCAAAGTGTTCTCTGATGAGCTGTTCCACAAAGTCCTCTATTCGGGAGATATTGGTGGATTCGGGCACTCCCGTGATGCGAAGGTTGCTCCTACGGGAGCGCGCTTCCAAGTCTTCAGTTTTATTCCGAATGAGGTCAAGTACTTTACCCATCTGTAACAGTTTTTGGCGATCTTGTGTGGCGGCATCTTCGGCATCAGAGACCCTGGTTTCGACATGCAGAAGACGTGCATCATGAGAGTCGACTCAGCCCTCGACTGAGTCCAGGCGGGCAGAAAGCTGAACAAGCTGGGACGCAATACCAGTGACCGTGGACTTGATGTCGAGCATAATTTGCCTTCAGGTCATCTTTACGTGCAGGGGCCGCCTCCATGATGGTAGCAGGGTCACCACCATCACAGCTTGCGCCATCCTGGTGCATCGGGCGACGCTGGTCGAAGGCGATCTTGGGCTGCTTAGGATCAGTTCTCCCCATGGCCGGCAGAAGCAGGTAGGAGACACGGCCAGAGAACAGGGGGGAGGCAACAGCCAAAGAAGCAGGCGACAGTCGCTACCACAGGCGAGCCACAGACAAACAGCAGCAAGGCCCACTGTGAGGGTGATGACGGGGTCACAAGAGGCACCCCCGATTCAGGCGGACAGGGGCGGGTGGTCACTGAGGACCGCAGGGGCAGCGGAGAAGTGGTGAGACTTGACGCAGGGTGTGCACACTGGACTGGCAGAATGGCGAAAGGCAGTCACTGTAGCATTGGCGGAGTCCCAAGGAGGCCACGCCACTCCAATTTAGAAATACAGCAAATGTCCAGGAAGTCCACGGAGCCACGTTGAAGGCAGCAGGAGAGGCGGCGTGATGCCACCACGAGGCCCGCGGAGGTGCGCCAGGGGCACAAGAGCCAGTCGGCAGCAAAAGCAGCAGGGCCACCTCAGGGAGTGGCCAGCATGATCGGATGGCACAATTGCGGGGCCAATGTCACGGGGGGCCAAGAGGGGCAGGCAGTCCCCAGCGAAGGGCCGACAATGCAGGCCAACCGGCCCAGAAGTGGCTGGGAATACCCCAGCAGAGGCGATAAGCAGAGAGGCCCCACTGTGCGGCAAGTGCACCCCCGGCTCCGCCGCAGAGACAGCAAGTGCCGCGGGGGAACAGGGTCAGATGTCCGGAGGGCACCAGGAGCAGTTTTGGCCGGAGGGTCCCGTGCAGGAGGATGTGCCAGCCGATGCAGGGTAAGCTGTGGGGTCAGAGCAACCGCAGGGCAAGGATCGTCGGGCCGGTGATTGTGGCGAGTTGGGCCCAGAGCCAAATAACCCAGTGGAGCAGGAGGCGATGTGGCCGCGTGGGGGCCAGGGCAATGTGGCGGAATCAGGCAGAAATCAGGCAGGAGGAGGGCACCAGGCAATACGAAAAGCCCTGCGAGGGGAGTCGGGAGGACGCGCCAACCAGGGGCAAGTGCGGCGGGAAGTTGCGGGGAGCATGCTGCCCCCGTCGCCCGACCCGGGCACAAAGAGCTGCCGCAGCGGGCGCCAGAGGCTGATGGAAATGGCGCCCGCACCGCGGGAAGGCCCGGGCCGGGCAGGGCAGCACACGCGCCCCCAATCCCGCCACACAGAACCCCAGAGGCAGCGGCACTTACCGAGTCCAGCAGTCCGGGGCCTCCAGCAGTCCGCCGGTCAACCCACAGGCACAGGAGGCCGCAGCAGCAAACGAAGTAGGGAGGGCCGGGCCTCGCCGTCCGCAGGGCTCAGGCTCGGCTTGTTGATCGAGCAGCAGATCCCAGCTCCTACGCGCTGCCGGGAGCCAGAAGTTGCACTGGATAACGCCCCAGGATGAGGTGCGACAGGATTGCAGGATATCAGGCAGGTTTGGGGCAGTTGTCTGCATGATTCTTGCGGATGTTTGGCTTGGCCAGCAGAGCGCATTTAAAGTGCGGCCATCTTGCAGCCGGCTAAGCCACGCCCCAACCAGATGATGACTTGAAGACTACAGTCCAATCCTCGGCCCACTCAGGGCTTGACTATAGCAAGTCACTACAGCATTTCTATAATCCATAATTCATGATGCAGTGCCTCTAGTCACAACCTCTAGAAGATCCAATCACATCTCACCAATCCTGATTTCTATAGATTGGCTTCCAACAAAGGCAAGAAGCCTATTCAATCACGCCTGTATTCACCCATAAAATCAGCTTAGTGGAAAAGCTACCGATTTGAAACAATAACCAACCATCTAAGGAGGTTCCCACAGCCTCGTGTTAGAAAGCACAAAGCTTGCAGTTCAGATCTAACTGCAGTGATGTATTCTTCCACACTTCTCCAAGTTCCACTGCCAAGCATATTCTGAATGACGGTAAACAGTCATACTATCGAATAAAAAATATCGACTGGACAGAATATCGAGTTTTAAATATAGAATGGACAGAATATCGAATTGCCAAAATATAGTGGTGAAGAATATCGAAAATCAGGTAAGAAATATCGATTTACATAATATAGAAGTAAGTAATATCAACAGTCATAATATAGTTGTTAAAAATATCGATTTTTTTTATAGTGTTTTAAGTGTTAGTATATGTGTTAAAAGTATGTATTAATTTTGGAATGTATTTTTGAATATTTTTAAAGTAATTAATTTTATGTTATTACATTTTTGTGTAATTTAATTCCGTAGCGGGTTGTGGGTTTATAGGGGATTAGGGTGGGGAGAAATTTAATTATGGTACATTAAATAATAATTTTTAGGAATTATTAATTATTTTTAATTTAATTTTGCGTTTTACTTCTGTAGCGGGTTGTGGGTTTATAGGGGAATAGGGTGGGAAGTAATTTAATTGTTATTAAGTAATTATTGATTGGTATTGAAAATTAATTGGTTGTTGATTAATTATTAATTGGTAAATAATTTGTATTAATTTGTATTAATTGTTCAATTGATAATTATGTTAATTGTATTCATTTATTATTTGTAGCGGGTTGTGGGTTTATAGGGGAATATGGTGGGAAGTAATTTAATTGTAAATAATTAATTATTGAAATCATTTTTGTATATTGATAATTAATTTAAGTGGAGAAGTGTGGCTCAATGGTTAGAGCGGCAGACCCTGATGCAGAGATCTGACCCGGACCAGGGTTCAATTCCCGCCTTGGCGGGTCTTGGGCTCAATTTCCCCGGACCCGATAATTCTCGCCTTGGTGCCTATTCTAATCATGGGTCCCACTCTGCAACTCTGGGCAATAGCTTGCTTAATCTCCACAATGGCCCCAAAAGCGCTAGGATGCCTGGCTTCACCTTGGGGATGCCCAGGAGTGGGCACTTCACAGGGAAGGGCCAGGAAGGGTTCCACAGCGGTGTGCACAGCGCTTCAGAGACCCTTTCGGGGGTGTGCGGAGCGCTATATAAATGCTTTACATTTATTATTAATTAATTATTAATAGGTATTATTTGCATTTATTAATTGTTGGTATTGAAATTTAATTGGTTGTTAATTATTAATAGGTAATTAATTTAAAAAAAATATTGGTATTTATAACTAATTAATTATTAAATATTGTGTGATTGGTAATTAATTTTATTACTTTTTTTGGTATTAATAATTAATTTAGTTTAAATAAAATATTAAATTATTATTTTCCCTACTATTGCACTCACTGGAGTGGGAATAGTAATTTTTACCCCTACGCTATCCAACGCTTTCCCTACTATTGCTCTCACTGGAGTGGGAATAATAATTTTTACCCGTACGCTATCCAACGCTTTCCCTACTGTTGCACTCTTTGGAGTGGGAATAATAATTTTTACCCCTACGCTATCCAACGCTTTCCCTACTGTTGCACTCTTTGGAGTGGGAATAGTAATTTTTACCCCTACGCTATCCAACACTTTCCTTACTGTTGCACTAACTGGAGTGGGAATAGTAAATTTTACCCTCCCGCTATCCAACGCTTTCCCTACTATTGCACTCTCTGGAGTGGGAATAGTAATTTTTACCCCTACGCTATCTAACGCTTTCCCTACTGTTGCACTCTTTGGAGTGGGAATAGTAATTTGTACCCCTACGCCGTCTGACGTTTTCCCTACTGTTGCACTCACTGGAGTGGGAATAGTAAATTTTTCCCTCCCGCTATCCAACGCTTTCCCTACTGTTGCACTCTCTGGAGTGGGAATAGTAATTTTTACCCCTACGCTATCCAACGCTTTCCCTACTGTTGCACTCTCTGGAGTGGGAATAGTAATTTTTACCCCTACGCTATCCAACGCTTTCCCTACTATTGCACTCTCTGGAGTGGGAATAGTAATTTTTACCCCTACTCTATCCAATGCTTTCCCTACTGTTGCACTCTTTGGAGTGGGAATAGTAATTTTTACCCCTACGCTATCCAACGCTTTCCCTACTGTTGCACTCACTGGAGTGGGAATAGTAAATTTTACCCTCCCGCTATCCAACGCTTTCCCTACTGTTGCACTCTCTGGAGTGGGAATAGTAATTTTTACCCCTACGCTATCCAGTGCTTTCCCTATTATTGCACTCTCTGGAGTGGGAATAGTAATTTGTATCCTCCCACTATCCAACGCTTTCCCTACTGTTGCACTCTCTGGAGTGGGAATAGTAATTTATACCCTCCCACTATCCAACACTTTCCCTACTATTGCACTTACTAGAGTGGTAATAGTAAATTTTACCCGCCCGCTATCCTACGCAAAAAATATTGAATATTTTTTATTAATATTACGTTAATATATATGTATTATTTGTTTTTTTTACTTACATTAATTATTTATGACTTTTAAAGTTTTAAAGTTATTTAAGTATTTTTAAATATGTTTTAGTTAATTATATGTATTATTCTATTAATTTTACATTACTTTTAAGACATTTAAAAAATTCGATATTTTGACCAACTATATTTTTTACAACGATATTTTGGATTCTATATTTTTGTACTTACCTGTTTGTAGATAGGGATTCGATATTTTGGCATTCTTTATTTTTTCCTCGATATTTTGGCAAGTCGATATTCTCCTTCTCGATATTTCGTTAGTGATCCCTGAATGACATGTCAGTGAGAGATACACCAAGGGAAATGGGAATGGAATAGTAGAGAAAACAGTGATACTGGTTATTTCCACTCTGCCTGGTCACACAGCTTGGCACCCTCTTCAACTTGAGAAGGGTTGATAGCTAAAGAAAATAGCATGTTTAGTGATTTTATTGATATTTCTATAGCACCTAAATTCTAACATTGCATATGATACACCTTTAAGCAATCTCCATGTTATAACTCTCTAAGGTTTGGTGAAATGCACTTTTTAACGGCCCAGCACTTGTGTTACCATATGATCTTCACATTTTAGATTTCTATCTTTAAAATTCGAAATAATTAATGCATATCAGGTAGAAATAGTAAGGACACTCGCAGCCGCCCATATATTTCTTTCGTAAAATTGAAACCACCCTCCAGAATGTTTACTGTATCATAAGAGACTATTGGGAACGTAAGGGGACACAGACCCGTGAGACCATCAATAACAAATGCTGTAAAAACTTCAATTGAGGAAGAACCTTCCACTGAGATCCCTATGGTATCAGTCCCAGCCCATCTGGACTGATTTAAATGATGTCCAAGATGAATGAGTGTCACCTTACTCCACATCACATTCAACCATCTTGCTCAACCTGGATTGCGTCATCGTCAGAAACGAAAATAGAGCCTCATCCAGTGGTAAGATGGACCCTACCTTCATAGTTGCCTTTCAATCTAGTTGAGTTGCACAGGAAAGCTCCACCTTTAGGGTCAGTCAGTGGTTCTTCATTCCATAGAATCTTTCCTAAGAAAGTTGAAGCCTGTCTTTTTGTCTAAAGGGATTCATGCATAAGTTATTATGAATGTTTCCTGCTAGTTGTAACTGATTGTCACTTTTTCTCTCTTCTGGACTTTTTCTTTCTTTTCCACACTTTTAACACTCAGATGTTTTTTTGGTGTACATTTGCGTTTAGAAGTAATCTGTATTCAATTACTCATTCAGCTTCTGCAGCTGTTATCCTCATAGTTAAACAGTTGTAATCGGCTAAAACTAGTTACCCGTTACCCATAAATAGGAGATGTATGACGGAACCACTCATGCTATTACCATGCATGCCTTTACAACCCCATCATTACAACGCATGCGTCTTTACCACGCAAGCCTTCACCACGAAAATGTTTACTCCGCATATGCCTTTACCACGTAAATATAAGTATTTTACAGGTAAGTATAAACCGTTTATATGTATATATATATATAAAGAGTTTATGCATACCTATAAAATA
Source organism: Triturus cristatus (assembly GCF_964204655.1). Lineage (NCBI taxonomy): Eukaryota > Metazoa > Chordata > Amphibia > Caudata > Salamandridae > Triturus > Triturus cristatus. Next base: position 1,582,223,057 of record NC_140590.1, read on the forward strand.
CTTACATTTTCGTTAGAAAAGCATGCATGGTAAAGGGAAATGCGGTGTAAACTTTTCACAGGTAAGTATATATATATATATCCAAATAAAGACGTACTCCTGACGGAGATCGTAGCCCGTTGAGGGGTGGCACGATGCCTGTGGAGTATGCCAGTATTCAATATTTGCAGCAAACGGAGTTCCACTCGTGCACTCAGATCTCAGAAAGAACTCCACCAAGAACCAAGGATTCTTCAAAGGGGGTTTATTGACATCATAAACCCAACGTGACGCTTTTCACCCTCTGGGGTCTTGCTCACACACCGTTATGTCTATCGATCAACACTTACATACATTTCCGGTTTAAACATAGACATCAAAAGAGGACTTGCGAGTTCACCTGTGAGCGCCATATTGGAATGGTACATTTGTATGCAATTGTTGGCAAACAACATTCCCTGTGTTAAAATTTCATAACTCGATTACAACTATGTTCAATCCACAGGATGTAACAGTATGGTCATTGTACGTATTGCTTTCCTAACACAATATTTTTGATGTTAAAGATTGTCTCGTATTTAGACAAAGTCATCGATACCTCTCCCAATGTATGACAGTACCGAGATATATTGGGCTTGTTTTTTGACATTTGACACCATTTTAAGTCGACATTTTAGACCTTGTGCGTGACCGTATTTCGAAGCCTGGCCCATTTGATATTACTCACATAGTGGGTATAATCTCTGTCATTAATTCAGAAACTTATTTCAAGGGTCGTGATTTCTATTAGTCAACATTGGGGCACATAGTTAATTAAGTCTATGTCATCAAAATATTACCATAAGCCTATACTGGCACGTTCTCACCCATCCTCGAATTACGCATTGTGTCCTTCTGTTACATCCAATTAGTGGAAAAACAAAGTCCCATCTACTATTTTTATCGTGCTTGTGTGCTCATTGAACTCGCTCGCCATGACTTATGATGGTACAAGTCTGATCTGGTGGTACACCCTTTTAAACAAAATCCAAACATGTGCTTAAATAATATAATAACTTGTTTTAAAATTGAAAAAGATATTATCTGTTCACTGGAGAGCAGCTTGAAGAAAAGGGTAGGGATCCTGTGTCACGAGCCTGAGACATGGTCCCTTCCTTTCCTCCTGTAAAAGTAAAGCACAGCGCATCAGTTTTGTTTATTTTGCAAGAAAACACCATAGTTTCGAATACTCATTGTGTACCCAAGAAAGGGGATAGTAGGCATCTTCCTGCATTTGTATCTACGGGACACAAGAAAGAATATATATACAAATTACATCTAAGATTATTTTCACATTTTTTCATTTTTACATTTTCAGATATTCACTTCTAGGACCTATACCCCTACTGAATACGTGGTCAAAAGAGTCTGAACCGCGGGAGATAAACAGATACTGGATTAATCATTATGTAAATGTAAATGTGTGGCCATCTCCTCATCCATATTATGACCATTCGGATATTGTGTCCCCATCCCGATAATGTATCTTGACTCAGGTTGTCTTAATCTTAATGTACTGTTACCCCCTCTTTTGTAGTATACTACTTGCTCGATGACATAGTAAGACATAGTAAGACAGTTTGGTGTAATCTGAAAAATGTTTAGTCTCATAATGGCGAGCAATGGGATATTGTTGGTCCTTATTAGTAATTGCCCTCATATGTTCGAGGACCCTGTAAATGTAAATGTGCAGATATTTATATAGCGCAAATCACCAACCGGTCTCTAAGCGCTTGCTTAGGGAACCCGTCCTGGTATTCCCCTGTGAGATAACCCAGCAGGGCATCCACAAGGTGAAAGCCAGGCATCCCGCCGCGAGGGGCCATTGTGGAGATTAAGCAAGCTATTGCCCAGAGTCGCAGAGTGTGAACCCATGAATCAAGTATGCACTGGAGCGAGAATTATCGAGTCCATGGACAATTTATGGACTCAAGACCCAGCCGAGCTGGGAATTGAACCCTGGTCCCGGGCTGATCTCTGCTTCCAGGTCTGCAACTCTAACCAGTGAGCCACACTTCTCCACCCTTTTCTTTGCCATATGTGTTGTACTACCTACATATCTAAGTTTGCAGGGACATTCAAGTACATAGATCACATTGGTACTGCTACATGTAAGAAATTGTTTGATACTCATCATACTGTTGGTACTGCTGTTCCAAAATTCTTTCTGCATACGAATATTTCCACATGCCTTGCAATGGCCGCATGGAAAGAATCCTTGCAGATCTATGCTTCTTTTGATATTCCTATTTGGTAAATCACTGTGTACCAAAAGATCCTTAAAGTTACGTCCCCTCCTGTAACTTATTTTCGGGTATACTGGTAGCGAGTTTCCTATAATTGGATCCCCTCTGAGAAGGTTCCAGTTACGGGAAACTATTTTCTTAACTTGATCTGAGTGTCCATTGAAAGTAAATATCATACGAGTATCTGGATTGTCAATTTCATTCGTGAGGTTGATCTCGGGGAAGATCTCTAAGATCGTGTCTCTATTAACCATCTTCACCCTCTCCATGGCTTTTTTGAGTACTCAAGTAGGATATCCTCTATCCTTGAATCTCTGTACCATGATTGTTTGTTCCTTCAGAAAACCTTCCTCGGTACTACAGTTTCTTTTTGCTCTGAGCAATTCCCCATAGGGGATACTCCATTTGAGTGTGTTTGGGTGACTACTTAAGGCATGCAATAAAGTATTGCCTGCCGTTGTTTTGCGAAACAGAGTTGTTGTCACCTTATTATTTACAATTTCCACACAGGTGTCAAGATACTCTACCTTCTGTTTGCTGACAGTGCATGTAATGTTAAGTTAAGTGTGTTCTGGTTTAGTTTTGTGATGAAGTTTTGTACTCCTGTTTCCTGCCTTTCCAGACAATAAACAGGTTGTCAATGTACCGTAACCAGAGTTTGACCCTAGAGAAGTCATGCTGTAAACTTGCTTCCCTTCTGATGTCCTCTTCCCATGCTCCCATAAAAAGATTGGCAAAACTGGGTGCAAAGCTGGTTCCCATCGCATTACTGAGGGATTGTTTGAAAATCACATCATCAAACATAAAAAGGTTGTTCGCCAGACAATGTCTGATGATATCAAGTATCGTCTGTGTATGTTCCCTGTATCTTATGTGTCTTCCCATTCTAGATCATACATTTTTGCCAAAAAGTCTTTCGTATCTTTGACATATGAGGGTAAGGTAACTACAAACTCCCTCATGAAGTGATCAGCATAACGGGACAGGTTCTCCAGCACACATCCCCTGGAAGAGATAATGGGTCTCCCAGGGGGATTGTCTCTATTTTTGTGTATTTTGGGAAGTAAGTACATCACTGGGAGGATAGGAAAGTCTTTTTTAAGATAACAGTATTCCTCCCATTTTTTTTCCGGGTCAGTGCTACCAATCGGAGATGACGTTGTTGCGGAGTCGACGAGTCAGGGGACTGCCGGACTGCCGGTACCTGTGCGGTGCGATTTCCTGCCACCACCGTTGCCGTCACTATCAGATCCTGGTCTCCCTGCAATCGAGAGGAGCGACGCGAGGTGAGCGGAGGAGCGGCGACGGCGGCGGAGCAGAGCGGTGGAAAAGCCCCCGAGGGCTGCTGCTGTGGAAAAGCTGCCCGGACCCCGCCTGGGCCCACGTGAGTGTTTGGCAGAGCGAGTGTTCCTGCGGCAGGGGCAAGGGGCCACGAGAGCCACAGAAGTACGAGAGCTTCCCTACATTAGGGAGAGCGGGAGCCACTGTGTGCAGCTGGTCCCCACAATAGTCCCCACAACAGTGGGAATGGAGCTCGAGTGATGTTTGGGCCGCGCTAGACCACCCCGTTGTGGCAGGAGTCGCGTCTGCGACCAGTTCCTACCTTGCAGCTGGAGGAGCTGGGAGAGCTGAGAGAGCTTGTGTGTTGCCGGCCCAGCAGCACCTGCGACCCTTGACTGTGACCTGCTACAAGCAGAAAGGCTGTAAAAAGGAACTTGAAGTGGAAGCCGACCTGCAGGTAGGGGGGGTCCACGTTCCACCCACCCTCCTGCTACACCCTCCTGCCCACCCGGCCCATTCGAGATGAGATCTGGCAAAGTGAGGGCTCTGGTATTACAAAAGAAAAAGAAAAGCAGAGGGAAACAAACCACCGTCAACACAGACCTTGAGCCTGTATCCAATCTACTGTTGTGTGATTTGGAACCCACAACCGACTGTACAACTGACAGTATGCCCCAATCCACCTGTAAGGACCCTGACAGGATGGCTCGTAAATCCTTAAGCAAACAGCCCAAGATAACGTCTAAATTCACTTTTTTAAAGGATGCTGGTTCAGCGATCTTCTCAAGTAACATGAACATCGCTGGCCTCCCTACCCCCCTAAGTCCCCTAGTGACAGTCATCAAGGGAAGCTCAGTGGCTAATGTGGGGTCTAGGACACTGTGAAGCAGTTATACGTCACCCAGCGCCACTACTAATCACCCAGAGGAAGCACCTAAGTCCTCTTCAAATGAGCAACTCTATCAACATACCCTAACACCTCTTTACGCCACGAAACTCAATGCTGTACACAAGTCATCGGACCTACAAATAGAACTAACCGAAGAACGAGAAGACGAAGAGGAAGAAAACAAATCCTCTCCATTTAAGAAAGTGTCCCCACACAATCTATCACCCTTTCACGCTACCAGGCTCAATGTTACATACAAGTCACCGGACCGACAAGTAGAACAAAGGGTTGAAACAAAAAGCAACTTGGACGACTCAAATGAACCTAACTATACGCAAAACAAAGTTAACCTCACCATTTCGCGTAAGAAAAATGGCGAATCTCCAATCCACCTTAAAATGGCGAATCTCACGGCCTTGAGGACGGAGGGAGTATTGACCACCCCCGGGGACGGGGCAACAGACTTAGCCAAACGGGACCAACATAGAGAGAGGAAATTGGATCCCACCGGGATTACAGAGGATGGATTCGAGGTAGATGGCAGCACCAAAGAACTCTCTTACTTCGAGTCAAAAGAATGGGAAAATATGCTGCATTCATACGGGAACACCACCCTTGGAGACCCGATGCCACCAGTATCACCAAGGCAGGATAATTGCGCGGGCCCCTCACAAGAAAAGGCATGGGCTACCGCCCTTGACATCCTTCAAAAGTCAGCGGATGCCATGACTTACCAGGCGAACAAAATGGACATCCAAATCAGCCTCCTAAACACTCTAGCCGTATACATAGTCAAAATTGACGACAGGATCTCAAACCTAAACAGCCTGATAAGACGTGCTCAAGAAGCGGCAGACCGTCCGCAATTAGGCTGTGACTGCATACCAATAGTAGAGAAACTCAGCTCACTCCCAGGGATAATGGAAAAGCTAGTGGAAGACCTTAAAGAAATCACAAATGCCAAATCCACACCCGGACAAGGTAGTGATGCCGTCCTAGGAGACCCATGCGAAGACCCCAAAGCATCAGCAACTCCCAACTCAAGACTTAGTGGGGCTGAACGGCCCAACTTTCCCCAACCACTAGTCTCCCCCGGGCTCGCGAGCCGTGAGAGGGCCCAACAATCATCCCCGGTTGATAGCAAAGCAAATTCTTCCTGCCCCTCTTCAACAGAACAAGAGCAGGGAGCTCTATTGGGGAAGGGGAAAAAACAAAGGAAGCGGAAAGGACGAAATAAAATGAGTAGGGTGAAACAAGATCTAAGCCTCTACCCTATGTTCAAATCTCCTAGACGGCCGGTTGTCACAGGGGCTGACACTCCAAAACACCCTGCCACGCCATCACCTATAAGGGAAGAACAACCAATTCCGCCAGACAGTATAAAAAGGAAGAGGTGCACCGGTCCACCACCAACGGAAGAGGACCCTGTTAAGACATCCGCAGGAAAAAGGGCGCACAGTGGGACGGAAGAGCAACCAACAAACATCCACCCGGCACCCCCAAACACATCTACAAAGCAGCAATCCACGACACAAAGCAAAATAGCCTGCCCTACGACAAAATCTCCTGGTTACTTCATTTCCTCTAACCAAGTATTTACAATCAGCCAAGCTAACAACCAACAGGGTGCACTTCCAGCCAGCAGCAAAGGGTTTAACGGTCAACGGCCTAAAGTTAAGGTCGTGGGAGCGCCATACGGAGACCAAGCTATGGGCCCCCCGCGAAAAACAGATCACACGTCTTGTGCACAAAGCATAGAGGCAACCCCAAGGACGCTAACAACAGCAGAGAGGGGGGATGCATGCTTTACTTATTTCTACCCTGAATACCAGTCAAAAGGTAGCCATGACGTTCTAAATCGCGGCAACATCTTGAAGCTGATCCAAGCATCAGGTCTGTCAAACCAAATAACCACACACGACATAACATCAATAGAATTTATCGCACCGAGTCCGGGCCAAACAAATGAAACAACAAAGGTCACCTGGAGCTCAGCAGAGGTCACGAATAACATCTTAGGGCAAATGGATACCTTCAAGCACTGGGGCATACAGATAAAGCCTGGCAGGGTAACGGGTTATCCACATATCCTGCTGGCAAGCCACGGCGAGGAACACACACGCCCAGGGAGGGGCGTAGTATATTCGGTCCTCAGGGGTGCCCGTAACAAAACTCCCACCCTTGCTCACAATCAGAGGGAACAAAGAGATGACGGCTCCTCACCTTCTAGGGATCAGGAACAAAGAGAGGACGGTTCCTCATCATCCAGGGATTTGGAAGAGGTTTCAACATGGTCATGGTTGGCTGGCACACTGAACACAACTCGTCTTCTACGATGACAGACCAACACGGATCACCGCCGTGTTTCGCCCCCTCTAAGAATTTGTTCATGGAACATCAATGGACTAACAAGCAAACTTGATGACAACGCTACAATTTCCTACTTTCAGGAATTTGACATACTACTACTACAAGAGACATGGCTTTACGAACCGCACCATATAGAAGGTTTCAAAACTCACCACATTTCAGCCCAAAAATTGAACCGGCTGGGAAGAGGAAGCGGCGGCCTTGCAATTTACATATCAATAAAAAACACAGTTGACTCTTGGGATCTTCTGGGTTCATCACATGGTCTCCAATGTGTGGGAATTTCGTATTGCCCTAGAAATGGACAACGCCAGATCTTGATCTTAATGAACGCTTACGTCCGTCCAACAACAGCATCAAGGCACTCCTTCATTGACGAAGTGACTGCGAAAATAGTTAGAGTGAAAACAGGACCCTCCGACCCAGAAATCTTATTAACAGGTGACTTTAACATGTGGCTAATGTCAGATTTAGAGAAAAACGAGGTCACCAAATCGCACGATAGCATTTGGGAAATACCATCGTTGGTCTACCCAGGAAGGCATAAGAATGATCCAAAGGGACGATCCCTCCAAGGCTATCTCGAAAACTTGGGCCTCAGAACACTTAATGGTCGCTTTCCCTCAGACAAGCCTCCTCGCTTCTCCTATATATCGAGAAAAGGCACCTCACTAATAGACTATACATTCGCTTCTCTCTCTTTTCCAACAAATAACAGACTTCAGTCTAGGGAGCAGAACCGAAAGTGACCACTGTCCCCAAGTGATATCAATGAGGACCAGGGTCATGCAACTTGAAGAAGGAAGAGCACTGTCATCTGAGAGTTTTACCATCAACTTAAAACGAATCAAATGTTCCTTCAATAACCTACAACAAGTAGCAACAGACGCCAAAGGACTTATCGAGCACCATAATAGATGCCCGGATGACACAATCTCCAACTGGTCAACATTTGCAACTGACCTTTCTAAAAATCATGCTCAACCTGTGAAACCTGCGACCCAGAATGGGCTGAAGCAGACGCCCAACTCGAATCGCGAAATAAAAGCCGCAACAAGATCCATGAACCAAATCTGGCGAGCGCTAAAAAGCGATCCAACTGATCCAACAAAACTAACAAAACTGAGAGCGGCCCGCAGCCACTTAAAGAAAGCTAAAAGAGAGCTACGCAGTAACCAATGGAACTCGTTCTGGGTGAAATTGCAGCATGACATCAAAACGAACAATTCTGCAAGGTTTTGGAGGACAATTAACAACGCTTCCGGGCTTGCATCTAATGTTGCTTCATCAGGCATCTTAGAATCCGAATGGGCAGCGTTTCTCCACCTCCATTTTAACAACCAGGATGCCATCATCCTAAATCAGAGGCCGCAAATCAAACACAAAGCGGCAAATGAAGAAGCCGATTGGGCACACGCTTCGAACACAACCAACACGCAAATGAGAGTATGCCGGAATGACGAATCCAAAATGAAAACAACAAAAGAGAGCAGCCCGCCCCAAAGCGGCATAGAAACTACAACAATCGAGAAGGCAGTGATTGAAAAACTGATAAAAAAGGGCCGGAAGGATGGGGCTCCAGGACCAGGAGGCATCCCTCAAGCCCTGTTCAAGGACGACGTATCCTTCTGGGCTGGGAAGCTAAGTACTTTATTCAATGCAATTTGGCTGAATAACATCATACCGCCTTCCTGGCGGGGATCCATTCTTGTACCAATCTTTAAGGGTGGGGACAAACAATCACCAAGGAACTATCGCCTCATCGCCCTCATCGACAATGAAGCTAAGTACTTTGCGGGAGTTTTGCTCAATTCACTTAGGGACTGGGCGGATGACAATTTTGTTATCCCACCGAATCAGACTGGGTTTACAAAAAACACAGGTACACATCTGTCAATCTTATGACCCTCTCCTGTCTGATTGACCAAACAAAGTCCAGCTCCTGCTCACTGTTTATGGGTTTCATTGACTTTCAAGCGGCCTTTGACAACGTGAACAGATCAATGCTCTGGAAGAAGTTGTCCAGTCTCAACATTCCAGCCAACCTCCTAAGAGCCCTACAACTTTTACATCAGGACACATGGGTCAGGATTAAGGTCGGAGACGGCTCTAAACTATCCCGCCCAATTCCAACGGGAAAAGGATTAAAACAGGGCTGTGTCCTGGCCCCGACACTTTTCAATTTATTTTTATCCGATCTTCCAGAAGTCTTAAATAAGGTAAATTCCCACGCCCCTAAAGTAACCGGCCTCCTGTTGTCAAACCTTTTATATGCCGACGACGTGGTTCTGCTGAGCAAAACAAAGATCGGAATGCAAAGGCTCCTGGACGCCACTCTCGAATATTCAAAAAAGAACGATCTTGTGATCAACAACAAAAAGACCAAAATTCTGGTGGTTCGTCCAGGGAAAGCCAAGAACCAGTCCTGGACCCTGAACAGGGAAAGCATAGTCGAATCCAGCTGCCACAAGTACCTTGGAGTCACATTCAACAACAATGACAAATACAAATCTCAACTAGAAGAACAGAAAAAGAAGGGTGCTGCACTCGCCTTTGCAATTGGCTCAATTCAAAAGAAACTACGAGGTCCAACTCTTGCACCCACACTACAGGTCGCCCAGGCGAAAATCATTCCTACCCTAACCTATGGCAGCGAAGTCCTCAAAGAACTAGACTGCTGCCAACTGGAAAAAATAATCTCAAAGATCTACAGATTAGTGTTCACGTTACCTCCTCAAACATCTCCGGCACAAATCAGGCTTAAATTTGGAATCTGCCAGCAAACACTTGCAAGAGCTATGAGTTTCATCGTGTGCTGTCACAAGCTACGGTCATCTAAGGAGGGAAGTCTAGGCATCCACCTGTGGGCTAGTCTTGACACAGGTAAATGGCAAGCCGGATACAACTACCTGGCAAAAGGCCTAATCACCTTAGGTCTAAATGATCTCTGGAATATGCACATAACCCAGAAGGAATTTAAACGGCTAGCGAAAAAAAGCACAAAACATCTCTCAATAGTTGAAGACAAGGCTCGTCTAGCCAAAAGAAGTCACGGGTGGCTGACACTGCAATCATACGCCTTGTCGACCTCACAACAGTATCTAACCGTGCCCTTTTCTGTACGCACAAAATTAAGTTTCCTAAAATTGAGACTGGGAGTCATTAACTTGTTGGTGCATTTGCCTAAGTGGAAAAAAGAACGTGGAAGCGTTCTCTGCCGACTCTGTGGGGACGAAAAAGAAGACATTATACACATCATATGTCTATGCCCAAAACTACTGACCAATAGACGGTCCCTTCTCAAACATCACTGGAACACAAGAAAGATCAGAACTTGCAGAGAAGCAGTGTTGGCTTGCTTTGATCCCAAGAACATCAAACTAAACTGTGCCCTGGTAAGGTTCATGGCCTACGCTGAAAAAAAACTTTGTGAGTGATCCCCCGTTAGCAATCCTTTGTCGCCATAACGTCCTGGCAGGCATAACATTTTATCCCTCAGTTCACAGGACCAATTTAGTCTCTTTTAAATGAAAAATTTCTTGTCATTTTAATTTTGTACTTGCAATGGTTTTTTTCCAAATCACGCAATAAAGTATTATTATTATTGAGTGCGCGCCTTCCCATTCAATCAGACCCTTGTCCTTCCACTCACTCAATTTTTCCCAAATCTGCAATATGCTGTTGTTATAATCCAGCCTATTGGATTTAGTGTATGTATTAGTGTCGCTTAATTGTTTTGTTGCTTCTGTTATGTACATATCTCTAGATAAAATGACGATATTTCCCCCTTTATCAGCGGGTCGAATCACAATACTCTCGTCATTAGCTAGTTCTTGTACAGATTTTCTCTGTGAGAGAGTTAGGTTGTGTTTGAAATTTCTCATTTTCTTTGCCCAATTTTGTTGTCTAAACTTCAATAGATCCTGTCCCACCTGTTCTAGAAAGGTATCTATGTTGTCATGACTCATAGTTGGTAAAAAGGTTGACTTGGGTTTGAAACCTGAGACGGCAGATGCATCGCACCTAATTTCCATTTCATCCAAGATGCGATGAGCCTCAATGTTAGCATCTGGATTAACAATGTCATTTTGTAACTCATGTAGTGCCATTAACAGGTCAATATCACCTATTGTTAGCTCCTCATCTGACACTGATCTACCTACTTGTGTACTACCCCTATTTCTTGCAGGTTTAAGTTTGTGCCATTTTTTCAATTTCAATTTTCTGCAAAACTTAAAAACATCAATCTTATCATTAACATAATTCATGGGGGTTGCTGGACAGAATGAGAGTCCAAGGCAGAGAGTCCTTTTGTCTTTGTTACTAATGTTTTTTGTGGAGAGATTAATAATAGTCTGATTTACCATGCTCTCATCCATTACAGGTTGGTCTTGGAGCATGTTTGTTTTCTTCCCACTTGCTCCGATTCGTTCTCTTTTCTTTCTCCTCTGTTGGATCCTCTTCCGCCTTTTCCTCGTGGTCCTTTTGCTCTTCCTCTCCCCCTTCCTCTTCTTATTGGGGTATCCTCTCTCTGATTCACCTGGGGATTCATTTTCGATGTTTGGCGGCTCCGTCTCATGAGCCTGTACTCGTCTAAAAAAGCCGTTGGGCGATTTATGGTGTCACCCTCTGACAGTGATCCTTCTGATGTTGGTGTCTGTTCTGATCCTTCAGTATTGGTGTCACTAGAGTATGCAATCTCCTCTTCCTGTTCTGTTTGTGGTGTTGCATTTGTTAGCACGCTCTTCTTATTTTTCTCATATAGATGATCATATTTTCTACTATTAGTTAAAATTCTGCCTGACTCATAGTCACCACAATCTCGATGAAGTTTCCGTTGCTTTCTAGCGTTGATATCATCTTACACCATTCTTAATCGTTTTCTCATTTCCTGTTCTGGATGAGAGTTCAGTTCTTCCTTAATGCGTCCAATTTCTTTTTTAATATTATCCCTATCTGACCAGGCATATTTAACACGAATTTTCAACATGTTATTTGAACTGTTGGCGGAATTTGCCGACCACTCTTCTAATATATGTGGATCTGGCGAGTCGTAGGAGGGAGTAACATGAATCCTCAAGCCACGGGGAACCATTCCCTTATCCAGATAGTCTTGTAATGATGTCGCTTCCCACCACTTAGCCATCTCTTGTTTGTGTAGCTTCTCATATTTCCTAAGTGTATCCATAATAGTGGATTCAGTTCGTGTGGTGGTGATGGAAAGGTTACGCCCTACCCCTGGTGCTCTAGCAAACAATGCTTGTGCTGCTGCCCTACGTTCTTCTTCGTCCTCCATCTTGGAGTTCAGAAAGTTCTAGTGAACAGTTCCTTGGTTTTGGTGCAGTTAGATACTTGATCCCCCTGTCTATATACAGGGTTCCCCTTGCCACAATTGTTTACAAATGCCTCATTGATTCGTGATTTTTATAGTTCGTATTTTATTGTTATCTTACTCTCCCTTTATATCTTATTTCTTTGTTTATTGGATTCAGAACTAAACAATCCAAGAACGAGAATTCTGTGTCCCATATCAGTTCGTATTTCAACACATTCCTTTATGCAATTTTCTGCGTGTGTGCCGTTGGGGAAAATTATACATCGTCATATATAGTTCATATGAATCCGTAGTTAACCGGCTATATAATCGGCTCCGGTTGCTTTCCGTTAACACCGTTTATGATGTTTTTGATGTATATAATGTTTTTGTTTTTGTTGTTGGCAGTCTAATGCTTATGCCCACGCTGTTGATCAACAATGTACTGGGCTTGAGTTACTGACCGCTAACTCCTTTATGATCGTAACGTATGGCTTGAGCCCGTAATGTCGTGAAGTAATATCGGATGATCCTGCGTCACTGACGATTCCTTTTTCCCTTTTCCCCTTTGTAACAAATCTCAATGCACACATGCATTATTCGCGCTTATGTCCATAAAACCAAAAGGAAATATTAAAGATAAATGGAGGAAAGTAAGAGGCACTCGCGGCGAAGTCACAGCGTAATCCCAGAAAGATCCTCCCGCCTCTGACCCTGTATCCTTACCTTCACGGTATATCCCGCTTCTGGGATAGCGTGAAGCCGGGTCTTCCGGATGGGTACGGGATGTTCAGCAGCTTCTTCTCATTTGCGGCCGGCCGTCGCTCTCCCCAATATATATATATATATATATATATATATATATATATATATATATATATATATATATATATATATATATATATATATACTAAACTATTGTATATATATATATATATATACAATATATACAATAGTTTCCATCAGAGATTCAGACAAATTCTGTACAGACACTGGCCGATTGTAAGGTGTGATCCTGTTATAGGTCCTTCATGTGCCAAGTTCCCCCAGCTAACTTTCAGGAGAGCTAAGTCCATGAAACAGGAACTTGTTTCTAATGCTCCGGTATCTGAGAAAGGTACCAGCTGGCTAAAAACCCAAAAAGGATTTTTTAAATGTACAAAGTGCAAAGCCTGCCAATACGGAATCAATACCAAATCCATCGTGACCCCTCTTAGGAGAACTCCCATTGAGATCAGGGAGCACTTCACGTGCAAAACCGAATTTGCGGTGTACGTACTACGTTGCACATGCAATAAGATGTACGTCGGTAGCACTATTCACCCGGTACATGTCAGAATTCTGCAACATTTAAGGGCAATTAATAACAAAGACCCAACATATCCAGTGGCTCGACATATTAACAGAGTACACAATGGTAAAGCAGAAGATTTGGTATACTTTGTGGCTGACAGTATCAAGAAAAATGTTAGGGGTGGGAACAGACAACTTGCTCTGAGGAAATTGGAGTCACGATATATTATTCAATTAGATTGCAAGATTCCTAATGGTTTGAATGCCGACGAAGCGCTAAGTGTTCATCTATAAATTTCAAACTGCTTCTTCAGAAAATCCTTGTAAACAATCCTTTGAGTCGTGACCCAGTCTAGTCATTTTTGATTCAGCTGAATTGTTCATATGTGCTCAGTAAGTCCTCCGAGGTTAATACATGGCAACAACAGACTAATATTATGTGGCTGCATTGTCTTTTGGTCATCAATAGTAGATTTCTTATATTGTGCTTCACGAATGCCCACTTGGGCTGTACCTCCAAATGTTTATGCACCATGCACTGTTTTTTTGGGAATTTTTCCTGCATTTTTTACAAATAATGATGTACTGATATGCCCTTTCTTTCAAATACTTTGTATCGTTACATTTTTCGATTGACACTTGTCTGAGGAAAGACTTGTTTGACATAAGTATTTCTTTCTTGTAAATTGTTTGTTGATTGGTTGCCAAGTAATTGGGGGGTGTGTACTTTGTGCACATTACCAGCTTATAAGCAGTATATGTGAACTGGGTCAGACACAGTGAGCAAGGCGGACTCGTTCGCCGAAACGCGTCTGTGCCACAGCTTTTGAAATAAAGCATTTCTTTAAAATCATCCCACGGAGTTGGTGCCTGATTCGTATGCAAGGAACCCGGTTTGGAGCTAATATATATATATATATATATATATATATATATATATATATAAATATTATCTACTAGCGGTCGCCAGTAGATAGTTATAGTTAGCACCTAGTTTCCATAGGAAAATGCTGGCAATATCCTCATGCAGACGATAACAGATAGGACCACGGACACAAAATATGCTGTTGCCGATAGAGGGTGCTTTATTTTTTTAAGGAAAAGTGCAGTCTCAGACGCGTTTCGGACACGGACTGTGTCCTTGATCACTTGGCGACAAATTGAAAACCGGGAAATTTAAACATCATTGCACTTCCGGTTCACGTGATCGGCATAAACATGAAAGAAATACTCCACATTATGTTACTTGCTTAGAGGAAACCTCTCTGTAAGTACAGCAAATGGCTACAAATTAAATGCGAAAGATAGATGCACATTACTATTAATAATTGATTTGTAAAACAAAGCAATTTAGAGATCTAAAAAATAGAATCTAAACATTTCCGTTTTGTATCGAACGCAGAAATGCACATATGTCAGAACATTCTGTTTTGTACCTGCGCCCATCACTATGGCATCTAAATGAAATGTGCAAATATTCTAATGTAAACTTCTACAGGTGGAAAATTAATTTCTTATGCCTGAGCAACTTCATACGACATTTCTGTAATGTGCAAATATGCTAATGTAAAGTAATACAGGAGGTAGTGATGAATATTTGATCTATATTTAACATGTGCAAATACGCTTCAAAATACTACAGCATATAACAGATATAAATACAATATATCTAAAAAAACGAATTTTTAAATAAATAAAAAAGCTTATTGCTACCATATTTAAAATACATATTTGGTTGGAATTTTAGCAGCAGTATATCGTTATATCTCCTGTGAGCAAAACAAGATGGTATATGACTAAAATATCCTAACAGATGTGCAAATACGCAATATTAAAATTGATTAGCCAAAAGGAAAGAAATTTTCATGCCTACACGCTATCGAAAAAGTACTATTGGTGTGAGAGGTGCAAAATTAATAGTATATGTGCAAAACAGTGCTTAAAGATTAAAAACTAGTCCCAAAGTGGATTAAGCAGCGAATGTCATTATAGACTGGAAACTGCTACAATAAATGCAATATCAAATACTCCAGTACATACTATAAATAGCTATTCATAATAATGTCGCTCCAGTACGATTCTTTGCCATATGTGACCCAGATATAAAATAGATAAAAAGATCTATGTTGGGTTGGAGAAGACAATGTATGGCACAGTTAGCATAGGAACAGAGCATATCTATACTGTTGAGACCGTCATAATAAGAGCAAACAATACTTCTGAGGTGGGACTGAGATAGCCTAGCAAATACAGGTAACAAGATAGTTGCAGCCCCTCTTTATAGGAAGTTGTGTAGATCTTCCCCTGTGTTCAGTCCAGTCGGGAACTTGGTGTCTAACTCTATAATGTATTTAGATTCTAGTTGACGCAGCTGTTTTTCTCGATTCCCATCTCTCTTATTGAGGGGTACTACATCTATTACAAAATATTGTAGACATTTTAGGTTGTTCTCATACGCAGCTTTTAAGTGTCTTGCAACTGGATATGCTGGATCTGAATTTACAATCGCACGGAGGTGCTGCAATATATGCATATGTACCTGCAGTTTTGTACTTCCAACATAGCATAAGTCACAACTACATCTGAGTACATATACGGCATGGTCGGTCCCACATGTGTAGTGTTCCCTTAGTGAATACTCAAAGTCTGAAAAAGGTGTCTTATATGTAGAGGTATTGATACCAAATTTGCAGGCTCTACATGAGGTACCCCTTACAAAACCTTTTTTCGGAGTAAGCCAATTAATAGACTTTCTATTCTCTGGACTGTTTTTAACTAGATCGTTTCGCATAGAGTAAGCTTTTCGAAATGTTACAGTTGGACTGGGAGGGAGCACCTTTTTAAGGGTCAGATCTGTCATAACTATTGGCCATTCTTTTTTGATTATTGATGTAATCGCTTTGGCCTGTTTGCTGATGTGGTCACTAGTCTGAGCTCATCTCCCTCAACATGTGTTTTTCTGTCCATATCAGTGTTGGTAGTCTCTCTATTTTGATCTAGTAGAGTTGTCCTGTCATTCATATTGGCTTTTCTCCTGGCTATATCCAGCTTCTTAGAGACGTATCCTCTTACCTCTAACCGTTTCTTTGTTAGTTCCTGATGATAATCACGGGCTTCCTCTGTACTACAGGCTCTATGAGTCTGCAAAAATTCTCCATACGGAATGCTAGCTATTGTATGAGGGGGATGGAAACTCTTGGCATGTAGTACTGAGTTTCCTGATGTAGGCTTTCTATAGAGGCTAGTTTCTATTTTACCTTGTTTGGCTTGGACAGTAATGTCTAAGAAGTTGGCGCTGGTTTTAACAATATGGGCAGTAAACTGCAGATTCAAATCATTAATATTGATGGAATCGACACATTTCTGGGCCTGATCTTTGGTTCCCCTCCAAATTACAAAAATATCGTCGATATATCTCCACCATTTGATAATGTGCTCAGACCATTCTTTGGTGTGCCGGACCATGAGGAAATGCTCGTCCCACCAGCCCACATGAAAGCAAGCGTAGCTTGGGGAGAAGCATGCCCCCGTGGCCACACCCTGCATTTGTTGGAATACAGTGTTGGTAAACATAAATACATTGTTGAATAAACACCGCTTGGTCATACACAACAACATTTGATTGTGACAATACATTTGAATCGGTCTTTTGCCCAAATAGTATCCCACTGTCTTGAGTCCATCCTCATGGGCTATACTCGTATATAAGGCAGTGATGTCCGTAGTCAGAAAGAGGTATTCATCTGACCACTTTGTGTGTTGCTAAATTGGAATAAAAATTCCGTAGTATCTTTTATGAAGGTTGACAACTGTGTCACGAAGTCTAGAAGGTAGAAATCAATATACTTCGATGTATTTTCAAAAGTACTTTTTATAGATGAGACAATTGGTCTGCCTGGAACAGGCAGAGTCCCTTTATGTACTTTTGGTATAAAGTATACATTGGGCAGCACAGGGAAATCATTGTTTAAAAAAGAAAATTGGTCTTTGGAAATTAATCCTTCCCTTTTCCATTTGCTAAGGTCATCTTTATAGTTCTTCTGAATTTTTTTCACATTCATCAAAGTGCTTTTGCAATAGCAGGCAGCGTCATTCAGATGAGTATATGCTTCCTTGATATAATCTTTTTTTGTCCCATATAACTACATTACCTCCCCTGTCGTTGTTTTTCAATTTCTTCATAAGCTCAAAATATGTGTTGTTTTTGCGTGTTCTTAAATAGCTTTTTGAGTTCTTCTATCACTCGCTCATGGTAGATATCAATAGCGTCTTGTGGCATGTTAGGGACAAAAGTGGAGGTCGGTTTGAAAGGACTCCTGCCTGGTTTTGCAATGTCCACCCCTTCTATATTGGCTACTTCTTGTGTACTTATCGCTACAGGTGGCTGGTCACGTAATTGATGTAACGTATGCATTAAAGATGTCTTTAGCCTGCAATGTTGTCTTTTGCGTTGCGTCAAGATTTTCCTCTTTTCTATTTGTTATTTCCAGATTTTTCTTGATGGTAAAATACTTCCTCAATTTGATTTTCCTAATGAATTTGTACACATCGACGCGAGTATTGCAATAGCCAAAATTGCTCTCGGGACAGAACGAGAGTCCTAATGTGAGGAGTTGTTTTTCTGCCTGATCAAGATCTATGTTGGTGAGGTTGATCATAGTGTTGTCTTCCATTACTGAGCTTTTTTCCAGCGTTGATTCTGCATATATATATATATTATCTACTGGCGGTCACCAGTAGATAGTTATAGTTAGGACCTAGTTACCATAGGAACAGCGTTTTTTCTTTTCCCAATATATATACACACATATATATATATTCACTGAAAAAACCATAGGTTTCACACATGTTATAGTTAGCGGAAATTTTACTGATAAAAAACCAGTGAAATTCCCCCATTATAGTTAGTGCAGGCAACTATAACTCACGCGACCGCAATCCTCTGCTGATGCTAATACTGTACTTAGACACTTATTTGCCCATGTCTTCTTCCATACATTTTTAGCTATACATATATTACAAATATTTTTTTTTCATAAAGACACATATGTCATCAGCAGAAGATTGCGGTCGCGTGAGTTATAGTTGCCTGCACTAACTATAACGGGGGAATTTCACTGGTTTTTTATCAGTAAAATTTCCGCTAACTATAACATGTGTGAAACCTATGGTTTTTTCAGTGAATTTGCAAGGTTTTTTAAATGCTAATTCCTAACTATAACGTGTGTGAAACCTATGGTTTTTTCAGTGAATTTCTACGGTTTTTTAAATGCTAAGTTACTTTACGCCATTCGTGGCGTGCGTGCCCACTTAACGCAGTTCATTCCGTGCGCGCACGGTGCGCTTCGCGCACCGTGCGCGCACAGTAAGCACGCGGTGCGCTTTGCGCACCGCGCGCCCACTTTACGCAGTTATTGCCGTGCACGCACGGTGGGTACGCGGTGCGCTACGCGCACCGCGTGCCCACGTTACGCTAGATGGGCCATGTACGCACGATGCGCTTCGCGCACCGTGCGCACATGGAGGACATATGATGCACTTCGTTTTGAAAGGTAATATTTTAATTTTTCGTAATTTTTATAAGCCATGCACAAATGGTGCCCTTCGGGCACCATTTGCACACGGGGTGGAGAGAGTGTGGATAATTTTTTCTTTTATTATTTTTGTTTAAAATATTGTGGTTTTTCACACCTCTAATAAGCCCTGCACATTTGGTGGCCTGCGGCCAGCAAAAGCACAGGGGGTGGGGAGAGTATGGATAGTGTTTTTTTTATTATATTTTTTACCGTACGCGTACGGTAAGCGTAATTGGCGAAATTAGCGAAAAAATAAAAATTCAATTTTTGGCCTTGGGGGGTCTTTGGGGACTCCCTCAACATGGCTATGTGTGTGGGAGCTGTCTAAACAGCCCCTTTACATGTTTATTGGTTTTATTTAACAACCTAACTCTCAGTGCGAGAGAGAAAATGGCGGCCGCCGCTTCCTGGTTTCGGCCGATTCAAATGTTTACTAAGATCTAAGAGCCAATCAGAATCGCGCTCGCGCACACCACCGTACGCGTACGGTAAGCTTACGGTAAGCGTACCGTAAGCTGGCTCAGATATATATATTGATTTAAAGGCTATTTTCTCAAAATCTACTGAACAGATTTACACCAAACCTACAAAAGGCACTTCCTTGACCTGAGGACTACCTCTCTGCCAAATTTCTAGTAATTCTGTTCAGCCGTTCGGGCTGTAGCCCTGTCTAAAGGTCCTATGGAAAAATGCATGGGAAAAACGCGTTTTGGGACCCCCCTTTTATCTCAGCCCCCGCTTGACGAATCCCCCCGAGACTTTCAGGGTAGGAGCGGAGCGTAGCGCCCCACCTATTTTGAGAAATTCGCGAGGATTCGTCGACCGGCGCCAAAGTTATTCCAAATAGAATGTTGCGGTTTTCCTATGGAAAAGGGGTCCTAACTATAACTACCTACTGGCGACCGCCAGTAGGTAATATCCATAGGTATGTGTGTATAAAATACACATATATGTATACCCAGGCCCATACCCATCCTAAACCATAAAAACGCCCTTGCCACCTAAGAACCCATACCCACCCAAAACATACCCTTGCCACCCAAAAAGGCAAACCCACCCTAAACCCTAAAATTACCCTTGCCACCCAAAAACCCATACTTACCCTAAACCTTAAAATACCCTTGCCACCAAAAACCCATACCCACCATAAGACTCCCTAAAAATACCCTTGCCATGCAAAAACCTATATCCACCCCAAACCCTAAAAATACCCTTGCCACCACAAAAACAAAACCTACCCTAAACCCTAAAATTACCCTTGCCACTCAAAACCCACATCCACCCTAAACCCTAAAAATACCCTTGCCACCCAACAACCACACCCATCCTAAACCCCAAATATACCCTTGCCATCCAAAAACCCATACCGACCCTAACCCCTAAAAATACCCTTGCCGCCCAAAAACCCACACCCACCCCATAACCCCTAAAATACCCTTGCCACTTAAAAACCCACACCCACTCTAAGCCCTGGAAATACCCTTCACACCCACCCGAAACCCTAAAAATACCCTTGCCACACAAAAACCCACACCCACCCTAAACCCTAAAAACGCCCTTGCCGTAACACGTATATATAATTCACGGAAAAAAACAAAGGTTACAGGGACCTTATAGTTAGGCTGACATTTCACTCATACAAAACCAGAGAAAATTGGCTGTTATAGTTAGCTGAGCTAAGTATAACTCGCGCTCCTGCAGTGCACTGCTTATGACCTCACATATTACATCACTCATGACATCGTCAGTGATATCACTGATGACATCATCCAGTGACTGAGTGTTTTTTTAAAGTTAATGAGTCTTAAATATATATACCAAGGTGTATTTTTGAATCAGTGGACGTATGAGTGATCGTATGGATAACTCAGTGGGTGTGTGACTGACTGTATAAGTGAGTGATTAGGTGTCTCAGTGAATGTATGGGTGAGTGAATGGTGTGTGAATGTGAGTTTCTGTCTGTCAGTTGATGTCTAAGTGGGTGTATGAGTGTGTTAGTGGGTACATGAATGGCTATATGGGTGATTGATTGGTTGTCTGACTACGTCTATGGTTACCTGGGTGTCTGTGTTTGTGGGTGAGGAGGTGTGTGACTGCCTGTATGGGTTAGTGAGTGGTTGAGTCAGTGGCTGTATGGGGTCCTGTCGCATTTGTGAGAAGTTGTATGGGTGAGTGAGTGTCTGTATGACTCTGTCAGTGATTGAGTGCAAGTGTCAGTATGGGTGAGTAACTGAGTATGTGAAAGGCAGTATATGTGAGTGACGGGGTATATGAGTGACTGCATGAGTGAATGTAAGAGTGGATATATGGATGAATGTATGCTTCTGTCAGTGACTGTATAGCTGAGTGAGTATGTGTTACTATTTGTATGAGTAAGTAAGTGGGTGGTTGTGTAACTGGGTGAGTAAGTGGCTGTATGATTGACTGTATGGATGAGTGTCTAGGTGTGTGAGTAGGTATATGGGTGACTCACTCAGTGTGTGAGCGCCTGTATGGCTGTATAAGTGGATATGTCAATGACTGTATTAGTGAGTGAGTGGGTGTATGAGTGGCAGTATGGGTGAGCGAGTGGATGTGTGTGTAGATCAATAATCAGTGAGTGGGTGTGTAAGTACTGGTATGGCTCTGTGAATGACTTTGTGGATGGTTGTGTGAGAGTGGCAGTGGATGTATAAAATATTCTATAGGGGTGTGAGTGGGTGCATCAGAGATGCTGTGGAGGATATCATCAGTGATGTCATCATTGATGTAATTTGAGATGTCATCAGTGATGTCACTGACCATGTCATGAGCCATGTAATATGTAAGGTCAAAAGCAGTGCATTGCGGGGGCACAAGTTATAGTTAGCTCATCTAACTATAACAGCTGAATTTCTCTGGTTATGTATGAGTGAAATGTCAGCCTGACCTTAACGTCCCTGTAACCTTTGTTTTTTTCAGTGAATTTCTAAGGTTTTTTAAATACTAATTCCTAGCCATAACGTCCCTGAAACCTGTGCTTTTTCTGTGAATTTCTAAGGTTTTTTAAATGCTAATTCCTAACTATAATGTACCTGTAACCTTTGTTTTTTCTGTGAATTTCTTCGTTTTTTTAAGTAGTAGTCACATTTGCAGAGTGGTGGAGAAAGGGGGCTGGGCCTCCGGCCAGCTCTCAGGAATTCCGTTGCGTAAGACTTTTAGGAAGTACCATGAGGGCTTCTTGGCCCCCAAGATCCCTCAGAGGTAAAGTGGACTTCAGCCCCCAACCGCCAGGAGGTGCATTTGCAGAGTGGTGGAGAAAGGGGGGCGTGGCCTCAGAAGACCTCTTAGCTATCCCGATGTGTGGGACTTACCTGAGGTAACAAGAGGGGTAATTGGCCCCAAGGACGTCCTTGTAGGCCAACTATCCCTCCTTTTACCTCCAGTAAGTCTCACACAACAGGATTGCTGCGTTCTGATAGCAGGCCACGCCCCCTTTCTCCACCAGTCTGTAAATGCACCTCCTGGCGCGCACTTGGTTGGGGAATGAAGTTTCCTTCACTACTGGGGGTCCTTAGGGGCCAACTAGCCTACCTGTTATCGCCAGTAAGCCCCACATAGTGGGATTAATGAGAGGTGGTCGCAGGCCACGCCCCCTTTCTCCACCACTCTGCAAACTTGCCTCCTGGCGCTTTCTTGGTTGGGGAATGAAGTCCCCTTGCCTATCAAAGGTCCCTGGGGGCCAACCAGCCCTACAGTTACCACTGGTGAGCCCCATACAGCTGGATTGCTAAAAGGTGGTCAGAGGCCACGCTCCCTTTCGCCACTATTCTGCAAACGCGCTTTATGGCGCACAGCTGCTTGGGGGATGAAGCCTTCTTTTTTCCTGATGCCCTCAAGTGGCAAGGGGACCTCATCACTCCACCTGCAGTGCCCTGAGAGACACGTTTGCAGAGTGGTGGGAAAAGGGGCATTGACTCTGACCACCTCTCAGCAATTTTACTGTTTGGGGCTTACTGGAGGTAACCGGTGGGCTAGAAGGCCCCTAAGGACCCTCAGCAACGAAGGAGACTTCATCTTCAACCATGAACGTGGCAGGAGGCTCGTTTGCAGAGTAAGAAAGGGGGCGGGGCGGGGCCTCGGCGAGTTGCTGACTTCCTTTTTTTTTATTCTAGGAAGTCGGGGTTGTGTGGTCCCCCTTCCCTTGATGCTTTTGGGCCCCGGGGACCCCATCCCATGGGGCTGAGCCTTTGCTACTTCTTTTTTTTTTGTTAACTGGGTGGGGCCCCCCTCCCCAGGCCGATTACAGCCCTGGGGACTCCATCCCACAGGGCCCGGCCTTTTTTTTTTTTTTCTTTTTTTAAGGACGGTTGGCCATGTGGCCCCCTTCCCTGGGCCACTTTTGTCCTTGGGGAACCCATCCCACAGGGCCTGTCTTCTTCTTTTTTTTTTTTGTTGGAGGGGGGGGGCGACATGACCCCCCTCCAGGGCCATTATTGCCCTGGGGACACCATCCCCAGGGGCATGGCCACATGCTCTCTTTAAAAAAATGGGTGGGGGGGCTGCGTACCTGGGCTATTTTCGGCCCTGAGGACCCCATCTCCCGGGGCATGGCCGCATCATTGGGGACCGTGGGGGAACCTCAAGGCCTCCGCGACCCCTGCCGGCTCCCCGCCTCTTGCGGAGCCGGCATTGCTTTTGGACAGAGGGAGCTGCTAACATGCGGCTCCCTCTGCCCAAAAGCAATTCTGCTACGCGGAGGAATGGAGGCGAAAGCATTTTTTCTGCTCTCACTTCCATGAAGCACAGCAGGGTTTGCTATAGCTTGGCAGGAGCAGTGCTCCTGCCAAGCCATAGCAAACTGCAATGTCCCAGTTGTGGGCACCCCGGGGTATTGCTGGAGCCGGCCCTGGGGGGGTGGTTCCCAGGGCCCTTTACAGGTCCACAAGGGGTCAGCGCGGCACCCCTCCAACAGTGTTTTAGCTCCGAAACAAACAAACAAAAAAATTCTAAATCCTTCCCTTCTATCCCTCCACTATCCTTTTCAATCCAAATGACAAACTAACATGTCCACAGCTCAAATTAATTTCATATTTCACTATACTAATTTACCATTAACACTGTATGGGTTCCAGAGTGGCGTGCAACTGGCCAAAAAAAACACTTTAACCGCCCCATCAGGGGTAGCAAGCTCTGTATAAATGCAAACCTTTTTTCCCTTCTCTATATCTCCATTATGCTTCTCAATTCAAATAATCTGACTAACATATCCACTACTCAAATTGCTTTCATATTTTCACTATACTAATTCACCACTAATCCTTTATGGGTTCCGAAGTAGCGTGCTACTCCCCGAAAAAGCGCTTCAACAGCCCATCAGGGGTAGCAAGCGCTATATAAATGCGAACCTTTTCCCCTCTTCTATCCCTCCGCTATCCTTCTCAATCCAAATAACTGACTAACATGCCCACCACTCAAATTACTTTCATATTTTCACTAAAATAATTCACCACTAATCCTTTATGGGTTCCGGATTAGCGTGCTACTCGTCGAAAAAGCGCACTGACGCCTAGTCAGGGGTAGTAAGCGCTATATAAATGCAATTGTAATACAATACAATAGCCCCCTTCTACAGGAGTGCAAGTAAGCATTTTCATGAATCACCCCTCTGCCAAATCCAAGGCTTTGTTACACATCAAAGCAAAATGTAACAACTAGTGCAATAATGAAAACAATAAAATAAAAGACAGATTGAAAATGATAGCGAACGTTTTTCAAATGGAATTTTTCTGTGTCTGCTGCAAAACAACATTTGTCGCTGTGCATGATTCATCCGTTCTGTTATGGGCCACTCGTGTGTATGTTTTGAGGGCTCGCGATGTACTTACTTGAGCATAATGGACAGATTAGGAGTTTACAATGTGGCTGCGTGGGTTTGAAGGGCATGTATGTGTTTTTTTAGAGAACACCTGAAGTACACATTTGAAATACTTCAATTATTAATGGGTTCAGCCAAGTACGTCTTCAAGCGTGACTGACCCATAAAGGAGAAACGTGGATCTCGTGCGCCCTCTAGCGAGTTCAAGTGGGTTCAACAACTTAGCCAGCGTCCGCTTGTTTTTGTGTGCAACTGAAAGTGTTGGTCATTCCATGCAGAATTTATTTTAGTAGCTGAATAGCAGCGGTCTGCAAATTTAAAACATTCAGAAGTGGGAAGCTATCAAGCAAGATATATAAGATAACGTGTAGTTTGTAGGCGTACGTTCACCCAGAAGGGTATCTTGGCGCTGAATAACAGATGTTTGTTGGTTGCCAACGGTACTCGTTTTAACTACCACAGAAAGATGAAAGGTTGAGTGGACCCGTAGGGATTAGAACCTGTGATCTTGAAGTCAAACACAGATGACCCTACTGGGGGCGCATTAGTCCACTAAGCCACCATACTTCAGCTTAGATATAGTGTCCAAGTTTTTAGATTGCTTGTGTGTGACACTACCATGGTTTAAGTGTGCTTATGTGTGACGTCCCATGCCTTGAGTGTGAGAATATGAGTGGAACTAAGGCTCAGAATTCCCAATATTTCAAGCAACGCGGTGCACCAACAAAAATTGCTATGGCGCATTTTTGGCTGACGTGTCTCCAATGCACATTCCCCTGCGTCATAGTGCAAGGATGTATGTGCATTTGCGTTCTCTAAAGCCTAGCGGCATACTTAACAATCTTTAACGCAATGCAGGGCAGCGTGCAGAAAAATGCAAAGAAAACCAGACTGATGGGCACTGTTCATGTGTGGCACGTGGAGACTGAGGGGCTTATTTGTAAGCCCCTTGTGCCGCCGGTGCGTCACTTTTTGTGACATTTGTGGAGCAGGAGCCTGCTCCATATTTACCAGGCAGCACAAAGCCATTTTTTTCGCTTAATGCTGCCTTGTAAATATTGTTACCTTTAATGCAGTTTTCTGCATAAAAGGGCGTGCAATGGGTGATGCTGGGGGTGCTCCCAGCTACAGCCATTGCTTTTTGACACTTCCCTAGATTAACGAGAAATCGTAACTTTGAGGCAGTGCCAAAAACTTCTTTGCAAGCCAGCGCATGGGCCACTGGAGCTGGGTGGCTGCATAGTATAGCTCGTAATTGGGCGCCCCCAATCCTTCCTCAGATATAGGGTGATGAAGCTTTGAGAGTGCTACCCTCACCCTGGAGTTGCCCCATATCAGAGTTACTAAGAGTGAACGTTAGTTATCGAACAATTTCTGAGGCGGTCTGTAGGGGAGATCGGCAAAATAGTATAGAAGCCTAGGGAGAAGGAGCATTTTGGATATGGCAATCCGGCCCATGGGGGATAATGGGAGGGCAGTCCAAAATGGGAGACTCACCCTGGAACTGGCGATCGCTTTCCCCTAGGTTGCCGTCCATCAAATAAGACGGGGACTGGTAGACCTGGTCTCCCAGGTATTTAGATGAGTCATAAGCTCTGGTAAGTGGGGCATGGTGCTGCCGCTGCCTTTGCTTGACTTGGATGGGTGACATCGGGAATAAAAAGTACACTGAAAAAATGCACCTGCCTGGATTATGAAACAAAAGTGCCTAGTAAAAAGGTCCCTTAATATTCTATAACTACCTGGAGCTGAGCAATATAATTTCTCAAGCCAAGTAACCATAACCTAAATTGAAAAAATGTGTTTTCTTTTTCTTGACATAAGATTGCAACAAGTTAGACACGCATTGGCAATGCATAATAACAAGATAAAACACATAAACAAAATTCTTCAGTGTCCCACACATCACCACATTCATACTAACACACATCCAATCCACAACGACCTCAATATGAAGACTTGGTCAGGGTGGTGAAACTGCCAAGCGATGTTAAGCAGAAGGTTTGTTCGTGCATCATCCTGATGACAGATAGGAGAAGCATGGAAAGAGGTACGCAGTAAGTTCAAACGCCTACGCGCGTTTCGGTATAAGGCCCAGAACGGGGTCAAGCCTTCATCAGGGCGAAGACCTAAAGGTAATGGCGGGGACAACACTCCTGAAATTAAATCAAAAAACATAAATACAAATACTTGGTACACTTGTATACATAGTATCATGTGTGGTTTAGGCATTCAATAGATCAGCTCCAGTAGGAAATAAAGAAACCTTGACTACAGATGTAGATACTAGGTCCTCATTGATCCTGTGAATTTTTGGTTCAGTTTGTGGACTATAGGTAGAGTACTTTGATGTAGGCTGGAGCTTTTTTCACCCTGTTCCAATATTTCCACCTCTCTCAGACCAACAGTGTCCTTTTAACACTCCGTACCTTAGTCTGCTTTCTATTTCCATATGAAATTTAGTCTGTCCTCTCATGAGATTACGCGCTAATTAGCGACCCTTTAAGAAGGCGGAGCCTCGCTCGTAAACTTGCCTCCCGACCGGGTATCCCCCGTACTCCAAAACGCTGCTGATCATCTATTGCATGGTGGAATATTTTTGACTCATTTTAGATAAGAACACGCTTGTTGACACGAGTACCGGTGTCTATTTTTATTTCCGCGTAGTGCGCTTGAGCAGCGGGTTAGAAGATTGAAAGATTTTTTCAATTTTTCCATCATTGCTTATCGAGGGTCTACAGGTTAACTACCTGAGTCTCTTCCCCTTTCCCCTGTAGGGATATCATTGCAGTGCGGGTGCCCTCCCTAGTTTTTTGTTTTATTCTCGGTGAGGATGGGAGCCATTGGTTGCTTCATCTCTATGTCCTCGCTTTTATATATTTGACCGAAGGGGGCTATTTAACTTGACAAGTGCCCGCGTTTTTAGATTTTGCCTCAGTTGCATGACTTACTTTATATTGTAGACCTCTGGTAAAGTATTTGTGTCTATTTTGTTTTGATCTAGAATCCCTGACCTTTCTACCTGGGATTTCAAGCACCGCTACTCCGACCTTCAATTGGTTTTGTCGGACATTTCTCATTGTAACCCCTTCCGGCGGGACTTTATTAAGCATTGATTATCTAGCTTGGCTATGAATATCGGGTAGGTTCTATATTCTGTTTCCCCGATGAGAATATTTTTCAGTTATATGCACTGTAACTTTTCTTATTCTCTTTATTCTCTTTTTTCTACTTTACAGAATTATTGATGTTTTGCTTTGTTGCTTCAAGTGATTTGTCCAAGGACTTTTACTCTATATCCAGGTTTTGAAAACTTCCTTTGACCTGATTTTTAGTAGCCCTCATCGTGTAAATGTATCTTTTGCGGGTATGTCTTCAATCACATATAATTAATCCTCCCTAGGGCTCATTTTAAATAACATGGATTCTTGAATAGATGTTTTCTTGATTGATTTTTTGCAGATTATGTATCTACTTGGACGCATTTTTGAACAAATTTACAATCATCAAGTGAATCTATTCGATTTTATCCACCAGATAGACTTGAAGTATGTGTTTCAGGCGATTTCGTTTTTCTTATTTATCTTTGGTGGTGTTACCTTTGGTCGTTTTTCTTTATAGCACGGGTGATATATTCTTGATCTTGTAAATCACTGAACTACAAATGTCTCTTCTCTCATACACGGGTGTGTCTATTCTCCCTTATGAGCATTTCTCTTGAGTTCCTCTTGTTTGCACACATATATGACATTAACTGTGCCTCCTATATCTACATCTGTAATCAAGGTTTCTTTATTTCCTACTGCAGCTGATCTATTGAATGCCTAAACCACACATGATACTATGTATACAAGTGTACCAAGTATTTGTATTTATGTTATTTATGTTTTTTGATTTAATTTCAGGAGTGTTGTATTGTCCCCCCCATTACCTTTTGGTCTTCGCCCTGATGGAGGTGTGGCCCCGTTCTTGGCCTTACACTGAAACGCGCGTAGGATTCTTGGAATGCAGTGAGCAGCCAGGGAGCCAGCTGGGTAGAATAGGTATCATATAATTTCGTGGGCCAGCCATCCATAACAGGGGTTTTGCCTCTCGCTAGCTGCTAGATAGTGTCCGAGAGTTCAGTTACCGTGAGCGGAGCCTCTAGTTCAGAGTATTGGTCCTGCGTTACTTGTGTGAGGGCCGCCTGTTCTAGAAACTGCTACATTGCTTGTGGGTCACTTAAGTCTGGGGCCTTGTATGATGGCACGTAGTATTTATGAAAGGAGTCATTGATTTGGACTTGTGTATTAACTAGGGTACCATCCAGGGTGGATATTGCAGTGATAGGTGGTTGCGTGAGATTGCTTCTCAACAGCCATGCAAACGTCTTGCCTGCATTGTCACCCTCCGCGTGTCATCTAGCTGAGTATTGCTTATAATCTTATGCACACAATTTATTCAGTGCTTCCTTATGTGCTAATCTGGTTTTGGAGAGTATTGGTAATATGTGCGGGTCCATGGGGGCCGTGCGTTCCTGATGTAGTATGTCGGCTTCTAGTCCTTGGATTTCCCTAATTAGTGTCATGCAGGAACCGTACACTGCCTGTATAACCTGCCCACGGAGGACGATCTTCAGGTCATCCCATTCAATACAGGCATGTGTGGCCCTTCCTTCATTAGTCTGGAAGTATGTGGTTATGGACTGCGAGATGGTGGCATTCAAAGCCGGGTCGCGAAGTGCTTCCAGAGGGAGTCGCCAAGCGGTATGCTGGCGCACTGGACGCACCCCAAGTCAGTTGGACATGCAGGGGGCTATAGTTCGAGATCGTGTGAGCTACGTACTCAGCATGAGCTACATGTGTTAGCGCCATTTGCATGCGGTAAATGGTGTCGATATGTGTGTACAGGTCGTGGAGAGTGGAGTAGTGTAAGTATACCCGACCTAGAGGATGTTTTGCGTGCCAACCATCGAGCAATCGCACCTGCGTGGCCCAAGCCATCATAGTGTGTGGTAGCCCAACAGCTTGTGGTCCGCGGAGGGGAGGGCGGGAGTGACCGAGTGTTAGGTCGGGTACGCCATTATAGTCACCTCCCTAATAAGTGGGAGCCGATGGATTCCTGAGGAGAGAAGAGGTTAGTGTCTGAAGGAATGTGGATTGTCCTGAGTTGGGCGCGTAGAGTGATACCACAGACAGTACCGTATAACGGCCTTGAGGCTCAACATGAATGTGCATTATCTGTATTGGAGTACCTGGTGCCACCCAGATCAGGGCCCCCCTGGCGTAGCCTGAGTAAGATGTGCTTAATACGTGTCCCTCCATCATTTATTAAGTGACTGCAATGTTTGTTGTGTTAAATGAGTCTCTTGCTATGGCAATCTTGTGCCTACGTAAGTACTGGTACACTTTATGTCTCTTAAACACAACCAGCCAGGCCGCGCACTTTCCAAATCAACAATAAGTACTTATTCCCTTGCATTTACATCGGTAAGAGCTAAGTACAATAGATGTGCATTCCCCACATGCAACAGACAGTTCAGTAACCCGCATAAGGCAATTCTGCATTTTAGAGTGGCACACAGGTATATACTGTTAACTGACATCTTCTGGCATACTATAAACCAATCCCCCCGAATTGCCAATGGACAATGCCAGTGGATATGCACTTTTATGCAAACATAGTAAATTAGAAAAGTAAAGAATAAAAAACGGTAAATTACACAACTCAAGATAGGTCTGTAACAGGCACTTATTGTGTGTGGGATGTGTGGATACTCACTTGGTCTCGCCATCGTCTTCTGACCACCATAGTAGAATGTTCATGTGCTAGCCGCTCAAGGAATGACAAAGACTTACAATCAACAGTCTCCCCCTGCTTGTGTATAATGTTACATTAGTCTGTTTTACACAGCTCCGGTGAGTCATAATGCTGTAAGTAGCTAACCCAGTTTCTTCGGCAGTCTGAGGCGACAGGTTGGGGCCGTCGCCCAGCATCAACTGTTGCTGTGAGTCTGATAAGGAGTATTTTTGTTCCGGAGAGGCCTCCATGTCCGAGTCTGGACTGAGAGGCGAAGTGGCGGCTCTGTGCTTTTCGGCGTGTTTGAGAACTTGTTCCCTTTCCTGTGCTGCTTGGCCTTTGGTGGGGCGTGGCCCGCGAAGCTGGCCGCGGCATCCGTGGTGTGTAACCTTCTTCCATTGTTGGCGTGGGCCCCCCGTGGATTTCGGAGCTGCCGCCACTCCATTCTGTTCCACTCAGTTCCAGGCATCTTCAGGGGATTGACAGAAGACCGTGGTGCCTTTATGTAGTATGAGCAGTGTGGCCGGGGATTGTAGTGTGTATTTTATCTCATGTTCGCGGAGGCAGCGTTTAACGTCCATAAAGGATGCCCTGCTATTCTGTACTGCTAACGTGTAGTCCAGGTATATATGCACTTCTGCGTTCTCAATTACCCACGGACCCTTGTAGGATGTGGTCCCTATCCCTGTAGTTGAAGAGGCGTGTGACTACCGGTCTGGGAGGAGTGACTGGTTGATGAGGGCCTCCCGGGACTCTATGTGCTCGCACCACGGAGAAGAACTTGGAGTGCTTGCCCTGAAGTATGGTGGCCGAGAACCAGGTTTACAGGTATAGTTCCATGCTCTGTCCCTCAATGCGTTCCGGCAGGCCCACCAGGTGCACGCTGCTCAGGCGCGATCTACCTTCCTGGTCGTCGACACGATCTCTGAGGTAGGTCACCTCCTCTTGCAGTGTGTTGATTTGAGCTACCGTGGAGGACACGGAGGGCTTCACAGTTAAGAACCTGGATTGCACATCTGCCACCCTGTCTTTCAGCTTTTTATGGTCATCGCGCAGGAAGCTGTGCATAGCGTGTCGATTGTAGGGATCAGGGTGGATTTGACGTCCATGACCGTAGCCATGAGTTCATCGAGGCGGTGCGAGAGATCAGCCTGTGGCATTAGTTGAGCCGCTGATGACTGGTCGGCCCCTGCGTCACCGCATAATGGGCCCTGTGAATCAGTGGCCTGTGGCTGCTGCTTCTCTGGTTTTGTCTTGTCCATCCTGGTGGCGATGGTGCTCCATAGATTCCAGGGGGATGGGGTGGGTGGTAGAGGCGTGTTGAAGCCACTGCACGTGCCCCACTGCTGGATGACCCCCTGGGCAACGGGGGTAGTCATCGATCCTCGCCCCCCCGCAGGTGCAGCACCCGGACTGGTGCACTGAATGATGATGGTAATTGTGTTGTGCGGTTGGGCAAGAGAAAGAAGCGTTCTGGCCAGCCAGGGGGTGTCAGCACCAGAACAATGTGTGTAGGTGCGCAGCCTGCACCGTGGATCTTGGTGAGCCAGGAAGATCCGGAGGCCCCTGCTGATCAAAGCAGGGCTAGAGAGAGTCTGGGTATGGTTAGGCCTTGTGGACCTCACTGTGCCTGCAGGGTGCATATCAGTAAGGAGGCCCCATGCTACTGTAGAAATGACTGGTGAGTACATGTGTGTGGGGAAGGGGAAAGCCCACTGGTAATTGTCAGGCCCCCAAACGTCGCTGCCAGAGTGTACCACGAGGAACAGGGTACGCCCACTGGATGTAGAGCACGGGCGGCTTACCTGTGTCCCTAGCCGAGCCCGGCTCCGGTGTGTTGCAGTAGCGCTCCCTCGGCGACAGCAGCTATGCAGGGCGCTTAGCTGGACAGTGTTCTGTCGGGTCACACGACCCCAGTAAGCAAATCTCGGGCCTCCCCATTACCACTTGATAGGTCTGTGAATATGGAGGCGGGGGAGCCCAAAGAGGAATATTGAGCCCCCGGTCTACCCTGTTGGAGCGGGCCACAAGGTTCAAGGCAGGCCCAGGGAGAATAGAGCACAGGCAGCCTACCTGCATCTGTGGCCTTGCCCATCTCCAATGTGGCGCAGTGGTGCTTCCCTGGCGTTGGCTGCCGCGCAGGGGGGCTCAACTGAGCTGCGCTCCGTCCCGATGAGCCCCCGCCTCAGCCACGGGGCTCGCGTGTGCTGCACACTGTCGATGGGAAGGCCGCCGGGGGTGAACCAGGCTTCCGTGGGCGGGCGAGCATCCAGCAAGGGTCCGGTGGGGGAAGGGCCACGAGCGTGAGCCCAGGTCTCCGCCTTGGTGCACGGCTTCCCCGCAGTCCAAGTAACTGCAAACAGGCTTACATGAAGTCGCGGGACGCACACGAGGCGCCCCGCGGCAGGTCCGTGGGACATTGGCTGGACGTTGGCGGTCAGAGTCAGGATAGTTGGTGGTCGCGACGGAGCGAGTTGAAAAGTCATCTGCTCACGTCGCCATCTAGGACATGCCCCAACACATGCACACTTGTTAAATCTCAAAAAGGGTCATTAGGAGCTTGGATAATATATTACTTATATTCAGCAATTGGTTTCTGAAGTTAGATGGACCAATGAGGCTGCCACTGCCGCGGTGTTTTACAAGGGACTGAGAAATGGGCTGAAAGATGCATTTGCCTTGGTGGTGAACTTCAACTGCCTTAATAGACATGACACTATGGATCGAAGCTCAACAAAGGACCTGCAAAGTAAGGAAACAAAATTATAGTAATTGTAGCTGAGTTACCAGCTTATCTGAATTTACTGGTGTACAGACTAAGAAGAGCTGATGCAGAGCAGAGAAGCATGGAAAGTGTTGACAGTGGAAGAAAGCGAAAGAAGAAGAAAGGTGCCTCCAGTTGTCGAAAAATTGATTGGCTTACCCCTGACTAATGAACCAGTGCTAAGCAGAATTGTTACTGAGTAGCTCGTTATCAATAAGGCTCATTACTTTTTACAAATTCTGTTGACTAGCTCTGGATGTTAAATTAATGTCATGGTGTTAGTAGACTCGGATGCTTCAGGGGGCTTATTGATCTCAAGTTCTAGGCTGGAATTCAGATTCCTGTTAACAAGAAAGAGGCTGCCTTCAGAGAATCAAGGCATAGATGGATTACCATTGTCTTACGGCCAGCTATAGTAAAACAAAACAGTTGTTTATGGCAGCACTTATTGGCCATGTGTAATAGGTCCATTTTGCTTCAGTTGATGCTCCGGCTTTTCCCCTTGTCCTTGGAACAACCTGGCTCTGACAC
Organism: Triturus cristatus; assembly: GCF_964204655.1. Lineage (NCBI taxonomy): Eukaryota > Metazoa > Chordata > Amphibia > Caudata > Salamandridae > Triturus > Triturus cristatus. The sequence continues at coordinate 1,582,256,953 of NC_140590.1, forward strand.
CATAACCCTCCCATTCATTGGAGAAGTCTGCCCAGTACACTTTCCTCAACATACTGCTTATGACGTTGCTTTTAACTTTCACCTATGGACAAAATGAAGGCAGAAATAAGAGAAAATAAATATTTGTTTCCAGTGCCTTACAGAGACCTCAAGGATGTCGTCACGAAAAAGGAAACACTCTTCCTCCTCACTGGGAATAAAATTGAGTTGTTGAGTGAATACCAGGGGAAGCCATTCCTCATGGAAAAATGTATTGTTTAACTGTCAAGGAGGATGAACTCCTACACCAATATCTGAAGGAAAACTTCCAGAAAGATTTTGTTAGGCACTTCCCCAGGTGCTTCTATTTTCTCCGTATTCAAGGCGAGTGAGGAGCAGAGACTATGTATCGATTACTGAATGTCATTACAATTAGGAACCAATATCCACTTTCTCTCTTCTAATCCTTGCTTGAGCAGGTCAAAATCAATAAAGTTCTAATTATCTTTTGCATGTTTATGTGGTGGTTTGGCTGGACGATATTTTGATATTTTCTGAGACCCTGGAACAATATTGTGATCACTATGAGAAATTCTAAGTTGACAGAGGAAACATTCATTATGTACTAAGATCGAGAAATGTTTCTTTTTGGTATCCAGAATATCCTTCTGGGCTTTGAAATCTTCAGACAATGAATCAGCATGGATTCTTTTAAAGTCAAAGAGGTGTTGGAATGGTCTGTTCCCGAACAGTTAAAGAAGTACCACAATTCATTGGATTAGACAATTTGTACAGGCATTGTTTTTAAGGGACTTTGCCTCCATCATCAAACCCATCATACATGTGGCCAAAAAGGCTCACCACTGTGCTGGAAAGAAAAACAAGATTAGGCATTTTATAGATTGAAGACAGCATTTCCTTTAGGACCCAGTGTGGGTCCACCCTCATAGCAGAAGATGATGCATTCATACACAACTACCGTTTCAGTGCAATTCCAAGACTTAAGCCCTGCATCCTGTAGGAAACCTTACACATGCTCTCTCCGAAACAGAAAGGAACAACACAATCTATGGTAGGGAACTGTTGTAAGTAAAGGAAGCCTCAGAACACTAGAGACATTACCTTGAAAGAGCTCATCACAAGATCCTGGCATGGACAGACCGTAAGAACTTACAATATCTCACCTCTATGAAATGTGCCAATGCTAGTTATACTTGACTGATTCTCTTTTTATCACTATTTACCTACTTAGTCACCTAGAGGCTGGAAAATAGGCTTGGAAAAGCAGGAGTTCTCTCATGGCAAAGCAAAATGGTTGGGACATCTACCACACCCCAGTGTAGTCTAACAGTGGTAACCAGTAGAGTAGGAGAACTGTAAAACGTTTTGGATAGCATTAAGAGACAACAAGCTTTTTATGTTCAAGAGAACAGGATAAAAGATCTGGTAAAAGAGACTTGTTGTATAGAGGAGATGCCTTACCCCCAACTAGGAGAAGAGATATGACAGAGCGTAATGAAGTTGGTCATGATTCTTCTGCAGCAGTGCACCTGGGCCAAAGGAACGTGCTCAAACTGGTCAGACAGTACATTTGCTGGCCTTATTTAAAGTGGAAATACAAGAATATAAAAGATACACAATATGCACACAAGCCAAATTGTTTTATGTACCTTTGCTTATTTGCTACAACATTTAACTACTCCAAACCAATTCTGAAAATAAGATCTCAGTGGACCTCATGCTAGAGTTAACATCTCCATGTGGAAATACAAAATTACTGGGAGTGGTGGGTTATTTCACTAAGGCAGAGCATTTCATTCTGCATTTCATTTCAAGCTACCTTCTACTGTAGAACTTGCTGGACTATTTTAGGCCCACATTTTAGTCTCCAGGGTCTACCAGCGATCCTAGTAAAGAGCAGAGGAACCCAGTGCACTGTTCCTTTTTGTAAAGAACTGATAAAAATGAATAGGACTAAACACTTTAAATCAACAAGCTCTCATCCCCAGACTGATGGGGCAGCTTAATCAGTTCAAAACCGTGTTGGCTGCTTCATTAGGGCATTGGGGCTACCGCCCTCCCATTTATGTCTTACAGGAGAGAGGAGAAAACAATCCTGACATTCCTAAACTGCTCAATGCGTGTTCCACAGTTTCAATACATTTTTTACATGCTGTTAACCCTATGCATATGAGAAGCGTTCACCTCTGTCAACCATCAATTATCTAGTGCACAACAGCAAAGGCGCCTCTTGACAAAATCTGTTAAACTGCAGGTTCACCCATTGCCACCAACTGTAACCCTCCCTGTGCCTCCAGAGTACACATTCAGGGCTGAATGAGAGGTCATTTAGTTGCATTGGCTCCTTTCACTTCTTTGATCCATCCCTTTCCTTTATGCTACAGGGTGAGTGTGGTTAGCAAAGCTCAGTAACCACGCCCAGCCTCTGTCATGTTAAGGAAATGAGGAAACGTTTCTCACTAACCTAGTCCTCCCCCTCCTGGAGATTGTACTTTTGCTTTCATTGGAAACAATGCATGCGGTGTGCATGTAACAGGGAATGGAGAACTGAAAGTCTCTATTTAATTTGGTGTTCTTTTTTACCCGCACATGGAGTTCAGTGGCTGCCTACAGTCCTCACCGAAACTAGCCAGCAGAGCAGCACACGGAAAGTGATCTAATTTAAAGGTAAGTGGTGATTGTGGGACAGCTTTGGTTGCAAGGAGTGAGTAAAGTATTCATTTTCATTTAGGATATAAATAAACAAGGAGGGTCTGCTGGCTCAGTGGACTAATGCACCTGCTGTAAGGCCCTGTGTTTGACCTTATAGTCACAGGTTCAAATCCCGGCTGGTCTGCTCAACTTTTCATTCATCAGAGATCGATAAAATGAGTACCATTGATTTTGGTAACAATAAACATCCATTATTCAGCGCCAAGATACCTATGGGTAAAATACACATTATGTATGTATTTTTGTGTGGTGTTACAGTTGCACTTTGGGATCTTCAACTGAGCACTTTGACTGAGACGAACAAAAGTCACAATGAGTGATTTACTGTAAAGAGTTGCATTGTTTCCGATGAAGAATTGGAGCCACCAGTATAGGAAATAAATAATGCAACATGTGATGCAAACCTCTTCATCTTTGGAAGAACAGGTCACTTTGGTAAACAAAAGCAATTAAATGTGTGACTCATACCTGCAAGCAATCTATTATATCTTGTATTTTGGTATTCTTTATTTCTAGGTGTTTCATATAATATGTGTACTGTGAAAACAAGAAAGCTGTCACGGGTAATGCACATGCTAAACATGCATGCAACAGTGAAACTTGCACTTATGCTGCCCTACGTAAACCCATTATATGTGTAAGTAAAGTTAGCTTTGCGGTTGCCTGTGCCATATGTATTTGGTTTAGGGAAGCTTGCACTGCTGCTATCAGACACTGAACTTCTGATATTTGAGGCACAAGTAGCACTCACCAAAACATCTAATACTGGTATTTGAATGAATAATTTGGGGGTTATTTCTATTCGCATGGGAAATGTATACTTGGTGTTTGAAAACAAAACAGCTTTTTTCTGAAAAATGTTTCTAACATGGCTGGAGTGGCTGCTATCAAATGCACAAAAGGTGATGGAAGGATTGATTGGAATTTGTCTAACCACCGGTAATTGCTAGGGATAGAGTCCCAACCTATTGTTCTTTTGCTCTCCATGCCCCCTCAGTTTGGACCCAGCCATAGGCAAATCACCCTTGATCCTGTTCCTCATGGGAACAGTCCAGCCTGAACTGCCAGGCCAGGTCTTCACCAGACCAGAACACAGACAGCCTAGGACCGGTTTTACACTGATAAGGGCTCACAAGCCAGGTATAATTTGGTTCTAGTGACACCGTGAGCACAGGACCCCTGTCTGGGTATACACTTGCCATTCAGGGCAGTAGAACAATCACACAAAAAGTGTTGGGAGGAATGTTTTCAAACCACTGGCAATCACTTTGGATAGCTTCCCAAGAAGTTAGCAAACCGTATCAGTCTCTGGATTTCATTAACAAATTCAGGTAGTGGCCACTGTATAACTAATGGCACCCTTGCTTTATTGGAAGTAGTATATGCTATAAGAAGTGACTGATGGGACTGGAATTCACATTTGGATGCCTTGGCATATAGTCTGTTTTGTCCTAAATCCAGTAAAACCTCTCTGACATGTTCTCCTTGTCTTACTAAATATCATCCAGGTAGACTACTACATATTGATCTAATAGGTCTCTCAAAACATAATTGATAAAGTGTTATAAAGCAGCTAGGGCATTACAAAGTCCAAATGGCCTCATCAATATTCATAGTACTCAATCTGCTGCCTTCCACTCCTTGGTGAACATGAACAAGATTGTACACCCCATGGAGATCTAATTGAGTGAAAACTTTTGCATTACATAGTCACCTAGAAGGACAGAGATAAGCTGTATAGGATGTCTGTTTCTTACAGTTTTGGCATTACATTTGCATGCATGGTCTGAGCTCATGGGGTTTTGCCACAAAGAATTTTGTGGCTCCTCCTGGAGAACTTGAATAGCCAAAAAAACACTTAGCCACATTCTCAAAAATACACTTCTTAAGTTCATTTTCTTCTTTTTATGGGATTTCATATGCCCGGCCATAAAGTATGGTAGCTCTGGGTACCCAGTCGATTGCACAGCCATGAGTTCTGTGTAGAGGAAATTGATCAATATCTTTTTCCCAGAAGACGTACTCAACCTCCTTGTATTATGTCAGTTAGACCAAAACCTTAGCTTCCTTTGTATTAATAAGTGCACAGGGTGAAGTAGGGAAACGTGTTTCTTGCCAAAAATGTAAGTTGACGAAGATAGTTCCTTGGGCGTGCCTTTAGGCTACTTATGATGGCCGCTTAGTGGAGAGTCTCCAACTTATCACAGACTTGTTGCAGGCCTTTCGGCATTCTTGGCACTGCTTCCCTAGAGAATTGGGAATGCAGAGGCAGAGGAACGATATTCAGTTTCCTGCACCCCGGTGGTTTCCTCAACAGTGGCTGCCATTTTCTGCTTGCTCTCTTGCTGCCGCGAGTTGGTAACACAATATGCGCTTTGGAAAATGTTTTCTACTATGCTGCCTTCATTGAGTGTTTTTTTCTTGCCAGCCCTAATGCTCTGAATATTTTTCTGTGGATGTGTTCTGCAGCTGCAGAGGATTTCCTCTTCGTTTTCTGGGGACTGCTTGGCATTCTTTTTGTTTTAAAAGTGCTTTATGCAATGATGCCTTACTTGTGATTTACAAAGCAGCTCTAATGTGATGAATAGTCCCCTGTGTCTGTTTTCTGGTGCTTCAGAGGATGTCATCTTCACTTTCTGGTTGTTGTAGGGAGTAGCATTCTATTGGATTTTCCTCTTATTATTAAATGCAGTACCTATGGCACTATAGTACTACAGCTGTCTTTTTGTTTGATATTACTGGTGTGCTGCATTTTTCTTTTCTATAGGAAAATTACGGAAGCCGCATTTTGTTTTTACTCCCAAGGTACACTCTTCGTCTGGTCTGAGTGCTGATTCTGCTGGCTCTGCTTCAAAGTTATTACAAACAGGCGACCTGGTTTAACTTGGAGAAATGGCTAAGTCTACTATGTCTCGTCCTGTCTCCTTACAGTCCACTTTAAGTAAGGTTCAATCCCCATCTTCTGTTTCTAAGCGGTTAAAGTAGGATCCTCCTTTGCCGGGAAGTCCATGTCCCCTATTTCTTTAGAGTTGCTGTTAGAGGAATTTTTAGCACTACGTCCTTTTGTTGAAGAGACCAATATCAGGATACAACATTTGGACGCAAAATGGTCAATGATGGAGGATTGTGTTTCTGTGGTGGAGAGGCAAATAGTGGATCTCCATGAGGAAACTAATAAAATTCATTGTTTGGAGAAGGAAGTTCTTCGGCTCAAACAACATACAGAAGATTTGGAAAACAGGAATAGTTGGAACTATCTCCGCATTTATGGCTATCCTGAGGTGTTGGAAGGGGATAACGCTGTCTCCTTTTACACCTCCTTCCTTCTAAAAGTGTTAGATATACCTTCCTCAACTTCGCTGAGTATTCAAAGGGCGCACAGGCTTGATCTTGGTTCTGCATTGTCGACATACCCTGCCAAACCAAGGGGTGTCATCATACTTTTCTTGAAGTTTACTGACTTGCTGACTGTTCTATCTGCGGCTAAGCGTCAAGTCACTTGGTTAGGTCACAGAATATTCCTTTATCAAGATGTTTTCAATGCCACTGCAGTCAGACGGAAGGAATTTCTTAATCTTCGTGCTGCTCTTCGTTGTCTTGGCACTAGATACAATCTTTTTCATCCCTGTCTCTTTAAGGTGACATTCCAGAATAATACTACATCATTTGAGGACCCAGCTGATCTAAAAAAGTTCATACAAACGCATACCTTGGTCACTGTGGATAGAGCTGGTCCCTCAACTGGTTGATATTCTTGCCTCCATGTTTTCGGATGGTCTAATATAGTTTCCTTGAAGTATTGCCTACGTTTCATATGTATTTTCTTTTGGTAATATTTTAATATGTTTTATTATTTGTTTTATGATGCTCTCCTTGTCTTTCTTTGCAGATTCATCTTATATGTTCTCAGGCAGGTCGCTCCCCACCCCGCACAGCACCACCTGTATGCCCGTGTCCCGCTCGCTGCTGCTGCCTTAAGTTCGAGACCCTCCTCCATCCGCAGGCTTCCACCTGCGCCTCGTCCCTGGTGGCCCAGTGGGGAGCCGTAAGTATCTGTGTGCCCCTGTGCTCCCTTTGCCTGTCTGCCTCTATTTTTATTTTCTGTATTTCGGTTTTCTGGTGTAATTCTTCTGTTTAGTGTAATCCTTTTCTGTACCCCCATGCCCCCTTCTGCCTGTCTGCCTCTGTTATTGCCTGTCTGCCTCTATTTTTATTTTCTGTATTTCGGTTTTCTGGTGTAATTCTTCTGTTGTAGCATTGTATTGTGCCTTGCATTTCCTGCCCGTTTCCGCTCTCCCTTTCCTGCCGCTGCGTCCCCTGCGGCACAACCCCCCCGCGTGCCCATTCATCCCGCCCCTGTCTCCCAGCTGCTCCTCCCTCCCACCTCCCCTTCTTATGGCGGCTGCTGCGTGGCCGCGCGCAGCGGGCGCACCTATGGCAAGCCCGTCTGCGCCCGTCCGCGCCTGGACCGCGCCCAGCGCCAGACCCCCTGGCCCTCGCAAATACCATGACACCCGACGCCGCTACGACGCCAGCAACCTCCACGCACTCAATACCGGCCGATCACACACCTGTTTCCGGGTCACACCGAAGCGCACCCATGGACCCTTCTCCTGCCGGAACTGCAGCTACACCAGCCTCCAAACCACCACCACGTCCACCGGTGTAGGACGCAACAGCCTCCGATGCATTCTACTCAACACCCGCTCTACCAGCAAGCACGCCATCGAACTCTGGGACCTACTTGACTCCTCATCCCCAGATGTCGCCTTCCTCACGGAGACCTGGATGAACCCCTCCTCGGCACCTGACATCTCCATAGCCATCCCTGATGGTTACAAGATCACCCACAGGGACCGCACCAATGGAACAGGGGGAGGAATCGCCATCGTCCACAGAAACACCCTCAGAATCTCGACCAGCACCAACGACACGCTTATCGCTGCCGAACACCTGCACTTCCAGATCCACACCGACCCCAAAACCACCCTCAGATGAACCCTCATCTACAGACCACCCGGCCCCCGGCCGCAGTTCAGCGACTCCATCGCCGACTTCGTCAACACGCACGCCCTTGCATCCACGGACTACATCCTCCTCGGAGACCTGAACTTCCACCTCGAGAACACCAACGACAGCAACTTCACCACCCTGCTGGACAACCTCACCAACCTCAGACTCAAACAGCTCGTCACGACTCCCACCCACTCCGCCAGACACGCTCGACCCCATCTTCTCCGTCAGCAACCACGTCACCTTCAGCCGCACCACCGAACTCCACTGGACTGACCACCGCTGCGTCCACTTCACCTTTGAGAAGCATACCACGCACCACCGCACACAACAGGCCCCCCACCGCAGCTGGAGCAAAGTCACCGAAGACCAGCTAGCCACCACCCTCGCCCGAAACCCACCAACGGACACTTCCGACACCGACTCTGCCGCCCTCAACCTCAGGCAATGGATCGACGACTGCGTCAACACTTTCACCCAATCAAGAAACCCTCGAACAGACGCACCGACAGAAAAGCCATCTGGTTCACCGCCGACCTCCAGGCATCCAAGCAGGCCTGCCGTAGGCTCAAGAAGAAGTGGCACCACGAACAGACACCGGACAGCAACACAGCCTACAAGAGCGCCATCCGCAGACACCACCAACTCATCCAAACCGCCAAAAGCACCTCCTTCAAAGAGCGCATTGACAACAACGCACACAACAGCAAAGAGCTCTTCAACATCGTGAAGGAACTCTCCAACCCCATCTCCAACTCCAACGACATCCAGCCATCACAAGACCTCTGCGAATCCCTAGCCACCTTCTTCCATGGGAAGATCGCAGACATCCATGACAGCTTCAACAACCAGACCCCCCCACAAGCACAGACACCTCAGACTCTCCGCCCTCCAGCCACATCGACCCCCTGCTCTCCTGAACCCACGTCAATGACGAACACACCATCAAAATCATGAACACCATCCACTTCGGCTCACCATCTGACCCCTGCCCGCACCACATCTTCAACAAAGCAAGCTCCACCATCGCACCCCATTTCCGCAAGATCATCAATAGCTTCTTTGAGACCGCCATCTTCCCGGAGAGCTGGAAGCACGCCGAGATCAACGCCCTACTCAAGAAACCCAAGGCAGACCCCAAGGACCTCAAGAACATCCGGCCCATCTCCCTCCTCCCGTAACCGGCGAAAGTCATCGAGAACATTGTTAACAGGCAACTGACCTCCTTCCTCGAAAAGAACAACATCCTGGACCCGTCCCAATCTGGATTCCGCAGCAACCACAGCACTGAAACAGCCCTCATCGCCACTACCGACGACATCAGGGCCATGCTGGACAACAGGGAAACCACGGACCTCATCCTCCTGGAACTCTCGGCCGCCTTCGACACCGTCTGCCACCACACCCTCCGCACACGCCTCCATGACGCAGGGATCCGTGACAAAGCACTGGACTGGACCACCTCCTTCCTCACCGGCAGAACCCAGAGTGTCCGCCTCCCCCATTCTGCTCTAAAGACACCAAGATCATCTGCGGCGTACCCCAAGGATCGTCCCTCAGCCCAACATCATTCGATCGCACGACCTCAACATCATCTCATACGCCGACGACACCCAGCTGATCCTCTCCCTCACCAAGGCTCCCACCACTGCCAAATTCAACCTCCATAAAGGGATGAAGGCCATCACCGAATGGATGATGAACAGCCGCCTGAAACTGAACTCGGACAAGACGGAGGTCCTCATCATCGGATCCACCCCCTCCGCGGGGGGCGACTCATGGTGGCCCGCCACACTGGGAGCTGCACCGATGCCCACTGACCACGCACGCAACCTGGGAGTCATCCTGGACTCCGCGTTGTCAATGACCCAGCAAGTTAACGCCGTCTCCTCCTCCTGCTTCAATACCCTCCGCATGCTCCGCAAGATCTACAGATGGATCCCCACCGGAACCAGAAGATCAGTCACCCAGGCCCTCATCAGCAGCAGACTGGACTACGGCAATGCTCTCTAAGCAGGAACCTCAGACAAACTCCAGAAACGACTACAACGCATACAGAACACATCTGCACGCCTCATCCTCGACATCCACCGCCACAGCCACAACACAGCCCACCTGAAAGACCTGCACTGGCTCCCCGTCAACAAGAGGATCACCTTCAAGCTCCTCACCAACACTCACAAAGCACTCCACAACACCGGACCAGCGTACCTCAACAAACGACTCACCTACTACACCCCTAACCGCCAGCTTCGCTCCGCTGACCTCACCCTCGCCTCCGTCCCCCGCATCCATCGAGCGACCGCTGGCGGCAGATCGTTCTCCCACCTCGCCGCAAAAACCTGGAACACTCTCCCCATCTGCCTATGACAGACCCAGGACCTGCTGGCCTTCAGGAGTCTCCTCAAGACCTAGCTGTTTGAGCAGTAGCAGCACACTGCCCCCCCCGTGCCTTGAGACCCTCACGGGTAAGTAGTGCACTCTACAAATGAACTGATTGATTGATTGATTGATTGATTGATATGTTGGCATTGTGTGGTCCTCCTGCTGCAGATCGGCGCATATAAATTCTCCCTACTTCCACGGACAGAGTAAATCTACAGTCGTACGCACATACACTCATCATACGCTAGGGCCCATCACACTAACATTCATTACTATTACTCTATCCACACTGTATATATGAGCGAAACCTATACCAATCTGCATCCAGTGCGAGGTCAATGTGACCATAGAGATATGTCCTGAGTCATGATTTTAAACACAGGGAATACATTCAGAACTCAATAAATGACAAAGAAATAACCACCCGACACTGATATTCAAACAAAGGTTATCTTTTATCTAAATTAGTTCAAATGAAAGTCAATCATTAGCAAGATCATTATTCTCATAGTTACCTATTCTAGCTAAATGGGTCAGGACAGGTCTCTCAGTAAAGTCTCCCGAGTCGTCGTCCTCTTGATCAGCATCGATCCTCACGAGCATAGGTTAAGGAAGAAGTGGCCTTAGACCCTCTCTAGTCTAACATTATTTATAACAAAACTAACGAAATAAAAGTAACAAACAAACTCTAAACGTCCGTTGAGCTGCTGAGCAGAGCGAGCAGGAAAGGATGCATACTCGCAACATTTGGAAAACCTCCGCTCACAAAAATCACAAAAATAAAAACACGGAAGAAGGAAACTCAAGTTAGGAAACGATACATTCATGAATGCTTTTCCTCGGAACCATAGCGTAGCCACCGCAAGTTATCAAAGTTCATTGTGGCTTTATTCTTTCCAAGGGCAATTGGCAGCAAGCCTGGAGCTGCTGTCCTCACGGAAACTTTTAATTCAGCCAGAAGCCATGGTCAGGTGACTTTCAACCATGTTCAGCAAGGCCTCTCGTCACATTTCAATCACTCGAGTGCAGGCTGTAAATAGCGGCCATCTTGGTTTAGGCCAAAACGGACCATCTTAATTAAAAGAAACACAAAACAACGTTACCACATCATAATGATTATACAGTGTTAATCCCCACTAATACCCCTATGTGTATGTAATTACCTAGCCATCTGCGACACAAAGAAGCATTAAAGCACGTTATTTTAAAAGCGTTTGCGCTTTAAACAAATAACAAAATAGCACATTAACCACACATATCTGATTAATTCGCTCACCAATTTAGTTCACATGTTAGTAAAGCAACATAAATGCATTCCCGCGTGTAATTCTCTCATTAGTAATGTTGGTTAATCAAGACTTTTAACAAAGTTAGTGATTAATGATTATTAATCAGTAATTTTAATCATAACATATAAACAAAACTGGAGCTTAAATCTCAATAAATTTTCAATAGAAAACTCTGCTCCAGCAATCCCCCCTTTGGTGATATATTATCACCACAAAAACCAACCCAAAAAAAAACAATTTAGTCCCAATTTTTACCAGACTCTCTCTCATCATCCCTTTTCGACTCTAAGTAAACACTCTCCCTCAATTCTTCTAATTCTATTTCTTGTGGGTCTCTTTTTGACCTCTTTTGTTTCTTTTCAGTATTTCCTCTAATTATTCTCTTTTTCCCTCCCCTGTTTTTACAACACAAACACCCCAATCTTAGTATCAATAAAGCAATAATTACACATGTCAATGGAAATAATATTTTACCAATAATGGTACTACCTATTTTAGCAATAAACCTCTTAACAGCAACTATCTTATTAGCTATTTTAGTCCAGATACTTTCAGCTTCCAGTGGTACTAATTCTTCATGCAAATCAGTAATATTTTTGATATAGACCTTTAGATCTTTGCTTTCGTCAGGAATGTAAGTGCAACAATGTTGAACTTTCAGCATTCCACAGACTCCACCCTCCTTGGCCAATAGAATATCAAGGGCAAGTCGATTTTGCATAGACATGGCACGTACGGCAATCATCTCCGTATTTACCAAAAGAAACCCTCCAGCGGTACGTGTTGATAAGCGATCCACCACTGTTGACAGTTTCCGAATTCCATATGCATTTAAAGAAATTCCCACTGCTGGAATTAAAGCTCCAAAAATATCACCTACAATTTCTGACCAAGTTTCTCTCTTAAAACGTGTTAGTAAATTAATGTGTTCTACATCTTCTATCCTATCTATATGAAAAATCTTTGGAAAGACCAGGCCCACATAACACGTGCCATACCAATGGTCAGGCAACCTGTAATAAGCCTTGTTCCCACAAACATAATACACTCCCGGGAAAACTGGATCTTCTCCTCCCTTGAAACCCCATCCTGTTGCAATGAAGTATGTATCATGACACTCACTAGTCCCAACAAAATACCTATCATATTGGGATTTCTTTCTGGTAATGCATAGTTTACCCTTCTGTGGTGCATCTAAAGCCAAGGTTGGACTGGCCCCATTTCTCAATTCCTTTCCCATCTCAATATCCCATATTGTCTCACTCACTTTATATTTCCCTGCCTTTTCATGCATGCTCATTCTCCTTTCCTCTACCATGTCTAGGAAAGCCTTTTCTTCTTCTTTCAAACTTTAAGTTAAATTGTTTCTAAACATGTAATCTAATGTTAATTCTTCTGTCTCAATAAAAATCTCACCAAAAATGTTAGCTTCTTTAGCTGGATTCAGCTTTTTATTCATAGGCAATTGGCCAAAAATGTTATCTTTGTTAGACATCTCATAATCTATTTTCCCTAACAAATAAAAAACACTACTTAACACACTACATGAAATCCCATACGTAGCTGGTAAATGGTGATAAGTAACACCTTCTGAAACGGATGCAGGTAATTGCATACAGACGTAGCAATCCCTAACTTCCATTGTCTTTACGTATTCGTACAACAACTTTGAAAAAACATTGCTAGAAAAATCATTAATTGACCTATCTTTATGTATGAAAATGTTACTAATTCTAGTTGGAACTACTTTCTGTGAACTCTTCTCTACATTGGTCACATTCTCAGTATGTATTCCAAAAGTATCTATTGTAACTCTAAAAGTAACTAGAAAAGCAAGTACACCCCATAATAGCATTAATAATCCAGTACAACAGCAGCACATTCTACACCATCTTTTCAAAAAGGCACATCTACTTTGATTATTCTCTGTGTTCGCCATTTTACTACTTTGGCAGTGTCTTTTGACTTAGCCTCTTCCACTCCACTACTGAAATTTAGATCTCTATATTATCTCAAACAGCTAATTTCAGACTTTCTTTTTTTTTCACTTTTCTCCAAGTGACTCCTTTAGTTCATTCAATTTGGATTTTCATCACTTTCACTTCTTCTTCAGCAACATCGAATTGTATCAGATCTTCAACAACATCCTGAGCATCCGACTCTTCTCCAATGTCAGTCAAGATAACTTTCAGGATTCCAACAGTTTTCTCCTCAACCACTTCTCGTACGGTCCCCTCTGGATTTCCTTGACTTTCTGCCTCTTCACCTTCAGACAGTGCCACGTACGTCCATTCCGGTGACCTATACTTCTGGTTAGGTTTTCTGATTCTCTTGATCTCTTCCGGTTCTTTTGTGACCTTTTGTTTATCACTCTTTGCTTGATTCTGACTAGACACCTCGTTCACCTGTTCAGCTTTCGATGAATTTGCTCGTGTCAGTCTGTACCTTAGCATCTTTATTCTATTAGGCCAAAGATCTCCTCGTACAACCCTCTTTGGTCTCACTTGTTTATTATTTCTTTCTCCGATCCAAGTTCTCTTTCTCAGAACTCGACCCTCTGATTTCTCATTTTCACTCTCATCTGATTCTGTCTCATTTGCCTCTTGTTCTTCAACAATTTTCTTTCGCTCCACAGTCTTTTCCACCACTGATTGAGATTTCCCTATTTCTGTCCCTCCTCGGGTCTCCGACACGCAATCTTCTTGCTGTCTACTTGTCCCTTCACCTAGCTTATCAGGAATGTTCCCTACACCTCCTCGGGTGTCTTCCGCAATCTGTCCCTCTCTAACTTCTTCTGACCCTGCTTCTTCAGGTGTAATCTCAAGTGGATTTTCAACCTCCTCATCTGATTCAGGTGTAGTCTCTGTGGAGTTGCTCTTTTCTCTTCTTTCTTCTCCACTGCTTGTTGGAACTTCAGGCACTCTTACAGAATCCGATCTCTCCTCTGAGACTCTCAATGTTTCTCTTGAATCCTCTCTTGGAAAGAAAAAAGAATCACCTGACTCTCTTTCTCCTTCCCCCCTTTCAGGATTCTTTTTTCTTCTCACTGGTTCAGTTTCTGCATCATCACTGGAATCTGACTCTTCAAAATACTCTTTACCAGTCCCATCCTTTGGATTTGGAACTCTCAGAGTATGACTTGCATGCACCCAGTTTTTCACACCAGCACACTTTACTGCAGTTGTTGTAGTCAGAATAACTTGTCTTGGCCTTCCCCACCTTGGAACCAAGCAATTTCTTCTTCTGTGTACTTTAATCCTCACCCAGTCCCCTGGACTCAGATCATGGGCTTGCTTCTTTTCAAGTGTAGTAGCATCTTCTCCAACCTGGTGAAACACAGAATGAACGGCGTCAGCCAGGCCTTTACAGTAATCCAAAATCATGTCATCAGTTATTGTCATCAACTTGTTGACAGGCACAAATGCACGTCTCATCGCACGTCCCATCAATATTTCATGTGGACTCAACCCTGTGGTTCTATCTGGAGTAGACCTAATAGTCATTAGCACTAGAGGCAAGACATCAGGCCATTTCATTCCAGTGGCTAAACACATCTTACCAATTCGGTTTTTGATTGTGCCATTCATCTGCTCAACAACACCAGAAGCCTCTGGTCTGTATGCACAATGTAGCTTCTGCTGTATGCTCAATGCTTCACAAATTAAACTCATGAGCTCATTGTAGAAGTGTCCACCTCTGTCTGACTCAATTGTCACTGGGAACCCGTACCTGGGAATCAACTCTCTTAACAGTAACTTTGCCACTGTTATTCCATCATTTCTCCTAGTCGGATAGGCCTCCACCCATCTTGAGAACAAACAGACTACCACTAGAACATACCTCAATCTGTTCACTTGGGGCATTTCAATGAAATCTATTTGCATTATGGTAAAAGGACCTCCTTCTCTGCCTATTGTTCCTAGACTCACCACTGTCTTTTTTCCAGTATTGAACTGCTGACAAATCAAACATCTCTGGCAGATGCTCTCTGCAATCAGCCTGAACTTTGCATTGTACCAGGTTTGTTTGAAGGACCTAATCATCGCATCCCCCCCCAGATGTCCCTGGCCATGATACATTCTTGCCATTGTCGACAACATGCTATTTGGCATGACTGGTCTTCCATCTCTATAGATCCAAACATGATCTGTCTCTCTTGGGGCACAACCTGCCTTAATCCAATCTCTCATTTCCTCATCTCCTGCTTCATCCTGCAACTGTTTCACTTCATCCCACGTTTCTAGGACATTAGTAAACATCACAGAACAAAAAGACATCTCCCTTTCTCGTCCCCTGTTTATCGAATGATTGTTCTTTGCACAATACTGTGCTATGTCATTAGCAAAACGATTACCAAGAGTAACAAAATCATCTCCTTGTCCATGAGCAGCACACTTTACAACTGCTAGTTCTTTAGGCAGCTGTATCGCCTCAAGCAACTTCCCAATCACTTCAGCATTCTTTATTGGAGTCCCACTCGACGTCAAGAAACCTCTCTGTAGCCAAAGTTGGCCAAAATCATGAACGACTCCAAATCCATACTGACTATCAGTCATCACAGTCACTCTCAGATTCTTCCCAATCTTGCAAGCTTTCGTCAATGCCACCAATTCAGCCACTTGACCAGATCTCACTCCTTTCAAAGGTGAAGCTTCCATAACTTCTGAAACCTTGCACACCGCATATGCTGCACTCAGCACACCATCATCAGTCCTTAGACATGATCCATCCACAAACAGCACATGATCACTCTCAGGCAGTGGCAGATCTCTTATGTCTGGTCTAGGTTTTGTACAGTAGTCAAGCACATCCAAACAATCATGATCAACATCATCTCCCACATTCACATTTTCAGCATCTGGCAACAGAGTTGCTGGATTCACATTTACACATCTCTCAAGGGTCACATTTGATGCTCCCAGAATGATTTTCTCATATTTAGTCAGCCGACTATGTGACCTGTACTGAGTTCTGCTTCTTGTCAAAAGAATCGCCACATCATGAGGTACGAATACCCTTACAGGATATCCCATTATTATACCCTCACTTTGTTCCAAGCTTCTGCATGTAGCAGCTACTGCTTTCAGGCAACCTGGCAAACCCACAGCTACGGGGTCAAGTGTTGATGAGAAGTACGCAATTGGCCTTCTCAGTTGTCCATGTTTCTGAATTAACACTGAAAGTGCACATCCATTTCTCTCACTGCAATACAATTCAAACTCTTTCTCATAGTCTGACATTCCCAAAGCAGGGGCTTCACACATTCTGCTCTTTAACTCTTCAAATGCTGCCATTTGTTCTCCATCCAATTCCAATGGGTCTCTCACCTCACTTTTAGTCAATTTAATCAATGGCTTTGCTATCAGGGAGAAATTACTTATCCACTGACGACAATAACCCACCATCCCCAGAAACATCCTCACTTCTCTCTGGGTCATCGGGGCTCTCATTCCTCTGATAATTTTAATCCTGTCATCGGTCACCTTTCTCAGACCCTTTTCAATATTGTGTCCAAGATAATGCACCTCTTTCTTGCAAAATTGCAATTTGGCTGGAGATACCTTTAACCCTCCATCTGCCAGATGATTCAGTAAAGCTATGGTATCTACTTCACAAGCTTCACGTGTCTTCGATGCCACAAGTAGGTCATCAATGTACTGCACTAGTACTGAGCTTTTAGGCATGTTCAAACTCTCCAATGATTTCTTCAGTAACTGATTGAATATCGACGGACTCTCTGTATACCCCTGTGGGATACGACACCATGCTAAAATACGCTGTCCAAACCGAAATGCAAAAATCGGCTGGCTGTCATGATGCAATGGAATTGAAAAGAAAGCATGACACAAATCAATCACCGTGTACCACTCAGCATCATGAGGAATCTGATACAAAATCACTGACGGATTTGGCACAATGGGACAACATGCAAACACAATTTTGTTAACTTTTCTCAAATCTTGCACAATCCTGAACTTTCCATTAGGTTTCTTTAGCCCCATTATCGGTGAATTACACGGGCTACTCAGTAACTCTCTCAAAACACCATGTTGATTCATCTTGTCAATTATAGTGGTTATTCCCTCAATTATCTCTGGTGTCAATCTGTACTGAGGAATATTAGGATAAACAATTCCCTCTCTCACTGAAATCTTCACTGGATCTACATTATTCATCAATCCCACATCTTCTCCAGAAAAATCCCAAACCGCTGTTTTTACTGTGTGTCTCAACTCCTGAGGCAAATCATCTGGATTAAACACTGCATATGTACCAACAATCTCACTCTCTCTATTATCTAGAGTCATCCTGTACAAAACATCCTCATCTGGTGTTTCAAAAGCTATTCCATCCGGAGTACAGAAAATTGTGCAGTTCATCTTACACAATAGGTCCCTACCTAACAAGTTCACTGGACTAGTGTCACAGACTACAAACCTGTGCATGTCTGAGAATTTCCCTATTCTTACCCTTACTGGTTCGGTAAGACGAGTCTTAATCTGTGTATTTGCTACACCAACCACTTGGATTGCTTCGTCCGAGAGAGGAAGATTTCTAATATCTGCTGACCTGACAGTTGATCTCGTCGCTCCTGTGTCTACCAAAAAAGTAACACTCTCCCCATTTATTTTCCCATCTACAAATGGTCCTGCCTGGTCTATTTCTAGAGTTGCACCAAGTATGCACTCTTCCTCCTCTCTTCGGCACCGTCAATAGTCCCCTTCAGACTCACTCCCCTAATTTTTTAACCAGTACTGCTGTACCGGGTTTGAACGTCTCGGTTTGTTTACCTGCTCATCATTGTAGAAACCCGAGTCCTGGTTATACTTTTGGGACCCTCTATTCTGCGGCAAGGGCGGTTTTGGCTCTTGACTCTGCTGTCTGACAACCTTCTGCTGTTGCTGCTGATGATTACACCCCTCGTTCTGCACCTGTTGATTCAAGGATTTATTCTCATTACTCACTAATGGTGGATTGGTACACTCGGATCTCCAATGCCCCAATTGTCCACAGTTGTGACAAGGGAACTTTTTCTTTGCTTCTTCTAGATTCCCCTTTCCCTTTCCTGCATATCTGGGCCTATTTCCTGGATTATTTGCCTGTTCCACCAACTGTGCTTCTTGTCTCTCTGCAACTTTCACCTGTGCCCACATTGCTTTTTCTTTCAGCTTTCTCTGTTTTGCCTCAATCTCATCACTGAAGTACTTTGCATGTCTCAAGATTTCATCAATCTTTTTACTCTGCCAATCAACTGTATGCTCACGTATTCTTTCACTTATTTCAGGTCTCAAGGCATATACAAATCTGTATACAAAATGACTCAAATCCTTATCACCCAGGTGTTCATCTCCACTGAACTGTTTAAAAGCCAGTATCAGCCTTTCATAAAAAGCATGAACTGATTATTTCGCTTCCTGATGTGTTCGATCTATCTTAACCCAGTCTGTCTCTTTCGGGGGTACTTTATTTTTCAGGAACACAATAACTTGGTCATACTTCTTCATAACCTCTGGATCTGGTGCTCCTGTTTTCGGATCTCTTGGATACTCCTTAGCAGGCCAATCTACAACTATTTTACACTCTGCCCACAAGTCTGCTGGAACAATTATATCAAACAGACTATTCAGGTCAATCCACAGCACTTTTGACAATTTCACAAACCTGTCTACCTGCCTATACCACTCGACGGGCTTTTCTCTCAGTCGAGGGAAATCATTCGTAAATGACAAAATATCCTGTCTAGTCCATGGGACATGTACATATCCTCCTCCAGGAATCTCTCTCATAGGATAAGCATCCACTGTTTTTTCCTTTTCTCTCATGGGAAAAGCTGAGTAAGTCCTGTCCACTGAATCTTCCCTTTTCTTGTACCACCTATCCTTCCACTTTTCCACATCACCCCATTTTCGCAATAAGGCAATCATTTCCTTAATCTGTCCTGTTCTGCCAGCACCATTTAGATTCTCAATATCCTTATCGGTAAAATCCACCCTGTAAGGCTTCTGTAAAGCTTTCACCTTATCCATGTCAACTCCTTGTTCACTCGCTATTGCTCTTAACCTGTCATGTGTACTCTTAGCTCTCCAGGTGATACTCTTGCACATGAATAACAACTCTCCATCATGATGATTTTTCAGTATATCTGTAGGAATTGTTCCTGCAATAAGCTCCTCCAATTCTATACGCAACCTGGCTACATCAATTGCCTGTGAATCTTTATCCTTCTTTTGAAGAACTTTCAACCAATCATTCAAATCCTCAGCTGTTATTTCTGTAGACTTTTTCACTGCACCCACTTGTTCTGCCATCCTCTGTGGTTCCAAAATCGTTCCTCCCAAACAACCAGTATTCAATCCTGAATTAGGCTGCACATCTGATCCTCCACTACATGTGTCATGTCTCGACTGTCTCAAATTATTTCCTCCCGTTCTCATTCCTGATTCCTCCAAAGAGCAAGTACCAACCAAACCATTTTCAACATAGGGAACTGTCAAACCATTTTCACCCATTCTTTGCTTATCAAAAATAGGAACAACCGGACCTATGGTTACAGGCACTGTAACAGCTTCCAGATTTTTCGTCAGCTCTCTAATTTTCTCAGTCAGCTCAGATGTGGTTCTGGCTAATTCTCTTGTTTTCTCGTCACTGACTCGATTCTCTCTCTCCCGCTCTCTCTCTCTTTCCCTTTCCGTGAAAGAGCTATCACTTTTCAGATCAGGTGTCATAACCTCAGTTTTCACAATTCGCAAAGTATCTCTTATTGGAGTAGCAACTGGCGTGCTCTCTTCTGGTTCTGGTCTATAGGGGGGTGGTCTCTTGTAAATCATGTCATCTAAGACATCATCCTCATAATCATTAGCCCCATACCTTCTCACTTCTGCATCAGGCACCCTATCTGTACCCTTCCTCTCTTCCTTCTCATCAACTGTCCTCATAGGATATAATCCCTCTGACATACTAGCATCTCGCCATCTCCTCATTCGATCATGATGAGTTTCACGATCATATTTTCTCCCGAACATATACCTATAATTGCCTCCACTCCTCTGCTTTTCTCGCTCATGCACCTCATCTTCCCATTCCACTAACGCCTCGAACTGTGTCGGCCTTGGTCTAGGCTCTAGACACATCATTTTTTCCCCTAAATTTCTCAACACGGCCAGATTAAATGAACCATGTTCCGGGAACGCTAAAACACCATCTTCTTTAGTGTACTTAGCCCAGTTATCTAACCATATACAGGTATGATACCCATATTTCGCAACCATGAAGGATGCAGGAGTTCTCGTCGGAGGTAGCAATTCACCTTCTCTAGTTATTATGTTTTTATCCTTGTCGAACCACCTTTTAATTTTACCGAACAAGGATTTCTTCTTCTTTTCCTCCGGTTGTTAATACATTTTAACGTTTACCACTATTCTCTAGTCCCTTCCACAACTGTACGATCTTTTGTCCAATAACAGCGCGACTCACACCAACGCACCAATCCTGGAGTGTCTACGTCACCCTGTACTCCTTCCAATCCCTGCGCGGCTCACACTAACGCACCAATCCCAGCGCGAGCACTGTTCTGATCCACTACCCAATCACAGCGCGGTCTGTCTCTGACGTCAGTGGTCGCTGCAGTCGCTTCTGCTCTGTCTCCTGTCACTCGTCTACCCCTCCTTTACAAAGCCTTTTCAGTAGACTTCGTCTCAGATTCTACAAAATTTATTAGTTACAACATATAAACATCTCCATTGTCTGCTTCGCTAACCACAGAATAGTAAAGAAAATTCTTTCTCACAAGAATCCCGCTTCTCTCTTAGAACAGCGCTTACCTCTGCTCCACTACGGAATTATTACTTTCGTTGACACAGTAGCACATCCCTCTACTCTGCCCTTCTAACATGCATCCATTAACTGTTTCCTCTAGGACTGCTCCAAAGAGTCTTACAATCAACTAAATGCTCATACATTCACGCACTTTCACACCAGAAAAATGTAGCACACCCACACAGAATCCTGCCTTTCCCGAGAACAGCGAACAGTCTGCCCCACTACAGAATTATAACACACGTTAACCAAGCAGCGCTTACCTCTGCCCAGTCCTTCAGACAAGCTCAGAGAATACCTATTACTTCTCCAGCGATAAGCTTTAACGGCGAACCTTACGGATCCCTGGGACTTAAGACCAGAGTTTCACAGATAACCTTCGCTACCATACGCACTCCTTTTATACTGAAAATATGTCTCTAGTAGTAACACACGACGATGTCACTGATTCCGAACCCAGACAATGTGACGCGCAACTTCAATTGTCACACGTTTTTCCCCGCATACGTACAGGACCAACAATTCTGTTTTTCCCGAGAGCAGCACTCACTTCCCTCTGCCCTACTACGGAACCGTCACCAGCTCCCCACGTTCCAGAAGCCGTACACACTACATAAAGCTCAACACGACGACTTCAACATATAGTATTAGTACATATACCAACATAAACCATAAATCAATGAATCAAAAAGCCGATGTACAAGCAATCTATCAGATCAAGACAATAATCTCTAACCATCATACTGCTACCAGGAAACTGCTGCAGATCGGCGCATATAAATTCTCCCTACTTCCACGGACAGAGTAAATCTACAGTCGTACGCACATACACTCATCATACGCTGGGGCCCATCACACTAACATTCATTACTATTACTCTATCCACACTGTATATATGAGCGAAACCTATACCAATCTGCATCCAGTGCGAGGTCAATGTGACCATAGAGATATGTCCTGAGTCATGATTTTAAACACAGGGAATACATTCAGAACTCAATAAATGACAAAGAAATAACCACCCGACACTGATATTCAAACAAAGGTTATCTTTTATCTAAATTAGTTCAAATGAAAGTCAATCATTAGCAAGATCATTATTCTCATAGTTACCTATTCTAGCTAAATGGGTCAGGACAGGTCTCTCAGTAAAGTCTCCCGAGTCGCCATCCTCTTGATCAGCATCGACCCTCACGAGCATAGGTTCAGGAAGAAGTGGCCTTAGACCCTCTCTAGTCTAACATTATTTATAACAAAACTAACGAAATAAAAGTAACAAGCAAACTCTAAACGTCCGTTGAGCTGCTGAGCGAGCAAGCAGGAAAGGATGCAGACTCGCAACATTTGGAAAACCTCCGCTCACAAAAATCACAAAAATAAAAACACGGAAGAAGGAAACTCAAGTTAGGAAACGATACATTCATGAATGCTTTTCCTCGGAACCATAGCGTAGCCACCGCAAGTTATCAAAGTTCATTGTGGCTTTATTCTTTTCCAAGGGCAATTGGCAGCAAGCCTGGAGCTGCTGTCCTCACGGAAACTTTTAATTCAGCCAGAAGCCATGGTCAGGTGACTTTCAACCAAGTTCAGCAAGGCCTCTCGTCACATTTCAATCACTCGAGTGCAGGCTGTAAATAGCGGCCATCTTGGTTTAGGCCAAAACGGACCATCTTAATTAAAAGAAACACAAAACAACGTTACCACATCATAATGATTATACAGTGTTAATCCCCACTAATACCCCTATGTGTATGTAATTACCTAGCCATCTGCGACACAAAGAAGCATTAAAGCACGTTATTTTAAAAGCGTTTGCGCTTTAAACAAATAACAAAATAGCACATTAACCACACATATCTAATTAATTCGCTCACCAATTTAGTTCACTTGTTAGTAAAGCAACATAAATGCATTCCCGCGTGTAATTCTCTCATTAGTAATGTTGGTTAATCAAGACTTTTAACAAAGTTAGTGATTAATGATTATTAATCAGTAATTTTAATCATAACATATAAACAAAACCTGAGCTTAAATCTCAATAAATTTTCAATAGCAAACTCTGCTCCAGCACTCCCTCTTAAGTGTATATGGTCCTGGTGTGACATGGATTCCTCCCCTTCTGGGTGTGTCATCGTTTCATGTGTCAACACCACCCCATTTCTTTTCCCTTTGTTATTTATTCAGGTATGTTTTTGCAGTCATCATTTTTGGATATGTACTGTCTTTTCTTCTTGCTTCTCATTTCTCCTTTTTACCTTCCCTTTTTGCCTTTCCTGATTTTCTTTATGTTCTACTTGTTAATCTTCTCCTTTGCTTATTCCTTTATTATCTTTTTCTTCTTTTCTTTTCTCATGCCCTTATTCTTCTTTTTCTGTCTCTCGATATTTATTTCATTATTTTTTCGCAGAGTTAACGTTCTCACGCCGTCTACTCCTTCTTTCATTTGTATAATTCGAGTAATATCATGGAATATTAAAGGGTCTCTTAATCCTGTTAAGTGACAGAGAGTATTATCGCATTTAGGTAAATCAAATCCTGACCGTGTTCTTCTGCAAGAAACTCATTTTACTCAATCTGAAGCATTGAAATTTAAAAGGAACTGGTTTGGTCATGTATTTGTTTCTCTGTCAGTGAATAATAAGAATGGGGTTGTGGTATTGTGTAAAACATCTCTTAATCTTAAAGCGATTTCCCAAGAAACAGATGCTGTGGGTAGATGGATTATTGTTAATATTCTTATTGATAGTGTCTCACTTACTCTGTTGAATGTTTATGCTCCTGCCCAACCTGATCATACTTTTTAGCCTGCCATTGAAAGAAAGTGTTTACAGTATCATGATGCATATTTTATTCTGGGTGGGGACTGTAATCAAATTCTGGATCCCTTTTTGGACAGGCAGTCGTCAGTTCAATTTTTGTCCATAAAATGCATAAGCAATTTCACTCTGCTATTTCTAAAGGTGCGCTGGTAGATTCTTGGAGGCTGTCTAATCGTACTGTCAGGAATTATACTTTTTATTCAGCTTCTCATGCTACACTTTTCTTATTGGACCATATATTTTCTCTAAATCTCTTCACATGCCTTATACAATCCCACATCACTCCAAATTGTACTTTCGGATCATACCATGGTTGGCACGGACTTGGATTTGGTTCCCCCCAGTTCTGATTCACATAGATGGAGATTCAATAATTCTATGTCAGGACCGGAGGCGGGGATTATGCTTTATCTTTCTTCACTTTAATGACAGCAGTCATTTTAAAGTCACCAAAACAAACAACTATTCCCATGAAACATAGGGAATACCACAAGAAAACAATAGAGTGTCCATGGACAGAGTGTCCCTTGCTCTCTGCACCAATCACAGGGCTCTGAGGTGATGGTACTCCTCTTTCACTGTCCAATCTCTCGCTTTCCTTGCTGCTTGCAGCCAGATAAGTCCTGTTTACTTTTCTCTCCTGATTTTATTAATATAGCGTTTACTGTGTTGAGATGTTCATTCTAACTTGACTGTATACTCAGTTTTGTCTTGAAATATTTGACTTGCCTGTTTCAAGGGTTTTTTTCTGCTTGGTTTTTCCCCTCAGGCGTGTTCTTTCTCAAACCTTCGCGCTCTGCTGTTTTGTGGATACGGCGCGCGCCGGCGGTTGATCGTCATGTGCCGTTTTATCTTGATTTATTGCTATTTTATTGCTTGCTTAGCGGATTGCCGCGTATTGTTCCTTGTGTGCTTTTCTGCGCGTTGTCAGGCGCGAGTCAGCCGCTGCTCGGCTGACTAATTTCCAGCCGCGGGAGTGTTCCTCCCTAGCGGCTGCGTACTTGGTGCAGCTCGCGGTGTGTTGTTTCACCGCTTGAGGGCGCTGTGTACGTCCTCCTCGCTGAGTGCGTTCCTGAGAGTCCGCACATTACGCGCGTTTTTGAATCTCAGAACACACTGCAGTGAGCGAGCCTCCGCCTGCCACTACACCGATTGCCGGTCTGTTTCTGCCATTAGGCAGCTGTTTGCTTGAACGCCCCCTGAACACCTTAATTAAGGTCGGTACACTTATATGTGAGGCTGCAAGCTGATGATTGTGCCCAGCCTCGGGGAGTCAGTAATTTTTAGACCTGATTTCACGCTCCTAGGAGTCTCTACTGCAGGTTGTGTCCTGTTGGGGCCCATTTGTTGGCAGGCTGTCCATTCATTCTAGCACCAGGGCTGTTGGGTCCCAGGGCTTGGTTCCCAAACGCGAGCTCTGCTTGCTAAAACGCCGGCTGACCCCCAGCCTCCCATATTGCTGGGTACCCCTCGGACTATCAACTCCCACTTACCTAGGTAGTGCATTTCTGGGCTCCTCATGGAGTCTTATCAAGATGAAACTTACCTGGATGACCAGTGTGAGGAAGACCCTGCTGGAGCAGAGTTTTCATTTAGAAAATTCAGGGGCTTTTGAAGCTCTAGTATGTCTATGCGTTTTATTAATTATTAATAAATAACAATTAATTATTTGTCTTGTGCAAGTGTGTTTTTATTAATCAATTCGTTTGTCTTAACATAAGAGAAAGTTACACGAGGGTTAGCATATGTGTGCTGTTTCTGTTTTCTAAAAAATAACGTGCAAGTTTTCATGTTTAAACGTTGCTGTGTGCTGTTTATTTTGAGCACAAAACGCTGTCTGAATTAATGCTTTTTATGTCGCGAGAGCTAGATAAATGCATACACATAAGGGTATTAGTGGGGTTAACATTGTTTAATCATTATGCTGTAGTAACGTTGTTTTTATTTCTTTTAATTGAGATGGTCTATTGTGGCCTATGGAGGCCTAGTCCATGATGGCTGATTTTGTGAGCCTGGCCTCGAGTGAATATGTGAAAACTGAGACGAGGGAGACCCCTGCTGGAAATGGTCTTGAAGCTAACTGACCATGGTCCATGTTGAGAAACTTTCCATGAGGACAGCAGCAGTTTTTGGGAGTTCTCCAAGAGAAGTGAAAGTGTCCTTGGCAATCTTGAAAAACAAAGGAGCCTTAGAGGGAAACTCTGAACTGTGGCTCGATAGCCGAGGAGAAGCCGGATTAATGTGATACATGTTTTATTTTCTTGGTTCCTGTTCAGTAGTTTCCGTCTTGTGACTTTTCCTGAGCGGAGATTTTCAGATGTAGCAATGTTACATTTCTTCCTTCTCGCTCTACTCAGTGATTCAGTGTATTTTGCAAACTTTATGTGTGTTTCCATTGTAATTTTTACTATAAAAAAATGTTAGCTTAGGGAGGGATTTGCCACTTGCCATTTTGCCTTTGCCGCGTGAATCTGCGTTGCTGAGGATCGATGCTGAGGGACTTCGTCTTGAGAGACTTTACCGAGAGACTTGTCCTGACCCGTTCTGACACTTAGTTAGAATAGGTAACTATGAGAAATGATTTATTCTGATTGATTTACTTTGACTAATTTTAGATAAAGCAATATAATTTTAAACATGGTGTTGAATTTTCTTTCTTGTCAATTATTGGGTTTATATTTCTGATCATTATTGTTTATGTTGTGTAGATTATGTTATTGATTAGGACAGTCACAAAACCAGATCTGATCGACCTGATATCGATGCAGGGTGTTTAGGTGTTTTCTTTCCACAGGTTTATTGCTGGTAGAGTATTTGGATGTGTGTTAGTGAAATGGGCCCTAACGTATGATGAATGTATGTGCGTGTAACTGTGTGATTACTCTATCCGTGGTAGTGGGCATATTTTAGATACCCTGATCTCTATCAATTTCCTGGTAGCAGAGGATGGTTTTGATGGTTGTCTTGATCTGATAAGATTGCTTGTACATTAGCTTATTGATTATTGATTTTTTTTTCATCGATATTGGTATATGTACTAATACTATATGTTGAAGTCGTCATGTTGAGTTATATGTAGTGCTTCTGGAACTTGGAAGCTGTGGTAGCAGTTCCGTAGTAGGGCAGAGGAAGGTATATGCTGCTCTCGGGAAAGACGGGATTGTAAGGAATAACGTGTGACAATTGAAGTTGCGCGTTCACATTGTCTGGGTTCGGAATCAGTGACATTGTTGTATGTTACTATTAGAATATATTTCTGGTATATAAGGAGTGTGTATCGTAGTGAAGGTTATCTGTGAAACTCTGGTCTTAAGTCCCAGGGATCCGTAAGGATTTTCGTTAAAGCTTATCGCGGGAGGAGTAATAGGTATTCTCTGAGCTTGTTTGAGGAACTGGGCAGAAGTTGCTTAGTTAATGTATATTATAATTCTGTAGTGGGACAGATTGTGCGCTGTTCTCGGGAAGCAGGATTCTGTGTGCATGTACTATATTTTTCTTGCATGAATGTGCGTGAATGTATATACATTTATTGATTGTAAGACTCTTTGGATAAGTCCTAGAGGAAACAGTTATGAGATGTATGAAAAATTGTTGACTCTTGAAAAATAGACTCTCTTTTACTATTCTGTGGTTAGCGAAGCAGACAATGGAGATGTTTTTATGTTGTAACTAATAGATTTTGTAGAAATCTTGACACGAAGTCTACTGAGAGATTTTGTAAAGGAGGGGTAGACGAGTGACAGAAGACAGGAGACAAGTGACTGCAGCGACTGTTGACGTCAGAAAGTCCGCGCTCTGATTGGATAGTGGATCAGAATAGGGTTCGCGCTAGGATTGGTGCGTTAGTGTGAGTCGCGCAGGGATTGGAAGAGCTGTTTAGTGACGTAGATGCTCCAGGATTGGTGCGTTAGTGTGAGTCGCGCTGCTATTGGTTGACAAGCTCGTATTGTATATTTATAATACGGAGAGAGTAGAGAGTTTTGGTAAGCGCTAAAATGTATTACCAAGAAGAGAAAAAGAAAAAAACATTCTTTGGGAAAGTTAAAAAGTGCTTTAGCAAGGATAAAGAGGTTAAAACGAGAGAGGGTGAGTTGCTACCTCCAGCGAAAACACCTGCATCCTTCATGGTTGCGAAATATGGATTACATACCTGTATATGGTTGCAGAATTGGGTTAGGTATACTAAAGAAGATGGTGTTCTAGCATTTCCAGAACATGGTTCATTTAATTTGGCCGTGTTGAGAAATTTACGGGAAAAGATGGTACGTCTGGACCCGAAGCCAAGACCTACACAGTTCGAGGCTTTAGTGGAATGGGAAGAGGAAGTTCATGAGCGAGAAAAGCAAAGATCTGGAGGGTATTACAGGAATATGTTTGGGAGGAGACATGATCGTGAAACACATCATGATCGGATGAAAAGGTGGCGAGATGTTAATATGTCAGAGGGATTATATCCTATGAGAACAATTGAAGAAGGAGCAGTTGGAGTTAATGAGTATGATGATGAAGTCTTAAATGACATGATTTACAAGAGACCACCTCCATATAGACCAGAACCAGATGAGAGTACACCAGTTGTTTCTCCGATAAGAGATACAGTCTGTATTATTGAGAAAGAAAAAGTGACACCTGAATCAAGAAGTAGTAGTTCTTTCAGGGAGAGAGAGAATCGAAGTAGTGAAGAAAATGCCAGAAAATTAGCAAAAACAACAAAAGAACTGACTGAGAAAATTAGGGAGTTAACGAAGAATCTGGAAGCTGTTACGGTGCCTGTAACAATAGGTCCAGTTATGCCTGTGTTTGACAAACAGAGAGCAGGTGAGAATGGACTGGTGATTCCATATGTTGGGAATAATCTGAACAATTCAGTTGGTCCTTCAGGAGATTCAGATAAAAGAACAGGGAAAAGTGACCAAACCAGACATGACACATGTAGTGAACTATTGGATGCTAGTGAACCTAGTTGTTCAGGGATGCCAATTTTAGAACCGCAGAAGAGAGTGGTTCCAGTGAGAAAAACTGCTGAAATAACAGTTGATGATTTGAATGATTGGATGAAGGTTCTTCAGAAAAAGGATAAGGATTCACAAGTTATTGATGTGGCTAGGTTACGTATAGAATTAGAAGAGCTTGTGACAGGAACAGTTCCAACAGAAATCCTGAAGAGTCATCATGATGGTGAGCTGTTGTTTATGTGTAAGAGTATTACCTGGAGAGCAAGGAATACTCATGACAGGCTGAGAACAATAGCAAATGAGCTGGGAGTTGACATTGATAAAGTAAAGGCTTTACAGAAAACTTACAGGATGGATTTTACAGAGAAGGACATTGAAAATTTGAATGCTTCTGGTAGAACAGGACAGATTAAAGAAATGGTGGCATTACTGCGAAGATGGGGTGATGTAGAAAAGTGAAAGGATAGGTGGTATAAGAAAAGAGAGGAATCTGTAGATAGAACAACTTATTCAGCATTTCCAGTAAGAGAAAAGGAGAAACCAGTGGATAATTATCCTATGAGAGAAATACCTGGAGGAGGATATGTACATGTTCCATGGACCAGACAGGATATTTTATCATTTACAAATGATTTTCCTCGATTGAGAGAAAAGCCCGTCGAGTGGTATAGGCAGGTAGATAGGTTTGTGAAATTGTCAAAAGTGCTGTGGGTTGACCTGAATAGTCTGTTTGATATAATTGTTCCAGCAGACTTGTGGACTGAGTGTAAAATAGTTGTGAGTTGGCCTACTGAGGAATATCCAAGAGACTCAAGAACAGGGGCACCAGATCCAGAGGTAATGAGGAAGTATGATCAGGTGATGGTATACCTGAAGAGTAAAGTTCCTCCAAAAGAGACAGACTGGGTTAAGATAGATCGAACACAACAGGAAGCAAAAGAATCAGTTCATGCTTTTTACGAGAGGCTGATACTGGCTTTTAAACAATTCAGTGGAGATGAACACCTGGGTGACAAAGATTTGAGTCACTTTGTATACAGATTTGTATATGGCCTTAGACCTGAAATTGGTGAGAGAATTCGTGAACACACAGTGGATTGGCAGAGTAAAAAAGTAGATGAGATTCTGAGACATGCAAAATACTTCAGTGATGAAATTGAAGCAAAACAAAGAAAGCTGAAAGAGAAAGCAATGTGGGCACAAGTGAAAGTTGCAGAAAGACAGGAAGCACAGTTAGTGGAACAGGCAAATAATCCAGGAAATAATGCAGGAAATAGACCCAGATATGCAGGGAAAGGAAAAGGAAGTCTTGAGGAAGCGAAGAAAAAGTTCCCTTGTCACAACTGTGGCCAACTGGGACATTGGAGATCTGAATGTCCTAATCCACCATTAGTGAGTAATGAGAGTAAACCTTTAAATCAACAGGTGCAGAACCAGAACGAAGGAAATAATCAACAACAGCAACAACAGAAAGTTGTGAGACAGCAGAGTCAAGAGCCAAAACCGCCCTTGCCGCAGAATAGAGGGTTACAAAAGTATAATCAGGATTCAGGATTCTACAATGATGAACAGGTAAACAAACCAAGACGTTCTAACAAAGTACAGCAGTACTTGTTAAAGAGTGAAGGGAGTGAGTCTGAGGGTGATTATTGACGGTGCCGAAGAGAGGAGGAAGAGTGCATACTTGGTGCAACTCTAGAAATAGACCAGGCAGGACCATTTGTGGATGGGAAAATAAATGAGGAGAGTGTTACTTTTTTGGTAGACACAGGTGCGACAAGATCAACTGTCAGGTCAACAGATGTTAGAAATCTTCCTCTCTCGGATGAAGCAATCCAAGTAGTTGGTGTAGCCAATACACAAATCAGAACACGTCTTACTGAACCAGTAAGAGTACAGATAGGGAAATTTTCAGACATGCACAGATTTATTGTCTGTGATACGAGTCCAGTGAACCTGTTAGGTAGGGACCTATTGTGTAAGATGAACTGCACAATTTTTTGTACACCAGATGGAATAGCTTTTGAGACACCAGATGATGATGTTTTCTACCGAATGACTCTAGAAAATAGAGAAAGTGAGTTAATTGGTGCATTTGCTGTGTTTAATCCGGAGGATTTGCCTCAAGAGCTGAGAGACACAGTGAAGAGAGCAGTTTGGGATTTTACAGGAGAGGATGTAGGATTGATGAATAATGTAGATCCAGTGAAAATTGCAGTGAAAGAGGGAATTACATATCCTAACATTCCTCAGTACAAAATGACACCAGAAATAATTGAAGGGATAACTCCTATAATTGAAAAAATGATTCAGCAAGGAGTTCTAAGAGAACTATTGAGTAGTCCGTGTAATTCACCGATAATGGGACTGAAAAAGCCCAATGGCAAATTTAGGATCGTGCAAGATCTGAGAAAAGTTAATCAAATTGTGGTGGCATGTTGTCCTATTGTGCCAAATCCATCAGTGATTCTGTATCAAATTCCACATGATGCTGAGTGGTATACAGTGATTGATTTGTGTCATGCGTTCTTTTCAATTCCATTGCATCATGACTGTCAGCCGATTTTTGCATTTAGGTTTGGCCAGCGTATTTTAGCATGGTGTCGTATCCCACAGGGGTATACGGAGAGTCCTTCGATATTCAATCAGTTATTGAAAAGATCATTGGAAAGTCTGATCATGCCTGAGAGTTCAGTGCTAGTACAATATATTGATGACCTATTGGTGGCATCAAAGACACGTGAAGCTTGTGAAGTGGATACCATAGCTTTACTGAATCATCTGGCAGATGGAGGGTTAAAGGTATCTCCAGCCAAATTGCAATTTTGCAAGAAAGAGGTGCATTATCTTGGACACAATATTGAAAAAGGTCTGAGAAAAGTGACTACTGACAGGATCAGAATAATCAGAGAAATGAAAGCTCCAAAAACCCAGAGAGAAGTGAGAATGTTCCTGGGTATGGTGGGATATTGTCGTCAGTGGATAATTAATTTTTCCCTGATAGCAAAGCCACTGATTAAGCTGACAAAAAGTGAAATGACAGATCCATTGGATTTGGATGCAGAACAATTAGCAGCATTTGAAGAGCTTAAAAGTAAAATGTGTGAGGCTCCAGCTTTGGGTATGCCTGACTATGAGAAAGAATTCGAGCTGTACTGCAGTGAGAGAAATGGATGTGCACTTTCAGTGTTAATCCAGAAACATGGACAATTGAGAAGGCCTATTGCGTACTTCTCATCAACACTTGACCCTGTAGCTGTGGGTTTACCAGGTTGTCTGAAATCTGTGGCTGCAACATGCAGGAGCCTGGAACAGAGTGAAGGAATCATAATGGGATATCCTGTAAGGGTATTCGTACCTCACAATGTGGCAATTCTTTTGACAAGAAGCAGAACTCAGTACATGTCACATAGTCGATTGACCAAATATGAAAAAGTGATACTGGGTGCATCAAATGTGACTCTCGAGAGATGTGTGAATGTGAATCCAGCGACACTTTTGCCAGACATTGAAAATGTGGGTGTGAAACTGGAAGATGATCATGATTGTTTGGATGTGCTTGAGTACTGTACAAAACCAAGACCAGACATAAGGGATATTCCCTTACCTGAGAATGACCATGTATTGTTTGTGGATGGATCATGCTTGAGGAATGATGATGGTGTGCTATGTGCAGCATATGCGGTGTGCAAAGTTTCAGAGGTCATGGAAGCATCACCATTGAAAGGAGTGAAATCTGCGCAAGTTGCTGAATTAATAGCATTGACAAAAGCTTGCGAAATTGGGAAAGATTTGAGGACGACTGTGTTGACTGATAGTCAGTATGGATTTGGAGTGGTGCATGATTTTGGCCAACTTTGGCTACAAAGAGGTTTCTTGACATCGAGTGGAACTCCAATAAAGAATGCTGAAATGATTGGAAAATTGCTTGAGGCGATACAGCTGCCTAAGGAGTTAGCAGTTGTAAAGTGTGCTGCCCATGGTCAGGGGGAAGACTTCATAACGATTGGAAATAGGTACGCCAATGATGTTGCGCAGTACTGTGCCAAGACAAATCAGTCCATTAATAGGGACAGAGAAGGGGAAATGTCTTTTCTTTCTGTGATGTTTACTAATGTCCTAGAGACCTGGGATGAAGTGAAGCAGTTACAAGATGAGGCAGGAGAGGAAGAGAAACAAGATTGGATTAAGGCAGGATGTGCTCCAAGAGAAACAGACCATGTTTGGGTCTACAGAGATGGCAGACCAGTGATGCCGAACTCAATCTTGTCGTCAATGGCAAGGATGTATCATGGCCAGGGACATTTGGGGAGAGACGCGATGGTTAGGTCGTTTAAACAAACCTGGTACAATGCAAAGTTCAGGACAATTGCAGAAAGCATCTGTCAGAGGTGTTTAGTTTGTCAGCAATTTAACACTGGGAAAAAGACAGTGGTGAGTCTGGGAACAATAGGCAGAGAAGGAGGTCCTTTTACAAGAATGCAGATTGATTTCATTGAGATGCCCCAAGTGAACAGACTGAGGTATGTTCTAGTGGTAGTTTGTTTGTTTTCAAGGTGGGTGGAAGCTTACCCGACTAGAAGAAATGATGGATTAACAGTGGCAAAGTTACTGTTGAGGGAGTTGAATCCTAGGTATGGGTTTCCAGTAACAGTTGAGTCTGATAGAGGTAGACACTTTCAAAATGAGCTCATGGGTTTGATTTGTGAAGCATTGAAAATACAGCAGAAGCTACATTGTGCATACCGACCAGAGGCTTCTGGTGTGGTTGAGCAGATTAATGGCACGATCAAGAATAGGATTGGAAAGATGTGCTTAGCCACTGGCATGAAATGGCCAGATGTTTTGCCTCTAGTTCTGATGACAATGAGATCTACTCCAGATAGAACTACTGGTTTGAGCCCGCATGAGATAATCATGGGACGTGCTATGCGCCATGCATTCGTGCCTGTCAATAAGTTGGTGACAATAACTGATGACATGATTTTGGATTACTGTAAAGGCCTGGCTGACGCAGTTCATTCTGTGTTTCACCAGGTTGGAGAAGAAGCTACCACACTTGAGAAGAAGCAAGCCCATGATCTGAGTCCAGGAGACTGGGTGAGGATTAAGGTGCACAGAAGAAGAAATTGCTTGATTCCAAGGTGGGGAAGGCCGAGACAAGTTATTCTGACTACGACGACTGCAGTAAAGTGTGCTGGAGTGAAGCACTGGGTACATGCAAGTCATACTCTGAAAGTTCCAAATCCAAAAGAAGGGACTGGTAAAGAGTATTTTGAAGAGTCAGATTCCAGTGATGGTGAAGATACTGAAGATACGGAATCAGTGAGAAAAGAAGCAGAGAGAGCTTCAAGAGAATCACTGCGAGTATCAGAGAGAAGATCAGATTCTGTAAAAGAGCCTGAAGTTTCAAACAGCAGTGAAGGAAAAAGAAAAGAAAAGAAAAATCACACAGAGACTACTCCTGAATCAGAAGAGGAGGAGATTGAAGAACCACTTGAGATTATACTTGAAGAAGTAGGGTCAGAAGAAGATAGAGAGGGACAGATTGCGGAAGACCCCCGAGGAGGTGTAGGGAACATTCTTGAGGAGCTAGGTGAAGGGACAAGTAGACAGCAAGAAGATTGCGTGTCGGAGACCCGAGGAGGGACAGGAGTAGGGAAGTCTAAAACAGTGGTGAAAAAATCTGTGGAGAAGAAGAAAGCTGCTGGAAAACGGAAACAAGAGGCACTTGAAACAGATGATGAAGATGAACAAACAGAGGGTCGAGTTCTGAGAAAGAGAACTTGGATTGGAGAAAGGAGTAATAAAGAAATAAAACCGAAAAAGGTGTTAAGAGGAGATCGTTGGCCTAACAACAGAGTTAAGAGGCTGAGATACAGAGTAATAAGAGCAAATTCATCAAAAGCTGAACAAGTGAATGAAGTTTCGAGTCAAAGTTCAAAAGCTGAAGGAGAAGAATCAAAGGAGTCAAACGAACCAGTGGAAATAAAAAGAGTAAGAAGACCCAACCAAAAGTACAGATCACCGGAATGGTCTTATGTGGCACTGTCTGAAGGAGGAAAAGAAGAAACAGTGACTCGAGATAATCCGGAAGTGGTCTTGAGAGAAGTGGTTGAGGAAGATACTGGTGAAATTCTGAAAGTACTCTTGACTGACATTGGAGAAGAGTCGAGTACTGAGGATCTTGATGTTGGAGATCTGATACAATTTGATGTTGAAGAAATTGAAGTGAAGAATGACAAGTATCCAAACTGAGTGAAAGAAAGATTCATTTGGGATCAAGTGAACGAAGAGATCATTTGGATAAACTGAAAGCTGAAGAATTGCTGAAGAATTGAAGAAGTTCAAACAGTAGTGGAGTAGTAGAGGCTAAACTAAAATGGCTAACATAGAGGATAATAGAAATAGATGTGCCTTCTTTAAGAGGTGGTGTAGAATGTGCTGCTGTTGTACTGGATTATTAATGCTTCTATGGGGTGTTTTAGTTTTATTAGTTACTTTTAAAGTAGAGTTTGGAATGCATATAGAAAATGTGACAAATGTAGAGAAGAATTCACAAAAAGTAGTTCCAATTAGAAGTAGTAATTACATACACAAAGATAGGTCAATTAATAACTTTTCTAGTAATGTTTTTTCTAAACTGTTATATGAATATGTGAAGACAATGGAAGTAAGGGATTGCTACGTTTGTATGCAATTACCTGCATCCGTTTCAGAGGGTGTTACTTATCATCATTTACCAGTTATTTGTTAGGGAAAGTAGATTATAAGATGTCTAACAGAGATAGTATTTTTGGGCACTTGCCAATGAACAAAGAGCTGAATCCAGCTAAAGAAGCTAACACTTTTGGTGAGATTTTTATTGAAGAAAAAGGATTAACATTAGATTACATTTTTAAGAATAATTTAACTTGTAGTTTGAAAGAAGAGGAGAAAGCTTTCCTGGAGAGAGTGAACATGCATGAGAAAGTGGGAAAATATGAAGTGAGTGAGACAATTTGGGACATTGAGATGGGAAAAGAGTTGAAGAATGGGGCTAGTCCAACTTTAGCTCTAGATGTACCACAGAAGGGTAAACTTTGCATTACAAGAAGGAAATCCCAATATGATACATATTTTGTGGGGACTAGTGAGTGCCATGATACATACTTCATTGCGACAGGTTGGGGTTTCAGAGGTGGAGAAGATACAATTTTTCCAGGAGTGTACTATGTTTGTGGGAACAAGGCTTATTACAAGTTGCCGGACCATTGGTATGGCACATGTTATGTGGGCCTGGTTTTTCCTAAGATTTTTCATACAGATAAAATAAGAGATGTAGAAGATATTAACTTATTAACACGTTTTAAGAGAGAAACTTGGTCTGAAATTGTGGGTGATATTTTTGGGGTTTTGATTCCAGCAGTGGGAATTTCTTTAAATGCTTATGGAATTCGGAAACTGTCCACAGTGGTTGATCGCTTATCGACAAATACCGCAGGAGGGTTTCTTTTGGTGAATACGGAATTAAGTGCCGTACGTGCCATGTCTATGCAAAATCGACTTGCCCTTGATATTCTCTTGGCCAAGGAGGGTGGAGTCTGTGGAATATTGAAAGTTCAACATTGTTGCACTTACATTCCTGACGAAAGTAAAGACCTGAAGGTCTATATCAGAAATATTACTGATTTGCATGAAGAATTAGTACCACTTGAAGCTGGGAATTTGTGGACTAAAATAGCTAATAAGATGATAGCTGTTAAGGATTTTATTGCAAAGATAGGTAGTACTATTATAGGTAGAATATTGTTTCCCTTGTCTTGTATAATTGTGGCTTTATTAATAATAAGATTGGTGTGTGTGTGTTGTAAAAACAGGGGAGGGAGAAAGAAATTGAATAAGGAAAAGAAAAACAAGAGGTTGAAGAGAGAACCTCAAGAAATTGAACTAGAAGAATTGAGGGAGAGTGTTTATTTAGAGACAAAAAGGGATGATGAAAGAGTGACTGGTGTTTAATGTTGTGTAAAGGGGAAAAGACATTTCTGATTTCTCCTAAAATGGGACTAAATTTTCACTAATTTTTTTTTTTTGGGTTTATTTGGTGATAAAATCACCAAAGGGGGGATTGCTGGAGCAGAGTTTTCATTTAGAAAATTCAGGGGCTTTTGAAGCTCTAGTATGTCTATGCGTTTTATTAATTATTAATAAATAACAATTAATTATTTGTCTTGTGCAAGTGTGTTTTTATTAATCAATTCGTTTGTCTTAACATAAGAGAAAGTTACACGAGGGTTAGCATATGTGTGCTGTTTCTGTTTTCTAAAAAATAACGTGCAAGTTTTCATGTTTAAACGTTGCTGTGTGCTGTTTATTTTGAGCACAAAACGCTGTCTGAATTAATGCTTTTTATGTCGCGAGAGCTAGATAAATGCATACACATAAGGGTATTAGTGGGGTTAACATTGTTTAATCATTATGCTGTAGTAACGTTGTTTTTATTTCTTTTAATTGAGATGGTCTATTGTGGCCTATGGAGGCCTAGTCCATGATGGCTGATTTTGTGAGCCTGGCCTCGAGTGAATATGTGAAAACTGAGACGAGGGAGACCCCTGCTGGAAATGGTCTTGAAGCTAACTGACCATGGTCCATGTTGAGAAACTTTCCATGAGGACAGCAGCAGTTTTTGGGAGTTCTCCAAGAGAAGTGAAAGTGTCCTTGGCAATCTTGAAAAACAAAGGAGCCTTAGAGGGAAACTCTGAACTGTGGCTCGATAGCCGAGGAGAAGCCGGATTAATGTGATACATGTTTTATTTTCTTGGTTCCTGTTCCGTAGTTTCCGTCTTGTGACTTTTCCTGAGCGGAGATTTTCAGATGTAGCAATGTTACATTTCTTCCTTCTCGCTCTACTCAGTGATTCAGTGTATTTTGCAAACTTTATGTGTGTTTCCATTGTAATTTTTACTATAAAAAATGTTAGCTTAGGGAGGGATTTGCCACTTGCCATTTTGCCTTTGCCGCGTGAATCTGCGTTGCTGAGGATCGATGCTGAGGGACTTCGTCTTGAGAGACTTTACCGAGAGACTTGTCCTGACCCGTTCTGACACTTAGTTAGAATAGGTAACTATGAGAAATGATTTATTCTGATTGATTTACTTTGACTAATTTTAGATAAAGCAATATAATTTTAAACATGGTGTTGAATTTTCTTTCTTGTCAATTATTGGGTTTATATTTCTGATCATTATTGTTTATGTTGTGTAGATTATGTTATTGATTAGGACAGTCACAAAACCAGATCTGATCGACCTGATATCGATGCAGGGTGTTTAGGTGTTTTCTTTCCACAGGTTTATTGCTGGTAGAGTATTTGGATGTGTGTTAGTGAAATGGGCCCTAGCGTATGATGAATGTATGTGCGTGTAACTGTGTGATTACTCTATCCGTGGTAGTGGGCATATTTTAGATACCCTGATCTCTATCAACCCATTCACAGCATTACAGTGGGATGAGGATTTCTACGACGCAGTAGATTCTTCCATACATAAAGCGGTGGAGCAGGCTATGGCCCCCTCAGAAGACCGCCTCTCCTGCAAAATTGAGCTAGCCTGCGATAAATTGGCCAGGGCAGATCAGGCCCTTCCGGCCTCTCTCCCTTCCAGCGTGTTAGACGGCGACCTCAGGGGAGCCCGGAAGGGGGTCCTGACTACCCTGAGTCCCACCCGTGTAGTATCGTAGCCGGGCACTGGCGGGAGATTTCCCAGGGGGAGGAATCTCGCAACTAGGATCGTACTTCTGGCACCACACGACACAGAGTGACCACACTGGGTATTCTCAGAAAACAAGCTTTATCAAATAGGTATCACTGCAAATATGTACAAGGTGAGCACGGGCTCAAGAGTCTCGGAAAGGTAGGGGGTAGCGGGACAGTCTCTGGTAACGGTTCAAAGCAGGGACGTATCCGGCGCACAGCTCACAATCCTCGAGCTGGGGGATACGTGGTCGGAGTCGGGGTCCGGCGGGACCGTGAGAGTCTGGGGGAGCCGCGAGTCACTCAGCGGGCTCAGGTACAGGTTCGGAGGTCTTACGATCTTCAAGGAGCCGCGAGTCACTCAGCAGGCTCAGGCACAGGTTCGGAGGTTTTACGATCTTCAAGGAGCCGCGAGTCACTCAGCAGGCTTCGGCACAAGTTCGGAGGTTTTACGATCTTCAAGGAGCCGCGAGTCACTCAGCAGGCTTCGGCACAAGTTCGGAGGTCTTACGATCTTCAAGGAGCCGCGAGTCACTCAGCAGGCCCAGGCATAAGTTCGGAGGTCTTACGATCTTCAGGAAGCCGCGAGTCACTCAGCAGGCTTAGGTTGGTTCAGTTCCCGGAGCCACGCACACGTCGGCAGGCTCTCGTTGTTCCAGCGTCGAATCTACCGGACAGTCTCAGAGCACCCCTTGTTATAGGTCGACCCCTCTTTGATGTCCGGAGTCTGTGCAGGCAGGGGTCTTGTCACCTGGGGGCCGCTCGTCGGGGTTTCCTGCTATTGTCTTTTGATCCTTTCAGGGCCGGGTCGGGAGGAGTCCCAGACACCCAGCAGGCACGGAGCCAGCCCGCAGGGAGGCCGGAGGGCCGGTCGAAACCCATCGTCCCAGGGGAGTTCAGAGGTGCGATAGAAACTGCTCCTCCCTCTCTCATCCCCTGGAAGCGTGATGTCCTCCAGCCGGAGTGGCGCCTCGTGGCCCGGGTCGCGCTGGGGCCGGGCGGCCATCTTGTTGCATGGAGTGGGCACGCGGGCCCGGGGTGGCCGAAAGGAGAGAGGCCATGGACGGGGATGTCCGGGGTTGGTGCGGGTGTCCTGGTGGGAAGGGTCGGCTGGGCCGTGTGCTTGGACTGCAGGTACCAGGTTTCGGTGGTGCGGGGGCACGGAGGGCCATTCTACGAGGCCGGGTCCAACACGCTTCCCCCCCAGCTGAAAGCCGGAGAGAACTGCCCATCACCTTGGGGGGTTCTCTTCGCTGAGGCGGAAGAACCGGGAGAGGCCGTCAGCGTTGGCGTGGTCCGTACCAGGGCGGTGTTCTACGGTGAAGTCCATTCCCTGGAGGGAGATTGACCACCGCAGTAGCTTGGGGTTTTCTCCTCGCATCTGCATGAGCCATCGCAAGAGCCGATGGTCAGTTTGGACTCTGAAATGAGTGTCGAACAGGTAGGGTCGTAGTTTTTTGAGTGCCCAGACCACGGCAAAGGCTTCGCGCTCTATGGTGCTCCACCTCTGTTCTCGGGGCAGCAGCCGCCGACTGAGGAAGGCGACGGGCTGGTCTAGGCCTTGATCATTCACTTGGGACAGGACGGCCCCAATGCCATGCTCGGAGGCATCGGTCTGGACTATGAACTCCTTGGTGTAGTCGGGAGCCTGGAGGACGGGGGCAGTGCACATGGCCTTTTTTAGAGCATCGAAAGCTTCCTGGCAGGCAGCCGTCCACTGCACCTTCTTTGGCTGTTTTTTAGACGTGAGTTCAGTGAGAGGGCCGACCAGGCTGCCATACCCCCGAATGAATCGGCGGTAGTAGCCCGTGAGTCCCAGAAAGGCTCGGACCTCCGTTTGGGTGATGGGTGGTTCCCATGCCAGGATGGCGTCGATCTTTGGCTGTAGAGGGGCGACCTGGCCACTCCCGACTTGGTGCCCCAGGTAGACTACGGATCCTTGCCCGATCTGGCACTTGCTGGCTTTTACGGTGAGGCCTGCCTGGCGCAGGGCGGTTAGCACTCTCCGGAGGTGCTGGAGGTGCTCACTCCACTCTGAACTGAAGACAGCGATGTCGTCCAGATAGGCCGCGCTGAACTGTTCTAGCCCGGCCAGGACCCTATTCACCAGTCTCTGGAAAGTGGCCGGGGCATTTTTCATCCCGAAGGGCATCACGCGGAAGCGGTAGTGCCCATCGGGGGTGGAGAAAGCAGACCGCTCCTTGGCCCCTTCGGTGAGCGCAATCTGCCAGTATCCGCAGGTGAGGTCGAAAGTGCAGAGGAACCGGGCGGCCCCTAGTCGGTCAATGAGTTCGTCGGCTCGTGGAATGGGGTGGGCATCGGCTCGGGTAATGTCATTGAGCCCCCGGTAATCCACGCAGAACCGGAGCTCGGGGGCGACACCGGGGGCCGCTGCCTTCGGAACCAGGACCACGGGGCTGGCCCAGGGACTGTCAGAGGGCTCGATCACCCCCAGGGTCAACATCTTCGAGACTTTGGCTTGAATGCAGGACCGGACCCGGTCAGGAACCCGGTAGGCTCGGTGTCTCACCGGCGGGCTGTCCCCGGTGTCCACATCGTGAACACACCAGTTGGTGACCCGGGGGGTCAGGGAGAAGAGGTCGGAAAATTGTCTGAGGAGCTGGCGGCAGTCCGTTTGTTGCTGGGCAGTGAGGGCTGGGGAGAGGTTCACTCCCTCCACGGAGCCATCCTGCTCCTTGACACACAGGAGGTCCGGGAGGGGATCCGACTCATCTTCGGCCCCGTCATCGGTGGCCAGCAGGAGGCTCAGTTCTGTCCGCACGAAGTGAGGCTTGAGGCGGTTCACGTGCAGGACCCGGAGGGGATCCCGAGGCGACTGGACGTCCACCAAGTAGGTGACTTGACTCTTCCTCTCAACCACTTTGTAGGGCCCAGTCCATCGGTCCTGGAGGGCGCCAGGCTTCACGGGGGCCATGACCCACACCTGCTGGCCCGGCTGGAACTCGACCAGAGTAGCATTCTGGTCGTACCAGCGCTTCATTTCTTCTTGACTCGCCTCCAGGTTGGCCTCGGCCAGTTCTCGGAACCTCCTGGTCTGGTTCCGGAGGGCCAGGACATATTGGAACACATCTCGGGGGGTGGTCTGGGGTGCTGCCTCCCACCCTTCCTTAACCAAACTGAGGGGACCTCGGACGGGGTGTCCATAGAGTAATTCAAACGGGCTGAACCCTAAGGACTTCTGGGGGACCTCCCGGTAAGCGAACAAGAGGCAGGGGAGCAGGATGTCCCACTTACGCCGGAGGGGCTCTTCTAGGCCAGCGATCATCCCTTTCAAAGTCCTATTAAACCTCTCTACTAGGCCGTTCCCTTGGGGATGGTACGGGGTGGTGAACTTATAGGACACCCCACATTGTTGCCACAGGGACGTCATATACCTTGATATAAAATTAGTTCCGCGATCGCTCACGACCTCGCGGGGGAAACCCACCCTGGAAAAGATCCCCATCAGGGCCCGGCCCACCACGGGGGCCGTAATGGTGCGTAGGGGAATAGCCTCCGGATAGCGGGTGGCGTGGTCTACTAGGACCAAGATGAAACGGTGACCTTGGGAGGTGGGGGGGTCCAGTGGCCCCACGATGTCGATTCCGACTCGTTCGAAGGGGGTACTGACGACCGGGAAGGGTTGGAGGGGAGCCTTGCGCTTCCCCCCACTCTTCCCACTGGCCTGGCACGTGGGGCAGGACTTGCAGTGTGCTTCTACCGCTGCTTTCATCTTAGGCCAATAAAAATGGGTCACGAGACGGCTGTAGGTCTTGTCCTGACCCAGGTGGCCGGCGAGGGGGACGTCGTGGGCTAAGCCCAGGAGGAAATCTCGGAAGCGGAGGGGTACCACCAGTACCCGTCCGGATCCCAGCTCCACCGACTTCTGCTCACTATACAGGATGTTATTCTCCCAATAGATTCGGTGCGTTCCGGTCTGGTCACCTGCGGCTTGGCCCTCGGCCTGGCGCCGCAGCCCGACCAGGGAAGGACAGGTGGCTTGCTCCCGGCAAAATTCTTCCCGGGTGGGCCCGCCCTCGTGGCGCCAATGGGCCAGCTCGGGCAGATCCCCCAACTCGGGGACCGGGGCGGGGTCGGATGGTGCGGGTTCGTCGCTGGCGACGGACCCTTCTGATGGGGGAACGGGAGGACCCTCGGCGGGGACGGTACTAGTTTCTTCGACCGGGGTGCTCTCGACTTCTCTCCGGGGAGTGAGTCGGGCTGTCATAGATCGGGTGGTGGCACACACCCACTCGGGGAGTCCCATCATTCCTAGGTGGGCCTTGCGCTCTACGTGCTTCCAGGGAGAACTCTCCAGGTCGTTCCCTAGGAGGCAGTCGACCGGCTGGGAGGTTCTTACGGCCACCTTGAGTTTACCTATCACCCCTCCCCACTCAAATGGCACCAGGGCTACCTGACACATACTTTCCCTATTGTCTGCGGATATTACGGGGCAAAAGACATTGGGGAGGATCTGCTCCTCGGGGACTAGGTGCCTGAGGACACCGGTGATACTGGCCCCGGTGTCCCGCAGGGCCTCTACCTGGTGGCCATTGATCTTGACGAGCTGCCCATATTTCTGTGTGTTGGAGGGTAGGAGGCTACCAGGGATCATTTCCCTATCTCCCAGGGATACTAGGGCCATCGCGGCGGGTTCCCACTCCTCGGCTTCCTCAACCTCCCCCCCAGGGCTACGTTGGCTATCTGTCTCGCAGGGGGGACTTGGGTGGCCATGGGACACTCTGGGTCATTGGCGTAGTGCCCGGGTTTCTGGCAACGGAAGCATGTGACGGTCACCCGGTGTCCCCGTCTCCCAGGGGGCCCGGTCACTGGTGGGGGGGCGCCGGGAAAGGTGGAGGTGGTGTCTTCGGGGGGCTAGGCTGGGACTCTCTCGGCCCTCCCTGGTTCCCTCCCCCTCTCTGGCGGGGTGGTCCCTGACTGGTTCGGGGGTACTCTCCTACCATGCCCCGGGAGACCCGGGTGTTGGTCCAGCGGTCGTCCTCCACAGCCAGCTTCCGGGGATCTGTGAGCTTGCTATCCAGCAGATGTTGACGTAGCTCTACGAAGCAGTTCGCAGCCAGATGTTCCCATAACATGAGATCAGTGAGTTCGGCAAGG
This sequence comes from Triturus cristatus, assembly GCF_964204655.1. Lineage (NCBI taxonomy): Eukaryota > Metazoa > Chordata > Amphibia > Caudata > Salamandridae > Triturus > Triturus cristatus. Next base: position 1,582,300,790 of record NC_140590.1, read on the forward strand.
GTGGTGACTTTGCTGCCCTTGACCCACCCATCGAAGGCCCGACTAAAAAAGTTTACATACTCCACCCAGGTGGTGCCCGGGATCTTCCTGCAGTCGCGGAACTGTTGGCGGTACATTTCTGGGGTGAGGCCGTATCTTGTGAGGAGAGCCTCTTTCATGTGGCTGTAGGAGGTCTGCAGGGAGAGGGGTAGGTCGAGCAGGGTGTCCCTTCCTTCACTCAGAAACCGCCCCCACAACCCCGCCCCCCAGTCCTTCTGTGGGATCCGATGGGAGGTCATGGCGACCTCGTAGGCCCGAAACCATTGCTGAATGTCATCGTTTTTATAATATTCCTTGACCACATCCTTGGGGATGTGGACCTTCTGTTCCGCTGGGGGGGCCGTCTCTCGGTTTCCCGAGGGCCTCCCGTCCTCATTTCGGGCCTTGAGCTCGAGTTCCTTTAAGCTGCGTTCGTGCTCCAGTTGGAGCTTCCTTCCTTCGTGCTCCCGTTGGAGCTTCTTTTCTTCCAGTTCGCCTTGTACGCGCATTTGCTCTACCGCTAGCTTTTTCTCCGCTAACTTCAATTCGCCCTCGATTTTGAGTTTGGCTAACTCGAGTTCATGACTGCGGCTTCTCTCTCTGTCCGCGAGTTCTTCCGGGGATAGGCCCCCGTCTGGTACGATGCCTCGCACCTGATTGCCGCTGCTTTCACTTGGGGGGGGTTCGGCTTCGTCGGGGCACTCCCCCGTGCCTTCCGGGCGGGAGGCCCCGGTCTCTACCCAAGTTTTCAGTGCTTTCTGCAAGTCTTCCTTAGTGTTGAGGCCAGTGGTAGCGATTTTCAGTTCTTTGCAAAATTGCTTTAGCTCTTTGTGTGTGTATTCTTCTAGATGCTCCAACTGGAACACTCTGTTGGCGTTGGTTTCTGCGGAGCTCATGGCGCTTCCTTCTGCCATCTTTGTTGGTCGTGCGTCCGTTGTTCACTGTACGATCTCTAGGTGATGGGCCCGAATCCCGTCGCTTGCCACCAATGTTAGACGGCGACCTCAGGGGAGCCCGGAAGGGGGTCCTGACTACCCTGAGTCCCACCCGTGTAGTATCGTAGCCAGGCACTGGCGGGAGATTTCCCAGGGGGAGGAATCTCGCAACTAGGATCGTACTTCTGGCACCACACGACACAGAGTGACCACACTGGGTATTCTCAGAAAACAAGCTTTATCAAATAGGTATCACTGCAAATATGTACAAGGTGAGCACGGGCTCAAGAGTCTCGGAAAGGTAGGGGGTAGCGGGACAGTCTCTGGTAACGGTTCAAAGCAGGGACGTATCCGGCGCACAGCTCACAATCCTCGAGCTGGGGGATACGTGGTCGGAGTCGGGGTCCGGCGGGACCGTGAGAGTCTGGGGGAGCCGCGAGTCACTCAGCGGGCTCAGGTACAGGTTCGGAGGTCTTACGATCTTCAAGGAGCCGCGAGTCACTCAGCAGGCTCAGGCACAGGTTCGGAGGTTTTACGATCTTCAAGGAGCCGCGAGTCACTCAGCAGGCTTCGGCACAAGTTCGGAGGTTTTACGATCTTCAAGGAGCCGCGAGTCACTCAGCAGGCTTCGGCACAAGTTCGGAGGTCTTACGATCTTCAAGGAGCCGCGAGTCACTCAGCAGGCCCAGGCATAAGTTCGGAGGTCTTACGATCTTCAGGAAGCCGCGAGTCACTCAGCAGGCTTAGGTTGGTTCAGTTCCCGGAGCCACGCACACGTCGGCAGGCTCTCGTTGTTCCAGCGTCGAATCTACCGGACAGTCTCAGAGCACCCCTTGTTATAGGTCGACCCCTCTTTGATGTCCGGAGTCTGTGCAGGCAGGGGTCTTGTCACCTGGGGGCCGCTCGTCGGGGTTTCCTGCTATTGTCTTTTGATCCTTTCAGGGCCGGGTCGGGAGGAGTCCCAGACACCCAGCAGGCACGGAGCCAGCCCGCAGGGAGGCCGGAGGGCCGGTCGAAACCCATCGTCCCAGGGGAGTTCAGAGGTGCGATAGAAACTGCTCCTCCCTCTCTCATCCCCTGGAAGCGTGATGTCCTCCAGCCGGAGTGGCGCCTCGAGGCCCAGGTCGCGCTGGGGCCGGGCGGCCATCTTGTTGCATGGAGTGGGCACGCGGGCCCGGGGTGGCCGAAAGGAGAGAGGCCATGGACGGGGATGTCCGGGGTTGGTGCGGGTGTCCTGGTGAGAAGGGTCGGCTGGGCCCTGTGCGTGGGCTGCAGGTACCAGGTTTCGGTGGTGCGGGGGCACGGAGGGCCATTCTACGAGGCCGGGTCCAACACAGCGATACCACCGCTGACCCTCAACCACCTCCCACCAAGCGTGGCAAAAACGTGGGGGTTGACACCAATGCCTTCTCTCGCCTCAGGCAGGCTTTCCGAGCTAGCAAACCCCCTCCTGCAACCACTCCTGGGGACTCTGCTCAAGGGGACGATGAGGAAGCTGGTCCTTCACGTCCCTGGCGTCCTTCGCAGCCAGCACCTGCCACAACAGTTCCTGGCGCAGATGAGCAGAATCTCTGCGCGGATATGCTAGATCCCGATTACATTTTGCACCCTAGATCCTCGGACTGGGCGCCCTGTGACAAGGTCTCCCAGTACATTGCCAGCCACATCCGCCGGCCGTTAGAGGCCTCAGTGCGTAACTGTCTTCGGGCGGAGTGTCCTCACCCCTCTTTAGAAGGTAAGGTGGCAGCAACCCCAGAAATTTACCCTCACATGGAGACGTTTTTACAAAAATTCGTAAAGGACCCCAAAAAGGGTATCGATAGGTCTTGGCGGGCTTGCCAATACAAGCTCCTCGACATTCTTGGGCCCATAACAAAAATACTCGATATGGCTGAAGAAGCCAAATCATCGGGCGCCCTGATCTCTCCGGAGAACCTCTCATCTTGTGCCCAGCGCGTGGTGGTATTTCTGGGGAATGCCAACTGCGACATATCGACAGAACGGTGAAGATCCCTCTTGATAAAAGTGGATCCCAAGCTTGGGGACCTGGCGGATTCAGAGGCGGGACCCGTTGCCCAAGGAGGCCTCTTTGGCTAGCCCTTTATGAAGGAACTGGGGCGCTTCGTGAACACATTCACGTCTTTGGACAGGGCGCAAACTTCTATACGAAAGGTCTTTCACCCGTGGGTTTTCCAAGGGGCCGGACGAGGCAGGGGCCGCTCGTCCGGCCGTCCTAGCCAGCAGAGAGGAGGCTTCAACCAAGCAGCTTACCAGGATCAAGCCAGATTCTGCAACTTCTACCCTACTAAAGGATGGCGAGGAAAGAACCGTGGTGGTAGAGGCAGAGGCACTCCAGTTCTTCCGGTGAGTGTTCTCTGTCACGGGCGACGTATGGGTACTCCAAACTGTCTGAGGATTTCATATAGAGTTTCTCGGGGAGTCCTTCCAGCCGGCTCCGCCGCGCCCTCTGGTGTTCTCGGCAGTGGACGACGCTTTGGTCGATCGGGAGGTCCAGTCTCTTTTACACATAGGGGCGGTCGTTCAAACTACTTCCCATGCTCGCGGCTTCATCAGCAATCTTTTTGTGGTGGACAAGGCGGACGGGGGCAAGAGGCCCATCATCAATTTGCGCGAGTTCAACAAGTGACTGGTTTACCGCCACTTCAAGATGGAGGGTATCCATCTTCTTCGCGATCTTCTCAGACCGGATGACTGGATGGCACGTCTAGACCTAAAAGACGCATATCTGACCATACCAATTTTTTCCCCTCATCGGAGGTTCCTGCAGTTTCTTTGGCGAGACAAGGTGTACAAATTCACCAAACTCTCTTTCGGGCTATCCTCCACTCCTTGGGGCTTTACCAAGGTACTGCGTCCGGTGATCGAACGTCTGCGTTCGTCCGGGATGTGACTCATAGTTTATTTGGACTGTATTTTACTCATGGCTCAATGTCCCAGGGCTCTGTCTCAACAGCTTCACACAGCGGTCAATCTGCTCCAAAGCCTGGGTTGTGTGATCAATGAGGCGAAATCCATGCTCGTTCCGTCTCAGAAAGTGGATTTCCTGGGGTACTCTCAGCCTTCCCTCCCGAAAGATGAAGAAAATCCGTCACGAGCTGCAGAGAGCTCTCACCCAGCACCAGCTCTCCCTCAGACAGATAGCCCGCATCGTAGGTCTTCTGTCAGCGTCCATTCAGGCTATTTTCCCAGGCCCCTTCCATTACAGGGCCTTGCAACGCCTCAAGGCCCAGCATCCTTTGCAAAGGCCTCTCCTACTCTCAGAAGGTGTCCCTCTCTGCGGAAGTTGGGGAGGAGATACAATGGTGGCTTTCCAACATGGAAGCCTGGAATGGACGTGCGATTTTCAGTTCCGCGCCAGATATCGTTATCGAGTCAGATGCCAGCAGATCAGGCTGGGGCGCACGATGTGGTGAGTTCACAACAAGAGATGTGTGGTCTCCTCTGGAGCAATGTTTGCACATCAACTGTCTGGAACTTTTAGCGGGGTCGTTTGTGATCCATTGTTGAACCAAAGACTCGGTACGATCTTGTGTCCTGCTCAAGATGGACAACATTTCAACCATCTTGGGGGCACGCGCTCGAGGGCTCTCTCGGACATGACAGCGAACTTTTGGAAGTATTGTCTGGATTATCATGTGTCCGTGACGGCGGAATACCTTCCGGGTCAGGACAACCAGATTGTGGACTTTCAGTCTCGCCATTTCCACGACGGCAGTCTTTGGAGATTGAACCCAGGGTTTTTTGCAGATCTCCAGTCTCTCTGGGGTCCGTTTTCCGGGGACCTCTTTGCCTCTCACTTGGATCACCAGCTGCCCAAGTTCTTCATTTGGAGACCGGATCCACTGGCGGCGGAGATGCATTTCTTCAGAATTGGCGGGACGAACAAGGCTATGCCTTTCCCCCGTTTTCCATGATCACGAGGGTCTCAGCCCAGGTGTGATGCCAGATTGCGGACGTGGTTCTCATTTCTCCAATATGGAGGTCTCAGTGTGGTTTTCTGAAACTTTCTTGGGATTTTCCAATCCCACTCCCCCACTTTCCGACTCTTCTTCTCAATCCGGACGGAGTCCCTCACCCATTGCTAGAACAGGGCTCTCTCGCCCTCAAGGCATGGAGGATTACAGGGGACGCTGGCCGGTCCCAGGCCTTTCGGGAGCGGCTGAAGAGTTCATGTCAAAGGCTTGGGCCGACAGCACCATCAAGCGCTACCGCTCTACCTGGAGAAGGTGTATCATTGGTGTGTGCGACGGAGTCTCAATCCCGTGGCAACGGATGTGACCTTTATTCTGAATTTTTGGGCCTCCCTGGCGGAGGAGGGCTTGGCTTATAGGACTATCAACACCTTCCGTTCTGCCATTTCGGCAGGTCATACCAGGGTTGACGGGTCCCCTGTGGGCGAACATCCCTTGGTCTGTCGTCTCCTTCGAGGCATCTGTCTCTCGCTTCCGCCTGAGCCTCGTTATTCTCAGCTTTGGGATGTTAACCAGGTGTTAAATTTGTTTCTGTCTTGGCAGCCGAATAGGTCCCTCTCTAGGAAGGAACTATCGGTGAAGTTGGCGATGCTTCTCTGCCTTATCTCATGAAGAAGGGTTTCGGATGTCAGAGTCCTTGATGTTACCAGTAGAATTGTTTCCCTCACGGGGGTCACTTTTACCATTCGCAGACGAACAAAGTGTGGAACAAGATCCATTTCTTATCCGGCGTTCCCGGACTCTCCAAAGCTGTGTGTGGTTGCTTGCCTTAAAGCATATGAGGAAATGTCAGGGGAGTTCCGTCCTCGGGTAGAGCAGCAATTACTCACTGCACTTAAAAAACCTCATAAGGCGGTTTCTTCCCCCACAATTGCCCGATGGGTAAGGTGGGTCATGCAAGAGGCCAGAATTGACCTTCGAGCCTTCGGCACTCACTCGGCCAGAGGAGCTATGGCCTCTAAGGCATTTACCCTGGGAGCTCGTCTGGAAGACATTCTGAATGCAACAGATTGGTCTTCAGACACTACTTTTAAGCGGTTTTACTTTAAGCCAATTATTGACATGGCTCACTTGGTGGTGAGCAAGCTTTAAACGAGCATAATCCTCGCCTCCGGTCCTGACATAGAATGAAACATTTCCTAGCTATCGTAACAGAAAGTTTCAATCCTATTAAGGACTCAAAGGCGAGGATTATCAAACCCAGGGTACAAAGTCTCTTTGATTCCTTCCCGCCCACGTACTGGAGTAAGTAGCATATTTTGATGGTTATGATATCACCTGGTGTTACTGTACTTTTTGCTCTGCTGTTTTCCTTGCAGGCTAACCCTTAGCCACAACTGTTGCTTATATTCTGTTTTGCATTTCAGGCGATTCTGGTAAACAAGATTCATGAATCCTCTGGACTGGCTGGCCTATAGCAACTAAAGAGGGAGATTGGACAGTGAAAGAGGACTACCATCACCTCAGAGCCCTGTGATTGGTGCAGAGAGCAAGGGACACTCTATCCATGGACACTCTATCGTTTTCTTGTGATATTCCCTATGTTTCATGGGAATAGTTGTTTGTTTTGGTGACTTTAACCCCTTCAGCGCTGCGCGGATTTCCGCGCAGTGCTGAAGGTTCTGAGCGCGGGCGGGGCCATGACGGAACGGTTCCGTCATAAGCACAGCCCAACCGACGTGCATGACGGAACCGTTCCGTCATAAGCGTCGAAGGGGTTAAAAGTGAAGAAAGATAAAGCATAATCCTCACCTCCGAGTCCTTAATAGAATTGAAACTTTCCGTTACGATAGCTAGGACATTTTTCATTCTTTATTACAGGATGCTCAGTTTTCTAGCTCCTTTATTTATTTTGCTTCGGAATTCTTCTCCTTTAATGATTTTTCTGATATTTCTCCTTCTCTATTATGGGACACGTTTAAAGCATTCGCATGTGAGTTTATTCTAAACTATGTTTCTAGGAAAAAGAAAAGTTGAACAAAAGAGCATACTGCATTGCTTTCGTTAATCAAATCTCTGGAAAATCAATATTTCTCTTATATATCATCTTCTGAGCTTTATAATTTGTTGCAGGCCAAACTGAAGTTCAATACTATTTCCACTGATGAAGCTAATTCTGTACTTCTTAAGACCAATGCACAGTATTATGGTGGGAAAAATAAATTTGGTAAATTGTTTGCAAATTACTTAAAGGTTAGGAAATAAAAACATTTAATTGACCCTGTATCATCTTTGCAAAGGCAGTCTGTTACTAACCATCAAGCTATTTTAAAAGAGTTTGCCAAATTTTATAAGTCCCTATATACCCAGAATTAGAGATACAATCTTCTACAAATGCAGAATACTTAAGTCAGACTTCACATCATGTCCCCCCTAACCGGGATTTTGACTCTTCAGAAGATGATCTTACTCTGATAAGATTTATGGAGCATTAAAATCTTTAAAATTAGGGAAAACCCCATGGCCCTGATGGTTTTACAGAGGAAATTTATCTTCATTTCTCTCATCTTCTCCTTCCCTATTTATATTGGTTGTTTAGTTATTTTATCACATCCTCCTCCACTACAGGTACTTTTCAAGAGGCAATTATTTGTCCGGTCCTCAAAGATGGTAAGGATCCCAAAGATTGTAAAAATTATAGACCCATCTCCTTATCAAATGTGGATTATAAAGTTTTTTCCAAACTTTTAGCTCATGTCTGGAGTCCTTCCTTCCACACCTTATTGGAAAAGAACAATCAAGATTTATTAAAGGGAGACATATCAGATAATGCTCATTTCTTAATGTTCTTAGTAATGCCCCTATATTTAAATTTTCCCTTGCAGCAATAACAATTGACACTGAGAAGGAGTTCGATAGAAAACACTGGGAGTTTATGCTTACATCGTTACAATGGCATGGTTTTGGTCCTAAACTTCTAGCTCTTATTTCCCTTCTTTATTGTGATCCTCGTGCATCAGTATTGGTCAATGGTAGAATCTCTTTCTATTTCTCTCCTCATAAGGGAGTTTGGCAGGGGTGTTCACTTTCTCCTTTATTATTTGTTTTAGCGCTTGAACTCTTTCTCGCCCGCATTCGCAAAAAATTCTTCTATTTCTGGTTTTCCTTATGGTGATCGTCATTTAAAAATTACAGCCTATGCAGATAATATTCTTTTATTAATTTCTTCTCCTTACCCACACTTTTGCAGGAAATTTCCTTTCCACTGTTTCTGGCTATAACATTACTAGGGAAAAAAACAGAAATTCTTTCACTTAATAAATATACATTTAATCATTTTTATTGTTTTACGGGGTATAAATGGTCTACTTGTGCTAGGATTAAATATTTAGTTCTTTGGTTCACCAATTCCATTTCAGATACCATTAAAATTAATTTTAAAGAATCCGGTGCCAAAAAAGAGAATCTTCTATCCTTTTGGAATCCTTTATTTTTGTCTTGGTGGGATCGCTTGGATTCTATTAAATTGATGATTTCCCCTCTTTGTTATATCTTCTCTCTATGTTACCAGTTCATATTCCAATTCATTTATTTATGAAGATTAATTCAATTCTACTCAAATTTCTGTGGCATAATAAAAACACAAGGGTAGCTTTAGTTACTTTACAAAAATCTAAATTGGCTGGAGGTGTGAATTTTCAGAATTTTTATGATTATCATAGGGATTTTGCTTTCTGTCAAGCTGCACTTTGGACCACTGAATTAACCTCATTCTTTTCTCCATTGTGGCTTGAGCTTGAAAAAGCCTTACTCTTTCCTTTCCCTTTCAAGGAGGTATTATCTTTCTCTGCTACAAAGTTTCTTCTCCATTCTCCTATTTTGAAAAAAACAACTTCATTGATCAAATCTATGTATCTCCGAATTAATGTGACTTCTTCTATATTCCTGACGATGCCGATATGGTACAATTCTCTGATTAAAATTTATAACAGACCTCTCTTTTGGCGTATTTGGTAGGATAGGGGTCTTATGTGGGTGTCTCAACTCTATTATATTAATTCTCCTATCTATTTTCCTCAGTTTTGTCTTGCTTATCATTGTCCCAAATCTTTTTATCCTAATTTTTTATCATTGATGAATGCTATTCTTGATGTTTATTTTTCATTGCAACATTCCACAATTTCAGTTTCTCTTTCTTCCGGTTTTACTGACTTCTTAAAAACTGGTCCTAAAACCTAATTTATTTATAAATCTATTCCTGTTCCGAATCCATCTCGAACCAAATCCAAGTCTGAGTTTTTATGGGAAAGGGATCTGGATATTGCTTGGGAGGTTTCTTTTTGGAATAAGATATGGGCACGAATCTATAGAATTTCTCAATCAGCTACTATCACTCAATCTCTATTTTTACTATATCATAGATTATATTTCACTCCCCTACACTGCTCCAGATTCTCTTCGGGTGTCTTTGATGGATGTTGGTCTTATGGTTTCCCTATGGAAGATCTAATGCATATGCTGTTTAGATGTCCCAATACACTTTCCTTCTGGCTTAAGGCTTGGCCCCAGATTAAGAAGAATTTTGGTTTGGATCATTATTATTCTTTATATTTTTCTAGGTTCCTTAACTAAATTACCTTGTATCGTCTTTCTCTTAGCATAAATTATTAGATATTTTACTAGCCATTGCTCTTCAGCAAATCATTTTAAATTGGAGGTCATCATCTAAGTTATCTTACAAGGTATGGTGGGATTCGGAATGTTCACATCATAAATTTGATACTGTGTACATTATTCAACTCTTCTCATATTGCTGAATTGCTTTGGTTATCTCTTACTACATTTCTTAACCAGGTTGGAAATGTTATGTTAAACACTATTCCTGTATTATCGGATCATCTTTATCCTCCATAAGTATTTTCTCTCTGTTCTTCTATTGTATTTGAATGTACAATGGCATTTCTCATTATACAGTACTTGTTTCATTTATGCATTTTAAGCTGTAGATGAGCACGGTGTTTTTTGGTTAATATCTTTATGTTAATGATAATTTTCTTTCTCTCCTTTTTGTTTTTCCTAACCCCCTTTCCCTTTCTCACCCTTGCAAAAGTATAAAGACTTTACTGTTTCTCTCAAGTACTTAATATAGTATGTACATTGGTGCTTATTTACTTATCATTGCACTTCATTTTTGTTTTACTATATTTATTGGTGCTAAATAAAGTCTTTCAAACACAAAAAGCAGATAGTTCCTACAGACAAGTCTATTTGTGTGCTATGATTTTGTAACTAGGTAGTTTCCATGATTGAATAGGTACATTTTGCAATGACATAAAGAAATCTCTTCACGATGGGCAGTTAAAAAGACCATTAGTAAAAGTTTATTCTCCTTTGTCACATCCCCACGTGTAAACTGTTTTCCATTAAATGACCTGGCAGGCTCTGCCTTTTCATTGCTAACCAATGATGTATCCATCTTCATGGCAAAAGAGTAATCCATGTGGGAACCTGAGGCTCCAGAGTCGACTAATGCTGCATCTGTTAGAGGGACTGTAGGTAAAAAAAGTCCATGACAAAAAGTATTGAACTATTAGCAGGAATTACTGGCATTGAGCTTGACCCAGACCCACGCCTCAAGGACGAGCTAGGGAGGTGACCAACACCTACAGACAATTTTTAGTGAAATGACCAGGCTGTCCACACACACACACAAGTGCTCCTTTCTTCTTTGTTCTCTCTCCTCATTAGATGTTTTCTTCCTAAATGATCCAATTTGAATCAGCTTTCAATTTCTTAGGAACTGGAATGGGGTATTGTAGGGGACCTGAACATCATTTCAGGTCATACCGTAATAAGTGTATTTTGTGTTCTCTCTTCCGACCCATTAATTGTTCAATGATTTGTATGGTTCAGTTCATTAACTCTACAGCAGTGGTGAACCAATTAGCAATGCTAAATAGCACATCCTTCAGTTTGCCATCTAATCCATGGTAAAAAGGCGACAGAGGCTGCTTCATCAGTCCAGGAGGCTTCAGATAATATTTGCTGGAACGGAGCAATATATGTCACAGTCTCCTCTGATCCTTGTTTCATGGTGAGAAGAGCCATATTAGCTTCCTGTTTTGTTTGGCTGCTCTCAGACACTGCTCAGAATCTATTTAGGCATGCCTCGAATTGAAAAAGACATGGGTCTCATCTAAAAACACGGGGGTGGCCCCAGTCCCTAATCTTAGTTGGTGGAGCCAACCAGAACTCTTTTTTGGGAGCTTGAACTTTATATCCTATCATCATAATTTGACCTAAAACAAGGGAAAAATGGAAGGAAAGGGAGAAGTAGAAGGAAGAGAAAGATGGAAAAATAGTGGCAAGGGGAGAAACCATGGAAAAAAAAGAACCTGCAAGAGTTAGACAAATGGACGGGGAGAGAATGTTGGTGGATGAAAGAGCCCTGACATCACATGAAGAGTAGGCATCCTTAATATTGAATAATCCTACATTTGGCAGCGAGGCCAGGAGCTTCTGAGAACAATTTGGGCCTGACTCTTACGATTTTACAAATTAAACACTGTGGGCCCAATTCACAAAAGTAAACTTAGGCCTGAAGTCTATGTTTAGACCTGAAATCTAAGTTTAGCCCTGAAGTCTAAGGGCCCAATTTACAATGGTAAACTAAGACCTGAAGTCTTGGTTTGCCTTTGTGACTTGGGACCTTAGACTTCAGGTTTAAACTTAGATTTGAGGTCTAAGGTCTAAAGTTAGGCTTCAGCTCTAAGTTTACCCTTGCGAATTAGGCCTTGCATGGGTCAGGCACCCTTGGTCAAATAAGACAGAATAAACTAAATCTTGGCTGTATCACTATTATAAAGTGATGATTAACTCATAAAATGCAATCAACACTGTGCTAAAAATGCAGGCAATGTTTTTGGGCCCCCCATATACTTGTCTGGACGGACTAGCCCATGACTTAGCCTAAATGGGTTATGTTATCTAATTTAATGTTAATCCATTATTTTGTGAGTTAAATTCAGACACTTGAGGTTGCAAGCATCCTGGTAAAACTGTAGCTTAAATATGCACTGATTGGGTCTAACAAGATATTTTGTTTGGCTTTTGCTGTTTCCACATTGTGGCTTGTACAAGCTAAGCAAACAAATCAGTGCCAGAATCCTCGTATGGCCTGGCAAATTATCAGGAGTTTGTATATGGATGCCGACGCCGTGACCCTGTGCCTCCACTGGAGTCTGAGTACAAGTATTTTCTTGTAGACAAGCACTATGCAAAAGACTCTGGGTGAAACAGGGAAGAAGGTCAGGAAATGGGGAAATATTGGAGCAGCCCTGCGGACTTTGGAGGACTCCACCGCTCTCTCTGTATTTACCCATTATAAGGTGAGACACAGCAGATGTTAGATACAGCAATGTCTGGAGCACAACAATATATATTGCGTTGCATGTGTTACTCACCACTGCAGGTTTTTGTTGTGGTGTGGCTGTCAGTGTTTGTAAACTCCCATGGCACACTCACAGGAGATTGTGAGGACGGCATACCAGTTACATGCAAGAAGGATTGGTGGTCGCAGGTTGCAGGAGTGTGATTGGGGAAAGACAAGTAGGAAGAACCTGAAGGGAACTGAAAGGAAACAACAAAACAATGAAGGTGCATAGGAAGGGAGAGTCAGTTGTGAATTGGTACAACAGTAGAGCAAGTCAAGAAAACATACAGTTGCCAGGCAAAGAGTTCTGAGTAGCACAGGGTTACATATTGTCCCTTTCCACCTTAACCTGGAAGTACTACCCTTCACCATCTTGGATTGGGGAAGGATACATACTCAGGTTAACCACAAGTTCCATGATGGAGTGGGAAGGATACCAACACTCTGATAGTACTTTTCAATTTCTTTTGTAATGCATTATGGCTTTCCATAGTCTCCATGTCGTTATCGTACATTGTCTGTATCTGGGTGACACAATGTTTTTCTGATGATGACAGAGTTAAATAGGGTATGTATCCCTTATATGTATCAACCCCTGATATTCAGAAGAAATGGCATCTATGGTTTAAAGATCACTTCCAAAGATCCTTGAAACAATAATTCTATAATAGGGCAACAATTCCTACTGCTTTGGTACAATATTATTAACACATTCCCTCACCATTATCCAACTTCATGAGTGTAGCTCAAATACTTATTTTTCCACACTTGAGCCCTCAGGAGCACTCACCACCACACTCTTTCACAATTGTTACCTTTCTCCTAACAGGGGCCATTACCCCAAGAAAACTACTTTAACCCCTCACCTCTCTACATCACACATTTGCATATCAGACACAAAAATATGTTATAAACAAGATTTAGAACCACCCCTCAGCTATCTATTTTGCTGCATCACAGAAAGCTATACAGATCCCTAATACACTGCCACTCATCCTGCCATCCAAACCGAACAAGCCACATTTACACATACACACGCCCACACAAACAGACTGGGGAGATGTTCCAGCCTCCTCACTTGCAAATCTATCACCACAATCCTGAACTCCCAGGTGAAACCCCTTCCACAAATAAATACATCTCCTTCATAATACTTCCGCATTTCCAAGCGGACATTGATGTGGTAGACTACCCACTTGGAAAACCTGGATTTGTTTAAAGAATCTCAAAGCCATGTCAAACTCTCTCTTATCACCCAACCCTCCCATGAGCCTTGCATCTCAATCTTAACCTCATAAAGAGTCAACATTAAATACCATTTGCACCACTTCTTTCTGAACACCTAATCCTTCATGATCAAATCACATGGAAACTCACTTTGCCTAATTCTTGTCTCCAAAAGACTCTCTCAGCCCCACCACCAGTTGACTCTCTCTCTCGCTCAGACCACACACTGACTGATAACATCATGCAGCCCCTCCATAATATCTACAACTTCTACACCTGTACATTAAGGGAACCCACACCAGACTCTATCTCTGAATAGCTGGATGAAATCCACGAGGCTTATCCCTACTAATTGACTCTACTTCCTATGACCTAATAAAAAACTGTCCAATCACTGCATTACTTTCTTATTCTACCCCTAAACCTGAAATCATCATTGTGAGAAGTTGGCCTGGTATATGCTGCTCACTAATTCTAGTGATCACCTTGTACCAGGCCAAACAACCCTTATGGTGGTGGTTGAAGTCAACCTTGATAGACCAGCTATCCTAGTGGTAGCGTGGACAGTGCAGTCTGCAGGCTAAACTCTTGAGGGCATGTGAAGCCAGCTGTTTTACCATATGTAACCTCCTTGAATACCAAATGAAAGGACACCACACAGATATATATTCAAAATATATATGTATTTATTTACTAAAAGTATCCCCTATACTCTTTATGAGCACAGAAGCACATTCGTTAAAACAAGGCAGTGTTTAAATATACAAAAGTTGCACAATTATGGATGGGCCAGGTGGCCAGCTAAACCATATACTAAAATAGTGGTATAAGAACCACAAATAGAAAGGAAGGAAGGCCTAGGGCCTTGGGAATCGCTGGGACAACAAGGAGCTAACTGTAGTTAGTGACCAGGAGGCCCACAGGATGCGTGTGCAGTGTGAAAAGTTACACGCGTGCACCTATTGATTTCAATGGGTGCGTAAAAGTCATAAAGTTAAAGGAAAGGGAGTCTTCCGGATGGACCAGAACCTAACAACTTGAAACCTAGACATTAGAGATGTTTCTCTACCCAGGAGCACCGGAGTGCCAGCGTTACCTCACCCACAGGAAGCGGGTGCATAGGGGTCAAAGTGCGTCGGGTTTCGTCGTGCAGGTCTATGGAGCCTGAAGATGAAGATGCTGCAGGCGGCCAGGCAAGAAGAGTTCCGGTGGATCCAAGGGTGGATCTGAAGAGCAGAGGACCTGAAAGCAGAGGGGACAATGTTCAAAGTCACTAGCCAGCGACCGGCGTGGAACCAGGAAGGAACCAGGCGATGTCGGGTGCCAACAGGTGAAGAAAGGAAGCTTGTCTCTGCAGCCACGTGGAAGTGAAGATGTCGATGATGTCCAGGAGTCACTCACGAGCTGTTCCACAAAGGCTCTAGCTGATGGCGGTGTCGGCTTCTTGATCGGAGCAAACAGGCCTTGGCTAATGCAGGCCACACAGGAATCGATGGAAGCTTGGTGCTCTAACCAGCAAGGTCAGAGGGGCTGCTCCTTTTCACAGGAGCAAGGGCCAGTCTGGAGAAACCAGACCAGCAGTGTTGATTGTATATTTCGTCGCCAAGATGGCCACTAGCCAACGGGCCAGTAGCCGGGATGACGCATCGAGTGGCAAAAAGCAAAAGGGCCCCACTCAGATCTCGTGGATGCTGGAGGGCTGGTCTTTGGTGCAAATGCTGCTCGGTGTTGGGGCTTCTCAGGGCCCAAAGCACAGCATTGAGGATGCCTCAGGTGCTGCGCAGTCAGCTCGTCGTGGACGTTGCAAGATGGCCGGTCCCACGTCTCTCGGTGCCTCCACGGGTCTCTTCTTTGCAGGGACTGTGGATCTGGCTCAGAGATGTCTGGGAATCTGGGTCTTGTCAGGCTCTGGGCTCGGTCTCCGGCGGGAGGCGGCGGCAAAGCAGTCATTGAGTTGCTGGATGGTGCCTGTATTCACAGGGTGGTCACTCCTTGGCCACAAGGGAGATTCTCTTCAGTCTTCTGTGCAGCAGAACGTCGAAGTCCAGTAGTTCTTCTTATTAAAGTCGAGTTTCAGGATGATCTGAAGTCTTGGGACACAGCTCCTACTCTTATTCCAAATCTAGGGGCCGGATTACCTGCTAGGTCCCGCCTCTGGGTGGGACCAGGAAGGGGGGTGGTTACACCCCCTTTCCTTTGTCCAGTTTCATGCCAGGACTGGGGCTGGAGTGCCCCAGCTCCGGTTTGAACTGGCATATGCGCAGTGACACCTTGTGTGCCCCAGGCATGTCTCAATCTATTCAGCCCTCCCTAACCCACTACACAAAATCCTGTCTGGGGTGGTGCAAGCACCTCCCCTGACAGGAAACCCTTTGTCCCCACCTCCCAAGCTGGAAGGACTCCCAGCAGCAGGAGGGCAGGCTTGTGTCTGTGGTGGCAGCATCCATTTTGTGATGCTGAGGCTCTGTCTAACTTTACCCGGGTTTCAGGTTAGGTACATGCCATGTCCCTCTAGAAGGGTGGAATGCTACCCCCGTCGCCAGAATTGGCGAGGGGGTAGTATTCCGAATCGTATGACACCTTACTCGACATGTTTTGATAAAGCCAAACCAAAGTTAGCATTTGACCGCGAGGTACATAATGCACTTAAGAGTATATGGTATGGCAATATCATGAAACAGCTAAAGGACGTTGTTCCGAAAGCTGCAGACAGGCTCAGCTCATGCCAGAGCACCATCTCACATGAAACCAAGCACTCTGCCTCCAGGATTGTTAAGGCCTGACATAGGAGTGACTGATAGGTTACCATGTGTCCATATAGGTTAGATATAGATATACTATATCTAAGTAAGAGGTGATTACACCAACTTACCCCAGCTGAGTGATCAGCCAGTTGGGTCAAATAGTGAGGCCAGGCCAGGGGCGGCATAATACATGCTGCAGCCCCTGGTAGGCCTTGGATACACCTATGCCCTGGGTACCTGGGGTACACTGTTACAGGGTCCAATAAGGTGAACCAGTTCCAATTGGTAATGCACCTAGCGTGCATTGGCGTTAATTTAGGGAGAGGGCAGCAGGGCTGTGGGTCTGATTAGCAGGCCCACAGCCACACTAAGTCATAAAACCAGTGAAGCAAAAGCAAAAATTTGGGGTGACCATAGGATAGCAGACCCTACTCTCCTACACAACCCCCCCCCCAAACGCAGGGACATTAGACTAACCTTGACCAGTTGTGTCTTCATGTTCTAAGTGGAAGTACCGGGAGAGACCATCTGCATTACCATGGTCAGTCCCTGGGCGGTGCTCCACTGTAAAGTCCATCCCCTGTAGGGAAATGGACCACCTGAGTAGTTTGCGGTTTTCACCCTTCATATGATTTAGCCATAAGAGGGGCTTATGGTCGGTCTGAATCTTGAAGTGAGTTCCAAACAAGTATGGTCTCAACTTCTTCAGGGCCCACACCACAGCAAAGGCCTCCCTCTCAATAGCTGACCAACGTTTCTCTCTAGGGGTCAGCCTTCTGCTAATAAAAGCAATGGGCTGGTCTTGACCATCTACATTAAGTTGTGAAAGCACAGCTCCCACCCCCAACTCAGAAGCATTTGTTTGGACAATAAACTCTTTGGAGTAGTCAGGACTCTTCAGGATAGGTATCGTATCGTATCGCGTTCTTATATAGCGCAACTGTCACCCTACGGGTATCCTGGCGCTAGGACTGAGATGGAAGAAGAAGCTTTTAGCCAACCCAGTGTCTACAGCTTACAGCAACGAGAAAGAAGAAAGAAAAGAAAAGACCGACCGAGAGTACAGGATTAGGAAGTCATATGCCCCTCCCTGGGAAAGAGCCAGGTTTTCAGACTCCGCCTAAAGTCCGTCAGGGAATTGGCCTGTCTGATATTCAGCGGGAGGTCATTCCAGCAGCGCGAGGCCACTGTACTAAATGCCCTGCCTCCCATCCTGGCCTTCTTAACTCTGCCTGTGATTAGCAGAGAGGCATTCGAGGAGCGTAAAGCTCTTTGTGGCTTATACCAGGAAAGTCTCTCCTGCATAGAGATTGGGCCCAGGCCATGTGCCGCTCTAAAAACAATGCATAAGGATTTAAACATGATTCTTTCCTTTATGGGGAGCCAGTGGAGCTCTTGTAACGCTAAGAGCAGCGTTTTCTATTCAGTGCTAATTTGGCTGCCATAGACTGGACTCTCTGCAAGCTCTGATAGATGTAAAGAGGAGCTCCCAAATATAGGGAATTGCAGTAGTCCAGCCTACTCAGGATAATGCTGCGTACCACCAAAGGTCTGTCTCCCACAGGCAAAAGAGGCAGAATCTGTCGTAGAGCTTTCAGAAGGGCAAAGCACACCCCAATTGTTTTTTTGGCATGGGAAGCCATTTGAAGATTATCATCCAACATGACCCCAGATTCCGCACCGTTGTCACAGGGATAATGGGCTCCGACTCTGGGGTCAGTTTAAGGTCAAATGGCATATGCCGCACTCCCGCCGAGGGACAGTAGATCACCTCTGTCTTTCCTCCATTAAATTGCAGGAAGTTTTCCCTGAGCCAGTCCGATGTCTGTCACATACACTTCTGAAACCTGTCCATAGTCAGTGCACCCTTTCCCTCCAGTGAGAACACCAGTTGGGTGTCGTCAGCATAGTTGACCAGGTCAATCCCATGCGACTTGATAATAGGGATTAAAGGCTGCAAGTAAATGTTGAAGAGGATGGGGCTAATGGCCGATCCCTGAGGGACCCCATGCTCCACCAAGGTCCTACCAGAGGTGAAAGGGGACAGGGTAACCAGAGCACATGGCCTTCTTCAGGTCATCAAATGCCTTTTGACAGTTTACTGTCCACTGCACCTTTTTGGGCATCTTCTTGGATGTCAGATCATTAAGAGGAGTCACTATGGACCCATAGTTCTTAACAAACTTCCTGTAGTACCCAGTTAGGCCCAAGAAAGCTCTGACCTGAGTCTGGGTAGTTGGAGGGGACCAGTCCTTGATGGTCTGGATCTTGCTCTCCAGTGGTTGAACCTGGCCTCCACCTACAAGGTGGCCCAAGTATACAGCTTTACTCTGCCCTATCTGGCACTTAGTGGCCTTGATAGTGAGGCCTGCCTTTTGCAGGGCCTCTAGTACTTTTGTCAGGTGGATCAGGTGATCCTCCCAGGTGGAGCTAAAGACAGCAATATCATCTAGATATGCTGCACAAAAGTCATCCAACCCAGTGAGGACTTGGTTCACCAACCTTTGAAAAGTGGCAGGTGCATTCTTCAGACCAAAGGGCATCACCACAAATTGGTAATGACCTCCTGGGGTTGAGAATGCTGTTTTGGCCTTAGACTCCTCAGCTAACCTGATTTGCCAATAGCCAGCTGTCAAATCAAATGTGCTCAAAAACTTGGCAGAAGCCAGTCTATCTATGAGCTCATCTGCCCTTGGAATTGGGTGTGCATCTGTCCTGGTGACAGCATTGAGTCCTCTGTAATCCACACAGAACCTCATCTCTCTCTTTCCATCTTGTGTGTGAGGTTTGGGGACCAGAACCACTGGGCTAGCCCAGGGGCTCTCTGAAGGCTCAATGACACCTAACTCCAGCATTTTCTGCACCTCAGTCTTTATACAGTCCCTGACATGGTCAGGTTGCCTGTCAATCTTGCTTTTCACAGGAAGACTGTCACCAGTGTCCACCACATGGGCACGCCAGTTAGTCTGACTGGGTGTCAAGGAGAACATATGTCTATATGACTGTAGAACTTGTCTGCAGTCATTTTGCTGATGTTCAGTGAGACTGCCACCTAAGGCCACACCATCAACTGAGCCATCTTCAGGGTTCTGAGACAACAGGTCTGGGAGAGGGTCACTCTCTTCCTCCTTCCCCTCATCTGTAGCCATGAGCAAGCTCATGTCTGCCCTGTCAACATATGCCTTGAGTCTGTTGACATGGAGCACCCTGTGGGGGCTCCTGGGAGTTCCTAGGTCCACCAAGTAGGTAACCTCTCCCTTCTTTTCAACAATTGTATGGGGTCCATACCATTTGTCTTGGAGTGCTGCTGGGGCCACTGGCTCCAACACCCATACCTTCTGTCCTGGCCGGTACTCAGTCAGAACAGCCTTTTGGTCATGCCAAGCTTTCTGTAATTCTTGGCTTGCCTCCAGGTTTTTAGATGCCTTCTCCATGTACTCAGCCATCCTGGAGCGGAGACCAAGTACATAGTCCACTATGTCTTGCTTAGGCTTTTTGAGAGGTAACTCCCATCCTTCCCTCACCAGACATAAGGGGCCTCTTGCAGGGTGCCCAAATAACAATTCAAAGGGGCTGTAGCCAACTCCTTTTTGTGGGACCTCTCTGTAAGCAAACAGAAGGCAGGGTAGAAGGATGTCCCATCTTCGCCTGAGCTTTTCAGGTAATCCTTTGATCATACCCTTTAGGGTCTTGTTGAATCTCTCAACAAGCCCATTGCATTGTGGATGGTAAGGAGTGGTGAACTTGTAGTTGACACCACATTCCTTCCACATAGCTGTCAAGTATCCTGACATGAAGTTGGCACCTCTGTCAGATACTACCTCCTTAGGAAACCCCACTCTGGAGAAAACTCCAAGTAAGGCCCTGGCCACAACAGGAGCTGTTGTGGTCCTAAGGGGAATTGCCTCTGGATACCTGGTGGCATGATCCACTACCACCAGTATAAATCTGTGCCCCGAGGCAGTGGGGGGATCCATGGGACCCACAATATCAATCCCCACTCTTTCAAAGGGAACCCCCACCACAGGTAGTGGTATTAGGGGGGCCTTTGTTGTGCCACCTGATTTGCCACTGGCTTGGCAGGTTACACAGGAGCGACAAAACTCCTTGGTATCATGTGAGGCCAGTGAAAGTGAGGGACAAGCCTGTCCCAAGTCTTCTTCTGGCCTAAGTGTCCTGCAAGAGGAATATCATAGGCCAAGGTAAGAAGGAAGCCCCTAAATTGCAGAGGTATAACCAACCTCCTGGTTGCACCAGGTTTTGGGTCTCTAGCCTCTGAATAAAGGAGCCCATCATCCCAATATACTTTATGAGTACCTTGAGCATTCCCAGCAGCCTCAGCAGCAGCCTGCTGTCTGAGGGGTTCAAGGGAAGAACAGTCTAACTGAGCCTGCCTTAAGTCAGCCCTAGAAGGTCCCCCTGCCACCAGGAACTCAACCTGGTCAGGTTCAAGCTCTTCAGGGGCAGTTCCTTCAGGGGTCTCAAAATCAGTTTCCTGAGAAGACTGATCTTCACTTTCAGGCAGGAGGGAAGGCACAGCCTTGACCCTTCTGTTATTCTTCTTGGTAGGTGCTTGGTCCATTGTTCCAGGCTTCAAGACCTGAGGTTCAGTGAGGCACTTTTTGGCCTGTGACCTGGTCACAGCAAGGACATGTGATGAAATCCCTAACATCTCTTCATGAGTCCTGTACTCCACTTCTGACCATAGAGAGGATTCTAGGTCATTGCCCAATAGACATTCAACTGGGAGGTCTGCACTTACCACAACCTTTTTGAGGCCAGTTACCCCTCCCCAGGAGAAATTAACATTTGCCACACTATGTGTAGTAGAGACATTGCTAGCGTTGGTCACTAGGTAATTATCACCTAGTATTATCTGTCCAGGGTCCACAAAGCCAGGTGTCACCATGGTGACACTGGCACAAGTGTCCCTGTATGCTTGAGCCACTTTATTGTTTATTAGAGGTGTCTGTCTGTACTTGCCTAGATTACTAGGACTCACAGTAGTGGACAAATCCATGTCCACCTCACAAATCAGAACAGCCTGTGTAGGAGTTCTGACTAGGCCTGAATCTCCTTCAGTACCCAAGGTTAACCCCACTACTCCCTTAGCCTGAGGACCAACACTGCCAACTGTACTAGGGGGTGCAGGTGCCTTAGGGGCTGCAGTGATGGGGGCTCCAGTTTTCTTACAATCACTGGTCCAGTGAGAGGTGTTTTTACAGACATTACACCATGGCTTTTTCTGACCTTCTTTCTTCTTCTTCTTGGAAGTTTGGGACCCACCCTCATTATTCTGTTGGGGGCCTGGTGAAGACTTCTGGTCTTTGGGTTTCTGTTCCCCACCCTTTTGGTCTGCCTTCTTCTGGTCACCACCCTGGTTCTGGTTCTGGTTCTTTTGCTTAACCCTGGTTCTAACCCATTTGTCTGCCTTCTTTCCCAATTCTTGGGGAGAGGTCAGATCTGAGTCAATCAGGTGTTGATGCAACTGCTGGTTCTGACAATTATTTAAGATTTGCTCTCTCATAATTAGATTATACAACCCTGTGTAATCTGCAAACTTACTTCCCAGCAACCAGCCCTCCAGAGCCTTAGTGGCTCACTCAACAAATTCAGACCAGTCCTGAGTCCGTGTCTTCTGGGTGTCTCTAAACATTAACCTGTACTGTTCAGTGGTTAAGCCTAACCCATCAATCAGAACACTCTTCAGGACCAGGTACTTTCTAGCATCCTCATCACTAACTGTGAGGAGCTTGTCTCTGCCTCTACCTTCAAAGGAGAGCCACAAGATTGCTGCCCACTGCTCCTGAGGGACATGCTATACTCTGCAGGCCCTCTCAAGGGCAGTTATCCACTTGTGGATGTCATCCCCAGTTTTGTAGGGGGGCACAATCTTACTCAGGTTTCTATGGTCATAGGACCTGTCTTTATCCTTAGGGATATTGCTGCCAACAGTGGAATCTAATCCACTCTCTCTAGACTGTCTTGCTCTAGCAAGTTTCTCCTTAGCTAAGGCAACTTCTAGTTCTTGCCTTTGAATCCTAAGTTCAGCCTCTCTCATCTTGGCTTCATGCTCTCTTCTCTGAGGGGAAGTCATCCTCCTCTGAGCGGGGGCATTGGGGCCTTTAGAGCCAGTGGAATGGTCAGATCCACTCGAACTGGATCTTCTATCCCTCTGTCTCTGGTTAAGCCTGCTTGGGGGTCTGTAGGGAGGTATCCCATTTCCAGTCCCATGTAAGCTTAAGTTAGCCTGGCTAAGTCTCCTGACTGGCACCTGGCTGTTTCTACCATCATCTGAATCTGCCTCCTCCTCATCTACATCATCTCCCTCTGGAGTGATAGGGGCATTAGTATTATCATCTTCAGATGGGTGGCCCCCATCTCCAGACCCTGTAGGGACCGAGTCAGGGGCACTTAGAGTATCAGAGTAATTTAATAGCTCTAGGAGTTGGGCTATAGTAGGGTTCTGACCCTGCTTAAGACCTCTGGTGTTACACAGCTGTCTTAACTCCTGATAGTTTAACATAGAATATTTGGATGGTGCCTTTTGAGGGTCACTCTCAACAGCTGGGAGCCCAGTGGCTCCTGCTGCTCCAGCCATTCTCTTAGTGAGGTGGATGTGTTGCAATCTACCTACACTGGTGTTTTCCTACTGTACCTTTTCTAGTTAGTTGTAGTCAGGGTGTGCTACTCCCTTTGCTCTACAACAACTAAGTTCAGTAGAACTTATGTATACTAGTCTTGTTTTTATATGTACCTAAAGGTACCTGTATGATCTTTCAAATGATATTTTCAAAGATTACAATTGGTAAAACAAAGCAAGCTCAAATCCCAACCGCTGCTCACCAATGTGAGAAGTTGGCCTGGTATATGCTGCTCACTAATTCTAGTGATCACCTTGTACCATGCCAAACAACCCTTATGGTGGTGGTTGAAGTCAACCTTGATAGACCAGCTATCCTAGTGGTAGCGTGGACAGTGCAGTCTACAGGCTAAACTCTTGAGGGCATGTGAAGCCAGCTGTTTTACCATATGTAACCTCCTTGAATACCAAATGAAAGGACACCACACAGATATATATTCAAAATATATATGTATTTATTTACTAAAAGTATCCCCTATACTCTTTATGAGCACAGAAGCACATTCGTTAAAACAAGGCAGTGTTTAAATATACAAAAGTTGCACAATTATGGATGGGCCAGGTGGCCAGCTAAACCATATACTAAAATAGTGGTATAAGAACCACAAATAGAAAGGAAGGAAGGCCTAGGGCCTTGGGAATCGCTGGGACGACAAGGAGCTAACTGTAGTTAGTGACCAGGAGGCCCACAGGATGCGTGTGCAGTGTGAAAAGTTACACGTGTGCACCTATTGATTTCAATGGGTGCGTAAAAGTCATAAAGTTAAAGGAAAGGGAGTCTTCCGGATGGACCAGAACCTAACAACTTGAAACCTAGACACTAGAGATGTTTCTCTACCCAGGAGAACCGGAGTGCCAGCGTTACCTCACCCACAGGAAGCGGGTGCATAGGGGTCAAAGTGCGTTGGGTTTCGTCGTGCAGGTCTATGGAGCCTGAGGGTGAAGATGCTGCAGGCGGCCAGGCAAGAAGAGTTCCGGTGGATCCAAGGGTGGATCTGAAGAGTAGAGGACCTGAAAGCAGAGGGGACAATGTTCAAAGTCACTAGCCAGTGACCGGTGTGGAACCAGGAAGGAACCAGGGGATGTCGGGTGCCAACAGGTAAAGAAAAGAAGCTTGTCTCTGCAGCCACGTGGAAGTGAAGATGTTGACAACATCCAGGAGTCACTCACGAGCTGTCCCACGAAGGCTCTAGCTGATGGCGGTGTTGGCTTCTTGATCGGAGCAAACAGGCCTTGGCTAATGCAAGACACGCAGGAATCGATGAAAGCTTCGTGCTCTAACCAGCAAGGTCAGAGGGGCTGCTCCTTTTCACAGGAGCAAGGGCCAGTCTGGAGCAACCAGACCAGCAGTGTTGATTGTAGATTTCGTCGCCAAGATGGCCACTAGCCAACGGGCCAGTAGCCGGGATGACGCGTTGAGTGGCAAAAAGCAAAAGGGCTCCACGCAGATCTCGTGGATGCTGGAGGGCTGGTCTTTGGTGCAAATGCTGCTCGGTGTTGGGGCTTCTCAGGGCCCAAAGCACAGCATTGAGGATGCCTCAGGTGCAGCGCAGTCAGCTCGTCATGGACGTTCTCAGATGGCCGGTCCCACGTCTCTCGGTGCTTCCACGGGTCTCTTCTTTGCAGGGACTGTGGATCTGGCTCAGAGATGTCTGGGAGTCTGGGTCTTGTCGGGTTCTGGGCTCGGTCTCAGGCGGGAAGCGGCGGCAAAGCAGTCATTGAGTTGCTGGATGGTGCCTGTATTCACAGGGTGGTCACTCCTTGGCCACAAGGGAGATTCTCTTCAGTCTTCTGTGCAGCAGAACATGGAAGTCCAGTAGTTCTTCTTATTAAAGTCGAGTTTTAGGATGATCTGAAGTCTTGGGACACAGCTCCTACTCTTATTCCAAATCTAGGGGACGGATTACCTGCTAGGTCCCTCCTCTGGGTGGGACCAGGAAGGGGGGTGGTTACACCCCCTTTCCTTTGTCCAGTTTCGCGCCAGGACTGGGGCTGGAGTGCCCCAGCTCCGGTTTGAACTGGCATATGCGCAGGGACACCTTGTGTGCTCCAGGCATGTCTCAATCTATTCAGCCCTCCCTAACCCACTACACAAAATCCTGTCTGGGGTGGTGCAAGCACCTCCCCTGACAGGAAACCCTTTGTCCCCACCTCCCAAGCTGGAAGGACTCCCAGCAGCAGGAGGGCAGGCTTGTGTCTGTGGTGGCAGCATCCATTTTGTGATGCTGAGGCTCTGTCTAACTTTACCCGGGTTTCAGGTTAGGTACATGCCGTGTCCCTCTAGAAGGGTGGAATGCTACCCCCGTCGCCAGAATTGGCGAGGGGGTAGTATTCCAAATCGTATGACACCTTACTCGACATGTTTTGATAAAGTCAAACCAAAGATAGCATTTGACCGCGAGGTACATAATGCACTTAAGAGTATATGGTATGGCAATATCATGAAACAGCTAAAGGACGTTGTTCCGAAAGCTGCAGACAGGCTCAGCTCATGCCAGAGCACCATCTCACATGAAACCAAGCACTGTGCCTCCAGGATTGTTAAGGCCTGCCATAGGAGTGACTGATAGGTTACCATGTGTCCATATAGGTTAGATATAGATATACTATATCTAAGTAAGAGGTGATTACACCAACTTACCCCAGCTGAGTGATCAGCCAGTTGGGTCAAATAGTGAGACCAGGCCAGGGGCGGCATAATACATGCTGCAGCCCCTGGTAGGCCTTGGATACACCTATGCCCTGGGTACCTGGGGTACACTGTTACAGGGTCCAATAAGGTGAACCAGTTCCAATTGGTAATGCACCTAGCGTGCATTGGCATTAATTTAGGGAGAGAGCAGCAGGGCTGTGGGTCTGATTAGCAGGCCCACAGCCACACTAAGTCATAAAACCAGTGAAGCAAAAGCAAAAATTTGGGGTGACCCTAGGATAGCAGACCCTACTCTCCTACAATCATCATCTGGACCTTGAATTTTACAGATGCACTCTCCAACCTGTAGGTGGAAAAACACATCCCAAGAACACAGCAATGATTGCAACCAAGTCATCACCATCTTTTATTAAACTAGCCAAGTTTCACTAGGAATATTAGAAAGAGTCTGGATCAATATATCAAAGCTTAAGTAGCCATTTCTCAATACTTGATTGATCCTGCTTCATACTCTAGATCTCGAGTTTATTTTAAGGAACAAGTAATTCCTCCAAGATCTTTTGCTGCAGTTGCTCTAGCATGATGATATTGGTCTCTAATTTGTTCAGTTGCAACTAGCTACCAATTAGCCAGATTATAATTTGGAAGAGCAGTGACTCAATTTTGTTGACTGCTATTATGTACCAGTCTCGGATGTGTAGAGGGTTGAGTCTGTACTTAATTGTTTGAATTAGTATTGTAATTTTGATGTCTAAAGTGCTGGAGGTGGTTACAACCCAAAATAAACCCTACAAATTGGACCCTAGAACTGTAGCTGCCAGTTTCCAATGTCCCATTGGTTATGATTGGTCAAGCGAATGTGAACAAATTTAGAGTCTTATGCCTTATGTTTCATACTAAGGAGAACTGTATCTTTTACTACTCTTGGGCGTCCAAATCGAAGGCAGCATGAAGGTGAAATAGCACAACATAATTTCCCGGCACCTGTTTGCTTCATCAAGCACATCATTTCAAGATTAGTAAATGAAGCATCTCCGAAAGCCTGGAATTCAGTTTGGAGAGGGTGTAATAGGAGATAACTATGATCGGTATAGGGCAAGGTAACAGTGGTGGAGTTTTCAGTCTGCAGGGAAAAGGGATTTCCTGAGAAGAGGTATAATGTAAACAAGAGAGTATCTGAAGGCTGGGAGGGAAGCAGGTCAGAAGCTGAGGAGTGAAGCAGGATGGAGCAGGCAGTGAATAGGGAACTGGGAAGTCTGTAGGGGGAAACAACGGAGATAACACAAGTGCAAACAACAGTAAAGGCAAACTATCATACACAATAGTTTGTGTGTTCCTTGGAATGGACCTCTCTGTGAGGGGAAAAAGATCTTACCACAAGGCAATGAGCAGATTATTCTCACAGAGATCAAGAAGAAATCCAGCAGCTCCTGTGGAAAAATCAGCACAAGGTGATACGCGGTAGCAGAGGAATAAGGCCTCAGAAAAAAAATAATTCTTTAGAACAGAACTGGAGAACATCAAGAATAGACCACGCAAGCTATTCGAACTGGTCAAACACCAATCTAACAAACTGGCTAAAACCTCCAAAGAAACCCCCAAAGCGCTAATATAATGCGAGGAATGTTCCTCCTTTTTCTATGACAAAATCTCTGCCCTAGGAAATGAACTTAAATCGGCAACGCACTCCCAAACCACATTGGCTCCACCTCTTTTCTCCGCGCTGCCTTCCCAGTCTTCACCCAAAAACCTAGCGCACTGGTCCAACTTCAAAGTTTACGACGAACATTCTGTCTCAAAAATTCTGTCTTCCTTAAACCCAAACAACCACTACAACGATCCTCTTTCCCCTAACTGCCTAGCCGCCGCATCTCAAGGTATCATCCCCTCTTGGACGGCAATAATCAACGCATCCCTCCAACAGGGAATGATACCTGACTTTCTTAAAGCCGCCCAAGTCGTCCCTATCTTAAAAAACCTATGCTGGATCTTGCATCCCCTGACAATTATAGGCCTATATCCAACATCCCACTCATAGCGAAAGTCCTTGAGAAATGCGTGCAGCAGCAGCTGAGCCAACACATCACCAACTTCCACTTACTAGATGACTTCCAATCCAGTTTCAGATCTGGTCACAACACTGAAACCACCATCCTACACATCGTGGATAATGCCCTACAAGCCATTGACCAAGGCAAAACATGTCTCCTAATCCTCCTTGACCTATCCTCGGCTTTCGATACGGTCAACCACGAAACACTCCTTTAACGCCTCAAACTCAGGATGGGATTGGATGGCACAGTTCTCTAATGGTTTACATCCTTCCTCCAGAATCGTTCACAGAGAGTCCTAATAAACGTTAACTTATCCTCTCCCACTTCGATCATGGTTGGAGTTCCCCAAGGATCAACCCTGTCCCCAACCCTCTTCATACTTTACCTTGAACCGCTCACAGAGGTGCTTCGTACCGCCAATATCGCATACCACATGTATGCCGACAACACTCAGATCTACATTAAAATCTCTTCACCTGAGGACATTCTCTCCCTGAATGAGGCCTTGAAGCTGACTGTGCACTGGCTCACCTCTAAGCAGCTCAAACGTAATGTAAAAAAAACCCTGAATTTCTCCTCATCTCCCCAAACAAAAACAACCCGGACATTCAAGAATGGATCAAGGCGATCACAGCGTTAAACTGCCCCCCTATCATCGTAGACTTGGCCAAAACTCTTGGAATAACCCCTGACGGCTGCTTGAATATGCGTGGCCATATCAATTTGATGGCCAAAACCGCCAGATATCACCTGAGCTACCTAAGAAACCTGAAACTCTTCCTCGACACTCCCGATCTAAAAAATGGCAATCCAGGCACTAGGCATTTCCAGACTAGAATATGGATGCTCCACCCTTGCAGGTCTACCCAGGAGCTCATTGGCCCCACTGAAAGCCTGCCTCAATGCTGCCGCCAGACTCCTAACAGGTTCAAAGAAATTCAACCACATCTCTCCCCACTTGAAAGCTCTAAAATGACTTCCTCTAGAGGCCAGGATCCAAAGTAAGCTGGCTTGCATCACTCACAAGGCTCTATACTCCAATTCCCCGGCATTCCTGGCCCAGAAACTTGTGATATCCAGAGGGGCCAGAAATTACCGATCTGCCAGAGACTTTTTGCTCCAACCGGCACGCCTGAAGAAACAAAAAACGTACAATCAAGACTTTTCTGGGGCCGCTCCAAGTATTTGGGACTCTCTTCCACTCGCCATCAGAAAACTTCCCTCTCTGACTCACTTAAAAAAAGAGGCCAAAACTTTCCTAATGGCCAAATTCCTCCTCTGAAATGAATGAAATGAAATGAAAAGATAATTTATAAAGCGCGATGGCTACCCTGGGGCGTCCCAGCGCTGAAGAGGTTGGTCTGGACGGAGTACGCTAGACTTAAACAATTTATTAAGAAAGATGATTTATTAAAAGGATGATTTATTAACGCTGACATTACATGCACCTCAGTGACCCTGTTCCACCCTCTCTTTTGGCATTATCCGCGGTCTTTCTGGATGATACCGACCCACACGGAGACTGTTGCTCTAAATATTTTCACCTGTTTTTTCCCACAGGTATCTTGGGATTGAAACCGCCTGCTTCTGTCTAATGTATCTCCCTTTTTTCATCCCAACTGTTTCCTCCCTTCCTAAGCCCTGTGTTTACCTCTTATCATTCCTGTAAAGCACTCTGAGACCCTCACGGGTCTGGTTCGCGCTCTATAAAACTCTAAATAAATAAATAGAAACACACTGGCACCCTTGAAACAATGATAATCAAGATTGTATTATAACACAAGAAAAACAAGCAGTAACAGAACAAGGAATACCAAAACAGAAAAGGGGTTCAGGCAAAAGCAGGACTGGAATCAAGGACAGGAGTGGAATACACAGAACAGTGAAAATTGGAAACAAGACTAAGAAAAATCTACACTCTAACAAGGCAAGAGGGAAATATGCAGGCAAACAGGAGCACAGAATACAAGGCGAGGAGTCTGTATATGACAGTGCAGATCACGAAGAGTACAGACAAGAGACTAGGAATAGTAGCTAACACTGGAACAGAGATGCAGGAAGCAAGAGACAGAAACAGATACTACGAAATAGCCAAAAAACAGGGAGATGGGTTCAAGAAACAACTGAAACTGAATCAAAGAACAACTGTGGCAAGACAGCAGAAAACAAGTTGAATCTACTGCAGCCATTTGCGAGCCACTGTACTCTGGGCTCATGGGACTGAAATAGCTTGAAGTTGTGCTTGGAGGAGCGCAGGTGCAGGGCGTGACCCAGGTCCAAAGAATAATCTAGGCGCAAGGTATTAATGAACCACCAAAGAAGGGAAGCCTGAACTGGGGCTTCTAAAAGGGAAGACCTGGAACACCAGGAGACACAAGACAGGAAAGTAAGGAACGGAGTGTGGATCAGAACCAAGAGAGAGAAAATTCCAGACTGCAGATATAAAGGCATCAGAATAACCACAGGATCCTGGAACCAAGCTAGTGAGCGGAAAAATACCACTAGGCCGTGATCTAGAAAGGGCTTAAAGACAGAGGGAACTACAAGGATGCACCATGCATCAGGGAAGTGGAAGGGAAACTCGACTGAAAGGTAAAGAGAAACAAAGTATGGTAAGTGTTGCTGTGTATACTATCCTATACAGATGTAAAGGCAAGTTTGCGAAGTGCTCTTGTGTGTGACACCTACTGGCAGGATGGAAGAATCCTGATAATAAATGTCCAGGAACATTTCTCCTAAATGTTTGCCGCTGTATGGGTCCATGAATTAGTCTTCTATAACAGGTAGGTAAAGCTTTATTCGATATAAAATATCATAAAAGCACAACATGCAATGATAAAAAAGAGGATCAAGTGTACATAAAAAACATCAGTAGTCGCGAACGTCTTAAAAAGTTATAAAAACAGTTAAAAACAACATATAAGAAACAGAGAATAAAGTTCTTGGTTATTTAGAGTTCGTTAAAATACATGGTAGCCGTCGATCTCATAAATGGGTCAGTGCAGTTGGGATGGAATGTTTTTCTTACGCAATAGCCACGCACACCCCAAGTACTTGGCAATGCCGCAGACAATAGTAAGGGACGAAGTATCCGTCTGCAGAATGCGTAGCGCAGTACAGTAGTCACGACATCCCAACGTTCTGCAGATCGGACGGAGCCATTTAGCTCTTGGCCTTCGATAATGATGGCAAGCAAATAGGAAGTGAGGAATAGACTCACTAGGTGCTGTGCAACTCGGACAACCAGCAGATGGCGGTGGGGATCCCTTCCAACCAGCAGTCACAGAATTAAGGGGGAGGGACCCTAATCTAAATCGTACATACAGGGATCTGTCCAGAGGGGACTGGATGAAGTCAAGATATGCCTCAAGTTTACAAACGGGCTTATGTTCTAAGAAAGCCACACTCAACTTCCCCAATTTGGGATTATTCAGATCTCTTGCATTTACCCAACTCCAATATGCTTCCTTAAGATCCTGTTTCTGAGGGGGTACCTGAGATACCCAGGAGTCTTCGTAGCCAATGGATTTCAGTGTTTGCTTTATGTGGGTAAACCATTTTAACCTCCGCCCAGTGTCTGCTAATAGGAGATCATCTAGACCTGCCGCATATTTAGCAAGTTCAGGGGTCCTCCGCAGTCTAGCCCAGAATAGTAAAGGGCGTAGGCGTGCAATGTCCTGGATTGAGTGTCTCCCCAGGTCATGCAACAAAGGTTTTAACGGGGATGAAACTGGGACGGAGATGAGGTTCCTCATAAAATTGTTCTCTGAGACTACCAAATCGTGAATGTTTTCGTAACCCCAAATTTCAGCCCCATACATGGAGCTAGACAATGCCTGGGCCTCATATACCACAAGAGCCGGTGCCACAGGTCGGCTAGTAGAGAGGTGTTGTTCTCTTATAATGGCACCGGAAACCCTCTTGTGGCACAGAAGCATCTTGGTCAAGTGAGCACTCCACTTCATCCCTTTTGCAATGCGTATCCCTAGATAATCAAAAGAATCTACAATGTCTAGGGAAGTGCCATCAAGGGTTAAAGTATAACTAAAACGTCTCGGAGGGTTTATAACCATTAATTTGGTTTTTTCAGTATTGATAATGAGCCCATAGGATTTGCAAAAGAGAGCAAATCTATCTAGATTTCTTTGTAGGCCAGCCGGGGATTTTGAAATCAGGAGAGTGTCGTCGGCGAACAGGAGGGTGGGGATCTTTTCACCAGCCAGGGCTGGCGCATCGGCAGGGACCTCTCTAAGGAAGTCCACCACCCCATTAATGTATAGAGAAAACAGGGTGGGAGCCAGAACACAGCCCTGGCGTACCCCCCTGTTCACCGCGACACTCCCTGTAAGCTGGCCTTGGTCCCCCCATCTGATATTGGCATGGTTATTTTCATGTAAAAGCTTTAAAAAGGCAAGAATCTCATGGGGAACACCTAGTTGAAATAAAACCTGCCACAAACGTTGGCGGGGAATTAGGTCGAAAGCCGACTTTAAATCAATAAAAGCTAAATATAGGGTTCCCTTGCCTAAGACTACCGTTTTCCAATATATCATAAAAAATCTAAAAACTTGATCCATGGTGCCTACCTTTTGTCTAAAACCTGCTTGAAAATGTGATAAAACATCCCCATTCCCAATCCAGCATCTCAGTCTCATTAGGAGAACCCTGCCAACTACCTTCTGTATTACATCAATTAGACTGATAGGTCTATAGTTAGCAGGGTCCTCCTTATTGCCCTTTTTAAAAATTGGCACAACCACCGCGGCTTTCCAGGACGCAGGTACTATGCAGCCCTTAGCTATGGCATTCATGACGACAACAATGAATGAGGCCCAGGGGATTGGATCATGTAGAAGAAGGTCACCTGGTATGCCGTCGGGCCCAGCCGCCTTACCTGGGGCAATACTTTTGATGGCCAAGATGGTTTCGTGGATCCCAAAATTGGTCTCCGCTGGGAACTCAACAATAGGTGGCGAATCCTCCGCCACCGGTGTGTCCGGGGCAGTCACCCCCTCATATATAGCAGAGAAATGGTCGAACCATTGCAGCTCCGCTATGTGATTAGGGATACTTATTGTTTTGGCCCTTTTGGCTTTATTCAAAATATCCCAGAAGGTTGTAGAATTCCGGTTTAAAGCCGCCTCCTTGAGTTCCTGCCAATGACTTTCTTCCCAATCCCGTTTGGCATCCTTCAATGATCTTGCATAGTCTTGTCTTGCCTTACTAATTAGGTTTCTGTCCTGTTTCCTTAAGGCTAGGGACAGTGTAGTTCTGGCCCTTCTGCAATCTTTGGAGTACCAAGGGTTCCCGCTCCTTGAGGAGTCCGCCTTGGGGCGAGCTTTCTCCCCCACAATAAAGAAGTCCCCTATTTTGCTGATGGTGTCATAATAGACAGAGGCTATTAGGTGGGGATCATCCATTTTAGTACTAGCTTCATGGAGTTCGGTAAGTTTCCTGGGTAGGAGCTCTTTGATCAGAGCAAGCTTCTCCTCATGTTGGGAGATCCCGTGCCATTTAAGGCGTCGACAGCACCCTGCCAGTGACACCTCCTTGGTTGCCATTAGTGGGGATTCGTTGGCCACATTGGGTGTTATCCTCCAAGGGTCTTTGGCTTGTAGACATAGTGGATTGTGGTCGCTATCTATTGTATTTTTGACGACCATATCTATAATGAGCCCCCATGAGTGGATATCGACAAGGATGTAATCGATGCGTGATGGCGAGGATAATCTGTTGAAGGTAAAGGCGCCACCCTTGTCAGATATAGATCTGCCATTCACTGCACATAGATTAAATTCTTGTGTAAGTGCGTTCAGTTGGATGGCCCTTTGTGACCATTTCTTATATAACAATTTTCTCCTAAACTCTTCCACTTTAAACCACATTCATTATTTATTTTTGCTGTTAGGCGAACAAGCCTGTGAGGCTGTCGAAAAATGAAGGGAAGATGATATTCTTTGCAGACAAGTCTGCTGAGGAGGCTACAAAATGTCCAGTGCCACAAGCATCTAACAGAAAACTACCAATCACCAATGTTGTGGCAGGTGAAAACATCAACTTTTATTTGGGTGAGGTGTGTGGCGACGTGTACTTTGTGCACCCAGTGCTGCACTTAGGAAGAATGGTGCCTCTGGTCAGTGGCACCAAGTCCTACTTATTGTGTGGAGGCCCAGGCCGCCCTGCACTGGACCCTTCCTGGCTGCAATTATTTCAGAAGCCACCTGTTCACAAGTTGTTTAAACACAGAGCTTGCCTGTGGCATGTGTGTTTACTTTTGGGGTGGAGGGGTGAGTTGAGCATACGGGAAAAATGGTGAAGAAATAGGTAAGGGATGAAAGAAATGGTGAGGTTTAAAGATAGATAGGGACAAGAGGAGGGGAAAAAGTGACAGAATTTGAGAAGAAGATAAGGATGAAAGGGGATGGAGATAGATGATTACGAGATGCAGGGAAAGAGGAAGATAAAAGGGCCAGCAGTAAAAACTGTCAGGGACTGAAAGAAGAAAGGAAGGTTGAGTGAGAGGCAAAAAAGAAGGAGGTAGAGGAATGGGTAAATACGAGAGTGAATGGGAGTAGGGAAGATAGATAGAGTGAGGAACTGAGGATACAGCTATCATCAGAGCAGCAGGTGCAGTGACCCAGGGCCCAGGGGTTTGAGGGGCCCTCTGAACCCCAATTCTGTATGCATTTCAATACTGACCCAAAAAAGCGCACAAAGGGCCTGGTTACAAGTTTGGTGGTCGGACCACCAGCCGCTGCGGCCTCTAGAAGACCAAAATGTTAGTTTTGTTGCCAAAGCAAAAAGGCAGGAACACAGTCTCTGCCGATGTATACAAATTCTTCTCCCTGCTTTATACATCGCCGGAGTTATTTGTGCATACCATCCACAAAAACGAAACAAAAGTTGAGTAGATTATGGAAATATGTTGCAAAAAGAGTGGCCATTTCAGGCTTTCTTACAAAGGTCAGAAATCAGTTCAACTAGAAAAGAGTACCAATTCCTTTCCAATAAATTCTCTCAAACAGGACATTTGGCCCCATGGAACTCTTCCCTCTACAAGCTTAGATTTTTATTCAGAAATGCAAAGCTGTAAATGAGGCCGAAAAAAAGGTACTAACTCACCCATATCTGTGTCTCCTCAGTAGTGGGGCTAATGGAGTGGATTAGCCAGATGTGCAGGACGTTTGTGTATGCCACACAGGCAGTGAGCCCTGACAGTGCTGTTATATGGGATGTTATCTCTCTGGTTCATGTGCTGAACAGGCAGATGCAGGGGGTTAAAAACGTATTTTAGTGTTTGAGTTTAGTTAGCAGCATAATCATTTCCTAGGAGTCAATTTCCAGGTGAACACAGTAGTATTCAACAATTACTTCTCCGCCATTATTTAAGATATGCCCTACAGAACTGCACTGTGTACTTCTATGCCCTGTTCAGAACATAATGTTGATAAGCACACAAGATGAATCCCAAAAAAAGGTCTGGGGCGTGAAACAAAAAAGGTAAAACCTCAAAAATGAAAAATGAAGAACTTTTTGAACTTTGCAGACAGCAGTGACAATATTGGTATAAGCATCACAGTTCCAGCACTTCAACAACTAACCAGTCAGTGTAGCTGTCTGGGCTGGAAGCCAGGGCAATAGCTCAACCTCATGCATATTCACTTTTGCGCACAAGTCAGTGTCTCCACATAAGTCCCACAGTTCAGGTTCAGCATTCAAAGCACAAACTACGCCTGGGGAAGTTTTACAAAATGTGGGCTCCTAGAAACCTCATAGCTGCAGCAAGCAAAAGAATCTCTAATGTCAAGAAGGCCAGTAGAGAAAATGGCACCGGAGTACTTTCAGAACAACCACTGGTGCACAAAAATAGAGAACTGGTCAAAACTAAGCACCCTGGCAACCAAGAATCTGTCATGTCCTGTCACCAGTAGGTTCTTGTAACACATTTTCAGTGCCATTGGGGCTGTCATCAAGGACAGAATGCAATATGTCAAATCAAAATGTGAAAAGACTAAACAATAAATAAACAGATGTTTGCTACCAAAGGAATATGATACACCGAAATGAGTACTGTAGGGCAGGGAGGTCTCGAATCTGGACACCGTTGCCCAAATAGCATGCAAGGTCTGGATGAGGATGAAGGGAACACTGTCTACAGAATTTTGCAACCTTGGCTATTCTCAGGACCAGCACTCAAATGCTGTATTATAACAGTAGTTGTCCACAACGTGATCACTGCACAAACAATACTTCCAACAATCGTCATTTATGATAATCCATTAAAAATGTATGCTGCTGATACACCAGCAGGCCCACACCCTGTTCTGTCTGCCGACATCCTCGTGCAAAGTTTTTACGCTTAGGCACATATTTTCAAAGGTTTAGCGTTGGGTTAGCTTTACTTTTTCAACACAAACCGAATGCTAAACTTGCAGGGTGAATCGCTGCTTTGCATTACTTTGCATCATGGGGGGCGTTATATGGGTGGTGCATGTGCGTTCCCATGTAACCACCCATGCTTTTTAATGCTAAACCCCATTCACTAATATCAGTCGACAGAGTTTAGCGCAAAAAATTAATGCCACTGGAAAGCAGGCGTTAAAAGGAGAAATGTTGTAATTTCTCCTTTTTTTCCTACTTTGCATGCGTGCTTCACTGTGCAGCACACATATAAAGTAGAAAACTGGTCTAGCCATAGTATTTTATACAGGAAGGGTACCCTTCCTGTACAAAACCTATGCTAGACTCAGGCACGCACCCTAGCACTATGGTGTTTAGGTGTGTGTCTGGTGCAGGGCAGCTGAAATCAGCGCAGGTGGTAGGGAGAGAGTAGGAGAGTGCCATGTCTCCATGAATTTGGCGTCCTCCTACTCTCTCCTTGTCCCGCAACGCAGCAGAGACTCTTTGGGGGCTGCGCTGCGTTGTATGACACCTTTCAGAATCTGGGCTTCGGTCTATAATTGCACCTGTGTATCAAATACACTCCCAAAAATGACTGAACATGAGACTGCTCACTTATTGTTATAAGCCTTGATGGAATATGCTAAGGACATGGCGAAGAGAGTGAGAAAATTCACAGTTTTATCCTATTTGCCATCAAAAGAGTAGAGTAGCTCTTCAATTGGGAAAATGACCAGTATCTATATTGGATTGGATAATTGGCTACAAGATATGATCTTTTGTAATGTGAATTCAGAAATATGTGCTCAAACTTTGCCTTTAACTTCACTACTGAGGGACATTTGGAACCCCCTCCAAAGATACTTGGAGAGCAAAACCCAAAAGGATAATGATGAGCAATTATATAGCAATGTGTTGCATAGAGAGAGACGAAACATGAGTTACACGTTGTAAGACACAGTTCTCATCAGAAATGAGAATTAATCCTCAAGACAACTTCCAGTGATTAGATCCTATCATTATAAATCTTATGAGACCATGTAGCTTATACAGTGATGAGTTAAATTAAATCCATCATTGGTCAATGATAACCTCCATTTTCAGGTTACGCCTGCACAGCGCTTGTGCTATCCTTGTGAAATCTCTTGTATTTATTGCATCTGTAAAGAAGGCTCTTATGAGTTCCCAATGCCGAATTATTGTGTTCATTCTTTTTTGTGTGGAACTTTTTTTTTGTTAATTTCCCCTGGCTGCACGCATTTACGATACGTCTACTAAAGCTGTTCACACTGTTTAAGACCCATTCACTGTCAAGATAAGCTCGCTTCCCACGGAAAATGCAGACAGCTTCTAACAGTATGCTGGAATGCTTGCTTTTTATTATTACTGGGTTGTATAAAGCAGATGCTTTAGCCTTAGAACATTTGTGGCATTTCCTATTCATGCCTCAGTACCTTTCTTTGCACTTTGTAGGCATTATCGGATTGATTTTTTCAACCTAATCCTTTGGTCTTTATGATCAAATTCTAAATGTTGTAATAAACATTGCTCATTAAAAATAAAGTTAATATTCAAAAGCTATGCTATATTTAACTACCAAACAGGCAGCCGCAGGTGCAGTTACCTTGCAGACAACAGGGTCATGATTTGAACAGTGCAGCAGGTGCAGAAGCACAGGGCACAAAAGATATCAGAACTCCTCTAAACACATACTATTTCTATATTTCACGACTAAACAGGCAGTCACAATTGCAGTTACCTTGCAGTTAAAAGGGACTTGATTTGAAAGGCGCGGCAGGGGGAGTGGCACTAGGGCCAAAAGCACTATGGACCCCGCTAAACCCAGGTTACTGCTAACATTTAAAACTAAACAGGCAGTCACACATGCAGTTACCTTTCAGGCACTAGGGTCATGATTTGAATGGCGCAGCAGGTGCAGTAGCACCAGGCCAAAATGTTGTTAGAACTCCTCTAAATACCTGATATTGCTATATTTTACTACTAATCAGGCAGTCACAGCTGCAGTTACCTTGCAGTTGAAAGGAGTTTCATTTTAATGGTGCAATAGATGCAGTGGCACCGGGGCGAATAGTTGTCATAACTCCACTAAACACTAAATATTGCTATCTTTTACTACTAAACAGGCAGTCACAAGTGCAATTATCTTGCAGGCAATAGGGTCATTATTTAAATGGTGCAGCAGGTGCAGTGGCACCAGGCCCAACGGTTGTCAGAACTCGTCTAAACACCTAATATAGCTATATTTTACAACTAAACAGGCAGTCATAAGCGCAGTTATCTAACAAGCACTAGGGTCAATATTTCAATAGTGCAAGGTGCCGTGGCACTGGGACCAAAAACTCCAGGCACCGCACTAAACACCTAATATTGCAATATTTTATTCCTAAACCGGCAACCACAAGCACAGTTACCTTGCAGAAAACAGGGTTATGATTTGAATGGTGCAACAGGTGCAGTGGCACCAGGCCCAACCGTTTTTAGAACTCCTCAAAACACATAATATTGCCATATTTAAATACTAAACAGACAGTCCAATTTTAGTTATCTTGCAGTTGAAGGGGAATTGATTTGAATGGTGCAGCAGGTACAGTGGCACTGGGGCCAAAAGCTCTAGGGACCCCACTAAACCCAAATTATTGCTACATTTTTCTACTAAACAAGACAGTCACAAGTGTATTTATCTAGCAGGCAATGGGGTCATGATTTGAATGGTGCAGAGGGTGCTGTAGCACCAGGGCCAAAAGCTTTGGGCAACCCACTAAACACCTACAATTGTTATATTTTACAACTGAGGGGCCGATTCCGATCCGGGTCGGAAAGCACTCTGACCGAGCCGGATCCGGAGTGTTTTCCGACCGAGCCGGAGTCCTGCAGTCCGACCGAGCGAGAACGATGCTGCCGTATGCTGTCGGACTCGGTTCGGTCGGACTCCCATAGAAGTCAATGGGGGCCAGTCGTATGACGCGTATATGGGCTCCCATTGACTGAATGGGTACGTCGCGGACAAGTGCGCCCCCTACAGTGAGTAGGCGTATGTGCCATCCGCACCATACATGCCTGTGTTGGGGAGACCCATGGGTCTCCCCCAGTGTCCGAGTCGTGGGGCTGCGGGTGACATGGGGTCCGACGCGGACCCCCAAAGGCAACCACCCAGGCGATTTGCGAGCCGGACACTCCGGCTTGCACAGGCTGTCCGACGCGTGCATCGTACTGGCTCGGTCGTGAATCGCATCCATTGCACGCCACGGTTAGCTTCCGACCGAGACGTACGGAGCAGTTCGGACCCGGAAACGAGTTGGTCGGTGAATGTCATATAGCACACATCGTACTTGCTCGCTCGTACAGCTGTACGAGCCGGGCGGAAAACACGTTTACAGCGTGTAATTTTTCCGTCCGGATCGCACTCGGTACCCTTCAACCCGGATCGGAATCGGCCCCTAAATAGGCAGTCACAAGTGCAGTTACCTTGCAGACAACAGGGTTATGATTTGAATGGTGCAACAGGTTCAGTAGCCCTGGGCCTAAAGTTGTCTGATCTCCTCTAAACACCTAATATTGCTATATTTTACTACCATACAGGCAGACACAATACCAGTTATCTTGCAGTTAAAAGGGTCTTGATTTGAATGGTGCAACAGGTGAAGTGACACTGGGGCCAAAAGCTCTAGGGACCTCACTAAACGCAGATTATTGCTAAATTTTACTACTAAAAAGGCAGTCACAAGTGCAGTCATCTTGCAAACACTAGGGCTATGATTTCAATGGTGCTGCAGGTGCAGTGGTACTGGGGCCAAAGTTGTCAGAACCCCTCTAAAAAACAAATATTGCTATATTTAACTACAACATAAGCAGAAACAAGTGCAGTTACCTTACAGGCAATAGGGTCAAAGTTGTCATAACTTCTCTAAACCCCAAGTATTGCTATATTCTACAACTAAACAGGCAGTCACAAATCCGTTATCTTGCAGGCACTAGGGGCATGATTTGAATGGTACAACAGGTATAGTAGCACCCGGCCCAAAAGTTTCAGAACTCCTCTAAACACATAATATTGCTATTACATCAATTCATTCAATTATTTTCCTCTTTCATTACATTTTTCAAAACGTTGCTATTACTTATCCACACTATACCACTAGTAACAGTACAATATATTCATGGTATTGTTTGTACATAAACAAGTCATAACACTTTAACCCCTTCAGCGTGGCGCGGATTTCCGCGCTGTGCTGAAGGTTCGGTGCGCGGGCGGGGCCATGACGGAGCGGTTCCGTCATGCGCACAGCGCAACCGACGCGCATGACGGAACCGCTCCGTTATGCGCATCGAAAGGGTTAACAGATTCTCTGTAACTTATTTCGTACATTACTCAGCAAGATACAACTTGCAACACAAAACAGCTTATTAATAATCATATAGGCGAAACCTAATGCATTTATCAGTGATTGTTATAGCTATAGGTAATACAAGATACAATTTGTCAAAGTGTATCTTAACTCAGATCACTGGTAAAAGACATATATTCAACTAAGAACTGGCATATGAGCATATTGTTCTGTACTTTATGACATTGACAGTGATGTAATTAAAATTAACAATTTAAACTGTAACATGATATCACATCTCTTGACTGTACACACAGAATTATATTATATGGTTCTGAAAAAAAGGAAAACAATAAAAAAAATACAGGTTACTGTAACATCCGAAATTTATTTCCAAGACTTTCCATCTCCCTGCTCGTGAAGAAACCATGAAAAAACACTGGGGCTGGATTGGTCACACCCTCTGCCAGCCTGCATCAAACACCACTTGGAACCCTCAAAGGAAAAGAGGAAGGCCAAGAAACATCTGGCACTGAGGCCTCAAAGCTGACTGCAAGGAGAAGGGTTACACCTGGAGTCAGATTGAAAGAGAAGCCCAGGACAGAGATGGCTGGAGAGTTCTGGTTGATGGCCCATACCTAGGGAGGGTAGTAGGCATAAGTAACTAAGTAAGTGGTCACGTTGTTGCTTTGGAGACCAAATGCATTACTGCTATCCTTCCCTTGGTGAATGTTATCCTCTATGTAAGCATGATAGTTTTGTTATTTCTAAAATACAAACTTAGCTAGCTAGCAGGGGAGCGCTCTATAGGGGGGCAAGCCCCAATGGAGATACATAGAGAGGGAAGGATTCCAGCGGTAGAAGGTAGATCTAATGAAAGGGGTGAGAAGTCAGCCTAGTGTTCCTTGACGAGGTGAGTTTCTAGTTTCTTCCTAAATTGTAGGAGGGTCGGTGCTGTTCTGATGGTGGAAGGACTGTTGTTTTGGGTGTGTGCTGAGAAGCTTGTTATCTTGCTTTCTCTTTCGTGCATTATTGCTACTCTAATATGGTGATGTCAGGACTCTTTGTCTAGCATTATCCTCCATTGGCCTGATTTGCAAAGTTAACTTACACTTTGAAGTAATTTACACTTTTGTGTAAGTTTAATACTTTTTGCTTATTCACAAAATCTGAGAGTAAGTTACTACTAAAAATAACAGTAGTAAATCCAGCATCACACATGGCCAACCACTGTTACTTCAAACCCCTCCATTAGAAAATATTAGAGAAAGGGAATTAAAACAAACCCCTATGAAATAATGTTAGATTAAAATAAACTATTTAAAATGGTTAAAAATATGAATAAATATAATGTATTGTTAAAAAATATAACCATAGAACATATTTATTACTTAATTATAACTTATTTTAATACCCTATTTTTAATTAAAATATTAATGTATATTAAAATATAATAACACTAATTTTAATACATTCTTTCACTTTTAATGATTATTAATGCATAATAAAAACATTGCAATTTCTCCTTTAGGTGGGAAAGTATTTTTAGTTTATTTAACTTGGAAAACTTTTAATTAAATATTAATATAGTTCCATTAATTAAGATTGATTTCGAAATTAAAGTAATAGTGCTGCAGCATTTTTATTTTCTTATACATTTAAAATACTTATAGAAAATTGATCTACATTAAAATGTAATATAAAAATAGTTTTAACGTTTATTTTTAAGTTAAATATATATTTTTTTATTTTCCCTATACTTTGCCATGGGTACGTTCCACAGTTGGTGCACAGCGAGATAGATAGTGTCTTGGTGTGCAGGTCCTTGAAAAGTGAGACAGCTGAACTTGAAGATGATCCAGGCTTGCAGGGGAAGACAGGATAGATTATTTAGTATGATGGTGATATGACTGGATTTCTTCAACCCATTTATAAGTCATGCTGCTGGATGTAGGATGTAGGATGCTTTTCATGGGTTTTAGGGTGTGCTCTGCAATAGCATTGAGCAGGGCATTATCTCTATCCAGGTTGGAGAAGACTAGGGCTCAAACTGTTGTTCTGAAGTCATTCTGAAGCCTTTTGCTGTGAGAAAAGGTTTCAGTTTGTTCAGGAGAGAACTGCACCCAGGTTGTGTTCTTTGAGTGAAAGGTTTGAATTAAGGATGAATCTGAGGGATATGGCCTGTTCTGTCAGTTCGGGAGTGAAGTTTTAGGATTGAGTCGGAGAGCCATGACTGTATCAGAGAATATTTGGCATTGTTGGCAAACAGGTGGAATTCGGTCTTCATGGGGTTGAGCATCAGGTAGTTTGTTGATATCCAGGTTTGGATGCGTTCGAGGCAGGCTTTATGTTTCTGTATGTCATTGTTTAGGAGATTTTGAGATAGAGTTGGGTGTTTTCTCCGTATTGGTGAACCTTGATGTTGCTGTCTGCAAGGATCACTCCAGGGGTTCCATGTAAAGGTTGAAAAAGATGAGTGACAGAATAGAGCCCTGGTGTACACCATTAGTGATGGGGAGAGTCTGGGATCTGATAGTTCCTATTTGAACAAGTTGCTGTTGGTTGCTGAAGTCGGAAGTGAACCATTGTAGAATTGTGCCACTGAAATTCATGTGAAAAGTCAGCATGTTTAGCAATGCTAGATGGTTTATGGTCTCAAAAGCTGTGGAGCTGTCCAGCAGGACCAAGAGGTAAGTGTTGCTTCTGTCTAGGCTTGGGCAGAGGTTGCGGAGTTCAACTACGAGGAACTCCGCAAAGTGACTAAAGAACGCGGAGTTCCGCAAGAACCAGAATGCATTAAGTTGCGCCGTTCGTGCTGATTTTTAGCACCAGGTGTTTGTCCCATGCTGGAAAATCAGCGCGAATGGCACCATGTGCAAGAGGGTGCTGCTTCTTTCTGCGCTTGAGTAGATGTTTTACTCGAGCGGCAGCTCCCTCAATGCGAACGGAAGGTTTCTCAACGCAAGCGGTGGATGCCATCCGCGCCCGCCCATGTTGAGAAATCTTGCCGGGAGGTGGTCTGGAGTCAGATTTTCCACTCTCTGCAACTTAACCCCTTCAGTGCCCATGACGAGATAGTCTCGTCATGGAACACGGTTGCGCTGTGCCCATGACGAGACTATCTCGTCATGAACCCCGCCCGCTAATTCAACGCCCGGCACAGGGCGGGGAAAGGGCGGGGCACTGAAGAGGTTAACATTGTTTTTCAGAACTCTGTGAGCTATGCGGTGCACGGCATGGGAAAAACTCTGCAAACTCCACAAGCGTAGCAGCATTTCATGCCCAGGCCTACTTCTGTCATTAAGGAAGAGGGTGTTGTGGACTACTTGGAGCATGGCTGTTTCATTACTGCAGCAGGTTCTGAACCCTGATTGATAGTCTTGAAGTAGGCTATGCCTGGTGATGTGAGCCAGTTCAATGCTGCTTGTCATCCTCAAAGATTAAACAAAGGTTGTCAGAAATATGGGTGTTTGTATCAAAATTAATTGCCATTTCGGCGATTTTTTCAAAGCTTAGAATCAGTTGAACTAGAAGAGAATGTGGGACTCTAGGGC
Source organism: Triturus cristatus (assembly GCF_964204655.1). Lineage (NCBI taxonomy): Eukaryota > Metazoa > Chordata > Amphibia > Caudata > Salamandridae > Triturus > Triturus cristatus. The sequence continues at coordinate 1,582,344,728 of NC_140590.1, forward strand.
AGGAAGAATTCAAATCTGGACAACATTGCTCTAAATGCAGGCATGGTCTATATGATAAGGAAGAGGATGTGTCTAAAAATATTACAATCTTAACTGTTCTCCAGATGAGCTGTTAAATGCTGTATCATAAAAAGAATTGGCCATAAAGTGTCCACGGTACAAAGTCTTTTCAATCATCAATTAGTATGTCCCTTTAAAATGTAGGTTATTGTAACATCTGCGTTTTAGTGCATTGCCACTTTGGAGACCAAATGCACTGCTGCAAACTTTTAATAAAAACTTTGACTTGGTGAACATTGCCCCCTGACTTAAGACAAAATAATGCTGGGCCAAAAATATAACGTACAATGAAAACGAATTGGAGTGATGATGGTGGCTAACACATACGTAACTTGGCTGTCATCTTCACGTCTTTGTCAACACAGAGGAAACTTCTTATTCAGTCAGACTCAGCTAAGTAGCTACTGACTACGTGAAACATTACCATTGACTCTACTTATTACTGGTTTAAATGGATAACAGGACACTCAAGATTTGATATTACATTTTTTATACAACTGGAGAAATTAATTTTATTAGCTCAATAGTCATCTCCATAACCAGTAACTACCCTGCACCAGGATCTTTTACTGCAACTAAGTAGCCTTGAAAATCTAAAAGACTCAACTTAGTACAGAACCAGATATCTTGCAGATATATGGACGCCTGCCAAGTGGATACTCTCTTAACTAGCATGATCCATTTTCGATTAGTTTAAGCTTTGTGATTACGCTACCTCACTTCTCAACAATGTTTGAGTTACGTGGGAGGCTGCAACTGGTCCCTTTCTAGAAAAGGAGTCGTCAGACTTCCTGAGACCATACATAATAGTTTAAAGTTCATTAACTTTTGTGCTTAGAGAATGCTCAAATCATGTAGGACAAAGATTTACATGTATTCTACTACTTTTTAGCAGCAGAAACACCCACCACAATTACTTGATTACAGGTAATCATCAATGGTTCTACAAGAAAGTCATTCTTAAAACAACTGATACTTGATAGTTTTGGAATGACATTTGTGAAACAGCAGGAAATTTTTGTTTTTGGCCAATTAGTATAAGATATTTCTGTTTTTACAGTTGAAGAATGATGTAGTCCTTAAACTGTAATGCCCCCTACACAGATTTTTAAACATTTACAATAAATACTAGAAAGCATACACCATGCCCTTTTGTAATCCGTGAATTACACATAGTGTTAACTACATTCTAGTGGAATATAGAGTATCTAATTTATTTGTATTATTCATCAATGCGGGATAAGGTGGCAGCTTGCATATCTAACCTCGAAAACAATTATTCTAGATAAGATGATGTGTCTATCCTGAGCAAGGAATTAAGAAAAGCATTTTCAAATGCAATCAATCATGTTAAATGGCAATTTAAGGCTAGAAAGCTATTTGTACATCTGTAGTATGTAACCCACACTTTGGGATATACCACGAGGCACATATTTGCAAAAATATGCTATTTCAGTTTTCCGAGAGGGGGTTCCAGCTAAATTAACCTAAAATACAATAGCGTTGTGAAATCTGTAAATTTAGAACTTGTTTGGCTTATAATGGATAATTTGCCCCTCCTCCCCCACCAATCCAATTAACTTTTTTATTAAGCTGAAAATGTGTTTTTCAATATCAACATATGTCAGAGTTAGTGACTTGTTTGGTTGTGTTAATGAGGTAAAATAAAATCCTCAATTTTAGATTGACTGACAGTAAAATACAGCAACACCTGTCAGAACTAAACAGAGTACTCCCTAGATGACATTGGTGCAAATGATGAGGAGGAAGCTAATGCTTTTTGTCAGGTAGCGGCTCCTCCGCTATGGCGGAGGAGCGTCACCCTACTGCTTTCGCGCAGTGCGAGAAGCAAAAACATAAAATGGTAATAACTTTTAGTTATTTCCATTTTATGATTCCTATGTAGGCGTGTGGGCGGGGCTACTCTGTTTACGAAGCAGGGCAGGGGAGGAGTGGTTTGCCCACTCCTGAGTGCGCAATACTGTTTGGTCGGCCCTCTCGGGCCGCCCAAACCAGTCATGCGCACTTTACCCTTCTCCATGCAGGCAGCATTGTAGCCTGCATGGAGAAAATGCCCACTCCTCCAGCCCTTGGCTGAGCACTGTGTCACGGCGCTCAGACCAATCACAACGCTGCATTGCAGCATTGTGATTAGCTATGGGGAGGGAGCCTAGCTGCCTGCTTCCTGGCCGAGTGGGAGGCAGGAGAGCAGGAGCAGAGAAAACGCAGGGCCCAGCCTCAAAGGAAGTTATTTTTATTTTTTATTATGACCCCCCGCACAACCACCCTGCGCTCGCCCCCCTCCCCACCCACTAGCCATGCCGACTGCAACTGAGGGCTGGAGGTACAGATTTCAACTAATTGTGGCGCATGTGCATCAATTTGGTACTCAAAATCTGCTTGCATTAAGTTCCTTTCAGAAAATGAAAGGCTTGTGGTGATCACAGAGTGATGGTGCTGTTTGCACTGAAGCTGCATGGAAGTTATGGTGTATGACAGCATGCTCACAAACAACTACGAACCTCGGCAGGCTGCGAATTCACGCTTGTCCCAGCGGTCATCTTGGATTATTTGGTACAACTCTCCTTGTGTGGTTCACGGTGCCTTTGCTAGGCAATCATGCTACAATGCTGCGGAAGCCAGAAACTCAGTACATGGATTTACAAACTTCCTTGCAAAGGCCAAGGATTGTTTAGAAGAGACAGTTGGATTATAGAGAAGGATCCTAAAGTAATGTCCCCAATAAAAACGAACTTTAAACTATTCGTTTGAACATTTATATGAACTGTTAAGACTAAAGTTACCTTATGAAGAAACAGTGAGGACTTTAGTAGATTACTGCATTTCTATCTACAGACGTCCAGCAGAAATGATAACTTAGCTTCCAGTAGACAAAGAGTAGCAGCAAAGCTTGAGTTTCCAGGAATTACCCATCCCATATCTAAGTACAGAGAATTGGTTACATGGAGATAATAATCATCAATACTCTAAACTAGTATCCTTGAAAAGCGCCACCATCATCCCGATATTTTGTCGAGTTTCTTAGGGTAATCCCTGGCTCTGTATATGGGCTCCTCGAGCTTAGCACACCAATCCATCACAGCATTCCACATCAAGATGCTAGGGTCCGCTTTAGTGTACCAGTGTCAAGCTATGTCTCTTTTGGCCAGGAGTGTGGCAATTCCCACCAGCATGCATTCCCACTGGGATCTGCCCAGATCCTACAAAATGCCCACCTTAGGGAAGAGCTCCACAGGCCTCTCCAAGACCCCTATCATTGTCATTTCTATGGCTTTCAGTATTTTACTATTACTGGGCATGTCTAGACTATGTGGAAGAAATCAGCATTTGGGGAGGAACATCGGAAGCATTCAGCTGAATCCTGTTTCCCCACCCTCCCCTGCCATTTGGGTGTAAGATAGGTTGTGTGTAAATAGTTAAGTTGGATAAGTCTTAGGCGGGCCGAGATGGCAGGTGTGCCGGGGCCATACAAGCATCATTCCAGTCTGCCTCTTCCAGAGCTCTAAACCAGGTTTCCCATTTCTGTTTGTGGGAGTCAAATGCGTTTGGGGAGTTAAGTATGAGTGTTCTGTATATCTGAGAGCTCCACCTTTTCCTAGTGAGCCTTGAAACAGTTTGGCCTCAAGTGCATTATATTCTGGCAGGTCAGTGGTGCTCACTCAGTAACAGGAGAGTGCATGTCTAAGTTGCAGGTATTTGTGGAATTGGGTGGATGAGAGGGAGAATTGGGATTAAAGATCCTGAAAGGATTTCATGGATGATTCGCACCAGACATCGCTCAGGAGGGTCACCCCTATTTTGCCCTATTTAGCAAATCCTTCCACTTGCGAAACTTGGCTAAGCCAGTTCCCCGTCCAAAGTGGAGTTTGTTGAGTAAGTCTCTTAACCAACCCATCATCCGCAGTGCGGTGTGCCACACCTGGACTACCACGCTGGTGGGTTCTGAAAGTCTTTTGGGTAGAGTCCCCATTTGTATAGTACATGCAGGACATAGCCAATTCCAGTATAATAGTAGGGTCTCCCCAGCCTCCAATAAGCCAGTTGTTAATTACTAGAAGTGGAAGGCCCAGCAATAAAGGCAAATGCCTGCAATGGCCTTGCCACCATCATATTTCTGTTGGTGACACTTATTAAAAGCTATGCGGGGGACGTCCCACCCACAGGAAGGTTCGAATCTCGGTAGGGAGGGTTCGGAACCAGGCAGCGGGAATTTCCATCTGGAAGTTTTGTAGGACTGTGTCTCTGTTTATCTCCTTCCCTGCTTTCGCCACTGGCCCTCATATTCTTGTACATGTGGTCACTGGTGGATGTGGTGAGAAAAAGAAAAGAGCATTGCTCCTTTAGGATCCTACACATGAGCTTAGTGCTGACACTTCCTACTTTTTAGAAATGTTTTCCTAATTTTCTGTAAAATGTGTTTGCCCTTTAAGCTTCTACTAGATGAAAAGTAAACCTAAAGCAGATCTGAGGAGTGAAAATGTCAACAGAATTTGGATGAAAGATCTTGCAATAATAAATAAGAAGATGTTAACCACAAGAATAGATAACAAGAACACTTCAGGTTCTCAGGTCTGTTTTAATTTGTCCTAGTAGCAGCATAATGGGCAAACATATTTTTTCCATGTGTTACAAAATCACATATAATTAAAAAAGCACCTTTTAGTTTTATCCTACTGTTCACTGCTCCTTGTTCAGCTAAGGAAGTAAGGAGTCTGTGTAATTCCAAATGTTATGCATTGTATAATGTTGTATTCAATTCCTTAAAAGTGAACGTTTATGTTAATTTTTGAGTGTCATCATTGTATGCAAATGGCAAAAATGTAATGGCCATTTGAAAGTAAACATTGTATATTTTGTTGCCTACTGGAGAATTCATTCAGAGAACACAAATATTGCAATTATAAGCAAGAAGCATAGTCTGGAAGAGGGAACCAAAATTCACCCCCACAGCAGGCCTTACTGCCCTAAGCCAGGGTGTCTTGTATTACATGTGAGGTCCTATCTGCATGAGCAGATATGCCCCTGTACTCATCAGGTCCATTATTGCTAGTACAAGTGATTAGGAAAGCCATTTTAACCCTTGTGCTGGACACTGGTGAAAACGAGTACCCTAGCTACATGATGGCTTCACTGAAAATAGGGATGTTTTGTATCAAACATCTCATATTCACAAACCCACCCTGATTCCAGCGGTAGGTTTTGGAATACATGCACACAGAGGGCACTTTAGAGGTGCACCCGGAAAACCTACCAGCCTCTGGTATGTTGGCTGACTGGTCTCCGACAGCCTGTCACCTGAGATAGATTTCTGACCTCCCAGGTTGAGGGCCTAGGCTCTCAAGAGGTGAGAAACAAAGTCTGCTGGGGAAAGGGTGTTTACACCCCCTACCCCATGATGACCTGCTGATTAGGATTCCAAGGCAGGGGGTCGATCCCAATTTGGAGAGAACGAGCAAGATGGCGCCGGTGTAGGATGAGGGCTCGTGTCGCTCTCCTCCCATGAGTCTCTCGTGGTCAGAGGAACCCCTGCATCAGAGTATGCAGTCCGGCTTCTGTGTTGGTGTCCGCGATTGCAGTTGCCAAGGCGTGGCCGGCTCAACAACGGGAGCTGGCAACGGTCGAGGCTGGCTGATCCAGGTTGCGGTTGGCGTGACCTCAAGCACGGCTTTGGTGCCCCTGTGGACCTACTGCTGCCTGCAACTGTTCAGGGCTATTCTGTTCAGGAAACGAGGAATGCCCGACCGCAGCACAAAGAAAACAGCCACGGCCAGCACAGGTGCGGTGATAGGACTTCCTCCCTCTGCTAGCTCTCTGCAAGTCCCTGGTAAGGAGATGAAGAGGGAAGAATCCTGAAGGAATTTTTGACAGGGGCAAATCCAAGCCAAATAGCTTACCCAGTGATACTTAGGGGTCTCAACCACTAATTACTGCTTTATTTACTGTCAGCAATAGAGCCCCGACCGTGGATTATGGAGGACTGAAGCAGGCACCTGGGTCTGGGAATAAAACAGATATCCCACTGGAAAAGGGGAAGGTGGCAGTACCCCCCGCTGTACAACTGAGTTAAGTGGAAGGCCTAAATAGTGGCGCTACGCCACATAGTGAAGTGTTACCCCAAAATGACGAGCTTAATCTAATGTTAAAGTTGAGGGAGGACATGTTATCGGGCTGTGCGTTGTCCTCAGCCATAGCTTGTGAAGGAGATACTGGTAATGTAAACAGCGATCACGGTCCTGAAAGTCAAAGACAGATGATTGAATCACACCCAGAATCTCAGTTGATGGGTCGATCAGTGATTATCGGTCACATGATGACGCAAGCAGCTGGAGCCACGGGGGGCGAACCCGAAACCCCTGTGATAAGATGTCAGAAAGGGAATCTTAATGGGAAGCAGCCAATAACCATGGTCAAATATTCTGATATTGGAGAGAAGTTTTTATCGCTCACTGATGATTCAGATCTTTCCAACATGGAGATTTCGTCATCTTCTTTAAGTGATGAACCGGTCTCCTATTCTACCTCCAGTGACGCTCTGGATAATGCTACCTGTTTACCTCAGTGCAAACTGTCAGGGAAGGGTGAGAGGGGGAAAAAAAAAAGAAAAGGAGGGGAGGCTGTGGTGAAGACACCGATAGGAGTAGGAAAGAGGCATCCATGGAGAATCTACGATGAGACTACTCTTCAACCCAGCTGTTATTCTCGACCGAGGAACCTGGGGGACCCCAAAAGAACTTAATGACATGATAGGGGGTATCTCCTCAGAACCATCTACAGGTGAAGACTCGCTGGCCGTAATTCCTCAAACGATAAAACAAGTGCAGGAAGAAGCCCGGAGCTCGAGCCACCGAGCTCGACTAGCTACAAAAAATTGCATGGAACTATCAAGAAAATAAATAAGACATGCTCAGATATTGCTGGCAAAATAACTATGGTAGAGGAACAGACGGAGTGTCTTGGGTCTGAGGTCAATGCTCTTAAAATACAGAAATTCTCACAGGAAGTCGCTATGGCCGATGTCCTCTGGAAGTTAGAGGACCAAGAAAATAGACAGAGACGATATAACCTGAGAGTTCTGGGGGGGCCTGAGGGAGTGGAAGGCTCGGATGTAAGAGCCTATATAGTTAAACTATTAAGGGGTGCCTTTCCGGAAAAAACAAAGTGGGATGGGAGGCAGAAATTCAACGTGCCCACAGATTCCCCCTAATGCTGAAGAAGACTTGGCCCAATGAATTTGAGAGACCCAGGGCTATTCTGGTCTATTTTGGGAATTTCTTGCTGCGTCAAGAACTATTTGAGCAAGCTCGCCCTAATTCGAAAAAGGAGTTTGAGGGTGTCACTTTTTTTGTTAGACCAGATTTTGCACATGCCACAGTAGAGAGGCGATGGTGGTTGCGACAACTCTTCAATCCGTTTCAGAAAATTGGGGCGGAAGCATACCTCCAAAATCCTGCCCACTTAAAAGTGGTTTATAAGGGGCACACCCGTAGTTTTACGTCCGAAATTGTAGCCCAGGAAATTAGTGGTGGGCTGGTTGTAGGTAAACAACTAGAGGTCGTAAAGGCACCCCAGGTAAAATTAGACTAGTTAATAGTTAGCTGAGTCAATTGAAAGGGCTACTGAGCCCAAAGTTTCAATTACACTTGGAGAAAGCTACCCGCTATGGTTATCCTTTGTTTTTTTCTGTTTTTTTAAAATTCCTTTTCTAGGGGTTACATGGCAGAGGGGCGACCGGGGAAGCATGCTTCCACGGGTGCTATCATTCGGGCATGTAACTGATTGCTCATATTGCTCATTTGGTGGTGGGGGGGTGTTGGTAGGGAGGGGGAAGGGGTTGTGTTGGTGGGTGAATGCTACACAAGTAATGCAACGGGTACAGAAACATAATAAGAAAACGGGAATGGTGAGTTTATTGGTTGACCAGCGTCGAGATACTATGTGTGATGTCTCCAAGGAGGAGTTAAAAAAGGGAGGAGATGAGTAAATTGAGAATTGCCTCTGAATATCTGTGGGCTCAAAGATGAAAAAAGAGGGCTAAAGTGGATATGGAATTACAAAGTTTTAGAGGCTGATATTATGTGCCTCCAGGAGACACATATTGAGGGATCTCAATGGTCACTATTTGACTCATTGGGGTTTAAACTGGTTGGCGGTACTCTTCAAGGTACACGGACGTGTGGGGTGGTAATTCTAGCCAGAAGCTCTTCACTCTTTTTTACACAAACGCGTGCAGATAGATATGGAAGATGGGTTATCATGGAGTTTTCCTCTGATGCAAGAAGCTTTACCTTGTGCTCTGTACATAGGTCCATTTTAGATGATCCCGGGTAGCTTGTCATGTCAGAAGCATTATAAGTATTGTGGAAGGAAACCAAAGGTATTTCAGTCTCTCAAAGGGCTCAGTAAAGATCATATGCTGATGGATGTTTGGCAGATAAAGAGACCTATGGAACACGGTTATACTTTATTTTCTTCTCCTCATCAGTCGTATGCTTGGTTCAATTTTTTCTTTGTATCACACTCTGTGATTCAAGACTGTAATATTGAAATCTACCCCTGGGTCATGTCCGATCATAATCCCCTTGTGTTGGTGTTAAAGAATGGGGGTTGTCCTAAGAAGGGCACTAATTGGAGTTTTGAGAGAGCGTTATTAATTGACAGTAAATATCTATGTCACGTGAGGAAATGGATACTGATATTCCTCAGGGAAAGCTTGGGTAGCGCATCTGTGGAAGTTGTTTGGGTCACTCTGAAAGCCGGGATTTGTGGGGAGAATTTGCAATTTACATTAAGCAGGAGAAAAAAGGGAAAATAGAGAATGCAGGAGCTCTATTCTACACTAGCTTTGGAAGAGAGGAAGCTAATAGTTGCTACTCAACTGAAAAACAACATTCAAGCGGCACAATTAGGGGTAACATTGGCAAAAGCCATTATTAATGAGATTACCTCTGCAAAACTTGCAGATAAGTACACAGTGTGGAGGGAGAAAAGCTATGAATGTAGTGAGCAAGTCGTTCATACTCTCGCCATCAGGGTGAGGGAGAAGGTTGGTTCTACAGGGTATTTGCGTCAGAATTGAGGGACTGTCTTACCATCCTGTTTACACATATCTTTAAAAGAAACAACCCTCCACATTCTTGGTCTCAGCCAAAGATTGTGGTCTTTCCGAAGAAGAACAAACCGTCAACGGAACTTGGGTCCTACAGACCGATCACCCTGACTAATGGTGACTCTAAGGTATATTCGAAAGTCCTTGCCTCTCGGTTGTCCCCAATTATCAGTAATGTAGTTTCCGGACGGCAACACAGGTTCATACTCAGGAGAAGCACTACGGATCATATCAGATGAGTAATCTTTTTGTTCGATGCTGCCCAAGTAGCGGGAGACCCTATGACTTTGATTCTGCTTGATGTGGAGAAAGCTTTTGATAAGGTATCCTGGCACTATCTGTGGACTGTGATGGAGAAGGTAAACATTGGGCCTGAATTCCTGTTAGCCATTAAGGCATTATACTTTTATCAAGAAGTCAGAGTGTTTGTTGCAAGGGAGCTCTCAGAGACCTTTGAGATCTCGAGGGGGGCTTGGTGGGGGTGTCCCTGTTCCCCGCTCTTGTTCGCCTTGTACATAGACCCATTTATACGTAAGCTTGAGCAAAATATTTGTATTCCCCTGATGGTTTTCAGTGGTTGGGATACCAAAACTCTAGCTTTTGCAGATGATATAGCCTTAGTTACACCGGAACCGTCCATAGCGCTCGCTGAGATAGAGAAAGGGGCGAGTGAGTTTGGGCTAATTTCGGGCTATTTGTTAAATAAGGAAAAAAACTGTGATTATGGTTAATAGTTGGATTTCCCTGGAGGACACTCATGTAGCCATAAGTGCGGTATATTTAGGAATTACCATTGCCCCCATTTGGATATTATCGTTAAAGAAAATCTTGAGCCCTTTATTGAAAAGTTGAAAAGAGACTTGTTTAGGTTAAATAACTTACACTTATCCTTGGCAAGGAGGTGTAACATTATTAAAATGATTCTTTTCCCCAAAATCCTCTATTTTTTCATGCTATCCCTTTAGAGATAGGAAATTTGTGGTTTAAGAAACTGGAAGAGTTGATGTCCCGATTTGTCTGGGCAGATGCTAAACCGAGAAGGGCCCTAAAATGTCTTACCCTCCCTAGATATAAAGACGGGTGGGGGTTTCCAAATCCAAAATTATTTTACTGGGCTACCATACTGCAAAATTCATTGGTTTTACTGCAAGAAAAATCACCCCCACAAGTAGGGGTTGAGTACTTCCCCTCTCCTTACAAGTTATTGAAAGGTGAAGGGGCCTGGGGAAATCTATGGAGGCAAATTGAACTTCATTATTTTAAGAGAGTCCGTTTTAAGATCTTATTGAATGCTTTTAAAGTTTGGTCAATGGCTCGTAAATTAATGGGATTAGGTAGACTTAATTTTTATACACCATTAAGTAATAATGGGAACCTTCCAGAGATCTTTGCTGATCAGTATATTCTATGCTGGGTAAAAGCTGGTTTAAATAAGGTTGGTCTTTTCTTCTCTCCTATGGGTGTCATGTTGTTTCAAGAGATTAGGAATACATTTGATATTAGCCAGAAAGACTTTTTAAGTACCTTCAGGTAAGGGATTTTTTTAAATCGTAAAGGAGGTGGCCCCGTGGGATTCCAAAGATGTGATCTGGTGTCTATATTGGTAGATGGGCGTAAACCCCCTATTGGAGTTATTTATACCCTCCTTAATAAACGGATGAAAGATGATGTTGATAAATTTTCTTTGAAATGGCAAGAGCAGTTGGCCATCCCTGAATCGACTTTTCTGGAATCTTTTTCTCTAGCTCAATCAGCTTTATTATCCTCGAAGCTGCAAGTACATTATTATAAAACGTATTTTAATCTTTACTATACTCCTAGTAGGATTATTAAATGGGGGAGGGTAAAGGTTCTCGATGCCTCAGATGCCAAATTAGGGGGTGCGGATAGTGTATATATTTTTGCTACCTGTCAAGCGTTAACAACTATTAAACCCAATATTACAGAGTTTTTTTAATGAAAAATTAAATACAAAGGTTTCCCTGATACCTGTTGTGATACTTTTGGGAGTGTCAGATGGGGAGAGACTGGTTGAGGGCAGAACGCTCCTATTTATTTTCATTACTATTTTCCGACTATGTATAGCTTCAGCATGGTTATATAATAACCCACCTGTCGTTCAACAATGGCTAGCCCAGGTGCTTGCAGTCTGTAATTTGGAAAAAGCTATTTATTCGAGGAAAGGGGTCCGGGGTAAATGGAAGGGCCTTCGGAGGTGGGCACCGATACTCGACTGGATAAAATCGAGGGGAGGAGACCCTGATGAAAAGTAGACCTGTTCGTGAAATATTTAGATAACATGATGAGAGGTGAAAGTTATGCACAATGCACTTTGGGTATGTGACTGGACCTTATTTATGGACTTTGGAACTGGTGTTCTGTTTTCCCCTTGTATTTAATTATTTATGAATTGATGATTTGCACTGTGGTGATTTAATGTGTAGCGGGGGATAGGGGTTTTTTGGGGGGAGGGGTAAAATGATGGCCTCATTGTATTACATGAATTATTGAAATGAAATTGATAATAACATTTTTTTTTAAAAAGTATTCCAAGGCAGGGGAGCTTTGAAAAAGCTACCGCCTTCGAAATGCGAGTCTGGCTCCTCTCAGAGCGGAGGAAGTCGGTCCCCTTTGTCCAGAGCCCTTCGGCACCTGGCCAGATGGGAAAATTAGCTAGCCAACCCTAGGCTAGCACCACAGCTAAGGTGGCCTAATCTGAGGTGGACATGACTTTTCAGAAGTAGCCATCTTTGTGATGGCAAACTAAGGAATTCTGGGACAGGGTTATGCCCACTTCCCACAGGAAGTGGTCATATAGGGGGCGTAGTGACGTCCAAGGGTGAGTAGCCCTTTGACTACTTCCCTACACTCCCCTAATGACCCTAATTTAAGCATTTAGGGGAGCCCCTGGCATCAGAAAATCAGATCCTGCCGACCTGAAAGAAGATGGATGTGAAGAGTCGCAACTGCAAGAACAAAATACCCAGCAACTGACTTGGCCCCAATCCTGCTGGCCTGCCTGCTGACTTCACCAATTGCACCAAAAGACAACTTGCCCTGCAGCTGATGAGTCCTCAAAGCCCAGGAGCCCTGCCATTCCTTCACCCAGGAACCAAGAGCTCCAGAGCAGTAGGGGACCTGAAAAAATCTAAAGACTTATGAGATATCTTCCAAAGACTCATGAGAGGTCTTTTTGACTGCAGAAACCCGACCCCTGAAGACACCACTGCACCCGTTACTCCAAGCCCGAGTTGAAGTGGGCCAACGGTGTCAATGTGGTCCTCCAGCCCTTCAGAGACTGAGTCCACCGTAGTTTTGCCCCAGTGAACTTTCCGACATCATTGTGGGTCATCTAGAATCGCTGGGGGGGAAACATTAAGGAAAAGGTGAGGACTTTAGTGGGGAGGGAAAAGAAGGGAGGAACAAAGTGAGCCGGCAACTAGGTCAGAGGATTTCATCCGCTGTCTGTGGCGTAACATCTGGCAGTGTGTTTGAGCTCCAAATAAGGAAGCAGGACGTTGACGAAGCACTGTGTCTCCTAGGTGAGCACTAGGGGCTGGTGTCAGAGTTTGTGGCCCTGTCGGCAGTGTGGAGGGATGCCACAGCCTCCAGAGCCCGTTTTTTGGCCACAAATTGACTGCTCCTTGTTAGGGGTTTATGGTGATTGTAGTCACTGGGAAGCCTCATGGTGGGTGCGCATGTGCAGCGCTTGTGAGGAACAGAGGCCCTGTTCGAGGCCCGTAGCGAAGAGGTCGCATCGCCGCTAGCATGTCTCTCTGCCCAGTCCCAGGCTACCTCCGGCTCAGTGAAGAAGAAGGATTTACTATAGTGGATTACCCGCAAGCGGGCAGGGAAGAGTAAACAGTAGTGGAGGTGAAGTTCCTGCAGCTTACGCTTGACATGTTGGATCATGGATCTTTGGCGCTGCACGACTAGCGTGTAGTGCGGAAACAGCATCACGCGGTGATTGCCCACCATCAGGGTGCCTGCTGCATGAGTCGCCCAGAGAATGGCATCTCTGTCCTTAAAATGTAAGGGCCCGATTCACAGAACTAACTTAAGACAAAATCCTAAACTTACTACCATTTTGGTATTCACAGAAGGCACTTACTCATTTCGGTATTCACAGAAGTTAGGAGTCCTAACTTTAGGACTCCTAAATGCCTTCTGTGAATACCGAAAGTCTTAAAGTTAGGATTTTTCTCAGTTTAGGAGTCCTAAAGTTAGGAGTCCTAACTTTACTACTCCTAAACTGAGAAAAATCCTAATTTTAAGGCTTTCGGCATTCACAGAAGGCATTTAGGAGTCCTAAAGTTAGGAGTCCTAACTTTACTACTACTAAATTGAAAAAAATCCAAATTTTAAGACTTTCGGTATTCACAGAAGGCATTTAGGAGTCCTAAAGTTAGGAGTCCTAACTATACTACTACTAAACTGAGAAAAATCCTAATTTTAAGACTTTCGGTATTCACAGAAGGCATTTAGGAGTCCTAAACATAGGACTCCTAACTTCTGTGAATACCGAAATGAGTAAGTGCTTTCTGTGAATACCAAAATGGTAGTACGTTTAGGATTTTGTCTTAAGTTAGTTCTGTGAATCGGCCCCTAAGAGCTTGAGGAACACAGAGCGTGGGAGGGAACCCGGTGGAGGGCGGCGAGCAGGCACCCTGCGTGCTTTCTCGATAGAAAAGAAAGGTGATAAAGCATTGGGGGCGTCAAGGATTGTAGCTAGTCTTCCAAATAGGACAATGCGTCTCAGCCCTCTGCAGGCTCAGGAAGGCCCTCATTGTGCAGATTGCTTCTCCATGAGTGACCCTCTGCATCGTTTGCTTGAGCTAACACGACCTTGTAGTACTTGCAAATTCTTGTGCATGGCTTCGGATGCAGGTTGAAGATCGGCCAGTTTGCTTTTGGCACCTTCCACTTTGTCTGCCAGTTTCCTGTGATCATCGCAGAGGATGCTGAAGTCCGCTGCCAGGGAGCTGATCTTGTTTTCCATAGAGACGCATGATCGCTCGTTTGCCGCCAACACTGTGTCCAGTATCTCTTTGAAATGTGGGTGCAATGTCTGTCTGCTCGCTACTGGTAGGGGCAGTTCTCGCCTCTCCAGTCACATGGTCTTTGGTGCGTGAAATCTGTGTGGTGCAGTGGATTGGAGACACACCATTGTAGAGTGTCTCAATGTCTCATAGGCAAGTGTAAGCAGGTGAAGTGGCCGAGGGTGGGGGTCAGTAGGTTTCCTGGCTGTCAAGCAAAGAACCCCCCTATTGTTTCAGGTAAGGGGATCTTTGCAAAGCAGTTGAAGTAGAAGGTTAAGAGCAGTGGCTGTTATAGCAAATCCACTTAGGGCCACTCCTCTCCCAAGCCCCAGCTGGATGCAAAAGTAAGTAGCGGACGATGAGAGATAAAAAGTCAAGTCTCCCTTGGTTAGGACTGCTCAGAGCGCAGGGGTCCTGGCATCCACAGGTGCCTTGGCGAGAGGCCCGCATTCAGTCCCTTTAGCTCTTCAGGCTGCGGGCAGGGCAGCATGATAGAAGTCAGATGGAATTGGGGGCCAAAGGGGGGAAAGGAGATGGTGGGCAGCCCCAAGTCTGCGTGCAGCTCCAGGGTCAGCCGACATGATGGGGCCCGCCCCCAATCCCCTGGTGCCATCTTGCTCGGTATCTTGGCTGTTGTGGATCTCCGGGCTGTCTTGAGCTCCCTCGGCTGTGGGTACATTCTCTCTGGCAGTAAACGCCACCTCTGAGCACTCCTCACTGCCGCCTCTGCTTTGCCTACCCCGTGGGCACCAGGGCGGGGAGGTAGGCCCTGGTATTGCAGGCAGAAGAGAGGAAGGGAAGGGAGGATGCAGCGGACGTATTGAGTAGGGGGCTCAGCAGGCGCGTGCAGCCACCTGTATCCTGTGGCTTGTGGGCCGCTGTTCACCGCTCATCTCATCTGCAGTGGCTGCTGTGGACCTCCAGGTGCCATTTTGTCCCCCTTCATGTAGTTCCGGTACACCTCTACCTAATTCCCTCAGGTGCCTCCTCTGCGGTCACCAAAGTGGGGGGGGGGGCGATCAGCCGTGTCTGCCCCGGGGCCTGCGCATCATCTGTACCACTGCACACCTCACCTGTGGCAGGGCACAAGGACAGTTTTCAGGTGAACGCCTCTCTCACTGCGGGCCCGGCGATGCATGCTGTGGGTCATGTGAGCAGGCTACAATTCAGGTCCTCCCCCTTGGCCCGCGGCTGGGTCGTGTTTGACCACTTATCTCTGCCACTGGTTCCCCTGCAGCGGCGTTTTGGCAAGGCAGGCTCCGCTGCACCTCCTCCGTCCTCAGTGCCAATTGGGAGAGGTAGATGCACCCAGTAGCTGACGGATGCTAATGGCAGATAACGAGGTCTCTGCCCAGACTTCGGAGCGTTTAGCCTGCCATCTTGGCTCGCAAGGCCAGGCCTCCACTTTCTGTGATCTTGTTACAAGCCAAGCTCCCATGATATAGTTTGCTACAGTCTTGTAAATTGCTTGACACTTCAATCTAAAACAAAGTGCTAGTGCATCTATACAAATTGTGGTCAGGAACTGCTTGAAACATGGTACAAGCCATTTAGTGCGTAAGGGCTTGGTTTTTGTGCAAAATAACAAAAAATGCATTACTTTCTCTCACCCACCAGTTTCTCAATCGCAGTGGTTGGAGTTAGAATATTTCTCTGCAAATTTGATAAGGTACGGTTTAACAAGTAAAGTACCTAGTTTAAATTTTAAATATAAATTGTGACGTGCATCAGGGATAATGTCATTCCGATATCGCCCCATGCCCAATGCAGGTGTGCCCATTTTTAGGTTTTTAAAATTGGTTATTTAAAAGAGGCCAATAATAAATTTGAGTGGTTTTAGTGAAGACGGTACACAAGGGTAAAATAAAGGTTTACTCTTCTCACCACACTTCAGAACTTGTCTCTCACCGCCTTCTACAATTAAAAGGCCTAAATAAGCCAAACTGTTCAACACTTGTAAACTTTGAAAAAGATATTTTTGCATTGGTGCATTTTGTGTACCTGATTCTTTCATCTTCCATAGGACCTGGTCACAAGAGTGACAAAAGTTTGTTAGCAAATGCCATTTTTTTGAAAGTGTATTTAAACATACATGACAAGCAAATATGTAGTGGTTTGTTAAAAGTTGTTCTCTGGACTCTCCGTCATTTCTATTGACCTTTCACTGCTTTTGAACAAACAGCTAATGCAGCGTGAAAAGAAAACCGATTAAAATGCTTCATAGTTTTCCATTATCTATGTGCTCTCTTCTGAGGTCTTGTGGTTGCAGCACCTATTTCCAGCATCAACACTGCCAAGTTTCCCAGATCCACGCGTGATGCTGTGCTCCAGGCGAGGTTTATTTTCTTTGAATTTTGGGACTTGTAGTCTTGCTTATTGCATTAACACAGGGCTACAAGACCCACAATTCAAAGAAAAAACCTGAACTGGAGCAGCACATCACACATGGACCTCAGAAACTTGGCAGCAATGCAACACCCTCAATCAGTCTTTCGATGGAAAAAAAAAGTCCTGGTCCCTTAAGATTAATACCAACCAGCGGCAAACACCAGCACAAATTAAACAACGGAGTATATTGTTAAGTTATCCAGTATGTGTATAGCCCACAACTGTGTGCTGCTCCAGTAGCGTAGCCACTGTGTATCATGGACCCTACTGCAAGGAAGGAAATAGGCCCCATAGCTACTGTTCGAAATATAAAATCTAGCAATAAGGGTTCATTGGACCCCTTGGGCCTGTGGGCCCGATGCCACTGCACCTGCTACACAAATAGAAGTGACACCCCTGTTCTGCTTTGTTCAGAGAGGCAATGAATGAACATTCCATGAAATTATAAACATCAAGGCACAGATATACTAACCTTTTACGAAACGCATCACAGCAAAGCAACTTGCTGTGCTGTGTTTCTTTAAAGGATGAGAGCACAGATGCGCCATATCTAAAAACACAAAAACAATCCTTAGAGACATATTCCTCTTTCTGTGTGCCCTGTAGAATGCAGCACATATGCAAAGAAAAAATGAGGTGAAGTGAAGATATGTCTCGTGGTTATGCCTCTCTCAGGTAGGTGTACCATTTTGGTGCAAACCCAGAGTTACTGACTTTTGTAAATCTGGATTTGTGTCAAAATACATGAGTGCACCCATGTAACGCCTATTCGGTGCAGTGTATCGCAATGCTGTGTTGCGTAACTTTTTTTTTTTCACTAATCCACGCAAGGCGACACAAACCGGCTTTTCCATGGCTTTGTAAATCTCGACTAGCATTTTGTGTCATGACTGCGCCAAAAAACTAGAACAGCCACGACACAAAATGTTAGTACAATTTAGGCCCCAGGGCAGAGACCCAGATTGCGGAGCCGCACTCACATCTCATCACAAAACCGACAATTGTTTTCCTCGTTGTCGCCATCTTGCCCCAGGTCAGGTTACCCGAGTAAACCTCCCTATCCATTTCCCAGCATAAAGGGTTCAATTAATGCATTCTGCTGAAAAGTAACCCGTACTGACGTGGCTCGCTTCACGGATCAGGCATTCCCTCACTCACAAAAGGACTGGCTCGCGCCTGCGGTCACCTATCGGGCTGTACGCAGGCTGATGTCGTCAACACGCATTAGACGTCGAGGTGCTTAAAGTAGTATCAATCCATCGAGTTCAGTCAGCCCTTGTTGACTACGGAATGAAGAAAGATATCTGTTAATCTCTTACAAGGCACTGCTAAGGGGCGTTGAGCACAAAGGGAACAAACAGAAGTGCAGCCAACCCTTCAGTTCTGTGATAAGTGTCACTATTTAAATTGTGTCTTTCCAGACAATTGGTTCTCGAGTGTTTGCACACTTACCAAAAGGGACAAACCAATGTACTTTCAGATCAGTTTAACAATAGTCTCTGGACTTAATGATACCGTCTACACAATGCTATTAGCATGGCTGTGCTGAGACCAAAACATAAGCAAAACCATTCTTTAGTTTTACAGAAATGAAATAAAAAATAAATAACAGATGACGTACTTTGTATTTATAAGCCAAAGAGTTAATTTTTGTATTATTTGACATACAAGTGAGATATCAACGAACTAGAAAAAGCTGTGGATAGATAAAACGTCTGTTGTGTTTTTTAAAGCAACTCTGGATTTTTAAGACTCCGCTTTAAAAAATAACTATGCTATAACATTTATATCGTGTGGGTGTTTATTTTGGTATTTTAATTAGACATGGGTAAATGTTTTTAAATTGTGTTTATCTTGTTATGGCACATGCTGAAACAACAATAAATGTAAAAAAAAATTCTCAGTACAGGTAGCATCTCTGTTTAAAACACTTCACTGAAAGTAACCCTAGTTTTACAATATTTGTATGTGTTTGATTTACGACTTTATTCAGATCAACTATCTTCTGTTAGTCACGTACCATCTTTCTGTATTTATTTTGAATAACAACTTAAAAAAATATTTATTTAAAAAAATACTAACCTATATTTAAATATTTATTTTAAAGAAACAAACACAAAACAATGGAAAGAAGCAATACATTTCTGGCAGATGCCTAAGGAATTGTTACCATAAACATTTTTTAAATATGGTGATTAATTGTAGACCTTTCACAATAAAACCTTAATGTCACGATATGCCCCCTGACTATCGAAGCTAGAATATAGAGGTATACAATTATCGAGGACAAAATATCAAATCCAAAAAATCGAAAGTTAAGTAAGTAAAGATTGTTTATACCTAACTCCGCATATATGTACCTATGCAATATATATAGCTTCAAGGTACTCAGATGTGAAGTTAGAATAGTAAATCATTATATGTTCTACACGCACTCCCTTTTAATATTTTAGTCTTCGATACTTTGTCTATGATATTCTGGTATCTTGATATTCTTAGCCTTGATATTCAGTAGTACGTCAATCTCACAATATCTCAAAGCCCATATGTGAGACCTCTGAGATGTTGATCCATTAAGCATCACCATCCCCATGCGATTTATGTGCTCCTCTGTGTGTCGTTGCTACTAATAGGTAGCAGTGATGTCCTCACACAGGTACACCCACACAAACTGCCCCCACCACCTCAGATGGTATGGTTGGGTGCGAATGGATGTCGTTGCGACAGAGGTATGAAAGGAAAGCCGTTTGAGGATTATTTCATGAAGTACTGTTGTTGGATTTGATTTTGCATCTGGAAGAGTACATTTATTGAGATGATGATACGTTAATAAGGTGATTTTTAATAGTAAGATGATGATATTTGATGTTGGATAAAAATATAGAAACTGAAATGCGGTTAGGTGTTTCAGATGGAGGAGAAGTTTAACACTGATGAGGAAAACCTGTGTGAGGAAAACCTGTGTGTGAATTTTTGATTGTCAGTAAAAATAGTCTTCATTAGGCAGACTGCTTTGATTGGTGGTTGCATTGGATGCACTTTAAACAGGTGCAGTTTCTATTGCCCGTACTTTTAAATCACTAGGAGAGGCGACTGAAATATTTTAGTAGCACGTTCCAACTATTGGCCCGCAGAACTGCCACTGCTTGATGCAGAACTGGTATTTTGCTAATTAATGTAGCTGTGAAGTGGCCAGATGAAAAGTTTCCCACAATTCTTGTCTAGGCAGTACAACTCAACATTATGGCATTATTAGCCCTACTGTACTAGTTTTGTACATGCATTTCTCACAAATGTGGTTGCAGCCTGCTTGCTGCTACTGCAGTAGCAGTGAGAGAGTGATGACTCACCTGACATAGAACTTTGCCAGAATATGAGAATGTATATTATCAGATCAGATATTACTGTACACCAATCCTTTTGGCATTCTTCAAACCAATGTATTAAACTCAAGCACCATATATGGAACAATAGATCTATGTGTTCTGGCTTTTGTTAATGATTTTTTTCTGCAAATATTTATGTTTTTTCCTGCAACTGCACATGAAAAATTGAGGCCTATGAAAATTAGCCAGCGGGCAACTTGTAAACTTAATCTGTGCTTACATTTATGTTTATAGAGTCATATATCGCCTGAAACCCAACATTAAGATATTAATGAGAAAGATACAGCAGATTGCCACAAATATGTATATTTTTACTGGCAAACAATTACAACTGAAGTTTTGTCAATGCCCATTTGGACTCACTCAGGCTTTTATGGTCAACCACTGTGCCCTTACAAGCCAGCCTCATGGACATGCTAGAGCCATGTGCGATCTTCATGGACCAAGGTGGGGCCATTTAGTTAGCCAAGTTGGATCCTGCACCAACTGTCCCAGCCCAGCCTGACTCCATGCTGAGCAGGCACAAGTGAAACATGCATGTGCATCAAGTATCTATCACTTATGCGTCCTCTCCTTATTGGCAGTGCTGGACTGACACTTCTTGTCTTGACTGTGCGGGCAATGTCCTTATCACAGATTGGCTTGTCCCTGGAGAAACTCTTTTGATAGAGCTTGTTGCTCTTTTGATCCTTGCTCATAGAGAAGAACATGTCAACAGTGGGCTACCTTTGTTTGTGCTTGTAGCCTGTCTTCCTTATGGGCACCTATGACTTGCACTTCTGAGAGCCTCTGCCAGCACCTTTGTTTACCCACTTGGCTTTCCCTTCTGGCTTCCTAGCTCATCGGTTAGAGCTTGAATCTACTGCACACAGGTACCCATTGGTCTTCAAAGTGTTTGGGAATGCTGATAGATGTACCCAATGGGGCTTCTGACATTTTCTTTTGATTTTACAGCCCATTATGTCTGAAATCACCCAAACCCTCTCCTCCCTGCGACACATATAACAATCCTATATGTCTTATGTCTGCTACAAGTAAAAGTGTGCATCAGCTGCTAAAACTCGTCCCTATGAATATTCCTCATCTGGAGTCCAGTATTGGGACCTGCTGTATACATATTCTCAGCTTTCAAATCACCTAGGCATTCATGTGAGTGCCTGGCAGATTACCAAGCCAGCTTTTAGATGGCTGGACCAATAGATGCATCACTATCCCCACCCATAGCAGGAGTGATCGGGACACCACACATAACTCAATCCCATCCGAATGAACCACCCCAAGCCTTTCAGTATTGCTTAGGTTATGCCATTCCATCATTGGAGTATTCCTATGGAAGTCCTTTTAGGCTTGCAGCACTACTGTACTTTATGGTGAAATATGCTCTTTTTCCTACTTCAAGACAAGGTGGTCTTTATCATTACCAATATGAACAGGGATGCTCAGTTTGTAATGTTTATGCCCCTAATATTAACAATCCCACATTATTCCTGTTCTTGCTTTTGGCACTTGTTTTATGCACCATACCTCATATATCCCATGGAGATATTAATTTACTATTAGCTGCAGCCAAAGGCTCTACAAGTAGTTCTAATAAGAGGCTGCTTCACTCTAGAGCTGCTGTCTTTCACATTCCTAACTCTTCAGGCTTGGTTAATGTATTTCATTAGTCACACCCTACTTGACAATATTTTTACTCTGCCCTGAATAAGCAACACTTTAGAACTGATATATTCTAAAGTATATTGAGTTCTCAAATGCTTTCTCCTAATATCTCTATGTAACCATATGGGAACCGTAGGGAGTCACTCTTCATTGTAAGGATTTGTATGTTTTAATTGAGCGTTGCTGACTCAGTTAGATTTAGACACCCTTTCCACTCTCTTGAGAAGAAGCATTTTCTTTGCTCCAGCACAAAGTTTTAGATTCCTGAGCAAATCCCTTCTCACTTACTTGACTGGGGGCCAGATGTAGGTAAAAGCAGTTTTGCGAGTCTTAATAGCGAATTTAAGGGAATCGCTATTAAGGACTTGCAAAATGCCATGTGGGTAGGAATCGCAATCAAGGAATATCTTCCTTGAATGGGAATTGCTCACGCAATTTGCGTGTACCCAATAGGTACTCGCAAATTGCGTGCGCAATTTCAAGGGTTCCAGAGGGACACCTGTTGCACCCCTGAAATGTGCATGTGTGCACATGTGGCGCACATACATGCCCTAAGGGCATGAATGTGTGCCTGGCACTTTTAAAAAAGCAAAAAAGTGCTTTTTTGATGGAAATCGCAAATTACCACCAACTTGAAGTTGGTGGTAATTTGCGATTCCTTAAGGCCAAATTGCACTTTCTTTTGTGCTTCTTACATTGCATTTAAGGAATCGCAATTTGCGATTCCTTAAATGCAATCGCAAGATAGGGAATCACAAATTTTGAGATTCCTTATTTTGCGAGGGGGTTTTTGTGTGCAACATTGCACACTGCTAATTTGCGATCGTAAACGCTGAAATTCTGCGAATTTCAGCGTTTGCGATCGCAAATTGGCTTCCTACATCTGGCCCTTAATCTTTATTTGATTCTACCTTTTCGAGGCTTTACAAGCGGATACCCCATTGCCTAACTTCTCTCATACATTTCCCTCTGTCTTAGTCTTTCAGGGATTTTCCTCCATGGGAAGTTGATTTTGCGTAATTTGCTTTATGACAACGTTAAGCAGCTTGTCTTTGTATTTAATGATTTTCATGATTTTAATTATTTTAATGATATACTCATGTATGACTGCAAATTTTTGACAACATCAAATGATTTGAGTTTGTAGCTTTGCTAATCTGCTAATACACCTTCACTGTTTGCAGATCTCTTCCTCTCTGTCATCATTGTGGAGCCTAATGTGCTTCACTGTCATTGATGTATTGTTGATTTGTTTACGCCACGCCTCTGTCCGGTACTTAAAGTCCATCCGCTTGAATGCAGCTTGTACTTGAGTTTGCACTGGGCAAATCTCATCCTGCTGCCACAACAATAACATTGTCCGGTTTCGTATATCCTGTTCAATTATACAAACATAAAATGAAGCAGCAGTTTTACATTGTGTTGTGATCACTATATTAACTGCCAGAATAGCAATTGTACCCATACAACTCTCCACAATAGCACAGAATTATCAATGTAATCATACCCATCAGCAGTTAATACTTCACTGTTAGCAAGGGAACAACTAATCAACCTACGGTGGAGATCTACGCCTACCCTTTAAGTATAAAACCTATTCTATACGCCTAGCGCAAACCATGTATTTGGGGAAGCATGGCAATGCACGGACAGACCAGAGTGAAGCCCACTGTAGTTGAAAATCAGGACTAGCAAAGGGAAAGTATATATAACTGTGTTTTCGGGTATCATTACCGTTCATATCTCGCATTTCAGCAAGTATCTGATTGAATTTACCTCAGAAGTGGGGTTAGTAACATCTTCTTTTAATACATTCAATAGTGTTTCCCATGCATTTGCAAATTCCAGTCTTCCCCTACCCTTTTTGGACTCCCTAAAAAGCAATACGCTTTCATAATCACACCTTTAGGTAGGTCTGCTTTCCAATTTACATAGCTCAGGCCAGCCGATGATTTTCTATTCATCACTATTTGCCTCTTGGCCAATAGTAAGTCCAGCTTTATAAATCTGATTTCATATAGTACTCTTTTTTATCAACTCACTATTGAAGTTATATGGTTTTAAGGTCCGAAAAGTCCCAGATCACTCTGTCCAATGCCTTTTGAGGGTTGCTTTTCCAAATCAACCACACCCCTACTGTACTGTTGCCGTCTTAACTGAAATAATACTTCAACTCCATTATTGCCTGCAAGAGCATAAGTAATGATCTAATTCATGCACCAAACTTACATAAAATGTATAGGCAAGCCAACCATAGTAAGTGCACAGACCTCTGCTACCTCTTACAGAGCCAAGGCAACTTGTTGAAATTTGTTAGCATGCATGAACCCTGATACCACAAGAACAGAATCACATGTTAATGAATAAATGCATTATATGTGCTAATTTTACTTTTTACCCCAGGGTGTCCTAATGTTGACCTAGCCTCTCTCACGGCAAACCAGTCAATGAAGAAAAAACAGGCTTAAGGGATTTCCTTAGTATGAGATAATCCTCTTGGAGGTGACGATTCAGAAACAAAGCTTGAGCGACAAGGAACGAGAAGGAGTGCCACCCACCTCCGCTCTTCTCAACCAGAGACAGTGTCAGATGCTGGAAATAACCAGATGAACAGAGCCTTATGGGTTGATAGGGCATGAATGTGCTTGAATATAAGCAGGATCTTTCTGATATACTGCTCAATGGCAAATACACTAATCCCAATCTTTCAGCTATCTAAAGCCAGTGGAAAGCAACCAGGTGTGACAACATTGATTCTATGAGATAATATCAAGTTCAAATAGATTGTGACACAAAAATGTCACACACAAAAAATCAAGGACAAAATTATCTAATTTTTATAGCTAGGTATCTATGTTTAAAACGCGATAACACCAAGAATAACAAAATATAAATTCACTTTAAAAAATATTTTTTTAAACACAATGAAGAAAAAGTTAGGAGAAATGTGAGCACTTAGAAACTTTTTAATAATATGTATTTTTGAAATAATAAAAAAAACCAATAAAAATATACCAATATTAATATGAAAATAAATGTTAGTTTAATAATTAAATAATCATAAACTAATAATAAATGTCATTTTATATGCACGTTTTATATAGTATTATATATGTAATTAATTATAAACAAAATGCATTATGCAATATAATTATTAAATTGGTTAACATAAATAAAATTAAAATAAAAGTATTTGTTACTAAAGCTAAAATACGTCAAACAACAAAACTCAAATATTAAAAATATGTAAAATATTAAATTAAAAGATGCTATACATAAAAATCAAATTACAAAACATCTACAAATACTAAAACAAATGAATTACAATAAACAGAATTCAAGCAAAGAATAATTAAAATAGTCACAGATACTACTATAATTATAATCTAACAGGCGTGGCTTGCGGAGCCAAGATGGTGGGCGCACTCTAAAAGTGCTCCTGGACACTTCCGCCATCCGCTGGTAATCCTTACCGTGAGCGAGTCATCCGAACCGGCAAACTGCTGCTACTACTTCACGGCACCTCCGGCTGCTCACTGGGAGTGCTGGACCCCGAGCCTCGTCTTCCTGCTGCGGTGTTCTGGCTGGCCGTGCCTCGCGGCCAAGATGGCAACTCCCACACCCTGACTGTGCATCGGGCTGCTCTCGGAGCCCGGCTTGCCGCTGATCGCTGCGATGCCTGGAGGAATCCGCTAAACTGAGGGGGCAACCGCCTTCCTCCTGGTCTGTTGGTCTCCCCGGCCAGCGCAGGCAGTGGCGTACCGGAGGTACGGAGTCCTGGCGGCCTGCTGTGGGGACAGCATTCTTCGCCTGCGTTCTGGCCTCCCCGGCGACGCTGCCGCTGCATCGGCTGTCGTGTCGGACAGCGGGGAGGCTGGAGGAGGGTGCTTGCGGGCTCTGAGGCGGCAACCACTCTTGCTGTCTCCTGAGTGCCCCCCCTGTTGGTGCTGGGAGGAGCGGCCCGGCGTTCTGGGGGGCTGCGACTCTCATCGACGTCTCCTTATCTCCCGGTGGAGTGGATGTGCCCTCGGCCGCCGTATCGGGTGGTGGGAGGGGGCTGGGGGACAGCACCTGTTGCCCCTTTGCGACCCACAAGCTACACACCTCAGGGGGTCTAGCGGATGATCGTTTGGATGGTGGAGGAGGCCCCAACCTGCGCACCGGCCTGGAAGGGTGTTGCCAGTCTGCGGCGGCACCTGCCCCACTCTCACCGCTTCCTGGTCCCTCATGTGGCCTACCCCATGATTTGGCCTCCACCTGTGCCCCGATCTTTTCTGGTGGTCTAGCTGTGCGGCCGGCTGTCGCGCTGGACGGTGGGGACTGCGGGATGGCGACTGAGGTAATTGAGGGCCCCGGGACTGTGGAGTGCCTGCAGGTGGGTGAGCTCGGCGACGGCAGGGGTCCTGGGACATATGCTGTGGTCGGCTGGTATGTAGAACGGCTTCGTGTGGCCCCATCCACCTTCAGTCCGGTCTGTGTCCTTCCTCCCGCTTCACCTGGACCGCGCAGGAGTGGACTCGGTCCCCCCCAGGCCCTGCGGCCATCTTGTGGGATGTTACATGGCATGCAGTGATCCTGGGCCAGGGGTGGTTCCGGGGACGACATCGCCCGCATAGATCGAGCGGTGGGGGGGCTCGGGCTGGGCCCATCATTCATTTGCTTGGCCCCTGGCCTGCCATCACTCTCTGAGCGCTGAACTTGGTGTGTGGAAGGGGTTCTCCTGGTCCCGCCCCTTGCTTCGCCGCTGTTCCGCCGCTGCCTGGGCCCACAACCCTGATTCATCTGTGCCCGGCTGTTGGCCTCTCTGCTCCTGCCCCATCCTGTACTTTGGAGCCGAGTCGAGCGGTGGCGGATTTGGCTGTGCCTCTCCTTCGTTCTGGCCACTTCTGTTATTTGACTTTGTTCTATTTGAAGGGGACTATCGCCCCCCCGGCGAGGAGGCTGGGAACCAGCGGCTCCAGGGGAGATCACCATGGGAAGAACCGACAGGTCGGTGAAGGGCCCGGCCATTCAAACTAAGATGACCACTTTACCACATCAGATGTCGGTGCGACTGGGGGCCCAGCTGAACAAGAGCCTCCACCGCCCGCGGATCTGTCCACCATATTACAGGCAATCCACGCCTTGCAAACTTCAGTGGAGGGCAAGATTGCAGAGGTGCTTGCGGCAGGACCTTCGGAATGCCACTGACCGGATCAAGGAGACTGAAACCCGAATCTCCACTGTGGAGGATGACGTCGAGCAACGCAAGGGGCAGATGGCCCGTCTCCAGTCGCACACCCAAGAATTAC
Organism: Triturus cristatus; assembly: GCF_964204655.1. Lineage (NCBI taxonomy): Eukaryota > Metazoa > Chordata > Amphibia > Caudata > Salamandridae > Triturus > Triturus cristatus. Next base: position 1,582,371,681 of record NC_140590.1, read on the forward strand.
ACCGCCGAGAGGAGGATGCGGAAAACAGGTCCCGGCGCAACAACCTCCACCTGGTGGGGTTTCCGGAGGGAGAGGAGCAGGGCTGCACAACGGACTTCCTGGACAAGTGGCTACCGTCATGGGTCCCCGAGGGCTCTCTCTCCCCATGGTTCATGATTGAGCGGGCCCACAGGTCCCTTGCCTCTAAACCACCACCGAGTGCTCCTCCTCGACCAGTCATAATGCAAATTCTCAATTTCAAAGATCGTGATGTCATCCTGGTTGAAGCCCGCAAACAGCAGCGGCTCCTCTACGAGAACCACGCAATTATGATCTTCCCGCACTATACCCGTGAGTTCCAGGGTCAACGTCAATCCTTTGGTGAGGTTAAGCAGAAACTGAGGGCGCTCAACATCCAATATCGCCTCCTTTTCCCGGCACGCCTGAGAGTGGTGTTCGCCAATAAAACCTTGTTTTTTGACTCTCCTACTGAGGCTTGGGCAACTGAAGAGCGCCCCATGCGGACTAGTGACCTGACTTTGTCCATCCCACACCTTTTGTCCCCCAGCCGCAGCACAACTGCCCCCGCAGGCGCCGAGGGCCGATATGGGCCCGGTCGGACTCCCCCCCCCGGGCCACTGCCAGCAATCAACGCTACTTTCCGAGGAGTCTTCGGCCGGGAGGCACTCTGGCTCCTCCGGCGGCCTGGAGTGTGGAGGTGCTTCATCCCGTCCTTCTCTTCTTGATCTTCCAGATACTGACCTCTCGTGTAGCCCGATGCTCCTGATCTCGTCCCTGCCTGCCGGGCTTAGCTCTGCAGCCGGAGACCACTTATGTTTTCTTTTCCTCCGATGATCTCGTTTATGTACATCCTGTCATGAGGAGAGGTCCTCCACGCTTCCCCAATCCCAAGCGTTTTAGTTTGGTTCTGTTTCACTTGTTTATTGTTGCGGCGACAGATGGTTCCATTCCCGAAGTGTAGGGTGGGGAGGGGGGGTGGGGACCGTTGTCCCGTGTGGTTTTTGTTTAGTTCTGTTTTCATTACTTTTTAATTTTGTTACACCAACATTCACACAGCACCCAGACTTGCACCCAACGGAGTATACAGACTTCCCTCTGGACACTGCACTATGCCCTCGTGTGCCCTTTCTTGATGTAGGCCCCCCCTCTGGGTCTCTCATGCCACGCCATCCCACCATGCCAACATGCCTGATGCACCTCTACTAAGCACTTCTCTATGCATCATGTCTTGGAATGTCAACGGCCTCCTGGACCGTTTCAAGCGGATGGCTGCCTTGCACTACATGCAACCCCTTGGGGTGGACATATTAATGCTACAGGAGACACACTTGCTGGGTAACCGTTGCCCCTTTCTAGCACTCTATGGATACGACAGGGCGTGGCACTTGGGGTTCACTCGGAGATCCCGAGGGGTGGCGATTCTGGTGACAACCCTCGATGCCCAGGGCACATTTGTGGCCCTCAGTGGTAAATTACACAGGAGCCCCATCAACCTTGTATCGCTCTATTCTCCTCCCTCAATGCAAACAGCGACACTAGCCAAATCTGCAGATCTCCTGGCGACCCTACCATTGGGTCCCACTTATCTTGGTGATGATTTCAATGCGGTCTACTCACCTGACCTCGATACGACCGGTCCCCCTTCCCTAAGTAGAATCGCACAGGCGAAGCAACTGAGGACCTGGTCCGAGTCCCTGGGTCTGTGCGATGCTTGCAGTATATGGCACCTACATTCTAAGCAGTTTACACACACTTCGGCAGCAAATCACACGCAGGCATGTATTGACGCCACGTTCGTCCCATCAACAGATTGCCTTATGGTGCAGGATTTTGCCATCCTTCCACGTGGTATCTCGGATAACTCCCCGGTAACAATTCGCGCGGGCCCTCCTCCCGCCTCCATGCGGCAGACATGGAAACTTAATGCCTGGCTCCTCCAAGACAGGGAGTTCCGGAAGATGGTGGGTCAGGAACACAAACAATACTTCCTTTCTAATGACAGATCCGTTTCCTCTCCGTGCGTTCTGTGGAAGGCGGGCAAGGCCACGATTAGGGGGATTGCTAAGGGCCAGCTTAAATGTTAGCAGCAAGCCCAAGTAGATCAAATTACCAGTCGGGAGGCGCAGGTTCTGCACCTCGAGCAAGCTTCTACTCAGCCTCCAGACACCCCTGAAGCCAGACTTCTTGCCCGGCTCCGGTCAGAAATCAAGCAGTTGTCGCTGGAGGCGACCAAACTCCTTTGGCGATCATCCGTGGCCAGGGTGTATGGTTGGGGAGACAAGAATGGTTTGCTCCTCCATCGCCTTGCCACATATCCCAGGGCAAACCGCAGAATTCCCGAGGTAATGGCACACAACGGCTCATTGTGCCTCCCCCCGTGCCCGTGTCTTGGTGAACGGGGTTCTGTCAGAGCCCTTCTCGGTTCGCTGGGGAACAAGACAGGGTTGTCCCCTATCCCCCCCTGCTTTTCGCCTTGGTGATGGAACCCTTGGCATCCATGATGCAGTTGTGCGGACATATGCAGGGATGGGGGTGGCCCAACACCGACCCAGACAAAATTGCACTCTATGCGGATGGCGTTCTCATCTACTTGGCAGATCCTGCCCGGTCAGGCCCCCATTGCCTCCGCATTCTGCGCCTCTTTGAACGGGCCTCCGGCTGAACCCTGATAAGTCGGCCCTGGTTCCCCTCCACCTGTCCCTGAAATGTTTTGACTGGCAATCCATCATTCCTCTTCGCCGTCAATCTTTCAAATATTTGGGGATATGGATGACCTTGCTGCCTGAGCTCAGCTGAGCCCTCAACGTTGCTCCCCTGGTGAAAAGGGTTAAGGCGGAGCTCCAGAAGTGGCAACCATTGCCCCTGAACCCCATGGGGAGGGTCGCCATATTTAAAATGATGGTGCTTCCCCGCTTCCTCTATGTATTACAAAACACCCCATGGGCTTTCCCAGGGCCTGGTTCCGTGAACTCGATTCATAGCCAGCAAGTTTTTATGGGGGAAAGGTAGGGCCCGATAACGTCTGTAGGAACCCCTCGCTCGATGAGGGCTTGGAAATGACCCATCTCTATTTATATCATTTGGCCACGCGGCTTCTCTCCATACATGATTGGTTCAACGGGGGTTGGTCAGACCCGGCTTACAGGCTCGAGGTCGGGGAATTGGGCTTTGTCAGGATTCAGGCAATGTTGTATGGGGCCCTTATTCCCTCACTCTTACCGGAGGTAACGCGCTCTGTGTTGCTGGCCTGGCGGGCTGCATTGCGGCATACCAAATGGACGCACACACTGACCCAATGTACACCTTTGTGGCGGGGGACCTGGCTCAAGGAAGTTAACACATTGCAGGGTTTCAGGGCCTAGGATCTCATAGGCATTTCGCAGCTAGGCGATGTGTGGGTGAGGGATCACATGCGGTCCTTCGGTGACCTTCAAAACAGATATTCTTTGCATCAGTCGCAATTCTATAGGTACTTGCAGTTGCACCACGCCCTCCACATCCACCTTGCGACAGGTACACGTCTTCCTGCCCACAGCCCGCCTGATGCCCAGATAATGTTCGGTGACCTGGGGAGGGGTGGCATCTCCCGCATTTATTGCACACTGATCAACAATGCCCCCACTTCCTTGGACCGACTGCGGACTCAATGGGAGGGTTGGATGAGGAGGATTGGCGTGACGATCTTATGGCTCCTAGGCTGGTCACTGCCTCTGCTAGATTGCGCTTGGTGCAGCTATATTATTTACATGCTGCATATCTCACCCCGATGCGCCTTCACTGAGCCGGACTCAGCCCAACTTCCACTTGTGCTAGATGTGGTCACGATCCCACAGACTTTTTCCATATGATATGGGTATGCCCCCGTTTGGAGCGGTTTTGGGGGGAGATTGAGGAGGAACTCACCGAAGTTTTGGGATGGGAGGTCCCCCATGACCCAAAGCACACGATCCTGGGCATCAGTGATGGGCTGGATGGGTCTCGGAACGAAAAGTTGTTTTACACTACAGCAATGGTGGTTGCCAAAAGAGATATTGCAGCCTCCTGGAAGCTCTCCGAACCTGCGAGCGTTGAACGATGGAGGACTGGGGTGGACTGGTGTGCCACACAGGAGAAGGTTATGTATGAGGCTCGTGGATGTCATAAGAAATACCATATGGTTTGGGGGAAATGGTTGCTGGATGTGGTTTAATCAAGAAGGGAATGTCCAACTTTATATTCATATGCTCTTAACAATGTTTGTAAACCAGGTGGTCCTAATTTCTTATCTTAGTCCTAGAATTTCATGGCGTAGGGCTGTATTGCTGGTATATTTCTTTTATTTTGTCAATCTAAATAAAAATGTGTTTATCAAAAAAATATATAATCCAACAAACAGTAAAAGGTGATGTAACTTAGATACAAACGAGAAATACTTACAATTCTCACCCCAATCTAATAAACATTAAAAATTACATATAGATAGAAAACCTTACGTTATAACTCAATTCAAACAATAATTAAAAAAACACATATGTCAAAGAAAATCAACTTTAGTATTCTCACTCCAGCTGGAGCAAGAGTAGTGAAAGTGTTGGGCTTTGGATGTGTCAGAATTCCTATTCCCACGCCAAACTGAGCAACATTAGGGAAAGTGCTGGACTTTGAATATGTTGGATTTACTCTTCTCTCTCCAACGTGAGCAACAGTAGGGAAATGTTCGACTTTGCAGAGGACAGATTTGCTATTCCCATCCATACATCCAACCATTAACATACAACCATAAACACACACATTTGGTTACCTATCAATATCAATAACCTTCACTAATAAAAAGGAAGACTTACTGGCTTTACTTCTTTGCTTCTGCTGTCCAGGGTGAATAGGGCCATGGCCATTTCTGGTTCTTCCCCTTCTTCCTGAGCACATGACCCCACTCAAAATGAAAAACAGGAAACAGGGAGCAGGAATGGAAAGGGGCAGCAGAGGAAATTAACAATGAACAGGATCAAGGGATGCTTGAGTTATGAAGGAATGGAACAAAAAGCATATATTTTGCAGGGTAAGTGATGCAAGAAGAGAGTTAGAGACCCTAAAGCAGGAGGGAAAATAAGTGTATGGGGTGCCAAGGGGGGCATGAGCCAAGGGGTAAGGTTGAAACACCACAAGGTGTGAGAAACAAAGGAGATACGTTAAAAAAAGCAGAGATCACAGGTCTGTCTACCATGGACATAAACAAATAAAATTAAAAAGTAAGCATTAAATAACAAAGTGCTCAGGGTAGAGTCACCACTTAGTTTCGTAACTGAATGGAAAGTTGAAAACAGATTGAAAACAGATTATAATTTAGAGTACATACATCAGAAGTTTGAACTATGTCGTGTACTATTTTTGCAGTGCTAAATTTTCCTGTGGCCTGTTGTCCTCTGGTTCAGATTCAATTTCTGATCATTACATTTCTGGTTATAAAAACATATCAAGATAGCTGTCGTCGTTTCATGATCACAATGTGTACACCTTTGATGCAAGCTTTAGAACCTGGCCAACTTGACATTTTATTATTATTTTTGTTATGAATATTGTTATGATTATTAAAATTGTTATTATTGTTTATAAAGTGCACTAACGCCACCCAGGTCTTTTGGCGCTAACAACTGACAGGGGAACAACAAACTAAAAAGGCAGCTGATTTCAGAATAAGCAGGGCCACTGGATTTATGCGGCATAATGTGGCACATTTCATAACAGTATTACTTCATTATTTTGTCCTTTTTAAATTTGGTAATACTTTCTGGGCATTGGCTGCAGTTTAACCCGAAATTATATCAATAAGCAAAAGAAATGTGAGTAGTCCATCTTTGCAAAGGGCCTGCCCCCGTGCAGCAACAAGTGCTGCTGCATTTTTTTGTAACTCTTGGCTTTTTTCGTTAAAATCTGCAGATTATGGTGCAGATGATGGATTATGTGGCAAATGTGGCAGATCTATAGTTATGCGAAACTCGCCACACAATCGCATAATTCCAGTCACTTTTTAGATCTTGTTTGAAGGCTAGGTGATCCAAATTCCTGATCTCTAGCAGGAGAGTTCCAAAGGTTTGGACTTTAGGTATCGAAAGGACCGGTTAATTAGATGAGATCTTTGCACCCGAAGCGCACTGAGCAAATATGGGGTGAAGATCTCAAAGGATATCTACAGGTGCAGGGCACAACAAAAGCCTTTAGTTCAACTCTCTGTAGGCCATAAACGATTTTGTGAGCTAAGCAAAGGACTGGTAGCCAGTGAAGGACCTGTTGGGTCTCCAAAACATGTATACATGTCCACAACCTGAAGCTAATCCACCCAGCTGGGTTCTGACTGCTGCAGTTTGCTGAAGAAGATAACTGGGAAGTTCCAAGCATGGGCTGTTACATTAGTCCAGCCCAATGAATACCAAGAGCAAACATGACAACAGGATATTTATCCACAGTCAGAAAAGGTACAAATCTTCCTTAATTCCAGCTAGGCCAGCAGAAAATATGAAGAAACCTCTGTGTTGATGAGCACAAATAAAGGGGAGTCTTGGTCAACTGAAACACCCAGAACCTTGGTTTTGGATGCTGCTGTGGGCTGGGTGCTTAGCTCTGAGTCCACAGGATACCATCTCGACGGGCTCGGTTATGGACTAAGAGCAGGAGTTTGGTTTTCTACGCATTACGTTTTAGAAAGTTGTGGCTCATCCACAGCTGTACCCCAATTAGACAATCCTCCAATCTCAAGAATTGTGAGAATGGCGGTTGTCTATTCTAAGAATTATTTGAGTATCAGCCCCACATGGCAAAGCTTTGAATCCAGAAGATTTAAAGAGCTATGAGAGGGGATTCACATAAATGTTAAAGAGCATCAGAGACAAAGATGAGCACTGAGGAACTGTACAAGGCATAGCAAAACATAGAGCTTTATCTCATGTGAACAGTGTAAAGCCTGAAGAAGGGTGCAGCTGTTCAAGAAAGATTTCAACCAGGTTTAGATCTACTGACAACGCTAGTGTACAATACCATTAATGTGACAAAAAACAGCAGTGATTTTTTTTTTAATAAAGAAAGATTTCCCCAGTTTCCCAATTGCAGCCAAATTGCTGACAAAAATATTGTGATCCACCATAAAAATGATGCCAAGAGTCTTACCAGGATCATTGCTGCAGGATCTGCTTTGCTTTGCTTCGAACCAAACAGGATGCTTTCATTGCTAGCATAAGAGTAGTTTTTGACCCCCGACCCAAGCAAAAGTCCAATTGCTACTGGTCGAGAGTGCTGGATTCTCCCAGAAACTTAGAAATTAACAAGGTCACATTTTTTAAAAGAGCAGAGACTAGCCCAACTTTCCAACCATTGGGTACATTGCCTGTTGCTAGACTGATGTTGAACACGTTAGTGAATAAACTATTCAGAAAGTTTGGAAATGTTTGTAAAACCTCCAGTGGGCACAGGTCAAGAGGAGATCCCGATTATCTTTCTTCCTGCAATAAAGGATGTATGTTTGGGTGTAAAATGTTACTACCATTCTGAGGAACACACCTATCATTTAACTCTGCCATGCCTGCTCCAAAACCCAGCTGTGAAAGGAGGAGGGTTATGCATGTCGCTAGCTGCCGCACCATGTTAAAAAAGTCCTAGCTACAGAAACGTCAACCAAAAGACATACTGGCCTTGGGGAGAGAGGAATCTTCTTCATGAAGAGCTATCATGCCTTGTGGTGGAAGCCAAAGATCCCTGGAAGCCACAAAGCCTATCCACTTGCTTCCAACTATCACTATCGGGATATGGAATGTGAGGACCCTGCAAGAGATAGACAAGAGTCAACGTGGCAGTGGAGATGAAAAAATACAACCTTACCCTCACTGGCATCAGCGAGACCAAATGGACACTGTCCAGACAGAAAAGAGTGGCTCCAGGAGGAATGCTGCTGTATTCTGGACACAAGGAAGAGAACACCCGACACACTCAGGAAGTAGCATCGATACTAGCACCAGCAGCCAACGGAGCTCTGTTTGGATGGGAAGCACAGAGTCCCAGAATCAACACAGCAATCTTCCGCACAAAGAAAAAGAGGATCAACATGTTCCTGGAATGTTATCCAGTGCTATGCATCAACAATTAACAGCAGAGAAAAGGGAAAGAGAAAAGTTTTACAACAGACTCCTGGAGAAATGCCCTGACAGAGACATCACTATACTGATGAGCACCTCAATAACAAGATTGGAACCGACAACACTGCATACGAAGAAGTCCTGGGCAGCCATGGCCTTAGCAACATGAATGAAAATGGTGAAAGGCTTCCAGAGCTCTGTGCCCTGAACACTCTGGTGATAGGTGGTAGTGTATTCCCACAAGAAAGAATACACAAGGCAACGTGTGTGCCACAGACCATTCAAAAAAGAATCAGATCGACCATGTCTGCATTGCCAAGATGTTCCGGAAGGCCCTACAGTATGTGAGAGTGATGAGAGTAGCGAACACGGCGTCAGACCATCACGTTGTCGTGGCCAGCCAAAAGCTAAAGCTGAAGAAAGCATGGACAGAACTGACAAACTAACGCCAGCGATATGATACCACCCTCCTCAAAGATGCACAGAAAAAGAGTGAATACTCAGTCACCATCAGTAACATGTTTTACGTCCTGAAAGAACTAGAGGACGACAGAGACCCAGTAGAACGTTAGTGGGAGAAGATCAAAGAAACAATTACATCAACCTGCCACAAGGTACTAGGTACAAAGAAACACCAGCATAAATAATGAATCTCCAATAGAGATGAAAATCCAAGAGAGAAAGGAAAAGAAAGCTGCTGTCAACACCAGTCAAACAAGAGCCGAAAAGGCGAAAGCTCAAAGCAAATACACCAAAGCCAACACGGAAGCAAAGAGAAGCTTAAGAGCAGACAAGTGAAGATTCACCAATGGTCTTGCCACAGAAGCCCAGGAAGCAGCAAGCAATAGAAATTAGAAAGAACTCTACGACATAACAAGGAAACTCTCTGGAAGACACAGCAAGCCACAGAGACCTGTTAGAGACAACATTTGGAAGAAAATCATGGGTAACGAAGGCCAAGTATGGAGATGGGTGGAGCACTTTGAAGAACTGCTGAAACAGCCTCTACAAGGGAAACAGCCTATGCCACAGTCTTCACAGCTGAAAAGGAATTGCCAATCGACTGCAGCAAACCAACCAAGGAAGAAATACAGCACCTGCGCAAGCGCCGCCAGGTCCTAGGTTATCTGGACCGCCACTGCATACATATAGCGTTATTGCAGGAAACCCACACTGACCCCCATAGGGCGCCTACATTCGCGTCACGGTGGGCTGCATACAGTCTCTTTTCTTCCTACTCCACGTACTCCAGGGGAGTGGCCATCCTTGTCAAAAAACACACCCCGTTTGTTCACCTGGGGGATAGACTCGATCCCGAAGGCCGTTTCTGTGTGGTGTGGGGACGGATGGGCAATGCTACTGTTACACTAGTCTCCTCCTACGGGCATAACGTGGATGGTCCTGCACACTTCATTGCCTTATGGGAAGTCATTTTGGAGATAGGCTCCACACACCTGATTTGGGGAGGGGACCTTAATGTCACACTTGATCCTGCCCTGGACCGTTCTAATGCGGGCGCGGCGCATCATCCTCGCTCCCAGGCTTACGTTCTAGACCTCATGGCGCAGCACTCGTTGCTCGATGCATGGCGATACATGCACCCAGGTGCTAGGGAGGGCACGCACTGGTCGATGTTGCACTCCACTTGGGCTCGGTTGGATTACATGCTCCTGTCGAGGACACTGGGGACCTCTCTCTTGGGGGCGAGACACTTACCTCGCACCTACTCCGATCACGCGCCTGTGCTCCTTACCCTGGCCCGGTCCGGCCTGGTGGGGGATCCGCCTCCGTGGCGCATGCAGCCTCACATCCTATTGGATGAACTGTTTAAATTTGAGATGGGCCAGGTGATCACAGAGTTCATCGACCGTAATCGGGGGACGGTGGATAGCGTGGCGACAGTATGGGAGGCCTTTAAGGCCACCATGCGGGGTGTGTGTATTTCTAAGGGCTCGGGCGTGCTACGCTCGCTTCGCGCGGAGCTGACGGCCTTGGAACGAGCTTTGCAGACGCTGGAAACTGACCCTGCCTTCATGCGAGATCCCGCGATCCAATTAGACTACCGCACTAAGCTGACCAAGTTCAAGACTGCGGCTGAGAGGGAGGTGCGTTTCCGCGGTAAGCACTTTAAGGCGCGCACGTATGGGGAGGGGGAGCGCCCTGGCAGGTTCTTGGCGGGGGCGGTTCGTCCCCCCCGCGGCACTAATCACATATTGGAGGTCAGGGCCCTGGATGGCACCCTGCAGCGCGACACACCCTCCATACTGTCTACCTTTGTGTCTCATTATTCCGCCCTGTATACATCTCAACGGGTAGCGCCCCTGGAGATGACCGAATACCTGTCTGAGCTCACCCTCGGATGGTTGTCGAATGCCCAGCGTGAGTTACTGGCGGCTCCTATAGGCTTGGATGAGATCAAAGAAGCCATCATGCAGACTGCGTCGGGAAAATCCCCAGGCCTGGACGGCTTCCCAATTGAATACTATAAAACTTTCATTGACCCGCTCGCGGCGGTTCTGCGGGAGGTGTTTGAAGAAGCTAACGAGACTGGCTCCCTCCCGCCCAGCATGTCGGAGACGCTCATCGTCTCTCTCCTTAAACCGGGAAAGCCCCCGGATAGCTGTGACTCGTACAGACCTCTCTCTCTCATTAACAGTGATGTGAAGGTCCTGGCCAAGGTACTGGCGAACCGGGTAAACCTTCTGGTCGGGGGGTTGATACTGCCGGATCAGGCGGGTTTCATTCCGGGCCGCTCCACCTCCCACAATTTGCGGACGCTTTTCTCGGTACTGAATAAAGCGGACTCCTCTCTAGCTTTGGTGGCGGTTTTCCTGGACGCCACCAAAGCGTTCGATTCGGTCGAGTGGGATTACCTCCACTTGATCCTTCAAAATATGGGTATGCCTGTGGCGTTTTCTAGATGGATTCAGATACTATACTGTAGCCCCAAGGCGAGGGTTCTTATCAATGGCCGAGTCTCAGCTCCATTCCGGGTGACTAGGGGTACTCGACAGGGATGCCCGCTGTCGCCTCTTCTTTTTGCGCTGGCGATGGAGCCCCTGGCGTCCCGTCTCCGGCAGAACTATCTCGCGGCCTCCCTGCGATGCCAGCAATGGCAGGTCCTGCTGTCGCTCTATGCAGATGACCTCACACTTTACGTTAAGCATCCGCGGGAGAATCTGAACCCCATCCTTCGAGAGTTTGTCCATTTTGCGCTCTACTCGGGAATTCACATCAATTGGGGCAAATCCACGGTCTTCCCCCTCACAAATGGTATAGAGAAAATTCCACTTGATTATCCGCTGGAGTGGTGCGACGAGAGCGTGAAATACCTGGGAGTATGGGTCTCCAGGGACCGGCAGGAGGTGCTGCGTATGAACTACGGCAGGGCGCTCAAGGCCATACGCTCGCATGTAGCTCGGTGGTTGACCCTACCCCTAACCATGGCTGGTCGGGTTTCCCTTATAAAGATGGTCGTGCTCCCCAAGCTGCTCTACCTCTTCCTCAATATTCCGTTTCACCCGGGCGGCTGCTTTTTCCGGGAATTAAGATCGGAGCTTATCCTATTGGTGTGGGGGGGGAAAAGACCTCGGCTTAGGTGGTCGGTCCTTACTCGGCCCTATGGGCAGGGCGGCTTCGATATACCGGACTTTACACTTTATTATCACTGTGCTCAGGCGCACTATGCGTACTACTGGTATCGACCTTCGCCCTTCATGCCGCAGACGGCGGTGGAACACTGGTTGGCGGATCCGGTGCCGCTTGAGGGGGCAGTCCTCGCTGAGGTGCCATCGTCCCGTGCGGATCGCAACCCTGTGCAGGCCACGGCGCACGCTTGGGGCGCGATCGCGGATCGTCTGGGGTCGTCGTTTCTCTACTCCCCACTGATGCCCCTGGTGTACCATCCGGTTCTTCCGCTCTTAGGAGAAGAAATGTTCCGGAGAATAAAACTGAAGATGGGGTTTGCGAACTGGGGTGACCTCTTTCATGCAGGTAGATTTTGCGATCTCCCGCTCCTCTACGGGGACGTTGTCCCTACCCCCCTGGAAACTTTTGCCTTTATTCGCCTCCGAAGTGGGCTACAGAAAGTGTTACCGGCATATCCGAGTGAACCTCCAGTTCTGGAGCCGTTTCATAATATGTTTTCTTCTCCTTCGCCTTCATATATGATCTCTGCACTGTATCGGGGGATATATGACCGGGATGGGGGCCTGGTGCTGCGGTCCCGTGCGGGCTGGGAGGCCGAGATTGGCACTGAGCTCACGGATGAGCAGTGGGGGTTCTGCTGTTCGCAGACTGAAATGATCTCGTCTAGTAGTAGGTTCCGCATCATCCACTACAAGTTTCTCCACCGCCTCTACTGTACTCCGGCCCAGATGCATAGATTCCGTCTACGTGATGACGATCGCTGCGACAGGTGTCATTCTCCTGGAGCGGACTTCTTGCACCTGGCCTGGACTTGCCCCAGCATAGACGAATATTGGGATCAGGTGTATGAGGCCTTGGGGGAGATGCTGGGATCCCCGCTGCCGCCCTCTCCCATACAGGCTCTTCTGGGGTACACTCGGGATGTGCCGAAGCCGGATCGCCGTTTCGTTACCTGCGCACTGCTGCTTGCCAAGCGCCGCATAGCGTGCCGATGGGGGCGGGGGAGACGGCCCAAATTTAAGGAATGGCTGCGGGATATGGTTACTTGTCAGGAGAATGTTCTGTTGTATTCAGAGTTGCTCCCACCCAAGTCTCGTCCCCCCGACATCTGGGGACCTCTGTCACAGTACCTGGCAGCGAACTGCGCCCAGCGATCGCCGTCTGCACCCGTGGGGGGGGACTCACCGGCGGGTGGCTCTGGCTAGGGGGGATGCATGTGGTGCGGTTTCCTCTGGGGAGGGTCGTCCAATCTGCGGAGGGGAGGGGTGGACGCTGCTGGCTCTGGGGGTCCCCCTGACGGCTGCCTTGCGATCTTGCTCCCCTGCGACGTGCCGGTATACTGCCGCTATGGCCCGTATGGGCACTTCGCGAGTGGGGATGGGGCGGCACGACTATGTGTCTGCAGGGGTGCTCTGTACGGCTGGGGCGGGTATGCAAGTACGCGCTGAGGGGTAGTGGCTCTCCGCAGAATAGGAGGGAAAATTGGAGGAGGCTCTGGAAAGGATGGTGATGGGCGGCCGCTTGTAAGTGATTGGAATGTAAAATGTGCTATGATTTGTTACTGACGCCTTTTCCATTTGCCCATATTGCCAATATCCGGATAAGTGTGTAATGCTGATGCACTGTATGACATGAAAAATTAAATAAAGAGTTAAAAAGTAAAAAAAAAAAAAGGAAGAAATACAGCAAGCCATCAAGCATCTGAGAAATAGGAAGGTGGCAGGACTTGACAGCATTCCTGCATAGGCACTGAAGGCAGACATTGAAACATCAGCAGCCATGCTGTACCCCATGTTTGGAAGGATCTGGGAAGAGGAAAAGGTGCCATCAGACTGGAGGGAGATATATCTCATCGAGAGCTCAGAGACAGATTAAATGAATAACTGCACAAGAGGGATAACTCTTCTATCTACCGCAGGCAAAGTGTTCAACAGAGTCATTCTGAACAGAATGAAGGAACAAGTTGATGCTCAGTTGCGAGAACAGCAGCTGGCTTCAGCAAAGATAGATCCTGCACAGACCAGATTGCAATATTGTGAATCATCATTGAGCAGTTAATGGTTTGGAACTTGACCTTTTTGATGTTAACTACATTGAGTATGAGAAGGTATTTGACAGTGTGGACAGAGAGGCCCGTTGCAAACTCCTCAGCCACAACGGTGTCCCAGATAAAGTCATAAGAGTCACCAGGAACTCTTACAAGGTAATGATATGCAAGATAGTCCATGGAGGACAAGTCACAGAAGCCTTCCATTTGAGGACCAGAGTCTGCCAGGGTAGTTTGCATTCGCCTTTTCTCTTCCTGTTGGCCATAGAGTGGATCATGGAGACATCCAGAGCACGGAGAAGAAATAGGATCCAATGGACACCTTAGACACAGTTCGATGACCTAGACCTTGCATACGACCTGGCCTTTCTCCCCCATATCCATCTGCAAAATGGAAGAAAAGACTGACAATGTGGCAGCCACACCAGCACAACTTAGCCTCCCCATCCACAGGGGAAATCCCAAGATTCTGAAGGCTAACACAACTACAGTCACTCTTGCAGGCAATGTACTAGATGAGGTTGAGGCATTCACCTACCTGGGCAGTGTCATAGAAAACAGGGTGGCACAGACATCGATGTCAAGGCAAGAATTGGAAAGCAAGGGCTGACTTCAATCAGCTAAAGAAGTTGTGGAAATCCAAGGACCTAACACTGAAAACCATGATCAGGCTTTTTAACACCAACGTAACATCAGTCCTTCTGTATGGAGCAGAAACTTGAAGGACAACAGTGACCACCACCAACAAAATCCAGGCCTTCATCAACCTGCCTGAGAAAACTCCTCCAAAACCGCTGGCCAAACACCATCAGGCACAGTTACCTATGGTAGAAGGCCTTCCAACTCCCTGTTCATGAAGAAATCCTGAAAAGTTGCTGAGGCTGGATAGGTCATACACTCTCCAAATCTGTATCAAACACCAGTAGGCATGCCCTGCCCTGGAATCATCAAGGGAAAAGGAAAAGAGGAAGGCCAAGAAACACCTGGTGCGGAGGCCTTGAGGCTGACTGCAAGAAGATGGGTTACACCTGGAGTCAGATTGAAAGAAAAGCCCAGGATAGAGGTGGCTGTAAAGTCCTGGTTGTTGGCCTATACCCCAGAAGGGGGTAGTACGCATAAGTAAGTAAGTACACCAATCATTAATCAGTCAGGCTTGGAACCTTGGCCGATCGGTTGCCCCACACATATGCTGAAGTAGTCCGAAGAAGGATGGAAGATGTAAACTGCACCTCTGTTGCATTGCAGTTTGTAGGTCTGGCACAACTATTGATACACTTGAACGTTTCTGCACACAAAGTGACAGGTAAGAACACAGGCTCCTGTTTTTGATTAATGCACTTGTTGAGAAGAGCCTTCCCATTCCTCCCATACACACAGCGAGGAAAACATTGGTCAGGCTCTTGTTATTAGCCGACTAGACTATGGGAATGCCCTACTGGCCTCTGCAAATGAGACGTTGTTATCAAAACTACAAGTTGTGCATAACACAGCAGCCCACCTCATTTGCAATCTTCCATCATGGTCTGCTCCCCTCCTGTGTTCCCTGCATTGGCTACCAGTCCAAAAGAGAATTATATTTGAGATTTGCTGCCTCACTCCCAATGCCCTGACAGGAAAAGCCCCCACTTAGCTAGCTTCGAAGCGGACTTACTGCCGCCCTTTCAAACTCCTCAAATCCAGTGATATAGCTCTGATAACTGTTCCACGAGTCAGAAAGTCCCAATCTGGGGCAGGTCATTCTCTTACCTAGCCCCTCTCTATTGGAACGAGCTGTTGCTTCATATTTGAACATGCTCTGATCACTTTTTCAGGAAAGCATTTAAGACAATACTGTTCTAACTTAGCTACCTTCTCTTGCCAATGACCTGTTGCTGCGCTGAGATACACCTCAGGGTGAATTGTGACCATTATAAATTATAATAACAGAATAAAAGTCTGTGTAGTCTTGGAGCCAATCAGGGTACATAGAGAGCACGGGCTCCCTCATAAACGCAACACACCACAGATTTGTAGTATATTTCCTGCATGGTGTTTTTGGCCAAGGAGCCTCATGCAATGGCTCTGCTCATGGCAATATAGGCACTACCATTACCAGATTCCTCTGAGTAATGCAGCAATCAGTGAGCATGTAGTAACCAGATCTAACCTGAGGGCTGGGTCCAACTCCCTGCCTCATTGGTCTCAAGCTTCAAAAGGGATGCAGAACCGAGTGGCTCAGCAAATCCAAAAGATAAGCAAGGAGTTACAGGATGAAATCACTAATGGGATCATCCCGACACAGGCACAAATTTGTGAGATAATTATGCATCCGCAATTTGTGACACCACAGGTTATCAAAGTGAAGTTGATGGCTGCGACTATAAAAAGGAGAGGGATGGACGGCTGTTTCTCTGGTAGCATGCAAGGATATTTACTATCATTGGTGTAAAAAGCGGAGACCTCGATAGGGAATTGTATTGTCATTTTGAAGGAAAATTCTGCTAAAGATTACAAGATTGCCCATTCTGTCTGAGTTGTGGACATAAAACAATGTAGGTGTTGCTCAAGTATTTGTTCTATCCATTCAATTTGATCATGATTTTGCGAGTGGAAAATGGCGGAGTAACATACTTGAACACCCATGTGTTTGGATAATTTTTTGAGTTGATGTGCAATTTTCTAGATGGTGAAGTAGTTTATCTGTTCCCTGCCATGTGTCTGTTTTTCTACAATAACAGGTGCAATGTGTTAGCTTTATTGAGTTACATAGGCATCCTTACTACCTGTTCAAAGGCTCTTATCAATTTATTCTATTTTCACTAGGTGTCAAGAAATTCACGTTAGTATATGGCTGTGATCTGGCAATAAGTGGAAGCAGCAGTCATTGTGTCAATGTGGAGGTAGGTCTTTTTCTTGTGCTGGGGGTGAGAGTTGCGTGTTGCTGGCGTCCGAAAGGTTGTTGATGTCGTTTGCGTGGATGACTTTGGGCAGAGAGATCATGTATGCATTAAAGAGGATGGGGCTAAGTGATGAACCTTGAGGATCTCAACAGATGAGTTTTCAGACTTCCGAGGATTACGTTGTCAGCCTTCCAACTTGTGTTCTAGCCATTATAAAGGAGCAGATTCAGTGGAGAGTGGGTCCTTGGATTCCATTCTCATACAGGTGACTGATGAGGTTGGGGTGTGAGGCCGTGTCAGATGCTGAAGAGAGGCACGTTGTGTCTTCTTTGGAAAGGATCATGTGGATGTCATCTGTGGCAGCGATGAGTGCTGTTTCTCTACTGTGGGTAGGCCTAAATCTGGACTGTATAGTGTTGAGGAGCCGGTGGTTGTTGTGGTGGTCAGTGAGGTGTCAGTTGATTAGTTTCTCTAAGACCTTGTCGGGTATGGTTGGAGAGAGATGGTTCTGTAGTTAGAGAGTTGGCTTTTCTGAAATAACAGCTGTAGTGAGTTAGCTTTGTTGAGTTACCTAGGTATCCTTGCCACCTGTTCAAAAGGATCTTATCAATGTATTATATTTTCACTAGGTGACAAGGAATTCAGGTTAGTATATGGCTGTGATCTGGCAGTAAGTTGATGCAGCATTCATTGGATCGATGTGGCGGAAGGCTTTTGGACTCAACTGAGCTTCTTGTTCTTGTGCTGGGGTCTTGTCCATGAGGGAGAGTATGAGTTGCATCTCATCAGTGCAGGTGAGGATGTTGATCTCATGTGCACAAATTACTTTGGCCCACAGTGATCATGTATGCACTGAAGAGGGTGGGGCTGAGCAATGAACCTTGGGGCTGTACCCAGATGAGTTTGCAGGATTTCGAGAAATACATTGCCAGGCTGACAGGTTGTGTTCTATCAGTAAAGAAGGAGCAGATTGAGTGGAGAGTGGATTCTTCGATGCCAGTCTTGTGCAAGCGACTGATGAGGATGGTTTGTGAGGGCATGTCAGATGATGCAGAGAGGTCTTGGAGATTGAGAGCTGCTGTCTCTCCTTTGTCAAGGATCATGCGGATGTCGTCTGTGACAACAATGAGTGACTTTCTGTACTGTGCTTGGACTGCATAGTGTCAAGGAGCTGGCGGTTGCTGAGGTGGTCAGTGAGGCATTGGTCGATTAGTTTCTGTAAGACCTTTCCTGGTATGGTTGGAGGGAGATGGGTCTATAGTTGTAGATAGTGGCTGGGTTAACGGATGGTTTATTGATCAGGGGCGTGGCAGTGTCATGTTTCCACATGTCCAAAATGTGGCTGAGGTGATGAAGCCTTTAGGATGGATATTAGTACTTTGCTAATTGGTAGGATGCCTTTTATGATGGCGTATTTGAAGCAAGGGTCAGATGGGACCTTCAATTGGATGGTCTTCATGGTAATGACAGTTTTGACGGTGGTGACCGGGGACCAGGAGGTCAGGGTTACTTCTTCGGCAGTCATGGAAAGATGAGTTGTGACAGTGACAGGGTTCGATTGAGGGTTGTAGTTGCCATATATGTAGGTGATATTGTTGCAGAAGAATTCTGAGAGGTTGTTGCAAGGTCTTGTTAGGTGGTGATCTTGCTGAAGGTGGCAGGATGTGTGGTGAAATCTTTGATGTTGGCAAAGATTTCCTTGCTGGCTACTCCAATTGTTTGGTAGTAGTGGATTTCCGTATGCATTTTGATAATTCAGGGTGCATGCCAGCATTAGCCCTGCTTACAGATTTAGCTTACAACTGTCTCAGTTTTTTTTTCTCCACCCATAGACTGACGCATATGTTAGACCCCATTTTCTCAAACATGACCCAGTTGGTGCCCAGCCCTCTTATGCCACTCGTTTGGTCAGACCATCTGGCTATCCCGTTTTCAGTCTTTTGTCCGAAACCAATTGTGAGTCAGCCTCTTAGCCAGACAGCCCAAGCACATCAGTGGGGCAAAGTAACCAAGGCTAGTTTCACCAAAGCATTGAATGATAGCTGACCTAACTTGTCAGGTTATTTTGAAGGCGATAATCTCCTTCTGGAACATTTGATCTCTAGTCCCTTGAATCAAATAGCCCCTCTGACTCCTCCCCCCATCTTTTCAATGACAGAAGCCATCCGCTGAATGGTTCAGCGATGAACTCAGAGGGATGAAAAAGAAGTGCAAGAGCCTTGAGCGTCTTTGGTGTAGGGAATTTGATCTCAACAGCAAAAGTAACTATTTGGCTGCGCTCAAACAGTATCATGAACGCATCTTGTATGTCTGCCGGGACTACTACTCCAATAAAACGTTTGCTATTTTAAAGTCTCTTACCTCTTTGTCCCAAGTCTCAGCATCCTCCGTACCTTCTGAGCTGGTCTGTAATATTCTGGCCCAGTTCATCTCTGACAAGGTGGCAAAGATCTAGGGGCCAGATGTACAACACCTCCGTTTTGCGGGTTGCAAATTGCGATTCCTTGCGACTTTGCAATTTGTGATTCACAAAACAGAATGTACTAATGTGGCTCAGACACATTTAGCGATGTCTAATGGGGTCGCAAATGACCTGCCTCATCAATATTCATGAGACAGGTCGCAATTTGCAACCCATTGGGAATGGTCTACTATCACAGGGATGGTGGCCTACTGGGGATAGCAGACCACAATGTCTGTGTTTGCTTTTTAAATAAAGCAAAACATTTTTCGAATGCAGCCCATTTTCCTTAAAGGAAAATGGAATGTGTTTAAGAGAAAAAAATGCAAAATTTTCTTTTCATTTTTTAAGGACAGGCAGTGGTCCATGGGACCACTGCCTGCTCACAAAAAATATTTTTGCATCATTCACAAAGGGGACCCCTTCCCATATGCGACTGGCTTACCACCTAATTAAAGTAGGTGGTAAAATGTGATTGTTTCGCGACTGAATTTGCATCCCAAAACAATCGTACATCCCCCCTGCGACTCGCTATTTGGAAGGGGTGCCCTTGGCACGTCCCTTCCTAATAGCGACTCGCAAACCCGATTTTGCGAGTCAGTAATATGTTACCGCTTGACAAAATAGAGTTTGTACATACTTCAACCCTTTTTTAATGGTCGCAAGCAGCCCGATGTTCCATTTGCGACCGCTAAAAACGGTCGTACATCTGGCCTTATGACTCTTTTTCTGAGGAGTCTAGAGAATCTATATGCCTGAATTCATGGTTTGAATCTAAGGAAGATAGCTCAGTGCCGCAACATTTCAAACATATACAGGCTCAGAAGATGTCTGCCTTGCTTATGTGTTTCAAGTCAGGCTCTCCTCTTGATCCAGTTTCGCCTGCTTTTTTAGAACGAGGTGTAGAAGCTGTGCTGCATTTGGTCCATGAGCTACTTAATAGTTCTTTGACAGTGGGCCAGGTTCAAAAGAAATGGAAGCATGCAATGGTAGTTCCTCTGCTCTAAAAGCCGCTGTTGGATGCCAGAAATCCGGAAAATTACCGTTCCTGTTTCATTGCTGCCATTGCTGGCTAAAGTCATGGAGAAACCTGTAAATCAACAGCTTTCTCAGTTTATCAAGACAAATGATCTTCTTCATAGGATGCAGTAGGATTTCAACGCATCCCATAGCACAGAGTGAGCACTGCTGTTAGCTTCAGAATCCATATGCCAAATTTTGGATGCAGGAGACACTGCCATTCCCTTGATGTTAGATTTCAGTGCGAATTTCAATACCGTATCGCACAATCAGCTCATTGAGTGTTTGTGTAGAATGTGTCGGCCACATGGCTTTATGTTAGGTGGCTTCCTTCCTTCCAGATGTGTCAGAAAACATACCACTCTAAAGTGTTTAATCTCCACCAGGGAGTACCTTAGGGCTCCTCCCTGAGTCCAACCTTATTTAATACATGCATGCTCCCCCTCGCTAAAAACATTGAACATCATGGGTTCACAGTAATCACCTATGCTGATGATACTCAGCTGATCATCACCCTCTCCCAAGATGTGGTAACAACAGCTTTGTAACAAAGGTCGTGTCTGGAGGAGGTCGCCATGAAGATGGAGGTACTGATTCTAGGCAAAACACCTAACCTCTGGTCGACCTCCTGGTAGCTTCAAACTCTTGGTCCGTTACCCAGCACCAAGCCCAAAGTTAAAAACCTGGGCATTTGGTTTGCTCAGAAGTTGTCCTTCGACAGCCAAATTACAGCATTGGATGGGAAATGTTTTGGAATCTTAGAGACCCTGAAAAAGAGCCTGGATTTACTGCTAGAAAATGCGAGGAAAGCTGTGGTCCAGGCCTTAGTTATCTCGAGGCTGTATTACTGTAACATGTGTTGTACCTGTGAGTGTCACCGTCTCGTATGATGAGATTCCAGCGACTGCAGAACGCAGTGGCTCATCTGCTACTCAATCTCCCAAAACGTGTCTCCATGGGATTATCATTAGCTAAGTTACATTGGCTTCCTGTGAAGCAAAGAATCTTCTTTAGGGTGCTGTGCTGCGGTAATAAAGCCTTGACAAACAGTGGCCCTCAGTACATACAGCCACTCATTTAATCCTATAGTCTTTTGAGGAATCTGAGATCCTTGAGGGCTAGCACGGCTTGCATTCCGAAAGTGAGAAGAGTACGCTTTGGTGGCAGCTTTTTTTAGGTTCCTGAATTGAAACTGTGGAATTTGATGCCCCTGTCTGTCTGTCAGACCCCTTCAGAACTTCTTTTTAGAAAATAATGTAAAACTTGGCTGTTCAGATAAATTTGATCTGTTACTTTCTGCGAGTGGGCAGCACATGGGATCTTGGACCACAGTGCTGGAACACTTCTTCCAAAGTAGCTATGCACTTTACATGCCTTATTATTATTTTTATGATTAATATTATTATTACCAGTGAAATTAGTATGGGTCCTGCTGGTCCGTATACGAGGGATCCACCCAGGGAGAAGTTGGATGTGATGTGTATTTTGAACATGGAGTGTTCCATGTAGCTGGTGGGGGTGTTCATGTAGGTGGTGCAGTTGATGCTGTCTTTGAATATGATGGCGATTCCACTCTGGCTTGTGCTTACAGTCTTTCCTGGCGATCATGTGGCAATCTTGTGGCTGTCAGAGATGGCTGTAGCAATGTCCGGTGCAGAGGTTGTATTTAGCCATACCTCCGTGAGGAAGGTCTGGAGTGTGGTTTGGGGAAGGTCCCATATCTCAGTGGCATGTTTGGTGAGCAGATGGGTGTGGAAGAGCATGCATGCAAGTCTAGTGTGTTGCATGGTAGGTAGTTGGTCTTTGTGAGTGTGAGCGGGTGGCTGGTTTTTGTGAGTGTGAGCGAGTGGGTGCTGTTGGTACAGAAGTGGTGGGTGTAGTGCGTGGGAGAGTGCATGAGAACTTGCAGGATGCACATGTAAACACTCTCTCTATTTGTTATTTGGTGCTGTGTGGGAGCAGTGCGGTGAAGTGTGGCAGAGTAGCAGTGGGTAGGGGCAATGAGGGTTCCAGTCGATGAGCACGATCCAGGAGCGGATGGGTGTAGATGGGCACTTCCGTGCTGCAGCTGCCATTAAGTAGGTTCTGGGAGAAGGGAAGAGCACAGGGGCCTTTGGGCGGTGGGAGATGGATGATGGAAAACGACAAATGGAAAATATGGGAGTAATGTGAGAGGGTGAATGTGGATGTTGTGAATGGATGAATGGGTGAGTGAGCCGTATCATGAATGGATGAAAGTGTGAGTGCTTACCCATTTCGGCCTATCTATGAGCTCACTCACCCATTCATCCATCTATACACTCAATTACATTTATTAATGTGTTCATCATCTGCTTTTCACACAGTATCTAGTGGTTGAAACAAAAAGACTTGAAACAAATGAAGACAAAAGAAAAAGAAACTTGAAAAAAAGAAGACAGGATACCAATGGCAAGTGTTTTGGCCAGTAATTCCCTTTAAACTATTAGAAGTATTTGGAGGTGCAGGGGATTTTTAGGGTTGTAACTGTTCGCAGTCATGCTTATAATTAGGCCCAATGTCTTTAACTACTAAGGAAGCAGACTCTCAGGTGAAATTTCAGGTCCAGTCGATGAGGAAAATGATTTGGCCACAGGTTCCCATTCTACGTGGGCCGGCTGCATCATTCGCCTTTCAGTCCATTCTCCAGCTTGCACAATGGACAGCAAGGACGATACAGTCACCTATTCATCAAACCATCTGTTCATGCATTCACTCACCATTTCCTCCCTCTATACATATATGCATCCATTAATCCATCCATCATGCACCCAATCATCGTCCATCAATTTACTCACTCATCCATGCACTCATCTACTAGTTGCATTTGAAAGAATCCCCCTTTACTGTTCCCTTAGACCCATCGATTCCCAAACCCTTCTTCAATCACCTTGCCCCCTTAAACTCCCTCCTGCCTTCCTCACACCAGTCTACTGAAGTAAATTGCATTCATTTATTTTTGCTTATCTGTATCAATGTTCATCCTCAGTTTCATTTACAAAAGTCCATTGGCCAAAAATGTAAATAATGTTTTTCGCTTTCTGCCATTCTTCCTAGCGCCTTTTTCCAAGATTATCTTTGTGCACTAGATTTAAAAACCTGGGTGAGTGTCAAGATTCCACAAGAGAGAGGTTGTATGAGAAAACATGAGTAATGGTTGCCAGAGGAGTTTTCTATGGTGACCAGAAACTAGCGACTTGAAGCAGTAACTGGCAGGATCCGACTGTGAGTCAGCGAAAGAAATTGAATTCTGTGTGTTTCTGACATTCTGGAAGTAAGGAGGCATGTCCATGCCAATATTTAGAAAAATACAGGATTGGGAAAAGAATATTTGACCTTGGACTTCGATTTACGTTTTGGACTTGGGGGTAATAAAATTCCATGCTAAATAATATATGTTTCTTATGTTTGGATCTCTTGAAATTTCCATTCTTTAAAAAATTGCCTTCCATTGCAACAAATAAGTGAGTAAATATTTAGTAGAGTTGCCAAACAAAAGCCTTCTGCCTTCTGTTTTTCTTGTCTGAGGAAATAACGGCAGGCAGAGGAGATAATTGGTTTGTGAGAGAACCAACAAGGGAAGAAAAGCAGCCAGAGGTACTTATAGAGATGTTCAAGGGGAACAAATGACTGTAAGATAGTTTTTAACACTTCTTGTGAAGCACCACAGCTGCAACCAATGTTTCAACCACATTGGCATGTTTGGAAATATTTTCTTCCCTTGGGAATTCTCATCATCATCATCATAAACTTTATTTCGGCCACTAGGGCCATAAAAGTGACAACATTTTACAGACAGTATTAATAATAAAAGAAGATCACATCAAGATCAGATAAAACTGGCAAAATCAGATAAATAAATAAAATTAAGCTGAAGCCAATTAATTAATAGTTAGTGCAGAATTTCCTACGTTTCAGCCACATTGCATTTAAAAAACGTGAAACTGCAAAAACAATTGGGGGGTGGGTGTCATATTTCAAGACTCGCAGGGCTTTAGCACACTCTCTAAAACCAAGGTTTCTGCAGATGGGTTTTACCCAGCGTTTCCTTTGCAGATGATACGTTGGGCAAAAAAAGAAAACATGATTTTCATCCTCCATTTTATAGCCACATGCGGGACACTTAATGTTTTTGTCAGGGTCCCATCTTGAAGTGAAGGACCTAAGCGGTAGAGTGCCCATTCTCAGCTGAAAATACAGCTTCCTAGCAGCAGGGGGGAAGATCAGATCTAGAAATAACTCCCTCCCGTAATTCGGTTTGATCTGGAGAAACTGGGCGGTCAACCTGCCAACATTTGGATTTGTATGCAAGCGCAAAAGGTGAAAGTATCTAAACTGTTCTACCAGACTGGCTTTAGAAACAGTCAAACATGAGCTTTCCGGGGTACCCCATAGTTCAGGAAAGCCAATCTTGGCACAAGTGTCCCGGACATACATTAACCAAGGGATGTTCTTGTTTTTAATTGTAGGCCAAACCCCCATAAATTCATCTCTATAGGATTCCAAGTCCGGGTTAGACCAGAGTCTCTTCCAGTAATACACAGGCCGCACGGCCACCACCTCTTCCATAGGGAGTAGACCCAAGTCAAACCTGATAGGGACCAACGGGGAGCTAGATGGTAAACTCAACAAGTTCCTTATAAAGGAATTTTCAATCCTTGATAAACTGTCTGTTTTAAAGTGGCCCCAAAGTTCTGCTCCATAGGTAGTAGCAGCTCTTGCTTGTGATTTAAAAATTTCAATTACTGGTGCAGCTGGTTTAAAGACTGATCCTTTGAACAATCTAGCCATTCCTCCTGTGATTTGGGTCAACTTTAAAGTGGAGTTAGCAACTTGACCCCCCCATCCTAGATCTTCTTGGAGTGTGATCCCCAGGTATCCAAACGTCTTTACCCGTTCGAGGAGGATACCATTTAATGCTGGATTCGGGCGTGTATGTTTGGGAGGATTAAGGATCATAAATTTCGTTTTTGATAAATTAATCTCAAGACCCCTTTCCCCACAGAAGTCTACAAAACCATCTAATATTCGCTGGATTCCCATAGGGGTGCGCGACAACAACAGGGTATCGTCAGCGAACATTAGAGCTGGTACCTTACCCGATGCTAATCTAGGGATGTCAGTATCCTTTATGCCTTCGAGATGTTTTATAAGCCCATTGATATATAAGCAGAACAGCATGGGCGCTAGTACACATCCTTGGCGGACTCCTCGATTAACAGGAAAGCGTTCAGATAATTCTCCATATTTCCCGCATCTGACCTGTGCGAAATTACCCGTGTGGAGGCTCTTCAAGACGTCCAAAAGATAAGTGGGGACATTAAGTTTTCGAATAACTCTCCACAGGTTTTCGCGAGGAACCAGATCAAATGCTGATCATAGGTCGACGAAAATGAGGTAGAGGCTGCCACCCTCCACACTCACAGTCTTCCAATATAAAACCTGGAGACGGAAGATCTGATCAAGGGTTGAAATACTCTTTCTGAAGCCCGCCTGTAGGGTACTTAAAATATTGTTTTCTGCCTCCCACATCTGCAATCTATCCAGGACTATGCGCCCAAATAAATTTTGGGTCGTGTCAATTAAGCTAATCGGCCTATAGTTAGTATAGGGCTGGAGTGGGCAGCCTTTTTTGTGTATTGGCACAATCTCAGCACCTCGCCAGGTTTCTGGTGGATCTGCGCCAAGTAAGATGGAGTTAAACAAAACACACAGATACGGGGCCCATACCTTGGGTTCCGATCTAAAAAGGTCTCCTGGAATTTTGTCCAGACCCGGCGCTTTATTGGGTATGTGCATATGGATGGAATTTTCAACCTCCTTGATCGTGATTGTCGGGATGTCCTCGGCTCGGCAATCTATGTTGGGAGGGGAAGCAGTTAAAGAGGGTGTATTATAGATTGTATCTGAATATAAACCCCCAAAATGTTCTTCCCAGGCTGCAGGGGCTATGTTAGAACAAGTAATAGTGTCAGGTTCTTTCTTACCATTGCTAACAATAGCCCAGAAGATTTTAAAGTCTTTATTCTGCAGAGCTAGTCTTAACTCCTCCCACTTATCATCTTCCCATGACTTCCTTGCCCTTTGGATCATTAGCTTGTACTGTGCTCGTAGTAATTTAATCCTGGTTTTATCCTTGGCTTTAATTGCCAGGATCAATTCACTCTTTAATTTCCTGCACTCAGGAGTATACCATATTTGTCTATTAGCCGAGTGGACCCTCCTAATCCCGACCCGAGAGAAGACATCCAAAAGTTGAGTTACTAACTGGCTATGGATTTTAACAGGCCTAGATGTTCTCTGAATAGAGATGCAGTTAAACGCCGCTTCAGCCATGTCATTAAGACAGGGCAGAGCCAGTCTGTAAGTTTCTGCCAGTTTGTTCGGGCAAGCAAAGATACAGGGCCACCTAACTCTGCGTCTATTATTATGCAGAATTAGGGGTTGAGGAGGTGTAGACACCACGATGTCATAGCTTGTAAATCCCCAACTTCGTTATTTTAGTTTCATAGTAAGAGCATTATGATCACTATCTTCTCGAACTATCACCCTAAAGTCAAGAACCTTGTCCCAGGATCTTATTTCAATGAGGATGTAATCTAAAATCGACATTTGTCCCACTCTATTAAAGGTGGCTTGTCCATGACGGTCAGATTTAAATCTGCCGTTGCAAGCCCTCAAAGATAGAGAAAGAGTGAGAGCGAGGATTTGTAACACTAGTGGGGTCCAAGCTTTAACCATGGGAATCAAGGGCTCAGGGATATTCCACTGTGTATCTTCCGATGCTGGGTCTTCCGAATCCAGCAAACTTAGTGGCTCATATTGGCAGTTGAAGTCGCCACCCACTATCACAGAGTATTCGGGATTCAAAGTCAAGATGTAATCATTCAAATGTAGTATGACCTTGGATTCCCGTCCACTCGGTGAGGGTCTAGAATAAACATTCAAGAGAGCTAGATGTTTGTTTCCGGGCAGATCAAGTAGAACACATTGGATATCATCTGAGCCCGTTTGGAGCTGCCTTGCTGTAACACCCAAGTGGATTGCCACCCAGGTGCTAAGGCCTCCAGAAGGTCTCCCCCTACCACTTGTTAATGCAAGAATGTCATAGGAAACAAAACCCGCCCGTTGGTAGTTTTCCAGAGCCCATGTCTCTTGCAATAAACAAATATCAAAAGTGTCTATGAAATTGCCCCGCTCTACACAAATCAACTTATTTTTTAAACCCGCTACATTCCAGGAAAGCAGATTGATATCAATCTTTGGCTCTCCTTTGGTAGTCAGATTACTTGGGGAAATACTTTCCCTACCCAAACTTTCCTGGTCTTGATCAAACTCCATCCCGCCCAACAGTGTCAATACAGGAGGTTCTTCTAGTGATAAACTGGAATATCTCAATGGTAGGTCTACTTTGACATTTGGACTGGACAGTGGATCAGATGGCACAAACTGTAAGAGATTATTCCCCCTATCCTTAGGACCAACCTTAATGTTGTATGGCCCTTTGTGGTCTCCGGTCAAGATGGTAGTGACACTGGGACCCAAACGTCAATCCACCTGGTCCAGAACACTGTATCTGTTGTTATGGTGAAATGATTCAAGAAGTGTTGAAAACTAAAACAGCGATATGATTAAGCATTAACTGAAGACATGAATTCTCTACAGTTAAAACGTGTTTCTTGTCTTATGTTGACTAATGTCCGGACTCCATTTTGTATTGTCATGTCTCCACGTGCTTTGCACGAGAAGAGTCCTACCTTTTCGCTAGTTGCCCTTGTAATCTGCCTAGTAACAGTCTATAAATAGCTCCTTTGTCCGTCTGGGGCATGCCCAGACTTGACCACATCTGTTATCAGTTAGTCCTTGTTTGACCATGTTTTCGCGGGCTCAGGAAATTGTTAACTCCACCCATATATTGATCCTGTATCGAAAATGTCCATAAATGGTAATGAATTTTGCTCTATGTTGTATCCACCCACTTATGAGCCCCTCTGTTGTGTATAAAAGGGGACCATGTACGCAAGTTCTGTGTGCTACTCTATGCAATACTGAAGAGTGTTGTGTAGGTTGTAGGACCACCCTTAAAGGTTAATAAACTCTGTCTTTGTATTTGCAGTTTCCGTGCCAATTTCCTTCTAGCTTTCGTTACAGGAGGGCGAACCCTTGTATTTTGCGGGCCTAGCTGGGGTCTGTACTCATCAATTGGCGCCCGTCACGTGGGGCTCATCGGCGACTCGGATGCTCGAAGGACTGGTCGTGACGAAGGTGAGAAATTTGGCTGGGGATGTGATCACTGCCAGCGGCGTCTTTTAGTCCTGGCATCCCGAGGTTTCTTCCTTCCCTTCCGAGCTGACCATCTGGGTGGCGCCGGTCCTCGACTGAGACCTCTTCTGTCGGTTTGCCGTGTGATAGCCGTTTGGGCGAATTTTGGAACTTGGCAGTTGGAATCTGGACACTCTTGATTGGTAAGAACCGTTGTACGGTACTTGCTCCGAGTTTTGAAGCCTGGGTTGGCTATTTGAGTTTGATTTGTGATGACCGGTCATATTTTGTATTGATTACTGTGGGAATATATGCGTTGCAACACATATAGGCAGGTAATGTGGAGATATTTCTCCGGAGTTGTTTAAAATTTGAATGGCGCAACGTTTAAGTGCCATTTTTGATAATACTGCATATTTTGCATTATTTTTTAGCATGCCTGCTTTTAGCGCACTCCGTAAGTGGTGCTGCTGCTTTGGAAACCGGTTAAATCTTGAGGAATCTGCTCCAGCCCCCCCAGAGGGGACTCCTAATAGGGATATGTATGTGAAGCATGGTCTTTCCTCTATAATGTACAGCACAGTGTGGAGGAAATACACCAAAAAGGATCCTGAGTTACGATGGCCTTTGTATGGATCGTTTGATATGTGTAAGATTGAGTATGTGGAACAGTGTATGTGTAAACGGCGTGCTAGGCAAGACATGTTTGAATGTGTACGGTTATGGGTGAAGGAAGTGCGTGAGCGAGAGAAACGTGAGAAAGCACTGATTGATAAAGAGCAACGGAAAAATGATCATGTGAGAGCGCAGGAAGCGAAGCGTCGGGAAGAAAGAGAACTGGCGGAGAGACAAGAGAAAGAGCGTAGGTTGCAAGTATCGGGTCAATATGCTGTCCGCCAGCCACTTTATCCTGTCCTTACTAATCTTGAAGATGATTTTCATTTATTAGATCGCTCTCCGCCCCCTTATGTTGGCGCGTCTGCCCCGAGGTCACAGGATTCTGGATCGGTTTCGGATAAGGTAGACACGCGGTCCATGTTATCAACTGATCGTATGGGTGAGCTTCGGAAAATTTATTTTCGTGCGCTTAAGGGCAAGCTATCTCTTCCTGAATCATTGGCATTTTTGGAAAGTTGGCAGGATAGGGAAAAGTTATATTTTGTTGAAACTTTTTCTGATGAAGTGGTTACTGCCTTTCGGAAATATTCTGATGTTTTTGAGCCTGATGATATAGTATTAGATTCTAAAGCTTTACGTAACGGTGTTTTTTCTCCCTCTAAGGTACCCGATGCGGTCCGACGGCTGTTTGCATTGCGGGACGCGATGTTTGAACTTAAAGAGAAAGCGCGCCAAAAGACAGGGGAGAAGGAGCAATCGAATCCACATGTCGGCGGGAAACAGTCGTCTGCCTCCCATTCAGATAAGAGTGAACTAGTGCATGCTAAACCGATGCGAGAGGCGGCACCTTTGTATGTTCCTCCTAAAGGAGCGGGAACTAGTTCAGACATGTCCTCCCCCGATGCTAGGGGATATTTTGTGTATAATTGGGTTTTTACTCCCTGGCATAGGACTGATGTTATGGCATTGAAGAATTCATTGCCTGATCCCCGCAAGAATCCAGCGGCCTTTTATGAAGAGGTCGAAGGGGCCTTGAATTCTTGTACTATGACTTTCGCAGATATAGATCTGTTCTTTGGGCTCATTTTACCACCGGATATGTGGCGATCTGTGCGGAAGGTGGATGATCAAGCCGCTTTTAAGGCCAAATGGTCTGAGATTGAGGATGAGGATAGGGAGAGAAAGCCCGCGCAAAAACCGCCCCAGCTTATTTGAGATCTTCCTGCTGCTATCTTGACTAAGTTGAAAACGATTATTCCCCCTAAAAAGATTGACTGGAATATGTTAGCCTCGTGTAAACAGAAGGTTGATGAATCAGTTTCAGACTTCTTTACGCGCTTTGAGGAAACATTTCATGATTTCAGTGGTCAGTCACTTACGGATGATACGGGTCGACATCTTTTTGTTGATAAATATGTGGCGAATTTATTACCGGGAATAGCAGCTCGATTAAAAGCGAGTGAAAGTTCTTGGTCCACCTCATCTCCAGCATCCCTCCTGACTATGGCCCAGTATTATGGGCATCAGGAACAAGAAGCGAAGGGGCATGAGGAGAAGAAATCGAAAGATTTGAAAACTAAGGTGATGTTAGCACAGGTGTATGGTCCGCCTCGTCGGGGTGTTGAGAGAGGTAGAGGAGGATTTTATGGTCCCCCTTCGGGTCGGTCGGATGTTAATAGGAATCAATGTGCGTATTGCAAACAGTTGGGTCATTGGGCCAGGGATTGTCCGGTATTATATGCGTCTCGTCAGGGACGTGGTCAGGGACCGCCGAGAGGTAGAGGGGGCTTTTCGAATTTCAGAGGGAATTCCAATGATCGTGCTCGCTTTGAGCCTAACGTGCAGCAACGAGATAGACCTAATGTGTTTGATCGGCAAAATCAGTATCAAATGTCTGGGAATGACCGCCCTGGTTACCATGATTCACGGCATGCGTAGGATTGCGTTGGGTGGGGGTTGGAATCAGTTGAAGTGCCAGTTGATCAGAAGGGTCCTTATGTTACAGCAAATGTTCTAGGTTCTACTGATCGGTTCCTAATCGATACAGGAGCTACTCGCAGTGCGCTGTCCAAACAATTGGTTCCGAGGGCTCCCCCATCTGGCTTAATGGTTACATCGGTAGGATTTGATGGTACACTCTCTCGAAGCCCTCTATCCCAACCCCTTGCATTTCATGTTGACCAACTTTCTGCACCCTGTTCGTTTTTGCTAGCCCCGAACACGCCTGACAACATTATGGGTCTTGATATGCTTAAGCACTTCAGAGCTACGATCCGCTGCTCCCCTACTGGAGTACGTGTGGTATTAAATGATAATCACCCGATGACCGAACAGATGTGTGTGGTTGCAGAGGATACTGTATTAGCTTCTCTCCCTCGTACTTTGTGGGCCACTTCGGATACTGATGTGGGACAGATGGTGATTCCGCCTGTCCACATCAGTGTCAAGGAGGGTGCTGTGTTACCACGCCTCCCTCAATATCGTATTTCCCAGGAGAGGGAGGAGGCACTTATACAGATTGTGCAGGATTTGATCAAGGTGGGAGTAGTGGAGGAAGTTCCCTACAACGTCTGCAACAGTCCTATTTTACCCATTTTGAAGAAAGATACCGATACTAGGGTTTATCGTTTTATTATTGACTTAAGGGAGGTGAATAAGATAGTGATACCTCAGTATCCAGTGGTTTCTGATATCACGACATTACTTACTTTGGTCCCGCCAACGGCGACCACATTTTCGGTTATCGATTTGAAAAATGCTTTCTTTTCTATTCCTATTCATCCTGATAGCCGGTACCTTTTCGGCTTCACTTTGAATAATCGGTCCTACAGATTTTGTAGAGTCCCTCAGGGTTATACAGAGAGCCCTAGCATTTACAGTCAAGCATTGAAAAGTCAATTGGATTCCTTTGCTCTGCTTGATGGTGTAGCCCTTATACAATATGTCGACGACATCTTGTTGGCGGCCGACACTCCTGAGCTATGTGAGAAGTGCACGTTATCCTTGCTTTCCTTTTTGGCATCTCACAATCACAAAGTGTTGAAGAAGAAATTGCAATTTTGTAGACCAACGGTGACTTATTTGGGTCACCTTTTGTCTAAGGAGGGGCGTGCACTCACACCAGATCGTATTCAAGCAATTTTGGACACGCCAGTACCTTCCACACAGAAGGACGTGCGTGCATTTTTGGGTCTTGCTTCTTTTTGTAGGCAATGGATATTGGGGTTTTCATATATAGTTAAGCCATTGCTAGCACTTTTGACAAAAGATACCCCAATTCCTCTTCCCTGGTCAAATTAGTGTGAAATTGCCTTTCAGCAATTGCGACAAGCCCTTTGCTCAGCACCAGTGTTAGGTACCCCTGATTATACGAAGCCTTTTACATTGTATGTACATGAGAGAGATGGATGTGCATTATCAGTTTTAGTGCAGATGCACGGCGACAAGCAGCGCCCTTGTGCATATTTTTCGGCCGTACTTGATCCTGTTGCCCGAGCATTGCCTGGTTGTTTTCGCTCGGTTGCGGCGACAGCTGTGTCAATACGCCAAAGCGAGGGAATTGTGTTATCTCATAAGCTGTTGGTATTAGTTCCCCATGCTGTTGATGCCCTGCTCAATCAGACAAAGACGCAGCATTTGACCAGTGCTCGTTTAACGGGATATGAGTTGACGCTTTTGGCTCCTCATATTACGTTAAAGAGGTGTGCAACGTTAAATCCAGCCACATTGTTGCCGTTTCCGGAAACTCAGTCTGAAGCACGAAAAGCACATGACTGTATTCTTGTGACTGAGGAACAGACAAAGGGTCGTATTGATCTCCAGGATACGCCCTTTACAGATGTAGATGGAGAACTATGGGTGGACGGATCATGCCTGAAGCTACCAGATGGTACGACTTCAGCAGCGTATGCAATTACCACATTACAAACAATAGTGGAGACAGCACGCATACCGCAGAAATCAGCTCAAGCAGCGGAACTGATAGCATTAACACGAGCATGTGAGCTCAGTGCAGGATTGTGTGTGAATGTTTATACAGATAGCCGCTATGCCTTCGGAGTAGCGCACGACTTTGGCCTACTCTGGAAGGAGAGAGGGTTTCTAACGTCACATGGAGCACAGATAATGTATGGAGAGTTAGTTCACAACCTTTTGACTGCATTAACATATCCAAAGAAGATTGCTATAGTTAAATGTAGTGCCCATAAAAAGGTGGTTGATAAAGTTGGAGAAGGGAATGCTTTGGCAGACCAGGTGGCACGAGAGACTGCGATGCAGCCTGACACTACTGCAATGTATGTTGTGAAGTCACAGGCAGAAAGATGGCACGATGCTAGGAGAGAAGTGCTGGAGATACAGAGGACCGCTTCCGATAAGGAACGGGAGCAATGGTCCAATGATGGAGAATTAGATGATGAAGGGTGTTGGAGAAATAAGCAGATGGATAAATGGAAGTTACCCACAGCTTTCGTACAACCTATGGTTCAGATGGCACATGGACTAGCGCATGTCGGAGCTTCCGCAATTGTAAAATTACTCACACGCGTTTGGGAGCATCCGGAGATCGCTAGCACGGCAAAGAGGGTAGTACAGACTTGCATGATTTGCCTGAAGTATAACCCAGGAAAGGGTACACGAACTCCAGCAGGAGGATTTGCAACGCCTACTGCACCCTTTGAGGTTTTGCAGATGGATTACATTCAGCTTGAGCGCTGTAATAATCTGAAGTATGTTCTAGTAGTGGTTTGTGCCTTCAGTAAATGGGTTGAGGCATACCCTACGAAAGACAATACTGCAATGACTACAGCCAAGATGCTATTGAAGGAGTTCTTCCCTCGATATGGTGTTTGTAGATTGTTGTGGAGTGATAACGGACCTCATTTTATAGCAGACGTTATTAAGTATGTCCTGAAAGGACTGGGAATTACCCAGAAATTTCATTCAGTGTTTCACCCTCAGTCTGCGGGATTGGTTGAGAAATATAACGGTACTTTGAAGCTTAAGATCGCTAAGATCCAAGCTTCGACTTCTTTGACTTGGCCAGACGCTTTACCGCTGGCATTATTGTCAATTAGATCGATACCGCATTCTCGGACCGGTCTCACACCATATGAGATCGTGTTCGGACGCCCAATGAATATTTGGGGTCCACCGAAACCGAAGTCAGTGTATGATGTACCTTGTGTAATGATGAACGATTATCTGGCACAGTTAACGGATAATTTGGTTTCTATTCATCAACAGGTTCGAGAAGCGCTCCCTGATCGGTCCACAGGTGAAGGACATAACCTCCGGCCTGGAGACTATGTTATGATCAAGGTGTTTGAAAGGACGAACAGTCTGGAGCCGAGATGGGTTGGTCCTGAGCAAGTCTTGCTCGCGACGAGGACAGCTGTGCGGGTCTCCAATCGAAAGAACTGGATCCACTCCTTGCACTGTCGTAAAGTGCCACCTGGATTAGTGGAGCCTGCTGTATTGACCGACTATCGCTGTGGAACCGAACGATACTGAGGAGCTCTTTCCGGACCAAGCGATTCCTGGAGGAAGAAGATATTATCTCAGACCGAGGAAGTGATTTCTTTCTGTATCAGGACATGTTGTCAGAACGGCCCTTAGGTTAGTGAAACGGAGAGCCAATGAGGCAAGGGGGGGGGATCAGTCCTGCATTAGTGTAGTGACACCCGTCTTGGCCCACTGGTGAAGAAATCAACGGCTGCCTAAGGGGAAGAGTTCTGACAACCTTTTAGTTTTAGGAAGATATTGACTT
Organism: Triturus cristatus; assembly: GCF_964204655.1. Classification (NCBI taxonomy): domain Eukaryota; kingdom Metazoa; phylum Chordata; class Amphibia; order Caudata; family Salamandridae; genus Triturus; species Triturus cristatus. Next base: position 1,582,406,503 of record NC_140590.1, read on the forward strand.
TTACTACATAATGGAGAAGAAGAAGACTTTTTTGTGCGACAAGTTTTATTATCATTGTAGTTATTGTTGGTATAACCACGTGGTTTGTTGAGGATGTGACTCCTGCCCGTGAGTTGCTTGTTTTGACTACTCCAGTGCCTGAGGAGCACTACTTTTACACCCTTCCGTATCAAGAAGTGAAGCATCGTCAGTCTTATTTGAATAATACTTTTATCCAGATGTTGCATCATACCCATGTTGCTACAAATGCTACGAATTGTTGGATATGTGGTATGATGCCAGCTCATCAGAAGAAAGGAGGAACGCCGTTCATACCTCTTCCTTTCTCTCATAATGGCTCTTGTAGAGCATGGTACACTTTGCTTTTTGCCACACGGAAACCTACAGTGGGACGACTACATTTTAGACTTAATAGGGAATGTCATCAAGATAAAGAAGGCTATCCACAAGCGAATGGGACAATATGGGAGTGGGAAGAATATCGACCAGATAATGAATCAATCCCCTACATCTTCACGAACACTAGAGACATTATTGGGAATGAAAGATTTGTAATTCAAGTGGCACAAGCTCAAGCGGACCTGTGTGTCCAGAGTGTGGGTCATATTCCTGTTGGTGTTAGTGACTGTATTATTATGTTGAATATAGATGGATTAAATAATAGTACTTTCTTAGCTTCCCATAATACGTACTTCGTATGTGGGAATAAAGGTTATTATCGCTTACCAGCCGGCTGGTCCGGAGTATGTTATGTAGCGTTTTTATTACTCCCTGTATTCTTAGCACCTGCATCCTATCATAAAGACTTGAAGTTATTGAACAATGTAACTGTAAATAGGTATAAACGTCCTCTATCTATTGATGATGTTGACCAAACCGACACTAGCTTACAGCAGTATGTTGATTTTAACTTAGGATTGTTTTTCTTTGTTGGAGCTGCCCTAAATAGTAGGAAGGTTCGACGATTAACAAGAGTTGTAGAGGCTGTAACGAATCAAGCTGCTGCTGCTCTTGGGAATCTTACGGAAGAATTACAAATCACTAGAATTGTTGCGTTACAGAATCGTATGGTATTAGATGTTATGTTAGCAGACAGAGGTGGAGCATGTAGAATTATTGGAAGTAGTTGTTATGTATTTATTCGTGACCACACGCCATCAGTCTATAACGCTATTAATAAATTGCATAAAATCGCAGCTGAGATTCATACAGAAAATGGCACTTGGACCTTTTCTGGATGGTTTTGGGCATTGATCACTACATGGGGATGGAAAGTTTTAACTGGTCTCTGTATTATTGTAGCAGTTCTGTTTTTCTGCTGCATCTGTGTTCAGTGTGGTCCTTTACTCTGTTCTTTATGTGTGTCATTTTGTATTCCTGATAAGAAAGCTATTGCCAATGTCACTTATCAGAAAAACTTAAACAAGGAGGTGGAAGAGATGATGAAAATTGACATATATGATGATTATCCTAATAAGCCGAATGTCTTCAGTAAATGCTGAAAGGGTCGTCTGTTGAAAACTAAAACAGCGATATGATTAAGCATTAACTGAAGACATGAATTCTCTACAGTTAAAACGTGTTTCTTGTCTTATGTTGACTAATGTCCGGACTCCATTTTGTATTGTCATGTCTCCACGTGCTTTGCACGAGAAGAGTCCTACCTTTTCGCTAGTTGCCCTTGTAATCTGCCTAGTAACAGTCTATAAATAGCTCCTTTGTCCGTCTGGGGCATGCCCAAACTTGACCACATCTGTTATCAGTTAGTCCTTGTTTGACCATGTTTTCGCGGGCTCAGGAAATTGTTAACTCCGCCCATTTATTGATCCTGTATCGAAAATGTCCATAAATGGTAATGAATTTTGCTCTATGTTGTATCCACCCACTTATGAGCCCCTCTGTTGTGTATAAAAGGGGACCATGTACGCAAGTTCTGTGTGCTACTCTATGCAATACTGAAGAGTGTTGTGTAGGTTGTAGGACCACCCTTAAGGGTTAATAAACTCTGTCTTTGTATTTGCAGTTCCCGTGCCAATTTCCTTCTAGCTTTCGTTACAGGAGGGCGAACCCTTGTATTTTGCGGGCCTAGCTGGGGTCTGTACTCATCAGAAGGGGTGGGCAAAATTGGTTATGGACTTGAGTTCCATTGGATGGATAAAGAGGAAGACCATCCTGTGTCTTTCCCAAGCCATCCGCCCAACCCCCCCGAGGAGCTTCACACCCATGGAAAGAGGGACCCGAGTAAAAGTAAGTGAGTGGAAGTGCTTTTATGGTTGGTTCAGGACTAACAAAACTACGTGACTGCATAGTACAGATATATCTAACAGTTCTAGGATCTCTAAAGTTAATTACAACGCAGTCACCCTGTATGTCCTTAGTTCTAGGTCCTACCCAATCTAACCGTCTTGCAAACAGTATTTCACTCCTACACTGGTTGGGAAGAGGTTTGTGGCAATTCAACCAATGCATACACTTATTTTTAAGTTTACTAAAGTCCTCCCTTAATCCATGATTTAAAGTAGGAACCCCCGTTAGGACCACCACATATGGAGCTGATTCAGGAGGCAGGTCCAGACAAGGTAATTTGGATGTAACTAAAGTCTCTGGGTTTGGTTGTCTGGGAACGTTATGGGGGAGTCGGAATTCCTCGAGTCTACTGGAGGATTAACAATTACATGTTTCACCTTACTCTTTGTATTCCCTGGCAAGGCCAGTTGAATTGGGCCATTTGATACTATTTGGGCAGTGGTTCCTGATCTGTCCCGCTGCAGGGTGGACTTGTCTATTAAATCTGTCCGTGTGTTAGTTAATTTGGGGGCAGTGCCATTTGACCCTACTGAATCTGCAATAGGTGAGACAGAATTAACATTAGGGCCCTCCCCATCACTTGTCTCATTGACACCCGGTAGAGCAGCAAACAGTAATTCAAAATTCGAGAGTCTTTTTTCAATTGAATTAAGTCTGTTACGCATAGGGAAGCAAGTCGCTGTAAGTAACTGTTCCATTTTGGTCCGGAATTCTCCTCCGATTTCCATACCCATTGCACACTCAGTACTTTGTGTCACCAAGTGAACAGGGTCTGTGTTCACTGCAGAATCAGAACTTCCTGGTTTTGCCCGTTTTTGTATTTTTGATCTTTTATTGGGCAGAGCTGAGCCTTTCCGCTTGCGTCTAACAACCCGCTCTGTTATTTTGGCGTTAGATTCCTCTATCCGAATTGGCAAACCAGATCTAGTTCTTCCCACATTGATTGCCGGTGTGGAGGGATCTTGACCAATAGAGTCACTATGCCCAAGTGAACTGCGGGCAATGGGATTTGCGACTATATGTGAGTTGCCTTCAGTCCAGCCAGAATGGGAGTTAGGGACTAGGGCTGGACTGGCAATGCAATAATTTACAGGTGACTTCGCTGAAGCGATATTGCCCAATGAGGATCGTTTAGTAAATTCTTGATCAAGCGAGAGCCTTCTTTCCGTTAGCTCAATTTCCCTCTGGAGGACGGAGGTGGCCCTAATAATAAAATTATCCAATGTACCAGCGACTCCTGACCCAGTAACAGACTTCCTCCCCTTCCCCAAGCCTGCAGTGGCCATAACCAGTATTACTATGGTATGGACAAACAGACACACAAAAGATGCCTAGCAGCCTTACACCCAGATACTAAAAGGGTCCACTCTGAGGCGATCCTTCAGTAGCAAAATGCACCAGAAGAGGACCCACAAAACAAAACAGGCAAGAGCAGTGCCCCGTCCCGTCCTCTGCCGTACTCTGACAGGCTCAGACGGGCCCGCCCTTTGCCCGGGCTTCGCCCCGGGGTGCGACCCGCACGCGTCCCGCTCACACAAGAGCAGGTGTGGGGTAAATAGGCGAGGGGCGGAGCCGGGAAGAGGAACCAGGTGCAGGAGGTGAGTGGTGAACAAAGCACCCTGGTCCTCGCAGTCCGGTGTGTAAAAGATTGTCAATGAAATCCCCGTGCCTTTAAAAATCAGCTCGTCACCAAGCGCCGGTCACATCCGCGGTAATGGCCCAGCCGATGAATGAAGCAGAGTCCAGAGCCTTCGAGCGGCACCCGCGAAGCGGGGGCCGCGAGGCGTAAAGTACTTGCCGGGGGCGGAGCCGGGAAGAGGAACCAGGTGCAGGAGGTGAGTGGTGAACAAAGCACCCCGGTCCTCGCAGTCCCGTGTGTAAAAGATTGTCAATGAAATCCCCGTGCCTTTAAAAATCAGCTCGTCACCAAGCGCCGGTCACATCCGCGGTAATGGCCCAGCCGATGAATGAAGCAGAGTCCAGAGCCTTCGAGCGGCATGTATTGTTATTTGTTATGCTATGGTTGTTTTGTATAGCGCATTTTTGTATTGGGGTGGCCTTATTGGCAGAGTTTTCCTTGCGTTGGGGACAAAAGTCTGATCCAGGAGACGGAATAGGCCACATCACTTTGTTGGCCATTGTCAACTGTCTGCCTACTAGGATGTTTCTGTGAGCAAATTATGGTTAGGAGCTACCCACATGGGGTCCACAGGTGAGGAGACGGTTTCCCCATGGGTCAGACCGGTGGCTCGGGAAAGTGTTGAAAGAGGGATCCAACTAAGTTCAGAGGTGCATTAGCCACTGCAGAAGAGGCCCACGTTCTATCGCCTAAGCAGACAAGTTCATCAAGGTATTAATTAGTGTACCCTAGCTTTTGGCTGAAGAGGGGAAAATGTTGGACCTGGCCCTGTCTGCTGTATCGCCACAAACATTTGGGATTCTCTCTTTTCATTTGCTAACCTGTTTTTGTTGGCTTTTAAGACACTGTGCATTTTATCACTGCTAACCAGTGCTAAAGTGCTTGTGCTCTCTCCTTCAAACAGGTATCAATATTGGACCGTCAGAACTCATCTTTTGTACATTCCTGATCCTTTGGACATTACAGAAGAAGGACTGCCTTGCCCTCTGGAGGACTGCCTCGCTTCTACCAGAGAACTGCCCTGCTGCTACCAGAGAATGGTCTTGCTCTCTAAAGAAGGAAGACTGGACTTTCTGCCTTCACCCCAGGCTAACCTGAAAGACTCCAAAAGTGAGTTGGCTGACCTCCTGTCTGAGCTACAGGGACACACCAAGCTCCAGAGGCCCCCCTGCAACTGACTAGCTGATCTGTTGCACTGTACCTTCAATTGGACCTACCTGAGCCCTGCTGGCTCCTGCTGGAGTGAGTCCCTGAGCCCAGGGACTACAAGCACTCAGGCATTGGCCGAAGGACCGGTATCTCAGTGCCCTCTGTGGGCCGTTATTTTCCTTTCCCAGTCCACAGAGGGCACTGGACAGGGAGAGTAAAGCAGCCTCGCTGGGCAGCCATGTGATATGGCTGTTCAGAGATTATCAGCTGTGACCTCTCCTTGACCCCCTGCCCTGTCAAGCAATCTCACTGATGGTGGGCTGGGGAGCGGGTGATTATGTGCCAGAATCGGTCTCCCTCGGTGCCAGGTGTTGCTCAGGCCATTGAGTCATTTCACATCGGCACCCCTGGGGCCCACACAGCACAGCAACAGTGTTTTCACTTGACACCTCACCCACAGCCCTTCTCATTGAGGGCACAGTGGGCGAGGAATAATGAGTCTCGCTGTGGGGGCCAGTTGATGTTTCGAACTCGCACCATCTTCACCTCAGCCTCCTCCTCACAACCATGGATGGCCCAGCGGCTGTGTTTTGTGCTTTATCCCCTCCCCTGCCAGGCCATTTATTTATTTAATGCGATTTTATATAGCGCAAACTTTACCCGAAGGTGTCAGAGCACTTTACAAAAGGACCAGTTACATTACATAAGGACTTCAGAGTACATGAGATACATAAAAGATACAAACAGAAAAACTCTAAATTCACATAAGAATGGTAGTAAGTACAAAGGTCTACTACAGATACTAGTGGTTAGAGTTACTCATAAACAAGTTGCAAATTAACTCAAGGAAAAGATACAAACAGATAAACTCTAAATTCACATAAGAATGGTAGTAAGTACAAAGGTCTACTACAGATACTAGTGGTTAGAGTTACTCATAAACAAGTTGCAAATTAACTCAAGGAAAAGATACAAACAGATAAACTCTAAATTCACATAAGAATGGTAGTAGGTACATAAGTCTACTACAGATACTAGTGGTTAGAGTTACATATATACAAGTTGCAAATTCACTCAAGATTACATTTTAATGAAAGTTAAAGTGGTTAGGGTTGGGCAAATGTAAAATATATATTTACACAACACGATCTTCTCGACATTGTTTGGGCTCTTGCTTTGAGCCAGGCCTTCAGGGTGTTGTTACGCTCACAGGTGGTGATCTTGGGCCTGGAGGGATCTCTAAGCTGGTGATGTCCAGAGTGCTCCACATGCAGCAGGCGAGGTCCATAGCAGGGCTCCTTTTTGCCATGTTGTTTACAGGGACAGGCAGTCCCCCGCTAGCAACGAGCGTGGCTCCCCCACACTGCAGGGCACCAAGTGCTCCGGCACAGCACCTACCAGCAGCAGGTGAAGTCCGCAGCAGGGCTCATCCCCACCTCAGCGTCCACTGGTACAGGAAGTCCCTGGCCACAGGACTTTGCAGGGCATCTTCCAGAAACCCCAGGTATGAAATGACGACTAGCCTTTCCTCAAGCAGGGAGTATGTGTCTTGTCCCCAGGCAGATCTTCCACGGCGATGGGGAAGGGAAAGCTCCAGAGGGTGGCACGACCAGCATGGTCCACTCGGTCAGAGTCTTCCCCTGGGGCCTACCTGATGACCGCCAGGCAGCTTCAGATTCCCCAGACTTCCATCGCATCTTGACGCCTCAAGTGTGGACTAGGAAGGTAGGTGAGAGCAGCCTCGATGTCCGACGGGTGCATCCAGAGTTTCAGTTTGAGGGGCCCCTTTTGACTCCTTGGGATGGTTGGCCCCTGCCATTGATGTAGAGATTGCCCCGCTGCGGCGGGGAAGTGAAGACCTCAGCTGCGGTGTGTTCCGCACTGCCCGAGGCAGTGGAGGGTTGGGGAGGGTTTAGTGATTAAGTAATAGCAGGGGCCTCGCTGTTGTTCAGGTGCTCCTACGCTGGAGGGCTGGGAAATAATTTTGTAATAGAAGGGACCTCTCTGGTTTTCAGTTGCTCAGCTTGTAGGCCACTGTCACTTTGACCGCGGTGTCCTTTCCAAGAACAATATCCTCCCACTTTCATGTCTTGCGTGTGCATAGGCATATGTGGCCTAAAGGCCAGAGTTGCAGAGATGGGGAATCAGGTTTGAGCCCCAGTGTCTGCTCAACATCCTTTGATTCTGGGCAGATCACTTCATCTCCCAGTCCCTTAAATAAAAAATCTGATCTTGTGTACTGTAAATAGTGAATAATATACAACAAACCAATGGATTGAGGGTCTCAGGGAACGTTTTAAGACCAAAGCATGGATATATTCCCCAAATATACTGTAGAAAACAACAAAATATTCATGGGTCTATGTCAAGAATTCCTGTCATACGAGGGGAGGAAAACGGTAACCAGCGAAAACGGACTACATCTCCCAGGACGCTTAGCGGTTGAGAGGTTATATAAACAGGAGAGCTGTTACATAACTCAAGGGAAACACGCCCTTATGTAAACAGGAGAGCTGTTACATAACTCAAGGGAAACACGCCCTTATGTAAACAGGAGAGCTGTTACATAACTCAAGGGAAACACGCCCTTATGTAAACAGGAGAGCTGTTACATAACTCAAGGGAAACACGCCCTTATGTAAACAGGAGAGCTGTTACATAACTCAAGGAAAACACGCCCTATAAAGGGAGGAACCGGGAGGTACAAGGCTGTCGGATATTGTGTTTACACCGACGTACCTGCTTCGTGAAGAGCAGTGTTCCGGAGTGGTGCTCCAGTAAGGCAAGAACGGAGGTAGGTCGAGTCGTTACTCCCTGGGCCGTGTCTTGCCCCATCGTCACCTGTGAAGGACCCGGAAGCTCTACCGGTCAACCATTGAGCTTCGCTTTTTGACTCGGCTGAGTCCAAGCGCAGTGGCGCTTTTGCTGGTTGGAGTCGTAACTCCCAGCCCGACCAGAGACACAGGGACTGCCAGCTGTAACGCACACCAGGAGGTGTTTGCCGCGTTACAGACTCGGAAGTCCACAGGATCGATCGAGCGGCTGCTCTCGGTTCAGTCGTCTTGCTTGTGATTGGGGTATCGGTGACGCATCACCAGGAGGTGACTCCGCGTCCCGGTGCAGTCTGAGGAAGAGGTTGAGCGGCTGCTCCCTTCAGGTAGAGACCCCGGCTGGGTGTTTCCCTGACTCCTCGATTCTCCCCAACACTCTTCGTGCCCCTCACAGCCTACCGATTGGCATTGTCGGCCATTTCATTTCTGCCCTCTGTTGGCATACGTCGGGATCGGCGTATATGCAGAGGACGGTTAGGACCATCCGTGCTGTGGGCTGGTAACGTACTTAGCCTGGAGGATTCCAGTGACTATAACTTTTGTTTGTTCTTTGTATGTTATTTGCCTTCATTAAAAGAACTAACCCTTCACAAGTGGTTGCGTCCTCATTGTCGTGTCTGTTAAACGATCCTGAGACGTTCAGGGCGTTACAAAATATCCGACCTTAATAACACTAACTGTCTCCCGGTCGATAACAGACATGGCAACACTTGATGATGTGCTGGCTGCTTTAGCGGCCATGCAAGTTGAAGTGGCTGCCTCTAGGCAAGAAACAGCCGATGTAAAAGCCAGACTGGATGCTATCCAATTGGACCCGCTCACGCCCAGCACCTCCCTCACGAACCAGACCCCTGCGGTAGTAGTGGAAATGCCGGTAGCCGTCCCCTTGGCAACACCAGAGAGGTACAGTGGGGATCCTAACACAGTGCAGGTATTCCTCACACAAGTGGCGCTACATTTATCGTGCAAACCAAAGGCGTTCCCCACGAGTCAGGCTCGTGTGGCTTTCCTTATATCCTATTTGGCTGGAAACGCGGCACAATGGGCCGTACCTCTGGTGAGCAGGGACGACCCCCTCTTATGTGATTGGGGTGCTTTTCGCGAGGAATTCCTGAAGGTCTTCGACAGAAGGGCTGACTCGTACACGGCGGACCGTGAAATGCTTGAGTTGAGACAGGGATCCAACGACCTGGTGCAGTATCTCAACGCGTTCCGAAGGCTGGTTGCGGAAACCAAGTGGCCTGTTGCTAAACAGACGGCGCTCTTCCATCAAGGGCTGTGCGATGAGCTCAAGGACGCCGTGGCTCATATTGACCCTCAACCCAAGACATGTGAGGGCCTTATCAACCTGGTATTACGGCTGGAACATAGGCTAAGTGAAAGAAAGGGGGATCATGGGAGAAAAGGAAAATCCCTTCCATCCTATGTGACGGTGGGAAGTCCTGAAACTTCCACCGCATCCAAGGGAGAACCCATGGACATCGGCGCAATACGAGCGAGCCTCACAGCCACGGAGAAAGAGTCACGCCGTAAACAAGGATTGTGCCTATATTGTGGCAAAAAAGGCCACTACGTACGTGAATGCCCTGCCAAACCGAAGACGTCACGTTATCGGGCCAACCGGTCGGTAACAGCCGTGGTGGACATACCGGCGGAAAACTAGAGGACTCCAAGACCAGAGAAGGGGCATCTCGGAGTCACTCATCCATCCCTTCACTTTCCAACTCGGTCACTAAGGGACAACGACACCTGTTTATCACGGTGCACGTGGGAGTGCATGACCAGTGGATACCTGTTGTGGCCATGGTGGATTCAGGGGCCACTGGCATGTTTATGGACCACAACGAGGCATGCAGGCTAGGGCTAGTGCTTCTTCCCAAAGCAGTACCCGAAGACGTCTATGCGGTAGACGGAAGGCGATTGGTGACGGGGCCCATCGGACAGCACACGGGGGTCCTTCCGATGAGATATGGGAGGAACCATTTGGAACAAATCGATTTTAACATCATCCGAGCGCCCCAATATGGCGTCATATTGGGATTGCCGTGGCTACAGAAACACAACCCCTTTGTGGATTGGCCAACACATCGCATCGAAATGACGTCACCGTATTGCATCCTGCATTGTGGAATAAGAACGGAATCCCTTGACGCAGATGAGAGCGGGAGTCAGACGGTGGCTACAGCGGCAGAAAAAGATGTGGCTCTCCCCCAGGCTTATCACAGTTTTGAGGATGTATTTGATGAGGTGAAGGCGGAAGTGCTACCACCACATAGACAGTTTGACTGCCAGATCGACCTGGTGCCAGGGGCCAGCGTTCCCAGCGGCAGGCTGTATGCCCTGACGGAGCCTGAAAACGTGCATCTCCGGGGGTACCTGGATAAACTCCTCAAGCTAGGATTCATCCGCCCGTCCAAGTCTCCGGCCGCCTCGCCACTCTTCTTCATCCCGAAGGCTAATGGGGAGCTGAGAGCCTGTGTGGACTTTAGGGCATTGAATGCGATAACCATAAAAAATCGGTACCCCTTGCCTCTCATCAGTGTACTTCTGAAACAGGTCAAGAAAGCTCGTATCTACACCAAGTTGGATTTGAAAGGGGCCTACCATCTGGTGCGCATGAGGGACGGAGACGAGTGGAAGACCGCCTTTAAGACCAGGTTCGGCCTTTTTGAGTACCTCGTCATGCCGTTCGGTCTGTGCAACGCCCCGGCAGCCTTTCAGTACTTTTTGAATGAGGTATTCAGAGAGGAGTTGGATATCTACGTGGTCGTATATATCGACGACATCCTCATCTATTCGTCCAGTGTGGAGGAGCACGTACACCACGTCAAAGCTGTGCTCCAAAAGCTGAGGCAAAACATGCTGTTTTGTAAACTCAGCAAGTGTGACTTCCACGTCACATCCGTGGAATTCCTCGGAGTGATGCTGAGTCCAGAGGGACAGGAGATGGCAGAACGGAAGATCAAGGCGGTGAAAGAATGGCCGGTGCCCCAAAGCGTGAAGGACGTCCAAAGTTTCATTGGCTTCGCCAACTTTTACAGGCGGTTTATAGATGGATTTTCAGGAGTGGTGGCCCCAATCACACAGCTACTGAGGAAGTCCAAGGAGTTTGTCTGGTCCCCTGAAGCGAACAAAGCCTTTGAGGCCCTGAAAAGCGCCTTTGGTAAGGCGCCGGTGTTGGCTCACCCCGATCCGGATCTCCCCTACGTGGTGGAAGCGGACGCGTCGGATGTGGCGCTGGGGGCTATCTTGTCCCAACGCAACCACGACACAGGGGTGCTTCATCCCGTTGCGTACATGTCCCGCAAACTCAACGACGCCGAACGCAACTACCATATTGCGGAGAAGGAGCTTCTCGCAATCAAGGACGCCTTCACCGAATGGAGGCATTGGTTGATGGGGGCAAGACATGTGGTATCGGTGTACACGGACCATCGGAACCTACAGTTCATGACGGCCACTAGACACCTTTCTCCCAGGCAGCTGCGGTGGATGATCTTCTTTGCGGGGTTCAACTTCCGCATCACATATCGGCCGGGGACGGAAAACCGGAAGGCGGACGCCCTGTCCCGTCAATCTGCAGTTAAGGAACCATTGCCTGCGACCGAGCGTTCCATCATTTCCCCGAGGATGGTATTGGGGGTTATCCAACCGGATACTTTCCTGAGGGGAATAAAGAGAGGGATCAGGTCATTCGCATGGCGGAGGTGGCTCCTCAGTCACAGAGAATGGCAGCTGAAGGACGGGATACCCCTGAAGGGCAGGTGCCTATTGATACCCACGCCTAGGCTAAGGAAACAAGCATTCATCTGGTGCCATGACTCTCCATGCGCAGGTCATTTGGGCTTTGAAAAAACGGTGGCTAGCATGGGACGGCATTTCTGGTGGCCAACCATGAGAGTGGATGTCAGGAGGTGGGGACAGGAGTGTCTTACGTGTGCTACCATGAAGGCCGACCATGGCCGAACCCAAGGGCTCTTACATCCACTTCCGACCCCGGATAGACCATGGGATAGCATATCACTGGACTTCGTGGTGGGCCTACCGGTAGACCAGGGGATGACGGCAATACTGGTGGTGGTGGATTACTTGACGAAAATGGGGCACTTCATCCCCTGCAAGAGAGTCCCTACGGCCGGGGAATTGGCGTCACTACTCCTAAAGAATGTGGTACGACTGCATGGATTACCTGGGGTGATCGTGTCGGACCGGGGGTCGCAGTTTACTGCGCAATTCTGGAAGACTTGGTGCACTGCGCTGCATGTTAAGACCGCCCTGTCCACCAGCTACCACCCTCAAACGGACGGCCAAACCGAGCGCCTGAACCAAACGCTCAAACAGTATCTGCGATGTTTTGTGGACCAGGGCAGGGAAGAATGGGTCGACTTGCTATGGGTTGCAGAGATAGCCTATAACAACGCCACTCACAGCTCCACACAGTTATCTCCGTTCTATAGCAACTATGGCCAACATCCCAGGTTCTTGCCATTTCTACATCCGTTCAGAGAGGACAGGATTCCCGCCACAGCGGACAGGGTGGCACACATAAAAGACACGTTGATGCGCTCAAGGGCTGTCCTAATAGAGGCCAAGAGAAGATACAAGGCTGCGGCAGATAGGAAGAGAAGGCCCGGGCCACTGTACCGCACTGGAGACTACGTCTGGATATCCACAAGAAACATGAGGTTTCGAAAGAACAGTGTGTTCCATCCCAAGTACATGGGCCCCTATCGAATTACCAAGTGTATGGGTCCCGTGAACGTGAAGGTGTGCTTGCCCCAGTCATTGCGGATACACCCTGTCTTTCATGTATCATTGCTCAAACCAGCACCCTCCAAGCCGTCTGGGACACCTAGGCCGGTATGCGTGGAGTCGGAGGTGGAGTATGAAGTGTCGGGCATACGGGCGTCCAAATGGCGCAGGGGGAAGCTGTGGTACCTGGTTGCGTGGAAAGGCTATGGCCCGGAGGAGCATTCATGGGAACCGGCTGAAGGGGTTCATGCTCCGCGCTTGGTCTCCTTGTTCCATCGGCGTTTTCCTGCCAGCGCTGGACCCGTGGGGAGCCGCTGAGAGGGAGGATGTACTGTCAAGAATTCCTGTCATACGAGGGGAGGAAAACGGTAACCAGCGAAAACGGACTACATCTCCCAGGACGCTTAGCGGTTGAGAGGTTATATAAACAGGAGAGCTGTTACATAACTCAAGGGAAACACGCCCTTATGTAAACAGGAGAGCTGTTACATAACTCAAGGGAAACACGCCCTTATGTAAACAGGAGAGCTGTTACATAACTCAAGGGAAACACGCCCTTATGTAAACAGGAGAGCTGTTACATAACTCAAGGAAAACACGCCCTATAAAGGGAGGAACCGGGAGGTACAAGGCTGTCGGATATTGTGTTTACACCGACGTACCTGCTTCGTGAAGAGCAGTGTTCCGGAGTGGTGCTCCAGTAAGGCAAGAACGGAGGTAGGTCGAGTCGTTACTCCCTGGGCCGTGTCTTGCCCCATCGTCACCTGTGAAGGACCTGGAAGCTCTACCGGTCAACCATTGAGCTTCGCTTTTTGACTCGGCTGAGTCCAAGCGCAGTGGCGCTTTTGCTGGTTGGAGTCGTAACTCCCAGCCCGACCAGAGACACAGGGACTGCCAGCTGTAACGCACACCAGGAGGTGTTTGCCGCGTTACAGACTCGGAAGTCCACAGGATCGATCGAGCGGCTGCTCTCGGTTCAGTCGTCTTGCTTGTGATTGGGGTATCGGTGACGCATCACCAGGAGGTGACTCCGCGTCCCGGTGCAGTCTGAGGAAGAGGTTGAGCGGCTGCTCCCTTCAGGTAGAGACCCCGGCTGGGTGTTTCCCTGACTCCTCGATTCTCCCCAACACTCTTCGTGCCCCTCACAGCCTACCGATTGGCATTGTCGGCCATTTCATTTCTGCCCTCTGTTGGCATACGTCGGGATCGGCGTATATGCAGAGGACGGTTAGGACCATCCGTGCTGTGGGCTGGTAAGGTACTTAGCCTGGAGGATTCCAGTGACTATAACTTTTGTTTGTTCTTTGTATGTTATTTGCCTTCATTAAAAGAACTAACCCTTCACAAGTGGTTGCGTCCTCATTGTCGTGTCTGTTAAACGATCCTGAGACGTTCAGGGCGTTACAGTCTATAAATTCAGGGATAATCTCCCAGCGTAGTTGGTACAAAGAGAACTATAAGTGTAAAAAAGTGGAAATCCTTTTAAAAGGACGGAATCCCATCACTCACCGAGGTGACATGCTTCATCATCTGGGATCTCCTCTTGGTTGCAACCTGGTGCAACCAAAAGCTACAACCCCTCTCTGAAAGGGAGGAGCTCAGGGATGTTTTCAAATAAGGCAAATATAACTAGGATTTGCTATAATCTAACAGATATGAAAATGTTTTAGTGAGTGTTGGGAGCAGTGCAGGATGTGTAAAGGAGTGATGTGCTGGTTAAAATTGGTTGTCAATAGAAGAAAAAACGTTATTCGTGGTCTATTGGTCACCAAATCTAAAAACAGTGCAAATGCAGTTTGAAAATTATAACAGCATAGATTGAAAAACAAGGTCTACATGTTTCAGCCAATGCAATTATGTGTAATCTTGGCCTTCCTCAGGACCTATGGAATAATGCTACTGCGTATGTGAAAAACATGAACAATAGGTTGAACCAATTACAAGCTACCAACCTGGCGTCTAGGTTTCTCAGTGAATTATGGTGTATTGATGACATCCATAATGCACGAGAAGAATACCTCGTCTCCCCTGGCTACAGCTCAGGAAATGAGGCCCTGCACTCTCCGTCGGTACCTCAGGTTACCGCTGAACCGCCGTAGAAACGGCTCAGCGGTTTTGTTATCATTCATGTGGCCCCCAGAACCTGCTTCAGAGTTGGTGCTACAGCATGTATCTTACACATGGAGCGGCATGTGAAGAATCGCGAGTGATTGTTACACAGAACTGCAGTGCTCCTAGTCTTCACCAATGTTACTGGCTCTAGAAGCTTTAAAAGGCTTAATTTACCAAACATGTATCTACAAATGAGACCTCTAAGAGTAACCAAATGGTGTTTCAAGTAAGGGCACACCTCGTGAATGTGGGTCACTTTTTTTGGCACTGCCCGGGCCAAATTGTGATCCCAATCTGACCCTGCCTGAGCCCAAAAGGTGCCTCCCCAGGTCCTGTTCCCTTGGCTGGCAACAGTTGAGAAACATGAAATCCTGAGGTTTTGTGTTCTTTGCAACCCCGAACGGGCCTTTTTTGCCAACAAACTGCTGCCCATGATGACTGCCAACTTAAAGCTCTGGGGAATCTGACTCTTCACGATATAGCAACCACTACCGATGACCGCCAGTGGGAAGATCCAGCAACAGCTGTCCACAACTCTCGACCACCTCTTCGCGCTTCAGTAACGACAGCCTGCGCCGTCCAGCCTGCTCTTTGTGCTATGACAACTATCAGCAATGGTCTCTCTGCTCCTCACTGCCTCCTCCACCAGGAATGGAACTCTTTGCAATGGACTTTGGGAAGGCAACTTTTTCAGCCGTACTAACCTGGTCCCTGTATCTGACCCATTCTCCATCACTGTCAGCCTGAAATTGTGACCTTACCCCGGTCTATGACAACTAGATGACTACGAGTGGCACTTTGTATTTTTAGGTGCTATACCTACCAAAAACTTTAAAATTCAATACCTTTGGTTCTACTGATTGGCTTTTTTTTGTTCTAGTATCATTTTATTTATTAAACTTTACTCTATGTTTCTGAATTGGTTTGAGATTTTGTTGTGTTTTCACTTTATTACTGTTTGCATGCTGCATAAATACTTTACACCTTGCCTCTAAGTTAAGCCTTACTGTTTTTGTGTCAAGCAATCAGAGGGTTAAGCACAGGGTAATTTAGTGACTATTGTGGTTCACACTGACAAGCATTGTGGTTGCTTCCTAAGTGGTGCTTCCACACCCCTCAACCAATAACCCAATTTCTTATAATGAACAGTCAACTTTGACTGAAGTGTATTACTCACAGACAGGTTATGAAAGGTGAGAATGTTATGTTGGATGGTGCAATCACTTGTCTTTGTGGTTGGTAGCACTTTCTGTGCAATGCATTGTATGGTGGAGCATCATGGTCTATTAGAGGTCCCCCAACTGTACAATTTAGACGCAACTGGACATACATATTGGAAACACTAAGCTAGGCATTTAGTATTCTTTTATGTTGCGAGAATGGATACCTCCTACCAGAATAAAATGCTCCTACTTAACCTGGTAATGTTGGCGAGTGTTGAAAATAAGTATGAAGTAACACCGATAGGTGAACAGAAGATTTATTAACTTCTAGTCAAAACCTCAAAGACACAGTAACTGCCATAACTGTCAAACAGAGGAGACAATGGGAATGGAATGTTCCAAGTCCACTTGGGAACGGGGAATAAGGGAATGGGCCAAGTGATATTACAGACAATTTATCATATAGCAGCTCATAGTATGGATAACAGGAAAAGGCAATGAATATAGAAGCGCCTAATGTGTAACAAAGATTTGCATAGGAAAGGAAATCACAACAGGGGGTGTGACAAATGTGAGTATTTGACGTGAGTAGTATAGGAAATCCTTATTAATTGGAACAGTATTGAGATAATTTCATTTTTATAATGAAATATTAAAATAAAATAATTTTGAATTTTTAGAACATTTTGGAAACTAATGCACAAATAATTGAGTTGATGAGTTGTGACGTTTCATACTTTTTCCCCAGTGTAAAACATGGGAATAAACTGTATTTAGAGGTAGTGCACAGGAGCAGGGGGCATGGATAGTGCTGCCTGCCCCTGGCTGTCAAGAAAAGGTCAATGAAAGGGGGCGGGGGCCCTATATGCGTCAGGGTCATGTGATGACATGCAAGATGGCTGCGCAGTGCTGCTGAGCAGACTTGAGTGTCTTGACTCTATTTGCTTATCTTGTATTCTTTTTGAGCAAAGATACTGTACAAATATGGCTCTATGATTATTCATTGATATTTTTAGCCACACACATATAATATGCCTGAGATTTGGAAATCTTTTGATTTCCCTCTTTCTCTTTGTCCACTTATGCTTTTCATTCTTTCGGTTCATGAATATTGTTTGTTAATTAAATGATTTAATCTCAATTTGGAGCTAAAAAACATAGATATCATTGTATTTCTGAGCCCTACTGTTCATATAGTACTTGCTTTGAAAGGGACCCTTGTTCTTATTATAGATAACTGTCAAACAGAGCAGACAATAGGAGTGGAATGTTCCAAGTCACTTGGGGAACGTGTAACAAGGGAATAGGCTAATTGAAGTTACAGACAATTTATCATATATACCAGCTCACAGTATAGATAACGGGAAAAGGCAATAAATATACGAGCAGCAAAACACACAAGATGATGGACGGAATGTTGCACATTGGCAAAACATTCACCCCCAGTCACAGATCTGGGTTTAATCCATCGTTATTTTGCTCACCGCGCCACCCCAGTTCAGACATGGCCATATGCAAATCAGTCTTGACCCTGTGCCTCATGGGAACAGTCCAGCCCAAACTGCCAAGCCATGTCTTCCCTGGACCAGAATCAAGCATCCTAGGACCGGTTTCGGGGTTTCACCCCTCTTCAGCCAGGATAGCTTGACTCCAGTGGTATAGTGAGCATGGGACCCACGTCTAGGCATACCCTTCCCACATAGGGTGAACAGCAAAACACACAAGATGATGGACGGAATGTTGCACATTGGCAAAACATTCACCCCCAGTCACAGATCTGGGTTTAATCCATCGTTATTTTGCTCACCACGCCACCCCAGTTCAGACATGGCCATATGCAAATCAGTCTTGAACCTGTGCCTCATGGGAACAGTCCAGCCCGAACTGCCAAACCTGTACTGGGGTGAATGTATGACATTGTTCTGCATTCTGTCCATCAACTGTCGTTTTTGCATTTGTCACCCCGAGTGGCAAGGGTATGCCCAGACGTGGGTCCCTTGCTCTCCATGCCACTGGAATCAAGCTATCCTGGCTGAAGAGGGGTGAAACTCCGAAACCCGTCCTAGGATGCTTGTTTTCAGTCCAGGGAGGACCTGGCTTGGCAGTTCGGGCTGGACTGTTCCCATGAGGCACAGGGTCAAGACTGATTTGCATATGGCTGGGTTCAAACTGGAACGGCATGGTGAGCAAAAAAACAATGGATTTAGGCCCAGATCTCTGTACTGGGGTGAATGTATGACATTGTTTTGCATTCTGTCCATCAACTGTTGTTTTTGCATTTGTCACCCCGAGTGGGAAGGGTATGCCCAGATGTGGGTCCCTTGCTCTCCATGCCACTGGACTCAAGCTATCCTGGCTGAAGAGGGGTGAAACTCCGAAACCGGTCCTAAGATGCTTGTTTCCAGTCCAGGGAGGACCTGGCTTGGCAGTTTGGGCTGGACTGTTCCTATGAGGTACAGGGTCAAGACTGATTTGCATATGGCTGGGTTCAAACTGGAACGGCATGGTGAGCAAAAAAACAATGGATTTAGGCCCAGATCTCTGTACTGGGGTGAATGTATGACATTGTTCTGCATTCTGTCCATCAACTGTTGTTTTTGCATGTGTCAGCCCGAGTGGGAAGGGTATGCCCAGACGTGGGTCCCTTGCTCTCCATGCCACTGGAATCAAGCTATCCTGGCTGAAGAGGGGTGAAACTCCGAAACTGGTCCTAGGATACTTGTTTCCAGTCCAGGGAGGACCTGGCTTGGCAGTTCGGGCTGGACTGTTCCCATGAGGCACAGGGTCAAGACTGATTTGCATATGGCTGGGTTCAAACTGGAACGGCATGATGAGCAAAAAAACGATGGACTTAGGCCCAGATCTCTGTACTGGGGTGAATGTATGACATTGTTCTGCATTCTGTCCATCAACTGTTGTTTTTGCAATAAATATACGAGCACCTATTGGGTAACAACAATTCACATAAGAAAGTAAATCACAGTACATCTCCTTCCTATAATTGATTACTGAAAGACATAATATTTGTGCCACCCTGAAGCATGATGTTGACGAGATCTTTGGGTGAACTCGGACTGTCCTTAAGATGTTGACGCAGGAACCACGGTACCAGGCATCCCTTCAGTATTTGATCCAAACACTTGGAAATTCAGTCCATTCTCTTCACTCTTTCATCCTCTACTGTCACCACATTGGTACTAGCTTTCGTTGCTCTAAGTGGTTTGGAAAATGTACTGACCACATCTCTCCTTGAGACAGGGGCTCTGACCACAACCCAACCACCTACCTTCCTTTTGCCCCCTTCCACACCATGTTTGATGTTGTATATCCTTTTGTAGTCATTCTTTTGATATGCGCACTCACACTTTCTAGATGAACCCATCTAATTTCTCTCCCACCCATCCAATTAGGGAACATTTTGGTTCCCAGAAGTCTACCTTTAAGCATTAAAAAAGGTTAAATTCCTGTTACAGAATTTGGGGCAGGATGGTACGACCACAGCAGCTTCTTAACAGCAGTAACAGCAGGTACCCCGGAGACTTGTGCTGATTGAAAGCATTCTTTTAACATGTGGTTTACTCTCTCCACCAGCCTGTTAGCTTTAGGACAATACAGGGCGGTTTTGAGGTGTTCAATGGATAAACATTTTTTTAAATTGTTCCTTTTATCCGCAGTGAACTGAACACTGTTATCTGTTATGATAGAGCTTGGTACCCCTTCTGTCATGAAGGCATCAGACAAAACATTCAGTCATGTCTTGAGTGGTAATACGATTGACCACTCTAAACACAATCCACAGCGAGTAGTAATCCACCCAAACGACAATGACCTTGAATGAATTGGAGCAATTTAGTAGACCCATTATGCCCTAACCCCAGTTTGTCCCACGGCTTAGATGAAACACTTAACCGACAAGGGTGTCTTCCTTAAAGGTTTACCTTTATCGCTCGTGGAGAATGTTAGACACTCCTTAAACTTATCCTCCACCAAACTATCCATGCCAGGGAACCAGTACGTAGCCCTGACTTTGGTGATGCTGTGCCCCAAGTGACCTTTGGGAGCCAGATTTGCAATTCTCTTCCACAGGTCTTTAGGGGTGTGACGGGGCCGGGGACATGACTGGGGTGGACTCACCTGTTTGGCCAGATTGGTCACAAGACCCCTCTATACCCCTTTATGTTCTTACACAGGCTGGCGAGGAACGAGAGCAGCCACAGGACTGGATTTACAGCCTTCAGCCAGACTGGACTCAGAAAAAGGTACCGGGTGTCTTTAAGACAGAGATCCCATGCGACGAGACTCCTTCCCTGGATGACGCGTCCTGTAGCGGGACTTCATAGGAGAACAGGAACAGGAAGTTAGCGGACGGCGTTTCCCCGGAGTTGGAGAGTGAGCTGGAGTGGAGGAGAAGAGCGACGGTGAGCGTAGAGGAGTACGGAACATCGGAGGAGAGCGAGTTGGAGTGGCGGAAGAGGAGGCGAGAGGAGCGGACGGCGGAGCCGAGAGGAGAGACCGAAGAACCTACGGGAGCCGAGAACGACAAGCCAGGAGGCCACCGATTCCGCGAGGCGCCCTGCCACATTCCCAGGGGAGGAGCGTGGCTGGAGCAGGTACGGGGGAAAGTCGCAGGCTGGGTGGGGAAGGGGAAGCCCTCTTAATTCACAGATAACCTCCAAAAACCCGCCATCACCCCCTATTCCCATATCCCCTCCCCTGAGAACTTAGACACCAACTAGACCCTCGCTGCATGGTGTCCCTCACTCCTGGACCCTTCATTCTAGTATCGCTGGGCGACACCGCCTAATACGAGCTTTTCTTTTTCCTTTGGGGCTATACCGGGGAAGAGAAACCTGTCCGGAACGACGAACGGGAAGAGAGAGACGACGGAGACACCTGCAGTGACTCGACCTCCCCTGAACACGTCAGAGCAGCCCCTGTTGCCTGGATGAGAAAGGCTGTTGTCACTTAGCAATAAACCGACTTTGAAACACCTTATCCCTCTTGTGCGGCGTATCTGTCACCCCGAACCCACTACAAGGGGGCATGGTTTTTTGCCCTTATCCTTGTATATGTACAATTCATGTCTAACTTCCCAATATCAACGAATATCCGCTTGTAGACCATTAGGGTTAGGAAGCCAGCCGTGAACAATCCTGTATGTTAAAGCTCTAAGAATAACATCCTTATTAGAACACTCAACCCGCTCCTCTTTTGAAATACCACGGGGAGTTACAGTTAAAACTGATTCATCAGCATTCATCTTGTCAACCACCACATCCCCTTTTCTTGGTAACCAAGAAAGGCAGTCTGCTACTGAATTCTTATTCCCTTGAACAAAGTCAATCTTAAAATTAAAGCTTTCCAACCCTTAGAACCATTTGGCTATGCAGGCTATGCAGGGGGTTGAGTGCTCTCTCCCTTTGGTAGTGAAAATATACACAAGGGGTTTGTGGTTGGTTTTTAGTGTGAAAGGTAGACCCCATAGGAAAAATTTAAAGTGAGTCATGGCCCAACAACAAGGTAATGCTTCTCTCTCAATGGTAGAATAGTTTGCTTCAGCATCCTTTAGTGTTCTTGATGCAAATGCCACCATTTTCTCCATGCCATCCACTTTTTGTACCAGAAATGCTCCTAACTCCTTAGCTTTAGCATCAGTATACAATGATGTTTTACATGTGGTGTCAAAATTTCCTAATGATGGGGCCTCAACAATTACTTGTTTAATACCTTTGCAGGCTGCATCACATGATCCATCCCACTCAAAATGTGCCCCTTTTTAGGTCTTGCGCCTAGCGTTGCAGTGCTCAGCACTGCTCGCGCAGCGAGAGACCTTTTGTACGGGGTTTCAAAATTGCCCTAGAAATCGCACAAGAGCGTGTGTGTGCTTTTCATTTTGGGCCATGCTATTGGCCTTTGCGTACGTCTTTTTATTAAAGACAGCACGACATTGGCCAAAGGCGGGCGTATTGCTCTGCCCATGGCCTATTGGTGTCTATTACGTGCACCACCGGCCATGTGGTTTCAATTATCGTGGCCAGACACGGGCGCGATAATTAAAACCACATGCTTCGCTGTGGCGCGCGCACCACTCACAGGCGTGTTTGCTTTCGCAATCGCTTTCACTGCCGCTTGGTTTTGTTTTACTGCCGCCTCACTCCAACTACTTTGTTTTTCCACCGCACCCATATTTTGACCTTTGGTCAAAAAATTCTAATTAGATTCGGGATGTGTTTTTTGAGGGGGGTTGACAAAGCTTAGTGTATGTTTTTAATAAGAGGGGCTGTCTTAACGGTAGAGATAGGATAACGGGGGCATATATAATCGCTGGCAAAGTTCTGGTGAACATGAGCACTACAAGGAAGAAAGACTTGCACATGCTTTCATCTCAATCGGACACTGTTGCATGCAACGTGATATGAAAACAGGCATCCTGCAGCTGCCTTTTCTCGGCCTATATCCGGAAGCCGTAGCTTGACATGTGGTCTTTGCTTATCAAATTATTGTGACTTCTTCACACAGGTGCATTTATGCTTATGCTAAGTAAGTGTGACAGTTATGGGCAAAAAAGATCAAATTATCCACCACTCGATTACTCACCTTAAGCTCTGTCTGCAGCTCAGGGACTAGGCTCAGCACTAGCAGGTAGTGTGCGTATGCTGTACCAAAGTCTCCCTCGGTTAAGCAGTGCCCAGCGCTATTCAAGGAGCTCGACACCAACACCTCTCGGCCACAGGAGAGAGCCGAGGGCTGCATGATGCGAAGCTGCACGAGCTACCAGCCGGCAGTGCAATGGCTGTTACAGGAACGGCATCTGATGGTAGAAACGCACGGGAGGCAGCGTCAGATATCTCGGATTTTACTGTCATGCCACAGAGAGGAGCAATGCTTAGGGAAGCGGAGCGCAACAGGGAGGGTTTGAACTCCAACACAGCAGCCATCTTGGAACTGTGATGGGACGGAAAAGGATCATTTATTAGCGTGCATACGCTCTACTTAGTGCACAATAACGTTGTTACCAGAGTGGGTATTTTGTAACCATATAATAATTTTTCATTCTTTAAAAATATGTTTCGCTAAGAATTGAAGCACATTCCAATATTTGTGCATGAATGAAGCTGCTCTGCTCATTAATTAAAACATATGTTTGCGGTTTCTGTGTCTGTTGTGCGGAAATAACACCTCTCCTACTTTTAGGAGATCACAGAAGAAAATTTGCAGCTGTATCGTCTACGTACAAGCGCAAATCAGCAACAACGCGATGCACAAACATGATCTCCTCCCCTTTACTGACGCACAGCCGCCTCTGGTGTGGGTTCGAGGAAGGCGCCAACCTACATCTGACCTGTCAAAATAGGAACCAACTTTGACATACTTTAGAGCTGTGTTTAACCTCATGCGTTCTACCCCTTATCCCCTTCAAATGTATTTATTTATGCATATTTGTATAGCGCGGACATTACCCAAAGGTGTAAAAGCACATTACTGACCGGGCACGAGTCGAGGGTGCACACGGGTAGACAGCGTCTACCAACTAGTTTCTCAGGTTGGACACCACCTACCCTGCCAAGCAGTTGGCCCCTCAGAAAAACAGGTTAGTGAATTCCTGTGCAACTGTATAATAAAACTGGTTCTTGTTTTCAGTCATCCTTGTGACAGAGGCCACATCTACCCAGTCATTACCGGTCGCTTCTGCAATGTTTTACGGGCGGCAATGTGCAAAGGAGTGTACTTGTATGCGCGTGATGTGCTGTGCCACATGAGTGCATGCGCTCCATACTAACCAGGGGGAAACTGCCAGAGGCCACATCTGCCTGTTAATTCCTGGTCGCTTTTGCGTTCACTGTCTCGTATGTGCCTTCTTCCATCTCCATGGCACTTCCACTTCAGCGCCTCGCGGCAGTTTATTTTTTCATAAGTGCCTTTTTAGATCTTCTTGGCCCTTCACTTTACCTAATCATGGCGCTTCATTTTGGGTGTGTAGCTTCTTAAATCTTCATAGCGCTTTCGCTTTAACAGCATTAGGCATGGTTTCAAGTCGACTCATGGTACAGTTCTGGCTGCTGTTTTCTCTCACCTACCTATATAAAGCACTCTCAAAACCTGCAGTCATATTAGCACTATTGCATATATAAATACAATACCTCCCATACTACGCACGGGGAAACAGACAGAGGTGACATCTACTCTAGACAGTACACACTACTGCTACCTACTCCTCTCGCCACCACCAGTTATTCTTACATACCAGTTGTAAATCCACATACTTAGTACACTACAAAGTGCTGCAGCTATTTCTATTTACATACATTCACAACACTACAAACAAAAACATATTAGGAAGATATTGTAATTTCAATGCCAATAGCTCTAAATATAACAAATGCGAGACCTGTTGCATTGCAAATGCTTGTTTTATAAGGTGTCCCAGGGGTGCAGTGTGATTGGCAAAGTTCTTCACAAATTTGGTCATATATTCCACCAGACCCATGAAGAATTTAAGTTTGTCTTCAGACGTGGGCTGAGGCGCCTCTTTGACAGCCATCACCAAATCAAGTTTTGGATTTATACCCTCTTTGGATATGTGATGACCCAGGTAATTTACTGATTACACACAAAACTTGCATTTGTCCAACTTGATAGTTAGGCCTGCATTTTTAAGGGTAGTTAGAACACTCCTCAGTGTACTGTTGTGATTGTGTACCGGATCCTCATTAAACAACAAGTCATCCTGAAAGTAAAGCTCATTATTTGTGTCCTTAGGTAGTTGGTGCATCACCCTCTCAAATATGGCAGTCGCAGATGCCAGCCCAAACGGCATCCTGTGGAACCTGAAAGCACTAAAAGGTGTGATGAATGAGGTTAGAGATTTCGAGTCTGAATGACGTTCAAATTGGTGATACGTCAAAGAGAAGTTAATCACACTGAAGCAGCACGCATCACCAATCATACTAATTATTCCATTGATTTTTGGTTAGGGAAACATGTCTACCCAAATGTTGTGGTTAAAATCCCTCAGGTCCATACTTAGGCGTAAGCAGTCTACCTCATGACTTCTTGGCCACTACAATGGGGGCTAACAAGAGTGAGCTTTCAATGGGCTCAATAACCCCTTGTCTCATTAATTTATCTAACTCCATCTTTAATGGTTCCTGCATCAAATTAGGAATGGATAATACGGTATGCACCACCGGTACAGCATTTTCCTTAAATATTATTTTGTGTTGAATATTTCTAAGATTACCTAAATTTTCAGTGAACACTTCTGGGAATTCCTCTGAAATTCTGCTACCCCAGTCCACTTGCTCTATAGCCATCACAGGTTCACTGCTGTTAGGGTCTAACTTGATGCCTAGGTCCTTTTGGTGTCTCCATCCCAACAAGTTAGACCACATGTGCAGTTTCTGAGACACTGCTTTTTTTCCATTTCTTTAATACATTCTGCAGTGTGTTCAATGCTTCTAGCTATGTCAATTGCCTCTTTTAAATCTGGATTGTGTGCTAGAAGCTTTTCCTGCACCCTTGGATTATTTGTGCACCGCACTAACTGATTTCCTGTGAGGTAGTCACACAAAGTGCCAAACTCACTTTTCCTCTTAAACATGCTATGTAACTAGTTCTTTTTTCTTCTTTGCTCTGAATCCTACAAAAGAATGTCTGCCTTCCTAGAACAATATTCACTTTTTTCCCCAAAGTGCTCTTCTAACTTGTGAAATATCATTAAATTCACATCCTCCTGATCTTCATCTTCATCCTCACTTTCAGCAGGAGGCGTAACAAGATTTTCATATGTCTTCTACCTTGAACCCCGAACATTTGCAGTAGAATATGTTGTTTTCTTAATGCAGAGAATTTTCCCGCACCAATAGCTATCAAGTATGATTGAAAAAAAAAATCCCACTTCTTCTAAGGCAATGACAGTTCCCCTCATCATCCAAAAAAGAGTGTTGCTGCGTCATGTTAGCTACAGCCATGGTAGAGCCAAATAGTACCCTTGCAATAATTATGGAAAAAGAAATGCAGTTCCTCCTCATTTTTTTCCACTAAGTCTAGTGTCAATGCATGCTTTTTGTTAAAAGGATACACACAAAAGTCACAGGCATATAAATATAACAAAAATGCAGCTAGCTTCCCAAAGGTTCCTGAAGCATAAATTATAGTTCCTGGTGGTTGGACCCTCCTTTGAGGCATGTTTTGAACAGTGAAGATCTCAGCCCACTCAGGGGCATTGCCACTCACACTAAAATCAGGAAGGTGCTGTGGATGAGTGAGGTGAAGATAGGGCTGAGACAGTTCGCTGAAGATACATGTGATACCTCCCCTGGAGTCACCGCTCTCGGCTCACTGTATATGCAAGTGAGTGTTTTGCGCTATGCGCCCCAATGATGTGCGCACAATGCTGCTTTAAGTTTTGTCAGGCCACCGGTTACAGTTTTGACTTAGCGCTGTGCTGCCTCACGGCCGGTCACTTTCACCGGTCACAGCACCCTTTCCTCAGGCCGCCGATTAGCTCATCAATTTAGTGCTGCACCGCCATTAGACACTGTCACTTTCACCCAGTATGGGAACACTTTCAAAATGAATTACCCACTAACAGGGCCGGTGCTAGGCATGGGCTAGGTGGGCAGCTGCCCAGGACCTCGCTCCTGCTCACAACTAAGGGACCCCACACCAGAATACTGCTTTTCAAAATACTTCTGCGTTAGGATGGCCAGAGAGCAACAGAGGTGCATTGCTGAACAGCACAGGCAGGTGAGGGAGGGGTCCCCTCGCAGCCATGGGCTGAAAGGGCTTCCGAAATCTAATCGCCACATCTGCATAATTAAAGCGATTAGATGGGTACTTGGAGTGCCTTAGGTGCAAAGTGAGCCCAGCCCCTGGGTAAATGAAAAGGAGGGTGTCCTACAGGGCTCATACCCAAAGTAAAAATCATTTCCCTTCACCAATGTGCATTGCTCACCTAGGACTGAGGAAATGAAGATGATGTCATCAAAATTTAAAAAAATACATATTTCTTTAACACATAGAGGCGTTTTGCCTTAGTACACCAGATTATTTCACTGCCTTGAGATCTATTTAGTAAAAGTGCAGGTTTTTAAAAATGAACTGAGAAACATTCCAGCCCCCACCCTGACGATAATGGTAGTAGTGAACTAAGAGAAGAGTCACTGGAATTATGAGGCAGAAAATGACCAAACTATGCAGCAGGGTTTACTAATTTATGCTGCAGGAAAAGACAAATTATGTGGCATAATATGAAGGTACATTTACAATTACAATAAGGCCACACATTTCATGATAGTAATACCATGGTAAATATGACAAAATAATGAGGTAATACTAGCTAGCAAAGGTTTTATCTCATTAGTATAAGTCTGACACCCAGATACAGCAATAAGAAGCACAAACATGGCCAGTTAACCTTTGCAAAGTGCATTCCAAACTGCTACAACAAGTGTTGCTGACTTTTTAGTAACTTTTCGATCCATTTGAGCTATGATTTTTTTTTGTTTGAAAGCGGATGGCTTTTGGGGCAAGTCCATAATTAAGTGGAAAAAACAACAACTACAAAATTGCATAATTCTAGTGGCCCTAAGAGGCATGTCAGGGTTCATGTGTAATATATATGTGGGCTAGTTTGTTATTAAACATAGAGCACAATTATAATCTACTACATCAAACACAAGAGGTGTTGTGCAGCACACACTGTGATTGCGTATTTGAATGTGCTTTAATGTGTGATAATGAAAAAAATGGAGGTTAGTGAAATAAGGCATGTCTAGAATCACACAATTTAGTAAATTAGGGAAACCGGGATTGATCCTAGATATTCCAGATTCTCGCTGTGCAATTGAAGCACTACATGGCTATCTCTTTATGACATTAAAGGTTAATGCTATGTATTTAATTCTTGGAGGATGAGACTAGAGCCTGGGTGGCAGGCAGGGCCTGCATTGTTTTTTGGCAGTTTTACATAGCATAAACTTTGACCATGGGCATAAAAGCATTTTACAATGGACACAGACTATGTAAAACGTTTTCCAGCATAGAGATTTGCCTGAATTCACAAGATGCTGAGCTGAGGATGGGATTCACGCCTGACTCTCCATGATGCATGGTGGTCAACTGTAGCCACTGGGTCACACCGCCTCCTTTGAAAGCTCCGTTCATTTTGGGCTCAAGGTTTCCAGAGGACCTTGAGCAGAGCTGGCCCAGGCCTCTGGCCCGAGCTTTCAGTGGCTTGCCCATCTATAATAGCATGCAAAGAGAGTAATGTTAGGAGGGGCAGGGTCCATGCAAAAATATATAAAACGTTTGGAGAGTGGTAGGGTAGAAGGAGAGAGATGGATGTAAAGAAGGAGAACCGCTGAAACAAGGTAAGAGGCCAGGGGCAGAAAAGTGTCAAAGAGCAGTGCATGGAGGCAAGTTGTGGTTATAAGAGGGGAAGAGCCAGCAAGAAGAGGCTGGGTAAAAGAGAGACTTTAATGGAAAGGGTACAGAACCAGTGAAAAAAAGTTGAGGCAAGAGAAGGTGCGAGGCTGGGTGGGAGATGAGAGGAAAGGAGTAGAGCATTAAGGGGAAAGATGGATGTAAGAGTGGCAAAATCAGAAAGAGAAGGTAAGATACTTGGGGAGAGATGAGAAGTGAAGAGGAGATAATGCAGGGGTGAAGTGGATATACTAAGGAGCAGAGCCAACAAGAATAGGAAATAGCTTGGGTAGCAATGAGATGAAAAGTAAAGCATGGTCGGGAGAGGTGGATGCAAGTGGGCAGCATCAGCAAAAAAAGTAATATCCTGGAAACGAGGTAAAAATGTCTTTGGACCAGTGCGTCCTGCTATGCCCGTTGAGCCTTCTGCTGGAATTTACAATTCCCTATCTCTTTATTTTTTTTTTGTAAAAAATGTAAATAAATTCTTTTACTTTTGAGAGGCTTTCATCATCCTTCACAAAGGGCTGTGATCTTGAACCATCCTCAATGTGTCTGCTGCATGTTAGCCATCTCTCTGTGTGCTCTATTACTTCTGTTACCCTTTCTATTAAATCTCACTCCCAGTGGGTCTAGTTCCTGCACATGTACTGTCCAGAGATCTAGAGATCATAGCTCCTGCCCTTAACTCCCTTTGCAATAGCTTGTTTCCCTCATCATAAGGTCCTACCACTGTAAAACTAAATAAGCTGTGGTTGTTTCTCTGCTCTAAAAACCTTAACCAGGCTCAAACCTTCTCAACATCTTCTGACATCTCTTTGCTACCCTCTTCTTGAATGTCCCACAATAATTTTCTGTAAAAGGAAATACGCAGAAGTATATTGTGAGTCATTTTCTTGGATCAGGGCCAATAGATGAATAATTGGTAACATCTGTTGAGGAAACCATAGTTTATGATTGTTGTTTCAGAACTGACTATTTTATTTCATTTGGAGTTATTCCTTTTAGAAAGTTGTCTCTCCAAAGGTGCAATAGCGAGCTGTCAAAGCTTACTATAAAAGGTGATAAAGGATCAAGCCTCTCACCTTAAGTTCAACCCGTTACCCGTTTCCATCTACTATTGATTGACTGCTGTCCTTCCAGCACTCATGTCACCTTTTGCATCAAAGTCGACAGAATTGTACT
The DNA here is from genome assembly GCF_964204655.1 of Triturus cristatus. NCBI lineage: Eukaryota > Metazoa > Chordata > Amphibia > Caudata > Salamandridae > Triturus > Triturus cristatus. The sequence continues at coordinate 1,582,436,067 of NC_140590.1, forward strand.
GCGACAACTCGATCAGGGGTGAAGTTGTGTTGCCGCCCCCCCGCACAGCTGGTCCCGGACCTCCCACAAATCATCGCCAGTGTTGAAAATAGGTATGAAGCAACACTGATAGGTGAACAGAAGATGTATTCCAGTCACAACCTCAAAGTCACAATAACTGCTGATGGAGAATGATTTTTTCTAAATAATCTTGCTTGGTCAAATCTGCTCATAACTGTGTCAAGAACAAAATAGCGACTAATGGTGTGAAAATGATTAACATAGGTATTTTAAAACATGTACATAGCACAAAAGGCATGACATGTTTGGTAAAATAGAAGTTGCAATGTTTAACATGCTGAAAGCATGGAAATGTATGAAGTGTTTTTGCATGAACTAAAATGTTACGAGAGAGACTTCAAAAATATGCATTTAAAAACCTACACATAGAAATATGAAATAGTAATAATAGAAACGCTTACAGGAAATGTTTCATGAAATGTTTATCCTTTCTTCATAACAAGAGAAACAACAATTATTATTAACAGCTTGATTATTGAAAATTCCGATTATGTTTATGGATTTAATTAGAATAATGGATTTTGAATAATTGATATTCTTATGTATTTTCTTATGTTTCCCTTAACTGAAGTGTGTTTTATTCTTCAGAAAACTAATGGTTTTCCTGGTTTCTCTATGAAGGCCTCAAACCCTTCTAGAGTTATTTTCCTTTCCCTAACGTAGGTCACAGAAAAATGTACTTTGTCCTTCATTATTTCCAAAATACTGATTTATTTGTTTAGCTGTGCTTACCATATCACTAGGAGTTTCTTCTTACGGTTAGAGTATTACTTTCTATTAATAATTGTGTCAACTATGTTGCAAGCTGATGTAGAAGAGAAATTCGGATGAACTGACTGAGACAATGATCACCGCATAAGTTTGACCAATAAAATTGTGTGGAATTGTGGAATTGCTACTTTAGGGGGGTTGGACTTTTAACATTTGGGATATAATTCTTCCTGTGACAAAAGAACTTGACAGTAGCTTTTTCTATGAGAAGAGAGCCTTTGCTGCTGCACTTTCTATGCTACTCTGGCTGGCTATTATCCTTGTAATTCCTGAGCGAGACTATTCTGATTATCTTGCACTTCATCGGCTGGTGATGTTGCTCAAGCTATGCCTTTTCGGCAGAAGGGTTAGCTATTTCTGACTTTTGCACGCTGTGCATTAGTATTCTTTGATCTAGGTTTGTATGAAATTCTGATTTGCATACTGATATTGCAATGATGTATTCTTTTGTCTCTCATCTCTCTCCTCTCACACTTGTTATTGAATGTTGATGTATTTGTCATGAACTGTGTTTCCTTATTGTGAATTTACCTGTAATAACAGAATAATTAAGAATTGAAATGTCCTATGTACTTGTGTGTTGACCATTCATGTTTTGAAATATTTAGATAAAAGTAACTTGATAAGTATTCTTAGTTTTGTCATTATTAATGAATATCTACACATATGTATATTGTGATTACTGTTGCTGGACAGGCTTTTCCTTCATTATAGGTCCTCATGAGGGAATGGCATCCGTCTCTTATTATCATGTCCCTAATAGCTCCACCAAAGATCTATCGGAGGACCTGATAAATGTAAGTGGTTATTGTGTTTGTACAGGCCCAAATCTCTTTGTTATTGAAAAGTTCCTAATTAAAATAGACTAGGGATAAAGTGAATGGTTATAAAATGTAAGCTGTTTCAGCTGGATCACTACCATAACTGTCAAACAGCGCCGACATTGGGACTGGAATGTTCCAAGTCCACTGGGGAACGGGGAATAAGGGAATGGGCCAAGTGATGTTACTGACAATTTATCATATAGCAGCTCACAGTATGGATGACAGGAAAAGGCAATAAATATAGGAGCGCCTAATGTATAACAACAATTTACATAAGAAAGGAAATCACAGCAGGGAGTGTCACAAATGCGAGTATTTGACGTGAGTTTAATGGGAAATCCTTATTAATTGGAGAAGTATTGAGATAATTTCATTTTTATAGATGAAATATTAAAATGTTTTAGAATTATTAGAACATTTGGGAAACGAATGCACAAATATTGAGTTGACAGGTGGTGACGTTTCCTACTTTATTTTCCCGTGTAAACATGGGGATAAACTGTATTTAGTGGTAGCGCACAGGAGCAGGGGACATTGATACTGCTGCCGGTCCCCGGCTGTCAAGAAAAGGTCAACGCGAGGGGGCGGGGGCGCTATCCGCGTCAGCGTCACGTGACGCCATGCAAGATGGCTGCGCAGTGCTGCTGAAGCAGACTTGTCACTTCCTGATGGGGCCGAGCCTCTAGCAGGGGCAGTCGCAGACGGTGCCCGGGATCGGGGCGTAGGGAACGGCGCTGCCCGGGAGCGGAGCGCGTGGAGTCGGTCTGCCATGCATCAGGGAGAGGACAGGACCAAAAGCATGTTCGTGTCACGGGCTCTGGAGAAGATCTTGTCCGACAAGGAGCTGAAGCGCTCCCAGTACAGCCAGCTGCGCAAAGCCTGCGAGGTGGCGCTAGGTGAGCTGCGACGGGGGTGGGGAGTGGAGCGTGTACGGTGACCCGCTGCACTCTGCGGCCTGCATCACAATGTAGAGGCGACGTGGTAATTGTCATCACTCGTATTGGGGGGGGGGCGAAGGGGTGGGCAGGCTCATCGTTTACCTACCTGATAAACCCAGGTGAATAAATGTACCTAGTGGAAAAGAAGTGCGTGTCACTAAATATTCAAATACACCCACTGACCAGGGCAGCAGGGGTATGAGCCCGAGTCTTGTCAACCTGCAGATCTCACACAAATGAGGGGGTTGGGTCTCGTAATTATTATGCTGCCCTACGTAATAAAGCCTGGCAATGACAGAGAGGAGATCATAATGGTAATAGTGTGCGTGGGACTTAAGAGGTCGCCATATATTTTCAGCTAGCACTGGGCATTGCAGTAAGTGAGGACTGGGACCGATATTTCTTACATACTCAAGGTAAGTAAAGCATAGCAGTGAGTCGTTACCCACCCTTATAATTCGCATTCTGCTCTGTGACATGTAGGCAAAATTTCTACCCGCAATCCCATAGTCTTTAGGTGAGTGAGTCTTTCTCACAGTGGGCGAGGTGACATGAGAGGGAAGCCCCGCTCACCTGCTAACCTCCGATTTCTGCATAGGTAGGTAAAATAGTTACTATGGGGGTCACCATTCTTGCCCAGGGACAAATATGTGAAAATGTACAAGGTAGTCTTGCGTGTCAGTTGCTGAAATGCTCCTACATTCCTTCCAGGGTTTAAGGTTAGCCAATCTGAGGCTTGCCTGGATGGTCGGTTTAGGAGGATCACAATTAGGCCCGGACACTCCCCCCAAAAAGTGGCCCACATTACCGCATCGCCCCTTTCATGGATCATCATCTGCGGACCAATTTTTTTGAGAAATGTTTGGTAAATGAAATATTTTAAAGCCTAGGGGCCACAACTCTTAATCTGGCCAGGGTTGCCACTTGGATGGAATTGTAATGTCCTGGATGGTACGAAACAGAAGAAAATAAGCCAAAGCTGTTATTTTTTTTACCCTTACCAGTATGTATTTTAAATAGTAAAGTTAAGGTGAAAGCACTTTAAAATGTGTTCCAGAGCAGCATTAATAATCCATGGCTGATAGTTAAACTAAACAAACACAGAAAAACATGTAACAGGGAATAGGGTCATTTTTTCTATGAAGAGTCCTCTTTAATTATCCTTGTCTAGCCTTTGCAAATCTTTTTATTTTGTAATTTTTTTAATATTATATTTTATGTGGTTTTTATATAATGTCAATTTGTCCCAGAGGCACTGAAACAATTTACATGAACCCCTACATTTCTCTAGATTAAATTAATTTTTATTTAAGTTAGGGGGATTCAGTGATTTGCACATAATCACAGAATGTTGAGCAGATGCCAGGACTCTAACCTGGCAGCTCTGACCATAATGCCATATCCAATTATTTAGGCTCCCACCCCCAACAAGGCCTAAAAGGTACTGGGTTTGAGATGACAGCGCTATAGGGAGGCTACTTCTCATACACTCTCCGCAGGCCATATAGACTCAGGGAGATGACTTGGCAGAAGAGGGTCAAGAAAGGAACACCGGTGCTCCTGCTCCAGGGAGACTTAGGTGAGTACAGCCCAATGGCCACAAACTCACCTGCCTCCCCCCCCCCCCCCCCCTTCCCCACCGCAAGACCCTTTCATATTCCCATCTTCCCCAGTACCCCCATAACCTGAACGTGAAGACTCTGCAGGGAATGACACTATTTCTGGCCGGGTAGGCCACACAAGGTAGGGAGCCAAGGTGAGAATGCTGTAAAGGCCAGAGCAACACCAGGCCCCCAGCCTCAATTTACAGCATGTCAGGGGAGTGCCTTATGATGCTGGTGCCACATTACAGTGGCCTGGCTGGGACGAAAGTAAGTCTCTTGGACCGTTTTACAGAGACCCTAAAAACCAGCCCACAGTGCCCCTGAAGCACCGGCCCATCACCTACTGCCCACCTTCCCAATCCGAGTGTACTTGCCCGTGTGCCCATGATCAAAAGAGTGTGAGGCCACATATTTCGGCTCTTAGCTGCAAAGCTTTTGAATGCCCTTCCATTGCGTCTGAACCCTAGTGAGGCAATCGTTAAGAGAAAGCTAAAAACTTGTCCCTTCTCATTCTCTGTGGTCTGTGATGATGTGCAGCAGGTACATGTTGAGCCTGGAATCCCTTGGTGGGCAGTCACTGTTAGGCTCGACTGTTCCTAATGGAGCGGGGTCAAGATTGGTTTGCATATGGCTCAGTCCAGTCTGAGGTGGTAAGATGTGCAAAAAAACAATTGGTTGAAACACTACTCCAAGCGTTTTCCAATCTTTATTGCAAGCTTTCCTCCTGGGGTCCGAGAGAAGTGCGCAGGGGCTTGCAGTATTGTATGGTGCTTTCAGTGAGGTATGTCAATGTTTTTGCAGGCTAGTACCAGCAGTAGCTCATCTGAGTCTGTTGCTGTAACATGTCCCTTTGTCCTCCTTTAACAGTTCATTTGCCAGGTAGTAGTCCGTTGCACCGTTGTCTTCTTCCAGGACATTGCTATTTGTGTCTCTGCAAGGATCAGCACCAGGTCTACAAATCATTTCGCGTTTTTTCAATCTTGTCATTGGCCCCAGTAGGCAGAGCCCTGGGCTGTGTGAGTTGGGTGTACCCAAGATTTGAGACCACCTTCGTCACCCCTCTCTATCAATTGTACAGTGGCATGCATTCCAGAATGTCTGCCCCAACACATCTTGGGCAAGTGTTTGCCACTACAGGGGACTATCTTATGTAGTCATCTAGGCATCAGGTATGCACTGTGTTGTATTAGTAGAAACCTTTTGTTTCTTGTAACCTTTGTGGGGCATATCAGTTCATTTTTTCTTCCTGCCATTGTCAGTTGTTTGCCTAAGTCTTCCTCTTATTTGCTTGATTGTTGCTAAATCATTACTTGGGTGCTGTGTATGAGGATCACGTGTAGTTGTATGACTCAGGTTCTATTTCGGTGCATCCCTATGTTTGCCTGACTAACCGGCCAAGTGAACTATGGGCAGGGCCACTGGAACTATGCGATTTTTGCAGCTGCAGTATTTTCCGCATAATTATGGATTTTCCGCATTTACCACATAATCCATCATCTGTTGCATAGTATGCAGATTTTAACAAAAACATTTGTAGCTCAAACAGATACAAAGTTGCTAAAAACGCAGCAACACATGTTGTTGTGCAGTGTTAAGTCCTTTACAGAGGTTTACTGGTCACCTTTCTGTTGCTTCACATAGGTGTTAAACTAGTAGTAATGACGTGAAACCTTTGCCCAGACAGTGTTAACCTGTGTAAAAAGAAAAGAAAAAAAAGACAAAATAATTAAGTAATACAATGCATCGCACCTCAGAATGTGCCTTTTCTTTTTTTTATTTCCTTTTATTGAATAATAAAGACAATCCAAAAACATTTGACGATAAAATAACAAAGCGCATTTGTACAGTTGTAATCATGTTGTTACAATAGACAAACACCCTCTTTACATTAATTACAGTTGTCTCTACTCTGTGAACGCCTATATCTAATATTTCCTAATTTCTGCAAGGAAGAATCCTTAAATTGTGTGCACAGCATTCCTCAGAATTTGCCTTTTCTTGCCATATAGTTTAGTCAACCCTGCTGCATAATTCCAGTGGTCATGACTATGGGTTAAAAATTGACCCACTGATTCGTCACAGTTGCTTGAACGTAAGTAGTGTCTCACCTGCGAAAAAGGCCGCTTTAAGGATGCGATTTCCCGATATCAGCAGTTTTTTAATGCACTTCAGATTCGCAGTGAAACCACAGTGGGAGGTCTGGGAAGTTTGTCTCAGCTGTTTTGGTGTGTGGTAGACATCGCTTCCAGTAGAACTGTGCTGTTTCTAGTAGTCTCATATGTAGTTTCAATGTATGTCTAGTGATGCCTTAGCCAAGTAGACATGGTGCAAGGGTCCTCTGATGAATTTAAGTTTCTCCATGTTTGGCTATGCCAACCACTTAGTTATCCATTGCAGGGGTTGCCAAATAGTTGTGTAATTTGGAGCATCTAAGCCTTTTGCTCAAGGTGAACAGCTACAGTTTTTTACAGCGTCTTTGTGTCTGCTCCTGTCCCATATTATTTTGATTAGTAACTTGCTCAGTTGTTTCAAAATCCCTCCGGGAGTTGTATCTATATTGTTGGAAAGTAATATAAGAATTGTAGTAGTATGATCATTTTGGAGAGCGTTAATCTGCTGATAACCAATAATGAAAGTTTTTTCTAGAACTGTGTATAATTATGGTTTTCGTTATTGCGTTGTCTAATACGCTTCTTTGAGTGACAACCTTTTGAGATATAAATGAACGGTTATTTATATAATTCACTTGCTGTTATTTATATAATTCACTTGCTGTTAATAAACGTTGAGTGTATGTTTTTCAGTTGATTTAATTTATTCAGCATGCAAGAGTAGACTTGTATACTGATGGGGTTGGTTGGGGTAGCCAGACTTATTACTCACCTATGGTGGCCTTAAGTGTCCTATAATGGACGTCAGCATGCAAGAGTAGACTTGTATACTGATGGGGTTGGTTGGGGTAGCCAGACTTATTACTCACCTATGGTGGCCTTAAGTGTCCTATAATGGACGTCCCTATTCTATCAGCTGCTTCCAAGTATCTATCATGTATGACCTAGAATGGTGTTCTTCATTGTTCACCTCAGGTTTTAGGAGTGCCCAAAGGTGCACTGGGATGCCTAATTATTTACCTGCTGTTTTGAGGTAGGCTTCGGTGATGGCAAGACTGTGGGGCATTACCTCTTTATTAATTTGTTGGCTGAGATATAAAATAATTATGTACTTCATTTATTATTTGTATGCAGTTCCTCTCTTGTGCCAGGGTCTATAACATCTCTTTACAGTCAACAAAAAACAAAAAGACAGAAGTCTTTGATGTTATATATGAACTAGTGGAGGAAAAATAGAGCAGAAAAACCTCATGGTAGTAAGTATTACGTGCGTTGGGAGAAAAAACTATGAAAATAAGGAATTGGACGGGTGCTTGGAAAGGAGATGAGAAGTTACTACAGCCTTAAGTAGGTGCTGAATATTCAAGTCAATTTTTTTTCAAACTGGAACAGACGCCTCACGTCCACAAGGTGCAAGTTCACTAGACTGAGGAAGCAGCTTCATAAAATGATTTCCTTGAAGTGGTAGTGGGTTTAAATCTCTTTGAATCAAGATGAAGAATGTTTAGCTCTCATGTTCTCACCAACGAATTATCTTCTAGAGTGGAGTGGAGGTAGAGCTCTAGGTGTGTGTGCAGATAGAATTTCTGGAACATGTGGAAAGAGACTTTGAGAATAGATGAGCGACTGCCATGAGAACTCCTGATAAGTCAAATTAAAGTAGTTGGATGTTGGTAATGGTGTTGCATGGCATGCGTGGTGGTTGGTAGTTGTGCAATGCCGAGTGAGGGAAGAGCGTGACACGTTGCCACTGGGATTTCGGCTGTAATTATTTCTGATTCCTTTTGCTTTGGTAGAAGTATGTCAGCAATTGTGTTGTCACCACGAAAAAAGATCTCCCATCACCAGCGCCGTGTGCAAGGAGGGGTGTGACCCACGACAGATTGTTTCCGTGTTCTTTTGCAGTTATTTCTTCCGGACAGGTGTACATCGAGACATTACTAAAAGAGACAGTAAACAGTCCGCTACATAGAGTTGTCGATAAGGCTGCTTCTGCCAGATGGGGTACTTCGATTCAAGATTCGTTCGAGTTTGAGAAAAACTTGTTTAACACGCCCTGAAGACAACACGACTATTGTTTGTTTTGCCGAGCATGTGTTCCACCCCACCCTTGTGCTCAAACACTTGAAACAAACGTTCGCACATTAAAAGAACTGTACCTTAATTCGATTCAATCAGCTTTAAAACATGCACCTTTGAGGGAGGCAGCAATTTCACCACCGATGTTTTTGGTCAAATGATTGAAAATCGAGTCTGTCGTGTTAAGCAGGTTTAACAGCACGTGCTTACCAACGTCTGTCTCGGACTTCAAGCTTCAGCGGTTGCAATCCTGACCTGCTGCTTATAACTCGATTAGTTTGTGGCAGACAGAGCTCGGAGTGATTTACCATATATACGTATCTCATTGTACAACGGCAGCGGATCTTAACCTTTTGACCCCCACTGCACGACGACTGGAAATCGGGGACCCGCCCTAAACTATTTCTTTAATTTGACATTCAAAACAATATTAAAACATCAGAGGTATATCAAAAATAGGCAAATGAAAACATGTTAATTGGCAAACAAAAAAACACAATTCTTAAATTTATTTTTATTGGGATTTTTTGAGCTTTTTGAAATTGTTGGCTTTATTCCTAAAAGACTTGGCAGTATGTATGCTGGCCTCTAACGTATCATTTCACCTTTTTTTGCTTCTAATCTACAGTCTGTTTTCGGCCATTCGAGATTGTTTACTATTCTTGCGTTGCTCCCACAAATCAAACTGAGGATACCATCTTAATTTTTAGCCTTCAATTTCAAATTCTTTCGCATTTGCAAAGCTTTTTAAAATGTGTAATTTTCAATTTGGCTTTTTTATGTGCATATGCTTTATTATTTTATACTGTTTTAACTTTGTAAATAGTCATATACTCTAAGATTTGGCGTTGTGGACCCGCAGCTGTCCGGGTGCCACAGGTTGGAAAAAGCTGTATTTTGATAAATAGAGGAAGACATGTTATATGAAGGGTAAAATTGACTTATTGGAAGCAAAGATATGAAACAACATTGCTTAACTAGGTGTTTTACATTGTGGTGCCCGGCTCCTCCGAATGGTTCAGTGATCGAAAAGCATTAAAAAAAAAAAAAAAGTATGGTAACTGTGATGTTGCACGCAGTGGGGGGTGATTGAGAATGGGGGCGTGGTCAAAGGCGTGGCTAAAAACACATTTTCTGCAACTTTTTTGTTCTTTCACCTTCAGGTAACTACCTCTAAATATCACACAGCTCAAGTGAAAATTAAATGCAGATTATGTTAATTAGTGGGAAATCCACTGTTGTACTTTATGAAACCTCTGTTAGTTAATGCACTGCACCAGACAGCCACATCATTAAATCCTGGCTGGTGCAGTGGAGAATTGTCTTGTGTATGTTTAGCACTACAAGGTCCCAGTCTGTGACGGAAAGCACTGTTAAGTCATTAAACTTGTATTACACATGTGTACTCAATTAGGCTGCAACAAAATATGCAAAAATGTTTAAGAATAAAAAGGGCTTCCCAGATATAGATTTTAGTAATACCCAAATTGTACATAATGCATTTTTTTTATAACTGTCTTTTAAAAGCACGCACTTCACACCTTGACCCATAGCGCCTTTACAGTACCTCTCAAAATGAATAAATGTGTCACCAAGAAGCACATTTGTTTTTATAACTGTCCTTTAAAAAGCACGTGCTTTACTGCTCAGCGGGTAACTCCCTTGCAATACCACTCAAAAAGGATAAATCTGTGTCAGGGAGCCTCAAGTGATTCCAGCAATAAAGCCTCAAGTGATTTCAGCAATTAAAGCCAATACTGGCTTCCAAGCACCGTTTGCAGATTGACCATTTGTGCATATTTACATTTCTTTCACGTAAGCAGGCACCCTGGCAAGACTGCTTGTTTATCTGTCTGCTCCTCCGTCAGTTTCACGGCACAGGAGCACCCTGGCTTACACATTCAGCTAAGGCATTTCAACTCAAGGAATTAACTGTCCCAGGACGGTTGTCTTTTCCCTAAAAGAAGGGGAACTGTTTTTCAAAAATTCATAAAAACATGGGCACGTCCTGCCATCAGATCCCTCCCCCCCCCATGACCACTTGTATAGTTCGTTAGTTGTGTTTTATGAGCAACATTCAAGTGTGTTTGTTGCCACTGTACATCGTAAACTGTTGTTTTGTATAATTTTGTTTCACACTATGGATACCAATAAAAACAGGATCAGACTTCCAAATTGTTGTCCTTTGCTTTGATTGTGATTTCTTAGACTAGCAGAACAGACAGTTGACCCCTACCCTATACATGGATGTAAACTTTTCAGAGATGGGCATTCTCCTACTATAGTTGACAATGTTGAGCTATATACGTTTGACTGTAGACTTTAAATACTGTAAACAGCTATTATTCACGGTTTTTATTATAGCCATAGTTCTCCTTGGTAGTAAGAGGGTGCAGGGTGCATACTATTACAGTACTGTTTTGGGGTACGGTAGTTCTATTCCATCATTTGAGAAAAATACGTGGGTTAAAGGAGAAAGTCATTTTGTATTGAAACCTGTCTTTTAGCTTCAAGACAGAGAATTCCATAGCCTCTGGAAGTTACCTTATTGTATTGTGCTTAAACCATGATTTTATCTGCTCTTTATGTAATTGGATATCGTTTTTGCCACTTAATTGGGTTCTGGTGTGCTGACAGCTTTTTCCTGTTCGTGGTTTAAAAGGGAATCTGTAGGAGGGATCATGTGGCAACATAGCAAGACTGCTTAGCCAGGAATCCTTAGCAGTGATCCAATCAAGCATGTGGGTGGTTCTAGAAATACGATCTTAGAGATTGATTACAGGTTGAGTTTTTTTGGTATAAACTTTTTAATACATTTAATTCTATCATTTGCCTGCTGTATACTCAATTGTGAGACGTCTTGCTTCACATCTCTTTTTATTTGGTATGAACATTTGTACCATACTAAGAAATAAAGTCACTTTTCTTACAAACATCCCATGCTTGGATTCCCCTCTCTTCCCCCTCGCTCCAGGAGACATAGTCTTACTGTTCCTTTTTCCACATTTAAGTCTTTGTTTTGTTCTATTCTTACTACGTGTCGTCCCCCATAGTATTTGAAGAACTGTTTGAAATCCTACATTAAATCATAGAGGTATAAATAAGGTCCTTAACCTGGGTGGACATTACAATCTCTACAGTCTTGTTCCATTATATCTGACAGGGACTTCGACACCGCCAGAAAGGTATCCCTGCCCTTCTCTGAGACCAGATTCTTTCCTTTGCCGTTTTGTTCTATATTTTGGTTAACCAGTTACTGAATATGGGCATTGTTGCTTGTTTCCAGAGCCAGGCTATCCCCATCTTGGCAGACGCCAACACTTGAAATATCAGTTTTTATCTTATCAACATCTCTGATCTCAGGCCCAGGATTATCAGTGCTGGGTAATCTGGTATAAGGAAGCCCAATATGGTATAGATAGCTGTATGCACATCTTTCTAGTAGACTTGCGCTTTAGGGTAACCCCAAAATATGTGTGTGGGTTATTCCACCATGCTGCCACCCCTCTAGCACTTCTTTGAGTTTCTGCCGAGTATTAGATGTATCCTATCTGTTGTCCAGTACCATCTCGTCATCCTCTTAACCCCTTCGATGCGCATGACGGAACCGCTCCGTCATGGCCCCGCCCGCGCACGGAACCTTCAGCACAGCGCGGTAATCCGCGCCGCGCTGAAGGGATTAATCACAGTTTGCTGTGTGCCACTGATTCTTTTCTTCTGTGTTACAACATCCATCAAAAGTTGGTACTATGTCTTGTAACTCACCTCCTCCCTCAGCATTGTCTCCTAGTGTTTCATATATCCCTACTGCCACTGATTGTTGGAACCTGTTACTATTTTGTACAAGCAGGACACAGAGTTCTTTGTTTCCATGTTTGAGATTGTAAGAAATTGGGTTGTTGGTTGACTGGAGCGTGAGCCCTGTCAAGCAGCAACCACAATCCTTGTCAGGGTAAGGCACAAGCAAACCCCAAATTAACCTGTGCTCATCCCTATGGTAGCTTGGTAAAGAACAGTCAGTCTTCACTTGGAAGCAATGTGTAAAGTATTTGTGCAATGTTTCAAATCGTAACATAGTGGAAACACACCACAAAAGGAGCCCATAACCGGATTAGAAAAATTAGAGCGGAGTTATAGATTTTTAAAGATTTTAGTGAAAATGGATCCAAAAAACACAAAGCACAGACCTGAACTAGTGACTTAGTCCTGGTCGTGCCAGACCAGGACTAAGTCACTAGTTCAGGTCAACTACGATGGAGCACGGGTCTGCCACAGGGACCCAGTTAGGCCTGCTGAAAACAGTACCTTAAAATGTCGGTTGTGGAATGTTGCGAGGATCCTAGTTGAAGATGCGTTGTGCAACTGAAGCGATGTGTTAGTTCCAAGATGCGACAAAGCTGCGATTTGATGTCCCACGCTGTCATTGCAGATCCCGTTAAATAGGGTTTGTGATGCGAAGTCTGGTGTCGAGGATGATGTGCACATTCAGGCGATGCGTTGATTCTGAAGAATTGAGACGCTGCAATGCGGAGTCAGGTGTTGCCATCAACGGGAGATGCAAGAGCTCGCCCCGAATTTGTGGTGCACAGTTGGGGGTGATGCATTGGTTCAGAGGACTGCGGAGTCGATGCAGGTCTCTGCGAATGGTCCAATCCACACAGCGGCGGCCATGCAGCAGTTCTGCTTGGGACTGCGCCACGCAGCTAAGACAATGCGTCAGTTCTGCTGGATCCACAGAGGCTGGGAAGCACCTTGAGCCCACTTTCAAGGGTCAAGGAATGGGGTGAGACCACGTGGTAGGGTAGACTCATAGATGGCAGAGTCTAGGTGCAAGGTTGTTGGAAGCTTATTATTCCCCTGAGGCTTCAGATCAGGAGGCCAGCCAACTAGCTCTTGGAGTCACTCAGGATTCTGGGTTCAAGAGATGCAAGTCCAGTCCTTCTCACCCAGGCAAAAGGGCTGCAGGCAGAAGGCTAGCACAGCAGGGCAGCAGTTCCTTCAGAGCATCAGTTCAGCAGAGTGGAAGTCCTTTCAGAAGCACAGAAGTCCTCTCTGGCAGAATAGGCCTAGAAGTGTACTGAAGAATTGGTGTCTAAGATCCAGTATTTATACAGATTTGTGCCTTTGACGTGAGGAGCTTCTTCTATAGGAATGCCTTTGAAGTACACAGATGCCCTACCTTTCCTGCACTGGCTCCAGATTAACTACAGGGGGTATGCAGTCCTATGTGTGGAGGAAGGACACAGCCTATTCAAGTATAAGTTGGGCTGTGCCCAAATCTTCCCTCCCATGCTACCAGTGATGGCCCATCCAGTCAGACTCAAGCTCCCATTGTATCTGGCTGTCTAGGATGAGTACACAAAGCCCACCTGTCAAGTATACCCAGTCATGTGACCCAGAGACCGGCTTCAGGCACCAAATGTATAAGGCAAGAAATGGCAACTTTCTAAAAGTGGCATTTTCAGAATTACAATTTGAAATCCGACGTCACCTTAAGTTAAGATTTTTAATTGTGATTCTAGCGATACCAAACATGAACTAGTTCTCTTTTCCTATTTGTAAATTACATTTATAAAATGTAATAATGCAACTCCATTGTTATAATATGGGAGAGATAGGCCTTGCAGTAGTGGAAAAGAAATTTAAGAGCTTTTCGCTACCAGGGCATGTAAAACTTAAAAGTACAGATCTGACCTTTTAAATATATTGCACCCTGCTTTCTGGTCTGTACAGAACCTACTCTAGGGGTGACTTGAACGTATTAAAAAGGAAGGGTCGAGGCTGGCAAAGCGTTTATTTTGCCAGGTCCGTGTGGCAGTTCAAAAGGACACACACAGGCTATGCAATGGTAGGCCTGGAACCTGTTTAAAGGGCTACTTAAATGTGTGGCACAATCTGTGCTGCAGGCCCACTAGTAACATTTAATTTACAGGCCATGGGCATATGCAGTGCCAGTTTACTAGGGTCTTACAAGTAAATTAAATATGTAAATTGTGGCTAAGCCGAATTTACCACGTTTTTAAGCAGAGAACACTTTACTACTGGTTAGCAGTGGTAAAATGCCTTAAGGCCAGCAAACACAAATTCAGCAAAAAGTGGAGGGTAAAGACAAAAAAGTTTGGGAATGACCATGCAGAGAACACCATGTCCAAAGCAAGCCCCTCCAGCCTAATGCCAGGTGAGACTAATCAATATCTTAATGGATATCCCTGCTTAGGCAATAGAACGTGGACAGTAGCCCTCTACTGCAGGGCACTGGTCAGTTCTTCGCCCTTCTGAATTCAGGTGCCATCCTCTGTCTCCTGAGCCACTGAACTGACCCATGGGGAACCCTTCTCCTCACCTGTGAACCCCATCTGTGCAGCACCTATCTTTAACTTGCTCACATATGCATCCCAGTAGGCAGACAGTACCACCATTGCCCACAAAGTCATGTGGCCAATTCCATCCCTTGCATCAAACCTTTGTCCCCAACCCAAGGAAAACTCTGTCCATAAGGACAGTAACCAACAGAGGTCACTGGCGGCTCTGTCACGAACCAGACACTGGGTCATCAGTTTTCAGGTGGAGGCTCTAAGCGGGGACATTGAGTAGGCTTCTGTTCCAGCCTTGGGGCTGCCAAGGAGTTCCCTATGGGCTCCTGAGGGCTCTCTGAGGTTTTTCAGTGTGGGGGGCAACAACCCTGGGTGTTAGGCACCATACTTCCACTCTACCTCCCACCAGTTGAGGGGTGGGTTCAGGGTCTGTACCCTGATGCTGAGCAGAGGACCGGGGTGAGCCCTCCCTCACCCTGCATCTGGTCTCCCGTACCCTCAATCTTGGAGTAGTACCCCCAGAAAACTAAACTGTCAGGGTGCCCTGGGTGGCCGCCATCTCAGTTCTCCTGGCACCAGAGGCAACTCATTCCCCAGAATGCAGTCTGGGGGCATCTGGGGACTAACTACAACCATCCTCTGGGTCACCTCCCCACTCGACTCCAGGGATACCAGGGCCAGGTGGGCATAAAAAGTCTTGCCCATGGACCTGAGTTACCTTACTCACCTGGCCGGTGTACTTCTCTGGGGAAACTAGCCTTCCCACTAACATGGTCTGGCTAGCCCTGTTGTCCCTCAGAGCAGTTACAGGGATCCCATTCACTTTCACCTGGTGGAAGTGACGACTCCCACCCTAAGGAATCACAAGCTCACCCTCTGAGTCTATCCCTCAACTGAGGGAGGTCATGGCATGATCTGTGACTTCTGGGGACAGTCTGCCCCTAAGGGCATATTGGCCACCCCTGTAGAGGTCCGACCAGTGGGTGGCTCCTGTGGGCAGACAGAGTTCCCCTGCTTGTGTCCTAACTGGGAGAACACCAAGCAATGAGGTTGGAAATGGGTCGCCCTGGGCCAATGCCCACCAGAACCATCCTGCTGTTTCTCAGATGGGGCATGAGAGCCCTTTCCTCCCCCTTTACTCTGGGAGTTTTCTGGATCACCTCTAACCTCCCCTCGTTCAGCTTGGGGGAACCGAACCACCCTTGTTGGGGTCACCCCCAGATACCTTCTTAGACACTCTCTGGTACTGACACAGATGTCCGCCTCCTCAGCTAGCTTCCTGGGGTCAGCCTGCTTGCTGTCAACCAGGTCCTGGCGCAGCTCTGTAAAACATGCACTTAGCAAATGCACTCTTAGTTTCAGATTAAACAACCCAGTAAAATCATCAGCTTGGCTGTTCTGCACGCAACCATTTAATACCTCCCCTTCCCTCCCATTGCTTTTCTGGAATCCTGTATACTTTTAGAGCTACCTTATATGCTGCAAGCCACTTGTCTATGTCATCCTTGACCACAATAATTGGGCACCAGATCTTTGGGTATACAAACCTTCTCAACCCTTTCAGACACTGTGGTTATGCTGCGACCATTGCTGAAATCTACCTGTTTTGCCATCAGTCCCAGCTCTCTTAGACTCTTTTAATGAGTTAAACACTCAAAGGCAAGTTTCTCCTCCATTTTCAATTTGGCCATTTGCAGTTCCCTTCCTGTCCGCTAGCTCCTCTACAGACAGACCATGTGATGAAACACTGCTTTCTGCTCTGGCAGAGGGATCCAACTTGGAGGACGAGTCCTCCCCTTTAGGCTTCATTCCAGGGATTATGTCCTGGTCTTGATTCTCCTCTATACAGACCTTTTGATGGCTGCTATCCTACCCAACCCTGATATGTAAAGCTACCTCTGCAGGTCTGTGCTAGTTGCATGTATCATGGGTGTTATATTGACCTCATTCACCTCCCCTGTACGGGACAGTGTTTCTTCTGTCGATCCTCGCTTTCTAGCACTGTTGGAACGAATACCGATTTTGTAAGAGTTGTTTCATAGGCAGACACTTCTCCAAACGCCTGCAGTAAATTCAACAAGTAGTGGAATTCTTCTGTTGGTTTAGTCAGATATATCAGGACATTGTGGGCAAAGAGAGATGGATTATGCTTGTTGACTCTGAATACCACACCCAGTATTTCTGTCGCTCTTTTGAAAGACTTCACCGAAGGCTCGATAACTAGGGTAAATAGGTTTGACATTTAACACCCCTGCTTTGTGCCAATATAGATGCAAAACTTGTCTGAAATATTGTGCTTATGGGAAGCCATCGCCATCCTAGTCCATATGTTACCCATTCCGAATCTTTTCATCAACTTCTTAAAACACGTCCAGCTCACCCGGGCAAAATCTTTTTCAGCATCTAGCACAGGTTATGCCTGTGGTATTCTCTTCTTGTTTGACAAGGTGAGCCATCTGCCTGAAATCATCTAATGCCTAATCTCTTTAACAAAGCCTGCTTAGTCTACATGTACTATATTCAGCAAAATCCCAACTGATTGCTCGTGTTGTTCCTCATTTACTTTTTGATCTTTTTCGAGTGTATTTTGTACAAGCTTCCTATTGTTTTTGTTGCAGCTGCCTTTGCTGTGATTTTTCCCTTGATTCTCCTCGTTTCTCCCCCCAGGGCTTCTGATTTTGGTGACTCGTGGCTAAATCACAGTGCTGTTAATTTTGTGGACTCCACATTATAGTTTTGTTATTCTGGAACTGTCTTGCGGAAACGTAAGTTTTTTGTCTAAAATCACCTCAACCAGTAGTTTAAGCACTTTGCATTTGTCTAACATTATTTGCCTTATATCCTGCAGTAGGATAATTCTGTTATCTTGAGAATTCAGGGGGTATCTGCTACTCTCTTCCCTAAAGAGATGTTCGTTTTTGGCTTTGAGGTTAGTTACGTTACTGTCTCTGTTACTGCCGATCGGACGTGACTCCGATCGGCTCCTCTCCAGGCCCTGCATTAACTACCAATATATGGCACCCTTGGCTCCCAAACCCGCCTCACCTGAAGTTTGAGGGCAACTGGCGGCGAGGGGGTCCCGGAGGCGACCTGCAACCCCCAGGGGTCGAGATCTGCAAGGGGAGCGTCCCCGAGAATGGAGCCTGCGGCGCCGCTTAAAATAGCGGGTGACACCGACTCTGCTTCCTGAGTGCGTGGCCCCGAGTCACAAGAGGAGCCCCGCGACAACCACCGAGGCAGCGGACACCGAGGCGGGGGGGGGGGGGTGACGCTCTGAGCCGGGACCCCCACTGGCTGGAGAGGACCTTCAGGGGCATGACGAACCCCAGCGCCTGGTGGTGAGTGGAGCTCCGGTTGCGAAGAGGGGCAGGGGGGGTTCCCCAAGCTTGCCACGGTTATTGGAAGCACCCATTAAAAGACTTGCGCCTGACCTTAAGATGGCGGTGGCCAGGTGCCATCTCACAGCCTTATAGGGGAGCCCCTGCCCGCGGTCCCGTTTTCGGCAAGCTGCCTCTGCTTCTGCCATGGCGCCCTCTCAACATGATTAGGGAAGTCGTGAGCCCACCAGAGGTTAGCCTGTGGGGCCAATTCATGTTTTAATTGAATCATAGGCGTTTCGGGACTCAAGACTTTCGGTCTCCCAAGACCACCACCCTTGAGTGCAACACCACCTGAACACCTGACTGAACGATGGCAAGAATTTCCTGCTCTGTAAATATGTAATATATAATTGTCCAAGCCTAATCGCTGTTAAAATGTAATTCTGAGTGAATTTGCAATTTGTGTGTGTGTGTGTGTGTGTATATATATATATATATATATATATATATATATATATATTATCTCTAACCACTAGTATATGTAGTAGACCTTTGTACTTAATACCATTACTATGTGATTTTAGAGTTTCTGTTTGTATCTCTTTCTTGAGTGACTTTACAGCTTGTACATTTGCAATTTTTCCCTCCTTTCACTCCACTTGTATATATAACTCCAACCACTAGTATATGTACTTACTACCATTCCTATGTGATTTTAGAGTTTATCTGTTTGTATCTCTTCGTTGAGTGACGTTACAACTTGTGCATTTGCAATTTTTCCCTCCTTTCGCTCCACTTGTACATTTGCAATCTTTTTCCTTTTTATATCTCTTATGTAACTCATCTAATCCAAAGTCCTTATGTAACGCAACTGGTTCTTTTGTAAAGCACTCTGACACCTTCGGGTAATGTTTGTGCTATATAAAATCGCATTAAATAAATAAATAAACTTGTCACCCAGGAGGTTATCCAGCCGCTTGAGCAGGTACTACCTTCTACCAGGGTTACGTTCCGGTTGCTGTACTCTCCGCCCAAGGCTCAGGTTATGACTTTCTCCCTACTGACCTCACTCGTTAGTCCCACATGGCCAGGGCCTTTTGACTTTCTACACGTTCTGGAGATTGTGGTCTGTGGGCGCTTGTGTGCCCCTACTGGGTGTTCAACGCCTGGGTTCTCTGTCATTAGCCTTCTCCTTTAGTTGCACCTCATTTTATTACTGCTACATCAGTCTATTTTTGCTTTGAGAAGCTTCTCTTTAAGGTGCCCCCTCTCATGACTTGGCACCGAGTGTCCTCAGTCCTTGGGTTCTATATCGCCCATGCTCAGTCTTGCATCTAATCATCCTTCCTCGCCGTCACCAGGATTATTCTGGTCAGCAATCAGCCCACAAATATCATGGGTGTTCCAAACCATATTTTTGCCTGCATCAGGCATCTTTTCATTCCAGGGGTGTCCTTGCTTACCTAGATAGCCCCATGGCTTTGGAGTTCTACCAGGATGCGACTAGCACGGCCTCTCAATTCCACACCCATCATGAGTTGAGTTTTTAATTGCATCTTGTGAATATTATCCCAGGGTATTTGCAAGGTGTTTTAAACATCTCCCAATACAAATGTCTGGGAAATGAGTGATAGCAAAGCGATGTGATACGTATCGTAAGAAAATCAGTATGTATCCCGTCTTTACCTGGCATTTCACCTGAATGTGTGTCAACAGTTATTTTCTGGCGGAATATTGCAGGGTAAGATAAATAACACACATATTGTGATTCTGATCAACATGCAAACGGGAGTTTGATCAGCAATTGGAATTTAGCTTGACTTACATAGAGGCTATATGAGTTGAATAATTTAATTTAATTTTGCGTTGCCTCTTTTATTTTATATTCTAGCACTAGCTATATTTAATTAGAGTTCCGTTTAAAATGGTATTTAATGTTCTTTTTGTCTCACTGAGGTTATTGCTTTACTTTCAAAGGGCTTTCATCTGTGCTAAACCTATATCCAGCAGCCTATTGTAGATGCCCTGTTAAATGCCCAGGCCACTGTTGCAGGAGACCAGCAACATTCACTATGAGCAGCGTTGTGCTTCCGGTCACTGTTCCCTGAAAAATTGCTACTTTGCGGGGAGTAGGTGTTACTGTTTGAGATAAACAGAATAGGTTCGATTTAATCTGGCTATTTACCATCATACACCATTGATAAGTCAACAACTTGACAGGGACATGCTTCTCTTAGTGAAGAGATCCATTGTTTTTATATATATATATATATATATATATATATATATATATATATATAAATATTTTTATTTAAAGTAAACTGTATTTTCTGCGCCCATACACTTGAGTAATTTCTCCATCTAAAGTGACCGTAAGTTTGTCATTTTTGTTAAATGTGTGTCAGGCCTTTGTTAGACCAGCCACTCTCTCTTTCTAATACACAGCATTTAGCATCTGGAAGGTTTCATATGTCGCAGCCTACCAGACAGCGCAACAGTTTGGTTTGCTAAAGAAATCTTGGGGATATTCAGAAAGTTGACCTAAGAATGCATTCCACCTGTTGCTTAACCTTGGGTTTGTGGTTTGTAACTCACAATTTATGGTTTTCTATTTGCTGTCTTTATTTGTATTTTTTTATATTCCTTTTTATTAAACGGTCATCAACATAGAATATGCAGTACAGAGGAAGCAGATTACACTTTCTGAGTAGCAGATACATTGTCAGACAAAATTGCATAACAGTACACTGTAAGGACATTTTATGGGGTAGGGGGCTCATCCAAATCAATGCTATGTGGCAGGTTGCAAATATTCCCTCGGTAGACGTTCCAGGGGCTCCTACTCTCTAGGGCAGCCCCGTGCTACATATACTGTCTTTTCTTTATACATACACCAGTCCAGGTCTGCTTTCCATGCCTCTACTTTAGGTGGTTGCGGGGCACCCCACATTTGCAGAATATTTCTCTTTGCCAACATTAACCCAGTGTGACCCATTGTTTGGTATAGTTATTGAGGTCTGTTGGTTCCCACACGTTCAGGAGGCATCTCCATGCTTCCGGACGGACTGTGAGTACTTCGCTAAGAATGTTGTGTATTTTACGCCAGTATGTTTGTATGTGATCGCATTCCCATATTATGTGCATGAATGTGCCTTCTTGACCACATTGTCTACAATCTCCTCCCTCAGCTCTACCCATGGTACCAAACGGGGCCCTGTAACGTACACTCTGTGGAGAATCTTGAGCTGCACTAATCTGAGTCTAGCCGAGATTGCCACCACCCTTGGGAGGACACCGCTTCTTGCCACTCCTCATCATCGAACTCAATGCCATCCCCCACCCATTTTTCTCGCAGTGGCCGGAGAGGGTCAGCCATATTATTGATTAATTTATTGCATGTTAGAGATATGGCTTTTTCGGGCAGTTAGCCGTTCAGCAGCCGATCCTCAAGTGGAGAGGATTCCGGAGGGGAGGAGCCTGTCTGGATATGCGATCGTAGGGTGTGCCAAATCTGTGCGTATCTGAAGCGTTCCGAGTCCGCTAGGTCGTGCTGTTGTTGCAGGGAGGCGAACGTTTTCACGTCGCCTTTTACCCAGACATCCTTGATCTGGTAGATCCCAATGAGTTCCCATTAATCAAACCCTTTCGTCCAACACAAGTTACCCAACTTCTCTGAGTCCCATAAAGGGGTTGCCAGCGTGAGCGTTTGTTCCCATCCCAACATTTTGTTCGCAGTTTGCCACACTTGGACTGAGTGTTTGGTCGACCCGGTTAGGGGGTAGCGTTTGGGTTTAGAATAAAGCGCCCTTTGAAGTTCCCTCCCGGTAGGAGGCACCTATCCATAGCATATCCCGGATCGTCCGGGCGGCAGTCAGTGCCATGGTTAATAGCTGCAAGGTGAGCTGCCCAGTAGTTTTTTTGATGTCTGGGAGACAGATTCCCCCGTCATACCAGTTCAGTGTGAGTTTGGCAAAAGCTATCCGGGGCTTCCCGTCCCACAATAAGTCCCGCTGCAGTCCCTGGATTTCTTTAAAGTACGATGCTGGAACAGGGTCCCGGGAATTCTGCAATGCATACAGAAAACGGGGCAGGGACATCATTTTAAAGAGGGCTGCTTTACCCAGCAGCGAGTGCGGAAGCCTTTTTCCCGCTGACAATGTCACGTTTCAACCTTTGCAGTGGTTGAAGAAAGTTGCAGTTGAAACAGAGTGTCTGATCCAGGGAGACAAAGATACCCAGGTAAGTAAAGCCCACTGTGTTGACTTGGGCAGTCCCTTGGTGGGATGGGTGAGTCTCCTCTAAGGACGTATAGGAGGGACTTATTCCAATTAATGGAGAACCCGGAGTATCTCCAAAATATCGCTGATAAGATGTCTACGATGAGTGATGCTTTTGGGGATGTTAAGTATAGCAGAATATCGTCTGCGTACAGAGAGATACGGTCCTTCCACTCAGAGGACCAATGCATACCTCGTATCACTGGGTCTTTGCGAATCCACGCCGCCAGTGGTTCCAATGCGAGGGCAAAAAGAAGAGGAGAGGGGAGAGAGGGCATTCCTGACGGATCCCCCGACTCAGGCCGAATATGTCCG
Organism: Triturus cristatus; assembly: GCF_964204655.1. Taxonomy (NCBI): domain Eukaryota; kingdom Metazoa; phylum Chordata; class Amphibia; order Caudata; family Salamandridae; genus Triturus; species Triturus cristatus. The sequence continues at coordinate 1,582,458,680 of NC_140590.1, forward strand.
ACTTCTTATTGGTAACTACAACCTGTGCCAAGGGCTCCGAATATAGGAGCCGCACCCACTGAGTGAAGCCTGGGCCAAACCACAGTTTTGCAAGGACTGCAAAAAGATATGGCCATTCGATGGTATCCAATGCTATGGTCGCATCTAACACAATTATTGCTGCTTCTTGAATGGTGGCTACTCTCCCCAATACCCCATGCACTCTACGCAAGTTCAAGGCAGTGTTTTGGTGCAGCATGAAGCCTGACTGGTCGGAATGAGCCAAGCCAAGCTGTCGATCAACTTATCGAGTCGGTTTGCGAGGAGCTTGGCGAGGATTTTGGGTTCTGCATTGAGTAGGGAAATCAGCCTAGTAAGAGGCAGTCAGTCTTCGGTTTACCTTCCTTATGAATAGTGACCAGTGTAGCCACCCTCTGGTCCATTGGTATGATTCCCAAGTCCTTGCTCTCTTCGAACATGGTCCGCAGATATGGGACTAGTTTGTCAGGTCTAAGTTTGTACAATTCACTGGGGATGCTATTGGGGCCAAGAGTTTTTCCTGAGTGTAGTGACCTGATGGCTTTCGCTATTTTGTCGTTTGTCAACTCACTCTCCAGGAAGTGATGGTCTTCTTCCGACAGGGTGGGGAGCGCTATATCTTGTATTAGAGACTGGGAGTCTTCCTCGGGGAATGGTGCAGTGGTACTGTATACAGCGCTGTAGTGAGTGGCAAATTGATTTGCGATGTCTTGTGGGTCAGTCAGGGATTTGCCGTCAGCACCTATGAGTTCCGGCACCAGTCTACTAGCCCATTCCTTCTTGTTGAGCCACATGATTAGTTTCCCTGCTTTGTCCCCCAGGTCGTATCTTCTACCCAACTTTTCCCTCCCAAGACTTTTATCCCTGTCCGTGGCTAGCGCTTTGTAATCGTCTTGTTTGATTTGCAGTACGTGGAGTTTCTCTTGTTACCTCAACTCCTAATTCTTCCTCCAGCCAGAGGATGTCATTCTCAGCCTTTACAATCTCTTTTTGTCTGTCTTTTTTCATCCCAGCGATTAGTGATAGTGCTTGACCACGGATGACTGATTTGAATGCCTCCCACAGGGTCTGGTAGGCGTTCACCGACCCCTCCTTTTCTCGGAAATCGTTTTCTATGGCTTCAAGTAATGCCTTACGGACCTCAGGGTCTCGGAGGTACCACGGATTAATAGGAGCGCTTTTCTCCACCCTTGCCTGGCTGAGGACTATCTGCACCCACACTGGGGAATGATCTGAGATTCCTCTTGCTAGATGTTTGATTTCCTGGATATTAGCCACCTGGGAGGCAGGGACTAGGATATAGTCTATGTGGGAGAGACTATGGTGGACCCTGGAGTGAAAGGTATGCTGGATTCTGTCTGGGTTGTATGTTCTCCACCCATCCACCAGCCCCAGCGCCTCCTTGAAGTCAGACAGCCATCTATAAGGAGACCCAATCTCACGAGGAGGGTGGCGGTCTAGGGTGCCCAATGCTACTGCGTTAAAGTCGCCCCCAATCACCAGGAGACCTACTGGGGCTGAGACTTGGATAGAGCCCAGGTCTTTAAATGTTTCGCTCTGGAGGCCAGGTGGCACATACACCGACATGAGCGTCAGTGTGCTCCTCTCCCTAAACCCGTGATCCTTATGTATCTATCCCGGTCGTCTGCCCATGTGGACTCTACAGAAAATGGAAAGGAGTTTCTCATCATAATGCCAACTCCTCTCGAGCTGGTCGTGAAACCGGCATGTGTCACCAGTTTGTAGCCCCACTTGTTTAGCGCCCTACAGGAGTTACCCACCAAGTTTTTTTCCTGGAGCAGGATGATGTCAGGGGCTTGCCGTTTAACATACTGTAGGATTACGCTGTGCTTGACCTTATCCCTGAGCCCGTTGACATTCCAACTCCGTATTTTAACACTTTTGTCCCACTGTGTACCCATTGGACCCTGTGTAGCTTCTCGTTTCCTCTGCATAGATGTCAGTTTGTCTTGTGGATTCAACAACTGTAAACCCCAAACACCACAACCCTCCTCCCTGCTTCCCTGCACACTAGGTGCGAAATCTACCCCAACATCCCCCCTCCCTGCCCCCCTGGATTTACAACTACCCACTCCCCAATAAGGCAAAGTGCCTGTCGCCCCACTCTTCCTGGAAGAGGAAACGTGGATGCAGCTTTACGCTTCCGCCCTACATAAGAATAGAATTGTATTACAATCATTGACAGGGGATACCTTCCGCTAGCCCCAGCTGCAGCTGCTATACGAAAGCTTCTAATTAAAGATAGTTCAACACCTTACTTTTGTAGTGGTGAATGACATACCCGGTGGAGTCCACTGGAGATGGTCTAATAATTTCGTGCAGACCTTGACCCCGGCCCAGTAAATGCACTTTGTAACGACCAAGTCTGTTCGAGTCCCACAGAGGCCTTTTATTAAGTCACTCGTCGTAGGGTCCCTTTCTTTTCGATCTAAGCCAAAGCGCTGCATAGCGTTGCTGTCCATTCTAGAAGAGCGAGGACCTCCGTTGCGATCCTTTTGTGGTTACTCCACTTGTCGCCAACCCTCCAGCCAGTCCCATGCCTCTTGAGGGGAAGAGAAGAACCACCCCTTGCCTTCTGACTCAATACAGAGTTTTGCTGGGAAGAGCATGCCATATGTTATCTCTTTCTCTCTCAGTGCCTGTTTTACCGCCATGAAACTGCAGTGCTGAGCTTGAACTTTTGTGGCGAAATCCGGAAAAAAGGAAATCACACTGTCTGCCAGTTTAAACGGCGGGCTGAAACGTGATGCCTGGAGGATGATCTCTTGATCTCGGAAGTTGAAGACCCGTGCCTCGGGGGTGCCCCAGGTCTAGGCCTACCTCCGGTAACTCGATGCACGTGCTCAATGGAGAAGTACTTTGAAAGTCTGGCAGGTTGCAACTGCTTCAGTATCAGGTTTTCAACAAACAGATCAGCCGCCGGCCCCTTCCCCCACTCCGGAACGCCCAGGATACGTACGTTGTTTCTACGGGCCCTTCCTTCATAATCGTCGAGGAGCGCCTCCATCTTGCTCTGTTGGTCCTGCAGTTGTCCCACTTGCGTCTTAAGAAGGGCAGTGTCTTTACCCAACCCGGTCGTGGTCTCCTCCACCTCTCTCACCCTGGAGTCCATTTTCCTGAGGTCAGCCCTGATCAGGGACACTTCAATATTCACCGTGTCTATGCGAGTCTCCAGGGTGGTCCGAACTCCCGCAATGGCCGCCATGATGTCCTGAAGCGTTGGTTCTTGTTGGTGAGGTGGGCACTGCTGGCCGTCTGCACCCTCTTGAGAAGCGGCATCTTTGTTGTCTTTTGCGTTGGACCAAGCAAATTTAGCGAGTTTATTCTGTGCAGGCGTCTTGGATCCCTCCCAACTTGCCATCGTGACAATGGAGCGCCGTGAATGTGGGCAAGAGATCCAAGGGTGGTCCCAGTACTTGCTGCCGCCTGCTCAGGGAGGAAGAGTTGCCTGTCGGGTTTCCTAGGTCTCCAACCTTGCGTTGCCAGAAGGGCAGGTGGTGGGCGGGATCGAGATGCAGAGTCTAACAGGTAGAGCCCCTGTACTGGTAGGGGGGGCACTCGGGCACGTCGGCGGCGGCAGTTACTAATTCGCAGTCTCCCAGGGCCTCACAGGGACCTAACCGCACCACAAAGCATACTCATGGCCATACAGTGCCCCTAATACGGCATGCACTGAACTCTGCGGTTAGCAGGTCAATTTCGGGATCTCTACTATTTCCAGTATCGGCCCTACCAATGATCTCTGTGCAATAAGTCCTGGGTATGGAGGGGGCTAATTCCGCCTCGCAGAACCTCGCCCTGCCTGCCGCCCAGTTCCCGCATCTCCAGTATCCAGTGGCGGGCTAATTTGCCCTACCGCCGTTAGCCAAGAAAAGGTCTGTCCGGGCACCCTGGAGGGTGAGGGCAGGCGCGTGCACTCACCGCCGGGATATCTCTGCTGCAATCGGCGCCCCAGGCCGCCGCCGCCCGGGTCCCGCAGGGTCCAAGAAGTCTGGTCCTACTCTCCTTGGGGGCCAGTGCCGTCTCGTTATGGGGTCTGAGGATGCCACTCCAAGGGTGTCCGCTCGCCTCACTTATGAACGAATCTGCCACACCTATAGGAGATCTTCCACCCGATACAGTCTTGGCTCCACGGGAACCACCGGGAAATGCGGGCTAATGTGTGGATGTCACTGCTGAATTACTGTGGGGTGGACCGTCCAAGTGCCACCCGCGGGGAGACAGCGAAGGTTCTGAGCCCTCTAGGCCCAAGCAGGGGCCTCGAGTTCTAGTGCAGCTGTCCTGGTGAATGCCGCTTAGCGGTGCTGGCAGACGTGTAAATGTGGAGAGAGCGCAACGGCGCGGGGCCCCTCATCGATGCTTTGAAGTCTTCTGTGCTGGCCTCCACGTGTCAAACGCCACAATCCCCTGGGCCCACAAGACCGGAGTCTCGATTTCCGCTGTGACCGGCCACCCATCAGCTAGGGCGGCGACCGGGACCCAGTAACAGCGGCACGGAGCGGTCTTGCTGCTGCGATCAGTTCACCACGCCAGCCGAGGGGATACCGCCATCTTGTTGCCGGAGCCCCAATCGCGCCCGGAGACCCTCGCCGATTCTCCACTCCACCAGGCAGTAATGCGTTCACCGCAGGTGTTGCGCTATTGTGGGATCGGAACCCCACCGTTGCAGGGGGGATTCATTCAGATTCCATCAGGATCAACTACAGGATTGGCGGTAGGGGCTCTGGGGCCGTGTTAGCTTGCGGCCATTCCCTTCGGCTGCTCGGCCACGCCCCCTTGCTGTCTTTATTTGGTTTGGGCTGGCCAGCTTGAGTTTGTGCCTCCTGTTGCCCAGACCTTCTTTACTGTATTCTTCCCAAACTCTCTTTCTGTAAACAGGCCTTTAAATCGTATTCTTATCTTGTCACATTTGCTATGCATTCAACACCTGATGTCGAATGTCAGACTGTGTCTTACAGGGAGCTTGTTGTTTATTTATTTCTCGGACTTTAAAGTGAGAGGATGTATGTGACAATCAAGCTGGCTATTGGGGGCTGCTTGAGGGAAACTTTACGATGTAATTTTATTTTCTAGCACACATCAACATTTTAATGTCTAAAAATGAACTTTGCTGACGATCATATCAATACATTGGGTGATGTCAAAACCACACATTATCGTTTGTGTGCTGTATACTTTGATCAGTAAAACTGTGTCTGTGCAAATGTAACTGTAATTTCAATTGAAGATGTGTTGTCTGCAGTGGCAGTACGCTACCATACCATGCATACTCCACGTTACCCCACTCCACTCTACTCTGTACCACTCCACACCACTGCACTCTACTCTTTACCACTCCACACTGTGCCACTCCTCTCCACGTCACTGCACTCTCTGCCACTGCGCTCTTCTCCAATAATAACTCGAATCCACTGCACCACTATACTCTACTCTGCACCACTTCACTCCACTGTGAATCAATTTACTCTACGCCACTGCACTCTACATCACCCTACACCATTGCACTGTACGTCACTGCTCTCTACACTACTCTGTGCCCCTGCACTCTACGCTCCTGCCCCACTTCACTCTAAGCCACTCTACTGCATTCTACACCACTGCACTCTACGCCATGATATAACATATGAAAAATATTTATAAAGCACCTGAATGCCCGGAGGCATCTTGGTGCTGCTGCTGTTCTAAAGGATTTAGTTGCACATTTGATATGGGCCCTTTCTAGCTGACAAATAGCCAGGTTTGTAAGCTTTTCTGAAAAGCAGGAGATTCGTCATCGATTTAAGATTGAGAGGTAGGCTGTTCCAAAGTTTGGCGGTACAAGCTACTCCTGCCGCACCAGGAGGATTACCTGATCTTGGGTCCTGTGATGTTTTTGCTTGAGATGCAACGGAGTGTCCTAGTAAGATTGTACCAAGTGAAACTACACTTAAGATGCTCTGGGCCGTGTCATGCAGGCCCTTGACGGAGATGCAAAGGGCCTTTAAGGTAATACGCTTCCTGATATGTAGCCAGTGTAACTTGGCTAGGGCATGGGAAGCCGTTTGGAACCTGGAGATTCCTAGAAGCAAGCAAGCGGCTGCATTTTGCAGTATCTGATGTTTGTTTGGAAGTTGCTGTTGCATGTTCAAATAAAGTGCATTGCGATAGTCTATTTTAAACAAGACAAGGGTCGTTACCACAGTCTTATACAGTACGAAGGGAATGCATTGTAACATTTTCCTAATTGTCTTTAGGGTATAGAAGGATGACGAGGTGATAGAGTTAATTTGACCTTCGAAAGGAAGTTTGCCATCAAACATGACCCCTAAATTCCTTACTTTTTTGCCAGAGTTAGTAAGGTACAGAGAGCTTGCGGCCACCAAGCGGGGGACCAAAAGAAGATATCATTACCAAAAAGAAGCACCTCTGTCTTTCCAGAATTTAACTTCAGGCAATTGTCATTCATGTAGTTGCCTACTATCATCATACAGTTGTGAAAAATGGTGGCAGTGTCATTAGCGTTGCTTCAAAACAAGACTACAATTTGTGTGCCATCGGCATATGCCACCAAAGAGAAGCCATATGCCTTAATCTAACTAGCCAGTGGAGTTACATATAAGTTAAAGAGTGTAGGACGCAAGGAGGACCCTTGAGGGACCCTGCATGGCAAGGAGAATAGGCTGGAAACAAACTCATTCACAGCAGCAAATTGTTCCTGTTCTGAGAAGAAGGATCCCAGTAGAGCCAGTGCCGCTCCTCTGATTCCAAAACTATGGAGATGGTCAATCAACAGGTCATTGACTACATCGAATGCTGCCAAATAGATCAAGTAGAATGACAGCTGTTTTCCCTCCCCTATCTAAAGTAGCCCTCATGTCGTCTTAGTCCTAACTGAGTGGTATCAAGAAGATGGTTGGTGTTGATGAAGGAGGCTATGTCTTGGTTCATGGCCTTTTCCACTTTTTGGTTGGTAGTGGAAGGTGCAAGATTGAACGATAGCTCCTAGGTTCATGAAGGGTGATATTGATTTTTTATTTTGAAGGAAATACTAAGGCCTTTTTCCGTTGTTTAAGAAAATATCCTGAGCTAATCATTTCTTTGAATATATATGTGAGGTAGGTAACTATAATCTCTGGCGCTTACTGTATTGTTTTTTGGGGTGTAGGGGTTGAGTGGAGAGCTCAAATTGGGGGCATTGATTAGAAGTTTTACCTGTTCAGCTGTAAGATGGGTGAAGGAGCAGAAAGTTTCTGTGCTTGAGCACACAGGTGTATTGTTCCTTGCGTTACAGGTGGAATGTTTATTAGAGGATAAGTTGTTGTATACCTCTAATACATCGGCTTGAAAAAAACTTGACAGATTGAAGCAGCCCAAGTGTTTTTGTGTTAGTGACATTAGAACGATTATTAACGGTCTGGAATAGTTATTTTGCTGAATGTTTTGAGGGTTCAATCTTTTGTATGAAATACATGGATGTTTCTTCCTGAATCACGGTTTTATAGTCGCTAATAGTTTGTTTATATTTGTAGGTTCTCATACTTCTCCCTCTATCTGCGTTCTTGTCTACGACAGAGTTGTTTTTGGGTTCTCAATTTGCCTGTGAACCATGATTCCGTTGGTTTAATCCTGCGATTTACATGCAGTTTTATTTTTCCGGGGCAAGTTGGTCAACCACTGAATCCAACCAATTGTAATAGTGTAGTGTTGCTGGATCAAAGTCCTCTGTCTCATTGTGTTGAGACCTGGCTAGAATTTGATTGAATTGGGCCGCTTCAATTTTATTCCAAGTGCGACCTGCTGAAGTGTGTTGATGAATGTTCGCGGTGTGTGTTTTGTGGGTAACCTTATTTCAAACATGACCACCCTGTGATCTGTACAAGTCAGAAGGAGTGTGGCTTTGACATTAAGAAAGGGTTTATCGGTAAAGATCTGTCTAGATTACGACCCACAAGATGCGTTGGGGCGTCTACCACTTGTGCTAGACCTAAGCTGGACAAAGTGTCAACTAAAAATTCTGTGTCTATCTGTTGAAGCCTCCAAGTAAAAATTAAAATCTCCAAGTAAGGTCAAATCGGAAGAATAGAGAGGCAGGATTCTAGGAAGGAACAAACTGCCTGTATGAAGGCAGCTCTTGGACGAGGGGGGATATAGAGTAGTAGTCCATTTAACAACTGATTCTTAGTGAGCTCAACATTAAAAGAAAGAGCCTTTCATTTAGGGAAGAATACTGCAGAGAATCTACACCCATCTTTATGTCTTTATGGTTCTTTGTCTAAAGATTGAATACCCAGTGGGAATGGCAGAAACCAGGTCTGGACCAGATTAATATTATTATTAATTTTTTTAAACATATTTTGAGCGATTCAGTATACCTAGATGCATCTTCATCATTAAATCCATAGCCAATCATCTAAACTTTCTTAACTGTCTCGGATTCCCTACCCTCCACCCTCACCCTCCATGAGTTGCTCCCACGATGCAATAAAAATATTATTTTATGGTTCAGGTTGTCCACATTATCCATTTGTTGATCTAACCCTTCCCTCTAAGGAACAGGATGCTCAACACGTTAAGGTAGGGATTGGGTTTTACATGGTGCAAAGTGTTAACATCTGATCTCTATATACTGCAGAGAGGGGGGTCGGGACAGGCAAGCCTTCCGTTGACCTTTCAGGTGAGTGTAGTTTGGGTACTTTTAGGCAGTCTACTAGTGTTTCCCAGGCTTGTGCACTTTCTATTGATCGTAGACCTCGTCTGGTTTCCCAGAGTAGCACTACTCCTTCGGATTCAGCCCATCGCCCAAGCTCCTTACGCCATGTGGTATATGGGGTCCCCCAAGGACCTTCCAGTGTTGTGTGATTTCCCTGTTTCCTAATAGAAGCGCCAGGTCTTGGAAATGGCTTGCAACCTTCGTTTTGGAAGTGTGTGGAAACCAACTCAATAAACAGTGACTAGGTGAGCAGGGAATCACCTAGTCACAATTCGCCACTCCTGTTGTGACTTCCTCCCAGTAATCAAGCAATTGAGGGCAGTCCCATAACCTGTGTTTGAGCTCAGCCCCCACAATCTGGCATTCCGCGTCTACTGTGTGGAAATATTTGTTAATATGCCCTGGGGTGAGATAGGCCCTATGAAGGATGTAGTAATTAATCAGTTTAAATATGGCATTTCTAGAGACCTTTGGTGTTCTTTTCAGTATGTTCCTCCAATCTGATGCAGGTATTGGAGCCCCCATATCCTCCTCCCATAGTTGACTTCAGTGTGTCTAGGGGTCAAAGCATGTCCCCCTCCTTATTGCTGTATATAAGCATGTAACCGCTCTAATGGTGCCTACCGACTGCACAATGTATTGACAAGCTTTGTGGGGTTGGGGTTCCAACGTGCCAGTGTTCCAGTGTTTGCTGACTGCCGCAGTCACTGCTCTATGTAGTAAGAAGTCCCCAGGGTGAGATTGAACTTTGCACGGAAGTGTTCTAATGGAAGGAGCTCATTGGTGCAGAATAAATCCCCTACTTTCATCGATCCCGCCGTTGACCACTCAGCTATACCATCCCAGCTCCTTCATGTGGCAATGCGGTCAGCATCGCTAAGGGCATATCTGGTAGGCCTGGGCAGTAAATTCCGTTCCGCTTGCGTAATTTGCGTAATTTCGCGTTCTGCGGAGAATGCGGAATTGCCCAAAATTACACGATCCGCGGCTTCGCGTAATTTTTTGCTTGTTTGCGCTTTCAAAATGTGTGTTCACGAGATATTTCTCCCCGAGCATGCAAACAGCGGTCTTGAACAGGAAAAAAGCATCACGAACAGGTGGAACAAGCAATTCCGCGTGTTCGCGTAACTTTTGCGTGCTCGCGGAGATTTTTTACCGTTTTGCGGAGCTTTGCGTTGCGCGACTACGCAAATTCCGCCCACCCCAATATCTGGGGCATATGGAACCCACATTTGTACGGATCCAGCAATGTCGCAAAACTCTAAATTCCTGTGTATCTGCATTTGAGGGGGTGCCCCGTTCTCAACAGTACCCCTGTCAGTCACCTTGACTCTAGGACAAATGGCCCCAATGCACATTCAGGGTTCTGTCGACCTGCCATCCATTGGGTGTACCGTTGAAGTTGGAATGCTAAGTAGTAGGTCTCAAACTCTGGTTCCCCCAGCCCACCATTTTTTGATGGACGCTGCAGAGTGCAACCCTCCTGCGGCCTGACCCCCCCCCCCCCCCCCCCCCAAATGAATTTCATCACCAGGGAGTCCAGTTCCCTGAATATTGCCCTAGGGAACCATACTGGGAGCACTGTAAAGAAGCACAACAGGCATGGGAGGGCCATCATCTAAAGTAAGGCATCCCTCCCTGCCACTGGCAATGGGAATTCCTTCCAAAACTCATTGTTCGATCACAATGATATAATGGCCTTTCCCACATTCCCATTCAGCAGATCTTGCCTATCGTACAGGATTTTTACCCCCAAATAGGAGAAGCAGCGAGGTTCCCACTGTAGTTCTCCAAGTCCCTCCAGCGGGTTTCGTTTCGCTCTCATGGGTAATAGGTAGGATTTCAGCCAGTTTACCCGCAGGCCCGACAGAAAACCGAACTCCTCCAGCATGCTCCAAGCTCCCTCCAGATCCGTAGTCACATCCCTCAGGAATATTAAGAGGTCATACACATATAATGCTTTGCGGTGGTGATGATCCCTATTCTGGATGCCCCAATACCTGTTTGTTCTCTCACAAGGCTGACAAGTGGTTCCATCGCTAGAGTGGACAGTAGGGCGACAGAGGGCACATCTGCCGCATTCCTCGACCCACACTATAGGCCTCTAAAATAGTCTCCCCTATGTGTTCTGTGGCCATGGGGTCTCCCTATAGTAGCCGGGGGTCCACGCCAGGAATCCCTGCCCTAACTGCACGTGATTGATGACTCCATACAGAAAGCTCCACTTCAAGCTATCGAAGGCATTCTCTATGTCGTCAAATAGTGCCGCTTCATCCCTATCAGAAGAGTTGGTCTCCATCACCTCAAATAGGTGTCGGATATTTAATACATGTACAAATGAGGTAACAGTTCCTAAGGAAATCAGTGCCGCTATGGTCTACTGTAAGGCAAGAGATGGACAGAGCAAAGGGTGGGATGAAAAATAGGTTCGAGGATGAAGGTGTAGTGAAGACCAGATACTCCTGGATGGTACTAGAAGTGCCCTCACACACACTTGCGGGTGCAAAGCATCATCATCGGGCGGTGCTCCTCGTGGGGGTGGCGCTGCAGTCCCTCACTGGCCCTTCAGGAGGGCTCTTTGTCGGAGCTCTTTTGGTGGAGTCGCCGTAGTTGTGCATGCGGGTGTGTGGGGTGGGGGAAAAAGTGTAGTGGTGAGGCTAAAAAGACCGTCTGGCACCCCAACAATTTATTAGTGGGTCCGTAGGGTCTGGTAAAATCTAACGGGGGATAGTGTATAAATGACACTCTGAGTAGGGGAAGGCTAGATGTAAACAGGTCCCACTGCTCTCGACCCGTATGTGTGAGGGTTAAAGTGAGAGAGAGGGTGTAAAAGGGGTGGTCAACATGTTTCGCGCTGCCCGCGGTCCCTAGTGGATCCTTAGCGCTTCGTCAGGACCTTGGTGGAAAAGTAAAACATAGAAGCAGGGGATTCAGGACAAAAAGGAGAATAACCTATAATCCCAACATAGCATAGAGGAACAAGTGTTATTCGTGTCCTAAGCGTCGAACCCGCAAAAGTCAGGGTCCAGGCTGTACCGGGTGTGGACCGTCTGGGGCGGGGGCTACAGATCTGCCCCGGTAGTTCCAAGTCGTTAACCTAGGGTGCCTCCAGAGTCGCCATATTGCGGCTGTTAATGAATCCAGCTTGGTCAGGATGTACCAGCTTTGGCATAAGGGGGAGGAGAAGTCTGGAGGCCAAGATCTAGCTGAGTATTTTGTAGTCTATATTTAGCATTGATAGCGCCCGATAGGCATAATAGTCGTTCATCAACTTCCCTGGTTTTAAGAGGGGCACCACTAGCACCTCTCGGGTAGAGTTCGACATGTGGCCCGTGTCCATAGCTGTTTTGTAAAGGTCCACCAATCTGGGAGCCAACTCGGTGGTGTACGTCGCATAAACCTCGACTGGGAGCCCATCAGACCCAGGTGTCGTGCCCTGTGCCATCCCTTTTATTGCTGTCTTATCTCCTGGATAGTTATTTCTTATCCTGGTTTCTTCGCTTCTTCCTGTGTGAGAGTCGGGAGAGGCATGGTATGTAATGTTCCCTCGTCATGTCTTGTAATGCTAGTGTAAAGCCCTTTAGTGTACTGGAAGAAATGACTGTTGATCTCCCCTTGTCTATACAGTAGTGCGTCTTCCTCAGTTTTAATCTCCACTATGACCGAGCCTCTTTTAGCCGGGGTTTCAAGCCAGGCCAACAGAGATCCAGGCTTGACACGCTCCGCATGTGCTTGTACCATATACTTTTTATAGTCCGAATATCGGAACCTCTCAATCTGACCCGCCACTTTCTCCTTAGCACCTATTAGGGTTTAGTGTAGGTCTGTGCTTTTCTACCTATCTCAGCTCTCTTTCTGCCTCCATGACCTCCAGCATCAATGTGGCCCTGATTCCCTCCGCCTCAGCTATGCATTTCCCCCCTGAACATCACCTTAAAGTCATCCCATTCTATTGGGGGAGGGGGGAAGAGGCCGTTCCATTGTTATCCTCAAAATACTGTCTGATGTCCCCCCCCCCCCCAATTATCTCCAGGTATAATGGGTCCTCCAGTGATTCAGGTTGAAGCCACCACGTGAGAATGCATGGTCTGGGGCGCTCCCATCTCAGTTGTAACCATGCCGGGTTGTGGTCCGATTTCGTGTGTGCTAGGTATGCTACCTCATGTACTAAAGCATGAATGTAGGGTGTAGAGGAACCTGTCCATTCTTATGTAGAGGTCATATAATTTCAAGAAGAAAGAGTAATCCCTCGCTTTTTGGTGTAGCTGGCGCCATGTGTCCACCAGACCCCATTAGGTCTTCCAGTCTGCAAAAACCCGGGTGGTCCCAGGCACAGGGGAATCCCTTAGTGGGGGATGTGAGCGAACAGCTATTGGGTCGGCTACAGAGTTACAGTCCCCACCTAAGATTACGGAGTAGACCATGTAAGGGGCTAAAGGGCCTGACACGGTAGCTAAGAACCTTCTTTGGTCTACATTTGGAGCGTATATATTAACCAGTGCTATGTCTCGTCCTTCTAGGCGGCCTGTTACTACTACATATTTTGCTTCCGGGTCGATCAGGTCTCCCATATGTTGAAAAGGGACCTCCGATCCGACTCAAATTAGCGTGCCCCTGGCGTAAGCCGAGAACATGGTGTAATAGGCCTGACCCTTCCAACTTCTATGTAATGAAGCTCCCTCCTTGACCGTTAAGTGTGTCTCCTGTAGCATTTCTACATGAATTCCCCTCCTATTTAGATATTAAAACACCTTGTACCTTTATGTCATGGTGTGCATCCCCTTAATATTTCTAGGGAGTATTTTATATGTCATGGGGGTTTACAACTTTGCATGTGTCGTTATTTCTTCTTGAAGGCCCTTCCTATGGTTTGCCCATCCCCATTTGGAACATGGCAAATAGTATCTGTGGGGTGCCACTCGTATCCCCTGTTAACTAACAAGCAACTGTCATCCCAACTCTCACTCCCCAGGACAAGCAGGCAAGTACCCCCTCCAAACATGCAATCAAAACGCAAAAACGCTCGTGGGAGGACCCATGCGCAATACTAACTTCAGGGTTATGTCAAAAACGTACTCTCCGCTAATGTCCTCCCCACCCAATGTTAAAGATGACAGGAAACTGGATACAATCTGTGGCCCCAACGAAAGAGCAGTGTGCCAGCAGAGCAATACAGGAGTTAGGGAAGGACTTGAGTTCAGGGTACAGGTGCTGTGCCTTTGGTGCCTGTTAGATTAAAGTGAAGAAAACTGGTGCACTGCCTGAGACTCTGGACAGGATCGTTGAAAGACTTTTTCTTCTCAAACTGGGCCGTGATTCCTGAGTTGCGAGTTGTGCAGCTCCACCGTGGGAGCAGCAAGAGCCTGCCTGTGAGGCTCAAACGGACACAGGGAGAAGACTCCCCTCTGACTGGTTGTACAGCGGCTTCAATTTCCCAAGGACTTCTTTTTGTTAATGATGTACCCCTTTATTCGTCCCATTTTTGAGGAGGAGCAGCCCTTTGCGGCTCCTCGTCCTAAATCCTATGGCCCTGTGTGGTTCTCCTGGTCCCCTGGAGCCAGGATTGTTTTTGTAATAATATGTCTGACTGCTTTAATATTTGCATTAGGAATAATGTTTTTTCTGCAAAAGAAAAGTTCATCTAAACAGTTGACAAATGTTACTTTGCCCTTTCCTTGACTATAATGATTGATACTCTAGCCCTCATAAAAGGAACACTGGAAAAGTCTATTGAAAATGTTTTGTACATAGAATTAGACTAGATGGTTCTAGGATTTGCTTTTTGCTTAGGGTTGAAAAATATTGATAGTTCTGTTTGTGATAATAGTCATTACTCTCTCCTGCTATCTGTATGTTAATTATGACCCAATGCTCTGTTCCCTTTGTACTCCTGCTTATACTTTATATATGCCCGCTTAATATTTAGAATGAGAAATGCCCACCTAGCAATGGATTAGAATATTGATTAATTTATGAGAAAATATTTTCTATGTTCCTTCTAGATCATAGGGATGTCTTTAGCTCATGCTAAAAGGACCATCTGTTAAAGATGGCAGGAATTGGTGTTAGCATGAGCTAAAAGCCATTTCGTTCTTGGCAGCCATTTCAGTTAGCCATGTACTTTATCCCTCTTTCAGAGCCTTGCACATGCTCAGAAAGGTTCAGCTGATAGAATGCACCTGCTCCTAGTATAGAACTGTCAGGCTATTCTTGCTGATGTAAGGAGAAATATCTCTCCTCCCACTTTGTTGAGCAAGCAAATTTTGCATACCCATATTAGTCAATAAGCATGCTTGTATGTGCCAGGACCTCCCCTTTGTTTTATGCTGACTATGTAACCTATGCATATATAAGGCCCCTGTTCTCTGTACTCCTTAGAATGCCTCCTACAGTGGCCTGAGGGTACTGTATGACACAATCTCCCTCATGTGAGGTTAATAAAAATGTTTTCTTGATATTACAGCTTCTGTGCCAATCTCTTCTTTGTTGGTTTAAAGGATCAGGTGTATCAATGAACCCCTAGAAAGGTTTTTATTTGTTCACCAACTTCCTGCTCAAAGAAGATTAGTATGGCTCTGGGGGCAAATCGGGATTGTGCACACTTCCCTACATCTCCAATGGCAATCACACATTTATGACAAAACAATTATACCAACAAGCATATTGGATTAGATGATTTTATCTAATGTTCTAGGAGTCACTGTGGAAAGGTCAATGCCCAACTTCCGTGAAAAGCTGGACCCAAGATCCAAATCTGAGTTCTATATTTGTTCATCCTCTCTTGTTGATATAAGACTTGCTCCTTTGCTGCTCATCAGTGCCACTACTGCGATCACCGTCTGACATTCTTGATGAGGCTCCGCCATGGAGGGGGCTACCCTGCTACGAGTGTTGGGCCATTGCTGTGATCTGGCCTGGCGAGGCTAACCATCTTGGTAACGCTGACTCTCCCTAGGTGATGGCTACTGGTCTAACCAATTCCAAACAATCTATCTGGTCCCCACCTTTCTCAGCTGATATTCCTTCGCTGAATGTCGGAGTGCCTCAGGGCTCAGTTCTGATTCCAACTCTTTTTAATATCTATATGGCACCTCTGGCACCTCTAACGGAGAAACTTGGGGCAAAGGTTATAACCTACTCTGATGATTCCCAACTTTTGTTCATGTATGAAAAGGATGAGCCGCTAAATGTAAGTTTAATCCATCAATGCCTGACTAAAGTGTTTGATTGGTCTCGACAGAAGCAATTGTCATGCAATTCCGCCAAAACTGAAATTATCTTTTTTGGACACACCCCCGGTGACGAATGGCGGAATTGGTGGCCCCAGGACTAACCTTCGCCCCCCAGTCCTGTTACCACTGTGAAAAATCTCGGAGTCATGTTAGATTCGGATCTCTCTATGAAGTTGCAGGTTCAATCTGTGGTTGGCACGTGTTTTAGGCTCCTAAAAATGATTAGGAACTTTTTATCATTGCTGCCTTTGTCCCATAGGCAGACGGTAGTCCAAGCCTTGATTATGTCGAGGCTGGATTATGCCAATGTATTATATCTGGGCATCCCAAACTATTTATTGAGCCGTCTTCAGATTGTGCAAAATGCGGCAGCCAGAGCGATCTCGATGGTTGGGCCTAGGACTCATATGGCAAGTCATTTGAAAACTCTACACTGGCTATCAGTGAAAAATAGGATTGATTTTAAGTTGCTTGTGCTGGCCTTTAAGGCTCTTCATGATAGTGGGGCCCAGTACATTAGAAAGAGAATTATGCCCTACATTCCAGGCAGGACGCTGAGGTCATCGGCCCAACATCTGTTAGTGGTACCAAAAGTTTTCCAGACTAGGAAGGGGGGTTGTGGGCAGATTATGGAATTCATTGCCTCTTTTCCTCCGACAAGAACCAGAGCTTCTTAGCTTCAGACGCCAACTTAAGACCTGGCTGTTCCATCAGTAATGTATGCTGTGTAGGACTGGGAGTATCTAGGGTCTCTCTTTCCAAGGGGTACTTTCTTAGCGCCGGGACACTCCTTGGAGAAGCCGTGCGCTTCACAAATCCCCCATAACATAACAAACCTCCTCTGGGGTCTGGAAGAACTGCGCCCCCATCTACATCACCACCCTCACCCGGGCCGGGAACAGCATAGCATAACATGAACCGGAGTCTTTGCACCTCGCGTGAGAAGACTGGGAAGATGTTAACCATGCTGTTGTTGACTGCAGGGTCCCCCTTCTTCCTAGCCTGGTGCAATATGTGGTCTTAGTCCTTATAATGGAGCAGTCTTTCTACTACGAGCGTGGAGGTGCTCCTAGTATTGTCGGCTTCACCGGCACTCTGTGCTGTCTCTAAAGGGGACAGGTCATCTCCTACAACTTTGTTCCGGAGCCATTTTCTCAGGTAGTCCACCATGTTATTCCCCTCAATGCGCTCTGGAAACCCTATCACTCTGATATTGTTGCAGCATGACCTGTTGCTCGCAGTTCTGGTGTGTGAACCTTCGCCTCCATGGTGAATAATCGCTCAGTCAGTGCAGACAATGCTGGAGGCCCTACGGCTAGGTCCTTCTCTGCTGTGGTCACCCGGTCTGCTAGGCAGCGATGGTCCTCTACGAGGATCCCCATACGGTCACCAGGGTATCAATTTTAGCCTCTAGAGTCTCCCGCAAAACTGGGATGGCCTATAGGTTGTCATGGAGAGTGGGGCCTTCTGGAAGCCCTGGTTGCAGAGCTTGGCCCCTGTCAGCCTGCAGGGGGTCAATTGTCTCTTCCGCAAGGTCGCCCCGGACTCTTGGTCTTTTTTCTTTGAACTTTTCACATGGCTCACTGGGGGTAGATGGAGCCGTTTCCAAATAGAGGGATATGGTTCCCCTATGGCTGCAGTAGGGGCCCAGTTCTAGGTCAGTTGCCTTGCAGTGCATACCGCCGGCAGCTGCTGTCTTCTGTAGAGGAGGTCCCCTGTTCATGGCCCTTCAGGCTCATTGCTGCCGGCAGGCATTCCCAGGGGTCGCACCTTACTGCACAGCACTCCACAGTCCTGGGTATGGGATGTCCGCTAATTTTGTATGTCGTGGTGTTGGGGGGGCGGGGGAGAGCTGGTGTTTCTAAGGGGGTTTCACCGGTTATATGCTGCACTCAGTGGCATTGCAGCTGTTGTATTTGCATAGCTAACCAAGACACAGGATTGTAGGAGTTGGTGCCTCCTGTCTCTTTACACTAACTTCACTCCCCTGCAGGTGTAGGCACGTGACATTCTAGGCCCAGGGCGGGAATGCCCCAGGTAGCAGCACCTGGTATATGCTCCTGTCCCTGCTATCATTAGTACTGTTGGTGCGAGTGATTATGCCATTAGTGTGAGTACGGCTTTATTAACCAGGCAGTACAGAGGTAAGAAGGGCTCCACTGGCAGCCAACAAGGATCACTGTGGTATGGCAGTCAGTAGGTGCTGGTGCTGTGAAACTGGTTAAGTTGAATTAACCGCTGCTCCTATTGATGAATGCTACGATGCTGGTGCCCGCCAATCTGAGACCCCCTTGCAGCAATTATTTGGAGGCTTGTATGGTTGCCATCAAACACGGCTCCTCGGGGTTGCCACCAAACCTCAACCAGTCGTTGCTCTGAGCCCTTGGGGAATTTTGATAAGCTTGGGAGGGGGGCTCTGCGGACCTCGGGACTGTCCAACCATTGTAACAGTGCCCCACCAGGCCACGGCGCCCCGCGACAGGGTGGGGGATTGCTAAGAAATCCAGGAGACCCACTCCCTGTTACTGTTCCTAGTTGCTGCACCTCCTTCTGCCCATCGCTGCCAGCCACGTACCTGCAGGCCACCACTCTCCTCCTCGCCAGCGACCCAGTACTCTTTACTCTTCAAGGCCCCACACAGGTCCCCACTCTGTTCCTTCACCTCAGGTCTGTCAAGGGCAGCGGAGGGCACAAGACAATTGCTGTGCCTCTGGCCCCAGCTCGATGCCCTGGCGCAAACCTGCAATCCATCACTTTCTTCCCTCACAGGCCTTGGCTCTGGCCCTGCTCGTTGGGTGGGGGCCTTCTACAAGCACTCATGCAGTTCAATAGGTGGTCAGCCACTGGCGCCGGTTCGAGGAACTTCCAGCGGGGGGCTTACCGTCAGCGAGGGGGGGTACCCCGATCACCTGCGCCTCGGTATTTTCTAGTGTTTCTGTGCGGTTCTTAAGTCAGCCACCGCCGCTGCCCCCCATCTTGAGTCAGCTGCACCTCGGCCCGGGTTCATAAAGTCCTCTGCTGCCGAATCACCCCAAAAACAGAGTTCCCGCTTCTCTCATGGGTGCCAGCAACATCAGGGAGCATCATGCGCTCTTTAGAGCCCCCTGGGCCTCCTTATGACATAAGGATGGTGTTGGATGGGGGTTTACCAGCCGCTTCGTGCTTCTTACCCCATCGGCGTCCAGCCATGACTCCCACCAGATCTGGACTGGACCTGATGTGGGGTCCGCCCATGTTTCAGTGACAAATTCCATGTCTCTGATTGGTCATACCAGTGATATCTGAGGGTCTATTATGGCGCAACAAGGGTCCTTACCCGAGAAATTGTACACCAGAAGTTCACCTCTGGTGTAACTGTCTTTGGGAGTTGTGGGGTTTAATCCAGGGGATCTGGCGCAGGACGCTCTCTGGGCACAGATGCTGCACGGATGAGATGTGAAATGCTCTAAATAGCCTGCCATCCAAGGGGGCATGTCTGGGGGCGTGGTTTTCATCCAAAGCTTCTCAGCTTAGCTAAAAATAAGTGGGTCAATGAAGTTTAACTGGGTCCAGCTATCCCCCGATCCGTGCCACAGGTTCCCCTGTGGAGGAAAGTGGTGATATAATAATACAAGCTGCCTAAACAGGTCAAAAGAAAAACATAAAAGCAATGTTAAAAGGTAGGCGTCTTTAAAATATGGCACACGCTGTAGCGCAGGAGCCAGGCACCTCCTGATAACTGGCACACAGAGTGCCCACAAGGAAATAAAGAGGGCTTTCACAAACCGCTCCACTCTACCCTGCACCGCTCCACTCTACCCTGCACCGCTCCACTCTACCCTGCACCGCTCCACTCTACCCTGCACCGCTCCACTCTACCCTGCACCGCTCCACTCTACCCTGCACCGCTCCACTCTACCCTGCACCGCTCCACTCTACCCTGCACCGCTCCACTCTACCCTGCACCGCTCCACTCTACCCTGCACCGCTCCACTCTACCCTGCACCGCTCCACTCTACCCTGCACCGCTCCACTCTACCCTGCACCGCTCCACTCTACCCTGCACCGCTCCACTCTACCCTGCACCGCTCCACTCTACCCTGCACCGCTCCACTCTACCCTGCACCGCTCCACTCTACCCTGCACCGCTCCACTCTACCCTGCACCGCTCCACTCTACCCTGCACCGCTCCACTCTACCCTGCACCGCTCCACTCTACCCTGCACCGCTCCACTCTACCCTGCACCGCTCCACTCTACCCTGCACCGCTCCACTCTACCCTGCACCGCTCCACTCTACCCTGCACCGCTCCACTCTACCCTGCACCGCTCCACTCTACCCTGCACCGCTCCACTCTACCCTGCACCGCTCCACTCTACCCTGCACCGCTCCACTCAACTCTACTCTGTGCCATTGCACTCTACGCCACTGCAATCTACTCTGCACCGCTCTACACTGTCACTGCGCTCTACACTGTCACTGCGCTCTACACTGTCACTGCGCTCTACACTGTCACTGCGCTCTACACTGTCGCTGCGCTCTACACTGTCGCTGCGCTCTACACTGTCGCTGCGCTCTACACTGTCGCTGCGCTCTACACTGTCGCTGCGCTCTACACTGTCGCTGCGCTCTACACTGTCGCTGCGCTCTACACTGTCGCTGCGCTCTACACTGTCCTCGCGCTCTACACTGTCCTCTACACTGTCGCTGCGCTCTACACTGTCGCTGCGCTCTACACTGTCGCTGCGCTCTACACTGTCGCTGCGCTCTACACTGTCGCTGCGCTCTACACTGTCGCTGCGCTCTACACTGTCGCTGCGCTCTACACTGTCGCTGCGCTCTACACTGTCCTCGCGCTCTACACTGTCCTCTACACTGTCGCTGCGCTCTACACTGTCCTCGCGCTCTACACTGTCCTCTACACTGTCGCTGCGCTCTACACTGTCGCTGCGCTCTACACTGTCGCTGCGCTCTACACTGTCACTGCACTCTGCATCAATGCACTCTGCATCAATGCACTCTGCATCAATGCACTCTGCATCAATGCACTCTGCATCAATGCACTCTGCATCAATGCACTCTGCATCAATGCACTCTGCATCAATGCACTCTGCATCAATGCACTCTGCATCAATGCACTCTGCATCAATGCACTCTATGCCAATGCACTCTATGCCAATGCACTCTGCATCAATGCACTCTGCATCAATGCACTCTGCATCAATGCACTCTGCATCAATGCACTCTGCATCAATGCACTCTACACTATTTTACTCAAAACCAATGCACTATACGCTAATCTACTCTGCACCACTGTACTTTACGCCACTTCACTTTAGGCCACTCTAATCCACTCAACTCTACTATACTCCACTCTACCATACTACACTCTGATGCTCTACTCAATTAAAGTCTGCTCCACTGACACTGTAATCCACCGTATGCCACTCCACTCGACAGCACTCTGTCATTCTACGACATTACTCCACTCTGACGCTGTATGCAACTCCCTCTGTGCCACTCCATGCCGCTTTACTCTAATCTATTCTATGGCACACTACTCTACTCTAGTAGTAGGGCTAGTTTCTGTGCCTGACAAGGATCCCAGCCAACTATGGCACTTTTGTGTGGCAAAAGTGGTTGGCCTTCCAAATATATGTTCAGAACCTCTGTAAAGTTGCCTTGCGACGCTCAGTGCCTGTAGAACTAAAGTGCCAATGACACAGTTAGACATGGTGATATAGCAGTGAGCTGACCTATCTAAAAACAGGAGTTGAGAGACCAGAAACTGACCATAGAGAAGCTAAAGACCTTAATCTGTTTACTACTGTGTGGAACCATCCACCTGCTACCGATCCTTAGTAAGAAGTACATCCCATCCTGGAGGGGACTATCAGAGAACAGTTTTCCTCTGGTGCTTAAAGGTTTACTAATGCTGCTGCAAGCTTCAACAAGCATTTGCAATGCAATAGGTCTCGCATTTGCGAGAGTTTGAGCTATTGGCATTGTAAATGACAATGTCTTTTATTTGTGTTTTGAAAACCTGTAATCAGTGCATAAACACACACTTTGTACTTATAGTAGTAGTTGCTTACGAGAAGCAAGGCTGTCAGTAACTGTGCCTGTTTTACTGCCAGCCGTGCATTTCGTAAGCAAGGACTATAAGTACAAAGTGCATATTTACACGCCCTTGCAGGCTTTCAAAATACATAAATAAAAGGCCTTGCAATTCACAATGCCAATAGCTCAAACTCTCAAAAATGCGAGACCTATTGTATTGAAAATGCTTGTTTATACACGTTTGGACGTTCGTGCATGGAACGGACGTGGTTTATTTGTTTGCCAGGAGGAGGTGAGGGGTGGGGCGAATATGCCAAGGCCATCAACAAGGATGTGTTTTCTGCATTAACTATCCACATGCCTGGAGGCAGTGGCTGTTACTCAAGGCAAGAGTCCTGCAGGAGGTGTGCAGGCTGAGGTCAGTGTTTCAGATTTAACTTTTTGCTGATGAGCATAATGTTTGCATTTGTGCAAGAAAATAAGAAAATTGTGAGGGTTCACAAATACTGCTTTTAAAAACAGTACTTTCTTTCAATTGTATATTGGGTTAGGACTTCTTGATGACGTGGTCTTACAGCTGGACAGGCAGGGATGGAACTGGGCAGGTGACAGTCTTTGCAGCTGTGCAGCGTTTTTTCGGGAGGCTTATGTTTTGAATCCCAGCCATTCCCCTGACTAAATGGTGTTTCTTAAGCAAGTAATATTGCCTTCGTATAATTCAGTTCCCATATCTTATTGAGAGTGTCCCGCAGGAATTCATTTGTATAGTATGGAACCGCATGCCCTTTGACTGAAGCTACAACTAACAAAGAAGAAAGCGGGCATCAATGAAACAGGAACATGTTTTGTGACTTTTAAACTTCCTTTAATCACATACCACTATAGAATTCATGGTGGTTTATAGCTGCAGAAAGATGTGGGGACGGCACTTTTGATGTTACTTAGGATTTATTGCAGACTATTTGTCATGAATGCGGTTTCATTTTTGTTCGCAACAAAGCCTTTATTCTCTTTGTTTTGAGGAGCTACACATTTATTTTTGCATATACGGGGGTTCTGCTACATAACCTTTTTTCACATTTGGAGATTCTGCTGCACATTTTTTTCCACACATTTGATTGCTGAGATGGTAAATGGATAACTGCTTAGGTGGCTTGGGTATTACTTCCTATAATGCACACCCTCCCTTGGACCATTGGTTTAGACCTCTCAGCCACCCCACACGTATCCCCATACGCATTTCTTCAATGACCCATTTGTCCATGGCACACACGCGTTGTTTTTCTAATGAATTTTAATAGTTCATGTGCACCATTAATTCTGGCACTTCAGTCAATATATTATTGCATCCTGAGACTTTGCACGCTTAGATTTTTTAGTTTATTTATTAGCGAGTTAAAAGCTAAACCGAGTTCAAAGCAAAGCCGCATGCCCCAGAATGCACATGCGTTCAGGTACACTGCTAGAACTGGGTGAAGGCCTTACACAGGACATGGATCTACCTGTCAGCAGTGGGTGGTTTGGGTGACCTCAGGCGAGAAGAGTCGCATGTCGTTGGGAAACATGTTTTACTGCAGCCCGGTGGTGAGGACCATATATGCGGATGCCCTGTGCACTCCAAGGGGACAGGCAAAAGCTACAATCAGTCTTCCTTTAAACCAGAACCAGTGAGATGGTTTAAACTGAATCATGAGGGTTTAGAAACAATTTAGAGGGTTGCAAATGGGCAGCTTTACACCCTCCGTGATTCAAAGAAAATATGCCTGGTTTGTGTTTTTTGTATTGGGTGGAAATGTGTACCTGTCATCATGCCATGGATATTAACATGCTTCAGTCTATCGTTCTTTAAAAGTAGGTAAAAACAAATCCTACTAGGACCACCTTCTGTGTCTAAAGTACAGTGTCCAACCAGTCCACTTTTTGTGGGATTGTCCTGCAGTTCAGATGTTTGTCCCACTTTCCCATCTGCAAGCCTATGTCCAATGGTGAAATATTTGATGCAGGAAATGCTATCTGCTAAGTAGTTGTGGATTTCCGTAACACAAGGAGTTAATGATATCCACTTAAAGCTTCAGTGGCCCTGTTTTTGCATAATGGTGTTGAGGAACTTTGGTATGTTGTCCTAAAGCTGAAAGCGCCTTTTCTATCCATCCAGTGGCTTCCTCAGTGCCATATATATGCTGATGACATCAGGTCCTGTGAAATCCCTTCTGATGTCACAGAAGTCAAAGGTTGAGCCCCATAGGTGGTTCGGAAGTTGGTTCTCTTGGAGCCTGGTTAGGGTCATAAACAAGGACGCATCCATCTAGCATCAGAAGAAGGGGGAAGTGAACATTCAATCAATCAATCAATCAATCATAGGCATTTGTATAGCGCACTGCTCACCCGGAGGGTCTCAAGGCGCTGGGGGGGGGGGGGGGGGGGGGGGGGGGAAACGCTACTGCTTGAACAGCCAGGTCTTGAGTTGCTTCCTGAAGGCGAGATGGTCTTGCGTTGTCCGGAGGTGGATGGGGAGGGAGTTCCATGTCTTGGCTGCCAGGTAGAAGAAGGATCTTCCTCCGGCGGTGGCTCTGCGGATGCGGGGGACGGTGGCGAGAGCGAGGCTGGCGGAGCGGAGCTGGCGGGTGGGCTTGTGGAAGGTCAGGCGGTTGTTGAGGAACTTGGGGCCCAGGTCGTGGAGGGCCTTGTGTGCGTGGGTGAGGAGTCGGAACGTGATTCTTTTGTTGAAGGGGAGCCAGTGCAGGTCTCTCAGGTGTCCGGAGATGTGGCTGTGTCGGGGGATGTCCAGGATGAGTCGTGCTGAGGTGTTCTGGATCCGTTGAGTTTCTTCTGGAGTTTGGCGGCGGTGCCGGCGTAGAGGGCGTTCCCGTAGTCCAGCCGACTGGTGACGAGGGCCTGGGTGACAGTCTTCCTGGTCTCGGTGGGGATCCACCGGAAGATCTTTCGAAGCATGCGCAGGGTGTTGAAGCATGAAGACGAGACGGCGTTGACTTGTCTGGTCATCGAGAGGGAGGAGTCCAGGATGAAGCCTAGGTTGCATGCGTGGTCCGTTGGCTTGGGGGTGGCTCCCAGGGCGGGGGGCCACCAGGAGTTGTCCCAGGCGGAGGGTGATGATCCCAGGATGAGGACCTCCGTCTTGTCTGAGTTCAGTTTCAGGCGGCTGTTCTTCATCCATTCGGCGACGTCTTTCATCCCTTCGTGTAGGCTGGCTCTGGCGGCGTCCAGGTCGCTGGTGAGGGAGAGGATCAGCTGGGTGTTGTCGGCGTAGGTGATGATCTTGAGGTTGTGTTGACGTGCGATGGTTGCGAGGGGGCTCATGTAGACGTTGAAGAGGGTGGGGCTGAGCGATGACCCTTGTGGAACGCCGCAGATGACTTCGGTGGCCGCTGACCGGAACGGGGGGAGGCGGACTCTCTGGGTTCTTCCGGTGAGGAATGAGGTGATCCACTCCAGGGCCTTCTCCTGGATGCCGGTGTTGTTCAGGCGCTGTACCAGGGTGCGGTGGCAGACAGTGTCGAACGCTGTGGAGAGGTCCAGGAGGATGAGGGACGCAGTTTCCCCGTTGTCCATTAGGGATCTGATGTCGTCTGTGGCTGCGATGAGGGCGGTCTCCGTGCTGTGGTTGGCTCGGAAGCCGGATTGCGAGTGGTCGAGGGATCCGTTGGTCTCGAGGAAGGCGGCTAGCTGTCTGTTGTTGGTCTTCTCGATGACTTTGGCAGGAAACGGGAGGAGCGAGATGGGGCGGTAGTTCTTGAGGTCGGAGGGGTCTGCAGTTGGTTTCTTCAGCAGGGCACTGATCTCGGCGTGTTTCCAGCACTCCGGGAAGGTGGCGGTGTTGAAGGAGGCGTTGATGATGTCGCGGAGGTGGGGTGCGATGATGTGGTCGGCCGTGTTGAAGATGTGGTGTGGGCAGGGGTCCGTAGGGGATCCGGAGTGGATGGTGTTCATTGTGCGTGTTGTGTCTTCGGTGCTGACTGGGGTCCAGGTGCGGAGGGTGGCGGTGGGGGGCATCGGTTCGGTGGTGGGGTTCGTGGTTGGTGGGCCGAAGCTGTTGTGAATGTTGGCGATCTTGTCGTGGAAGAAGGCTGCGAGGGAGTCGCAGAGGTCTTGCGAGGGAGTGATGTCATTGTTTCCGGCGTCGGGGTTGGAGAGCTCTTTGACGATGCTGAAGAGTTCCTTGCTGTTGTGGGTGTTGTTGTCCAGTCGTTCCTTGAAGGCTGTCTTCTTTGTGGCGCGGATCAGTTGGTGGTGTTTGCGGGTGGCGTGTTTGAGGGCCGTCATGTTGTCTGTGGTCTGGTTGGTGCGCCAGGTGTTCTCCAGGGAGCGGCAGTTCTTCTTGGAGGTGATGAGCTCGTCGGTGAACCAGGAGGCTTTCTTGGTGCAGCGTCTGCTGGGGGGGGTTCTTCTTCAGTGGTGCGAGGGCGTCTGCGCAGTTGGTGATCCACTGTGTGAGGTTGTTGGCGGCTTCGTTGGGGTCCGTTGAGCTGGTGGGGGGGTTCTGGCTGAGGAAGGTGGTGAGCTGGTCGCCGGTGATCTTGTTCCAGCTCCTGCGGGGGGCTTGTTGAGGGTGGTGGTGGGTCGTCATTTTACTGAAGCTGAAGTGGACGCAGCTGTGGTCAGTCCTGGAGATTGGTGGAGTGGCTGAAGGTGACGTATTTGCTGGATGAGAAGACTGGGTCAAGCGTGTGGCCGGCGTAGTGGGTGGGGGTGGTTACCAGTTGCTTGAGTCCGAGGTTGTCCAGGTTGTCCAACAGAGCAGTGGTGTTGCAGTCCTTGTTGTCCTCCAGGTAGAAGTTGAGGTCCCCCAGGAGGATGTAGTCGGTGGAATTGATGGCGTGCGGGCTGACGAAGTCTGTGATGTCTTCGCTGAACTGTGCGTGGTCCCGGTGGTCTGTAGACAAGGGTGCCTCTGAGCGTGGTCTTGGGGTCAGTGTGTAACTGGAAGTGGAGGTGTTCGGTGAAGGTGTCATCGGAGTTGGTCGTGATGCGTATGGTGTTCTTGTGGATGATGGCGATGCCTCCTCCTGTCTGGTTGACGCGGTCTTTCCTGGTGATTTTGTAGCCTTCCGGGACGGCGATGGCGACGTCGGGCGCTGAGGAGGCGTTCATCCAGGTTTCCATCAGGAAGGCGATGTCTGGTGCTGTCGAGTCGAGGAGGTTCCAGAGTTCGACGGCATGCCTGTGAACGGAGCGGGTGTTGAGCAGGATGCACATCAGGTGTTTGTTGCTGGGGCTCGGTTTAGCAGGTGCGGTGTTGGGTCGGAGGTTGGTGAAGCGGCAGGTCAGGCAGGTGAAGGGTCCGTGGGTGCGTCTCGGGGTGGCTCGGTAGCAGGCGGTGTTTTGGCCGGCGTTGAATGCGTGGAGGATTTTGGCGTCGTAGATGTGCAGGGTGTGCTGGCGAGGGCGAGGACCAGGGGGTCTGGCGCTGTGCGCGGTCAAGGCGCGGACGGGCGCAGACGGGCTTACATTTGGCGCACCTTCGGTGCTCAATCGGCGCTCCCGCTGCGCGCGTCCGCTGCGCGGTCGCTCTGGGGGCGTCATAAGTAAGGAGCCGGGAGGGAGGAGCAGCTGGGTGGCGGGAGCGGGGCGGCGAATGGAATCACAGGGGGGCGGGGCCGCAGGGAGGCAGCGGCGGGAAATTCCAAGAAGCAGCGGTCAGCGGGAAATTCCCAGGAGCAGCGGGAAATTCCCAGGAGCAGCGGGCAGCGAGTGAAGGAATCTGCAGGCAGGAGGCGGCAAAGGCAGGCAGGAGCGGCAGCAGTGAGTGGGGCGACCAAGCCCTGTGGAGGGCTGAGCGGTCACACTCTGTGGTCCCCTACGGTCCCCTTAAGTAAGGAGCCGGGAGGGAGGAGCAGCTGGGTGGCGGGAGCGGGGCGGCGAATGGAATCACAGGGGGGCGGGGCCGCAGGGAGGCAGCGGCGGGAAATTCCAAGAAGCAGCGGGAAATTCCCAGGAGCAGTGGGAAATTCCCAGGAGCAGCGGGCAGCGAGCGAAGGAATCTGCAGGCAGGAGGCGGCAAAGGCAGGCAGGAGCGGCAGCAGTGAGTGGGGCGACCAAGCCCTGTGGAGGGCTGAGCGGTCACATGTGCTAGATTCGTATTTAAGTTGCTTGGCCGCGCCTCTTGTAAACATTATTTTGTTTACAGCCCACGCCCCCTTTAGCAGGCTCATTTCCAGAATACTACATCACCTCGGTGCTGCGTGTCTCTTTTAAAACTTGATTTTCATTTGACGTATAATTTCTTAAAATCTTCAGCTGGGAGTAGGAATGGGTGAGCCACTGAAGGCTGGAGCCTGATGCCCGGCTCTAGCTCAGCTCGAGGTCTCCCTGGACCCTCGAGCCCAAAGTGCGCAGAGCGTTCATGTGGCTTCTGTCTGCCGCCCACTCTCTTACCTACTGGGCCAAGTATTACAGGCAAAGCAGCAACATTTGATGTGAGACGGGCAAGAGAAAGAGATACTCCTGTGTGCCGAACTGTACAGTGTGGAACTAGCAGACATGGACTCAATCCTGGCTGCCGCTTCATAAAACTGTGTGATCCTTGACAAGTATTTAATTTTACGGAGCCTACTTTTTAGTATCACAAATGAGAGCACCTTCCAATATGCAAGTTTAAGACGTGCGTTGTAGGAACATCTTGTGTTTTATTTAATAGATCATAACGTTGCTTCAGTTAGGAATCTAGGCCACATATCATGGTGTGCACATGACAAGTGAGTTGCCCCTAAGCTCACTAAGGGCTTTGTTGTCAGGGCGGAGGGGACAGGGATGTTTAAAAACTATCACTTTTATCAAGTGCAGTCATCCAATCAGATATACTGAGATTAAACGCTTCCACGTGTAAAAGAAATACACTTTTTTTGTTGTTATATTTTGAGGAAACTTTATGGTATTTTTCCAGGATATTTGTTGCATGATTTACATGCATGATTCTTCCGCGGGTCGGCTCGTGCTTTGCCTCTTAGAGCCAAGCCAGGGCCTTGGCTCGGCTCTCCCTGTTCATTTCTTGGCTCGCCCACCCTTGGCTGGCTGAACTTTATGCCACTTTACGTCGCAGATCAGAATGCCCTCGAGGCGGTGCAGACTGGGCACTGTATCAGATCACGTGGTTCATGGATGATCGCACCCTGCCCTCGCCAACTGTCCCAAGGGGGAGGCACAGGCAGCGGGCTCCGGAGACGGCCTAGCCCAGACCCTGCTCGGGACGGACCCTCGGCTGTGATCCGGAAGCATCTGCTCCAGAGTCTGCCGAGGTGGGAGCCGCAGGGGCGGAGGGGCTGGCGATGCTGCCGCGTGTGAGTACCGCGCCCTCAGTGCTGCCCACTCCACGCATGGCAGGACATTCTCCCGGCCAGATTCTGCCCCTGGACAGGTGTGGTGAGCAGGTCTTGGCGCAGCTTTTCTTCGCTGTCTGGCTTCTGTACTTTGGTTTTCCTCCTTCACGTCAGAGTTTAAAATACCAGAACAATGTCTCCATCACTTTGCACTGCCCTGGTACATGTAATCCTCTACTCTTAACGAGAACAAACTACACGTACCACAATGCAAAGCGAAAACACTTGCATGGCTAAACTTGTCCTAGCTGCCTTGGGATCACTCTGGCATCTATTCTGGCATTTATAGCTTTCGTCCATTGTTACTGGCACTTGTAACAGAAAACAAGCAATGGCCGCGCGGCCGTGAAAGTGACACGGCCGCGCGACGCAAAAGTGAAAGGAAACTAGTGGTGCGCGTGCACCACAGAGAAGCGGGGGCGAGGGAGCGTGGCAGCGGCAGCGAGGCAAACGTGCGCTGCTTCGCGTGCTAGACACGGACGGGAATGGGCGGAGCAAAGGTGGGACATGCGCCTGCCTTTGCCCAATTGCGTGCCTTTTTTTTTTTTTTTTTTAAAACGCGCGAAACCCAATGGCTGCCGGCAAAAGCAAAACCACACGCATGAGCGTGTGTTCAGCTTTCAAAACCCCCTACATAATGTCTCGTGCTGCGCACTGCAACGCTAGGCACGAGACCTAAAAAGGGATTAGTGTGAAAACAAGTAAGGGCGATCTTTGGAGAAGCAGTACTTGTTTTTTGGTAGAAGACAGTGCAGTGGTAGCTAAAGGAAGGGAAGGCAACACTATTTGCTAGAGGTTGGTCAGTGGACAGTAACTTCTTTTAGTAACTCCAAATGATGAAGCAACTAAGAATTTCCTAATAAACCGGACTAGAGCATTTGGTATCTACAAATCCAGCAATAAATAATTAGAGGCTCTGTTTTGTTATTTGTAAAGTGCACATTCACTCTCGAGTGTCTCCTGGTGCTGAGCAGTTGTGTGTGTGCCTAGCCCTGCCTAGGGTAGGTTGGTTAATTGAAAAGCCAGGGCTGTAGGTTTTGTGCGGAATTCAAGAGGAAGGTTATTCCATGCTGTAGGAGCTATGTGTAAGGGAGCACCTCTCCTCCTCATCTGGTTCTGTGTATGTGAGGGCTGCGTGTGTGTACAAGTCTTGCTGAGTGGGATTAAATATCGGAATTAAAAGACCATGGTGCTTACAGAGGAATTACTTGTGAAAAGCATAGTTTGATATCCTGAAGGTAGTGAAAAATTATGCCAGATAAATCTTATCGATACATTTTGGCTGGGTTACCATGGAATATAATAACATGGACCAAATAAGTGTAGGTAGCCTATGGAAAAAACCTATTACCGTTTGATACTGACTATTCCTAAATAAGTTGAACAGTGTTGGGATGAGAGCTCCTCTGTTACACTGAGGCATGCACTTAAAGATTTTATGACAGCATGGTGGCAAATGGTGCCCGATCTAATGAAAAGGTGACAGGTGGGGTTCCTGAAGGATCGTTCTTGGTCTGACGCCATTCGGCGATTCCTAAGTAAGTGCACTGCAGAGGAGCCAGAATGAAATGTATAGCATTTTGTGGATCTCAGTTAAGGTTGACAACCCAGAAGGATGTTGTGAAGGGGTTTTTGTATTTTTTCGGAGAGAAAAAAGATTCAATGTAAAGAAACTGTAGGTACAGTTAATGAGTTGGTATAAAGATTCGGTCTACCCAAGTGATGAATCACAGAAACACATAGCAGCTGTATAGGATGTGAAGCGATGTATTACAGCACACTGATGATGGGGTATTCTGTATCTGATGACTTACAAAGTGGTAAATAGTGAGGCATGATTATGCTGAATGTTGGAGTTTAGGGAATGATATAGCCATTTGAACTGTTTGGAAAAGGGAGGCGGCGCGAGCACCGTGCCGTAATGACAGCCTTGAAATATACTTCTTTGAAAGTAGCTAGGAGGCAAAGTTGAATCCACTGTTCACAGATGTGCATAGGTGAACCAGCAAAAAGTCCAGTATGTTGATATTTATGTTAACTAGTTAAATGTTGATGTTGTGTGTCTCATTGTCCACATGTATGTGTGTGTATATATATATATATATATATATATATATATATATATATATATATATATATTTGTATATATTTTTCAGCCCTGAGGAAGTTCTATTTGTTGTTGGAACTAAACGCTTTGGTTGGATCTTTTTAAAATTGATGGATTGAAATAAATAAGCAAGTTTGGAATCAACATACTGGATACTTTTTGCTGGTGCACCTATCCACATTTGTGTTACAAGTATTAATCTGCTGGACAGTGGTACTGAACAACGGCAGGTATAGGATGAGCTGTGCACAGGACTATCTAATATTGTTTAAACTGATTGATGTCCACCACTTTTCTTTCATTGACGTACATAGCTCTCTTAACTGTGCATTTGGAACGGTCTAGAATGGAGTGGGACTGCTGACTGTCAAATTTACCCTCAAGTTACTACATGTAGCTTTTTAGTGCGGTGACGCCCTCAGAAGCCTGTTGCACATTGGGGAAAACACAAAAATCAAATAATATGCTCATTTAAAAATGGATGACTAAACATTTTATTTTTCTTACGGTAACAATGGACTTTAAATATAGTCACTACAGTTGCAGGGTAAGGGAGAAGCTGGAGTAGCTGAGTAGAAGCTACTGTATTGTAGTGAGAAGGCCCATGACTACATGGACCTTAGGTATCTACAGTCTATTATTATTACTTTCTTTTTGCGCCCGTATACTAAACAATGCACTCTTCTCTACCTGAGACCCAAGATGAAAATCATTGTTAGGGACGCATTTAATGCTTGGAAGAATGCAGATTGAACACAACTGCCATTGTCGAAAGAGGGGTTCTTCTATGACTGTATCTGATGGCTTTTGCAAAGGGTTAAACCTTAATTGGGTTGTGCTAATCGCCGGCAGCATACGTTTTGTGACAAAAATAGAATTAAAAAACTGAAGAGCAAATTCGAGAAAATGGAACCAATTCACTATTTCTCTCTGAAGTAGCATGCAGCGCTTGAGAAAACGCAGCTCTATAGGCCTAAAACCGTTCATACTGAATATATTCCAAAGAACGTTTGTTAAGCCAGCACCGTATTTTAATATGAATTTATATAATGTGGAAATAAAAGGATCTTTCCTTGACTGTTCCTTAGAATAAGGTGCAAAAGAAGTAAATAGCCGAACAAAAAGTTCCTTAATTTATTTTGTTCACATTGCATTGCATAATTGTTTGTAGGCATTTCGGACAGGATTGCGGCAACAGAATCTAGATAGTTAGGTTCTTATATTTTCTTATATCTAGGAGGTTTTGGGACTTGCGGATAGGTGAGGGAAAGTTGTTCCACAGGCTTCAGCAGCCTGCTGGTAATCTCCCATCTCCTCCGGATTTGCTGTTTTTGGAACCACTGTAGAGATTGATGTTTAAGTGGAGGTTTGTGGTGGGTGTGCAAATTTTGATTTTGTTCCTCTGATATATTGGTGTGAAGCCTTCGAGGCAATTAAAGGTTAGGCAGAGCATTTTAAATGTGGTTCTGGCTTTCAATGGCTACTAGTGGAGCTGTCTGCTGTGCTGAGTAATGTTTAGGTTTTAGCAGAGATCACAAAGATGCCACATCTCTGCTTTTTGTGATTTCGGTTGCTGTACGAAAGTGGAAGTTAACCAGTGCTATGCCTACCAATACTTTTAGGAGGAATGAAAGGTAGAGCTTTGAATATGAGTTGGTATTATGATTATTCAAATGCTGTTCTTTTTTGGGCTTTCATTTGGCGTTCCATGCTAAGAAAGTTCTTTAAGTATCTGAACTTTGCTTTGACATGAATAGTTTCGCTGAAGAATCTTGGAAGGGGCATATAGAGCCCCTTAAGTAGGTGTTGAGGGCCTAGAACTTAGACTAGGACAGTATTTTGGTCTTGGGCTTTTCAGTTGCATGCTGGTTTAGCTCATCCAAGTTGGTATCATTTTGAGGACATTTGAGAACACTGATCCAAATTTATTGTGTTAATTTAGGGTACCTACATTCGAAATATTGTGTTCTTGGCAGTGTAAGGTTTATGTGAATTAAACTCACAGGACAATGTGTGATAATCTTCTGTGCTTCTTTGTCTTTGTGCTACCATAGTCTGTGCAGATGTCTTTCAATTTTTTAATACGATGCATAGGCCTGCACAGGGTCATCGATGTACCTGGATCGGATTGACCACACAAAGCAGAGATGCTGACTAATGGTGTAGTGAATTTGATGAGCACCGTTTACCGGGTTTTACTAAAGTTAGAAGTAAACTTGAGCTTTTTCCTGACAGTCAAGGTATGCACCAATACGTACCCCTCAGATATAAATGGTTAGTGGGTAAGTATTACATGTTACCACTCTAGTTTGATACTCGTTGGGAATACAAGAACCAGTCTCCTAAGGGATTAAGGGTTTTTCTAGTTTAGAGTAAAAGTTGCATGCAACCGAGCACAATCTGCGGTCTACTACTTAGAGTATAGTAAGTATGTCAGCAGAAGTTAGTTTGCATTTTTTGTCATTCAAGTAATGTAACTATTTATCTGTGCACATTTATATTTACATTAGATGGGCACGGACAGTCACAATGTCTTTCCAAATGTGTTTATAACATTTCCTGCAATTGGTGGTAATGAAGAAATTGTACTTCATAGTATTTTTTAAGATACAATATATTTTATGTAAGTGTTTTGTGTATATTTTTAATTCAAGCTATTGTGTCTTATTCAAGCATATTTAATTTATCATATATACTGTGGGAGAAAAACATTTATACAAATGCTTTTGTATGTGTGTTATTTTTCCACATTACGTAATAGGTCAGTGCCTTTTCATTTTGTTCCTGTGCTTAGCTTAGTTGGCCACTTGGTTTATAGCCTATCCACTGTGATCGTTTAAGCCTATCCACTGTGATCGAGGGCACAATGCCGTAAAATATTGAGCACCGTTGTTCTCTGGATAAGATAATTGCGTAACAAGTAACTTAAATCAGGTCAATTCTTACAAAAGATATCTGTGGCGTGTTATCTATATGTGAGGCTGTTAACAACTATTGAATGTAACTGGGTCACCATAGGTTGTAAAGGGCACAATGAACTGATATCTTCAGATGTCTAGTGTTGGTTTCTGCGCCGGAGTGAGCATGAGTCACTGATGTTTACTGAAATGTTCCTGACATAAAATGTATTAGGTCATAATTTTAGTTAATTGGAACGTTCATAATTAGATCTTTCCGTCCATGCTCAATATTTTTTTAACTTGACTTGTTAGCTGGAACTTGTCTCCTCTTCATAGAAAATCGGTCTTGTCTTTCGTTCTCTAATGAATCGTTTTCTCAAATGTTTGTTGCATATTTTCAAATAATATTTTTAAAAATAGGTTGAATAGGTTAATTGCAAATAAAAGAGTACAAGAACAATTGATCAGTTTTTAAATATGAACATTCTAGTCCTTCTTCCCCTCTTGAGTTATCAAAACTCCATTATATTGGAGTGGCACAACCAGAAGGTAGCACCTAAGGACACAGAGAAAACAAGGAGAGAGGAGAGCAAGGATATACTACTGCCTCCAAACACATAATAAAGACAATATGGAAATACACACCTTGTTATTGGGGATACACCACTACCACATTTCAGATAATGCCACCAACCAAGGGTACAAAGACACAAACAGTTTGAAGCTAAACTGGAGCACTATCAGTACTGCTTACAAATCTCCAAAGTTTCAAGCTCATAACACCACTAAGGAGTTTGTAAAAATGGTGGAAGGTTTACCAAGTATAACAATTGTGACAGAACAGAAATATTCTTGCTTTCCAATTTTGAGGCATACCTCGACAACCACAGTAATAGTATGTTTCTAACTAGGAATGCTGGGAATTCCCCTTGATACAAGGCAGAAAGATGGATGAAACTACAAATGTCATTCGCCGGGAGGATTCAGTTGAATGAAATTGTAGCCTCTTCTAGATCCATTTCCTTATTTTAAAAACAAAACTACCAATCCCTCTCATCAAAAACATTTAAACATTCTCAGCAAACCTTGTTGTATTCTAACTGCGTACATATGTGCTGGAGGCCTAGTGAGGATTGTAGGAGAGTAGGATCTTCTTATGGTTACCCCCACTTTTTGCTAATGTTTCACTGTTTTTCGACTTTAGTCTGGTTGGGACCCTGCTATTCAGGGCCCCAGCCTAGCCGTTTCCTCTCTAAGTGGATTCCATGTACTTTGGGTACACTCCAGATTGGATTCTGGGGTACCCTTATAGGTCCCTAGTCTATGGTATACTATGTAGCCAGGGCATAGTTACCCCAGAGGCCTACCAGGGGCTGCAGCATGTATTATGCCACCACTGGGAAGCCATTCAAAATGACACAACAGGTCTGCTACAGCAGCCTGTGTAAGGTGGTGTATGCACCCCTTACTTAGATATAGGTTCCCTACATCTATCCATATAACTGCACATATAAATCTATCAGTCACCCCTATGGCAGGCCTTATCAATCCTGAAGGCAGAGTGCTGGGTTTTAAGTGAGAGGGTGCCCATGCATGAGCAGAGCCCCTCTGCAGCCTTTGGAACCTTAATTCCGGGGTTGTTTGTGATGCACCCAAACCATATACTCTTAAGTGCATTATAACCTCGTGGTAAATGCTAACTTTGGAATGGCTGCACGGAAACATGTCGTGTTTGGTGTCAAACACCTTGGAATCATACCTCCACACCAGTAACTGGTGTGGAGGTATGATTCCACCCTACTAGAGGGAGAACCATGACTTCACCGGTACACCCAGTACCAGCTTCACAGACCCTGGCATCACAAAATGGATGCTGCCAGCTGCAGACACGAGTCTGCCCTCCTGCTGCTGGATGAAACTCCGGCAGGGGAGGCCTGGACAATAGTTTTTCTGTCACAGGGAGGTGTGACCACCTCCCAGACAGGCTTTAGTGTATTGGGGCTGGGTGGTGCACTCCAAGAGTGCTTTGATGTCTGCACTGGGGGCACATTTGGTGTCCCTGTGCATAGTCCAGCTCAAACCGGTTGCAGGGGCTATCAGCCCCTTCTCTGGCATGAAACTGGACAAAGGACATGGGTGTAGCCACCCCTCTGTCCTGACCCTCCCATAGGTGGGTCCCCAGAGTTTGTCCCACCCCTTCCTTGGGTATAAAGTAGGAACCCCTGACTACAGGACTTTAGATTTACCTGGATGAAACTCTGCTACAGACTCTCAGAACTTCTACTATCTACACGACGTTGGATGACCGAAGAATCTCTCCTGGAGTAAAGGAGTTACTCCCCTGCAAGGCAGGCACCAAAGACGCATCTGTCCGGTTTGCAACTACGCAGCTCCTGAAGGACTCCGAAGACTTTGCAACACTGGTATCCAGTGATTCCTCTCGAGGTCCCTTCGTGATCCCTTGTCTGTCGACTTGTGGGTCCCTGAGAAGGGTACTTTGACTTTCAACGGGCTTACCTGGTTGCTCCAGACGTTCCCTGACTCTCCATCGCTTGGGGGAGTCCACAGGACCTTGCTGGTCCACACCGAAGCCGTTTTACTCTTACCGCGTAGGTTGCCGTTGCCAAGGCTTGTTGGTCTCCAATCCGGACACCGACCCCCCCTGCACTCGACATCCTTTGTGGGACAGCTCGCCTGCAGACTGTCGCCATCAGCGACGCCTCCTGGTCTCCGTGGCAGTGGAGTCAAGCTTCACCTCATCGCACCTGAAACATCCGACATTGGTGGGCATTCGTCTATCGTTCCCCTGGTCACTGGCAAGTGACCCAGACTCTGTCCCCTCTGCTTTCAGGTTCTTCACATCTTCGATCCAGGCTTGGATCACACCGGACATTTTTCCTTTCCACGGCAGCAGCACTTTGCAGCAACTCTCCATTGACGACATCGAAGATTCCCGACACCATTTGACACCTATGCACCCGGCTTTCCTGGGTTAGGTAACACGAGTACTCCGGTGCTCACGTGGGTGCTGGCCTTAGAACCTTCAAAGTCTGAAAGGGTTTGCTCCAAGTCCTCTCCTAAGTGCCCTTAAACTCTAAAATTCCAACTGCGACTTTCCCATTGGATTGTACGGAAATCGCGGCTGTGTTCTCACACTGCACGCGTCCCCCGTAGCTCCCCTCTGTCAGTACCATGGGTGGTTCCATCGATTCTATGTGCTCTAGGCACTGTGTCTAGTCAAGTCGTGGTTCTCATACCACTTTCTTAATATATGGTTTGGTCTTCCCTGGGGCCCATTGTATATTGTGCCATTTACTGTCGTTTTAGAACTGTATTATTATGTGCCTTGCTCTCTAATCTCATAAAGAGGTTAGTAGAGTGTTTAGAAATAAATACATATATTTTATATATATACTTTGTGTGGTTCTCCTTTCTTTTAGTTATTCAAGAGGTTATAACCTGGTAAACCAAGCTGCTTTAGACTTCTTCAAGGCTTAGCCTGAAGGCTGCTCTCCATAGCTTCCACTAGGATAGCTTTCAATAAAGGTTGTCTTAAACCTAATCATCAATCAGGGTTGTTTGGACTGGTGCAAGGTGCCCACTATAACTAGTGGACAGCATATACCAGGCCACAAGGATGAAATGGCAAATGTTAATCTTTTTGCATAATCGAGGTAGGCTTCAACGCAGCTGTAGAGGTGAATTTATGTATCTTTGTCATTTGCTACTCACATATACATATTGAGAGAACTTGGGGAAATTAGCAGGAGATAGAATGCTTAGAAATTGATCGGCTTTAAAAGACCAAAAAGACTGTTGCTTCCCTATTTTCCTCTTTAATATTCCTGGCTTTCACATTGGAGGTAGCATATTAAAATACCATAGACCGTCATAAAGTGTGTTTCGATAGATTTTTTCAGAGGGTAAATTGATCCCCCTAGAGGCATATAAAATAATATCATGTAATCCTGTTGATGATTTCATGTATTTTCAACTTTGGGCTAATATAGATTTGGCTAATATAGATTGGTATCTGAAAATGATACAGCAGCAGTGTTGACATTATATTGTAGTGACATTTCCAGAACTTGATCGAAAGAGGAAATTGTCGATAGCAGAAAAATTGAGATTTCTATGTCTTGTGAACATTAATGAATACATTATATATAAAGTTAGTTTTATTTTATGATTAAACACTGGTTTTATGCATCTGTCTCATTCATTCTCCAGATGTGATTTAGACTGCTGCTTACTCCAGTCATGTGGCTGGGTTCTGCCTCCCTAATCAACCTTTTTTGGATGAGCGCTACATTTTGCTGAGGAAGTTACTTTCAGCATTGTAGACTTAGACCTTCTGACGACTCCACGTGGCTATTTGAAACACCTTCCTAAAGCATACTTGAAATTCATGAATCTTATTTTATTTTGTTATTCTCTCAAAAATAACATGACCGTCAGGTTTTTAATTGGGCCCCTGCGTTACCAAGCTTTGCCTGCTTACCTCAAGGCAATTCTCATGGTTTTAATGTCCAGTCCACAGTGTCACCCCATATATTCTGTCAGTAGAATAATCTGTATTCTTTTACGTGGAGGACTGGACAATCCCGTGCCATGCCCTGAGAGTCAACATTTCTTTCCAGATCAATCTAAGAAAAAAATGCTATGGTTAAAATTCTTAAATTAAGCCGACCTACTCTGTAATTGTTTTGAGTCGTATTCCAGTCCATCATCTGTTTGCTCACTGCACTACTTCAAACAATCACCACCCTTAACAGGTCAGCCTTTTTGCTGCTCCGGTAATAATAATCCAGCCCGAATTCCTGAATTTTGTTTAATGGGAAAGGTTCAAACCATTGGAATGTCTGACATGATGCTGTCCCTTTGAAGAGGATAGTTTGGGTGGCCATGTAGTAGGGGGTAGGCTTTGAGAGAGGCCTTTGTTGGACAGAGCCTTGGATATTGTCCAGGCCATGATCATTGCGGCCTGTAGACTGTCAGTGCTGAATCTCAATCAGGTTTTGCGATGTGATTTGATTGTTAATTTTTGCTACACAATCAAATTGTTTCACAGTTTTGGATACCCAGTGCCGTGCAGGTTAATACACTGAGGCAGAGGAAGGGTTTTTTCCAAGTGTTAGTAAAAGTCTGGTGTTTGCATTCAGAAGTAAGAGATGAGTTAATATTCCCACCTACCATATTGTTCAGGATATAAACATCAGACCATGGTAAACCACATAGCCAAATAAATTATTTTAGTCTCTCCTTGCACAATGTTGGATATTACAGGAATATTCCGGCTGGTTGAGGGTTTGGATTTTTTTTTAAACAAATTACTGTGCTTTCTTGTGGCTCTAGAGGATCGGCCCAGCCTCTGCTTACAGGATTTTGTTTTATGGATCACTGCTAAGTCTTTTGCCTATAGAGTGGGATGAAATGAGACCCCCATGATATTCCTGCTTGGGTAGGCAGAGGTGTCGCCATTGTAAAAGAATAGTAGGAACCAGATGAAGAATGGGAATTTCTATAACCAAGAGAGCACAAAGCGACCGAAAATGGTTTTTCCCAGAATGTGT
This sequence comes from Triturus cristatus, assembly GCF_964204655.1. Classification (NCBI taxonomy): domain Eukaryota; kingdom Metazoa; phylum Chordata; class Amphibia; order Caudata; family Salamandridae; genus Triturus; species Triturus cristatus. The sequence continues at coordinate 1,582,498,593 of NC_140590.1, forward strand.
AAAATTGTTCTTGCGTTGCCTTGCTAAGTGCATGACCATTGCATTCATCACCCCAACAACATCTCCTTAATCAACAACGCCCCCACCCCCCCTAGAAGTTAGCGAGATGGCCCTGAGGTGCCGTATGGATCAAGGAGGCATTCTTGTTTAGCAAAGAGTACACGAATGGCAAGGAACATTTAGTTGTGCATTTCATTAGTACGTTGAAGTGGAACTTAATGTTAAAAAAGACGTGTTGTTGGACTTTCTGTGGTGCACAAAGGGACCTCTACAGATGGTCGGCGGCCATTTTGGGATTCTACTTCACCATCTTCTCCCAAACGGCCATATTGTCTTTGTCTGCACGGGATGCGGGGCCTTCATGTAGGGGCTGGCTTAATCTCAAGCCCGCGATCGGGCCAGGGCTAGACTGATTAATATCGCCATGGTTTCACGGAGGGGCTGGACTGGGACTGGAACTGTATGTGTACTTTGTGCGCATTCGTCGCGATTTGTCTTCCTTCATCTAAATTGTTGTGACAATTCATTTTCACACGACCGCTTTTGGGGTAGTGGGTTCTCAGTGTGTGGAAGCCAAAGATGGCCGATGGTTTAGGGCGCTCTGATGATACGTAGGCTCCTCCCCACTTTCTTCTTTTCGGGAGTTTAGATTAGAATAGTCCTATTCTTTTCTCACCCCCTTTAACATAGGTGTACTGTTTTCTTATCTTTCTTTACTTTATTCTTACTCTCTTTCTTGTCTATATTTCGGGTTTATTGGGCGACAGGCACTATGCTGGGGGGGGGGAAGGCCGTAGCCTCCGCATTGGTGTAGGGTGGGGGGGTAACTTACTGTTTCCAATTAGTTCTATGGGCCTTTTTTCTCTTTATGTTTCTGCGCTATACTTGTTTCGATTCTGGGTCCGGGTGGGGGGTTGACTGAGTGGGGGCGGCACTGGAGGGGTGCGTAATTGCTCATGTGACTATCCTGTTATATAACTGCATTGCCTCACTGCCTGCGATTTTACTTCCATTGCTGTTTTAATGATGCTGCTGCTCTCCCGTGTGGTGAAGATATCGTGCGGACTCGAATCTCCTTGGTTCTTATTCTTCACTGACTATTTCCCTGATAAACTTATTTTGAAAACTTTAAAATTAACCTTCACTTCTCCTTTCCCTGGGGTCAAGGATCTCTCCAGTGTATGTTTCATAAATCGTTGCTAACCTTGACCGTTGAAGCACAGGGGCCGTAATGTTTGTATCAGTGCTTAACCGTATCGTGGCCGGCCTGAAGGTTGTAGGCCCGTATTTGTTCTTTTAATATGCACGAATAAAGGTTTAAAAAAAAAAAAAAAAAAAAAAGACGTGTTGTAATTTGCCATGTCTCAAGTCATCTCAAAAATACTGATCCATTTCTGAATTAGCTAGAGATAAATAGTAGCGGATAGCTAAATTATCTTGCTCTCTGAGAGCACTTTTTTATTTAAATGAACCATGCGGTATAAGCTAAAATACAATTTTAACAAAGTAGAATGTGTTTCTCTCCTTTGAAAGATATCATGCTGTGTCGCTCGATATCTATTGCTCCTAAACAAAAACATATCTGAAAAGGGCTTAGAGCCCGCCAATTACTTACCATTTGTTGGCTTTCCTGTCACTCTGATTCCTTATGTTTTTATTGGTCAGCGGCAGCTGTTTTTTTTGTTGGTCGCTCCAGAAGCCTTTGGGAAAATTTAGAATTCACATCTTTACATTCGATACATACATCACACGCACCCAGAGACGGCAGCTTGGAGCCCGTTCTGATGAGTTTCAAAGACAATATGCTAATAAGTGCTCTCTACAAATGCACATGACACATTTTTTGATGATAGCTTTGTTCGGACTCAACGCGCTACCTACCCCTCCCACTTTCTTGTGTCCATCTTTTGAAGAACCACACGGTTGGAGGAGCAATATTGTGGCGGAGACAGCAGCTGGCATTCAGAGTTCTTTTTGCTGGAAACTCCCTGTTGGTCAACTTTCAATTAACTTTTTACTAGCTACTTTTAATGAGGTACCCAACATTGCACCATTGAGGAAGCAGAGTTTGTCGGCGTAGCCCCTGCACCTGGTGGCTTATCCCCTTCAAGGCCGGTGACTTCTGCGTCAGCGCTATGTCCGCATCCTGCATTGCTGTGTTCTGGCAGAGGAGAATTTGGTGTGCTACATGCTCAGACCAGGGGGAGAAAGTTCTAAGTCGGAGGAAGCAAAAAGAGACACCGACTGGAAGGGCAACGTGGGGAGACCGAGCGCTCCAAGCTCAGGAGTATATTTTGCTTAAGTTGGGCAGAAAGGGTACAGTTTGCTGTTGGGCTGTGCAGGGATAAAATATATGCATCTCTTCAATGGAAGCCTTGCGCAGGAAGACCGGCGTGCTCATGCTTCCACTTCTGTTAGCGTATCACTAGGCCTGGGTGGTGAGCTCCGCTCCATTCGCGGAGTTTACAGGGTTTTCTGCACTCTGCGGAGCTCGAGGAGTGCAGAAAACTCCGCTTCGCGTAGTTTTTTTTCCTGCTCGCGCTCGGTAAGTTTGTGATCCCGAGCTGCCACTTGTGTATAATTTTTACCTGAGCAGCACGAAGACCAGCGCGAATGGCAGTTCCCACTGCACTCCGCCACTTGCGGAACGCCACAGAGTTTTTTTCAACTTCGCGGAGTTTCGTGTAGCAAAACTCCGCAAACTAAGCCCAGGCCTGCTTATCACTCCCACGACCTGTTACGAGTTTGCTGATTGGGTAACTAGGATTCATTTAAGTAATGTTCCCTTTTCATTTTGTTGGTGTCACCTGAGGCAGCAGATGTTCTGTCGTTTGAGCGTTCATGAAAAAAACACAAGTGTTGGCAAAGCCAATAGGCCTAAGATCTTTTGGCTTCCTTTGTCAATGTTTTGTTAGCCGTGTCACACAGCGCGGCTGCTGTGCACTATTGCTAAAAGTAAAAAATACAGTTGTAAGGACGCAGTCAACGCTGGCTGCATCATAGAACTTTTAGCCATGCTGCACAGCAGCCGCGTTGTACAACATGGCTAACAAAACATTGATAAAGCCAATGCTGCTCACATAGTTGAGATCTATTGTCTTTGCCAGGGCTTTTTATATTAATGTTTTACCTTTCTGGTGAATTTTACAGTAATAAATTAGCTGTTTTTCTTCTATTAGCGTTTTAGAAGCATTATTCAACCTTTGCCTTTCCTTTATGCTGTGAACTGCATTCACTTACTAAAGCAGGGGATACCATTTCATTTGGAGGCAATATGTAGTCTAAAGATCCATTGTACCAGTAAACTCCCCAAATAATGTATTTTCTTGTTGGTGGAAAAACAAAATAAAATGTAAACTCTTAATTTGCACTTCAATTGTTGCAAAACACTCCTCTTTCTTGACTTCCTCTTTTCGGTTTCTAAGCTCAACAGATGTTCATAAAATGACACCAGACTCATCCAAGAAAATTCTTACAAAAAATGAAAAATAAGATCATACATATATGACAAGTTGAAACATTACTGATACGGAAAAGGGTATTTCGAATAAATACGTGTCCCTCTTAAACTTTGTGTTAGAAAATCCTCTGTAGAGGAGGCCTCTTTAGGACTGTTGTCCCCTTTCAGATTTTAGGGGCTCCAATCACATTGCTATAGTTATGCATCATTACCATCATATTTTGAGAGGTTCCTCTCTTGCTGATTTTTACATTTGAGGAAGGAAATGTGTACTGGCAGCTAAAGTGCAGTCTGTAGAATCTGAAGACCCAAGTCCTAGCCTTCTCATACAATTAAATTGTATGATTGTGTGAATCTGCTTGACTCGATTATTTATCCCAAAAAAGAAGAGCTTAAAACACGCTGAACCACAGCTAAGCACTATATAAAGAAATTGGGCTTTTTTACATGCCTACTTTTCTTTGCTTGTCCTTGTCAGGCCAAGTATTTACAAATATGTATGCATGGTTACTACCTGCCTTTGACTTATTTTTGCTCCCTGCCTGAAATTTTTGTATGTATTTCTGGTATTAAAAAATTCCTTTTTTATATATAAATGTATACTATAGATACCTGCATGAGCTTTCAGTACGCCCTCTTATCCATTGGTCTGCTGTGGTGTCATTCTTATTTATTTATTTAAGTGTCTTTATTAACTTTTGCGGCGAGGTGCAGTGATACCATTACATGTTGCTGCCTTGTATAAATCGTCCATGTCCAGAATAAAGAAGGTAAAATTACAGTAGTAGTACAGATCAGTGTCATTCACTTTTGCTTCCGCCCACTGCAGCACCCAGCAATGGGCACATCAGCCCACCTCAGCTACTGGCTAACCTGAGTGTGAGTGACCGCATTCTGCTCTTTCACAATACGCACATTCACTCAATTACCCCCCTTCAGTGCCAGGGACTACTGATTCAGTGTGTGCTGTAATATGTGTGTGTATATGTATGTATGTGTGTGTGTTGATATATGTATGTATATATGTGTGTGTGTGTATGTATATATATATATATATATACATATTGTGTGTATATATATATATATATGTGTGTGTGTGTATATATTTATTACCTACTGGCGGTCGCCAGTAGGTAGTTATAGTTAGGACCACGTTTCCATAGGAAAACCTCAACATTCTATTTTGAATAACTTTGGCGCCGGTCGACGAATCCTCGCGAATTTCTCAAAATAGGTGGGGCGCTACGCTCCGCTCCTACCCTGAAAGTCTCGGGGGGGATCCGTCAAGCGGGGGCTGAGATAAAAGGGGGGTCCCAAAACGCGTTTTTCCCATGCATTTTTCCATAGGACCTTTAGAACGAGCTACAGCCCGAACGGCTGAACAGAATTACTCAAAATTTGGCAGAGAGGTTGTCCCTAGGTCAAGGAAGTGCCTTTTGTAGGTTTGGTGTAAATCTGTTCAGTAGATTCTGAGAAAATAGCCTTTAAATCAATATATATATCTGAGCCCGCTTACGGTACGCTTACCGTACGCTTACGGTAAGCGTACGGTGGCGTGCGCGAGCGCGATTCTGATTGGCTCTTAGATCTTAGTAAACATTCGAATCGGCCGAAACCAGGAAGCGGCGGCCGCCATTTTGTGTATTTCACTCTGAAAAAAAAGAGTGAAAACAAGGAAAGGGGGCAATGAGGAGAGTTACAGACCCCCTAACATTTGTAAGGGGGTCAAAGAAGGACAGAAAAGTACAAAAAAAACATTTATTGATTTTAAAAAAAATCACGGGGTACGCGTACGGTAAGCTTACGGTAAGCGTACGGTAGAAATAAAAAAAAAAAAAATTGAAAATCAGATTTAAGTGTTTAGATATTAGGGGGCTCTAAAAAGAGCCGTTGTGTTTATGAAATGATTTTTTAGTGGTACCTACAAGTAAGTACCGATGCAGAGTCTAAGGTTCAAGAGGAAGACTCTGTTCCCTTCATCATTGAAGTGCACACCATCTCCTCTATAAATGTCTTGCATGTCATAACGCAAGTTGTTGTGGTAAATGGCACCCATACCATAGTCACGGAGGAAAGCAGAAACAGATTTGTTGACGTGCTTTCTTGCTTTGTCATCGCACCGCGTGCCCACCGTGCGTGCACGGCACTAACTGCGTAAAGTGGGCGCGCGGTGCGCGAAGCGCACCGCGTGCTCACTGTGCGCGCACGGTGCGCGAAGCGCACCGTGCGCGCACGGAACGAACTGCGTTAAGTGGGCGCGCACGCCACGAATGGCGTAAAGTAACTTAGCATTTAAAAAACCGTACAAATTCACTGGAAAAACCATAGGTTTCACACACGTTATAGTTAGGAATTAGCATTTAAAAAACCTTGCAAATTCACTGAAAAAACCATAGGTTTCACACATGTTATAGTTAGCGGAAATTTTACTGATAAAAAACCAATGAAATTCCCCCGTTATAGTTAGTGCAGGCAACTATAACTCACGCGACCGCAATCTTCTGCTGATGACATATGTGTCTTTATGAAAAAAAAATATTTGTAATATATGTATAGCTAAAAATGTATGGAAGAAGACATGGGCAAATAAGTGTCTAAATACAGTATTAGCATCAGCAGAGGATTGCGGTCGCGTGAGTTATAGTTGCCTGCACTAACTATAACGGGGGAATTTCATTGGTTTTTTATCAGTAAAATTTCCGCTAACTATAACATGTGTGAAACCTATGGTTTTTTCAGTGAATATATATATATATATATATATATATATATATATATATATATATATATATATATATATATACATATATACACACACACACATGCATGCAGGCATACATACATACATGTGGCTTTTAGGACAAGTTTGTCTTCATACAATGTATACTCTAATACCAAAAATTATCACAAACAGAATAAGCATTGGCAAAGCCAAAAGGTCAGTAGCCAATGCCAGACCTTTTGGCTTTGCCAGTGCTTGCCTCTGTCATGGTAACAAACGTATATAGCAGCCACATTTTGGACTGGAAAATAAAAAGCATAGCTAAAGATGCTTGTTCTACTATTAGAGACATTCTATTTTACATTCACCTATACAGCACATAACAGTTTATCATATAAACAACCATTAAAACATTTAAAGTGTTTAAAACATAATCTTAGATAATTTGGAGAAGTCTTTAGAGCTTTGCTTGTAAAATATTGACAAAGGAACAAGACTGGGAATTTGGAAAGTACAGATTGCTATCCTAAAATAAACAGAGTTGCTCCTGGATCCGGAACAACGCATTTCAAGGACGTAATGGTTTAACTGATTTTCTTGTATAGTTAGAAACTTTTGAGCTTAACTTCAAACATTTATTTTAGGAAGGTAGAAGACTTTTTGAAATGTGTTTTCACGGCAATAAGGGCTCTTTGGGAAAGAACAATCTTTGATCTGCTTACAAATTGCCCTTCAATTAGCAAGCACCCTTGTGCTGAAAAATGTTCAGTCCTTTTTAACTCCTGCACAATTCATGCAAAAACAATCAGTCTTCTAGCTGTGTGTGATCCAAGAAACATTTTTTGAAGTAAAACTTTGACGGTTCTGAAGTCGGCTCCTTCCCTTCTCAGTCTGACTTTACTCCTCTCAGACTGGCAGAACTTAAGAGTGGTTCTGCCAGTCTGAGAGGGATATGAACTGAAATTGTAATAGAAACCATGAAACTTAAAATGGCTGTGCAGAATGAACTCTAAACGCCAGATAATGACAATTTTATTATCTGAACGCTTCTCTCACACCTCTGCCTATGCATTGTACCACTAGAAGGTACAATCATCTATCTGGTCGCTTTTTTTTTTCTAGATTAAGAAAATATTTTTATTTATTTTAAAAGTAAACAATTTACACGTTAATCCTGTGTATAACACTTTAACATGTTATAGCGTGCATAGCAATATCACCTCAGCCAGGTAATATGACTAACTGTCATATGTGATCTCTTGGATACATGTGTTTAAGAACCTTTTGTATAAACAAACTTTCCCAGTCTTCTCTCTGGTGAGGGGTAGTAATATATCTGAATATTGTGTTAGACGGTTGTGATAGGCATCCTACCATGTTTTAATTGGGACTGGGCATGATTTGTGTAGGGTGTTGTCTTAATTTTACCAATAAAGGCCGGAGACCGTTTCGCCATCTGAGGAAAGATAATAGTTATCATCAGACTGGTCTCCGCAACACCATATTGACAAACAGCAAATTCCCCTCTAGTCAGTCGTTTCGTACGTAGGCAGACAAATGTGTATTCAGCAGGGCACAACCCACCAGTAGCGTGGTCAGGGGGAACTAGCAAGATAGCTAGCCTTTACGTTTAGGACATTCGACCAAGTCGTTCAGGCCGCCTCGGTCCGTTTTCTCAGAAATAATCCATTAGGGCTTCTTCCCTGGATAGTACCTCATCTGCCCCCCCCCATAAAGCCATGATCTACTCCCCCCGCCCCCCCTCCCCCCCCCCCAAGTACTGTCCACTTACAACTCTGGGGCTCATGTCTTGTTTCTTCACTTGCAACTCATTTGCAATACTTTTTTTTGCTGAGAAAGAATTTTCTCCTTCCTTTATGAGGGCCTAGAGAAGTTTTTGTGAAATGTGTGTCCTGCACGATAAGGTTATGTAGAAAAAACACACTTGCAGAACATTCTTCTGATCTTGTTCATGTGTTGGTTTTTTGCATATATATGAAATTTGCTGATGATGACAAACTGAGCAAATTGGTGAGAACCTGACGATTGGCTCCTTGGTGGTTGCTTATGTGAGGCACTTCCTATATTTTTATACATCTTTGCTTTCACATTGTTTGTCCTTGGGCGCAGGACTTGTCTTCTTAAACATTACACACATTCTGAGGGGGTTCATAGATAATCACTAGAGCTGTTCCCTTCCTAAATGTGAAATTGAGGGTCCCATGGTCTAATGTTTAGGTGTGTGTGATGTATCAAGGGCTGTTGTTATGATTGAATGATTTGAGTGAACGGTGTCCTTGATGTTTTTCCTTCAGAGTGCCTTCTTGTCTATAGAGTGAATCTTTCTTCATACCTGGTAATTCCCCTGTCCTGCATAGTATCACATAGCAGCGTCACGACCAAGCACACAAATTGATGCAGTGGGACTTGACTTCAGGGTGTGACTGTCACCATAAGCTTCTCTCAAACCGAGAACTGTCCTCCTCATACGCACACCAAGGCTTTGTAGACTCATTCACAGGCCTCCTTAGACTATGGTGTACTACAGGTAATAACATTCTTCTAGTAGGTGGCTCCACTTAGAGCAGTACTCTCTGTTGGGACATCCACTGTCCACTAGCCAATAGTATATCCGTACTTTTGTTAGATTTCATTTACATGGATAACATCAGCCACTAACTTAAGATACATTAGACATGAAGGCTTATAGTTGAAACCCATAAATAGCAGTCCATGAGAATGATAAGAGATCTGTCCTGTTTAGGTGCAGGTCCATGATTTCATTGAAGGAACAGGATATATTGACTTTTGTAAATGGAACAAACACTGTTGACAATTAGTGTTACTAATGTCCACTGATTGAAACCCACAATAAGCATTGGACGAGTCCTTATTGTAATGGAATTATGGAGTCCCATAACCGAGTGCTTACACAAATTCCTGCTTCTACACTAACACAATATCCTGCATAAATGGTGAATGTATAGTTACCTATAAAGACGATGGCAAATGTTTAGACTGGTCATGTTGAAATTTATCATCAGATAATTGAAGTACTACTTATCTTAGAATTTTTATTAGCCTGATACTGATGGATGTGAAATGGTAGTATATGATACAGTTTCATTTCATAGCTTTATTCGGATAAACACATATCCATTAAAAAAAAATATTATCCATCGATAACATATAGAATAGCAGTACTTGCAGGACTATTAAAATACAATCAAACAGTATTCATTGAGTTGCGAGCTCGAACAGCAGTTTTCAAAAAAGCCGCCACTTGGATAATTAACTCATTATTGCCCAGTTCAACAGTCCTATGTGCTTCTCTATAATCTACATGAAAACATCTCATAAAAAAAAAAGGGGAGTAGGAAGGACGTTGTGTATTGCATATAATAGCTATAGAAAAAGCAAAAATGTAATAGTGACTGGCCCAATCAACCATCACGTGGTCAGGGAGAAGAATCAAGGTTTGCACGAAAACCCAAAGGGAAGCACAATAAATACTCGATAGTACCCGCCCTTAGGCGAAAAAGGAGGCCACACTCTCGGAGGCCCATAGGTTTGATTAAATACCCAGACAGTAAATGATCATTCTCAATATTCAAAAACAGAACCATGCTCAGTTTGCTGGCCTCTTTGTCTAGTCTGTCCTCGTGATAGCAATTGTTTAGGGACGCCCAAACCTCCTTCTTACTTAATGTGTCAAAATCCTTGGGTTTATCAAAACCAGAAGCATTGCCAACCCTACACAAACTAGTTCTCATCCCTCCTAACCATGGGATATCCATACCTTTGTCACAAAAAAAGGCAGTCTACTATGATGTCTCTAGTAAGAGACGCTGCCTTGTTTTTCCATATAGCTAGCCAGAACAAGGCAGGGCGGACTCTAATATAATCTTCAACATAGTTTAAGTTTAGTTCACTATGACACACATATTGAAGCGAGGAAATTGGGGCCCCTAAGAGCTTATGACAACCTATTTTCTTTGTTTTGAATATTACGGCAATTGGAGATGTCCCAAACCTCAGCCCCATAGGTTGCTGTGGGTGTGCACAGAGCCTTAAAAATGTGTAAAATAGGTAGAATACCCCGCCCTCGTTGCGCTAAACCAAGTACTGCATCAATGGACTTGGAAAACGTATTCCTGCAGTGAGCGGTATGATCCTTCCACAGGCCGTTAGCAGCAAAGACCAATCCCAAGTAAGGAAACGTGCTTGTGCAATGTAAACTTTGATCACCAACAGACCTACTTCCTTGGTCTGCAGGCCATAAAAACAGATTTTGTATAATTAGAGTATAAATCTAATGAAGCCATAAAATCCACAACATCCCATGCTAAAAGACGCAATGCTCTAAGGGTGCGGGACATTAAGACCGTATCAGCTGCATACAATAGAGATGGCAGGATAGAACCTTTAATTCTTAATTCAAAGGGTTGTTAAAAACGGGTGCAAGTTGTTAATGTACAAGATAAAAAGTAATGGAGCTACAACACATTCTTGTCTAACCCCACTAAAACACCGATATCATTAGAAACCTTGCCATGTGTATTTATTCTAATCCTGGCCTTCATGTCTCTATGTAAGTGGGCTAAAAAGTGCACCAGTCTCGCGTCTATGCCACTCCGTAAAAGGATTGACCACAGCCTTGATTAATATGATAGAGTTAAATCAAAACATCTCTATGCCGATGACACCCTACTCACCCTCTCCCTGACAGACAAAACAACCACCGCCAGAGCTAACTTCACCAACTGCATGACCATGGTAGCAGATTGGATCCAAACCAACTACCTGCTGCTCAACTCCGTTAAGACAGAAGTACTGGTCTTTGGCAACAAGACCTCCCCTTAGGACTCCACCTGATGCCCGTCAGCGCAAGGGCCAATACACAACGCAAGAAATCTAGAGATCATCCTAGATGACAAGCTCAACATGACAGCTCAAGTCCACACAGTATGTATCTCCTGCTTCCACATCCTACGCATGCTTGGAAAAATCTTCACATGATTGCCTCAGAACAAGAGGCGGACCGTCAAGCAAGCACTCATCACCAGCAGACTGGACTACAGCAACACTTTCTACGCCAAAGTTTCCAAACAACTTCTACGAAGACTCCAGACCATCCCGAACACTGCTGCAAGACTTCTACTTGACCTCTCATGCTGCACCCACATTCCACTGCACCTCAGGGAGCTTCATTAGCTCCCCATTCACAAGCGCAGCCAATTCAAACTTCTCATGCACACATACAAAGTCGTGAACAACATACGACCAGAATACCTGAACAGCTGCATGCACTTTCACCAACCCACCAGACACCTCGCTCACTCTTGCGCACATTCCCCACATCCGCTAAGGCAAAACTGGAGGTCCCTCATTCTCCTACATCACACCCAAGACATGGAACGACTTCTCTCAACACATCAGAGCCTTCTCACTTCTTGAGTTCCGCAATAAGCTGAAGACCTGACTTTTCGTATAAGCATCTTGGGGACCACAAACCTACACACCTGCCCAAGCGCCTGGATAGTCTCTCTGGTGATTAGTGCACTATACAAATCAATATAACATAGCATAACATAGATTGAAATACACTTTTTCACAAATTGGTAACAACTTAGTCAAACAATAGTGTTTCCATTGCAGTTTAGTACGGGTCCAGTTAGCATATTCCACGGTGCCAAACACTACGATCAAAATCATGTGAATTAAACTGTGTTTAGATTATTATTAATTGAATACTGTAAATTCTTTCTGATCTCCTGTTAAACTAGCTCTGTTTCGTGGTTGCTTACCAGTTCACTTCTTATATCCAACTAAACATGAAGGTTAAAAATGAAGGTGTTAATTTGGTCATTCTGTCACTTTGGCTTTTGTTTTTGCTTTACTGAAAGTTGATGACCTAATTAAGGAACCAGATAGGAAGGCACATTCATAACCTGGCATGACATTTCTAGGTTTAACTAGCGATACTGGCCATTGAGCATTGCACGTTAAGCTCATCTTGGGTAACCAATGTGCATCCCTTTTTATTCCGGTTTTTTTTTTTTACTTGCGTGCAAACGTTGCGATTGTTGGCTTTTTTTAAGGCTGACCAGCATGAAATACAAAATAGTAAGTATATAATCAGTATCGCAAACCACTAAAGAAACCTAAACCTCAGGCACAGGCAAATGGCAAACAAATTAGTTTCAAATCCATCCTAAATCTGGCAAGAGGTACCACGCTCAGTAAAGAAAAATTGAACAAAATCCAGAAACGAGGCCCTGTTTTGAAATCGCCTAAGACCGCTTCTGAGTCTGGTAGCCTTTACAAATGGCTATTCGCTTGTACTTATGCTCCTGTTGGAATCCGAGCCACCAGCTATTATCAGTCTGTGTGCAAGATGTGGAGAGGGTTTTTAAATGTTTCTTGTTGAGTAAGATATCCAACCTAAACTGCGAAGGAAAATTCAGTGGCAGCAATTGCTCAACTTCAAGATGTAGTAAGATTGGATGTTCCTGCGCTAAAAATGGGTTAACAGCAGCTACTTGAAAAATGCCTCATAAAAGTAGAGGTCTAGATTTAGAAACGCTTAACAGCATTTTTTACCATGATCATTAGATAACAGCAGTTCTTGGGTAGCAGAATGGGAACAATCACATGGAATAAAAGGCTTAATGATCTGTTAATAATGTGCCAAGTTGTCCGTTTGAAATGTAATAGATATTTCGGTGACTTGGCAGATTCTACCAAGGTAGGTACTGTAGGAAATTGTTTTAGTAGTTGTGCAGGATGTGAGGCCTACGCAAGTAATAGGTCCACAATTGCCACTTACTGGGAACCAAGCCCCCCATGGTAGCACTTGCCTCGTCGGGATAACAGAGCAGTCCAAGGCCTACTCAGAGGAGGTGGTGTGGGCTTGTAATCACCATTTGCTGGCACACAATGGTAATTCTCAATAATGGATTGTCCAGCCACTGTTTTTTCTTTAAAAAAAGATAAACGTGTGTTTATTGCACACCCATACGAAATACTATTCACTTTTTTGCAAATATATACATAGGGCAGATTGAAAAATATTTTAGATGATATTATGAAATTGCATTTGACCCTTAAAGGGTCATGCCCCTCAAAATTACAGTACCTCTTACAGTGCTAAATACTTCACAATATGTCTAAAAGCCACCACCCCAGATTCTTGGCGTTCTTACAAGTCATTTTCTGGCTACAGAATTCTTGCAGCGTACTTCTTTCCGGGCATTATAATCCAGGTTCATAGACGGTAAATGAACTTCAGTGTGTGACAAACACCGCTGTTATGGTTATTTCCTACCTGTGGAGGGAGCCTCAGGAGGGATTGTGGGTTTGCTGAGCGTGCCCACTCTGCAGGCTTATTTGTATTAAGGAAATAAACTACCAAAATGTGCCATGGGCTTTCTCCTCACACTTAAGGGCATTCAACATTTTCTCTGCCAGTGTCCGATACTGTTAGGCAAAATCAGTGATAATTGCCCCACCTTCAACTGGGTGAAATACGTCTCACTGTGAACTGGTGGCTCTTTGGTAAACAGGTACAAGGTTTACACTGGTGGAACCAGCGAAGCCTCGGCCAGTGTAAACTCTGTCCTTCCCCCGACTCTAAATAGAGTGGGAGAACCGCGAGTCTGGTGGTACAGGTGCCCTGCCAATTTATGGCAGTAAACCCTATCTCCACCAAATTCTAAATGAGGCCCTAAGACCTGTCCCACTCTTCCAACTCCCTGTTTCATTCGCCTCCCACTGGCTGTCAGATGTCTTTCATTCAAACAGCAGTGTTGGTAGTTTGAGATTAACTCTTGAAGATCTGCTTGGCTAGGCATGTGTCTGGGTTTGTTGTCAAAAAGCTGTAGATAGTTCTAAGTTGTTCCTAGGATTGGGTGTGGTGTTTGCCAATCGTCACTGCTGTGCAATATCCCTGAGTCCTGGACGAGACATAAGCTCGTGAAATGGAAGGCAGGGCTAGATTGTTGTAGGGTGTTGGAACACCCAGTTTGACACCAACATAAACATCAAAGGGTGTGTGGTGCAGGGAGGACTTCCCTTGGTCTTGCATTATGCAAGTGGATGTTGTTGACTGCAATGATCGTGGTGAAACAAAAAGCTGGGAGTTGGAAATTGATGTGTGAACAATAAATATGGTGGTACTTATAAGAGACTTCGGCGTTTTGATTCTTAAATGTGTGCCCTGTCTTGGATGGTAGCTTTGTGTTTATTTTACTGAAATACAAATTTTTTATTTAAAAAAAAGCTGCCGGTGGAAGAGAAGTTCATTAAATGTTCTGAAATTCCGAGCTCAGTTTTAAGTTTTGTAACCATGGAGAGCTTGCGGCACTGTACGTAGGACAGAATTAAGTGGGCACTGTGGTTTTTCAGTCGTGACAGTCACCACCTCACTTGTGTGGGACGTTATTAAGCTGGATACATTGTGCCGGTTTGGCTGCTGCTCTGACCAATCCTGCACACTAGCAAAGACATTTCGATATTACTAAAACCATACTTATAAAGTACTTAAATGAGGATTTCATCCGGTCGTATTCATCCATTGGTCTTTTATTGTGTTATTAATTGTTTTCTTCCACCCACTATAGTATAAAAAAACAGAGCAGCCCACTCCTGCCATTGTCTAACTTCTCTGGGAGCGGCAATCTGCACATTCACAAGGAGCACACCCCACACAACAGTTACCTTCAGCGCAGGCACTACTATGAGTCTCAAATCATCGCTTTAGCCTGTGTTTTCTTTGCAATTGACGAGGGCCCGGCAGCTTCCCCAACAATAATGTTTAGCCAAAAAATAATCAAAATAAAGCATCGACAAAGCCAAGTCTGGCCAAGTCTGGCAGCAAACGCCAGACCAGTTGGCTTTCCAGTGCTTGTTTATTAAGTTGCACAATCGGAACAAGAAGCGTTGGGGCTGCTGAAACACCATGTTTGACTTTTATAGCTTTTTAAAAGTAATTCGCCCATTGAATTCGATTTTCTTTATATGTATGTCCCCTATTACAGGAATCGCTTGACCCTCTTTCCAGATTGTGTCTTGCCCAGCAGATTGGGTGCTCCAAAAATCTGAGCCAATAAGTTAGCGTTTTATCACACAAGCTGTCCTTGTAACATGCCTGTTTGCATATTTTACAAGGAAGAAAGTTCTTAAACCTGTACTGATTACGCATGTACACATGTCCTACGACGACCTTTTTTAAACCGCCTGATGCTGGTAAAGGAGTACATTTTGTTGTAAATCTATGTGTATGCTGCTACATCAGCAGGGAAGGCGCCAAGGAACTAAGGTCAAATGTTCCTACAAGCACTTTATTGTCTTTCCTGGTTTCCAATATTCGAACCATATTTGCTTGTAAGCGTTCTTGAAATGTATTTTATGACCTGTCGAAATCTGTGCTTAATTTGTAATAGAATGAGTGTCGGTGCCCAAAGCTGTGCTCGGAAACCCGCAGGCTACGCCATTTGATGGCGGCGCTCCGAATACCGCCCGCTCTGCCGTTCACCATCAGACACTCCCTTTTATCTCACTCTTTCAGTTTCCTGCTTTCTGCCCTTGTGACCATTTTTAGGTCTCTGCTGTCGAAAGCAGCACGCATGCGCTACTCTCGGCATCCGAGAGCTTCTTGGAATCAATACAGATTCCAAAGCTCTCGGAGGCGGAGTTGAAGCCCCGCCCATCTTTGTAATTGGCTAGCGTCAGCTTAGATGGAAAACACTGAATTTTGATTGTAAAGGAGGCTTCTTAGTCCCTCCTTGTCTCCTTTTGGCCCCGCCCACCGGGATTTGATCTTTTACTGGCAGCATGATACTGTGGCCTTTAATTACTGGGTAAGCACTATTTGTTTCCCCTTCCCTCTGTCTCGCTCCCTGAGCGGACCCTTCGCTCGGTCTCTCTCAGAGACACAGCTGCTGGCTCGTTTCAGTTTTGCGAGGCAATTTCTTCCCGTTCCTCTAAACCCCCCCGCAGTCCGATGCCTTCTCGCTCTCTCCCCCCCCCCCCGCCCCTTCCCATTTGTTTGTCAGTCTTGCTCCTTCATCTGCACAAGACCCGCCTTCACCACTTTCAGGCTCGTGACCTGGCCATTGCTTTCTGGTTTCAGTTTCGTGTTTTGAGCGAGGCAATTTATTCCCGTTGGAGCTTGTTAGGTCTCGCCTGAGCTTGCGCTTTAGCGCTGCTCTGGCGAGAGTTTTAGTAAGCGGGATTTGGAAGTGCAAACTAGTGGCTTTTCAGGCCTCTAGCTACAGTGCATGTGCGCCGGGCGCGTGCATGCCTGCGTGATCACTTTAAAGCCGCTTTGATGTTCTCAGTGAGCCGCGCGGCCACTGAGAACATCAATGCGGCCGCGAAAGTGCACACCAATGCTCTGCTCGCATCTCCCTCCTTCCTTTTCAAAACATGGTTCGTGTGTGCTTGCTTTCGTGACTTGATGTGTACGTGGCGTCTGTCGCTGGTGAAAGTAAGCAAGAGTCGGAATCTTCAACAAGCATTGGAGTTATCCTTGTAAATTACATGTTTTTTTGTATTATTTATTTGCTTTTGGCCAATAATATATATTTCAGACCGAGTGGCACCTAAGGAAATCCTCCTGCTTATTTACGTCAGCAGGCACCCTGCAGCAAGTGAACTATAAACATTAAACACCACATAAGAATGAACATAAAGCTGGTGGGTGCGCCTGACGTTTCCCCGCCCCCTCTAGAGATCAGTGCGACCCCTCGTCCTAATCTCGCTGTCCTACATAATGCAGTCATTGACCACTTTAAGAAGGGCTCGCTCTCCTGTTAAGCAGCTCTGTCGTTCTGCTCTCGTATCTTATCACGGAGTCTCCTGGCAGCCTTGCAAGTGCCTGGAACACATGCATGCTCGTAATGTAATTCATTTGTGTTTCGCGCATTTCTCGTTTTAAGGGCATGACTAATTGATTCCACTTTTCATCGTACAGCAAAGAACTCAATTATGGCGGGAAGAGCCGGTGCCACGGTCTCCGGAGGCTGTCGCTGGATTCTGTTATTGTGAGGGTTTTGGCCAGTATCCAGCACTTGATGCCCTCCCCTGTATGCCCCTAGAGGGCTTAGGACGCAGTTTCTGCGGTATGGCACTGTGTTCCTTCATTCTGCCTGTTAATGGTATTTTCTGTCTGGCCTTGTGCTACTCTGTGACCACATTTTATGGCACAGTATTTTATAATAAAGAGCAGTCGATTGAACTCAAAAGACATTGTATCCGCCTCTGGGCGAGTCCGGATATCGGTCCAATTGTAAAGGCTAGATCGTGGCCTCTTGCATTTAGTGCAGCTCAGCTTCTTGGCTGCTTTTTTATTCCTTTTCGGTTCGTGGGCGGCTCATCTGTATTTTACTCGCACAACTTAAAACAAGCATTGGCATAGCCAATGGGTCTCGCCTTTGGCACCTTATAAGTGTTTAGTTATGCAGCACAATATCCTTACTGCAACAACATTAACTGTTGCATGGCTAAACACTTATAAGGTCCCAAAGGCGAGACCTATTGGCTATGCCAATGCTTGTTTTTCTTCTGTTATTTTTGTCATCAGATTGGCGTCCGTGGTTGAATTGCCTTTCCGTGGTGCTGTGGTCACATACATGTGCGTGCGTGTTTCACCCTTGACATCTTCTGCCTTGTGCCATCCGTGGTCGTGGTGCTGCCCTGGCTTGTCAGGAGTGAGAGGCGAGCAGGAGGGTGGCAGAGGGCAGAAGGATGGCGCTGAGAGGCAGCGAGGTGGGGGGCAGAGGGATGGGGACATGCGGAGCGTGGGGTGCGCAGGATCGATGGCAGGAGGGTTGTGGGTCGGGGAGAGGGCGGCAGTGTTGAATGGGGACCACGAGGGTGAAAGGATTAGAGAGAGAGAGAGAGACGGAGAGCAGGGTTCATTATTGTATGTGTGAAGTTTGTTGCTGCATTGGAGTTTACCCAGTTGCTGCATTACATTAACTTACGTTTAAGTGATGCCTTGCATTTAAGTGCTTGAGAATTAGAGCTAGGGCGTTAATGCATTACAGCATGTCTTTTAACGCACACGAACTTTACTACACAACCTTACGAGAGTAATGTGTCAAAAATGATTTTGTGCCTTCAGCTATTTAGAGGGCGACTAAGCAGCATGGCTAGTTTTAGGTGTTAATGTACTGAGTTCCGTGGTAGCTGCAAACTGCTGCAGAATAAAAGGAAAATGCTTGGTAAAAGTAAAACAGTAATAAAGGGGTTTCTAGCTGAAAGTGAATGACATTTTCAGTATACTGCAATAGCCATTCATAGCTGGTACAGCGTCTGGTTATTGCTAGTGGGGAGGGGGGGGGCAGGGTTCAATGGCCCCTCATGGCTTTGGCATCGGTGTCACTGCACCTGCTGCTCTAACTGTAGCTACGCACTTAGCCTTTCCGGTACTACCATGCCAGCTTCGAGGCTTGCCACCCTCGATGGCCACTGTTGCTCCAGTACATGTGTTTTTACACGGGGAGATGGATGATTCGCCGATAATCCCGTGTTCTCAGATTATTTATGCGCCAAAACTGTACCTCCGATCTTCCGCTGCAAAATCAGCTGCTCTATAAATATCCCTATTGCACCCTTACACTGAAAGTACTGCTGATGTAGACATATTTTCAGGATGTAAATATGTCACTGCTCTGAATGGAGAAAAATGCCCGGCATCACGGTTGTCGTTTGCTCAACTACCAAAGCTGGGGTTCGAACTCCGGTTTTATGCTGCAAGATCACTTATCCATATGCGCTTGAGCACGTGTCCCTGTGCACCAACGGTGTGCCTTCTGTTTACTGTGGCCACGGTGTGCAACACTCCAGACGCCTCTGCTGTTTATCTGGATTCCAGCGTGGCCACTCTTGTTCAGCCAACTATAATTGGGCACATCATTAATTATGCAGCATTCCACAAAGTTTAATTACGGGGTACAAAAGTGGAGGAATATTTTCCTCACTGCGGGTTGACATCTGTGCTATATAAACAAGCATTAAAAATGCAATAGGTCTCGCCTTTCATTAAGTTGCTATAGAATATCATTAGCAAAGCAAATGGCTTTAACTTAATCAAAGACGAGACATATTGCATTTTCAATGCTTGTTACGTATTTGTCTTGTAACTCCCTTCCACTTTGTGTGCTTCCCCTCTCTTGCCCGTGGTTAATGTCTGATGAGGAATAAATAATAAGTGCCGGTCCCCTAAAAATACGTGTTGCTGCCACCCTCCGGCAACCACCGGCTCAAATTAAGCACTAAAAATAAACTATGTGGAACCAACTGAAATGTTGATTCCCTTGTATATGGCTGTCCCTTGGCGAATGTCGCTTCCACAGAGAAGTAAAAGAGATGGATTCTCATCCAGAGGTGACTGTAGATGAAAACGGTTTACCTCCAGAATGCCTTGTCGCCAACCATCACCTACGTCATTGTCACTCTTCACATTTCCCCCCCAAAGTGGGGTGACTCGCTTTATGCATCCATTTTTTGTACTAAAGTTATTTCTAATTTATTTAACAAAAGTAGAGATATGTATCCCTGCCTTCCACCTTGGTGCTCGTTCCACGCGGGCAGAAAAAAGACACTACGCAGATGAATTCCTGCCACATTACACCTTCATCGTACCTAGCGATTGTATTTAAACAACTATGTTCTGAGGCTGTGTGTAAACCAGAGTGCTGGTACTTAGCGCAAGTAGGCGAATGTGCTTTTTCTAATGACGGGGTTCGAAAAAGTGTGTACTTATAAATACCTCATAAATTGCCGCTTAACACAGTAGACTGGTTTGACAACAGCATAATGCAGCAGCGGCAAAAAAATAAATATCATCTGGTCAGTAGGTACAAGAGATAATGCAGCCCGACAATGCGAAGGCTGTTGGGCTCGTAGGAAGCACTGATTGGATACTTGTACATATGAAGGATTGCTTTATGAGGTATGCCATGGGTGCCTAGGGACGTGTTACTCGTGAAGGTTGGTATTGTTTACATGGGCGTCCGCAGGGGGGGGCAAGGAGGGGCGCTTGCCCCCCCCTGGAGTGCTCCTCCTTGCCCCCCCTGCGGCCACGCATGCTTTTACAGACGCATTTTGTCAGTAATTACGGGCCCTGCAGGGAGCAGAGCTATTCCCTGTCAGAGGCCTCAACTCCCTGATGGGGCGCCTCGCACTCCTCCTCGCAGCCCCTCCCGCCCATTGTCATCCTGTCTGTGGCTGATTATCACAAACAGAATGACAACAGCCAGTTTGAGCTGCGCGCCACAAGTACGAGTGGTTAGGTCTGGACACAAATACCTCTTTTTAACACTGTGTAGCCTAAGAGCAAGGGGTCTTCTGAATGAAGTTCTGGGGGGAGTCGATGCATTATTCTCCCAAGTCAAAAATTGGGGTTGCAGCATAGCCCGGATTTCAGATCCCACTAAAACGTACACAGACTCGTGTCAATAACATATCTATCTGCCAGTATGCACCCTATCATGTCTGGCAGGACGTCCCGACGCTGTGTTTCACTGCCTCATATCCCCCTGCACCCCACTCCCCACTGCCTCATATCCCCCTGCACCCCACTCCCCACTGCCTCATATCCCCCTGTACCCCACTCCCCGTGCTCACTGCCTCATATCCCCCTGCACCCCACTCCCCTCTGCCTCATATCCCCCTGTACCCCACTCCCCGTGCTCACTGCCTCATATCCCCCTGCACCCCACTGCCTCATATCCCCCTGTACCCCACTCCCTGTGCTCACTGCCTCATATCCCCCTGTACCCCACTCCCCGTGCTCAGGGCCGGCTCTAGGGCGGTGCGACCGGTGCCACCGCACCGGGTGCTGACTTCGTGTAGGGTGCCCTAATATGATGATTTTAAAAGCACCTGCTTCTTTCCTGGACTCCTAGAAATTTTCAGCCACCAATAAAAATTTAGACTGCAGTGATTAATGCACTTCCTTAGAGAGAGAGAGGGAGAGATCAAAGTTTTGTGTAATGGAAGTTTCTACTCATCCTAAGGTAGCGCTGAGGGTTACTATGCTTGCTGCAAAGAACGTGCAGCTCACAAAGTGCGTATAATGTAATGTAAATAGGTCAGTGGGTCACACTTGTCAGAGAGACCATATTGTTGATAACTCTTTATGAGTTAAAATCCTAATGTGGAACAGTGAGCAAGTAACTGTTATCAAAGATGCATGCAAACTGGGCTATGGCGTTATGATTTCCCCCCAGTTTTTCATTATCCTAATGTGGCAAAATGGGTTAATTTGGGTAGAAATCCATTCTTATTAATAAAGAGAACCCCCCATCCATGGTGCTAGGTTTTAAATTCTAGGTTTCTGATTCTCCTGACCAAGCCCTCTTAAACTATCCTGCCTACCTGTACGGATGACCTGTGACTCCTACACCTTCTTGTCCTCTTATGTAACATTTCCTATGCACTGATTTACACACTTATGATTGATTGTCTCTATGTAATCTGTGTGATGTAAAGTGTTCTGACACCTTACACTGATAGGAGTGGCGCTATAAAATGAATTAAATGCACCTGAGACTGAATGGTTACGGAGGCTTGAGGGGCGCTGTGAAAGGATGGTTATGAAGAACCTGTAGTGGAGGTGGTCATTGGGGGTGCCAAAAAGCATTGTCGCACTGGGCGCCACGAGCGCTAAGGCCAGCCCTGCCCGCGCTCACTGCCTTATATCCCTCTGTACCCCACACCTCGCGCTAACTGCCACAACATATCCCTCTGTACCTCACACCTTGCGCTAACTGCCACAACATATCCCTCTGTACCCCGCACCTTGTGCTCACTGCCACAACATATCCCTCTGTACCCCGCACTTCGCGCTCACTGCCACATATCCCTCTGTATCCCACTCCTCACACTCACTGCCTGATCGCTCATTTTACCCTGCCATTCATCTTCTACGTGTTCTCTCCCCTTCCACTCGTTCTACCTCTGTTCACCCCCTTACTTCTTTTAGTGCCTTACTTCTTTCTCAATATCTCTACTTCTTTTCCTCTTCAGTAACATCTGTGACACATCTCTGCACTTCCTTTAGATCAACGCACTCCTCTACCTCACCTGTCTACCTCAGTCTTTATTATTCCCTGTTCCTCAGCTGTCTCTACCTGTCTATGACACACCTCTCCCTCTCTCTACCTGGCCCCCTCACTTTCTGCGACTGCGTTATTCTCCCCTCTCCAGCTTTGATTTACCTGCCTCTGCTCCTGAATCTTTTTCTTCTACACCTCACTTCTTTGTCTACCCTTCACCCCTCGCTACCCTTCTGTTTGCCTCACTACGGTCTTTACCCGACCTACCTTCAGTGCCTCTTCCCATTTTGCCTCCCTCCCTCACAGCGCTCTCCTAGCATGCATCTGTTTCTCCCCTCACCACCATGCCTGCCTCTACCCCTCCTTACCTTTCTAACCAGCCTAACTTTCTACCTTCCTGTTATTCCTGGTAGTGAACCTTTCATTTCACCCCTCCGGTTATATTACCTATGCATTCAAATTGAGTAGGTCATTGCTGTGCTCCCAACCCGACATCGAGACCCAGTCCCCTAGCCTCTCAACATGCCCAGATATAACAACAAGCATTGGCATAGCCAATTGGTCTCGCCTTTGGGACCTGCTGCAGAACTAAATACTTATACTGCCGGCATCATACTTACCCAGCGCCAAGACGCCTCGGCAAAAGTGCGCTGCACAAGTTCTTCAGTCAGTGAGTCAGTCATAAGGTCCCAAAGGCGACACCTATTGGCTATGCCAGTGCTTGTTTTTCTCAGGTTGGCCCGAACATTACCCGATCCCGATTGTCTGCCATTTTAGCCCCGCCCCTGTTGATTAACATTAGCCACGCCCCTTCATTTGCCAGGTTCGCCCCCCCCCCTGGAAAAATTTCTGCGGACGCCCATGATTGTTTAAGTGACCTT
This sequence comes from Triturus cristatus, assembly GCF_964204655.1. Taxonomy (NCBI): domain Eukaryota; kingdom Metazoa; phylum Chordata; class Amphibia; order Caudata; family Salamandridae; genus Triturus; species Triturus cristatus. The sequence goes on from NC_140590.1 coordinate 1,582,521,723, forward strand.
AGGTTGACCCTTTCTCTGCTCGCGCCCATCTTTGCCACGGAAATCGGATGAGCTAAACTATATTTATGCTTCTTTGGGGGGTGCAGTAGAATTTTTCATGGGAATCGTCTGTTTTTCTCCCTCCCTTGAAGTGCAGCACACTGGATTGAATGCTCTGCGCTTTTTTCCCCAAACCTGTTACTGGTAGTTTACTTCAAGTCTTCAAACTTTTTCTTTTTTTAGAAATAATAGTTTTGAAAGAGGATTGGCACTTTTATAACACATGAAAAGGAAAGGTAGATTATAGGCACTTGTATTGTCTATCAAATAGGAGTGGTCAGATTGTATCAATGTTTGCAGTAAGTAAAAAAAAAAACTTTGTTATTCTTGTGAAATGGAGTCCATTAATTCGAGTATAGTCAAATCCGAAATGGCGCAAAATTTAAGCAATGCATTTATTGTTCGGAACATACACTGGGTGGTTGATTTATGTATTTGTTTGCACCCAGTAATCATCATATAATGTGACACAGATTAATTCCTAGTACATATTTTTTTTTTCTTCCAGTCGGGTAGTCCTTTAAATTTGCATACATTATTTATTCTTCATTTCTCAAGACTTCATTTCGATGGGGTGTGATGCCATGCATACTAGAATTATGCGAGCCTTTGTAGCTCATTCTATGATGATTACTGGGTGCAAACTAATACTGAAATGATTTGAGAAGCTGTTGCTTTGGGATGATTTGGGAGTCTAAAGCGGCTGAATCCCTAGTGATTGCACCGATACTGGACTGTGGGGTACAGGATTTGTGTGCAGGGTTGAGGGACACAAGCTGCTGCTTGTAAATCAATTGGTGATAAACTGGACGGTTATTTTGACAGCCTATTTTACTATTTTCTATTTCGCCCAAAGTGTAACGAGTTTAAGATAATTGTGACGCCAAAGGTTTATATTTTTAAAGCTGTTGAAATCAGTGATGACATAACATTGGATTAAAAACTGAATGTACTTTTTTTTTTTCCAGAGGAAATAAAAAATGAATTGGAGAAACAAAGGTAAGGTTTAAAAATACATGCCAAGGGCTGGTATAGATGCGTTTGAAATAAAATGTTAAGTGCAATGTACAAAGTGTTTTTGCTATTGAATATTTTGGTTGAATTGCGTACTTTTCGAGCTCTGAGCTAGAAATTGGGGGCACTACAAATGATAATGCATTTGAGACGTATTTACTATACTATTAGGGGTTCAATGTGGTTAATGGGATTTGACAATTATGTTTGCTGTAGTGACACTTTGGCATCCCAAGGTACTGCTATTGCTCCTACCAGAGAGGGGAAGGAAGATACATTATGCTCTACGTTTTGTGGTACTGGAAAAAGAATACTGGTGTTGAATTGATATGTGCCAGTAATGATCCAAAGTGCTGATGGATACTCCTAACCGCAGAGTCCTCACCTTGCGCATATCGCCAGAGGCCACACTGAATCTATAAAATTCAAAATAGTACTCCTGTGCGACTCCACATCAATACCATTCCTCTCTGGAAGTAACAAATGGAGCCACATATAAGCGCCACCCGTGCGTGCTAATGTCAGTTCCTTTCTTTCTGTGTCCTCAAATGCAGATCCGGGGGTCCTCTGGTCTTTTTTTTCTTCACTCGTTGAAGTGAATGTTTACTTTCTAAAAACAGTTTCCAGTGTGTAAGGGATGTTAGTCCCTAAGACTATAGTGTTTAAGACTTGTAGGATCAGTCACAAACAGATGTCTTTGACAGATCCCCATGAGGTGTGCCTTTGGTGCTTGGGTTTGTTGCTCAACACGAAGGACTGTGACTACTGCACCCAGACAACCAGAAAGCCATCTGAGATCACGAGGAAGTCTTTCCCGGAGCTAATCTTCTTCGCAGTTGAAGTCTTTGGATAAGTCAAAGAAGAAACACAAAGTCCACACAGGATTTGGTTCCACCCTCCCACTCTTTGGAGAAGGTGCGACGAGGCCACTGTGCCTCTTGGTCTTGATCCAGCGGAAGACCGAGAAGAATGGGGAATAACATTTACCGATGCCCTCCCTGCATCACACTAACTCATTCACACACGCAATCATTGGTGGGACCCATAACACCAACACTCATACGTCTCTCTCACAAGTCTGCACACACAGGAGGGATGAGTAATTCAAGCGCTGGACATGTGGGGAGAAATACCTTATATAATCTATAGGGAGAGAAGTTATTTTACAAAATATACATTAATATCCTTCGCCTATAGATCCCTAGTCTCAAACATCAAGGCACTCCACCCACTTGGTCAATGGACCATTTTAGTTGGATTGGTTGATGGTGATTTAGAACCAGCTAAAACACAATTTAAGACTCAGAATCCTTATTTCTCTTAATGAAACCACAAACTCATGTTTCTTGTTAATCAATATTTGTTTATCTAAATTTTCATAAAGATTATTATTTGCATTTGTTTCGTCAAAGTTTAGAGTTTTAGATCAATTCAAATAAATCGCAGAACATCATATTGGCCTAATCTGGCTATTTGAAGTCCTCTAATTCATTGACTCTGCATAACCAAAATTGGTCGTAAATTGTCCGAAAAGCAGGCCCAAGCTCAAAGTCCTCTGCTCAGCACGCTACAGTCCCAATTTATCAAAGGACCAGAAATCGTGCAAGCATATATCATAGCCTGTGGATTTTTAGAATAAGTTTGTAGTCATCAAGCGGTCGGGCAGCATCTGGATCTTCAGAAAAGGCGTATCATCAACCGCTGTCACTGCTGTAGTAGGTAGGTCGGTAAGTGGGTAAGAGTTAACCCTCCCTATTCTACTAGCCTTTTTATAATAAAATAAATTATAGAAGATACAAATTTAAACTTTAGAGCAGTCGTGATTGGCTGGTTGAGATCGTACGACCACTATCCCAAGATTTTCAGTACAGTTCGAGGGGTGTGGTCATTGGTTAACGAAGTATTGGCTTGTTCCGGTTTACTGTAAGGTTGATTGTTCCCGTATCTTGACGAGTATCCCGTTTTGTCTCCTTGACCGGGGACAGTCTGTGCAAAGGTCGCTACGAGGTTTAGGAGATCTCTTGCACATGCGCAGCTCACTTTGCGCCTCATGAGACAGTAGCCACTTCTGCGTGTGACGACAGCGGCAATATTGGATTTAGGCCCAAGCGCCAACTTAAGCGAAACAAACGCAAAAGAATAATTAATTCATGGAATTGGTGATCTTAATGTTAACCCCTTGCTAATCCCTCTATGTGCTTGTATTTATCTAGCATATAGCGACATTTAAAGCAATTATATTCACCGTTTTCGATCCTCCTCATGGGTTCAATATCACAAAGCAACATATATCATGCAGTATTCTATTACCACTTATACTATTGTTAATATGCGTACAGTTTTTAGCTATAAGAATTATTTAGCCATGCAATTAGCAAATCCCATATGTATTTTAGTATTAATAATGTTGGCTATTATACATGCAAAACTCGTTTAATAATATTATAATTAATAGATTATATAATTAGTATTTTCATGCAAAAATAGTGGAGGTATACAAAATTTTGCACTACCTGCTCCATCAGTCTCTTTCATGAAAGGGGCCAATTCCATCTTTGGTCCAGAAGCATCCCGAGATCCTGTGTCCATTTGTGACATGCTACACCTCTTTGGGCTTTAAGGCCCCAGGGATCTTCAAGGCCCTCCAATCATGTTACAACCAATGGGTTTGCCAATCTCCGATTTTGCACCGTCGTCTGACTGTGCTGAAACCCAAACCAGCCTATTGTTCATCAATATCGGCACCCACACCATAGGAGAACATTCAACCTTTTGTTCTATCCAAGCCTGTTTTGGGTTGACTTCGAATGAGGCAATGCCCAGATCTTGATGTGCTACAGTCCATACTGAATCCATTTGACTCAAACACAGTCCCACTATGCGTGAGTGCACACATACAGCGTACTAGCTTTTTGGCTTGGCCTGTTATCGGAGCCAGCCTTATGTAGATGACAATCAAAGGGACGGGGAAGAACTTGCCCATACTTAAGAGGCAGGCAACTCGGACGTTTATTTATATGAGGCTAATGGATTTGACATCTCCCCAACTCTGTGTTGGTTTCCACCACTGGACGAGCAACAGAGGAGACTACTTCCTTCACAGCAGTATTCTGAAGGGCTGCTGAGGTCCTGGCCCTTCACCTTCCCACTGTGGAGGTTAAAACAAACATTTTCACTGAGATACTACTGTATGGACAGGCATTGATCGATCCTCTTACCTTTCAGTCAAGCTGTTACTTGACACAGTGTTGGGCACTTGGGCTAAGCAATGCTCTGATCCCCAGTCAACTGAGAAGTCACCTGCCCCCATAGACCTGCTTGAGGCAACCCATGATCTGTTTTGACTCTGCAACCACATCTGTTAGCTTGGTGGTACAGACGTCCACCAGGAAGGAAAACTCTAACGCTTTTCAATCACTCCCTCTAATAGGGAGTCGAGACAAGTGGATTCTTTTGGCAAGCATATATTCTTTTAGCCAGTCTTGCTGTGATGTCCGTTAATGTGAGCTGTCAACTAGGTCGGTGTTTTTCCACACATTTTGGGACATGGCGGATGAGATCTATTCTGTGGTGCCAGCAGAACTACCACCTTGATTACCGCAAACCATTAAAGATGGTTGGAATGCGCCAAATTTGAAATCCTCTTAGGCCTGGGCACCACACTAATGAGCTGGCTATGGGATCTAGTGTGATGCTTTGGCACCATGCATGGATGAGATCCACAGGCTTCTCAGGGACATCCATGCGTCCTTAATGGACATGTGTTTGGACCGCTTCCGTCTGTTAGCTTTTGACTCTGGAACATTTTAAAGAAAGCTAAGCTGTGGGATTTTCTCTGAATCTCTCATCTCCAATCGGGTATCCCCAAAACAATCTCACCCTTCTAGAGGAGTTGCCAGGTGCTTGGGGACCGGCATATCGACAGCTCCAGCCTCGCTACCTGCAATAACGGCTTCCCAGCCTTTTTAAGGTCAGGCCGTGGGTCCAGCAGACAACTGGTTGGCAATCAGGGACTGCGTTTCTCACAATTCCGCGATGACTCCCTCCCCACCTTATTGGCTACTCTACCAGCTCCATATTATGCTATTCGTGCCGACCGGGCTAATGGCAAAGCTGGAGGTGGGGTGGCGGTCATCGCTCGAACCGACCTCCCCTTTCAGCCCCTGTCCCTTCCTGATATCGCTACTACGGAATTTTTAGCCATCCGTACCACCTCCATCACGCCCCCTCTCACCTGTATTCTCATCTATCGTCCCCCCCAATCTCCCTTATTGTTCCTTCCGGATTTCTTGGAAGTTCTGGCTACTATCACAGTCAACAACTCTTCCATTTTACTTTTGGGTGATTTTAATTTTTGGCCTTCTGACCAAGCCGAATGCCCATCTTCCAAGGAGTTCTCAGTTACCCTTTCCTCCCTTAACTTTACACCCCACATTCACTCTCCCACCCATGTCAAAGGTCACACTCTCGACCAGATCTGGTCCTCCAATTGTCCCGTTGAATCCCTTTCAATCTTACCCTGCACCTGGTCCGACCATCACCTGATTTCCTTTTCTCTTCCCATTCACCCTCCGATCAAGCCCCCGCTCCCCAAAAACACCTGGGTTCGAGCATGGGGCCGAGTAGACCCTAACAGTCTATCCTCCATACTCACTTCCTCCGCTCCCCTCCTCCAAGACCTATCTACCTGCTCCCAGGTCACGGCCATTGACCAATGGCTCTCTGCAGGCTGTGACACCATTGCTCCTCTGAAGCGGGTCTCAACCAAACGAGAGAAGGACGCCAACCAGTGGTTTAATCAAGATCTTAAAGCCACTAAACTGGCGGTGCGGCGTGCGGAGCGGGCTTGGAGGAAAAATTATTGCCCCTCCTTACGCTTAGAGTTTATAAACATCCTGACCCTATATAAGAAAAACATCCTTGAGACAAAAACCATCTACTTTTCCTCAAAAATCCTCGCAGCCGAAAGCAAATCGAAGGAAATCTTTTCGATTGTTCACAACCTAGCGTACTCGGACAGAACCTCTCTCAAACCCACCCCTTCTCTGGAACTCTGTCACTCCCTAAATAATTTCTTCATTCAAAAAATCGAAACCATTAAAACCAATATTCCCCCTCCTTCCCCTGCCTTTGTGGACCCTCAGTGTCCCCCTCCCAAGGACCATCTCACCACCCTCCCACCTCTAACTAAGGAATCAATAATTGCCATAATCCCACTTGTTAAATCAGGGTCCCCGCTAGACCCCTGCCCGGCTCATATCCTCCGTCATATCTTCTCTAACTGCCCAGATCCCCCCCTTCACCTTCTCAACAGCTCCTTATCCCAGGGTGTGGTACCCAACTCACTTAAATCTGCTGTAATAGTCCCTATCCTGAAAAAGCCTGGTGCCGATCCATCTATTCCAGCCAATTTCCGCCCCATCTCTCTCCTACCTTTCCTGGCGAAAGTACTCGAGCGTCATGTCACCTACGCCCTGAGTTCTTTCGTGGAGAAGAACGGGGCTCTTGCCCCCCGCCAGGCCGGGTTTCGCCCCGCACACTCCACGGAGTCGGTAGTGCTCTCAGTCCTTGATAACCTCAGGGAGGGAATGGATACCAACCAACCTCAGGCCCTGGTTCTCCTCGACCTCTCAGCCGCCTTTGACACGGTGGACCACTCCATCTTACTTTCCCGTGTCAGGGCGGCGGGGATCGGGGGTACCGCGTTGGTCTGGTTATCCTCCTTCCTGAGGGATCGCACCCAGGCTGTCCGCCTGGGTGATTTCACTGCAGACTTCCGTGACGTTCAGTGCGGGGTTCCCCAAGGCTCCTCCCTTTCCCCCCTCTTATTCAATCTTTACATCTCCCCCCTTATTTTTTCATTGCAACAAATGGAGGTCACCGTATTTAATTATGCGGATGACCTCCAGCTTGTGTTCAACCTCTCCTCTTCCCCCGATTCTGTCTCCAACTTTCAAACTATTATGATTCACATCCGAGACTGGATGAACCACAACCATCTTAAGCTCAACCCAGATAAGACCGAGCTGGTGTTGACGGGTGGTTCATCCAGCCCCTGGTCCCCCATTTTCTGGCCCCCTTCCCTTGGTGCCCCACCTGTTCCCTCCACCTCGGTTAAAACCCTAGGCATCAAGCTCAATTCACAACTCACTCTTCACTCCCAGGTGAGCTCTGTGGTTTCTTCCTCCTTTCTGGCTCTTCGCACCATTCGCAAGGTGTCCCGTTTCTTTTCTTTTGATGCCCTAAAACTTATCACTCTTGCCATGGTCGTATCCCGCCTGGATTATGGCAACGCCCTATATGCAGGTATCCCTGCATATAGTCTTCGGCGTTTGCAGCAGATCCAGAACCAGGCGGCACGCCTGGTGTTCAAACTCCCTAAATCCTCCCACACCACTCCCCTTTTGAAAGCTTTACATTGGCTTCCCGTCTGGGCCCGTGTCCAGTTTAAGCTTGCATCTATCACCTTCCAAGCACGACTGGGCACGGCGCCAGCTTTCATCTCCTCGGAGATCATTCCCTACGTTCCATCTAGGGAACTGAGGTCATCTTCCCAATCCCTTCTCACTGTCCCACGGTTCCGAAGAAAGAAATGGGGAGGCTCGAAGTTTGCGACTCTCGCCCCGACTTTTTGGAACTCTCTGCCTGCAGTACTCAGGGCTTCAACCCCATATCTGTTATTTCGGAAACAACTCAAGGCATACCTTTTTGCCAAATCCTTTAATTAATACCTTAGTCTCTCTTTTTTCCTCTTACCCGGGACTTCTTCTCTGACCTCTTTCAGTTTTTAGCGCCAAGAAACCGCTGGTGTACGTGCGCTGTACAAATAATTTTAAATAGAAAATAGAATCCCATGCCCCTCCGGCAACATCCGCTAAACCTCTTAATTACAGCTTTATTAGCATTCAGCCATCTGGTGTGGAGCCAGGATCAGATACTTCCTACAATGATGCCAAAACAGCACCTCCTACAAATGAGTCCTGCAGATTTCCCATTGGGGCTACTCCATGCCTTTCCTTTCGACCCACCACACCTGCCTCCAACAGTGGAACGCCTGTTTGGAAGATCAGCTGGTTGTCTTAGACTTAGACCACTTTTTCTCAAAGGAGCTATAGAGAGAGGTCTGGCGTAGAAAGTTGGGACTGACTGCTATTCCTGTTACTTCCTTGTTCCGAAGGATAGAGGCCGCTGTCCTATTCTAGACTTTTGACCTTTCAATGCAAAGACAAATTAAAGATGCTAACTTTGGCCCAAGTTCTACCTGAATGGTGGTGTTGGATCTGCAGGACTCTTATTTTAATATTTAACATGCCTGTCCTGTGGGCCCTCAGGTGTTACCTGCGATTCATGAGGTCATGAGCTCTTGCAGTTTGCCGTGCTCCCTTTAGCTCCACCCATGCCCCTGGGTGTTCACAAAGCTAATGGAGGTGGTCACTGCCCATCTTAGAAGGTTGAGAGAATTACTCTTTCCCCCTGCCTTGACTGGCTGTTGAAGGCTAGCACACCAGTGAGTCATGGGCTGCCCCCATGTGGAGACAGATCTCTTATTATCTTTAGGGTTCTCCATTAAACTGCTGAATTCACACCTTACTCTTTTGCAGAGGCTCCCTTTCATGTGAATCATCCTGGATACGGTACGCTTTAAAAAAATTCCGTTGGACCACGAAGTCTAGGACATTCGGGCTATGATCCCAATGTTTCAACTTCTGTTTTGGGTCTCAGTGAGGAGGATTCTGAGGCATCTGGGCCTACTAGCACCCTGAATCATGCTCTCTGATCATGCCAGCAGGCATATGCATGCATTGCAGTGGGACTTTGTGTCTCTTTGACTCCACTGCTATCGGACCCTATCCGATTCCATCTAAGTGTTGAAGGCGACTGAAAAAGATCTGCAATGGTGCTGCTTGACCGTAGTTGCACCAGTGGCAGGCCCCTCACTAGCCCACCCAGAGCTGATGGTGGTGACGGACGCTTTTCTACTGGTTTTGGGAGGCCATCTGGGAGAGTTGGAAATCCGAGGACTCTGGTCTCCGGTGGAGACACCTCTATACCAGTTTGTTGAAGTTATGGGCAATTCACTTGGAGTAGGTGGGCTCAGTTCATGCGCACTATTAAAGGGGTCTGTTGCAGGTTCTCACAGAAAACACCACTGCCATGTGGTATCGCAACAATCAGGATGTAATAGTCCATAGTCCTCTGTGAGGAGGTTGTGCAACTGTGGGACTGGCTGGACAATTGGGGCATTTCTCTGGTGGTACACCACCTCACAGGATCTTTAAATGCCAGAGCAGATGAACTCCATTTCTAGTCAGGCAGGCTATCACCTTTCTGGTATATATTGCCCCACCTCATCCCCTATGGAGGAAGAGATACTTCAGTGTTTGAAGCCTAAGAAGGCACTAAGCTTATATATTGATGGCATCAAATCAAAGAACATTGGGGGTGGATGACCAGTTCTTTGAGGGTTTTCCCAGGGAAAGAAGTGCAAGCCAGTGCAAACCAGCTCTTCTGTTGGATTGTTCTCTGCATAAATAATTACTATGCATTAATGTCAAAGCAGCCTGCAGAGGGGTTATGGGCTATTTCTACCAGAGCCAAGCCTTCTATCAATGCGTTTGCATGCAGAGTACTCGTTCTAGACATTTGCCAGGAGGCTACATGTCCAATAGTTCATATTTTTATGAAGCATTACTACCTCAAAGTATCATTGAAAGAATAAGTTTACTTACCTTGATCTGACGCTGTGGCAGCCGAAGAAAACAACTGGAGCCATATTACAGAAGGTGCCCGGGGGGCGCAACGTGAGTTTGCGCCCGCTTTGCGCAACCACGGGCACTTTCAAATTATAGAAGGGGGCGCAGACGCTTGTGCGTCCCCTTCTAATATACCGATAGTACCGGAGCACTTAATGCGCCAGCTCTACCTTCAGAGGGTGTTCCCTCTTTTGCATGGGAGCCTGCCCTATGCAAATGAGGGAATTCCTTTGACTCTGCGCCCACGCCATATTACAAACAAGCGCAGAGTCGATGAAGCCCGCAGGAGGCACACTGACAGTGCGCCATTTAAAATGTGGCGCACTATCAGTGTGCCCCCTGAGAGCAGCCCTCTGCAGGTTGTAAAGGGGGTCCCATGGACCCTCCAGACATCCCCTTGCAGGTAGGTGCAGTCACTGACTGCACCTGCCTGCAAGGGGATCTCTAATCCCAGTGAAAACACGGAGCAGCTGCATTCACCATAATAGGGCGCATCATCATCACCTTTTGAAAGGTGCGCCGGGCGCAAACAATGAAAATGTGTCATACGGCACCTGATATCTGCGTGCATGAGTGGTTCTTACATGCATCATTTATGGAGTGGAACAAAGTCTGTGTGGACTGCACAACACCACCTTCTGGCGCAGGAGTTCTACTTTAGGTTTCCAGAGCCAGTCTGATGACTGGGGAGTATTCACAGGATGAGGAATCTGTGGTTAGATATAGTAGCCACCAGAAAGATCATTACTGAAAGTAAGTATCTTGATTATAGAGCCTAAGCTTGACTCTACCCTCTGTTGGGTACTGTTGGTGATTAAGAAGGGCCCTATGATCAGTTCTCCTTTTTCTCTAGTGAGAAGCCCATTGACATATTGCTTTTGTCTTTATACCGTAACCTGAGGCACACGTAAAATGTATTTGTTAGTCATTCATTTAAAGTATGTAAACCTGTCTTTATATATTGTGTGTGATATATAATTCTCTTGTATATTTTGCATGTGGACCGGTTTTCCTTGAGCTGTGAGTAAAAACTAGATAATGTCTTAGAATAAAATTACTTGTAACAAAATGACTTAACCTGGTTGTTTTTAAAATCTATTTTTCTTTGTTTCATTGTTATGTATTTTTCTCTCATGAAACAAATATTTTTTAACTGGATCGTGTATATGTGTATGTTAGTTATTAATCACTTAAATCTGTATTCCAAAAACATATAAGCAGACTGTCCTTTATCTTAGTGTTGTCATTTACTGCAATGTGTGTAGTAATCAAAAGAACTATAATGTTTCTAATGTCCAGAAGCTGCCTACAGGCTCTATGAAAATCGAAACATCGTTCTTCTCTGTTAATGCCTCACTAATGTCTCTGATAATCCTTAAACAAATGTCGTACTATGGGGCCTCTTGCGTTTTAGGTCTGTTAGCATTAAAAGGGAGTGTTTTTTGCCCAGCATACCTGCATTGTTAGACAGCGCATTTGAACCCTATGAATTGATAAGACAGCAACTCTATTTAATTACACTGTTTTCTTCATTTCAGTAGCGTTATCTTACCTTAACCAACATTGGAAGGAGCTCTCTTCAAGACTTTATCGTTGTCTTATTTATCCATTCTCTTTTCACTTGAAGAGATGTTGGCCTGCTGTACATGAGAGAATGATTTCAGAATCCTCCTTGTATATGGATAATTTCACAAATCCTACTGTGATAGAGTACTTGTATTTTTTTAACGTTTGTATAAACAGTTTAAAATTGCACCACTATTTACTACTGGATGAGACAATATTCCGGTACAATTTAATAAAGCCAGATTTGTTGTCACTGCCATGCACATCCATCTATACAAGAACCACTAGACGACAACCACAATGCTAGGATGTTGGTGGGATCTCCTGCTGTAAGCCATTATGTATTAACCCAGTTTTAAAGACTGATTCCCAAATTGAGTAGGGTGCTCTGCAGAATGTCTCCATCTAGAGTTTAATGCCTTCTGTACTGCCTCAGTGTTGGTATAAATTGGAAAATTGTTTTCAGCCGTAAGTAGAATAAACAATAACCTGATAGAATATAATATTTGCATTCATGGGCTTGAGGCTTCCATACAGTAACAATGTGAAATATATCAAAGCTTAGCTAGGAGTTAGAAAGAGATCGTCATCCAAGTCTTAAGTTTCAGCTGTTAAAGTTGGTAAAAAATGACAGAAGTTAGATAAACTGAATGACTATGGGATTTTGATGAGTGGACCAAGTAGTGCCCAAAAAAGGTCCTGGGTGAAGATTCCTCTTAAAGTTTAAAATTTAACAAGCATAATTTACTGTTTGTTGGTTGTTTTCATTCTTGTTTTTATATAGTTCAGAATTTGATTGTGGCATAGTGGATAATACATTTTCTTTCTAAACAGACAAGCCACTGCAACACCACCAAAAGCAAATTTCATAGAAGCTGATCAGTATTTCATTCCATTTGAACTCGCCTGCCAATCGAGGGCCCCCCGCATCGTCAGTACCTCTCTTGACTGTTTACAGGTATAACAGATTGTTTGCTTTATTCATATAGTGCACGCTTGTTCTGTTATTTGCGATCTGTATGCCATGACCGTTTTGGAAGAAGAGCATGTAAAACTTGTTGCAAAATGAATGGATTCATTTATTGAGACTAAATATCCTAATAACATGAAAACTTTCTTGAAAATGTTTGTTTGCTAGTAAAAATCTAATGCATAAAATCATTGTGTAAAGTATGTGCTAGTCGAGTTCTGTATAACTCTTCTGGCAGTAGGGATCCCCCCCATTTCTCTTCATTTGGAAAAGAGAAGTGCATTTGAACTTTGGAATCACTCAAAAAAAGAGGTAGTATTTTGGAAAAGGGTTACAAAATTAAATTAGTGGTCATTAGGTAGCCAAATACGGTGCTTAGCAGAAAGCCACATCTGTTATTTGTAAAAATATATACAGATTGGGTGTCATGGAGGAAAGGTTGTATATGATTGCAAAGATCAGGCAATGTCCTCCTGTGGTATGAGAACTGTTTTTCTTAGAATTTTGGCAGTGATAGAAAATGTCTTATCAACCAGAGCATGATTAGTGCTCTCTGGTTATTTTGAGATACGTGGTAGTTTGTGGTTAAAGAATACATCTAAATTGTTCACCTAGAGGACATCCTATGGATTTTGCCCTTGAATAGTGGCTGTATTGAAGCAACATCCAAGTAAGGCGATTTTTCCATACAGCTGAACGTAGTGGTTTTTGATGTTAAATTGCATCCCTTGACTAATTTCCTGGAAGCAGACCAGGGTCGATACCTTAAGCTAAGACCCAATTATAAAGCAGTTGTGGATATTGTCTGAAAACATGCTGAATTTTAAGTCTTGCCACCTAATATAACCAGCTGGGGGCAAATGCAGTTTCTAAAGAAAGAAGGCAATAGGTATGATGTCTCTCCATCAGCATCATCAGTCTTCACAGGCACCATCAGTCAAACTAACAGTGCTGAAAAGCAAGACCGCTACTCGAGCTACAAAGGCGAATACGCTAGACCTGTCCACCTCTGTTAAAAGGAACAAAACGATACTCTTATCTGTTATGTTGATGGCTGATACCTGGTTCAGAACTTCGAACTGCCAGACTATTAAGATCTTCAACACAAAGAAGACACTTTAGTAAGTATAACGGTTGTTTCTGTACTCCTTGCTGCGTAATTGTTTAATTGCCGATTGTCCTGCAGGCTACGTACCTCAAGATTGAGCTGAGTCTGCCAGTTAAATGTTTTCAGGACCCATGGAACAAAAGTAATACATGATGTAGGTTGGAAATTGATCACCTATAAGAGACCAAAGCTATGTTGTTTGGAAAAAGGTATAGCTATTGGCTTTCTCATGGACCAGTTGCTCAAAGAAAGAAGGAAGCAACACAGGGCTTGCAGTCAGAGGAATCCTAACTGCTGATCTTTAACAATGAAACCCCGATGAATTCGTCCAAGTTTGTGTTAGCGGCATCTCCAAAGCATTCTAGTATATGTATCTTTTCTGGGGTGGCAGCTCATCAAATTTATTTTCTGGGAGTAGCTTTATTGGTTTTGAAAAGTCTTCATTGTTGAGCATGTTTTTAAAACCATGCTGTGCAGAACGTTTATGGCTTGAGCTATTATGCAATGTCCAACCTTTGAGTGGATTTGAAAAATTTCGCATCATTTCAGCAGTTTGTGCATCAGGCACAGGATTTAAATGTTTCTTAATTGGCAATTCAGAAAGGGTTAGGTCATAGTTAGACTAATAATCTGAAACGTAATTCTCTTACCCACGTTATCCTATTCATCCAATTAACAAGCTCGCATGTCTACCACTCCCAATACCAATTATATGTTCCCTCTACTAATCCATCGCCAGTCCACCTTGGGTTGTGGAGTAGCGTGCCACTAACCGAAAAGCGCTTCAACGCCTCGTCACGGGTAGTAAGCTCTATTTGTTTACATTTACAATAATTATAGTAGGTTGAACTTATTTTTTTCCAGTGTGTTGTTGTCCTGCCCTAACAGTGCATGGCATCATATTCTACACGGGTAAACTTTTCTTGTTTTGGTCTTGACAAGATTATTTTTGCATGTGTGAAATCTTGTAGAGCACTGTTTAATAACTTTATTCCTCCTTCTTTGTCCTTAGAAATTAATAGCTTACGGTCATATCACAGGAAACGCACCTGACAGCGGTAGTCCTGGAAAACGTCTCATCGATCGTATAGTAGAGACTGTTTGTAACTGCTTTCAAGGACCACAAACTGATGAGGGTGTGCAGTTACAAATCATCAAGGTATTGTCTTTTTGACATTTTTAATGTAAGTAACGTTTTTTAAGCAGCAAATTCAGAAGTACTCTCGGAGTGGATGTGCTCCTATTTATAGTCAACAGATTCAATTGGTATCTGAGTTGCCAATGCAAATGATTTAGAGAATGCACTGGCTTTACCATTTTTGTAAACTGAGAGTCTGTTTTAAAGCTAAGGTATGATTTCAGACATGGGCAGCAAAAATAATGCTTTGCCACACCTAGACTTGAGGCGGCCATGACCGAACCAAATATGTTTTTTATTTTTGTAGAACGCACTTTTGAGGCTGTCATGTGCAGTCTTGCTCTCAGTCATAATTTTGCCATGTGAATACCTATAGTTTACAGATTAATCACTAATTAAACAGTGCTGCTTGCACACAGCCTTGTGTTACCCCCTTCTTACTATTCAGCTCCCTTCACATCCCCACTTTCCCTCCCAGCATTATCCGACCTCCTTTGCGATCCATGTTTTTAAGTACATTTGTATGCCTATAGATAGCAACCTTGAATAGAAGTGTTACTATGGTCAGCATAATTAAAATAAAGGACGGATTTCTTACTTGCAATACCTTTTGACTGATGGTACTAAAACAAGGTATGTATCTATTGTGATGGCACTCTTCATGAGTCTTGCTTGTCACAAGAGGATCAATTTATTGTCAAAGATCCTCTCAGCAATGTTTGCTTAGGGAAAAAAACTTTTTGAGAAATCTTTCCATGTTGCATTAAGGAAAGCAATCAACTCATAATTGTTGTGTATAAACCCTCTAGTCCCCTTTTCTTAAATATGAGTGAAAAAATAATCATTAACTTTTGATAAAAAGAGATTTTATGCAACCTTGAAGTGCTCCATACAGTTGCTTAAAAAAAATGGCCCTGTCAATCAGGATCTTTTATAAACTCAGGTTGACATTGTGTAAAACGGGAGAGCTCTAGAATGGTTAGTTAAACAAAATTACCACTTCAATAAGAAAAAACATCTTTTCTCAGTAAATTAACTGATGGAAATCCTTCATGGATTCAGATTCCAAAATACTGTGATCACGCTCCTTATTGTAACATAGAAATGAGCAATAAGCACTGCCAAAAATAACTCCTTAGTTATAGGTTTCATATCGAGGGGCATCCACTCACTTGAGCCTTTGACAACCATGATCTGCCATCCATCTCAAAGAAGCCCCCTGCATCTTTCTTGCTAAGACAGCATTTTTTTTTTTGTTTCACCTCGTCATATTAGGACTTCATTGGACGTGTTATGATTTGTGCTCCAAATACATTGTTCACTTCATGTAACTTTTTTTATTAGTTGAGTATCACCCTATCATCAGTCATGACCTATATTCTTGATACTCTGCCACGCCCAGTTGCCTTTACTGAACCTACACATAAACAGAAAACATTACACTAGCAAGTAAGCAGTATCAGGGTTAATAGTTAAAGTACATCCTTCACATTTGTTTTGTATTCTCTGACACTAATGTGTCCTTGCTCGTTATCCATCTTTACGCTCCCCTCCTCCCCCACAAACGATAAACCGTCCGACCTGTGCCCATCTCTTCATGAGTGTTTAGAGATTACCTTGGCAGATGCATATTATTTCCTCAAGCTCAAAGCATTGTTTAACGAACTCAAGCTATTGATCAACAGTGGAATCCGTAGGTTCCATACAGGTATCGAAGAATATCGATTGGATATTGAACCATAATGTATGCTAGTATCTAATTTAGCAAGTATTACTGTTTGCAGATATTAAAATAAATATACCCATGGTGTATTGAGCCCTACATTCTCAGACTATTTAACCACTTCAAGTTTAGCATATTGCCTACCAACCCTATCCTTTGTAATTCCTAAAAGAAATCAAGAAAATGTGTTTTATGTGAAAAGTCATCATGATCAAGCTGAATTTGTTTATGTCCCATAAAGGTTAAATTCCAGGTACATGGTGGTTTGCACTGATTTTCTTAGAGTGTAAGATGTAGTTAAGTTAGTAGATGGCTAAAACACATTGATTTGGTTCTCCGTAGCAATACTTGATGGCTTCAATGTATGTAGATGGAAAAAATAGATTTGTCAAGAATGGCCCAAACAAAGTTCCTTTAACATCATCAAAGGTCTTCTCAACATCTAAAAGACCAAGGGAAAGTGATGAATTTGTGTCAGAGTGTAAATTTACAGTATACTAGTGAGTTTAAAATTCAGAGGAGTATGTTTTTCCCATATTTTAGCACTAAAGCAATAGAACTGAGTGATAAATAAAAGTAGATCCTTGTTAAATATTAAATTATTCCAATGGATCCAAGAATCTTATAGTCTCATCTAGGACTTTATGAATAGCTGTATCTTTGAGCCATGCCCATGTCTTCTTTGAGTAATGACTATATCCCCGCTCATTATAAAGTGTTCCTCCGGCCTAATTCTTACCTCGCTACCCAGAAACTGCTTACTGGATCTTTTTTCCTAGCTACCTCCCCTTCAAATAACATTCCGCCAGCTTCTCCTGTTTAGACAGGTCTACTTTTTAAACATGCCACTTGAAATGTGTAACACTTGTATTTCCATTGCCAGGATTTGTCATCCTCCCCAGGATGATGTAAGAGATAATGTACTACATTTTTGAATTTCAGGTTCCTCAAATATGTTTCAGATGGAAAATTTGATCATGAACAAGACTTAACCACCAAACAATCCATGCCCTTTCATTAGACACTTTCATTGTGGGTTTTTGATCTGTTCTAACTACAAAATCGATATCCCAAATGAAAGCTCTAAAAGTACTCACATCCACAAGTGTTTCTTTATCTATTACAGAACATCTACTTTATGTGCGGTCTGCTGCGACAGCCCCCAGGGCCGTGCATTCCGCGACAAATACTTGGATGGGCTGTTGGTTTTCCTCCGCAGCTCCTTAGGATTCCTGGCTGCCATGATTGTTGGCACAGCAGTGGGCCTGCGATGGCCTGATGTGCCCCACAAGCCTGTGTTCGCCTGATTGCCTTTCGGCCGTGGAAGCCTTCGCAGCCTCTGATGTCCTGTGGGTTGACTGCAGGGATGGTCCGACTGCGACATTGCCTGACCCACGCTGGTGTCATAGACATGTGGATGTCGATATTTCTTCCCTCTTTTTCCGGCGGTCCCGACGAGACGTCCCCTAGGCCTTATGCCTCCCCATGGACCATCAGCGGAGTCCAATTATCGGGAGAGTGCTGGTGGTCTGCACGCTTGCCGGTGGAACGCGTCAACCTTGCCTCCTCTGCTGCGGCTGCCCTTGGATCTATCGCAGTCGCTAGCGCACCCCTCCCAAAGGCGGACTCTGGGTCTCCTTCCGTGCGGAGACCCGGCCCACCTGCGGGCTGGTAGTGCTGCTCCCCCCTGCGGGTGCCCTCATATCGTTACCACTCCCGTTTAATAAGAGTTGGGCCTGGTGTTTATTTTCCTGTGCCTGCCCTGTGCTCTTGACTGCGTCCGTGACCTATTCCTTGGTCCTTTGCCTGTGACGACTTCGAATGGACCACTCTGTCTTTGCACCCCCCTCTTTGATAACTTTGTCCTTTGCCAGTTATCCTGCATAGGGAGGGTGTCCCGCTCTTTGTGCTGTCGCCTCGACCCCCTGTAAGCAGCTGCTCCGTTTCAGTTGGGCTCACCCTGCTCCTACACCCCTACATGTGGGGGGCGACGCCCCTATCGTTTTCGCTTCGTTTTGTATGTTCTTGCGGCTCCCCTCCATCTTGTGTTTCCCCTCTCTCTCCACTTTTCGCCGGTGATTTTGCACAAGATGGCCGTATCTGAAAGAAACACGTTAGTTAGATTCCTCACCTTAGAATATCCCCAGGCGTCGGACTGGATCCGGAAGATTTTTCGTCAGCAATACCCCTTGCGCGTCGCTAGGCGTCGTCTGCGGCTCCGCGTCCGTCGTCGGCGTCGTGCGCCGGAATGACGTCGTCGGAGTACTTAGACGCCGCCCTCGCGCGCAGACGTCAGTTCTTGTACTTAGCTTTCCGCGCCAGGAACGCAGAGCCATGCAAAGACCGACACTGGTGCCAAAAATAAAATCTAGGGGCCTGAAAAGGATAACCTTAATCCTAGATGTCAGTTCGCAGAACGGGGAGGATGGGTGGGTCGGTGAGGAATCTAACTAACTAATGTTTCTTACAGATACATCGTTACCGAAGGTAAGTAACTTGTTCATCTGAAAGAAACACGTTAGTTAGATTCCTCACCTTAGAATAGATACCATCCCCGGTGGTGAGTCTGCGAACCAAGATCACACCAGAAAGTCCTGGAGGACAGAACGGCCAAAGAAGCCATCCCTCCGGACTTGGCTGTCAAGGCAATAATGCCTGGCAAACGTGTGTAGCGAAGCCCATGTCGCCGCCTGACAGATGTGCTGCAAAGGGACACCCTGTCCCAAAGCAGTAGTAGCTGCTGTGGCCCGAGTAGAATGGGCGCGCAGCCCAACAGGAGGGTCCTTTTTTGCCAAGGAGTAACAAATTTTGATGCACAAAACGACCCACCGAGAGATGGTCCGTTTGTGCACAGCTTTCCCCTTCTTAGCACCCACGTATCCAACGAAAAGTTGGTCGTCCACCCGGAACTGCTTTGTGCGGTCCAAATAAAAGGAGAGCGCACGTTTTGGGTCCAGACGGTGGAGCCTCTCTTCCTCTTTGGAAGGATGCGGAGGCGGAAAGAAGGTGGGCAAGGTGACAAACTGCCCAAGATGAAATGGAGTCACCACTTTCGGAAGAAAGGAGGGACGAGGCCGAAGGACAACCTTGTCCGGATGAACAGAGAGAAAAGGAGGCTTTGAAGATAAAGCCTGGAGCTCACTCACCCGTCTAGCCGAGGTGATGGCTACCAGAAAAGCAGTCTTAAGCGTCAGCAGACGAAGAGGACAAGTATGAAGAGGCTCAAAGGGAGCACACATTAGAAATGTGAGAACAAGATTCAAGTCCCACTGAGGCATTACAAAAGGGACAGGAGGGAACGTGTGAGTAATGCCCTTTAGAAAGCGTGTAACTACAGGGGACTTGAAAAGAGAAGGCTGATCAGGAAGCCGCAAGAAGGCAGAAATGGCAGCAAGATAACCTTTCAGGGTGCCCAGGGCAGAGCCCTGCCGGGCCAAAGAAAGAAGAAACAGCAGAACCTCAGAAAGAGGGGCGGAAAGGGGATCCACAGCCTTTGCTGTGTACCATGCCACAAATTTGTTCCACCGGCAGGCGTATACCGTCTTTGTGGAGGGACGCCTGGCTGCCAGAATGATATCACAGACTTCAGGAGGCAAGTCAAATGGCATCAACTGCCGCCGCTCAATCTCCACGCATGGAGGTGGAGGCTGGACAGGTTCGGGTGGAGGACCGTCCCCTGCTGCAGCGACAGAAGATCCTCCCGAAGGGGCAGACGTATCGGAGGATCGGTCAACATACTGAGTAGCTCGGGATACCAGTACCTTTGTGCCCAATCCGGAGCCACCAAGATGACTTGGGCCCGGTCGTGCCTGATCTTCTTCAGCACTCTGAGCAGAAGTGGTATAGGGGGAAAGGCGTACAACAGACCGCAACTCCACTCGCGACGAAAAGCGGCGCCGAGCAAGTGCCGCCTTGGAAATTCCAACGCGCAGAACTGCTAACATTGCGCGTTCTCTTCGGTGGCGAATAGATCTAACCAAGGCTCTCCCCACTGCTGAAAGAGACCTTGCGCCACTTCGGAGTTCAGACGTGATCCATCATGCACCGGCGGCTGAGTTCGTCTGCTCTGGCGTTCAGAGAGCCCGCCAGATGTTGAACCACTAGGGTGCCGCCCTGGTGTTCCAGCCACGTCCAGAGGCGCAGAGCCTCCTGACAAAGGGTCCACGACCCCACCCCGCCCTGTTTGTTGCAATACTACATGGCGGTGGTGTTGTCCGTGAACACCTGCACGACACTTCCCCTGACAGAGGGAAGGAAGGCTTTCAGTGCAAGCCGGATCGCTCTCCACTCCAACAGGTTGATGTGGAGACGAGACTCCGCCGGAGACCAGAGGCCTCTGATCTCCGCCTCTCCCATATGGCCACCCCATCCCAGGAGGGACGCATCAGTCACTACGACATGCTCCGGTTGGGGAAGGGAGAGGCTTCTGCCCATGACCCAATCGCGGTCCGTGAGCCACCACTGCAACTGCTGTGCGGTGCCCTCCGAGATCAAGACATGGTCGGACAGGTTGCAGTGATGCTGGGCCCACTGAAACTTCAGGTCCCACTGCAGAGCCCGCATGCGCCGCCTGGCGTGATGCACTAGTAGGATGCAGGAGGCCATCAGCCCCAGAAGCCGCAACACTAGCCTGACCGAAACCCAGGATAGAGGCCGAAAGATGGGAATCAGGGCCTGTATATCCCGGACCCGCTGTTCCGGTGGATAGACCCGGCGTTGGAATTTCCAAGGCGGCACTCGCTCGGTGACGCTTTTCGTCACGAGTGGAGTTGCGGTCTGTTGTACGCCTTTCCGCCTATACCACTTCTGCCCAGAGTGCTGAAGAAGATCAGGCACGACCGGGCCCAAGTCATCTTGGTGGCTCCGGATTGGGCACGAAGGTACTAGTATCCCGAGCTACTCAGTATGTTGACCGATCCTCCGATACGTCTGCCCCTTCGGGAGGTTCTTCTGTCGCAGCAGCAGGGGACGGTCCTCCACCCGAACCTGTCCAGCCTCCACCTCCATGCGTGGAGATTGAGCGGCGGCAGTTGATGCCATTTGACTTGCCTCCTGAAGTCTGTGATATCATTCTGGCAGCCAGGCGTCCCTCCACAAAGACTGTATACGCCTGCCGGTGGAACAAATTTGTGGCATGGTGCACAGCAAAGGCTGTGGATCCCCTTTCCGCCCCTCTTTCTGAGGTTCTCCTCTTTCTTCTTTCTTTGGCCCGGCAGGGCTCTGCCCTGGGCACCCTGAAAGGTTATCTTGCTGCCATCTCTGCCTTCTTGCGGCTGCCTGATCAGCCTTCTCTTTTCAAGTCCCCTGTAGTTGCACGCTTTCTGAAAGGCATTACTCACACGTTCCCTCCTGTCCCTTTTGTAATGCCGCAGTGGGACTTGAATCTTGTTCTCACATTTCTAATGTGCGCTCCCTTTGAGCCTCTTCATAATTGTCCTCTTCGTCTGCTGACGCTTAAGACTGCTTTTCTGGTAGCCATCACCTCGGCTAGACGGGTGAGTGAGCTCCAGGCTTTATCTATAAAGCCTCCTTTTCTCTCTGTTCATCCGGACAAGGTTGTCCTTCGGCCTCGTCCCTCCTTTCTTCCGAAAGTGGTGACTCCATTTCATCTTGGGCAGTCTGTCACCTTGCCCACCTTCTTTCCGCCTCCGCATCCTTCCAAAGAGGAAGAGAGGCTCCACCGTCTGGACCCAAAACGTGCGCTCTCCTTTTATTTGGACCGCACTAAGCAGTTCCGGGTGGACGACCAACTTTTCGTTGGATACGTGGGTGCTAAGAAGGGGAAAGCTGTGCACAAACGGACCATCTCTCGGTGGGTCGTTTTGTGCATCAAAATTTGTTACTCTTTGGCAAGAAAGGACCCTCCTGTTGGGCTGCGCGCCCATTCCACTCGGGCCACAGCGGCTACTACTGCTTTGGGTCGGGGTGTCCCTTTGCAGGATATCTGTCAGGCGGCGACGTGGGCTTCGCTACACACGTTTGCCAGGCATTACTGCCTTGACAGCCAAGTCCGGAGGGATGGCTTCTTTGGCCGTTCTGTCCTCCAGGACTTTCTGGTGTGATCTTGGTTCGCAGACCCACCACCGGGGATGGTATTGCTTGGGTATCTATTCTAAGGTGAGGAATCTAACTAACGTGTTTCTTTCAGATGAACAAGTTACTTACCTTCGGTAACGATGTATCTGTAAGAAACATTAGTTAGTTAGATTCCTCACCGACCCACCCATCCTCCCCGTTCTGCGAACTGACATCTAGGGTTAAGGTTATCCTTTTCAGGCCCCTAGATTTTATTTTTGGCACCAGTGTCTGTCTTTGCATGGCTCTGCGTTCCTGGCGCGGAAGGCTATGTACAAGAACTGACGTCAGCGCGCGAGGGCGGCGTCTAAGTACTCCGACGTCATTCCGGCGCACGACGCCGACGACGGACGCGGAGCCGCAGACGACGCCTAGCGACGCGCAAGGGGTATTGCTGACGAAAAATCTTCCGGATCCAGTCTGACGCCTGGGGATATTCTAAGGTGAGGAATCTAACTAACTAATGTTTCTTACAGATACATCGTTACCGAAGGTAAGTAACTTGTTCATCGTTACCGAAGGTAAGTAACTTGTTCTTTAATCCCATAGCAGTCATGTTCACAAGTTACTCATTTGACTAATTCTCCTTGGAAACGGAGGTTGGACTGCCTCTATCACTTTCTGTTTTGGACTGTGGGCTCCCCTCCATTTTGTGTGCATCTCTCTGGCCACGTTTTCACCGATGGTTTCACAAGATGGCCTCTTCACTCTCCCAGTAGTCATTGACACAAGACACTACTTATAATTATCTCTAAGGAAACAAAAGTTCGATTGCCTTTTTGCTACTTAAACCAAGGACTACCATTTATTAAAAAAAAAAAAAAGTAATTTCTTCGCATACTGGGCTTGATATCGTGTACTTGTGGATTGATGATCTTTTTTTCCTATGTTAATTGGTTTTTTTTTTAGGCACTCTCCCATTGGTGTACTCTGTGTTGAATTGAAGTTTTTTACATATGTTAACTGTTATTTGAGCACTATCCCATTACTGCAAATGCGCAACCAACCTCTCCGCCCATTACACTCATATAGAGCCTGAACTCTCAGCCATCCCTCACTCAAATCCTGCTGCACCCAAAACACTCCTCCCTGGATCTCCATCATACTCTCTTTTTTGTCTCTGGGTTTCCCTCTGCAACAGCTATCTCAATTCCAGCGCAGACTAGACTCCCATGTGAGCCCACAGACAAATCTTCAATCCTTAGCAACCGCCCGCAATACTCGGACGGACATCAACTCAGTATATACCAAACATCTAAATATAGTTGTATTTTCTTTTTTATAATGCTGATTGAATTCTCGTGCTGCTCTTTCTTATTTATTCCTTACCTCTCCCTTCTTGCACAAACCCCCCTCCTACTTCAACCTCCTACCCCTAACTCCTCGTTGTACTCTTAATAGCTTTATATCACTCCACTCCCCTCCTCCAACATATTGACCATCATTTCCCACCTAAGTCCCACACCGCGTCCCACTCCAACCCCGCTGTCTCTTCCCAATCTTTTAAAAAACACCAAGAAAAATTAAACATAAATTACTAATACGACATCCTGAAACCCTAATTGTGGATAACTACTACAGCCTCAAGTCACCTATAAAAACCAACTACATTTTCTATTCTAAACGCCCCTCCAAATGGAAGAGCACCTTCCTACGCCACCTCCCAGTCATTAAATCTAACAATTTTGCTTACGGTTTCTAACTATCGACTACTCCCTCCCCTATCTTTCCCGGTGAAATTGACATCTCCTTCTTTAAAACTGGAAATATCCTCATACAAGCCTCTGAACACAACCTCAACATCTTCGAGCATCATTTCAGCACTCTGTCCCACCAGCTGTCCTTACCTACTCCCCTCCCCTCTACTCCTCAACCCCTAAACATGTCCTTGTGCTCTCCTGCCTCCCCGACGAATACCCTTCCTCCCCTAAACATCAGAACTTTCTCCTCCCCCCTGCTCCCCCTTAACTTACCGACATCCACTCATGCCATACCCCCCCCCCCCTCCCCACAAACAACCCTAAGCCCCTGGCCTGCATGGTTGTGAACTCCTGTCTCCCTCGGTTTCCCCCAAGGATCTATCCTCTCTCCTGCTCTCTTCAACCTATTCATAGAACCCCTTACCCTCATACTCAAACAAGCCGGTATTAACTATCACCTGTATGCCGATGATACCCAACTGTACTATAAAATCAAATCCCAATCAGATGTCCTACACCTTAACACCGCCCTTGCTAATATATAAACCTGGTTCTACTTTGACCATCTCAAACTCAATCCAAACAAAACTGAGATCATTCTTTTCTCTCCTAAAACCAACCCACTCCCCATCCAATCATGGATCACCGACCTTAGTACCCTAAACTGTTCACTTTCCTTATCCGAATCAGTAAAATCCCTTGGCATCACCATTGACAGTAAGTTAACGCACAATTCCCATTTTAAAAAACATGTCAAAAGGAGCACTTTTCACGCTCCAACATCTAAAAAAAAAAAAAAAATCAAACCTTTCATTCCAGTGGAAGATTTCAAATCTGTTGTCCAATCATTAGTCCTCTTGAAAATTGACTATGGCAACGCCCTACTCTCTGGATCTCCCAAAGTTCACCTTGCCCCCATCAAATCTGTTCTCAACCTCGCGGCCAGGCTTACAACTGACTGCAAGCACTCTGACCACATCTCGCCTGCGCTTAAGACCCTTAAATGGCTTCCTATCGAAGGCAGATCCTCCTATAAAATAGCCTGCATTACGTACAAAGCCCTTCATCAAAAGACCCTGCTTTACCTCTCAAACAAACTCAATAAAGTGGGCAATACCCGACCGATGAGAAGCACCAACTCTCTCCTCCTCGTCCCCCTCTGTTAAAAAAGAAAGCTGCACAATCTCGCTCCTTCTCTGGTAAAGGTCCCAGCATCTAGAATGCCCTCCCTACAGATCTACGACTCAACCCTTCATACACCAGTTTAAAAAAATACCTTAAAATGCACCTACTCAACAAATACTGGGGTCCTTTATCCTTTTATTGCCATACTTGCTACACTGTACCTTCCTATTGAAACCCTTGCCTTCTCCCCCCCCTCTTTTCAACCCGCTTGTGTCGACCTCACGTATTCACCCCCTTCCCTACCCTTCTTCACGTTTTCTTCCCCTCCTTCCACCCCTATTCGAACACTTCTCCCCCCCCCCCCCTTTTCTCTCTCCCCCAACCCTTTCTTCTTCACAAAATGAGTCTACCTCCTTAATACCGTATAATAATTTGTAATTACTCTATTCACATGTTGTTTCGTAAATAGCCACTTATTTACACTTTTTATTGATTCAAGCTATATTACTCAATGGGTTCTCTTAGTCCACCCACCATGTCTGAATGCTTCATTTGGATACCACTGTTTTGTATTCCATGTACTATTGTCATTCCAATGTAAAGCGCTCAGATACCCCCCGAGTGGAGCCAGCGCTATATAAAACCTTTTAAATAAATAAATAAATGTGCCTTTAAACAGGCAAGGTGTGCCTCTCAAATTCCCTACATCTTTCGCCCCCTGAATTAAACTTTCGAACCCCATGTGCACTTGTTTTTTTTTGATGATGCCCCTTTCTTGCTTAACAGATTGTGTGTATGGTAGGTGCGGCCGTTTTTCATAGCTTTCCAAAGAAACATTTTTTACTGCCTTCTTCATGGTATTCGTGAAGTTGGCAAACATTCAAAGAAACCAGAAATAAAATCTGATAATATCGATAAGGAGCCAACATGCTTCTTGGTGGTAGGCTCCCAAGTCTTTTGTTGGGCTTTCACTTGATCCGACATATGCCTCTTTCCAGCTTCATGTATGGGTGGCTTTAAATACACACTGGTTTTAATATGAAATTTACACTCCTCTTCCCTGAATGCTAATTCACCCTCCTTTAGTATCTCCCAAATACTTGTCATCTAAGCATCATGCTTGTTAACATCCTTTACAAACACTGGAATGATCATCTAGAAATAACTCTTTTACTGAGAATTGGCCCAGCAGTTTATCCAAGGTAAGTTAAATAATGCCACTCATATTGTTCTAAATTGTATGGTGCACGCCAGGAAACCATCAGCATGGTTGTTGTGTGTCATACGGCTGTGAGTCAGGTTGTAGTCTGGCCTAGTTGTACACAAATAATTTGTCAAGGTTTTATTTTGATAGGGGATGATTGTGTATAACCATACTAAGGGTTGAAACCAGACCATCAAGCCCACACAAGGGGAAATGTTTTCAGACACCTTGTTTGCCTCTATTTCAGAAGCTAACCAGCAAGTGCTGGCGTCCTCACTTTCAAATAACCTGTTCCTCAATTCTTTCAACTCTTCATCTCTTACGGTTACTAGCAGGTTTCACTGGAGGAAAGGCACCTTTCCCAGCTAATTGGGAGGATGAAAGCTCTTCAGCATCCTAACCTCTCACTGAATGCTGTTCTTCTACAAGCTCTTTTGTTTGAAAGGATTATACTTCT
Organism: Triturus cristatus; assembly: GCF_964204655.1. Taxonomy (NCBI): domain Eukaryota; kingdom Metazoa; phylum Chordata; class Amphibia; order Caudata; family Salamandridae; genus Triturus; species Triturus cristatus. The sequence goes on from NC_140590.1 coordinate 1,582,548,595, forward strand.
GAGTGCCACACTGCCCTAACGAGGAATCTCCAGTGTGATCCAGTTTAGTTTTCAGATCCTCGTCTCTTTGGTGGCTTCAGATATTTTGCTTAAGGCTTTCGCTTCTGTAAAATGGCTTCCCAAAAAGAGAATATATGTGTTTTCCTTCACGTTAAATGGCACATTTAATCCGTCTTGTATTGTTACCAAATGAAGTAGAACAGATCAGTGGCAATGGCGAAAATATACATACTGAGTCCTTATGCATGATTGCAAGCATAAATGGGAAGGGCATAAGACGGTGTCAGAAGGATTATAAGATCTTCTTTCTTTTTGCAGTTTTCTTACCATGCTGAATTCTCCATTTCAACTGTCCAGCAACATTTGCCATAAAGTCCATTGCTTTTGCACATCTTTCAAAACACTTTGAGCTCACTGCAGTCTTTTGAATGAGTCCTTTCACATGAACTCAGACTCCTAAAATTTAAAAGCAAGCCCTTCCTATGGTCTTCTTGAAGCTCTTCCAGCACTGAATTTTCCTTGTTTCCATGTACTTTTGTCTTTTTCTCTCTTTTCCTCACCTCGCATCTCAAGACTTCTTTCGTTCTGTCTGGCGTTATTTCCCTTTGAGATAATCAATGGTGTGCATATATAATACAGATGCCCCCCAAGATACAAGCCTCCTATGTTTAGGTCCATTCTTCTGCACTAAGGTCTTTTCATGATTTGGGAGCCAGTCTGCCTTCTCCTTAGCCTCCCTCCAAAACCCACCTACACTCAAGCTATCCATTTCTGCTCTTATTATTCTTATCTTTAGTGTTTATTTTGTAGCCTGGGCTCGTTAGATCCCTCTGCTTCTTCCCCGTTCTGTGAACCCTCTACTTCTTCCCCGTTCTGTAACTCAACTCTTCCATTGCCATTGTGGCAATGATTCTGTTCTGGAACAGATCTATGCTTGGGACATCAGTATGTAGCGAATGAGTCACCATACCACCTCCGTATCCACAAGCCCGACTAGCTATAGTGCCACACATGCCCTCCTAACCTTACCAGAGAAACAAGTGAATTGACACCCCAGGACACAACACTCTCGACCCTCTCAGGGATCATGGTAACAGGATACACCCTTTCGTTCTCTTCCTCGTCTACAATAAGATAACCAGAAGACACAAAGGAAGTTTAGAATATTTAAACTATTGTGCGCTGAAATGCAGTATACAAGCCACAATTGGAAAACAAATGAATACTAAAACTACTGTTAGCATAAGTATTAATCCAAATATCATAAAAAGCCCTGTCATGTTATAGAACGGAGTAACCTAAACCCCCCTCCCCCCCCCCCGATAATGAAGCTAAATCTATGGGATTATTGGATGACCTTAGCATACACAGATGAATCCCTCTACATCTTGTTCCCCGTGTCTGTTTTTTTTGCTCATGTGCTCATCTATATGATAGGACATGTGTACACATAAACAATAGCTGCATTCCTTTATGTCTAGGTGCTAGTGCCTGGCCAAATGGAATAATGTTTGACCTTGTCTTTCGTGTTCAGACTAAATCTCAGGAAAAGAACAGAACGTGAAAACATATGCAGGTTCCATGTGAAAGTACACTGTGGCACAAAAGCAAGCCTGTTTATATAGTAACATAGGGAAAACTAGAATGGGCCATGCAGGAAAGACATGAAACTATATTCTGAGAAGCCAATAGGTTCTCCCTGAACCAGGCCATTCAAAAATGTCTACATTGATCATCAAAACCAGGGTCACTTGTGCTCGGTGTTCCTGTCAGTTCTGCTCTTATGTGCTTCTGTATTATTATTGCAGTTTTATAAAGCGCCTAGCTAACCAAAAAGGGGTTCCCAGCACTGAGCCCCTCATGGTAAATTAAAAAGACTAACACCGCACACAAAATCATAAGAGCCAGGTCCTTAACAAGAGATCAACAAGATATCATAGAAGATGGTTACGAGTCCCACAGCCTGGGACCCAGGCAGGAAAAGGCCCGACCCCCTTGATGGGTATTCCTCACTCTGGAGACTGCAGAAAGATTGGAATTGCCAGAGCGCAGAGGACGGTTTGCCTGTGGGACGACACTAGAGATCTCTGATAATGGGGACCTGTGTTTGACAGTAGTTTATGTATAAAGCACAGGGCTTTGAAGTGGATTCACTTCTTAATTGGAAGCCAGTGGAGATCTTGAAGAAGTCTAGTCATAGACGTATATTTAGAGAGGTGGAGTAGAAGTATTGCGGTTGCGTTTTTAACTATCTGAAGCCGCTTTAAGTTAAGCCTTGGGACATGCAGATAGAGAATGTTGCTGTAGTCCAGCCTGGAGATAATTAATGTCTATATCACTGTTCTGTGGGCAAAGACAGGAAGGCATCCAAGTATTTTCTTTAGCCATCTTAGAACTCCAAAGCGGGTAGATGCGACCTTGGTTCATTGAGAGCTTATTGCACCATGAACCTCAGGCCACATATGTGGCCCCCAGTGATGAGGTTGATTGCCCACCAACAGAATCTGTCTTATCACCATTCAGTTTGAGGTAGTTATAGATAATCTATGCCGCCACTTTCCTAAGACAAATATTGAAAGCGTGAACACTGCTTGTCTCCTGAGATGACAGGGAACAAACAGGCTGGGTGTCATCTGCAAATGAGAAGAGCTTATGACCTCAGCTCTCCACAATATCCACCTGTGGCTGCAAGTGCTGTTGAGTATGTACCTGAAAGGAGCAGTCCTGCAGGAAAGAACTTAGCTAGGTCAGACACTTACCATGCACACCCATCTTCTTAAAATCTTTGGAGGCATGTGTTGTAGTTTACTGTGTGAAACGCAGCACTAAGTTCTAGAGGAATCAAGGCAGCATTGCTGTCATTATCTGTCATTATGTAACTGGAGCCTTAGAGATTCAGTGACTCCATGCAGGGCTGACTCCGTGCTGTAGCCAGCTCTGAAACTCGAGTGAGAGGGGTGGAGAAGACCATTTGATTAGATGAACGCCATAAGTTGTTTATATTACATGTTTTCAAGGGTTTTGGCCTGTATAGGCAGGAGTGAGACTGGCCTGTAGTTAAACCAATAAGAAGGTCAAGATTCGTTTTTTCAGCGAAGGCAATACCTTTGTATGCTTCCACGCTTTGGGAACCCGACCGTCTAGAAGTGAGGCTTTCAGATTTTGAGTTAGTGTTTCCAGAAATTGCGGACCTAATTTGATAAAAAGTGAAGGGGGAAATTAGTCTAACTGTGATCTTCATTTGATGTAGTTGAGGAGCATGGTAAAGGTTAAGAGATCCATAGGCAGAAAAGTACTCGGAGCAAAGCGCTGGGGGTAGTCTCCTCAGTTATGCGCAGTTGCGAGCAGACAGATGCTGTGCAGGTAGTTGTTAGCGACTGAGGGTAGCCACGATCAGGCATAGAAAGAAGCGAAGCTTGAAAATCAGTCACTTTTTTAGAAGACAAATCCCACTAGATTGTCATACTAAGGCTGAGAAACAGATACAGGAGGGGAGATACTGGTGGGATCTAATAATGTTTTTACCACTTTAAAAAGGGTTTTGGGGCAGTTTTGTGCAAGCTTTTTTCTCAATAGGATGCAGTTCTGGTAGTGCTGCAGTTTTTATGATAAGCTTTTAGAGCCAACCTATACTTCTGTTTATCTTTTTCACAGTAGGATTTGCACCAAATTCTTTCCAAATGTTTACAGTTACTGTTGTTTTCGCGCAAAGCATCGTTAAACCATGGGGCCAGGAAAAGGGATCTATGATGCGTAGCGTGTGTAATCGTACAACTCACTATAGGTGTCAGGCACTAAGTGATGGTTACAAACCTTAAAATCACAGTGGGGACAATTTAAGTTCCCCGTATCCAAATTCACTGAGGAGAAACATATCTCTGGTGTTACTGGGCGAAGGGCTAATAGTTGGGTGTTGAAGTAGAGCAACCTGCCCAAGGTAGAAGGGCCAGCATTTCTGACCCCTGATCCAGTTCGGGTGCAGACGGGCTTGTGTTTCCACACCACAGCCGTGTTTAAATGGGCCTGGCGGGAGCAGGAGGAAGATCCCTGAAATACTAGAGCACTAACCATTCTGCCCAAACAAGATTGCCCTTAAGCTAGCCTCGACGTAGTGGAAATGTAATGGAAACAGAACTCACCGTGAAGTTGTTTCAATTTTTTAAATCCCCCATTCCCCCCAACAAATTCAACACATTTAAACTCAGAATAAAATTCTGAATAAAATACAGTAATATCAGCAGTGAGGTGTCGGTGCAAAAAAGTTAGCCCAAAATAACATTAGGGTAGCTATATGTTTTCGGTCCTATCAGAGACACTTGTCAAAATGTCCTGAAGATCTGTGGCAGCATGGATTTCTCTTCAAAAAGAACCCCATAGCAGTTAAAGGTTTTCGTGTGTATAGCTGTGAAACAAAGTGGTTGGGATTTAGAGTTCTTTAACCAGCACAGATAGATGGGATCTCCTGAGGCGACCACCTTCTTGACAGGTAGACCTCAGCCCTCTCCAGTTACTTTTTTCTTATCATTATGCGTTGAATATTACTTGCTGAGCTAATAGTTTGGGTAAGCAATGATTTTGCTCCGCACTATACTGTGTTTTTGTTGCCCCTCTCCATGGCACTTGTATTTTGCAAAGCTTCGCCCAGCTAAGTGAAAAGGGGCTGAAAACATAAGATATGTATGTACATGTATGTATGTTTGTATATTTATATGTATGTGTGTGTATGTATGTATATGTGTATATATATATATCAATTTTGTTTCTCAGTGAAAAAAGTTATATTTAGGAAAACTGTATTTATTCTTTTTATACAAACCCAACTAATACTATAGAAACATTAGGAATTCTAAAGTTATAATTATAACCTAAACTTATGATTTACGCACCACCAGTTATAACTTAGTAACTTGAAGGTGGTACGTAATTATAACTGTCACGCATCTTCGTATACAGTCTTGTCACCTCACTCGACACATCACATTAACTATAGCTCACCACTCTACCCTGCATTACATTCTCAGAAATTATGTAATTTGAGATGTCATAAGTGTTGTTGTGAATGCTATCATTTTGCATGTTATAAGCCAAATAATATGCAAGGGTTATACCCAGTGCATGGAAAAAGGGCGAGTTTTAGTTAATGTATAATGTAATGTCGTTTGGAGTAGAATGACATGCTGTGGAAAAGCGTAGAGTTGAGTGGTATACAGTGGAGTGGCTTGGAGTAACATAGACTGTAGTGGCATTCAGTTGAGTGGCGTAGACTGCAGTGTCGTACATTGGAGTGAGGTAGAGTGAAATTGCATACAGTGGAGTGGTGTAGATTCAAGTTGCATACAGTGGAATAGCGTAGAGTTGAGTGACATAGTGGAATAGCGTGGAGTGGAGTGGTGTGCAGTGGAGTAGCGTACAGTGGAATAGCATAGAGTGCAGTAGTGTACAGAGAAGTGGCGTACATTGGAGTGGTGTGTAATGGAGTGGTTTAGAATGGAATGGCACACAGTGGAGTGTTGTACACTGAAGTTGCGTACAGTGTAATAGCGTAGAGTCGTGTGGCTTACAGTGGAGTGTCATAGTGTTGAAGTGCACAGTGGAGTAGCAAAAGGTGGAATACCGTGAAGTGGGGTAGAGTGGACTAGCATACAGTCGCATAGAGTTGAGTGGCGTAGAGGTGGCGCTGATTGGAATAGATTAGGAGTGGAGTGGTTTAGGCTGGAGTGTTGTATAGTGGAGTGGGGTACAGTGGAATAGTATGCAGTGGAGTTGATCGGTATAGACTGAGCAGCGTCAAGTGCAGTGGAATATAGTACAGTGGAGTGGTGTGGAGTGGTCTGGCATACAGTGGAGTGGCATGGCATTGTGGAATATCGTGGAGTGGCATAGAGTGAAGTGTCGTGGAGTGGCTTACAGTGGCGTGGCATAGAGTAGAATAGCATACAGTGTGGCTTTGTAGAGTGACGTTGCGTACAGTTGAATAGCTTAGAGTGTAATGTAGAGTGGAGTGGCATATAGTGGGTCAGCATGGAACGGAGTGGCGTACAGGGAATTTGTGGAGAATGGTACTTGAAACAGATGTCGCGTGAAAGTGGTGAACGTATGTAGATGTAATGTGGCAGGAATAAAGACTATTAGATGTAAATGATAGATTTTGGTAGTAGGTGTAAATAGTGTAAGTAGTGTTAAAGTTATAGTGTTAAAATATTTAGTTATATATTGTCCCACAGTGATATTGCGGTGTATACTGATGAGAAGGCAGTATCTGATTGGTTAATGGCCATCTTTACAATACGTAAAATGCACCCATGTTGTTTCCAGCACACTTGCTTTCTGCTTTTCGCTGCAATCTGGGTTAGGGCCTTAGATATAGGTAAGTAGTAAGATCTATTGTTTTAGTATTTATATTTTTCCATATATTTTACAGCACAGGTCGGAGAACCACACTTTCATTTTTAAATTTTTGCAAGTATCGTGGTAATTTTTAGGTATTACCACGGTGCACTTTAGATTTTTTGTAAAGGATTAAATATGTAAAACATTTTAAATGCAGTGTAGTACACTATATTTATAAAATCTAGTGTAGTACAGTGTATTTTTAATTTTTGAACATTTTAAAATAATCAATTTCAAGTACTTTCGTACTTATAAGGAAGTCCCTCGGTACTACATAATAAAAAAAAAAAATTATATCGAAACTTATTAATAATTTTCCATACCTATTAACACTCTAATTTAGTGCTGGGAAAAATTGTAAAGCCTAATACGCGCTTATATTTAGGGCCCTAACCCAGAACACAGAGAAAGTGGCCTTAATACAACATGGCTACCTTTAGCTTTTGTAAAGGCAGTCATTAGCCAATCCCATAATGCCTTATGTACCATGATAATTTTGCAAAATAACGCAAAACTTCCGCAAGAACAGATATCACCAAGTTGAAATGTCTTATAACGTAAATAAAATACTTATCCTACTTACATGTAGTACCAAAAAGGATCATCTGCACTCCATAATTTACAATCCTGCTAAATTTCATGGAAGTCCGACGGATTGTTTGGTTGCTACACATGAGTACAACATCTGTGGAAAAATGCATTGTTGCTCAAACGCATTTTGGGGCCCTCCTTTTTAGGTCTCGCCTGGCGTAGACTGGGCAGACATGCACAGTCTCACTGGCGAGATTTAATGATTTAGAGTAGCTTTCACTAGCGGGGCTTAAGCCCCGCCCCTCTTTTCCATTGGCCGGCGTCCCCGTTTATGCTAAACGGTGGCCAGCCATTGGAAAAGAGCGTCCAGTGATGTACACTTTTCTCTTTTAGAGCCGTTCCAGTTGGACTGGCTCGGATGCCTTACGTGTGTGGTAAAAGCTTTCTTATCTTTATGGGGCCATGTGTTTCAAACACATGGCCCCATAAAGACAAGAAACCTTTCATGGCAGAAGGAAAGCAGACCGCATGTTTATTTTTGCATCGCGCTTAAAGTGACAGCACAATGCAAAAATAAAAAGTGGCTGACTGGCGAGTGCTTTTTTTTGCGTGCATTTTTTCCTTGTTTAGCTCGTCATCCAGTTTTGCTGTTGACTCACTTTTCCATGGCTGCCAACATTTTCAGGATAAAACACAGAAAGTTAGAATTTCTGCTCAGTTCGTTGATAAATAAAAGTAACCCAAACATTCTCCTATAGGCGTTTGTATGCAGTATGACACTGGAGAAAGTCTGTAGTAACTAGTCTAGAAAATGAGTCACCTGTTTAGAAATATCTGTATTCTTCCCAAAAAAGTCTTTTCAAACTTACAATTTTTAATGGCATAGAAAAATGCTTCTGTATAAACTTAAATGTATTGTTGCTTGCCGTTTTCACTTATGGGTTTGTGAAGAAACGGTTTAAGAACTTGTGCAGGGTAGTATTGCCTTCTATTAGGCCACACCCTTCGTTACACAGACCACGCCCCTTCTGAACCCCCCACCCTACACACACATACCTATTTCACCCCATTTAAAGCACTGTGTACCAATCAGATCAGAGAAGCACTGGAGAGGTGAGGGGCACTGTGGGAGAGTGGCACTGAGGGAATTCATGGAGAAGGTGGTAGTGGTGGAGGGGACATAAAAAAGACCGTCGCAGAGGGCGTCACCAACGCTAGATTCGGCTCTGGTTGAAAGTGTGGTCTAACATTTACTTTTTATTTCTTTTCTTTTTTACTTCTTTTCCTTTGGTCAGAGTCTGGCCGCTGCCGCAACGGTGCTCCTAGGCAAACACGAACCATCATTTCTGGGCAGCGCGTTCTACGGTATTCTTTAAATCCTTTTTGGAAAATTGGATTACCAAAAACATTCACCGTCACCACCCGGTCATGTGTACAAATGATTGTGCATGCAAGGGCAGCTATCTGAAGGCTTTTTGTAATAAACGTTTTTATAAAAAGCATTAACAAACAAGCAAGCATTGGCTAAGCCAAAAGGTTAGCACCCAACAAGAATCGCATGGGCTTTGTCAGCGCTTGTAATGAGAACGGGTTCGAGCCATTTGCTTGCGGCGACAAGGAGACACCACATGGCTTTACAAAGGCCCTCTGGCGCTGCCCCAAGCTCCCACCTACCAGTGCTTAACACCCTGCCAGCTGGGCCGGTGCCAATGCTGAGTCCAACAGGGTGGATACAGCTGGCAGCATTGCAGACTGAGTCGTCTCTGGTGCAGAGTCCGAGGAGAAGCCTAAAACGGTCAGTCATCGTCAATTTTGAGGGGATAACATTATTTGTGGCTACTGGCTAAATTAATTTTAGGTGTGATGCAGAACACTGCAGAGATTATAATAGTAAACCCGGGTGCAGTACAATAAATACAGTATGTATGTGGACTGTCAGTGCGACGGGCACCTCAGCTCTTTCACCAGCTTCTCTGCCACATTCAGGCTCTGGCTGGAGGGTCTGGGCTCTCAAGATGCAGGCCTCCAAGATGACTGCTCTCATCTCTACTTCCGGTCTCACCTTATGTTATCCACACCCCTAAAGAAGGGCTGACCTCCTCATCTTCAGAGAGAAACGTGGGTGTCGGTTGCTTATTTTATCCTCACGGCCCACGCCTTAAGTCACACCCACACGCCCCTCAAGGACCAGGACCCAGCATAGAACTGTGCCTGGACAGATTGGGTGTCTGCTTACAGACCCCGCAGACCACCGACTGGCGCCCACTGGCACCGGAAGCGGCCGGGCGCCCAGCAGCGGCTTCTAGGCGTGCGGTGCGAGACATCAACAAACTGTTCATAATAACCAGCTTGCCCTAGCTGTAGCCGGGGCCCCTCCACGTACTGGATCCCTGGGCGAGATCCGCGGCAGAACCTTAGGGCCCCCGCGTGCCATAGACACTTTCACACAGATGTCAAGCCAAGCACTGGCGGAGGCACCCAGATGGACGCTCAACAAGCATTGGCATAGCCAATAGGGCTCGCCTTTGGGACCTTATAAGTGTTTAGCCATGCAACAGTTGATGTTGTTGCACCAAGGATATTGTGCTGCATAACTAAATACTTATAAGGTCCCAAAGGCGAGACCTATTGGCTATGCCAATGCTTGTTATATTTGCACCCCTTTGACCATTCCCAGCAAAACTTTCCATCCTCTGCCAATGTAGAAAAATCAATAGGTCTGGAAAGTTTTGTTGAGATTCGTCAAACAAGGACAATGTTATTGGTGAGCAAAACTCTGAGTAATTACTATACCTGGGAATCCTGACTGTAACTACTATATATATTCATTGAAAAATATTAATTGAAATAACTACAAATAAAAACTGAGTTATGGCTCTGGCTCAAGCTTGCAAAATCACTTATATTCACCAGATATGATATGAAACACACACAACAAGTTGCATCACCCACCATGTTTAACCTTTATCTGACCCCTTTAGCTAATATCATCAGGCAATTCGGCTTCACATTAATATCCTATGCGGATGGCACCCAAATTGTGGTGTCCATTTCAAGCAGCCCTGAAGAAACAGACGATCACTTTAGACAATGCATGTCCCACATAAAACAATGGATGGGGACAAACTGCCTAAAGCTTAACGGAACCAAAACAGGGGTCCTTCGAATGGGACTGGATACCTCCTTCTGGTCACAGAACTGATGGCCCCCCAGTATGGGAGCTCACCCTACCCCAGTGCAAAAAGTGAGGAACCTAGGCATCATCTTCGACGACAAACTGTCCTACCAACACCAGGTCAACAAAGTTGTATCTTTGGGGTTTCTAACTTTAAAATTAATCTGCAAAGTACGCACCTTTGTTCCCCCTGAAGCAGTAAAAACACTAGTGACGGTTCTGGCCATGACCAGACTGGACTATGGAAACACCCTATACCTAGGCCTTCAAAAACAGCACATGGTCAAGCTACAGCGCACCCAAAATGCGGCCGCCAGAACACTGCTAGACATCCCCAAATTCCAGTCCATCTCAGAAGGCCTGAAAAAACTCCACTGGCTTCCCATGAAGAAAAGAATAGATTTCAAATCCCTATGTCTGGCCTACAAAGCTGTTTATGGAAATGGACCAGCATTTTTGAAACAACACCTCATCTGGTACCATCCATCTAGACACCTACGCTCAGCACAGAGCAAACTCCTTCAGACACCAAAATTCAAAAAAGTCCGCTGGGGTGGAAGAAGCCTTGTCCTGGGCACTGTGAAACTATGGAACTCGGTCCAGATAAACATTAAAAACTGCCTAAATCACCTCTGATTCAGAAAGCTTATAGAGACCTGGCTTTTTTCAAACTAACATAATCGATCCTCAACTGGAACTATGGCATTCCTCTCTGCAGAGCGCCTAGGCGCCCCCGGGCATTCGTGCGCTATATAAATCTTTCAATCAAATCAAATTACAATCAAATGTTTTGCTCTTAGTAGTCTGTCTTTCCATTTGCCGTTTTGAAATGGGTGTTCTTGTCTTTGGTTTTGTGTGTTATGCATTTATTAGCGCTTTGCATACCACATTTGGTAAACTGCAGTGGTTTTGCGCTTTTGAGCCAGAATCAGAACTACAAATGCCGTGTTTAGAGGAGGTTTGGTCCCCAGGCCTGTCCCCACCCGCTGCAGGCAGCCAAACCCCGACACACAAGGTCTTCTGCCATGGAAAGTGGTGCTACGTTGCTGGGCCAGACCATGTGTCCTCCGAAGGGAGCCTATCCCCAATGCTAATTTCATTTGGTTGTGCACAACATGGGTTTCCAGTCCTAATTAAAAATAAATAAACGTTTCACTTTTTTTGTGAAAGACTATGCATTGAGCTACACAAAATCGTGCCTTTTTTCAGAGGTATAATGTGGAGGCGGGCAAATGGTGAATGTCTTGAAAATCACAATTTTACTGTGACAAATTCTACTTTTTAAAAAACTTTTATCATCTTTTTCCATACATCTGAGTTTCCCCGAAATCTTCGGGGGGGTGGCACCTTTCAAGGTGCCTCATCCTACTCATTCCCTCACTGTTATCAACTTTTTCTCAAACAGCACAAAAAGCTCCCTTTTTTTAAGATGTCTGGGAAAAAATCCCTTTTATGAGTTAATCACTTTAGAGAAAAATATAAAAATATAATTTACCGGATTCACAAAGTTTCTGAATTGCAAATTGAAAAGGCACAGATATACAAATGTGTTGATCCAATAAATTCTGCTCAGCAGCTTCAAACGCTTCTCAGAGTATTGTATTGTATTGTAATTGCATTTATATAGCGCTTACTACCCTTGATGAGGCGTCAAATCGCTTTTTCGTCGAGTAGCACGCTACTCCGGGACCCATAGTGGATTAGTGTTGAATTAATATAGTGAAACATGCAAGTAAATTTTAAGTGGTGGATAGGTTAGTCAGTTATAGGCTAGTCAGTTATTTGGATTCGGAAAGATAGCAGAATCTTGAAGCACGCTACTCTGGAAACCCATAAAGGATTAATGCTGAATTAGTTTGGTGAAATATGAAAGTAATTTGAGTGGTGGATATTAGTCAGTCATTTGGAGTGAGAAGGGTAGCGGAGGGATAAAAGGGAAGAAAGGTTTGCATTCATGTAACACCTGTTACCCCTGATGGGTGTTGAAGCGCTTTTTTGGCGAGTAGGACACTACTTTGGAACCCATAAAGGATTAGTGTTGAAAAAATTAGTATAGTGAAGTATGAAGTAATTTGAGTGGTGGATATGTTATTCAGTTATTTGGATAGAGAAGGGTAGGTTGCGGAATAGAAGAGGGAAAGAGGTTTGTATTTATATAGCGCTTGCTACCCCTTGATGGGGTTTTGAGGCGCATCATTGGCGAGTAGCACGCTACTCTGGAAACCATAAAGGATTAGTGGTGAATTAGTATAGTTTAATATGGAGATTGAGAAGTGAACATGTTAGCCTGTTATTTTGATTGAAAAGGATAGTGGCGGGACAGAAGAGTGAGATTTCTTTATTTTTTTTTTATTTATTTTTTTAGGTCCTAGCTGTAGGAGGAGGCTTTTGGATATGTAAAAGAGGTTTTTGAGGGGGAAGAGTCAGAGGGAAGAGTTTATAAAAGTTTGTTTTGGGGGATCGGTATAGTAAAAAGAGGTGTCAGATGATGCAAGGAGGGTATCGTAGGAGAGCGACTAGAAAGGGTCATTTTGGAGATCATATTAGTGGTATGGGGTTTGGGATAAATGAGAGATTGGATGTAGAGGATATATTGATATATGTATAGGGTGAGAGATAGGGTAGTGCTTTGGAAATAGTAGTAGAAAGAAGTTTGAGATGAGTCAGAAGGTTGGGCCAGAGGATATATTGAGAGAAGTATAGTCTGAGAAATAGGGTAGTGCATTCGAAATGCTAAATTAGAAGAAAGGGCTAAATATACAGATCCATAAGTACATTGAAAGTATATAGATGCATAGAGGAAGTAAGTATATATAGATTAAAGATATTGATAGAGGTACAGGATGAGAAATAGGGTAGTGCATTGGATATGCTTTTTCAGGAGAAAGGTAACAGTCACACAGATCCAAGTACATGGAAGGTACATAGATGCACAATGGAAGTAAGTACATGTAGACGAAAGATGATTTTTTAAATTTTTTTAATTTATTTATTTACAACAACATAATTATTCTACATATTTATACAAAGCAATATACAGATAGGTACATATCTATAGTGAAAAAAAATGCTTGTATGATGAGGAATATGCTGTAAATTTCTGTTTGTTTATGATGCTTATGTGGGGAAGAGCCAATTCTTGAGTAGTTTTCTGAAGATAAGGTGGTTGTCGGTGGATCTAATGTTGAGGGGTAAAGAGTGCCATAGTTTGGCTGCTTGAACAGAGAAGGATGTGCCACCCATGTTTTTTTTTTCTTGTATCTTGGGATTTTGAGACGAGATGCCCCTTTAGAGCGTAGGTCCTTTGTTGAATGTGTTTGGTGATTTTATTCCTGATGAAGTGTGGTCCTGTTCCATGTATTGCTTTGTGGGTGATACAAAGTAGCTTGAACGTGGATCTTCTGGCAACCGGTAACCAATGCAGGGCTTTCAAGGCAGGTGAGATGTATTCTCGCGGTTTGATATGCAAGAGTAGTCTGGCAGCCGAGTTCTGAATCCGTTGTAGTCTTTTCATGTTCGTTAAAGGTGATCCGTGGGCTATTGCCGTAATCGATTTTGGACAGAACAAGGGAGATGGTAGCTGGGACCTTGTGTGGAAATCCCAAATGAGGGAAAATTTGTCACGTTTTTATAGTGACAAAGCTTGATCTTGCTAATTTGTCCACTTGGGCATTCATCGACAGCTCGGAGTCCATGGTCATTTAGAGGTTTCTTACCTCCTTCGATACTTTAGGCGGTGACCCCAGTTCATCAGGCCAGGCGGCAAGCGTGTCGTTATGTTTCCAATCGCCACACATTGAGTATTTCCGTTTTAGAAACATTCAATTTGAGATGGCTCCAAGTCATCCACTGATCCACGGCTCTGAGACAACTGAAAATTTGGGATTTGTCAATGTCTTTGGGGCATTCCAGTTGAAGGAGCATTTGCTTGTCATCCGCATAGTTCTAGCACGTGAGGTGAAATTGATTGATCAGTACCGGTAATGACTTATGTAGATGTTGAAAAGCATGGGCGAGATGATAGAACCTTGAGGGACCCCTGCTTTTGTGGAGTATGGTATGGACGAGAAAGGTGGGGTATGGATGAGATTAGTCCTGTTTTGAAGGTAGGACACGATCCAGTCTAGAGCAGTTCCCTCTATGCCAGCTTCATAGTCTTTGTTTCAGTGTGTCACGGTCAACCGTGTCAAAGGCAGCCGAGAGGTCCAAGAGGAGTAGAGCAGCAACCCCGCTGCAGTCAACTGTATTCTTCAGGTCATCCCAGATGGTAAGGACGGTATCCTGTTTGGAAGTCTAAGGTATGTCATTCTTTTCAATGAATTGTGACTTCTGGGTGAACGCTGCTCTTTCTATCAGTTTGCTCAGGAAAGGTCCATTTATAATAGGTCTGTAGTTGTCAGGGTTCAGCGGATCCAAGTTTGTTTTCTTCAGTAAAGGGCATATGTGTGATTTTTTTTTTTTTTAGTTCTTCTGGAAATATTCTGGTAGTTAAGGAATCGTTGATGATTCTTCTTACTGGAGTGGCAGCAGAGGTTGTTAAAAGTTTGTGGTGGACAGGGGTCAAAAGGGCTGCCTGCAGGCCTGCTTGCTTTGACCAGGTCACTAAATTCATCGTGTGAGATGTGTTGGAAGAAACGGACGGAGAGGCTGGGTTAGAGTATTCTTGACTAAAAGGATGAGTTCCTTCTAGGCAATTTGGTTTGCAAAATTGATTGAGTATTTTATAGAATTCTTTATTTGCATATTTAGCATTTTTAATTCTGTGTGAGTAGTACCTTTTCTTAGCTTTTTTGATAGCTGACTTGTATAATCTGTTAATTTTTTGTAGGTGAAGTTTGTCTTTTTTGGCGTTTGTAGGTAGGATTAGCTCCAGGAAACTCTACCCTATTGGTTAGGACATGCCTAGGTGTCATCCCCACCCATTAGCTCCTGCCAGCCTATGGCTTCCCCAGGCACCCTCTTTAGAACACTCCTGGACATGAGGATATCAGGAGATGACTGGACTTACTGTCTGTGACCTGAGAAGAGCCCTGGGGACTGGACCTGTTGAGTTCCTGTTAAAGCTACAGAGGCACAACAAGCTGCAAGAGGTCCTTTTTAGGAACAGCCCAGCTGACCGATGGCTAATGGACTGGGACTGAACCCTGCTGTTCAGCTTCTGCACGACACCCTGCAAGACTAAGTGCCGCCCCTGAGGGACTTTAGAAGTGTACTACTGTGTGGATCGGTGGTAAAATATTTGACCTGGACAAACCTGGTTGGCATATCCGACCCATGCTTCATCGCGGTCACAGTCAAATTGCGCCTAGGTCCCAGTCTACTGCAAATAGTGACTATCATTGGTAGTTTGTGCTTCTTGGTTTAATGTTTACTTAAAACATGAAAAACCTCATACCTTCAGTTCCCCCTACTGATTGTTTGTCATTTTGGTAACACTTTTCTAATTTGTTCCATGATTTTTACTAACCATACAATTATACTTACTTGTTAAAAAAGTCTATTATTTTTTATAAAAGTAAAGCACTGACTGGAAACTGATGTGGCGTATAAGTTACTGTTCTACTAATTCAAGAGTTTTTATTCCCACCTACTTGAGAAACCTTGAACTGATAGTCCTTGGTACCATGAAAAAGTGCCTATAAGAAATAAACTGGTTACCCAACTGAAACAAACCATTGTGTCCCTAGGAAACAAGTGGTAAACGACCATGGTTATTTCGCCAGCATTGCATAAATTGACTGCGCATAGCCTCAAATTGTCACACAACCTTGAAAAATACGATTTCAACACCATAGAAGGAGGAATAGCTGGGTTTCAGGATATAACCATAATGCATGCATCAGCTAATACGATATATTTGGTCAAGAACAAATATTAAGCTTGTTTCTAGCAATGTATCATCATCTGTTTTTTGTGCAACTTGTCTTCCATTTCAATATTTGTTTTCTACATTTTATGACGACTACTGCTACACTGTATGTGTTAATATTTACATTTTCCTTACACAGTGAAGGCACTTGGCATGGCATCACAAATCGCCACAGGACCATTAACCCATCTGAATCCCAAATTAAAGGTTAAATAATACAGTGCAATATTTCTACAGAATAAATCTTAGCATTTACGCAAACACAAGACGTTATGTGAAACTGTTGCATATGACAGGAGAGAAGAGCTCTATGTGACGTTTACTCCCAATTTCTTCATCATTTTTTTTTTTAATCAAACTGAATTCCAATACAACAGTGACAAGGCTAGATGCTGACTTTCAGTATCAAAACCGTAAGTCATAGTGGCTACCTGCGATGGCTCGGATACTGCATTCATGTACTTTAAAAGGATAGTGCAATCAAACATGCATGCCAATGATTTAAACCACAGATGTTAACTTCAGTTTGAGTGCTTACAGAAGACCAAACTACTTTAATTGCCATGTTGGAACACAAGATCCAGTATTATGTAGGCTATCACAAATGCAGAGCAGGCATAAACAGCACTAGTAGTGGTGTTTTGGGCCTCAAAGGCAAGCTTTTGCTTAAGAATATTGCATTCAGATAAAGAAATTAGGCAATATATTTTTTTATAGTACGTATGTCCATTATCATTTTGCAGCTTTTGCATGGCCCTATCTGACTGAAAAGTTGGAGAATCAAAGCTTCCGTCACATCTCTTGAAAGATTCCCAACATACAGGGTCTTGGGCAGCTCGTCGTCCATCATGGAGGGGTGGCTGAGGGGAACTGCCTGGGCGTGAGGTGAGGGCTCGGTGGCGTGTCCCCGAAGCTCCCACAGGCCTTGAGTTCAGCCCCAGCGGCGTTGAGGTGAAGCAGCGGCGGCGGCAGATTCTGTAGGCCGCGACGCTTCTCCAAGACAATGAGCGGCGCTCGCGACACACTCACTCACTCACTCACTCACTCTCTCACTCAGCGCTCTTTCTGAGTACTTTTCTACTTTCATGCTAAGTTTAGTGTAAATCTGTTGCACGTTTTTGCGATAAGCATAAGCTACAATTGGAAAACACGTCTTTTACCCCCCTTCCCATTTCATATTTTTTCTCCTGCTGAGAAAAGCATGAAATTTGGTTGCAAATTTTTGTGCAAATCCATCAATGGGGTCATACGTTTTAGGCAAATCAAGAAATGCCTTTTCAATGGAAAGTTTGTCTAAACTATAACTGTGTGAGTGTGTCTGTGTATATATAATCTAGGTGCATGTTACTTTGTTAAATATAAGGACTAAAAGAACCAATGAATGGGAAAGCCAAGCAGGTTGGGTTGGCAGGTGGGTATGGAGATGCATGTAAACTTCTAAACACTTTTCTTAGCCATGCAAAATGCACGGACAAGAATGTCCCACTTCCTTAAGAAAATGTGGCTGCATAACTGAGGAATACAAGGGTCACTGCTTTAACAGCTTTATTTGGAATAGTGAAATGGAGGCATGGTCTGTTTTTTAAGACGCGCCCATGGTGTAGACTCATGTTAAATGGCTGTTTAGTTCAGTGTACAAATAATGCAGCCCAGAATGCATTCATTTTGTGTGCTCTCAAACTGTGCCATTGTTAAACTTCAGGACTCTCTTAGCAATCCAACATCAGTTTGTAGTACGGTAAGAGGTCTGGGTTATGTTATTTGTGTGAGAAAAGTAATGAGATTTATTCCCTGTTCAATTACATAGATCAGTTCAAAATCTCCAGTACATCTCATAAATAGTTGATTCAAAAGCATCACCTCTCTTTAAAGAATGTTGTTTTTTCTAACATTCTCTTTTAGGCATTACTTACGGCGGTGACTTCTCCCTACATCGAAATCCATGAAGGAACCATCCTTCAGAGTGTTAGAACATGTTACAACATCTACCTTGCCAGCAAAAATCTCATCAATCAGACCACGGCAAAGGCAACCCTTACTCAGATTCTCAATGTCATTTTCGCCAGGATGGAAGCTCAAGCCGTATGTGATGGTCTACTTTTCCTTATATCTTATCCATGCGTTTGTTACTTGGAAATGGTTATGCACTTTTAGGGGCCTCCTTGACAACCCTTCTATAGAAGCCACACTTAGAGTAGACAGTTGGGGCATGGTATTGATTAGTTGGCGAGAGCACATAATCCTAATTTCTATTGGAAACTCAAAAGATCGAGTTGGATACACCATGTTATGTCCAGGAGAGAGGTAATTCAGCCAGATAAAAATACTCTTAGGGTTTCCTCAAGAAAAGTGAGTATTTTCACCTAACACCAAATTATTAATCAGTTCTTCTGTATTTACTCTTAATACTACGATGACTTTCCTATAAAATTAGGGAAAGGAAATGCAGAAAGACCTGTGAATCAGTTAACGCTAAGCCATACTAGTTTCACCCTCCGGTGAAACTTCTAAACCTGTCTTTGTTTTCCATACCAATACCCCAACATACATCTTCGAAAAATTTGTTTTAAAATGCATACTTAGCTATGTGATCAGGTTTTCCACTCTATTTGATCTTTCTTAAAGATAGGTGACTGTTTTAATAATCTGATTCCTAAAACGGCCTTTGTAATACCGAAAAATTCTTGAGCTTGAGAATGCATACTCCGGCATTAGCATCTTAAAAGTGATCACTTGCGTTAAAAGAAGATTTGGTTCTTAGTCTGTGGCACTTATAGAAGATTAAAGATGCAAGCCTAAGTAAACTGTGCAGTCAATGTGAAAAAACATGATGATTTTTGAGTATACAAAACGAATGAATCTTTAAGAAATTTAATTAAAATGGTTTTTAAAAGCACAGGGCATATACAAACAAGCATTGAAAATGCAATAAGTCTCGCATTTGATTAAGGTAAAGCCATTTGCTTTGCTAATGGTCTTGTATAGCAAAGCAAATGGCTTTAACTTAATGAAAGGCGAGACCTATTGCATTTTTAATGTTTTTTTTTTTTTTTTTTTTTTACAAATTTACAGCTGCCAGTAAATGAGCTTTGAAGAGACAAACTGTTCTGTGGAGCTGATCCGATGTCTTTGGTTTATGTCCTTTAAGTTATACTTTGATCCGCTGTCATGGGCCCCTAAAAGGAGTGGGGCCCACAGGCCGCTACCTACTTTGCCTATTTAGTTATCCGGAACTAGCAGCCAGGCAGGGACCCAAGGTTACAAACAGAGGTGCAAGTGCACAAAGAATCAAGGCAAAAAAGTGACAGACAAATGTGGCAAGTAAAAGAATGAGTATCTTATGGCTGAATGTCAGTTTACACAAATAAGTCATTGTTAACTAGAACTTTTATAGACAGACACGATGCACGAGGAGGAGAGCACGTGAACTTTCTGACAGCGTACTTCCTGTTAGTGCAATATTGATAAGAGATGGGCTTAGATGGATGGGAGCAGAGGCCTCGGGAAACATTTAGGCCATGGTCTGACACGAACTTCCGGTGTGTGAATATTTATAACCATCGCAAACTACCACAAATTTAGGGAAAGTTTCAGAAATGCCAATAACTGCTCCCAATCGTTCTTTGAGGTCAAGTAAACTATTAGCCTGAAGTAAATAAAGGTATTGACCTGTCTCGGAGCACTGCAGCACTGCTGCAGAAGTACTGTAGAGGCCAGTGATGCGTCAACTCGCCAGAACCTGCGTGGCTCATCCTACCTTCCTGGTATCCCGGACCGGTGGACTTCGTTTCCTGCTCCTGCTGCCCTGCTCCCTGCACCTGTCCCGATCTCCCGCCGCCGCGCAGACAATCATCGCGGCCGCAGTGGGGAGACGGGACCACACGCCCCAGCAGCCCCAGCAGTCACACAGCTGACCAATAGGAGCGCGCCAGGAGGCGTTCAAATCTCCGGCGCTGCTCCGGCAGAGCGGGTCAACTCGCCAGAACCTGCGTGGCACATCCTACCTTCCTGGTATCCCGGACCGGTGGACTTCGTTTCCTGCTCCTGCTGCCCTGCTCCCTGCACCTGTCCCGATCTCCCGCCGCCGCGCAGACAATCATCGCGGCCGCAGTGGGGAGACGGGACCACACGCCCCAGCAGCCCCAGCAGTCACACAGCTGACCAATAGGAGCGCGCCAGGAGGCGTTCAAATCTCCGGCGCTGCTCCGGCAGAGCGGGTCAACTCGCCAGAACCTGCGTGGCACATCCTACCTTCCTGGTATCCCGGACCGGTGGACTTCGTTTCCTGCTCCTGCTGCCCTGCTCCCTGCACCTGTCCCGATCTCCCGCCGCCGCGTAGACAATCATCGCGGCCGCAGTGGGGAGACAGGACCACACGCCCCAGCAGCCCCAGCAGTCACACAGCTGACCAATAGGAGCGCGCCAGGAGGCGTTCAAATCTCCGGCGCTGCTCCGGCAGAGCGGGTCAACTCGCCAGAACCTGCGTGGCACATCCTACCTTCCTGGTATCCCGGACCGGTGGACTTCGTTTCCTGCTCCTGCTGCCCTGCTCCCTGCACCTGTCCCGATCTCCCGCCGCCGCGCAGACAATCATCGCGGCCGCAGTGGGGAGACGGGACCGCGCGCGGGGAGCGCCGGGAGAAGCCCGGGACAAGGGCGGGACCGTCTGTGGCCGTCCGGGGCCGCAGGAGGCCGGGCTGGGCCGCATCTCTTAGCCGTGGATATCGGGTCAGTCTGGACTAACCTTTAATGGTCATTGACATTTTTTATGTAACACTCAGCCATACGCCGTGCATAGAGTGTGTATTCTTTTAACTTATACTGTTTAGTTTTTAGCTATTTGTGCTTAGGGGTTCCCTATTGTAATATATTAGCTGTTAGGTTTCTTTTGAACTATGGGGAAACATTCTAAACCTACAGCAAGTCGCCCTATGACTAGACAGCTAGCCAATTCCAATCCGCCGATCCCTAGTCTTACAGCGATAGATAAAATGCTGCAGAAAACAATTGGGGTGGTGGCTACAGCCATAGAAAATACTGAAAGACGGTTGTCCATCACCCCGGCATTTACTATGGCCCCCCCTTCTGATGGATTGGCTGATTCGTCTTCATACCAGGTGGATATGGAAGCTATGTCATCTATGTTGCCCTCTTTTACCCATTTACCGTGCGCTCAGGCGCTACTAGACGAGTCTGAGCAAGAGGAAGCTGGCCCATTATCATCTTCTTTTGTTTCTATAGTGGCCCCCAAGAAGCAGGTAAAGCCAAGGAAAAAAAAACAGAAATCTAGAAAAAGGAGTTTACTTCCAGCCCCCCCTGCAGCTGGCCCTGCCCCATCAGTCTTGGCCCATCACCCTCCCATCTCTAACCCACCGACTTGGGCTACTAATTTATTAATAGACCTACAGTCACATATAGATCATTCCCTAAACCTCCTTTTAAAAACCCTGTCCTCCAAAATCGACAGGCTGGTATCTTTAGTTAATACCAAAGGTATTGGGAAGAAGCAGTTAAATCATGATCTATTGCACAACTCTGGTAGTACGGAGGGTGCTGGTACCCAAGCAACGATTAACAACCCTACCCCACAAGGCCAGACAAATATACCCTTGTACCCTACTCCTCCTGTCATAGCCCAGCCTTCACTGGTGCAGCTAACTGCCCCCTCTCTCCCTGCTGGTCCCCTTATGCCCCCGACCTTTCCCCGAGCTCCTATTGTTTCATCATCACGGGATCAGCCCCATAGCAGTAGGGACTTAGCTCTACGGAGCCCTGGTGGGGGTAGGATCCTCCCTTCTGGGGGTGGGAACAAAGCCCCACGGAGCCCGGTCGGTTCCCTTCCTCTTGTACAGCTTCCCCCCGAGGCAGCACCCTACGTGATTGTGCTCACTGGAGTTCCTCCACTAACAAACGTTAAGGGGGAATCTTACTATGAATTAAAAAATAAAGTCATCCACTGGTTGTCTAAAAATAGACCATTGGAGGGAGTAGGGAGAGGGGAGATCCTCTTTGTTCGGAGGGTTAGCTGGCTAGGGACCCGACCAAAGGATATTGGTGGGGATTGTGTCCTGATCAACTTTAGGGACCCTAGAGTAGTCGGACATATACTGGATCTGGGCGGGAAGTTTAAACCAGGAGCTATTGACACATCCCATTTGGGGTATTTTTACTCCCTCCCCAATGTTCTGAACCCGGTGGAACTACCCTATTTCCATCAAGCCTCTCACAATGCCTACTTTAATATTCCGGTCGAAAACCGCTTCGATGTGCTCAACTCTGTGGATTGACCATCACCCCTGAGGCTTAACAAGGGAAGGCACATGCTTACGGGGGGGAGCCTGGGTAGGGATGATCTTGGTGCGGAGATGGGTCCCCCCCTGGCCGTACTTGGTACGGAGAGCGGTCTTGGGCCCACCCCTTCTTCACCTCTGAACTCCAGCGCCATGGAAGGACGTCCCGAGTTGGGCCCCCTTGAGCATTTTGCTTCCCACTGCTCCCCCTCCTCTCTACCCCTGGCAGTTAGTCCTCCCCGCACACTCACTCGAAGACCTCTAGTAGGGTCTTGGAATGTGGCTGGATTGGAGTCCAAACTCTCTGACCCTGAGTGGGGAGAGTTAATGGACAATTACGATATTTGCATATTCCAAGAAACATGGCTACGGTACATACCACGGAGGGTGGGCTACGCATCGTTTTCGGTCCCTGCAGTCCAAGGGGCGAGAGGCAGACCATCGAGGGGGTTAGTAGTTTGGGTTGCAACTCATTTAGGTTGCTCTGTAAAGCCCTTAGATTCAAAGTCCTCCGACATTTTGTGTCTGATACTTACTTTCCCTGCTAGTTATTCGCTGGTAGTAATAAATGTCTACCTGCGTCCTCACCCGGTACAGTTGGGCCTGTCGATTTTGGGCGCCCTGGATGATGTATTACATTCCCTTCCACCTGCGTCCCATAAACTAATAGGTGCAGATTTTAACTGTCATTTCGAACCCCTTCCTGGGATCCCCTCCCCTACCTGTGACGAGGATGAAAATTATAAAATCCCAGACCCTATTATTTATCCTGCCAAACGTCTCCTCCCATTAGCCCTCGAGATCAACAAGCTTGCCATTGCACACTCCTTGAGGGCTTGCAATGGCAGACTTTGTCCGGACGTGCCGGGGTCTTTTACTTTTAATAGACCCGGGAGTTGTTCGACTATCGACTACTTCCTGGTGAACGTGGAATTTTGGGGCCATGTAGCAGCCTTCTCTGTTATTCCGCGGGTCGATAGTGATCACAACCTACTGTCACTGGAACTGGTAAATAATATTGGTGGCAGTGGAATTCATAAGCACCTATTACGATTAAATAGCGAGAACTTGGTGCTAGCTGCAGGAGGTAGACGGATTAGGTGGGCAAGGGTTGTGGCCGATGAACCAAAGCTTGCAGCTTTATATAGCAGTGTTACCCGCTCTTTGGAGGCAGTTTCCTACCTTCTGAGCCCCAATGGGGACATCTCGCAGAACCGTCTCCTAGATTTCCAGAACATCCATAAGGAACTCCTCGGCAGCCTGGCTGGCTTCTTTTACAGTTCTACTGCCTCAAGACCAAGGCCTTTAAGGCCTGAGCACTGGTTTAATGGTTCTTGTAGGCGGGCCAAGACTGCCCTGATAAAAGAGGTAAAAAAGGGCACACAGTCTAGTATCCGGGCTGCGAGGGCCTCTTTCAAAAATCTGATTAAGGAGGCAAAATCCGAGTGGGAGGATCAAAGGTGGCAAAATTTAATGCAAGCATTAGCAGACCGTGACTCGAGGGCGTTTTGGAACATTGTTCGAACTGGTACGGTAGCCTGCAGCCCCGCAATTATTCCTAATCTCAGCGAGGAGGTCTGGCTTGCCCACTTTAAACCCCTCTTCTCTGTCAGTAAATCCAAGGGAGGTCCCGATCCGGGTACTCCGCCGAATGATACTGTAACAGATCAGTTGGGCCAGGAAGAACTAGAGAGCCGATTCTTCTCCCTCTCAGAAATAGAATTGGCCCTCAACACCCTATCAGTAGGGTAAGCCCCGGGGCTCGACAGGATCCCTGGTGACCTGTACAGAAGTGATCCAAAAATCTGGGCCCCTTATATTTGTGTATATTTTAACGCCATTCTGCAGGGCCTTAGAATCCTGGATACCTGGTTGGGTGCAGAAATAATACCCATTTATAAAAAATCTTCCCCTTTGGATCCAGCCAATTACCGCCCTATAAGTTTTATTGATGTCCTACAGAAGCTGTTTGCCCGAGTCCTTTTAACCAGACTGCAGACCTGGATGGAGGATCACCAAATTCTAACCTCCCTCCAGGCGGGGTTTCGTGCAAAGGTTTCTACCATTGATCAATTATTCAGATTACAGTTGATCTACTGGAAGTCAGTCAGCATGGGTGCAGGCAACCTTTATTTGATTTTTGTGGACCTTCGGTCCGCATTTGATATGGTTCAAAGGGAAAAATGATGGGTTCTTTTATTAGAGATGGGTGTTCCCCCCTACCTTTGCCACTTATTCAAACGTCTCCACACAGGCACTTATGCAAGGGTGAGATATGGGAGATGTGGGGAAATTTCAGGGCCATTTCCGGTTGAAAAGGGTGTGAGGCAGGGCTGTGTCCTGGCCCCCACTCTTTTCTCCCTTTTTATCAATGGGTTGATTGAGTATCTCTTGTGCACCGCTAATTTGGACTCCCCTATCCTGGCGGGGCGTAAGGTACCGGCCCTAATGTTCGCGGATGACACGCTCTTGCTGTCTAAATCCTACATGGGCATCCAGCGTACATTAGAGGCCTTTTGCTCTTTCTGTAAAAACAGGGATTTGGAACTGAATCTATCCAAAACAAAATTTATGGTTTTCGGCTCCAATTCATTTAACTGTTCCCACCCTAAGATGGGAGATGTAGAGCTGGATAGGGTCTCCACTTTTGATTATTTGGGGGTGACCCTTAATGACAAAATGAAATGGGGGTCCCATTTGGCGAAGGCAAATATGAAACTAGCTCAATCAGTGGGGGGTATCCTGAAGGTGTATAATAACACCTCTTTTAAACCCCTGGGCCCCCCCATGGAAATCTACAAATCCCAAGCTAGAGGGGGGGCGCTTTATGGCGCTGAACTCTGGGGATATTGCATTCCCGCTTCCCTATCTTCAATTGAGAATTCTTTCATTAGGAGACTGCTGAAATTACCTGTAAGCACTCCTTTAACTCCCTTGAGATGGGATCTGGGCCTGGTTCCCATAGAAGAGATTGCCCTGAATCGCCCTCTCCAGTTCTGGAGACGACTTTGGTCAACGCCCGAGCTGGCAAGCTATAGGTATGATCTTGGTGATATACTGGCAAGGGGAAAATTGGATAAAATCCCTTGGTTAACCTATGTAAAGAACCTCTGTTACTCCATAGGGATGGGGAACCTATGGTCCGCCCCGGAAGAGACAAGCTGTGCACTTTCGAAGAAATCATTGCGGGAGGTTTTGAAATCGTATCGGAAGGAAATGCTACTGCACTCCTCTTTGGGCAGGCTTACCGACTCCTTCCTGGATATTAAAATTAGTCCCCAGTTCGAAGTTTTTCTGGATGTCATCCAACCACCTTTGGCAAAGAAACTTTACATCCAGTTCAGACACGGCTCGCTACCGCTGAGGGATTTTACTCATAGATGGTCTAATGTTTCGGATCCCTTAAGCACGTGTCCTGTATGTACTGACACCCGTGAAACAGAGCTGCATGTTGTCCTTTTCTGCCCTTTATATATCAAGGCAAGAAAAAAGTGGATCGTACAGTTATGCAAGTCTAGGGGTCTTAGGGACTACCAGGAGGTGTTTAGAATTTTGAAATACGATACTACCCCATTGATAGTGTTCGCAATGGCCAAATATCTTCTTTTCATGTGGTTCACAAGGTCCAAAACTATGATTTCTGTCACATAATCCTCCTGATTCTAGTATTGTCATCATTGCTACCATAGAACTCTGTGGTGTAGTGAGTACATTTTTGGCCTCGGATATAGTTTTAATAATTTGTTTTGGTGGAATAATTTTGTTCCTTCGTTTGTGTAATTTCTTTCATTTAATAAATTTAATGCTTCAATGGATTACACTCTATACAATGTCTATTTAATCATGTTTTATTGTATATCACTATTTATGTCTTTTTATGGTATTTTACCGAAATAAAAGCTTTGACTGACTGACTGCATTAGAACATTCTGATGTCATTGCATAAGCAGAGGTTGGGATGTGGTCACTTTGTTTTGTACCTATAAACCGCTGACAACCAAAAATTGCGTATATCAAGCCTTTTTTCTGGGACTCTTCGGTACCCCTGTTTTTCAGAGGGACCTCTGAAATTAACTTGCAATCTTCAGTTTGAAAATCCAAAATCCAGCCACAGATGGGAAAGCTCTTTAAAGTACGCGATTTATTTGCTTTAGTGAGATTTTCACAAATGTTTCCTCGGTGTGTGGCATCTTTTGCCTGTGTGGTGTCTTTTCGTGGAACTCACGGACCAATCACTCCGCACGCTATTTTTCTGCTGCTTACTTTCAGTGACAAATTCACACATCGTGACTTTTCGAGGTAAACTGAGTCTTCCTAACCACAGCTGGCTGCGGATATTTTTAATGACACACTATTAGAGGGCGGTTGTGCGGTCACATCTCGTGCCACCCGGATGTGAATGTGCAGCGGCTGCGCCTCCACCTCAGACCTGCAGACGACACGCAACACCTTCTGGTTTCGTAGAGGGGGTGGGGAGCACGTGCAGGCGCAGCAACAGCTTCAAGGCACTCGGCCACAGCAGCCTCCTTAATTACATTAATCAGCGGTGCTGGCTGCACTAAAGACAGCCTGGGCACTCGTGCGGCTGTTTCATTTTACGCTTCACACCCCACGAGCGGCCCATGCCACAGCTCTGCCGTGCTCCCTGGATCAGACTTACTGTAAAATGAACGTCATTATGTTTTCATTACTCGGATGGGTTTGTGACACCTCTTGAATATCGCGCACGTTTACAGTTAATGCCAAAGAAAAACTTCTTGTCCCATGGCTCTGCGCCTTCACTTTCTCCTTCATTGTTGGTTGTTTTAGGTTGGACTTCAGAAGTTAATGTGTACGTATTTATATATTCATTATTTAACTGTATGTTTTGTAGTTTGTCCATAAATGTTATGCAACTATGTAGGTCCACTATGATTAGAAGAACATACCTTCTGTGTAACTTGTGAAAATCAATAAAGTACTTGAAGAAAAGAAAAAAAGAACATAGGAATGGGCCCATGCGGTCCAGGACACCCCCCTCCTTCTCAGAGTAGGGTATGCCCGTGAGGCCCTCATAGATATCGGATTCAAGCGGGACATTGTTCTGCGCTCGGAAAATCCTAACACCGGTATACGGAATGTAAATATTAAATGCACCATTATTTCTGTAAGCACCAGACACCGTGTGTAAAACTGAGAGCTGATGTATGACTAACATGTGCGCCCAATAACACCTACTACTGTGAGGCGCTCGTGCGGCTGTTTCATTTTACGCTTCACACCCCACGAGCGGCCCATGCCACAGCTCTGCCGTGCTCCCACTACACCACCCCAGTTTAGACATGGCCATATGCAAATCAGTCTTGACCCTGTGCCTCATGGGAACAGTCCAGCCTGAACTGCCAAGCCATGTCTTCCCTGGACCGGAATCAAGCATCCTAGGACCGGTTTCTGGCTATCAGCCGTCATCAGCCAGGATAGCTTGACTCCAGTGGCGTAGTGAGCACGGGTCCCACGTCTGGGAATACCCATTCCACTTAGGTTGAAAAGCGTTACAACAAACAAATGATGGACGGAATGCTGACAATGCAGACATTCTCCCCCAGTCAAGAGATCTGGGTTAAATCCATCGTTCTTTTGCCCACTACACCACCCCAGTTTAGACATGGCCATATGCAAATCAGTCTTGACCCTGTGCCTCATGGGAACAGTCCAGCCCGAACTGCCAAGCCATAGCTTGACTCCAGTGGCGTAGTGAGCACGGGTCCCACGTCTGGGAATACCCATTCCAGCATTCCGTCCATCATTTGTTTGTTGTAACGCTTTTCGCCCTAAGTGGGATGGGTATTCCCAGACGTGGGACCCGTGCTCACTACGCCACTGGAGTCAAGCTATCCTGGCTGATGACGGCTGATAGCCAGAAACCGGTCCTAGGATGCTTGATTCCGGTCCAGGGAAGACATGGCTTGGCAGTTCGGGCTGGACTGTTCCTATGAGGCACAGGGTCAAGACTGATTTGCATATGGCCATGTCTGAACTGGGGTGGTGTAGTGGGCAAAAGAACGATGGATTTAACCCAGATCTCTTGACTGGGGGAGAATGTATGCATTGTCAGCATTCCGTCCATCATTTGTTTGTTGTAACGCTTTTCGCCCTAAGTGGGATGGGTATTCCCAGACGTGGGACCCGTGCTCACTACGCCACTGGAGTCAAGCTATCCTGGCTGATGACGGCTGATAGCCAGAAACCGGTCCTAGGATGCTTGATTCCGGTCCAGGGAAGACATGGCTGGGCAGTTCGGGCTGGACTGTTCCCATGAGGCACAGGGTCAAGACTGATTTGCATATGGCCATGTCTGAACTGGGGTGGTGTAGTGGGCAAAAGAACGATGGATTTAACCCAGATCTCTTGACTGGAGGAGAATGTATGCATTGTCAGCATTCCGTCCATTATTTGTTTTTTGTAACACTACTCGTCTCGTGCCCCGTTTAATATGTAGATTATAGATCTGGCTTCTCTAATCTCCGTACATGAAGGGTCCATCGCTCTGAACAGCATCTTCCTGTCTGCGCTGCTGACAGTCTCTCTCCATCACGAGCCCCCAACCCCCCCCCCCCCCCCCCCCCGCATGCAACGGACCAACTGTGGGGTCACCCGTGGTTAAAGTCCAGCCAATACTCTCCATTTCGCAGTTCTCAAAGTTAATTGCAGCTCAAAAGAGAGGCGCCTGCGATGACAGCGCCAGCTCCTGCGCGCGACATGGGCGCTGTCCATCTTTCCCTTTCGCGCTCTGGTGACAGGATATAAACATTTAAGAAAAAGAACAATACCATGCGAGGGATTGATGCTGGTTGATGGGTGAAGGGGCAGGTGTTCGAGTGCGCTTGCTGCACAGTGACAGCAGCCTGCAGGAGCTGCGCTGTGACTAGCTAACTGCAGCCGGGCTGTCGCAGCTTGTTAGAGGAAAACTTCAACCGGGGTGGAAAAGCACACTGTGGCTTGCTAAGGGACAGGGGAGGGTGTTGACAGCTTTGAGCCTTTTGAGGGAGACAAAAAACCCATAAAATAACTTTTTTTTCATGAAGTACGTTTTGCTCAATAAAATCTAAATTGGAAAATCGAAGTGAAAAATGACTGATCATTTCTATTAGGGTCAGGTAATGGGGTGTTGGTTGTAGCACTTGTAACAGGTGAACTAGAATGTATGCGAAAGATACTTCGGTACTCATGGACTAGGATGTTTTCTCTCCAATTGAAACTTTCCCTCTTGAGTTACTGTCTTATGTTTAGCACCTGAACACAGGAAGCTCTATAGAGAAATGCAGGGGCGTAATATAGTCCTCTGCAGTGTGAGGGGGTACAACCATTCAAGGGCCCGCAAACCCTTCAGAGGGGCCGCATTTCGCCCAATGCCAATGAATATTTGTGAGAAAAGGGAAACTCAGGGGCCCCTCTTCACGTTCTGCGTGGGGTATCATTTTACGTTACGTCCCTGGATATATAAATACAAATAAGTGAATAATACGGTCCTATCTGAAAATTCCAGAATCTTAAAAGGCCTTAATGGCATGTTTTATCTATAGCCCCCACCTGCCCCCTACTCGTGTAATCCCCTTTAGTGGAGCACTCGAAAGAAGTCACATGGAGTCACGCAGCGCTTTATTAATAATATAAACAAATGCTAAAATATTCAATGCGGTTTTGCGTGAACTCTTTCTTCCCAGACACAGACATCTTTGCATGAGGAAACAAGCGTGCGTCAGGTAGCCGCTATTTATTTTTGCATCGCGCTTTCACTTTAAGTGAAAGAGCGATGGAAAAATAAACACGCGGCTGATTACCTCTTTACTCTGGAGCAGAATGGATAGTCAGCAAACAAGCGCGATACTGCAAAGGCAGCCGCATGGTTATTTTCGCATCGCGCTTTCACTTTAAGTGAAAGCGCGATGGGAAAATAAACACGCAGCTGCCTTTGGCAAAGCCGAATGTGGGAAAAAAAGTGCGTCCCACCTAATGAGAGAGAGCGTGTCACGTCACCGGTAAAAGATCAAATTCCGGTGGGCGTGGCCAAAAGGAGACAAGGCGGCAACAAGGAGGGACTAAGAAGGCTCCTTTACAATCAGAAACCAGCGTTTTGCATTTAAGATGACGCTGGCCAATTAAAAAGATGGGCGGGTCTTCAACTCCGCCTCCGAGCGCTTCGGAATTTGTATTAATTCCAAGAAGCTCTCGAATGCCGAGAGCAGCGCATGCGCTGCTTTCGACAGCTGAGACCTAAAAAGCAGGAGACACACAGTTAAAACAATCTGTTGGTAAGAGTTTTAAGCTGCAAACTAATATTTTTGATACAACAGATGGCATAGTATTACTTGATTTTGTAAATTTTCGTATTGGGAGGGTATTCTACGAAAGAGTGTGGCTATAGTTCTCGCTAAAAGTCATTAACATAAAGGGTACCATTATCCTAATTGAGAAAAAAAAGTGTGACTTGCATAGTGTTCAGGAAACATCTACTACTCATATTAAAGTCATTATGTTAGAAAATGTGCCACATTTGTTTCATGCACTTAAAAGTTAATCACTTGAGAGACTTATATGCAAAGTGCAACTGTGATGTTTCTTGTTAGAAGTATGTTGTGTTGAATGATACCAAAAAAATGTGTTCATTTGGAAAAAGAATTCCCTGATTGATCATGGGTTCACTTGATTTATGCTTTGTTTATATTTTAGTGGCCTGTAATTACTTTGACACCTTATGAAACATGTATATTATTTCTAATGGATACTCTTCACAGATTTTTCATCTTGAACTGCCGCCTGCCACCTGACTCGATCCAGAACTTCTTTGAATCCTTCTCCTATCTAGAGCTTGGTGGCGCTGAGGAGGCATGGCTTTGAATCTGTCGGATATCATAGTGATGAAGCCTGTTGATGAAGTTCCCAACAGCCTTGTTAACCTACATTTATATTTTTACATCATTCTACAGACTCAAGGCAGTGGACTTTTTTGTCCCTCTCTTTTGACTTCCTCAGTGCAACAGGCCAATGGCTTTTTCTGACCCACATTTATCTGGTTTATGATGATTAATATCCAAGACTAATTCATGTTCATGTAATAACTGTACCCTGTGACAAATGATATATCGTCTTTGTAGGGATTTTCACAAGCAACTGTGTAAGTTTTGGACTGTTGCAACGTCAGGCCACTTCTTCACAGAGATCTTCTCCTCACATGGCGTCCACACAACATTGTCAGTCCCATAAGAATCATAAAAACATCTCATGTTCCACCCATGTGAAGTTGAGACAGCCTGGGGAAGCTACTACCCTAAAAAGGGATAGACCGATGAAGAGCTGTTATTTTTTATTCACAGCTAATTCCATTTCTACAAAAGCCACAATGTCAGCAGGTGAGTTTTCTATCTTCGTTTGCAAATCCCGAGTATCTTGAAACCATCAGACAATTCATGCCTAATGTTTTTCATCTTCGATTGAAGGTGAGAACATATGGTATGCCCTCAGACCCTGCTTTCTTTCGCATTTTGCACCATCTTTGCACTCTGCCTCATCGCCTGTGGCCTCTGGTCTGGGTGGAAGTCCTTTATAGCCATTCTTTTGGTTCCAGTTACAATGCTTGGTGTGCTGTCGTTAA
The DNA here is from genome assembly GCF_964204655.1 of Triturus cristatus. Taxonomy (NCBI): domain Eukaryota; kingdom Metazoa; phylum Chordata; class Amphibia; order Caudata; family Salamandridae; genus Triturus; species Triturus cristatus. The sequence goes on from NC_140590.1 coordinate 1,582,580,481, forward strand.
GACTCCAGCACCTCTGCCGGTCGGATCGCTGCTAGCAGCATTTGAATCGGTTCTAGTGGATTCATCTATCCGCTTTTCAACTACACCCATGATAGATGGGATCCTAAACTGTTAGAAGAGAATATCTAGGCTATTTTCTGATAATGAAACTATTTGCAAGGCCAGAAGCTGTTGCTTGTTTTGATGACCTTTGTTAGTTTCATTCTGATACTTTGGTGTTTCAGAGCCATACCCAAGAAGCGATGAAGATGACAAAACAAATTATAAGACAACCAAACATTATCTTGGGGGTCTTTATTTCCAATCATCACGGGTCTCCCTCAAGAAGGACTAAGCTTTTAATCCCTGATCTACTGTTAAATTGAACCATAACCCCGTTAATGCAATACTTTCTTAAGAAGCTTAGATTTCGAAGCCCTTTTTGCCTTTTAGTGAACCATTGAGGGAATCGATAATGACAGCATGGGTGTAGCCTCATTCAGCACCCACTGTAAATGGTCATACAGCCAGTAAACAGTGACCTAGTTATTCAGAAAGTGCTTACCATTCATCCCTTAGAAAATGTCAGTTAATTTTTCATCTGCAAAGCCGCCTTCCTACCATTTCTGGCACATCAAGTATCAGAATAGCCTGATGCAATGGACAGCAAGGTTTTTGAGTAGGCTTTCTCGACTCTTCAAGCTTGCAATACTACGTGCCTTACGGCATCGTGCTTTCATTCACCTATGAATTTATGCGACATGTCCAACCTTCATTTGAAACCTTTCAGTCCTCCGGGCACGTTGTGAAGGAGGACCTTGCTGCTTCAGAACAAAGCTTACAAAACAGCTTGGACTGATGTACAGTTCAGACTGAAAGATATGCGATATGCCATTTAACAGTGAGCAGTTGTTCGACAAAAAGCATCAGGTTTTTTTTTTAGAGATAGGAGAGGAACAGAGCTACTGTGAATTTGTTTGGACAAGCCTCCGTAGCTCACGAAGTTCACAAATGGTGTTGTAAGTTATTGGGCTTAGATCAATCTTCATCAATAGGTCTCACATACCACCACTATCAGAGTGACAAGAAGTGCTGAAAAAGGATTACAACAGACATTAATCTCATCCTCCACTCTAAAAGCACTTTAGTGGCATGATTCCCAGTACTTCGAGACTCCATGTAGTATTCCTATTGAGATGGAGGAAGACTACTTGAGGACAGTGGGTTCTTAATATCATCAACTTGGAGCACTTCCTTCCATTTTAAGAAGATCCCCTGTTCTCTACTGTTTTCATGCCACATAGATTTCTGCCTATCTATGCTCAAGAAAGTGGCTGTAGAGAAATTTACTCATCCAAAATGGAAATAATATTCTGCTTCATAGTATCTTTACTGATAGTCATAATCTTAAGAATAATTCCTCTCTATGTGCAGAACACGAACATCCAATATAATAGACTGTGAGAGGCTGAAATGTTCAGCATTATGAAATATGGTGAATTATTTCCTAAACGTCTACCCAGGCACATTTTCTCAGTATTTAGACTGAAATGTAAAAAAGGGTTAGGAACACCCTTCTCAAAACTACATTGTAGATCCTAAAAACACAGCACAATGTTTAAATAGAGAGAAAAAGAGCTGCTTCGTAGGTTTGCATTAACAGAAATAAAATTGCACTCTGCTCCTTTAAGAGTCCAGGGACTTCATATTCCACACCCTAAGATTGTTTGTAGAGGCATTTGCCTCGCAGTCAGCTCTTTTTTCTGTTTTGTGTGAGAGGATTTCAGGAAAACCCTGGGTGGTGTTTCATCTACTTTTGTCAAAAATGGTCTCAGAACTTAGTGACCTTTTTATTTTATTTTATTTCCATTGACCTCTTTTAATGCCAGGAAGTATTTAGGCATTTTTTTTCCCTTTTCATTCCATCTTTGTCTACCACTATTTTTTCACTTTTTATGAAGTGTTATTTTGCGAAGAAAAAGCTTTCAGAGACACATGGTATGTGTTGTCTGTCTCCTAGCTTCACATTAAAAAAATAGTGTGAATGCTGGGAAAAAATTAAAAAATAAATAAATAAAACCTTCAAAGATATGGAAACATCAGGCTGTGAGGGAAACTGCAATACTTCCAAACTAAAAATAAGAAGAAAAATGACAAGGCTTCTCAGGCTGTTCAGTTCCCTTGTTGCCCCTACCAACAGGTAAAGCTTTACTAGGGCTAAAGGTACAAATGCCATCCCAGACAAAGCTCAATTATTTAATCTCTAAATCAACCAACACTTCATCTGAGAGACCGTTCTCTGACAGCAAGCAGTGACTTCTCCTTCGTCCACCCTCCGTTATCTATTAGTGTGCCCACCATGACACAACATTTAAAATTTTGGCACGAAATTCTGACAACAGATGGTTGCAAACTATTGTAAAAGATGTCTACTCACTAAAATTCAAAGCCTCCCCACCAGCTATATACTACCTAAGCCATCTACAAAATTCCAGCTAGCTGAACTGTACAAGAAGGCAATATCACTGTTGCAAAAAAAGAGCAATAGAACAATTTTCTCTTCCCCCTACTAGGAGAAAGTAATTTATTGAAGTATTCCAAGATATTTCCAGGTTTGGAAAAAAGGCCCAAAGTAGGAGTTCAGACCAGTGCTAGATATACGTCTTACCTATGAGTGGATCAGAAGAGAGAAGTTCCACATGCTAGGGCTGCTTCAAATTTTTGCAAATCTCAAACATGGATATTGGATGTGTATTGTGGAGCTACAGGATGCCTATTTTCACATTCCTGCTGCTAAAAGAGACAATCGCAATGCTTTATAAAAAGATAAATATATCCTGAGCTTGTTTCACAATCATCAAAGTCCTTAATGAGTCAACATTGAGAAGGTCTTCTTAATCTTCTTTTATTTCAAATCAACTTTTCCAACAACAGTCCTAGCCGCCAACACGTGTTTTGTCTTTTGTGGTGTGGGCCACAGACTTCCTCAGGGCTAATACTATAAAGTGTTCCAAATGACCTTCAAATCAAAAAAGTAACAGCTATGTCAAATTCCAAGGGTTTATTAAGATCCTGTGCCAAGAGACAAATGTATAGCCTCTCCACTTTTCTTATATTTCTATGAGTAGCAGCGTCGCGTATAACAGTGTGTAGAAAGTGGTGTCTAGCTTGGCCCAGGATCTTTGACGGTAGGTAATTTCCACCTTCATCTCACAGCTGTACTCTTTTGTGTTAAGTCTGCTCTTCTGACTTTCTCCAAGTGCTTAGCAGTAATGGCAGCCCATGTCTGTTGAAAGACAATATTCATCTACCCACTTCTGGACGATTGACTAATAAAAGTCCACATTCCACAAAAAGTTGTGCAGGAGTTGCAGCCAACAATCTTGCTGTTGCACTGCTTGGATTTACAGATACATCTTTACATATTCTATCCGGTCTACGAGCAATACTAGACACAGCATGTGAAGAAAAATGTTTCCTTTGGAGGACAATGTTTTCAGTCTGGAGAGAAGTGCCATCTCCTCTTCAAAGCTCCCAATCTAATTGCTCATCAGATCCCCTCTTTACTGATTTTCGATGGCATCCCGTATTTTAATTGTTCCAAATGCAAGACTGAGTCTGAGGCCACCTTAACAGTATATGGGGGTTCTGTGATCTAAATTAAAAGACAATTTGGATGACAAACTTTAGCTCTTTATAACTGCAAAGTAATCTCTCTCTTGGTGTTGCAAGGAGACCATGTCTTTCTAACAGGATCCTGTTGTGCAGATAAATGTTAAGAATGCATCCCTGTCTTGTTGGGAAGCCCATCTAGAGGACTTTTTCGTGCAGGGTCTACAGTAGAAGTCCGAATCACTGTGAATGGATTGGTGTGGGAGTGTGCTCAGTGGTCAGCGACTCTGGGCTCTTATGTCATGGAGACCAGCCTTGTTCTCCTTCTGACAGCATACAGCAGTGGGGTACCTGATTTAGAGACGGTTAGGGACTTGGTACCTGTGGAGCCTTGGGTTAGCATGCAGATGTTTGCTCAGTGGTGCAGGATGGCTCGTTACAATGCAGTCACACACGCAGGGTAGTCAGGAATACACATAGAAATAGGACTGAGGTAATTTTCTCTGCTTTTTCTGGTTGCAGGCATATTGAATTGGGAGAGATTCCTTTTTTCACTTTTTTATCTTTTTGGGGACTCGAGGCAGAATCTGTGTTGAAGGCTGTGGGAACTATCGTTCCTTGCATGGCAATAATGTGGCTTGGTGGGTTTCTTTACTGGGCGTTCTAGTTCGCAGCCCAGCCTTCCTCAGTCGTGCACCTTTGTTGTTTTGCTGCTCCCTTGATTCCCCTTTTTAGGTTCCACCTCTGTGTTCTGCCCTTATCCACTTTCTTGCCCTCATGTTTTCATTGCTCCCTTAGGTTTCTGGTTCTCTTATTATTTGCTGGAAATTTCATAAACGTGGGCCCTTATGTGAACCCATAAGGATGAGTTCCAGCTTATTTTGAATGTAACTGTGTATTGCTGATTATAACTAGTTTATCCATACTCTGAATCAGTCTTCATTTTGTGTTGTTCAGAACCATTGAACCTTTACTTCTGTATCTGTCCAGATCATGGCCCATCCCTCTCAATTTCCTTGTTTTGCTTGCATGTTCTATATTTCTCTTTTGAGTCAGTTCTGATTTATTCTGGCCGACCGCTAGGCTAGGTTGTTATTGAAGCAACAGATCTTGTGAAGGACCTAGGTTTGTATAGTTTTTTTTGTAAACTGGTCAGCAAAATTAATATACATATTTCCACTGTTTCCATTGGTCCCTGAAGTATGTTTGTACTTTCAAGCGTTGCTGATCCTGATTACCCCTGAGAAGAGAAACCAGTTCTGGTTCCTGGATTTTCTACAGGTGTCAGTAAACCACACAAGAGGTTGCTATACCAACTGAACCTATTGGCTAGATAGCAGGGTTATTTACTCCACTCAAAGTCAGTGAATTTTGTAGCATGGCTTATAAGATCAGAAAATAAGGTTACCTTGATCTTGTATGAACTTTTAAAGAGAGGAAAAAACACCATCCACAAGAGCCTCTTATTCTTTCAGATGGAAGCAATCAATTTTGTTTGTGGTGTCAAAAGACTATATCACAATCACATCTCTTGCCAAGAAGAAGCAAATTTGCCCTATGTGTTAAATATGGTTCCAGTCCAGTTTCAGTTCTCCTCAATCAAAGTCCATTTTGGGACTACCACATCCTATTGAAAAACTCCTAATTCCACTACAAAGCTCCTCACCTGAGAATCATTTTCAGGATTCCCATGACTAAAGACTTTCTAGAAGGTTTGAAGAAAGTTTTTCCTCCTACAGGAGTACCTTCACCTCCTTGGGAACTTAATTTGATCCTATAAAATGCATGGGCCCTCCTTTTGAGTGTATTCACAAGGCTTCATTGGAGCATCTTCCGTGAAGACACCTTTTTCAGTGACTTACTTTAACTTGTAAGATTCGTGAGATACAAGTCATTTTGGCAGCAAAGCCAAATACCATTTTGCATTCCAATAGGGTAGTCCTGATGACACATTCATCTTTCCTTCTGAAAGTAGTTCAGGAATTTCATATCAACCAGACCATTATTCTACCAATTTTCTTCAGCAATCCTGCTTCCCCGATTGACCATTGTTTACATTCACTTGATGTCGAGAGTGTGTTGCGCTATTCCATAGACAGGACCAAAATGTACTTAAATCGGGTCAACTCTCGCCCCATACATGTAGACCTTTCCTCCTTCAGTCTCTGTTTGAATTGTCTCTTGTATATCCACTTGTGCCAGGGAAATGAAGAGCTCGTTTCTCTAGAGGCAAAGCGACTACTACAGAGTGGCTGAGAAATATCTCTTTATCAAACATCTGCAAAGTTGCTACTTAGAAGTCAGTTTTAGAAGACACAACTGTCTTAAATCTGATAAGCGAGATGACTGTAGGGTAGGTTAAGTTACTCAGAGAAATTCTTTTGGAGAATACTCTATAGCCTACACTATTCATGAAAACTACTTAAGACTCGTTATTGTGCTGTATAACCAATTGTCACTAGGGAGAATTTTAAAATTTTCTACTCTATTCCAACACTTTATGACTATCAATGAATATCCTACGATGCAGAAGAAAGGTTACTTGTAATCCTGGTTCTGCTGCGGAGGCCTCTCTATTGAAGTACCAACAACCAGCTGTCCTCTCTGATTTTGAACTTGGGAATACATCATAAAAATTGTGAGTTTAAACTAAATTTATCTCCACATACTTCTCAAAAAGAACAGACCAAGGCAACTGCCAGTACAAGGCATGTTGTTTTGGGAAACGTGTTTAATTCTTAATAACAGCTTGAATAGTAAAAAAAATATTGCCTGTATAGACTTTTTAGAGATCAGTATCTGCATTTTATCCTGCTTTACTCTGTACCATCTCACAATTTGATAGAAACAATAATAGTGTTCTGAGGCCTCCATAGCAGCAGAGAATTATTCTAACAATTATGACTTCTCTGCAGGTGCTTATCATGCAGAACCAGGGTTACAAGTAACCTTTTCTTACTCCAGGTGCTTCTCGATTGCAAACAAGGTGAGTGATCTGCAGCCTATTTCCGACTTACGATTCTTCAACTAGCTAAATAATACGTTACAGATGTCCAAAATATTTCCTCAGGCATAGATTTTGCAAACATTGCAAAGTAAACACCACATGGTGTCTTTAGACCTTTGTCTATTTATTTTCATGTTCTAATTGAAATTCGTAAGTACCACAGAACATGTTTCAGATTTGAAGAAGGGGAACCCTTTCAATCTACAACATTGCCTGTTGGTCTTAATTTGGTCTCAGTGTCTAAACAAAGGAGAAAGACCCCAAATTAATTCCTGTCTGACATTCTCATGAAAGGCAAAAGAAGTCTAGCCTACTTGGGGACTCCTATCTAGGTGGGGAGCTTGGCGATAAGCTGTGCAATAAAAGTTGTGGGCCTCTGTCTCTGAATGAAGTTTCTTTCAGAACTTCATTAGGAAGCCAATGTTCTAGTTCATGCCTTGCCAAGATGCGCCCATAGCCAAGGGAAGCTAGGCCATTACCTCCTCTACATTACATACAATTTGGCAGGCAAGAGTACAAACATATCCGGGATACACAAACGTTTCCAATCCACCACATTCCAAATTTGAGATTTGAATTGTAAAATAAATCCAATTGTAATCAAATGTGTTTATTTGTCTTAAAGCACTGAAACATGATACCACCAACGTACCCACGTTAATCGAAGTGACTTGTCTTTGCCTCAAGTCACAAGGTTGCTATTGTTGAGCTCCGTGTTCGCCATGAATTTTAGATGCAAACTAAAAGTTTATTAAAACAAATGGGTCAAAACAGGAGTGCTGTCAATTTGGTTGTCAGGGGAAATATCTTAAGTAGTTCACAAAATAGGGTTCTAAATATGAACCTTTCTAGTGTACAATAGAGGTACCTTTCCTGGACCATAGTCTGCCTTCTGTGATGAACATCTTGATGGAGGGGGTTCAGTCTGGAGTGACCCCCTCGCAACTGCTTCTCACTTTCAAGGAGCCATTACTGATGTCCTTTTGGGACCTGTTCCAAGCCCAGCACAGGGGCTCCAGTGAACAGGACAATCGTCCACCACCCTGCCCCAGGAAACACCAATTTTCCCACGCAACACCCTACCCCGGAGAAGTTTGTTGTCCAAGCCTCTACCACTACCTACCACTACCTCCCGTGTAAATCCTGGCGCATTCTTTACCGCCCCACTGGATAGGGAATCCAAGAGGCTGGTCACCTTAAGGAAGAAGATTTTTTTCTTCACCAGGCTGGCACTGTGGTCTGTGAACACCACATGCCTTTTGTGCCACTACTCCCATGCTCTGTGGGATTTGATTGCGCAAGCGCTGCCCATGGTTCTGGAGGTAGCCCGGCCAAACAGTCCCAGGCTGTTGTCAGAGGAAGAGATGCAGCCAAGTTCATGATCAGATGTGGACTGCATACCACCCACTCGCTGGGCAGAGTGTTTTCCTCAACAGTGGCCTTACGGCGCCACACCTGACTGAGAACAACTGGCTTTCCAAGGGATGTCCAAGTGTTGCTTATGGATAAGGCCTTTGATGGCTCCGTCTCTTCAGAGACGAGGTGGATTCAGTCCTGGAGTGCTTTAAGGACGGCAGGGCTACCACTAGGTCCTGGACTTTTCCATGGCACTTCACCTCCCCAATCTGTCTTTCGCTCCCCAATCTGCCTTTTGCTCCTTTCTTGGCCATGGAAGGGGCTTCCAGCTGCGTCTCTATTGACATGTCAAAGTCACACCTGACTCGATCTCAAACGCTGTCTTTCATCGGAGCTGTTCTGTACATGGTGCAGTTTCGGGCTTATCATCCTGAACGGCAAGTCCAGGATATTCAGGCTATGATACTGTTGTTTCAGCCTCTATCCTGGATTTCAGTGAGACTGACTCTGAGGCTGCTGGACCTCATGGCCTCCTGCATCCTACTTGTGACACATACCTGTAGGCATATGCAGGCTCTGCAGTGGGACGTGAAGTTCCAGTGGGTGCAGCATCAGGGAATCTCTCCGACCTGTTCCAGTTCTTAGAGGGAACTGCAATAGATCTGTAATGGTGGTTAACAAACCGTGATTGGGTCAACGGCAGTCCTCTCTACCTTCCCCAATGCTTCAGACAGTGGTGACATGTGCGTTACTTCCAGGATGGGGCATCCATCTGGAAGAGGTGGAGATCAGAGGCAGAATCCAGACTCCACATCAACCTTCTGGAGCTCCTAGCGATCCGGCTGGCATTACAAATCTTTGTCATCCATCAACGGAAGGCTAGTGCAGGTCTTCATGGAGAACACCACTACCATGTGAGTCTGTGGACATGGCTGGAACGTCGGGGTATATCCCTGGTGGTTCAACACCTTGTGGACTCTCTGAATGCTAGGGTGGACAAACTCTGCAGAAGATGCCTAGCAGATCATGAATGGCATCTCCATCCTGAGGTGGTTCTTGTTATTTGTTATGCAGTGGGCAGAGCATTGGTTAGATCTGTTTTCCACTGCAAAGAATGCGCAATGCCAGCAGTTATGTGCCCTGGAGTTTCCAAGGCAGCCCTCGCTCTGAGACTCTTCATCTTGAGTGGTGCTCAGGCCTCTGTATGCCTTTCCACCCATACCACTCCTGCCCAGAGTTGTCAAGAAATCAGGCTCAGAGGGTTTGGAATCCTGAGCTGTTGATCATCGCCATTGGCCCTCCGATCAGGCTGCCTCTTCAGGAGGATCCTCTATGGCAGCAGCAGGGAAGAGTTCTCCACCCGAACCTGTTAACGCTCTGCCTTCTTGCGAGGAGATTGAGCGGCTACAGTTGACCGCTTTTAACCTCCCGCCTGAAGTCTGCGATGGTATTCTGGCAGCCAGGCGTCCCACCACCAAAACGATATATGCCTTCCGTTGGAGCAAGTATGTGGCATGGTGTACAGAAAGGCAGGTTCACCCCATTTGTGCTCCTCTTTCTCAGGTTCTGCTCTTTGTTCTTTCCCTTTCCCAGCAGGGCTTTGCTCTGGGTACCTTAAAGGGTTGTCTTTCTGTTATATTAGCCTTTCTGCGGTTGCTTGTCCAGCCATTCCTCTTCAAATCCCCTATTGTACATAGGTTCTTGAATGGTTTGCAACACATGTTCCTCCTTCTCCCTTTATCATGCCTCAGTGGGACCTTAATCTCATCCAATAATATCTGCCCAGAGGGTCATTGAACTTCAGGCTTTGTGATCCAAGCCTCTGACTTGAACAGCTACCCAGAGGTGCTGGTTCTTCGAGCCAGAGCTTCCTTTCTGGCAAAAGTTCTCACTCCCTTACATGTAGGGCAGTCCATCACCATGCCTACGTTTTAAGCTCCGCCACATCCATTTAAAGAAGAGGAGCGACTTCACTGACCTAAAAAGAGCGTTATTCTACCGTTCTACCTGACCCCACAAAACAGTTCCAGCTGGACGACCTACTATTTGTGGGGTATGTCGGCGCAAAGAAGGGAAAAGGTTGTGCAGAAGCGGACCATCTCCTGATGGATCGTGCTCGGAATTAAAATCTGCTGCACATTTGCAAAGAAGCAACCTCCTGAGGTTTTACGTTATCATTCCACCAGAGCCAAGGCCACGTCCACTGTGTAGGCAAATGGTGTGCCTGTCCTGGACATCGCCAGGCAGTAACGTGGACCTTTCTCTGCAGACATTCACAAAACACTACTGCCTAGACAGTTGGGTCCGTAGGGATGGGCACTTTGCTCATTCGGTCCTGCAGGACTTTTTGGTATTAACGTGTTTTGCAGACCTACCTCTGGGGGTTATTGCCTTGGTATATATTCTGAGGGAAGGAATCTGTGGCTACAAGTCTCTATTAGTTACTTATCTTCGGTGATGCCTTATCTGGTAGAGACTCTATGTAGCCGCAGATTCCTTACAGCCGCCCAAGCTCCCCCGCATTATCCCTGCTCTGCAAATGAATTTCTTGGCACAGGGCAGTTCCCCCTTCCAGGGCCATTGTGGTCATTGTTTTAATATCTCTGTGCTCCTGGCTTGGAAAGTTGCGAAATGAAACTCATTTCCATGCGCTGGGTTGGCGCCTATATAGGCATCACGCACATCACATCTGACGCTTATGGCGTTGCATGGAGCTGATCGACGCCACCTACTGGCATGCAGGGTACTGCTCATGAAAAAGTTCCAAATGCAGTCTTACCGCCTGGAGATAATTCTAAGGTAAGGAATCTGAGCTAGATAGTCTCTACTAGATAAGGTATTACCGAAGGCAAGTAACATGTTCTCTTTTTTCCTACATTCTTTAAAGCATTGGAAACTTAACAATAACGCCAGTGCCCTTTAAGTTTGTGGATACAAGTAAAAGGGTCTTGGATTGACTTTGACAAAGGAAATAATAGCTTAATTGATAGCCTAGAGTGAGCATTTGTTATTGTAGATGGCAAGAACAGCATGCTTATTATAATTTCCAATTCTACAACTCTGCATCAAAAAACTAAAATGTATATACCTTGTGTCACTTACCCATAAAAGCTTGCTTTTGTATTTTTTTGTAGCTGCAGGATTCTCAAGAAATTGAAAAACAGCCGCAAATCCGCACATCCCCTGCCACCCCCATTGCACCCGGTTCTCCAAAAAGTACACCGGTTAGGCAAAACCAGCAGCACAATGAGATCTCATCATATGAAAAAGCTGAGCATTTTACAAATGGTACACTTGATAGGATACTCCCAGAAGAAACAGAAATTGAGAATGGAAAGGATGCCAGCGATACTACTCGCACACCTGTAGTTTTAGGTAAGGAAAGATTGTTTTCATGTAGTGTTCGCTGTGACTGTTTCAGTGGTGGTGCTAAATGATTTTTAGATAAAACATGTCTCCTAGAGCATACACATTATGGCTTTCGTGATCACTTCACTGAGACCAGCTTTCTCTTGAAAACCAGTGCAAAAATGACTGCAAAAGGAAAGCTTTGCCTGCGTAGAGTGAAGTGGGAATGACTTGGAATGACAACTGTCTTACCCATTTATGATTTTTCCAGGACAGGTAATCCCACTGCAGTCTTTATAATGCTGGTGTAATTAGATGCTTGAGTCAAGGCATTGACCTCTGCAGTTCAAATCATTGATTTGCACAACCTCTAGGTGCTGTATCCAAACATAAACTATTTAAAGTACTTATTGGATGCCATTTTTTTACTTTAGAAAATGTAATATACCTGGTAAAATCTTTCAACTTCCATAAAGTATTGCTTGTCTGCGCCATTGATGTGGTAATTATTTAGAAGAATGTCTCTGCTACGTACCCTGTTTGTACCACCTTTGATGAATGCTGTCCTATCTCTGTGTCTGCATTAGAGCCTGTCCTCCGTGTTTGACCCTGCATGGTATTTTGTCTTAGTGTTGAGTCGTGTACTAGCTGCTCTGGCACTAATGATTGAACTGCATGAATATTTAAATTGTTCTTCCTTACGTTGTAGACCACATGTGTGCTATGTTATGCTCTCATACACTCACATTCATTGATAAGGACAATAACAGCACAAGTGTAGCTGTACATTTATTTCATGATTTAAGCCAGCTTAGTATTTAAAATTTCAACTACTGGGGTAAATGTAAACTGTCTCATGCAAACGTTTGCTGGACATATTCTTGTTTTTATAATGAAACATTATCTAAAGTGACTACTTTGTAACAGATACTCTAAGGACTGCTTCCTTCAATATCTGACATTAGTATGTCTTATGGAGCTGCATACCATAATGCAACACAATAGTAATACCATTCATTTGACCCACTACTGCAGAGAGGTTTTACAATGATACTTGGTACATTCTGAGAATTAAGAATATGGACAATAGAGGTACTTTTTTCCATAGTTCATAGTATATTGCTGGCCTTGACATAAAAACGTAATTATCGGGGAGCAGCAAGACTGGAAGTCAAACCAGTATGACTCACTGTGATCCATGTCCCCGATTTCCCCCCCCCCAAACTGGTTCTGTGAAATGACAATCATTATTAAGTTTTAAGCAAGTATAATCAATGCACAGCCCAAAACTTTTTATTTTAAGTCCAAGCAACTCCCTGCCACACGGAAAATGTTTGTTTAATGTGACTGGGGATTTAGCTATGTTTCAGAGTACTGGTGTGCATCAGTAGTATTTTAAATGTCCTTGCCAAATGCAGGAGCTTGTCTCTGTCCTAGTATTCAGTGGATTATCTTAAGCGGAATACCTTATTCTGTGACTTTCCAAAACTGAAACAATCTCTTTGCATTCTGCAAATGCTCGTGAGAGCATCATGGATGTTTCTAGAAGTTTTATCTTTTAATCACATCATATCTAGGACTCAGTGCATTCTTTAAATCCTTTTTATAAACCTTATTTTTTTCTGGTCTGCTGTGATCTATAATGCTGTGCTTTACAGTGAAGGCTGTGCATATTGTCTTGGAATGTTAGTTGCTTATTGCACATGAAAGCTACAAAATTGTTCCTTGCACACTCCATACATGGTCTTTACCGCAGGATACATAATGATTTTGATATTGTATTACTCATCAAAAGAACCTCACTCCTTTTTTTCCTATTGGCAAGGAACTTGTATTTTGTTTTCTCTGCGATTTTCGAGTCCACATAAAGAGTGATCTTTTGTTATGGAGTATTAAAAGGTAGTCAGGCAAGCAAAATGCAAGTCAAAATAATTGGAGAAACTAATGAGGCTGATAAAGAATTTAAATTTAGAATGGGTTGGCTTATTAAGCTGAATAAATAAGCAAATGTCAGTATTAGGTGAGCTAGCATTAATCCTATTACTTGACTTACTAAATTAATCTTTGATGACTCTAAGGGATCAAGTAAAGCCTTGCATATCATTGGATAATAATCAGTTCTTTATTGATTACTGTTTTAACCTATCCAGATGTTTTTAATTTTTTTTTATTTCCATGCTTGAATCATTCCCTGTTGTTGAGCTCGGAGTCCCAAAGTAATCTTTAAAATGCAGTCTTTTTCTAAACTAGAACTGGCAGGGTTTGAGAACATTTTGTAACATGATACCTTCTTACAGAAAAACCCAAGCTTCAGCCAATAAGTAGAAAGCACTTCACACACCACTCCTAGTAGAGGCCACATTCCCTCAAAGTTCTACTACACGTCATGTGGAAGGTAGTCTAGCAGGAACTGCTCTATTTTTTCTCTTTAGCTTGGATGGGCTGTGTAGGGCACCTGCTGAGTCTTCTTCTTTTTCAGCTTCCACAACGCATCTTCCCTCAATGTTGCAATGCCTTTCACCACAGTTCCATCACTTTGATCTTTTCAATTATCTACATATCTTCATCTGCCGTCGACATCCCCATTAACTTCTACCACTACATATAAAACAACCTTAAATCTCAGAAAAACAAATGTCCCTACATTCCCTCTGCGGTCAGATATCTGACCCTCCAGTGTACCTTCAACTCCTTCTCCAAAAATCCTAGAATCGGGGCAAATCCCTGGACAAGGGTCAATATGCCCCAGTTAAAAGTGTGACACAAATCTATAAGAAGAATCAGGACATAGAAGAAGATGAGGATAAGGCTGACCAAGACCTAGACCAAGATGTACAAAGCAGATAAGGTGAGGAAAACGCCCCTTACCCATGCTATGAGCAGGAAGAATAATCCCATTACGTTTTATGATAATTTACACTATACCTGCCATAAGTCATATTTTGATAAATATTATCAAAAGCCATCTTACTAAGCCCAACTTTACAATTGAGTTTAGACTTTATCATTGATCTCTACTACATAATGTCAGACTACTGTACAACATACCCTCAAACACCCACAGAAACCTTTGGTGCCACCCCAGCCATCGGGGTAAGTTTCTGTCTCCTGCTACAAGGAATCCCTCTCCGTGCCTTGCAGATTCTCCTTCAGGTGACATTGAGCAGTTTCTTGCACTTACGTAAGTGCTCATCTGACCTCTTTTTGAGCTCCCAGATGCAATCACAGACGCTGATTTCTCCCTTTATGATTTTAAATGCCTGCAATTAAAGCAGTGAAATCAGTACCTAGGAATAGGCCGTACATGTCAGAAAGAAGTAAAGATTATGCAAACGTCCGTGCCTGCTTTCACCAAGACTTGATTAAAAAAAATCCAGATAATAGCCAATTTTAAAGCAGTGGTGCACTAGCAGGAAGCTTATGTCGGTTACAGACTCGCATGACATTGGTCTTTGGTATCTCTGTTCCAAGCATGATTTGAAGTCCTCCAATAAATGCTATCCGATACACCCAAACGCCATCAGGAAGCAGGAGGCAAAGTTATATGACTCCAAACAAAAAATCTGTCCGGTTACAAGTCCTGGTGCTGATGCAGGTCCCTGCCCGCGCATAAGTGTAAGACGAAGGCCAAGGACAAAAAGATCAAATGGAAGCCCTCCCTCCGTTGCTCCCATTCCAGAGAGACATGGCATAGGTGGCACTTTAAAGGCCCTGACTCTTCTCTAGTTGTCCAATTCAAACATTCGACATAGTGGTGTCTGTGTACCCTTTATTTCCCAGTCCATATGCTTCTCAGCAGCAGTTAGAGACCTTTAAGAAGGCAATGCCGCAGCTGTTCCAGATCATTGCGGGTTCCATCTGAAGCGCATTGGGCCCCATTTGTTTGCCAGAACCCCCAGCCAGATGTCTGCTAGCTTTTCCTGCCCTGTTGCAGGCTGACCTAGTTACACCTCTGCTCGACCTCTCATCAGTGCTTGGCCAAGCTGCCACTACTTTGCGCGATGTCACACAGGATCTTCCAGACATTGCACATGATAGCAGTTATCAAATATTTTGTACCACTCCCTAAGATCCATTTACGCAACAGCATCGATCTCCTAAACCAAATAAAGATCTTGAATTTAATGACACAAGGGATCTATTAATCTTGCTCAGTATTCCACTGAAGGAATGCCTTGATATAATTAAAGCACTCTGGGACTCAAGACCTTCTCCCACACAAGTCCCTACCGCATCCTTGTATCGCAGTTCGAGGTTGCCCTCTAAAAAATGCTTCCAAAACGGGGATCCATTGTACCAACAACAGGAAGGCTTCTCGATGGGAGCCAGTTTTGCGCCCAACTTTGAAATTCTGTATATCTGATAAAGACATCTAGCTGCAGATTCTTACCTTTGAATTTCCACGGCGTCAGACTGGATCTGGAAGATTTTTCTTGGAGCGATACCACCTGCGTGCTGGTAGGTGGCGTCTGTCGCCTCCTCGTGGCGTCATCCGCGCCGGAAGTGACACCCGCATCCCCTATATAGGCGCCACCTCGGCATGCTGACTTAGTTCTTTTCTTACCGTGCCAGTCAAGCGCTGATCCGTGAACAGAGCTATCTTCTGTCACTTTGACAGGATTTTTTCACCTTTTTGTCGACCCGTTTTTGGTGTGTAGGAATACCATGTCTAGAAAGTCTTCAGGGTTCAAGCCAATGCGGTGCCTGTCCTCGCACCATGTCATGTGACGGACTCGCATTTGGTTTGTCTCTGGTGCCTGGAGTGCGACCATGACTCAAATTCATGCTCCAACTGCCAGGCCATGGCTCCGAAGGCTTTGATTGAGTGGTCCCTAAAGCTGCTTGTGGCCCGGCAGGCGATCTCGACTCCTCGGAGGTCTTGGCCCCAGTCGAAAGGAAGGTCCTGGCCTATACCTACACGGCGGGAGCAGGCGAGCAGCTAACTGGAGGAGCACCACCCCTGGAGTAAGTGTGACTACAGGTGGTCTTTTCTTGCCGACCGCCAGTTCTAACATGACTTGGGGGTAAACTCGGAAATCCACACATTTTTAGAGGAACTACCTTTACGTAAGGATTAGAGTTTCTGACACCTGTGAACCTCAAACTGAGGTTATAGCACTACACAGATATACTGGGACCGGCAGAGTCCTGAAGAAGGTCGGCGTGCCTCAATCGAAGGGCACAGACACGCCTGAAACATGTCGACTACCTGGCAGTAAGGAGGGGTGTAACAAGCACATTATATCTCCCAGTCACCACCATCCTTCCCGTTTTTAATCCTGGCCGGAGGATCTAGGAATAAAGTATAGGCATTGAGACACCTCCGAGCTAGTTTTAAACCCACACCACACTTTCACTTCCGGCGTTCCCAGTCACTATTGAAAGCATTGTTTTCTCTCTTTTGTGTTGCGTTTGTCTTCCCCCACCCTATTGCTCCACCCCAGGCATTCGCTGCGCCGGGGGGTATTGTAAGCAGCCCTATGATGAAGCATGTCACACAACCGTGTGAGTGAGGGCAGTATTGGGACACACAGCACATTCCCCCACTAGACCACGACACCTCGATCTTCACTCCCTACTCCTTTTGGTGTGTATAACCCCTCCAGGAGTCCCAGGTCCTCTTCATCCCACTCAAAATCGTCAAGACATTCAGGTAAGAGGCACAAAAAAAACACAAGAAGTTGAAGCGTGCTTTGATTTCTCCCTGTCTGCCGCTGACGCGAAGGAGGAGCCTCGGCGTTCAAGGCCTTGTTCTCTGGAGCCTGTGCCATGATCAGCTCTGCGCCTTCCTGACTCTCCAGGAGCCAGAACGACCCGCCCAACTTAGGGAATTTATGAAGCCATGTACCTCCTTTTCGGACGGCCTGACCCCACCAGCAAGCCTTTGGGCCTCGTGGGTTCAGAGGGGGTCCATTCTGGATCCTTGCCAGTGGCTACAACCCCGACATCAATGGGCCCCTGTGGATCAGGGAATTGATCCGGAATAGCGCCAGTCGTGCCATTACGACCCTCCCTGGCGCCCACTGGCAACGTGAGCCCCATTCTGATCCCCAAGGACCCGGAGCTGGTACCTTGACGACCAACGTCGATTCCGGTGACAATGGCCCTTCCAGGTCCTATGTCGTATGCTGAGCTTTATTCTGAAGGTCTAGGAGTGGGAGAAGATTGCCTGACCCTTTTAGAAGACCAGCCTGATGAGGAAATGGATTGGTATCAATAGAATGATTGCCACCCACCACCGCCCTTCTCCAGGCGACCCAAATTTCCTTACTACCCAAGCTACTCCAGAGAGCTTGGTATTCCAGGCATCTAAGTCCCATGGTGCATTAACTTCTGCTCCCCCGGATAGGAAATCCAAGAGGCTGGATAGTTGGGGCTAGAAAATGTTTTCTTCTGCCCGGCTTGCATTGTGATCCGTGAACACTGCATGCTTATTGGGCCATTATTCCCACACTCTGTGGGAAACAGTTGCGCAAGTGCTGCCACAGGTCCTGGAGGAAGCCTAAGCCATCCTTTCCCAAGAAGTGTCAGTTGGGAAAGATGCAGCAAAGTTCACCATTCAATGTGGTTTAGACACGACCGACTCGCTGGGCAGATCAATTTCATAGACGGTGGCTGTGAGACGCCACGCCGGGCTGAGAACATCTGGCTTTTCAGGGGATGTCCAAGCCTCGCTCATGAACATGCACTTTTATGGCACCCGACAAGGCAGACATGGTGCTGCAGCTCTTTAGGACTCATGGGCTATGGCAAAGTCCTTGGGCCTCTCACGAAGGTGATGGTGGTGATGGCGGTGGTTGCAGCTCATGTGTGTAGATAAAGGGTGACAAGTCTTCCCTAATCTCGACAACTGGTGAGCTCGCCCCAGGCTGTTGTCTCCCACCTCCAGACTACAGCGAACCTTCTGCATTCAATGGTGTTCACTATGAATGTGCCGAAGTCACAACTAAGGGGCGGATGCTCCATTATGACAGAGGAGCGTCAATCCCCCCTCCACCCCCTATTTAAAGCCCGCAAAGGACAAAAATAAAGTGATAATAAAAAAAGGTATTTTAATTTTAATTTTTAGCCCTGCAGGTTGCAAGCCAAGGGAGGGCCAAAACTGGCGCTGCAGCACCAGGAAGGACGGGGGTGGGGAGGAGGAGGTTGGCGCTGCAAAGTGTGCATGACGGTTTGGCCGGCCCACCATGGTCATGCGCACTTGGCCTTTCTCCACCCAAGCTGTTTCGTACAGTTTGGTAGAGAGAGCAACACAGGATCCCAGTCTGTCCGAGCACTGAACCGAGGCGCTCCTACCAATCCTATTGGAATGGTATTCCCAGCATGTGAGCAGCGCTGGGATTGGGAGCTGGGAACCTGCGCAGTGTCCAGCAATTCCTGGATGGGGCCCGAGGATCAATAGAAATGCAGCGGCCGTCAGAGCCGGTAAGTCTTATTTTCTTTATTAATAGTTCCTTTTTTATGGGGGGGGGGGGGTGTTCCCCCTGCCCCCACCACACCACTTAGAAATACAAGTGGCCACTACTGTCACACCTGACTTCCTCTCAAACGCTCCCTTTCATCTGAGCCATTCTGTACACAGTGCAGTTTCGGGCTTATCCTCCTGACTGGCGAGTTCAGGATATTGAGGCTATGATACCAATGTTTCAACCTCTATCCTGTATTTCGGTAAGAATGACTCTGAGACTGCAGAGCCTCATGGCATCCTGCATCATGCTAGTGACACATGCCAGGTGGCATATGCAGGCTCTGCAGTGGGACCGGAAGTTCCATTGGGCGCAGCATCAGGGTAATCTCTCTGACGTGGTCCAGATCTTGGAGGGAACTGCACGGATCTGCAGTGGTTGCTGACGAACAGTGATTGGGTCATTGGCCTACCCCTCTCCCTCCCCGCCCAGTTCTCACAGTAGTGATAGTTGCCTCGCTTTTGGGATGGGGGGGCCATCTGGGAGAGCTGGAGATCCGGTGTGACCATCTGGGAGAGTTGGAGATCAGAGGACTCTGCTCTCCGGCGGAATCTGGACTCCACATCAAGCTGGTGAATCAGACACATATCCTTTCTGCCAAAGGTGGTATAACCTCTCCATGTAGGCAGTTCATCACACCCCCTGCTTTCTTCTCCCAGCCACCTACTTCTGTGGTGGGGAGGTTGCACCAGTTGGGCCCCAACAGAGCCCGTAGCTTTTATATCGATTGGATTAAGGAGCTCTGAGTGGGTGTCCAACTTTTTGGGAATTTCTCTTATCATAAGAAATGGGATGTAGTCCAGAAATGTGCCTTATCCAGGCAGATTGCTCTGTATAAAAGTGAGCTATGCCTTGGCCTTAATGGAGCCTCCTGAGGGCTTTGGAGCTCATTCTACCTTAGCATTGGCCAGGGGTTCCCCAGTGCTGGGCATCAGACGGGTGGCTACATGGGTATCCTTTTACACCTTCACCAAGCAATACTGCCTTGGTTCTCAGGTCCATAGGGAGGGCCAGTTTGTCCGGTCAGTCCTGCAAGATTTTCTGTTTGACGTCCACTCCTCAGACTCTCCACATTTTGTGAGGTACTGCTTAAGCATCTATTCAAAAGGAGTTGAGGAATCCGCTCTAGAAGTAGCCATAAGAAGAACATGTTAGTTACTATTGGTAATCCTCTGTGTATTCTCTCTAACTACAGATTCCTTACTGATCCACCCTCATCAACATTCTGTTGAGTGCACCACTAGGCATTAACAAGGTTCATTGTTAGATTGTGCACACGGTCATGGTTCTTAATATGTTACTGACGTCCTATGTCCAAGGGTGTGGAATGCTTCATTGTAAACTGATGTTAGCACGCATGGAAAGCCCCTATATATGGCTTCGCACAGTCACTTCAAGAGGCAGGATTAAGTCAACTTGGAGTCAGGTGGCATCACCTATTGGCAAGTAAGAACAATTATTAAGAAGTTTCCAGATCCTGTCTAGCATCTGGAGGAGTTAAAAAGGTCAGAAATGTGTGGTTGGATAAGAGTATCCACCAGAAAAAAAATACTGAATGTAAATAACTAGATACACTGACACACCTAGATCCCTAATGGTCTTACAGTTTTACATCAAGTGTCTCTTCATGGAGTCAAATGAAGAGGTATATCTTTGTTTTGTAGAACATTCTAGCCATAACAATCGCAGCAGCTGTTTTACTACTGCCAGACAAATTACCCACAAAATAGACCTCCTCAAATTTACAACTGTTAAGAAAAAGAGGAAGCTCTCGAATCACGTAAAAGGATACACATACACTTCTTACTAGCACTGGTTACCTTGTACCACCACTCTTCCCCACAGGGCCCGGGTGCCAGGAGGAATTGTACTGGATGCCAGACTAGAAGGCTTTCACAGAACACAGATATGTCCTGGTTGTTGTCCGGTACAACTAAACCGTGCCACCTCCAGTTGCTGCAATACAAAATTCTCATCATGTTGAACAAGATGATAATGGAACCAGTCCTCAAATCCCAGTGAAACAAAGACCAACATTACAGACCCTTTCTACAGGAGCCACCACATTGACACATGCATCTATGGAGAGCTGGGATGCCCATTTATAGTACTTGAAGATACTGGTCACACCAAGAGGAGCAACTGCTTATCAACATACTAGAACTCTGATGATTATAAGATGCTTACAGTTGTGCTTTCCAAGACGCGGGAGGAATAAATATGTGGCTTTTGTCAATTGTTTTTAACCTATGTATAAAAATATTACTAAAATGTTCTTCTGATTTAATTTGTTTATAATTTATTAACTACTCTGATTGAAGCACATGAATCTATGAAAGATCTAAGGCTGGTGAGGAAAAAATAGTTACTTGTCTGTAACTACAATTTTCCAGCATTGGTTTCTGTATTAGATTCACATGCCGCCCACCACCCTCCTTATCTGAGGCTCACAAGTGCTGTGTATCCTATCTTCCTTGTGCTACGAAATGGAGGTATAATTCCCTCTGGGGAAGTGGTGGGGAAGATCGATTTCTCCTTATAACGTTTGGGTCTTTCTGTCTGAGACTGTTAGACTAACAAAATGGCTGTCTCTCTGGATCTTTCAGGCCTTATTTCTTGTTCTTCATTAGCATATCAATAAAAATATTGTCTTGTCTAAATATGACACTAATACACAAACATATTGTTGCATTGTGTGTAGGGTTTGCATTGTTAACTCCAATGGGGCTAAATTTTTGGAAACCTTATTTAGGACCCCATATTTTTGTCAGACGACATTCTGGTACGATGGGGGTGTTTGAGCATAACCTAGAACTCCCAGCTCGATAACTGGAATTAGTTCAAACATGTGAATCTATGAAAGATACCACTGCTAGAGAACTAATTAAATGCAAGTAACTTATTTATTGCTTGTCATTATCTGTAATGAAATGCCTCTCCTGGTTCTGTGCGAAAATGATGTTTTAGTCTTCTTAAAATATTGAACTGTATTTCCAGGTGAAGGAAAGCGATGCACATTAGATTACATTAATTTATAAATATCCTATGCTTCATAGGTTCAAAATTACCCTAACTTTAAATTTGTCATTTTTGAGTCACCAAATCAGTATGTCCAGTAAGACAAAAAGTGAAAAGAGACAGGAGTTAAAAACAATTTAGAAAACTGGGTGGCATGCAAAAGGCAGTAAGGACTCCATAGTGATAAATTAATGTATGGTTAGTTTAGTCTTTTTCTTAGAGGACATGTGTTCATGAAATAGTTTGAATTGCTCGATGACAATGAACCAGAATCATGGAATCTCCGGCAATAACATATCTTGATTCTAAATTACTTCTTTAGTTTTTCACTCTATCCCACGCCAGTGAATGATTCAAAACTATTAATTATAAATTGTGGTTTGTCTATTAAATTTTCGTATTATCAGATGTTGGTGCGTAAACATTGGTAAAATAGTAAAATTTAAATGCAGTACCATCAGCAGCTCCTAGACTGGAGCTATTATACCAACATAGCATTTTTAACTGTGCTGTCATTTTGGGTGATAATTATTCAATATACATTTATATGTTAAAACTTCATTTCACTATTTTATAGGAAGAGCTGTGATTGAAAATATGAATTCTATTTGCAATACTCACTTTTGTTGTAACTTTGAATCATATTTTTTTCATAAATAGAACATGAAGGAGTAACTGTTGAAGAGAATGAAGGATCCCTGGAAGCTGTTGAATATATTTTGGAAGAGGTAGTTGCATCAGCAATTAAAGGTAGCCAGATCATCTTCGAATATGGTGCTATGTTTCTATTAATACACTAAAATATATGCCAATTCAATGGCAGTGAAAATAAATGTTTAGAGCAATTGTACTTATAAAGGTGCTTTCATTTGTTTATTACTATAGTGCAGAGGTCAAATTCGAGTTTTACCACAGTATAGGGAAGTTAACATGAGAAAAACACTTTTATCACAAACATATTACAGTATGTGTGTGTGTGTATATATATATATATATATGTATTTTCCACAAAAATAATGGCGCTGCACTCCTCTTGATGATGAGATGTTATTTATTTAAATCGTGTCTTTCTTTGAGAAAGACACAATTTAAATAAATAACATCTCATCATCAAGAGGAGTGCCGCGCCATTATTTTTGTGGAAAATGAACAGTGCGAGACCTTGTCCTGGTCTCGACGCGGGCACCGACTGAAAAGTGCTCCCACTGTTAACAGGACATTTGAGGAAATATATATCTATATATATCTATATATATATATATATATATATATATATATATATTCACCTAAAAAACCATAGGTTTCACACATGTTATAGTTAGCTGGACATTTCACTCGTAAAAAACCAATGAAATTCCCCCGTTATAGTTAGTGCAGGCAACTATAACTCACGCGACCGCAATCCTCTGCTGATGACGTCAGATATTACATCACTGTATTTAGACACTTATTTACCCATGTCTTCTTCCATTAATCTTTAGCTATACATATATTACAAATATTTATTTTTCATAAAGACACATATGTCATCAGTGATGTAATATCTGACGTCATCAGCAGAGGATTGCGGTCGCGTGAGTTCTAGTTGCCTGCACTAACTATAACGGGGGAATTTCATTGGTTTTTTACGAGTGAAATGTCCAGCTAACTATAACATGTGTGAAACCTATGGTTTTTTAGGTGAATTTGCAAGGTTTTTTAAATGCTAATTCGTAACTATAACGTGTGTGAAACCTATGGATTTTTCAGTGAATTTGTACGTTTTTTTAAATGCTAAGTTATGTATTTATGAACATTTTTTTTTTTCAGGTTTTTCACCGTGCGCGCACCGTGCGCGCGCAGTGGGCGCTCAATGCGCTTCGCGCACCGAGCACCCACGGTTCGCAGTGCGTGCCGTGCGTGCGCGCTGCGCGCACCGAGCGATTAAAAAAAAAAAATATATATATATATATATATATTGTTTTTTTCTCCCTTGGAGGTCCTTCTGTGACCCCCTGACCAAGGCTAGGGGGTCAGGAACTGTCCACTCTGCCCCCTTTTCACTTTCTCCACCTTTTTTTTTCACCCCCTCAGACTGCGAGAGACAAAATGGCGGCCGACACTTCCTGGTTTCGACCGATTCGAATGTTTACCGACATCTAACAACCAATCAGAATTGCGCACGGCAGGGTGCGCGCACAGTGCGCGCATGGTGCGCGCGTATAGATATTGATATGCTTTTAAATGCTATTTTCTCAGGAAATACTGAACAGATTTAGCCGTTCGGGCTGTAGCTGCGACTAAAGGTCCTATGGAAAAATGCATGGGGAAAACGCGTTTTGGGACCCCCCTTTTTCTCGGCCCCCGCTTGACTAATCACCCCGATCCTTTCAGGGTAGGAGCTGAATGGAGCGCCCCATTTGTTTTGAAAATTTCGCGAGGATTCGTCAACCGGCGCCAAAGTTATTCAAAATAGAATTTTGAGATTTCCTATGGAAACTAGGTTGTAACTGTAACTATCTACTGGCGACCGCCAGTAGATTATATATATATATATATATATATATATATATATATATATATATATATATATATATTCACTGAAAAAACCATAGGTTTCACACATGTTATAGTTAGCTGGACATTTTACTGATAAAAAAACAATGAAATTCCCCCTTTATAGTTACTGTAGGCAACTATAACTCACGCGACCGTAATCCTCTGCTGATGCTAATACTGCATTTAGACACTTATTTGCCCATGTCTTCTTCCATTAAATTTTAGCTATACATATATTACAAATATATTTTTTTCATAAAGACACATATGTCATCCGCAGAGGATTACGGTCGCGTGAGTTATAGTTGCCTACAGTAACTATAACGGGGGAATTTCATTGTTTTTTTATCAGTAAAATGGCCAGCTAACTATAACATGTGTGAAACCTATGGTTTTTTCAGTGAATTTGCAAGGTTTTTTAAATGCTAATTCCTAACTATAACGTGTGTGAAACCTATGGTTTTTTCAGTGAATTTGTACGTTTTTTTAAATGCTAAGTTACTTTACGCCATTTGTGGCGTGCGCGCCCACTTAACGCAGTTCGTTCCGTGCGCGCACGGTGCGCTTCGCGCACCGCGTGCCCACGTTACGCTACATGGGCCATGGACGCACGATGAGCTTCGCGCACCGTGCGCACATGGAGGAAATATGATGACCATCGCTGTGATAGGTAAAGTTTTTGCTCTACTAAGTCATGTACAAAAGGTGCCCTTCTGGCACCTTTTGCACACGGGGTGGGGAGCATGTGGATATTTTTTATTTTTTTATTTTTTTTATTTATTACCGTAAGCGTAATCGGCGAAATTTTCGAAAAAATTAAAATTGCCTTTTTTCCCTTGGGGGATCGTTGGGGACTCCCTGGACATGGCTAGGTGCTTGGAAGCTGTCTAAACAGCCCCTTTACATGTTTTGGGGCTTTGTTTTTCAACCCCCTGTCAGAGTGCGAGAGAGAAAATGGCGGCCGCCGCTTCCTGGTTTCGACCGATTCGAATGTTTACTAAGATCTAAGGGCCAATCAGAATCTCGCTCGCGCACGTCACCGTACGCGTACGGTAAGCGCACCGTAAGCGCACCGTAAGCTGGCTCAGATATATATATTGATTTAAAGGCTATTTTCTCAGAATCTACGGAACAGATTTACACCAAACCTACAAAAGGCACTTCCTTGACCTGAGGACTACCTCTCTGCCAAATTTCAAGTAATTCTGTTCAGCCGTTCGGGCTGTAGCTGTGTCTAAAGGTCGTATGGAAAAATGCATGGGAAAAACGCGTTTTGGGACCCCCCTTTTATCTCAGCCCCCGCTTGACGAATCCCCCCGAGACTTTCAGGGTAGGAGCGGAGCGTAGCGCCCCACCTATTTTGAAAAATTCGCGAGGATTCGTCAACCGGCGCCAAAGTTATTCAAAATAGAATGTTGCGGATTTCCTATGGAAACGTGGTCCTAACTATAACTATCTACTGGCGACCGCCAGTAGATTATATATATATATATATATATATATATATATATATATATATATATATATAACTGAAAAAACCATAGGTTTCAGGGGCGTTATAGTTAGTTAGACTTTTCACTCGTACAAAACCATTGAAATTCCCCCGTTATAGTTAGTTCAGCTAACTATAACTCGCGCGCCCGCAATGCACTGCTGATGACGTCACATATTACGTCACTCATGACACGGTCAGTGACATCACTCATGACATCACTGATGACATCTCAAATTACATCACTGATGACATCATCCAGTGAATGTGTGTTTTTCTGAAAATTACATATGTTTTATATATGTATATGTCAAGGTCGATGGAAGAATAAATGGGTATATAAGTGTCTAAATGGATGATTTGTTTTTGAAAAATTGATTGTATAACTGACTGATTAAGTGTATCTTAGTGAATACATGACTTAGTGAGTAATGTTTAAATATGTAAATATCTGTATCAGTCTCTCACTTTGTGTATAAGGGGCTTCATGGGTTGGTGAGGAGCTACATGAGTGCCTATATAGGTTATTAGTTGGTTTTTTGAGTATCGGTATGAGTGTCTGAGTGTCTGTATGGTTCGGTGGGGGTATTACGTAGTGCATAGGTGCATGAATGAGTGACTCACTGTTTGTATGTGTTGAAGACAGCATGTGTGCAGGACTGTATGGGTGGATGAGTGTGTACATGGGTGTGTTAGTGAGTGAATGACTGTCTCAATAGTGTCTTTATGAGTAACTACATATATTTTAATCTAGTATATGTGACTATTGGTGTATATAAGTGAGTATATGTAAGAGTGAGAGATTGGAAGAGTTCCTGTATGAATAAGTATGTGTTTCTATAAGTGATTGTTTAAAAGACTAAGTATGTGTAAGTTTCTGTAGACGTAAGTGTGGTGGTGTGTGTATAACTGTATATGCAAGTAAATGGATGTTTAATTCTTTATTAGCATGAGTGACTATTTTTGTGAGTAACTCTATGTATAAGTGGCGTTGTGTAACAGGATGTATAGATGTATGAGTATATATGATGAGTGAGCACATGTATGAGTGACTGTATAGGACTGTTGGTGAATGAGTGGATGTGTATGTGGATCTTAGAATTACTGAATAGGTTGTTGTAACTGGTATTGGTATGTCCATTGTTTTGAAAATTTTAGTTTCTATTTTTGAATGTGTGTATCAAAGGTTATATTAGGGGAAGAGGAGGTCTGCCCCGCTATCACAAGGATGATGCCATCAGTGATGTCATCAGTGATGTCATTTGAGATGTCATCAGTGATGTCATGAGTGATGTCACTGACCATGTCATGAGTGATGTAATATGTGACGTCATCAGCAGTGCATTGTGGGCGCGCGAGTTATAGTTAGCTGAACTAACTATAACGGGGGAATTTCAATGGTTTTGTACGAGTGAAAAGTCCAACTAACTATAACGCCCCTGAAACCTATGGTTTTTTCAGTTAATTTTTAAGGTTTTTTAAAAGCTAATTCCTAACTATAACGTGCCTGCAACCTATGGTTTTTTCAGTGAATTTCAAAGGTTTTTTAAATGCTAATTTCTAACTATGCCTACAGAGATAGGACATGTGAAGAAAGAAGAAAAAACGCACAGAAAGAAAATAAAGAAATGCAGAAAGAAGCATCAGTGATGTCATCAGTGATGTCATTTGAGATGTCATCAGTGATGTCCCATGGACTTGGATAACAGAGGACAGGAGGGACATGGAGAGGTGCACCAAACTGACCCTGCAGGGCAGGCATCAGGGTTTGCAGCAGCACAATACACCACACAGGGCATGCGGGACGGGAGTGCAGCACAACAATCCATAGAAAGCAAGAGTGAGGGGACAGGACCATGCACATAGACAACAGAGAACAGAGGGGCAAGAGGCAATGGTAGCTAGCTGACCATAATGGACAGACAGGGGAGAAAGCTGCAGCATAACAGACCATAAAGGGCAGGAGGGACGGTTCAGGGGCATTACAATGGAACAGACAAGCCAGGAGGTAGGGAGTAGGGGTCTGCACATGTAAACAGAGGGCTGGGGGCAAGGGGGCAGGGCAGGAGCAGCAAGATAGCCATGGAGGTCAGGCAGGATGGGCACTAGAAGCAAGACACACCATGAAGAGCAACAGTGAGACTGTGATGGCATACACACAGACCATGGAGGGAAGGTGGGAGGGGGGTCAGGGGCAGCTAACTGACCACACAGGGAAGGTGGGAGGGGCCATGGCAGCACAGAAGACCATGCATGGCAAGTGGGAGGGTTAGTGGCAGCACAATGGCTATGATGGGCAAGAAGGAGGGTGCAGGGGCCTGCACAAAGGACGTTTCCTGGCTGAATCGGGTCTGTTGGCATGTATGGTTGTACTACCATTGCCTCTTCCTTCTGCCCACAATGGTCTATTACATTCCCACAGCCTCTCTTGCAAGTCCTGTATTGTTGGTTTGTTGCCCCTGCCCCCCTTTCCACTGCCCTCCATAGTCTGTTGTGCTGCCACGGCCCTTCCTGCCTGCTCAGTGTGGTTAAATTGTTGCCTTTGCACCTTCCTACCTGCCTTCAATTTTCAGAGTCCGTGCCCCTGGCCTCTGCCTCTCAACAGTATCCTAATGAACAACTAGATTGCTAACATTCTATATTTATTACAAAAGTGTGGAACGCCTGACGTCATCTTGATGTAATCAAAACTGTAATACCTAGAGCATTTCCTTTAGAAATTACATATATGAGAGGGTCTTATTGGCATCAGAATTATGGTTAGTGCTGTAAAAGACTAAAATAAGGACATATTTTCTGAGTTTTCAAATAGCGACAAAGCACTTTTAAATTATTTGTTATCTTTATGTTTTTTTATCCAGTTGACCACTTGATTAAATGTTGAACTTAGGGGAGAGGATGCGGTGTTACTTCCAGGACTGCAGACTTTGCAACTGGGGAACCAGGTTGGAGTTTCTGCTTCAGCTTGACATTCTGTGATTCTGGTCAAATCACTTAGTCTCCCCATGTCTACAACCAAAATGAATTTGTTCTTGTGTGATGTAACCAATGCTCATGTAAAGCACTCCAATACCTGACAAGTCTGCACTATATAACACTGCAAAAACACAAAATAATAAATGTTTTGCACACTTCTGTCATTGGGCTATATTTGGGCTACATCTGGGTTATTTTTGGCTACTTTTGGGCTCTTTTGTCTCCGGTGGCCATCTTTGGAGATTTATTTGTTATGAAGTTTCCTAATTTCCTCATGTACTGCAGTCTCCTCAGTAGGAAATGCTTTCAGTTTTTTACTTTGATTCCATCATGAAGGTATTCCGATATGTCACACATTTGCCATAAATTCTGAATGTTAGCACTCTAGTTGCTCATTAGATCACTGTAGTAAAACTACTGTTCACCATGGAAGTCTGCTCCTGGTATTAAAAGTGCATGTTTCAGTCTGCATGTCAGAATTTTTTAATGAAATAGAAGAGGATTTGAGAAGTCACTCAACATGTGCCCTCATTTTCTTTCTTCAGCATTAATCATAATTTCTATGGCAAACTGAACCCCCTCATTGTGTTCCTTTTTAAATTAAATGTTTTAAGTGTTACCAGTTTATTCCAATCAAGATGGCTTCAGGTGTACCATACTTTTGTCATAATGAAGACAGTAAGCGCTCTAGTTGTTTTTAAGAACACTCTGGGACATTCTGTCATTGGGCTATACTTGGGCTACATCTGGGTGATATTTGGGCTACATTTGGGCTCTTTTGTCTCTGGTGGCCATCTTGGGAGATTTATTTGTAATGAAGTTTCCTAATTTCCTCATTTACTGCAGTCTCCTCAGTAGGAAATACTTTCAGTTTTTTACTTTGATTCCATCAAGAAGGCATTCAGATGTGTCACACATTTCCCATAAATTCAGAATGTTAGCACTCTTTTTGCTCATTAGAACACTGTAGTAAAGCTACTGCTCACCAGGGAAAACTGCTGCTGGTATTGAAAGTGCATCTTTCAGTCTGCATGTCAGAATGTTTTAATGAAATAGAAGAGGATTTGAGAAGTCACTCAAAATGTGCCCTAATTTTTCTTTCTGCAGCACTAATCATACTTTTTATGGAAGAATGAACCCCCTCATTTTGTTCCTTTTTAAATTAAATGTTTTAAGAGTTACCACTTTAATCCAAGCAAGATGGCTTCAGGTGTGCCATACGTTTATCATAAGTAGGACTGTTAGCGCTCTAGTTGTTCTTTGGAACACTCTGGGAAGCTGCAGTAGAACACAAAGGAATCAACTGACAGTCTCTGCCCTTGTTGGATGTACATGTTTTACTGTGAATGTCAGACTTCATTCTCACATGACTGAGAAAGATAATGTGAATTTACAGAAAATAAGCTCTCAGTTTAGCTTATAGATCACCTTCCAAACCTCTGTGGGAAAGCATGAGAAAATATTTTTCTCTCAATCATGATATCCCAGCAGAAGGCTTTTTCACATGGTGAAATCACCTTAGAACATACCACAATTCCTAAAATGAGTATGGTACCATCAACAAATGATTTATAATGTAACTAAAGTCTTAAAACCTTCCATTAACTGCAATGCTTTTTAATGAGGTGCTATCATGTATATTGGTCCCAAGATGGCTGCCAACACTTCTTGGATGAAGTGCTGACAGCCAATCAGATCTCAGGATGAGATGTGTGGTTAGGCTCCGCCCACATATGTATATGATTTTACTTTTGATGTTCTCAGGAACTACTGAACAGATTGACACCAGACCTGCAAAAGGCACTTCCCTGACCTGAGGACTACCTCTCTGCCAAATTTCAAGTAATTCTGTTCAGCCGTTCGGGCTGTACCTTCGACTAAAGGTCCTATGGAAAAATGCATGGGGAAAACGCGTTTTGAGACCCCCCTTTTTTCTCGGCCCCCGCTTGACGAATCACCCCGAGACTTTTAGGGTAGGAGCAGAGCGGAGCGCCCCACCTATTTTGAAAATTTTGCGAGGATTCGTCAACCGGCGCCAAAGTTATTCCAAATAGAATGTCGCGGATTTCCTATGGAAACACGGTCCTAACTATAACTATCTACTGGCGACCGCCAGTAGATAATATATCTATATATATATATATATCTCCAAAGGTTAAGTTTCACCTGAAATTCACCAGTTATGGTTATCTTAAGTGACTTGTGCCCTGAGGTAACTATAACTTGCGCCCCTGTCATGCATAGGTTTGGCACCAATAATTTCATTACAAATGTTGCAGTGATATTATCAATGATGTCATAGAAGATTTAATATGTGAGGTAATTAGTAGTGCATGGCGAGGGCACAAGTTATAGTCTCCTTAGGGCACAAGTCAATTCAATTCAAATTCAAAAGACCTTTATTCGAATTACTTGAATTCATAAAAGTACAGACATAAAAACAATTCATCATTACAATATACACAACACAATATCTCTAAAAATTTTATGAGGAACTAAAACAACAATCTTTCAGTGATTTTCCATCATATTGCGTACACGGATTATTAGTCTTAAAAAGGCGCTAGTACGAAAAATCAGTTCCTCAGAGTCCAGGGAGAGTAACATTTGACAAGACTCCATAAGAGAAAGGGGTCTGTGTTTCCTAAAATAGGGTGTTAAAAACCAGTTGATATATTTTAAGTAAAATTTACAAAAGAATAAAAAGTGTAACTCATTCTGCTTACTGGTGCTATCACAGGGGCACGGGTTGCGGTCAATAATTAAATTGTAACCCAAAGGGAAACCCAGCATAAATTTTATGGAACCTGCCCTTAATCGAAATAACAGAGACCTCTCCCAGCTAGTCATAGGTAGAGTAAGATAAAGTGGGAGAGGTTGCCTGGGCAGGTCATTCTCGATATATCTAATAACCGTAGCTTTCAATGTTTCCCTTTCCAACCGTTCTGCCTCATAAAGTGCATATAGTGCTTGTCTGACCTCTGCCTTGTCTTGACATCCAATACTGGAGGGATCTACAAAGAGATCACCTTTATTCACGGCGCTTAATGATTTTGAAACTCCAGCTAACCATGGGATTAAAAGACCGTGATCGCATTTAAGACAGTCTTTGATTATGTCTTGTGTTAGTGAGGCTGCATTATTCCTCCAAATTCTCAACCAGAATAAAACTGGTCTGCTTCTGATGAAATCACAAACGTAAGGGAGGTTTAGCTCTTTGTGGCAGATAAATTCAGAGGACGAAATTGGGGCACCCAAAACTTTTCTGCAAAAACGTGTCTCTTCTCGTTGGATGCCGGGATTTTTAGCAGTAGCCCAAACTTCGGCCCCATAGGTGGCAACAGGAACACACTGTAATTTAAAAAAATTTAAAATAGCACTGGTTGCACCTAATTTCTTAGGGCGTGGGAGACTCAGTATTGAGTTGATGGCCTTCGAGAACTTGCTCGTGGCAAGTGGGCTTCCCAGGTAGGGCCAGTTATATTGCAGCCAATAGGGGATACATTTTTACCCATATCGCGCATTTTCCTAACAGCGGGCCAAAATTGCCCGCTGCTCTTTAAATTGGCGCTATCAACCAGGGACTCCCACTGTTCCATCAAAAGTGCCGCCTTCCTTTCAGCTATTTTTTGTTTGTAAAATTTCCTAGCTGTTTGTACCTCCGCTGTGTTCCTTGGTTTGGTGGTTAATGCCCTACGTAATTCCCTATTTGCCATAGAGCAAGCCGAATCGAACCATCTAGGGTCCTTCGTCTCAGGGGGTATAGGGACTAACAGATAATTTTTAATTGCCACGCATAATTTCCCAAAATCGGCGACTATTCTGTGACAATCCTCATCCATTGATAGACAGGAGTTTACCAATGCTAGGTGATCGTTCTTTACGCGGTCAAGTAGGGCTTCACAGTCAATTCTCCTCCATTTAAGACGGAGACCGTCACCCGATGGCGTAATATCTCTAGCGCCATTGAATTTAGCATATATTGGGCTGGGGCCCAAATACAAGGTGACTGTAAGAGGATTATGATCTCCATATAGGGTCTCTACCACATTTGAATCAGTAACACAGTCTGTTAGATGGGGGGATGTGAAAATAAAATCAATCGTTGATTTTGAATCTCTCCCTCTAAACGTGGGGGCGTGGGTCAGTCCTGGGGATTGGCTTGTTTCCATAACATTACTAAGAATGTGTTCATTTAAAATCTTAACAAGCTCAATACCTCTGCGATCTGCTAGATCGGGGCAACTTTTGTCCTCTGCTTGGTATTTACTTAAGATTTTTGCATTAAAGTCACCCCCAATAAGGATCCCTGACTTCTCGCCTGGGCCTATATTCATATTTGCATCAAGGTGTACCAATAAATTAGAAAGTGCTGCGTAATTCCTATTTGGTATCGAATTAAAATCATTATTATAAAAATTGATTAAATAAATCAAGGTCTTTCGTTTATATTCGAGCACCTGGATATTTGGGTTCCCCAATAATAGGTCCTTAAAAGTGCCACCAGCCAATATTCTGATCCCTATAAAGAGTCCTCCCATTGCTCGACCATGGGCGGGCTTAGAGGCGGGTACACTAAAACAGTGATAGCCCTCTAGGTACACATTCCCTGTAGCCCAAGTCTCTTGAAACATAATGACATCTTTGCCATCCAATAGCTGGACCCACTGGGGGTCAGACAGTCTTGATTCAATGCCTGCAACATTCCAGCTAAGGATGGACAGATCATAACCACTTTGCCTGCCTAGGTGTTTAACACTGGTGGTCTGCCTATAATTAGGTTGTGGCGTTAATGTTGCGTCCTCACATACAGCTGGGGATTTGTCAGTAGTAGGCTGTGTGACCGTAGGTTGAAATGGGATAGTATTGAAAAATGTGGTTCCAGGCCCCACTAATATCGGGGATACTAATGTAATGCTAACACTAGGGGTCGGTAAATCAAAGGGCCTGCTACAGATATTCTCCACCAGTGATGTGTCGGTCGAAGTTCCAAGAGCGTTGGTAACATTATGGGCCGATAAATTATCCAAAACAGCCCGATTGTTCAGTGGCCTATCCAATTCAACAGCAGTCAAGGTAGGTGGCTTAAGAGAACTGCAGGCACCACAATCCACAGCCATTGGTTTATCACTAGAGAGTCAATCGACCCCATCCAAGCCATTCAGGCAATTAAAACGATTAAAATGATTGAAATGGAAGTAGGGCCTGTCTTGCACCTGAAAGTTTGGACGTTGTGCATGATCCCTATGTCTATGTCTATGTTCCACCCTCACCCACTCATCTGATGTCGGAGTATGATGCATATGGGTAGGGGGGAAGAAAAAGGATACTGGCATGGTCTGGATAGTAGAATCCAATGACCTGTTTATTCCTTTACAAATATGCCGCACAGTGCCCGGATCCTTAAAGCTTGTCAGGATGCAGTCCCCTATTATAGATTTCCTAGTTTTACCTAACCAGGAGACCCTTCTTACCATAATAATCTCATTATTAAAATGGGACGGTAGGGGTCGATTCCAATTCAGCCATTTAATGACCTTATGTTTTAGTGATTGGTAATCCTCGTTCTCCCCTAGTCTTAAGCGGGGGGCACCTGCTAAGACCACCGTTAGACTATTAGCCTCTGGTGGCAGGTCTGGTCTCCGTGGACTTGGGGCCAGCCGACCCGGAGATGGTAGAGAGATACCACCAGCTTCTAAGTTGCCGTCAATAATCCCCAAATGGGAACTTTGAGAGGCAGAATTTAGTGTCTCTCTGGGCCTATTGGGTACGTTGCAGCGCGGTACATGGTCTGAAACAGCCATTAATGGTTGTAGAGGAGGGGCAGTAGTCACTCTCTGAGGGGAGACTTTATTGTTACCCTTCGTACTTCCCTTTTTGGTAAGGTTTCCTGCGGGGGGATAGGGTCCCATATTATTGGATTGCTTGCTAACTAAGATGTTCAAATTAGTAAAAGCTGTTTCCAATAAGGTGAGCCTACTCTCTACTTTTATCAGACTATCGCTAATGGGCTGTAAAAGAGAACGCAATAGCGATTCTAAGCTCCCTATAGCTGTAAGAGGGTTAGGTGTATCAGCCACTGGGGTGCTTAGAATAAGGGCTCTAGTTGAACTAGAGACCTTTGAGAGAAGAGCAGTGGGAGCGTTCTTATTATCCCTCCCAGTTTGGGGTACAAGTGTGTGTTTTTTACCGAAATCTAAATGCGTCGGTTTGATTTTCCCCCTGCCCCCCGTTGACTTTTTACTACGTTTACTCGGTGGGGGCTTGTGCAGCTCTACCTCAACTCTTTGTTTAGGCTTGCTCTTCTTGGTAGCGTACGAGGGTGGGATTTGGGTGACCAGATTAACAAAAGTAGGACAAGTCCCAGAAGGAGTTATATCTGGGGGTTTTCCAGAGGTCAGCTCAGGGGAAGTGGGGATGTCCCGCAATAAGAGAGGAAAATCCTCAGGGGTCAGAGATTTTAAGCTAGGTGGGGGCGTGTCATCCTCTTGGGTAATAGGATACGGGATGATCTCTGGCAGGGGCGTATTCTTCAAGGAATCAATGGAGCGCCGCCGCTCAACCCTGCGTTTCTCCAGTGATTTTTCCTTACCTACGTCATCTTTAGTAGGTTTAAAGTACTTGTCCAATGTCCCTGCATTACAGCCCCCTTCCCTGGCAGTCGATTTGCAAAGTCCTGGAGAGGACATCCTCCTGGACAAGTTATGTTTTGGACGAAAGGGATGAAAGGGATGTGGCCCGGCCCGGCCTCCTTTGGCCCCTGACGGCCACAGACGGTCCCGCCCTTGTCCCGGGCTTCTCCCGGCGCCGACCCGCGCGCGATCCCGCGACGCGGAGGGAGCCTCTGAAGATATAGCGCCTCCGGGCGCGTCGTCCAGCGTGAGTGGGCGGGGCTGAGGGGAATGCTGGGGCTTGCGGTCCTACCCTGCGGCAGCCTCAGGTGGCGCGAGGCGGCAGCGGCAGGGGAACCGGGCGTCCGTTCAAAGCCCAAAGAAGATTCTGAGCAGCCCCCAAAAGCCTGTCAGGTACTGTAATTTCCTCGTTTGGAGCGTTTTCCCCCCGCTCCACCGAGGGAGCCTCTGAAGATATAGCGCCTCCGGGCGCGTCGTCCAGCGTGAGTGGGCGGGGCTGAGGGGAATGCTGGGGCTTGCGGTCCTACCCTGCGGCAGCCTCGGGTGGCGCGAGGCGGCAGCGGCAGGGGAACCGGGCGTCCGTTCAAAGCCCAAAGAAGATTCTGAGCAGCCCCCAAAAGCCTGTCAGGTACTGTAATTTCCTCGTTTGGAGCGTTTTCCCCCCGCTCCACCGAGGGAGCCTCTGAAGATATAGCGCCTCCGGGCGCGTCGTCCAGCGTGAGTGGGCGGGGCTGAGGGGAATGCTGGGGCTTGCGGTCCTACCCTGCGGCAGCCTCAGGTGGCGCGAGGCGGCAGCGGCAGGGGAACCGGGCGTCCGTTCAAAGCCCAAAGAAGATTCTGAGCAGCCCCCAAAAGCCTGTCAGGTACTGTAATTTCCTCGTTTGGAGCGTTTTCCCCCCGCTCCACCGAGGGAGCCTCTGAAGATATAGCGCCTCCGGGCGCGTCGTCCAGCGTGAGTGGGCGGGGCTGAGGGGAATGCT
Organism: Triturus cristatus; assembly: GCF_964204655.1. Classification (NCBI taxonomy): domain Eukaryota; kingdom Metazoa; phylum Chordata; class Amphibia; order Caudata; family Salamandridae; genus Triturus; species Triturus cristatus. The sequence continues at coordinate 1,582,616,885 of NC_140590.1, forward strand.
GGGGCTTGCGGTCCTACCCTGCGGCAGCCTCAGGTGGCGCGAGGCGGCAGCGGCAGGGGAACCGGGCGTCCGTTCAAAGCCCAAAGAAGATTCTGAGCAGCCCCCAAAAGCCTGTCCGGTACTGTAATTTCCTCGTTTGGAGTATGGCACAAGTCATAGTTACTTGAGATTACTATAACTGGTGAATTTCAGTGTTTTTTAGTGTTTCAAATGTTACGTTGTTACAGAACGTTTCCCCCAACTATAAAATTACTTTAACCTTATTTTCTTCAGTACCTCACAAAATGTGGAGAGTCTGAGGAGTGGACGTCAAACAGAAAATCTTGCAGGACTGACGGGACAAACTGGCCCTCCCTATGGACCTGAGAACCAAGGCAGTATTGCCTGGTGAAGGTGTAAAAGGATACCCATGTAGCCACCTGTCTGATGCCCAGCACTGGAGAACCCCTGGCCAATGCTCTGGTAGAATGAGCTCCAAGGCCCTCAGGAGGCTCCATTTAGACCAAGGCATAGCTCACTTTTATACAGGCCCATTTGTGGACTACATCCCATTTCTTATGATAAGAGAAATTCCCAAAAAGTAGGGCTCCTTAGTCCAATCGATATAAAAGCTACGGGCTCTCTTGGGGCCCAACCCCACACTCCGCACAACCTTCGGCCAGTGAAGCTGGGGGTTTGGCTGCAGGGCCTGGCCATTTGTCTTTTGTTCCTGTTCCATTGCTCAGTCTTCTCTGCACATTTTTGTGCTCTTTCCCAACCTTTGTACTCGTATTTGTTGCCCTTCTGCTCCTGCTCCTCTTGTCTCTCCCGCTTCTCCTCTCTCTGCAAGGACCCCCCTCACACATCCTGCCCTTTCTCCACCTTCCCCTTATCTGCTCTCCAGCATGCCTTCTGCTGCGGCTTCCCCCGTGCGCGCGCTCCTCCCCCACTTAGGACCTACCTAATGGCAGCTGCTGTGTGACCACCGCTGGCGCACCAAAGGCAAGTCTGTCTACTCCCGTCTGTGCCTGAACCGTGTGCAGTGTCACGGTCATTGGTCTGTCCAACCGCCACACTACACGTACACTGACATGCTACCACTCAACACCAGACGCTGTCACAACCACTGCCACTGCTCCATACCGCATCGTACGGCTGGACCTTTCTCATGCGCTCCCTGCCATTTCTCTTGCAGCATCTCTCCCATGCCACCCTCCACACAAACATCGCACTGCATTGCCTGCATGCTCTTCAACACCAGATCCCTCTAAAAAACACACCACGAGGTCTGGAATCTCATCAGCACACATTCCCCAGACATTCTCTTTCTCGACAAAACCAGGCTCAGGCCACCATCCCCCATCGCCATTGATCAATGTGGCGATCCCACCTGGCTACAAGATCATCCACCGTGACAGGTTCCACAAACCTAGAGGAGGCTTCGCAATCATCCACAAAGACACCATCACTTGCACTTCCTCTATGGGCGAACCAGCCATGCTCATGGAACACCATCTCAGCCACTTCATGTCCATCTCAGGCAACCTTGCCTCTCGACTGCCAGGACCCCGCACCTCCTTCAGCAAGCTCCTCATTGACTTCGTCACTTCCATTGCCATTAGATCCAACAACTTACTCCTGCTGTGCGACCTCAACATTCATCTCGATGACCATATGGACCGCAATGCCATCGACCTCCTAGAGAACCTCAACAACATTGGAATCATGCCACTCGTACAATGCCCAACTCACATCATCGGGGACACGCGAGACCCAGTCTTCACAGCCAGCAACAAAATTACCTTCAGCCACCTCAGTCAGTCGCACTCTTCCTTATCAACGCACCCCATACCACCCCGGCAATCCAAAACCAACCATGAACTTCAGATGCAACTGAACAACACAACAGAAGCAGACTGGACCTACAGCCTCAGATCTAACCAGCAGATCCTCTCAGGCGACATACAGAACCACCTATCCATCTTCAACAATTGGATCTCAGACTGTGGTGCAAGCATGCTGGTACATGGAAGACCTAAGAGACTTCAAGCACTTTTGGAAACAACTAGAAAGAAGGTGGAGAACCGGCTGAGACAGCACCTCCAGAAACTCCTACAAATCCGCACTCGCGTACAGATCAAAGAAGCCAGGAATGCGGCCCTCTTGCTCAGACTCTAATCCTGCTCCAACTTTGGCAAAGAACTCTTCAACGTCATCAAAGAATTCACCAACCCAACAGCAGCCTCCAACACCATCATCCCCTCACAGAATCTCTGTGACGACCTTTCTGACTTTTTCCACAACAAAATATTCAAAATCTACACTAACTTCGCACACCAACCCACCATAGAGGACATCATCAAGCAACTCCTCCATCACCACCAGGAGCACTCACCTCCTAACGAACTAGAGCCCTCTCACCACAGATGACTGACCAGAATCATGCAGAACATCCACTCTGGGTCCCCCTCAGGCCCCTGCTCTCACCAGATGTACAATCTGGGAAGCACACTGATCAGCGCCAACCTCACCACCATCATCAACTCCTCCATCATAAGCGAAATTTCCCGCAGCTGGAAACACGCAGCTTTCACAGCTTTCCTGAAGACACACTCAGCCAACCCGAAAGATCTCAACAACTACAGGCCCATCTCGCTCCAACCCTTCCTGGACAAATTCCTGGAGAAAGAGATCTACAAACAGCCCGCCCTTCTTTAACAGCACCACCTCCTGGACTATTCCCAGTCAGGGTTTCCCATCAACCACAGCAGAAAACCGCCCTCCTGGCAGCAACAGACGTTTGGCCTACCATGGATGGAGGAGAAACTGCCTCTCTTATCCTGCTCGGCTACTAGGTGGTGTTTGACACAGTCTCCCATGGCACCATCATCTCTAGACTCCATGACTCAGGAATTCAATGGGATCACCCTCAGTTGGATGGCCTCCTTTCTCTCCAACAGGACACAGCAAGCCAGACTCCACTTTCACCTCCGAACATAAGAAGGTCCTCTGCGGAGTCTCCTAGGGCTCTGTCCTCAGCCCAATCCTGTTCAATGTTTACATGGCACCTCTCGCCCACATCATAAGAACCCACGGCACCAAATTTGTCTCCTTCGACACTCAGCTCATCCTCTCCATCACAGACGCAATCAACACAACCAGGACCAACTTGACAGCATGCATGTCCAACGTGGCTAGCTGGATACAAGATAACTGCCTCAAACTCAACACGGACAAAGCAGATAATACTGATCTTTGCCCCTAGGATGACTCCTGGTGGCCACCCGTCCTGGGTATCATGCCCACCCCCTCAGACCTTGCTGAAAACCTCTCTGTTATCCTTCATGACAAACTCACGATGAACAAACAGGTCAACGCTGTGATCGCATCCTCAGTCACATCCTCAGAATGCTTCTCAAGATCTTCAAATGGCTCCCGGTGCACACCAAATGCATGGTTGCCCAGGCCCTCACCATCAGCAGACTCTACTACGGCAATGCACTGTACGTTGGTACCTCTAACCAACTCACTCGAACACTCTAAACCTCCCAAAACACTGCCACCAGACTCATCCTAGATGTCACCCAAACACCACAAGACAAATGAGACACACTACAGTAATCAGCAAGATGTTTTCCTTGTTTTCTGAAGACCGAACTACAATTTTCTTTTGTTTGTCAAGAGAGAACCCTTAGTAAATCAATATCACTGTTATACTCAGGAAGCCAATTAAAAAAATTGAAAGGTATGGTCTCACACACCCTTGGGTGTCATGCTTCATCATAGGCCATCCTTGCTCTCCAGAGAACTTTTCTAGTGCAGGGTCGGCACACATAGTTCCATCAGAGATTTATGAAATTCTTAATTCATGTCTGAACAGATGTAATAAGAACAGCTATCTATTAGTCAATATTGACTAGATTCATAGTTTTTGACAGTAATGATATCCTGGGGTGCTCAGCATTCAATTGACTTCTGATGTCTCTTTCCCTCACTTACCTAACAAACCAAGGCTTTGCTTAGTCAAAACACTCCAAGTTATAATGCATCCATGGATAAAACATTGTAAACCATGTGTTTCTGAAATTATTGTGAACTAGTGTGTGTGTCTTAGTTAAATGTTTTCAGGCTTTTATTTTATTACTGTGTAGATAATTGAATCATTATTGTACTTTTCCATGCTCACTTACGTGTGTGGGCTGCTGGATTGCTGTCTGAATGTTCTAGGTTTACCTCTCCGTACAAACAAGCTTTAAAGATTTGGCTCCTTTCTTACTCATCCTAATGTGGGTATGTCAGCCAGTCTATTATGCAGTCATTTTTCGGTATGTACTCTCATGTGCATGCATGCAGTGCCGATTAGTGTAGCACTCAGTCCTCTTTAACTTAAGTAAACTAGCACAAATGTTATTTATAAATGATATGTTTGAGGCATATGAGCTGCAGATTATACACTGTGCATAGATCGCCATCTGGTGTTGGGCCCGGATGTTTGCAGTTTGTTTTTCCTCTTGGAAAGTCTTTGGAAGTCACGAGGTCGGTGACTCCTCCTTTGGTTCGTGCCGAGAGAGGCTTCGGCACGGGAGTGTCGGTGCCGAGAGAGGCTTCGGCACGGGAGTGTCAGTGCCGAGGGCCTTATGATGTTTGGTCGGCACCGAGAGAGCGGGTTTCGACACAGAGGGCTTTGCTGGGCTCGGTGTGGAGGTGGAGGCCGACTTTTTCTTCGGTGCCGAAGGGTGTTTTTCGGCACCGTTGGAAGGCTGGCTCGAGCCGCCGGAAGGCTTATTTGGCTTCTTCACCGGGCCTGAAGGTGGGGTGTTAGAAGCAGTGTCCTTGGTCTTGCCTTGGCTCGAAGGCGAAGGCGTGACCGAAGCCTTTTTGGGTATCGGTGTGGGAGGGGGTATAGTACTCGCGACCCTCTGCGCCGGGGTGATGTCCTCCACATCTGATTCGTCGGCCTCGGAAGCGCTGACGAGATCGTCGTCATCTTCTTCGATGTTCTGCTGTCCCGGAGCTTCGACGTCGTCCATGAAGATGTCGACTGGAGCGGAGGTCGAGGAATGCGCCATGTTGCGTCTGGCCCTTCGATCTCGAATAGTCTTTTTCGATCTAAAAGACTTGCAGGCGGGACAGTCTCGAACCTCGTGTTCAGGGGAGAGGGAGAGGTTGCACACCTCATGAAGATCGGTGTGGGGGAATTTGGACCCACATCGAGGGCTCTTCTTGAAGGGAGTTCTTCATCAGCCGAGATCGGAGCCGGGATAGGCCCGAAGGCCGCCGTCGACGGCCGGAATCGAAGAAGTGCCGAAGGGAAGGTGATTAAGATGATTTATTTATCTGAAGAATCTCGATGAGCGAGGATTTTGCGTCGATCGTTGAACTGGAAAAGTTCGGAACCGGAGCGCGAAGTATTACATCCGAGCCCGATGGCGGAAAAAAAGATGGAGCCAAAGCCCATGCGCAGTACGAACCAAAGGAGGAGTCACCGACCTCGTGACTTCCAAAGACTTTCCAAGAGGAAAAACAAACTGCAAACATCCGGGCCCAACACCAGATGGCGATCTATGCACAGTGTATAGATCTGCAGCTCTACATGCCAAGAACAGATGCATACTGGTAAGTAGCATATTCCTTATTAGCAGATGGGTGTAGAATTCTTTTGGGTGCAACTCTGTAACAAAATAAGACCCATGGAGGGCTCTTTGAGATAAGCAAACGTGTCTACTTTGTCGGGAACTGACCATTACCAATGGACTCCTTACCTTTATGTAACTGTATCCCAATTGAACTCTCATCTGAATAGTGCCTGTTTTTCTACTGTACTATTTTTTTTTTTTGTAGGATTCTTATTTATGTGTTATCTACTTAACCTGTATACCTCAGTCATTCAGCCCTTTACGTGAAGAAATCTGTCACCCCAAATTGCTCTACATGAATAAAATAGATATTACAATGAACAATCAAGTAATGTTTTTTTTAAATATTTTTAAGAATCGGAAGAAAAACATTTTGTACCGGAAACTGTGAAAAAAAACTTGGAATCAGAAGCTGGCGACATATCGCATACTGGTGTTGTGGAGAGTTTTCAGGCCAATGGATTAGCAGATGATGGGCAATCTGTATCATCAACTGATAATTTGGTAGGACAATAATTTTTCTTAAACATTTTTTAAATACTTTTTAAACTACATTTAGTGCAACTTTTAAGAAAAAAGTTTAAAACGAAACAATTTTTATATAGATTTGCTTGTTCTGATTACGTTACTGCATTTTGTACCATTTGACCTTACCCTGTTTTGACAAATCTGTATGAAGTATTTTAAGTACATACACAGAAGTTTCATTCTAGAATGTCTGTGCTGATTAGCAAGAAGTAGAAAAGCTGTAGGGAGGGAGTCCCTAATCATGTGTTTATTATTCAAATTGTTATAGATTGGGTTTGTCAAAATATAGCCCAATCACAGATTGGGTTTGTCAAAATATAGCCCAATCACAGATGGATTCAGAAGCAACAAACTTGCTATGCCAACACCAGCAGTTCATGTGTGTTTTGCCGTGTTATGGCCATAAGGATGCTTTAGTGCTCGTAGGTGGTGGATATAGGAAGTGTCTTTCATGACATGGACAAGTCGACTGGAAGTAACTGGTTAAATAGTCACAAAATTGCTCAAATTCCATCACTGGCAGAGAAGTGCTTCTTTGCCATGCATGTAGATCAAGTGAAGTTGCCATTCAATGTTGAGGAGCGTGCATTGATTAACTTTATGGAGATGGTTTTCACGAGTTTTCAATGGTAACTAGTTGTGATACCAAGTACGGGCTTGCTCTGGCTGGAAGTTGTACCACTAGACTCCATAGCATCACAGACTGACAGTAATTCAGAGTCCATCTATTGCTGGAGGTTGTTAATCCTCTGTTCCCTTTCCCCGCCACCTCTATGTGCTATTGTGCCCACTGTGTCCCTGTACTGTTCTGCTCATTGCAGGTCTACGCCCATCCTTTGGCTCCCTCTACCCAGACCCAGCTTGTCTCATTCCTCCCTGTCTTGTTAGGACGATATTATCTGCTCACAGAAACAGGGAAAGAGCATAAGGACTACTGGCAAGTGTACACACATTGAGTGGTGTGACTTGCGGTCTATCCAGGGGCTGGGATATGCTCTTTCTGTGCTATCCCCACAACTACCACATTGTGTCCCAGAGTGCAGCGTGTGTCTCTGTATTTCCACTCACCCCATACCTGTCTTCACTGGAGCATATTGGTGCTGTAATTTGCCATTAACACATTTTAGATTGATTGAATCTTTGTATGAAGAATCTGAACGAAACTTTCCAATACCAAAATATGTTTATCCAACTTGGATATTGTAGAATTGTGTACAGATTGACCAAGGGTAAAGTTATAAAGGGTTGTATTTACTGTTAACATTTCTTTATAGCATTATTGAATAACGAGAATAGAAAAAAGCTTCCTTTCAGACATTGAGTCCATATTCACAATGAGGGAGTGAGAAGTGTTTAAGAGGGTCACATTGACTTCCCATTTTCATGCAAAAAATCAAAACAAGAGGACCCACTATTACTGTTTTTTCTCTCTCTCTCTCTAATGTTCACTGTGAAGAGCAGCCCTAGGATTTTTATCCGGAGCTTGCCCACTAGGGTTACTAGGGAAAGCTTTATCATGTAGTCATTTAGGTATCTGGATGGGCTTAACCTTAAACACCAAGGGAGCTGTATGATATTCAGGGAGATCCTAAATCTTAAATTGTCTAAAGTGCTCTGATATTGATTCATTAGGAGAACACCATGATCATATTAAACTGTCGGAGATGCAATATATGAGAATTGGTATCGCTAGCTTCTCTGGGTCCTCATGCTCTAGCCAATATACCCATGCCTTGAAGCGTCTCTTGGCTTTCATCCGGATCTATTGCCGATCCCACCGTAATCTCTTGGTTTATATAAACCATTCCTCTACTTGTATATATACTTATTGTAGCTTTGTCACACAATCATTCCTGCATGTCTTACGTACCAAACTACTGTTTTCGTTCCTAGTAGGTTACCTGTTGGTACAAGAGAGACATGATTAGCAGAAAAAGCTCCGTAATTTAGTATTGTCACACTGTGATCAGGGCATACTAAAGACTATTAAGCGGTTAAATGTTGTGCACCTTCTTATGATTGAACCCTTAAAATAAAAAATTTGAATTCATTAGCCATTAAAAATGGTTGGCACACAGCATCCATTGTTTAACCTAAAAATCTGATGTTATCCTTTAAATTAGCTTTTTGTTTTATGCCCCATGACGTTAAGAATTCGCAAACCTTATTGTCGCACACTGTATGGAGCGATTGGGAACAGCATTTAAAATTCAGGCCTTTCGGTTTTCATTAATGAAAAATGTCCCCTCCCATCCTACTTACTTCATCAAAGGTTTACCTTTGGCTTGGAAGCTTCTCGGCTCCTCTAGTCCCCAACTATTACTTTTCAACTATCTTCATGTCGTCACTGTAGTCTTGTGCCCATGTGTTGTCTGGCTGTTCCTTAGCCTTATTTGATAAAAATACCCAAATATTTCTTCAGGTACTCGTCTACTTTGAGATATTGTGATTGGGTTCGTTTACGGTGTCCCACTACTGCTACTTTCAAAACTGTGCGAGAAGCACTGTAGTCATGTTTGTCATATAATGAGAAAAGTTAGTGTAATCTAAAGTTTGCTTAGTGTCTCACACGTTTATTTTTGTCTACTTGTGGGACTAAGATTGGGTTTATTTAGGGTGTAATTGGGTTTGTGCTGTTCCGTTACCCCTATTAACACGGGTCCCGGAGCAAGGATAGGACGCAGGCAAGTTGCCTCCAGTAACCTATCACCGGAGCAACGACGTGCTCCAGCGCACCCAGTCAGCCGTAGACGTTCGTACTAGGGGTCTACTGATCGCCCCAGTATAAGTCTACTAGGCCTTTCTACCTTCCTGGTAATTTATGTCAATATACTGCATACCAGGTTGTAGTGCACTTCTTTACACATTACCGGTCCTGACGAAGTGCCAATTGACCTTTCACACATAACTTGACCCTTGAGGAACATTATCTTCCACACAGGGGCACACACACCGTTTTTAATTAGGCGGGAGCTACCTAGCTTATTAAAATTTGATCCCAATAGGACTGCTCCTTACTTATTTTAACTATCTCACTCCCTTGTACACTACCTAGCCCCCACACCCGCACGCTCCTTACGGCTTCTTCTTCAAAAGATCCCGCCAAAGAGCCCTGGTTTTGGGAGCCCATCGGGCATTACAGCGCCTGCTTGACGAGGGGCAACAGCCCAATGATGAAGCATGACACCTCTCGAAGTGTGTGAGGGCATTACGAAGAAAGACCCGTCTTCCCCACATCCCCTTACAGGAACTGCACACACCGTTATAGTTCTTTTTATTTTTTGATAATCAAGTTTATTGTATTAAAGGACAACAGTAAATTCATTGGCAACAAATCAGACACAATAAACACGCACATTGCAGTTCTTAAGAGTGACAATGATCTATAAAAACAGTCCTGTGGTAGGGAGACCACCAGCCTATCTATGGCCACATACAAGAGAGACATGGCAACCTCAGGCCCGCAACAAATGAAACCGGTTGCCCCAGATTCTGCTGAAGAGTTCAGGGCAACCCCTAGCTTCAAAAAGGGGCTCCTATTGGATACTGCACCAGTCCACCCCCCTTCTCCATCTCCGAACTGTAGGGGGTTTAGCGCTGCGATGTCTCGTTTTGCCACCGCCAATGCCGTTCCCAAAAAACGCTTGTCAGCCCGGGAACCGTCAAGACCATCAAACACCCCCAGGAGCAAGCACAGCGGGTTATGGGGTATCTCCCACCCAAGGGCCTGCGTGAGCTCGAGCTCCACCCCCGCCCAAAAGGACGCAAGGGCCGGACATTGCCATACCATGTGATAGAAATCAGCCGGGGCCTGTTGGCAGCGTGCGCAGGATGGGGAGGGCCGCAAGCGAGCTCTATACAAGCGCGCGGGGTGAGGTACGCCGCATGAAGATAAAAAAGCTGGACTAGCCGCAGCTTGGAAGAGGTAGTCAGCAGCCTGGGGGCCATAAGGGCTTCCCTCCAATCTGCCTCCTCCAGGGGTCCCAGCCACCCCTCCCAGCGAGCGCGAAGGAGGTCGAGCGAGACCGTTGTTTACTAGGGAGCGATAAATCCGCGACACCCCCCCTCTACCCAGGTTTTCCATCATCACTTGGGCCTCTAGGGGGCTGAATTCAGGGAAGGATGTGGAGGAAGGGATATGGACCTGGAGGGCATGTTGGAGTTGCAAATACTTATAGAATTGGGAGGAGTGGAGGGAATGCCGGTGTTGTAGGTCTACAAATGATCTGACATGGTCCCCCACCCAAACGTCTCCCAGGAGCGAAATCCCTATGAGTCCTACCTGCGAAAGTCCCGGAGAGAGGAGACCTCCGCCAGCCACGTCCCATTCCACAGAGGCGTCTGCCTGGTCAGTTTCTGGTTCCACCCTACATGTCTCAGCGCGGCACGCCAGGCCACAAACACCGCCCTGGTGACAGGGGGAAGAACCTGCGGCACTGGGCTCCCATACTGGTGAGCCAGAGCGAGGTGAAGGAGGCGTATGCAATGTCTAGTACCCCGAGCAGGCAAAAAGCCGCATTGATCCGGGTGCACCAGCGTTTGCAAGTGGGGGCGAAGTCTTTGAGCCGCCACCGTGGCAAAGAGTTTGATCTCTGTATTGATGAGGGAGATAGGGCGGTAGTCCGCGCAGGCAAGGGAAGGCGGCTGCGTCTTTGGAAGGACTACAATAGTGGCCACGTCCGTCTCCGGTGGGAATGACCCCACCTCAATGACATGGTTGAACAGCTTCAGCAAGTACGGAACCAGAGTGTCCCGGTAGGTCGCATAGTACTCCTGAGGATAACCGTCTGGCCCGGGCGTTTTGCCAGAACGCAACAGTGAGATGACCCCCTGTATCTCTTCTGCTGAGATGGGACGATCGAGAGATTCGGAATCAGTCGGGGTAAGTGGGTCCCGGTGTCTGCCAATAGGGCCGCCAGGGAAGACTGGGGGGTCTGGCAGTGTAAAGCTTTGCGTAGTAGTCGGCGAACTTGTGAGCAATGGCCAGGGAGGTGACGCAAGGAACCCCCCCTTCACCCCGGATCTCCGGAATAATACGGTTGGCCCTAGGATAGGACACCAAATTATGCAACAGTTTGCCATTTTTGTCGCCCCAACCGTACACGCGCGCGACCGAGGAGCGCCAGAGCATTTTGGCGGACTCCAATGAGAGCTGATAGATCTCGTCCCGGATCAAAGTAAGCTGTCGAGTGGAACCGGCATCGTCATGGTCAGTTTGGGCACCTTCCAGCCGCTCCGCCTGGGCCTCCAGCCGAGCCAGCCGGGCGGATTGCTCTGTACGCTTTGCGTGAACCAGACCTCTACCCACCCCTCGTATCACAGCCTTGCCGGCCTCCCACAGGGTCCCCGGCGAGGAGACCGAGCCACATTGGCGGAGAAGTAATATTTCAATTCCTGCCCGAGGGATTCAACAAAATTCATATCCTGCAGGAACCAGGCATTCATCCGCTATACCGTACGAGTGCCATTAAAGGGGGCACCGAGACGGAGGGAGACGGATTGATCGGAGATGCCCCTCGGTAGGATCGCGGCCCCGGATAGCAACTGACAGTCTATGGCAGGTAGTAGAAGCAGGTCGATACCAGAGTGCATGTGGTGGGCCGCTGAGGTGAGCGTGTACTGTTCCTTACGGGGGTTCCACACTCTCCAGACGTCAGAGGCCCAGGGTGGAGGACCATTCAGATAATCGCTTCGCAGAATACAAACGGGAAACCGAGGGGGGGGGGCGCCTGTCGTGTCGCGCGATGGCTGCAGGACCGCATTAAAGTCACCCCCAACCACTGTCAGACCCTCCGGAAGGGAAGCGAAAACCGAAGTTAACTGACTAAGGGTAGAGACCAGGCTGGCGGGGGGGAATGTAGGTACACAAAGGATTAAGGGGATGTCCCTCGATCCTGCCCGTCGGGGCCACATACCGACCCTGTGAATCAGTTACAGCCTGTGACAAGGTGAAAGGAAGTCCCTTCCGGAGCAGTATGGCCACCCCCCTGGAGCCCCGTGCGAAACTAGAGTGCCAAACCCTATCGAACCCGTATCTGGCGAGGAAATTACATTGGGAACCCAGGAGTTGCGTTTCCTGCATGAGCAAGATGTCTGGGGCGTGCTGTTGGGCGCTGCGAAGAACCGCGGTACGTTTGATCCGGTCCAGAGGACCGTTAACATTCCAGGAGAGGATGTGCAAGGTTCTATGCAGAGTAGGCGCCATTGTGTTGAATAGTGTGTGGGAGGGAAAAGGGTTGCGCTGGCACCCCCAGGACCCAATGGAGACTAGAATCCGTGTCTGGGGCCGTTACGCCCGGGGCGCAGGGGCTGGTGGATCTCCCGTCTGCCAATGAAAACAAAGAACAGCGGCCCGTGGGCGGCCAAAAATAAACATTCGGAAGACAACGGTCCTCCCCCCTCCCAATCCCCCCAACTCCCCCACCCTACACTTCTGAAAGTGAAGCATCTGTCGCCCTGGAAAGAAAAACAGTGGAAAACAAACTTGGGGCTAAGCTAAAACGGTTAGTGAAAGTAGGACAAGGTGGATATGGACCCCCCTTCTCATGTACGGATACAGATACACCATCCGTTGCCAGTACATCCACGACCACCTACAGTAGGAGTTGCAAGAAGATCCCGGGAGCGGAAGAAGGAGTAAGATGGTCGTCTTATGTGAGCCCCGGGATCACAGCACCCCCACCCTCACCAATACAAGGGGTGGAAGGAACAACAAGAGCTGCCCGCGGCCAGAGACCAAGTCAGAAAACTGGTCCCAACACCGGCAGCAGTCGCAAGACCTTATTGCCTCTGCCTGAAAGGTTGAAGGAGCGGTCATGCACCGGAGGTTCAGAGGCCATTTAGGAAGTGTTTGATGCCAGTGCCTGTCATGCTGCTTCATCGTCACCGGAGCCGTGGAGCGCCGGGCTCCTGGATAGGTCTGAGTCAGATATCGTTGGACGTAAAGCCTCCGTGGAGCCCGGCCCACTGCTCAAGTCCGGCAGCGGGGTAGGTGGGCCGGGGGAACCGGAGCCCCGAGGCAAAGTCCGGGAACAGGGGTGCCCAGATGAAACACCCGGCGATGGGGATGGCCCCCTTCGACGATCGTGCTTCTTGCGGGATCTGGTCTGACGTCTCTGAGGCTGAGGCGCAGTCGGGAGCCGTGAAGGGGTCCGATGCACAAGGGAAGAGGCCGACCGAGCCAGGAGGGCCGCTCCTCCGTGATCCAGGTCCAAGCCGCCTGAGGGGTATCAAAGAAGATCGTTTGGTTTTGAAAGAGGACCTTGAGCCGGGCCGGGAAGAGAAGGCCATAGCGCAGACCCATGCTCCGGCGTTTGTTTTACCTCATCATCGGTTCGCCTCTGAGCTTGCTCCTCCCTGGTGTAGTCCGGGAAGACCATGACTCAGGTGTTTTGAAACTGCAACGGGCCCCGTGCTCTGGCCGCCCCTAGAATAGCGCGTCTGTCCCGGAAGTTGAGGACCCTAAAGATTATGGGATGGGCAGGGCTCCTGGCGGGGGCCTGGGCGCCACGGAGCGATGGGCCCGTTTGATGACAAACCAGGGCGAGAGGGAGTCCTTGGGCATCCATGAGCGCACCCAGGTTTCCACAAATGTGTCCACTCGACCCAGTTCCACTCCCTCAGGAAAGCCCACAAGGTGGAGGTTGTTGCGTTGAGACCTATTTTCGGCATCCTCAGCCCGGCGATTGAGCTCCGTGGTCTATCGACTCGACTCTGGTGCCGGTAGGATGCCTGGTTTCAAGGCCTGTGACGCCTGTCATCGCCTGATGTCGGTGACGGATCACCATCGCCGGTGCCTGTATTGCCTGGGGCCCGGCCATGACGCGGAGTCGTGCCTCGATTGCAAGGCCTTGACATCTAAAGCTAGACGGGAGCGGTCCCGTAAGCTTCTCGAGCTTCGCCACTTGGCTCCGCGTTGCTCTCGGTCCCGGTCCAGGAGGAGGTCCAAGGACCGCTCGCGGAGCCGCAGCCATCGTCATCGCTCGTCGGGGTCTTCGGGTAAGTCGAAGCACTCCAAGAAGTCCAAGAGATGACATCGCTCTTCGGACTCCCCTCGCCGGTCGCACGACTCGGCTGAGGGTCCGGGTGGTTCCACCCCCGCGGCTCCGTCGCGTCCGTCCCCATACCCGCCGGTCCCTGGGACTGACGCGACTCCGGCGGAGGTCAGTGCCTTCCTCTCGGCCATGAGGAGCCTGACTTCGCCGTCGACGCCTGCCGGCGCGTCTTCGGGCCCCGCAGGCTCGACTGGGCGACCTCGCGTGCCGGTCGACCTCACGATGCCGCCGACACCAGTTCCACCTCCGGCACCGGTCCGGACAACACCGTGCCCCGGTCCGGACCCGACGCCGGTGCGGCGCCGCACCCGACGTCGATGGATGACAATTTCATCTACCGTCCGGCTCCGATCGTTCCTCCTGTTTATCAGGAATCGGATGGCGGGGGCGACTGGGAGGGGTCTGAGGACCCTATGGCCCTCCGGGGTCAACATGCACAGGACTGGGCAGACGAACTGGGGGATGCCAGTGGTCTGGACACTTCGCCGGACGCTGGCTTCATCTCTCCTCCGACTGTGGCCTCGGAGGAGGGTGCAGCTTTTTCAGTGGTGCTGCGCAAGGCGGCCGAAGCCCTAGGGCTGGAGTTGCCTGCTGTGGCCGTGAGGACTAACGTCCTCACAGAGGTCCTTCAACTGACAGCAAGCTGCACTGAGCCACTGCTGCATTTAATGAGGCCCTCATAGACGTTCTACAGGGCACTTGGTCCAAGCCCTCCACAGTTCCTCCTGTGGACCGGAACATTGCCCGGCGCCACCGCCCTGCTCCGGGCGACCCCAGTTTCCTCTCCCAACACCCCACCCCCGAGAGTCTGGTTATCCAGGCCTCAACCTCCCAATCCTCCTTCCCGTCTGCTCCTCCGGATCGGGAATCCAAGAGGTTGGAACAGTTTGGCAAGAAACTGTTCTCGTTCCTGAGTTTGGGGCTGCGGTCTTTAAATACCGCTTGTCTTTTGGACCGTTATTCCCACTCTCTGTGGAATACGGTGGAGGACGTGCTGCCCTTGTGCCCGGTGGAGGCCCGGGCACGGCTCGCTCAAGCACTTGCTGACGGTCGAGATGCAGCACGGCATGCCATTCGGTGTGGACTTGACACCACGGACTCGCTGGGTCGGGCGATTTCCACCACGCTGGTGCTTCGGCGTCACGCCTGGCTGAGGTCCACGTCATTTTCGGGGGATGTCCAGAGTTCCCTCATGGACATGCCTTTTGATGGCACTCGCCTTTTTGGTGAGAAGGCGGACAGTGCGCTGGCTCGGTTCAAGGACTCCCAGGCCACGGCCAAGTCCCTGGGTCTTTCGGCCCAGCGACCGCAAACTTCCGCCTTTCGTCCCTTTTGTGGCCAAGGAAGGGGCGGTACTGGAGGACGACTAGGTCAGCCCACATCCACCCCGGCAGCATCCGCCTCAAAGCCCTCCTAGTCCGAGCTTTCAGGCCCATTCAACGCCAGTGGGCGGCAGGGTTCGCCATCACCTGCTCCACTGGCGCTCCATCACGTCGGACAGGTGGGTGCTGCAAATCGTCTGAAGGGGCTACTTCCTCCCCTTCGAGACGACCCCTCCAGCCATGCCAACGCTGAACCACCGTATGTCGGGGGATCATTTGCATCTTCTACGAGAGGAAGTTTCGGCCCTCTTGGCCAAAGAGGCCGTCGAACGCGTTCCTGGTCCGGAAGTAGGTCGTGGTTGCTATTCCCACTACTTTCTGGTTCCCAAGAAGGGCAAGATCTTGGATCTCAGGAGCGTCAACGCCTTCCTCCGGAAGGACCGTTTCAAGATGCTCACCTTAGCTCAGGTTCTGGCTGCCCTAGACCCTGGAGACTGGATGGTAGCGTTGGACTTGCAGGACGCTTATTTCCACATCCCCGTCCTGCCGGTCAGGAGCACTTTCAGTTCACCGTGCTCCCCTTCGGCCTCACCAGTGCCCCTCGGGTGTTCGCGAAAGTGATGGCGGTGGTCGCAGCTCATCTGCGCAGATCAGGGGTCCCAGTCTTCCCCTATCTCGACGACTGGCTGATGAAGGCGGGCTCGCCCCAGCAAGTCGTCTCCCACCTCCAGACTACGGCCGACCTCCTGCACTCGCTGGGGTTCTCCATCAATCTGCCGAAGTCGCACCCGAGTCCCTCCCAAAAGCTCCTTTTCATTGGGGCGGTTCTCGATTAGGCGCAGTTCCGGGTCTATCCGCCGGAACAGCGGGACCGGGACATTCAGGCCCTGATTTCCATCTTCCGGCCTCTGTCCTGGGTTTCGGTCAGGTTGGTGCTGCGGCCTCTGGGGCTGATGGCCTCCTGCATCCTGTTGGTACCTCACGCCAGGTGGCGGATGCGGGCTATGCAGTGGGACCTGAAGTTTCAGTGGGCCCAGCATCGAGGCAACCTGTCCGACCACGTCTTGATCTCGGAGGGCACTGCGAACCAGCTGCAGTGGTGGCTCACGAATCGCGATTGGGTCAGCGGCAGATCCCTCTCCCTACCCCAACCGGAGCATGTCGTAGTGACGGATGCGTCCCTCCTGGGATGGGGGGGCCATATGGGAGAGGCGGAGATTAGAGGACTCTGGTCTCCGGCGGAGACTTAGAGCGGAGGGCGATCCGACTTGCACTAAAAGCCTTCCTTCCCTCTGTCCGGGGAAGTGTTGTGCAGGTGTTCACGGATAACCCCACCGCCTGTGGTATTGCAACAAACAGGGCGGGGTGGGGTCCTGGACCCTTTGTCAGGAGGCTCTGCGCCTCTGGACATAGCTGGAACATCAGGGCATCACCCTGGTGGTTCAACATCTGGCGGGCTCTCTGAACGCCAGAGCAGACGAACTCAGCTGCCGGTGCATGAAAGATCACGAATGGCGTCTGAACTCGGACGTGGCGCAAGGTCTCTTTCTGCAGTGGGGAGAGCCTTGGTTAGATCTATTCGCCACCGAAGAGAACACGCAATGTCAGCAGTTCTGCGCATTGGAATTTCCAAGGCGGCACTCGCTCGGAGACGCTTTTGGCGCGAGTCGAGTTGCGGTCTGTTGTACGCCTTTCCGCCTATACCACTTCTGCCCAGAGTGCTGAAAAAGATCAGGCGCGACTGGGCCCAAGTCATCTTGGTGGCTCCGGATTGGGCATGAAGGTACTGGTATCCCGAGCTACTCAGTATGTCCATCGATCCCGCAATACGTCTGCCTCTTCAGGAGGACCTTCTGTCGCAGCAGCAGGGGACGGTCCTACACCCGAACCTGCCCAGCCTCCACCTCCATGCGTGGAGATTGAGCGGCGACAGTTGATGCCATTTGACTTGCCTCCTGAAGTCTGTGATGTCATTCTGGCAGCCAGGCGTCCCTCCACAAAGACTGTATACGCCTGCCGGTGGAACAAATTTGTGGCATGGTGCACAGCAAAGGCTTTGGATCCCCTTTCTGCCCTTTTTTCTGAGGTTCTACTCTTTCTTCTTTCTTTGGCCCAGCAGGGCTCTGCTCTGGGCACCTTGAAGGGTTATCTTGCTGCAATCTCTGCTTTCTTAAGGCTTCCTGATCAGCCTTCTCTTTTCAAGTCCCCTGTTGTCTCCCGTTTTCTGAAGGGCATTACTAATTTGTTCCCTCCTGTCCCCTTCGTAATGCCTCAGTGGGACTTGAACCTTGTTCTCACTTTTCTGATTTGCGCTCCCTTTGAGCCCCTTCACAACTGTCCACTTAGTCTACTGACTCTGAAAACTGCCTTCCTGGTGGCTATCACCTCCGCTAGGCGGGTGAGTAAGCTCCAGGCTCTGTCAGCTAAGCCTCCCTTCCTTTCGGTTCATCCGGATAAGGTTGTCCTCCGGACACGTCCTTCTTTCCTTCCTAAAGTCGTGACTCCCTTTCACATCGGACAATCTGTCACGCTGCCCACCTTCTTTCTGCCTCCGCATCCTTCAAAAGATGAAGAGCGGCTCCACCGTCTGGACCCAAAACATGCGCTGTCCTTTTATTTGGACTGCACAAAACAGTTCCGGGTGGACGACCAACTTTTTGTTGGATATGTAGGTGCTAGGAAGGGTAAAGCTGTGCACAAGCGGACCATCTCGCGATGGGTTGTGTTGTGTATTAAGATCTGCTATTCCTTGGCGAAAAAGGTCCCTCCTGTTGGGCTGAGAGCCCATTCCACCCGGGCCACAGCGGCGACAACTGCCCTGGGGCGGGGAGTCCCCTTGCAGGACATCTGTCAGGCGGCAACATGGGCTTCCCTGCACACGTTTGCCAAGCACTATTGCCTGAACAGCCAAGTCCGGAGAGATGACCACTTTGGCTGTTCTGTTCTCCAGGACTTTCTGGTGTGATCTTGGTTCGCAGGCCCACCTCCGGGGTTGGTATTGCTGGGGTATCTATTCTAAGGTGAGGAATCTAACTAACGTGTTTCTTTCAGATGAACAAGTTACTTACCTTCGGTAACGATATATCTGTAAGAAACATTAGTTAGTTAGATTCCTCACAGACCCACCCAGCCTCCCCGTTCTGCGAACCGACATCTAGGGTTAAGGTTCTCCCTTTCAGGGCCCTAGATTTTTTGGCACCAGTGTCGGTTTCTTGCATGGCTCAGCGTCCCTGGCGCGAAAAGCTATGTATAAGAACTGACGTCAGTGCGCGAGGGCGGCGTCTAAGTACTCTGACGACGTCATTCCGGCGCACGACGCCGACGTCATTCCGGCGCACGACGCCGACGACGGACGCGGAGCCGCAGACGACGCCTACCGACGTGCAAGGGGTATTGCTACAAAAATCTTTCCGGATCCAGCCTGACGCCTGGGGATATTCTAAGGTGAGGAATCTAACTAACTAATGTTTCTTACAGATACATCGTTACCGAAGGTAAGTAGCTTGTTCATTCGGCTTAGCCCTATGAGGCTTCTACCAGCAGATATGGAACACCAAGCACACAACTCTTGCATATTGCATGGATGCCAGCACTAACTGCAGCAAGAAAATCTTAACCCTTCGTCAAAAATTGTACCACGTATCCTGCCACGTGTAACAAAATCACCTCCGTATTCAACAACTTTGACCCTCAACCGGACCCCGTCACAATTCAACTTCCCATCATGGCTGGTTGAATGAACCCTGACCAAGTGGCCTCTCACCACTGTCGAAATTGCTGTTACAGTTAAGAAAATCCACTCTGGCCTCCATCTGACCCTTATCCCCATCACACCTTCACCAAAGGACTTCTACCAATCAGCGAAGCACAAACACCCATCCTCAATGTCTCCCTCGATTCCTGGACACTTTGAAACATGTCACCATCATGTCCCTGCTCAAGAAACCTTCCACTTAACTAGCCACTCTTTCAAACTACAGACCCATTTCCCTCCTACCATACCAGTAAATAGCTTAGAGAAACTGATCAAACAATGCCTCACGGCCATCTCCGCAACCACCAGCTCCTGGACGCCATGCAGTCCGTATTCAGGCCCAACCACAGTACAGAAACCGCACTAATTGCCGCCACAGACAACATCCGCATGATTCTCGATAGAGGCGACACAGTAACCCTCATTTTCCTTAACCTCTGCAGCATTTGACACAGTCTCAAACCCCCCCTCCTCCTCAGGCTCCTGAACGAGATTGGCATTCAATGACCCACTCTCTGTTGGGTCTGCTCCTTCGTAACGGATATAACACAAGCTTTCAGCCTGGCACCTTACTCCTTGATAGCCCTCAAACTTATCTGCGGAGTCCCTCAAGATTCGTCGCTGAGCCCCACACTCTTCATGTACATGTCCCTCTGGCCAACGTCATTCGTACATACAACATCAACATTCTCTCCTATGCAGATAATGCTCCTACTCTCTCTCTCTCAGACAAGACCCCCAACAAGTATACTGCCTTCATGACCGATGTTGCTAACTGGTTGAAAGCCAACTAGCTCAAGCTCAACACCGACACGACCAAATAGTGATATTTGGCAAGAACACACCTCACCATGGGACATTCACTCGTGGCCGACCAAACTCAGACCCATACCTACACCCAGAATCAATGGCAATAACCTCAGAAGGATCATCAACAATAAACTGGACATGATGACACAAGTCAACTCTGTCACTGCATCCTGCTTCCACACCCTTAAAATTCTGAGAGAAATCTTCAAAAGACTCCCAAGAAACACTAGAAAAATGGTCACTCGAGCCCTAGTGGCCAGCAAGTTGGATTAGGGAAAACCCTCTAGCCTGGACCGACAAGCGACTCACTAGAATGCTAGCACATCAATGATTCTTGTTGCATAGCATGGATATTTAGAGTATTAATCCATTCGGTCCCTTCCAAAACTCTGGTTCTTTGATTTAAAAGTGTTTCTTCAGTGACTAGTTTAATGACATCACTGTTGATCATGAACTTTATTTTCCAATAATATCTATTCTTTGAGCAAAACTCCCTTTCTTGTTTTGTGTCTACAGATTCCTTTTGGGCCATGTTAGGGATGCTAAAATATATAACTGTCTATATCTTATATTTTGCAATGTATGCATTCGGAAAAAAGTAAACATCAGTTTTGTACACAGTACAACCTTTTAATATTGGTTTTTGTTCTTTGGAGTTGTCTGATTTGTAATAGTGTTAAGGGTTTAAATGAAATTCACAACTGTCTTTCTGTCTTATGTTAGGAATCGGATCCTGGACGTGGCAATCACGTGGCAAAATTTGCACACATTTTGCAGAAGGATGCTTTTCTTGTGTTTCGATCACTGTGTAAACTATCAATGAAACCTCTTGGTGAAGGGCCTCCTGATCCCAAGTAAGTGTTAAGTTATTGTTTACTCAAGAACTAACATGTAATAACATTTTCACTGTGGATGCAAGTTGTGTTCATCTTTAGTTTACCTATCTAATCAATCACTGAATCAATAATTTCATAACCAAATAATTCATCATGATATACGACAAAGGGTCCAATTTAGACATTTTCCTCACCTTGTTTTTTAGAAAAAAATGTTTGTGAATGAAACCTCTGCTTCCTGGCTCGAAGAATCTGGATTGGTGCTATTGTCTATTCATAGAGTAGAATTACAAAAATCATCGGTAAATATGACAGAATTGTTGGATTTGCAGATTTATAGCTAAATGTACAGGTGTACATTTACCCATTTCAGCCATTTCTTCACTTTGAATAATGTAAATTCGTTTCTCTGAGAGGCAGATGTAAGGGCTTTTCCGTGGTGGTAGAAGAATGGGATTACTCATGAGTGTAATGAGTGTGTCAGGGAAATGGTTTCCTAATGCTGGAATTACTTTCCCAATTGTAAGAATAAACACATATGCACTGAAGCACATTTATGCATATATATTTTTTACTTTATAAAAGTTTCACATACTGACGTGAGAACCGATTCTAACTTTAGCATGTGAAGTATTGTAAACCGCTTTCAAAATGTTTCAAAACAAATTTAAAATGGATGCATTAAAACATTTGCTGGGAATTGTTTTGTAATCGTAACCAGTCTAGTGCTGAAGACACAAGTGTTTAAGTTAGAGTTCATACATAATCTGTGCGCTGCTCCTCGAAATTTATTTGACTTAGTTTTAACTTTTATATTTTACCTTGATTCATAATTACAGCACCCACAACGTGCGTATTATACCACAACCCCTGATTCAACATCACCGTGCTGTATTGGATGTTGCATATCCCTCCTGAGAGCCTGCAGCCCCAATAATGTGTGTTCCACCTGTACCACCAACGCCATTTCACAGCAAATGTGAAAGCCACAAACTGGTGTTTTGTTTGTTACTGACTTCTAAGATATCAACATTATGCTTTGATCGAAGGTATACTGGCTTAAGGCAATAGGGGGCCAGACTTCACAGATTGGTAGTTGATCTATGTGACTCAAAGATAGGGAATCAACAAGACTTCAAAACTCTAGTGGATGGTTAAATATTAAAATGGAACTTGGTGTTCGCTTACAAACAGTATGTTGTTGCCAATGCAATATCCAATATTTTGTCTAGACTAAAGCTCAAGTGTTTTAAGCCCCAGGGTTTGGAGTCGGTGTGAGGCCTTTAGTCATGGATGAAACAAATGGTTCGAGATTAATGTTCCTATTTTGTTACCAAAACTATTCGGATGATTCTTTTTCCTAAAATAGTTTTGCTTGAGGTAGAAAGCATTTGAACCTAATCTTTTTAAGGCTCCCTGTGTACCTTCACTATGACTCAGATTTGTTGTCCCTGATTATCTTGTGCCCGATTTCAGTTTGCCTGTAGGTTAGTTTGCAGAAGGAGTACGGGTAACGGGTATTTACTCCCACATGTCATACAATTGGCATTTAATCTCAGTTTTTTGTTGCATTTGTCTCCTAGCAGTAATTATCATGCAACCAACAGTCTCTTCTCTGCATTCTTCTTTACATATAGATTTGCTGACTCTTAACCTCTTCAGAGACCAGCTTCTCTGGAGGTGTATTCAGACTAAAATTGGGACTATTGACATATAATGGATCCGACTTGTTGTTTATTGACATTTGTGTACCCATAAGTCTCCTTTTCTGGTACTGGGTTCAGGTGGAGCACAATAAAACTCTAAATTCCATACTGATGCAAGAATTGACATTCTGTACAACACAATTTTAGTGTGTTTTCGGATACTTGCATTTTACCTCTCCCCAACCCTCACTAGCCTATGTTTTATGACTTTGTGATCCTAGCTATAAACCAGAGGAGGAAAATACGTAAACTATACAGATGTCTTCCTAGTAAATATCTTCACTCCCAAATAAACTGATCTACATTTTCTGTGGAGAGGAAGTGTGTTCAAAGAGAAATTATGTTACTGTCAGTCATTTGTTTCTTATTGTATATAATCATTGTAGAAATTGAGATGTTACAGTTTGACATTTATTTTGCTGTGTGTGTTGGAAAACTGCAGACCTATTTTTTAGGAAAATACAAATTTTCATGTGGTATCCATTTTATTTTTTAGAGTACTGTGGATAAAGTTAATACTTAGCCAAACTTAACTTTGAAGATCTTTATGCAACAATCTATGTCATAGATTGTGCAGTAGAAACAAATGTGACTTTACTTAGTGTTGATGTGACATCAATGGTGTCAATTAGTTTTGCTGCTTGTCCTTATTTTGTGCTATTTGTTTCTTTCTGATTTTACTTGCCTTAAACTGGATTTTGCAAAGCTTTGTCGTTGTGCAACTATGAATACTTGCATGATTAGTGTACTTTGTGGGATGGGGCTGTTGTTTGACTAATCATAGCATCATTTATTTGTCAAAATGGTTAAAAAGGTAGTTGTGTTTGTCTTCAGCAATTCTCTACATTTATCTGTTTCCCAGGTCCCATGAACTGCGTTCCAAAATAGTCTCCTTGCAGCTTCTACTGTCAGTATTGCAGAATGCTGGTCCAGTCTTCAGAACACATGAAATGTTTATCACTGCAATCAAGCAATACCTCTGTGTTGCATTATCAAAGAATGGAGTCTCTTCAGTGCCTGATGTCTTTGAACTCTCACTTGCAATTTTTCTCACTCTTCTTTCTAACTTTAAAACGCATCTAAAAATGCAGATTGAGGTAAGAATCCATTTTTGTAGGTATCATTTGAAAACAAAGAGCATTGTCATAAACCCACCATGAATAAAAATGAATTCATGTGAATATTAAATGTTTTTTATTCGTTTGAATAATAATGAGATAAGTCCATAACAAAGTTTGAAACCCATTTTAATGGATTCAGCATTGTAGAATTAAGGTTGTAGCTAAGGGCTGGATGAAGATTGGGCTTGTGTGAGGGTGAGTTACTATTTACTAGTACTTATAGGCTGAGGTTTAGAGTGGTGGCTATTGTTAAAGTTTGCATAAGGGCGAGGAAGTAAGTTTAGGGTGAAGGCTAGTTTCTCTTGAAGATGGATTCTTCATAATTGCATTATGAGTGTATGTGTCCATTTGCACATGAGAACAAATATACATTACTTGGCAAATACATTTATTTTTGTTCAAAATATCTGATTGCAATCATAAAGCTGTATAGTTTAATAGTAGGACAATTGCTCCTGGAGAAAGATGGTACACCTATGGATTTCTTTGCAAATGTTATTACTGCTTGTTTCTCCTAGTAAACACCTATGCATTGTATACAATTCTATTTTCTGCTATGTCCTCAAAGGCTAAACATTATATAAAAAAGAAATAATCCAGATACTCTAGCATGCTAGTACCAAAAATTGGGTTTCTGTTCCTACAAGGACACCATTACTATCCACGAAGAAAAGGAATCGGGAAGAACAAAGGGGTCTAGGTTCTGACCTCACAGATAGAGACAATCACAGATATTGTCTCTTGTTGCCCTCACACATCCAGAGGGAGGTCGTGCTTCATCATTGGGCGTTGCTCCTCGTCGGGCCGGCGCTGCAATGCCCTATGGGTCCCCCGAAGGGTCACTTTGGCGGAGATCTTTTAATTACGCCGTATGATGAGTGAGGGTGTGAGGGTTTCCAGTGAAAGGGTGGGATTGTGGGAGGGTGAGTGAGTGGCTGACTAAAACTGGCTAGGGGATACCCTAAAGGCTATTTAATATGTTGATTCACCTGACAGACTAAAAAAACCCGTAGGTTATGTGTTACTGGCTAGGTAATGATGTGCCCAGTAACGCTCAGGTCAACATGTTTTGCACCCTTCAGTGGTCAGAACGATCCCCGGCGCTTCATCAGGACCAAAAAGGTAATTGTGAAAAGTGAAAGGCAAATAAGTAAATATAGAACCCTATATTAAAAGTAGAGCGGTTCCCCTTGTGAAAACTACAGGGTGGCATCAGCTCAAATTATGGCCACTCTTGTTGCAACCTAGATGAGTGAAGAGAAGATAAACACAGACGATACACAGACAAACATGAAAACATAAATACTGTATAGTTCTCAATGGTGAGAAGATTGATGGCATCTCAACCCAATCATGTACTCTCTTGCCGGGCAGGGCAGAGGTGCTGTGAGCGGCTCGGTAGGGTGTAGAGTAAAGGCGGCAGTTATATACACTTGGTGCACACGTAAAGTGGATCAGCGCAAGAGCTACAAAGCGTAGTTCACACTCATTTACATCACACAGCAGTCAGTATAGCCCCCATAAGAGGTTGTTGGGGCATGGTATTGACAGTGGCCTCGACTGTGACATTCCATGCACTCCTATCTATAGGGAAATAAAAAATTGCTCCACAGGCTATTGCATGTCTGTCTGCACCGTAACAGGCTGTGGCAGTTCGGGCAGGATCACCCGGTAGCTACCGGTGGGAGACCAGAGGTAGTATACTCACAGTTTCAGATGGGTGCACTCAGCTGCATCACCTACCCTCGCATGTGTGCCTGCATATTGGTTGGCATGTCCGCTGGTCTCCATGATATAGCTGGGTGCTTGGCTTCCGGTGGACGTGTCTTGTCAATTTTACGCGTGTGCGCGGGTGCCATCTTATAATGGTGTGGTCCCATTTACTAGTTGGAGGGCATCTGAACTAATGACTCCAAGGATATATCAGAATTCTAGGTGCAGGGTGGGGCCAGCACTGGAGGGATCTTATTAAAATACAGAAACTGAGTGTATGATGATCTGATAGGCAGCAGCAAAGTCTGCCATGGAATGATTAGTAGAGGGAATGTGCCGTACCACAGCCGGAATGAAATAGATAAAGCCTTGGTCGGTAGTTTGTTAAAATATTTAAGGAAGGGCAAGCCCTGGTGTGTTGGCTGGGCACAGATTTGTGTGTTGCACAGGAGCTATTGTATACAGGGTGGCACACTGACAACGTCCGACCAAGCTTTATCTATTTTATTCCAGCTCCACCCTGCACCTAGAACTCTGATATATCCTTAGAGTTATTAGTTCAGATGCCCTCCAACTAGTATATTTTATAACTGAGAGAGATTTCAGTCCTTCAGTCTTCTGAGGTTGATAATGGTTTACCTCCCATTCTAGTGCTGCCATGAAACAACTAGGAGGAATTGCGAACTGTTTCTTATATTCCATGTGTAGCTGTTGCACTTCCTTGACAATAGGAGAGAAATGTTCTCTGATTGGCATTCTAAAGAAGTAGAAGAGCTCTTGTTTTGGTCTCCAATAATTCCATCGTGGCTGGGTGGGTCAAGTTTCTGTGATTCACGCATGGGTGCATTAATTTCATGTGGCAATCTGACATGATTGCCAATAACTTTGTATAGCATCATGGGGACATGGGTAGGTAATATATATGTCCAACCCATAATATTGCTAGACATAAAAAATCAACATGCCAGGATCAAGTCTGCAGATTAGAAGGCATCAGGAAGCAAGTAGGAGCACGGACATTGCATTCAGTGCCTTTTTCAGTCAATCTGACTTTCATAGAATATGCTGACCTCAGTCATGAAGGTCATCTGAGTAGCTTTGATTCGGCAGAATTGTTGCAACTTCTGTTAGTGTTATGGGATTATGGTTGAGAACATATTTTAAACACTTTATCCTGGCCATCCCTGGGTGATTCCGGTGGGCAAGTCTAGAGAACGCTCATCCACGAGAGCTAAATCATCCTGGTGAATGAAGGAAATAATGGGTGAGAAGAGAATTTGTACTACTTATGTCTAACTCAGATATCCAGTGCACAGGGAAATGTAAGATAAATTGTAGCCCAGTTAGCGTGAGTGCCACGATGAGGTCTTCAATTCATTTTCTGACTGCACTACTTGGGAGCACTAACTTAAAGTCTAATAGATTGGCCCAAGAAGTTTTGTGGAACGGCTGCTTGGTCGAGTCTCAAACATTTCCACTTGTCAGACGCTTGAGATACTGATTGCGATGGGTCTTGGCCATGCACCCTTGGTCTTAGGAATGTGGGCTCATTGAGCGCACTTGATTTAATTCCCAATATTCAAGTAATGGTAGTCCAGAAAAGTATGAAGGAATGTTTTAAGATCTGGGCTCTCTCCCTCTTCTCTCAGGTCTGTTTCATAAATATTATTTGGCCTGAGATGATATTGCAAATGTCAATTTTAGCAATTTGTTGTGTGTCTGACTTCAAGATTCACCTGGTACACCAATTTAGTTTTTTCACCCTCTAGCACATCCATGCAGTGCTCACTATCTATAGTACAGTTGTCCTGTTGTGAGATTTTAACATAGATGCCCTTGATTTGCACATTGTGTCCTGGTCTAATTTATTTGACACTTACTCAGATTGTTGATCTCGCTGGCCACTAGTTCACTTGACTGCTCAGGAACCTGTTGAGCATATTTGCGATTTGCCTGCCATTGTGTGTTTTTTGGGGGACGTGCAGTGGCGGTTGTTGCATGGGAGGTCTAGGGAAGCACACCACTAGTATGCACACAACGAGAACATCCTTTCCATAGCTTTCAACAGCATAAATTAAAACAAAAATATTGACAGATTCTAAGTATGTTTGTTTTAATTCTTGTGGGATGCACACTGATTAAACAAAGTGAACATGTCGGCAGCACCACGCTGGGTTAGTAGTTTTGCTGTGTGAGCCTTCAGGATTTGTTTAGCCCGGGTGTCTTCATTTTGAATTTTCTACCCTGTCATTTTCAGTTAGAAACTCGGACACAAAATATGACTTTTAATCTACAAAGAATTAGCATAATCTTATTAAGAAAGATGCTATGTACTTTTTGAAAAATGGTGGGACATGCAACCTTGCATGATCATTTTTACTGTCTTTAGTACAAAGGTCTTTCACCAATTTTGTGGGATAATTGACTAAGTTGCCACAGTTTTTCAGTGTTCTCTTGGGGATGGTCAGTCCCAATGCCCATACAAAGAATGAGACTTTCCTTGCACACAGCTACTGTATTGAAATAGTTCATTTAGAACCTGATAAATTAAGCCAATTTACATGTGATTTTGCTGTACAATGCATCACTTGGCCCTGTAATTATAACCTTTTGTCACAGGTTGAATTCCTACTAGGTATTATTGACCTACACTTTGAAAGCTTAAGAGTGCTTACTGCACTGGTGGTGGTGTTAATCTTGTTCAGTTGTTTAATTGAGCTCAGCGCATCATTCTCCCAATTTAATTTCCCACTATGGTGGTAGGACTCAAAATATAGAATGTTAACATAGTGTCCTGTACTTTGAATGAATTTTTCATGGAGCAAGATGTCGACATCTCAAAGTTATCATGGTCCCAGAAAACCATAAACCTTACGTGTCAGATGAGCAGTATGGATATATTGTAATGCGGTTATGTTTTGTTTTTAAAACATAAATAACATTCATATTCTTAGTGGACCGCTATTTGTACACAATCTTGTCATGATAATTTCCAAAGGGAAGTATTTTGTTTGTGCTGGCTTTTGCTCCTGAATAACTAAGATAATCAGAACATAACTCAGTGTTTTTATATACATTTTACAGGTATTTTTCAAAGAGATCTTCTTGAATATTCTGGAGACTTCAACCAGTTCGTTTGAGCACAAGTGGATGGTTATTCAGACACTAACAAGAATTTGTGCAGGTATATTGTTATATTGATCACTTTACTTGGTAGTACTTCTATAATGTGTAGAGCTTAATCTAAATTGTGCGAAGTCTGCTTTTACTATTAAATTTGGTAATAAAGCGCCTTTTTGTACGCTCGTGGATTCATAGGTGTTTAATACTATGTTGAAGTGGATTTGTTTTTGGTTTACATTTAACAGTAACAGTTAAATACTTGTTCACAATTATCTTTATCTACTGCACAAAGCCAGCTATTAGCTCAGTGGGTTGCGCTGTCATCTGGTGGTGTGAGCTGCTGGTTATTTGTTTGAATCTTGGAAAGGCCAACTCACTAAGCTTGTTTCCTTTTTGGGGTCATTAAATTGTAGGACCATATAAATCGATTTCAAACAGCTATTATTTATAACTGTTTGATATTTATAAAAATAGTGTCATAAATTACTATATTAAAAAACTACTTTAAATGTGAAGCAGAAGTTGTTCAAAAATCATATTTATTGGAGGCTAAATGAACCTCGAAATTCTCACAGGAGAGGTACATCTCTATTGAATCATATGCTGGGGAGGTAATTTTGTTATGCTGTTAATACTGTAATATTGTATTCTGCTACTTGCGCCTCCTCAATGATCTGGCCTTCTACACATCTGTGGTGTCCTTTGCGCTCTTCAATTCTCTCTATGTCTCTTTCTCACTAGCTTAAGGGCACACCTGGTGTCCACCATCACCAGTTACCCCTCCGCTCATCCAGTCAAGCCATTCTAACAAGAAAGCTTCAGTCAAATTAATTCCCGTTCTCTGGGCGATTCGCTTCTTATGTCCCTTCCTCCAGCTCATTGCAGCCCCCTTTCCCAATTCTTCTGCACAGCCTCTGTTACAGCACACCACATTCACATGTAGCTCCTTTTTTCAGCACAGGATCATCATTGATGGTCCTAAAAATTACAGTATTCCCCTACGTAAGCAGGGATCCTGGACCTGTTGCTTGCCTCTATATAGTGACTCACTACACCATAGAAATTACAATGTCTAAGGGGCAGACTCCCCTAGATGTTGCCTGTACCTTTTTAATAGAGTATTTTTGATGTAACACTTATGATGTAGTCTCTGATTTAGTGACCTGCATTGTTGTACATCAGATTTAGTAGCAGTCCGCCTCTTGAAACAATTTTACAATAAACAACTTTACTCTGAATGATAAATTTAAAGTTATTTTTAAATGCACACATAACTGCAGAGAGTTTGAGGCAGAATTTACCACGTTGACTGCCTAGGGTTTTCGCTTCCTTTTTTGATGATAATTTTTTCACTTATCCAGACTTCTTTGGTTTCACTGAAAGTTTTTGACATCTAAAGTTTTTTTTTATTTCCCATAACCTTTTCACGTTTTCTAAGCCTTTTTTCCATGCCTATGCTGTTTGTGAAGTGCCCCTCCTGTGGTAGGAAAAAGCGTCCGTTGAGCCAATATATTTTTGTTGGTGGTCTTTCCCATCTTCCCACTCAGGGAGTTTGAATTGTGTCAGAGTATGTCCGAGTGGATGCTGAAGGTTTGGAAGGGAATTCATCCAATGATAGCTTGACGGTCCGAGGTGAAAAGAGGGCGGAATTAAGCAAGGTATTTTATGACTTCGATCTGGTTTTCAGCTCTAGGGACTCTAATAGAGAGACATCCACACAAAAGGAGGTCATGAGAGCAGTCATTCCCAACAATCTCAACATTCCCATCACTCATGATCGACCTAGATCGCCCCTGCATCAAACACCAGTATGGTTCTGATGTGCTCACTGTCAAGGGTGGATATGACGTCAGTCAAGACTTTGAAGAAGAGGCACCACTCCATATAAAAGCAACAATTAAAGTTGAGGCACAAGCTGATGTCTGCCCATTCAACATCTCTATAGCTAAAACATCATTACACATAGAGAATGTACACGTTGATGCACAACAAACTAGCATCCACTGCTGTCGTTATCACCATCAGAGCCTCTAGAGAGTTAGCTATTGCCACCAGTTACTGTGAGGCATCTGATGTCGCAGTGCAAATGCCATTTCAACTATTATAACTCCTGTAGAATCCTCTAGCTTAGTACATGATAATCCCTTGGTAATGGTCAATTTCCCCTTCATGACCAATAGCTCTTCAGCAGATCACTTGAGTGCGTTCCACACTGATTCCAACATTCTTCCGCTATCTCAGCCAATGCAGCCACAGCCTCTGCAAGGCTCCCAAAGCAGTTCTTGTTGCAGTGACCCTTTTATGCCATCATTTGAAAAGGGAAGAGGACCCACTCCTATTCCTCCTAGAAGAGACTCAAACATGGATACAGGCATTGACACAGACTCCCTATCGTATTAACTCCATCTCTTTCTTCTTCTGTGGTTTCAACATTAGTCGATCTAAGCTCCTGCAACCAGATATTGGAGAGGGGAACTACTAAACTTAACATCCTATTGGAGACTCCTTTGGTGTCAATTCTTGAGGAAATCCAGTAGCTGATGGTGTAAGCAAGCCTCCTTTGGTGCTGCTAGTACCTATATTTGCTTGTTAAGCAGAAGAGAATTCCTGCCACTATAAATGTGGTTGCTCTTCGATTACTGAAAACCCAGGGTTCAAATTCATTAAGTGGTGTGGTATTGTAGTATATTTTCTGGTGTGGTATTGTTAAGTCCTCAAATGTATAAGGTGACGCGCAAAAAGCCTAACATGTTAAAGGCAGTTGGGATTGAGCAGAGAAAATGTTCTTCACACATCATTACAACCATAGAGATCAGTGATATCACCTGCCGAAGCAACAGAGGCTGAATGCTGTTCTTGATTGCTCATACCACCAGCAGCAGCAAGAACAATGCCAGCCTTAGGATCAAAGCAGATCTAAGGAAAGAGAATCACAAAAGGAGTCCTCCTTTTCAGGAAAGTCTTCTGCCTCTATATTGCACCTTGCAGCATGTGGGAGTGGGGTATCACCCTTTGTCTTCATGAATATATAGAAATAACGAAAGATAAATGGATGTGCTCAATGTTATGTAAAATGGTTAAGCATTTATTTTTAAAGATTGCCCCTGGCGATTCTGCCAACGAAAGTAGCCAAGTTTCACGAGGTTCTTCAGTGCAAAGAAACAAACCTACATTTTTAGGAACAAGCCTTCCCTAAAGTCCTCAAGAAACTACTGAAATATTATCTAAAACAAAAGAAATGACTGACAAAAGAGTACAGACTCATCCTAGAGCTGAAAAATGCCAAAAGTGGCATCTAAATAGAGACATTCTGCATGCTAATGCTTCATCAAAATTGCCCTCAAATCAGATCTTCAAGATTCATATTGTGTATTCTGTTTCCAAGTAAACAGATTAGATTCCTGTAGTTTATTGCAGGAAAGTCAAATTTTCTTTACAGTGTCAAACTGTTGGACCTGAAGTAGCACCTCCTCTTTCTCCGAGTAAATCAATGTGATAGTGGTTCAACAGAAGATCTTTATTTACCTTAATTATACTGGTTAATCAAGTCCAGCAATCTGAAATGCATTCACAGGTTTTTCAGACCACAATATAACTTTTCAAGTGCCTGGAACTCCATTTGAATTTCCTACAACATCCACTCCATTTAGGTTGTAGACCTACCTTAGGTCACTTCTGAATACATGCCAAGGTAAAGTGTTTTCTTCAGATTAGAAACAAGTATATTGTAAAAAATATTAGTTTTTTTTAACAGTGCTTAGGGAATCACTTGTGCCAAAGAGACAATAGTTGGGAAGACAAGCAAAAGATGACACTGGTACTGCATCATTTTCTCCTGCGGTGCTGCATGCAAAGCATTCTTCTCCAGGGATCCCCTATTTCTTAAGACCTTCTCACCCAGAGGGTAGTCACAGTTGCATCCCAACCGGGATGCCAAAGCCTTGGAATTATGATGGTTTATAGACTCTGGTTCATGAGAGAGAAACTCAATAACATATATATCTTACAGAGCTCAGGGAATGTACATCTAGCTGTCAATTCAATCCCTCTGTTTCTGAATGCAAATAGTATTTTAATCTAAACTAACAATAATAATATTATGAATTGCAAAAAAGAGAAAGGGAGCAAAATGCCGAGAGCATTGTTGTTGAAAGGCCAGTCAGTATGTAGGTGGTTTCGCCAGTGAAACCTATTGATACAAAGCGGAACATCTCTTTAGGATGAAACCCTCATTCAGTCCTGCAAACAGACTGCATTGAGAAAATGAGGAACAGGTCATGAGCGACTTTTTTCTGGAGATTTTGCTCAAGTGGAGCTTTCAATGTAGTCTTGTTCGCTAGGCCCAGAATGAAACAGTAGCAAGCTTTGCATCCAGATTCCAAAAGCCAGGATAGATGCGGCAGTGCTCTTTCGACAGGGAAAGTTCTGTAAATATTTCCACCTTTTTGACCTGACACTACCTACTAAAATACTCCATGGCAAACATGATCTGCACTGATCCAGAATAGACTAGACAGTTGTGGTACACAGACTGTCTACATATGTCAGAGAGGTCACATAGGAGACTCACATGCTCCCTAAAGTTATTGTTCAGACTGCATGGACAAGTGTTTCATCCCATGTGTTCAAATCTGTATGGACATTTGAAGTTAGCAGGGCCCAGCCACTGCATGCCCGTTTAAATGGAAACATTTCTACATCTGGTGCCAGCCTCAGAATCTCGACCCTCGTCGTTTGCCAGTAAAAAGCAGCACTTCTTCACCACGCCAAATCAGGGCTACAGTTTGCTTCCATTAAGGTACTCCTGGCTGCAATAACTCCATACAGAAAAAGTTAGTCTCAAACATCCTTGTCTTCTAACTCCCTTATAAAGGATTTTGTGGCGGGTTTGAAGAAAGTCTTCCCTCCTCATAGGAAACAGATTCCCCAAAGGGATGTTATTTTAGCTATGCGCAAATTGAGGACTCTTCCATTTGAGTCAATAAAAAAGTTTTCATTAAAGTATCATTCGTCTTCATAGACCACTTTCTTGATTGCTCTTCATTTGCCCTCTCTTACTTAACATTTGCACAGTGTTTAATTTTAACTGTGTATCCCATACTTCCCTATTGTGGTCTCTAATTTATGTGTGAACCCTTCATTTCTCTTACTGTATTCTCGAAGATCTTACCTCACCAGTAGAAGTATCTCTCCATTTCTGATATTTTTAGAGAGTACTCATATTTTACTTGGAGACTACAAAAGACAGGAAGTTAGAGCAATACTTTTTCAGCTTTGGTCACCTTAAATGGGTTTCACCACTTCGAAACAGACTCAAGGCTAGCGAAGATCAGTATATTTCCATTTAAAAATGCCACACTTATGGGGAGGAGCCTAGCGCTTGACCAAGATGGCCGCGTGAGCTTTGAGCTCCCGAGACCCACGCGCCCTCCGTCGACTATCCTGTCTTCAATCCTGTTTTATATGCACGGCATCTTGCAGATGGCTCGTTATGGAGGCGATTGATGCTGCCCGAGTTCGGATCGCCCACCGGGAACCGGAGTTGTGCACGGCGGAAGATTGAGGCCTATCTCCGAGGGATGCCAGGGGCTGGCGTGGGCAGGATGCCCGACCTCTAATTGAACAACAGCGGCCAGGCGAGGTGTGAATTGTCGGACGGAGGACCTCGTCCTTTCACTTTCACTTTCACTTTCTCGCTCTTTGTCTGCCTTGGCCCGGGAGTGCTTTCGGCTGCTTTATTATCCTCTGGACGCTCTGCGCCCTACTCTGGCTGGCTATTGCAGATCTGACTTCTCCTGATCCCTCTTGCTGAGAGAGGGCCGTCTTTTTGCACCGGCCTGCTTGGTGCCAGACATGTCGGGTAAAGCAGAGGTGGATCGGCTGAAACCCAAGGCTACCAGGCGGGGAGCCTATACTCAAGCCAATAATATGGATCGCTATGCCCAGCAGAAGGGGTCGCCTGGTGGATCGAGCCAGTCACTGGATGTACAGAAGACTGCCTCACCCTCAGCCTCGGAGCTCTCGTTGCAGGATGTCATGGGCGCGCTCGAAGGGATGCAGGCTTCGATTGGGAGACAGTTTGATGCCCTGGCGCACAAAGTGGATACCATCTTGGTGGACGTTAACCTGATCCGCGCGGATTTGGGCAAAACTAATGAACGGGTTAAAGCCCTTGATCTCAAGACCACTGGCCTCGCTGATGATGTCTCGGAACTTCAGACTGAGGTTCGTAAGCTGCGGGCCGAGAGTGACCTCTCCGCCCGTAGGCTCGAGGACTTTGAGAGCAGGGCCAGGCGCAACAACGTGCGCGTTATCGGGGTCCCGGAGTCCTCGGACGAGATTTCTGTAGACCTGCTCGTGGAGGACCTGGTGCTTAACCATCTGAAGCCTAAGGGCCTTGGGAAGTTCTTCGCGGTCGAGCGAGCTCACAGAGTGCCGGGTGGGAGGCCTAAGGTGGGAGCTCCACCGAGACCAATTGTCGCCCGGCTCTTTCACTTCCGAGATCGGGACGCCATCCTGCAAGCATCGCGGGTGACGGGCCCGGTCCCTTTTCAGAACGCGTCGGTGAGTTTCTATCCTGACTTCACCCAACTGGTGCAAAAGCAAAGGCAGAGTTTTTTGGGGGTGAATAGACGGCTTCGGGAGAGGGACCTGAAGTATGCCATGCTTTTCCCTGCCAGATTACGTGTGGTGTTCGAAGACCGAACTTTCTTCTTTGAGTCGCCTGCTATGGCCGGTGAATGGTTGGACGCTTTGCCCCGACGGTGGACTGGCGAGGACGCTGCTGCAGACGGGGACAGTGGCCGGGATGGGCAGGGTTGATGCCTTTGGAGCCGAACTGACTTGATTTGGGTCTAGATAATGACTTGAACTGATTGCAGTAAATACGGAGGGTTGCGGGAGGACGATGGGAGCTCTTTCCTCCCTCAGGGTACTTTTTGTAGATTTGGGTTTTGGTAGGGCGACAGGCACACTGCAAGTTGGGGGGGCTTTGTAAGCTGCAGCAGGGGTGCAGGGTGGGGGGGATAGTTGGGATTTTGGGTTTGCTGTTGGGGGGTTTGTTTTTGCAAGGCGTAGTAATCATTGTCAGGATTGTTCCATGGTGGCTCTTCGGGTGTGGGGTGGGCCTCTTTGTGTGTGGGGATGGGGGGTAGGGGTCTAAATGTTCTTAGCTGGAATGTTAATGGTTTGGGGGATCGCATTAAGCGGGGGATAGTCTTGCAGTTTTTGAAACGGTCTTTGCCGGATGTCGCCCTACTGCAGGAGACACACCTTATAGGTAACACTTGCTATGCTCTTAATAGGAAAGGTTACAAATTCATAGCTCACTCGGGATTCTCCTCTGGCTCCAGGGGTGTGGGCATTCTAGTTAGAGCTTCACTACCGTTCGAGGTGAACTCCACCATTGTTGATGATAGGGGGAGGTTTGTGGCGGTGGCGGGGAGGTGGGAAGGAAGAACTTTGGTTTTGGTTTCGGTCTATGTCCCTCCTGCCCTGCAGGCCTCAACGTTTACAGATCTGGGTAGGGCATTGTTGGACCTCCCGGAGGGTATGCTAGTGGTGGGGGGTGATTTCAATGCTGTCGGCTCTGGGCTGCTGGATAGGTACCCGCCCAGGGACACCGGGGGGGGCTCAGAAGTGGCTCCCAGACTTTCTAGACACACTCGGCCTGGTAGACTGCTGGAGGCTTCGGCACCCCACACAGAGCCAATACACCTTCCACTCCGGGGCGCATGGTAGCCCCTCTAGGATTGATTACCTGCTCACTCTGGCTGCGCACGCCTCATTGGTATCTGAGGCCAGACATATGGCGCGGGGCATATCGGATCATTCGCCAGTGTGGGTCCGGCTGGACGTCGGCCGCGAGGGAGGGGGCAGGGTTGCTCCTATTAACCCCTGGTACTTTCGTGACCCCAAGATGCGCAGTGCGCTGTTGAAGACAGTTGATCACTTTTTTAAGGACAACCAAGGGTCCGTAGACTCGGCCGTGTCGTTGTGGGAAGCATTTAAGACCGTGCTGAGAGGAGAGGCCCTCTCCTTGGTAGTGGCAGCCAAGCGGCGGAGAGATGGCGAGGTTATGCAGGTTGAGGAGGAGATCGCGGCCTTGGAGGGGGCCCTGGAGGGGGAGGTTACAGAGGCCTCACTGCATGAACTGAGCTTGAAGCAAGCCGAATATAAGGACCTGGTGACGAATGCTGCCAAGACCCTCAGTAGGGAACAGCAGGGCCGCTTGTATGATGTTGGTGACAAGGCCGGGAAACTCCTAGCTTGGCTGGACAAAAAAGAACGGGTTAATAGAGTGGTGCCTGAGCTAACGAGAGAGGGGGGAGAGGTGGTTGTTGACCCTGAGGGGGATAGTACAGTGTTTTTCGGATTATTTCCGTATGGTTTATGCC
This sequence comes from Triturus cristatus, assembly GCF_964204655.1. Lineage (NCBI taxonomy): Eukaryota > Metazoa > Chordata > Amphibia > Caudata > Salamandridae > Triturus > Triturus cristatus. Next base: position 1,582,653,863 of record NC_140590.1, read on the forward strand.
TCAGTTTCGGATCGGCCGACCGAGGATTCGCTTGACCTCCTGCGTGACATCGCTCTGCCCTGCCTTTCTGATGTGGATAGAGATGATCTCGATGGTGACATAACGGTCGATGAGGTGGCGGGTGCCATCCGCGCGCTGAACTCGGGCAAGGCCTCAGGCCCTAATGGTTTGCCGATTGACTTGTATAAGCTGTTCCCGGATAGGGTTGCCCCTCACCTGCGCACCATGTTTGTGGAGGCGCGGGGGGGTGGGTCCCTTCCGTTGGATCAGAGACTGGCGACGATTGTTGTAATACACAAGGAGGGTAAACCCCGAGATAAGTGTGCCTCCTATCGGCCAATATCACTCCTTAATGCTGAGCCGAAAATTCTGGCTAAAATTCTGGCAGGCCGCTCGGTCAGGGTGCTCGGAGAATTGATCCATCCGGATCAATCCGGCTTTATCCCGCACCGTAACACTGCGTTAAACCTTCGGCGTCTCCATGGAGTGATTGCCAGGGCGGGCACGCTCCGAGAACCAGCTATTGTGGCATCGCTTGATGCCACGATGGCTTTTGATACGGTGGAATGGGCATATCTGTGGGCTGTGCTTGCCAAGTTCGGCTTTGGCCCTGGTTTTGTGAGCTGGGTGAGGTTGCTTTATGAGGGCCCCCTTGCGAGTGTTGTGGTAAACGGGCGGGCGTCGACTCCGTTCCAGCTTGGGAGGGGAACTCGGCAGGGTTGCCCCCTGTCGCCTTTGTTGTTCGCCCTTGCCCTCGAGCCACTGGCGGCGTGGATACGCTGGCATCCGGACATACGTGGACTTAGATGGTCGCCCGAGCACGAGGACCGTATATCGCTCTATGCCGATGACATCCTGTTATATCTCGCCTCGCCCAAGAACTCGCTTATAGTGGTTTGTGACGTTCTGACGTCCTTTGGCAGGAACTCGGGACTCGTCATCAATTGGAGTAAATCGTATTTGTATGTTCTGAACGGCGAGGCTCCGCCGGTCCCGCGAACTTGTTCGATCCGGATCCCCCAGCAGGGCTTTGTGTACCTGGGGATTTTTATCTCCACTGACTCCACTCTGCGGTATGAGAGAAACCTGCTCCCCCCACTGGCGCGTTTGCGGCGGGATGTTGCGGGCTGGCGGAAGCTGCCGCTCTCCCTCGTTGGGCGCGCCGCCTTGTTTAAAATGATGTCTCTCCCCCGGTTCCTTTACGCCTTGCAGAATACCCTTGACTGGGTACCGGCCAGTTACTTCAGGGAGGTTGAAAGCCTCCAACGATCATTGTTGTGGGATGGACGGCCGCGCATATCGATTGCAAAATTGACGCTTCCGTGGTATGACGGGGGTATTGCGCTTCCGGACATTCGACGCTATTACTGGGCTACCCAGTTGAGCGCGATTAATCATGGTTTCTATGGTCCGGCTCTAAGCCCCGGCTATGCCATGGACCGATGGTTGCTGCGCGGCGGTAATTATCATAGAGCGTTGTACTCTCGGGCGCTGGACTCGTCCCTCACGGGGCCCACTGGGGTGGCGGTGCGCGTGTGGAGGTTGGCGACTGACTCGCTGGGCTGGAAGGATAGGCTCACCCTAGCTACCCCGTTGTTTGAATCTGAAAAATTGGGAAGGCTCTGGCATACGAAAGGTTTTGATAAATGGGACTTGATTGGAATCTCCAGGGTTGGAGATTTGCTGATTAAGGGGAGGGTGAAGTGCTTTGAAGAGCTGCAGCAGGAGTATGAGTTGGGGAAATCCGAGTTTTTCCGCTATGTTCAAGTGCGCCATGCCCTGCGGTCAGTCCTCGTAGAGGGTGAGAAGGTGCCTGAGTCCTCTCCATTGGAGGATCGGATCCTCGACGGCCATATGCCAGAGAGTACGATTTCTCTCATATATAAGAAATTGATAAATGTTCGGGCGGACCTGCTGTTGGGGCTGAGGGACCAGTGGACTAGGGACGGACTCAAACTGGACGACGAGGATTGGCAGTCTGCGGTCTCCTCTCCTAAGGAGGTCGCGATCCTATCACGTCTGAGGCTGGTGCAGCTCAAAATACTCCACAGAACCTATGTTACGGGGCCAAGGCTGGTTCATATGGGATTTTCTGAGGAGGGTTTATGCAGGAGGGGCTGCGGTATGGTGGGTACCTTTATGCATATTATTTGGGAATGTGGCGTCATCATGGAATTCTGGAGGAGAGTCCATACGGTGATGGGGGAGGTGACGGGCATTGATATGCAGCCGGAGGCGCGATGCTGTCTCCTGAATGTTTGGGGGCCTACCGATCACGATGAGGCACAGACCCTGTGGGTGACTCTGGGTAATATGGTGGCTAAACGAGACATCGCGCGCCTGTGGGGCTCTGCGGGTCCCCCCACATTGACTGCGTGGAAAGAAAACATGGACTGGAGTATGCTAAGGGAAAAGACAGTATATTGTGCTAGAGGGCGCCCCCGGAAGTGGCACGCCATTTGGGGGCGGTGGAACCAGTATAGGGGGGGCATATGTCTTGCCCCTGATTTGGATCCCCCCGATGAACAGCTCTCTCCTTAACATTCTTTCCAGCTTTTGTATATGTATCTGATTGTTAGTTGACTTTTTGGGCCTCTGCTTTTCCCCCTTTTTCCTCTTAACACAGTATTGTGACTGTTAGACGAGGGGGGTCTGCTCTCCCCTGAGGGGCAATCACCAGTGGTATTCAGTGTCCTTCGCCTTGCTGGGGTTTTGTGTGAGTTTGTATTTATTTAAAATAGAACCTTTTCTGCCTCTCCTTCTCTGCACTGTGGACGTTTCTTTGTTCTGCTCTCTCAAAGCTGCCGAACCTCCGGGATGTCGGCTGAATAGCTGTGTCCATGTTTTTTGAAGAATAAAGGTTTTCAAAAAAAAAAAAAAAAGCCACACTTTCACCAGTTAGACCTGTGTTTTGTTTGTTGTAAACGTTCACCTATATCTCTGAATGCAGACTGGATTATTCTAATGTTTATGGTGCAAGTGAAGATTCCTATGGTGCAGAACATTTCCTTCTAGCATATTCGCTCTACTTCTAAATCATTTTTGTAGCCCCTTACTTATAAAACCCACAGCAGACCAAGCTACACTATACGGTTACAAATCTATCTCACTCCTGCCCTACTGGCACAAATTTCTTGATTTTTAAACTCGTCACACTAGATGTCCTGAGCTGAACTCCTTCAATCTCCGAGACCTACTTTCCTCAAGATTCCACTTTTTCCATTTGCCCGAGGCAACCCTCAACAAGGTATTCTAGTTCATCACCACTGCTCCCAGGTGCAGCCCGGGATCCACTTTCATTCTCTCACTACACTAGCTCTCAGGAAAGTCATCTACTCATTAGGACTGCCCTACTATCTGTTTGCAGATGAGACACAAATCCTTCCTCATATCGAACTCAATCAAATCTAAAATGATGTAATTTTGCTCATCCACAAAACACACATTACCACTATGTCCACAACTTTTCCTTTAGGCTTCAGCTTCCCTGCAGCCTAAACACCTGAGGCACAGTTTGACTTCTAAAGAAAATTGGTCCTGGCCATTACAGCATTTTACTGCGACGCCCTCCTCTTGGCCATCCTCCATCCCTATTCATTTCTGTTGTCCTCAGAGACTATGAACAGTGTGCACCAGGTACGGCTCCCACCTTGACATTGATATTATTTATTTATGTTCAAATCGAGCACAATGTGCTCCTCCCATTCCCCCCATCTGTCTCCCTCCTGCCATATTTAACACCATTTGCAATTTTCACATGTACCTTCTTTGCTAACTATTGTACAGCATATGCATTTTCATTTATGCATTCACACCAAGTTGTTATAATGCTGTCTTTTCTTACTTTCAGATGCTCAGTGTGTTGTGGATATTTATATTAACTACGACTGTGATTTAAATGCTGCTAATATTTTTGAACGCCTTGTAAATGATTTGTCTAAAATTGCTCAGGGGCGCAGTGGACATGAACTTGGAATGACACCCCTTCAGGTAAACTCTGCATGCATTGTAATATTTTTGTGTCTCTGCTGTTATGAAAATATATTTAGGTTCTCAGAAATATGTTGGACATTTGCAAATAAAATTCTACTAACACCGATTTCTGACACAGCTATATATTAAAAACCAGAGCGAAATCTGTAGTGCCTATTTTAGCCCGGAAAGTGTACCACTGATTTCTAGTGAGAACATGTGCCTTATAATAAGAGGTCTTCTCTGCTGATGCGTCCTGTTGTGAGGTACTTTCACCCATGAAATGTAGCAATGCAGCTCCTAGTCTGGCCAGCATTTACTTTTAAATTATGTTTTAAACTTTTATTCTAAATATCATACAATCAAAAAGAGGCTGTGAGGTGCCCCTTAGACTAAAACTACCATAGGTTTCCCAGAATCTATTTTTTAGCAGACGAATAGTCCAGTTTAGCAGTCAGCCACACCACTTTCACCTTACAAATTGTCAGTTCTCTTTATTAATGCTATATTTTGGTTTCTTGGACTATCATGCATTAAACTTGGTAGTCCTAAAGAAGCCAGGGTGTACTGTTAGGCTACCATTCACTCCACCTACTTCCTCCATTATCCACTTTACAAGTGAAGAGTTTTCAAGAAGTGCTACACTCCTGATCTGAGCCGTCAGCCAGTGTCAATACACCATTCTGGAGGTAATTGTTGACCCCTATAATTATACGTAACCTATTGTGTAATAATACAATACATAGTTTCCAAATCTATAACTTCAAATTAATCTCTTTTGTTCAGAAACTATTTCCTCTTGGTTTTAAAGGACATCTTCTACACTACATTAATTTAGCCATGTCTTATTAATTTGGCAGTTTATAAATAGAATTTCCTTTTCATTTCTGAACAAAAGTGTGAAAAAAGCTGTTTCCTGCAAAAGGTATATCTGATTTGTATTTGGTAAGATCAGGCTCCTGAAGCGGACCAGTTGCTGGAGTCTGAGTCGCTTCCAGAGCTGAAGGATTAATGGGATGCCTCAGCATCACTGCTTATCAATACCCTTGTGTGAAACATTTAAACAGCAACACCAACAGAGATTATGGCCATTTGTTGTCGTAGACTTTTTGACATAGAGTCCTGCTTATCGTCTGAAACATAACGGGATAATTCTCCAACAGAGCTGAATTTCTTAACTATGAGGCTGGGTTGCAGTTGTTCTCCCAAGGATTCATCTTTTGTGGAGCCCATCTGGATGCCAATTTAATCTTTGGAGATTAATTTCCAGAAAGTGATGTTTTTATTTAAATTCAGCGTTCTTTCAGAGAGATTAAGAACAAGGTGGTGGTCAGATGTTAACCTTTTAAGAAGCATTTATTCAATGAAGAATTATGTAGTGAATGTGAAAGGTGAAGATATTTTGTTAATGATTATGAATGTTCAAAGAAGAGTACAATTAATTCAAGTTATTTGTTATATATTTCAAAGAAATGTTCAGCGCAACACCACAAAAGGAAAGTATCAAGGTCCGTATTTTGTGTGAGTCCTTTTAGTTGTGTTCAACAGCACAAATTAATAAGTACATAGAAGCCAGTTTCATTCTTTATTTCCAAAATCCAACTTTTTTTTTTTTTTAAACATATTTTATTGGGTTTCTTGTATTTCATTTACAACATTACGATCTGTACAGCTTGCACCACTGTTTACACCCAAATATGAACACATAAGTCCGCTGCAGTACTCCACTGCAGCCCACATACATATGACATCATAATACAGCTGTCGAATCGGTTGTTAAGGAACTAAATGAGCGTGCACATTTACGATATTCACGTTTCCACGATAATTTTTCTAACTTTCCCCAACTCCCCGCTCCCCTCCCACCCCGGTCTCACGCGTACTGCTATTTCCAGCCTTGTATGTGTAAGGATCCATCTAGGCTGAGTGTATATTTATTGGTATGTGTTTCGGTACCTCCCGCGTACTCTTCGTCAGCGGGGCATGATTATCCTTTCGTGCACTAGTTGATAGCATTTAAGGCGGGGCTTCGTCATTGGCTATGGATTTTATAGTTTCCAGCAGAGCGTCCCATTCTAGTGCTATTGGCACTTTCCGTAACACCAAAATCCAACTTGACCAACAGCCGACGTGTTTTGTCGTGAAACGACTTTTTCAAGGCTTGGAAAAACAATATTGAGGAATTGTTCACAGCATGGTACAGCGGTATATTCCTCTTCAGCAGATATAAGCTCAGTCCAGTCGGCCAAAATACATGCAAGTCTTCGTTTAAGAACCTGTATCTTTAGTCCATAGAGTAGTGTGAGAAATAGAGCCAGGACCTTGATAAGTCCCTAGCCCTCGAATGTACGAGAAGAGAAAAAGGGAAACGTCCGTCCCAAAACGTAATCGTCTCTAAAAGGCCTTTTAGAGACGATTGCGCTTCGAGCACGCTAACCTGACATATGTGTACCTAAATTTCCTGAATTCTTGTATGTGTGAACAATATTATTTCCATTGTAATCCTTGTAATGTTCGTTGATTATTTAAACATATGATTGATTTAAGTTTGGAATACATTAAATGTATCTGATCACATATATTAATCGTAGGATTTGTGAGGACTGCGCTAGTTTGGGCAGGATGCAGCTCCCATAGAGGTGTCTACTACATTATTAAACAGACAAAGAAGCAAAGTCCTACTTCATTTCATCACAAGTATTATTAATATGTGAGCCCTGGTGATAAAAAATGAGCTCTCAGGAGTGGATTAGTTTATGCTTCAAGATAGTCTGCATGAGGGCGCTTGCTTCTTCAGGGCAGTGGTGATTACTTGGTTTGCACCCTGATTTTTTTCCTGATTGGACGTTTTCGTGAGTCTAATTGTTGGTGATGCAATTGAGTTATCTAGATGTGGCTCAATCATTTGAGTCAGACCGCTAATTTGGCTGTCAATGTTCAGATTAGCTGCATGAAGAAAAGCTCCAATAAAGCTAAGGTATTGTACTAACCTCTGAAGAGTATTAGGGCCTAAGAGGACCTTGGTGTTATGAGAGGATATTTAGTGTGCCCTCTTAGCCAGTATTAATGAATTTATTGTGTACTACTAAATGCGGATTCCTCACCTTAGCATATTCCCCATGTGCCAGACTGGATCCAGAGACTTTAGTAAAGTTGCTTCCATGTTGCTCTTGGTGGTGTTGTGCGAATCCAAGCTGGCTCCTCAACACCCCAGAAGTGATGGTGCGGAGCCATTTATAAGTGCCACCACAGTGCCCTGATCCTGATGTTAGTTCCTTTCTTTCTGCGGCTTCCAACACGGATCCTGAACTTTGCTCTTGAATTTGCTGGTTTGCAGACAACTTCCAGGATTTTTCACATTGTGCTAGGTAGCAATGTCTGCACTGAAATGACAGGATTCAAGCCGTGCTTCCCACCACTCTGACTCCAAGGAGAAAGCACAAGGGCGTCCGGATGTAAGTCGCAGTCCATTGTGGGCACCAACCACTGAAACGATTCCTCAGTTAGTCCCGACATACCCTCCGTTCCCTCGGCCATTATTGAACCTGCAGTAGATTGAAGCCTTCAAAAAGGACATGCTGCACATTGTCCGTGCACTTCCAGGTTCCTCTGGGGTGCTTTCGAGCCCCACAGAGCCACTGGGACCTCCAGTTGGTTTATAACCGGCAGATCCCTCACTGATGTCGCCTGTCCACTTGGGACCTGTTACCATGCCCGTACTGATTTCGGTACACACTTCCATTACTGCCATACAATCCACACTGGTTCACGTCACCTGGATTCTTGTTGCAACACCCATATCCTGACCCCGAACCGAAGTCGGCTTGAGCTCAAACACTGTTGCTCTATGAGATTAAAAAGATGCAACAAGTTGTCATACACCCGGACTCTAATCCCGTGCCTCTGCTGGGTTGCAGTGATCAACAGCGGCTCCATTATCTTTTTGGCTCTGATTTTCTTCCTGTGACAGAGCAGGGTGCACCTCAGAATATTGATGATGATGGTAAAAAGAATGGCTCACTCTTTCCTTGTTATACTGATGAGGTCTTAATGCCAGTTAGCTCGTTACCACTCCTGAGACATTTATTTGGCCATCAATGAAAGAGAGTGCCTCATATGCAATGATGGGTTCTCTTGCGATGTACAAGCTTCACTAATGGCCTTGCCCTTTAATGTGTTTCTCCTCTTTGGACAGAGAATGCAGACTCCATTTTGGGACACTTTAAAGAGAGCAGAGTGACAGCATGTCCCTTGGTTCTTTTGCCCCTGCCAAACAATTACTGCACTAGATCTGGAAGTTTAGGGGCAATTCCAGAGACTACCTTACCATCCACTACTGCTGCAGGCAGCCCAGTCTTTTCAGGGCTGGCAAGCAAATCTGGCAGGCAATGACCAGGCCAGTAGGGGCATCATTCTTCCAGTTCCTTCTCCCCTCCTGAAGCAGCTAACAAACCACTTCAATTTGTCCTATAGGGGCTTAAGCCCAGCCAGTGGGAGACAGGACCCAGCACTTACTTTCTGGTTGCTGATCCATCACTCTGACAGAAGAGTCTTGCAAATCATTCTAAATGGCTATGTCCTGCCTTTCCGCTCCTTTCCACCTCATATCCTTCACACACCAGAAAATATTTCGCAATAGTGTATTTCTATCCAGCCCCAGGAGGTGTGCCTTTTGCTCTCCAAAGGTTCCATAGAGATGGTAACAGACTGGGAAAGAAGGTTGTTGATACTCTTACTATTTCCTCATCCAGAAAAAGGACAGTTACCTCAGGCTCACCTTGGACCTCTGTTAATGGAGGTTACCACCTTTCTGCAGAAGGATAAATTGAAAATGCTCATATTAACTCAGATCCCATCTGCTGTGGACCCGGGCAGCTAAATGGTGTCCTCGGACTTTGGCAGGATGCGTATATTAATACAGCCATCCTGCAGTCCCACAGGTGGGTCAGGGGCATTTTCAGTTTACAGTGTTCGCTTTCGACTTCATATTTGCCCTTCAGGTGTTCACGAAAGTGAAGGTGGTGGTTGCTACCCACCTTCAGATGTCAGAAGTTGCTGTATTCCCCTACCACAACAACCATCTTTTGTGACATTGTGTATTACCCACAAAGCTCTTTACGGACACGCACCAGGGTACATAAAAGAACGCATACTCAAATATATGACAGGGCGCGCACTGCACTCAGCGGAAGCCGGCCGGCTGACCTGCCCACGCTTTAACTTCACAGCCAAAGGAGGGAGAGCTTTCTCGGTCCTTCTGCCACAACTTTGGAATCGGACTTCTATCTTTCCGGAAAAAACTAAAAACCTTCTTTTTCAGAGAAGCTTTTGACATGGTTGTAAGGCCCTCCAGTACCTGAAGATCTGTTGCGCTTCGTTGTTTATGTTTCTTCCTCTTCCAGAGCGCTATGAGACCTGTCGGTGTATATGCACAATACAAGAGTAAATTAACATAACATCTGCCAAAGGTGGGCTTACCAGTCAGTTGTTGATCACCCCTGGATGATGACGAACCTTTTGACATAGTTTGTTTTCACCATAAATGAGTCAAAGTCCCACCTGATTCCTTTTTCAGATGCTTCCGTTTATTGGGATGATCCTAGACATTGTGGTGTTAAAGATTTTCATTCCTGAGCAACAAGTCCAGGACATGTGGGATGTGATCTTGACGTCTCAGAATCGTTCCTGAATCCAGGTGAGGGTTACTCTGAGGCTTATGGACTTGTGCATCCTTTCTTTTCAACCACATCTGGTGGTACCTGCTAGTACTACAATGGGACCTGAGGTCCCAGTGGGCCAGCATCTTGGCTGCCTTTCTGACACCATCCATATCTGAGGAGGCATTTCAAGATCTGCAGTGGTCGCTGACCAACTGTAGCTTGCCCTACAAGAGACCCTTCTCCCTTCCCTTTACCGAGCTAACCGTGGTGATGGACACATCACAGCTGAGTTGAGGGATTCGCTTGAGGGTGGTGGAGGTCAGAGGCCAGCTCCACATCGTCTACTAGAGTTGCAAGGCATTTTTCTGTCCCTGAAGTGTTCCCTGCTTTCCCGAAGGAGGAAGCTGGTGCAGATTCTCACAGACACCACCACTGCAATGTGGTACTGCAACAAGCAGGGTGAAGTAGGAGGGCCTTGGGTCCTATGGGAGAAGCCTTTGGATTGCTGGTGGTGGCTGGAGCTCTGAGATATCTTTCTGGACACCAACTACTTGGAAGAGCAGATGAACTGAGCAGGGGTCATCGAGTGGCATCTACATCCTAAAGTAGCAAAGGACATTTTCAACCATTGGGAGGATACTTGGTTAAATCTTTTCAACATCATTGAGAACACAAAACCTCAACAATTTTGCTTGTCCGAGTTTCCGCAAGAATACTTGTTCGGAGATGCAGTCCAGCTAGTAACAATAGACACCTGTATGCCTTTCCAGTGCTTCCTCTGATACCCAGAGTTCTTAAAAGATCAAGACCAACCAGGCCCAAGTCATCCTGGTGACCCTGGATTGGACCAAAAGAGTGTGCTACCCAAATCACCTTAGCATGGGTATCTGTTCTCTGATCAAGCTACTACCTAGCGGATAATCTTCTGTCACAGCAACAGAACAATTTACACCTTCACCCATAGCGATTGAGTGGCAGCAATCAAATGCATTTAATTTGCTGCCTGACATGTTGGATGTCATTATTACCGCTAGATGCCCCTCCTTGAAATCCGTATATGCCAGATGCTGGTAAAAATGTATAACTTGGTACAGTGTCTGGGACAGAGACCCCTTACAGGCAAAGCTGTTCAACTTCTTTTTGTTTGTTTTCTCTTTAGCTCAGCAATGCCTTGCAGTTAATGGTTATTTTTCAGCCCTTTTGGCCTTTCTACGTGCACCGGATCATCCGTCCTTTTTCATATCCACTTTTATGATGCGATTTAGTACAGGTTTGTTACACATGTTCCCTTCAAGCCATTTCTGATTTCACAGTGAGACCGTAACTTGGTCCTGACATACCCTATGTGTATGACCTTCAAGCCTATGCATGGCCTCCGACTACTTCTCCTGACCTTGAAGTTTGTCTTCCTCATTGTGATGACATCAGTTTATCGTATGAGTGAACTGCAGGCACTATTGGTGCAACAACCTTACTCCACTTTTTTGTTCTGGACATATTGGTACTAAAAATCTCAGGATGCCTTTTTACCAAATATTGTGACTCCGTTCCATGTTGGGCATTCGATTATTCTGCCAGCATTCTTTTCTCCTCCTCACCCCTCGAAAGAGGAGGAGAGGCTCCATCAGTTGGACACCAAAAGGGGTTTAAGCTTTTACATGGCTCGTACCAAGGATCATCAACTGGACATTTTGTGGGTTTTCTGGAGCAAAGAAAGGGAAAGATGGGCAGAAGAGAACAAAACTGTCAAGGTGAATAGTTATCTGCATTAAGATCTGCTCTGAAATGGCCAAACAGCAGCTCCAGAAGATCAGAGAGCCCATTCCACTAGTGCTAAGGCAACTGCAACTGCATTGGTGTGAGTGATGCCTATTGTAGATATTGGCCAGGCTGCATCGTGGGCATAGGCGCATAGGTTCAATAAGCCAGGTCTGGCGTGAAGAACAATTTGCTCACTCTGCTGTGCAGAGCTTTTTGGTTTGAGTCCATTCCACAGACCCTTCCCTTGGGGAGATATTGCTTTGGTATGTATTATAAGGTGTGGAACCTGCAGTTCGCAGTATCCATCAGAAGAGCTAGTTCCTTACCTTATGTAACATTCTTTCTGGTGTGAACTCTATCTAACTCCATTCTGTGTAGTGGGCTTGTTATAACATCTAAAAAGGGCCCAAGTTAGTTTTCTGCACACTGTAGCAACAATTTTTACTTTATACATCTGAGGGCAAGGAATAGAAGCAGACCTCGGCGAGCAAGGGGGCTGCTAATATGTAAATCTGAAAGAAACACGTTAGTTAGATTCCTCACCTTAGAATATCCCCAGGCGTCAGACTGGATCCGGAAGATTTTTCGTCAGCAATACCCCTTGCGCGTCGCTAGGCGTCGTCTGCGGCTCCGCGTCCGTCGTCGGCGTCGTGCGCCGGGATGACGTCGTCGGAGTACTTAGACGCCGCCCTCGCGCGCTGACGTCAGTTCTTCTTTTTTCCGCGCCAGTAAGCGCAGATCCGGGAGAACTACCCCTTTAGTCAATTTTTGACTAACTTTTTGATCCTTTTTGATCCTGTCAATCGACACCGGTGCCGGTAGGATGCCTGGGTTTAAAGCCTGTACGGACTGTAGCCGCTTGATGTCGGTTACGGACCATCACCGCCGGTGCCTGTACTGCTTGGGCCTTGACCACGACGCGGAGTCGTGCTCGGACTGTAAGGCCCTGACCTCGAAGGCTAGACGGGAGCGGTCCCGTAAGCTTCTCGAGATTCGCCACTCGGCTCCGCGCGCCTCTCGATCCCGGTCCAGGAGGAGGTCCAAGGATCGGTCGCGGAGCCGCAGCCGACGTCACCATCGGTCGTCGGGATCAAAGTCTTCGGGTAAGTCGAAGCATTCCAAGAAGTCCAAGAGGCGACATCGCTCTTCGGACTCCCCTCGCCGGTCGCGCGACTCGGTCGAGGGTCAGGGTGGTTCCACCCCCGCGGCTCCGGCGGAGCCGCAGGCGCCACGTCCGTCCCCCATACCCTCCGGTCCCTGGGACTAACGCGACGCCGGCGGAAGTCAGTGCCTTCCTCTCGGCCATGAGGAACCTGGCTCCGCCGTCGGCGCCCGCTGGTGCGCCTTCGGGCCCCGCGGACCCGACTGGGCTGCCTTGCCAGCCGGTGGCTCCGGCCCCGGCGCCGTTGACGGCTCCGGCCTCGACGCCGCAAGCGCCCGAGGGACCCATTCTCGAGTCCCCGTCGACGCCGGTCGACCTAGTCACGCCTCCTCCGCCGGCGTCGACACCGGTACCACCCCCGACGCCGAGGTCGACCCCGCTCGACGTCGTGCCCCAGTTCAGTCCCGCTCCGGGCCCGGCGCCGGTCCGGCGTCGATGGACGCCTAGATCGACGCCGCTCGAGACACATTTTGTCTACCGCCCAGCTCCGTTACTTTCTCCTCTACACCAGGAGTCGGATGATGGGGACTACTGGGAGGGATCCGAGGATCCTATGGCCGATCAGGCCCAACTGTCCCAGGACTGGGCAGATGAACTGGGGGAGGCCAGTGGTCTGGATACCTCACCAGATACTGGATTCATCTCTCCTCCGACTGTGGCTTCGCAGGAGGGTGCTGCTTTCTCCGTGGTGCTGCGCAAGGCGGCCGCAGCCCTTGGGCTCGAGCTACCTGCCGTGGCTGTGAGGACGAACGTCCTCACTGAGGTGCTTCAGTCTGCAGCAAGCTCCACTGAGCCTCTGCTGCCATTCAATGAAGCCCTCACTGACGTTCTACAGGGCACCTGGTCCAAGCCCTCCACAGTTCCTCCTGTGGACAGGAACGTTGCCAGGCGCCACCGCCCTGCTCCGGGCGACCCCAGTTTTCTGTCCCAACACCCTACCCCTGAGAGCCTGGTTATCCAGGCCTCCACCTCCCAATCCTCTTTCCCGACCGCCCCGCCGACTGGAGCAGTTTGGCAAGAAACTGTTCTCTTCCCTTAGTTTGGGCCTGCGGTCTTTGAACACCGCTTGTCTCTTGGACCGTTATTCCCACTCTCTGTGGGATGCGGTGGAAGACGCGCTGCCCCTGTGTCCGGAGGAGGTCCGGACACGACTTACCCAGGCTCTGGCCGATGGGAGGGATGCCGCGCGACATGCCATACGTTGTGGGCTTGACACCACGGACTCGCTGGGTAGGGCCATTTCCACCACTGTGGCGCTTCGACGTCACGCCTGGCTGCGGTCCACGTCGTTTTCCGGCGATGTCCAGAGCACTCTCATGGACATGCCGTTTGATGGCACTCGCCTGTTTGGCGAGAAGGCGGACAGTGCGCTGAACCGCTTTAAGGACTCCCGGGCTACGGCCAAGTCCTTGGGCCTCTCGGCCCCGCGGTCGCAATCTTCCGCTTTTCGCCCCTTTCGTGGCCAAGGAAGGGGCGCCTCCTCACGTGCGCCTAGCCACCAGCCGCAGAACCAACCTGCGCGCGGTCGCGGACGTGGTTTCCGCCGAGGCGGATCTGGAGGACGACGAGGTCAGCCCACATCCACCCCGGCAGCATCCGCCTCAAAGCCTTCCTAGTCCGAGCTTTCAGGCCCATTCCACGCTAGTGGGCGGCAGAGTTCGCCATCACCTGCTCCACTGGCGGTCCATCACATCGGACAGGTGGGTGCTGCAAATCGTCCGAAGGGGCTACTCCCTCCCCTTCGAGACGACCCCTCCAGCCATGCCACCGCAGCACCACCGTATCTCGGGGGATCATTTACATCTTCTCCACGAGGAAGTTTCCGCCCTCTTGGCCAAGGGGGCCGTCGAGCGCGTTCCGAGCCCAGAAGTAGGTCGTGGTTGTTATTCCCACTACTTTCTGGTTCCCAAGAAGGGCAAAGGGGGCTTACGCCCTATCTTGGACCTTCGGAACGTCAATGCCTTCCTCCGGAAGGAACGGTTCAAGATGTTGACTTTGGCTCAGGTTCTAGCTGCCCTAGATCCCGGAGACTGGATGGTAGCGTTGGACTTGCAGGACGCTTATTTCCACATCCCCGTCCTGCCGGCCCACCGGCGTTACCTGCGGTTCACGGTGGGCCAAGAGCACTTTCAGTTTACCGTGCTCCCCTTCGGCCTCACCAGTGCCCCTCGGGTGTTCACGCAAGTGATGGCGGTGGTCGCAGCTCATCTGCGCAGAACAGGCGTTCCAGTCTTCCCCTATCTCGACGACTGGTTGTTGAAGGCGGGCTCGCCCCAGTCAGTCGTCTCCCACCTCCAGACTACGGCGGATCTCCTGCATTTGCTGGGGTTTTCCATCAAAGTGCCGAAGTCACACCTGAGTCCCTCTCAGAAGCTCCTCTTCATCGGAGCGGTTCTCGATTCGGCGCAGTTCCGGGTCTATCCACCGGAACAGCGGGTCCGGGATATACAGGCCCTGATTCCCATCTTTCGGCCTCTATCCTGGGTTTCGGTCAGGCTAGTGTTGCGGCTTCTGGGGCTGATGGCCTCCTGCATCCTACTAGTGCATCACGCCAGGCGGCGCATGCGGGCTCTGCAGTGGGACCTGAAGTTTCAGTGGGCCCAGCATCACGGCAACCTGTCCGACCATGTCTTGATCTCGGAGGGCACTGCACAGCAGTTGCAGTGGTGGCTCATGGACCGCGATTGGGTCATGGGCAGAAGCCTCTCCCTTCCCCAACCGGAGCATGTCGTAGTGACGGATGCGTCCCTCCTGGGATGGGGTGGCCATATGGGAGAGGCGGAGATCAGAGGCCTCTGGTCTCCGGCGGAGTCTCGTCTCCACATCAACCTGTTGGAGTTGAGAGCGATCCGACTTGCACTGAAAGCCTTCCTTCCCTCTGTCAGGGGCAGTGTCGTGCAGGTGTTCACGGACAACACCACCGCCATGTGGTATTGCAACAAACAGGGCGGGGTGGGGTCGTGGACCCTTTGTCAGGAGGCTCTGCGCCTCTGGACGTGGCTGGAACACCAGGGCGTCACCCTAGTGGTTCAACATCTGGCGGGCTCTCTGAACGCCAGAGCAGACGAACTCAGCCGCCGGTGCATGATGGATCACGAATGGCGTCTGAACTCCGAAGTGGCGCATGGTCTCTTTCAGCAGTGGGGAGAGCCTTGGTTAGATCTATTCGCCACCGAAGAGAACGCGCAATGTCAGCAGTTCCGCGCGTTGGAATTTCCAAGGCGGCACTCGCTCGGCGACGCTTTTCGTCACGAGTGGAGTTGCGGTCTGTTGTACGCCTTTCCGCCTATACCACTTCTGCCCAGAGTGCTGAAGAAGATCAGGCACGACCGGGCCCAAGTCATCTTGGTGGCTCCGGATTGGGCACGAAGGTACTGGTATCCCGAGCTACTCAGTATGTTGACCGATCCTCCGATACGTCTGCCCCTTCGGGAGGATCTTCTGTCGCAGCAGCAGGGGACGGTCCTCCACCCGAACCTGTCCAGCCTCCACCTCCATGCGTGGAGATTGAGCGGCGGCAGTTGATGCCATTTGACTTGCCTCCTGAAGTCTGTGATATCATTCTGGCAGCCAGGCGTCCCTCCACAAAGACGGTATACGCCTGCCGGTGGAACAAATTTGTGGCATGGTGCACAGCAAAGGCTGTGGATCCCCTTTCCGCCCCTCTTTCTGAGGTTCTCCTCTTTCTTCTTTCTTTGGCCCGGCAGGGCTCTGCCCTGGGCACCCTGAAAGGTTATCTTGCTGCCATCTCTGCCTTCTTACGGCTTCCTGATCAGCCTTCTCTTTTCAAGTCCCCTGTAGTTACACGCTTTCTAAAAGGCATTACTCACACGTTCCCTCCTGTCCCTTTTGTAATGCCTCAGTGGGACTTGAATCTTGTCTTGACATTCCTGATGTGCGCTCCCTTCGAGCCTCTTCACAATTGTCCTCTTCGTCTTCTGACTCTTAAGACTGCTTTTCTGGTAGCCATCACCTCGGCTAGACGGGTGAGTGAGCTCCAGGCTTTATCTTCAAAGCCTCCTTTTCTGTCTGTTCATCCGGACAAGGTTGTCCTTCGGCCTCGTCCCTCCTTTCTTCCGAAAGTGGTGACTCCATTTCATCTTGGGCAGTCTGTCACCTTGCCCACCTTCTTTCCGCCTCCGCATCCTTCCAAAGAGGAAGAGAGGCTCCACCGTCTGGACCCAAAACGTGCGCTCTCCTTTTATTTGGACCGCACTAAGCAGTTCCGGGTGGACGACCAACTTTTCGTTGGATACGTGGGTGCTAAGAAGGGGAAAGCTGTGCACAAACGGACCATCTCTCGGTGGGTCGTTTTGTGCATCAAGATTTGTTACTCTTTGGCTAAAAAGGACCCTCCTGTTGGGCTGCGCGCCCACTCCACTCGGGCCACAGCGGCTACTACTGCTTTGGGACGGGGTGTCCCTTTGCAGGACATCTGTCAGGCGGCGACGTGGGCTTCGCTACACACGTTTGCCAGGCATTATTGCCTTGACAGCCAAGTCCGGAGGGATGGCTTCTTTGGCCGTTCTGTCCTCCAGGACTTTCTGGTGTGATCTTGGTTCGCAGACCCACCACCGGGGATGGTATTGCTTGGGTATCTATTCTAAGGTGAGGAATCTAACTAACGTGTTTCTTTCAGATGAACAAGTTACTTACCTTCGGTAACGATGTATCTGTAAGAAACATTAGTTAGTTAGATTCCTCACCGACCCACCCATCCTCCCCGTTCTGCGAACTGACATCTAGGGTTAAGGTTATCCTTTTCAGGCCCCTAGATTTTATTTTTGGCACCAGTGTCGGTCTTTGCATGGCTCTGCGTTCCTGGCGCGGAAGGCTATGTACAAGAACTGACGTCAGCGCGCGAGGGCGGCGTCTAAGTACTCCGACGACGTCATCCCGGCGCACGACGCCAACGACGGACGCGGAGCCGCAGACGACGCCTAGCGACGCGCAAGGGGTATTGCTGACGAAAAATCTTCCGGATCCAGTCTGACGCCTGGGGATACTCTAAGGTGAGGAATCTAACTAACTAATGTTTCCTACAGATACATCGCACCGAAGGTAAGTAACTTGTTCGTCTGCTCCATCACTTCTAGGGCGTTATGGAGCAAGCGTGGAGCTGCACAATACCACCTAGTGACGAGCAGTACTACAAAAATCTTCTGATCCAGTCTGGAGGTCAGGGTGTATTCTAAGGTGAGGAATCTGTGTTTAGATAGAGTATTGACCAGAAAGAGCGCTGCTGCAGGCAAGTAATGTTTTCATTTTGATGAGGCAGTAGCCAGAATGCTCGACGCCTGGTATTAGTTTGTCTTGTCATATTTTTTACTGACCACACAGCTCTTGTGTACAGTGTGTAAATTGGTCATAAACAGCTAGTTAAAAACTCTTGAGTTCATACAAACTGACAAGTATTATATCTTTATTTGTGTCATTTTTTTCTTAAGGAATTAAGTCTGCGGAAGAAAGGCCTGGAATGTTTAGTCTCCATTTTAAAGTGCATGGTGGAGTGGAGCAAGGACTTGTATGTGAACCCCAACCATCAGACCAGTCTTGGTAAGATTCTTTTATTTGTGTTCCTTTTACATCTAGTAAGTGTATGAAATATGTTCGCGGGCCAATGACAAAGTGACGCTACATGTTCTTCTCGCTTATCATTCACATCGGCCACATGTACAAATAAGCATGACCAGTCTCTTGCCGTATATCTTAAAATGTTTACCCTTGTTCCATATGTCTTTTGTACTTTTCTTTGCCCTTCACAAACCTCCCTCAAACCGTGAGGATACTAATACGTGATGGTTTGCTCTTGAGAATCTATCTGTTCTCTGACTGTACCAGTAAATTTATCGACTTGGTCCACATAACCAGATATGCTTTTTTGTCTGCTCTTTTCTCCCTCATATGCCATTCTTCGGCAAAGACCCTTTCTGGCGTATATTTATTTCAGGTTGGTACAGTGTGTGCTTTGGTGGAAAATCATTGTATTGCTCTCCTTTTTGCCAACAATAGCAATAGCACTGTAAACTTGCATTAACCTTCTTGTCCTTGGTCTTGAGGATTATACCCACTATACAGCTTTTGATTGTATCCTCTATATTGATGCACATCAAAGGTTGTAGTAGGATTGCACCCAAATAATCTGCCACAAAATTACACCTCCAGGTTACATGCAAAAACTTGGGCACGTGTGTGATCTGTTTGGAAATCAGTCACAGAAGGGTGCAATTGGTGCGATGCAGAAAATAAAAATGAGTTTGCTTAAACCTAGCATTGCTATCTATTTCCTACACCTGTGCACACATTATTCTATTTGTTATCTTTCAGGGGCTCCTGCAGGTACTCGCCCCACCTATGTCTCGCCCTCAAGGGAGTCTTTTTTTCCTGTCCTTCTCTATGGCTACGTGGTCACAAGACCAGTCTCTCAAATGACCGTGCCTCCAGTAACAGATCCAGTGTCTGGGAAGTTTTTGGTCACTGGGAACGTCCAGCCATATCTCCTTAACCATCTTGATCAGTTTAGTTAATTGTAGAAACTTTCCCGAACCTATCCAAAAAGCCTCCTTTCTCTTTAGACATATCAGCACCTCCCCAGGGTCTAAGGAGCTTATTACGATGCCGGGCGGACATCAGTCTGCCCGCCATTGTTGCGGTTCTGGGACCGCCCACCGGTAAGGCAGCGGTCCCGCTGTGTGAATTAGGATGTGCCCCATCAATATGGCAGGCACATCCATGACCCTGATCATTGCGGACGGTGCTGCTGGCTGCAGCACCGTCCGCAATGCAACAAAGCCACCTAGTGCAATTCCATGCACAGTGTGGCAGGCACCACGCGGTGCCCGCTACCTTGTCCATGGAAATTAAGTGGGGTACCATGGGTACTCCCCAGTGCACGTACACCCACCCCCCACACAAAGGGGGCCTGGAACGTGCCCCAGAATCCAGCTTCCGCCAGCCTTTCCATGGCGGTTCCAGCGCCATGGAAAGGCTGGCTGACGCCAGCATTGTAATCTGGAGGGCGGTGCCTGCTAGGCACCACTGCCATTATAACCATGCTGACTGCTCCACCAGGCAATCGTGACGATTGCCGTGGCGGAAGCGTGTGCTTAGAGCGTTAAGAGGGCAGATGGGCAGTTATGATGGGCAGTTATGATTTTTTGAGCACGCTGCCATTACCGGTGGCGGGCCGAGTGGCCTTACTTAAAATGGTGGCTCTCCCACGATTGCTTTATTATTTCATGACCCTTCCAGTCTGGATACCGGCGCGGGTGTTCAAGCAACTTACGGCAATGATCACCGGCTTTTTATGGGGTACTGGGAGGCGCTGAGTAGCCCTATCTATTTTACAGCGCCCGTGCTCGGAGGCTGGATGGGCGGTTCCGGATTTCGAAACTTATTATTTGGCTAAGGGGCCCGGAGCAGGAAAGAGGGAGAGTGCCTGAGCTGAAGTTGCTGTCACACATCCTTTTGGACTTTCCCGTTCGGTTGGGCGACCTGCCTGAGGACCTTAAGACAGCGAGGCAATGCTGGAGGAGGAGTGGTAAACGAGCGGGTATGGCATTGCCGTATGCTCCCAATATACCACTGTGTGAGGCGCTCCCGCACGGGGTTCGTGGCGGGATATGAGCGACTGGGAGGAGAAAGGGTTCTGTAGTAGGGGATCTCTGTGTATAGTCATAATCTATGAATAGTCCCGCCCATGTGCGGGGACCCCGGAGCAATCAAAAATATCTCTTAAGCTGTCCTGCGTTTGCAGACCTGCAAAGACACTTAAGAGCAGACAAAATAATACAGCCTAATTACAACAAGGCTGCACTGGCCAGCACTTCCTCTGAAGTGAACACAATAGCCAAAATAAAGTTCAAATGTCATCTTTATTCACATCTGACATCCTCCTTTATTATCACACACTCCCTTCACCAAAATCCCTTTAAACAATAGAGAGGAAGGGGTGGACAGACAAGCCCTATAGGCTGTCATTATGTGTCTGCTAAAGGGATACCGTGCCTTTAAGAAACTCTCCAGAGACCCCCGGTATCCCAGGATGCACAGCCAAGACAAGTTACTTTCAGTTCTTTTTTCCGGCTCCTGCTAGCAGGACCCTGGAGCATTAGCTCTTCATTTTTTTGAGCTTTTATTCATTTTGAGTGATTTTTTTTCTGGATTTGAAGTTTCATTCGACGTCTTTGGCCTTTATCTACATTCTGCTGTGGTTTTTTGGCAGAATTTCTGCAGTTTGCTTGCCTCTATACAATCGGAGCAAGTGCTTTGACTGCGGTAGGACATAAAGGCCGAAGCTGAAGCTCACAGAGTTTGTCTTCTGTGCTTTCCTGTGTCTTATGTCTTTGACACCTGTTTAGGCTTCTTCTTCAGCCCCTGGGTAAGGAGAGGGTAGGTCCTCTACCACTCCCATGCTGTGGCCTCGGGGGGCTTTCCCCAGTAGGAACGCGCCTGCAGTATGACGCGTTTTCCGGTCAGCATCAAGGACGGCGACTTCGAGAGCAGGTATGACGCCAATGCTCTCCGTCGACCCAAGAAGAGGCCCACGTCAAGGAGTGGACCTCGACGCCATGACGTCGAGAGCCATGACGGCGAGAGCCATGACGGCGAGAGCCATGACGTCGAGAGCCATGACGTCGAGGCTTGCAATGTCGACGGCGATGCGATGCTCGACTCCGTCGTCGCTGCTTGACGTCGCTGCTTGACGTCGCTGCTTGACGTCGATGCTTGGCGTTGATGCTTGGCGTTGATGCTTGGCGTCGATGCTTGGCGTCGATGCTTGGCGTCGATACTTGGCATCGATGCTTGGCGTCGATGCTTGGCGTCGATGCTTGATGACGTCGACGCTGATGCTTGCGTCGATGCTTGGCGTCGACGCTGATGCTTGGCGTCGACGCTGATGCTTGGCGTCGACGCTGATGCTGGGCGTCGACGCTGATGCTGGGCGTCGACGCTGATGCTGGGCGTCGACGCTGATGCTGGACGTCGACGCTGATGCTGGACGTCGACGCTTGATGTCGACGCTTGACGTTGATGCTGGATGTCGATGTCGGTGCGATGCCTGCCGTCGGTGCGAAGCTTGACGTCGAGACGAGGCTTGACGTCGGTGCATGGCTGGACGTCGATGCATTGCTTGACGTCGAGACGATGCTTGACGTCGGTGCATGGCTGGACGTCGGTGCATGGCTGGACGTCGGTGCATGGCTGGACGTCGGTGCATGGCTGGACGTCGATGCATTGCTTGACGTCGAGACGATGCTTGACGTCGAGACGATGCTTGACGTCGAGACGATGCTTGACGTCGAGACGATGCTTGACGTCGAGGCGATGCGTGGCGTCTAGGTGCTGCTTGGCGTCGCGACACCGCTGTGGTGGTGCCGTCGCAGTGCTGATGACGTCGCAGGAATGGTGATGCCATGGGTGACGTCGAGGGGTCATTACTGGCGCTCGATGTCTAGGTCCCGTTCTGGACCTCGCTCTGTTGTGGGCCTATCATCATAGGCGGGGACTTCGTTGTCCCGGCAGCGTCGACTCTCGACGCTGAGCTGGCGCCGAGGAACCCTTCGGAGTTTGGGGCTACTTACACGTGGTCCTCTCGGAAGCGAGGGATTTTGGTCCCCTCGCTTAGCAGTGTCTGCATACCGGCTCACCATCTTGGTCGCCTCCTGCTCCGCCCCCACGGGTGATACCACGGGGATGCCGCAGAATTCTCTCCGGCTCATCTCCCCCTCACCGGGGGGCCTGTGGCTCCTCGGCCGGCGTGGCCGCCGTGGGTTTGTTCTACGGCGACATTCTTGTCTTCGACGGAATCTCTGCAGCCTGTGGCACAGCAGTGTGTTTCTACTCTCCTTCTCTGCCGCAACTCTTGTGCTCCCATGCGGATAGCGAGGTGGCCCGCATGAAGGCCGAGGCTGAGGTTTTGACGGTGGGGAGGGGCAGGGAGAACGGCTTAAGGCCGTCCGTCCTCTCCAGCGGCGTTATGCCTCCCAGATTTTGTTTCTGCGGTCTCGGGCCGCCATTGAGTCATTCTGGGGCTGACTGCCGTGCGACTCTTCCGGTTTCCCTCCAGCGCTCCCTCCACCTCAATCGCGCTCCGTGCGCGAGTTGTAGAAGGAGGCCACCGCCATCTTCCAGTAAAGGAAGATGGACTCGGCTCCTCCGGGACGGACTGGAAAGGGATGGTACTCACTGTTCCTTCTAGTGTGCAAGGGAGACATGACCGAGTTTGGACCCATGTTCGGCGGGCGACAAGCCGCCTCGTGGGATCAAAGAGTAGTACATTCCGGTGGGGGTCTCTGCAGTAGGTTTCCCCTCAACCTCCTCAGGGTGACTGGCTATGCAGCGGGGAAAATATTGCGAGTTCCTGTTTTTCACAGTGGGCAACGGCCATTATCATTGCTTTGTGCCTCCTTTCGGCCTGCAGCCGACACCTCGGAATGTTCCATACGCTAGGCCGTGGTGGCTGCGCATATGAGAGTCACAGTGGCTTTGTCTATCCGTTTCTGAACGGCTGGTTGATCAAGGCAGCTACTTTCAGGTAGCGCGCCTGCATTTCACTTGGTCTCTCTCTCTCTCTCTCTCTCTCTCTCTCTCTCTCTCTCTCTCTCTCTCTCTCTCTTTCTTTTTCTCTTTTTCTCTTTCTCTTTCTCTTTCTCTTTCTCTTTCTCTTTCTCTTTCTCTTTCTCTTTCTCTTTCTCTTTCTCTTTCTCTTTCTCTTTCTCTTTCTCTTTCTCTTTCTCTTTCTCTTTCTCTTTCTCTTTCTCTTTCTCTTTCTCTTTCTCTTTCTCTTTCTCTTTCTCTTTCTCTTTCTCTTTCTCTTTCTCTTTCTCTTTCTCTCTTTCTCTCTTTCTCTCTTTCTCTCTTTCTCTCTTTCTCTCTTTCTCTCTTTCTCTCTCTTTCTTTCTCTTTCTCTTTCTCTTTCTCTTTCTCTTTCTCTTTCTCTTTCTCTTTCTCTTTCTCTTTCTCTTTCTCTTTCTCTTTCTCTTTCTCTTTCTCTTTCTCTTTCTCTTTCTCTCTCTTTCTCTCTCTTTCTCTCTCTTTCTCTCTCTTTCTCTCTCTTTCTCTCTCTTTCTCTCTCTTTCTCTCTCTCTCTCATATAGTACGTGGCGGCCTCCATCTCTACGCTGTCAGTAAGCGTGTCTCCTTCGGAGGAAAGACGATTGTCACTCCTTCGGTAGGCTCAGGCCCTTGTGACCGCTCCATCGGAGGGGCTTGTGACGACGAGATTCGGCTGTCTCTGCATGCTCTTCAGTCGCTGCAGTGGTGGTGTTCAGGGGACAGTCTCCTCAGTCGGGCCCTCTTCACAGGGGGTATGGTCGCAGACGGAGATGACTTACCACATCAATTTTTTGGGAAACTCAGAGCAGTACTCTTGGCCCTGAAGGCGTTCCATCCCTCCTTCAAGGCAGACTCCCTGCCCGTTCAGACGGACAATCCTACTACCATGTATTGCATCTACAAGCAGGGGGGCTCCCGTTCACGCATGCTGTCTCGGGAGGCGCAGGCCATCTGGTATTGGCTGGTGACCAGGAACCTACTGATCACGGCTATCCATCTGCTGGGAGTGCAGAATGCCCATGCCGTTGCGCTCAGCAGGGTCGTTCAGGAGAATCACGAGTGGGTGCTAAACGGCGACGTGCTGATAGACGTCTTCGCAGAGTGGGGCGCTCCGGATGTCGATCGGTTCGCTCGGGCAGAAGACAGCAGAGGCTGCGGCTTCGCGTCCAGGTACTACCAACCAGGGACGCTGGGGAAAGCTCTCTGGATCAGCTGGTCTAACGGCTTTCTCTACGCCTTTCCACCCTTTCCCCTGATTTCGGCGGTGCGGATCGAGCTGTCGCGATCCAGAGCCAGGATGATCCTGATGGCTCTGGAGGGGTCGAGGCACTGGTGGTTCACCCACCTTCTGCACCGGTCTGTTATTCCACACAGGCGCCTGCCAGGTCGGCCGGACCTTCTCACGTGGTTCGGAGGACAGATGGTTCACCCCAATCTCTCGTCCTTGAGTTTGGCAGTCTGGCTCCTGAGTTAGTGCAATATGGACACTTGAACCTACCTCGGGACTGTATGGATATACTGAAAGAGGCAAAGAGACCGTCTACGAGAAATTCTTATGCCTATAAGTGGAAGCGATTCTGCTTATGGTGCAGGGCAAAGGACGTTGACCCTACGTCCTGTAAAGAAGATGTTATTCTGCCTTATCTGCTGCAGTTGGCTCAATCTGGGCTTAATTTTCAGTCTATCGGGGTTCGTCTCGCAGCTTGGACTGCGTATAGAAAGGGCCTTTCCCAAACCTCATTTTTCCAAATGCCTGTGGTTACAGATTTTTTGGAGGGTTTGCGTAAGGTGTTCCCCCCCCCCCCCTGTTAGACGACCTTCTCCACCATGGGAGTTGAATGTGGTGTTGTCCAGATTAATGAGGGAGCCTTTTGAGCCTATTCATAAGGCCTCCTTGCAGTATTTGTCCTGGAAGGCTGTTTTCCTTGTGGCTATTACATCAGCCAGGAGAGTAAGTGGGATTCAGGCTCTGTGTTGTCAAGGGCCGTATTCTGTATTCCATGCTTCTAAAGTGGTAATGCGTACTCATCCTAAGTTTTTACCTAAAGTGATATCTGATTTCCATGTGAATCAAATGATAACTTTGCCTGCATTTTTGTCCAGCATCCCTTCTCTCCGGCGGAGAGGTCTCTGCATTCACTTGCTGTGCGTAGGGTGTTGACCTTCTATCTCGATAAGGCAAAAGGCATCCGCAGGTCAGATCTACTGTTTGTGAATTATGGTTCGGTAAGAACTGGTCTAGCTACCTCAACACGGTCCATCTCCAGATGGATTGTGTCCTGTCTTCAGCTCTGTTAGCAGAAAGCTAATACGACGTTAGGGGGTAAGCCTACAGCGCATTCGACTAAGGGCAAAGCAGCGACTTCGGCTTTGCTTAGGAATGTTCCAATCGCTGACATTGTAAGGCTGCCACCTGGAAGTCGGTCCATACGTTTACAAAGCAATACTGCCTGGATTCTGATGCTAGGGCAGATGCGCAGGTTGGACGGGCTTCGCTGAGGAATTTGTTTGTACAGTAATTTGTTGGTGTGTGGTTTTACTCCACCGCCGTTTGTTGGTTGGGATGGGCTTGCCATTCTATTCATAGATTGACTATACACAGAGATCCCCTACTACAGAAGGAGTAGTTTCTTACCTGTAACTCCAGTTCTGTAGTAGGGGTATCTCTGTTATAGTCATAAGCGCCCGCCCTCCTCCCCGGTGGAGTAAACTGATAGTATCAGGCCTGTTGTTGTACACCTTCAAAAAGAACTGAAAGTAACTTGTCTTGGCTGTGCATCCTGGGATACCGGGGGTCTCTGGAGAGTTTCTTAAAGGCACGGTATCCCTTTAGCAGACACATAATGACAGCCTATAGGGCTTGTCTGTCCACCCCTTCCTCTCTATTGTTTAAAGGGATTTTGGTGAAGGGAGTGTGTGATAATAAAGGAGGATGTCAGATGTGAATAAAGATGACATTAGAACTTTATTTTGGCTTTTGTGTTCACTTCAGAGGAAGTGCTGGCCAGTGCAGCCTTGTTGTAATTAGGCTGTATTATTTTGTCTGTCTCTTAAGTGTCTTTGCAGGTCTGCAATCGCAGGACAGCTTAAGAGATATTTTTGATTGCTCCGGGGTCCCCGCACATGGGCGGGACTGTTCATAGATTATGACTATAACAGAGATACCCCTACTACAGAACTGGAGTTACAGGTAAGAAACTACTCCTTGTCTTCCATTGGGGACCTCTACGAGGATGGGACTATGCTGCCCTTACATGTGTTGCAGGAGTGATTTGAGCTACGAGGCCGATACTTTTTGTTACTCGCGGCCCTTACGGTGGCTATTCGGGTGCACTGGAAGGAGGGCTACACTGAGCCTCAGACCTCTTTGGGTTGTCAATGTTTTGACTACTGCAGGGAAATACAAGACAGTCACATGCCCCTATAAGCGATTGACCCTGGAGAGGTTGGCCCCCTTGGAAGGTCTTAAGCATAAATGGGAAGTGGATGTGGGGGTTAAGATACCAGATAGGGCTTGGACTGACATAGTACCGCGGGACTGGAAGAGCACTAGAAACGCTAGGTTTCAGTTGGTCCATTTCTATATACTGCACAGGGCTCATCTCACCCCGGCGAAGATCAAAGCATATTTTCATACCGAGACAGATGACTGCCCGCGCTGCAGAAGGGAGGGTGCGGATTTCCCTCACATGATATGGGGATGCCCGTCATTAACAGATTATTGGATGGAGGTGATTGACTTGCTGAATGTTATAACGGACAGGGGGTTGGAGTTGGCTTTGGGAACATGCATCTTACACTGGTTTCCTCAGACGGCTAAATCACTAGCAAGTTCATAGATATGGGGCTATTGCTGGCGAAAGGGGAAATCACAATGCACTGGAAGGCGAGAATATCCCCTGGAGTAACTAGGTGGAAGAAAGAGTTTCTTAAATGGGCGGAATGTGATGGGGTAGTTCGACTCCAATTGGCAAAAAGATCCGGGAGCGAGAGGGAACTGGAGATGGCAAGAGCGCGAGAACATCTGGTAGGATTGTTAAAGGACCCAGACACTGATAGTGATGATGACTCAGAGCCGAGCTTACAGGATTTAGAGCAACACCACGAAGAGTCATAACAATAAGGACAGGGTTGCACTTACAGCCAGTACGGTGGGCAGCCGGGAGTGGGGTCATACGCATGCACAAGTCCACAATATTGGGTCATGGGTCTACCCCAGCTTTTCTGAGACTAATGAAAGTAAGGTGCACTTCTAGGAGTGACATGCCTGGAGGGAGAGGTGAGGGAGGGGGTGGGGATAGGTGGGAATGATATTGGGTTAGTTTGAGTCAGTATGATTACGATGAGCACATAAAGTACAGTTGCTGCATAATGCAATATACAGAATTGTGTTGGGTTAGGGTATTGATTATTTCTTTGTTTTGATTTATGAGTCAAGGGGGGGAAGCTGGGAGGATAGGAAAAGGATTACCACAGACTGGGGACTGTTTGAATGCGATGGGACTTGTGATTTATTTGTTCAAGTGTTGATAGATCTATGCAACCATTGAGAGTAAATTGAAAAACCAATAAAGTTTGTTTAAAAAGAAAAATGAATATCATAACTCCGTATCGAGGTTTTTGAAAACAGAACCACCAACAGCTGAAGACCTAGGCTGCTGTTGATTTGGAAAGGAGGGAACACAAGCTCTGTGATCATGTAACATTGCAGCCTTGTAATCAACACTATCAACAAGTAATCCTTAGAACCCCCCTGCTTTTCCTCATCTCATTCCTTACTCATTACCAGATTGGAATCTTAGAATAGGCCAACACTCAGTTGCAAAAGAATGCAACAAACACTGCTAATTTGGCATCACCCAATTCATATTAAATCTCTAAGGAGATAATTACAACCTTTTTCTAGAAACTCACTGTAACCCAGTTTGTAAAGCAACACAAAAAGCGGAGGGGGCTGCATGCACGCAGCTGCACAGCCCACAAAATCATCATCCACTGTCTAATGCTGTGAAATAGAGAGCTAGATTCTCAAGGTGAGTGTTGCCCCTTTGGCTGAACCCAAGTGTCACAAGTAATGAATCCCGGTGCTACAAATATATATTGTGCTACCAGAGATGATTTTGGAGGCCCAACGTACGTTTAAGAATGGAGAGTCTCCCCTGAGATACTGTATTTGCTCAAAAAATTATGAAACAATACTCTTACAAATGTAAAAGGTTTTGTTGACATGCACCCTGTTTATCTTCGGTTTGCATGCCCAAGATCATTTGCAGAGATGAAGCTGGAGGTTCTTAGGTCTTTGTATCCTTGAGCCGACAATAAAAATGTATTGTAGTATCTCTTGAGACCTGGGCACTAAGAAAGGAAGTATGTCCACGGCTCCAGAAACATAGATCACACAGTATCAATGTATTGTATTTTTTTTTTTTACAGTTCAAATCTGTTTTCACAGAAATGAGAATGGAACAAACAGAATGCTTTGTAGTCAAGGCACCGTCTCCAAAGGATGTGCGGCAGTGCAACGTCAGGCTTCTGAGAAGAATCAATTAAAACAACTTAAACATATTCCCAACCTCCATCCCACTCCTTTTGCCCCCCACCCTCTTACTCTTTGTTAGTGTGCTCTGAGTAATCCAAACCTCTGTTCATTCTCTATCCCGGCCTAAGGGCCCCTGCCACTTTGTGAATGTTTGCTTTGGTGGCAGTCAGGCGCAATAGTCTCGGGTATTTGGGTCATATTAGTTCATGAATCTCTTTGGAGAGCAGCGTGATGTACGGGACCCACAAATCCTGGTAGGTCTCTCGATTATGGGGCGTTGCCATGGTCAATTTGTCCATGCCCAAAATGTGCCATATTCTATGTAGCCAGATTGTATGAGTGGGGACTTAGGCTGTGTCCCAATGGAAGAGTATTACCTGGAGCGCTGCACTTAGTGCTAGACCAATTTGTCAACCCATTCTACATGTTAATGGAATGGTCAGAGGCTCTGGGAGCCCTAGCATAGTGTAGGCCCAGAAGCGCATATTAAAATGGGTGTCTGTCAATGCTAAATCTGTACGTAGCTATCTTAGTGGCCATTTGTTTGCTTGCTGTATTGTCCGCTGTGTGGCATGCCCTGTGGTATAATCCCCTCATTTCATTATGCATAAGATGTCACCCCAGGTCATGTTCACAGCGTCTCTGTCCCGGTGCCTTCTCCTCTGAATGGGGTTGTGACAGAAGGGTGTATAAGTCAATGATGATTCTTTTATCTTTTTTTTTGTTTTGTTAGAAGCCATTTTTTTGAAAGGGGTGAGCAATCTATGTGCACTTTGCTGAATGTTTCACTGGGGAACCCAGTGAGGTATCTGTTGATAATGCAGGTGTTCTGTTTTGAAGAATCCGTAGTCCGTTTTTAATTCCTCAAATGACATAACACCATCGGCTTTGAAGTGCCCAATGGACCTGAAGCCTGACCACTTACATGTTGAGAAAGCTGTGGGATGGGGGCCAGGGGTTAGGTCCAGGGTGCCCAATATGGTTGTCAGCCATGATGGGAAGGCTGTCTGGCCCTTTCGAGTGGCCACTTTTACCCCAGGCCGAGACTGTGGCCCGGGTGATGATTGAATAGTATAGGCCCCAGGCAATTTGTTTCCGGTGTAACCACAGTATTTTCCAGAGAAGGCCCTCGGCTGTTGCATGGTCCAGAAAGCACAAGTGATTCTTAGTTTCGTGATGATTCCACTGCACTGGGAAGCGGAGCTGTGCCGCCTGGTAGTTGTGGGTGAGGCTAGGAATCCTGAAGACCCCCTTTACCGCAGATCTGTGGATCTGGTTGCAGTGCATGCATGGGCACTTCCTTTCCAAGACAAAGCGATTCAACTCGGCCTGGAGCGATTTGATTTCTGTTGTGGAAGGGGTAAATGGGAAGGCCTGGAACAGAAATAGGACCCTGGGAAGAGAAGTCTTTTTTAGAGCCATTATTCTCCCTAGCCAGTAAAGACACTAGTGTCTCAATTGGGAATCTCCGCCTTAATATGGCATAGTAAGGTACAATAGTTGGTTGTTACCATGTTGATTATCGTGGAAGCAATCTGTACACCGACGTATGTGATGTAAGAGTCAGCCCATGTTAGTGGTTTACGAGGCGCTAACTGCTACTTTTGAGTGGGTACAACAAAAAGATTTAGGGCCTATGATTTTTGGAGATTGATGTGAACTCTCAACACTTTACCAATTTGCTTCATCTCTTGTTTTTTGTTCGCTATAATAGTATTTGAAATGATGTGTGTTCTTCGTAAAGTTAAAGCATAAGTTTGGGTCAAGTGCTTATGACAAGCATAAATGAATACATTGTGAATATTGTGGCTTTTGTGACTATGTTGAAATTT
Organism: Triturus cristatus; assembly: GCF_964204655.1. Classification (NCBI taxonomy): domain Eukaryota; kingdom Metazoa; phylum Chordata; class Amphibia; order Caudata; family Salamandridae; genus Triturus; species Triturus cristatus. The sequence goes on from NC_140590.1 coordinate 1,582,684,346, forward strand.
TGTGTACATGTAGATCCAGCTTCCAGGAAGATATAGTAATGTTGCAGCTTTTTGTCAGCTTGAGTGAAAAAGGCAAATTACTGCGAAAGCCAATTTTGAGAAGCCAGCCATGTGCAGATTTCATGCACTTCAAGTCTGACCAGTCTTCATTACCCAGTTGAGGCTATTGCACAACTAAATATATTTCTGACCTCTTTGCTGCAGCCAGGTTAAGAAAGAGATCGAAGCTGCTCATTCTCGCCTGGGAAACTTATGCATGTTGCATGCTTGTAACATATGTATTGGATACCTGGCAGACATTACTTGGACAACCAGTGCCTGCCTTTTTTCATAGTAACGGGAACCAGATTCTGGACGTGCCATCCCATGTTGCCACTCCCACTTAAATTGAATCCAGATGCATAATAAACAGATCATGACATGGTTGCCTCCACCTTCTGCTTGGTACATGTGATTACAACTGAAAGTGCCCTGGGTTCCTGCTAACCCGGTCCCCAGTGCCATGAGCTCTTTCCCAAAACTGTGCAATGGTTCCCCCAATTGGCAGAACCTTTAGCACCCTCTGTAAGTCCCTAGTAAAGGGTACCCTGGTACCTAGAGCCAGAGGTACTAAAGAGGGTCACTAAGCCCTGCAGCAAAAATTGTGCCACCCTAGAGGACCCCTCACAAGCACATGCATGACTGCCATTGCTGGCTGCATGTCTTGGTGCAGACAAAAGTGAAAACTTGACATATCACACATCCCTGTGTGCCATGTCCCCTACCTCTGCGTATGAAATTTGTAAGTCACCCCTACAGCAAGCCTAACAGCCCTAAGGCAGTGTGCTTAATATTATATGTGAGGACACATCTGCATGAGCAAATATGCCCTGGTGCTGGTCAGTCCTTTTGCTGCAAGTGCAAGTAGCCATCTTAAACCATGTACTGGACACTGGTGAAAACAAGTTCCCCAGATACGTGATGGCTTCACTGAAAATAGGGATGTTTGGTACCAAGCATCTTGTCTTGATAAACCCATTCTAATGCCAGTGTTGGATTTATCAAAACATGCACTCGGAGGGCACCTTAGAGGTTCCCCCTGAAAAGTACCAGCCTCTGGTGTACTTCCTGACTGGATTCTGCCAGCCTGCCACCCGAGACAAGTTTCTGACCTCCTAGGGTTAGAGTCTTTTGCTCTCTGGAGGTAAGGAACAAATGCCTGGAAGAGGGTGTAACACTCCCTCCCACAGGATGGCTTATTGGATAGCCTCCTTGGGCTGGCGAGCTTCAAAGGAACTGCATCCTTGGAGTACAAATCTGTCTCTCCTCACAGGAGAAGGAGCCAACCCCCAACAACTTGCTGGTTCAGCCCAACTGACTTCCTAGCCAGAACCTGCAGCCTCTTTTTACATAGATAGATCTCCATTGAAACACATTGTGCTCCCAGGGCTGATTTGCACCCTGCACCCAGCTGGCCTCATGCTGTTGGTGGTGTACTGTTGGTGCTGCCTTGGACCTTGCCTAGCACTCACCTTAACTCCTGGAGATTGGTCCTGTAAGTCGATATACTGTACCTGTTTGCAGAACTTGTTCTTCCTTCCATAGGATAACATTGCAGAACTCAGAAATTGCACTGTCTACTTTTTAAAGTGAAGAGAATTTATATTTAAAAATGTACTTAACTGTACTATTTTTCTCTGATTGATAAACACATATGTAAAGATACTCGCTATTTTTATGAATTGGTGTGGATCTCCTACTTACGTCATTTTGTCATTTTTAATCATTGTGTGTATTTGCAAATGTCTTACAATGTGTGAAGCATAAGGCTGCTCGGCCACACTTCCCCCTCATACAGCAGTTTGGGATTGCATAGCAAGCCCTGTCCACTAGTAAGGGAACCCTTGGACTCTTTACACAGAATATTAGATTCTAGATATATCACATAAAGAGCCAGTTTCCTACGGATAGCATGTTCAAAACTGACACTTTCATTTGAAATCACAGAGAAATAAAAGCAGAAGGACCAGACATAGCCCTTAAAGTCTGTTAGGCAGTCCCTGAGCCTGCTTACCCACCAACACTAACAAAGAAGGGAGATGAATTCACTAGGATATCCAGCCAGCAAAATGTAATCTCCTACCTACTTCATGTTCACAACCGATCACTGTCAATAAACTCTGCTGCATTTAGAATAACCAGAGAAAATGAAAAATTAACAAATGGGTATGGCATGATAAACAAAGGAACATGAATGTGATCAGTGGATTCCATATCTAGTTACAGGAATGAAAGAATCTACCTCAAAATCCATCCCGTCTCTTGTTGAAGACAGACCGCTTTTCACGAGCCTCCTGTAATAAAAAATATCATAAATTAAAAATACATGCTTGTATACCTGCATATTTATTTATTTGATGAGTTTTATATAGCTCTGGCTAGACCTGGAGGTATCAAGCGCTTTACATGAGGTCCCACAATGTTACAAAGTTACATAAGTTACAAGTTACATTTGTTGCAAAAAAACATTTAAAGAGCATAGAAGACGAGATAAAAGGAGCATAAGAAGGGTAGGGGAGTAAGGTAAAAGGGTAGGAAGGAGATACGGCGGAGAGGCGACGGATAGTCTGCCCAAGGTCCGGCTGGGTAGGTGATGGCCGAGGGGGAAGTCCACAGCCCATCTCCTCTATAGCTAACAAGGTAGCTCCACCGGGCATCAGCCAACCTGCCAGGTCTCAACGGTCAGTGGCAAGTTCACAGATTCCATGCCCTGATGGGTGAGCTGGATGGGGGAATATGCTTGAGGTTTGGTCGATGTCTAATTTTGTCCAAGAGTAGTAGCACAACTTGGTAAAGGACCACTGCATAGAAGGGTAGTGAGTCACCCCTTTTTAACCATTTCATGTTAAAATGACATTCACATTTTCCTTCTCCCCTCCACAGTTCACATCATGGAACAGTGGTTCAGCATAATTCAGCCATTGGCTCTTTTGCACTTTGAGTGATGGGATGTTAACCTGATCACATATGCACACCACCTAAACAGATGGGCACTCTAGGGCCTTAGCTTGTTGGACAATAATTTATTTTGCCAATGTTGTTTTCTTTAAATTCTTTAACTGTTATTTATTTAGTCATTCTTATGCTTTTAAACTATGTGTTCGGGTTATAATAATCCAAAGCCAACAGTAACTTTTCTGTGTGACAATAAGAATACTATTTTCCTGTGATATGCTTTAAAACTATAAAGGGGCTCATATACCTGTTCTGAGTAAACCTTCCTGGTAGGAAAAGTACAGTGTTCTGTCAAAGCTATAAGTGATAGTTATTTTTTTCAGTTGTAAAATTTGTATTGCAAGTATTTGGCCACCATAATTAGGCTGTGCCTTGTTTTTGTCGCATATGCTTGCTAAATAAATAAATAAATAATTATCGAGCAAGCTGGCCACGGTCTGATCCGTTTGCTTTGTCAATGTTTGTTTTTCACATGTAATTTTCAGAACTCGGAGAGCTATTTATACATAAAACATAGGCTCATCAACAAGACGTGCTGTTAAATAGTTTCAAATACAGTGTAATTCTGTAACATGAGCATTTGATTTGTCTGAGACAGCTCAGTATCATTTTTTAAGGCAGTCAGATTTATTTGCATTAAGGAATAAGCATGTCAAAGCCTATAGGTCTCGCCTTTACGAGCTTGACTACAGTGTAAAAAAAAAAAGCCTCCTGCGTGTCCATCCACTTTCTTTTTAGTTACCAATTCAAGTTGGATCTGTAACTAAAAATAAAATGTGCAAACGTTTTTTTCTTTTAAGTGACAAGGAGGCAATGGAGGGGGCCCAGAATCAACATTGAGAGCATTGGGTATGGGAATGACCTGAAAGCAGCATGTAGGAGGACAGGAGGGACATGGAAACAACACGGGGGAGAGCAAGCAGGATGAGTATGCAACAAAGTAGGTGTGGGTGGGGGGCACACAGGCAAAAAAACAATCTGTGGAAGCAGAGATGCCAGTAAAAGCAAGAGATTGTAAAGAGGCAATGCTTCAAGGGAGGGACAACACAACATTGACAAGCTGGGGCACAAGTCAGAAGTAGGCCACTGAGTGACCAGGAATTCCAACCAATGGTAAGCAACGGATGGACTCCAAGCCCGTCTTTGTTGTTGGTAAGCCGCAGTATGCCCCTCAACAGACAAAGCTCACGCTATCTAGTAGGCTTGACCTAAAAACAGCAGAATTTGGGAAAAATGCACATTGCTTGTCTCATTTTAGGGAAAATGTATAGCTGTTTGATAAAGATTTCCTCTGACTTCAGTTATTTTCTTATGAATTGTTCAACCTCTACAGAACCTTACTCTGTGATCTTTAAGAATCAAGATGATCTGAGAAGTTAAATTAAGTACTTTAGGTTTATTTATGTGATATCATTCTCATTCATTTATTGCAGGTCTTGAGAAAACAGCTGACATGGAAATGAACGAAGTGAAACCTCATGAACTTTTAAGAAGACGGAGTAGTGCAAGTTCCTTAGATTCCACAGTGTCATCGGGAATTGGAAGTATCAGCACCCAGACATCTATGCCTGATGATTTTGAGCAGTATGAAGTTATAAAACAGCAAAAAGAAATCATTGAACATGGAATAGAATTGTGAGTGTGCTTCTAATTGGCTTATCATGTGCATTAGTATTTTGTCATTCTTAAACGTTCATGTACACAGTAGTACGTTTCTGTTCAATAACCCTGCTTCCTATTGATACTTATTCTAACAGATTCCTTAAATGAAGGCTTTTCCTCAGGTATCTCAAGGTAAAATGTTGCACCAATGCTGCGTCACTAAAGGCACCGGCGGGCACCCTGAAATGTAGTTAGTAACTCTACCGTAAGCAACAGGCAGGGTATAGCTATGGGTGCTTGAGAGCCAATGACTTCAATTCCTTCATTCAAGATATCCATGGGCTCAGGATCCAGAGCTGCCAGGGGCTTTCCTTAGTATTTTTTTTTTAAGAATGTTTCTCCACGCCTGATGCTGAAATGCCCAGATTCTGAGTGCCTGTGATGGCTTGTTTCATCTTAGTATCCATTGACATTTAACATTTGTGCCTAGATGCACCCCAAGGCAGTCTGTTATAGGGAGGCTGTTAGAACCGTGGTCTCTAGTTGGCAGGGGTATGGACCCTAGCCCAATTAGGGACCACCGCTTCCGACAGGGTAGCTTGGCGCAAAACAGGTAGGCTAAACGCAGGAGGCAATGTGTAAAGTATATGTGCAACACATACCAACAGTAACACTGTAAAAAAAACACTCACAAAAAATAAAAGTACCTTTATCTAAAGATCGTGCAAGATCAAAAAGAAATGGTAAGAATTCACCCTATGCAATCAAAGGGTGTCAGTCAAATGTCTTCTGGGATGGCTGTTACTGTCTTTTAGTTGGGGAACATTAGGGCCAACAAAACAATTCTTCAGTCATTCGCAGTAAAATAAGCCCTTCCCTGATGTTAGCACAGACTGTCTTTCAGTGGGACAAGATTTATGGTAAACAGTGCTGGAAACTGTCTGGGTTCCCACTAGGGTACATATGGTAATGCTTGGAGCTGCTGGATCATATACCCTGATCGTGAACAGCCGTCTGGCCTGGCCCGCAACGGGGTAAATGCGGTCTCCGGATAAGGTGAGCAAGTTCCAATGGGCCAGCCTGCAGTGAGGAAGAGAAACAGTCCCCGTTAGGCCCGCTATTTACTTTGAGGCAGTCCCTGTCAGGCCCGCTATTCCGGTGCAGTCTCTGACACTCGCTCATAAAGAGGGCAGTAACCGCAGCCTACAACTCGCTCCCGCCAGCTTTCCCCACACGGCAGCTCAACTTGCACGCTGTCCATTACCTGAGGCGGGCACCGGCTTCGAGGCTTCGCGGGTCTCCCAGGACGCTGGGTTTCTCGTCACGGCGGAGTCCGGATAGGAGCGGAGCAGCCCTTCCGGCTTCAATGCGGCCGCGCTCTGGGACGAGCCACTCGTTGCCGGGCAACACTCCCGGAGCTGCACCAATTCCAGCGCAGCCCTGCACTGACGTCAGCGGGGCAGCGCACGGGTTTCCCGAGTCTCCCGGGCCAGCGGCGGTGATTCCTGCAGCGGTTTTGGCACGCCTGGACTCGGGCCCACGGCGGTGATCTCTGGGGCAATTTTCACATGGGTGGAAGTCCCACTTTGAGCGCAGCCCCAGGCACTCCGCATGTGGTCAGGTCCCGCACACAAAGTCCTTTTCCCACAGGGCAGTCCGTAATGTGGTTGCCGATCCACACGCACAGCACCACAGAGGCGATTTAAATAATGCGCTCAGTCCACGCTGGCAGCAGTGACGGGGAGATTAAACCGGTGGTTTTTCCACACCCCGTGTGGCAGAGGCAGTTTCTTTAAAGGTCACAGGGCCAGCGAGGCTGCACGCTGGCACAGCGTTGCAAGGCACGTCTTGGAAATGTTGTTTTTCCAGAAAAGGCAGACCTTAAGAATGTTGTGGAGACACTCTGGGGGTGGTATTGTCAGTTCTCCCCAGCAGAGCAGGATCAGCAGGCAGAAGGGCAGCTCAGCAAGTTGGCGCAGCAGTTCCTGGGAGCAGTCAGCCTCCTCACAAGTGGCAATCCTCCTGGCGCAGCAGTCCTCACTCCAGCAGGGATTCTTCCTGGTCCAGCAGTGTAACAGAGATGTGTGGCCAGAACCCTCCCTATTATTCCCAAGGTCAGGTGACCAGGAGGGGCGGCATGTTCTGGAAGAATCTAGGGAGTTGGAAATCTTTGGAAAAATCCAAGAGGCTCTGGGGTGTTCCCTTTCCTACCTGTCTGTCAACAGGGACAAAAGGCTACAGTTGCAAAAAGTCCCAGACTGTGCAGACTATCAGCATGCAGATGGAGGGTAGGCCTCACCACGGGGCCTATGGCTGATACACTAGTGTCACCATGCTTTTAAGGGAGAGCACCTGCACCTCAGCACTGTTTAGCAGTGGTAAGGGGCCCAAAGTCCTAAGTCCAACAAAAATGTGGGGTTTAGTGGGAGGCAAAGAGGGCAATAAATGTAGGGGAAGACCACCCCAGGGCTGACAGGTCTAACAGAGGCCAAATGGGGCTCTCCATCCATTAGTGGCTCTCTGTCAAGAAGCACAAAAAGCATAAGCAGCCATAAGGTGCTCTCTCATTACACCATGCCAAGAAGAAAGAAGACGGAAAGATCGAAGAAATGATATTTTGATCATAAGCCTGTTTTTGGAGGCTTTCTTTGGAGTGAGGTTTCCTAAGGCAAGTTCCGCTTGCCAAGAGGTGCAGGCTTTTAAGGAAGTCAAGCTAGCCCCCTTTGCAAAGGCTGCCTCTCTGAAACACTTGCTCTGGTTGTCAGGGCGCCTAAGGCATCAGCTTGGGCTCGGTGCCAGTGTCTCAGTGCCCAGCACTGGCTGAACATACCACTCAAACTTTTCTGCCTGCAAATATGGTGGTGGTGATGCCTTTTAAGGCCTTTCACTGTGGTAGGCAGCATCCCACCTCGTTATCCCGTCTCCCACTATCCATTGAGCGCAGCATGGATGATAAAGTCTGGTGTAACCTAAAATAATCTGGAGACAGCCAGGACAAAGACCGTCTATTCCTCAATGAGAGTTTTCTGATTTGCTGATAGCCAGTAGTCCATCCATATGTACATGAGTTGTTTGGATCAGATTCCAATCCTATCCAGAAGCCTCAAAACATTTGTTACACAGATGATATGTGGATCTTCCTGACTCCTTAAGACACCAGTTCCCATTTGTTGGCTAACCTTGAGAATCATTTGACTTGGACATATCTGACGTGACTGAATTTACTGCACTTGAGGGCTTATGTTCCGCTGAGCAGGTTTACTTTATTTTAGCAGAGGAACAGTCCATTCAAATTGATTCTGGCAGTGAAACAATTTACTCAAGAATTTTTGCAGTTAAGTGAAGCTTTGATTTATAAGGGGCAGCCCCAGTCACCTCTGGTTGTTTTTATAGGTTCTTCACTGACATATAGAACATCCCCATATATTTGTCTTACTTGTCCTCACTCCCATCACCAGTGAGATTGGTAGCACTGACTTATGATGCCAAAGTAACAGTGCCTTTTGGGAGGCAGCCTTAAAGACTAGATCTTTTGGGCAAAAATATTTTTGCCCTCACAAGCCAAGTCTTTAAACATGGTGTTAATTATTGCTAAATATTTGATTGCTCTTTGGGAAACGGCAATCTTTGCTGCACCCAGCCTATCAAAGCTGATGAGAAAATAATTTACAGAGATTTTCTGTGATGGTATGGACAGTGTCATGTAATCTACTGCATTACACTGTAGATGGTGTGATTATGTATTCTTGCCAAGCATTGGGATAGTCTATGGCATCCACCCTTGTACTATGTCATGGTATGCTGCGTTAATCCCAAAATACATCCTGAGGCTATAGGCTTATGTTCATTTTGTGTCTTTCTAATTGTTCCTTTTTACTGCAGATTTCACACAGTATGACTATCCTTTAGGTGCCATACAATCCAGTAATTTATTTCCCAGTGTCAGCTCCCCTGAGCTGCCACATGGCACCATTGAGCCTCGACCACTACATATGGTGCCAATTGGAGCCAGATTCAGTTTTTTCATGCCCCAGAGCTCTTCTCATAGCTTTGCCAGTAAAATGTCATCCAACACCATGCTTCCACAGGCTTTGGCCTTTATGCCACTTCAGGTGAGGCCAATACCTGCTAAGGCGCTGATCCCTGTGCCCTAATCTCTGCCTACAATGTTACTGCCTGATGCCGCAATTATAACCAGTTTTGGACACCACCGTTAAAACCTTTGAAGTCGAATTACATTATCTGAATGACAAACAAAAATGTTCAGGTTTGCTTTGGTGATGTACTTTTAACTCAGCCAACTTCCTGAAGTCTAGAGATTTGCCCAAATGAAGGATCTTTTTAGATCTGATTCTACTGACCAAGCCAATCATGTCTAAGACTTTGCTGTACAAAGTTTGATGATTTGGAGGATAACCTCCTCCCCTCTCACAACGCAGTCGCTGCCTATACCTGGTCTTTCAAAATGCATTTGGTCTGAAAAAATCCACGTAAGGGTACATTCCTTGCACCTCTGGGCCTCCTTTTTAGGTCTCGCCTGGCGTAAGACTGCGCAGACATGCGCAGTCTCGCTGGCGAGATTTAATGATTTGAGGAGATTTCTCTAGTGGGCTTTAAGCCCCGCCCCTCTTTTCCATTGGCTGGCGTCACCGTTTATGCTAAACGGTGGCCAGCCATTGGAAAAGAGCGTCTAGTGACGTACACTTTTCTCTTTTAGAGCCGTCCCAGTTGGACTGGCTCGGTTCCTTTACGTTTGTGGTAAAAGCTTTTCTTATCTTTATGGGGCCATGTGTTTCAAACATATGGCCCCATAAAGACAAGAAAGCTTTCATAAAGGACGAAAGTGAAAGCAGACTGGGGAGCAGTGGGGGCTCTGCAGGTGCCTGTGCGGGAGGGAGGGCGGGTCATCGGAGGGACAGATCACTTGTTTAGTTGTGGTATTCCTTAACGTGAAACCTTCACTTGAGATTCAAGCAAACCAAATTTCCCACGGGTTGGTGCAATTTTATTTCTTATTATTATTTGATTTAACAATTTTGCAAGCCCCCAAGTGTGTAATATGCTCTGGGAACCAGGCCTTACGTGTTTAAGACGTTTTACGATTGTGTTACGTCTTGTGTTACGTTCTCCAAGCAGGTGTCGTTACTCTTTAAATAAATGAAGATGATGAATATTGGAGACATCCTTTCAGAGTTGTCCTCTCATCGCAGACCTGTATGTGAGACTCGACATAACGCCTTCCAGCCAGCCCCGCCAGTTCTCACAGCCCCAGACACTCTCCCACGTCTAGACACACAAATCGGCACAAATACATGAGCAAAACAGCGACCAGCTTTTACTTGCACTGACGGCTGCGAAGAGTTCTAGACACAGCTCCCTGCCCCCATTCTCTATGACCATCCATGCTGGTGCGCGCCAGAGGCCACTGAACGTCCACCTAATCCATCGTGACTCGATCTGGGGACACGTGCGTCATTCTGCGTAGCCTGACCGGCCCAGGCGGCGCTGCTTACCTGCCGTATCTCTGTCTGCGGGGGATGGTGAGAGGATGTGGTCCGTCGGCTACGCTGCCGACTCTGGTGCAGGAAACCAGGGTTCGAGCCTCGAGGTCGCGTCCACATCCTGTGATTCTGGGCAAAATCACTTAATCTCCCCGTGCCTGAATGTGTAATGTAAATATGGTGCTATGTAAAGCGCTCCGATACCTTCGGGTCGAGTTCGCGCGATATAAATATAAATAAAATGGTAGCGTGTGCGTGCGTCACGCAGCCCGCTGACTGAGAGGCCTGCAGCGTGGATTAGGTGCATCATCACTGCAGCTGTCGTCTTGTCAATGCATACATTAGGAGCATTCAGATATCTCTATGCATTAGGCGCGTTCAGCTATCACCCGCTTTCTAATTCTCAGATGCAGAGACAGCGCCTTACTACATATGCATGTGTGCATCACACACACAGACACACTTATGTATGCATATGAAAAGGTTGGAGGGAGCAACTAATCGGTCTCGCCTTTTATTAAGTTAAAGCCATTTGCTTTGCTATACAATACCATTAGCAAAGCAAATGGCTTTAACTTAATCAAAGGCGAGACCGATTGCATTTTCAATGCTTGTATTCAAGTGGTATGAAAAGCCTTAGAAGAACTAAAATTAACTTTGCCTGCTAATGAGCCAAACCTAACATTTCAACAGAAATTGTAAAGCCTTCCTTTGCAGTTTCAGTGCCTGAGACGAGCCCTTCCCTGGACGTCAGTCCGTAGACAAATATAGCCTAATGACACAGACCTGCACCTTTTGACCCAAATTGTTGGTCTCTTCCGTCTCCAACAAGCCTTTTTATCCAAGCTAATTTGAACCCAAGTGCCTTTACTGTGCCCACTCTGCACCAAAAGATTTATGCTTCCGGCATCGTCACCCTTTGCGTGGCGAATAAGTTATTCCGGGATGCTATCTACATTCCTTGTTGCAGTTGGCGAAATTGACTGTCATCATCTTACCTGACCACATGAAGAAGCCTTTCTCTGATCTCTTCAACAGTGGTTTGTATGCTCCCTAACAGATTCTGAAGTTTTACGAGGATTCCGCAGACACTGTGGCTTAACCTAAGGGCACAGCCACCACCTTACATCACCATGCTTTCAGGTGAAGCATTTTCACATCGTGACAGACTACAAAGGTCATATTCTATTATTAAATTGGCAGGGAGAAGCAGGCTCTGTTCTCTTTTCCAGGGGGTCAGATAGGTCATTCATTGGGCTGTAGGCACAGGAATTGTTTTTTCAACAGATCATTTGGTGGGGAAGGAGATTCAGATAGCATCCTTTCCGGAGAGAATGTTCTCTGTGATCTGTCAGTGGGAGCTAGCTCAGGAAGTACTGGATCTGGGGTTAGCCATGATGGGCTCCCCTCTGATCAATCATTTAGCTACTACTGTGAACAGAAAGGAACTCTATGTTTTCCAAGACAATGTGCCTCTAATGGTTTCTCATGGTTTTACTCATTCTTCCCTAAACACATAATCTGTATTAAGCCTTCTGCCATTCCCTTTGATTTGGAGGGTACTGTAAAAAATCAGGCTACACAATAGTAGAGTGATCGGGATAGATAGCTCTTGTTAGGATAAGGCTGTTTATTCTACCAGATGGTCTGCGCACACTTTTTTGTGTTCAGCTAAGACTCTATCTCTGGCAGTCAGGTCTCACTCACATTTTTCAGTTTCTCTCTTTAGCAAAGAAGGGGCTGATGATTGGGGCTGGAACGAGTTCCTCGCTGCCATTTCAGCGTGTCTTTTATTGCCTGACCATGGTTCACTTTTGAAGCTCCTTAAGTTTCTTCTGTTGAAGGAGGTTTAGTGCTATTGCAGGAATGCGCTGTAGGATTCCAGAAAATAGAAATATGAAAACGCACCTGTTAGTATTATTTTCTAGGACTTTAAAATTGCTCATAAATTGCTCTATGAATGCAAATTTCTCCACCAAGGTGATTAAGCATGCATCGAAGACCTACTGTATTGGAAGAAGCATACAACATTTATAGGTGTTTATAGGTGGTAAAGATGCATTATCAATACAAGGTCATATCATTTATCCTCTTGTACATTTTTAAATGTATGATAGTCATCCCGCTCTAGACAGTAGGAGCATATAATTCACCGCCTCCTAAAAACCTCAGCATAATGTATAAAGTATACACTTGTTTTCCATTGTGACTTCTAGAAAAATGAATCTGGATTTCTTTTTTCGCTATGTCATTAAGCATGTTTTAGAGGCGCTGCTATGCTGCCAATCCTATATTGAAGCTCAATACTGTCATTTTTAAATTCATGAGTTCTCACCCAAATCCACTCTCCAACACCTTTCTTTGAACGGGAATGCTGGCTTCATATTAATTATAACCCCACTCCAAGCGTATGAGAAAATACAGATTTATCCTCTACGGAGCCACACACTATTTCTCAAGGGAATAGTAAGTTTGAGAAGTTATCTTTCCTTTCATTTGTATCGTTCCTATGTACTTGGTTTCTAACTTATCTACATTAAATTATTTGTTATCCATCTTCTCAGATTCTCCTTTCCTGGAGGAGAGTGCTTTCCAGGACCAGACTTTCAAGAGCCCTTCATTACTATTTAGAAAAAGAACTGCATCAACTGTTGTTCTGTCTATACAGGCCTTGAATCTTCTAAATACTATATTTCTTGGTGTATTGTTTTAATACTGTGTTAGCAAAATTAAAACCAAGTCCTAACGGGTAATCTGACTGCTCTTTACACATTGGGAAAAGTAACCTCCTTGGCCCTGGTAAGTGCAGTTTGCAAGGCAGCCAACTTGATATCCGGCAATAATTAATGTTACGGTTGTGACTTCCTCTCAGATAGCCAAGTGTCACTTTAGTCAGTTGTTCCTACATTCCCTGGTTTTGTTTTGATATTTAATTGATCTATTTGAATTCAGATCAGCTCTTGGGTATGAGCCTGCTATTCTATTTGTTGTTTGTTTTTTATCAGTTAGATATCCAATTGTTTTAAATATAAAGTTTACTTGCTTGTACTTCTTGTTCTGTATCGTTGGAATCTTCAATTACATTATAGAAAGCCCTACCCTTCCTCTGTGGTCCCAGTGGCATGGCAAAGCATTGAAGGAGGAGTGTCCTACTAACCTGTCTGTCATGGCCTACTAGTCATCACCTTTACATTCATATTCCTTTCCACGGTAGGATCAGGTAGGTACTGTCGGTAATGGCTGGAACCGAGGTCAACCAAGATACATGAAGTAAGAGGCTTCAGAGGATGGCGAATCAGCCAGTGAAAGTAGACCGAACTTAGAAGATGGGGGAATCGGGAGGAGTGCTGTGAGTGAACGATGAAGGAACAAGAGACGCCACCTGACATACCGATGAGCATGTGGCAAAAAAGATCACAAAGACCGAAGAGGGCTGACCCTTGAAGGAGAGCTATCGGCAGGAAAACAGTGTCCACTGCTATACAGGTCTCTGCTGCCAATCAGAAACAGGTGCTGTATTCCTGCTCACCTGGTCCCTGAATTTAGGTCACAACATCAGCCAAATGTGCTGGAAGTAGTTGGGAAATAGCAAGCTTCACTAGTCAAAAGGGTGATAAGGCGTTATGTGTGACACCCTTTTAAAGTTTTCACTATCACTATGAAACCTAAGGCGAGTGGGTGTTCTTTCTTCATGGAGACACCTCAAATGTTTTAATTACAGAGCAATAAGAGACCTCACAAAAGGAGTGGTGACAAGTGCACAAAATACCTAACAAATCCCTGTAATTATTTTTAACAAATGTATAATCTGTTTTCTGTGGGGAGCAAAAAGACTTGGGTAAAAAACATATCGGGCACATAAAGAGTAGTATAGCGCTGCCCAGGATCACACAAGTAGTAAGAGGAGAAAAAGGGATCCAAAGGGGAAGCCTGTACAAGATGGCTAAGACTCAGAAAGGAAGGGCACTCACAAGGCAATTTAGCATTCAGACAAACTACACCCAGGACGGACGTGTAAGACATATAATACAAGCCCAGAAACACCGAAGCAAGAATCCCCACTGACCAGTTCAAATCTCATGTCCAGCCATCTTGGGGCTAGTAACAATAAAACGTTCTGAGTGTTGTTGCTATACTTCTTTGCGTATTCAGAAACGCTGTCAAAATTAATTGATTTTCAACTGCCAATGTGATCAATTATGGAGTATGCGCCCATAATATCTGTATTTTTCAGCTGCATTAATACTCATTCCCATTAATCCCCAATGCATTTAATTTCTTTAGGTGGATATTGATGTCTTAATGTTGCTACTTCTACAGACAGGCCAATAAAATCTCTTAATATTATTTTTTTGTGAGAATTTAAATGTATAGAAAAGTAGTTCTATGTGCAAAAGAAGATTTTCTTCTCAAAGTTACTCCAGGATCACTCGTATGAATAGGGGTTGTCAATATTTATGACTTCAGTGATTAGTCCAAAGAACTAGGTTTCTGGTTAGAAAGATGCTTGCAGAAAAGCAGGGGGCAATTTTGCTAGCAGAGAGGCACACATTATTTAAAGTGATGTGTGGTAGGAGAGGAGTAGAATTTTAATTGGGGAGAATAACTGGTTGGAAGAAGGCATTGCAATCATGCTACCTGATTTTGTTTTGTTAGTAGCTGTCTTGAGGTCATCAAGGGCTTGCTTGTTATGTATCATGTTTCTTAGGTCTCAGAGTTCCTGCATCTGCTGAAATGGGTGAAGATCTGCATCTTGAGGGAGCAAATGTTGGGTACGATGTGGAGGGCTGGGAATTGGGACAGCAGAATTGAGGAGGAGAGTAGCGTTAACAAAGATAGATTGTGTACTTACATGAGAAGGAGTTGAAAAGGAGAACCAAGTCGTGATTGATCTGGGGAAGAACGGCAGGGACTGAGTCTGGTGCAGTACACCATGTGTTCTATTATTGAGTACAGTACGTTTTCACCTGTAGGTGCGATTACCGAAAGTGGAAACAAAACGTAAAAGGTTTTCATTACTGATATTTCTGTGATAATCTTTGGATATTTTTATATTCTTTTATTCATTAGATCAGTTAAGATTTATTGCTTATTTCAAACTGTGCATGAAGCTCATAGTAGCACGAAATAACATGTCAATGTTCTCGGTTTATTACTTGTCCGTGATAAAGAAAACATTGGTTTCTAAAATATGTGTATGTTCCTATGAACAGATTTAATAAGAAGCCAAAGAGAGGAATACAATATCTTCAAGAACAGGAAATGCTTGGTTCCACACCAGAAGACATTGCACAGTTTTTACACCAAGAAGATCGCCTCGATTTTGTAAGTTGTAAAGGCTAATATTGACAGCAAGAATATTTATTGTTTTGTAATGGAAGAGATTTTTATGTTTAATGTTAATCCATAATGTTGTGTTTTACTTAGCTCTTTGAACTTTGGAGTGAGCAACTGCATCAATGATGTTATTATTGAAAACCAATGCATAAATATTCTGCCAAGAAAATGCAACTCCTTTCTCTTTTTGTTCACCTCCTCGACTATGATTTATTTACTAGTTACTTTCCCTTAACAAAATCTTGAGAAAAAAAGAAGCTAACATCTAAGACACAATACAACTCCTTGTCACCTAAACAGCCTGATTTCCATAGCATTATGTGACTTTTAAAATTCACACTTGACTGTGGGAGAAAAAACAAGAATTTAAAATCCCTGGAAAAAGGCAATCCTACTAGTTGACATACCCCCAGATTAAGGGAGTAACTTTTACAATTTACCTGATGACTCCTCATCTTGGTAACTCCCTCGAGTAGCACCCATTTCAGGCAGGGTGGAATAAGAGCGCTGCTCTTCACTGACTACCTCCAGAGACAACACGCTCCATCCTCCCTTGCCTATTATTGATACAATCAGAAGCATGACCAAGCTGGGCTAAGGTTTGCATGTGGGGTGCGATCAGCTCTCTCTGGCAGAGTATCATCAAGTCCGAGGCTTTTTGTCGTGGTGCTGGAAGAGATATTTTTATGTGGGAGTTAACCTTTCACAAGCCATTGGAAAGAAAAGTCTGCTGCTTTTGAAGAAAGTTGAATTATTGCTTTTGGCACGGACAGAAACTAAAGCAGGGGTATGAAAGAAACAGGAAATCAATGTGGTTCTTATTGAGTTTCTTTCTGTTTTGTGAGTCCACCAGAAACATATGAACAAACTTGGGGGTTTGCAGGAAAAGAGGAATTTGCTGACAAAGGGCTCTTGATGTTGGGTTTCTCCAACCAATGTTCAAGCACAGTTGGGGCCCTCATTGCGGCAAGCAGACAGTCAAGAATCTGAGGTTATGACAGCAATGATTAAAGCGGGTACACTTACTATAAGTCGACCTGCACCCAAGACTGCTAGCTGATAAGCCAGCATCTGTAAAGAATGGAGATTCAGTACTTGCCCTGCTCAGCATGCTTGTTACTATGATGCATCATAATTAAGGCTCCCTGTTTTCCTATTTACGGATTTTTACAGATAAATACAGACAGAAAGCAATGTGTTTTCTGTCTGCATTTATTTTTTAAAGTGGATAAATACAGAAAATTGTGCTTCTTATAAGTGATTCTCCGTGCAGTCTTTCATGAACTATATGCCAGCAGCTGAGCAGATGGACAGCAAGAGAAATTAAAAAACTGGATGAAATTTCTTTAAATAACAGCATATGTCAACATACATTTATGACATAATGCTAGTATATACCAGTGGATGTACTGTTATGTAATATTTGGCAGCTTAAATAGCTAAAAACCGACAGACATCATAGTATGAGTGCTCATCTATCAGTTCAATAGATATGGAAATGTACAGTTTTACAACTTCATTTATAAGTAAAGTACAAAATAAATATGGATAAATACAGATAAAATGGCCAAAAAATAAATATGGATAAATACAGACGGAAATGGCCAAAAAATAAATATCCTAAAACCGGGAGCCTTAATCATAATTTCGCCACGTATAACAGTGTAAATCCCAGTTGGATTCAGTTGCCTAACTGGAATCTTAGGGTTTTGCCTGGGAAAGAGGGGTTTGCTGACAAAGGGCGCTTGACGTTGAGGCAGAGATTCTGTCTCATTGTGACAAGCAAGCACTCAAAAAATAATAGGCCTGCTCTGGGGGACCTTGACTTCCCTCCTTCAGCACCCTACGTCAGAAAGCCTGGTAATGCTTACCTCTAAAATCCTGCTCAACCCTAATGTAATTATGACCACCCTGCTGCACAGAGAGTTGAAACGCATGTCGGTGTTTGCTAAGAGAATGCTATTTTCAGACAACCTTGCACTTAGGCCAGTAAACACCTGCTACCTCTTGGGGACAGCACATTCTAGGATCTGTTGCTGGGCATGTTACCTGCTATCCTAGATGATGCAAGGCCCAATCTTCAATGCCTTATCCAAGATGGCCATGATGCACCAAGGTACTCCATCCACTCGGAACTATTTGGAAAGGGCAGTCTGGGCTAGTGTGATACTCTGGCGCCACCCTTGGATTCCCTCCACCTGTTGTTTGAGCGATGTACAACAGTATCTAACGAACATGCAATTCAGTGGAACACCTTTCTTTGGAGAGAAGGCGGATTCAGCCCAGGAGCGCTTTAATAAGAGCAAAGCAGCAGTCCACTCCCTTGGGTTAGCACCAGACTCCCAACATTTTCCCAGCAGTTTTAGACCTTTTGTGGCTTTAGAAGGGGGTTTCAACAGCGGCAGCATCACACCTTGCCACAACAGCAACAGCAAAAGGCCTTCCAAACTTTTCAAGGCAGAAGTTCGGATCTGGCCATCAATGTCCAGGCCCTCAGTGACAATTAACTACCCAAATCCCCCTTCCCTTTCCTCTGCAGGTGTGACCTTTCCAGTGTATTTTCTGCAACATGTATTTTTATTTTTGTGGGCTGCACTTTACAGGTAATTGGGAAATACTTCTTTGTACTGCACCAATATTATTTCCTTCTTTTCTTTCCCTTTCCAGTCCTCCTTGTTTACACCTATTCAAAGGTTTGCTTTTTTGCTTTATTCATTCTTCTGTGCCCTAAGACACAGCAGACCCCATGCTTTCTCATCCCCTTTCATGTCCTTTTATGGTCTCTGGCAGTTCTGTCGTGCTCCTTGACTG
This sequence comes from Triturus cristatus, assembly GCF_964204655.1. Classification (NCBI taxonomy): domain Eukaryota; kingdom Metazoa; phylum Chordata; class Amphibia; order Caudata; family Salamandridae; genus Triturus; species Triturus cristatus. The sequence goes on from NC_140590.1 coordinate 1,582,702,591, forward strand.
CTCTTCTCCATGTCTTCAGTGGACAGATGAGGTATATTACCATAATCTGCAAGGAAGGAAGTAATTGAAAAAGTGGCAATGCTCTTCACAGTCTATGTTAATAGAAAGTAGTTTCTTAGAATTATTTGGTGGTAAAAGAAGAATTTTGGTACTGTCTCAATCTGTATGTCAAAAGGCAAATTGTAAGTGAGCTGTACAGGCAAGTACCATACCAAGATCCCAAGTCTCAACTGTAGATCTGCACCTCTACTTTGTTCCCTTTCAGTGTATGGAAGAATGCCTTAATTTATTATTCATGTACAGCAGCATGATGGGCACATAAGGTGGTAGCAGACTTTTTTTGCCAAACCTCAGGAATATTTGCATGTCTTGACCATGTAAAGGACCACAACCACATATAAAAAAATAAGTGATACAAGAGACCAGCTTTGTTTATTTGACAGGATTCGACGAAGCACTAAGCACCAGGGCACTCAGCAGGGCAAAAGATGGAAAACTGATGAAAATCATACACTGGGAATGGTTTAGGACAAAGAAATTGAAGCAACATAGAATAGTCCTGCAATAACTGTTTGGGCACGCTCCCAGAGACTTGAACAATATGGCATGACACACTGGCTTAAGACACTCCTGCATAATCCAACAGGGGGCATGGCATTGACTTCATCATCATTCATCACCTGCCATAACTCATCCAGCTGTCATCTACTCAGCTTTGAAATCTGCCTGGAAGTTGAGAAGGTGAAGGAGAAGGCTTAACATATGTTTGAGGTTTTAATTGAACAACTCTCATGGAGCTTAACTGTATAGGCCTTGTTTATGATAGGAACGAAGATTTGTAAGTCGCACCATTACCTCCACAGCCTTCAGGTACACTTATCTGAACAACAATTCCTATGGTCGGAGGCAGCTGGAAAACTCATCTTTTCACATCTTCACTTTTTTCATGCTGGAATATTTGCATAGCTGATTCATTTTTCACTTCATAACTCAGAAAAACTTTATTAGGTTTAAATTGAACTTTGTATACAATTGTTTAATTGCTGAGCATAAGGAAGGTATGTATTTTCTATGCAAAGCACCTGATTGGTTGTGTAAGGCTTGAAACTTGAAAAACTGCCCGTTAATGTTTGTTTTTATTTGTTTATAGATTGTATTTCTGTTTTGAACAGTCAGCCAAATTTGCTAAGATACAATGTTAAGTTTGCAACAGCAAGAAAAGATAATGGAGTAACTTTATGTATAGACTCTTAAGCCCGCTTTCATCACCAATGGAGAATTAAATTACATTTTCTGCAGTACTCCCCAAATCTGCTTGTATTGTCTTTCACATAGACAGGACTACATTGGAAAGCCCTAACGCTGCTAGAGAAAGACTAAACAAAACCACCTAATTGAAAAAAAAAAATCTTAATTGGCACTTATGAACATAATTAACAAAAACATTTGTTTACAGATGTATTGGACCAAAACAAATCAAAATCAGCTAAAGACACTTACAAAAATAAATAAATAAGCCATATAATTCACAAAAGGTTGAGCTGATCTGTTTTTCACAGACTGATGTATCTAGGTACATTTCCATTGGAAGCTCTTGTAATGCAAATTTCTATAAAAATGTTTTTCAGAAAACAATGGTTTCAGTTCTCTGTGTACAAGTACCTTAATGCTCAAGATTTTAAGCCTGTTTATTTAGTTAGGTTAGTTCGGCGGGTGTTGAGACTGACCTTTCTGTACCTTTGAATATCTAACATGATAGAGAAACAATATAATGCAGTATGCTATGAAATATGTATTGATTTAACCTTTTTGTTTCCTGACAGACCCAAGTTGGAGATTTTTTAGGAGACCCCAGCAAGTTTCACAGGGATGTGATGTACTCTTATGTTGACCAGCTAGATTTCATGGGGAAAGACTTTGTTTCAGCTTTACGTATATTTCTGGAAGGATTTCGACTGCCGGGAGAAGCCCAGAAAATTGATCGGCTCATGGAGAAATTTGCTGCCCGATATCTAGAATGCAACCAAGGGTAGGATCTCTTTTGAACTATTAAGACGACAATACTGTGCCGCATAAATGTGTGGTTTGACATGATAATGCAAAATATTTGTCTGGTTAGGGAAACTGCCAAAGATAATCTACAAAATACTTATAAACTCCGGAGAAAAGAGAGGTTTATGATTCATGAGCATAAGAGAATATTATAAGCAACACAACTGCTTATAATGTGAGAGTTGTCACAGAAAATTGGATAAACAATTGGCCTATACAGACAGGTAGCCGCAGGGGACATCAATATTTCCTTTTATTAGAAAGGAACAACAGAAATTAGTGGTGGTGACTCTCCTGCTCTCAAAGTTGGACTATTGTAATGGCCTATTTTTGGGAATTGACAAGACCCAAATGAACAGACTTCAATCATTACAGCATGCTGCTGCGCGACTGCTTCTGGATATACCCAAAGGTAAACCTACCTCTGAGGCTATCCGTACCTTGCACTGGCTTCCAATGCAGGATCGTGTTGAATTTAAGGCCTTATGCTTGGTCCACAAAGCTTTTTATGGAGGCGGTGCCAGGGCTATGTGGACACTGTTTAGACACTATATTCCGGCTCGACCATTACGATCCGGTACTCAGAATCTTCTTTGCCTGGATAGGATCAGGAAGGCAAGCGTTCTCCCACCGGGCGGCTCTATTATGGAATTCGTTGCCTTTAGCCATGCGCCTACAATCTAACAGATTGGCGTTTAGGAGAGCTTTGAAAACCTTGCTATTTTCCAGGACAAAGTTGCATGTAACAGGCTATTGGTTTTACTAGGTTCCTACCTCCCCTTTCGCCAAGACGCCACGGCATACGAGCGCTTTATAAGCATATATCCTATCCTATCCTATGGTACTTGCTTTTGCTGGCATAGAAATATGAACACCAAAATGTATACTGTAGCCAAGTCCTAATAGATGAGTGGGACAGAAAGGCAATGTCCTGTAAAATAACATGTTTCTAAAGGCCGGAGGAGGTAGCAAGGCGAGCTGGCACACACTCCTCATAAGGCGTGTCTCACCTGGCATGCGCTATTGCCCAATCCTCCACAGTTAGAGAGACCATGATGAAAATAGTCACATACTGGTCCTATATGCCAGCCCATGTACACGATTGGTACCCCAGGAGGGGCGGGTGGTGCTGGTGGGGCGGCAACATAGGTATGGTGCTTCATCTTCTCTCGTGCTGCCCCCAAGTTAAATTTCTATTGGAAAAATGTATTAGATGACTGATAAAATAACCATGATTGTGATTCATTGCTTTCTTGTATATACTCTGTTGGGCCTCCCTAACAGACAAACATTCACATTGCTTTCACTTGGAGGTAGGCAGACAGAGCTTGTACTTTGCACTGCACACCAAGTAATTCTTTGTCTCTGGGATACTGATAAGATCCCAGAGTGTAGAAGCTTGTTATATTGTATTTAGGATTTTCTGGCCATGGAGGAACTAACAATAACCATGGAGCATAACAAAGGAGCTTTTCTTGACACATAGTCCCTGTTCATAACCTTTCTGCACAGTTTAATGAACTAACCTGCTCTCGATACTTAAGTCTTATGCATTTTGCGCTAACTACGCCAGAATTCAGTCTGAGACAATTTACCCCTCTGGGGGGGATGTGTCAGGCCATTAACATATAACACTAGGAGAAACACCATCAGGCATATAGCGTGAATCTTTTTTCATTGCTGTGAGCTTATCCTTTCCCTTTTGCAGGTGTTATGGGGAGGGGTACGTGGGGAGAGTTATTATTTTCATGAACTCTAGCATGTACAAGCTTCTTTTATGGATATGCCATTTGATGGTTTGCGCTTTTTTTGGGTGAAATTCAATGAAAAAATGACAGTCTCCCCAACAACTACAGCACTCACCCTAGTTTATTCAAGGCAGAGGACATGGCCTGCCAGGCAACGCACAGGCCAGCGGGGGCACCAGTCCATCCACTTCCATTCCCCTGAAGCAGTAGCCACCAATCCACTTTATTTTGCCGTTAGTGGCACACACCCATCCTGGGTGCAAGATTTAGCACTTCCTTACAGTGTGGCGATCCATCATGTCCAACAGATGGGTTTGAATATTGTTGAGCATGACTATGGCATATCCTTCATTTTTGTCCTGCCAAACCTTTCTCCCACATCAGCACAACTTTGAGAGGAGACTGTGCAAAGGTGATAGCGAGAAGGTTCCGCACTCAGAAAGAGGAGAGCGTTGTTACTCTCAATCAATTAATCAGGGTTTTGTAGCGCGCACTACTCACCCGTTCGGGTCTCAAGGCGCTGAGGGGTGTGTGAGAGCAGCTCCGTTGGGGCCATTCGAAGAGCCAAGTCTTGAGGTCTTTCCTGAATTGGTGCAGTGTCCGGCTTTGCTGGAGGTGAAGGGGGAGATCATTCCAGGTCTTGGCTGCAAGGTAGGAGAAGCACCTTCCACCCACTTTGGTCCGCCTAGAAACGTGGGATGGTGACTAGGGAGCGGTCGGCTGAACAAAGGTTTCTCTTAATGGCGTGGAAGGAGAGGCGGTCGTTGAGGTATTGCGGTCCAATATTGTGGAGGGCCTTGTAGGTGTGTGTGAGCAGCTTGAAAGTTATTCTACTTTCGACGGGGAGCCAGTGGTGGTCCCGGAAGTGTGGGTTGATGTGGTTGTGCCGTGGGATGTCGAGGATTAGTCTGGCTGTGACGGTCTGGAGTTTGTGAAGGAGTTTTTTGTTGAATCCGGCTTAGAGGGCATTGCCGTAGTCCAGTCTGCTGGTGACGAGTGCATGAGTGACCATTTTCCTGGAGTCGGGGGGGATCCACTTCAATGTCTTACATAGTATGCCGAGGGTGTTGAAGCATGCGGGGGAGACGGCGTTTATCTGGCGATTCATGGTGAGTGATGAGTCCAGCATGATGCCGAGGTTATGTGCATGACTGTCGGGTGGGTGATTTTCTGAGGGCGGAGGGCCACCAGGTGTAGTCCCATGCGGAGGGGGTGGAGCCGAGGATGAGGACTTTGTTTTCTCTGAATTTAGTTTCAGGCAGCTGTTCATCGAGGTTGCGACGGCTTTCATCCCTTTTTGGAAGTTGTGCCTGGTGATGCGTGCTTCTTTGGTGAGAGAGAGGACGAGCTTGGTGTCATTGGCGTAGGAGACTATGTTGAGCCCGTTGTTTCTGACGATGGTTTCGAGGGGGGCCATTTAGACGTTGAAGAGGGTGGGGCTGAGGGAGGATCCTTGGGGTACTCCGCATCTGATCTTTGTCGGTTCTGAGAGGAAGTGTGTGAGTTTTCTCTGTGTTCTGCCTGTGAGGAATGAGCGTAACCAGTCAAGGGACTTTGGATATTTCCTCCTGCTGAAAAAGGACAAGGACCTCTGACCAGTTTTAGACCTTCAACATCTGAACGCCTTCTTTTGGAAAGGCAAATTCTTAATGCTCATGCGGGTCATTATCTTGTCTGCTCTTGGGAGACTAGACATGCTCACGCATATTTTCATAATCCAATCAAGCAGTTCCATGCATGTTACATGTAATTCATTTTTTTAAATTTAGAAATCTGTTTATTGAACTGGTAACAATAGTGATACAGTACATCATGTAGTAGCTTAGCGTACAGTCACAATTAACGCATGGCATAGATTCATGAGAATATACAATCAATTGCTGTAATCTGTAACAATGGGGCTGGCGTTCAGTACTGTCTTATATGAAAGGCCCCTGTGGCTGCGGGTCAAACCACCGCAGCACCGCATGCTTTGAGTTCGTACCCTATGTGGAGACTATAAAGTAATAGCCTTATTGGTATGCACATTCTTTCGAACAATTCCAGAAGACAGATAAAAAATTATTTAGCAATTACCCATCTCTGCAGCCAGGGAGTTGTCTCCTCTACAGAGTAGTAACTAAAAGAACAGCAGCAGCTCTCAACATGTGTCTAGGTGGCCCCCCTGTTACATGTAATTCATGGTCGGCCAGCAGCATTTTCATTTTTCTGTGCTCCACTTTGGCCTCACATTGTCCCTCCGGTGTTCACGAAAGTGATGATGGTAGTCACTAACCTCCTTCGGAGATTGGGGATTCCAGTCTTCTACTACCTCAACCACTGGCTGTTGAAGGTGGGCTCGCCACAGTCTACACCATAGACTACCTCCGTGAGCCAGCGACCATCTGGACGTTGTAAAGGTTCACGATCACCGAGCCGAAGTCGCCTATGACTCCTTAGAGGCTTCTTTGATTAGAGCTATCTTAGATACAGTGCAGTTAAAGGCCTTTCCTCTGCTGCAACAGGTCAGGACATTTGGGCTATGATCCTGATGTTTCAGCTTTGGTCCCGGATCTCAGTGGGAGCTGCTCTGAGGTTTTTTACCGGTTAGCTTCCTGCATCCTCCTTGTCAATTATTCCAGGTGGTACAGGAAGTTTCTGCAGTGAAATCTGAAGTTCCATTGGGCCTAGTATCAAGGAAGTCTATTGGATATCATCTAGATTTTGGAGGAGACTACTCAAGATGTGGAGTGGTGGCTGCTTGGTCGCAATTGGTCCAGCATCATGGCCCTCTTGCTAGCCCACCCAGAGCTGACATTGGTGACGGACGCATCACTACAAGGTTGCAAAGGTCTCTGGGAAGTGGAGATCAGAATGTTCTAGTCTTAGATGGAAGCCTGACTCCATATCCATTGCTCTGAGTTGCCTTCCATCAAGGGGAGCCTGGTGCAGGTTCTCATGACAACACCACTGACAGGTGGTATTGGACAAGCAGGAGGAGTTAGGGTTCTGGGTCCTGTGCCTGGAGTCCCTGTGCCCCTTGAGTTGGTTGGAGCGTAAGTGCATTTCACTGATTGCGAACCACCTGGTGGGATCCTTGAATGCCAGAGCAGGCGAGCTAAACAGGCAGCTTCTGGCAGGTCCCAAATGGTGTCTACATCCTGATGTGGCACAATGTATCTTCCTGTACTAGGGAGAACCCTGGCTAGATCTTTTTGCCATTCTTGAGACTGCACAGTGGCAAAGGTTTTGCTTGATAGAGAACACTCGCTAAGAGACACATTCTACCTGGATTGGAACACATGACTTCTGTATGCCTTTCTACAGCCGCCCCTCTTTACCAGAATTATTAATATGATCAATAAGGACTGGGCCCAAGTCTTCCTAGTGGCTCCAGATTGGACCTGGAGAGTGTGGTACCCGGAACCTCTGGGCAGGAACATCTATCCTTCAAACAGTCCACCTCTTTGGCAGGATCTTTTGTCAGCAGGGCAGGGTCTTTCACTGTGCAATCTTCACCTCCATGCATGAAGATTGAGTGGCAGCAGTTCACTCCGTTTGATCTGCCACCTGAAGTGGTGGAATGCATCGTCTCTGCCTGGCATCCTTTGACTAAGTCTATTTATGTTGGGCGCTAGCACAAATCAGTGGCCTTGTGTGGTATCCTCAAGATTGACCCTTTATAGGTCAAGCTGTCCAATGTTGGTTTAGTTCATTTTGTCTTTGACCAGACCCAGCACGGCCTAGCAGTGGGCATTATTAATCTTAATTTGTCGGACCTATTGGCCTTTCTACATTTGCTAGACCAAGCGTCCTTATTGAAATAACCTGTTTTGATGAGGTTTATAAAAGGTTGACATACATTTCCTCCCAGACCATTTATGATGCCACAGTGACCTTGACATTACACATGTGTACGCCCTTCAAGACGATGCATAGCTGTTTGCTATGTCTTCTGACTTCAAAGTCTGTCTTTCTCATCATAATGTCTTCAGCTCCTCGTGTGAGTGAGCTTCAAGCACTGTCAGTACAACTGCCATAAACCACCATTTTCCTGGAGAATCTGGTGCTGAGGACTCGGTGGCCTTCTTGTGACTCCTTTCCATGTGGAGCAATCCATCATCCTGCCAGGGTCGGTTGGACACCTAAATGACTTTAGGCTTTTATATTGATTATACCAAAGGCCACAGCATATAAGATTAGGTTTTTGTGGATTTCTCCAGGGTGAAAAAAGGAAAGGTGGTGCTGAGGAGGACCGTGTGTATGTGGATAGTCCTCTGCTTTAAGACCTGCTACTCACTGGCAAAGTTGCAGCCGCCAAAAGGTTTGAAAGCCCATTCCACCAAGGCTAAGGCTGCTACTACTGGAAGTGGAGTGCCGGTCCTTGACAACTGCCAGACTGCAATGTGGGCATTGGTGCATGCATTCCTGAAGAACTACTGCCTTGACAGCCAGGTATGGGTGGAAGGGCATTTTGCCAACTCGGTCCTGCAGGACTTTTTGGTCTGACCCACAGATCCTCGACCTCGGGAGATACTGTTTTGGCATCTATTCTGAGATGAGGAATCTGTAGTAAGAAGTATCCAACAAACAACACAAGTTGCTTACCTTCGATAACACTCTTTCTGTTGAATCTAACCACAGATTACTCATTGGCCTCCCACCTCCCCGTTCAGTGGAGTTGCCAATTTTTTTAAATATCTAATAACCAAATTAGTAATCAGAGCGCTGGTAGCAACAATTGTTTAAACTTTGCCTCTGACAGCGCAGGAAGGGAAAAATAAGAAACTGACATCAGTGCGCAGGTGTGGTACTTATAAGCGGCTCTGGTCCATCACTTCTTGGGTGGTACGGAGCCGCATGTCACCACCTTGCAACTCTTAGGACATTGCTGGACAGAAGTTTACAAATTCAGTCGTGTGCTTTGGGAAAATTCTAAGGTGAGAAGTCTGCAATTTGATAAAGTATCCACCAGAAAGAACACTGCCGAAGGTAAGCAACTTGTTATTTGGAAGGAAAAAACCTAAGTGAAATAGTGAATAAGGTAATGCTAATGGATTTTTATTTTGTGCATGAAGCACTTACTTTTATGACTCAATGGCAGATTAGCGGATAAATGTACACACCTTTGAGATCTACAAAGCTCACCGGCGTGAATCATGATGTGAATAAGCAAATCAAATCTTTTATGCTCTATTTATAAATAGAACATTGAGTTTGACTGCACAAAATTATGCATGGTTTTTTAAAAATTGTCCCAAGAAATGGTGGTACTTGTTGATATTTTATTTAATATTTATTACAGTTGACTGACATATGTTGAAGTATGTAATTGTGCTATTTGTAGTGCTTTAACAAAATGTGAATCTTGTTTCTTTTTTTTGCAGACAAACAATATTTGCAAGTGCTGATACGGCATACGTTTTAGCATACTCCATTATTATGTTGACAACTGATTTGCACAGTTCGCAGGTAACTTCCTGGAAAAATGCATTAAAGATTTATTATATGCACATTTTTTCAGTACAAAACTATTTTCTTCAAGAAGAAAGAGGCATCATTTTTCCATCTCTTATTTTCATAGGTGAAAAATAAAATGACAAAAGAGCAGTACATCAAAATGAATAGAGGAATTAATGACAGCAATGATTTACCAGAGGACTACCTGTCAGCCATATTTGACGAAATTGAAGGAAAGAAAATTAGAATAAAGGAAACCAAGGAATACAGTATTGCAACTAAATCCACAAAGCCAAGTAAGTAGTAGGGTATACAAGACACTTAAAGGAATTCTGAAAATATGTTAGAAAATTTGAATTTTTATTTTAAAAACTGTAATATATTTCTGGCTATACAGTATTGTATTTGTTAAAGTGCTAGACTAAGAGCACCCTAAATGCCAGTATAAAACCCTCCGTCACTGTTAAAACTTTCTTAAATTATCCTATTGATGCATGACCTCAAACTTTAGGCTTGGCCTGGTCTCATGCAATTATAATACTACTTGTTTCTATTGGTCTTCCAGCATTGTTGCTAGTTGGTATATGATTCAGTGGATGTTCTCTCTAAAATAAAGGGACACCACGATCTAAATAGGAAACAAAACAACTTCTCAAAGAGATTATTTGCTCACAGTCGACTTCGGCTTGATGGAATCTTCTAATCTAGAATGGAAAGGATATCCAATTTTGAGTCATCCTGGAAACCATTGGTGCTTCTGATATAATGTATCACAAAAGAAACCTCCTTTTTCTTTTTTTTTTTATAAATCTTTTTATTAACAGACATCAGCAGATCATTCACATTACAGAGGAAGCAATAAATCAGGCATCATGGGAACAATAGGCAAAATCAACATAACAGAGTATCGCTTGGAAAGTCTAGGGTGAGGGGGGTCTTCAGTACCAATAGTGAGGGACTGTTGACATATGTCACCCCTATAGGAATTCCACAGGCCCCATATGCGAGCCCACTTCTTGGGACAACCCCAGGCCACATATACTGTTTCTTCTTAAACATTGACCAATCCAAATCTTTTTCCCAGTCTCCCACTGTAGGAGGGAGTAGCGCTCCCCATCGCTGGGCGAAATTTGTCTTAGCAAGCATAAGCCCCAAAGTGACCCATTGTGTCGCATTGTCGTTTAGATCTGTCGGCTCCCAGATATTTAATAAGCATCTACGGGCTTCTCGGCGGAGATGTGTGGACAAGACTGCATTAATGATGTCGTGTTTATTGCGCCAACAAGGTTGAATGAGCTCGCATTCCCAAATTATGTGCATAAAGGTGCCCACCTGGCCACATACCCGTCTACAATCACCCCCGTCCAATCTCCCCATCCGTACCAACTGGGGCCCCGTCACATAAACCCTGTGGAGGATTTTAAGTTGGACTAGTCGGAGGCGAGCAGGTATTGCCACGATTCTAGGTGAGGAGACAGCCTCCTGCCATTCCTCATCATCCATCTCGATTCCATCGTTGGACCATTTCTCTCGAAGTGCTTGAAGAGGGTCTGGCATATTGTTTATAAGCTTTTTATATATCCGTGAGATAGTTCGATCAGGGAGGTGGCCGTCAAGCACTCTATCTTCCAACAGGGAGGATTCGGGAGGGGTGGTACCACGATGCAAATGTGTGCGCAGGGCGTGCCTAACCTGTGTGTAACAGAAAAGTTCAGAATCTGCCAACTCTAATTGCTGGTGAATGGTTTAATGTCCCACAGATCACCTATACGCAAGAGACATATGAGGTCCCATTTGTCAAACCCCTTGCATTTCCACAAACTACCCAGCTGTTCCGAGTCCCATAGCGGTGTCGTGAGTGTAAGTCTGCGCTCCCAAACAAGGCCTTTAAATGCAGTGTGTCAAACATGTACCGAATGGAAACCTACTGCTTTAGTCCTATTTTGTTTATTAATTTTGAATGTTTTACAAAATTCTGTCAGTTAATATAACAAGAGTACTAAATTAATCCGCCAAATCCAAAGAGACAGATTTAGTTATTGTGCAAGCACTTTGACTGTGCCACAGTAATTTGTAGTGTATAATATCAGTAGTGTATGTATACCTAATAGAATGTTGGTTATCACTTGATCATCTAAGAAAAAAAGCATCCTTGTGAGACCAAGCAGACACTCTGACTTCAAACTACATTCCTTCTGGAATCTGCAATCTCAAAACATCTCCACGACCCATAACAGAAAATAGTCTGTGGTCTGGTGGATCTGGGGCACCCAGTAGTAGTTGATGAGGAAAGGAAGGGTAACATCAGTATGAGGGACATGTATTCCTCGTAAAATGCTTCTAATTGAAACTATTATTCTGTGATTCAAATTAGTCTTCTCAAATGCATTCCCTGACTCTGTCTGTCAGTCGTGACTCCAGGTCTGAATACCATTTTGTCTTACTGTAGGCATAGTAGCAACCATTTTGGTGTTTTGTTGGATACAAGTTCAAGCTTCATCGCACCACTGTTCTTCTCAGCCCCCACTCTGTCAGATTTACCATACATGTTTCCAGTGTCATGGGAAATCTCTGCACTCAGTTGTAGCCCCATTGTTGGGTTTGCAATGTAAGCCAGTCAAGTAAGCCCAAATCTACATTTGTATTATAGATAAGTCAGAATAATTTCCTATTATAAAGCTGTTCAGCAAGCTTGAGGCAGACCTGTTGGCACCCCTTCTGCCCCTCCCAATACTTCGATTGGTGTTAAGGAATGCTGTCTACTCTCAAATTGGGACCATTGATGTGTACGTTCCTGCTGTCCTGGTAAAGATGATGATCTTATTTACAAGTTTTAAACCATGCCCGCCAGACTGGAGAGCCTTTTAAAGTCTTCATAAGCCAACAGGAATATTCAACACTTCAAAGCCAACTAGCCCCCTATTGATTCATAAGGGAAGTGTCCTGTTCAAGTCTATCTGGTTTGCTCTCCTCCTATAGGTGCATGCTATTGGAGGTTACTTTGGTGTGCTTATTGGCTTTGCCAAAGTATGTTTATACTGAAACCACTGTCAGGAATGCAAGCAGAGCTCACAGCTCACTGCATTTACTTAGTGCTCCCACCCTAATAGTAAAACCTCTGCATTAATAAATCTTCGATATAACTTTGTACAACCTCTACATAAAGATATACACTTGTGTCAGAGCAGCACAATACTCTTTCACCTATACTGTGGTCCTGGAAATCAGCAGTTTGATGCTTTGTACTACAGGAGGTGGACACACTTGTCCAGGAAACAAAATAAATGTGAAGATGTATTGACCTTGACACGAAGCAATATGGTCTGTGCGTTGGGCAATAGAAATTCCACTCCTCTGGTCCGTCATTTTACATTGGGAAGATTTACCTTCTGTAGTTTGCAGTTGAGTAAGACTCATACTTTGTTTCCTTGTGGCCTCCTTTTTTTTATATACTTTCTTGATTAGCCCCATTATTTTTTTGATTAAGTACCTTCTGAGATTTCCCTTATGCAAAATGTGTTTTCTCTTTAAATGAGAAAAAAAAAAAAGAAAATGAACGCTGAATGTTTGTGGTGGCTATATAGGGATTTGGTGTGCACCTTTTAAAACCAGGGGATACAGAGAATACTTACTTGAAGACTACTAAAGGATTAATTGAGTGACGTTTGCAAATCGGTGATCTACAGTACCAGCCTGACTTCAGTTACTGGTAAAATTTTTACAAAAATATCTGGAATAAGTGTTCATGCACTCAGGTGCACGGAACGTAGTGAGTTTTGTAGTTTTAGGAAAGTTATTCTTGTTTTAGCTTTAAGGTTAAGCAAGGTCAGTTTTCAGGGGGGACTAAGAAAATGGTTACAATCAGGAGCAAGTCCCTGAACAGCTTTCAACATATCAAGGAAATTCCATGGTAAAAGGAGTTTTCAGGGTCAGAAGACAGTCTTTCCTGGTGTGGCAGTGCACGGTAGGCAGAAACAATATTCCACAGTAGGCAGTCTGTTGAGACTACATTGTATGCAGAGGGCAGATTTACAGTTGCAATTCTTTCAGCTGGAAAGTCTTATACACTTTAGGGATACACAGGGCACTTAAGGCTGACTTATAGAAAGTTCAGACTACCTACCCAAAAGATTCACAGTGCATAAAATAGCACTTGGCTTACAGGAACCATATATCTAAAGCAGGTATTTTAATGTAAGTGCTATACTAGCCCTCCATTCAGTTTATAAGTACTAGCGCAGTTTCCTGAGTCCTCCAGCTGGTTTCAGAATTAAAGTGCGACATTCTGACAATAGGAACTGAGCAGGCTTGCTACTTAACTTGGCAGTCATCAGGAACACAAATGCGGGAGCAGTACCTACGGTGGAACCCTATGTGTTAGATACCAGTTGAAAGGGCCATAGAGCAAGCAGGACCTACTGGATCCAACTGTGGCATTTTACTCCTGGCCTACTATAGGTCCTGAGTAACTGGGCAGGTACCCCTTCAGCGCTTGAATCTCTGTGGTAGTACGGGTGGGGCAGTATAAGGCCCCTCAATGGTGGCGGTGGGGGGGGATTTGGGGGGTGAAAGTAGACACAGGGTTGTGTATTCAGGCTCACAACTCAAAATATGTTCAGAAGCAGCAATAAATGATTGTCCAGTTAAATTCTTTCTTTTATGGAAAAAGGAGTGTTTATTTTCAACCACAAAGTAAAATACGGCATGTATGAACAAGACACACAGTCCCTTGAGGTCAGGGTTTTAGTGTTTGATGGCAGTCCCCTGAGTCCCACTTCCCTCTCACTAGCGGTAGTGGTTATCCCCCATACATTATTAAAATTAAGTTTGTGCCCCACTAGAAGTCTGAGTCTCAGAAGTCTGACTCCTTTTGAAAAGTCCAAAGTGTTCCAGTGCCGAAGCTCTGTCTGGCTGACAAGTTCCCCTGGGGCCTTCTGGACCTTCATCAGTCTTAACCGCTCCAAAAGGGATTGTCTGACTGGAGTCTCCGAGAGCGCCTCTTTCGCTGATGCGGCGGCTGCCTCGGGTGGGTATCACACATGCAGACATGGTTTTGCTGGGGCTGCGGCTGGTTGTCCTCGGAACTCCTTTGATGCAACAGTAAGTTTCCTTTGGTTTTCCCCACAGGGGAACTATTTCAACTGCTTCTGATCCTTTGTTGGGGCTCTGGCCTGTACAAGTCACCACGGCAGCCTCTCCTTGCAACAATGTCATCCACTAATCTACGATCCTTCTCTTCCTCCAGTGGCCACCACATGTGCTCCTCAGGCGATGACCTGATTGACACAGCAGCATGTTCCTCTTCACGGTGGCCCCCTTTGTCATATGGGGTCGCCTCCTTACACACATCACACAAAAGGCGTCCTAATCGGTGCAGCAGCCAGCTCCTCACACCTCGCCACAGGGATGCACTCACCAGGATCCCCTATTGGACCTAGCTCCCTCCAACCTCTTCCTCACAGGAAGCACTAATCTTGGCAAGCAGGCAGGCACTAATGCTACAGGGGTAGATGGTCTTGGATGACACTGGGTGATGTCCCCTCACCCAGCTGGGAGACTGGCAGGCCTTAGCCTCCAGGCCTAGTCACAGGCAGAAGTCTTGCAAATCTTCCCTTCTTCTTGCAACCTGTCTGGCTGCTTGACAGTTGAAAATTTTGTGGGCCTTCAGCTCCCCTTATTATAGATCATTTCCAGACTCCGAATGTGTTTTAGATTAGGAGTCTTAGAAGTTTGTGTTTGGAGTCTGTCACAGCAGGATTGACGCCAAATCTGATATCCCCACAGCACAGGCCATGGGATTGACCAGAGGTTCACACTTTGGTGACAGAACAGTGGTATGTGTATCAAACAGTTACCTCAGGGCTTCAGCCCTACTCTTTAGGATTCTCTTATCACTCCCATAGTCTTCCTGAGTTGTGCTCAGGCCCCTTTCCAGTGACTGCTCTCTGAATCAATGAGCACCTTTTGAAGTGTGCTGGAGAGCATGGCTCTCCTTCCCCAGTGTGTGTTCCACCCGGCTCACAGAAATGAAGTAATCCGCTAATTTGTCATGGGGGAGATTCCTCTACCTTTAGTCAGCTCTGGGTCTCCCAAAAAGGAGCCTAGAATCTTCCATGTATTGTTCCATCTACAGACACACATACACCCAGCACATGCATAAAACGCATTGCACAGCGCTAAATACTAACTTGATGAAGGCCAAGGGTGAGCTAAGTACACCGCAGTGCAACTTTACATGAGTGAGCCTGTAGGCCTTGCTCTAGAAACACTGGTAAAAAGGACCGTTTACACCAACTGATCTCTACATGGTATGCTGCAACCACTGTGCTTGTGCTGCTTAACTCCTGGCTAAAGGAAGTAGCCTTTCACCACTATGAAGGTAGCGCTTTGGGCACCTCTCTCGGTTTAACAAGACTGCAAACCGCGAGACAGGCCTATGTCATGGCGCAAACACATGATCTGTTTTTGCCCGTAATAACAAAAATCAGCACCACCTTTCTAGATATATTTGAAGCTGCTGCACTCGGGGCTAGTGTGCAGTTCCATTACCATGCAAGGGACTTTTCCATCCTAACACTGCATGTGCTGCAATACAACTGTACAGGCACCCAGTGGCACTCTCCACATCCCACACTCTCCCAGCTGAGTTAAGGGAAAGAAAACAGAGTGCCTGAAACCCAATGTGATGATTGAGAGTTGACACCTCACACTCCAATACAAGAAAAGAGCGTCATATGCTTTGCCCCTTTCAAGCTTTTTGAACCCTATTGCATTCATTTAATAATTAATTAATGTATTCTTTATCATTTATGCATGTATATCAAAGTGCAGGGTTGTGTTTGCTGTTTCATTTACATGCATTCTTGGTAAAATTGTTTTGGTGCAAGTTGTTAATGCGCCAATAGTTCCAAACGGGGCATATTCTTGCAATATGACTTATTGAAAGAAACACAATAGGGTTAGATGAATGTGCAAGGGAATGCACAGGTTTCTTTCACACCTTTTACGTCCTGATTCACAAGGCCCATTTTTCTCATAAAATATTTTACAATCCGTATTTAAAATTAGTACACTGGCATTTTAGCTAAGAGACGTTTCAGAATGTTGAGAACATTGAAGTCTCAAACAGTCTGCTTGAAGATCACACATTGGTGTGGGCTCGTTCTGACTTCTTCTTAGGAGCAGTACGACATTTAACAACAATGATTGGCCTCCCTTCTCCAAGCAAGGCTGCTGACCAAGAGAACATCTATTAAATTTAACCGAAAGGTCTGCTTGCTAGAGGCCAAGGAAACTGATTATTGTGACATTCGGTAGATGACTAAGGGGGGATTCTAATAAACATGGAGTCCGTCGTTGATTTTATTTAATGATCACCATCTTATCAGTTTGCATCATTTTTTCATGAATTGCGTTGTCCTTTTCACAATTATTTTCATAACTGCAAAAACGGTTCTTGATGTAATCTGAACTAAAACCAGGCTTTAATATTTAATAAAACCTTATTAAAAATAGTTTGGATTTCATGTGTGTATTCCTCTTTTGGTGAAAGGTGTTCAGAACCCACTAACATATAAAAATACTTCTGGATGTCTCTGACAGGATTGGCTGTTGCCGGATACACATTACCTCCTGGTAAGTGGTTGGAGATGTGTGGTTCTCGGCCCGTTTTTCTTCTGAGCTGAAGTTGATAAGTTGGTCCGAAACTGTTTTTGCCAGTGGACCTCGAGAGGTCTTATCTGGACTGTAGGTGGACCTGTGAAGCCATATAAGGAAAGGCATGTTCATTTCTGGGCTAAAATACAGAACGGGTTAGGTAGTGGCTTACCACAACAGAGGTCACATCTTGCTAAAGCTCTCACCCAGGCTTCTCCAAGCCGTAGCTCGTGCGTTACTGGTAGCTCTCTAGCTACCTGTAAGTAGCTCCCCGGTGTGCAGCCCAGCCTGCTAAATTAGAAGCTTTTGTTTGGCTAAATAATAGATTTATACCAACATTGAAAATTGTGCATTTGTGACTAAAATGTGTGTATTTTCAGAACTCATAAGGAGGTGTTTGGAGAAAAATTTATGAATTTCCAAAATGTTTGTTACTTTGTGAGAATTACTACGTGTGTTGCCGTTTTAACAAAACGGCTGGCAATCCTGCCTGATGCACTGAAGTGATCACTGCTGATAAACATGCATAGCATGGCCACTAATATAATCTTGCTGAACGTGGTCACTATTACAAGAGACACGCTGCCTAACTAGCTAATTTTTCCACCTGTTCTGTTGCCAGATGGGCCCGGCAGGGGTTGGCATTTTCCCTGTCTGGGGAAGCCATGGGTCACATATCAAAGGCAGCAGAGGCATTTGAAGCCTCCTGCCTTGATATGCTGTTCACTTAGCCATCGTGCTTGGAGGAGGTGACAACACCTCTGGTCAGAGCTCTCACCTGCAGGGGGATCAGGCACCTGTCTGTGGTGGCAGGCTGGTCTACACCAGTCAACCAGTACACTAGTAATCAGTAGGTTTTCGGGGGGCACCTCTAAGGTGCCTTCTGGGTGCATGTATTAATTAGTCCATCACTGGAATCGGTGTGGATTTATTAAAACAAGATGGTTGATACCAAACATCTTTGGTTTCAGTGAAGCCATCATGTAGCTGGGGAACTCGTAAACACTAGTGTCCAGCACATGTTCTCATAAATGGCTTCGCTATTGCACTTGTAATATCTAAGAATTGACTTTGACATCACAGGGGCATATCTGCTCATGCATATATGTAAACACATGTAGTATAGTTCACCATGCCTTAGGGCTGTAAGGCCTGCTGTAGGGGTGACTTACCTATAATGCATTCAGTGTCTGCAGGCATGGCACACAGGAGGTGTGCCATGTTGTCATCACTTTTCTCTGCACCATGGCGTGCAGCCTGCTATGGCAGTTTGCATGTTTGTGCTGAGGGGTCCCTTAGGGTGGCATAATACAGGCTGCAGCCGTTAGGGAACCTCTTTAGCCTCCTTGCCCTAGGTACCAGGGATACCACTTACTAGGGACTCACAAGGGGTGCTAAAGGTATTGCCAATATGGGAAACAATTGTACAGTTTTAGCAAAAGGGATCTGGCACTGGGACCTGGATAGCAGGAACCCAAGGCACTTTCTGTCAAAATTGCATCAGATACCAGGCAATAAGTGTGGGTGACCATGTCAGAAAGGGGCACTTTCTTACACCCTCCTACTCTGACGCTTACTGCCAGTAATCTGCAGTACATCCTGGTTTTACAACCACATCAAACTTGCAGCATTCTTCCAGAAAAAATTTGACTAGCAAGGATGTTACATGTTAGTGACTGACTGGAGTCACCTTTGAGCGATGTCCAGTGTTAACCCACCACCTACCCTGGTGAAGCGCACCTTGGGTGGTCTCAGCAATGTGTTTCAGCGGTTGATGGTAATTGCGGTTGACTTCAATGCGATAATGGATAGAAAGCTTGATCATCGCAAAATGCAGACTGCTGGACTGCACAGACAAACTTCCGTCTCTTAGTGGGCAACATCTTTTGGGCTACGTGGCAATAGTATAGTTCACCATGCCTTAGGGCTGTAAGGCCTGCTGTAGGGGTGACTTACCTATAATGCATTCAGTGTCTGCAGGCATGGCACACAGGAGGTGTGCCATGTTGTCATCACTTTTCTCTGCACCATGGCGTGCAGCCTGCTATGGCAGTTTGCATGTTGGTGCTGAGGGGTCCCTTAGGGTGGCATAATACAGGCTGCAGCCGTTAGGGACCCTCTTTAGCCTCCTTGCCCTAGGTACCAGGGATACCACTTACTAGGGACTCACAAGGGGTGCTAAAGGTATTGCCAATATGGGAAACAATTGTACAGTTTTAGCAAAAGGGATCTGGCACTGGGACCTGGATAGCAGGAACCCAAGGCACTTTCTGTCAAAATTGCATCAGATACCAGGCAATAAGTGTGGGTGACCATGTCAGAAAGGGGCACTTTCTTACACCCTCCTACTCTGACGCTTACTGCCAGTAATCTGCAGTACATCCTGGTTTTACAACCACATCAAACTTGCAGCATTCTTCCAGAAAAAATTTGACTAGCAAGGATGTTACATGTTAGTGACTGACTGGAGTCACCTTTGAGCGATGTCCAGTGTTAACCCACCACCTACCCTGGTGAAGCGCACCTTGGGTGGTCTCAGCAATGTGTTTCAGCGGTTGATGGTAATTGCGGTTGACTTCAATGCGATAATGGATAGAAAGCTTGATCATCGCAAAATGCAGACTGCTGGACTGCACAGACAAACTTCCGTCTCTTAGTGGGCAACATCTTTTGGGCTACGTGGCAATTCTGGCGCATGGTTGAGAAGTCAGACAGTTATTTCTCTGCATCACATGGGTGGAATGTGCAGACCTCTACGGAAGTGGAAATCTCTGCCATTAACCTCTTGAGAATGGTAGCCCTATGCTAAATAATTGCATTCCTGAAGTTTGTGTACGACATACAAAAGTAAAATGTGGAGGGATTAGATATGGTAAGCATGTGCCTCTATTATTGCGTGGACTAGCTGAACTTGCAGAACAATTGACTATTCAGATATAGAGACAACCTTGAAGTTTGTCTAAAACGTGCCTCAATCAACTAATTTAGCCTCCTAGAACTTGTATACATATCTTTAGTGCCTATTTTACTCCTACACATCACCAAAGATGCCATGAACTGTTGGCATAAATACTTATGCCAGATATGGTGGACTATTGCAAAAAGAACAATTGATGGACAGAATGCAGAACAATGTCATACATTCACCTCAGTAATGAGATCTGGGCCTAAATCCCTCATTTCTTTGCTCACCATGTCATTCCAGTTTGGACCCAGCCATATGCAAATCAGTCTTGATCCTGCGCCCAATGGGAATAGTCCAGCCCGATTTTCCAGGCCAGGTCCTCCCAAAGCTGTGTTTAACACACCCACCAAACAATTCAGTTTCTTCACCGCATGGGATTCAAGGTAAACCTCACCAAATCCTACCTCCAACCGTTCAACATACAAGTTTATCTAGGAGCTACCATAGACACTTGCAAAGCTATAGC
Organism: Triturus cristatus; assembly: GCF_964204655.1. Taxonomy (NCBI): domain Eukaryota; kingdom Metazoa; phylum Chordata; class Amphibia; order Caudata; family Salamandridae; genus Triturus; species Triturus cristatus. The sequence goes on from NC_140590.1 coordinate 1,582,722,917, forward strand.
ATACCCCAACCCAGTCAGGATATGCAACATACAGACTCTAATATCACAATGTTCGAGGCATGTGGGCTGCTGAATTCATATCTGTGCATAGATCGCCGCCTAGTGTTGGGTCCGGATGTTTGCACGTTGTTGTCCTGGAAGAGTCTTCGAAGTATCCTTGGATAGGTGACTCCTCCCCTGGACTACAGTGCGCATGGGCATCCTCTCCATCCTCAGATTGTTTTTTTCCGCCATTGGGTTCGGATGTGCTATCTTAGCTCAAGTTAGGAAAATATTTGGTCGAGGCCAAAAGGCCTTTAGTTCGCGTCGGTACTGTTTATCGATCGGGTTTCGATAGCATTTTGTTAGTTTATTAACTTTCAGCACCGACTTCTTTCGCATTTACCTGTCCATCGACTACTTCGACGATGGAATCCAGGACGCCATTCAAAAGGTGTCCGGTATGCAATGCGAAGTACCCACACATCGACGTCCATCCGGTGTGCAACAAATGCCTTTCGCCGGACCACGACGAATCGACATGCATGGCCTGTGCCCGGTTCCGTTCCAAGAAGACTCTAAGGAACCGAAGAGCGGCGAGACTCGAGGCGCGGCACACGGCACCGGCCCCAACAGACATCTTCGACGAGGCCGACGTCGAAGAATTAGAAGACATACCCTCCAGTCCCGTTTCCGAACACGACCCCGGATCGGACGAGGGCTACGAGTCACTCTTCCACAGAGGTGAAGACGACACCGAGGTAGGAGACGACGAGGAGGCCTTAGGGGCCGAAGAGAGTAGCTCCAATGATGAACAAGGCCTACCTGTTCAAACCGAAGACACACCAGCGCCACAGCCTTTGGCTCCGGTCGAGGGATCGCCTTCGGGCCTTACCCGAGACCCATCCCGTAGTTCTTCGGCCCCGCCCTCGGGCCCGGCCTCGGACGTCCAGCGGCAGCCATTGCTGCATAAGCCAGCTGGTTTCCCTACCACAAAACCGAAACCGAAAGCTGTACCGGTTCATACGAAACCGAAACTGAAAGTGGCGCTGGTCGGATCGAGGCCTTCGACGCCAGCGCAACGCGTCGGCACCGACCGCACCAAGAGGGACTTCGGTGCCGAACTGGAAGCGGGCGACATCGGAGTCGACAAACGGAAAAAGGCCTTCGGCACCGAGAAGCCTACTCGGTTACCGACGCCACCGACACCGAGGGCAATACCGCCTGCTTCGCCTCGCGTCGCTCCCTCGACGACGCCGATGCCTCACGTATTGAGGACGTCGACGGTGATCTCCACACCTCGACTCGAGGACCCGCCGGCACCGAAAAAATCCACGCCCGGCTCTACGAACCTGCCCGGTGCCAAAGCCTCGAACACGCCCCAAGTGCGGCCTGCTGCGACGCAAAGCAACAAAACCACGGCGGCCCTCAAAGACCCGTCGGGTTCCGGCCCGATCGGAGCTCCAGCAACCTCTACGGGGCCAGCCAACATTACCTTCGGCTTGCCTCCGTCAACAATCCCGAAGATGTTCCAACTCAGGACACGGGTTACCCAGACTCCGGTTCCACCGGACGAGACGTCTCCGTCACGTGTCATCGACGCCGACACTGGCAGGATGATTCTCCACGACCGAAGAATAACTTCGGAACCGCCATTGGACCCTTTCAGGATTCCACTAAAGAGGAAGCTGCCTGTGGAATCAGAACCTCTCCTTTATGAACCGTTCCATTCCTCCTACCAGGATCCACACAGGTTCTCCCCCACACGCTCCGACACGGATGCATTGGAGGACTACATGGATGACCAAGCACCCTACCATGTAGACACAGACCCTGATGACCAGCAGGACCCTGATCAAACTTGGGGCGACCCTGCAGACCCCAGTGCACCTCTCGATACACAGGACCCACAACTCTATGGGGCAAAAACATCTCCCACGGAGGATACTGCGGCGTTCAACGCTCTTATTGAACGTGCTGCAAATAACCATGGGGTACAGCTTCACTCAGATACCATCGAGGATGACTTTCTAATGGACACTTTTGCATCCTCAGAAAGACATGTAAAAACTCTGCCAATGCTGAAGGGGGTCCTCAAACCAGCTAAGGACATTTTCAAGGAACCCACCAGGGCACGAGTCATAAACCCCAGGATTGACAAAAAATACAGATCAGCACCTGGGGATCCTACTTACATTAAAGGACAATTGCCACTCGACTCCATCGTCGTAGCGAATGCTCGCAAGAGGGCACACTCGCAAACGACAGGTGACGCTCCTCCCCCGGACAAAGAGTCCAAGGTGTTAGAGACCTCTGGCAAGAGAGTTGCCGCCCAAGCAGCCAACATATGGCGCATAGCTAACACTCAGGCGCTCCTTGATCGCTATGATAGAGCGCACTATGACACACTCGAGCAAATATTCCAACATCTCCCTGACCAGTTCAAGGAAGGCGCAGAAATGCTCATCAGAGAAGGACAGCTACTCACGAATGCTTCCATCAAGTGTGCGCTAGATGCTGCAGACACGGCTGCAAGGGCCATAAACACAAGCGTCATGCTGCGACGACATGCCTGGTTACGAATCTCAGGATTCAAGCCTGAGGTACAAAACAATATACTCAACCAGCCTGTCAACCCCGACTATCTATTCGGGCCAGAGGTTGACACCACCCTTGAAAAGATAAAAAAGGACACGGACACTGCAAAGTCCATGGGCGCTCTCCAAACTCAGTCCTTTCGGAGCGGCTCCTTTCGTCGCCCCGGAAACAAGGGAGCAGGTAGAGGACAGGGGTCACAACAAACATATAACAAAGGCAATACACAGACCACCTACGATAAAAACACCCGGGGTGGATATCGTGGCTCCAGTACAAAGGGCAGAGGACGCGGCTACGGCAACACCAGGTCCTCCCCCAAGAACAAGCAGTGACGCCCTCTCCCTTCCTCCCGACCACATAACACCTGTCGGGGGAAGGCTACAAAGGTTCCTGTCCACGTGGAACTCCATCACCACGGACAGGTGGGTCAAAGATATTGTAAAATACGGTTACTGTCTGGAGTTAACCTCCACTCCACCCACAATACCACCAAGAAACCGTCCTATGTCCTCAGAGCACTTAACGCTCTTACAGAAAGAGGTGCAAAGTATGCTTCTAAAAGGCGCTATAGAGGTCGTACCCATCCACGAGCAGGGTACGGGGGTGTACTCCCTCTACTTCCTAATTCCAAAAAAGGACGGGTCACTCAGACCTATATTAGACCTGAGACCCCTGAACCAGTACATTCTTTCAGAGCACTTTCACATGCTCACTCTACAGCAAGTCCTTCCGCTTCTCAAGCAGGGAGACTTCCTAGCCACACTGGACCTCAAGGATGCGTATTTCCACATACCCATCCACCCCTCACACAAAAAATACCTCCGGTTCACTGTTCAGGGGCAGCACTATCAATTCAAAGTCCTTCCCTTCGGCGTGACAACAGCGCCCAGGGTTTTCACGAAGTGCCTAGCTACAGTGGCAGCACATCTACGGAGGCAGCATATACACGTCTACCCCTACCTAGACGACTGGCTCGTTCAAGCGAAGTCAGCCCAGCAATGTGCCAGCCACATGTCCCGCACCATTCGCCTCCTCCACAGTCTGGGATTCTCACTAAATTACCCAAAGTCCCATCTCCACCCCGCACACGTACAACAGTACCTAGGTGCGACTATAGACACTCTGGCGGCCACAGCTCAGCCAAATTTAGTGAGGATCAACAGCATACAACTGCTGATCTCCAAGTTCAAACCCAATCACTCACTTCCAGCGCGAGTGTTTATGCTGTTGATAGGCATGATGGCCTCCTGCATCTTCATAGTCCCGCACGCGAGATTACATATGCGCCCGCTTCAGGAGTGCCTAGCACGTCAGTGGAATCAGGCTCAAGGACAGTTGAAAGACCTAGTGTTGGTGAGCGGTCGGGCATACAACTCTCTGCATTGGTGGAATCCACAAAACCTTTGCAAGGGCCGACCGTTCCAAGAGCCTGTTCCGCAAATAGTACGCGTCTCTCCAGGGATGGGGAGCTCATGTACTCCACTACACAGTGCAGGGACTATGGACGACACAACAGAAGAAGATGCACATCAACCTTCTGGAACTGATGGCAATCTTCCTGGCCATGAAGGCATTCAAAGTACATCTGTGCAACAAAGTCGTGTTGATCCGGACGGACAACATGACTGCCATGTACTACATACAGAAGCAGGGAGGAACACACTCTCCACAGTTGTCTCATCTGGCTCAGAGCATGTGGAAGTGGGCCATTCAGAGGAACATGTTCCTCATGGCGGAACACCTCCCCGGCAAGGACAACCAGATAGCGGATCTGCTCAGCAGACACAGCCACCAGATGCACGAGTGGGAGTTACACCCATCAGTACTCCAACCGTACTTCCAGCAGTGGGGTCATCCAGAGATAGACCTATTCGCGACAAGCGAAAACGCAAAATGCCAAAGCTTCGCCGCCAGATTCCCACATCCGCAGTCGCAGGGCAATGCGATATGGATGAACTGGTCCGGCAGATTTGCGTACGCTTTTCCCCCAGCGCCGCTGATACCGCTGGTGGCTCGCAAACTACGACAACACTCCCTGACACTCGTCCTAGTTGCTCCCACGTGGGCACGCCAGCCGTGGTACACCACCTTCCTCGAACTTTCCGTGGTGCCGCATCAAAGGCTGCGGATCAAACCCGCGCATTTGACGCAGAACCATGGAGAGGTTCAGCACCCAGATCCGCAACAGCTGAACCTGGCAATCTGGCTCCTGAAGTCCTAGAGTTTGGCTATCTCAACCTGCCACCTGACTGTATGGACATCATCAAGGAGGCCAGGAGACCCACTACCAGGGCTTGCTATGCAGCCAAATGGAAAAGGTTCGTCATTTATTGCGGTAATAATGACATCAACCCGCTGGACGCATCCATCCACAACATCATCTGTTACCTCTTACACCTATACCGATGCAATCTGGCGTACACCTCTATACGTGTCCATTTGACCGCAATATCAGCCTATCTGCAAACTAGGCAGCACCTCTCTCTATTCAGAGTGCCTGCCATCAAAGCATTCTTGGAAGGGCTCAAACGAGTCATTCCACCTAGTCACCCACCGGCTCCGATGTGGAACCTCAACTTGGTCCTCACACGCCTGATGGGCCCACCTTTTGAACCTCTACACTCATGCGAGATTCAATTCCTTACCTGGAAAGTGGGCTTCCTAGTGGCGATCACTTCCCTAAGAAGAGTTAGTGAACTCCAGGCACTAACCGTTCAAGAGCCATTTATTCAGGTTCACGCCAACAGGGTCGTACTACGTACCAACCCCAAATTCATGCCCAAGGTAATATCGCAGTTCCACATGAATCAGACTATTGAACTGCCCGTTTTCTTCCAAAACCCACAAACTGTTGCAGAAAGGGCACTACATACACTAGATGTACGGAGGGCCCTCATGTACTACATCGACAGGACTAAACCATTCAGGAAGACAAAACAACTGTTCGTTGCCTTTGCCCCACACCACAAGGGTAACGCCATCTCCAAAGCAGGGATAGCCAGATGGATAGTTAAGTGCATTCAAATCTGTTATCAAAAGGCAAAACGCACATTAACTATTCCACCACGAGCCCACTCAACACGTAAGTTGGGGGCTTCCATGGCCTTCCTAGGGAATATTCCCCTGCATGATATATGCAGAGCAGCCACATGGTCCACTACACACACATTTACAAAACACTATTGTGTAGATGTGCAGTCAAAACAGCAGGCAGCTGTAGGACAGGCTGTTCTCAAGACACTTTTTCAGACCGCTGCAGCTGGCACGGGTAGCCGCCGCTAATGGAGGGCACTGCTATGTATTCTATGCACAGATATGAATTCAGCAGCCCACATGCCTCGAACTGAATATGCTACTTACCAGTATGCATCTGTTCTTGGCATGTAGGGCTGCTGACATTCATATCGCCCTCCCTCCTCCCCGGCGCCTGTCGCAGCTGCAGCTCTCAGAATTACTGCAAGCATGGTCATCACTTTCTGTATCTACTCCATCACTGCCACAATGGCGAAAAACAATCTGAGGATGGAGAGGATGCCCATGCGCACTGTAGTCCAGGGGAGGAGTCACCTATCCAAGGATACTTCGAAGACTCTTCCAGGACAACAACGTGCAAACATCCGGACCCAACACTAGGCGGCGATCTATGCACAGATATGAATGTCAGCAGCCCTACATGCCAAGAACAGATGCATACTGGTAAGTAGCATATTCATTCAACCTCTACACTCATTATGTGAAAGAAACACTTTAGTTAGATTCCTTACCCTAGAAAATCCCCAGGCGTCAGGCTGGATCCGGAAAGATTTTTCGTCAGCAATACACTTGCGTGTCGCTAGGTGTCGTCTGCGGCTCCGCGTCCGTCGTCGGCGTCGTGATCGCCGGGATGACGTCGTCGGAGTACTTAGACGCTGCCCTCGCGCGCTGACGTCAGTTCTTTTTTCCGTGCCAGTAAGCGCAGATCCGGGAAGAGCTTACCCTTTTAGTCACTTTTTGACTAAACTTTTTGAACTTTTTTTTGGTTCCTATTTCGAGTCGACCTCGACTCCTGGTGCCGGTAGGGATGCCCGGGTTCAAGCCGTGCAACGCCTGTCACCGCCTGATCTCGGTCACGGATCACCACTGCCGGTGTCTCTACTGCCTTGTCCAAGTCCTCGCATTCCGGTAAGTCGAGGCACAGCAAGAAGTCGAAGAGACGACATCGCTCTTCTGACTCCACTCGCCGGTCGCGCGACTCGGCTGAGGGTTTGGGTGGCACCACCCGCGCGGCTCCGTTGGAGCCGCAAGAGTTGCTTCCGGCCCCATACCCTCCGGTCCCTGGGCCCAATGCGACTCCGACAGAGATCCGAGACTTCCTCGTAGCCATGAGGAGTCTCGCTCTGCAGTCGAGGCCTGCCGGCGCGCCTTCGGGCCCCGCAGGTCTGACTGGGGGGCCTAGCGAGCCGGCGGCTCCGGCCCCGGCGTCGACTTCGGTGCGGACGATGCAGGCCCCCGGGGGATCCAGGCCTGGATCCCAGTCGACACCGGTCGACCTTACGACCCCTCCGCCGGAGCCGCCCCCGGCGCTGTCTTCGGACAACGTCGTCCCCAGGTTTAGTCCCGGTCCGGGCCCGGCATCGGAGCGGCGCAGTATCCGGCGCCGATGGATGACGGATTCATCTACCGCCCGGCTCCTACCTTTCCACCTGTCTACCAGGAGTCGGATGACTGAGATGACTGGGAGGGGTCTGAGGACCCTCTGGCACAGCAGTGCCAGTTATCTCAGGACTGGGCAGAAGAGCTGGGGGATGCCAGTGGTCTTGACACCTCCCCTGATACTGGCTTCATCTCTCCTCCTTCCGTGGCTACGGAGGAGGGTGCTACCTATTCTGTGGTGCTGCGCAGGGCTGACGAGGCTCTTCAGCTAGAGCTCCCTGCAGTGGCCCTGAGGACTAACCTCCTCACTGAAGTGCTTCAACTGCCGGTAAGCTCCTCGGAGCCTCTGCTGCAGTTCAATGAAGCACTGACGGACGTTTTGATGGGCACCTGGTCCAAGCCCTCCACAGTCCCTCCTGTGGACTGGAACGTGGCCTGGCGCCACCGCCCCGCACCGGGCAACCCCAGCTTTCTGTCGGTGCACCCCACGCCTGAGAGCCTGGTTATCCAGGCCTCTACCTCCCAGACTGCCTTCCCGTCCGCTCCCCCGGATCGGGAATCCAAAAGATTGGAACAGTTTGGAAAGAAACTGTTCTACTCTCTTAGTTTGGGGTTGCGGTCTATAAACACCGCGTGCCTTTTGGACCGTTACACCCACTCTTTGTGGGATATGGTGGCGGACGTGCTGCTCCAGTGTCCGGAGGAGGCCCAGACATGGCTCGCCCAGGCTCTTGCCGAGGGGTGGGATGCTGCACGGTACTCGATACGATGTGGGCTTGATACAACGTACTCGCTAGGTAGGGCAATTGCAACCACGGTGGCGATTCGTCGCCACGCCTGGCTGAGGTCCACAAATTTCTCCGGGGATGTCTAGAGCCACCTCATGGACATGCCCTTCGATGGCCGTTGCCTCTTTGGCGACAAAGCGGATAGTGCGCTGGAGCGCTTTAAGGACTCCAGGGCTATGGCCAAGTCCTTGGGCCTCTCGGCCCCGCGCCCGCAAACTTCCGCTTTTCGCCCCTTTCGGAGCCAAGAAAGGGGCGCCCCCAACGTCCGTCTAGCCACAGGCCACAGAACCAGCCTCGTCGCGGTCACCGACGTGGATTCCGCCGAGGCGGAGCGGGGGGACAGAGAGCCAGTCAGCCCACATCTACCCCAGCAGCATCTGCCTCAAAGCCTTCCTAGTCCGAGCTTTCAGGCCCATTCCACGCCAGTGGGAGGCAGAGTTCGCCATCACCTGCTCCACTGGCGTACCATCACATCGGACAGGTGGGTGCTGCAAATCATCCGAAGGGGCTACTTTCTCCCCTTCAAGGCGACCCCTCCAGCCATACCTCCGCAGTACCACCGCATGTCAGGGGATCACTTGCAACTTCTGGAGGAGAAAGTTACGGCCCTCTTGGCCAAGGGGGCCATCGAGCACGTTCCTGGCCCAGATGTAGGTCGGGGTTGTTATTCCCACTACTTTATGGTTCCCAAGAAGGGCAAAGGGGGCCTACGCCCTGTCTTGGACCTCAGGAGCGTCAACGCCTTCCTCCGGAAGGAGAAGTTAAAGATGCTCACCTTAGCTCAGGTTCTGGCTGCCCTAGACCCTGGAGACTGGATGTTAGCGTTGGACTTGCAGGACGCTTATTTCCACATCCCCGTCCTGCCGGCCCACCGGCGTTACCTGCGGTTCACAGTAGGCCACGAGCACTTTCAGTTTACCGTGCTCCCCTTCAGCCTCACCAGTGCCCCTCGGGTGTTCACGAAAGTGATGGCGGTGGTCGCAGCTCATCTGCGCAGATTAGGGGTCTTCCCCTATCTCGATGACTGGTTGTTGAATGCTGGCTCGCCCCAGGCTGTTGTCTCCCACCTCAAGACTACGGCCGACCTCCTGCATTTGCTGGGGTTTTCCATCAACGTGCCAAAGTCGCATCTGAGTCCCTCCCAGAAGCTCCTTTTCATCAGAGCGGTTCTGGACTCGGCGCAGTTCCGGGTCTATCCTCCGGAACAGTGGGTTTGGAATATTCAGGCTCTGATTCCGATCTTTCAGCCTTTATCCCGGGTTTCGGTCAGGTTGATGCTGCGGCTACTGGGTCTGATGGCCTCCTGCATCCTGCTGGTACATCACGCCAGGTGGTGGATGCGGGCTCTGCAGTGGGACCTGAAGTTTCAGTGGGCCCAGCATTGGGGCAACCTGTCCGACCATGTCTTGATCTCAGAGGGCACTGCAAGACAGTTGCAGTGGTGGCTCACGGACCGCGATTGGGTCAGTGGCAGATCCCTCTCCCTACACCAACCGGAGCACGTAGTGGTGACGGATGCGTCCCTCCTGGGATGGGGGGGCCACATGGGAGAGGTGGAGAACAGAGGTCTCTGGTCTCAGGGGGAGTCCCGGCTCCATATCAACCTATTGGCGCTGCGGGCGATCCGGTTTGCACTGAAGGCATTCCTTCCCTCTGTTCGGGGAAGTGTAGTGCAGGTGTTCACGAACAACACCACCGCCATGTGGTATTGCAACAAACAGGGCGGGGTGGGGTCGTGGACCCTTTGTCAGGAGGCTCTGCGCCTCTGGACATGGCTGGAACATCAGGGCATCACCCTGGTGGTTCAACACCTGGCGGGCTCTCTGAACGCCAGGGTGGACTAACTCAGCCGCCGGTGCATGATGGATCACGAATGGCGTCTGAACTCGGACGTGGCGCAAGGACTCTTTCGGCAGTGGGGAGAGCCTTGGTTAGATCTATTCGCCACCGAAAAGAACGCGCAATGTCATCAGTTCTGCGCGTTGGAATTTCCAAGGCGGCACTTGCTCGTAGACGCTTTTCGTCGCGAGTGGAGTTGCGGTCTGTTGTACGCCTTTCCGCCTATACCACTTCTGCCCAGAGTGCTGAAGAAGATCAGACGCGACCGGGCCCAAGTCATCCTTGTGGCTCCGGATTGAGCACGAAGATACTGGTATCCCGAGCTACTCAGTCTATCACTCGACCCCCCCGATTTGACTGCCTCTTCAGGAGGACCTTCTGTCGCAGCAGCAGGGTCCGGTCCTGTTCAGCCTCCACCTCTGTGCGTGGAGATTGAGCGGCGACAGTTGATGCCATTTGACTTGCCTCCTGAAGTCTGTGATGTCATTCTGGCAGCCAGGCGTCCCTCCACTAAAATGGTATACGCCTGCAGGTGGAACAAATTTGTGGCATGGTGCACAGCAAGGGCTGTGGATCCCATTTTCGCCCCTCTTTCTGAGGTTCTCCTCTTCCTTCTTTCCCTGGCCCAGCAGGGCTCTGCTCTGGGCACCCTCAAGGGATATCTTTGAGCTATTTCTGCTTTCTTACGGCTTCCTGATCAGCCTTCTCTTGTCACATCCCCTGTTGTTGCTCGATTCTTTAAAGGCATTACTCGTATGTTTCCTCCTGTCCCTTTCGTAATGCCTCGGTGGGATTTGAACCTGGTGTTAACCTATCTGATGTGCGCTCCCTTTGAGCCACTTAATAATTGTCCTCTTCGTCTTCTGACTATTAAGACTGCTTTCCTGGTTGCTATCACCTCTGCTAGACGGGTGAGTGAGCTCCAGGCTCTATCTTCTAAGCCTCCTTTCCTTTCTGTCCATCCGGACAAGGTTGTTCTCAGGACTCGTCCTTCCTTTCTCCCTAAGGTGGTAACTGCTTTTCACATCGGCCAGTCTGTTACACTGCCCACCTTCTTTCCGCCTCCACATCCCTCGAAAGAGGAAGAGAGGCTCCACCGTCTGGACCCAAAACGAGTGCTGTCCTTCTATCTGGACCGCACAAAACAGTTCCGGGTGGACGACCAACTCTTTGTTGGCTACGTGGGCGCTAAGAAGGGGCGGGCAGTGCACAAGCGAACCAACTCTCGGTGGGTTGTTTTGTGCATTATGGCCTGTTATTCCTTGGCTAAGAAGGATCCTCCTGTGTGGCTGGGAGCCCATTCCACCCGGGCCACAGTGGCTACTACTGCCCTGGGACGGGGAGTACCTCTGCAGGACATTTGTCAGGCAGCAACGTGGGCCTCGCTGCACACGTTTGCCAAGCATTACTGCCTGCACAGCCAAGCCCGGAGAGACGGCTTCTTTGGCCATTCCGTTCTCCAGGACTTCCTGGTGTGATCTTGGTTCGCAGACCCACCACCGGGGTTGGTATTGCTGGGGTATCTATTCTAAGGTAAGGAATCTAACTAACGTGTTTCTTTCAGATGAACAAGTTAGTTACCTTCGGTAACGATATATCTGTAAGAAACATTAGTTAGTTAGATTCCTTACCCCCCCACCCATCCTCCCCGCTCTGCGAACTGATATCTAGGGTTAAGGTCATCCCTTTCAGGGCCCTAGATTCATGGCCCCAGTGTCTGTCTCTTGCATGGCTCTGCGTTCCTGGCGCGGAAAGCTATGTACAAGAACTGACGTCAGCGCGCGAGGGCGGCGTCTAAGTACTCCGACGTCATCCCGGCGATCACGACGACGGATGCGGACCCTAAAGACGCGCAAGGGTATTGCTGACGAAAAATCTTTCCAGATCCAGCCTGACGCCTGGGGATATTCTAAGGTAAGGAATCTAACTAACTAATCTTTCTTACAGATATATCGTTACCAAAGGTAAGTAACTTGTTCATCAGCTTGAGTGTTCATGCAGCGAATCGGAATGATGGTCTAAGGCCAGCTAACAGATCTGGTGTTGGTAAACAGCTGCACCCATCGCTCTTTGCAGTGGTGAAACACACAAAACCTCTTCAAAGGGCAGCCGTTCCTAGAGCCTGTTCCACAAATAGTGCTAACAGCAGACGCATCGCTCTCCGGCTGGGGAGCTCATCTACAAAATCATACTATTCAGGGCCTGTGGACTCCACAACAAAAACAGTTCCACATAAACCACCTGGAACTTCTAGCAATTTTTCTACCGTTAAAAGCCTTTCAAGTCCATCTAGTCCACAAAGCTGTACTAGTCCGTACAGACAACATGACAGCAATGTACTATATACAAAAGCAGGGAGGTACACACTCCCTACAGCTCTTGCATCTAGCTCAAAGAATATGGAGATGGGCCATTCCTCAAAACATATATCTTCTGGTGGAACACCTTCCAGGAGTAGACAATCAGATTGCAGATCTGCTTAATGGTCAGCAACAACAGATCCACGAATGGGAGCTACATCCTCAAGTTCTCCTTCCATTCTTTCAAATGTGGGGCTACCCAGAAAAAGATCTGTTCGCCACACACCAGAACGCAAAATGCCCAAACTTCGCGTCCAGGTATCCACACCCATTGTCCAAAGACAATGCGCTATGGATGAACTGGTCAGGAACATTTGCTTATGCTTTTCCGCCTCTCCCGCTCATTCCATTAGTGGTTCGGAAGCTCCAACAGCATTCACTCAAAATTATCCTGGTTGCTCCCACATGGGCTTGACAACCATGGTTCACAACCCTGTTGGAAATATCTGTAGTTCCTCATCAAAAACACCTCCCACCCAAGCTTCTCACTCAGAACGATGGAGAGATAAGACATCCAGATCCCAATCAACTCAACCTTGCAATCTGGCACCTGAAATCATAGAGTTTGGCTACCTCAATCTCCCACCAGACTGTATGAACATCATTAAGGAGGCTAGAGTCCTACCACAAGAGCATGCTACACAGCAAAGTGGAAACGATTTGCAATCTACTGTACAAACAATCAAATCAATCCACTAGATGCTTCCATTCAAAACATCATTTGCTATCTCTTAGACCTACAACGCTGTAACTTGGCATACACATCTATACGTTTGCATCTCGCTGCAATAGCCGCTTATCAACAAAACAGACAACACTAGTCTTTGTTTAGAGTGCCTGCTATCAAAGCATTCATGGAAGGACTCAAAAGAATAATTCCCCTAGGGTTCCACCCTCTCCAGTTTGGAACCTTAATATTGTCCTTACAAGACTCATGGGCCCACCGTTTGAACCAATGCACAAATGTGAAATACAGTTCCTCACCTGGAAAGTAGCCTTCCTTATAGCCATCACATCTCTTAGAAGAGTTGGTGAACTCCAGGCACTAACCATACAAGAAACATTTTTACAATTTCATAATAACAAAGTGGTTCTTAGGACTAATCCAAATTTTTTACCTAAAGTGGTTTCTGCCTTTCACCTCAATCAGTCTGTTGGACTACCAGTGTTTTTCCCTCAACCAGACTCAGTGGCAGAACGTGCTCTTCACACACTAGATGTGAAAAGAGCAATACTCTATTACATTGAAAGAACTAAATCGTTTAGGAAAACCAAACAACTCTTATTTGCTTTTTCACCGCCGCATAAAGGCAATCCCATTTCAAAAACTGGCATTGTACATAATGTATAGTTAAATGCATCCAAATATGCTACATTAAAGCCAAACGCACATTAACTATTCCCCTGAGAGCGCATTCCACACGCAATCTAGGGGCTTCTATGGCATTTTTAGGGAATATACCCTTAGATGACATCTGTAAGTTTGCAACTTGGTCTACACCTCACATATTCACAAAACACTTCTGTGTAGATGTGCATGCAAAACAGCAAGCTAGTGTGGGCCAGGCTGTCTTAGGAACACTTTTTCAAACTACTACAACAGATACAGATCAGCCACCGCTGGGAAAATAACTGCTGTATAGTCTGTGCTATCGCATATGATCTATAGCTCATATGCCTCAAACGGAAAATGCTACTTACCCAGTATGCATCTGTTCTTGGCATGTAGAGCTGTAGATTTATATGCACCCACCCGCCTCCCCGGGTATCATTATCTGCTGCAGTATTATCTTACTTAGATACAAAACACATGGACATCTCTTTCTATTATTACTAACTCCATCATCACCCTTTATGGCGAAAACAATCTGGGGATGGAGTCGATGCCCATGCGCACTATCACCGTAAGGAGGAGTCACCTACCTCATGACTAGGAAGACTTCTCCGAAGAAAAACAAAGTGCAAACATCCGAGCCCAACACCAGATGGCGATCTATGCAAACGCATATGAATCTACAGCTCTACATGCCAAGAACAGATGCATACTGGGTAAGTAGTAGTTTCCTTATTAAAAAATACAGAACAAGTTACCTCTATCATAAAAGACATTGACTTCATTTCTGACCCTATTAACACTCCTTTGATAATAACTTTTTTTGTAATAGGTGTTGCCAGTGAGAAACAGAGAAGGCTGTTGTACAATATGGAGATGGAACAAATGGCTAAAACTGCAAAAGCCTTAATGGAGGCAGTAAGCCATGCAAAGGCTTCGTTTACTAGCGCAACGCACCTTGATCACGTCAGACCTATGTTCAAAGTGAGTTAACAATACACCTGTAATTTGTTCTTGTCGAATCTTATTGGTAAATGCTGTATTTTTCTTTGCAGAAATACTAACAAGGAGTATTTTATTTTTGCAAAATAGTTCGTTTTAATAAAGCATGATATCTTTTTATCTTTGATTAGTAAAACAATAACGGTTCCATTAAAAAAGCTTAGATGCCTGTCTTGAAGAAGAAAATCAGAATAAAAATGTACATTAAAGTTTTTTGCCTTTTTATACATTTTGCTGATATCTGTATCTCTGCAGAGTCTTTAGCCAAGTATAGAAGAAACTCCAAATTAAAAACTAATTGATGAATGTAGGTTTGGTTGCTTTTTTGTTGTTGCAGAAAATGCAGTGTCATAAAAACTCGTATTTCATTAGAAACTGTGAAATATGAGATGTTTCTTTTCTCCCTGTGAAATACTAGTTTATCATTATAATGACTGTCCCCAAACCACTCTGCAGACCTTTTCCGTTATCAGAGTCACTACAATTATGCAGCTAGTTTATGTAAATTATCTCAATTTTGCGACAAAGGGCAAATTCTCTTGTAGGTTTGTTTTCACCCATCTTTATTTTTTTTTAAATGTGCAGATGTGGAAAATGTTGTAAATCCATAATTGTGGGAAAGGCTACAGTGACATAATTGCATAAAGCCACTAGCCCTCAACATTGCCCATTATTTTATCAACAATTTATCAATCTACGGTAAACCGTAACATTGTTGTTCCAATCCATACTCCTCTCTGGCTGGATGTAGAAGAAACCAAGTTTTTCATGTTAACTACTCCATAATAGATGGGTGATATAAAAAAAATATATGTTACATGTTCTAAGTAATTACTTCCTATATTGCCATTTCTAGTTTTGGTGATATTTGCAAACCACTCTGCCTTCGGCCTTGTCATTTTATAATGTAACCGAAGCACTTGATGGTAATTTTGCACCTTATTACACAGTTACCCCTCTCTCGCGCTATACATATACCCATCTAATTATATACACACTGAAAAAGTGTGCAGGTTTTTGTTTTTAATATATGTGCTTTAGTCAGAAATCTCAGTTTATCAACTTTTGAAATGAATTTTTACCCACCATATCGGTTTTAAGCCTTCTACATAAGCATGTTAGCTAAAGTCTTGCCAAGTCTGCATTGTTGCTTGTGACTTATACTTGTGTCTTCAGTGTCAAGGTTAGACATTGAGAAATCATTATCTTCATTTTAATTCAGTGATTGTGTGTCTTGTTACACTTGAATCTAGATCTGTTGCGCGTTAATTGGTTTTCCAAACAAACCTGGGATATAGCACTGTAGACAACATAATGTTCCCATTGTCTGAACTTAGTCTCCTTCCTCCACCTCCATGAATCATGGTTAAAGGATGGATGGAAGTAAAAAAAACATGTTATATAGAGGAAAGAATAGGAGAAATAATTGAAACTTTCAGTATTTAAGTTTGTTGTTTTTCTTTTCAGTAAGAGCCTTGTCTTCATATGCCCTAATCTAGCTCAGGGTACATGTCTGAGACCCTCTAACACCTATCAGTTTCCAAAATCAGGGCTTTAAGTCTGATTTGTTGAACCTAATAGAATGTTTGTTTGCGTTTTTTGGAGGCGACACTTGAAGGTCATCATGGAGGATGGTTCCTGGGAAAATGTATTTGAAATCAATGTTTTGTACCCAATGAGTGCAGATTTTGAGGCACTAATGAAAGGTCTCTGATTTGACTTGAATTTTGCAATCCCACTCTGTTGTACAGTAGTATAGCACTGCAGATAAAAT
The DNA here is from genome assembly GCF_964204655.1 of Triturus cristatus. Taxonomy (NCBI): domain Eukaryota; kingdom Metazoa; phylum Chordata; class Amphibia; order Caudata; family Salamandridae; genus Triturus; species Triturus cristatus. The sequence continues at coordinate 1,582,739,222 of NC_140590.1, forward strand.
GTATTGGATGTTTCCTGTGTTCCTGGAAGTAACGTTCTAAGATGAGCTATAGCACTCCCAGAGTTGCCCAAAGATGCATCAGAACACATGCTGACTCAGCCACACTTGGCTGCTAATGACGTATCTTTAAAGGAGACTCGACTTCTCAGAATTTTAAAAGCTGTTTATAGATCTGTTTTTAAGTTTGATTGAACACTAAGATGGTCTTTCTCTGACGCATTCTGTTGTTCCCCTGGCAAATCATCCCTGTAACTACAATGAGTTTGCCTCCAAATCCTAGAAAGTTACATTGTGGAGGACCACTTTGACTATGTACCTTCATCTCTATGGTGCAAAAATTGTATGATTTGATAATCTGTTATGGGACTGCTAGTGCAATCCAATGTACTTGACCGAATGTCTCAAAGTAGATTTACATCTCCATTTGATACCTACACATGCATCCAATGGTCAGTGTATTTAAGCATTATAAAATAGCTCTTGATACCTTCTTTTTCAAGTGTTGTGGTTGGTGTATGTTCCACACAACAAAATACCCCTCTGTGCTTCAATTATTCAAGTAATGTCAAATAGTATCCACTGAACCAAAACCTTATCCCAATCATAATTGTTTAACAAAAAATAATGTTTAAATCAATTTATTGCATCAAGTACATATAAAAACATATAACACATTTCATTAAAATGTATTTAATAAAATCTAATAATGATGGATTCACCTTGTCAAAGATTGTTTTTAACCCTATAGGACAGGTTCCAATCAAAATTCACATCTCAGTATCCAGTTTCACATATATTCATAATTCTGTACATCAAGTACTGTAGATTTTAAAATAGTTTTTACAATTGTACATAAATACAAACAAAGATTCAATTTAAATAAAACAAGTGTCGACGCATCGTTTCGGCAATTTTATCCCCGCCTTCTTCAGGACTTGTACATCACATATTTCTTTGTTTCTTTAAAAACCAAGTTTATCAATCACTGCCTTTGTAGGTCAGGTTGCCTCTTCGTGCGTATCCTCTGAATTACAGTAGATATTCTCTTCAAATGATATCCATCCATTAGGTAAAGTCCTACAAATATGGGACTTTGGAAATGCAGGTTTTTTCATAAATTCACAGGGCCCCGTAGATAGCCATCTATTATGTAGGTTATCTGCCCTGATTGAATCGGAGTAGCGTTTAATTAAATAAGAACATTCTTCTCAATGTTTCATATATCCTCCGTCCCGAGTTACATCTGATTTTGTCCTTTGACTTGATTTGATCCCCAGTCTCTGTTTGCCGGTGTCTCATGTATCTCGGGCTCCTGTTGTAGCCCGAGATACACGAGACACCGGCAAACTGAGAGAATGTACTTATTGAATTAAATGCTAATCCAATTCAATCAGGGCAGATAACCTACATAATGGACGGCTATCTACGGGGCCCTGTGAATTTATGAAATAGGCCTGCATTTCCAAAGTCCCATATTTGTAGAACTTGACCTAATGGATGGATATCATTTGAAGAGAATATCCTTAAATTAGAGCATGTGCACCGTAATTCAGAGTATACGCACAAAGAGGCAACCTGACCTACAAAGACAGTGATTGATAAACTTGGTTTTTAAACAAACAAAGAAATATGTGATTTACAAGTCCTGAAGAAGGCGGAGATAAAATCGCTGAAATGCTGCGTCAACACTGGTTTTATTTAAATTGGATCTTTGTTTGTATTTATGTACAATTGTAAAAAACTATTTTAAAATCTACAGTATTTGATGTACAGAATTATGAATATATGTGAAACTGGATACCGAGATGTGAATATTGATTGGGACCTGTACTATAGGATGAAAAAAAATCTTTGACAGGGTGAATCCATCATTATTTGATTTTATTAAATTTTAATGAAATGTGTTATGTTTTTATATGTACTTGATGTATTAAATTGATTTAAACATATCATTATTTTTTGTTAAACGATTATTTCTGGGCTAAGGTTTTGGTTCAGTGGATACTATTTGATTGACATTACTTGAATAATTGAAGCACTGGGGAGTATTTTGTTGTGTGAAACATTCCTACCCAGTCCCTTCTGGCCTAACTGGGTTAACTCTCTTACTTGGTTAGGTGGTTGGTGTATGGCCTTCATTAGCAAACCAGTGTATGTCACATAGCAAAAATCAAGTTGTAAGAGGATAAGTGCCCTGAACAGAGAGGTTCTGTTGCTTAATGAATAAGCTTTTTACAAAACTTTTGGTACGCATCTGACTTGAACGCCTCCCAAAAATTTGCGGGATTGTCGGTAACGAACTTCTAACTTGATCAAGCAGTGTTATTAAAATGGAGAGAAAAGAGGAAGAGGAGCACTGTTTCTGCTTGCAGGACATCGGTCGTGGCCCCCTTCAAAAATAAAATAGCCTACTTATGTGATTCTGATGGATGCTTCGAACTGCAGAATCCTCACCTTTTGTATACCTTCAGGCACCAGACTGAAACCCGAAACCTTTACACAGCAGTGCCTAAACACGTTGGTAGGTGGGACTGGGTTGATTTTGTTCCTTCATAAAGTGACAAATGAAGCCGCATCAAAGCATCACCACTGCTCTCTGATGTCTGTTCCTTTCTTTCCGTGCCTGTTTTTCCACGTCGGTTTACAGTATTTTTACAAAAAATTCTCCGCTAGTTTGCAAGGGAAGTATGTCCCTTCAAAAAGTACACAATTTAAACCATGCCAACACTGTTGCAATCATATGTCTGTCACAGACCCTCACAAGGTATGCCTTTTGTTTTGGGTTCATAGCACAACTCCAAGTAGTTTGAGGTATGTGCACCCATGAATCCAAAGCCAAACCGGGAATATGGAGCGAAGCTGTACATCGCTGAACTCTAGAAAAAAGTGAGCATGTCATGCCTTCACTCAAGAGTGGGGACCCATACCAGAGGTCATTCCTGTGACAGGTCCTCATCACGGTTGCCGTCTTCGGCTAAGTCCAAATCGAAGAGGAACCATAAAGCCAAGTGGAACTCGTCCACATCTCATCACTTTCTATCCTCGGAGACATCGAAAGAGCATAAACGTCCCACTCTGGCTCGCTCCCGATCCCCTAGGGAGCCGATCCTGCTGAATCATCCTCCAAGCTGCTTTAGCTTGTCCTTAGTCGTGCATAACCGCTCTGTAGGGGGTCAGAGCCGACACCTTCTCTGGGGTGGCAAAAGATCAGGTCCAACAGAGTCCTTCGGAGTGTTTGATGGGGCTACGAGTCTGCCTTCAACTTGAGGAAATAGCAGGAGTACCAACTAGTTCCTATTTCCGATGCCAGTACCCTCCCTAAAGCCCCTTTGGAGAAAACAGCCTGCACGTCCTGCAACAATATTGCCAGGTGCTCCTCTGGACAGGCTTCTGCACCTGGGCCTGCACAATCTGCACCTCCAAGCGTCGAGATTGACTGGTGGCAGTTGACTGGATTTGATCTCCCTCCTGAAGATGTGGATGTTATCTGTGCTGCACATGCTCTACAAAGCCCATTTCCGCCAGGTCATGGTGCATATTCGTGGCCTGGTGTTGTGTCTGCAGCAGAGACCCATTAAATGCCAACTTGTCAGTTGTCTTATTGTCTGTTTTGTCTCTGGCCCAGAAAGGACTTGCAGTGGGTGTAGATAAATGTTTTTTGTGTCCCCTTTCAGGCTTTTTGCATTTGCCGGACTAGCAATTATTGTTTAAATAACCTGTGAGGAGGTTTCTAAAAGGTTTAACACGTTTCCCCCCCTAAAGCCTTTGAGATGCTACAGTGCGATCCCAATTTGATCCTGACTTTCCTCGTGTGTACTCTCTTCGAACAGATGCTCATCATGTCTTCTGACTGTGAAGACTGTGTACCTTGTCGCGAATACTTCAGCTCATCACTTCAGGTCTCACACTACCTTTTTCACAGACAAACTAGTGTTAAGGACCAAGACAGTCTTTTTTCTGAAGCTTGCAACACCTTTTCATGTTGGGTAATCCATCATCCTCCGAACTTTCTTTTCTCCACCTCTCCCTTTGAAAGAGGAGCAGATGCTCCCATCGGCAAGACCACAAGAGAGCTTTGAGCTTTCACATCGATTGCACCAAAGACCATTGGGTGGGCCATCCGCTCTTTGTGGTGTTTTCTAGGGCAAAGAACAGGAAAGTGGTGAAGAAAAAGACTTTGCCAAGGTGAATAGTCCCCTGCATCCATATCTGCTACGAAGTGGACAAGAAGCAGCCTTCGGAAGGGCTGATGGCCCAATCCACCAGAGTGAAGGCTGCTACCACTGAAATGGCATGAGGAGTACCTATTTTCAACATTTGTCAGACTGCAATGTGGGTATCCATATACATGTGTGCGAAAAACTTGACAAACCAGGTACAATAAGAGAGACTTTATGCCTGCTGGTTCGTGGAGGACTTTTTGTCTTGAGCCCATTCCACAGGTCCTCCCCCTTGGGAGTTACTGCTTTGGTATCTGTTCTAAATGTGAGGATTATGCGGCTAGAAGTATCCATTATAAGAAAGTTACCTGTGGTTAGGTAGGGAACGCACCAGGGTTAACTTTGGATGTGGAGGCCTGGACGACCAAGCTGTCTGGAGTGGCATGCTGGGTGTCAAATGCTGGCTCACCAGGAGCGGGCAAATATCCTGTGCACTCTTCTGCTGGGCTAGGCCCAGGCCCCAAGCAAGACATCAGTGAGGGCTTCATTAGAGGGGAGAAGAGGTTCCGTGGGAGCTACCCAGGGTTAAAGCATATCTGGCAAGACATTGGTCTTGACTTCCAATGAAGGCAGCGTATGGTCCAGGACCACCCCCTGCACCACCACCATGCGAAATGAAGCCTCTTCCTCCATAGCCACGCTTATAGGACAGACCAGGCCAGTGTCTGGTGAGGTGTCCAGACCACGGAAATCAGCTAATTCCTCAAACCAGTTATCCCTCTGCTAATGACTCCTCAAGGGGGTCGGGATACCCATAGAGAGCCTCAGATATGCCCCAATTGTAGTCACCACAGAGCCTGCTAAAAAAGAGAGGCACTGTCTCTGACATAGAAGGTCTTGGTCCAGTCAGAGTCGACGTTAGACGACACTGGTCCAGCTCCGTATCGGAGTTAGAAATTCCGATGGTGTTGGCACCGCTCATAAGTGTCGGTTATGCGGGGAACACGCCACTGGTACAAACTCTGGTGAAGGTCGTGGATCCGCGACTGGAGCTGGTACAGATCCAAAGGGCCCAACAGGCATTGATGGTGAACCCACCAGTGACAATCCAAGTTGGGTACCCTCCAAACCTATGGGGACAAAAGGTGCTCCAGAGGGGTCAGCTTACCCAAACATGAGGTGCATAGCCTTGTAAAATTCCTTACTTTGGGGGGGGGGATGGGAGGGCCCAGATTCAGGCTACTGGGGGGGGTGGGGTGGGGGGGGAGATTGTGAGAGTGGGGCCTAGACTTAGACCGGTGCGGTGAAGTCGAAGAGCATTACAATCTCTTAGCCTTCTTCATCTTGGACTTACCCATTAAAGATTTATACCTCTAATACAACCGACAGGAGTACCTCTGAGAGCGGGCCTGGGACCTTCCACACTGCAGTTCCTGGAACCATGTGGAGCGGTTCATTGTCTATCAGCTAGGAGCTTCAAGGCGCGCTTCTGGGCTGCCTTGGAATTCATCACACATCACTCTTTGTAGGCCTCTGAGGGTTTCAAACCCACAGATTTGTTAGGGGAAAGCCTTAATACAAACTGGCAGCTAAAGTTCAGAAAGGGTTCGACAAAAAGTCAAAAAATGTCTGAGTTAGCACTTCCGTGTCTGCGCTGAGGGTACGGAAGGAAAAGAACAGATGTCGGTATGCTGGGGTGGTGCCTATATAGGCACCCCGCATGTCACATCCAGTGCAGCCAACGTGGAGCTGATCGTCGCCACCTACTGGCATGCAAAGTTACTGCTCTAGATTTTCCAGATCCAGTCTGAGGCCTGGGGAATATTCTACGGTAAGGAATCTACATCTATCGGGTGTCAAGATATCTAACTCTTAGTGAGTGCAACCCTGTGCAAGTTATTATTACAACCAGTAGGGTCACAACACATATGTGACACAGTCGACATTACTTGAGTTCTCATGGAACTTACATTTTCTGCTACAGTTGGTTCCGTCTAGTTCATGGTTTAATTCTTTTTTATTAAGAGCTGCAGAAGGTAAGTGCACATTATAAGGGTCACGCAGGACCCGGCTGGGATATAAAGCAACGTAACAGTATCTCGAAGTAAACAATTAATATACGCCCCCCCCACCACCACCACCCGGAGAAGCGAAAGGAGGAAAGGAAAAGAGAATGCGTAAGCCAACCCCCACCCACCCACGGTCCAGTTTGGTGATAGAGCGCTAGGCCAGGCAATGTGTCAGTCCTGGTGTTCGTACAATTTACAAAGCGGGTTCTGGTGCTGTTAAGCGTAAGAGATGCAGATATCTCGGGCAGGTCAGCTCCCGAAAGTCTTGTGCGAGCAGAGTGGGAAATGGCTGCCATAGGTCGCTGAAGGAGGAGCCTTTCCCGGCCAGAGTAAGAGAGATCTTTTCCATTCCCTATGCCATAGTCGTTGGTACCACCCTTTGTGTGCAGGAATGTGGGGGGTCTTCCAGTGAATCGGTATGTTCTGGATGGGTGTGCCTAGAGCTATAGCTATCTTTTTCCCTCGGCTCGATTTTAGGGGATAGGTAAGGGTTTGGTCACCCCTAAGAGGACATAAGCGGGAAGTCTAGGGATCTCTGTATCAAGGTGTTTGTCCACTTTGTCCAATATGTGTGTCCAGTAGGCCCGGAGATGTTCATAGTCCCAGAGCAGGTGGACCAGTGTACCCCTCCCTCCCACATCCCCTCCAGCAGTCAGGGCTCTGTGTCGTGTCAGCTTGGTGGAGTCTCTCTGGGGTGTAGTACCAGTGATAGACTAATTTGGTGAATGTTTCGGTGAGACCTACGTGTGTTGCTGTGTGGCGTGCCCTATAGCATGCACCTTCCCATTCCTCGGGATTGAGGTTGCGCCCTAATTCCCGTTCCCAACGGGCCCGCCCCGCATGGTAAGTGTGGGTGTATCTGGATTGTAGCATCTTATAGAGATCCAAAATCAGTTTCTTGTCCGAGGACCGTGTTATAAGCCAACGCTCGTATGGCGTAAGGAGCCTCGCCTCCTGTGGACGGTTGTCAGGGTGCATAGCCCAGTGTCTTACCTGGAGGTAGCACATGTGTTCCGTCTCTGGGAGACCATAGTCGGCCCGGAGCTGCGAAAAGGGGATGATGTCACCCTTGGCAAATAAGAGACCTAACGTGCGACATCCAGCCTCTCGCCATAAATGAAAGGATTGTGAGTCTGTCCCGGGGCTAAAATTGGGGTTATCCAATATCGACGTAAGCGGCAAAGGGAAGGTTGTGAGGTCGTGGCGTATGTTCGTCTGGTCCCAGACCGTGAGGATTGTGCTGGTCACCTGCGAGGCATATAGATTGGGGGGGGGGGGCTTTCAATAGAAAGGAAATCTTCATGAGAGGGGTATCTGCAACAGCGCGGTCCTGGAAAAGCCATTTTTTTTTTCAGATTAGGCCCCTCTCCATTCAACCAGATATCTAAGCTGTGTAGCCTTGTAATAGAGCGCGAGGTTCGGGATCCCGAGTCCCCCTTCATGGGGTGGGAGAAAGCCGACTGCTCGTTTTAGTCGTGGTTTACGTCCCTGCCAGATGAAAAGGGAGAGGTCTGATTGCACCTTCTGAAGCCAGCCAGTGGGAGGTGGCAGGGGAAGTGTTTGAAACATATTGAGGATTTTGGGAAGGACTGTCATCTTTATCACAGCGACACGCCCCAGCCAGGAGATCTGGTGATGCTTCCACTTCCGGAGCGCAGTACGGATGTGAGTGTGGAGACCACTGCAGGGGATAGCGGGCCTGCAAGTCAGCTCTCCGCTGGGGTGGCAATGAGAGGTCCATCGCTATAGATTTAGTCCGATTGACCTTGAACCTAGAGGCTCCGGCGAAGTGTCTAGTTCCTCCAGAATAGCGCCCAGTGCTCTCTCAGGGTTCACTAGGGTTACAAGCACATCGTTCGTGCACAAGCTGATGGTATGGGTGTCCCCACCAAAGCGGATGCCTGTGATTTGAGTGTGATCCCTGACCCTCTGCGCCATGGGATCCATATAGAGAGCGAAGAGTAGAGGTGACAGGGGGCAACCCTGTCTCGTTCCCCTATGAATAGGGAAGGGAGCGGAGGTGTGCCCGTTAATTCTTACAGTCGCCGTGGGAGATCGGTAGCAATTAATAATATGTGTCCACATTTTCTCCCCAAAGCCTATACGGGCAATACCTGCTCGAGATATGGCCAATGGACCCGATCGAAGGCCTTCTCTGCATCGATCGTGAGAAGCATGTACTTCCTTGCTATGCGGGAGGCTTTTTCTATGAGGTGAGTGACACGTTTTGTGTTGTCGCTTGTCTGCCGTTGCGGTATAAAGCCAGCTTGGTCGGGATCCACTAGCCCTTGCATATAGTGTAAAGCTTCAGGTCTATGTTCAGGAGTGAGATAGGCCGATATGATCCGCATTCTGCCTTGTCTTTCCCGGGCTTAGGGAGGACGACTATCGTCGCTTCCAGCATGGAGGGAGGGATGGCCCCCGACGCCGCAAAAGAGTTAAAAAGCCGGGTGAGCAAGGGGGCAAGTATCGTGCAAAAATTGTTTATAAAAGGCTGCTGTGTAGCCATCAGGGCCAGGAGATTTACCCAGTTTCAGGCGGGCAATGGCGGAGATAACCTCCTCTGGCCTGATCTCTCTTTCGATATGGGCTGCCTGGTCTGATGTCAAGGTGGGGAGACGGGCCTCGGTTAGGTAAGAGGCTAGTCATCGTAAAGTTGGGCGTAAAACTTGCAGAAGGTTTCGACAATATCTACGTCATTGAAGCATGCTTTACCCGTACCATCTCTGATATCCTGGATGCCCTCGCGTAAGCGAACCTCATGGAGCTTGTGCGCAAGGAGGCGGCCACATTTATCCCCGCCAGTGTAGAAGGAGTGTCGTAACCGCATTGCAGCATATTCTGCCTTATCCCGGTCTAAAGCCGTCAGTTGTGTCCGAGCGGCTGTGAGCTGTCGCCATATACGGGGGGCTCCGCTTCGCTGGTGCATCTGCTTCAATTCCTGCACCTTCTGTGTCCGCTCCTGTAAGAAAGTGGCTCTGTATATACTGTCCCTAAATAGGTACAGGATGTACAGAGCCCACAGTCCCCAGAGGTTTGGCAGAGGTTAAAGTTAGATATAACCTTACTCTCTAAAGTGGTAGCTTGGTCGAGCAGGAAGGCAGTATCAGAGGACAGTGTAAAGCATTTGTTGTACACACTCAGTCAGAAAATGGTCTCACACACTCAAGAACTGAACTCTAGGCCAATTGTTTTGTATATAATTAATATATAATTGTTTTATTTTAGAACCACAAAATTTCTCAGAATGAAATGCTCTATTTGAGTACTTTCAATAAGCAATATACTTTTAAATGCAATAGTTACAGTTGTTGTAATAAGCAACACAATTCAAACACAATTATAACATTGAGCTCAATAGGAGTTTTTAAGTAAATGCAATTTCAATTACTTTGCGTATGATTTTCTTACTCGGGGTTGGATCCTGGATTCAACCCTGGTGCATTTCCTGTAAACAGTTGAAAGAAATCGTTTTTGTTACACAGGTGATTTTTAAGGAATATTTGTATGTTTCAAAAATCGACACTTTGAAGAATTTCTGGCAAAAAAACAGGCAATATTATCCTATGGAGGAAAATCAAGTTATCGGTAAGTACAGTTGTGATTACTTTTTAGGGTCAGTGCTGGGCACCAAGATCCAGCACTGGGATCTCTCCTGAAAACAGGTGAGTAATTTCGTTTTTGTTGATCGGCTGATTTCTAGTGAATATTTTAAAGTTTCTAAACTCAACACTTAAAAGAATTTCCAAGTGAAACCAGTCAATGTTAACCTATGGAGAAAATTTAGGTTATCGGCTTTTGGGTAAGTACTCGACTGGCAGAGTTAAGGTTCTGGGCATAGATTCAGAGGTCTCCCAGGGTCAGGTAGGTACAGTTGTTACACCCTCAGCGGCACAGGCGCAGCCGGGTGCAGAGAGAGTTAGGCCCAATGTTAGCCTATGGCGGGCTGGGGGCCTTTGGTTGGTGGCTGCTAGCAGGCAGGCCACGCGGCTGTGGGAGCTGGGCTCCTGGTCACTTACACAGGGCAAGTGGGGAAGTAAGATAGGATAGATGTTGCACTTCCAGGGGCACTCGGGCGGCTGGGTGCAGGGTGCTTTTGAGCCGATGGGCGCTCAGTGTATTTCAATGGAGAAGCTGCAAGATAAAGAAAGGCTGCATGCTTGGGGCGGAGATTCTTCAGGTGCGACGACCACTTCGAGAGGGAAGTTGGGAAGCTGTAGGTTAGGTAGGCACCCAGGAGCTGGGCACAGGGGGCTGCAGGGCGCCGGGTGCAGGGGTGTCTTTTCGCGTCGGGAAATCTTACCCTCTGCTGGTCGCGGTTAATATTAATAATCCATATTTATAAAGCGCGAAAAGTCACTCGTAAGGGTCTCTAGGCGCTGGGGCCGTCGAGAAGATTAAGCAAGCTATTGCCCAGAGTCACATGGTGCTGGGCTAATTTGCTGCCGGCGCCGGGGATCGAACCGTGATCCCCAGATTCCGGAGTCAGTCGGCCTGGCCGCAGCGCCACACCTCTTCCCAGGTTGGAGGGGTACCTGGTTCTGAGGTTGCAGGCGTCATCAGGAGGGTCCTTGGGTGCTGGATTCTTGGTCACAGTCGCCGGGGGGACGTCCTCGTGGTCTTTGTTCACTCAGTCACAGGCCGGGCTTGGCGGGTGCAGAATGTGCTGGATTTGCGGATCCTGGCTGTGACCCCATGAATCTGTGTTGGATTCATGGGGTCAAGTTTGAATCCTGTAGATTCACTTAGCCTTTCATTCTTCTGAGCTTGATACAATTAGAGCCATTAAGGTGGGTAATAATTTTTATTTTTTTATTTTTGTTTTTTAAACTTTATTTGTAGTTTTTAACATAGATCATGACATTATATAACAGTGTATTGTACAGTGAATTACAATATAGTCGCAGACGTCTCAATTTCAACTTATTTGACAGAGCAATAGTTTCAATTATACAGTAATGACAAAGGGTAGGCAGAACACAAATAAAGGCGGTACTGTACATTGGCCATAGAAGAGCTGTCAGGTATGAATGACTGAGGATAGGTAGCCTAGTCTCCGTTTAGCGACACACAGTTCCTAGACATCTGTTATACCAGCAATCTTGGCGGACCTGCAGTGTAGACAAAAGAATGGATAGTGGAGCATATCTAAAGTCGCTTATGTAGCTGCAATTGAAGTGGAAGGTGTATCTTTGGAGTTTTGTGATAGTAAGTATCCTTGGAGAGGTCTCCACATGTTTTTGGGCATGGAGGTATGTGGCAATGTCTCAGCGTAAATGGTAGTCTGTTCTTGACAATATGTTATGTCTGTCAACCATTCTTTAAATTTCGGGGCTCTACCCCTTCCCCATCTACATTCTACTCTTCGTTTAGCTAATAACAATGACACAGCGAGGTATTTCCTGCAAGTTTTGGGTTTCTGTGCCGTGTATCCCAGGAGTGCAAGTAATGGATCTCTTTCTGTTACACTGTCAGTCATTTTCTCGAGCGCCATGAAAACCTGTTCCCAGTACTCTTGTATTTTTGGGCATTCCCATGCTAGATGTATGAATCCCGCACCTGATTGTTTACACCGCTCAAAGCTATCAGTATCTGCCAACTTAAATGTATATTTCTTAGCCGGTGTATAGTATAAGTGATGTAGGTATTTATAATGTATCACTCGCAGCCTACAGCTTGCCGAGACCTGTGCCGTTTGTAGACAGCAGTATTGCCACTGATCGTCAGTTATTTCTCGCCCTAGGTCCTCCCCCCAGTGTTCACAGGATGGGCTAGTGATTCCTTCTCTGTGTGTCCGTATATTGGTGTACAAGGCGGATACTAGATGTCTTCCATCAGTGGATCCCAACATGTGATGTAATGGGATGAGGCTTAATGGTTCTTTCGGGAACTCAGGGATGATCGATCTTATTCCTTGTCTTAGTCGTACGTACAGGAATACATCCAATTGTGTATGTTGCATTCCCTGTAGAAAATGTTCTAGAGTACAAAACATTCCAGCATGAAACAGGTCACCCCACGTATTAACATGAGCTCGTTTACAGAGCCCCAAAAATCCCTTTTCTTGCAATAATGAAAGACTAAGGTGATATGTCAGCGGGAGTAAAGGACAGGCAAGGCCAACAGAGAGGTTATCTGGTTCCATGCATCAACCGAACTGAGGAGAGTGGTGGGTGGTGTCGTGCGTGTGCGAGTAGGTCCATATATCAGTCCATTTAGTGGTATTGGGTCTGCGAGCCAGTCCTCTACAGCTTGTAACGGGGGTGATGTATCCAATAATAGCGTCGACCATTTAAGTCTCGGTTGTTTCCCTCCCCAAAACAATCTGATTAATTCAGATCGCAATGTATGAAAAAAATGTCGCCTGGGATGATGAGGGATATTGAGAAATAAATAAAGAAATTGTGGGAGTACAATCATTTTTATAAGGGATGCCTGCCCTGCTAATGAAAGCGGCAGTGAGATCCAACGCGTAATGTTGGTGTTAAGCCGTGTCATAGCCGTGCCATAATTTACCCTTATTGTTTCTTACTTATCTCTGGTGATCTGTATACCGAGATATTGTAAGTCAGTATCGCACCATTCTAGCGGGAAGTCAAGTTGAAAGTGAGTTACAGCCGGGGTGAGAGGAAAAACTTGAGATTTCCCCCAGTTAATATTAATACCTGACAACCTGCCAAATCGGATAAACTCTCGCAGTATGGGGTTTGTTTTGTAGGGGTCTCTGATGTATAGCTTCATATCATCCGCATATAATGATATTAATATTTGGCGTATGCAACAGCGGAATGCTTTGTCTTTGTGGACCTGGCGTAATCTAGAAGCCAAAGGTTCTACCGCTATGGCAAATAATAGTGGGGATAACGGACACCCCTGTCGGTGCCTCTAGAGATTGTTATCGGCTGGGATAAGTGACCATTAATCAAGATCTTAGCAGTGGGGTGGTGATATAATAATTTGATCCAGGACAAGTATTGAAGCGGGAAGCCCATTCTTTGTAATACCCCAAACAGGTAATCCCACTCCACTGAATCAAACGCCTTGGTGGCATCTAGGAATACTGCGGCAAATGGAAATTCAGGTGCTACCGTCTGAATTAAGGAGAATAAATTTCTGAGGTTGTGGGACGTGTTCCGGCACAGACCCTGATTGGTCGGGAAGTATTACTTTGTCCATTAGGAGAGTTAATCGATTAGCCAGTATTTTTGCTAAAATTTTCGTATCGCAATTTATCAGTGATAATGGACGATATGAGTTACAGGACTCAGGGGGTTTTTGGGGCTTCAATAGTGACGTAACTATTGCGTCCCTCATCGAGGGGGGGAGTACACCTACTTCTAGGGATTCTTCATACACCTCTTTTAACACCGGTGCCATGATGTCGATGTCGCTTTTATAAAATTCTGCTGGTAGGCCATCTGAGCCTGGTGCCTTCCCGTTCTTTAGTTGCATAATTGCATCTCTAATTTCGTCTATCTCAAATGGGTGATTTAGGAACTCCCTTTGTGCATCACTGAGCCATCCAAGAGCTATATCTCCCTTAAATGCATCTAAGTCTGGCGGTTTGTGTCTCTGGGATGCATATAATGTCTTGTAATGGGTGATGAATGCGTCTAAAATGGTTAGTGTGTCACGTTGCGGGATATCCCCACTCTCTTGTATCTCTTATATGTATGCACTAAAGCGGGTGCTTCGCGTCACCTCAGCTAGCGCCTTACCCGGCCACTCTCCTTCCCAATATTTACGGGCCACTCAATATCGTCCTCTAAATTTGGATTCTCTCTGCGCCATGTCTTCATAGTCCGATAACTTCTCTCGAAAATCATTGTGCACTTGCCCCACTTCTCCTCGCCCCATTTGTCTCTCCAGTTCTCGAAGTTCTCGCTCTAATTTGTGTAACGTGTTCTGTATGTCTTTCAGTACCCCAAAACTCTTTGAAATACAAAAGGCTCTTATTGTCACCTTAAAACCCTCCCATATCAATTCAACGCTATCTACTGTCCCCTTGTTTCTGGCAAAGAAATCCTTAATTTCCTCTCCGAGCTGTGCCTGAAATACTATATCTAACAGGGCTGTGGGTTGCATTCTCCAGCTCGGTCGGGGTCTATCATAGCCTGGAGGAGTAAGTGAGAGCAGCACTGGACAGTGATCCGAAAAAGCCCTAGCTAAGTGTCTCACATTCCTGTATGGCAGGCCCTAAACCCCTGGAAAGAAGGCAGTAATCTATCCGTGCCCATGTTCCTCTGTGGGACGTAAAGTGTGTACCCTCCTGTGTTTGTTGGTGCGTGTACCTCCAACTATCTATCAGGTCACCTTCTTCAATTTTACCCCACATTACGCTCTGCGCGTTGGTGTAATGGTGTGTGGCCACATTATACCTGTCTTGGAGTGGGTTCAGGGCGACATTGAAATCTCCGCCCCAAATAATGAGTTGAGCCACTGTTCATTATTTTGCCCCACAGATTAGTGAAAAATTCCGGGCTGTCCTTTTTGGGTCCATAGCAATTCGCAATCGTGACTGAGTCCCTACCTAAGCGCACCCATGCAATGACAAATCTGCCCTGTGGATCCTCTATCGTCCCCGCCAATTCAAAAGGAGTGTGTTTTTTAAAAAGAATAGCAGTACCACGAGCATTAGAGGAATAGGATGAAAATAGGCGACAGCTTGCCCATTTGCTGGCAAAGGTGTTTAATGCCTTTGGATTAAGATGGGTTTCTTGTAGTAAAGCTACTTGTATCTTCTGTCTGTCTAAATAGGCCAGGACCTGTCTCCGCTTTCTCGAATCTCCAAGACCCCTGACGTTCCAAGATACTACCCTCAGTGTATCTCTATCCTCCTGTGTCATTGTACCAACTTGTTGTTATCTGACCATTAAGTTGTGTATAAGCATATATTGGCATCTGCGTATATAAAGAGACATATGTACCACAAGCAATCCGAGTAATTGTTCCACTAATATTAATTTCCCATCTCCTTACCCCCCCCCCCCCCCCCTTCCCACTGAAATATCTCAAACATAGTTTGCTCTGGTGTAGACATGTGTAAACTGAAACAGTCATCTGGTTCCCTCATCCCCACCCACTGAAGTAGCCCCTACTGGCCATAAGCGATCACCCACACCTCCTTCCTTATCCCTAGAAACAACAATAGAGAAAAAAAACCAACAGGCACTGCAAAAAATATGCAGTTAACACCAGCGGGAGAGTACCCGCTTCCCACCTCCACCCACTGAAGCAGCCCCAACTTGCCAGAAATGAGTGCCCTCCCACATTCCCCTGCCCCAACAAAAAACAAAACAAACATAAATCCAAAACATATGCTTCAAACTGGATGCAGCTAGCAATAATGGGGGAATACCTGTTGGGGGAAATCCCTAGGTGCCAGCACATGTGCACCTCGCCCATGGAGTTCATGGAAGCTGAAGTAAGTGAACTCAGGGGACAGAGGGCGCCTGGCGAGCCTGTAGAAAAAAGCTCAGTATGACCTACCAGCTGAGCATTGTATGTGTCCTGGGAGTGAGTTCCCGCATTCGAGCGGTAGCCTCAGCACATCTTGTTCCCCGATTGATATTGCCTTTCACAATGTAGCTGTCAAGGGGAATCATCGTCCGTCCCCCTCGATGTGGATGGCTGGGACGACGCAAGCGACCCAGTGTTGCGGTTCGTACGTTTCAGTTGTTTTAAGAATTCATCCACCTGTTGGGGTATCGTGAAAAATCTTTGTTTGCCCTGGTGAGTGACTCTAAGGCGTGCAGGATACAACCGCGCATAGTCTATTTGAGCCAGACGTAACTTGGTTTTAACGTCCATGAATTTATGCCTCTCTTCTTGGACTGTGGGTGTAAAGTCAGGATATATGGAGAACGTGTTGCCGTCGTAAGATAATTGCTGTTTGTTTCTTGCCACACGGAGTGCAACGTCCCGGTCCCTATAG
The DNA here is from genome assembly GCF_964204655.1 of Triturus cristatus. Lineage (NCBI taxonomy): Eukaryota > Metazoa > Chordata > Amphibia > Caudata > Salamandridae > Triturus > Triturus cristatus. The sequence goes on from NC_140590.1 coordinate 1,582,755,385, forward strand.
TTCAAGAGTCTCGCTATGATAGGGCTAGGCATGCTGCCAGGCGGCGGGCGCGGTCCCAGGGTACAGTGCCCACGTTCCACTATAAACTGATTGGAGAAGGACTCTCCTCCGATCGACGACAACAGCAGTTTCTTAATGTACTCCTCCATCTTCCCCGTATTTGTCGATTCAGGAATCCCAACAACGCAAATATTATTGCGCCTGCTGCGCGCTTCTAAATCCTTGTTTTTCGTGGCGATAATCTTCAACAATTTATCCATGTGAGCGACTTGCGTGGTGACCTGGGATGTTGCGTCCTCGGTGTCTGAAATTCAGCGTTCCGCTTCTTTGAGGCGGTCTTTGTGACCCTCAAGCTGATGCGCGATTGCATCCATGCGTGTTGACATCCTGTCCACCTTGTCGACGATAGTGGCGAAGCCCTGGCGGACCGCTTGAAGTATGCTTTGCATGTCAGCAGACTGCGTAGTCGTGTTCTCCTGGGCACCGTCCCCCTTGTCTACCTCCTGGTCCTCCTGTAGGTTCCGGGCGCTCTTTTTGGTGGTTTCGAAGTGCAATTTAGGTTGGCGGTTGTCTGGTTTCCCCATGTTGGCCTGCAGACTAGGCCCGTCAACCCTCACGCTGCGCCGCCACACTCACCCTGCCAGTCGAGGAAACGGTCACCGCCGCATCCGCTGGCGAGGAGGCAGTGGTGAGGTAATGGCGCAAAGTCTGTGCCTCTCCGTCTAATGTCCTTGAACTTGGAGGCAGAAAGTTCTTGGTCTACCGGGGTGTGTAGTTGTAAATAGGCTGAGGGAGACAGATCCTTTGTTGTGTGATCTGACACTCTCCACAGAGAGGAGGCAGGAAGGAGTTCAGTTTTGCGCTCCCAGGGATAAGGGTGGGCTATGCGTAGTATGCTCTTGGTGCTGCTACAGGATGGCGCGCCATCGCACCGCCGGGCCAGTCCCGGCTCTTAATGGATCCTCTACAGTGTGGCAGAAATGTACTGATGGGGAATCAAGAGCGCCCTTCACTCTATGCCACGGGTCTCATACCAATATCCACTCAGACAACCAGCTGCAGCTCCCCACACATGTGCTTCAATGGCAGGAGAAGGATCACCCCAGCACCACTGAAATCTAGAGGAAGACTGGCAACAATCAGCGGTATGAGGTCGTCCACGTAAGATATTCCGGGCGTCTCCGATGTCAGATTGTGCAGTCTAATATTGTTGGGTGACTCTTGGCGCCTGCTTGCGATCCTATGCCGAGGCCCGTGTGGCGGCCGATGAGAAGGCCGGTCACGTCAGCGGATCACGTCTCCTTTAGGCGGACCGTGTCCTACGTTGTGGCAGGATGAAATACTCAGGGTGCAGCACTGGATTGCGGGCGGCAACACCATCGGTGAGTACACCAACTTATTGAGCGGTGATGGCACCCATAATGTTATCCTTAGGAGTGGGGGGGGCACAGATCTATTGCCGCTATGCAGTCCCGGGTGCCAGCCCCACCAATCGCTGTCGCAGCGCCCCACCTACCGCTCCAGCCGCCGACAGGGCTGGTTGAGCACGCCTCTGATATTTTCCTCGCAGGGCAGCCCCGGTTGGCTCCGCAGGAGGTGCGTTGATGGTAGGCAGTGTCCCGCGGCGTCACCAGGACCACAGCGCTTCAGTCAGGTTTGCGCCAATGGGCCTAGGTGCCGCGCGGGAAGCCGCTGGCTGTTGTAATCTCCGAGGCCGCTCCGGAGCTCCACACTTTTCTGCCCACGGTGGTGAGATGATGACGCCGTAGCAGGTGCGGAGGCGGCGTATTCCGGCTAATTTTCGCACCGGAGCTGCAAAGTGCCGTTATCTGTGCTGGGCTACAGGTTGGACGGTCAGCGGGGTCAATGAGCAGGATAATTTCTGGATTTATTCGCCAGGCTGCAGGAGCTTCACGATGGTGCGGCATCCTGCATGTGCGCCACCTAGCGCCCCCAAGGTGGGTAATAATAAACGTCTGTTACGCTATGGTTTTGAAAGTGCTTATAACATATTAACATATGTTTTGTTAAGTTTATAATGTAACAACCTTGACACTTTCCAGTATACTTCTCTGGCATCCGATTGGCAGGTAAACAATACTTTAAATTAACATCATCACGTGTTGGTACAAATGCATCAAATCCCCCTCACGATAGTCGATCTGCAAAAGTTTTGATCAATTAAGTGTCTTGTCCGATATGATAGGTGCTGCTTAAATAAGGTTACGCCCATAATACATTTTGGAGGTGAAGTCTTGCCTTCAAAACACTACAAAGACTGTCCAGGGAAACATCCTTATATGTTTTATCGAGGTGATGGAGAGAAATTAAAATGTTAAATGTAGAAATTTCTGAAACCTAGATTTTCCACCTAATTAAAATTTACAAATGGTCAATTTTCAAAACTAATTGTAGTCCTTAAAGTTTATGACTGACTTTGATATTCAGGAATACTTCTACTCCAAATTCCGAAAGAACTCTACTGGAGTATGTCTCTGACTTTACAATGTGGCACAGAGTATAGTCGACTGTTTCTTTTGATCATTCATCCTCCATCTTCCCTTCAGCGCCCTGATTCTAGATTGTTCAGAATTGTTTAGTATAATAACCACACTTACAATTACCCGGGAATGAGGTATTTACCAAGTGTGGTAAGTACCTCTGTTCTCAGTTTCCTGCTTTGAAATCAGGTGTAACATGCAGATTCCTATGTGACACTCCTAATTCTGTATACTTTGTAGTTTTTCTGGACCTTTTCCACTTTGACCTGCTGGACTCTATCATAGGAAACCAATGAGGGATCTGTGTTCAGCTGTTCACTTGTAACTAGGTGTTTTGACATGTTTTTATTTTTGTTTTCTTTTAATCATCTGTGAAGAGGAGGTACCTTACAGAGTGGAATAAAATTATGCTGTGCAGGTGTGAGGCTGCTCCATTATTTTGACTTGATGGATGCACTTGCTGTTCTGATCATTTATATACAGTATAAAAGAAAGAATATTGAAATATTGTTTCTCCTTTATTTAGCTTATATGGACCCCTCTGTTAGCAGCCTACAGCATTGGCCTACAGAACTGTGATGACACTGAAGTTGCGTCCCTGTGCTTGGAAGGAATAAGATGTGCGATTCGGATAGCTTGCATTTTTGGCATGCAGGTTTGTATACTTAAATAGTTGCTGTTTTAGAATGTTCATTTTTTGTCAACTTCAGATGGTTAGATAGCTATATGTCTATTAATATTTTTCTTATAATCTGTGCTTGTGTTTACCCCAAAAAGGTGTACCGAAAGTCTGTCCTCTTTATTGGCCTTTTGCCTGGAATTTTCCATTAAACTCATTTTGATGAAATCGAATTTGAAGGTTGCTTTGATCCAATAAGAATTTATTATTTAGGCTGAGTGCTGGTTATTGAAATATAAACATGAATACTGTACGATGGGCCACCACCAAATATGGTCTGTGTCTATGTAGATACTAAACCGTTTTCCTCTATATAATATCACAATTAAGCATTATGTTTCCAGGTTATTAGCGAACAGAGGTATTAATTACTTATACATATAGATGCAAAACAATGAGGTTACATGATATGCAAATCCTATATTACTGATCCCAGCAGCAGCAATAAAGAGATTAAGAGTAAACAATTGATTATAAGGTCACATAGTTGCATAGCTATGAGAGGCAGCCACTTAAGAAACCTTTGTCTTATTGCTACTCCTGGCAACGGATACGTTTACTGCTTAGCCCTCTCCTAAAAACTACCTTTTCTGACTGTTTCAAATGTTTGGTTTTCTTCTTTCCATGTGTATTTTTCCCCTCCCTTTGTCATTTACTAAACCTTTGCTTTTTATCTAGTTAATGATTTTGCTGTGACTTCCCAATGTACAATTTGTGCACTTTATATAGTTATTTAGAGAATGACCAATCTCTTATTTCCTTTCTTCTAAAACTTTGTAAATTATTTTGCATGTGAGTGTTGGATATAGTAAACAATCTTATTTGTGAACTGAAGAAGCCAGCTTTTTCGTGATGCATCTTTGGAGTATTTTCTCCTTGTGTTTTTTCAGTTTATTATGTTTCTCGCTTAGTAAATCCTTTCCTTCTATGTGCCATATATCCAATGTTTTGCCGTCTCTTCACAATTTCTAGTGTTGAGCATTTTAAGACTTTTTATTTAAAGATTGACTAAACTCTTATTTATTTTCTTTCATTCCATAGAACGGTGTAAATTAGTATTTTCGATGCATATATTAAAAATATAAAACATTTTTCTTTATTTTTGTATTTTCTGTTTGTTGCCTGGAGTGCCCTCACCCTGTAGCCTCTCAATTGTCCTCTTGTATGTCTAGTTGTTTATTTTGGTTGCTTTTTCCTATTATTTCCCCCTTCGCACTGCTTTGCTGACATCCTGCCATTCCCATGGTGCTTGAGTTGACTTAAGCCCAATTTCCTTAAACTGGCAAGTGGCCTTTTCTTGTGCTGGCAATATTATGTGCCTTTCTTACTCTCTGCTGCCAATCGTGCCCATGGTGTGGATACCCGGAATGCCTTACACAAGTTCTTCTGTTTTATCATACATTGGCAATCCAGCTTATCATCTAGAGGAAGCGTTATGACCTATCTTTGCATCTTAGTGCCACACACTGCTACCACACTTGCACATCGCTATGGTTACCTGAGTTGACTTTTAGAAATGTCTCACTCGTTTGCATATATAATCACACTACTTGCCAAACTTATTTTAGTTTCCTTAGTTACTGACAGATGAAACTCTATGACCTCAGTCATTGTAAGGGAATGAGTTTCCAGCATGCGAATCATGTAACAGTACGAAGTTCAAGAATTTGCTAGCATTGGCACAGAACTATTGTATAAACAGCATTAAAATCCTTTTTTGGGGCACAGCCACACATTGTTTTTAAACTGTAAAATCAATTAGATGTGTTGTGCAACTTTGTTCCTGCATGCCGTGATCTATTTCTGTTCAAATAAGTATGGTAAGTGGTTATATATTTCAGAAGTGATAGTAAATAAACTGAAATTAGGACACTGTGTTCTTGCTATATTATTGTAATTGTACTGAAATGTATCTTGAGAAATACCTAACCTGTTTGACAAAAACAGGTTAAACCAGCAATTCAGGTCACACTCTAAATTAAGTGATAGTGCCTAGCCTGACAAAACCTTTCTAACAAATTATTTTCTTACTTTTACCCCCAATGTTTTTCCCTCGGTTTGTCTCCACTTTGTGAAGGCCTATGTGGTATAATTTCTATGCCGTGCATTCTTTCCTTAGTTTTATATCCCCTGCTGCTCAGCCAGTGTGAGTGTGAGGTAAGAGAATGCTGATGTGTGCCTGGTGGAGTTATTGTCCATTGGAGTGCATGGGCTGAGCAGCAAGGATGCTGCTCCCGGTGGGGCTTTCCTGATACCTTCTAACCATCTTCTACCTGTAACCCTAGACTCTTACCCTTAGCCTTAGAGCCCGCTCCAGCATTAAAGGCCTGACTCGAAGGGAGCGGGTCTTTAATGGACGGTAGAGCCCGCTACGGAAGGCTCTAAGACTATTAGAGCATTCCGCCCCTAGAGGTCAGAATGGTCTAATTTGTAAAACAAAGAACTTAGGCTTCGGGTTGAAATCCCCTTGGGCTACGTGAGGCCTTTGTGTTGTTGTTCCGGGCTTCAACCAGCCATTAGAAACCCAGAAGACTGCATTGTCTTCAATAGAGCGCTCAACATTCCAATGTTCTAGTAAAAAATAAAATATCCTGTTATCACCTGTACTACTGGCTACCCTGCATCTTAATTTACCATAATGGCGACGAGGTTTGACTTGATGCCTTGCATCATACAGAGCTTTTCACATAGGATCCATTCGATCTATACTCTAAACCTTTCCTTTGAGGCAGAAAAAGAAAGATCAAGAGAAAAGTGGACAGGAGAGGGGTAATTAATTTAATAATACGTAAAAAGGCAAATTGATTTACGTAAACTTGAATTGTAGCAAATTGTTTGTGCAAGAATTGAACTGAAGCCAAAGCCTTGCAATATTTTGCCCTCAGTGGTATGGTATTTGTTATGGCTGTTGTATTTTTGCTTCTGTTGCCTATCTGGAACTGCAATGATATTTTGCCTGCTCTCAGTCTGCTAGGCTTTGTTAAAATCTGGCATTAGGAAGCTAGCCTTCACCTGGCATCCGTCCTTGTCGGTACCCCTCTACTCTCCTTCTGCCTTCCAAGAGACCAGTAGATTTGAAAACAAAATTTGTAACAACAAGTACCTAAAAGAGACCTTTGCCACGGATTAAGGGGCACGTCTCTGATAAAGTTATTAAAAAAAAGACAGGTGTGGTGTTGCAATAAATTCCAGAGGCCCCCTGAGGCATATATTAGTGAGAATAATATTGACAAGGTAACCCCCGTTCCTGAGGTTCAACTTCTGAGCGATGATTATACTAGCGGCATTGTAATGTCCTTCTTCCAAATGCCCATACTCATTCGGCCGTTGGAGAAAGTATTCTGCTGACAAAGCCAACAGGGGTTCCATTGACAGAATAATTAAGGTCTGTCCATCTCTGAATGAGGTAGTCGGACTGAAGGTTTGGCGAGAAGGGTACTTCGTCAGCTTTGCGATAGAATTCAGCCTCTGCAAATTTAAATCTGGCCCATTGTTCATTCAAAACTGAATCAAGCTTATTGTCACATATTCCAAACTTCATTATACCAGGCAACTAAGGATTCAAGTTTGATTTTACTCTTGTGATTTCCATTCCAAAAGGAAAAGGCTGGCACTTGTTTCTTGCCTGCATGCCCTTTGTCAAGTCTTTTGTTTGAAGCCTCCGAACAATGTTTACTAGAATTATTCATCTCTTGTTTCTATTTCTTATACTCTCTCCTCAGCATGCCTCACTAACTTCACGTCAACTCTGTCTCCCTCTAACTCATTTGTTCCCGTTAAAGGCCTGTTTTGTGCCATTTGTTTCCTTTTAGTCTTTGCCTGCTTCACACTTTCATTCTCCGTCCATGTTTATCACTTCCTGTCTTTAATTTCTTTACTTGTTTGCTTCTTCTGCTCCTGTCTCTTTCTTTGGTTCCTTTTTGTATATTCTTAGACCACATATAAACCTATTCCTACCACTCATGACCTCATTTCATATGGGGGAAGCAGTGTTAAAGCTTCTCCAAATAAGCACTTTTAAATCACTTCTGTGTTGATTCCCATGCTAATGACCTGTCTTAGCCATTCTAACTAGCATGATTCTTAAAATCAAATGATGATACCTCCTTGGAAGAACAACTGTTTATTAAAGCACTACTTAAATACCATTCAAAGAAGTTCACTTTGCTAATTTTCTTCTTTTTTTTTTTGTGTGCAGCTTGAGCGTGATGCGTATGTACAAGCCCTTGCACGCTTCTCTTTGCTAACTGCTAGTTCCAGCATTACGGAAATGAAGCAGAAGAACATTGACACCATAAAAACACTCATAACTGTTGCACACACGGATGGCAACTACCTTGGAAACTCTTGGCATGAGGTAAGTGATCAGGGTGCCTGGGATCTGCGCTATTGGACAGAGTGTAAATGGTGCATTGAAATAATCCCTCTACAAAATTGAATGTATGTCACTTAATCTACTGATTTAAAAAAAAACTCCTGCCTTTTAAATTTACTTGCAGTACAATTAAATGGTCCAATTATGACTTTCAATTACACTAAGGCTCCAATCACGATATAGCTGCACAATAAAATTAGATATGACATACAAACTAATAAGATGGTGTGCAAATACCACCCAATTCCATGTTTGGCATCCTTGATTGAGGAATAATGTACCAATAGCATGTTATTCTCAAGGGCATAAACCGCACATGGTCACTATTTACTTAGATAATTGGCACCCATTTTCTAAATCTGGTTAGGAAGCACAAGTCAACAGTCAGACTTAACGGCCTAAAGTCCTTTGAAATAAACATAACATGTACTCTCATTGGGACCACCCCGTTCTGAAGAAATCCATTCCAAGTGTGATTTGCAGCAAAATAGTTTTGTACAGTTTTTCGAAATATTAGAATGTGCATGACACACGATAAACTTGCCCAGACGTTGGTCCTGTCCTTAATGTGCCACTGGAATCAAGCTTTACTTGGCTGTAGAGCCCATAATAAGGGCAAAACCGGTCCTGGGTTGCTTCTATTGTGGTCCAGAGAGGACTTGGCTTGGCAGTTGGAGTTGGAGTATTTCCATTGGAGCAGGGTCAAGACTGATTTGCTGGGTCCAAACTGAGGTGCTGTGGTGGGTGAAAAACAATAGATTAGGATGCGGCCCGAGCGATTGCCAGTGGCTGAGATTAATTTAAGCATTCCATCCATCACCCTGTTGTTGCAGTTAGTTTATTTTTCCATCATAAGTCTGAGAAGCTCAAGTAAAATGTCATATTGCAGTGGTAAAGCTCATGTTTAATGCAGAAATTTCTATAGCTTCTCCGGGTCCTTGTTTGGGTATGCACAAACGCAAATAGGATAAATAGACTTAGAGGTCTACTCTGCCATGAGGTAACTATGCCTTAGAATTTCTAATGCATTCTCTATGCTCTTCTATGACTTGACTTCGATTTTGTTAGAATCTGAAGGTAGAAACTGCTACAGCATGTTGTCTGCTGCAGTAGAGATATTTACATTAATTTCTTCTTTTCTGGAGATTTTCCTTAGCTCGTGCAGCCTTTTGGGTTCCGTTAAGAGCCACTTCTGGGTATCTGGGCAAGGGTAATGTTCTAGTTCAGTGATTCTTAACCTTTTGATTTCTATGGACGGACGGCCACTTTCATTACTGGCATCCTTGGTCCACCACTGATTCATTATTGGAATCCGGGGACTCCCAATGCATCATTGCTGGAAGCTGGGGACCCCAGCTTAAGTAATTTGGATGATTTGAACCTAAAACAATACAGAAAATATGTAAACAAGCATTTATCAAACAAATACATAAACAATGAAATATTTTATTTATTCACAAACAAATATAAACAATCAAAACTTTCCACAAGGGGGTTGGCCTCCAGGTCCGAAACCCTTGGCGGGCATCCGATTGTACTCTTCCTGCTTCAAATCTATAGAAATCTTCACTCCAAGTAAAAATCTTGTAGTTTGGGGCTCCTTACAACAGCAATGGTCAATGCACCTTCTGACGGTGACCTGCTCTTCGCGCTAAACAGCGGCCACCTGCATCAGCCACCAACGCCAAGTTCAAGCAACGATGGCTCATTTCGCCGACAATGACCTCCTCGTGGATCCTACAAAGCTCCAGCCTTAGCTCCTCATGTGGACTTTGATAAGGTAAACTCCTCAGTGGAGCAAACCTGCACTCCATGGAAGTCGGCCTAAACTTCCGACTTTGACCCGGTCCAGCGCAACCAGATAGCAACAAAAGCACAAAGCACCACTTGAGGTTATGTTCACCTGAAACCTTAAAGATTCTTAACTTCGTTTCTATTGATTGAGTTTTCGTTGTTTTGGTGTCATTTTATTTATTAAAATGTACTTGCTTTTTCTAAATTGGTTTGGGACTTTACTTGTGTGGTGTTTTCACTTCATTACTGTTTGAGTGCAGGATCAGTACTTTACACATTGCCTCTTTTTTAGTGACTTTTGTGGTTCTTCCTGACAAGGATTATGGTTGTTGCTCTCCCCCCGTCAGCAATTAACCCAATTTATTACAATTGGTCAGTATAAACCCAATTTATTACAATTGGTCAGTATCGAAGTTGGTAAAAGAGCAGCGGAATAAATGATTTTAATACTGAGGCTAGTTGTTCAGCAAGCTAGATAGAGGACAGTCCTGTAACTGAATGAGTTGAATAAGTACCAGAGTCATTCAGAATACTGCTCCTGCCTTTTTCTGAAAAGTTTCTGCCTGGGCAGAGCACCATCAGTAGAGAAGTGGGGAGCAAAGTAACCAGTCTCTGTATGCTCTTGAGACTGGGTCTTATATTAAATGTGCTATTTGACACCCTGCCAAGAAGTACTGTTTCTATGACTGTTCCTAAACACTGTTCAGACCAGAGAGAAGAAATCTGAATAAAAATGCTGCTATGATATAAACTTGTTGACCTACACAGAAAGAAATATCTGACTTTTGATGGGGCAATGTCCTTAACTTTGATCTGTAAAGGCAGTCAAAAATTAGTTGACTTTGGGGGTGGAACGACACATAGGTAAGATTACCATGGCCATTAAATGGGCTTAGCCTGGTGTCAACAGGCTCCTAAACTCTCCAGCAGTCTCTGCATTTGAGAACCAGAATACGTCTTCTTTCGGATAAGAGACATTCCTTGAGGGGTAATGCCCACCTTCAGGATCTATCAGCTGTGGGACTTTGAAGTACAAAAGAAAGTTGGACCTGTTCAGATTGAACAAGAAGTACCACTTCTGTGCTAGTGGAGAATGGCAAGCAGTGAATTAGGCAGAGCACTTCTCAATATGCTGGCCATGAAGCTTTGCTTACACCTTTTGTCATCTTATTACCTCAATGCTGTCAAAAAGGGATTTGCAGGTTAGTATGCATCACCGCAGCCTGACATACTCATATTCAGATAGCTGGATCTTCATACACACAAAATGTTCAAATTCAGTGTTCCTCCTGTATTGGTGAAGGAGAATGGTTGTGTACTGCATCACAAACAACCCCGTGTCTTTACACCTAATGTATTGGCTCATGAGCAGTCTAAGTTCTGAACTTTGACTATTGCAAAGACTCTAGGAACCACCTTCTGCCTGCTACTGCACAGTTTACCAAAATATGGTACACAAAGTGGAAGCAATTCAACTAATAGTGCAAGAATAAGGTCCTGCATCGTCTGTCATCCCATCATGTTGTTAAATTTTTTGTCTGCTCTGGCATGACCGCATGTATCTCTACTCCAAGGTACAGAATAGAACCAGCTTCCAACTTTCTGTCATCTAAGCACACGGTTAAAGAGATTGTCAGGTCTCTCTAGCACTTTCCCACTGGTAGGGAGACAATACATTCTTGGGAGTTCAACACAATTTGTCACTGGCTCACAAACCATCTTTTTAAACCCACACACAAGCTGAGAAGGAATCCGAATTGGAAAACTGGCTTCTACTGGCCATCTTGTGTACTCGTAAAGTGGGAAATAGCCAAGCTTCCTCCACCAAAGATCCTTATCTCAAGACATGATGATTTTGAGAACTGTTTCAACCTTGGTTCTAAATACCCATATGAATTTTCATCACCATCATCTTGTTTTGTAAGATCATCTACAGAGCTCACTTAGCCATTCTAACTGTGGAGAGACAATTTGCGAACAGGGAATTGAATTCTCTATCGTGTTTTTGCAAACTAAAGTAGGAATGTCCATTTTCAGATATTTTTTAATACCACTGTATACAGTATTTGACTGGGTGTTCACATTTGGACATGTAAATCTTTGAAATGTAGCAACAATTTGGATATTTGTTAAGTAACTTTTCTTTCATAAAGACACCCTTATCTAATGAAAAATGTCTTGGGCGGGTAACCATGCTCAACATTATTGAAAATATTCAACCTCTAGGGGTACAATATAAAAGACTTTCACTGTGGTGGTGGGTGGTGCCACCATTCATGATAATGGACAAGTAGAAAAACAGTGTAATTGTCAGTGTTTGGTTCTTAAACTTGCTTGTACATATTGCCGTTGCTTCCTCATTTTTACATTATTTTTGGTATTTAATTAGACTCTAAAAGAAAGGGTGTGTCCTTCCCAATTAAAATGTGCATACCCACATGTGCCTTTAATATGGGGGGGGGGGCACAATTCTAGATAAAGGGGGAGGTCTCCGTTGTCTGAATAATGTTTATTTTCATAATATATTGCAGTCTGCTTCAAAATTATTCTTTTTTAAAGATATCCAGTTTATAATCCCCACAATGCAAAGACTTAATATCACTGGGGGGTACATCTACTTGGTTTAGCTGTGTAGTATGCAAAAGGACAGTGTAACTGATTAGATGGAGCAAACACCCGTGATAATGATCTGCATTGTAAAACTTCAAGACATATGTTTCTTATTCAGTCATTTAACTGTTACCTATAGTAAGTTAAAATACGGTTTCAATCCAATCCAATCAAACTATGTTAAAACATTTCACTGTTAATAAAAACACAAAAAAGTCCATCAAATTATCTTAAAAAATGTATTTATATGTTATCAATCAAAAAGTTCATTTTTCTACACTTCAAAATGTTGACCACCCTCAACTGCACAGTTATATACATTTTTACTTCACACTTGTTCCAAAGCTCAACTGTCGTATAACAAAATGTAATTGCAACTCCCAATGACTGATACAGGAACATTTCTTTTTGAACTATTAGGCTTACAGTCTGACAGAATATGTTCTCGGGTTGCTGATTGCCCGGAATTACAGTGCAGATGCAAAGTCTTTTTTCCCAATCAAGATCAGACTGAAAATAGCCAGAAACATGGTTGGTCAAAAGATGCCTTTAAATTAAACTTTTTTTTTTTTTAACCAAGAATGTTTGCTGAGTATTTCTGGAGCCCTTTGCTGGGATTTAAAGAGCTGTACATTCATCAAGAGAAGGACTTGCCCTGCTTAAAAATCAGCATCAAATCCCAGCTGTCAAGTTAGAACTGCTGTTTTTTTAAATATTTTGTTATTATTTGGAGAACCCAATTACAATATGTCTTGATGCATTGTGATCAATTAATACAATTATCCAAAAGATCATTCATTTTGAGGCAACTTTCATAACTTTCTATCTCTGGGAATGCTATGGAGGCCCGAGTGTTAGATTCTTATATAATTGTACGAGAATTCCTTATGGGCCAGTTATAAGTTGCTGTTAGATGAAATTCATGCACAAGCCCAGCAACTCGTACTCCGAGGTCAAGCACAAGAAAAACCTCTGTTTTTCTCTCATAATTTTTAAACCGCACATACCATTTTCCACCACACACCTCTGCAAGATTGCTGATGAAGTATCCATTTTGCTTTTAGATCTTGAAATGCATCAGCCAGCTGGAACTAGCGCAGTTGATAGGCACTGGTGTAAAAACTAGATATTTATCTGGAACGGGGCGTGAAAAAGAAGGCGTCATTAGAAGCTACACATCCGGTGGGGAAGAATTCATGGGACTAGGTAAGTATCTGATTTCTGGCCTATCTCTGACATTAAATAAAATAAATATTAATGTATGCATAGGTGTAGCGAGGCAACCTTAACATGTGATGTATAATTTTTAGGTCGAGCTTCGAGACCTGTTGTACTTTCTGGGCTTACAACCTGTCCACTGCTTTTAATTTGTGTGTTTTGGTGTCCTTTAAAAATCCATGCTTGCTAGTGGTCAATCCTTTGTCCCTTGTTGTCTTAAGTTTCCTCCCACGGAGCAGGGGTCAAGTACTGTATCTTTATGCTTTGATTGTTTATTTGTTCATTTGGGGGACTATTTGTTTTATTTCTTTCCTGCTCATCTTACACTGTGGGTGTGTGTTCAGCTTCGGCACCCTTCTTTTATTGCATCTTCGCTTCCGCCCCCTCCTTCCCCTATTGCTGCTGCCATCCTTCCCGCTACGTTGTGAACATGAATAGCATAGTGACAATTTTGCGTAAACCGGGATGTGATTTTAAATTAGAAGATAATGTCAGGACATCTTGTCGCTCAATATTAGACACTCAGAACTCCTCCTGTCCTCGGGGTGATTAAACCTATCAATTTTCTTTGGATGTTTCCGGTATTGGCTTTACCTACACCGTAAGCAAAATCACTCGGAGACCAAACCCAATCAGAATAAAACTCCCATCAAGAAATGGGGCTTTAATCTATCTCTCGACTCCCAGTTGGCCACATGTACCCAAAAGGCGTGCCACAATCTGATTTCAAGAGTTATTGTTTTTATAAGGTCCCAAAGGCGAGACCCATTTGCTATGCTAGTTTTAATGATGTCCAATCCTTTCCTAAAGCCATTTCACAATGACTAGAACTCAGAAACATTATAGTGAGATTAGAGTTAGGTAGACCCCTTGCTCGAATTTGCAAGAGTCTCTGTGTTGCAAATACATTTTACACTGCTTCTTCTTAATGTAGGGTACTTAAGTATAAATTATGTTTCAATGGACATAAAATCCAATTAATTAATTCTGCCTGACTCATTTGGTCCACAAAATCTGCAATTACATTTTTGGTTATTGGGCTCACCGTTACTCGTTCTGTGCTCTTTTTGTGTAATCCTATGCATGCTTTATGTTTTTGCTTAGTACAATTGGGTTATTTCTTGCAAAAGTGCTAGTGATGGGATTTATTTGATTATTTTCTCTTTAAGGTACTATTGTTGGTGGTGGTGTTGACAAAAAGCAGATGGCTAGTATTCAAGAATCTGTTGGAGAGACGAGTTCTCAGAGTGTTGTGGTAGCAGTAGACAGGTGAGCAAAATCATTGCTTCATTTTAAAGAGCCCCGTGTTAAACTTAGCATTACTGCCCTGGGACTAATAAATTACTATTTTTAATCTTTTTTTTTTTTATGCGATACAATTTTATTGAATAGCATCCTTTGCTCTGCCTCACCCCACTAAGAGCCTAAAAAACTATTGAGTTTCTGTATTGATCGTACTAAGGACTGTCAAGTGGATGATCAGCTCTTTGTAGGGGTTTCAGAAGCAAAGAAGGGCAAAGCAGTGAGAATGCTGATCATCTCATAATGGATTGTTCACTGCATAAGAATCTGCTATGCGCTAGTGAAAAAGCACCCCTCAGAAGTTTTGGATGCTAATTCCGCCTGAGCCAAAGCTACTACCACTGTTTTGGCATACAGAGTGCATGCACTGGGCATCTGTCAGGCAGCTACAGGTCTCCATGGCTTGATTTCTCGTTCAAGCCATCCTTCAAGAATTAGCGATTTGCTCGGCCAAGGTCAAAGATGCTTGGACTACATAGTGTTTTTTTGGGCAAAATTATAAAAGCTGATGCTCACAACATGCTATTTCACTTTGATAAGGATTCATAAAATTTTCCTTGGCTAAAAGTGGTGGCTTATTGGGCAAAATCAGTAGGCATTGATAATTCCTTGTTTAGTTACTTTGCTCTATTGTGCTCTTTAAAACCTATATTAAAAGGGCTGATTAAACAGGGTTAATTTGAGGAATACATCTACTACTTGTGATCTAAAAGCGCTATTGACCCTTATCCTCCAAAGCTAAAGGAATTGAGATTCAATGAAACCAGATCTAAGATGTATCTATGTGCTTTATGGTGTGAATCAGTTACCATTTATGGCTATAATTGCTGCTTAGTTTGATATATCATCTAAATATGGAAATTGTGTACCGGGGAAGAGCAAAGCTTGGGCCAAGATGGTTGCCACCTACTAAGGCTCTGCTAGCAGCATCAAAAGAGGAGGATTGTCCGCTTCCTGAGAGGGCGGGCTGCTGTTCCTGACCCCTAAAGCAACAGGAGATTGAAGAGTTTAGAGAGAGGAGAAGGAGACTGACATGCAGCACCGAAATAGGTGCTCTATCAAAGGCCGCAGAGATGCTGCCCTCTTCTGGTGTCGCAGGCTGTGCAGCTTGGGGGACCAGGAGTACCCATGATCTCTAGCGGGCCTGCTGAGAACTGCAATGTGAGTCAACCGAGCGCTTTAAGTTAAGTTGAGATGGCTGTATGAACTACATACATTCTCTGGGTGAGACATTGCACCACATGGGGAAAAAGCGTAATAGAGATAAACTGGGCGTGCATGCATGGCACAGTTAGTGTTGCACCCTAAACAATACGGACTGCCAGATGGAGACATTAGTATGGTAAGTGCTATGTGTATGAGTGCAAACACTGTACTTACAAGGTACACTGGAGAATGCTTTTCACATCACTCTGCATGGTGAGCAGGCTGAAGTTTTGTGACTGTGTGAGGTTACTCTTTCTGGGAATACTGAGACCAGGCTGACAAAACTCGATCACAGACCTCCTCAGGACGTACGTTTGCCCTTTTTGCTGAATGGCCTTGTTGAATCGCTCTGGAAATATTGAGGCAACAAAGTTGCCCTCTACAAAGTAAAAAGTGGGTGTAAATAATACCATTAACACTTGCTGCCTCTAACAGCTAAGTGCTTAGCAGTGATCCGAAACAGGGAGTGACAGCATTTTATTGGTCTGACTGGGGCCAAATGCAGTGGGCATGTAACAATATGTGCATAGCACGTGATGCTGTAGATACACATTCTGTGCTTACTCCTGCCATCTGGTGGTAGACTTGCACGTTTATCTTTGAAGGATTCTTTCGAATTACCAAGGTATAGTGTGTCCTCCCTTAGCTGGCGATGCACATGGGTATGGACTCTGTCAGATAGTTTTTTTTCTGAAACCGATTCAGACGTGTACCAACAGGGCTCAGTCTTAAGTAACTTGCAGCTCTTTCTTCTAGACCAAGCAGTTTGTCGACTGCAGTAGAAACTGAGGAATCTCCTCTTCTCTTCAGAAACTGGCTTCCTCTTGAGACCTCACCACCAATTCTGAGTCTCCATTCTACCTGCTTCAAAGACTTTGTTCGATGAGAATGTTTGAACAGTAATAAAAAGGACGCCCCTCCAGTACTGCTGCCATTGCCAAATTCCTGTGGACCCACCACCACTAGTTCTGTAATCTCTTCCTCTACCCCGACCATGATGATACCAAAAGCGAGACCTGCCTTACCTTCCAGTCAAAGAAGAGTCTTTCGTTCAGATGCGAAAGGAGTTGGGCGCACTGGAGGATGCAGAGGGAGGACTCTGACAACACTCCAACATCATCATGGAACACAATGTCAAGGCAGGAGAAGAAGCTGGGCTTTCAGGGGCCCAGGCCCTCCAGTTTTCTCCCAGCCTTGAGGAGGTCTTTTCTGCCGGCTCGGACTCTGATTCTGAGGAGGCGGAAGAGGAACACGACTGTGGTGCCCCACAGCCACGGTTGAAGACTCCTTCTGTGAGTGAGGTTGGCACCAACACTCACCCCAACCGAACAAGCAACGCTAAGCACCACCTCCGAAGGGGTCGGGCATCGATTCCAGTATCGTGAGAAACAACCAGCTGGGCCACCACTGCCCTCGGCCTATGATTGGCATTGCACGAAGCCTTCGGAGCTGGCAACGGTCCCTCCTCGTGACATTGATCCAGCTCAGTCATCGAGTTAGAAGATCTTACACAAGCCTCTGGTCACTTTGAAGACAACAGAGACCTCTGCGCTGGCACTGAAGCCTGCATAAACACTAAAAAAACAGTGTATCCGGTTTTACACTAAAAGTACGGCAGTATCTGCTCAACCTGCATGGCAAAAACATCTTCTGTCCCACAGGTTGACCATATGCTGAAAAAACTTCAAGATACAGACACTGCCTAGGCCATGAGTGCCCTTGAAACATCCAAAGAGGAAAGGGGATCATTTCAGAGGCAGCAATACAGAGCACATAGCAAGTCCAAATCCCCAGAATCTCCTCCCTCTTACAAGAGGCAGCAGCAGGCCTACAGCCACCAGTCACTGCAAGGTCAATGTTTCTCCAAGGGTGCCTGCAGCGGCCAAGGAGACTCTGACAAAGGGCGCTCCATCTCCAAATAGTGACTCACTACACCTGTCGAGAGAAGGCTTCAGTATTTTCCCACCAATGGCAGGAAATCACTTGAGACAAGTAGGTACTAGCCATAATTTAGCACAGCCTTTGCCTAGAACTTCTTACACACCCACTCAACATTCCTCCTTGCAGGCACGTTGTCAGCAGGGAACAACTTCATCTCTTAGAGGAAGAGGTCCAAGTGTTTCTTCAAAGGGGTTCCATAAAGATAGTGCCCATGCACGAACAGTGCAAAGGGGTGTACTCACTCTACTTCCTAATCACCAAAAATAATGACTCCCTCTGATCTATTCTGGACCTCAGCCCATCAATAGATACTTACTCTTAGAGCACTTCCGTGGTGACGCTCCAGGGCGTAATAACTCTGCTTCAGCAAGGCAACTGCATGGTGGCATTATACCTCAAGGATGCCTACTTCCACATTATCCAACGCTACCTGTACTTTGTGGTGAATGTCTACCAGTGGTCAACGCCATTTTAAGGGAGGAGGCATCAACTTATTCCCCTAGCTTGACGATTGGCTGATCAAGAGTGAAAGCAGCCTATAGTGCCTTCAGCACACACAGGCATAACCTCACTTCTCCACAGCCTCAGGTTCACCATAAATGGGGCCAAGTCTTGTCTACAGCCACTCCAGATCCAACCCTTCCTAGGGCCAGTGCTGTAATCGGTCACAAGTAAGGCCTACGCAAACCCTCAAAGGGTTGCAGCCTTCAGCCAGCTTGTACCTCTTTTTCAACCACAGTGTCAACTCAGTCAGAACTGTGATGCACCTGGTATGGTGGCCTTGTGCGTTGCTATGGTCCCCCATGCCTGGCTGCACATACGTCCATTGCAGCAATGCACTCGCCATAAGGGTCACATGGAAGATCTAGTGTTGGTAAAAGCCAGAGAGTCCATTGCTTTCTGCAGTGGTAGAACAACAAGTGTTGTGGGGAAGGCCTTTCCAAAGACCCCATTCTACAAGTCACCAATGCCATGCTCACTTCACAAACCGGGTGGGGAGCTCATCTTGATTAGAACACAGTACGTGGTGTGTGGATTCCCCAGCACCACAGCCATCAATTACTTCTACTGAAACGCCTCACCCTGAAGTCTTTCCTACTGGTCATTCAAGGCAGAGTAGTCCTGGTCAGAACAGACATTACCTCCATGCATTACTTATAGAAGCAGAGGGGCACACAATTGCTTTCCCTTTCCATGTTAGCTAAAACAGTTTGTCATTGGGTACTTCATACAGCATTTAACTAATGATGTAGTACTTCCCTGGGGTGGACAAAAACCTGGCGGGCTTGCTAAGCAGAACGAATCAATAAGTCCATGAGTGGGAACTTCACCAACAAGTCCTGCACCAGTACTTCCAGCGATGGGCACTCCCGACATAGACTTTTTTGCCCACCCTGAGAACCCTAAATGTCCAAACTTTGCTTCCAGGTACTCATACCCACGATGCTTGGGAAATGCACAATGGATTAGCTGGTCAGGGATGTTTGCCTATGCTTTTCCACCTTTCTCATTCCTTCCCTTAGTAGTGCAGAAGATGCGGCAAATGTCATATACTCTCGTTCTGGTGGCCACACCTGGGCCAGGCAACTCTGGTGTTAGCCCCTGATAGAGATGTCAGTCAGTCCACACGAGAAGCTCTCCAACAGGCTGGACTTACTCACCAGGAACTCAGGACAGATCAGTCACCCACATCCCAAGCAACTCAATCTAGCGATCGGGCACATGAGGTTTTAGAATTAGATTGCCTTGGTGTCGCCCACGAATGCTTGGATATCCTGCGATAGCCCTGTAGACCCACCACACTGGCATTCTATGCAGCCCAGTGGGAAAGATGTGTCCTCTACTGCATTACTAAAAAGTCAGACCCTCTAAAGCCTGCAGTATAATACATTGTTGGATACCTGCTCCACATCCAGAAGTCAGGCCTAGTCTACATTTCAATACAGCTTCATACAGCAGCTATAGTTGCATATATGTAAAAGAGAGAGCATTCTTCCCTCTTCCACATACCTGTACTCAAGGCTTTCATGGATGGCCTCAAGAGAGTCATTCCTCCCTGGGTTACACCATCACCAGTGTGGAACCTTAATATTGTCCTTACCAGACTCATGGGTTCCCTCTTTGAGTCTTTACATTCTTGCCCGCTCCAGTACCTCTCCTGAAAGGTGGTCTTTCCTGTTGCCAGCAGTTCCTTATGATGCATTAATGAGCTGCAGGCCCAACAGCAAGAAACCTTTGTTCAAGTTCTGAAGGATAGTGTAGTGCTCAGGACAAACCCCACGTTCCTGCCCAAGTTGGTTTCCCTTATCTACCTCAACCAGACAATCGAGCACCCAGTCTCCTTCCCCCAACCAGAATCTGTAGCAGATTGAGCGCTTCATACCAAGATGCTATGCACTCTCATCAATTATTTTGTTGATAGAACTAAACCTTTTCGCAAGGGGGACCAGCTGTTCATGGCCTTTGCAATGCCTCACACGGGGCAACCTATAGCAAAAGCAGAAATTGCTAGATGAATGTTAAAGTCTACCCAGTAAGTCCACTGTATCAGACCATAGCCAGTAAAACCTAGAGACAACCCAGTTGAAGAATTGTGTCTCTCCTACGTCACAATCACACCAGGCTGTTTTCAGGTAGCGAAGAAAGAGCGCCCCATTCCATTGTGCAGATAAACCAATCGTTGTCACAGTGGACTTTTCCTTTGAGTCTGACCTGAAGACTAAAACGTTCTTTGCTCTGAGACAAAGACTGAAAAAGTGGGAAATACGGTCTCCTTGATGCAGCTCTCATTATTATCTCCCTCGAAGGCAGAAGAATGGAATACATACATCATGGTGACTTAGATGACTTCTTGGGATCCTTGGAGGAAACTAATATGGACACTGAGAAGTATATGTCCCTTAATGATCCCAGTTCACAGTACCAGCAAGGAATGAGACACTATCCTGGATGAACATCAAACAAGAATATGGTGCATCCTTGATGAGTCTGACAGAGCAGGGCTTTATTGGTTTGTAAAGACGATATCCCATGAGAGGTACAAATCCAGGTCACGCTGGTAATGGTTGTTTCTACCTCTCTACTATTTATACTCTTATTGAAAGTTCACATGGACTCCATACTATGCCTACTTTATTGTGGACCCTTGCTTGACCTTTTGCTGTCTTACGAAGCACTAGTGTGCACTCTCTAATAGATGTTGCTCAGTGCCTTAAGTGTCATAACATCAAGAACCAAATGACAGTTATAAGGTAACTCTTTTCCCCATTTCCCTGTCCTAGGTATCACTCTAAAAACATACCATACGCTGTCAAAACCTCTTTGGACCTTAAGTGCCCACTTCTACATAGTCAGCCTCTCTATACTCATAGTCCCAGATTTACACTAATGCCTCTTACTGCGCTCTCTATTCTGACTTGTGCTAGTGTTTGGACATCCATTGGGCAAGAATTACTGAGTCTGATAAGTATCAAGAGACGCTGGGGAGGAACAGACTTGTCTATAGCCCTCCTTTAAGTTCAGAATCTCACGTGATAACTGTAGGATAAGCCAGCATACTCCATATAAAGACATTTATTATTTCTTGGAATGTGAGTGGTCTTTTGCATTATGTAAAATGTAAAAATATACTGAACTATTTGAAGATGAAACATACAGAATTGCCCTTATTACATGAAACTTATTTGTGGGCCGAAAAATCTAAAAAGTTAAAAGGAGAGTGGGTAGGGACCTGTAGTAAGCAACAGTTGCACATTCTCACTGGAAGGAACCCCACTAAAAGTCTTTGTCACATACAAGAAATGTGGTTTAGCAATACTCTTTCACAGATCCCTCCCTTGTCGGTTCTTTAAATTCTGGACTGACTTGGAGGGGAGGTACATGTTTGCAAAATTGAAGATTCATGCCCCGAATATTAACAATGTGCGCTTCTTGGCATTTTTATCCCACCTATTCCTAAATTTAAAAACATGCCACTGCAGACTGGCAGAGCAGTTTTAAACTACTAACTGGATTTTGCCATTTTAACTAATGGCAAAACCCAAATCGCTCTCTTTAACCTATGTCACCTGTATAGCAGGCCTCTCCAGTCTTAAGGCAAGATGCAGTATATTATAGAGTAGGACTTGTGTTTATATATGTCCCAGTAGTAAAAAAAACAAATTGTCATTTTTACCGCAGAAACATTAGTAGGCCCATTGGCGAGCTCAGGGTTAGACATTGACAACTCTGTCAACGCTGTGCTAACGTTTGAATGGGAATACTAAAGAAGAAGGAACGCGTTACTTACCTGTAACTGCGGTTATCCAGTATTGGTATCTTTCATAGATTCACATGCCTGAATCATTCCCCGTCGGATGGGCGTTCCCGGTAAATAAACAAAGCAATGTCTCAGTAGACATATAGAGTAAGAGGCCCAAAAAGCCCTTATCTTAGTAACATATCCACTTCCTTATGTAAAAAGGACCAAAGTTTGGCAATTAGCCAATCGGCTAGCACCACCCTCTAGAACCTTCTTGGAAGGAGCTCTAGTCCCTCAGATTTTCGTAAGCACAGTGCTAAGTAGTTGTATCACTGAGAGATCCAAGAGAGCCCTTCCAGGGGAGGTGGGTGGGTTGCATGTGAATCTATGAAATATACCAATACTGGATAACCGCAGTTACAGGTAAGTAACGCGTTCCTTATCCAGTATTAGGGTATCTTTCATAGATTCACATGCCTGAATCAGAATAGAAAGCAATGGAAAGCACATTTCGCAAGGTACAGCATATAAACATTCACAGATAATCACATATCCTTGTGAAAAATTAGAAAGTACCAAGAAGCAATGACCTAGCAGAGGCAAAAACCACAGAAGAGAAATGTGCGTAACAAGGAAAGGATGGTGGGATGAAGAAAGGGCTCGCCTCTAATGAAATAGATGACGGAGCACTGCTTGACCCACTGCCGCATCCTTCAGAAGTTCCGTATCCAGGCAGTAATGCTTGGTGAATGTATGCGGCATCTTCCATGTGGCTGCTCTACAAATGTCCACAATGGACACTCCTGCAAACAGTGCCATGGAAGTAGACATTGCCTTTGTGGAATGGGCACGAACTGTTGAGAGTAGTGGACGCCCTGCTTGCTGGTGACAGAAGGTAATGGCTGAAGAGATCCAGCGAGAGATACTTTGTTTGGTTAGTGGTAGCCCTTTTCTAGGCCTACTGTGCGCTATGAAGAGTTGGTTAGATTTACGAAATGGTTTCGTTCTGTCAATGTAAAACTTTAGGCAGCGTTTAAGGTCCAAGGAATGCAGGGTTTTCTCTGCCGCTGTCTGCGGATTTGAAAAGAATGAACGCAGCACTGGACCCATTGATCCGACAACGCTTCCTGAAGAGGCCGCATGCGAAGGCGACAGTGCGGAATTAACAGGATGCAAGAAGACATCATCCCGAGTAGGGACTTGAAGAGACGCACTGACAGCGTCTTCTTGGACCTTATACGGAGTGCCAATGAATGAAGTTTGTCTTTGCGTCCTGTGATGGAAACGCCCTCCTCTGCATGGTGAATCTATGAAAGATACCCTAATACTCGATAAGGAACGCGTTACTTACCTGTAACTGCGGTTATCCAGTATTGGTATATTTCATAGATTCACAGGCAACCCACCCACCTCCCCTGGAAGGGCTCTCTTGGATCTCTCAGTGATACAACTACTTAGCACTGTGCTTACGAAAATATGAGGGACTAGAGCTCCTTCCAGGAAGGTTCTAGAGGGTGGTGCTAGCTGATTGGCTAATTGCCAAACTTTGGTCCTTTTTACATAAGGACGTGGATATGTTAATAAGATAAGGGCTTTTTGGGCCTCTTACTCTATATGTCTACTGAGACATTGCTTTGTTTATTTACCGGGAACTCCCATCCGACTGGGAATGATTCAGGCATGTGAATCTATGAAAGATACCAA
Organism: Triturus cristatus; assembly: GCF_964204655.1. Taxonomy (NCBI): domain Eukaryota; kingdom Metazoa; phylum Chordata; class Amphibia; order Caudata; family Salamandridae; genus Triturus; species Triturus cristatus. The sequence continues at coordinate 1,582,778,955 of NC_140590.1, forward strand.
TACTGGATAACCGCAGTTACAGGTAAGTAATGCGTTCCTTCTTCAATGTATCAAAACTTGTTGCATTAAACCCGACTTGATGCCCAAAGTTGAATTTAATGTAACTGTTTGATATGCAACTGTTATAAAATTGCCACTCTGTTGCCCAAGCCTTCCTGCGGTCACTTGCAGATGTTTGCCAGAGGAACGCCTCAACCCTCCTGGGGAGAAGTGTAAACAACTCTCAGGAGTACGTGCAATAGAGGCCTGCAGTTGGAGGAGGTGTCAACTCTCCCTGGCAGGATGCCACATGGGGCGTGAGCTCAAAAGGTGAGCTTCAAAGATGAAGTTGCCTTTAAAGGACAAATGGTGAACACACACAAGAGGGTCGGCTGTTTCGCCAAAAGAGGAGCTCTGCCATCTTAGGAGTGGGCAGAATAATGCACTCTGGGTTAGCTACATGTCACACATCACAGAAAGTCACCAGGCGAGGAGGTTCCTAGTAGCGCTTTGGCTGGTAACTGCTACCTCCCTGGAGGGCACTTTCTGAGCAGAAGTATGGCACTCAGACCACAGATCACATCTGGACTGGAGAGAGAACCGAAGAAGGATTCCCCGAAGAGGTGTGGCTCAGCGGCCAGGGTGCCTGACTCCGGACCACGGGTTCACAGTTAGATCCCCGGTGCCGGCAGCAGGTTAGCCCAGCACCATGTGACTCTAGGCAATAGCTCGCTTAATCTTTCCGACGGCCCCCAGCGCCAGGACACCTCTCCAGAGGTAACTGCGCTTTACCAATGCTGGTATTTCGATTCCTGCTGCTCCCCAGACCTTGCAAGAGAGGCCGCACCAGCTGCTGATCCTTGGGCTAGCAAAGAGTGGACTGTGCCTGTGGTCCTGGCTCGTGGACAAGTCACTTGCAGGCCCCAGACAGAAGAGGTGAACTAAGAATCAGTTGGCTGATCTACTGTTACAGCACCAGGGACACAAAAGCTAAAGAAGTCAGTTCTGGCCAGTCAGTAGCCACAAATGCCTGGTCGCCAATGACCCCTGATGTGCAGCCGGGAGTACCAAGTCCCAATGCTCAAAAGTTGCTTTCAAGTATGCCGGACCTGAGAGAGTCGTCGGATGCAGTTTGGCCAACTAAGACGGATACTAGCCTTCACTGAAGGGAACTGCTGGTTTTACTGTGACCGGAGACCAGTTGTCCAGTGGCAACTGGACTTTTGCTGGACCAAAGAGGACTTTGAGGGACATCTACCCCTAGGGACATCTACCCCATGGCCATTGTTAGCCACCCACCCCTACCTCCAACTAGACCATAGCCCCGAGGAGTAGCCCCAGGAAGACACCCTCCGACAGCACAGCATCATACAGCATCCTGTATCCCTTGCATCAGCACTTCTCCATTGAAGTCTGTGGAGGTTGACCTGAAACTGGACTTGTGACTGCTTTGGAGCCAAGGTAACTATCCTACTACTTCTTATTGGCCCTTCTGGCCTTCCCACTGCCTGTTTTTATCGCACCCAGTGGGCAGGAGTAACCAAACAGGTGTCTTAAAAGTTTTACAAAGTTTGCAATTGCCAATGCTTGTGCGCATTTTTGAATGAGAAGCTGAGAACCCTCGGTTGGATTTTTGTTAATTTTGGTGTCTAAAAAATTATAAATATAAGATCTGGTTTTATAAATTGGTGTTGGATTTTTTTTTATTGAGGGAATTTATTTCATTGTTTTGGCACTTCCAAATGCTTTATACTACTTCCTTTGTTTAAGCCTGACTGCGTAAAGCCACTGCTAACCATGGTTGAGCTAAGGTTTAGTAATCGAACCCGACTAGACCCAAGTTGGTTATTTGAGTAATTTCCATGATAAGGTTGCATACCCACACCATATTATACATCACAACATCCAAAAGACACAGACACCATGCTAGGTGCACATTGAAAAAATTATACTTCACTGTCCACTGCGATCCTTACTGGTATATGATTACCACACTCATACAAACCACACATCACAACGGTGAAGCCAGAGTTCACTGCTTGGCATTCAATACATAAGCTTTTCAATATTCATCCCTTTTTTAAATTGCTCCCATCAGGCCTAGTAGAAATATCCTTAAGGATAATTTACTGAATTATTGGTCCGATTGGAAACAGAGGGTTCCTTGAAACAACTGACTAGCTCCTTTAAATCACTCCCCTTCAAGCTGAATTTACAACTCTCCTATCACTGATTATATATGTAATTGGAGCACAGTATGCAGAGCACACTTGGTAAGGACTCCATAATACTGCAAATTTCACCTGTTGTACAATACTTGAAACGTTGGGGGCAACATATGAGAATTTTATCAGCACTGTATATTGGTTTATTCACACCATTATATTGATATAATGTAGAGTGTGCTACGAGACCATACTTGCAAACATTCTTTCAGAAAGAGTACTCTCCTGAAGACTGAAGCACATTGTTGCAGCATAATGATAAAGTCCTCTGAGAGGCTAAACTTAAGTTCTTATATGCACCTGAAGGATTAGTGATGTGCATGGACATTATTCCCCAGGTTTGGTTGGATCACTCCTTGATTAATGTTAGGATTTAGGGGCTGAGCTATGAGAGTAGTTTGAAAGGAGGTAACAATAAGCTCCCCTGCACATGATCATGGGCTAAAGTATCAGTCAATAATTTTATGGAAACTTAAGATCTTCAAAAAAAGATGTGAGAAGATGGCTCGGTGAGCTCTAATTATGAGAACTATTCCAAGTGAATTAGCTCTGGTACAGACACTGCGCATCCTTTAAAGAGATCATAGACATGTTCGTCCATCTGCCCCGAGCTACAGTGCCCACCTGAAATAAGCCAAAATTGATTGCAAAAAGCTTGAAAGGGATTGGTTTACACGCCGAAGGCCAAACTCGAGTTTAAGTCGGCTCTAAAATCCTACAAAAAACTGGTAATAGCTACCACAGCAGATTTCTGTGCAAACATAATTTTGGGAGCCCGTAACCTTTCTAAGGGGTCAGTAGTCCACTCCCCATATTCTCCTTCATGCATAAAACATCCTTTTGAACACAGAAAAACTAGGTGATAAACTCTCCAGCTTATTTGAGGAGAATATGTCTTTAATCCTTAGCAGCTTTGAAACTGAATTTATGACTCTCAATGGCATGGTCAGATTGTGTAATTTAGAGATTAAGTCTGGCTCACTTCTCACAAATTAATTATCAACTCTCGCGCAGTTTGATCTTCTAACCCCTGAAGTGTTTTTGGAATTGTCCTGTGCAATTATATCAGAATCTCTGCTTGATCCAATTCCTGCTACGGTTTGGAAAGCCATTGCCCCTTGTCTGGACAACCCACTTTTGAAAATTTGCAGTTATTCCCTTGTGCACTCATGGGACTGAAACTGCCCTAGTTTCCATCCTTCCCACCTGAAATTGTAGGCAGACAAGGACCATTTGGTTGTCTGTCTGCCTCCTTACTCGCGGTATCCCTTGACATCTTGGTGTCAAGATTGGCTGAGATGGGTATTCAATGTCCAGCTCTGCAGTGGTGCCGGCCCTATTTAAAGGATAGAACTTAAGCTGTTCTTCCTCCTGTCCAACTTGAGTTCAAGGTACTGCGTTAAGGTGTTCCTTAGGCTACTGCATTTAACCCCAACCTTTTCAACCTATACATCAGTATGTTGGCTCAGCTTATAAGATATTATAGAATAAATGTATGGATTATGCGGATGACACTCAATTGTTTATTTACTTTGATAACTCGGTGTCCTGCCCCCTTGCTGCTTATCATGATTGTATGTCTGTCAGGTTATGATAAGTTAGCGGAGTATACCAGCCATTAACCTTCAGGAATGGATCCTGCGGGGGCAATGATAGCTTCCCAACTCCACCCTGCGTAACCATACAGAGAATTACTAGCCACAGCCCTGCAAGGATGCACACAGGGAAGAAGGAAAAGGTATGAAATAAAAAAAAAAAAGGTAGCAATCCTCCACCTCAAGTCTTCCTGTATCTTCCCTCTCGAGTATGAGAAATCCTTCTTTCCCATCGAGCTGTATGCAATAAGTGGTACCCTGTAGGTGAAAAGGAAACAACAACTAGGAATTACCATTGACACCAGCCTTATTGTCACACAAACAATATAATCCATGCGCCTACCCCCCTGTTGTACTCACAGGCATTCCACACCGGGTAGGGTAGTAGTGTAAAACTGCATCAACATTGTATTCATTCAAAGTTCATTAGAAGAATGCTCGCATCAGTATAACTCTCCATAGGCTGAAAAATGCTAGTTAGTGTCAATAATGAGCTGAGAAAGCAAACAAAGCTGGTACCTTCCTATCCTGGTAAACAAGAAGACTCCTTAAAGAAATGTCACTCCGATAATAAATAAAAAAATTAAATCAAGGAATGCAGGCATCACTGGGTTCACTACTGGTGTTTTCAGACTCCTGGATATACTATGAACACTAAGCTCTACACAGAGTGCCTATAGTAATTCGGGTTTCCTTAGGGACTGATCCGTTGGCCCAGTTAGCACGCGTTTGGTCCTCAATGCTTTGTAAAAAAGAACTTCGTTCCGGATTCAAGAATGTTGCCGGATTAATCTTCAGCCCTGAACGCATTGTATCAAATGCTCCCTGCTGAGGTGAAGGGCAGATACGTTGAGGAGCGTTTGGGACCCTGTGCCGGTCACAGGAATACTGCTGAATGAAGAGTTCAATTGTGAACTCGTAGTGGTGAGTGCTCCGTGTCGTGCTGGCAGGCGGATGCGGCGAAGAGCGTTCGGTCCTAAACGCACTGCTTGGAAAAAGTCCAGAATTAAGAGCCCGAAGCCCTGCGGCTATGATTTGAGATTGACAAGCACTATCCCGCTCAATGGGAGGGGCTTATATACTCTATATCCTCTTTTCCGCAGACTGTAGAAACATACTCCCCCAATATCTTCAGGATAGTGTCGTTCTACCATGGTGCTCTAGCGCTCCTTCATCACAAAACTAAGCCAAACGCTCCCAAAAGGTTTAAGGATATGTCTAGGGTTACTTATGTGTGCTCTTTCCCCACCGCAAGGCTCAATGTTCTACGGATGACTATGACAATATTATCTTACAACTCATTGAAATATAATGCGGACAAGACGAAAAGCTTGTTTTGCATCAATAACCGCCTTCCCATGCCATTCATTGAAATGTTTGACCTGCCTCCTTAAACTCTGCTACTAGTCTGGCTGAGGAATTTTGCAACTTGCTTTTTCGCTTGGAAAATACTCTTTCCCTCACTGGGCAAGGTAATCATTTATGTGCCACCTGTTTCCCCCTTCTGTTTAAACTTACTAATATATTGCCACTGCTTCTGTGTGTCCTCTGGTGGTTCAGTTGACTTACCCTTATTCGTCTGGACTATTTTAATTCCCAGTTTTTCGGTTCTTCAGCTGAACTTTTAAAAATCTGCAGTACATTCCGAGTGCCACTGCTGGACTTGCTCTAAGATGCCTTGGTTAACTCTAGTTTGGCAGTTCTAGATTTCCTACAAAGGCAGCCATTGCTGAAAAGCATCAGATTTAATCCTATTATGTACATGTGGCTTTTTATGGGCAGAACTTTTCTATCTACAGTAAATGTTTGTACACTATGCTCTATACTCATAGGTTGTGCTTTTCTGATACTTACCTGTAGGTCATCCTAAAATTTAAGGTCTAGCAACTGGAGGGGGTCTTTCTCAGTGAGCGCGCTGCTCGTCTTTAGAATTTTCTTTCCATTTTTTTACTTAAACTGCAATACCTGTTTTTGTTTAGGAAAGTCTTAAAACCTGGCTATATGACCAATAACCCTAGTTATTACTTTATAGTTATTTTGTGCAGTACTTCAGCTCTAGGGTACCTTTTTTGGGTCATGGTATGCTATACAAGTTTGCTTAGAATAGTATATATTAGAATATTGCTTGATTGTTATTGGACCCCTAGAAAACTTCATGTCAAATTATTACCACAGAAGAACTGTTAAAGGTCTAATGATGACTTATGCAATGCAACCTAAATAATGTTACGTGGGACTGTGTATATAAGGCCTTTCTGGATGAAAGTCTGGGTCACGGGGGGGGGGGGGGGGGGGGTAGGTAAATGAGATTGAAACAGATTAGTCCCAAACTACATTTGGCAATCTTATTTGGTACTCCAGTCCTCATAGGATTTTCTATACACAAACATGAATAGTTAGCCAGATCTTTAGTAACTGCCAAATTAAATATTTTGAGGCACCGGGGCCAATCTATCATACTGACATAACATGAATGGCTCATAAAGTTACAGCGTGTTGCGCCATTTGAGCAGGTGTGTAAAATACATGAATGTACTCTACAAGATCTGCAATGCTTTTTTGGCACAGAGGAATCTGAACCACTTGGGTAACCATCAACTGTAAGCCTCATATTGAATGTACTTGTTAATTTCAGGAACAATGCTGGATGACAGAACAATAATGAGGGAAGTTCTTAAGTCCCTATATTACTTCCCCCCTCCCCATCAATTCGGTTTTGGGATATCATTTGTAGAATGTACGTCAGTGATGTTGACATATAATATTAGAGATGACTGAACAATCCTTGTTACATTCTTATTGCCAGCTGTGTGTATATTTCTATTATAGATACTATGTTCTATTAAATATAATTTAAAAAAAAAGTTGCAGGAAAATATAATTTGTGTGCCAGGCACCATAAGCCATTGAAAGCTAATCTGTTTGGGTAGGAGGCAATATTTAATGAGATAAAATAATATTGTAACATTAATTTCAGAAAAGAGTGTTGAATGATGATTACTTTGAATATAGTCGCAATGGGGAAGGTATCAAATTGTTTTTATTACATTATATTATTATAAATAAATTAGTGAAATGGTAGCAAGACTAAGCTAACCTTGCTTGTATGTGATTCCAAAGAAACCTTAGGGATAATACTCCACCGCTGCCATTTCATCAGTAGTGTGCAGCCTCTGACAAGGTGAAAAACTATGTCCTGATAGCTAATATGTCCTGGATTCCTCAGATTCCTGATTTTTGAAAACCCAAAAGTGGAGGGAAAAGTGTGATGTAAGATGATTATTTGCGGTTCCCCTACCTGGCCCAGGTGTCTAAAGACCCTGACCAGAGGGGAGAACCTAGGGGAAGATAGCACTTGCCTTGGTTACTTAGTAGCAGTGGAAAATCAACTTTTATTTTTGCATAGATTAGAACTAGATTGGAAATCCATTAATTTAATGTAGCCATCTAATTGCACACCACATGCTTGGTTGCCAGGGAATATATCTGAACTGCGACCATTTTGAGATTTTTAATCCTTTTATAGCCTATTGATCCACCCTCCTAGTCTATTGTCTTCCAATTGTAAAATGTCTGGTATTGAGTTTGCATAAACTGGAGGTAGGGGAAGTTACCTATATTCTCTATAGTATTTGAAATTGGATTTTCATTGCCATTTAGTGTTTCTTTACAAATCTATGTCCAGTTACTCATTGAATGGTAAATGTTTATCTTCACAGAATATTCACTGGGTCTACAAGACTTGATGGAAATGCAATAGGTACGTGTTTTTATCCAGCTGGAAATACTTTTCCTTACTAAGTTAGTTTAACATTTTGTACAATGTATTTGATGGTCTTTCTAATTTTGTGTATTCTTTAGTGGATTTTGTGCGGTGGTTATGTGCTGTCTCAATGGATGAACTGGCCTCTCCGCATCATCCTCGCATGTTTAGTTTACAGAAGATAGTGGAGATCTCATACTACAACATGAATCGTATTCGGTTGCAGTGGTCAAGGATATGGCAAGTTATTGGCGATCACTTCAATAAGGTACTTAAAAACAGGGAAATTTCAGTTTTTATGAGGTTTTGCTTGTTGGTTTTCATCATACTTTGCTTACTTGTTACTTATCATTAACGATGAAATTAGCTTTTCCTAGCATTACTTACTCAAAAGTTAATTTAAGTGTTCTACTGTTCTTGACAATGAAAGGCAACAGAGCCACCATGATTACTGTGTGGGTTAATAGTATTTAATTTGCTAGAGAACAGGTAGAGAATGGAGAAAGTGCTCAAGAAATATATTCTTCTCTAAAAGTTGGGTTTCTAACATTTTAGATGTATTGTCTAATTGAGTTTCACAGTTCACTGCACATCTAGAGTACTCTCAGTTTACCTTTACTGCAAACTGAAAATGCATGCAAGTATAGAACTAGTGTTAGGAATACACAAAGATCATCAAGAAAACTTGCAAAAAGGTAAAAGTAAAGCAACTGCTTTGTGCACCGAGGTAGCATCTTCTTTTAATGTTACACTATAGATCACACATGGTTTTAATAACTTGTGAAGCCTTGTATTTGTAATGAAAAAAAACATAAGTTGTTCGTTCTCTAATATAGAGAGATGGTTCTGCACCAGTGTGTTACATGTAAATAATTGGACCTTAAAACAAAAAAGAGCTGCTGACTGTGTCACACCTTCAACTAGTTCAGGCTTTTTATACGGTGTGAATTTGCATTCTGGAATATTTTGTTTAACCTTTCCCGCTCTATGGATGGTCTTCAAAGTTCCAGCATGCCAAGTGTTGATGGCTGAAATGGAAGATTTGCAGAGGGTGTCAAAAATAACATGGGGTCCCTTAGTAAGATCCCTACCATAAATCATGATAAGCATGTCTGCAAAACATAGTGCCTGCTTTTCTTCTACATTTAACCACATTGATTGTGATATAATGAAGATCCACTAAACTAGAGTTATAGAACCGTTTATTCCCAGCAAAGCATAATCCAAAACAACATCAAAGGTTGGATAAAATAAATTCTAAACGTGCTCAATGTCCGACAAATCAAAGTTATCAGAGCAAAGAGTTTATGACTGGCCTTTGCCTCTAATCTTTCTCTGAGTGCAATCATCTCCACTATCGTAACTAAATGTGTGTTTTATTCTACAGCTTTTGAGAAGACCTTTTCCATTCCTGAACAAAGATGTGTAAAGCAGTAGTTGCCATTATTAGATCTAAGCTAGAGTTGCTATCACCCTTTACCTAGTCAACGTAAGACTTCAGACTGGTAAAAACATTGCCACACACTTGCTATTGAGTGCCTCCCCACTTACCCCCTACGCACCCCCTTTTCCAACTTTATTGGCTCCCTGTAAATGGACATATTCAATTCAAAACACTGCATTGTACATCTCTTTCTGCATTGACAAGCCCTATCATTTACATGCAGTAGATTTGAACCTTGTGTACTAGCTCTGTAAACTGGTGTACAATTCATAAGTTTAACAGGGTCAGACAAGGCACCTCTAGCTTTCAGTATGCTCATATAATCTCTAGAACGCCCTACTAAATGAATTAAGAGCTATTACCATCTTCAAAGACTACAGACATAAGGAAAAATGTGGGTTTTTGCTAAAATCTTTTTTTTTTTTGCTATAATTAAGTGCCAGGAAACCATGGTGTCTGGGCACTTATAAGTATTGCATACAGAACAAATAAACTGAACATTCCAGTGATAAAGCTTACAAAAACACATGCCCACATGTTAAGAAAAAATATAATATGTATTGTATGTATTCAAATCGGCTTGCACATAAAAAGCTATTCAACATATTTATTTATAATATAAGTAACACTGTTTTGGTCAACAATAATGACTAAAAACTCACAATGAATTCCGGGGAAAAGCAAGATAATGTTATTTTGCAAATGTGGAGTGAACCAACATTGGTATCTACAAGATAAAAATTGCCCACAGTGACATCTTACAAATATGTTCCACCAACACTTGTAGAAAACCACATCTAACCTACCTAGCTCCTGGGAACACTTGCATCTGTTTTCGCACGTGTCAATTCCATGGTACATTTGTATGTGGCACCGGTACCCCTTGATGACCGTATTCACCTTCAAAATTGCTCACCCTAGCGTTAATTTCTTTAATGTGATCAATTTTACCCTCATAAGAAATCTTTTTAAATTGATCATGTGAATTGTGCTGATCGATAAATCCCATGTGCTAGCTGACATCAGGTCTTCATCGGAGGGCAAGAAGTTCAGTTTTAAACAAATTAATATTCTTGTGATGGCTGGTTCCTGGCAAAACAGGCCTTAACAGGACATGCCAATTGTGACAGTTGACTTTAGAAGATATTTCTCGTATTCTAACATTATGCGCTGATTTGAAGATAGGATCATAAGCAATACATGGTATGTAACATACAAGAGTCAGTACAATTGCGCATGTGACGGGGCACTAATAGAATTTTCTTTAGACTGTCAAGATTTTTCAGTGATGCACTGCCACTCTTGAATTAATGTGCAACTTAAAATAGCATCATTTTTCTGGGATGCTTAAATTTTCATATTTCCTAGTGATGCACAGTTTTGACTAATTTGTAGGGGTGATGTAAAACTGGTTATGTCCTGACTAGTGTAAAGTAGTTTTGTTAAATATGGGCTTTGCTCATTCACACTTTAGTGAATGATCTTTGATTGAATGAATATATCGCGTTTTTATTTTATTTTTCAAATGGCTTTTTAGGGCTTTTATGCCTTGAATATATAAAAAATTATTATAGGAGACATCTTTAGAGGTTATTAGTAATTATTATGTCTTTTTGTATTTTGTTTCAATAAGTTTGAACAGCGGTTAGTGTTATTGCATGCATAATTTGTTTGTAAATTTACTAAAATGGGACTAGATCACTTTGTAGAATAGAATGAGTGCAGTGGGGTATGTTAGCATATTACATTTATGCAAGTTCCATTGTATATCTGGTAGGCACAGTCTAAGTTTGCAATACATGAGTACGGGAATGCAAGGTATAGGTGTGCTATATGGGGGCCCGTATCGGTCTTTTGAATGCATTGCCTGCACCCATGCCTCATCTTTTCCAACACCGACAGGCTCCTGCCTTTCTGCCACCAATACACCAATATCATCTCTTAATAAAGAGGCTCTTGCCGAGGAGGGAAAATGGAGAATCCGTGGCATAAATTACTATGGCATTGCAAGCATACTGATGTCTCTGTTACGCTTTACCTGTACCTGGCAGCGAACTAAAGACTCTGGAGAATCGTAGGTATTCTAGGAATTTTCCAGGGACCAGAAAATGCAAGGCACCTGTAGTTTGCAAGCTTTCAATAATGAAAGCGGCTTCACAGGAGGAATATTCATGCCGTTATCACACACATTCGGTAGAACCCCAGGGAAGGTAATCCTAGGGATTACTGAGCTGTCCTACCCTCCATGGGGTATAGAGAATCTGTGAGGAATCCCTGAAGCTCGGGTATGGGAAAACTGGGTACTGCCACCAGCTCACAGCTTACAGACCCCACCACTTTGATTTATTCCTGCCAGGTGATTTTAAAATCATGTGCGGAGTACTAGAATTTGATTCCTACTTGGTAGATGTCTGCTGAGGTGTTGTTGGGCGGAGAGTCTTTAATTGCCATCTGATTAGCAATAATCACTGCCTCCTCTGCCTAGTAATTGGCGGCTAGGATGTGGAACCTTAACACTCCTCTGAATCAGTTAAATCATCGACCTTAGATTATTAACAGAAAGCCTTGTTTAGCAGGGCAATGTATATTTTTCAGTACATGTTTACGTTATTGTAATGTCCTGAACAATACTAGTAATACTTTCAGTGACTTGTACCTTTTGAATCTTGTAGGTCGGGTGTAACCCAAATGAAGATGTGGCCATTTTTGCTGTTGATTCACTAAGACAGCTATCGATGAAGTTCCTTGAGAAGGGAGAATTGGCCAACTTTCGCTTCCAGAAGGATTTCTTACGGCCTTTTGAACATATTATGAAGAAAAACAGGTGTGAATGAGCTTTTTCTGAAAACACTTTGAAACGTTTTGATTTTTTGATGTCTTATTTTAATACATGAAGTTTAGTGGAGCTTGAAGTTAGCTATTTGTATGTCTTTAACATAAAAATGTACAGGACAAAGTGGTAAATGAGGAGTAACATGGGTGTTATTTTCAATTTATTTTAGATCCCCAGTTATTCGCGACATGGTGATACGCTGTATTGCTCAGATGGTGAACTCTCAAGCAGGAAATATTCGCTCAGGCTGGAAAAATATATTTGCTGTCTTTCATCAAGCAGCTTCAGACCATGATGGAAATATTGTAGAATTAAGTTTCCAAACAGCAGGACATATCATTAGTAAGTAACCATCTTTCTATTTTATTTCTCATTGGTTTGGATATAACACATTTGTAAAACAAATTAACCATGTACTGTCATGTGGCTGATTCAGGTACTTGGTGTGGCAGCTTGTTTTTTATCTTTCTAAAGTGTACATTAGGTTGGGTCAGTTGCAATTGAGGGAAAACTAATTTGTAACCTGTTGATGGATATTTCAAAGGACACGGAAGTCAGAATACACTAAGGAAAGTTAGAATATTCATGCCCTGAAATAATATTTATTCACTGTATGATGAATGTTTACAAGTACTGCAAACTTCAGTTGACGTTATTTTTATTTTTTTTCTAATTGACTTTTAAATAAACCATTTACATAAGATAACCAAGACAATTTAAGACAATACCTCCCCCACCCTGCTTATTTCAATTCTATATAACAATAGACCAGTGAAGTCCAATTGATTATTGACCTTGTATGACAATTCAGGCCCACAATAGCATTAGAGATAGTTTTCCTAGAAGCAATTTCTGGCCTAAATACAAATCAGACTTCAGTTGACATTGAAAGTGTAAGTAGACTTAACTAAATAGTTTGCTTTGTTAAAAGTGCAGCTTTTACACTATGGTTGAGAGAGTTGATAGAACAAAATTATGTATGATAAAGTTAGGAAGTTTTTATATACTTTATGTAGTTGATTCATTCTGTTAATAAATTGTTTGGGTGTATTTGAGTCTGAACTAATATCTGAATTACAGTTAATTAAAGGGAATCTGTTTTCTTAAGGAAATTGTGTTTTCTTGGGGTTTGTTGCCGAGTTGACTGGTACCATACCATATTAAGAGAGCTCAAGGAAATGTTTGGACTGATCTTGAATTTGTCTAAATTACATGTATACATAAGTCATGCCTAAACCACAACACTAGTGGGCTCAGCTTGGCGTTCATGCCGTCTTTAACTTTTAAAGAGGTACTCTCAAATAGGCCTTCATGGAATATGTTTTAAGAATCTGCACCTCACCCTTAATTCATGGCCTCAAGCTGTGATGATGAACCAGAAGGACATTTTTCGAAGCAGGAGAGAAGGAGAGCTTTAGTCGAAATAGCACTGTATTAACTTCATAGAAATCAGAATGGCTTAGAGTAATGAAGTTGGGAACATCTTTTAGTTTGACACCTTATTACCAGGATACAGTGACCCAAAGTATCAACCTACATCAGTTAATCTATCATTTCCATCTGTTGGTGGGGTTCATTTTTACCTACAATTGAAATTACATGAATGTTTTTCTTTCATTCAAATATTTCACTTCTTTGATAATAAATGAAGATATTACCAAAGAGTTAATATTTACTCTTGATTCCCAACAAATTCATTACATGATTTCCTCTAAAAAAGAAACGGTAAACACACACTGCACATGAAACTTAGAGAATGTACATTATGTAACACAGGTGCAGAAACAGAACCAGTCATGATTTATTGGTAAATGGCCTGCATATTGTTTTCCATTACAATTTCATGATTAGAAGCTGTTATGATTTACGGCAACAAAATGTCAATGTATTGTTTTCTAAACACAGTTTAAATAGTTTTTTTTAATGTGAATGATGTAATTGATTCTGTATTGCAGCAAACATTTTTCAGCAGCATTTCCCCGCAGCAATAGACTCCTTCCAGGATGCAGTCAAATGCTTGTCTGAATTTGCCTGCAACGCTGCATTTCCTGATACAAGCATGGAAGCAATCCGGCTTATTCGATACTGTGCTAAATATGTTTCAGAAAGGCCACAGGTATCTATTGACACTTTATTTTGTTTTTCAATTTTGATTTTTAGTTCCATTTACAGAATCATTTCTCAGAAAAGCGTACAATGTTTGGAGTTTCAAGCATTTAAATTAGAAAAATCTGTAACTGTATTGGAAAGATGTATGTAACCTTCCTGGTGAGACTCTGGAGTTAATCTAGAAAGTTTGAAACAGAATTTTTCTTCTCTTTTTATCAAAGCACCTATCTTGTTTTGTTCTAATTGTGATAGAGATTCTTAATGGTGCACCTGCACGATAGCCAAATTTACGAAGCAGTCTTATGTTCTGTGATTCCTAGGTGTACCCTTGCACGTTGCTGAGATTTCAGACTGGAAACTTTATTCACAAAAATTGAGGGTGTGCCTATGAGCTAGTTTTTTAAAGCTTTTAAATGTATGCATAGAAATGTCATGTTCATCTTCACCGGTGGTGTATTATTTTCCCAAACTCCATGCGTGCTCCACATTGCAGCCCTACAATAGTGAAAATGGGTAACACTGGTGTACACTTCCCCAGACTTTATGTACCTCTTGTGTTCGAGGCATATGAGCTGTAGATCGTATACTTGTGCATAGCTCGCCATCTGGTGTTGGGCTCGGATGTTTTGACTCCTCCTTAGGACGATAGTGTGCATGGGCATCGACTTCATCTGCAGATTTTTTTTTTTCTGCCATCGGGTTCGAATGTGATTAGCTGCGCTCCGGGTCGTGTCGGTTTCGAACCCTCCCTTCAACGCGCAATCCCTCTACACTCGACGGTATTGTCTCGATCGAGTTTCCCTTGCGACACGCATCTTTAAAATCAAACTCCTCGACCTCGATCTTCAACGCGGGCCAATGGACCTATCCGCGCCGACCGTGCCTGCAGTCAATCGAAAAGACTCCTTTCAAAAACTGCCCTGGGTGTGGTGCTAAGTTCCCACACACGGACTTGCACGAGGTTTGTAACCTCTGCCTCTCCCCGGAGCACGAAGACAAGAACTGCAAGGCCGGTTCATCTTTCAGGTCGACGAAAACCATCCGTGATCGTCGAGCTCGACGTCACAAAATGTCTCGCGGAAGCAGCTCGATTTCGGACATCTTTGGTGCAGATCCCAATTTCCAGCCGGACCAACAAGGTGATGAAGAAGACCTCTCCGTCTCCGAGGCCGACAACTTCGACATCGAAGAGGAAACTCACCCCAGCTCAGCGGTCCGTGGGTACCAAAACCCCTCTCCCAAAAAACAAACCTAAGGCTCTGGTAACACCCTCGCCCACGGGTCGACACCAGCAACATGTCCCAGATGCCCCGCCCTCGGGCCCAGCTATGAAACATAAAGCTAGGCCTTCCGGCTCTGGCTCGAGCCAACCCAATTCCGGTGCCGAATAGTCATCTTCGGCACTGAAGCATAAGACCAAAGAGGTGCCACGCTCTTCTTTGTCGGCACCGAAGACAGCCTCGACGCCGAAGCCCTTGGCGTCGATACCTACCAAGGACAAACATTCGGAACCGAAAAATGTTCCGAGCCTAAAGCGGCTCCAGAGCCGAAAAAATCGTCGTAGCCGATGAGTCTCACAAACTCCTATAACAAAACCTAAGGAGACCAAACCCCCACAGAAAGCCTCAGAAACTCGATCCAAAGAACATTATGATTCAAAATCTTCGTTACCCAAAAAAAGACACTTTATCCACACAACAGGTACCTGATTTTTACGGATCTAAAACAAAAGACTCTTTTTATTGACCCAGAGACTGGCAAAGTCTTCGCCAAGCCTCCAAAAAAGAGGAAACTGGACACTTCAAAGGAGACTGAAATACCCTTGAAGCGAAAGGAGATGAGAACTAACCCCTCCCCATCTCCTCCTCCAATTGATCCAAATCTTCTGATTTCTCCACCTCACTTCCCACAACATACTTTTTCACCTCAAACATCGGATACTGAGGATGATCATACTGACAGGGGAGGGAATATAGATCCACATGGGGATGATGACGCACATGCCTGTCTACATGACGTAGACCCTTGGGATGTCTACAACACAGAGCCCGACCCACACAATGACCCGGACCTCTATCCATCTAGGCCATCACCACCAGATGACAATATTGGGTTTGCCCAATTAATAAATAGGGCTGCCCAGTACCACGGTGTACAATTAAATTCTGATCCCTTAGAGGACTTTTTACTTGAAACCTTTGCACCTTCGCAAAAGTCCACACACACCCTGCCAATGTTGAAAGGCGTGCTCAAACATGCCCTAGAAGCTTTTAAAGACCTTGTCTGAGCCAGGATTCTCAACACCAGGATAGATAAAATATATAAGGCAGCTCCCAATGACCCAATTTATATTAAAGGTCAAATCCCTTTGGATTCTCTTGTGGTGTCTAATGCACGCAAAAGGGCAAACTCACAGAGTACAGACGACACCCCCCACCCTCCTAAGGAGTCAAAATTAATAGACGCATCTGGTAAACGGATTGCGTCACAGGCTGCAAATCATTGGCGGAATGCCAATGCCCAAGCTTTATTGGCCAGATACAACAGGGCCCACTATGACTAGCTTGAAAAGCTCATGCAACACCTTCCTGACCAGTACAAACAAAAGGCCAATGACCTTATCCAAGAGAGGAAATTGATAACAAACACCTCAATTAAATGTGCGCTCGATGCGGCGGATCCCACGCCATTAATACTAGCGGTTTGTTGCGCAGGCATGCTTGGCTCTGGGTCTCTGGATTCAAACAGGAAGTGCAATCTGCTATCCTAAATCAGCCCTTTGATCAAGAGCATCTTTTCGGGCCTTCAGTTGACACATCTTTAGAAAAAATGAAAAAGGATACAGAAACTGCTAAGTCCATGGGGGCTTTACAATTCCCTTCCCCTAGAGGCTCTTTTCGCCGCTCCTTCTACAGAGCTGGCTCCAAAACCATTGGCTGAGGACATCCCTTTTCCTCCTACAAGAGCTTCATTCAAATGTCCTCCAAAAGATACTTTTGTGGAGGCTACAGAGGCAACAATGGCAAAGGAAGTGGTCGCGGCAACAATAACCGCACCTGCCCTACCACCAAACAGTGACTTCCCTGCACTTCCCCCCCTAATCATCCCACTCTTGTCGGGGGACATCTCTCACAGTTCCTACCTGTCTGGAATTCAATCACAACAGCCAGGTGGGTAAGACACATTATCCAGTATGGTTACTGCCTGGAGCTCACCTCTTTCTCCCCCAAACATTCCTCCCAGACAACGTCCAATGTCCTCAGAACATCTAACACTTCTCAAACAAGAGGTTCTCTCTCTATTACAAAAACATGCAATAGAACCAGTCCCCTTGCCTCACCAAGGCATGGGGGTTTACTCCCTCTATTTACTAATTCCAAAAAAGGACGAATCTCTCAGGCCTATATTAGACCTCAAACCGCTACATTCAGTCGGATCACTTCCACATTGTCACTCTCCAACAGGTGCTCCCACTGCTTCAACAAGGCGACTTTCTCTCCACTCTCGATTTAAAGGACACCTACTTTCATATCCCCATTCTCCGAAAATATTTCAGATTCGTGGTAGATGGTCAACACTACCAATTCAAAGTCCTCCCATTCGGGGTGACTACAGCACCCAGAGTCTTCACCAAATGCCTTTCAGTAGCTGCAGCCCACTTAAGATGACAGCACATTCACGTCTACCCTTATCTGGATGACTGGCTCATAAAGGCCAAGTCACACAGCAACTGTGTGCAACACACACACAAAACAATCCAACTGCTTCACACCTTGGGATTCACGGTAAACCTTACCAAATCCCATCTCCAACCATCCAGCATACAACAGTATCTAGGGGCTACAATGGACACTTCAAAAGCTCTAGCATACCCCAACCCAGTCAGGATAAGCACCATACAAGCTTTAATAGCAAAATTTCAACCTCAACACTCACTACCATCGCAAGTGTTCATGCAATTAATCGGGATGATGGCCTCTTGCATTCTCATCGTCCCTCATGCAAGACTCCAAATGCGTCCCTTACAGGAGTGTTTGGCACGTCAGTGGAACCAGGCTCAAGGTCAGCTAACAGATCTGGTGTTGGTAGACGACTGCACCCATCGCTCTCTGCAGTGGTGGAACACACAAAACCTTTCCAAAGGGCGGCCATTCCTCGACCCAGTTCCACAGATAGTGCTAACAACAGACGCATCGCTCACCGGCTGGGGAGCTCATCTTCAAACCCATAATATTCAGGGCATATGGACCCCTCAACTAAAACAATTCCTCATAAATTGCCTGGAATTGTTGGCAGTCTTCCTACCGTTAAAATCTTTTCAACTCCACCTCTTAAGCAAAGCTGTCCTAGTCCGTACAGACATGACAGTAATGTATTATATACAAAAACGGGGGACACACTCTCTCCAGCTTTCACACATAGCTCAAAGCATATGGAGATGGGCCATTCCTCAAAACATATATCTCCTTGCAGAACACCTCCCAGGAGTACACAATCAAATTGCGGATCTACTCAGTCGCCAAAAACAGCATATCCACAAATGGGAACTTCATCCTCAAGTTCTGCTTCCATTCTTTCAAATGTGGGGCCACCCAGAAATAGACCTGTTCGCCACACACCAAAACGCAAAATGCTCAAGCTTCACATCCATGTATCCACACTCATTGTCCAAAGGCAATGCGCTATGGATGAACTGGTCAGGCAAATTTGCTTACGCTTTTCCACCTCTCCCACTCATTCTGCTAGTGGTTCGGAAACTCAAACAGCATTCCCTCACAATGATCCTAATTGCACCATAATGGGCCCGACAGCCATGGTTTACAACCCTCTTGGAACTATCAGTAGTTCCTCATCAAAATCTACGCCTCTCACCCAAGCTTCTCACTCAGAACCATGGAGAGATAAGGTATCCAGATCCCAATCAACTCTACCTTGCGATCTGGCACCTGAAGTCTGAGTTTGGCTACCTTAATACCCCACCAGACTGCATGAACATCATTAAAGAGGCTAGACGTCCTACCACTAGAGCTTACTATGCCGCAAACTGGAAAAGATTTGTAATTTACTGTACAAAAAACAAAATCAACTCACTAGATGCTTCCATTCAAAACATCATCTGTTACCTTTTTCATCTACAACAATGTAACCTAGCGTATACATCCATTAGACAACATCTTGCGGCAATAGCAGCTTATCTCCAAAACAGACATTTGTCTTTGTGTAGGGTACCAGCTATCAAGGCATTTATGGAAGGACTTAAAAGATTAATTCCACCTAGAGTTCCACCTTCTCCAGTATGGAACCTAAATATGGTACTTACCAGGCTCATGGGTCCCCCATCTGAACCTGTGCATAAATGCGAATTACAATTTCTCACCTGGAAAGTAGCTTTTCTGGTTGCCATCACCTCTCTCAGAAGAGTCAGTGAACTCCTGGCATTAACCATACAAGAACCATTTCTCCAAATTCATCATAACAAAGTGGTTCTTAGGACTAATCAAAAATTCCTACCTAAAGTCGTCTCTGCTTTTCACCTTAACCAGAGGTTAGAACTCTGTGTTTTCCCTCTACCAGACTCAGTAGCAGAACAGGCTCTTCACACGCTGGATGTAAAAAGAGCGATACTTTACTACATTGAATGAACAAAATCCTTTAGAAAGACAAAACAACTTTTTGTAGCTTTCTCCACACCTCATAAAAGCAATCCTATCTCTAAAATAGGGATTGCAAGGTGGATTGTGAAATGCATCCAAATATGCTATGCTAAAGCCAAACGCACCTTAACCATTCCCTCTAGAGCTCACTCCACACGTAACTAGGGGCATCCATGGTATTCTTAGGGAACATTCTCCTAGATGACATCTACAAAGCAACAACTTTGTCTACACCACACATGTTCACAAAACACTGTTGTGTAGACGTGCAAGCAAAACAACAAGCTACTATGGGCCAGGCTGTTTTAAGAACACTTTTTCAAACCACTGCAACAGATACAGGTAGCCACCGCTAAGGAGGTAACTGCTGTGTAGTCTATGCACAAGTATACGATCCACAGCTCATATGCCTCAAACGGAAAATGCTACTTACCAGTATGCATCTGTTCTTGGCATGTAGAGCTGTAGATTCGTATACGTCCACCTGCCTCCCCGGATACCTCTATCTGTTCCAGTACTATGTTACTTAGATACATTACACATGGACATCATTTTCTATTTCTTACTAATTCCATCATAACCCTCCATGACAAATCAATCTGCAGATGGAGTCGATGCCCATGCGCACTATCGTCCTAAGGAGGAGTCACCTACATCGTGACTACAAAAGACTTCTTCCAAGACAAAAACAAAGTGCAAACATCCGAGCCCAACACCAGATGGCGATCTATGCACAAGTATACAAATGTACAGCTCTACATGCCAAGAACAGATGCATACTAAGTTAGTTGCATTTTCCATCTGGATCATGCAAGATAAGCGTTGATACGTGGAGACGTGGCCTGAAGGCTGACTATGATGCTGCTTCTTTAAGCCTCTCATCTGAAGTTCTCAGGCCGATAATGTGCATCTGATAGAGACTACTAGCCGCAGATTCCTTAACGTAGAATTATCCCCAGGCGTGAGACTGGATCTGAAAAATCTTTGTCACAGCATTTCTGCGCTGATGTCAGTGTCCTTCTTTTCCGCGTGCAACGCGGATCTGGAGTGTGCTCCTTGGCCTGTTTTCGGGCCTCTTTAGCTCCTTGAGTTGGGAACAGTGTACCATGCCTTCGGGCTTGAAGACGTGCACTTCTTGTGAATGTCAGAGGTCGGCGAAGCACTCCCACACTATTTGTATGTGGTGCTTGGGCGAGCACCATGACTCTATGGACTGCGAGGCTTGTCAGCATTCCAAGCCCAAGTCCCGGCGGGAGCGCCGGATGAAGTTGCTGAAGTTACTGTCGGCCCGCTTCTCCAGATCGGTGTCGTCGCAGCGTCCTTCTCCTACCTCCGACGGGTCATGGGGCTGTCGTCCCAGCCTCGCCGCAAAGCCCTGCGGGGTTCCCTGCGGTGTCGCAGGAGGTCGCCATGACTCAGGGCTAGTCCCCAAGTCCCCCGGGCAGGCGGCTGTCTTCCCGGAGGCCAAGCCGAAGCCTGTCCGGCATAGACGGCTTTCCTCCCCGGCGGGCGGCGCCGCGGGTGGAGGCCGTGACCAGGGATGCTTCTCCGGGCCCCTCTCGGTCCTCGGCGCAGGCGGCTGCCTCGTCGGCGGTTGAGCCGGTGCCTTTTCGGCGCCGTTCATTGGCTGCTTCGGCTCCGACCCCGCCCCCCTCTCTGATGCAGCACGTGGTGGTGGAGGTCGAACCGGCGCCGCTGGTGGACACCGGTGCCGGTCAAGGACCCATCGGTGCCTGTGGTGGACTCCCCGGCGCCGTCCCGATGTCGGATCGTCGACTCTTCTCTGGATTTTCCTTCCTCTCCGGAGGGTTGTCGTCTCCTCTTCACCGGAGACTGGGCACCGCGTCGTGGCCTTTTCTCCGGCAGATTCCAGGGTGGGTTCTATGCTGTCTCCACGTCCTCAGCCCCCAGACCCGCTCTTCCGTTCCCTGCAGTTTTCTGCCCCGCAGGCTTCTCCACCCTCTCCAGAGACCCCTCAGGTTCCCCACTTGTCCGTGGGTTTTCCATCCTACAGGGGCTGGTCTTTTCTCCCTCCAGCCGGACATGGGGACGGGCGTCTTAGTTTGCAGCCTTCGCCCACGGAGGAGTTGCTTTTCCCCCCACGACGCCCTACGGAGTTCAGTGTGGCCTTTGTCCAGCCATTTCCACGGCCACTGGCATTCTGCAGATCGGCAATCCGTTTGCCCCACTCCCTACGGACCACTTTTAGAGGTTCTCCACTTTTGAAGTGTCGCTCCATAACTCTCTTCTGGGGGCGCCCTGCCACGGGGGATCCGGTGCCTCAACCGCTCCTTCACCGCCACCGTCCTGCTCCGCATGATTTAGTTTGCCTTTTTTCCCACCCCTCGGCCCAGGGCCCTGTCTTGCGGGCTGCTTTTCCTTCCTTGTCTCCAGTACTGCTTCCGCCGTCATGGGGGGCTCGGTGGCTGGACTCATGGGGGCGTAACAGTTTCGCCTCCACTAGCGCTACTCTGCGTGCACTCAACACTCTTTGTGTGTTGGCCAGAGCTACTTCCGATCTGTGGGATTCGGCGGGGTCCCTTCTGTCTCGCACCTCACAAGAGGATGCCCGCGCTGATCTGCGGCACCATGTGCGGGATGGTCGGGAGTTAGCTACTTTCATTCTCCGTTCGGCCTTGGACGTCTCTGATTCCCTCAGCCGTGCTATGGCGAGTTCTGTGGCACTCCGCCACCATGCTTGGCTGCGGGATGGTGTCTTTCCAGAGAATGTTAGGGAGCGTCTTGTGGATTTACCTTTTGATGGAAACTCTGTTGTTTCACACCCATGTGGACTCGGCTATTCAGAGATTCTTTGCGGGGCTTCGTCCCCCTCCCCCTCCGTAAGCTCGGCCCTCCGGCGCTTTATGGGAGGCGTTATCCCTCCTTTCTCTTTGGGGCCTTAGGTTTCGGTTGGCCCGTTGTGTGCTGTGTGCGGCTTTTGAATGCCTTCAGGGTCTTTTTAGTTGGCCCCTCTATTCTTTTGGCTGCTGCTTCAGCCCCTCAGCTTGTGGTGTGTGTTTTTTGCTGTTAAGTGCAGCTGTATAGGTCCTCGGGTTGGACTATTTGTGCGTTTTTTGGCTGATTAGTAAGCCGTCTGTGGTGTTTTCCACAGGTTTTTTGGATTCTTGGCCTCTGCTGCGGGTTTCCCTAAGAGGTGTTTGGCTGCTTGGTAAGCCGTCTGTGGTGTTCCCACAGGTCTTTTATGTTCTTGACCCCGGCTGTGGGTCTCCCTAAGAGGTGTTTCCCTGTTTTTATTCAGGGACGATTCATACCCCAGGTGGGGTATTTGTTGGCTATTGTATAGCCCTGTTTTAAGCTAGGCGGGCGTGGATACCTTCTCAGGTCCTTTCAAAAACTGCCCTGGGTGTGGTGCTAAGTTCCCACACACGGACTTGCACGAGGTTTGTAACCTCTGCCTCTCCCCGGAGCACGAAGACAAGAACTGCAAGGCCGGTTCATCTTTCAGGTCGACGAAAACCATCCGTGATCGTCGAGCTCGACGTCACAAAATGTCTCGCGGAAGCAGCTCGATTTCGGACATCTTTGGTGCAGATCCCAATTTCCAGCCGGACCAACAAGGTGATGAAGAAGACCTCTCCGTCTCCGAGGCCGACAACTTCGACATCGAAGAGGAAACTCACCCCAGCTCAGCGGTCCGTGGGTACCAAAACCCCTCTCCCAAAAAACAAACCTAAGGCTCTGGTAACACCCTCGCCCACGGGTCGACACCAGCAACATGTCCCAGATTCCCCCGCCCTCGGGCCCAGCTATGAAACATAAAGCTAGGCCTTCCGGCTCTGGCTCGAGCCAACCCAATTCCGGTGCCGAATAGTCATCTTCGGCACTGAAGCATAAGACCAAAGAGGTGCCACGCTCTTCTTTGTCGGCACCGAAGACAGCCTCGACGCCGAAGCCCTTGGCGTCGATACCTACCAAGGACAAACATTCGGAACCGAAAAATGTTCCGAGCCTAAAGCGGCTCCAGAGCCGAAAAAATCGTTGGAGCCGATGAGTCTCACAAACTCCTATAACAAAACCTAAGGAGACCAAACCCCCACAGAAAGCCTCAGAAACTCGATCCAAAGAACATTATGATTCAAAATCTTCGTTACCCGAAAAAAGACACTTTATCCACACAACAGGTACCTGATTTTTACGGATCTAAAACAAAAGACTCTTTTAATTGACCCAGAGACTGGCAAAGTCTTCGCCAAGCCTCCAAAAAAGAGGAAACTGGACACTTCAAAGGAGACTGAAATACCCTTGAAGCGAAAGGAGATGAGAACTAACCCCTCCCCATCTCCTCCTCCAATTGATCCAAATCTTCTGATTTCTCCACCTCACTTCCCACAACATACTTTTTCACCTCAAACATCGGATACTGAGGATGATCATACTGACAGGGGAGGGAATATAGATCCACATGGGGATGATGACGCACATGCCTGCCTACATGACGTAGACCCTTGGGATGTCTACAACACAGAGCCCGACCCACACAATGACCCGGACCTCTATCCATCTAGGCCATCACCACCAGATGACAATATTGGGTTTGCCCAATTAATAAATAAGGCTGCCCAGTACCACGGTGTACAATTAAATTCTGATCCCTTAGAGGACTTTTTACTTGAAACCTTTGCACCTTCGCAAAAGTCCACACACACCCTGCCAATGTTGAAAGGCGTGCTCAAACATGCCCTAGAAGCTTTTAAAGACCTTGTCTGAGCCAGGATTCTCAACACCAGGATAGATAAAATATATAAGGCAGCTCCCAATGACCCAATTTATATTAAAGGTCAAATCCCTTTGGATTCTCTTGTGGTGTCTAATGCACGCAAAAGGGCAAACTCACAGAGTACAGACGACACCCCCCACCCTCCTAAGGAGTCAAAATTAATAGACGCATCTGGTAAACGGATTGCGTCACAGGCTGCAAATCATTGGCGGAATGCCAATGCCCAAGCTTTATTGGCCAGATACAACAGGGCCCACTATGACTAGCTTGAAAAGCTCATGCAACACCTTCCTGACCAGTACAAACAAAAGGCCAATGACCTTATCCAAGAGGGGAAATTGATAACAAACACCTCAATTAAATGTGCGCTCGATGCGGCGGATCCCACGCCATTAATACTAGCGGTTTGTTGCGCAGGCATGCTTGGCTCTGGGTCTCTGGATTCAAACAGGAAGTGCAATCTGCTATCCTAAATCAGCCCTTTGATCAAGAGCATCTTTTCGGGCCTTCAGTTGACACATCTTTAGAAAAAATGAAAAAGGATACAGAAACTGC
This sequence comes from Triturus cristatus, assembly GCF_964204655.1. Lineage (NCBI taxonomy): Eukaryota > Metazoa > Chordata > Amphibia > Caudata > Salamandridae > Triturus > Triturus cristatus. Next base: position 1,582,803,850 of record NC_140590.1, read on the forward strand.
TAAGTCCATGGGGGCTTTACAATTCCCTTCCCCTAGAGGCTCTTTTCGCCGCTCCTTCTACAGAGCTGGCTCCAAAACCATTGGCTGAGGACATCCCTTTTCCTCCTACAAGAGCTTCATTCAAATGTCCTCCAAAAGATACTTTTGTGGAGGCTACAGAGGCAACAATGGCAAAGGAAGTGGTCGCGGCAACAATAACCGCACCTGCCCTACCACCAAACAGTGACTTCCCTGCACTTCCCCCCCTAATCATCCCACTCTTGTCGGGGGACATCTCTCACAGTTCCTACCTGTCTGGAATTCAATCACAACAGCCAGGTGGGTAAGACACATTATCCAGTATGGTTACTGCCTGGAGCTCACCTCTTTCTCCCCCAAACATTCCTCCCAGACAACGTCCAATGTCCTCAGAACATCTAACACTTCTCAAACAAGAGGTTCTCTCTCTATTACAAAAACATGCAATAGAACCAGTCCCCTTGCCTCACCAAGGCATGGGGGTTTACTCCCTCTATTTACTAATTCCAAAAAAGGACGAATCTCTCAGGCCTATATTAGACCTCAAACCGCTACATTCAGTCGGATCACTTCCACATTGTCACTCTCCAACAGGTGCTCCCACTGCTTCAACAAGGCGACTTTCTCTCCACTCTCGATTTAAAGGACACCTACTTTCATATCCCCATTCTCCGAAAATATTTCAGATTCGTGGTAGATGGTCAACACTACCAATTCAAAGTCCTCCCATTCGGGGTGACTACAGCACCCAGAGTCTTCACCAAATGCCTTTCAGTAGCTGCAGCCCACTTAAGATGACAGCACATTCATGTCTACCCTTATCTGGATGACTGGCTCATAAAGGCCAAGTCACACAGCAACTGTGTGCAACACACACACAAAACAATCCAACTGCTTCACACCTTGGGATTCACGGTAAACCTTACCAAATCCCATCTCCAACCATCCAGCATACAACAGTATCTAGGGGCTACAATGGACACTTCAAAAGCTCTAGCATACCCCAACCCAGTCAGGATAAGCACCATACAAGCTTTAATAGCAAAATTTCAACCTCAACACTCACTACCATCGCAAGTGTTCATGCAATTAATCGGGATGATGGCCTCTTGCATTCTCATCGTCCCTCATGCAAGACTCCAAATGCGTCCCTTACAGGAGTGTTTGGCACGTCAGTGGAACCAGGCTCAAGGTCAGCTAACAGATCTGGTGTTGGTAGACGACTGCACCCATCGCTCTCTGCAGTGGTGGAACACACAAAACCTTTCCAAAGGGTGGCCATTCCTCGACCCAGTTCCACAAATAGTGCTAACAACAGACGCATCGCTCACCGGCTGGGGAGCTCATCTTCAAACCCATAATATTCAGGGCATATGGACCCCTCAACTAAAACAATTCCTCATAAATTGCCTGGAATTGTTGGCAGTCTTCCTACCGTTAAAATCTTTTCAACTCCACCTCTTAAGCAAAGCTGTCCTAGTCCGTACAGACATGACAGTAATGTATTATATACAAAAACGGGGGACACACTCTCTCCAGCTTTCACACATAGCTCAAAGCATATGGAGATGGGCCATTCCTCAAAACATATATCTCCTTGCAGAACACCTCCCAGGAGTACACAATCAAATTGCGGATCTACTCAGTCGCCAAAAACAGCATATCCACAAATGGGAACTTCATCCTCAAGTTCTGCTTCCATTCTTTCAAATGTGGGGCCACCCAGAAATAGACCTGTTCGCCACACACCAAAACGCAAAATGCTCAAGCTTCACATCCATGTATCCACACTCATTGTCCAAAGGCAATGCGCTATGGATGAACTGGTCAGGCAAATTTGCTTACGCTTTTCCACCTCTCCCACTCATTCTGCTAGTGGTTCGGAAACTCAAACAGCATTCCCTCACAATGATCCTAATTGCACCATAATGGGCCCGACAGCCATGGTTTACAACCCTCTTGGAACTATCAGTAGTTCCTCATCAAAATCTACGCCTCTCACCCAAGCTTCTCACTCAGAACCATGGAGAGATAAGGTATCCAGATCCCAATCAACTCTACCTTGCGATCTGGCACCTGAAGTCTGAGTTTGGCTACCTTAATACCCCACCAGACTGCATGAACATCATTAAAGAGGCTAGACGTCCTACCACTAGAGCTTACTATGCCGCAAACTGGAAAAGATTTGTAATTTACTGTACAAAAAACAAAATCAACTCACTAGATGCTTCCATTCAAAACATCATCTGTTACCTTTTTCATCTACAACAATGTAACCTAGCGTATACATCCATTAGACAACATCTTGCGGCAATAGCAGCTTATCTCCAAAACAGACATTTGTCTTTGTGTAGGGTACCAGCTATCAAGGCATTTATGGAAGGACTTAAAAGATTAATTCCACCTAGAGTTCCACCTTCTCCAGTATGGAACCTAAATATGGTACTTACCAGGCTCATGGGTCCCCCATCTGAACCTGTGCATAAATGCGAATTACAATTTCTCACCTGGAAAGTAGCTTTTCTGGTTGCCATCACCTCTCTCAGAAGAGTCAGTGAACTCCTGGCATTAACCATACAAGAACCATTTCTCCAAATTCATCATAACAAAGTGGTTCTTAGGACTAATCAAAAATTCCTACCTAAAGTCGTCTCTGCTTTTCACCTTAACCAGAGGTTAGAACTCTGTGTTTTCCCTCTACCAGACTCAGTAGCAGAACAGGCTCTTCACACGCTGGATGTAAAAAGAGCGATACTTTACTACATTGAATGAACAAAATCCTTTAGAAAGACAAAACAACTTTTTGTAGCTTTCTCCACACCTCATAAAAGCAATCCTATCTCTAAAATAGGGATTGCAAAATGCATCCAAATATGCTATGCTAAAGCCAAACGCACCTTAACCATTCCCTCTAGAGCTCACTCCACACGTAACTAGGGGCATCCATGGTATTCTTAGGGAACATTCTCCTAGATGACATCTACAAAGCAACAACTTTGTCTACACCACACATGTTCACAAAACACTGTTGTGTAGACGTGCAAGCAAAACAACAAGCTACTATGGGCCAGGCTGTTTTAAGAACACTTTTTCAAACCACTGCAACAGATACAGGTAGCCACCGCTAAGGAGGTAACTGCTGTGTAGTCTATGCACAAGTATACGATCCACAGCTCATATGCCTCAAACGGAAAATGCTACTTACCAGTATGCATCTGTTCTTGGCATGTAGAGCTGTAGATTCGTATACGTCCACCTGCCTCCCCGGATACCTCTATCTGTTCCAGTACTATGTTACTTAGATACATTACACATGGACATCATTTTCTATTTCTTACTAATTCCATCATAACCCTCCATGACAAATCAATCTGCAGATGGAGTCGATGCCCATGCGCACTATCGTCCTAAGGAGGAGTCACCTACATCGTGACTACAAAAGACTTCTTCCAAGACAAAAACAAAGTGCAAACATCCGAGCCCAACACCAGATGGCGATCTATGCACAAGTATACAAATGTACAGCTCTGCATGCCAAGAACAGATGCATACTAAGTTAGTTGCATTTTCCATCTGGATCATGCAAGATAAGCGTTGATACGTGGAGACGTGGCCTGAAGGCTGACTATGATGCTGCTTCTTTAAGCCTCTCATCTGAAGTTCTCAGGCCGATAATGTGCATCTGATAGAGACTACTAGCCGCAGATTCCTTAACGTAGAATTATCCCCAGGCGTGAGACTGGATCTGAAAAATCTTTGTCACAGCATTTCTGCGCTGATGTCAGTGTCCTTCTTTTCCGCGTGCAACGCGGATCTGGAGTGTGCTCCTTGGCCTGTTTTCGGGCCTCTTTAGCTCCTTGAGTTGGGAACAGTGTACCATGCCTTCGGGCTTGAAGACGTGCACTTCTTGTGAATGTCAGAGGTCGGCGAAGCACTCCCACACTATTTGTATGTGGTGCTTGGGCGAGCACCATGACTCTATGGACTGCGAGGCTTGTCAGCATTCCAAGCCCAAGTCCCGGCGGGAGCGCCGGATGAAGTTGCTGAAGTTACTGTCGGCCCGCTTCTCCAGATCGGTGTCGTCGCAGCGTCCTTCTCCTACCTCCGACGGGTCATGGGGCTGTCGTCCCAGCCTCGCCGCAAAGCCCTGCGGGGTTCCCTGCGGTGTCGCAGGAGGTCGCCATGACTCAGGGCTAGTCCCCAAGTCCCCCGGGCAGGCGGCTGTCTTCCCGGAGGCCAAGCCGAAGCCTGTCCGGCATAGACGGCTTTCCTCCCCGGCGGGCGGCGCCGCGGGTGGAGGCCGTGACCAGGGATGCTTCTCCGGGCCCCTCTCGGTCCTCGGCGCAGGCGGCTGCCTCGTCGGCGGTTGAGCCGGTGCCTTTTCGGCGCCGTTCATTGGCTGCTTCGGCTCCGACCCCGCCCCCCTCTCTGATGCAGCACGTGGTGGTGGAGGTCGAACCGGCGCCGCTGGTGGACACCGGTGCCGGTCAAGGACCCATCGGTGCCTGTGGTGGACTCCCCGGCGCCGTCCCGATGTCGGATCGTCGACTCTTCTCTGGATTTTCCTTCCTCTCCGGAGGGTTGTCGTCTCCTCTTCACCGGAGACTGGGCACCGCGTCGTGGCCTTTTCTCCGGCAGATTCCAGGGTGGGTTCTATGCTGTCTCCACGTCCTCAGCCCCCAGACCCGCTCTTCCGTTCCCTGCAGTTTTCTGCCCCGCAGGCTTCTCCACCCTCTCCAGAGACCCCTCAGGTTCCCCACTTGTCCGTGGGTTTTCCATCCTACAGGGGCTGGTCTTTTCTCCCTCCAGCCGGACATGGGGACGGGCGTCTTAGTTTGCAGCCTTCGCCCACGGAGGAGTTGCTTTTCCCCCCACGACGCCCTACGGAGTTCAGTGTGGCCTTTGTCCAGCCATTTCCACGGCCACTGGCATTCTGCAGATCGGCAATCCGTTTGCCCCACTCCCTACGGACCACTTTTAGAGGTTCTCCACTTTTGAAGTGTCGCTCCATAACTCTCTTCTGGGGGCGCCCTGCCACGGGGGATCCGGTGCCTCAACCGCTCCTTCACCGCCACCGTCCTGCTCCGCATGATTTAGTTTGCCTTTTTTCCCACCCCTCGGCCCAGGGCCCTGTCTTGCGGGCTGCTTTTCCTTCCTTGTCTCCAGTACTGCTTCCGCCGTCATGGGGGGCTCGGTGGCTGGACTCATGGGGGCGTAACAGTTTCGCCTCCACTAGCGCTACTCTGCGTGCACTCAACACTCTTTGTGTGTTGGCCAGAGCTACTTCCGATCTGTGGGATTCGGCGGGGTCCCTTCTGTCTCGCACCTCACAAGAGGATGCCCGCGCTGATCTGCGGCACCATGTGCGGGATGGTCGGGAGTTAGCTACTTTCATTCTCCGTTCGGCCTTGGACGTCTCTGATTCCCTCAGCCGTGCTATGGCGAGTTCTGTGGCACTCCGCCACCATGCTTGGCTGCGGGATGGTGTCTTTCCAGAGAATGTTAGGGAGCGTATTGTGGATTTACCTTTTGATGGAAACTCTGTTGTTTCACACCCATGTGGACTCGGCTATTCAGAGATTCTTTGCGGGGCTTCGTCCCCCTCCCCCTCCGTAAGCTCGGCCCTCCGGCGCTTTATGGGAGGCGTTATCCCTCCTTTCTCTTTGGGGCCTTAGGTTTTGGTTGGCCCGTTGTGTGCTGTGTGCGGCTTTTGAATGCCTTCAGGGTCTTTTTAGTTGGCCCCTCTATTCTTTTGGCTGCTGCTTCAGCCCCTCAGCTTGTGGTGTGTGTTTTTTGCTGTTAAGTGCAGCTGTATAGGTCCTCGGGTTGGACTATTTGTGCGTTTTTTGGCTGATTAGTAAGCCGTCTGTGGTGTTTTCCACAGGTTTTTTGGATTCTTGGCCTCTGCTGCGGGTTTCCCTAAGAGGTGTTTGGCTGCTTGGTAAGCCGTCTGTGGTGTTCCCACAGGTCTTTTATGTTCTTGACCCCGGCTGTGGGTCTCCCTAAGAGGTGTTTCCCTGTTTTTATTCAGGGACGATTCATACCCCAGGTGGGGTATTTGTTGGCTATTGTATAGCCCTGTTTTAAGCTAGGCGGGCGTGGATACCTTCTCAGGTCCCTCGCGTTTTCCTGGCGTCACAGTATACCACTTGGTGCGGTCTCTCTCTCGCTTTCTCTCTCGCTCTCTCTCGCTTTCTCGCTCGCTTTCTCTCTCGCTCGCTCTCTCGCTCTCTCGCTCTCTCTCTCTCGCTCTGATGTTTCTATCCCTCTTCACCTCTGGATCATTGGACTGGCCTTTGTCATGGTAATTGCTGCGTTGTCTTGGTGTTTCCACCTAGTTCTCCGCCGTTTTGGCTGGGGCCCGTCTGTCTTCGTCTGGCGCTCGCCTTGTTCTGAGCCGCTGCTTCATAGTATTTGCCAGCTGTTTGCTGCGCGCGCCTGGTAGTTTTGGTCCCCCTCCGTGGGCCTCGCCGTGTCAGCGTGTGCTCCTGTCCCTTGTTTGTTGAATCTTTGCACGCCTGTGTCTTCTTTCTCGCGTCTTCGCTTCTCGACTGTGGAACCGTTCCGGCCTTGTTCCCTGCTTCGGGATACACACCCATTCAGCTGTGCCCTTCGCTGTGTGGGTGTTCTCCTGGGGCAGGCTCTGCCTCTGTTCCTTCTCTGTTCCCTGGCTTTGAGGGTGGTTATTTTCTTCCTCTCGTAATCGCGAGGTGCCTTCTGCCCCTCCGGGTTTTCTGGCGGATGCCCTTTGTTTCTCGGGTAGGCTGGTGGTATCATGGCCTTCCCTTCTCCTTGTTCTTGCTTACTTCTGCTTGGTGGGGGCTGGGCCGTCCTTCCTGTCTCCATGACACACCCCCTCTTGGGGCACTGTGTTCTTCCAAGCTGGTGCGGTTCTCTCGCAGACCCTCCTCCCCTCTGGGTATGGCTAGGGTATCTACTCTACGTTAAGGAAGCTGCGGCTAGTAGTCTCTATCAGATGTACAAGTTACTTACCTTCGGTAACGATGTATCTGGTAGAGACGATTCAAGCTGCAGATTCCTTCACGACCCACCCTTCCTCCCCGTTCTGCGAGGACCCTTCAGCTTGGTCTTCTGCACTCGTCTCCCTTCGGGTGGCATTTGTCTTCTGCGGGTGCTCTCTTTCTCTTCCTCGCTGGTGGGATACTTAGTTCTGTTTATTTGTTCCACTCCTTCTTTTCTGGTGATTGGACGGTAGGTTCCTGTGTGCATTTGCATCCCTGCACCCTGGGTCTTCCAGTGTGGGGCCTATTCATCATCTCCTCCGCACTCCTCTGGTTGGGGTTTCTTGGCTGTGCCTCAGCCCTTAGCTTTGTACAGGGGATATGACACTCCTTGAGGGTGTTGTCATGGGGTGCTTTGTCGTTACTCCTCTGTTCCGGTCTTGTTGCCCTTCACTATTATAGATTGTGGTTGCAGACTTTTTGTCGTCTGCCACGTCATTTTTTCACATGTTTTTTCTGCCTCTAGGGGGGATATCGCCTTCGCTTTGCTGGGTTGCTTCTCAGAGCGGTACTCTGCTCTTTCCTTTCCATGACTTTCAGTAGCGCTGTGCTTGGCACTGTCCCTAATGGTGGTGTTCCTCACCATTCGCTTCTTCCCTTTTTGTTTCTTTGATTTTTTTCGCACACTGTTCCCATACTCTCACAGTTTTGTTTGTGATGGCTCCACGTTGTGGCGCGGAAAAGTTCTCCGAAGAAAACTGACGTCAGCGCGCCGGGGTGGGACTTATGTGACCTCGCTGACGTCACGTCCGCGGACGATGTCAGGGCGGGATCGCGTGGTACCGCCCTTGGCGCGCATAGATGCTGTGGCAAAGATTTTCCGGATACAGTCTCACGCCTGGGGATAATTCTACGTTAATGAATCTGCAGCTAGAATCATCTCTACCAGATACATCATTACCGAAGGTAAGTAACTTGTACATCTGGACCAGACACAGGTGGAAATTGTAGACTTGCCCATAGCATAACTAACAAAGGTTCCTTCGGAATTCACTTTGTAATCCTTCAAATGATGTATTGGGGCAACAAATTAATTCCCCGCAATGCACTGCTGATGACACCACATATTACATCAAAAACGAAATACTCACTATAGTCAATACAATGTCAACTGCACTCACAACTTTGAAAACATGATAGTGATGGTTCAGTGCTTGTGATTAGTCCAAGTGAAACAGTGGGGGGTATGAGAACTGTATGTTCAATTGCAGGTTTTTGGCTGTGGGGATTGAGCTGTCCAAAACGCCATATCTTGGCAGCTTAGTTGATGGCTGAGGGTCCTGATCATTTAGAGGGCAAAATAGGCCATAGAAATAGCCTTTTTATTTGATGTAAGCTTCAACCCTTTCAGAACAGTAGGGACAAAGGGGGCTGAGCTATATCACCCGGTAGTAAGAATAAGTGCAGAGAAAAATAATAACAAGGGATCCAAAAGAACTCCACAAATGTTCATATTCAAAGTAACTTACCTACAGCACAAATACATTAGGTTGTGTCAGATTACTTAACTGCTACGGCCAAAAAACGACCGAGGTGAGAAGATTATCCTTGATATAAGGCTGTTCCACTAGTATATCAAATATATGAAAAACTACATGAAGAACCCATGAGTACTTTGGCTTACTGTATTATTGGGAAAAGAAGCACACTTTTTGTAGAAAATGTCCAGCTTTTCTTTTACTCTGCACCTTGCTTCAGTAGTCTGTTGTGACATAGCAATACAGGTTTATAGACTGGATCCAATAGGGGTCAGATTCTTCTAAATAATCCCCACATGCTCTGTGTCCTCTAATTTTCCCAATATCCACCTTGTAAGTGTTCTCTTATTTCAGTGGTTTTTAGTTACTCTCATCAGAAAAAGATGGTGACTGCAAAACCAAAAAAGCTTTACTTTATGAAAGGTGAGGAGCATGCAGTGTAGTTTAATACTTATCTTTTTTTTTCTCCACAGGACCAAAAATCTCTGTGGAGAATGTACTTTTCCCTACACCACCATCAATTTTGGGGCTGTGCCCTTCCCATTCCCTTCATCTAAATGTGTTTACATGTGTGTCCTTGACAGTAGTAAATATCTGTTTCCAGTGTGGCAGTGGTTTGCAAAGTATTTATTAATAGCCACAAATAAGTACATGTGTGGGCTTTTCCATATTTCTGGCATGTGTGCCCTTGATCACTCTCTCACTGCCCCTCTTAGAAGATGTACTCACATGAAAAAGCATTTGTGAGTAATTCCAGGTTTTTAAATAGCAAACAAGGAGTTATACCCTTAAAATAAGGCTTTTTGCAGTTGTTTGTTACTCACACATTTAGATAGTTTTTCTGTCTCACATAGCATGCCACTTTGCAAGGATGAAAAACATTTTAAAACTTCTGGGGATACTTCTATTCACAGATTCGGCACCTTCGAATATCCCCTAGGCCCTACACTGGAAATAGCACTGCTAGGTAGTGTCTTATGGCTCTACGTTGGCTCTACACCACCCTGTAAGTGACTGTGCTTAGACTTATATAACTGCCACCCCTGCATGCTGACCTCCATTCCCTTTGTTCTGTGCTGTCTGTCACAGATGTGGAGCTCCATGCACAATGTAATTGGTTATATGTCTATTTCCAAACTATTTCACAGTGTACTAGGGAACGGTGTTCCTACAGACAACATCAAGTTTCAAGCTATTGTCGCAACTGCAGGAAGCAGATGTTGGTGATGGACCAGCATGAAGTGTGTGTCTGGTGTCTGGCTCGGGACACAACTCTAATTCATGTGATAAGTGCGCCCTTATTCACTGTGAGGCCAAGTTGTAAGTCGTCAAGCACAATAAGTAACAGACTTGTCTTCACATGCCTGTACTTTGTCATGGAGTCACTCTCTCAACCTTTCAGCTTTAAGTCCTCAAGTACTTCCATGTGCAAACACAAGAATAAGAAAGAGAAGCAGGACTTGAATTTGTCCTCTCACTCTGATTACAAAGAGAAGGGGCAAGGGTGTATCAAGCCAAGTCTCACTCCTTCAAGGTGTCTGTCCATGGAATCTATTCCTCAGTTGGTCCCGAAACGCCCTGCATTTTCCTGTTCTACAACCATGCAGCATATTGAGGAAGTCAAAGAGGTGATGCTGCAAATTTTCAGTGTACTTCAGACTCCCTTTTGTGCACCTTCAGTTCCCACAGAACCATAGGGGCCTCCAGACTGAGTACCACTGGCGAGTTCCTCCCCAGCACCTTTTGTCCGCTTGGAGCCCATTACCAGGCCCATACTGACACTAGTTAAGTCTTCCATTCTGGCTCACCGGTCCATGCTGGCTTCTGATGCCCCCAACTCCGGTGCCAACACGGCTGAAGGATGATCTCATGCCAGTGCCCATGTTGGTCCCCGAATCAGCATCACCCCGATCTCGACTGCTGTGGTGCTACAAAATTACTAGCACACAACCGATCCTCATAAAGCCCGATTCCAAACCTTTTCTTCTTATTTATTATTTTCATTTGAAGTTTTATATAGCACAAACAAGACTCTCGTGGGTATCAGACTGCGTACAATGCTAAAAAAAGAGACATATAGAATCAGTTTTATAATTGTCGAGAGGCAGTACAGGATATGGCAGATCTCCAATGAGGGCGGGATTACCTTGATGATTAGAGAGATCAAAAATAATAGTATCACAAGCGAGTAGTAATCATGAGTGAAGTTGAGTAGTCCTGATAAGCTAGGGCAGAAATTAGTTCATGAGTAGTTGTTTAACTTCTTTCTTGAAAGATGCCATTGAGGGATTCTGCCTGATTTCAGGGGAGAGGGAGTTCCATATTCTCTGGTCGATGCCAGAGAAGTGTCTATTGTAGGTTTTCTTGTTTTGAATCTTTTTGGTTTAAGCAGTAGAGTGCTGGAGCTTCTAGAAGATCTGGAGCCACCAGACAGTTCAAGCTTCTGAGCAAGGTAACTTGGGGTATTGAAGCGTATGGCTTTGTGTTATGCATGCATGCAATTTTCAGCTGAATTCTTGCTTCGTACGGTAGCCATTCGCGAGATTTCAAATCAGGGGTGATGTGGTTGTTTCATTTTGATCAAGTGATAAGCTTTACAGTGGCGTTGAGAGAGGCCCTTAAGGGAGCTGTTTTGAATGGAGCTAACCTCTGAGGGTTGTGCTTCCATAGTCCAACCTAGGAATCACTAGAGCTTGGACGATAGAGTTGAAGTCCATAGACGGTAGGAAGGGTTTTAATTTTTTTAGGATGCTCATTTGGAGGTTTGCTCTGTTGGTGACAGCACAGATGTGCTTCTGCATGTTAAGGTTCTTATCAATAGTTATTCCCAGTGATCTCAATGACCTGAGGCAGGCAGCCGAAAGGCTGTTATGTGCTTCATCCATTAGTTAGCGACTGGTGGTTGTTTGTATGTGGCGATTAAGAGGAATTCAGTTTTGAGCGTTTTTAGTTTTAAGTGGTTCTACCGCCAGTAGAGTTTGCATTATCTTTTTCGTTCTGACTGAACTTGTGCATGAGCAGGGTGCACCTTAGGATGTTGATGATGGCGATTGTGAAGGGAGTGGCTTGCTCGCCCCCTATTATACTGATGACAAAGCTTGGCACACCACATAGGTCACCAATGGAAAAGAGAAGTTTATTTGCATTAGTGGTTCAACGGCCAGACCGAAACAAATGTTTTGAAAGATAATCTGCAGACTGGGCCAGCAACATGTGAGCCCCTGCTTCCATTTAATGATGCCATCAAGAGATCCTCTGATGGCTACCTGGTTGAAATCATGTTCTTGACCCCCTTTAAACAGGCAGGTGGCCAGGTGTTCTAGACTGTGGTCTGGTTACCTGGATTTTCTCATCACGCACCTCACTCCAGAGAATCTTATTGCCCTGGCTTCGACCAGTAAAGTGAGTCCAAACTTATTTCCAACTGCTCCTCTGGATAGGGAATCCAAGAGGATTGATAATTTTGGCAGCACAAGTTTTCTACCACCATTCTGGCACTGCGATCTTTAAACACAGTTTACCGTCTGCACTGCTACACATGCTCTTTGGGACATGGCCAGTGAGATCTTAGTGGCAGCCCGAAAGATCTTAGTGACTTCTTGACACAGACAACATGTGGTGAACAGGATGTGGCCAAGTAGGTTGTCGGCGCAGTCCTGGACACCACGGATTGTCTGGACAGGATGGTCAGTAACAGTGTTGTACTTCATAGACACGCCTGGATGAGATGCACTCGATTCTCTGGTGACGTACAGTCCTCACTAATGGACATGCCCTTTGATGGGTCCCACCTCTTTGTGAAAGCTGACTCTACTTTGAAACATACTCGAGACAGCAGAGCTGCAAAGCATTGCATGGGACTGTTTGCCCTTGCCAAACAGCTTCCCCATCAATTCTAGGAGTTCAGAGGCTATTCTAGAGGGCAAGCATATTGACAGAGACCGCCTTCCCAGCTAGTGACAAAGCACACAACACAGTCTTTTTCATGGTTGGGGACATCTAACTGGCAAGCAGCGTGTAGGCCAACAGCATCTTCAGTCTTTTGACTTGTCGCCTGCTACAACAGCCAGCAAACCGATTTAGTTTGCCCCTTCTTATTTTTTTTTTTTAAATTGAATTTTATTTAAATCCGCATTGATAATTTCATTCTTACATTCATAGAACATTAGTCATTACATAAACGATACACAAAAAAATAGAGCAATCAGACCCAATTAATTATTGGGGCCCATAATGCTAACCCAAATTTCTTTTTTCTTCTACCTTTAAGTTTATACAAAGCAATTTCCGAATTGTACAAAGATAGTAATTTAGCCTTCCAAATAGAAAAAGACGGTGAATCCGGACTGAGCCATTGGGAGGTGATACATAAGCGGAAGACAGCCATACATAAAAGCAGAAACCCCTTCTCAGGATTTGAGCGCTTTCTAATATTTACCCCAAACTCATATCCAAATAACACTAATTGAGGTGTAATGTCGACAGACACTCCGAGAACTAAGTTCAGAAAACATTTTACCTCTTTCAACAAGGGGGCTAATACAGAACAATCATAGAACATATGCACCAGATCAGCTGCCCTCAAGGCGCATCTAGGACAAACATCCCCGATTAGTTCCCCATTTAGCTATCTTCGCTGGGGAATAGTATAAATCAAAGATAGCCATATAGCATTGGCTTTTGAAGCTGCGTGATGAAAGAACAGCATCAGCTAGGCTCAATACCAGCTGTAAATCAACACCTACTATTTCCAGCCTTCTATCTCAGCGTTGCTCGAAATATACAAGGTCGTCCTGTTGGGTTGCAATTATAATTTTGGAAAGTTGAGAAATCTTACATCTCCCCTTTATAGATTCCAATATCAGGTTCTTTTCCAGACTAATCTGCCCTCTTAAATTAAGTTTATCTAAAAAACTTGGAATCTGGAGATGTTTAAAAAAATCCGAACTGTTGCATGCTCAAGCAGGGGGGGGGGGGGGGGATCATTTGACATTTCCTTCTGGGTTGGTGATCCATCACGTTCCACAGATGGGTCTTATGGATTGTTCAAAATAGCTATGCCCTCCCTTTTCTATTTAACCTGCACACTCTCCCTCCCACATCAGACGAATTTCAGAGTAGTATCTGTCCATCCCACTACAAGATGTGTGCCTGATGCTCTCCAGGGTGCCATTGAGAGGGTACCAGGCTTGGAAAGAGGCGAGGGTTGTTGCTTTTGCTATTTCCTCATCCTGGAAAAGGATGGGGCCTCAAGCCTATCCTAGTCCTTTGACCCATGAAAACCTTCCTGTGGAAGGACAAATTAAAAATGCTCACGCTGGCCCAGATCCTGTGGTCTCCGGACCGGGATAAATGGATGGTGTCCTTGGACTTGCAGCACATGGTTTTTCTTCTTCCCACCAAGCAGTCCCAAAGATGTTATCTACGGCTCAGAAGCATTCTCAATTTGCTTTGCTCCACCAGGGCCCCACTTGTGTTCACAAACGTGATAACGGTGATCGCTGTCTATCTTTGAAGGTCAGTGCACGCAGGGTGTGTTCCAGTAGTGGAAGAACCCTGCCTAGACCTTTTCACCACTGTTGGGAAAGTGCAGTGTCAACAATTTTGCCTGGTGGAATTTCTGCAAGAACATTTGCTAAAAGAGTCATTCCAGCTGTAATGAAACAAGGGAGTCCTGTACATCTTCCCACCTCAACCTCTACTTTTCCATGTTCTGAAGAAAGATCAATATCAAGTCAACGTAGTTGGCCTGGAGTGGGCCAGGTGTAAGTAGTACATAGACCACCTGGAAAAAAGACTCTGTCCTCTGATCAAAGAGCCTCTTTGTAAGGACCTCCTGTATCGGCCACAGGGCAGGGTACACCACCCGAATTTATGCAACCTACATGCGTGGAGATTGAGCGGTGGCAATTGACTGCTTTTAATTTGCCACCTGAAGTGGTGGATGTCCTCTTATCACAAAATCCATTTAAGCCGGGGGCTGAGACAAATTTGTTACTCGGTGTGATGTTAGCAATACTGACCCCTTACATGTGAAGCTGTCAGACGTCCTTTTGTTTGTTTGGTCTTTAGCCCATCAAGGTCTTGCAGTGGGCACTAAAAAAGGTTATTTGTCTGCCCTTACAGCCTTTATACGCTTGCTGGACCAACCTTGCTTGTTCCACATCACCTGTTGTGATGATATTTATTAAAGGTTTCACACCAATATTTCTATCCACAGTGTTGGTGATGCCACAGTTGACTTGGTCTCGATTTTTCTCATGTATACACCCTTTGAGCCAATGCATAGCTGCTGTTGACGTCTCCTGACCTTGAAGACCATTTTCTCATTGCTATTAAATCAGCTCGTTGTGTGAGTGAAATACCGGAACTTTCAACACAACCGACATAAACCACCTTTTTCCCAGACAAACTGGTGAAGAGGACTTAGTGGCTTTTTTACAAAATGTTGAGACTCCTTTTTACGTTGTGAAATCCACCAGTGTTCTTTTCTCCCCTTAGCACCTCAAAAGAGGAGGAGAGGTTCCATTGGTTGAATGTTAAAAGGACTGTAACCTTTCATTTATTTCATACCAAGGACAATCGCGTGGAGAATCAGCTTTTTGTGGTGTTCTCTGGAGCAAAGAAAGAGAAGGCAATGCAGAAGAGGGCTTTCTACTTACAGGTCAGGAAACAGCCTTGGAAGCTCTGATAGCCTATTCCACCAGAGCTAGGCTGCTAGCACTGTGTTGGCCACCGAGTGCCTGTCCTTGACATTTACCAGGCTGCAAAATGGGAGTCAGTACATTCATTTATGAAGCACTACTGCCTTGACAGCCAGGTCCAGCAGGAAGGTCAGTTTTGCCCATTCTGTCCTGCAAGAGTTTTTGGTCTGAGTCAACTGCATGCACCTTCCACCTTCTGAAGGTGCTGCTTTGGTATCTATTGTAAGGTGAGGAATCTGCAGTTAGAAGTATCCATCAGCAAAACAAGTTACTTACCTTTGGTAACACTGTTTCTGGTGGATACTCTATATCACTGCAGATTCCTCCCTGCATTCCCATTTCTCCATTCTGTGGAGTGACGTCTTTTTACTCTATGAAAAGGTTCAAAGTTAGTTTTCAGCACACTGATACCAACAATTGCTTCTGCTCTGCGTCTGATGGTGCGGAAACAGTAAAAATAAGAAACTGTCATCAGTGAGCAAGTTAGCACTTGTATGTACCACCGCTCTATCCCTTGTGAGACGATATGGAGCCAACATGTAGAAGTATGATGCCCCTTCCGGCACGTGGAATCTGTTATTATACATTTTCTGGATCCCGTCTGGCACCTGGGGTATTTTCTAAGGTGGGGAATCTACACAGAGATAAAGCATCCACCAGAAAAAGCGTTACCAGAGGTAAATAAATTGTTCATTGGGTCCATACTTCTAAATAACAAAATATCTCCAGAAACAAGCTACACCATTAGACTAAACAAACTCGCCTATTCCTCACCTCTTTAACCCCTTCGACGCTTATGACGGAACGGTTCCGTCATGCACGTCGGTTGGGCTGTGCTTATGACGGAACCGTTCCGTCATGGCCCCGCCCGCGCTCAGAACCTTCAGCACTGCGCGGAAATCCGCGCAGCGCTGAAGGGGTTAACCTCAATGTCTTGTGGACATCTTCTGACATTGTTCTTGCTTGCTCAAGTTGTGTTACAGAACTATCAGAATGTACGTATTGAAAACAAGTATTGCAGTACTGCATTGTGAGTGCACACCTATTTTAACTACATTTTGTTTTTCTATTTTTTAAAAGGCACTTAGGGAATATACCAGTGATGATATGAATGTGGCTCCTGGAGACCGTGTCTGGGTTCGAGGATGGTTTCCAATACTATTTGAGCTTTCCTGTATCATTAACCGATGCAAACTTGATGTACGGACAAGGTGATAAAGCGTTTGTGTTTTGTTTGTGTGGGTTTTCATAACCAAACTTTAAAAATACATTTTCTTTTATTGAATACTTACTAACGTTTGATTTTTTTTCTTTAAAAGCTCAACTGTTACATTGGAAATCTGGAAAAGTGTGTGATTAAAAACTGGCTAACAAATAATGTTTTCATTATTTCTTCTTCATTAGGGGACTTACTGTGATGTTTGAAATCATGAAGAGCTACGGTCATACCTTTGAAAATCATTGGTGGCATGACCTATTTAGGATAGTTTTTAGGATATTTGATAACATGAAACTTCCTGAACAACAAACTGAGGTAAATAAAGCCAGTGTGTACTGTATAAATAACCAAGCTTAATGTTGAACTGCTTTTCCAGTGTATTTCTCTTGTAGTAGCAGGTGTCAAGGGTTTAGTTTCTTCACAGATTGCAGTTGGAGCCAGGCTTAAAAAAAACAAATCATTTGTATCTGACATATGGCCAGGAGGGTTGGTTCCATGCCACTTTTTCAAAATGATCACAGTTTACAGAAAATGTATTTAGATTCATTGCATGTTAATGTATCTTTTTTAGGTTAGCCTGAATATCTGACATAGATCCGTCCCTCCTAGATCTTATTTGGAAATCCTTGCTATAAATGATGTTCAGTACATGTTCCATAAAACATGGTTACACTCAGTTGTAGCTCTGCCCTGGGCTATTCATTTACCAGTTTGCACTGTGAATCATATATATTTGATGTTTTTCATGCTCCATGTTCAGCTCCCTTCTTTATGTATGGAGATATTCAGCCAAGAGAATATAGCTTTTTAAACTTTAATCCACACCTTTATTCCTAGCAGCTAGTGTAGGCCTTTAAGTCAGTCAGTCAAAAAAGTTTATTTGGCATATCGCACCCATAAAAGTACAGCTGATAAAAACATTTCATAAATAAAGCAGCGTTACGAGGTTGAAGACACATCAGGGGACAAGGAAGACACTACATAGGGTACATGCCAATATCTGAAAGAGACACATTAGTGATAGATTCCTTACCTTAGAATATCCCCAGGCATCAGACTGGATCCGGAAAGTTTTTTCGTCAGCAGTACCCCTGCACGTCGGTAGATGGCGTTGTGCGGCTCCGCGTCCGTCGCAGGCGTCGTATGTGCCGAGATGACGTCACGGAGACTACTTGGGCGCTACCCATGCGCGCTAATGCCAGTTCTTCCTTTTTCTGCACCAGTAAGCGCAGATCCGGTTAGAGCACGTACCTCAGTCACTTTTTGACTATCCTTTTGAGACTTTTGTCTCCTGTCAGTTGTCTACTCTCGTGCACGTAGGGATGCCTGGTTTTAAGTCTTGTGGGGCCTGCCGCCGCAACATGTCGGTGGCGGACCCCCACGACGTCTGTCTCTACTGCCTGGAGAGCGACCACGACTCCCAGGCCTGTTTGGACTGTTTGGCCATGGCCCCGGAGGCCATGCGGGAGCGGCGCTGGAAGCTGTTTGAAGTCTGGCACTCGTCCCCGCGTCGCTCCCGGTCCAGGGGCCGGTCCAGGGAACGCTCCCGGGCCATCATCACCATCGTTCCTCAGGCTCCAAGTCTTCACCGTCGGATTCGGGTAAGAGACGGCACAAAAAGAAGTCTACGAAGTGTTGTCGCTCTCCGACATCCCCCCGTCGGTCACCGGATGCGGACGAGGGGACAGGGGTTCTGTCAGGGCCCTAGTTTCACGGCACCAGTGGTCAGTTTCTTGCATGGCTCTGCGTTCCTGGCACGGAAAGTAGTGTACAGAACTGACGTCAGCACGCATGGGTGGCGCCTAAGTAGTCTCCGTGACGTAATCTCGGCGCACACGACACCAGCGACGGACGCGGAGCCCCACAACGCCACCTACCGACGTGCAGGGGTACTGCTGACGAAAAAAATTTCCGGATCCAGTCTGGCGCCTGGGGATATTCTAAGGTAAGGAATCTATCACTAACTAATGTCTCTTAGTAACTTGTGCGTTAAGATGCATTTAACATATATAACAAGCATTGGCTTAGCCAATAGGTCTCGCCTTTGGGACCTTATAAGTGTTTAGTTATCCAGCACAATATCCTTGGTGCAACAACATCAAGTGTTGTATGGCTAAACACTTATAAGGTCCTAAAGGCGAGACCTATTGGCTATGCCACTGCTTGTTTTGAGTGAGTGGCGCATGCAGGTATGCTTTTACAGGAGCCCCTCTGACATTGCGCCTCTTCAAAATGTATCTTGGGTCTGGTGTAATACTTCTAGCCCCCTATTCCCGTCTTCTCGCACCCAATGCATCCTTAAATGTCCCATGTACAGCAGGGGTTGACACTCCTATTACCCCTGCCCTCCAGTGACACTTTACCTGTCACTGGTGGTGGTGGGGGTGGTGGTGGTGGTGGTGGTGGTGGTGGTGGTGGATGAGGTGGTGGACGTGGTGGATGAGGTGGTGGACGTGGACAAGCCCTGGTAATTTCTCTGTGGTTGGCTCTATGGTATCTTTCCTCTATAAGTGGAAGCAATTGTTGATTGTTATTTTGAAATCATGGCAGATCAAGTACTGCCACTACTTGAGTTATTCAAGCATTGTAGGCCCCGCAGCCGGTAGTAGAAAAATGACATGCTAACATAATGCAATGCAGTAAAATGGAATGTGATGGGACACTTTGGAGAGAGAGTCGTGCACGAGGGAAAACTTATAATGGGATATTTTATGGCTCAGTAGTGTCTGCCTTCTATTGAGGCTATTGTTAATTGTCATTACAAAGAACATTGTAAGACGAATTGCTGTCTCTGTGCGACATGCGACCTGTGACAATAAAGAGAGAGCGTGAAAGAGAGTGCGAGCGAAAGAGAGAGAGTGAGGGGGGGGGGAATGGAAAATTAAAAGAAGTGCTGCCCACGCTGTGTTTAATCATTCTAAATGACTAATGCTGGAACGCAAACAAGCAGCAGCTGTTTTAAAGCACACTCGTGCTTGTGCTGGCCTCCGCCTTGCGGGAGTGAGCAGTGGCGGCGCCAAAGCCATATGTTTTCAATTAGAACGCACGCCGCTGCTAGCTCCCGCAAGGTGGATGCCAGCACAAGCACGAGTGTGCTTGAAAAGGAGCAGACCGATGGCTAAAGGCCCTCCTAGAGCAGCGCATGCGCGCTGCCTAGGCGAGATCTAAAAAGGCCCTATGGGTCTCAGAGTAATGATTAAAAAGTTTTAAAAAGGGATCAGATCCTAACATACAAATATGAAAAAAATGGAGTAGTTATGTTGAGCCGTATTTGTTTCTAACTCCCAGTGAAAGGCGGACAGAATTTCCCACTGTCAGGCAAATTTTCTCATTCTCCGGCCTTTGCAATCTCTCAAAAGCCTCCTTATAGGAGTTTGTATTAAAGGAACGACAAATAGGGCAAGGAAATCGCTTCCTACCATGAGCATACAGAGTGCAAAATGCAATAAAATGCAATGTGCTTTGAGTGGCAGTGTTATTGCACAGACACCTAAGCAGTGGTTCTCCTCAGGCTATATTCCTATGAAAAGCAACTATCCGCTGCAATAGACCGAATCGTAGTCTTGTTAAATAAAACCTGAGGTTCCCATTTAGAAGTCAGGAGAGACCAGGTTCACATTTCTGTGTCAAGTTGATTGGATTGTAAGTGCGGTTTGTGAGACGTTGCCCTGGCATATTCTGTCCACTAGATCTGATAGACTACTAGCCGCAGATTACTTCACGTAGAATTATCCCCAAGCGTGAGACTGGATCCGGAAAAAAATGTGCCCAGCATCCCTGCGCGCCGGGGGGGGGGGACAGCATCACGCTGCTCCGCCCAGGCGTCGTCCGCCCATGTGACGTCAGCGAGGTCACATAAGTCCCACCCCGGCGCGCCTACGTCAGTTTTTTCCTTTTCCACGTGCAACGCGGATCCGGTTTGTGCTCGGCCCTGTTTAGGCCTGTTCCTTACGCTATTGCTGTGTGTGTGGGAACAGTGTGCGAATGCCTTCAGGCTTTAAAACTTGCTCGTCGTGTGTCCGCCTCATGTCGGCGACGGATCCTCACCCCATCTGTATGTGGTGTTTGGGGGAGCACCACGACTCCAGCTGATTGTGAGGCGTGCCAGTATATGAAGCCGAAGTCCCGGCGGGAGCCCCGGATGAAACTTCTGTCGGCTCGTGTGTCCAGATCGGCGTCGGCGCCTTATCCGGCCCCTGCAGAGGGTTCTCGGGCCGCGGCTTCCCTCGCCGACTTTGATCTTCTTCTAGGTCACAAGAGCGCCACTCATCTATTGGTAAGTGTCGCAGTATGTCCCCGAGGGTCGGGTTCCGGCCTGTCGGGGGCGTGGGCTCTCCGCGGGTGGTGCGGCCCCGTGTGTCGTCCCCTTATCCGCCGTTTCCCGGCGTGGGGGCGTCCAGAGCCCGGATGGAGACCTATGCGGTGACTTTGCAGGCCTCGCTGGCTTCTCCTCCTCCTTCCCCTCCTGGAACATCAGCAGATCCCTTGCAGTGTGCGGGGCCCTCCACGGCGTCGCCGGCAGCCCCGGCGCCGAGAGGTTCGGATCCAGGCTTTGAGGATGTGGTGCTGTTGGGGTGCGGCCCTTCGGGGGTCCTTCTTCAGACCGCGCGCCTCTGCTTCGCAGCAAACTCCCGCAGGAGTCCCTGTGGTGTTGCGGGAGGTTGCCGGGACTCGGGTGGCACCCCCGAGCCCCTCTCGGTCCTCGGCGGCGTCCTTGTCCGAGGCCGGGGTGGCGCCACTACGGTGCCGGCGGCTACTGGCCATGGCGGCGCCGCAGGGGTCGGCGGAGGGCCCATCTCGCCCTGTCACGAGTCGTGGCTGGCGGGGGACTCCTCGTCCTTCTCTGGGCCCTTCTCGTTCCTCCACGCAGGCGGCTGCCTCGTCAGAGGTCGGGTCGGCGCCGCCGCTTCGCCACCCTTGCTCCAGCCCAGCTCCGGTCTCCTGCGCCGTATGCTGTGTCGGAGGTCACCTCGGCGTCTCCTCCGGTGCCGGTCGCCGACGGTGGCCTACCTCAGGCTGCGGACTCTACGGCGCTGAGCCTACGTCAGGTCGTTGACTCGTCTGCGTACGCCTCCTCTTCTCCTGAGGTTCGGCGGTTGCTGGTGTCATCCTTGCCGGAGACGGACCGCCGTGTCGTGGCTTTTTCCCCGACGTCTTCTAAGGGCGGCTCCTCGCCGTCTCCACGACCGTGGTCTTCGCCGGAGGAGCCGCAAGTCCCCCACTCTTCGGTCCCTCTTCCTTCCTTTCGGCCTTGGCCCTTCCTTCCTTCCTTTGGTTGGCTTGGGGGATGGCCGTCTTAGCTTGCAGCCGTCGTCTAACGAGGAGCTGCTTTCCCCTCCGCGGGGCTCCACGGAGGCGGGTGCGGCTTTCGCCCACGCTGTTTCCACGGCTGTGGGAATTTTGCGCATGGGTGATCCAGCTACCCATTTTCCCACAGATCATCTTCTGGAGGTTCTCCATCGGGGCTCTGGTGGTAGGGAACTGTTGCTTCCCTTCGAGGGTTCACTCCACTCTTCTCTCTTGGGGACTTGGGGCCGTCCTGCCATGGTGGACCCGGTGCCCCAGCACCTTCTGCACCGCCACCATCCGGCACCCCATGATCCGGTGTGCCTTTTTTTTCACCCTTCGACCAGAGGACCCCTTTTATAGTCTGCCTTACCTGCTTTACCGCCGCTGCTGTTGTGTTCCCCCTTCCCGCGAGGCCCACTGGCTGGACTCTTGGGGACGCAATAGGTTTGCCTCAACCTGTGCGGCTCTGCAGGCCCTTAACACACTGTGTGTTTTGGCTAGGGCCACTTCTTGCTTGCGGGACTCGGCGAAGTCCCTTATGTCTGCCCTTCCCAGGAGGGTGCTTGTGTGGATTTGAGACATCACGTCTTGGATGGTCGGGACCTGGCGGCGTTTATTCTTCGCTCCGCTCTGGACATCTCGGAGGTGTTGGGTCGTGCCATGGCTTCTTCGGTTGCCCTTCGTCGCCATGCCTGGCTTCGGGACAGTGTGTTCCCGGAGAAGGTTCGAGAACGGCTGGTGGACCTACGGGGCTTCGTCCTCCTCCTCCTCCTCCCTCTCCCTCTCCTTCTCCTCCTCAGTGACCTGCGTGTTGCTCTGGTTCTTGGAGCTGTTCTTCCGTTGGGGCGGGCCGCCCCGGTTGTCTGGCTGAGGTTGTGGTTCTGTTGGCAGCTGGTCAGCCCTTTTTGACTGTGTGTTTTTCCTTTGGATTTTTCACGCCATGCTGGGCCTGAGATTGGGCCTTTTGAGTCCCCCTTTGGCTCCTTGATAGGCCTCCTGCGGGGTTTTTTGCCGCAGGTCTTTTTTGTTGTCCTCTGCTGCAGAAGATTCTTCCTAAGAGGCTCCCATGTCTTGGGATCTGATATGCCCCATGTGGGGCAGGGTTGGCTGTTATATATCCCTGGTATGTGCTGGGGAGTCGTGGTCACCTGCAGGCTTCTGCTCTTCGTGGCGTTATGGTATGTTGCGACTGCAACCACCTTCTTCGCCTTTTTGCTTTCAGTGTTCGTTCTGTGGTGTCCCTGCCATCTGGCAGAGCTTGCCAGTGCCGCCCTCCTGTTATTTCTGCACTGTTGTGCCTTTTTGGAGCTTTAGTGGGACTGTCCTCCTGCCGTCTCTGCTGCTTCCAGTGGGGCCTTGCACTCGGCTTTACCTCTTCTCCTGGTGGGCGGGATGGACGATTCTTCCTGGGTGACCTTGAGTTCTCCTTTTCGGCTTCTGCCTGCTCCTTGCAGCCGGCGCCATCCTGTCTGGGATTTCCTTTGCTCAGCCTCTTCTCCTTGGAGTCTCTAGGCTGTTCTTCTCCTTTGGCGCCATCCTGTCTGGGATTGCCTCTGATCTTCCTCTTCTCCTTGGAGCCTCTAAGTTGCTCTTCTCCTTCGGTGCTCCTTTCCTTGCTTTGGCCTTGGGCGGAGGTTTTGTTGCTTCACGTGGGCGTGGGGTGTTTGGCCTCTTTGCTCCTTGCCTTGTTTCCTCTGCTGAGTGGGGACTGGCTATCTTCTTCACTTAGTTTCCCCTTCCCTGGGGGGCGGGGCTCCTCGTCCTGTTTGGACTCGGCCCCTGGGCGATCCTCTGTCCTGCCCCGGTGGGTGAGGTCCTCTCGCAGACCCTCCTTCCTCTTGGGAATGGCTAGGGTAGCTATTCTACGTGAAGAAATCTGCGGCTAGTAGTCTCCATCAGATGTGCGAGTTACTTACCTTCGGTAACGATGTATCTGGTAGAGACGATTCTAACCACAGATTCCTTCGCGGCCCGCCCTTCCTCCCTGTTCTGCGAGGGCTTGTGTTTTGGTCTTTTGCACTCGCTTCCCTGTGGGTGGCTGTGTCTTCTATGGGTACATTCTTTCCCTCTTTCTGTCGGGCTGTTCACCTGTTCACCTGTTCACCTATTCCTCACTGTTGTCACATGGGAGGATGGGGTTGTTGGTACTTCTGGCTCTTTGCGACCCTTGAGGTTGGGGTCTTTTGGCTGTGCCTCTGCCCTTGTTCCTGATGAGGGTTGTCACACTCTGTGATGGGGATGTCTTGGAGTTTTGTCGTTCCCTGTTTGTCCCCGACTGGTTCCCCTTCCTTGTCTTTGGGTGGGGTTTTAGTCCTGTTGCATGTTGTCGTGACTTTTACATATGTCCCTTGTTTCGGGGGGGGGGGGGCTGTCTCTACTGGCAGGGTTGCTGCCCTGTACTTTATTCTTTCCCTGCCCTTGGGTACTGCCGGGTGCTACTCTTTACTGTGTTGTTCCTCACCATTCTTTTTTGCTGCTCTTTCTCACACTGTTCCTATACTCTCACAGTTTTGTCTGCTGACTCTGCGTTGTGGTGCGGAAAGGTACACCGAAGAAAACTGACGTTGGCGTGTCGGGGTGGGACTTATGTGACCTTGCTGACATCACATGCGAGGACGCTGCCTGGGCGGAGCCGCGTGATGCTGTCCCCCCGGCGCGCAGGGATGCTGTGCAAAAAGTTTTCCTGATCCAGTCTCACATCTGGGGATAATTCTACATGAAGGAATCTGCGGCTAGAATCGTCTCTACCAGATACATTGTTACCGGAGGTAAGTAACTCATACTTATAGTGATAGAGGTGATAGGTTAAAGACAACCTTATCTGAAAGCTATCCTAGTGGTAGCTATGGAGAGCAGCCTTCAGGCTGAGTCTTGAAGGGATGTAAAGCAGCTTGTTTTAGCAGTCTATAATCTCTTGAATGACTAAATGAAAGGAGAACCACACCAGGTATATATATAAAATATATGTATGTTCGAGGCATATGAGCTGCAGATTACACACTTGTGCATAAATCGCCATCTGGTGTTTGGCCCGGATGTTTGCAGTTTGTTTTTCCTCTTGGAAAGTCTTTGGAAGTCACGAGTTCGGTGACTCCTCCCTTGGATCGTATTGCGCATGGGCTTCGGCTCCATCCTCAGATGTTTTTTCCGCCATCGGGCTCGGATGTAATCTTCGCGCTCCGGTTCTGAACAGCTTCCAGTTCGACGATCAACGCGCAATCATCACCCCAATTTGCGGTATTGTTTTCGATCGCGATCTCCCCACTCGACGCGCCTCTCATCAGCAAGACCTTCGGTTCCAGTCGTCGACGGCGGCCTTCGGGCCTACCCAAGCTCCGGTCCTGGCTAATGGAAAGGACTCCATTTAAAAAGTGTCCTCGATGTGGGTCAAAATTCCCCCACACCGATCTCCACAAGGTGTGCAACCTCTGCCTGTCCCCTGAACACGAGGCTCGAGACTGTCCGGCGTGTAAATCCTTCTGGTCCAAGAAAACGATTCGGGGCCGAAGAGCCAGCAGAACCATGGCACACTCTTTGACGGCGATCCCGGACGACATCTTCGGGGAAGGCGTCGATGCTCCAGAAGAACACCACACCGACGAGGGACTCATCAGCGCCTCCGAAGCCGACGATTCAAATGTGGAGGACATCACTCCGTCACAGAGGGTCGTGAGTACTACTCTAAACCCCCCACACCCTCGCCAGCACCGAAAAAGGCTTCGGTCACGCCTTCGCCTTCGGGCCTAAGCAAGACCAAAGACACTGCTTCCCACACCGCACCTTCGGGCCGGTAAAGAAGCCAATTAAGCCTTCAGGCGGCTCGGGCTCGAGCCAGCCCACCGTCGGAGCCGATAAACACCCTTTGGCACCGAAAAAGAAACCGGCCTCCATCTCGACGCCGAGCCCCACACCGAAACACTCTGGGTCGAGACCCAGCTCCTCGGCACCGACCTCATCCTCAGTACCGACCAAAGCCCACAAGACCACCGGCATCGACATTTCGAAGCCGAAATCCATCGGCGCCTACTAAACAACCGGAGCTTCCCAAGCATGGTTCCAAACAACGAACCGGCACCGACGAGCCTAAAAAATCAACGGCCCCGACGCCTTCGGCACCGACGGAC
Organism: Triturus cristatus; assembly: GCF_964204655.1. NCBI lineage: Eukaryota > Metazoa > Chordata > Amphibia > Caudata > Salamandridae > Triturus > Triturus cristatus. Next base: position 1,582,829,704 of record NC_140590.1, read on the forward strand.
CAACCAACCTCTCCAGAACTATTTACACCGGATCCCTTACAAAAAACATTAACTAAGGATCCCAAAACTGGACATTTAATGCTCTCTATCAAAAAGAGACAGTTAGACAAACCGGCTCCGCCTCCACCTCCAAAAAGGAAGGACTCTGCTACCTCCCCTTTCAGACTACCTTCCCCCACCTCCTCCACCTTCCCCTCCTCCACCTCCTCCACCTTCGCCACCCCCACCTCATCATTCCCCCACCCCATTCCCGGATGATGTTGAGCAAGGGGATCCATACGACGACATAGGGGATATACCCCAAGATATACCTACAGGGGACCCCACTCCCACAGGATCCCCAGACCCATGGGACGATTATAATATCCCTGATGTCCCTAACGTCCCACAAGACGATCTTTACCTTCCAGGCCTTCTCCACCAGAAGACTCCTTGGGGTTCAATCATTTATTGCAGAGTGCGGCACACTACCACGGGGTAGATTTACATACCGACCCAGTGGAGGAGGATTTCCTCCTAGATACATTTGACACCACACATAGGACCACCTCCATATTGCCTATGCTAAAAGGTGTTATAAAACATGCGCCGGAGGTCTTTAAGGACCCAGTCAGGGCCAGGGTCATTAACCCGCGCATTGAGAAAAAATATAAAGCCGCCCCAACAGACCCCTCCTACATCAGAGGACCAGCTCCACAAGATTCCTTGGTGGTATCCACGGAAAAGGGCCAACTCCCGGGTGTCAGGTGACGCACCACCACCTGACAAAGAGTCTAAACTCTTGGACGCATCAGGCAAGCGTACTGCATCTCAAGCGGCCAATATATGGCGTATCGCCAATACACAAGCACTACTAGCGAGGTATGACAGGGCCCATTATGATGAGCTAGAAGCCATAATGCACCATCTCCCTGATAAATACAAAGCTAGGGCCAATGAGCTAATTCAGGAGGGCAAAACAATTACAAATACCTCCATACGTTGTGCCTTAGATGCAGCAGACACAGCCTCTAGGGCTATCAATACTAGTGTCCTCCTCCGTCGCCATGCTTGGCTAAGGATATCAGGTTTTAAACCGGAGGTACAAGCCTCCATCCTCAAACATCCCTTTGACCAGAAACATCTGTTTGGCCCCAAAGCGGATGACACCCTAGAGAAAATGAAAAAGGACACTGACACAGCAAAATCCATGGGAGCCTTACAATCTCACCCTCCCAGACGCTCCTTTCGTTGCTCTTCCTTTCGGAGCACATCCAGAGGCTACTCCTCAGACACCGCTTCCACTACATACAAATCCCCTACTCAGTCCACCTTTACAAGGGGTTACCAAAGAGGCGGCTACAGGGGCAACAATAACAAAGGCAGAGGCAAAACAAACACCGCCCGCTCTGCCACCGCGCCTCCCCAATGACTTCCCTCCACTTCCCCCAGACCATCACACTCCGGTCGGGGGCTGACTCCAACATTTCCTTCCGGTCTGGACTACCATTACCTCAGACAAATGGGTAACACAAATAATTTGGTCAGGCTACTGCCTAGAACTAACATCTACCCCCCCCCCCCAAACATTCCACCCAGACAACGCCTGATGTCACCAGAACATCTGCGGCTACTCAAGAAGGAGGTAATCGCCCTCCTAGACAAAGACGCAATAGAACACGTTCCAACCAACCAACAAAATATAGGGGTCTACTCCCTGTATTTTCTCATACCAAAAAGGGACGAGACTCTACGGCCCATCCTAGACCTTCGGCCCCTAAATACATACATACACTCAGACCACTTTCATATGGTGACGCTTCAGCAGGTACTTCCGCTACTTTCCCAAAACGACTTCCTCACCACTTTCGACCTAAAAGACGCTTACTTCCACATTCCTGTGCACAAGGCCCACAGGAAGTGCCTCAGATTTGTAGTGGACGGCCAACACTACCAATTCAAAGTGCTCCCGTTTGGAGTCACAACCGCACCACGAGTATTCACCAAGTGCCTACCAGTGGTGGCTGCACATCTGCGAAGACAACACATTCATGTCTTCCCATACCTAGACGACTTGTTGATAAAAGCCAGTTCATACAATCAGTGTGTACAACACACACACACCACCATCCAACTACTTCATCAGCTGGGCTTCACGGTAAACCACGAAAAGTCCCATCTCCAACCATCCCACATAAAACAATATCTAGGTGCCACTATAGACACCTCAAAAGCGCTCGCCTACCCCAATCCTGCCAGGATTGCAAGCATTCAGGCTCTACGCGCAAAATTCATAGCACAACACTCCCTTCCAGCTCGGGTGTTCATGCAACTAATAGGGATGATGGCCTCTTGCATCTTCATAGTACCTCACGCAAGACTTAAGATGCGTCCTCTCCAAGAGTGCTTAGCATACCAATGGAACCAGGCCCAGGGTCAATTAACAGATCTGGTGTTGGTAGACGGTCGTACCCATCACTCTCTGCAGTGGTGGACCACCACAAACCTTTCCAAAGGTCGACCGTTCCTGGACCCGGTTCCACAGATAGTACTAACAACAGACGCATCGCTCTCTGGCTGGGGAGCTCATCTATTACATCTCACCATGCAAGGCAAATGGACACCTCAACAGAAGCTACTCCATATCAACCATCTGGAGTTACTAGCGATCTTCCTAGCCCTAAAATCCTTTCAGACACAAATTTTGGGCAAAGCAGTCCTAATCCGCACAGACAACATGACAGCCATGTATTATATTCAAAAACAAGGCGGCACACACTCTCCACAGCTCTCTCAATTAGCACAGAGCATATGGAGACTGGCCATACCCCGGAAAATCTTTCTCCTATCCCAACATGTCCCAGGAGTACAAAACACTATAGCAGATCTACTCAGCAGACAAACACAACAACTCCACGAGTGGGAACTTAGCCCGCACATTCTTCACCCATACTTTCAAATGTGGGGGCATCCACAGATAGACCTCTTCGCCACCCACAAAAACAAAAAATGCCCAAGCTTCGCCGCCAGATACCCACACCCATTGTCCAAAGGCAATGCGATATGGATGAACTGGTCAGGCAGATTTGCGTACGCTTTTCCGACTCTCCCACTCATTCCACTAGTAGTGCGCAAACTACAACAGCACTCCCTCATACTAATATTAGTAGCGCCAACTTGGGCCAGACAACCGTGGTACACCACACTGCTGGAATTATCGGTAGTACCGCATCAAAAATTACGCCTCTCTCCACACCTCTTAACCCAGAACCATGGAGAGATCAGACACCCGGACCCAGCTCAGCTCAACCTTGCGATCTGGCTCCTGAAATCCTAGAATTCGGCTACCTAAATCTTCCCCCTGACTGTATGAACGTCATCAAAGAAGCTAGGCGCCCTACCACTAGAGCGTGCTACGCCGCCAAGTGGAAACGTTTTGTTATCTATTGTCATAACACCATCAATCCACTAGATGTGTCCATTCAACACATCATAGGCTACTTACTCCACCTACAAAGGTGCAATCTAGCCTAAACGTCCATTCGACTACACCTCGCAGCCATAGCAGCTTACCTACAAAACAGGCAACATCTCTCACTCTTTAGAGTACCTGCCATTAAAGCCTTCATGGAAGGCCTTAAAAGAATAATTCCCCCCAGAGTGCCACCTTCACCTGTGTGGAACCTCAATATCGTTCTCACCAGACTAATGGGACCTCCTTTTGAACCCCCCTACACAAATGTGAACTTCAATTCTTAACATGGGAAGGGGGCGGAGCTTGCCGGCGGCAATGGCGGACGTGTGAGAGCGGAGCTCCTTGCCTTAGCCCTCACAAGATCCGCTCAAATATCCTAATCCGCAGAGCCGCCTAGCTGAGGAGACGGGGGAATCCTCGCTCCACCGAGCGGTGCTGCCTGCGAGGCCCTTTTGGGTGGTGGAGGGGCTGTGCGGGCCGACGCGGAGACTGGAGCCGCGGCTGGCTGGCAGGGCCGACATCCCCGACCTGCCCTGGGGTGCTTCCCGGCGTGCGTGCGGCTAAGAAAGTGAAAGTAGTCCCGCTCTGCCGGACTTGGCTGCGGACACTTCGCCGGACGCAGACATCGCGGAGCGGTCGGCTCCGGAGGACGATGCAGGCCCCGGCGACCCTGGCAGCAAGAGAGCCTGGACTGTGCGCGTACCGCGTCTGGCGGCCTGAGTTAAACGGCGTAGTGGTGCCGACTTGGGCATCCGGGAGACCCTGCCTGGGGCCTGACCTCCTGGGGCGAGAGGCTGTGTCGCGCCATCGCCCCTGGCTGAAAGAACGTTGTGCCCTGACGGGGTTGGCTGGAGAGCCCCTGGGCCCTTGAGGTAGGGGTGCGGCCCCGGGCGCCTTCGTGAGTGGCGGTGGGCGCACCCACGCGCGTGGATCCTCGTGGAGTGTACTTTGGGTCCAGCGGAGGCAGTTTCGGGTGCGTCATCCACTGAGGAGCGGCGGTGGTGGGGCCCCCTTCCCCCCACCCCCCCCTCCCGGGGACACCTGTTGGCTGGTCAGGGGTACGCCCTGGAGGACACAGACTGCCCGGCTGGGCCCTTGGAGGTAGCCCCCTGCCCGGCTCGGTGGTGGGATTGTAGCCGGCGGCCTGCGGGGTCCCGTCTTGGCGTCGCGGAGGGGACTGGCCGGGAAGCAGAACGTCGTGCCGGGAACTGGTGCACCCACCGGCGTTGTGGGCCCTGATGCAGAGCGGCCCAGCCAGCTGCAGGCGACTCTCCTGACGGCGCTGGTGGGGGCACAGGGGTGAGACCCCTTTGCTGTTTTGCTGAGGCGGCGCCCCGGGGGCCATCCGGATCGATCATTGGACCCGCCTGGAGAGGCCCGGCCTGGGGGTGCTCCGGACGCTGACCACCGCCATGGGAAAAGGTGATAAGACTCAACCCAAAATATCCTTTGACTCCCGCAAGGTGAAGGGACCCGGCACGGAGGGGACGGAGGCGGCTGCAGGTGGCTCTGCCTCGGGGGGCGCCACGGGAGCAGACCTCAGAGAAATGCTGGTGGCGATGGAGAAGGGCCTACAGGGGAGTCTGGCGGCGATTGACGCCAAGCTGGACGCGCTCACTTACCGCATGGACTGCATGTCGGAGCGGGTGGACAAGAACTCTGAATGGCTGGACATGGCGGAAAAGAGGGTGTCGCATGTTGAGGACGAGCAAACGGAGTGGGACGCGGATCGGAAGCAAATCAGCAGACTGCTCCAAGTTATCCATAACAAGGTAGAAGATTTGGAGGCCTGCTCGAGGAGATCGAACATCCGCATCACGGGTGTTGCGGAGACGACGCAAACCGGGAGGATGGAACTCTTCGTGGAGAAGCTCTTGCGAACCCTGCTGGGGGAGGACGTGTTCTCTCCCATGTTCGTGGTTGAAAGGGCCCACCGCTCGCTGGGGCCTCGCCCAAAACCGGGAGCGCCGGCGAGACCCATAATCGCAAAGCTGCTGAATTACAGGGACCGGGATGCGGCCCTGCGGGTGGCCAGGGAAAAGGGCAAGCTCCAATTTGAAGGTATGGACATATCCAATTTTCCCGACTTCACGGCCAAGGTACAGGAAGAACGAAGGCAATTTGCTCCATATAAAAAACAACTCCGCGACCTTGGCCTGGACTATGCGATGCTATACCCTGCGAGACTTCGGATTAACAGGCAGGGCCGTTCCCACTTCTTTTCTGACCCGAAGGAGCTGCAGAGATCCCTGAAGGACTGGTCCAGGGAACAACGGAGCAGCCCACGGAGCCAACATGACACTACGGAGGAGGCCTCACGTCTGGAAGAGCAGGACTAGCCAACTGTGGGCGGTCGGACTTAGTGTGCGACGGAACTGGTTTGTTTTGCTGGTTGGGCAGGGGGTGTTCGATGCCCTGACGATGGATGGGGCACTTGGAGCTCCATGTCCGGCTGCGACGGGCGCGGCCACACATGAGGACTGCGCTGCTGCCTCCTGGTGAGACCTTTCTGATACATTGGGCATGTATGCATTCTGGAGGACCTGTGGAATAGCACTATCTGGGGAAAGTACATTGAGCTTGCCTGGATGCTGGCCTACTGGGCCTGTCTTCCTGGGGTCTGGGGGGGCCCCTCCCCCTTCTGGGTTGGTTAAAGACATTTGCTTAACCGGATAGGAACTGAGTTTGCCCGGGTGGGTGCGGACGGGGGCCTCAGGTCCCCTGGGGGCATCGGACTCGTTTTGCAGGGCATACGGCCCGGACTCTTATGGGTGCGGATGGGATTCCCCCTAGGCCTCACGGAGGCGGACGCAGGGCGGCTCGCGCAGGGTGTGGCACGAGGGCAGGGTGGGGAGGGTATACCGTTACCCTGAGGTGCCACCTGGTGGAGAGTGTTTTTGTGCCTGGTAGCCTCTGCCCCCACGCTGCTGCTTTACGAGGTCCCTGTTGGGACTGGTTTGGGAAATGTTTATGAGGTATGTGTGTGGTTTTGAGGGGTGGGGGGTGGGCTTGGGGTCCTGTCTGGCCAGGTTGGGGGAGGTCGGCTGTGGGTGGGGGGGAGTGACGTTGGGGGGAGTTTCTGAGATAAGGGATGTTTGGGCGCGCGACGCACTGAGTGGTCTGTGTTTTGTTGTATCTTTGCCGTTTCGGAAGTGAATGCCTGGTACCGCCCAGTTGGTGGCACTCTGCGTAGAAACTCTCCTGGTGGTGCTAATGGAGTGTAGGTGCAGTGATGGCAGTCCCTAGCGTGGCGAATGGTGAAAGCAATACTAGTACTCTGAGGGCACTGACGTGGAATGTCCGGGGGCTGAACGACTTCCGTAAGCTTAGGAAAGTGCTAAATTATTTCCACAGGCACCACATTGACCTAGCACTAATACAGGAAACACACCTTCCCCTAGGGAGTAAAATGCTTTCTGCACGGGGCTTGGCGGGCACTAGCGCGGCGGCTGGCTTTACGACGCACTCCCGGGGGGTAGTCACTTGGGTAAACCCGAGATCCAATTTGAAACTGACGGTGCTGGAGGCTGATCCGAACGGGCGCTACTTAATCACTAGATGTGCAGGGAAGGGCCATGAACTGGTGGTGTTTAACGTGTATGGTCCTAATTTTGACAATCCAGAGTTCTACGCCACGCTGGCTGCACTTTGTAGACAATACGAACACGCGAGAATGGTGTGGGGGGGCGACTTCAACTTCACATTCAACCCGTCGGTGGACCGCTCTTCGGGGTCGTTGAGACGTCCGGAGGCGGCTGCCTTACGCATGCAGGCGGAGCTGACTAGACTCGATCTGGTTGACACCTGGCGGCACGGACATCCGGGGAAAGGGGGTTATACGCACTACTCCGCGTACCATGACGTGCACACTAGAATTGACTACTGGCTGGTATCGCGTCCCCTACTAGTGGTGGTTATGCAGTGCGTGGTCCTCCCGCGTACACTCTCGGACCACTCCCCTCTTCTGCTGATACTGGATGCCCCGACCAAACGGATCCCGCCATTCACCTGGCGACTGCCGCCCTACTCGCTGCTGGATGAGGTCTTCAGGGTTGAGTTGGCGGAAGACATAGAATCTTTCTTTGATAAGAATCTGGGCTCAGTACAGAGTTTCCACACGGTATGGGACTCATTCAAAGCTTACACACGTGGCATGGCTATAGCCAAACACTCTAGTGTCCTTAAGTCCATCCGCCAGCGTCTGCAGACCATAGAGACGCAGTTAGCGCAGCTAGAAAAACAGCTACAGCGGTCCCCGGATGACGGGGTTGAAGCTAGGATTTGCGAGTTGGTTGCGGAATACAATAGCGAAGCAGACAGGGAGGTGCAGCACCTGGGCAAGTATGCAACTGCCCGTACGTATGGGGAGGGTGAGCGCCCGGGCTCCTTGCTGGCAAAGATATTGCGTAATAGCAGACAACCCCTGGTAATAGACGAACTTGTCACCTCCGCAGGCACAGTGATCACTGACGAAGAGGAGATTGTGGCTGAATTCAGAGAGTACTATGCCGGGCTCTATTCATCTAAGTCTGCGCATATGGAGGAGGAAATAGACAACCCTCAGCGACATTAAAATGCCCTTCTTGTCCAACTCACAGAGGGAATTTTTGATGCTGTCCATACAACAGGATGAGATCCTGGAGGCACTGGAGGGTAAGAGGTCGGGCAGTGCCCCGGGTGCAGATGGGTTGACAGTGGCCTTTTATAAGGCCTTCAAGGACGTGCTCCTCCCGCACCTGATCGCGCTATTTGATGATATATGCCAGGAGGGTTGTATGCCGGATACCATGAGAGAAGCTCTACTGGTCACTGTCCTGAAACCTGGGAGACCCCCTAACTTATGCGGGTCCTATCGGCCGCTCTCACTGATTAATGTGGACGCCAAGTTGTATGCTAAGGTCTTGGTCACGCGCCTAGCGCTGCTGGTACCGGAGCTTGTGACCCCGGAGCAGGCGGGTTTTATCCCAGCCAGAAACCTCACATACAACATCCGAACGGTGTTGGGAACCATGCAGCATGTACGCCCGGAGTGCAAGGCCTTGGCGCTTTTCCTGGACATGGAAAAGGCATTTGACTCTGTAGAGTGGCCATTCATGGTGCGTGTACTTCGTAAGTTCGGGCTAGGTGAACCCTTTCTGCAGATGCTTGGAGCATTGTACTAACGTCCCACTGCCAGGCTGAGAATTGGAGACCGGGTCACGGGCGCCTTTGACATAGGCAGGGGCACCAGGCAGGGCTGCCCTCTTTCCCCCCTCTTATATGCCCTGGTGGCGGAACCCTTGGCTTGCGCAATTAGGGAATACCATAGATACAAGGGCATCAGCTTTCCCACCTATAAGATTGGCATTTCGACCTATGCCGACGACACCCTGCTGTATGTGAGGGACCCGGAGGAGAATCTCACCTCCATTCTGAGGGAGGTGGTTAGGTTTGGGGCCCTGTCTGGCCTTAACTTGAACTGGAGCAAATCGTTGGCGTTTCCGCTAACGCCGGTAACGCTGCCGTTCCAGATGGAATACCCACTGCAGTGGACGACGGATCCGGTCCGGTACTTGGGGATTCAGCTCCACAGGGATCCGGAGGTGCTCCTCCGGGAAAACTACGGAGTGACATACACCAAGTTAGTTGAGGATTAGGAGAGGTGGAATAGGCTTCCCCTTACGTTACTGGGCAGAATAGCCATCATGAAAATGTTGGTCTGGCTGAGGTTTTTGTTCCTGTTCAATAATATCCCTGTCGTGCTATCCAAGGCCTTTTTCAAGCAGCTGACCCAAACACTAATTAGCCTGGCCTGGGGCGGTAAGCAGCCCAGGGTCCAGTGAGAGGTGTTGACACTACAGTACGAACTGGGGGGGCTGGGAACCCCGGACCTGGAAAGGTATTACAGAGTCGCGCAGGCGGCGCACCTGCACACGTGGATACACGCTGGCCCGGGGGTTCCCCATGTGATCCTCGAGCGATTGTTCGCGGACCCGCTTCCCTTACCGGCAACCGTCTTTCAGCCGGTAGATCGCAGGGTGGGAAGCTTAGACTCCCTTAAGGCCACGAACCACGCTTGGCAGGCGTTGGCGAAGGCCCGGGGCTGCGCAATATTGTGCTCTCCGTCGCTGCCGGTGGAGTGGGCGGTGTGGCTCCCCCCGCTGAGAGAGAAGGGTGTGCTACGGGCGCTGATCAAGTTGTGCATTCTTAGGATGGAGGATTTATTCGTTGACGGAGTGGCCAAGACGTGGGAACAGCTTGGATCGGCGCAGCCGGCTCCCACGCTCCTACAGCGTTTTCAGTTCCATAGAGTGCGCAGTGCACTCTCGGTCCTGTTGGGGCCCGGTATGACGGAGGTCCCGGAGCTCACTTATGTTATAAAAACCACGGCGTCGTCCAAACTGGTCACGACACTCAAAAGACTGGGGGATCAGCGTGCGGCGAGCCGGTGTACTGCGGCGAGACTTGCCTGGCAGACAGATCTTAACATGGAGATCACAGATGAGATGTGGAAATACTGCTGCACTAGCACCAAGAGGGTGTCATTAAATGGCCGGCACAGATTGGTGCATTTTAAATTCTTGCAGCGTGTATATTATACCCCGGAGAGATTGTATAGGTATGGGCTGCGCCAAACTGCGGAGTGTGAGCGCTGCCACTTCCTTGTTGCGGATTTCATACACATGGCCTGGTACTGCCCGGGGGTCGCCAGGTCCTGGGCGGAGGTTTTCCGAGAGCCAAGTCAGATTTTGGAGGTGGAGATTCTCCCTACTCCATCTTTGGCGCTGCTGGGGTACTCCAGATCCCTCCCTGGCGGATATGGCACTGTTGATAGCCAGGAGAGTTGTGGCGATTTGCTGGATGAGGACCACTGCCCACTAAAAAGCGATGGGCCAGTGACATGCTGTACTGCAGCACACAGGCGGAGATATACAGTGAATTGTTACCGCCGAAAAGCCGTCCCAAGAATTTCTGGGGGCTGTACAGAACGACTTTGGCATCCGGGGACCCTGAGTCGGATAGTCAGGGGCGGACATAGAATGTGGAACCCAATGTGCACGCATCAGCTGGGGAGGACACTGGATGCGATCAGGACACCGAGGGCGTGCGCCTGTGAGGTTCCCTGTGGAGCCGAGTTGGAGAGGGTGCCTGCATGCGGAGAGAAAGGACAGGTGCGTTCCAGGTTTGACTGGGTCGGTTAGGCGAACGGCTCACATTGAGTGTGTGTGTATTGCCAGGGTGTATATAGATCGACTGAGGGAGGACGCTCCTACTGGGTACGTCTGGATGGCGAGATGGCAGACGTGGGCATATGCAGCAGAGAGACGGGAGGAGACAGTGCGTGTGCGGTAGGCGGGGTTAGTGATAAGGCTAGAACATTCAGGGGTTATGTCAGATTGGCAGGCTGTGGAGGGCACGTGGGTACTCCTGCTTAGCGATTGCACGCTACCATGGGGTATGGGGGCAGACACAGCTCTGGCCGACGTCGCGACCATGCTCGGGGTTTTTCTCAGTACATGATTGTTGCAACGCCGCCGGTCCCTCGGGATGTCGGCTAAATGGCTGTGTAAGAGTGACCTCAACTGCCCGCGCGAGGAGCTGTGCCTTCGCGTTGAAGTGTGCCGGGAGGGCGATGCTACCTGTACTGTTCCTTTATGTTAATAAAGGTTTTTTGAAACTAAAAAAAAAAAAGAAAAAGAATTGATCTGCTACCAACTAATAAACCTAAATATATACGGGGAAAAAAAAAATTTCTTAACATGGGAAACCGCTTTTCTTGTAGCCATCACTTCCCTCAGAAGGGTCAGTGAGATGCAAACATTTACTATTCAAGAACCTTTTCTACCAATGCACCATAATAAGGTGGTTCTCCGTACCAACCCAAAATTCCTCCCCAAAGTCATTACTCCTTTTCACCTAAACCAATCTGTAGAACTACCAGTATTCTTCTCGCAACCACAAACTGTTGCAGAAAGAGCGCTTCACACACTAGATGTCAAACGAGCCTTACTCTACTACATCGAGAGAACACAACCTTTCCGTAAGACCAAACAACTGTTTGTCTCTTTCTCTCCACCACACAAGGGCAATCCCATCTCCAAGTCGAGGATAGCAAGGTGGATTGTCAAATGTATTCAAATTTGCTACCATAAAGCAAAACGAACGCTATCCGTTCCCCCTAAAGCCCATTCTACACGTAAAATAGGGGCTTCAATGGCTTTTCTAGGGAACATCCCATTCAATGATATCTGCAAAGCAGCTACATGGTCAACACCGCACACTTTCACCAAACACTATTGTGTAGATGTGCAAACTAAGCAACAAGCTAGTGTGGGCCAGGATGTACTCAAGACATTATTTCAAACCACTGCAACAGATACTGGTGGTCGCCGCTAACGGTGGGTACTGCTATATAATCTATGCACAAGTGTGTAATCTGTAGCTCATATGCCTCGAACGGAATATGCTACTTACCAGTATGCATTTGTTCTTGGCATGTAGAGCTGCAGATCTACACACGCCCACCAGCCTCCCCGGCTACCTGTATCTGTTCCAGCTTATCTTATTTAGATAACACACACATGGGCATCTTCACTGTTATTACTACGCTCCATCTTTGCCTGCTGGCGAAAAAAAATCTGAGGATGGAGCCGAAGCCCGTGCGCAATACGATCCAAGGGAGGAGTCACCGAACTCGTGACTTCCAAAGACTTTCCAAGAGGAAAAACAAACTGCAAACATCCGGGCCCAACACCAGATGGCGATCTATGCACAAGTGTGTAGATCTGCAGCTCTACATGCCAAGAACACATGCATACTGGTAAGTAGCATATTCCTTATTACTAAACACACCCTACCAGTCTCTTTATGAGGCTAGAGGTCAAAGCACATATGTTACACTTAAAATTTCACAGTAAATTAGCACAATACACGATAGGTTTTAGCGGTGGACCAAACCATATATTAAGAAAGTGTTATAAGAACCACGACTTGACTAGACACAAGGCCTAGAGCCTGTAGAATCGCTGGGACTCCAAGGAACCACCCAAGGTAGTGACACAGGGGACCCACGGGGGACGTGTGCAGTGTGAGAACACAGCCGCGAGCTCCATTAGCTTCTATGGGGAAAGTCGCGGTAGGAATTTTAAAGTTTAAGGACACTTAGAGGTGGACTAGGAACAAACCCTTTTGGAATTAGATGGTTCTAGGGTCAACACCCACGGGAGCGCTGGAGTACTCTTGTTACCTCACCCAGGGAAGCCGGGAGCATAGGTGTCAAATGGTGTTGGGTCGCGTCATCGTTTTCAATGGCGAGATGCTGCAAAGTGCTGCTGCGGGGAAGAGGAGAAGTATCCGAAGAGATCCAAGCCTGGATCGATGATGTGAAGAATCTGAAAGCAGAGGGGACAGAGTCTGGGTCCCTGATGTCTGGTGCTTTAGGTGCCAGGAGGGGAAGCTTGACTCTTCAGCCACGAGGACCAGGAGATGTCAACGACGACCAGGAGCTGGATTCGAGCTGTCCCACGAAGGATGTTGAGTGCTGCAGCTTCGGTGCCCAGATTGGACACAACAAGCCTTGGCAACAGCAACCCACGTAGGAAGAGGAAAGATGCTTTGGTGCGGACCAGCAAGGTCCTGGCGACTCCCCAAGTGATGGAGAGTCGGGGCACATCTGGAACAACCAGGGAAGCCCAATAAAAGTGAGTCGCCTTCACAGGGACCCACCAGTCAATGGACCAGGGATCGCGAAGGTACCTCGAGCGAAAACACAAAGGGCCAGCTCACTCGGGAAGTGTAGGCCAGCAATCTTCTGTGGAAAATGTGCTCGGGGTATGGGCTACAAGTAACCCAATGCACAGCCTCAAGGAATGTCGAGAAGCTAATGCACTTGCAAATGTGCACGGTGTCCAGGGGTTCCGGTTCCACGGTACCCACGAGGGCTACGGGTCTCAGCTTTGCTGGGAACTCAGGTCAGCCTCTGGGAAGTCTGGAAACCCACCTCCTGTGTTGCCAATACTTCGGAGTCCGGCGGGAGCTTCGGAGATGCAAGCCGGTCAGATGCGTCTTTGGTGCCTGCCAAGCAGGGGAGTAACTCCTTTACTCCAAGGGAGATTCTTCAGTTATCTAGCGTTGTGTAGATCGTCGAAGGTCCAGGATTCAGTTTCAGAGTTTCGTCCAGGGATATCTAAAGTTCTGTAGTCGGAGGTTCCTTCTTTATACCCAAGGAAGTAGTTGGACTAACTCGGGGGACCCACCTATGGGAGGGTTTGGAAAGAGGGGTGGCTACACCCATTTCCTTTGTCCAGTTTCGCGCCTCAACAGGGGCTGGTAGCTCCTGCAACCGGTTTGAACTGGACTATCCACAGGGACACCAAATGTGCCCCCAGTGCTGAACTTCAAAGCACTCTTGGAGTGCATCCACCCACCCCTAATACACTTAAGCCTGTCTGGGAGGTGGTTACACCTCCCTGTGACAGGAAACCTATTGTCCAGGCCTCCCCTGCCAGAGTTTCGGTCAGCAGCAGGAGGCCAGACTTGTGTCTGTGGCTGGCAACATCCATTTTGTGATGCCAGGGCTCTGTTAGCTGGTACCGGGTATACCGGTGCTGTCATGTCTCTCCCTCTAGAAGGGTGAGATCCTACTCCCACACCAGTTACTGGTGTGGGGGTATGATTCCAAGGTATTTGACACAAAACACAACATGTTTCCGTGCAGCCATCCCAAAGTTAGCATTTACCGCGAGGTTATAATGCACTTATGAGTATATGGTCAGCCTGCATCACAGACAACCCCGGAGAATAGATTCCGAAGGCTGTAGAGGGGCTCTGCTCTTGCATTTGCACCCTCTCACATAAAACCAAGCACCCTGCCTTCAGGATTGATAAGGCCTGCCATAGGTGTGACTGATAGGTTTATATGTGCAGTGATAGGGTGAGATATAGTGAACCTATATCTCAGTAAGGGGTGCATGCACCACCTCACTCAGGCTGCAGTAGCAGTCCTGTGGTGTCATTTTGGAAGGCTTCCCAGGGGTGGCATAATGCATGCTGCAGCCCCTGGTAGGCCTCTGGACTATCTTCCATGGTGGCGTAACCATGTCCAAGACATTCATAGTGACTGAGAATGAAGCCCAACATGCATTTAATTTGTGCTTTGGTGCATGCAGGTAATGTGCCATTAAGCACCATCTATGTTTGGCTACACACCACTACCTGTTCACGTGCAAGTAAATACTTTACAGTTCAAGAATGCGAGTGTTTTGTCTCATAATTACGTACCTCAGAAGTAATGTTGGGTGATGTCTGCACGTTTCCTCTACCCTTCCACTGAGCTTGCCAAATGCGGCTGTCGGGGGTGTACAGGGGGCTGGTTTTCCTCCGTGTCGGACACCTCTATGGGTATGCCTCTCCTTGTAGCTATATTATGCAACATTGCACATGCTGCCACTTCCCTACAGAAGGTTTCCGGTTGGTACAGCATCGCTCCGCCAGTTTTGTGCAGGAATCTGCATCGCTCCGCCAGTTTTGTGCAGGAATCGGAAGCGACTTTTGAGCAATCCAAATGTCCGTTCGATCACATTACTTGTCCTGATGTGTGCTGCGTTGTACCTCTGCTCTTGTGGGGATGCTGGGTTCAAGTATGGAGTCATGATATAGTTCCTCACGGCGTATGCACTGTCACCTACAGGGTAGTAAGCATGGTGTTAGTGTCAGGTATGCATTGCCATATCATGTGAATGCCACTGTGTCAGAAGATGTATGAATCATGGGTGCTCCCAGGGTATTGCGCTACAAATTCGGTTATGATGTTTTTCCTGTTTCACACTGCTTGGACATTGATTGAGTGATACGATTTCCTGTTACGGAAGATATACTCATTGATTGCTGGTGGACATATGGCTACGTGGGTGCAATCTATGCATCAAATCACATGAGGGAACTGGGCTACTCGATAGAACTCGAGTTTTGTTTGGTTCAATTTCTGTTGGGTTGTGGGGAAGGTGATGTCGTTGAGGATTATAGTCATCATGGCAGCCAGGAAAGATCTGAAGAAACGTGAAAGGGAGCTTTGTGATACCCCTCCAGCTACTGCCACTACCCCCTGGAAACTTCCTGACGCAAGTAGGTGCAGGCAAAATAGCACCTGGACATGGTTAGGGATTGCATGGGTCCTAAGTGTCTGGCGCTGCATTAGTGGTTCCAATTCAGCTATTAGGTAAAGTATCAAAGCAGCATTCAGCCGGTACTTATCATACATGTCCTCAGCAGTTTGTCCCAACAAAGTGATGCGCAGGCGGAATATCCTCTCCTGGATTGTCCTTCTGGATTGGCCTGCTGCATGGATCCTCATCCTCCTTGCAAACACGTAGAGTGCCGTCATTGTGAAAAGCCTCTATTGCCTCATTGGTCAGTTTGAATAGCTCTCTGATGGTTTGCAGCTGTAGGGAAAAATATTTTTTTTTTTTACCACCTGCTTCTGATTCTCCTTAATCTGCACTTGCTAAATTGCGATTTTCATGAAAATCGCTATTTGTGATTTTACATACATGGCATTGCGATTTATTTTAGCGATTCTTTATTTGCTCCTGCATTTTTTGAATTGCTAATAAGGATTCGCTATATCTTGTTTCCCGGTATTAGCGATTCGGTATAATAGTGATTTGGTAATATTTGGTTGATGCATTGGAAAATGCTGAAATGCGCTCGCAAATAGCAATTCGCTAATTTTGCGAGCACATTTTAGCTTGATGCATGTGCCTGTATGAACGGTCCTTGCCATTAATACAGCGTCGTCTGCATAGAGCAGCATGGGCAGGCCTCTTGTCTTAATTCTAGGTAGATCCTTTCCTATTCTAGTCAGGTGGTATTCTAAGTGATTTATCTACATGAGGAGCAGGAAGGGACCAAGACACACCCTTGTCTTGCCCCTAAGTGTGACCTAATAGTTTTTGTAAGTTCTCCATCTTTGCCAAATCTAACTCTGATGTTGGTGTCTCAGTGCATTCTTTGTAGGAACCCAATTAAACCTGGTTCAATCCCAATCCTGGGCATACAGTCTCACAGCATTGGACAGAGACTGATTCTCTTCCTGCCAGGCTTCAAGTTTCGCAGCAAGAACCCTTTCCAAAATATTTAGGGAGATATCCAGGAGGATTACGGGACGCTAGCAGGCTGGGGAGTTTAAATTCTGCTTCTTAAATATTGGGACAGCTATAGCTTCAGACCATGATATGATTAGGTCTCCTATTATTGATTCTTTAAAAACATTAATTAAAATAGGAGCCCAGTGCATTCCATTTTCTTTGAAGAGGTCTAGTGGGACCCCATCGGGCCCAGGAGCCTTCCCTGCTGGGCTTCGCCTGATGATGGCGATTTCATCAATAGTATCGATCATGTCACTGAAAGCCTCACATGTTCCTATATTGTGACTATCCTCTCGGCTTGGGGGACTTATAGCCTTTTCATTTCTAGGATTAAAAATATTACCAAAATGCTCCGCCCATGCTTCTGTCGGTATTACCGAATCCGGAGTCCGCTTATCATAGCCAGTAAAGAATGGTTGGTTTACGACCTTCCAGATGGCGGCACTTTCCCTCAGCCTGTATGCCTTGTCCAACTCTCCCCAGGCAGCCCCCCTGAGCTCAGATGTTCTGACCTATAAGATGACTTTGTAGACCCTAATAACTTCTACTACCTCTTATTTGACGCATGGATTTTTAGAGAGGGCTGCTTTTAATTTTTTCTGAGCCACAGTACATTCATATTAAAACCAGCTGAGGAGGGTGGTGGTTTTGCCACTTTATTCTGCCTCAGGCCAGTGCCAACTGCCACACATAGAGAAGTTAAGGCATCAGTAATCAACTTTGAGGATTGCTCTTCTGAGGTCAATAATGAGAAGCATTGCGAATTATCCTTGACCAAATTGGCCAAGAAAGCCCCCTAGTCCAGACAGTCCCACTTAACTCTTTACACCTTATTCCGTGAATTTAACACAGGTACGCTTACCTGACTCACTTCTTTGTTCCCCAGGTGTAAGTCCAGAGTCCGTTACAGAGGGTTATGCTCACTGATGCAGGAGGCCTTAATCAAGTGGCTTTGTATTATTTTGGACAGATCAGATGAATCGATAAAGTCAATCTCACTTCCCTTAGAGGACCCCGTATAAGTGGGAAGGGGCAAAACGCCCACCATAAATTCTTTGACAAAAACCCGATTCCTTGCTATTATAAGCCTATTTATAGTCCCCAATTGGAAAGTGCTGAAAGTGTGGGGAACCACCGCCATCCTTGTCTTTTGCTCCACACCTGTGATAATTGGCCCCACAGAGCTTGATGTTGAAGTCACCAGACCAGATTATAAGCGTCTCCCTGTTGTGACTTTCCATTAATGAGTCTAGGCCAGTCTCCAGTTCCCCTAATACATTTGTCTGTCTTGCATCAAATATATTGTTGTACAACTTCATCAAAATCCAATCAAAAGAGTGGGGGGTCTGAGTGAGAATAAGCTAAAAGTATGAGGAGTGCCTAATAATTCTAGGATAAGTGCTCACAAGAACAACTGAAATTAGAGTGGCTAGGGCCCCCTTGGCCCGCCCTGAGCTTGTTGGCATGGCACTGCTACGCAGGGAGTAATAGCCATCCGCACTGAAGCCCTCCCATGACCAAGTTTCCAACAAGAAGATAATATCGGCGTCTATTATTTCAGTATGCCAGTCCGGGTTTGTCAGGTTATTAAGGATACCTGCTTTATTCCATGATATTAACCTAAGTCCCACTCATACCCCTGGGCTACCCCGGCATGACGGAGTGGGTGCTTAGTCCCCTGCATCCACTTTGAGAATCACAACTTGTGGCTCTTCCGTCACCACCCACCAACTGGGTGCCAGAACAGCCTCCCACGATATTTCCGGTTTGGTGTCTTCCTCCAGATTATTGGTGAGTCAGTCCTGATCCTCAAGGGTGGCGCAAAGGAATTCCAGGCTTCAATGCTAAATTTTTCGCCCACACCCACTTGCAGCCGACCACCCCCTTGGCTGGACGTAGAGGAAAAGGACTGTTGTCGAAAAAAGTATCCCAGAGGAAGAAATTGCATGGGGCCTAAATCCTGCCCATTTAAGTAGAACTGCAGTAGAGAATTTACCATTTGAGGTGACCTAAAGTTAATAATGATGTAGTCCCAGCAGATTCCTTTTTTCCATTGCTAATCCAGGGTGTTCTTCTAATCATTAACATCTCTCTCATGAAATCAGCCCTCCACACAGTTTTTCCTCTTAGCCAATGCAACACTATATTTCAGGGTAGAAAACCTTTCCCTTTCATACGGTGCTAGTCCTGGCACATTGTTTAAGACTAGGACATATGGTGAGCATACTGAAGGGAGTTGGGGGTGGGGGAAGGGAAAGGTGGACCATGCCTTAGGGACTCCATGTTGCCTTTGATGGGTTCTTTCACCCATTTCCACCCCTAAAAAGCAAACGTGCTCCCCAACCTCACGACCCACCGACTTGTTTTTATTCTTAGCTCCCACTACCACTCTTTGCTCACACTGCTATTTGCCAGGCAGGGAGGCAGCACCTGAGTCTTGTGTGCTAATTGCTAAGGTGGTAGGCTGCAAATGATGTCTCGGTGGGTGGTTAGAGTCGGGTGCTGCCTTCTCGGACTGATTCCTTTCTAAGGTACAGTTCAGTTTTGTTAGTGTAGTGAGTTCTTCCTGAATACGCACATACATTGTTAAGTTAGCATAACCACGTTAGATGTTAGAATGCCATCTTTCTGTTTATGCACACGACACTGCGTTTACATGTTATTTCTTAAATAAACTGCTGACTCGAGACTTGCCTCACACGAGAGCAATCTGTTGTTACCATCCCAAGCTCTGCGCAGCGACCTTGGTCTGTACATGGTGTGACAAACAGTCTGGAATATTACACAATGCATGTTTTTCACTCTAGGTTGATCGACCCACTATTTAGCCATAACACACGCGCAGCTGCACATACCTGAAAGTTGGTGCTTTTAATATCACAGACATCATGTTTATTATTCAGACCGAAGACGAGCCTTCCTGCGAGAAGTCTCCTGATGCTCCTGTGATGTGATTTCACTAAGCTGATCTTTGAGGTATGGGGTCCCCTATTCAAGCCTAAGAGACCTTCTATTAGCATAATAATAATATTAGCTTCTTAGTCAAGGGAAGGTGGTAGTATCCACTGTCATTATAATATGATCACCCCTTTTATATTCTATGGTATTGTAACTATGTTGCTGGTTTTGATATTAATCATTTGTCTGCTTGTATTAGCCAAAGTACTGCATCTTAGGACACGTGGTCTATAAAAATAAACCCCTTTTATTTACAAACGTGTCTCTGTTGATTATTGTTGTGGACTGATGTGAGAATAATATACGAACAGGTATTTCCGATTCCCACCATTCCTGAGAGTACCCTGAGTCGCTTGTTCTGGGTTGTCTATTCATTGGGATCTCTGAGCTAAATCTTGGATAACGAATGGGACACTTATGCTAGCCGGATACTGGGTTCTGGGTTCTGAGGTGAGTTTCTGGTACACCACAATTCACTGAGGTCCTGGGGTTCTAAGCATAGTTCTGTGTATAAGCAGAATCCCTGCAACATGGCGCACCTAACGTTTGGTCTATGAGTTGAAACGCCTTAGTAGTGCTTACATTTAGTCCACAGCACCCTCATTCTTGTTTCCGGATAACAAGTCTGACGGATTTTAAACCTACCTAGTTCTATTGATATAGGTTCCTTCAAGCTTGATTATTAAAAAGGTTATTGAACCCTTGTGCTACTGAATATTTGAAGTGTAGCTTGTCCTAATGGCGATAAATATTGCGGCGCATAGTCGTGCGGCACTGAAACGTCATTTGACGCAGTATGGAGTGCCGGACGCGGGCATGGACGTCATCTTTGTGGTGGGAGCCGATGCGGCTCATCCCTTTGAGTTATTCTACTCTTGGGTGACGATTCCGGCAGTCAGTGGAAATGATAATACATTTCATTCATACACTGCCTCTGCAGTGCCTGCTGCCTATGCACCGTATAGGACACAGGAGATACCAATATCTGCTTGGCAACATCAGATTTGGTTTAATGGCGCCCTCCCCCATGTGGTTATACCGCCGAGAATGGGCCCTTTATCAATTGCGGGGGCCACTTGGCCGGTACTAGCCGGATTTACGCCTCATCCCCGTTACCTCACGGTGACGGTGGATGAATTGCATGTACTACACACTGCCCTTATAACAGTATATAGGGCGTTAGTGCAGTATGTGTCGCGCACTGTACAGGCGGGGGCGCCTGTTGGTGCGGGACAACCTGGTGATCGTCACGCGGTGGTCATTAGTCCTGTTATGGTTAATTCTGTTGTAGGCAAGCGCCCCCTCACGAGGGATGATTATCCCTTTTGGCTTGCTGAAAAATTTGACCAAATAGAAGCGGTTTATCCGCATACAACTCCTGTGGAGAAACACAGGATCCTCACCATTAGTTTGCCTAAAGACTTAGTTCCCCACATGGATGATTGTGTTTCTTGGGGTAAGGTTTTTGCTGCAACGTACGCGCAGTGCTTTGGCACTCCGTCTATGTTGCAGCTGCCCTCCGTTATCAAACGTGTTCAAGAGGACCATGGAGCGGAGTCTGCGATAGAATTAGGGATGCGGCTCCTCGGAGATTTTGGCCTGGTGGCTACCATGATAATGGGAAACCTTAAGGGTGATGCGTTGCACTTTCAGGTTCGTAATGAACTAAAGAAAGTTGCTGAAGAGGACAAACCGCAGGAATTTGCAAAAATAATTTCAGAAGCATATCGTGATTTGGGTCGTAGCTCTTTAGGAGTTAAGCCTGTGATCAAAAATCCCGATTCTAAGCAGCAGGGTAAGGCAGGAACTTCTGGTAAGGATGAACGACCCATTTTTCCAAAACAAAAGTGGCAGTTTAAACAACAGGGCAAGCAGCAGCAGAAACCGGGCTCTCGGCCTGCCTCTCCCGTACAGTCAAGTAGTGAACGCACTTATGATCTGCGAGATCGTGCTACTATTAAGTCTCCTGATAGATTTCAGGTTTCTGAACCGCGTTCTCCTCGTTCTTCACAGGAAACATCGGCTACACAGTCTGGTGGCGGAGGCGGTGGCAAAGGTCGGGGTGCTCCACAACAGCGTGACCAACCCCGACAGACTGAGGGTAAAGGCAAGCAGGACGAGTTTGCTCGACAAAGACCCCCGTTTCAGAAGAAGAAAGTGGCGGCTCTGACGGCAAAATATGCCTCAGATAGTGCGGACACAGCTTCAGAACCGGACATGGGCGCTGACGCTACTAGACAGCGCGGCGGAAATTACCATAGTCCGTCAAGCTCTGCGTCCATTTCTGGCGGCGACAGCAACTGATGTTTTGGTTACTGTTGAAACAGCTGACACCAGAGTGGCTCCCCCTGATAGACTTTATGAAATAGTCTTATTAATTGAGGGTGACATACAACGTACCATAAAAGGGATTTTTTGGGATAATCTGACCACCACCTATGATATCCTCCTAGCGGAGGCAGATTGGCCCCCAGCCTTCATTTTGGAAGCTCCTAGAGGGGAGGAGAAAATCCTCCCGTCCTTTGCGCACACGGTGCCTAAGGAACAAGCTGAAATGTACGCTGGTGAGTGGGCGCTGGCGCTTGCGCCAGCGGTATATCGTACTCAAGTGGGTTGGGACCGGTTGTCCCCCTGCCATGAGATTCCATTACGGTCTATGCCCCAGCCTCAGCCCCAATATCCCATGCGTCGTGAAGCTAGACCCCACGTCGCGGCGATCCTTGAACAATTGGAATATCAGGGTGTTATTGAAACTTGTGTGTCCCCTATGAATAACCCTTTATTCACTGTAACGAAGCCTGACGGCTCGTACCGTTTAGTTTTGGATTACCGGCACCTAAACTCCCATTGCCGGACCTGCGCGGTACAAAATACACATAGCTCGGCTTTAGTCGACAGTCTCGTGCGTAAGAGGTTTAAAACGACACTTGACATTTCCAATGGCTTCTTTAGCCATAACCTGTCCACACTGAGTAGCCAGTGGACAGCGTTTACTTCGGGCGGAAAACAAAAACAGTTTACGAGATTAGCCATGGGCTACAAAAATAGCCCTGGCGTCTTTTCCGCTCGCGTGGTTTCTCTCTTAGAAAGAATAGACCCCGAAGCATACTCCTATGTTGACGATATCTACCTCACGGATGATGAGCTGTTGCCGCATCTGTCTCGAGTCGACAATATTGTAGTGAGTTTTGCTGACTATGGCTACAAATTCAATTTTGCGAAGTCACACATCGCGGAATATACAGTGTTGTTTTTGGGCTACGAGCTCAATAATGAAGGAAAGGGGTTAGCTCCCCACTTTCTGGAAAAGTGCGCATGCTTGAGTGCGCCAACGACGCTAAAGAAATTACAATCTCTGCTGGGCTTTCTGAATTTCGGCCGTACGTACATTCCTGATTATGCCCAGCGTATCAAGCCGCTTTACGCCTTGGTACAACCCACATTTTCGAAGTCTAGTTGGCAGCTGGAACATTCTAAAATTTTACAGTCTTTACAGGCTGATCTTCTTGCTTCACAATATTTGCTGACACGTGATAACCGCACTAACCTGGTGATAAGAATAGTGCCAGGCGCCGTGGGTTTCACGTATTTGACGTTTAATGAGGGCGATACAGTCCCCATTGCGTACAAATCCCACTTGTACACCTCTGCTGAATTACGTTTTTCTGCGGTCGAAAAAGTTCTGACTGCTGTACAGATGGCGATCCTTAAGGAACGCGCACTGTCGCATGGGAAACAGATTCTGGTTGTAACACCCTATCCTGCCTTAGAGGCAGTGACAAAGGCAAGTGTACCAAATTCTAAAGCTTTGCATCCTCGGTGGATACAATGGGCCACAACACTGACGTCGCCAGACGTCACTTACATCTTTGATGCCTCATTACAGACTCAAGAGTTCTTGCAGTATGAATTCGTTCATCCGGCACCTCTGTCTTTGCGCCCGCTCGAAGAATACCATTGTGTCATATACACTGACGGGTCTGCGCAGCCCGCGATTGGATCGAAGCACGCTTATTCAGCGGCTTGCGCAATTGTCGTAGGTACATTCGTAAATGGTGAATTCCAATCTGATGCAGTGCATACGCAGTCATTGGGTGATTGTACCGCGCAATTGGCGGAGCTTCGGGCTCTGGTGCTTGCACTGGAGTTTGCTGATCCCCGGGTCACTACTCTTATAGTGAGTGATTCCTTCTACTGTGTCCAGTCCTACAATGACAATTTACACTTCTGGTCTCAGAATGACTATCGAGACACAAAAGGTGGCACAATTAAGCATAAAACGCTTTGGGTTCGAGTGGCAGACTTTAAAGACCGTCTCCCTCTCGTGAATGTTATTCACACTCTTGGTCACCAGCGACTTGGTGTCCATGCTGTCGGCAACAGCTTGGCTGACGAGGCAGCAAAAACAGCAGTGGCTACATACTTAGTGGCAGCAGTTACCAGATCAAAAAGTAAGATTGATGATGACATCTTGGCAGCTATTGCTGCTACAGAAAAGGGAGGCGATTACCCGAAGGGTTTTCCTTCTCGTTACATTTACCATTTAAGTCCTGATAATGTCCCATTAGTGAGGATTAACGACGTTGGTGACAGAATTATTCCCAACGCGGACTGCAGGCCAGCACTGATCTTGGCTGCACATGAGGGGTTGGCGTCTGCCCACGCCGGTGTGTCAGCTACAATATCTCTGCTACAACAACGTTACTGGTGGTTTGGTTTATATAAACAAGCGCGTGCTTATGTTCTTGATTGTGACATTTGCCAACAGATTAAACCTTCTACTGTTGCGCGGCCACCACAGACACAGCTGTACATCTCTAATAAGCCATTTGGTTGTGTTTATTTAGATCACTGCGGTCCTTTTTCCTCTGATACTGCGTACAAGTACATCTTGGTTGCAGTGGATTCGTGCACACGTTTTCTATGGGTATGGCCACAAAGGAGTGCTGACTCGCGGACTGTCATCAGGGATTTGCGTGTCTTTGTTGGAACTTTTGCGTGTGGTATCTTCCATTCTGATAGGGCCCTGCGTTCGCCTCTAAGGCTTACAAGGAGGCTATGAGAAATTTGGGGGTCCTAGTCAAATTTTCGTCCCCCTACCGACCTGAGGGTAATAGTGTGGTGGAGCGAATGAACCGTGACTTAAAGCAATCATTGACAGCACGTGTTTTAGGCACAGGCCGGAACTGGCTAGCCCATTTGTATAACGTCCAACGTGCACTTAATAATCTCCCTAGAAGGTCTCTGGGTGGGCGGACCCCGTACATGATGCTCTTCGGAATCAGAATGTTTGTCCCAGACCTTGATGGTCTAGACATGGCGGCGTCGACCGCACCCTTTGACGTAGATGATCACTGTGCTGTTTTACAGACTCTACAAGAAGCCAGAGACACTCTTTCGAAGGAACATTTGCCCTCCACATCTGAAGCTGAAGTTCAGATTCCGGTAGTCGGCTGGCTACCCCGAGTTGGTGATCTGGTCCGTGAGAAGGTGGAGAACAAGAAGGAGTTCGGCCCCTCTTATCGTGCACCAGTTCCAGTGCTTGGAGTGCAGGGTACAAGAACAGTCATTTTACCTCCACTTCCTGGTCGCAAAGAAAACAGGTACATCTCTATTGACAATGTCAAACTTCAGCGAGTGGCCGATACTTCTTAGTGTGACTCCAGCAGTTTCATGCCAGACGATGCAAAGAAATTCAATGTTAACTCTTGCTTCTAACACCTTGCCTGAGGTTGCCATCGAGATGCAATCTGTTACTGATCCCTTGTTAATACCATCGGCTGGTGGTTTGCCCGAAGAGACTGAGTACGCTTATCCTACACGTGGTCCCTCACCTGTTTTACAATCTACAGCACTTGGCCAGTCCCGTTTCTCCTTTGACACTAACTCATTACCCTCAAGCCCCCCATCAAACATTGCTGTTTTTTTCAGCTGGTTTAAGAGACATTTTTTGATTGCCCCTTGGACATACCTCTGGTTGATACTTTTCACTATTTTTTTGTTTATGTCAATTGGATTTATAATAGTTTTTTTCCGTCTTGTGGATGGCCACTATCTGAGTGAGAGATCGACAATTAGACTTATCAATGGAACTTTGGCCCCCCACTCCTCGTCCCACATCATGAAGAGGGACCAGACTTCTGTGAATATTACTGCCTGGCCCGTCTTGGATGGAATCGCATGGGATGCTGTTAAATTCCAAATTCATGGGCCTACAGAGGTCATTAATGTACCTAATGTATTTCGAGTTTCTATGGGTGATGTGGTTAGGCAGAACATACGTTCTGATGATTGGGATGTACACACCATTGAATCACTGTTTTCTGATTTGAAATATTATGCCGCTTTTGATGCTGAAGATTTATATGAAAATGCGGCTAATTATGCGGAACAGTATTGTTTTCAACATTATGGCAATCATTTCCTGCATAAAGCAAATACATTTAGAAATTTTGTAAATTTTACCCAATGGGAGCACTGTCCTACTCCCGAGTTCGGAAGTTCACAAACACTAGTTAACAAGTATTCTTATTTTACTGATTTCAGTGTTTCCGACCCGGCAGCGTTTTATTTTAAGGTGCTGCCTGAGTCTGCCGCAAAGGTTAGACTGACACACACAAAGCTACTTTATTCTAAGTCCTTTATGGACGAGTTGTCAATCAAAGGTTATGATGTATGGAAGGCTACTATTGATCTAAAGTCGGTTTGGGGTTCCAAGCCGTGGCAGGTACAGGGTACAGAGGCTTTGCATCGTGCTTGTCTTATACCAAATCATATTTTATTTTTAAATTCATCCATCTTCCAAACCACCTGTTTTGGATTGGCTACTTCTAAACAATTAAAGACACCTTCTGTGCCGGATTTGGGCGCTTATCCCAATTGGGATAACCACACAGATCTATCCCTTACTGCTTTGCAATCCTTAGTTTCAAATACATCTTTCAACATTTCGAAATTTCATAGTGAGGGTTGGTTAGTTTGGCAAAGCAGTTCAGACGCCTGTCAACGTCGCTTTTTGGGACTGAAACCGGGGTATACTCAGGAACGCGTAGATCCTCGGTTTGAGTCGTCTCATACTGTAACTACATACTCTGTGGGCAAGTTATGCCAATCTTGGCTGCGACATTCCACCTTGGCGTCTGTCAAAGTTCGTTTATCACAATTACATGACAAAATAGATTTGAATGATTTTGTTAAGGGTCCTGTGGGTAGCAGAACAAAAAGGTGGGCGTATGCTATTTACAACGAAGTCTGGAAGTTGTCGCAGATTGAGGCAGCTTCCAGGTTGAGAGCTATTGACCAAGCAAACATGGAGAAGGTTTTAGCTGTTATCGATAATAGCATTAGCACTCTCTCTTCTAGGATTTATACATTAGATAATATTGTTTCTTCTGTGGTTGATATTGTGCATGATGATATGTCTGTGTTATATCATGGTCAAAACCAGTTGCGTTCTGTTATGCAGTTTGCATGGACATTGCAGACGTTAAAGGCGGGGAGGGTCCCTTGGGACTATCTTAACACTACATCGTTATTTCTTCCCTTTAACCTTACTGACAAGCAGCGATTTATGTCCATGAAGGATGCTACATATTCATTGTTACATATTGAAAAATTAGAACCATTGCCTTTTTCTGTAGCGGAGATCAATTCAGCTACGTGGTTAGTCCACGGATTGATAACTCTCCCTTTCGCGCTTTTTAAGTTCACTTCTTGTATGAAACATTATGCTTTGGGTAGATATGAACCGCTGGGCACCGCTTTCATACATGAGGTTTGGTCCCTCCCCTTTACGTATAGATGTACTAGGGACGGAACTGAGGTTTATTTGAAAGGCGAGGAATGTACCACGACACCAGACCATTCCTTGGTATGTAGGCACATTCAATTACACGGCGCATGCAATGTACAAGCCCCGAACTTAGCCTGCGTCCTACGAGGTATCCCAGTGCCTGTGATTACGCCTTCTTTCACGTTGCTTGCAAATGGTAGTTATTTAATTTTGAATAATGAAGCTTGCTGCGGGATGTTAGTGGGAATCCCGTACATAGTAACTGTCTCGCAGAAAGTTGTCTGCTGCAATAATGTTCTCTTTCCACCCCCGCATGGGCAGCTGGATGTTTCAATCTGGCCTTCGATTCCAACCTTGAAAGCGGAGTTCAACAAGTTGAGCAGAATAAGAGCTTTATTGTCCCAAAAAGAGGTGCCATTGACTTCCTCTCGTGAAACATTTGTCCTTCACGTTGCTAATACGCGCACTGAGGTACAGGCGCTTCTGAATACTGACCTCCCCCTACATTTCGGCACTTTGATCCAAACTATTTTTAATGCCTCGTCCACGACCGGCCTGGCTCATTTTTTTAAACTTGTGGGCTCGGGTCTCATGACCTCTTTCAAAACTATTTTTGGTGTGATTCCGGCATTTTTTCATTCACTTTTCTCAAGCATCTTTGGAGGTGTTCCGCTGCTTCTAGCGCTGGTGGCAGGTGTGCTGCTTTTACTTTTCATACTACGGAATGGATGCTCCTTCTGTGCCACACGAGCGCCTGTCCCGCCTGCATCTTCTTCGTGATAGGATGCTTGACTTTTATGGAACTCTGCCGTTGGCGACCTTAAGCCTGGCATATGGATTATCCTTCAGGTATTCCTACTTCACCTGCGTGCAGCCTGTATTTCACTGCCTGGATTGTCCCTTTGAATGGCCTTTGGATTTGTGCTTGACCAACCTGGTGTCTCCGGTGCCGGATTTCGATCGACTGATGAGGCCCTTAGTGTCTCACGAGTTGGCCTGTTCTGGTGTCCGGATTATGGCCTGTGGTGCGGCGCATGGTATCCTGGGTAATTGGGACATCTCAACAGCTGCCTACAACTTCTTGGCTATGAGCTATTTGGAGGAACATTCCGGGTGCCCTCTGATCGTGCTAGAGGCTCCGATGGTTGAAGAACACGTATGTTCCTTTTCGTTGATGGATTGGATGGCTGAGACTTTCAGTGGACCTGCAAACGATTTTTTGTTGGAAGCAGTGGCCACATATGCTGCCTATACATTCATGGATTAACTGGACAGTTGTCCTTTGCGCCTGTGCTACTGGACAGCACTCTAGCGCAACATTTCTTCTTTTCTTTCTCTTTTTTTTCCCGATGGTCGTTTTGAGTTTTTTTTTTCCACTTCCTTATTTTTTTCTTTCAAAAAAACCCTGGTTTATATTTTTTGTAGTTTCGGACTTTGGCGCATTCTGAAACTCTGCATTGGTTACGCCTTGTTCTGCTCTGACGAAACTGAACTCTGCGTTCTCTCTTTTCTTGCCTATTCAATAGTGCTTCGATCAAGGGGGCGTGTAGTGAGTTCTTCCTGAATACGCACATACATTGTTAAGTTAGCATAACCACGTTAGATGTTAGAATGCCATCTTTCTGCTTTTGCACACGACACTGCGTTTACATGTTATTTCTTAAATAAACTGCTGACTCGAGACTTGCCTCACACGAGAGCAATCTGTTGTTACCATCCCAAGCTCTGCGCAGCGACCTTGGTCTGTACATGGTGTGACAAACAGTCTGGAATATTACACAATGCATGTTTTTCACTCTAGGTTGATCGACCCACTATTTAGCCATAACACACGCGCAGCTGCACATACCTGAAAGTTGGTGCTTTTAATATCACAGACATCATGTTTATTATTCAGACCGAAGACGAGCCTTCCTGCGAGAAGTCTCCTGATGCTCCTGTGATGTGATTTCACTAAGCTGATCTTTAAGGTATGGGGTCCCCTATTCAAGCCTAAGAGACCTTCTATTAGCATAATAATAATATTAGCTTCTTAGTCAAGGGAAGGTGGTAGTATCCACTGTCATTATAATATGATCACCCCTTTTATATTCTATGGTATTGTAACTATGTTGCTGGTTTTGATATTAATCATTTGTCTGCTTGTATTAGCCAAAGTACTGCATCTTAGGACACGTGGTCTATAAAAATAAACCCCTTTTATTTACAAACGTGTCTCTGTTGATTATTGTTGTGGACTGATGTGAGAATAATATACGAACAGGTATTTCCGATTCCCACCATTCCTGAGAGTACCCTGAGTCGCTTGTTCTGGGTTGTCTATTCATTGGGATCTCTGAGCTAAATCTTGGATAACGAATGGGACACTTATGCTAGCCGGATACTGGGTTCTGGGTTCTGAGGTGAGTTTCTGGTACACCACAATTCACTGAGGT
The DNA here is from genome assembly GCF_964204655.1 of Triturus cristatus. Taxonomy (NCBI): domain Eukaryota; kingdom Metazoa; phylum Chordata; class Amphibia; order Caudata; family Salamandridae; genus Triturus; species Triturus cristatus. The sequence continues at coordinate 1,582,859,467 of NC_140590.1, forward strand.
CCTGGGGTTCTAAGCATAGTTCTGTGTATAAGCAGAATCCCTGCAACATTAGCTTCCTCACAACGATTTCTAGCAAGCCATAAAACGGGTTAAGCAAGCCTGTTATGGCAAATACAACACTGGAACCTGCATCTTCCACTAAGCCCTGTGAAACGAGGCCCCCAGCTCTACCTTCCCTCAAGGCCTGACACATTCATTTGGGGGTAATGAGGTGGTCAGTGGGCCAGGGCACAGTCTTTTGGGTTTGGAACCACCTACAGTCCTCTTCCCCACCTGCCTTCTTGTCTGAACTGCATTAGTCATATCATTTTTGTAATTTTCTCTGCCTTCCGAAGCCCCTTTGATGGGATCTCCAGGGCCACTGGCAGTATTGATTTCTCCTAAAGAAACATCTTCAGAGTCCAGAGTAATAGGATTTGCGCCCACTTCTCAGTCCCCTCTGACGGGCAAATAATCAGATCTGCAGTCAATTGAGGGGGCTCCATCATGAGCTGCACCCCAGTGGATGATGAGAGAGAGAGAGACGTCTTTCAGTCAGGTCTATCTCCCTGGTAATCACCCCCACTGTCTGCTGTAGGAAGCCATCCAGTGTTGTTCCCTGTGCAGGTAAACGGGCATTAGCATTTGTTCGCCATTTCCCTATTGTAACTCTGTTAAAGAGTCGGCGCCTTCCCCACTGCAAGACCTACAATGATAAATGTTGTAAATGTCAAAAAGAGGACCTTGGTGATGTTAGAGGGATGGATTCTTCTAAGAAGGGGACAGGGCCTTGAAAATCTAGGACTTGGAAGTGCTGTAAACCCCACAGATGCAGCTTGTAGCAGGGCTCCTCCGCCTTCTCCTCCCCTGCCCTGATGACATCTGGGATAATTAATCAAAGTCTGTCAGCCATTTACCCCCTCCCTTGGTTGTTGCTGACAGCCGCTGCGTCAACCCTCAAGCTAAAGCCCATAGAACAGGAGTGCACACAAGGCACTCTTTTAGCTGCCACTCCTTACAGGGCCTGATAATCCTGATGGGCATTATAATCCTCTACCAACTTTACAATCTCCACAGCACAAGAAATAAGGGTGAAAAGCGGTCACACATTAGTCCTAAAGGCAGCTCCTGCTGCTACTCCTTCTCCTTTTCTATCTGACTCTGCTGAAAGGCCCTAGAGGCATGGGCCCTAGGGGGCCAATACCTTGCTCCAGCACTCTGGCACACCAAGTCTACACAACCTGACCCGCCAACATCCGCACTGGTTCCCACCAACACCATCCCCCGACAGCCTTGCCACATGCCCGAAACTCACTCCGCTTCCCAGGAGAGAGGAGCGCAGTGACTGTGGCTACAGCGCGGTAACAGTTCTCGGGGCTTTGGTAGAGCCTGATATCAAGTCAAAGACCAAGGGGTCTAAGAGGTCTGACATTCTCCAGAAGGACCATATCCAATGCCCAAATGGAGCAGCCCCCTAGCACCACAACACCTCCTGCGTGATTCCGGCCATGTCCTCAGCGTGGCGATCAGGGGGGGGGGGCACAAGCATGACAACCAAAGGGAGGAGTGGCTCACAAGCATAACTCATTCTAACACCATCCCAAAGTCCTTTAACTCAAATGTGTGTAAATAGAAATCCGCCCTCTATGCAGACTTTCCCACTAGATTGACAAAAAGTTTGTTGAATGTTACCATCTGTCACAGTCATTCTTCTGGATCCACACCAGCTACCAGTGAATTTGTGTTCTACTTCAGTATTAGCTGCCTAGGAGGCAGCACATGTTTTGTCATCCATTCTTAGCACCAGTCTACCTTCAGGCTCTTCAAGAATTCTTTGTGGTGACTAGACCACTTGAGCAAAGAATTTCCAGACTGCAGGGGTCTTTGCATATTTGGTGATGTTTTGAGCTATAAACTGGAGACTCATAAAGGCGTAGTTATTACAACTGTTCTGCCTTTTTAAAGTCTGGGAATTCGGTGCAATTTATGTTGAATGACCAGTGCATATGGTTTTGCATGGCAGTGGGAGCGCCGAGTATGTCACAATGGCGTTACTTTGTTAAATATGACAGTGCTGTCTGCTGTCAATGGCCACTAAGCATTGGAGTTATGCTATTTTAAATGTACATATCGGCCTCCTCAACGTTTTCAATCTGTGGTTTTAGTCCAAGTCTGTGAAAAAAAATCGGGTGATTTGGTTTGAATAGCAGTTGAAAGGAGAGGCAGATTGGAACATAGTTGCAGGTGTGCAAAGTTGACTTGATTTCCTCTTGTGAACTTCTCATAATTCTTGAAAATACTGTGATCACTACACCTTGTCGGGTTTTCACATTAATATCGGGACTTTTGAGTCCCTTTTAGATTGGTTTGAGGTAATAAAAAAAAACAAAGTTCACCAATATCGAGCCAGTCATGTGCAAAACTTTTTTAAAGCTCACATGAGAAAATGGCCCATCCATTTTTAATGACAACTTGTACTTGCAAGAATATATTGTCAGTTTGCAAGGAAAAAACTATGTAAGGGCATAGCGGTAGGAAAAGCAAGAAACTCTGCAAAACTGTGTATTGGCCAGTAACCAGGAAACACGAGTTAGTCACCTGCATAATAAGAACTACCTCCCCCCCCACCCCCTCCCCCCACCTTCCCAAATCCTCGGCCATTCTTTAGAAGTGAAAAGCAACAAAACTATAGATACAGGAGGAATGTGTTTGTTTGGTGCTTCATTATCAAGACTGAAATGATTTGTAAGAAATAAATCATGTTCCTGGGGGAAAAAGAGGCACTCCTGTATAGTAACCGATAGATATTAATTGTATACGTTTTTGAATAAAGATTAGACAACGTTTAAGTTTACATTATTGATGAATACAACTCATTGGTTTATGTACATTTAATTAGTGTTTTTCTGTTTATCATTTCAGAAGTCAGAATGGATGACCACGACTTGCAACCATGCACTTTATGCCATTTGTGATGTGTTCACTCAGTTCTATGAACCTTTAAGTGATGTTCTTCTTTCTGATATATTTGCACAATTGCAGTGGTGTGTTCAACAAGGTACATTCATTCATAGATGTTTGTTTTCAGTGTATGGATATTTTTTACATGTGACAACAAACTGAGTGATGGGTCTAGAGGAAAAGATTGTGTATGCATATGCATACATATGTACTCCGAAAAACCCTGCTGAGCATGGTGCAGCCCCTGACCTGGAGGCCTCATCTTCAAACTGATCCATACACTAAGATTTCATATTTTGTAAAAATCCACATATACTGCTTGGGTGATCATCCGTAGCCTGTGTCTTGCTGACAAATCTTTTAAACTTGAGGTCCACTCTAGGTATCATAAATATTATAATTAAACAAAAACTCAATACAACCCATAGACTGTATGTGAGCTCAATAAAGTATTCAAATAGGAAACTCAGTAGTCACACATTGATAAATCAATCGCGAGTTTGATTTCCCAGTTCCTTCATAGGCCAGCATGTTTCATGACAACATGTCGCTTCATCAGGCCCATATCATATATACTTTTGCAAATGCCAAATCAAAATCTTTTTTACAAAATTCTTATGCACAATGATAAACAGAAAGAAACTGTGGTTACATCTTCCTCAATAGGCAATTGGATTATGTCTTTAATTAATTTAGATCATGGGATGAAAATGGAGTTCACTCACTGGCTACGATGGCCGAATAGCACGAGTAAATGGAGGGGTTGTTTGTAAACTAAATTAATTAAAGTGATGGTGTTTTTTTCCTACATGCAACCACTATGACAGGCATGTCAAGATAAGAAAAATCTACAATGGCCCCCATTCACTGTGGGAGAACCTCTGGCAAAAGCTCCCCTTTTGGTTTCAGAAAAAAATAGACCCAATGCTGGGTGGCCCAATATAGCATTTTGGCCTACTCATCATTTCATTTTCATTTACAGTTTGGCCCCTTGGTAGAAGAGAACTCCGAATTTTTTAGGTAGTGCAGGCTGGCCTCCTCCACCTCTGTAGTTTTAGAGAACATCTACCAAACTTAAAATGAACTCATTAGTCTGTTCATGGTGATTCTGTACCACATACCCAAAAATCTAGGAAGAGATCAATAACCGAACAAAAGTGCGTAAAGCATTCCCTCTCCTTGGTTGCAGAGTAATCCTCAAATGCATACAAAGAGATGTGTGCTCATCTATTTTGGTATACATAGCTCAGTTACCCTGAAGGTTTAACCTAAATCTGATAACCCAGCTCATTCCTTCACTTGTTAAACTTCATAAAAGAGGATTACAAAGGCTACTTTGTTCCAAAAATGTTAAGGCCGCTCAAAAGTAAGCAACCATTTCCTAGTACCTTTCCTATAACTCTCTACTACCATAGGTCAATTTCCCAGAATGATTGCACATTGAGTACCACATTGAGCTTGACGCAACTGAAGTGATTTCTGCTCACTGGTACAATGGTGGCAATGTTAGCATTGACCCATTTTCCATCCTTGATTTAAACCTGGTGGCTCACAGTACACAGATCTAATGGAAGATATTGCCTAAGTCATGCCCAAGTAGTTTTTGAAAATGTAATTGGTTATTTTTAATCAATTGTGCTGGGGTATATTGTGTCTTAGATTATCATCTCCTAAATTCACAAATCACTTCTGACTTTGGGAAACTGCTTTTTTCATAAGGGAAAATAATACTAGTTGAAGGGAAGTTGTTATGTTATATCAAGGGAAGTTTTATGTTATATCAATCTGTAAACAGCTGGCCTATGTTTTGGGGTTCTTAACACTTAGAAATACCGTTTTTTATTTGAAGCTAACCAAACAAGATTTGATTATTTAAAGATGTTGACATTGAAGTGAAAATGTCTGTTTTGTAGATAATGAACAACTGGCTCGATCAGGGACCAACTGCTTAGATAACCTGGTTATATTAAATGGAGAGAAGTTCAGCTCTGAAGTCTGGGATCAAACTTGTACTTGCATGTTAGAAATCTTCAAAACCACCATCCCCAATGCGTAAGTTAATTTACAAGTGTACATATATTGTTGTATTTAAATTAATATTGTACAAATCATCTTTCCCCAAATAGATGACAATATGGCACTGTTGTTGTTATAGATCTATAAATAAATGTTGAAGGCTGTATATATGAATGAATGAATGAATGAAGGACAACTTGTAACGCGCAAACTTAGCCCAATGGGCGTCAAGGCGCCTAACAAATAAAGCTGACTGGGAGAGAACAGGAGAGCTTACTGATAAGCCTTTATAAAGTACCAGGTTTTAAGAGCTTTTCTAAACAAAGACAGAGATGGTAACGCCTTAATCTCTAGAGGAAGGCCATTCCATAGAAGAGGTGCAACAGTGGAAAAGGCTCTGCTCCCCCATCTGGCTTTTTTTGAGCGAGGGACTACCAGCTGGTTGGAGTCTGCAGATCGCAAAGACCTGCTAGGAGTATATCGGGTGAGCAGAGACCCCAAAGCATTTGAGGGGCCAGCCTGCACGGCTCTGTAAGTGAGGCAGAGAAGTTTGAATGAAATTCTAAAACTAATGGGGAGCCAGTGCAGGTTCTTCCTGGCCATCGTTGCCGAAGAGTCCCTAGGAAGTGCTAAAACGAATCTAGCGGCAGCGTTCTGTACCACCTGCAGACGTTGTATCAAATATTTATTAGACTCCGCGTATAGTGCATTGCAGTAATCCAGTCTAGAGCCCACGAGGGCAGTGACTGTATGTTTTCGTGCCTGCGGGGACAGGTAATGAAGGATTCGTTTCAGGATTTTAATAATTCCCCAGCAGGTGGCCACGGTCCTGTTAGTCTGGCTATTCATGGCAAGTGAGGTATCAAAAATGACACCAAGATTCCTAGCCGTAGAGGAAGGAGTAGGGCAGGTTCCAAGGGACGGAGGCCACCACTCATTGGACCAGATGTTTTGATCTTTGCCGAACACGAGAACCTCCGTTTTATCGGCGTTGAGTTTTAAAGAATTCAGCACCATCCACTCAGCGACCATCTGCATGCAGGCCCTAAAACTAGAGGCAGAGACACTCAGAGAATGGCTAAGGGACACCATAATCTGAGTGTCATCCGCATAGGACACTACCTCCATCCCCTGCGATCTTACTAATCTTGCAAGGGGGGCCACATACAGATTAAATAGGGTAGGGCTTAAGGCCGAACCCTGGGGCACTCCACATTGCAAAGATTTAGCAGGGGAGAGGTAATCACCCAGCAGAACTCTTTGCTCTCTAAGATGTAAGAAGGAGTCAAGAAGGCTGAGAGCCTGTCCTGCCACCCCTGCCTCCCTCAGCCGCGATGTAAGGGTAGAGGGAGACAGGGTATCGAATGCTGCAGTCAGATCCAGCAGAACAAGAATCGTCGTCTGACCCAGATCAACTTTGCGCCGGATGTTATCAACCACCATAGTCAGAGCGGATTCAGTACTATGAAACTTCCTGAAACCGTGCTGAGAGCTATCCAGGAACCCAGAGGAGTCAAGGAAGGTGGAAAGTTGAGAATTTAAATGGGCTTCAAGCATCTTTGCAGGGGCAGGCAGGAGGGAGATGGGCCTAAAATTCTTCATCACTCCAGGATCCAGGGAGGATTTTTTGAGAAGGGGTTTCACTATGGCCTTTTTCCAGACCATTGGGAAGATGCCCTGAGTCAAGGCCGCATTCATGAATGCCAGTAACGGGGGCAGAAGTGATTCCCTGCAGTCCCTTAGAACTTTCAGCGGACAGGGATCAGCCGGAGAGGCTGACTTAGTCCGATCCAACAATGAATTGAGATCCTCAAGAGAAAGAAGCGGAAAGTGGGTGAGAGAGATATGTGAGCCTCTCCTCCAGGATTCCGAGGCCTTAATGTTACTCAGAGAATGCTCATCCAGCATCTTCTTCTGGTTGTCAAGGGCCGAGTGGATATCCGAGATTTTATTATAGAAAAAGTCGGAGATATTATTGCAGAGCTCTTGAGAAGCCACCACTGGGTCAGGGGTCTGAAGCGAGCACAGTGAGCCCACAATCTTAAAAAGCTCTTTGGATGAGGGGAGCGCAGTTGTCAAATGGGAGAAATATTCCTGCTTCTCCTTAATAACTCGAGATTTATATTCTCGAAGTATCCGTTTATGATCTTCTCTGTCAGAAGGAGCCCATGACTTACGCCATTTCCTCTCCTTAGTCCTGCAGGTTTGTCTTAAGAGTCTTAAAGGCTCCGTAAACCAGGGTGCAGAAGGTTTCCGCCGCGCAACATAGCGTAGAGAGGCGGGAGCTAACGCATCAACCGCAATAGTGATAGAGTTGACGAGCTCTTGAGCAGCCCCATCCACGTCTCTTGAAGCGGAAGTATCACAGTCTCTTAGAAAAGGAGCGAGAGCTTGATTATTGATATTCCTGTATCCTCTTTTCAAAACTCTGTTACGAGGAGCAGCAGTGAAAAGAACCTTAGTGACAGATGAAAAACCAAGGGGTACCGCAAAGTGGTCCGACCAAACCAGGGGGAGGGGAGAGCCAACAGAGAGTCTAGGATCATTGGTAAACACCCCGTCCAAGGTGTGGCCGGCCCGATGCGTCGGGTATTTTACAAGCTGAATGAACTCACAGGCTTCCAACGCGTCAATGAGCTGAGCAGAATCCCTAGAGACCACATCCTCTAAATGAAAATTAAAATCCCCCAGGATAGAAAAATGAGGTTTATCAAAGTATGGCTCCAGGATTCGAAACAACTCAGAGCAGAAACTGGTTCTGGGACCCGGAGGTCTATAGACCAGGATACCAGTAAAAGACTCTGTCGGAGAGCATGTTATACAAAAGTATAAGGCCTCAAAAGCGTCCGCAGGGTCAGACAGTGTTTTGATAGAGCCCAAAAATGGGGCCCTACAGATAATTGCCAAGCCCCCCCCCCCTCTACGTACCAATCTATCCTGTCTGTATAAGGTGTAGCCCTCCGGTATTGCCAATAACAGATCATGGCCTGACGAGGCAGATGCCCAAGTTTCAGTCACGAATACCCAGTCGGGTTGCCTGTCATTGACAAACTCGTGAAACGCTATATTATTTTTTTATAAGTGACCGAGCATTAATCAAAAAGCCAGTTCTAGGTGGTAAGGCAATCAGAGGAGAGCAGAGCGTCACATGACACCATGGACAGGTAGAATAGCGTGTTAGCTCATTCGGCGACCAGCTGTGATGACAACGTCGAGACGGAGGTCTAAGAGCCAGCAGCTCATGCGCTAAGTACCTCCTCCTCGTCAGTGTGGGAGGCAAGAAAGTACTAGAGTCCAGCCCGACCTGCAGCCCGTCCTCAGCGCGGACGGGCGCAGACGGGCTGAACTCAGGCGTAACTCCGGCGGAAATCCGGCGGTCCCGCTGCGCGGATCCGCTGCGCGCCATCCCCCGTCTAAAATAGGCGCCTAGTGTCCTTGTGACAACTAGCACGTCAACCTCCAAAATGGCGCCACCAGGCGTCCCGGAGTTCCCCCAATATGGCCGGCAAGCGCGAGCTATCGAGGAAGAGGACCCGCTCCAACACGGTGACGACCAATTTAATGTGCAGGTAAGGGGCCTAAATTAAAAGCAAGGAAAAGTACTAAATTAAACTAAACGAAAATAGAAAACGGGGAAATTTAAAAAGAGCGCACCAGCAGTTCTGCGCGTGTCAACCAATCGCCAGCACAGCGCAAAATAAGCGCGTTAAAATAACAGGACAATGCACCTAAACTGCTCCCCTTAAATAGGCGCCTAGTGTCCTTGTGACAACTAGCGCGTCAACCTCCAAAATGGCGCCGCCAGGCGTCCCGGAGTTCCCCCAATATGGCCGGCAAGCGCGAGCTATCGAGGAAGAGGACCCGCTCCAACACGGTGACGACCAATTTAATGTGCAGGTAAGGGGCCTAAATTAAAAGCAAGGAAAAGTACTAAATTAAACTAAACGAAAATAGAAAACGGGGAAATTTAAAAAGAGCGCACCAGCAGTTCTGCGCGTGTCAACCAATCGCCAGCACAGCGCAAAATAAGCGCGTTAAAATAACAGGACAATGCACCTAAACTGCTCCCCTTATATAAATGCTCTGCATACTCTTGCCATCTAGTGTTAGGTCTGGAGTTGCGCAAGTTGTTTTTCTTAAAAGAAGTCTTTTGATTCACAAGGTCTAGTGACTCCTCTCGTTGAAAATGCGCATGGGCATGGACTCCATTGTTAGATTGTTTTTTTTCCGCCGTCGGTTTTAGATGTGTTTGCCTCCACTCCATGTTTCGACTCCTTTTCTGTTTAATTCTTAGGTTCTTTTCTCTGTCTTCGACGGTATTGTTATTGTTCGCACTTTTCCATCTGCAGCTCCAATCAAAAACTCTGCCGGTTTGACTCCATTCGACCAAAGCCTCTTCAAGGCACCACCCTTCAGGGCCTACCTTCGATATCATTACCAGTTTTCCTGAAAATGCTCCATTGGTAATGGAATGTACGCCATTTGAGTTTTGTCGGCGTTGCCAGGCGAAGTACCCTCACATGGACCAGCATTCAGAGTGCAACTTGTGTCTGTCTCCAGCTCTCAAGAAATAGGACTGTGACGCATACAAATCCTTCAGGTCAAAGAAAACTCATAGGGGACCGCTGAGCTCGTTTCCTCGAGATATTTCACAGAGCCACAGACGACACTAACAACATTTTCGTGAGGAGCACCCTCAGGAGCAACCAGACGTCGAAGAGAAAGCCTTCTGTCTAGATGAAATGTCCGGCTCCGACCTTGAGGTAGAGTTGCAAATGCAGGAACCTCCATCTGATCAACCTGTGAGTTCTTCCGCCCCTGCCCTTCCCTCTCCTTTGGCTTCCATGGTCGTAGACTCGGAGGACCCCGGTCCAGCACTGCTGTTTGGCCATGGCCGGATCCGAAATCATGTTTTGGATGCCCTGCCCCCGGGCCTGGCGCCAAAGGTACATGCTAAGGCAGAACCTTCGGTATCTACCTCTTGGGACCGAAACCCACATTCCGCACCAAGCCGACCTTCAGTGCCAACCCTGCAGTCGATCTCCACACCAGACAGTACCTCGCTCCTCGAAGTCCAAAGTTTCGGACTCAAAACCTTTGTAGCCGAAAACTGCAAAGATTTCCTTGGCCTCTACTTGACCTGTCGAACCCGTTTTGGAAAAACTGGACATTTGACAAAAGAAAATCCACATACAATTGGGGATTTGCTGCATACTTACAAAGCCTACCTCTCCTCCACCACTAAAAAGGAGGCTTACTTTTTAAGAAGCACTGGATGTACACGTTCCTCCTCAGACAAACTATATGCAAGGACACCAGCCCTGTTTTCCTTCCACTCTTACACCACCACCTTCACCTCCACCATAAGACCCCTTGGTCACGTCACCTCAGGTGTCATCACCTTCAGACACTGGTGGGTACGGGTGGGGCACAAGGGGAAGGTCCATGGGACATGCATGACACAGATCCCCTGGATATAGAGTCCTGGCCTTTACCCACTCGCCCTTCCCCTCCTGAGATTGCATCCTCTTATCAAGAGGTCTTAGCGAGAGCAGCAGCCTTCCACAATGTGGAGTTGCACAGGGAATCATTGGAGGGTAACTTCCTTTTTGACACTGTCCACTACTCACAGGGCCACACAATATCTGCCCATGTTAAAAGGTATGCTGCGACATACTGAAGAAAACTTTAAGGACTCTATTAGGGTCATAACACTGGCAGTGGATACAAAAATATATTCCTGCTCCATCTGACCCTATCTTCATCTTCATGCCACCAGACACTCTAGTTGCCACCACAGCACGTAAAAGAGCGAATTCCCAAGCCACTGGAGACACACAGTCTCTAGATGAAAAGAGCAAGTGTATATACGCTGTGGGGGAAAATGGGTTGCAGCACAGACTGCTAACCCCTGGCGTATCGCCAATTCCCAAGCTCTCTTGGTGCGGTATGATCGGGCCCACTGGGACGAGATGGAGGAGTTACTTCAGTATCTCCCATAGGAGCATAAGAAATGGAGTCAGCAGTTGGTAGCGGAGAGACAAACCATTATAGACACCACTATACGGTGTGCGCTAGATGCGGCAGACACAGGCTGCAAGGGGATTAATGTAACGTCCTGGCTTTCTCGGGGTTGGGACCAACAGACGACGGACCAGAGAAATGGAGGTTAAGGATGATTTAATAAACAGATAAACAACTATAGACAACAAAGAATACCGGTACTGGAATCACCAGTTAAAGTACGATACCCATTCACAGCTCTTCTAACCGTCCTCCGCATGCACACCGGACCCGGTATGCTCCAACGGAGGGCACAGTGCTAAGCAGTGGCCGACAATGCCACTCGACCGCTGTGAAGGGTAGTTCCAAGGTTGTGGAATCTACGGGGGAGGGCACGTGGGAGTCACCCGGCCGGGCTCTCTACCACCTGGGAACAGCCGCTCTACCAGTATCCCCCAGAGTACTGCCACAACACAAAGGCGCTGGGAACACTTCCTAGTGTGCGTCTCTTGTATCCGGGTTTAAGTGATGCTTCCCAAGGTGGTGCAGAGAATGGATGGGAGCAGCCGCTCTACCTATCCCAGTTCTCCTACGAGTGTCGATGGCTAAGACGCGGAAACACCTCCTGGATAGCGTCTTGGCTCTAGGCGTGTGTTTACCCAAGTAACGAGGGTGGGGAGCTTCGGCTCGCACACACCTCGTTTTCTCCAATTGTCAGGCCGTTGGGAGCTTCGGCTCTACCAACGGTACCTGTGCCCAATGACGTTGAATACGGCTCTCAGAACGGGACAGGACACGGGCAGGAAGCACACGCAGCACCTCTCCTCCACTCCTTAGAATGTTCCTTCCGCCGCTCAACTCTCCAACGGGTCCGTGTACCTCAACCAGGTACTCCGGTAAAGATCAGAATATCCGACGCCGAGTCCCAGTGCTCTTCTCCTTAAGTAGTACTCTCGGCGTTGTATAACCATGACTCTTGAGTTGCATAACACGGAAACTAGGCGTTACCCTTGGTGTTATGTAACCAGAACTCTTGAGTTGCATAAGGCATTGTTGCCGGAGGGCATTCTGGGAGTTGTAGTCCGCTCTCCTCCAAACGCACCAGGTTCACGGCAGTGGCATCGTGGGAGGGAATCCATGTGCGGGAGGGGATTCCTGACAATTAAACACCAGTATTCTCCTAAGATGTCATGCCTGGTTCAGGTTCCCTGGGTTCAAACTTAAATTGCAACAGGCTGCTTGGAACATGACTTTTGACAAAGAGCATCTGTTCGGTCCCCAAGTAGCCTCTACTTTAGAGAAAAGTAAAAAAAGATGGAGACCACTAATGTCATGGAAACGTTACAAACACATTCTCCCCAGGGGAATTTTCGTCTCCGTGGAGCATACAAGCCTACCTCTTCAGAAGCTTTCACCTTGCAGCAAAAGCATTCCCAAGCCTCATATACCAAGAGCTGCTACCGTGGCTCATTTAGAGGCAATAACACCAAGGGTTGAGTTAAGGTGCCTCCCACCGCGGAGCCACCCCCTTCACGAGTGGCTGAGGTAGTCACTCTACCTCAGGCTACCCCGGATCACACCTGTCGGAGGCAGACTGCAGCATTTCCTTCTAACCTGGAATTCCATCTCCCCAGACAAATGGCTATTAGCCATTATCCAAAATGGTTATTGCCTGGAGCTCATTACCATACCACCCAACATCCCGCCTTGTGTTCATAAAAAGTCATACGAGCATCAAACATTACTCAAACAGGAAGTTCACGCTCTTCTCCTCAAAAGTACTGTAGAGCCCATCCCTCTTCAACATCAGGGTTCAAGAGTATACTCTCTATACTTCCTAATCCCCAAAATGGATGGGTCTTTGAGGTCAATCTTAGATCTCAGGCCCTCAAACAAATACATCCTTTCAGAACACTTCCACATGGTTACCTTACATATGTCAGTCCACTTCTCCAGCAAGGTGACTTTATGGCAACATCAAACTTAAAGGATGCTTACTTCCACCTACCAATTCACCCCACTCATCACGAAGACTTGAGATTTGTCATTGCACTCAAACATTATCAGCTAAAAATCTTGCCATTTGCAGTATCTGCGCAGAAACACTATCCAACTGGCTTATCAAAACACTCTCAGATCACCATAGATCTTTTTCAGAAATTGGAGTTTATTGTCAACATCCCCATATCTCACCTACAACCATTACAAGTTCAACCATACTTAGGAGCAATCCTGAACACACAATCCGGATTAGCCTAGCCCAATCCTGTGAGAATTAAAAACTTTCGGACAACACTGCCCCAGTTTCAGATCAACCATCAACTAATAGTAAAGAGGTCATGCGTCTCCTAGGGCTGATGGCTTCCTGCATTGCCATAGTTCCCCATGCCAGATTACGTATCTGTCCATTACAGCAATGTCTGCCTCGTTAGTGGTCACAGTCACATGGTCAGTGGGAAGATCTGGTGTTGATAGACCACCACACTCACCTTTCTCTGCAATGGTGGAACACCAACAACCTATTTAAAGGGCAGTCTTTTCTTGACCCTGTTCGCCACATCACTCTCACAACAGACTCATCAAAGACGGGATGGGGTGCTCACCTACAAGACCTCACAGTGCAGGGACTATGGCATTCCAAGTACCTGTCTCTTCACATTAACTACCTAGTGCTTCAATCTGTTCACTTAGTATTGAAAGCATTCCTACCTCACCTGACTAACAAGGTTTTCCTAGTTCAGATGTGCAATATGACAGCGATGTATTATCTTCAAAAACAGGGGGGACACGGTCTACACAATTCTTATACCTCTCTGACCATCTGGAACTGGGCTGTACATCACCACATTCACCTGTTAGCGGCATACGTTCTGGGAACAGGTGGCAGCTTTGCAGACCTGCTCAGCAGCATGCAGCAACAAGTCCACAAATGAGAACTCCACCCACAAGTCCTCCTACCCTACTTCCCAGAGAGGGGCTTCCCTTAAATAGACCTTTCACCACAGCAGAAAACTCAAAATGCGCAAACTTTACCTCCAGGTTCCCACACCCACTATCGCAAGGCAATGCACTATGGATGAGTTGGTTTAAAATATTTGCCTACATTTTTCCACCTCTCCCTCTCCTTCCATTTCTGGTTCAGAACTCTGTCAGACGTCTCTAATAATGATCCTAGTAGCTCCCACTCAGGTTTGTCAGCTCATCAGGTTCACAACTTTACTAGACCTTTCAGTAGTTCCACACGTGGAGCTCTCCAACAGGCCAGACCTTCTCACTCAAAATCACAGAGAAATCAAACACCTAGATCCCAAATCTCTCAACCTATTAATCTGGCTTGTGAGGTCATAGAATTTGGTTACATAAACTTACCAGCAGAATGTATGAATACTTCTCAAAGAAGCACGAAAAACTACCACTAAGGCCTGCTATGCAGCAAAATGGAAATATTTTGTTTTCTACTGCCATTCAAAACAAGTTGACCCTCTCACAGCTGCCGTAAAAATATTATCTGTTATCTACTTCACTTACAAAAGGCGGTTTAAGCATATACTTATATATGCTGCCATCTCGCTTCTATGGCTGACTGTCTTCAAAATAGACAGCACCTCTCCCTCTTTAAAATTCCAGTCACTTGAGCCTTCATGGAAGGACTTTAACATGTTATTTCACCCAGGATTTCTCCTGCACCTTCATGGAACCTTAATATAGTACTCACAAGTTGGGACCTCCTTTTGAGCCTCTACACTCCTGCCCACTTCAATTTCTTTCTTGGAAGGTGGCATTTTTAATCGCCATAACTTCACTCACACGTGTTAGTGAGCTCCAGGCAGTCACCTTAGAAGAACCATTCTTCCAAATACATGAAGACAAGGTGGTTCTTCGAACCAACTCTAAATTCCTACCTAAGGTAGTTTCACCATTTCATATCAATCAATCCATTAAATTGCCAGTTTTCTTCCCTCAACCTAATCCTGTTTCGCAAAGAGCTCTTCATTCATTAGATGTGAAAGAGCGCTTATGTTTTACATTGATAGAACTAAAAATTTCAGAAAGTCTGAGCAACTTTTTGTCCCCTTTTAACCACCACACAAAAGCAACCCTATGTCCAAGGTAGGCATAGCCAGATGGATAGTTGAGTGCATTCAGCCTTGCCTTACTAAAGCCAAAATACCTTTACTTGTTTCTTCGAGAGCACACTCTACTCGTAAAAAGGGAACAACTGTGCCTTTTTAGATAATATTCCCATAGCTGACATATGTAAAGCAGCTAAACGGTACACACCACACACTTTCACCAAACATTATTGTGTGGATGTTTTAGCACGCCAATAAGCCAATGTAGGGCAGGCAATGCTACGTACCCTTTTTCAAACCACTGCAACACCCACAGGTTAGCCACCACTTATCAGGAGGGACTGCTTTACAGTCTATGCAGAGCATGGGTATCTCCAGCCATACATGCCATCGAACGGAATATGTTATCTTGTAAGCATCTGTTTGTGGCATTTAGTGCTGTAGATTCACATTTGCCCACCCTTCTCCCCAGATATCTGTGGCCGTTGTAGTTCCTTACATTTACTAGTATTTTCCATATTTATACATTTAGCATGGTCATCACATTACTTACACGTACTTTACAGTCCTTTCTCACCCGCCTGCGAAAAACCAATTTAACAATGGAGTAGATGCCCCTGTGCATCACCACAGAGAGGAGGAGTCTCTAGACCTCGTGACTCGAAAGACTTCTTCGAAGAAACTTGCACAACTTTGCACCCAACACTAGATGGCAAGAGTATGCAGAGAGTGTGAATCTACAGCACTAAATGCCACGAACAGATGCTTACTGGGTAAATAACATATTCACATACAAATTGTACCAGCAAAAATAAATATTGCTCAATAATAGTGTTTACAGTAACTGCACATTTAACAACACATTTGTGTCTTTATCCCAACAGTGCCAAGGTTAGATTCCAGTTTATTTCCACACTGTACGGTGAAATAGTTATGGGAGACTGTTTAATGCATTCTTCAATTTATGTTACAATGTCTTTGCACAGATACACACCTCTCCTAGTAGTATTGAGGCCTCATCAATGTTGTTTTTGCTCACTATTCACACTTAACTCTTTGGACCCAGATTTTGGTTAAATACATTTTTAAACAAGTACACATGAAAAAAATGACATGACCTCTCATCCAGTTCTTTCCCAAAGGTAAAAGCCAATTTCCCTGCTCGGTCTAACTCTGGGTTTGCATCTTGTGCATGCCGAGAGACCACGAGGGATTGAGTTGTTCGGCCCTCTCCGACCATGTTCAGATTTCAGAGGAGATTGCAATACCTGCCCTGTTCCTCAGCCTTCACCCAGTCCCGCTCCTCCTCCTCCACCACCACAGTCTCCTCAGCTTTCACTTTCGCCGTCATGATCCATACACGCTGACTGACCCACAGGATCCCCACTAGTTTCCTGTAACACCAAATGAGAGGGAATGACTTTGGATTAGACCCTCAGCTTGACACCAGCCTTGAGCCATATCCAGTGAATGCTTCACCTCTGAGTGATGCATCAGAGTATCACTCTATAATCCAACGAGCAGCTGACCTCCACAAGGTTAAACTGGGTGTCATGGATGAGAATGATGACTTCCTGAAAGAGACCTTACGAAGACCAAAAGGTCTGTATAATTTCTGTTCATGACGAAAAACATGACAAAATGCACAGTGAAAATATTTAACGAGGTGATCAAGGTCAGGCTCTTGGATCAAACAGAAGTACAAGACGGCACCTGACAACCTGCTTTACATATACACCTTTCAAAAGCATCTGCCATGGAAAAAGGAGAAAGAAAGTCGCATGACTAAAGCAGTTGGAAAGCGCGTGGCAGTAGCAACATAGCAGCACCTAGCCAACTCTGTTGGTACCACTGGTAGGAGATGCAACAGCTAGTCCAACATCTCCTTGAGGCTTACCGTAAACGTAGCAGGGAACTCGTAAATGGGATGAGATCCACCTAAATGTCAATATTTGTTATTCATTGGAAGTGGTGGTTATAGAATCCAGAGAGCTGAATCAAATATCATCCTCGGGTGGCTTGCCTGGCTGTGAGTGTCTGGTTTCTGTTCTGAAGTCCAAAAGCATGCCATCAAAGTTCCTTTTATGGTAAACAATAGTTTTGTCTCTAGTGGGAACCATTGATGGAAAAGATTAAAAAAAAATAATACTGACATGGCCAAACCTATGGATGCACTCCAGATGCAAACTGGTAAGACTGTTTCTTTTGACAAAAGGCAAGACCGGGCGTCCAAGCTTCAGTAGCAACACAATGTAGACATTTCAGGGGGGACAAGTCCAAAAGGCATTCACCAGTGGAGGTTTCAGTGAGAAAGGTAAAGGCGGCTATGGAAAGTGCTCATCCACCTCCAAGCAGTGACCTACCCACCAATCCCTCCAATTATGCAATACCTATTGGGGCATGAATCAGGTTATTCCTTCCAAAGTGGCAGTAAATACCCTCAGACAAGTGGTTCTTCTCCTTCATCCTGCAAGGGTACTGCTTGGAGTCTCACACCCCACCACCGAACAACCCCCCTTGCCATCAGTTGGAAACATCAGCCACTCTTGAAAGAATAGGTGCACAGGTTCTCAGCAGAGGCACCATAAAACCTTTTCCTCCACACCAAAGGGGTCAAGGGGTACACTCCCTTTTGTTCTGTACCCTAAAGAAAGGGGGCACCATACTGCCTATCCTAGACCTCAGGTCACTAAACCTTTACATGCTGTTTGAGCATTTCAAGATGAAGTACATCATTCCACTCACTGCTCAGGAGAGCAGTGTGCTGTATTGGCCGGAGATCGTATGCCATCCCTTGATTTCAAGGAGGCCTGTTTTCACATTCCCATTCACCCGACACACCATCTAGCTCTACCTCAGATTTGTGGTAATTGGAGAACACTACCAGTTAAAAGTTTTTTCTTTGGGATCACAACAGCCACAAGAGTTTTTACCAAGTGTCTAGCAGTGGCTGCAGCACACATGCACTGTAGTGCCCGTCATGCTTTCCAAATCTGGATATTTATATGATAAATAGTAGCAGCTACCAGCAATGCCTAGTATACACTCAATAGGCTATGTTGAGTAACATAGATTAAATTTCACAGCCAATGCCAAAAATGTCTCTGCTCTTTCCACAGCAGATGCAACCCTTTTTTAATGCTGGCATTAAACTTGTTCGTATGTAGTGCCTAGCCCAACCAAGAGAGAGCAGTGGCATTTTATAGGTCACTCCCACTTTGGCAAATGTCACATCCTATAATAGTGACAATGATCATTAAGTTGTTGGGGATGATGGTCTCCTGCACTCATTCACCTTAGCTGTCAGCATTGTCACAATTGATATGGCAAGGGCCAATCCCTTTAAATTCTGCTTCTGTCGGAGCATCTGCCTCGGGTGGACAAAAACTTTGCGAAGCTGCTAAGCAGGAAGCATCAATAAGTAGACTAGTGGAAGATGAGTCACCAAATACTGTATAACTACTTCTGCCAATGAGGACTCCCAAATTCAATCACTTCACTACTGCTTCGCCTCCAAGCACTCGCATCCACAATGCTGGGGCAATGCCATTTGGATGAATTGGTCAGGGATATTTGCCTATGCTTTTCCTCCACTACCTCTGATCCCATAGGTTGTGAGGAAGTTGAGAAAAATGTTAATGGCACTCATTCTCTGGACTCCAATGTGGGCAAGGCAGCCTTGGTACTTAGCGCTGCTGGGAATATGTCCATAAACAAAATAAAGTTGCTCTTGTGAGCTGATGTCCTGACAACTTCAGGGTCAATTGAGCTATTCAAAATTCAAGCAAATTAACTTTGCAATTTGGTACCTGATGTCTTGCGCACGGTTACTTGCAACTTCCAGCAGAGTGTATGCTCATTTTGCATGAGACTGTCAGACCTACCTCTCTAGCGGGTTATGCTGCAAAATGGAAATCATTTGTCCATTACTGTATGAGAAGATGCACCCAGACTCTGCAAGCTTCAGGTCAGAGCATTATTTTGTTACCTGTTACACCCTCAAACGTCAGGATCTATTAAACGTAATTTAGCAGCTGTTTTTACCCACATGCAAAAAATACATCATGCATCTTTGTTTTGGATCCCAGCAATCAAAGCATTTATGAAGGGCCCCAATAGGATAATTTCTAAGGACATCACAAGGCATTATGGGGCATCCATCTTAAATCCTTAAATTCTTGTCAAAAGCAATGTCTTTCATGGAAAGTTGTGTTTGTAATATTGATCGCTTCATTGAGTCAGCGAAGTACAGAACTTAACTTGAGTTCATAAGGATCGGATTGTCTTGAGGACAAATCTATGTTTCCTGCCAAAGATTAACCCCCCATTTCATGTCAAATAGGCCATCAGCTTATATATTTTGTTTCTGCAACCTCAGTCGATGACATGAAGAGCACTGAATACATTAGACATAAAGAGCACTCCAGTGTATTACATTGACCGTACTAAATCCATTCAGAAAACCGTGCAGCTGTTACTTTCTCAAAACCTTGTTTGCGAATGCCAAACATACTCTGCACACGCTGCATATTTGCAAGAAGGGATCCCCAGCAGCCTTCCTTGGAGACTTACCTCTCGCGGATATCTGCAACGCTTCTGCATTTTCCACAGCACGCAGTTCCAAAAAATATTGTTTGTAAATTCATGCTCGACAGGAGGCATAGGTTAGGCAGACAGTTGTTAGAACATTAGTCCAGGATGCAAACGGATGACACAAGTGCTTTACATTAATCGCATTATATTTTCCTTCACAATGCACCTTCACACAATTACTCCACTTGGTCTTTGCACTACACTTACCTTAACTCACGCGTAGGTTAAAAAAACACAATTTGAAGTGGAGTCTTTTTTCTTATGTGTTGTGGATTTCTGAGTGGGATCACAAATGACCTTGAAACTGAAACCATATAGTTTGAAGAACAAAAACTAGCAACTTCTGTGCTCAACACTAGATGGCAGGAGTGTACAAAGCATATGAATCCAGGGCACTACAAGCTACAGGTAGTTAAGTTGCAAGTAACATTTTCATTATTACCATTATTGGGGAAGCATGGGGGCACATGACTTACTCCAGGCTTTGCCTGTTGCGAGTCACTGCCCTTCTGACACTCAACAATGGCAACAAACAGCATATTACGCTCTACACATATATACTTTGCATTACCTGTTGGGCGCTTTTATTGCAGAAAAATGCAGTGGTAAAAAAACCCAGATTTTATAGGGGAATGTGAAAAAAGTAAGTATTGCATGGGACCCTGTGAAATATGGGTTTCATTATAATAAAAACAGCCCTCAAACCACTCTGCAATTCTTTACTATTGTCAGGGACTCTAGTATTATGCGATAATGGAGGACCAAATTATGCGATTGGGTTATCTAAATGATGTCATATCAAATGGTTAGTTATGTAGCATCCGGCTGCACATTCCCTGGCGGTAATTCTTTTATCCTTTTTAGTTACAAACAACATTTTGTTGAAATCTGCAATTGTTTACCAATCCAAAGGTATGTAGTAAAAGCCACAGAATCTCAAAAATGCACTGGCCCTGACCATTGTCTATTATTTTAACAGCAATCTGTTCCCGAAAGGTAAAAAAAATAAAAAATAAACTTCCTAATTTCAATCAATAACTATTTTAGCTGCATCATAAGCCCAGCTTCAGGAATATCTCGATTTTGCAGAAATAGTGTTTATAAAATAAATCTACATTCTTAATTACATAATTAAGTATTGTTTTCTTCTTTTCAACCAAAAAGTATAGTCGAATATTTCACTCACTGTTTTAAATAAACATTTACATATTTTTAAAAAACGCCTTATCAAGTCTACATACCCCAAAATAAATATGAAATCTAAAAATACATAACAATTTGTACTAAATTTCTATATTGTCTCAGAGTTCTTGTGACCTCAGCCTCATGGTTTATGATCTATTGGTTTGAGGGCTAATGAATCTAGTTTACTCTGCTTTGCTTAGTCCCCAGACTGTCCTTAACTATTATGTTGTACTGCAGTTTTAATTTACTTCATTTTATATTGGATGTTCTTTGTAATGATTAGAAAATCTATTGCATAAATCTAATTAATCAGTGCACATGTGTTTCTAGCTTACTTACGTGGAGACCATCTGGAATGGAGGATGATAACTCAGAAAAGCACTTTGTAAGTTGTTTTCTTTTACTGTTTCCTTGTACCTACATCCCATAGCACATTCTTGAAGATTCCCATTATTGCGTTATAGTACATGGGATTCTGTAATCCCTGTATATAAACAGTGTCTAATGTATTTATAATTGGCAACTTGTGAAGCACTCAGGCACCAATTATAAAGAAATTCAATCAGAACTCAACTGTAGTAACTTATTACTGTTGAGTTATTATATCACAGTGCCTGCTTCCAGAACAAGCAGCCGAGAGGCGAGACAGGTCAGGTTGCAGAGCATAATTAAAGCAGCTGTTTACAGAGCAAAACAAACATTTTTTTTCTTTTGCTCTGTTTTTCTAGATGTACATTAATAATAAGAAAGGATATATTTATAGCAATGTGTTTATTTTTTGCTCACGTTGGGTAATTATAAACACGTTCGATCCCTTTGCATATTTCTACTGCCCTTTTTAAAAAAAACTTGTATTAAACTGCTTCTGATATATTTTTGCTGCTAATATCTAACAGGTTTCTTGATGTATTTAATTTTGCATTTGAGATTCTAATGTTGTTCTTTGTTTGCAAAGATGCTCTCTCTCTCAAGTGAGAGTTACCCCCTAAGGATTTGTGTGATTTTCAGGAAAGGTGATTGTGTGACCATGTATTATGAGGAATAAAGTACGTACTTCCATAAATGATAAGGACCTGGCCTGGCAGTTTAGGCCAAGATCTCTGTACTGGGGTAAATGTTTGACATTGTTCAACATTCTGTCCATCAATTGTTCTTTTTGCGTTTCTCTATATGGTCATGAAACTCTTCAGAGATTTGCAATATCCTTGTAATGTACCGCAGGGTGCTACTTTATCCCATATATATATGAATGTTAGGATGAAATAATGGTGTGCACCCTTTCTATCATACATCAAGTGCCGCACACTGTAATCCAGTGCTTAAAGAGATCAATCAGTTGGTAACTGTTTAAACATTAGTGCTTTGAAATACTTTTACTGCATTGACAGTGCAGAGCTAGGATGGTTGATTAGTACTCTGTGGTATATTATCTTTTCCTCTTGAGGAAGAGGAGGAATCCACTCTAAGACACTGGAATCGTAGCATAAAAGGGTTTGTAAGTAATATGTAACAGAAGCCATATTTGACCAAATAATCCATTATTATTGAATTATGTTGACATTCAGTATTAATCTTTTCAGAACTTGTAATATTTGTATTTCTATGTGCTTAATGACCAGTAGTTGTCAGGACTTTGAATAAAAATGATCAGTTAATCATTTATTGAAATGTGTTATTTTGTAATAACGATGGGATGGCTTAAAATTGCACTATTCTTTGATAACCTTCCGATTGCTGACTTTATGCAAGTTGCTTCAGTCTCGACTTTCAAATCTCTATGCAGCTGTGATGATCCACTCCAATTTCGCCACTGCGCCCCTTCATCCTTGTTACTTTTTTCTGCATGTCGGTGACACCACTCATGAACTTTTCACTACTTTGTCTCTGTGCCTATTTTAACAAAAGGATATTTCTACCCAAAGACTTTAGTCTTCAAGGCTCACATGGACTGCAAAAATCCTGTTGGTTACATACCTACTCAAAGGGAGTTTGTCACAGAAATTGTGTCTAAAGTCTTTATGGAACCTCGAGCAGGGCAAGAGGAGTTGTTCCTCATCATCACTCTGTGTAGCAGCAATGCCATTCTTCTCAAGACCAAACACCTCCAAAGAGCTTGAAAAGACAATAGCTACTGACCCTGTTTCAAGTGCCAGAGTGGGATATTCTTATTGAGAATCAGACCCTCATCAGAGAGGCACCATCATCACAGGACTAGCTTGGGTTGGCTCTGGGTCTCCACAGCTCTACATCATGTTTACGGGCAGTCATAATCAGGGGGCCATAGTGATAAAGTGATGTTTCTGGTGTTTTGCTTCAGTGGTTACTCACTGTGGGTTTTGGACTGAACAGTTCAGTGGGTTGAAGACCCAGCTGCTGAGCTGCCTGATTAAAGTAGTAAAAATCCTTGTACTCAAATACTCATCACTCAAAGACAGTAGTTCTACCTATGCGAAGTCACGGATTTTGTTTAGGGTGGCAGGAATCCGTGTCAAGTTCAAAGGGTAGCAGAGATCTGGTAATCTGTGTGTTTGTAGTATGTGTTGCTGTAGATACACATGCTTGGCACACTTATGGCATCTGGTGTTCGGCTCTGACCTTACAAGTTATTTCTCTTCAAAGTTTTGAGTCCTGTTATGTAGCGTGGCTCCTCCCTTCGTTCGCAATGCACATTGGAACTGGCTCCACCCTTATATTGTGTTTTTTGTGCCAGTGGGTTAGAACGTTTTATACAATGGCTCTAACACCGACATGTTTGCTAGCTGCGACATCGGGCCCTGCTTTAGTTCGCCGGTTCCTGCAAAAGATAACAATTGTATTTGCTATCTAGACTTTGATACCTCAAGGGTGCTTACTTTACCCCACCCATCACAGTATGAATTAATGAATAGGGATTTGTTAAGTGTGTAGCTACTCAAGAGTGTCCCAGCACTATGCGGAATCTAAGGAAATGATGAGAAACTTATTATAGGCTACTCAGCAATAAGCCAGGTTTTGTTTTTTTTCCTGAAAAACCCCCATCCTCTGTTTGCGGAAGTTCTGAGGGGAGCTTGTTCCAACCCACACGTTCCAGGAGGGTGAAGGACCGCCCTCCAGCTTTAGAGAGACAGACCATTGGTACTGTGGCCAGATAGTTATTTGAGGAGGTATGTTTCTATTAGGGTTATAGCAGGAAATCTTGGATTACAACTAGCCAGGCCCAGAATGATGTAGCGCTCTACGCATCAAGAGCAGGGATTTTGAATAAAATACGCTTATTCATGGGAAGCCAATGCAAATTCCTTAAATGTTCAGAGAAATGCTCCAGTCTAGAGAGACTGAGAACAAGTCGAGCAACCGCTTTTTGAACAGTTTGTAGTTTTTTTTAGAAGGGGTAAGATTTTAGCCTGCTTGCAGCAGGACAAGATGGTGGCCGTTGCCACGAATTTACTTATCAGGGAGTTCATGTCTGGGTGTACTCCCAAAAGCTAGAAGAGAATGGGGGCAGGGATCGGACAGGGGTCCTGATTTAAGATTTAAATAGTCACTCTGGAGTCTCCCGGTGAGACAGAATTAATCTCGGATAAAAGGCAGGACACATTGCTAGGGTTCGAGGTTGGTCTAGGAGCTTCAACTTCCAATGTCCAAATTGTAGTTAAGCTATTCTGACTCTCCTGTATTTTGTTATGAAAGAAAGAGGCCAGTTGTTCACACCACTTGGCTCGAATGGTCCTTGCTTCTATGGCAGGCAACCGAATCTGAGAAGTTTTTTACAATCTTTCCTTCATTAACTTCTCTTAGTAGAATTTATCAAGATCACATAATTCTTAAGTTCCTTTTTATTCATTGTTTTGTCCTCTATACTGTAATTTTTGTTCCTAGTCCTTTCTGCCTTTTAACATATTTTTTCCTCCTGTTTCAGGGCGTCCCTAAACCAAGTGCTTTAAATCTTGTTTCTGCCTGGCACTCGACCTGGGAGGGGAGCTAGTTTCTCCACCGAGGAGCGAATATAGTAGTCGACCTCCTGAGCATCGCATTCAATTGACCCCAAGAGGTTTGGCATAGTATATTTCAAGGCACTCAGTAGATGATTCTGAGTAATTTTGGAGAAAGGTCTGATTTGGCGTGGTTCAGATGGTCATATAAGCTATCCTGTGGGGAGGCGAGCCAATTAAATTGAATTACCCCTAGTTTTTGGTAAATGTAGAGCTGTACCAGTTTGCAGTACTGCCCTTCAGTGTTATAACAGACCCACTGGCCTTCACTGAATGTCTAGCTGTCATGGCCGCTCATCTGCAAAGAGCAGGCATCCATGTCTTTCCTTATCTCAATGAATAACTGATCAAGAGCAGCAGCAAGGAACAATGTCTAGCACACACCCAGACAGCACTCCACCTTCTATACCCTTCAGTGTTTACAGTGTATGCAAAAAAAACACAATCTCAGCCCATCCAACCATTTTTAGGGTCGGTCCTAAATGCTGTCACAGGGAAAATCCACTCCAACGAGCAGAGGGCACTGGCAGTTCAACAGTTGCTATCTTTTTTTCAGTCTACTCACCCAGGAACAGGAACAACTGCAGTGAAATTGCAGGGGTGGATGACATCATGGATAGCAAGTTCACCGCATGCCAGATTGCACATGTGCCCCTTGCAAAGTGCCTCTCCAGCCAATGGTCAAAAGCGGAGGGTCAATTGAAAGATCTAAGATTGATAAATGCCAGCAAACAGCACTTTCTGCACTGGTAGACGAGCAACAATCTGTAGCTAGGCAGGCCTTTATTGGACTCTCCAACGCATATGACCATTACCACCGAGGCATCGCTCATAGACTCACTCATGTGGGACTGTGTTAATCCGAGCAGGCACATCAGCTGCCTGGAGTTAGTAACCATTTACCTAGTGCTCAAAGCCTATTCCATGTTACTCATCTGTGGCAAAGTAGTCCTTATATAGACGGACAACGTGAGGGTAATGTATTACATAGAAAAACAAGGAGCACTCATTTACATCTGCTATTTACCAATGCACAACAGATTTTGCACTGGGCGATTCACCACAACATACAGGTCTTGATGGAACACTTGCCAGGGGTCGACAGCGACTTTCCAGACCTTCTAAGCAGAACGCATCACGAAGTCCATAAATGGGAAATCCACTCTTAAGTCCTTAAAAGGTACTTCCAGAGATGTGAGAGCCCAGCAATCAACCTCTTCTCCAATCAAGAAAAGGCAAGAACACCATACTTTGCCTGCAAATACCCACACCCACAGACCAGGGGTAAAGCACTACTGATGAATTGGCCAGGGATATTTGCCTATTTTTTTCCATTCCTCCCACTCATCCCCTACATGGTGAAGAAGAGGAGGCAAGTTTCCATGACCCTCTTTCTGGTGGCACTATTGTGGGCCAGATAACATTGGTACTTGATGTTCCTTGAAATGTCATCAGCCCACACAAGAAGATCCCGATCAGGCTGGACCTTCTCACTCTACAGCAAGGCACAATCAAATACCCGGACAGCTAAATCTAGCTAATTGGCACCTAAGGTCTTATAGCTCCTGTACTTGAACCTCCCAGAGGAGTTTATGGTTATTTTGCAAGAAGCACAAGCAATCACTGCATGTGCATGCTGTGCTGCAAAGTGGAAGCTTTTTGTTCAATACTGCCTTTCATTGAAGGTGCAAGACATCATTTCCTGCATTTTACCTCTTCAGAACTCACGGCTAGTGTCTACTTTCATGCTTCTTCACTTGGCAGCTGTAGCTGCATACTTGAAGAACAGGGAACGCTCATCCCTTTTCAGGATTCCTGTAGTCAAAGCATTTCTGGAGGGCCATAAAAGGGTTGTATCTCTAAGAACACCTTCAGCACCTGCTTAGAACCGGAATATGAATCTCAACAGGTTGGTGGGACCGTCTTTTGAGCCTCTTCATTCTTCTGAGTTTCAGTGCTTTCATGGAAGATGGCTTTTCTTGTAGCAATGACTTCCCTTAGCTGTGCTAGCAAGTTACAAGCACTTACTGTTCTGGAACCATTCATTCAAGTACATATGGACAGGATACCAATTCCAAATTCTTTAGGAAGGTACTCCCTCCTCAGACTTTCAAGTCTGAAAATAGCTAAATGAGGTCCTGGAGGGAAGCTCAGAGGATGGTAGAGTAGATTAAGTATGAGAGAAAATTTCAGTAGGCTACCTTACATCAGCATTACTTGCAAACTATTGAAGACATTTTAGCGCCAACTGGGACAGTGCCCAGATGCCACAAATCGTGCTACACAGCACTGTGAGGCAGCCCACTTCCTCTTCAAATACAGCCAATTACTTTGCATTACAAAAAGCTAGCCGGTTGGACAAATCCCCTGAGACTGAATTGGAATCTCTTGCAGGGCCAGCCCCTGTAGAAGTATTATCCTTCTGTGCAATATTGCGGAAGAGAGCATCTGTATTGGAGTTGCCTGTACCAGCAGTGGAGTCCTTGTTACCATTTAATGAGGCACTGCTCCACCAATCCCACCTAGGCCTCAGTCTTAAACTGCCTGATAGCTAGATGGTTTAAAGCAGCTCCTAGATACCTTGCATTTCTATCTATGTATCAGTCACCAGAAAGCCTCATGGCGCAAGCCTCCTCATGCATCTAGCAAAAGTCTATTTCCCAGCAGCTGTACCACACAGGGATTCTAAAGAGTGTGAGCAAGAAAGTATTTTTGTCGGGACTCTTAGCTCTCCGGTCTTTAAATGCTACTTGTCTGATGAGCAGATACAGCTACTCTTTCTGGGATATTAGTCCTATGGTCAAGTCCCCCAGACCACTACAAGGGTCACGCTGGTAAAGGATGACCAGTATATCACTAGACCAGGTGCCTCCAACCAGACACCTTCAGAGTAGCTCACAACCTTGAGTTCCTTTTTTTAATAAACACAGGGTCACATTTTCCTTTTAAAGTTAGGGGAAGGCTCTATTTACTTTTTATCTTCTGGCTGCAGATGCAGGTCCTGATAATGAGCAGTGCTGGAGTCAGATTTATGAACCAGGGCACAAATGTGAAGTATGAGGCACCAAGGTATTTAACTCTTAAATAAAAGTCGTTGTCAACTCAACATTGGAGTATGAGAACAAAATGATGTTCCAGAATGTCTTTAAATGGGAGAACTTTAAAACGAACAGTTAACTAAATTATTAAGTTATCTCTTCATTTTAACTTTATCCATTGCAAAGTGTTGCATTTACAAACAGCAGGCCTCTTGCTTCCGGTGTCCGTTAGACACTGCCATATTTTAACAGAAAAATGCTGTCATTTGTTTCAAATGGTAGAAATTTAAAGTGGCTAAAAGCATTTCTATGAATCATCGAGTCAATGTTTTTCTTCACTTTCAATTAAGCCAATTACGTCTTAATAGAAGCAAATGTCTTCACTTTACATCCCTCCTATTTAAACAATTGGCTTTATTTTCTGTTATAAATATGGCACAGTGTCTCCAGGCCACTGGGTGCAAGATGCCTGCTGTTTGCAAGCGTTCCGGCCAGTCTTATGGACATGGCATTCGATGGCTTCTGATTGTGTAGTGATAAAGCAAATTTGTCTGGGTCACAGTGTAATCTTTGAGACTTTCTGCGTCTCCCTTCCAATCGCATCAGCAATTGTTTCCCATTCATGGCTTTGGTAGGGGCTTCCAAAACTGTCAGCAGCCCTAACAGGTCGCCACAACCTTTTCATAGCCAGGGCTGCAGTGCCCCTCAAAAATGGCAACAGTCTTCCACAGCCCATACCACCATCCCTCCTAAACCTCTTTAGCGTACTCCTTCATGACTTTGGTAGGGGCTCCCAATACCACCAACGTCCCCAACGAATGCATCAATCACCACAACCTTTTTGTGGCCGCAGCTGTGGTGCCCCTCGAAGAGAGCAACAGAGACCGGGGTCAGCCCAGTCTTCCATGGCCCCAGGTGCCGCCCCTCTCAAACCTCTTTAGTGTGCCCTTGGTGGCACAGAGCCTCCCCTTTGTTGGCATGATAAAACACTTTCTGTCAGGGTGGTGGAAGCTAACTTCAGAGAAGTGGGTCCCACAAATTATTCAGCAGAGTTATGCTTTGCCACTCTACGAATCCTTGTTGTGCCTTCCACCAACTTCGGAACGGATGATGGACGACCATATGTGTATCTTGCAGTAGGAAGTGCAAGGTCTTTTGGCCATAGAGACCATTGAGAGGGTTCTGGCTCCAGAAGTCGGTCTTGGTTGTTATTCATGTTTTTCCTGGTGCCGAAAAAGGACAAAGGCCTCTGTCCCATATTAGACCTTCGCCTTCTCAGTGCCTTTCTGAAAAAGACACAACAGCAAGATACTCACCCTAGCCCAGGTGTTCCCTGTCCCCGACCCTGGAGATTGGACGGTAGCACTGGACCTGCAGGACACTAATTTTCACATCCCTGTCCTGCAGGCCCACAGGCATTATTTGCAATTTGTGGTTTGCCACAGACATTTCAGTTCGCTGTGCTCCAAATTTGGACCTATCAGATGGTGGTGGTTGCATCACAACTCTGGAGGTCAACGGTTCCAGTCTTCCCCAACCTCAACAGCTTGCTTTTGAAGGCGGGCTCACCTCCACACTACGGCGAGCCTATTAACATTGTTGGGGTTCACTATCACAATGCCAGGGTAACACCTGACTCCTTCACAGACGTTCCCTTCCATTGGAGCCATTGCGGGCAAGTGCAGTTTTGTGTCTATTCTCCTGGAGTGTAGAGTCCAGGACATTCAGACTATAAGCCAGATGTTTTAGCCTCTGTCTTGGATCTCAGCGAAGATGACTCTGAGGCTGCTGTGACAGATGGCCTCCTGCATCTTGCTGGTCAAGCATGCCAAGTGGGATCTGCCGGCCCTGCAGTTGGATCTGAAGTCCCTGTGGACACTGCACTGGGGGGTCTTTCCAATCTGGTCCAGATTTTGGAGGAGACTGCAAAAGATCTGTAGAAGTGACTTTGGGACCGCAAGTGGGTCAGCAGTAGACCCCTTTCCTTACCTCATCCAGAGTTCACAGTGACCAATGCATCACTTTTGCATTGGGGAGCCAATCAGGAGAGATGGATATCAGAGGTGTTTCATCTCTGGCGGAGGCCTGGCTCTATAATCTTATGGCGCTCAAACCCATCTGCATGGCGTAGAAAGCCATCTTGCCCTGCATCAAATGAAGCTGGTGCAGGTGTTCCGGAAAACTCCAAAGCCGTGTGGCACTGCAACAAGCAGGGCAGGTTGGGGTCGTGGACCCTGTGCCAGGGTGCTTTGCATCTCAAGACATGGCTGGTCCACCAAGGATTTTTTCTGGTGAAATACCACCTGGTGTATTCCCTGAAAACCATTGCGGATGAACTAAGACCTCAACCTCTTGCAGATCTCAAATGACTTTTTCATCAAGAGGGGGTGCAGGGTCTTTTCTGTGAAGGGGAAGAAGCCTGGCTTGGCCTGTTGACCACCGCCAAGTACTCACAATGTCAACACATTTGTGCATTGGAGTTTCTAAAGCATCCCAGACATGTGTCTGCATCAAGAGGAACCCAGATCCTACACACCTTCCAGCTGATACCTCTCCTACCCAGAGTTCTAAAGAAGATCAGGACCGACTGGTCTCCAGTAAATCTTAGTAGTCACAGATTGGGAAAGGACTGTGTAGCATCTCAAACTCCTGGGCATAAGCATCTGTCCTCTGATCCAGCTGCCCCTCAGGAGGTAGGTACTGTTGCAGTAGCAGGCCAGGGTTCTGCATCCAAACCTGCGCAATCTCCACCTCCTTGCTTCGTGATTAAGTGGTGACAGGTGAGTTTGATCTTCATCCCAAAGTTGTAGATGTCATCCTGGCAGCTAGGCGTACCTCCTCCAAATCTGGATATGCCTGATGTTAGGATACCTTTATGGCATGGTGCGCTCTTGAACAGATTTACCCACTCCACACCATATTTTCCGAAGTTCTGTTGCTTGTGTTGTCTCCCGTCCAGCAATGCCTTGCTTTTTGGGCACTGGTAAAAATTATTTGTCTGCTCTTTTTCCTTTTTTACGGTTGCCCAACCAGTCGTCATTATTTAAATCCCCTGTTGTGATGTGTTTCCTCAAAGGGTTGCAACATATATTACCCCCTTCTCCATTTGTTATGTCCCAATGGGACTTAAATCTAATCCTTGCGTTACTTTACACACACCAGAAATATTACTATGGGGGGGGCAACAAAGTGAGCTAGTTGCTCACCTGTAGAATTAGAGCTAAGACAAACAGGGACAAAATCATAGAGATCATAGGTCGCAAAGTTAGCAGGGATCTCTATACCACTGAGGAGGCCCCCAGAGAGGTAAAAGATGCCCTAAGAGAGGGAATAGATTCCTAACTTACAGATGTTACAACCTCAGTAGTATTGCCACACCAGCCAGACCTGCTGGACACGGACATATCAGACAAGAAGCCTGGATAATATAGACCTAGGCCTAGATTTAAGATATGGGCACTGAGAGGCTATGCACGGCCCACAGTGAGTGCAAGGGTCAATGTTGTGATCTTGGAGCATTTCACAGTGGGGAGGGGTACAAGATAGGGCTCCCTCCTGTCTACACTCCTCTTCGCATTATACATGGACCCCTGTGTCTGAATAAGTCAAGAATAATCCAGACATTCAGGGAAAATTGACTCCCAGACCTATAAAATAAGTGTCGTAATTGCATCCTCCCTAGACAAAACAGCAGAATTTAACTACTCAGAATTCTGAACATGACTGGTGAGCAGGCTACCCTTCTTGGGCAGACTGGCTGTGATCAAAATGACTCTTCTCCAGAGAGCACTATACGTGATGCAGACATTTCTTTTGCAACCTCCCAAGCATAATAAGTGAACTACAGAGATTAATTGAGAGCTTTATTTGGGAAGGCAAGAAACCTTGACTTGCAAAGAAATATGCTTACCTGACATTTGACATGGAGAGTGTTGTGTTGTCTCCAAACCAATCAACTATTACCAAGAAGCCCAGCTCCTTTTTATAGTAGAATGGAATAGGAAAGAGCCTAGACTCATCCTTAGTGACCAGAGCCACCCTGGCTACCTGCGATAAGCCAAGGACCTTGGAGGGACTCACTGCCTTCCCTTCACCACTATCGCCTATTGCAGGAAACCCAGACTTATCCGCAGCCACGAAGAGAGGCTTTTTGCTCACAGCCGAAAACAGGAGCTAAAAGAATTGGGTACTTTTTTCTTTTACAATTATGTAGGTCTTTGCTCCTTCGAACAGATTGAGTTTGACTATGGGATCCAGGAGGGGGAAGAAATTGAAGTATCTTCAGATTGAACATTGGGTCACTCGAGCTGTATCAGATCGTGCACCAGCAGGTCGTTGTCGCCATTTGAAAAGTGAATGGCAAACAGCCTCACAGCAGTAATGGGCCACAGGAAGGAACCATGTCAAGGAAGCATCATAAAGCTGCATAAAGTTTCTAGCACGAGAATTTAATGAACTAACATATCCTAAATATCTTAAAATACTACAGATAACAGATAGAACGGATATGACTTATCATAGTGAACCCAGCTATAGTTAAGCATAAAGAATAGCTGAGACACATAGGGGCAATGGTGGTCTGTGACGGTGTATGGAGGAAGTTTTAGACACATTCATAGAATGCCTTTAATGAAACCTTTGAAAGGCAAGACATGATGAGACTTGGGCATGGGCAAAAGGGTTTGGGGTAGGTGTTATAAGTTGTTCCCTCACCGGCCACTGGTTGAAGGTGGGTGTATGTGTATGAAATTTCCTGTGCTTAATTTTAAAAAATGAATTAAAAAAAATATATATATATGTATATATATATATATATAATATAATATATATTATATACATATATATATATATATAATATATATTTTATATATATTACCTTCTGGCGGTCGCCAGTAGGTAGTTATAGTTAGGACCACGTTTCCATAGGAAAACCTCAACATTCTATTTTGAATAACTTTGGCGCCGGTCGACGAATCCTCGCGAATTTCTCAAAATAGGTGGGGCGCTACGCTCCGCTCCTACCCTGAAAGTCTCGGGGGGATCCGTCAAGCGGGGGCTGAGATAAAAGGGGGGTCCCAAAACGCGTTTTTCCCATGCATTTTTCCATAGGACCTTTAGAACGAGCTACAGCCCGAACGGCTGAACAGAATTACTCAAAATTTGGCAGAGAGGTAGTCCCTAGGTCAAGGAAGTGCCTTTTGTAGGTTTGGTGTAAATCTGTTCAGTAGATTCTGAGAAAATAGCCTTTAAATCAATATATATATCTGAGCCCGCTTACGGTACGCTTACCGTACGCTTACGGTAAGCGTACGGTGGCGTGCGCGAGCGCGATTCTGATTGGCTCTTAGATCTTAGTAAACATTCGAATCGGCCGAAACCAGGAAGCGGCGGCCGCCATTTTGTGTGTTTCACTCTGAAAAAAAAAGAGTGAAAACAAGAAAAGGGGGCAATGAGGAGAGTTACAGACCCCCTTACATTTGTGAGGGGGTCAAAGAAGGACTGTAAAGTACAAAACAAACATTTATTGATTTTTAAAAAAAATCACGGGGTACGCGTACGGTAAGCTTACGGTAAGCGTACGGAAGAAACATGGCGTGCGCGAAGGAGATTCTGATTGGCCCATAGATCTTAGTAAACATTCGAATCGGCCGAAACCAGGAAGCGGCGGCCGCCATTTTGTGTGTTTCACTCAGAAAAAAAACAGAGAAAACAAGGAAAGGGGGCAATGAGGAGAGTTACAGACCCCCTAACATTTGTAAGGGGGTCAAAGAAGGACAGAAAAGTACAAAAAAAACATTTATTGATTTTAAAAAAAATCACGGGGTACGCGTACCGTAAGCGTACGGTAAAAAAAATAAAAATAAATAAATGAAAAGCAGATTTAAGAGTTTAGAAATTAGGGAGCTCTAAAAAGAGCTGTTGTGTTTATGAAGTCATTTTTTAAGTGGTACCTACAAGTAAGTACCGATGCAGAGTCTAAGGTTCAAGAGGAAGACTCTGTTCCCTTCATCATTGAAGTGCACACCATCTCCTCTATAAATGTCTTGCATGTCATAACGCAAGTTGTTGTGGTAAATGGCACCCATACCATAGTCACGGAGGAAAGCAGAAACAGATTTGTTGACGTGCTTTCTTGCTTTGTCAATCTGCGGACAGAAATGATAGGACCAGTTCCATTTTTGCCTTTGGCATATGTTGGAAAACACAAAGGCAGTTTTAGGGAAAAGTGTAAACAGTTGTGCAAAGGTGTCCTTCATAAGCATTTCCAGACCTACCCCAGTCAAAGTGCCTAGGTCATTGCCACCACAGTGCACTATTATGAGGTCAGGGTGTTGGATTTGAATGAAGGATTTCACCAATGGCATCAATTGGTGCCACTTTAACCCTCTCTGACCAATCCATTTAATGTCTACATTTGGCAAAGCAAGGTCTCTCATCATACCTGTTTTCTCTGCAAACTTTTCACTCCAGAAGACATAGCTGTGCCCTACAATCCACACTGTGAACATCTTCAAAGGAGAACTGGATGCACTCAGGAGGTGTCTTTCAGTAGAATGGCAATATGAAAAGAAAGACAGTTTGGAAATGGAGGCATACATATTTTTTTCAAAACAAAAAGAACTGATTGGCTGTTTCATACCATTCTAGAATAAAAACTAGGCTGTATGTGTAAATTAATAGAAGCATGTTTTGTATTGGTACAAAAAAATGTGTAACCAAAGAACAGTACTATGGATTTGCTGTAAGGTTTGAAAAGTCAAGCACTCTTGCTCTGTGGAATTGAAACATTGTGTGTCGAACTTCTGACCTAACTCTACACAGCAGTGTTCCATGAGCTGTTGCTATGGTAGCAGGCAGAAGTCAAGTTGGGGGAAGGGTACTAGGCAGAAGTCAAGTTGGGGGAAGGGTACTTTTGGAAAAGGGTTGGTTTTCAACCAATAGAAATGTGTGATTACATTTGAAAAAAAGGGGTAAGCACTGAGATTTGAAACTTACATGTATATGTGTGGAAAAATAGAGGGAAAGTTTGCCATTATCTGGTTCTGCTG
This sequence comes from Triturus cristatus, assembly GCF_964204655.1. Classification (NCBI taxonomy): domain Eukaryota; kingdom Metazoa; phylum Chordata; class Amphibia; order Caudata; family Salamandridae; genus Triturus; species Triturus cristatus. Next base: position 1,582,894,335 of record NC_140590.1, read on the forward strand.
AGAGGAGAGAGGTGAACACAACAGAGATCCTGGCTCTGATAATCTGCTGTTTGAGTGTCACATTTCTTTCACAACTAACTAATTTTAAAGGTGAGTTTACAGTTTGAGAGGGGATGTATGTGGTAACTTAAGAAATGAATAATAGAAATGGGAATTGTTTTTGTTGTAGTTACACATGGTGGTTTCATAATGTGTCAGTCTGTAAAAGTGATTTACACTTGCCCCGAAAAAAAAAAGAGCAGTAAGTGTGCTTTCAAATTGGCAAAGAAATTTCGTTTTGGGACTAATGTGAAAACATGACTCTGTGTGCATAGAAGAATTATAGGCAGAGATTTATTGCGTCTTGCTCTGGTGATTTCACAGTTGCATTAGATGGAAAGGGGGAGCGAATTTTTGGGGGAAGAAGCAGAGTCTTAGCACACACCCATGTGCTTGCCATGTATAGTCATGCACAGTATTTAGAAGCGAGTGGGGTTTTCAGGTTTAAGTCTGTAATGCAAATACATTCAGCATCACTAAGGCTGGTTGCCCTTGCTGGACTGTAGGCAGTCACAGAGAATACACATGGTGGGGGTCTGAAAAAACAGCTTGGACATGTGCATTTAAATAAATCAAAAAAAGTGGTTTTATAATGTGTCAGTCTGTAAAAGTGATTTCCAATTGTAAAAAGTGATTTTCACTTGGCCCGAAAAAAAAAGAGCAGTAAGTGTGCTTTCAAAATGGCAAAGAAATTTCGTTTTGGGACTAATGTGAAAACATGACTCTGTGTGCATAGAGGAATTATAGGCAGAGATTTATTGCGTCTTGCTCTGGTGATTTCACAGTTGCATTAGATGGAAAGGGGGAGCGAATTTTTTGGGGAAGAAGCAGAGTCTTAGCACACACCCATGTGCTTGCCATGTATAGTCATGCACAGTATTTAGAAGCGAGTGGGGTTTTCAGGTTTAAGTCTGTAATGCAAATACATTCAGCATCACTAAGGCTGGTTGCCCTTGCTGGAGTGTAGGCAGTCACAGAGAATACACATGGTGGTGGTCTGAAAAAAACAGCTTGGACAAGTGCAATTAAATAAATTAAAAAAAAAGGTTTCATAATGTGTCAGTCTGTAAAAGTGATTTTCACTTGCCCCGAAAAAAAAAAGAGCAGTAAGTGTGCTTTAAAAATGGCAAAGAAATTTCGTTTAGGGACTAATGTGAAAACATGACTCTGTGTGCATAGAGGAATTATAGGCAGAGATTTATTGCGTCTTGCTCTGGTGATTTCACAGTTGCATTAGATGGAAAGGGGGAGCGAATTTTGGGGGGAAAAAGCAGAGTCTTAGCACACACTCATGTGCTTGCCATGTATAGTCACGCACAGTATTTAGAAGCGAGTGGGGTTTTCAGGTTTAAGTCTGTAATGCAAATACATTCAGCATCACTAAGGCTGGTTGCCCTTGCTGGAGTGTAGGCAGTCACAGAGAATACACATGGTGGTGGTCTGAAAAAACAGCTTGGACATGTGCATTTAAATAAATCAAAAAAAGTGGTTTCATAATGTGTCAGTCTGTAAAAGTGATTTCCAATTGTAAAAAGTGATTTTCACTTGGCCCGCAAAAAAAAGAGCAGTAAGTGTGCTTTCAAAATGGCAAAGAAATTTCGTTTTGGGACTAATGTGAAAACATGACTCTGTGTGCATAGAGGAATTATAGGCAGAGATTTATTGCGTCTTGCTCTGGTGATTTCACAGTTGCATTAGATGGAAAGGGGGGCGAATTTTTGGGGGAAGAAGCAGAGTCTTAGCACACACCCATGTGCTTGCCATGTATAGTCATGCACAGTATTTAGAAGCGAGTGGGGTTTTCAGGTTTAAGTCTGTAATGCAAATACATTCAGCATCACTAAGGCTGGTTGCCCTTGCTGGAGTGTAGGCAGTCACAGAGAATACACATGGTGGTGGTCTGAAAAAACAGCTTGGACATGTGCAATTAAATAAATTAAAAAAAAAGGTTTCATAATGTGTCAGTCTGTAAAAGTGATTTTCACTTGCCCCGAAAAAAAAAAGAGCAGTAAGTGTGCTTTAAAAATGGCAAAGAAATTTCGTTTTGGGACTAATGTGAAAACATGACTCTGTGTGCATAGAGGAATTATAGGCAGAGATTTATTGCGTCTTGCTCTGGTGATTTCACAGTTGCATTAGATGGAAAGGGGGAGCGAATTTTTGGGGGAAGAAGCAGAGTCTTAGCACACACCCATGTGCTTGCCATGTATAGTCATGCACAGTATTTAGAAGCGAGTGGGGTTTTCAGGTTTAAGTCTGTAATGCAAATACATTCAGCATCACTAAGGCTGGTTGCCCTTGCTGGAGTGTAGGCAGTCACAGAGAATACACATGGTGGTGGTCTGAAAAAACAGCTTGGACATGTGCATTTAAATAAATCAAAAAAAGTGGTTTCATAATGTGTCAGTCTGTAAAAGTGATTTCCAATTGTAAAAAGTGATTTTCACTTGGCCCGAAAAAAAAAGAGCAGTAAGTGTGCTTTAAAAATGGCAAAGAAATTTCGTTTTGGGACTAATGTGAAAACATGACTCTGTGTGCATAGAGGAATTATAGGCAGAGATTTATTGCGTCTTGCTCTGGTGATTTCACAGTTGCATTAGATGGAAAGGGGGAGCGAATTTTTGGGGGAAGAAGCAGAGTCTTAGCACACACCCATGTGCTTGCCATGTATAGTCATGCACAGTATTTAGAAGCGAGTGGGGTTTTCAGGTTTAAGTCTGTAATGCAAATACATTCAGCATCACTAAGGCTGGTTGCCCTTGCTGGAGTGTAGGCAGTCACAGAGAATACACATGGTGGTGGTCTGAAAAAACAGCTTGGACATGTGCATTTAAATAAATCAAAAAAAGTGGTTTTATAATGTGTCAGTCTGTAAAAGTGATTTCCAATTGTAAAAAGTGATTTTCACTTGGCCCGAAAAAAAAAGAGCAGTAAGTGTGCTTTCAAAATGGCAAAGAAATTTCGTTTTGGGACTAATGTGAAAAAATGACTCTGTGTGTATAGAGGAATTATAGGCAGAGATTTATTGCGTCTTGCTCTGGTGATTTCACAGTTGCATTAGATGGAAAGGGGGAGCGAATTTTTGGGGGAAGAAGCAGAGTCTTAGCACACACCCATGTGCTTGCCATGTATAGTCATGCACAGTATTTACAAGTGAGTGGGGTTTTCAGGTTTAAGTCTGTAATGCAAATACATTCAGCATCACTAAGGCTGGTTGCCCTTGCTGGAGTGTAGGCAGTCACCGCGAATACACATGGTGGTGGTCTGAAAAAAACAGCTTGGACAAGTGCAATTAAATAAATTTAAAAAAAAGGTTTCATAATGTGTCAGTCTGTAAAAGTGATTTTCACTTGCCCCGAAAAAAAAAAGAGCAGTAAGTGTGCTTTAAAAATGGCAAAGAAATTTCGTTTTGGGACTAATGTGAAAACATGACTCTGTGTGCATAGAGGAATTATAGGCAGAGATTTATTGCGTCTTGCGCTGGTGATTTCACAGTTGCATTAGATGGAAAGGGGGAGTGAATTTTTGGGGGAAGAAGCAGAGTCTTAGCACACACCCATGTGCTTGCCGTGTATAGTCATGCACAGTATTTAGAAGCGAGTGGGGTTTTCAGGTTTCAGTCTGTAATGCAAATACATTGAGCTTCACTAAGGCTGGTTGCCCTTGCTGGAGTGTAGCACTCTGGACATGGGCTTTTTAAAAAATCTGAAAAGTGGTTTCATAATGTGACAGTTTGTAAAAGAGATTTTCACTTGCCCAAAAAAAAAGCAGTTTGTGTGCATTCAAATTGGCAAAGAAATTTTGTTTTGTGACTATTGTGAAAAGAAATGTAGTAATATATTTAAATACAATAAAGGAATTTTTTTTTAGTTTTTTTCAGGTATTGCTGAAGAGCAGTGAACAAAATTTAAGATGCCTACAAAATCCAGAGTTCAAAAAACGCTAAAAAAAAAACTATATTTGAAGACAACTGGAGGACCAAAGTTAGTAGAAGATGCTCATGTTGGGAAAAAGAAAAAATCTTCTGGTAAGCAGAAAAAAGAATTTCTTAAAAAAATAAAAATGTACAAAATGTCTGTCCAGGGAAGAATGTAACAAAACGAAGAGAACGGCAAAAAATTGAGAATTTAGTTAATGCAAATATACCTTCTGCAACTGAAAAGTTTTACATAAACAGAAAAACAGCGTTTAAAGAGATACGTAGAAAAATGTTTCAGAGAAGAGTTATGTCCAATTTGATAAAGGATGTGAAGAAATATAAGCAAAAGGCAAAATATTACAAGAGAAAAAAAGAAATTGAAGCCATTGCAGCAAAAGCATTAGAATTAAAAAGGAAACTATTCATATTAATTTTGAATAGGATGCGTACATTAGATAAAATGGTTAATGTACTGAAATCACAAAGCAAAAGCAAAAGAGTAGTGAACAGAACAAACTTTTGTAAAGTGTTTTTAGGAAAGTGGATGCATAGTTCAAGTAGTGAACCTTTTTTTAATGAAGAGAGCTATTTTCAAAGTAATAGTTTGCTGCATGCAGTTGACACCAGAGGTCGTTCATACGAAGTAAAAAATGGTTGCATAATGGAGAAGGAGATAATGGTTCCAAGAGATGAGGTACAAGTGATGGCAGATGAGGCAATGGGGAGACGTCCTAAAGCCCCAGTGTACACTTGGAATTGTAGTAGTATTTGCACTGTGCGTCAGGAATCTATTGACAGATTTCGAGAGTTTCTAAGAGAATATAGTAAAAAAAAGTGTAAAACAGAAGATTAAGGTGCTTCAAAGTCTGGATCCATGCAGAGTGAGAGAGAATACTGGTTTGCAGGGTCATTCTCTGGCTTGTCTATCTAGAAAAGTGTGCAATAGTGTTTTCCATCATTTTAGGATGCTGGCTGTTCATCATACTGAAATGAGAAAGTTTGTGAGACGGTTGTATTTTGCCAAAAGTCCAGCAATAAAGTTAAATGAATTGAATAGGGCTCTGTTCCGAGGAACGGTATCAGATGTAGAGAAGGTTGTTGATGAAATTCAGTTTTGTTACTTTGGTCCTGAACAAAACAGTGCAGAGAAGGACACAGTAAATGAGGAAGAAGTGGAAGAGAATGTAGAACCTTCTGTAAGTAAGACATTTAATGATCACATAACAAAATTTGCAATAGTCTCTAATGAAAGACCAAATGTTACTTGTATTTGTTGCCGCAGAACTCATTATAGAAAACAAACTAGGAATGTTGATCTCTACAGAAAGAGTGAAAATGAAGATAATTATAAGTGGATGGATTTTGCCACATATATATTTCTTGAAAATTGTTTTGAATTGGGTGAAGATCAGCGTATTTGTAAATACTGTTATAATAAGTTAGAGGAAAATAGAATGCCGACCAGAGCTGTACATAATAATTTAGAATTGGATGCTATTCCTGCTGAACTTTCTGAATTAAATACATATGAGTCTATACTCATTCAATGTGTTCTTCCGTTCCAGACCATAGTACGTATGGAGCCCAAAACTGGTAAATTACCTCCTTCAGATTTACTGAGAGGTTTAAAAGGTAGAGTGGTGTATTTGCCCTTGGATTTGAAAAAAAATATGGAAACTATTGACGCGGATACTTTGGAAACTGAACCATTAATTATTCTGGTTAATGGTGTACCTACAAAGAATAAGAAGATTTGGCAGGAGCTGGTAGATGTGCGGAAAGTACAAAGAGCAAATTTGTATTTGAAAAAAAATAACAAATGGTATGAATCAATTTATATAGAAGAAGAAGAAGAAGACGAAGATTTTCAAGAAGACACAGAAACACCAACTGGACAAATTGAAAAAGTGGACAAGACAAAGGAAGAAGAAATTTATGAACATTTTAGCATACATCCTCTTCATTCGAAAGAAGTTATGGGAGACAATATTGATCTCTTTCAGATGAAGAAAGCAAAAGGAACTCCCGTGAGTGTATGGGAGGAGAGCTTGGAAGCTCGATGTTTTCCCCAGCTGTTTCCTACGGGAAAAGGAGGACGATACGATGAACGTCCAGAACAGATTCCAGCTTCAGAGTATCGGACTACAAGACTATATGCTTAAGATCCCAGATTTCGACAAAGTATTCCTTATTTGTTTCATCTTTTATTTGAAAGCGACTTGTCTGTCTTATGCAGTAAATCACATTTTAAAAAGTGGAGTACATTTACAAAATGTGTCTGCTAAGGATTTTATGGAGAAAGTGCAGCACCGAGATGATCATTTGGAAACACAACTGATCAATCTGATGGCTTGTCAGCGTGGGACAAATGAATATTGGTACCGACGCCATGGTGAACTAAAATGCATGTTACGCAATTTAGGAACACCAACATGGTTCCTTACCCTAAGCTGTGCCGAGTACGCTTGGGAAGATTTACTGGATTTTCTACGAGAGGCCAATTCAAACATTAAAAACATCGAATACAAGACAGCAGGAGAACTGTGCTCATTGGATCCGGTTAATGTTTGCAGATATTTCAATCATAGATTTGAGGCTATGATGTCCTTCATCTGCAATAAAAAAAATCCACCCCTTGGAGAAGTAGTGGATTTCTTTTGGAGAAAAGAGTACCAGGCAAGAGGTGCTCCTCATATTCATATGCTGTTGTGGATCAAGGATGCCCCAAAGTTTGGAACAGATACTGATGAAGCAGTGTTATCTTTCATTGAAGAATATGCAACATGTGGTATACCAAAAAGCACAGAAGAGAACAAGTTAAAGGAGCAAGTTTTACGTTTCCAAAGTCATCGGTGTGGAAAATACTGTCGACGGAAATACAAGAGCAAAGAAAAATACTACACTAAATGTCGATTTGGATTTTCTAGACCTGTTCTTTCAAATGGAAGAGTAAACAGTTTTATGTCAGCTGTGAGACATACTATCACAAGAAAATCACCTAAGAATACCTACAACCTTAAAAGAAAAGAAGAATCAAAAAATATAAATGACTACAACCCAGTCATTTTATCCATGTGGAACGCTAACATGGATATACAGTATGTAGCTGACAATTCCATTGCTGTTGCACGATATGTAACGTCTTACATTACGAAATCAGAAAAAACAGAATTGAAGGAAATGTGGGAAGAGATTTCTCACGAGAAAACTGTCAGTAAGAAGCTGTACAGTTTCAGTTTGAAGATGTTATCGCATCGAGAAATTGGATCCTACGAATGTTCAGATAGGTTATCTTCTGCAAGTCTCTACTCGAAGTCAAGAAAAATAATTTGGGCAAGTTTAGGCCTTGCAGCAATGAGAAATCGGGTACTGAAATCTGTTGGAGAAATTGAATATTTGGCCGAGAATGACCCAGAAAGTACAGATATATTGAAAACAAACATGTTGGACACATATTATCCCAAGAGAAGTCATCATCTGGAGAACATGTGTCTCTATGAAGTGTTGCAGAACTACATTTATTCACGGAAAGCTGCAGAAGACATTAATAATGGAAAATATAAAGTTGTTGGTGAAGAAGGATGTTTGGTGAAGCAAAGCAAAGGAAGTTTGATAAATCATCGGAAGCTGAGTTGCGACACTACCGACAAGAAAGAATTTTACTACTTGGCTCTTTTACAGTTGTTTAAACCATGGCGTACAGAGGATGAACTACTGGGAGAATTTCAAAGCTATGAGGATTCATTTAATGCTTGCAAAGACAGCATACAATGCAATACATTCACAACTTATCTGCAAATGTTAAATGAAGAAATTGAACAGGAAACTACAATTGCAGCAGAAATAGCTAGAGACAGTTCTCAGGACAGCCAAAGTTCAGGAACACACAGTCAAGATCCCCTAGGACAACCAATCGTTGAAAATGAAGCATCAATAGCCATGAATGAAGTGGAAACAGCTATGAATCAAGCTCAAGAAGAATTTATAGACTTAGAAAATTTGGAAAGACAACTGAATCAAGAGCAGCAACAAATTTATGAAGAGATCAAAAACAAAATTGATCACGGATTTCTACATGTAAAAAAAGAGTGCTCATGCACATCATTTCATCCAATCAGGATGTATGTAAGCGGACAAGCTGGAACTGGAAAAAGTTTCCTTATAAAAGTCATCAGAAGGTACCTACAGCAAAAAACAGATTCTACTTTGTCTTGTGTGGTTACTGCTCCAACTGGGTTAGCAGCATATAACATAAAAGGAATCACCTTACATCGTTTGCTAATGTTACCAGTGGAGCATGAGAACAAAATACAATTCAACAAGCTAACTGGAGAAGCATCCTTGGAAGTTTCACGAGTATTGAAGAAGATGCAAGTTCTCATTATTGATGAGGTGAGCATGGTATCAAACTTAATGCTTGCCTTTGTGCATTTAAGAATGCAGCAAATTTTGAAGACAGACTATGACGTGTTATTTGGTGGAAAACACGTCATAGTTTTTGGAGATCTTTTGCAACTTACTCCAGTTAAAGGACAACCAGTGTTTAATACTGTGACACATGAAGACACGAAGAAGTCATTGGGAAGTATCGGTAATACAAATATTTGGTCCTTCTTTGAGTACAAGGAACTTACAACTAATATGAGGCAAGCAAACGATGAAGAATATGGAAGTATTCTGAAAGATATCAGGATTGGACTACTCACAGAAGCTGGCAAAAAAGCATTACAGACTCGGCTGCTACATAATTTATTTCCAAAGGAAGAAATAGTTGCAGAGAAGATATACAAGAACATTGCAGAAAACAAAAGTGTCATCTGCTTAATGCCAACTCTACGTGAATGCTCAATATTCAATGAGGAGCTTTTGAAATTGGAAAAGGAAGAGATCAGGAAATTGGAAGCAGTGGACAAAATTGAGGATGGAAGAATTACTGTCACAGTAACAGGCAAACTGAAAAATAAATTGGATTCACTAGAGAAGAACATCTCAAAAACAGCTGGATTAGAAAAAAATCTATATGTTTGCATGAACTGTAGAGTGTTTTTAAGGAGAAATTTGGATGTTGAGAAAGGTTTAGTTAATGGAGCGATGGGAAGAGTTGTGGGTTTTATTAATTATCAGAAAAAAGAAGGAATTGAATGTTTAAAAATAAAATTTGATCAGATAGATGAAGTTAAAGATATTTGTCGTTGTACAGTTCGTTTTATGCTTGTGAAAGACTTATATGTACGTAGGAAGCAGTTTCCGTTTTCTCTAGCATATGCTGTAACTATTCACAAGTCTCAAGGATTGACTGTAGATTGTGCATTTGTGAACATTGGTTCAACTGTGTTCAAAGAAGGTATGGCATATGTTGCTTTGTCACGAGTCAAAACATTATCAGGTTTATTCATGATAGACTTTGAAGAATCAAAAGTTAGTGCTGATACAAATTGTGTAAAGGAGTATAATAGATTAAGAAGAAGCTATGCTCCTCATTTAGGTCAGTATCCTGTGTTGGAGAAACGTGTAGTTTCTCGTAAAAGAAAAAATGAGAATATCTGTAGTGAAGATGTAGAGAAGAGGAAAAAAAAGAGGAGTGATGTAATTGCAAGCAAAAAGAAAAAGGAAAATGAAGAACAGGTTGTAGGATGTCATTTTGAAAATAGCTCTGGTGTCAACTGCTACGCAAATGTAGTGCTGAATGTTGCATTTTATCTGGAAAGTTTGCAAGAGCAGATAATAGTAAATCAGGGAAAAAGATTCTGTTCAGAGCTGAGTCTCCTTTTTCAAAAGCTGAGTAAAGATAAAACTCAAATAGTAAGTGCTACTGACATTAGAAAACTTTTAGATGTATGTTCAGGACGAACACAGTTTTCTCAAAATGAACAGCAAGATGCACATGAATTTTTGTTGTATTTTCTTCAGGTAGTGGAAGAAGAAGGAGTTCCCATTGACATTTTTTTTGGTCTCTCTTATAAATGGGAACATAGTTGTGATAATTGTTATAATATATGTGGCTCTATTGTTGATAATGAAAGGTTTATTTATTTGACATTGCCAGAGAGTAAAACAGTCACTTTTGCAAAATTAGTTAAAGATGCTAATCATAGCATGAAATGTGGTGAGTGTAATTCTGACATGTTTTCAACATTAATTTTAAAGGAATACGGACAGTATGTAATTTTAATGATGCAACGATGTAGAGCTGATGGTTCAAAATTGGATACTTTAATAAAGAAGTTTACAGGACAGCAATTATCAATTTCAGGAAAAACTTTTGTAACTGTTGCAATAATTTTCCATGATGGACCTACTGTTACTTCTGGACATTACACAGTTTATCTAAAATGTGAAAAAGGCTGGACACTGTGTAATGATTCCCAATTGATTTTCAAACAACGTTTGCCTTTTGATTTAGCAAATTCCTATCTAATCTTCCTGAAACCTAAATTTTAGAGAGACTTGGCAAGATCTGGACAAAATAATTTTACCATTTTACTGGATTACCATTGCAATTTTGTAAAAAAAAGATTTTTAAAATTATCATTTGGCCTAATGGAAAGATAACCAATTGTAATGTGGACTTTTTTAATTTTTAATGCAATTTTGAAAAACCAATAATTTAGAGATTATCGGTAACTTCTGCACATTTTAAATTTTGGAATGTTATTGGACTGCCATTGGAAATTTTTTCAAAAATGATTTAAAAAATTACTATTTGGCCATGTGGAAAAGTAACCAATTCTATTGTGGACTAAATAAATTATTCAAAAAATTTTCGTGAACCAAAATGTTACAGAGAATCGGTGAGATCTGGACAAATTAAACTTTAGAATTTTATTGGATTTCCGTTGGAAATTTATTCCAAAAAAAAAATTAAAATTACTATTTGGCCTAAAGGAAATGAAATCAGATGTATTTTGGAGTTATTTGAGATATAATATTGTGATTATAGTTCTGAAACAAACATATCAGACGGTATTTTAACCCCTTCGGTGCTCATGACGGAATGGTTCCGTCATGACCCACGGTTGAGCTGTGCTCATGACGGAACCATTCCGTCATGACCACGCCCGCGCAAGATTCCGTCAGCACAGCGGCGGAATCTGCGCAGCATCGAAGGGGTTAAAGAAATAAGTATTGGTATTAGATGATATTTTTTTACAATATTATGCATTTCTATAATGTTAAGTTTAATTAAAAAAAGAATCAGGACTTTTTTAATACAATCTTTGTGATTGGTATTTTTTTTTGCCCGCTGTAAAATGATGAATGCAATTGCTTTCACAATTTATAGTGAAATGCAATATATTCTGAAAACAGCAAAAATAAGGCAAAAAGATTTTTTGGTAAAAAATGTAAATATGTGTACTGTATTATAAAATGTTTAAAAAATATTAATACTTTTTTCTTTTTTTCCAGATAGATATAGAAAATTTTCGAAAACTACAAACATTTTTAAAACTATTTTTAAAAAAAAGAAATGAATAAATATTTTTTCAGTGAGTATGGTAAGTCAATAATAATAATTGTAGTCTCTCAAGGACAATGTAATGTGATAAATGATTTTTAGTGTTTTTTTTAAAAAATAAAAAAAAAGTACGCGCACCGTACGTGTACGGTAAAAAAAAATAAAAAAAAGTTTTTAAAAACATATGTAAAAAAAAGATGAAAGATAAGGTTGGCTCTTAAAAGAACCGTTGTGTTCATGCAGGGACAGAGGAAAGGAAGCATGGGAAAATTATTCAAAGCGACAAATGTGCTGATCTATTTTGTTGTTCACTAGGGAAACACTGGTCTCCCTATGGCAAATTAGATCTTTACAAAATGTGCAATGAATATCAACCTTCCGAAATCGAGGGTTCATTTCCAGAGGGCCAGCAAAAGGAGATTCTCCCCCCACAGATGAAGGGCTCACCTGACCTGCAGAAGAAGGAGTAAGCCCTGCAGGTGATGGTCCAGGCTGAGCTGCTGTGGATGTACTGGCTCGTCTTTCTGAAGAGTTACCTCCAAAAAGATGACCATGTGTCCTTCTGTGTACATCCTGGAGGTGTCTCTTCATGGTGTGATTCCCAAAGGAATACTTCCTGTTAGGATTACCTCTAGAAAGTACACGCTGACACAGCTTGCAAGTAACTAAGGGTGCATTCACCTTTTGCTGGCCTTCTGGAAAAGTAAAATAATCCCAAACATAAGAAGGCTTTTGTTTCCTCGATCTCTGCCTCAAGACAGTGCTGCTAGTGCTAGCCTCACTCTCAGAAGAGCTCTGCTGTTCTGCCATCGTATCCCAAAGACAAACCAGCTCCTTCTCCCAAGGGATCACAAGCAGAAATGAGGGGAATGGGTGTGGTGTAGGAGAGTTCTAGAACTGAAAGTAGTTTCAACCAATCAAAAGTTGTGTTTCAAGATCACATGACCTACCGTACGCTTACGGTACGCTTACGGTACGCTTACGGCAAAAAGTACGCGTGCGCGTAAAAAAGACACGCGCTTGCGCGCATGCGCATAACAGTCACTCCCCGGCACTTCCGCGTAACGTGCGCGTGTGGCGTAAGCGCGCACGCGTCCCACGCGCAGTACGCGCGGCTACGCAAAGTGCGTAACTATACGCAAGCAGCGTAGATAGATTACGGACGTTGCGTAAACCGTACGCTTACCGTGAGCTTACGGTACGCGTACCAAAAAAAAAATAAAAAAAAAAAAAAGAACTGGAAATAAATTTTACATGTTTATTTTAAAAAATATATTAAAAAAAAATATTTAAGGATTTTAAAAATTAAAGCATAGTCTTTATAAAAGGTAAGTAAATTAAATTAAAAATATGTTTGAAAAAATTGAAGAATAAAAAAAAAATTAGCATTTAAAAAACCTTGCAAATTCACTGAAAAAACCATGGGTTTCACACACGTTATAGTTAGGAATTAGCATTTAAAAAACCTTTGAAATTCAGTGAAAAAACCATAGGTTTCACACACGTTATAGTTAGGAATTAGCATTTAAAAAACCTTAGCAATTCAGTGAAAAAACCATAGGTTTCACACATGTTATAGTTAGCTGGACATTTTACTCGTAAAAAACCAATGAAATTGCCCCGTTATAGTTAGTTCAGCTAACTATAACTCGCGCGCCCGCAATGCACTGCTGATGACGTCACATATTACATCACTCATGACATGGTCAGTGACATCACTCATGACATCACTGATGACATCTCAAATGACATCACTGATGACATCACTGATGACATCATCCTTGTGATAGAGTGGCAGACCTCCTCTTCCCCTAATATAACCTTTGACACACACATTCAAAAATAGAAACTACAATATTCAAAAAAATGGACATACCAATACCAGTTAAAACAACCTTTTCAGTAATTCTAAGATCCACATACACATCCACTCATTCACCAACAGTCCAATTCAGTCACTCATACATGTACTCACTCATCATATGTACTCATACACCTATACATCCTGTTACACAATGCCACTCATCCATAGAGTTACTCACACACATAGTCACTCATGCTAATAAAGAATCAAACATACATTTACTTGCATATACAGTTATACACACACCACCACACTTACTTCTACGGAAACTTACACATACTTAGTCTTTTAAACAATCACTTATAGAAACACATACTTATTCATACAGGAACTCTTTCAATCTCTCACTCTCACATATACTCACATATATACACCAATAGTCACATATACTAGTTTAAAACATATGTAGTTACTCATAAAGACACTATTGAGACAGTCATTCTCTCACTAACACACCCATACACACACTCATCCACCCATACAGTCCTGCACACATACTGTGTTCAACACATACAAACAGTGAGTCACTCATTCATGCACCTATGCACTACGTAATACCCCCCACCGAACCATGCAGACACTCAGACTGATACTCAAAAAACCAACTAATAACCTATATAGACACCCATGTAGCTACTCACCAACCCATGCAGCCAATTATACACAAAGTGAGAGACTGATACAGATATTTACATATTTAAACATTACTCACTAAGCCATGTATTCACTAAGATACACTTAATCAGTCAGTTATACAATCAATTTTTCAAAAACAAATCATCCATTTAGACACTTATATACCCATTTATTCTTCCATCGACCTTGAGATATACATATATAAAACATATTTAATTTTCAGAATAACACACATTCACTGGATGATGTCATCAGTGATGTCATCAGTGATGTCATCAGTGATGTCATTTGAGATGTCATCAGTGATGTCATGAGTGATGTCACTGACCATGTCATGAGTGATGTAATATGTGACGTCATCAGCAGTGCATTGCGGGCGCGCGAGTTATAGTTAGCTGAACTAACTATAACGGGGCAATTTCATTGGTTTTTTACGAGTAAAATGTCCAGCTAACTATAACATGTGTGAAACCTATGGTTTTTTCACTGAATTTCTAAGGTTTTTTAAATGCTAATTCCTAACTATAACGTGTGTGAAACCTATGGTTTTTTCACTGAATTTCAAAGGTTTTTTAAATGCTAATTCCTAACTATAACGTGTGTGAAACCCATGGTTTTTTCAGTGAATATATATATATATATATATATATATATATATATAATATATATTATCTACTGGTGGTAGATTGTTATAGTTAGGACCGTGTTTCCATAGGAAATCTCAAAATTCTATTTTGAATAACTTTGGCGCCGGTTGACGAATCTTCGCAACATTTTCAAAACTAATGGGGCGCTCCGCTCAGCTCCTACCCTGAAAGTCTTGGGGTGATTCGTCAAGCGGGGGCCGAGAAAAAAGGGGGGTCCCAAAACGCGTTTTCCCCATGCATTTTTCCATAGGACCTTTAGACACAGCTACAGCCCGAACGGCTGAACAGAATTACTTGAAATTTGGCAGAGAGGTAGCCATAAGGTCAAGGAAGTGCCTTTTGCAGGTCTGGTGTCAATCTGTTCAGTATTTCCTGAGAAAATAGCATTTAAAAGCATATAAATATCTATACGCGCGCACCGTGCGCGAGCGAAATTCTGATTGGTTGTTAGATGTCAGTCAACATTCGAATCGTTCGAAATCAGGAAGTGTCGGCCGCCATTTTGTCTCTCGCACTGAAACGGAAAGGGGGAAAAAAAGTGGAAAACGTGAAAAGGGGGCAGGGAAGAGAGTTCCTGACCCCCTAGCCTTTGTCAGGGGTTCACAGAAGGACCCCCAAGGGTGAAATAAACATTTTATATTTATAAAAATCGCGGGGTGCACGCATGGTGCGCGCACGGTGCACGGTGCGTTCAGCGCACCGTGCGCCCAACGCGCGCGCACGGTGAAATACCTTAAAAAAAATATATATATTAATAAATACATAACTTAGCATTTAAAAAACCGTACAAATTCACTGAAAAAACCATAGGTTTCACACATGTTATAGTTAGGAATTAGCATTTAAAAAACCTTGCAAATTCACTTAAAAAACCATAGGTTTCACACAGGTTATAGTTAGGTGGACATTTCACTTATAAAAAACCAATGAAATTCCCCCGTTATAGTTAGTTCAGATAACTATAACTCGCGCGACCGCCACTCTATCACAAGGATGATGTCATCAGTGATGTCATGAGTAATGCCACTGACCATGTCATGAGTGATGTAATATGTGACGTCCTGAGCAGTGGATTGCGGGCGCACGAGTTATAGTTATCTGAACTAACTATAACGGGGGAATTTCATTGGTTGTTTATAAGTGAAATGTCCACATAACTATAACCTGTGTGAAACCTATGGTTTTTTAAGTGAATTTGCAAGGTTTTTTAAATGCTAATTCCTAACTATAACGTGTGTGAAACCTATGGTTTTTTCAGTGAATATATATATATATATATATATATATATATATATATATATATATATATATATATATATATATATATATATATATATATACACACACACTGAAAAAACCATAGTTTCAGGAACGTTGTAGTTAGCTGGACATTTCGCTCGTACAAAACCATAGAAATTCCGGCGTTAGTTAGTTCAGCAACTATCACTGGCGCCCCCGCAATGCACTGCTGATGACGTCACATATTACATCATTCATGACATAGTCAGTGACATCACTGATGACATCACTGATGACATCACTGATGAGAGGACCTGGGATGGATGCCGCTTCTGCCTTCCTACACTGGAGGCGGCACATGGGTCACGTGGAACGGTCATACTGCGGTGGGACGCACACTCGTTGACCACTCATGGCACTGCTCCACACTTCGGGGACAACGCTTTCCATTAGCTCTGTTTTCTGATGACGTGTCACGCCGGTTCCGTCTAACAGCAGAACCCCTTTAGATCCAAACAGACTCTTCCACTCTCTCACCGGAAGTGAAACCAGGACACTTTAACAATACAACGGCCGGGAAGGCACTTTTCGGCAAAAAAAACAAATTTCTTCCTCCTAATTTATCAAATAAATGACTCCGTGAGGAACAGAGGCCAGCTTCGATCGGTAAACAGCCGTTACAACAACTTTTTTACTTCGCTATACCATTACAACGCATGCATTACCACGCATGCGTTGTACATCGCAAAGTCATTACTACGCATTTTTTTAGAACTCATGATCATTTACCACGCATGCCTTTACAACTAATTTTGTTGTAAAGGTATGTATGGTAAATGACCATGAGTTCTAAAAAAAAAATGTAGACGATCCACGTCGTTGTAAGGAAACAGAGGCTGTTCTGTTTCCTCACAATGACGTGCACCATCCCTCAGAGACGACATGAAGCAGGAACCACGAGGAGAGAGGAACCACGAGGAGTGAGAGGTAAGGGGGATTGAGCATGGGGTGGTGGTTACTTTTCTAGTGTTTAGGGTAGTGCAGTGGTGTTTGGGTAGTGTAGGGGGTCGTGTTGGGGTAGTGTTTTAGGGTTTAGGCTAGTGCAGTGGTGTTTGTGTAGTGTATGGGGTCGTGCTGGGGGTAGTGTTTTAGGGTTTAGGGTAGTGCAGTGGTATTTGTGTAGCATAGGGGGTCGTGCTGGCGGTAGTGTTTTAGGGTTTAGGGCAGTGCAGTGGTGTTTGTGTAGTGTAGGGGGTCATGCTGGGGGTAGTGTTTTAGGGTTTAGGCTAGTGCAGTGGTGTTTGGGTAGTGTAGGGGGTCGTGCTGGGGTAGTGTGTTAGCGTTTGCGGTAGTGCAGTGGTGTTGGTGTACTGTAGGGGCCGTGCTGGGGTAGTCTTTTAGGGTTTAGGGTAGTGCAGTGGTGTTTGGGTAGTGTAGGGGTTCGTGCTGAGGGTAGATTTAGGGTTTAGGGTAGTGCAGTGGTGTTTGGGTAGTGTAGGGGTCGTGCTGGGGGTAGATTTAGGGTTTGGGGTAGTGCAGTGGTGTTTGGGTAGTGTAGGGGTACTGCTGGGGGTAGTGTTTTAGGGTTTAGGGTAGTACAGTGGTGTTTGGGTAATGTAGGGGGTACTGCTGGAGGTAGTGTTTTATGGTTTAGGGTAGTGCAGTGGTGTTTGGGTAGTGTAGGGGGTTGTGCTGGGGTAGTGGTTTAGGGTAGTGTAGTGTAGGGGTAGTGTTTTAGGGTTTAGGGTAGTGCAGCTGTGTGTGTGTGTAGTGTAGGGGGTAGTGTTTTAGTGTTTAGGGTAGTGCAGTGGACTTTGGGTAGTGTAGGGGGTCGTGCGGGGGGTAGTGCCTTAGGGTTTAGGGTAGTGCATTGGTCTTTGGGTAGTGTAGGGGGTTGTGCGGGGGTGGTGGTTTAGGGCAGTTCAGTGGTATTCGGGCAGTGTAGGGGGTCGTGCTGGGGGTGGTGTTTCAGGGTTTAGGGCAGTGCAGTGGTGTTCGGACAGCGTAGGGGGTCGTGCTGGGGGTGGTGTTTCAGGGTTTAGGGCAGTGCAGTGGTGTTCGGGCAGTGTAGGGGCTCGTGCTGGGGTAGCGTTTCAGGGTTTAGGGCAGTGCAGTAGTGTTTGTGTAGTGAGCAGCGCATGCGCTGCATCGCTAGGCGAGACCTAAAAAGCATTGCACCAAAATGGCTGCCAACAGTTCCTGGATTGAAGTGTTGGCAGCCAATTAGAGCCCAGCTCTAGCTTGTATAGTTAGGTCCCGCCCAGATATATAAAGATTTTTTTACTTTAACATCTTCAAAACTACTGAACGGATTTACACCATTTAAAAAAAAAAAAAGGTCTCTTTCTGAACCAAGGACTACCTTTTTGGCAAATTTGGTGTAATTCCGTTCAGCAGCTCGGGCTGTAGTCGTGTCTAAAGTTTCCTATGGGAAATAACATGGAGAAAACATGTTTTGGAACCCCCCTTTTTCCCGGCCCCCGCTTGGTGAATCACCCCGAAACTTTCAGGATAGGAGCTGACCGGGGCGGGAGCAACGTTTTGAAAATTTCGCGAAGTTTAGTCATTCGGTGCAAAAGTTATTGGGAAAAGAAAAAACGCTTTTTGAATAGAAACAAGGTCCTAACTATAACTACCTACTGGTGACCGCCTGTAGGTAATATATACATATATGTATATATGTTTGTTAATAGAATAATAATGGAACACACGTTTTGTTTCTCAAAATTAATACTTATACAGTTTTGTAAACCAAAAAAAGGAAAGCAGACACCGATATACATATATAACTGTCCCAACTTAATATAACTTGTGCATGTACATTTCAACACTATGGAAAGAGAGGATACCTCTCACAATGATTAGAAAGATGAATAAGTGAAGAGAAATTGCAGTATCCCAAGGTTCGGGGATACCCAACCTGTAATTAAATGTGGAACTGGGCGAGGGAAGTAAATTTGGACTCCCATTCACTGGTTTGTGGCTCTAGGAAGGCGCTGTATGAAACAAGGGAATATCGTAGCAGGAGGGAATATTAATCACACAGCCGTAATACAGCGTATGGAAACTTTATGCTTTTAAAAGGAAAATGAAAATAATGGGAAAAATGCCACTGCCACAAGTCAAAACAAAAAATTTGCAAAATAGTTTCCACTCACGTGCAACTGACTCTGTGACTTTAAGACCACGGCATATAAAGATGGTCTGTTTTACGTTGATTTGAACACATGGTCACTTTGTGAAAGCAGGACAGTTGCCTATGATTAAGGCTCATTACAGGAGCTGAAACGTGTCGGGTTTAAAGCCTTTTTTGTCGCAATGTGAAGATGTTGAATAAAGAGCTTTTCAGTGCCACCAACTAAGACGTACAGCGTTCTTCTTCTGGAGAGGTTGTTGGTGTAAATGAGCAAGGGAACTCCATCCCCGCAGGTCGCCCCGATCAGGAGTTGGGTTCCTATATAGAGATATTGTTGTTTGAGATATATATATATATATATATATATATATGTGTGTGTATATGTATGTGTATGTATATGTGTATGTATATGTGTATGTATATGTGTATGTATATGTATGTATGTATATATATATATGTGTGTATGTGTATATATATATATATATATATATATATATATATATATATATATATATATATATATACCACCAGAACCTTCCCTGTACGAAAGGAGCAAGCCCACACAGGTTCACAAGGGTTTTCCTTCCTTTAATTTCAGTGTCATGAGTGCGGCATGACCGGTTTCGGCACCATTGCCTTCATCAAATGCCTTCATCACTGTTATAACTTGCACTGTCCACTTTTAAAATAGAGTGCCCCGCTTCAATTGGTGCAGACACTCTGGCAGGTAGGGAGACTCTCCCGAACTCGGTGCTCCCGAACTCGGTGCTCCAAGCTCTCGTGCTGCAGGTACAGTCACGTAAGTGCTCTCCCCAGTGGGCGGTGCCTGCAGCTTCACCTCACCTGCCTGGATGTCATCATGGAAAAAAGGCGAGGAGACCCGGAACCTTCATTCAGCCGCCATTGACCCACAATGTGCCCAGACGCACCTTCCTTAGGTAAGTGTATGCGTTGTTCGTGAAGTCACAAAAGTCGGCATAGTTCTTTGATGGTTGGCGGCGGGTCGGCGATCCCCCAAGATCCTTGAGAATAACCAAAGCTTTGCCACTGATATGGCCGAACTGCTTCAGAATGGGGGCTCAGAGGTGCGCGTGGCCACGCACCAATATACACCACCAGAACCTTCCCTGTACGAAAGGAGCAAGCCCACACAGGTTCACAAGGGTTTTCCTTCCTTTAATTTCAGTGTCATGAGTGCGGCATGACCGGTTTCGGCACCATTGCCTTCATCAAATGCCTTCATCACTGTTATAACTTGCACTGTCCACTTTTAAAATAGAGTGCCCCGCTTCAATTGGTGCAGACACTCTGGCAGGTAGGGAGACTCTCCCGAACTCGGTGCTCCCGAACTCGGTGCTCCAAGCTCTCGTGCTGCAGGTACAGTCACGTAAGTGCTCTCCCCAGTGGGCGGTGCCTGCAGCTTCACCTCACCTGCCTGGATGTCATCATGGAAAAAAGGCGAGGAGACCCGGAACCTTCATTCAGCCGCCATTGACCCACAATGTGCCCAGACGCACCTTCCTTAGGTAAGTGTATGCGTTGTTCGTGAAGTCACAAAAGTCGGCATAGTTCTTTGATGGTTGGCGGCGGGTCGGCGATCCCCCAAGATCCTTGAGAATAACCAAAGCTTTGCCACTGATATCGCCGAACTGCTTCAGAATGGGGGCTCAGAGGTGCGCGTGGCCACGCACCAATATACACCACCAGAACCTTCCCTGTACGAAAGGAGCAAGCCCACACAGGTTCACAAGGGTTTTCCTTCCTTTAATTTCAGTGTCATGAGTGCGGCATGACCGGTTTCGGCACCATTGCCTTCATCAAATGCCTTCATCACTGTTATAACTTGCACTGTCCACTTTTAAAATAGAGTGCCCCGCTTCAATTGGTGCAGACACTCTGGCAGGTAGGGAGACTCTCCCGAACTCGGTGCTCCCGAACTCGGTGCTCCAAGCTCTCGTGCTGCAGGTACAGTCACGTAAGTGATCTCCCCAGTGGGCGGTGCCTGCAGCTTCACCTCACCTGCCTGGATGTCATCATGGAAAAAAGGCGAGGAGACCCGGAACCTTCATTCAGCCGCCATTGACCCACAATGTGCCCAGACGCACCTTCCTTAGGTAAGTGTATGCGTTGTTCGTGAAGTCACAAAAGTCGGCATAGTTCTTTGATGGTTGGCGGCGGGTCGGCGATCCCCCAAGATCCTTGAGAATAACCAAAGCTTTGCCACTGATATCGCCGAACTGCTTCAGAATGGGGGCTCAGAGGTGCGCGTGGCCACGCACCAATATACACCACCAGAACCTTCCCTGTACGAAAGGAGCAAGCCCACACAGGTTTACAAGGGTTTTCCTTCCTTTAATTTCAGTGTCATGAGTGCAGCATGACCGGTTTCGGCACCATTGCCTTCATCAAATGCCTTCATCACTGTTATAACTTGCACTGTCCACTTTTAAAATAGAGTGCCCCGCTTCAATTGGTGCAGACACTCTGGCAGGTAGGGAGACTCTCCCGAACTCGGTGCTCCCGAACTCGGTGCTCCAAGCTCTCGTGCTGCAGGTACAGTCACGTAAGTGCTCTCCCCAGTGGGCGGTGCCTGCAGCTTCACCTCACCTGCCTGGATGTCATCATGGAAAAAAGGCGAGGAGACCCGGAACCTTCATTCAGCCGCCATTGACCCACAATGTGCCCAGACGCACCTTCCTTAGGTAAGTGTATGCGTTGTTCGTGAAGTCACAAAAGTCGGCATAGTTCTTTGATGGTTGGCGGCGGGTCGGCGATCCCCCAAGATCCTTGAGAATAACCAAAGCTTTGCCACTGATATCGCCGAACTGCTTCAGAATGGGGGCTCAGAGGTGCGCGTGGCCACGCACCAATATACACCACCAGAACCTTCCCTGTACGAAAGGAGCAAGCCCACACAGGTTCACAAGGGTTTTCCTTCCTTTAATTTCAGTGTCATGAGTGCGGCATGACCGGTTTCGGCACCATTGCCTTCATCAAATGCCTTCATCACTGTTATAACTTGCACTGTCCACTTTTAAAATAGAGTGCCCCGCTTCAATTGGTGCAGACACTCTGGCAGGTAGGGAGACTCTCCCGAACTCGGTGCTCCCGAACTCGGTGCTCCAAGCTCTCGTGCTGCAGGTACAGTCACGTAAGTGCTCTCCCCAGTGGGCGGTGCCTGCAGCTTCACCTCACCTGCCTGGATGTCATCATGGAAAAAAGGCGAGGAGACCCGGAACCTTCATTCAGCCGCCATTGACCCACAATGTGCCCAGACGCACCTTCCTTAGGTAAGTGTATGCGTTGTTCGTGAAGTCACAAAAGTCGGCATAGTTCTTTGATGGTTGGCGGCGGGTCGGCGATCCCCCAAGATCCTTGAGAATAACCAAAGCTTTGCCACTGATATCGCCGAACTGCTTCAGAATGGGGGCTCAGAGGTGCGCGTGGCCACGCACCAATATACACCACCAGAACCTTCCCTGTACGAAAGGAGCAAGCCCACACAGGTTCACAAGGGTTTTCCTTCCTTTAATTTCAGTGTCATGAGTGCGGCATGACCGGTTTCGGCACCATTGCCTTCATCAAATGCCTTCATCACTGTTATAACTTGCACTGTCCACTTTTAAAATAGAGTGCCCCGCTTCAATTGGTGCAGACACTCTGGCAGGTAGGGAGACTCTCCCGAACTCGGTGCTCCCGAACTCGGTGCTCCAAGCTCTCGTGCTGCAGGTACAGTCACGTAAGTGCTCTCCCCATTGGGCGGTGCCTGCAGCTTCACCTCACCTGCCTGGATGTCATCATGGAAAAAAGGCGAGGAGACCCGGAACCTTCATTCAGCCGCCATTGACCCACAATGTGCCCAGACGCACCTTCCTTAGGTAAGTGTATGCGTTGTTCGTGAAGTCACAAAAGTCGGCATAGTTCTTTGATGGTTGGCGGCGGGTCGACGATCCCCCAAGATCCTTGAGAATAACCAAAGCTTTGCATATATATATATATATAATGTGTGTAGGTAAGTAGGTTCTGGTTGTCATTGAAAGTTTGGGGGTGATTCGTGCAGTGGGGACCGAGAATTTAGCGCGCGAAATAAGGATGCGTTTGTAATGTTAATTCCCATAGGAACCTTTAGCCACACTTACAGCACAAACCTCTTAATGGACTTACACCAAATTTGGCAGGGAGGTAGATGCTGGTTCAAGGAAGTGCTGTTTGCCTATTTGGTGTAAAATCTGTTTAGTAGCTTTTGCGAAATTAAGCTGAAAATTACAGTGATATCTCTGGCCGTAGATATTTTGAGACTGTTTCGCGAGTAATCGTGAATGCACGCACCAGTGGGAATGCTGTGATTGGCTGGACGCAACCTGAACAGATAGTTGCAGCGGCCATTTTATTTATCGGGTACGGTTCCCGGTGCTGAAACTTTCTGTGAAAATCCACTTAAGGGGTCAGAGTAGAGTTACTCTGTCCCCATGTTTGAGAAATGGGGGTGTTACTGACTCAAGTTATGTGTCCAAAATTGATTTTTTGAAAGCATACCCCCTTTTTCTTGTCAAAAACTAAAAAAAAAAGTTTGGTAAAAAACTTCACAATATTTTGGATACTAGGATGGCTCTGACAAGAGTCGTTATGTTGTTTGTGTGTATATGGCTGCTACACATAATACCAAATGCAGAGTTTCAGGTTACTTAGAAACACCCTGTTGCCATCAGCAGTAAAGTGCACAGTTTTATTAACATGTTTCCTGGCTTTGTCAATCTGTGGACAGAATTGATTGAACCACTTACATTTCTGTCTTTGGCTTATGTTAGAGTACACCAAGACAGTGTGAGGGAAAAGCATCATAAATTAAGCAAAGGGATCCTTGATTAGGATTTCCAGTCCTACTCTATTGAATGTGCCTATGTCATTGCCACCACAGTGCACAATCGTGAGGAAGGTTACAGGGCCATTACAGTTGGGAATTAGGATTTTAAAAACCTTAGAAATTCACTGAAAAAAAACAAAGGTTATAGGGATGTTATAGCTAGGCTCAGATTTCACATGCACAAAACCAGAGAAATTCAGCAATTATAGTTAGGTGATTCAACATATAACTCCCCTGCAATGCACTGCTTATGACCTCATATATTACATCACTCATGACCTGGTAAGTGACGTCACTGATGACCTCAAGTGACATCACTGATGACCTCTCAAATGACATCATCCACAGAATCTGACGCACCCACTCCCACCTTTCATACACCCGCTTCAACTTCCATACTACAATTCTCAAAACCATTGACACAACTATACCAGTAGGTACACACTCACTCACTGATTCATAGGTCTACATACACATCCACTCAGTCACCCCTACAGCCACTCATACACTAACTCATTCACTAATACAGCCCCTGATATATCCACTTACACCCATACAGCCACTCACAGTCATTCACCCATAGAACTGCTCACACACCTACTCACTCACCCATAGTCAATCACACAGCCACGTACTCACCTATACAGTTACAAACACAGCTCACTTATTCATACAGATACTAACACATACTCAACTGTACAGTCACTGACATACACACACAGCCACTCTCACAATCACTTATTCACACATAGTCACTTATATACTCAAACACTCACCTATACTGCCTTTCACATATGCAGTTGCTCACCCATATACCACTGACACATCCATTCACTCACCGACACAGCCAAACACACACACACACACACACGCTCATACAGCCCCTCACAGATGTACTCCTTAACTCATACAGCCACTGAATCACCCACTCACTCATCCATGCAGGCAGTCACACACACACTCACGTACCCACACAGACATTTATACAGGTACTCAGACAACCAATCAATACAACCAATCAATCACCCATATAGCCACTCACTTACCCACTCATCAAACCATACAACCACTAAGACACCAACTTATAGACTGATACAGACATTCACACAACCTAATCACTCACCCATACATTCACTGAGACACCTAATCACTCACTTATACAGTCAGTCACGTACCCATTGAATCATCCATACAGGCAGTCATGCACCTACTGATTCATCAATACACCTTTGTATATAAATGTAACAACGCATAAGCTTTTTAATAACACTCACAGTCACTGGATGATGTTGTGAGTGATGTAATATGTGAGGTTGTAAGCAGTGTATTGCGGGGGCGCGAGTTATAGTTAGTTCAGCTAACTAATACTGCTGAATTTCTCTGGTTTTGTGTGTGTGAAATTTGAGCCTAAATATAACGTCCCTGTAATTTTTAGTTTTTGCAGTGAATTTATATATATATATTTATATATATATATTTATACACACCGGGGAGTTCCAAGTTGAGTCGTACTCGAACACGCGCCGCCTTCCCCAAAGCCTTTAATGGTATGGACACAGTATTCCGCCAGTCATACAGGACATCTTACAACTGCCTGACGCGTTTCAAGTTCCACTCTTCATCAGAGGCTGATGTTGTAAGAAAGAGTGCATGGCGGTCTCCGTCATCCTTGTATGCCAAAATCGTATTCCCTGATTGGGCTGCTCTGTATGAGGCTCTACGTTGCATTCTGGGTGATGGGGTCCGTACTAAATCCTGAATGGATGCACTCTATTAATTATCTCAGAAGCTCACCATGGAACTCCCCGGTGTGTATAAATCTATGAGCGGTCGTCCTGCCGCTGAGCCCGCACCACCCCAGGAGAGTAATAACAGGGGGCCATGGAGTTCGTGAATTATCAAATTCTACTGTGGAGCATGTGCCATGGATAAGGACAGTGCTTTGCCGGGGCTCATGGTGAGCTTTTGAGATAATTAATAGAGTGCATCCATTCAGGATTTATTACGTGTTTTTAATGCGTGCCCTTTGCTGAGGTAAGATGTTGCTTAAATCATGCACACTTCTATTTGCTGGACCCCTGTATACTCAAATTCCAGCCTTTGGCACACATAGCACTGACAAATCATGTGCGCTGCCGCATTTCTGTTTATCCAGTATTTAAAGTTTTTTTTTAAATGGACGTTCGGAATACTTATGAATCCGTGGGTTAAAATAATTGTTTTGTAATTGCATTCAGTCACTAGTGAATTATATCTGTGAATCAATTTTCACGAATGACTTTTAAACACATTTTAGCTGTACTTTGGGTTGCTTACACGAGGCCGACACGGAGCTTTTGGAAGTACGCAAGCAGTACAACAGGCGAACTCTCTTACTTAATATTGTATGCCTTCGTGAATTATTTGCCCAATGGTCCAACTCCCTATTAGAAAAAGCAGAGTTCCTATTTCTATTTGTACTAATTCTATATGATATTCCCACGACGTCCCCATTTTATTCCCATTTCAGATGTATTGAGGCCAGTTCGCAAAGGGATGTAGGGATACGTGAGAGAGTGCTACTGTACTACCTACTGTGCATACTTCAAAATGCTTTTGTCAACAGGTCCCATTATTTTTTTTATATAAAGATCGAATTCCCGAGGTCTAGACAAAGCATATTTGTGTTCTTTCTGGATTCAGTCTCAAATTAATATTTTTCAAGTCCATTCAAATAAATCATTATGATTTTCTAAAATGTTTACAAATTGATTTATGAACTTTGGGATTTATTTACAATGACTAAAGGCATTTCAGTATCACAATTTCCTTTCTTCAGTAGTTAACTAATTTGAATTTAATTGGGGTGCAGAAGATAAATCGAAGGACAACAGAACCTGCTAAAAAAAGCACAAGTCAGTCTATACCTTCCACGTATAACATAATCTCTGTAGTTTATCATTTTCATTCAAACTGGTCTCCCAGTTCAATGCGTCTCTGTATGCTGAGTTTGGTTCCTGATTCCATGATAGTTTGCTTTCTTCTCACATATTTTTAAAATACCCCAAATCCCTCGCTTAATTCTGTTCTAATGTAGTCTGTAGTCCTAAACTGTTACAGTTCTCGGGTTTTCTATTCATTCCATCATGCGGTAACAATCTTTTCCCATCAATTTATTAGAATTAGTACCGTTACTTTATCTGATATAGTTTTCCACAAATGTGATAATAGTAGTTGTATTAGATTTAGTAGTAGCATTCATGGTAGTAGTAACAATAGTGATACTAAGAGCAATAGTGATCATGATGAAGCCGGTAGGTTCACCAGGTATGTATAGTTTGCCTCTCGCAGGAGATTGGTATGAATATCATGTTTATGCATTTGAGGATGTGGGACAAGATAACAAATCAGATGTATGTCTCTGGTGGCCAGGTATGATACACTGTCAGCCAACAAGAGTGTACGCATGTATTTGGAGGAGGTTTGTAGGTCTTGAAGTATCTCTTTACTCACAGTTGGAAGGGGTGGGACTTCAACACTATATTAGACGGGATGAAGTACAGTGCGAGTGGCATCATGGTGATGCTTTAGAGGGTAAATGCATGGGTTCTCGGATTTCCACTTCGGCAGTGCCACATACTTCAGTCTGTGTTAAACTAGGATAGGCCCGCGTGATGTGACATTACAGTAAACAAATCTGTGCCTGGGCCACGGGGTGAACAACGAGGAAGAAAGATTGCCGGCTTTCTCCCCTGGTCTGTTTCCTGTTGTGAATAGATTCCATTTTATGTGGGGCATCTGCTTTTGGTGAATACCATTCCTGTAGACGAGTGCCTTCTCTGGGTTCTTAGGTCTTCATGTTCTGGCTAGGGAGCAGGCTTATGCGTGGCCCTATGGGATATTTTAAGTCATGACTATGGCCACTGCAAAATATTCTTAAGGAAAACATCACAAAGTTATTGAAACATATCTGTTAAGGAGCTTAAATAATTGTAGCACAATAAAAACAACACAGCTCTTCAATAAAAATGCATTGATTGGAATCATGTTCTGTCTTCTGGAGTATTAATGTTCTTTCCAAATTAGTTATGAGATTTAATTAAAAAAACATAATTAGGGAAGGAGCCAAGCGCCGGAGCAAGATGGCCGCTTGATCTCCGGGCTCCGTGGTCTCTGCTCCCGGGACCTCATATCCTTCATAAGATCCTGCCCTTAATATCTTGCGTGAAGGTAAAATAAACTAAGCGGTGCCGAATCCAGCAAGTCCGGTGTTCGTGCCCCCCTTGACGGCGGAGTTCTCGGCGCCGCTCGCCGGGGCCTGTGCGAGGAACCTCGGCCGGGAGCTGGGGTTCGGAGGGAGCCACGAGGAAGAGAGGTGGAGGCGGCGACGCGGACCGGAAGTCCCCGGTCGGGGCGGCGCCGCTCCTCGGAACGCAGCTGGCGTTGAATGGAGTATTGGCGGTTTCTTCCCCCCCTCCCGTGACATCCACAGACCGGGGCCTTCCCCGGGGGGCAGCGGTCGTGTGGCGCCGGAGGCACCGAAGGACGGAGCAAAGTGTGTGGGGTGCCGGTGGGGATAGCGCCCCACGGAGGAAATATCCGGCTCGCGGCTGCTGCGCTGATCTGAGGCCTGAGCCGTGCAGTGACCGGTGATTGATAGTGACCCGTCCCCCCTCGACTGCCGGTTGCTGAGGGCTCGCGCCGGCCTGTGGGTCTTGGCTGGGGGTCGGTTGGCAGTGCAGGCGCCTGAGGTGTGGTGCAAGGCCGGAGACTTGGGCCGGGGATCGCCGGTCATAAAGGGGCGAGGTGTCGGGGTGTTGGAGAGTGGTGGCGAGCCACGGCGGTCAGTGACATTGAGACGCGACGCACTGCAGGCCCCTCTCGGACCGGTGCACGGGGGTGTGAAGAGAAGCTAGTTTGGTGCCGGGCGGCCGCGGCTGTTGGCGCGCCGCACTGCTGACGCCCCAGAGGCGGCCTCCTATAGCCGGGGGCATAAACTGAAGGGCGCATTGGCAATCTTGCTACCGAGGCCCCAGGGGAGGGCGTAGTTACAGCTAAACCGCACCGGCCATGGGAAAGCGGGATCCGGCCCCAGCTGGAAACGACAGAGACCCTCCGGAGGCATGGGGAGTAAGGCGGAGGCCGAGAAGTCCCTGCCTAGAGGTAACAAAGGGACCAGGCAAGTACAGACTAACAAGCTAGACCGATACACGCAGCCAAGGGACCCGCCGGCGGACCAGCGACAGGCGCCGAGGGCATGGAGAGATTCCCTGAGCGCCCCTCCGGAGCTGACCCTGCAAGACCTAATGGCCGCGATAGGAGGGGTCAAGTCCTCCCTCGAGCAAAAGCTGGAATCCCTGGAACACAAGCTGGACACGGTCTCCATAGAAGTTAATTTAATTCGGACAGACCTTACTAAAGTGAATGAGAAAGTCAAATCTTTGGATCTTATAACGACCGGCCTGTCAGACGACGTGTTGCAACTCCAGCGAGAGGTCCGAGACCTCAAGGGTTTCAGCGAACTGGCCGAACGTAAGTTGGATGAATATGAAGGGAGGTCCAGGCGGAACAACGTCCGCATTCTGGGAGTGCCCGAAAAATCAGAGGGGCCCGCACCGGACCTCTTTGTGGAAGATCTGATTCTCAACTACCTCAAGCCCAAGGGCCTGGGAAAATTCTTCACCATAGAACGGGCGCACAGAGTTCCGGGTGGGCGACCCAAACCCGGAGCGCCCCCGCGCCCATGGATTGCGCGCGTTCTTAACTTCAGGGACAGAGACGCTATCCTGCAGTCGGCCCACACGTCGGCTCTGCTGCGATACGAGAACGCCGCCGTCTCCTTCTTCCCGGACTTCACCCAGCTGGTGCAGAAACAACGTAAGACTTTCCTTGCAGTCAAGAGACAGCTCAGAGACAAAGGGATTAAGTACGCCATGATGTTCCCGGCGCGTCTGCGAGTTGAGTACGAGGGGAGGGCGTGATTTTTCAATACCCCTGAAATGGCCGTGGACTGGATAGACAGACGGCGCGCTCACGGAGCTGGAGTGCGCCACGTGAGCGGGGAGGAAGCGATGCAGGAACAGGCTTGAAGCCGGCGTGCGGACCAGTGGACAATGTAATGGTGGTCAGGTATGGGGGTCATGGACCCCAGATGGGGGGCACGGTCAGTAGAAGTAGGGCATCGCAGCAGCGGACTGCTGAGAGACATTTATGGGACATTTACCTTAGAAACCGAGGTCCTGGGGGTGGTGGTCGGGCTGCCTCCTCGGTACTACATTTAGTTATCGTTAGAGATAGGGTATAGGGCGACAGGCACTCTGCCAGTTTGTTATGGGTGGACCCAATCAGCAGGGGTGCAGGGTGGGGGGGAGTTGGGGGAAGCGTGGGATTTGTATTACAGTTGAATTTGTTATTGTAATGTGTTTTTCGACGACGTCAAAGTGGCTAGCAGAGCGAGAGCGAATTCCGAAACGACATGGCGGGGAGTAATGAGCAGGGGCTGGGGGTCAAAGTCCTCAGTTGGAACGTTAACGGGCTGGGAGATAAACTAAAGCGGGGGATGGTCAGCCAATTCGTCAGGAGGCATACCCCAGATGTAGTCCTCCTACAAGAAACACATCTAGTCGGAAATAAATGCTTGGCCCTACATAGGGGAGGGTTTAGAATAGTGGCGCACTCGGGGTTCACGACTGGGTCCAGAGGGGTGGGCATTTTGGTTAAGAGCTCATCCCCTTTCACGATACAGGCCTCGTGGACTGATGTCCGTGGCCGGTATGTCGGGGTTTCGGGCCTGTGGGAGGGGAAGACAGCCACATTTATCTCTGTATATGTCCCATCCGGTTTGCAAGCTGACACCTTCAACGACCTGGGCTCCATCTTTTTAACATTTCCGCTGGGTATCCTGGTAATGGGGGGGGATTTCAACGCAGTGGTAACCGGGGAGATAGATAGGCACCCGCCGCGAGAATTGCGACCCTCCCAGATGTGGCTGTCAAATTTTCTAGACACAATGGGGTTGGTGGATGGGTGGCGGACCCTTAACCCCGATAGGGCACAATACACTTATTTTTCGAGCGCGCATCACAGTCTGTCGCGCATTGATTACATCTTAGTCCCAGCACCGCAGGCCCATACTATCCAAGAGATTCTCCACTTGGGCGGGGAATCTCCGATCACTCCCCTGTGTGGCTTCGAATGGAAATGGGTCGCTCCATCGTAGGCAGGATAGCCCCAATCAACCCATGGTACCGGAGAGATCCGAGCATCCGCAAAAAAAACATCAAAGCTACAGATGATTACTTTCGGGAAAATGGGGGCTCGGTCGACTCAGCACAGACCCTGTGGGAGGCGTACAAAACAGTCATTAGGGGAGAGGTTGTCTCGTCGATCGCCGGAAGCAACAGGGCCAGACAGGCGGATTTGGTGAGAGCGGAGGAAGACGTGTTGAGGTCGGAGGAGGAGACAGCCCAGGGGGGGACCCCGGAGGGCCTCCACCTGTTGAAGTTGAGATAGGAGGAGTTCAATAGCATAGCCAAAGAGGGCGCTCGAGCGCAATGGAGGGGGGTTCAGAGTAGAGTGTATGAGATGGGGGACAAGGCCCAGAAGTTGATAGCGTGGCTTGATAGGGCGTCGCGTCTGGTACCCGAGATACAAGGAGACGACTTGGCTCCTATTACTGAGCCGCAAGCCTTCGCAGACGCATTTGCAGACTATTACCAATCGGTGTATACTACCTCGGGGAGGTACTCGGAAGACGAAAACAGCGCGTTGTTAAGGGACATAAGACTTCCCGCACTCTCGGATGAGAATGGGGCATACATGGAGTCCGCACTGACGGATGACGAGGTTGCGCAGGCGATCAGAGGAGTGCGGTCCGGGAAGGCCACGGGTCCAAATGGTATTCCCGTAGAGTTGTACAAGCTGAAAGCTCGGGCGCTCGCCCCCCATATCCATGCTATGCTGGAGGAGAGTAGAGAGAAGGGAGTGCTACCGTACGACCAGAGGGTGGCCAACATAGTCGTCATACATAAAGAGGGTAAACCTAGGACGAATCGCACTGCGTATAGACCAATATCGCTCCTAAACGCAGAACCTAAAATCCTGGCACAACTGTTGGCCACGCGGCTGATTAAGGTGATTAATACACTTGCCCACCCAGATCAATCAGGCTTTATGCCGCACCGAAATACAGCCCGCAACCTGCGCCGCCTTCATGGAATACTGAGTAGAACATCAACTATACTGGAACCGGCGGCTCTGGTTTCATTAGATGCAACCATGGCATTTGACATGGTTGAGTGGCCTTATTTGTTTGCAGTGCTGGGCAAATTCGGATTTGGTCCGGAATTCCTGAGCTGGATCCGTCTCCTATACTCCGGCCCGATGGCCAGAGTAATAGTGAACAACCGTAGGTCCAGGGACTTCCAGTTGAGCAGGGGCACTCGCCAGGGGTGCCCCCTGTCGCCACTTCTCTTTGCACTGGCCCTCGAACCGTTGGCAGCCTGGATTAGACAGGATAGATCAATCCGGGGACTGAGGTGGACCAATGACTGGGAGGATAAGATCTCCCTGTACGCGGACGACATCCTACTCTACGTCACCACTCCTAGGGCGTCACTGATCTGTCTACTGGACGTGCTAGCTATTTTTGGTAGATATTCGGGTTTTACAGTTAATTGGTCCAAGTCAGTAATTTATGTGCTGACGGGAGACCCGCCGGTGATACCGCTGAGTTGCCCAATAAAGATTGCACCGGAAGGCTTCCGATATCTCTGATTTATGTCACCTTGGATTCGAGACTACGCTTTACTCATAATCTGGACCCACCCCTGCAACGGCTTAAAACAGATGTCGGGCGCTGGAGGTCCCTTCCTCTCTCCATGTTGGGAAGGGCGGTCCTCTTTAAGATGATGGCCCTCCCTCGTTTCTTGTATGCTCTCCAAAACACGATGGATCTGGTCCCACTGTCCTACTTTAAGGAAATTGAGGGTCTGCAGAGGACGCTCCTCTGGGATGGCGGCCCCGGATCGCGTATTCAAAGCTGACCTTGAACTGGTACGATGGGGGTATCGGTCTCCCCGACCTTAAAAAATACTATTGGGCATCTCAGCTTGCGGCGATTAATCACGGGATATATTGTAGCCCAGACGACCCCGGATACGCTATGGATAAGTGGTTGCTCCCAGTGGGAGACTACACCAGGGCTTTGTATGCTAGACCTGGTAGATTCCCGTTGACTGGCCCTACAGCGCATGCTGTCCAGGTATGGCATGCTGTCAATAAGCATTTGGGATGGTAAGCTTACGCTGGCCACGCCACTGTGGAACTCGGAGAAGCTTGGGAGCCTCTGGAAATCCAAGGGATTTGATAAGTGGGACCTTATCGGGATTACATGCGTCAAAGACGTCTGGGGGAAGGATACGGTTCTGCCGTTCGCATCTCTTAAACAGTATAGCATGTCGGACACTGAATACTATCGGTATCTCCAGGTCCGCCACGCGTTGACGACGCATGTCCCTAGGGACGAGAAACTACCGGAGGCTTCCCCACTGGAGGACAGAGTGCTGGATGGGCATGTCCCAGAGAAGACCATTTCCCTTATTTATAAGAAGTTAATTAACAATATGGAAGATCCACATCAGATCCTTAAGGGTAAGTGGAGCAGTGCAGGATTAGAATTGGATGCCGAGGACTGGCAAGAGGCGGTCTCCTCCCCGAGGGTAGTAGCGA
This sequence comes from Triturus cristatus, assembly GCF_964204655.1. Classification (NCBI taxonomy): domain Eukaryota; kingdom Metazoa; phylum Chordata; class Amphibia; order Caudata; family Salamandridae; genus Triturus; species Triturus cristatus. The sequence continues at coordinate 1,582,927,843 of NC_140590.1, forward strand.
CCCAGGCCAGGCTGAGACTAGTGCAGCTTAAAATATTGCATATCACATATGTAACGGAACTCAGACTGGTCCGCATGGGACGGGCAGAAAGTGGAGAGTGTAGGCGGGGGTGTGGAGAGTTGGAGACCTTTATCCACATATTGTGGAGCTGTCAACGGGTAGAAGTGTATTGGAGGTACCTACTGAATGTCTGGGAGCCTACAGACCTCAACGTGTACACTCAGCAGTGGGCCACGCTGGCGTACATGATCGCAAAAAGGAACATTGCTCAGTTGTGGGGCGCCGTCCGGGCACCCCTTTTGGGGAGGTGTAAAGAGGATTTAGATTGGTGCATGTTTAGAGAAAAATCGGTGTTGGTAGCTAGGGGGTGCCCCGGGAAGTGAAGCAAGATATGGGGAGCCTGGAACCAGTATAGAGGGAATATATGTCCCCCCACCTTGCCAGCGAACTGAGGATGAGGCTATTGGACCCCCCTAACCACCAGGAAAAGATGCTTGTAATATATATTGAAATGGAGGAATCTAAACTGATTGAAATTGATGTTGCCTGCTATTATGTCATTGATGTATTTCAGTCGAAATGGTTTAATAAAAAGAATTATTAAAAAAAAAACATAATGAATTTCAATTTTTTGTTCATGTTATAGCCTGCTTGCAGAGCGAACACATTCATATGAGTTAACATGCTACAAGATCATTACGGATAACAGAAATATTTGCAGTGCGCAACACAAATGCTGAAATAATACAACATTTGGTTGGAAAGATGGATCCCTGAGATGTACAGTACCTTATAGGGAGCCCTACTGCCTTTTAATGTTTATTCCTTGCTATCTCGTGTCCAGCCTGACAAATCACAACAATTTTTATTTTCTCAGTAGATTTAATTTCTAAAGGTATATAATTAAATAAAGAAATATGTAAGATACTCAGCATTGTAATCTCAAAGTCTGTTATGATATATACGCACATACATCTCACCAACACACATCATATCACAACATTCCACACCATGCCAGTGCCCTTACGTCACTACACTGAGCACAACTTGCACACAAACTTTACAATACTAAACACAGCAGCTACATTGCTCTACAACATTCCTTAAAAACATTGCCAATATCTCTGGCTAAACACTTATAAGGTCCCAAAGGCGAGACCTATTGGCTATGCCAATGCTTGTTTAACCTCTTTTTCACTGTTTTCTTGTGACTCTGTTCTACCGAGTCACAAGATGGCTGCCAACACTTCCTGGTTTGGAGTGTTGGCAGCCAATCAGAGTGAAGCTCGTGCCCGGGATGGTTCGGGAACCCTCCTCAGTGCTCAGATATAGATATTTTTCTTTTTTAAATTTCTCAGGAACTACTGAACGGATGTACACCATTTAACAAAAAGGGCGCAGTCTAAACCAAGACCTACCTTTTTTACAAAATTTGGTGTAATTCCGTTCAGCAGTTCAGCTTTTTTCTCGGCCCCAGCTTGACGAATTACCCCGAAACTTTCAACACACAAACTGAGTGGTCCAACCCTGTTTTTTTGGAAAATTTCACGAAGATTCGTCAAACGGCGCCAAAGATGTTGACAAATCAAAAAACGCTTTCCCTATGGAAACTAGGCCCTAACTATAACTACCTACTAGCAATCGCCAGCAGGTAAAACCCCCCCCAAAAAATATATTCACTGAAACAATTGTGTTTTACCTGAACACTCATCATAATGGGATGACTTCCACTCTCACTTGTATCAGTTGTACATCCATGTCAGAAACAAGTTGGAAAACCATACATTGTTTTATCTCAAGCCAGTAGTATTTTACTGTACATAACCACCTTTATCATGCCATTGTATTCCTAGAAAACTGCTACAGTATATGCTTAAAATGTGAAATATTGGGCAATTTTGTGTGCGGAAAAAAGGTGGACTTTGTTCGTGAGCTATGGTTTTTTTATGGTATAATAGAGTCCTCTCAAATATTGATTTATAATGGGCTTTGTGCCTTTTTTCATGGCAATAAAATAAGCATGTTCTTAGATAACCAAAGAGATTACCAAAGAGTTATAGATCAAATAGTAATGTCTTTCATTTCTACAAAGTTGAATTGAAATTCTGGTCTCATTTGTTCTTAAAGAGTTGATCTATCTCTTTAAACATTATTCTCTGCACTGGTTTGGCAGTGGTAAAGGATATCTGTTAATGGCCATCACCTGCATTTGTTGGAGTGGCATGATACATGTGTTCCATCAGTGTATTTTGCCATGGTACGCTTATGGACTGCTTCAAAGGATGCAGTCTACTGCTGCTTGCGGACAACCAAATTACAAGGGAAATTGATAGTACATATACTTTCAAATATGATGGCAGCAGAAATACCATGGTGGGAATGTAATGACATGCCCATTTGATGTACAGGTTTACATTGTGGGTGCTCACTGAAGAACCTAAAGCATGCCCTATATGTGGGATATATTTAATCTGTTATATTATTGGCTAACCCCTGTAGCAGTGGTACATTTACACTATTTAAGCTATCGAACTGATGAGGTGTGAAATTTCAATTGTTAGGTTAATACAGTTCTCATTAATATTGTTTGTTTTGCACTTTCTTTAAAGAATCCTTCAAAAATGAAAATCATATTTCAGAATGTAACATTGTGTATATTATTTGAGTAACATTTTCATACATGTAAATTGTGTTATTGCCTTCATAGGATATAGATATCGATCGCCAATCTCTAAGCAGTATGGATAAAAATCCTTCTGAGAGGGGGCAAAGTCAATTTTCGAATCAGACTGATGAGAACTGGAAAGGCAAAACATCTGGAAGTAAGAAAGTTTTTGAGTACAATTGTATACTAATATTTTATTAGATGTAAACTCAATGCTAATCCACTTTGTCACTGCTGTTGGTGCTTTGCTTCAGTGTATTTACCATTGACGTGCTAGAACTGAAATCTGTAGTGCAACTGATTCTTTTTTTACTATCAATAAGGGTGACTCTCACCAGCTTTTAACTGGTGTAAGAACTGTTTTTCCTTTTGATGTTTTTGAATATTTATTAGCAACTTTACATGTGCCTATTGTTTCAAACATAAAGGATTGCACTGATTGGGAGAGACAGTTCTCAGCATTCAAGTTCTCCTCGTACTGTCTTTTGCTGCTAGTATACCTACATTCAGTCAGGTTATTCCTGCACTTGTTACTTGTTTTGTACCTTGACTACATCTTAAAAAACTAAAAGTTATGTGTGCATGTTGGTGAAAGAAAGATTACTTTGCTTGTGTCAAAGCAGCTAAAGCGGCTTTTTTATTTTCAAGCCATTGTAAAAGCTCCTAATAGGCCAAACGCGCTGTTTCAGGTATTAATGAACTGAAAGTAGCTTCAGGCCAATAAACTTGTATATGGTCTGAAACCAGATGCATTCAATTTCCAGATTTTTTTCTAAATATTTAAAGTAAATACAATTAAATTGAATGAGCATTTGCTGTCTACCTCAGCTCAGAATATAACCTCTATCTTGATAGATTTGCTGGCTGCGTTATAGGAGATCCTATGCCGATTTACTAACTTGAATGATGAGGGAGTAAAAAAGCGAATAAAGTGTAACTGACCGTAGGCCCCTACCAGCCAGAGGTCATAATGAACTGTTATCGATAACCTTTTCAGATGTACAGGCTATATTAATTAATCTTTGAAGTTAGGCTCAGTACCAGCGGATCTTTAAAAAGGCTAGGATTTTTCTGGTCTTAAAAAAGCCAAATCACCCCATTTCTTTGACACCCCAGAGGAGGTGTTTCGATGGACAGACGAGACGGTGCGAGTGAGGCCTCATTCCCCGCCGGGTGGGGGGTCTGATTCGTCATCGAGCGGGACGGCGAGGAAGGGCCCTCAGGGGCTGCACCAGAAACGCAACAGGCGATCTAGGTCCCGGAGGCGCTCCCGCTCCGGTGGTGCCGCTTCCTGGGGGGATCCGGTACCGGGGAGCCAGGATCCTGAACCCTGAATATAGAAGGTGGATGGGGCGCTGTGGAGCAGTGGTGACGGTCTGCATGCGGGGAGGCATGCTATGGGTGGGTCTCCCAGCCATGACAATGGGGATGGGGGACTTCCATTACGGATATGGGCTGTGAGTTGAGGATCCTTTCGTCGGGGCGGGCTACATTCCAGTGTTGGGGATGGGGTCCGGTCTCGCCGCGACAGATACTTCATGGTTCTTTGAGGTATGGGGTGGGGGGTTTGTTGGGGAGGGGATGTTTTAGTTTTCAGATTGCACCTCCGGTAGATGCTAGTACCCTGCAATTGCATTGTCGCGCTTCCCAATCCGCTGGGCTGAGGTCCATGTTCTACCACGACAGGCATGCCACAGGATAGACACCTACAGCCGGGAAATCTCCGGATTATTAGTTGGAATGTAAGGGGGGCCCTGGATAAGATCAAGCGTGTGGCACTGCTTCACCAGGCGAAAAGGGCGGGGGCGGATGTTGTGCTGCTTCAGGAAACGCATCTCCTAGGAACAAAGGCTCTCTGCTTCCAGAGGTATGGCTTTCGGCATGTCTTCCATGCGGGCTTCACGCGGGGCTCGAGAGGGGTGGCGATCCTAATACACCGTAGGGTACCATATACACACATACGACAGTGGGGCGATCCACAAGGGCGGTACCTGTTTATCAGGGGCAGTATTGGGGAGGAGCACCTAACACTGGGCAGTGTCTATGCGCCCCCTCGGTTGCAGTGGAACCTGGTTGAGAAGCTGCTCACCTTGCGAGCAGACTTGCCGGATGGATTATCTGCAGTGGGTGGGGACTGGAACGATGTGATGGACATGGCCACAGACAGATCTCGGTCAGGGGGTAACCCCGGGACTGGCGCCCCCACGAAACTACGCTCGCTGGTCACGGGAATGGACTGGATAGACGTGTGGAGGCGAAAACATGGTGATCAGCGGGGCTATACTTACCTCTCGGCGGTGCACCACTCGCTGTCCCGGATTGACTACCTCTTTGTCCCACGGGCGGAGGTGGATAGGGTGGTGGCGGCGGAGATATTGCCTCGAGGCCTGTCGGATCACTCCCCGATATCCGTTGAGATCTGTATCGGTAGGGGTAGGCCACAGTTTTGCTGGCGATTATCCACATGGAACCTGCAAGATGCAGAATATGGGGCCCACATGGGCGAGGCGCTTGCTCGGTATTTGTTGGACAATGAGGGGTTGGTCGCTAGTGCTGCGAGCCTGTGGGAGGCTATGAAGCCCACCCTCCGGGGAGTCGATATATCTTGGTGTGCGGCGGCCCGAAGGAAGCGTAGGGAGGCACTGGTTCAGGCGGAGGCGACAGTGGAGGAACTCGAGCGTCGGTGCCGTGGGGACGGGAGGGAGCGAAATGTGCGGCAATTGTTATATGCGCAACAGACATCGGCTGCTCTGTTGCTCGACGAGGCGAGGCAAATCTGGCTGGCGACACGCAGCCGCGTGTATCAGTGGGGGGACAAGTCTAGTAAAATGTTGCACCGTCTCTGTCAGGGCACTTTCCAGGCCCAGGAATTGCCGGGCATTCGGGACTCGGCAGGAAGACCGATTACGGATCCCCCGGCTTTGGCCGCGAACTTTGCTGCCTACTTTGCAGGCCTATACGCCCCACGGGAATGCTTACCAGGTACCACTATAGATAAGTTTCTTGCAGACCTGCCTCCAATTGGGGTGTCCGACGAGGTGAGGGACCAGTTGGAGGCCCCCTTGACCGACGAGGAGCTGCGGGTGGCGCTGGGGGAGCTCAACCCGGGCAAGGCCCCGGGACCCAACGGGTTTCCCTGCGAATTCTTCCGCCGGTTTCGCGCGCAAGTGGTCCCGTATTATCGGGCAGTGGTCGAGGAGGCCAGAGATAGGGGGGCGCTCCCGGCAGACTGGAGACACGCGGAAATTGTAGTTTTCCATAAGCCGGGCCGACCCCCGGACCAACACGCCTCCTATCGCCCCATTTCCCTTTTAAATGTGGAGGCCAAAATATTGGCCAAAGCATTGGTGAACCGTCTCTTGCCGCATATCACCACCTTAGTGCACCCGGACCAGGCGGGTTTCATGCCTCAGCGGGCAACCAGACATAACATTCGGAGGGCGCAGGTGGCAGTAGCGGCCGTACAGAGGACGGGACAGCCGGCGGCCTTGCTGCTGGCGGACATGGATAGAGCGTTTGACTCCCTCAGCTGGGTTTATCTCTTCGCATTGCTCCGCAGACTGAATCTGGGTCCCCGGTTTCTTTCCTACATAACGCTCCTTTACACGGACCTCACGGCGGCGGTGCGAGTAGCGGGGGCGACCTCTCCTACTTTCTCCTTGGGACGCGGAACGAGGCAGGGATGCCCTTTGTCCCCGTATCTTTTCGCTCTTGCTATGGAGCCGCTGGCTAGGTGGATACGCATAGACGGGCAGGTTCGGGGGTTTGAATGGGCCACGGGCCTGTCTGATCGGATTGCGCTATATGCCGACGATGTCCTCCTTTTCCTTACAGATGTGGACAGGACGGGGCCTCGGCTCCTGCGCATTATGCAGGTTTTCGGGGAAACATCAGGCTTGTACATGAACCCTCGCAAGTCCACCCCGTGGGCGCTAGGAGAGCGCACGAACATGGGGGCGTGGGCCTCTTCAGTTCAGTTGGCGGTGGGGGGACTGAAATATTTGGGGGTGTTCTTGACGGATGTGCCGGCGGTCTCCTGGGAGCGGAATGTGGCCCCAGTATGGGAGCGCGTCCGCGCCGATATTAAAATCTGGTCCCGTATGCCCTTGACTCTGTATGGGCGATCGGCAATATTTAAAATGGTGGCGCTCCCTCGACTCCTATATCAGCTACAGAACCACCCGTACAAGATTCAGCCAGGTTGGTTCAGACAGGTGAATTCGGTGCTGGGGCAATTCCTGTGGGAGGGGGGTAAGGTGCGCGTGGCTATACGGACGTGCTTCCTATCCACCTACTGTGGAGGGCTGGCCACCTCGGATATTCTGTCATATTATCAAGCTTCACATCTTCTAGTCCTTAACGAATGGTGGTACGGGGACAGGGGAGACCCGGCATATGCGCTGGAACGGCAACTTATGGGACGCCAGACGCTGCATACACTCCTTTACTCGGCGTCCCTGAGGGGTGCGCTGCCCCCGGTCACGCAGGTAGTGTTTCAAATCTGGAGGCAGGCTTTGCGCCGTATGGGATGGTGGCGGACCTTGACTCGGGAGACTCCCCTGTGGCACAATGGGCGTCTACCCCAATTGGCGGCCCTACAAGGTTTTAAGGGATGGGATAACATTGGCATCTCCACGCTGGGAGATGTCATGCGAGGGACGATACTTAAATCTTTCCCTGAGCTACAGAAGGAATTCCATATGCCACGTGAGCAATTTTTTAGATATCTCCAGCTCAGGCATGCCCTGTCGCCCGCATTGGCGGGACTGGATTCGCTCCCTGACTTCAGCCCATTGGAGGCGAAAGTCTTCATGGGGGATCTACCAGATAAAAAAATTTCCAGGATCTATCAATCCCTTGTTACGCACAGCTCCCCCACACTGAGCAAACTTCGGGGGGACTGGGAGGCAGAGGTGGGCGCTCTGGAGGAAGAGGATTGGAGGGAGGCGCTGGCCGCCCCGCGAGGTGCTGCTATAGCCATGAGGCTCCGGTTGGTTCAATTTAAATACCTGCACCGGGTGTACTTCACGAGAGTGCGGCTGTGGCGGGCGGGGCTGATCGCATCCCCGGAGTGCCTGAGGTGCGGCAGGGAAGAGGGCACATTCTTTCACACTATCTGGCAGTGCGCGTCCCTTGATCGATTCTGGAGGGGAGTGTTAGCGTGCCTCTCGGAGGTACTGGGGTGGGAGCTCCCCCGCTCGCCGCGACTGGTTCTACTCCATGTCATGGAGGATATAGGGGGCAATATATATAAACGTCATCTCTTGTTGCTGGGTCTCACTCTAGCCAAGCGGGATATTGCAAGGGAGTGGAAGGCGACACGAGCCCCTTCCATGATGAGATGGAAGAACGGCCTAGACTTTTGTATGGGGCTGGAGCGGCCCGTCTTCGAGGCCAGGGGGTGCCCACGCAAACACTTTTAGATCTGGAAACGATGGGCAGACTACCGTGGCATAGGGCTGGAACCCCCCGCAGAGAGGGAGATCGATCCATAGGGGCAGCTATACACGGACGTTGGTGGTCCTGGGGGGGCAGTGCGGGGATGCGTACGCTGCGAGGGGGAGCGGGATGGATGGAGGGGGGAGAGTAGGGCTAGCAGTAGGAAGTGCGATCTTTGGGGTTTGGGGGCGGGGAGGGAGTTGGGACGGGAGTTGGGGAGTTAGTGAATATACAATTGTCTATTGCCTTTATGTACATGTATGAAGGATTTGGCAGACGTCTCTGGGTTACAGGGCTCTGCATGGAGATGGCTATATTGACATAATAAAATTTGTTTTAAAAAAAAGCCAAATCACAATACTAGATGCTATGAGAATTACAGACCTGTACCCCAACTCCATATCTTGTGAAGCTTTACCTGCTGTTTTAGAGGACTAAACAGCAAGTTACTTACCTTCGGTAATTCTCTTTCTAGCAGAGACTTTAGCCTCAGATTTTTCACCTTTTGTATATTCCCCATATGCAAATCCGTCTTGGCCCTGTGCCTCATGGGAACAGACCAGCCCGAACTTCCAAGCCAGGTCCTCCCTGAACTGGAAACAAGCATCCTGGGACCGGTTTCGGGGCATCACCCCACATCAGCCTGGCTAGCTTGAATCCTGTGGCACAGTGAGTTGGAGGAGCACAACCCGCCAGCACTGGGGGGGATTCCTGAATGTTACGACGCGGGAACTAGAGTTTGGCAGTGGTCCGTGATTAGAACAAGGCCTGTTGGTGAGGGCATCGCTGATCCTGTGGAACTAGTAAATATATGAGTGACTGCATGCCGATATTACCTTTAGGGTGTGAGTGAAGTGGATGTCTCCTTGCAAGAACTGTGGGCTTTTATTGCGTTTGTTATACTGAGTGCTTCTTCTCTGTGTGCATAATGGGCAAAGGAAGACCGCCAACGCCCTCTCAAGGGAACATGATAGAACAATATGCCACCCACACGCCCGCTGCCCAGCACAGGGTGCATCAGGGGGGTTCACGTGGTGACACAGGGGGCGTCCCAGGAGGAGCCTTTCCTGGCGGAGCTTATGGCGGCTATTCAGGGCTCCCGGGCAGCCTTAGAAGGAAAGGTAGAATCAGTCTTTATCGAAGTGCACCTTTTGCATGCTGATTTGCGGAAGGTATCTGATAAGGTCACACAGCGGAGAATGCCATTTTGGATCTTCAATCCAAAGTGACGTCCCTTAAGAAGCAGGTGGCTACCCTCAAATCAAAAACCAGAGCACTGGAGACCAGAGCCGAGGATGCGGAGGGAAGATCGCATAGAAACAGAGTTCGCCTCTTGGGCTTCCCCGAGCGTGCGGAGGGGGTGAGACGGAGAAGTTTGTGGAAACATGAATTTGACAGGTTCTGAAACCCACCGGTTTGTCTCCGTAGTTTGTCATTGAAAGGGCCCATAGCGCTCTGATGGCCTGCCGGGGCCCCGCCACGTGCTATCATAGTGTGTATCCTGAACTATAGAGACAGGGATTGCCTTCTTTGGGCGGCTGACAATCTCATGTATAAGAACCACAGGATCTCCATCTTCCCAGACGATACACAAAAAGTACAGGGCCAGCGTTAATCATTTATGGAACCCAAGAAACAGTGAGTATTGGCCGATGTTATATGCTTTTCTACCCCGCCTGCTTAAGAGTAATTGCAGGGCGCAAGTCGCATTTTTTTTATATGGCAGAGGAAGTCTGGTGATAGCTGGAGATGTGTGACAAAGTACCAAAAGAGAGACATGGATCCTGGAGATCAGGGTCCTGAGGAGAGGAGACACCTCAACATTCAGCTTGGAGGAATTGTGCATACCCTGTGGTCGTTGGGGCTGAAGTAGATTGGGATCCTGCTAAGGTCATTGTTCAGGAGGATGGCACCATTGCCCTTGAAGCCCCTGGGTTGAGTATTCCGGGGACTGTATCTACCTCCACAGCAGACATTGAGATCACGGATGAGCCTGAAGAGATCTTGATGTGTGGGCAGGATGTGAACTAGGGATCTGAGACAATTATTTTGTACTGTTAATAAATGTTATGATGCATCACATTTGATGGGAGATGAAGTGCATAAATTAACAAATAAAATGAAGGGGTCAATTCTTCACGGCCACATATTTGTCCTATGCACGGGGAGTGGCGATCTGGGTGGCTCCCGGGGTCCCCTTCCGCCACACATATAGCGAGGCTTTCGTGGTAGGCCGTTATTTGCTCCTTCAGGGCACACCTTATGGAGAAGATATCACCATTCTGAATACGTATGGACTGAACACTGTCGATGGGTGGTTCTATGGAACCATGCACCGCCTGCTGGAGGGCAGTGTTGGTACTCTTATACTCTGGGCAGGAGATTTTAATTGTATACTAGACTGGGGCAGGGATCGACACCCCCGAAGGCCAGGCACAAAGCCCTCAATGACTGAGTCTGTTTCCCGGGTCATGGACAAATTAGGTCTAGCACACAACTTGCGCCCTCTTCACCCACAGGCAACAGAATACAAATGCCATTTATTGGCACACGTTGGCATTATCTGCCTAATGTTGAAGCCGGGAGGTGCCCCGGAGGATCCCTCCTCGTATCTCTCTCTGACTATGATTAACGTTAACGTCCTCTGTAAGTTTTTGGTACGACGTTTGCAAGAAGTAGTGCGCAGGTTGGTCCTCATAGCATGGCACATTATCTTCGGCGCCTGACACGTACTCTATGAGACCACTGGCGGGGACAAAGATATGACAATAGTATCGATGGACCTAGAGAAGGCTTTTGGTTCTGTTAACTGGTGCAACCTCATGGCAGTACTTGGAGGGGGGGGGGGGGGGAGATGGGGTTTGGGCTGGTGTTTCTGGGCTGGATTCAGCTATTATACAAGGACCCCTCGGTGTGAATTTGGGTGGGAGGGAAGTTGTCCGAGGCCTGGGTGATTGTGAGGGGCATTGTGAGGCTGTCCCCTTTCGGCACTCATGTTCGCCCTGGCGGTCGAGCCAATGGCAATACTGTTACGTAGGGAACTTGAGCCTTTGGGTCTTCGAGTGGGTGAACAAAATCATATCATCTCCCTGTATCCGGATGATGCATTGATCTACCTCCACTAGCCTCTGAAGTCCATCCCGCTTTTGTTGAGGCATTTGGAGGCTTTTGGACGTGCCTCTGGTCTGCAGGTTAATATTATTAAAACATTACTGTTTCCATTGGGGAGGCAGGCCCCAACACTGTCGGAGCATTTGCGTGAGCTGGGGATTTGCTGGGAAGGGATTTCTTACTTACTTGACTTTTGTTACTTGGGGCTGATGTTTGCCCATACAGAAGCCACCTATAGACGCCTCAATATGGACAGGGGGTTGAGAGGCCTGGCCGGGTCGATAGATTTTTGGAATAAGCTACTCTTGTCGGTGATAAGACCGGCGGACATTGCCAAAATGGTCTTCCTTCCCATTTGTTTATACCTCATCCTGAAAAAGCTGTCCCTCTGAGGAGAAATGTCTTCCACCAGCTTGACAGTCTGTTGATTGCTCTGGTGTGGGCCGGGAGCCATAGTGGGGTTGCCCTCTCGGTGCTCAAAAGGGACTTGGAAGAGTGGGGGCTGGTGTTGCCAGATAGCAGTTCTATTATTTTGTGGCACATCTACAGCATGTGGCGAGATGGCCAACTTCAAGGATTCGGAGTAATAGAATATTAGCTATTTGTTACAAAGTTCAGTCTCTGCTAATGGTTTTGATCCTGTTTAGATACAGTATTTCGAAATCCCTAGTAGGCATGTTTGTGTTCTTTTCTGTATTATATCAAGCGCCTTTGTAAGCTGAAGAAGATAGATATTACTTACTTGGTAGGCTGCTCTACAGCCTTGAAGTGAAGAAAGTAATTTTGGCTGTTCGTCCGTCCCCAGCATCCCTCAATCTGAGACAGCCTTGGCTTCCTTGGTTAGCCTATATGGGCTTGTGTGTGGATTGGTGTTTCATTCTAAATGATATATCTTATCTCTATGTGTAGGTGTTTTCATTTTATTTAGCCTTAATGCAAAATCATCAATTGAGAGCCAAGTCTACCAGATTACTTTGTATCAGCCTTTCTTAAGTGAAATTTTTCAGCTTGTAGTATAGTTTTCATGAGGATGAACAATGTTTATTTTTTGATTAGTCAGTCTTTAATTGTAATTCACAAAGAAGCGCGCTCACTAAAAGGAATGTGAGGTTTAAATTGCAGTCACCCCAAGTGGCATCTCTTTGAAAACTACATATCTCTTTCCCTGTATGTTTTAGGCGTTTTAAATCATCAGACCTCAAGTTTTTGTAACAATAATAGTATTTGAAAAGCGCTTCCTACCCTTAATGAGGCGCCAAGCCTGTTATCGGATTGATAGCATGCTTCACTGTTTGAAAGAGTGAGTGGCCACGGAAGTCAGGCAGCCCGGAGAGCAGTGGCAGCGGAAAGCAGTGGCAGGCGGGCTGGTTGCGGGCTAGCCGGGTCCGAAGATTGAGGCCAGAATCAGCACATTCTGAGAGCCGTGCCGCCGCATCGCCGCACCATGGTTGTGGACGGGGACGAGCACGTGAGCAGGACAGTGCGAGGCGGGTGTAATCAGACGGAGAGGCGGAGGTGAGCCAAGTCGAGCTACCAGCAGCAGCGGTTGGCATTCCGTCCCCCCCCCTCCCGCTCTCCCTCCGTTCCCCAGCAGCGCCTAACCCCATAGCCCAGCCAGCCAGCGAAGCATTGCTAGGAGATCACCACTGGGACTTCCGGAAACAGCCAAAAAAAACGCCCAAAAAAATATAAAACATACAAACCGCATAAACCAAACAGGAACCAGCAGAGAATCAACAGAAAACGCGGCAGCGAGCGCGACCACAGTTAGGGCATATTGCCCTGTCAAAATCCCCAATCACAAGTAGGCTGAGCCAGTCTGTGATTCCAGAGGGGGATCCGTGTTGTATTACAGAATCACAGTCACGCCCTTTAAGTCCACCACAGTGTCCGCCACAGTGTCCAGGGGGTGTCAAGGATGGTACTAGTATTAGCCATAATCAAGGGTCAAAGGGAGAGGAAGGTAAAGAGGCCCATAATTCAGTTAAGGTGGGCAAGAGTGCGATTGTTGAGATCCATGAGGAAATGGGGGAGAATATGATTGAGGGTGTTAATGAAAATGCCGCGGACCCGATTTTAGCCAGGGGAAATAGGTTAGTTACGACAGGGTCCCAGAAAAAAGCAAGTCCAGCAGTTTGTGAGCCGGTGGCGAAAGGGGGTGGGGGGGAAATAAAATCGAAATTAACCAAACAGCCCAGGCAAAAAAACAAAGGGGGCCCCCCAAGAAATATAAGTAAACACTCGACTGGCGCAGCTGGGGCGAGGGAGGAGGGGGCAGATGATTCAAACAAAGTAGCTTCATGTCCCAATGTGGTGCACGAGGAGATTGATTTAGAATTGGTCAGGAATAGCGCACTTTGGGCCAAAATTGAGCATCTCCTTATCCTTGCCTTAAAACCCTTATTATCTAAATTAGACCGGATTGAGTCTCACTTGATGGAGATGGGAAATTGGAGAAAGGGTCCCGAGTTGCACCCGGAGAGTTTGATAAGTGGGAAAGGTGTGGATATTATAGGGAGGACCGTTAGTGATCATGTGGCAGCAGAGACAAGGCCTTCTGATGGGAAGAATGGACTAGGAGCACAGAGGGTCAAACAAGTGCCTGGTACTGGAAAAAAACAGGACCAAGGACAAGCGATTAATGAGGGTGAGACAGAGAGGCTGGGACCTACTCCGGATCAGGCTACTAGGGAGATCATGAGTAAGGAATATAACAGGGACTCGGAGGGCGAAGGCTGTGTGCAGGGATCAAAGGGGTTGATAAATCTAGATCTCCCTCCTGCATGCATCCCATACACATTGGTTCTCGTGGGCGTGCCGGCACCCAAAGGGAACACCCGGGAAACGACAGAAACATTAACAAACAAGACGGCACACTGGCTAAGTCAGAATGCGAGGTTTAATGGTATAGACCTTAGGCATATTTTAATGGCGAGGCGAGTAGCATGGGTAGGGAAGTCTAAAAAAGTATACCCAGGGGACTGTGTTGTAGTAACCCTCAGGCACCCTAACCTGGTGGACAAAGCACTTCGCTGCTTCAGAGATGGAGCGTGGGAGGAACGATTGGCGATAGGCTTGTTGCCCCTGGAATTCTTTTATAGAAAGCTGGCAAGATTAGCATTGGGAGGTTAGCAATTATGGAGAGGGATCATTAGAATGTGCATATGGAGCAGGGGGAGTGAGAGATATCCCCTTACGCAACAGGTTCAACCCACTGCTTAGAGGGAGAGTTTCAAGTGAGGTGGATTGACGGTGGGCAAAAAATGGAAGGGTACAGCAGCTAGACCAAACAAAGGAATCGGGTAGGGTCCCACAGGGTGTTGATGCGGGGTGTGGGGATAACATTGTCCTGTTATTGGAAAATGTAGGGATGGCAGGGAGGATTGCCACTATGGTAGCACTGGAAGAGGGCATCACACCAGAAAGAGTAGCACAGGACCCCGTAAACTCGTCACAGTTGGAAGTACACAATGTTAAAGATTCCAACATAATAAAAATAACATCTTGGAATATTGCAGGACTTGCGTCCAAAATAGAGGACCCTGATTGGCTGCAATGTATTCAGGGTTTCCAGATTATATGTTTACAGGAAACCTGGATAATAGATTGTAGTAATATTCAGTAGGTTACAAGCGCTTCGCTGTCCCGGCCCGAAAGTCCTGCTCAGGGAGAGCCATGGGGGGATTGTGTATTTTTGTGGACCTACAATTGGTAGGCACTTGGACCGATCTAAAATAGTCCTCTGCTTGTATGCAGGCCCTTAGGTTTTCTAATTATGGGGGCTGTATTCTCTTGATCAATTTTTATAACCCAACATCACAAAAAAAGACAGGGTCTGGTGTGGAAGAGTTAGATGTTAGGCTCACTGCAGGGATTTGGGTCTACAAGGGGGCGGTGGCCCCGTTGGTAGCCATTGTGGGTGATTTTAATTGTCATCTTTGCCCTGATCTGAGACCGGCCCAAGGAAATTGGTCTTCGTGCCCGGTTAGGATCGGACCACACTTTGAGCACTCAATTGAGGGCAATGAGCTGGGAAGGGTGTTAAGCAAACACGCCCTTGAGCATACCGTGGATTTGATAACGAAAGAGAGGGAGAGAGAGATTAATCCCACTTTTAACGGGAGGGGGTGCTCCTCTTTCATTGATTTTATAGTTGTCTCTAAATGTTTAAAAGACCGGGTAAGTGGGGCTGATATTGACCTAAGTGCTTTTAGTGACCACAACCCTCTAACATTGGTGGTTGAGGGTGTGGTCACTAAAAAATCCAAGAAGGGAAGGGGTGGTAGCATAGAGAAAATAACAGACCAGGGGAGAAGATTAAAATGGGCCAAAGCGGATGGATGTACCTTTTATAAAAAAACTCTTAAGAGAAGGCAAGAGAGAACTAGAAAAGTGCCTGGACCCCCTGGTTGAGGGTCCAGAAGTAGTTAAATGCTTTGAGGCAGTTGCCCATCTAGTGGACAAGTTGTTGTGCTCCACCCACCATGGTCCAGTTATGGATAATCCAAGATGGTTCGACAAATCCTGCACTTTAGCCCTTAAAATTTTAAAAAGTTGTTTAAAAATCTCACCAAGGGATAAGTTGAAAGAAAAAGAGTCAAGGCTGATATATAATCAGGCCGTTAAATGCAGCAAAAGAGCCATTCAAACACAGGCCTGGGAAGACCTAAGGGAGGCTGCCTTAAGGAGGGACACATCCACTTTCTGGAAAATAATTAATAATCCATGTTTCCAGGATGTTAGTGTTCCCGCACTGGGCACCGATATCTTGCCGGAAGATTGGGTAGCTTATTTCAAAGGCCTTTATAATTATGTAGCGGATAGTACAATTCCCTCTGAGGTGGAGGCAGGGGAGGTACCTGCAATTATGATCTGAAAGAAACACGTTAGTTAGATTCCTCACCTTAGAATATCCCCAGGCGTCAGACTGGATCTGGAAGATTTTTGTAGCAATACCCCTTGTGCGTCGCTAGGCGGCGTCTGCGGCTCCGCGTCCGTCGTTGGCGTCGTGCGCCGGAATGACGTCGTCGGAGTACTTAGACACCGCCCTCGGGCGCTGACGTAAGTTCTTCTTTTTTCCGCGCCAGTAAGCGCCGATCCGGGAGAGCTACCCCTTTAGTCATTTTTTGACTAAATATTTTGACTCTTTTTGGTCACTTTCTCAACTCTGGTGCCGGTAGGATGCCTGGTTTCAAGGCCTGCGACGACTGTCACCGACTGGTGTCGGTGACCGATCAGCACCGCCGGTGCCTGTACTGTTTGGGGCCCGACCACGACGCGGAGTCGTGTTCCGATTGTATGGCCCTGACCTCGAAAGCTAGGCGGGAGCGGTCCCGTAAGCTTCTCGAGCTTCGCCACTCGGCTCCGCGCCCCTCTCGATCCAGGAGGAGGTCCAAGGATCGGTCGCGGAGCCGCACTCGACATCATCGCTCGTCTGGCTCGAAGTCTTCGGGTAAGTCGAAGCGCTCCAAGAAGTCCAAGAGGCGAAACCGCTCTTCGGACTCCCCTCGCCGGTCGCGCGACTCGGCCGAGGGTCAGGGTGGTTCCACCCCCGCAGCTCCGCCGGAGCCGCAGGCGCCGCGCACTTCCCCATACCCGCCGGTCCCTGGGACTGACGCGACGCCGGCGTAGGTCAGTGCCTTCCTCTCGGCCATGAGGAGCCTGGCCCCGCCGTCGACGCCCGCTGGCGCGCCTTCGGGCCCCGCGGACTCGACTGGGCGACCTTGCGCGCCGGCGGCTCCGGCCCTGGTGCCGTTGGAGGCTCCGGCCCTGACACCGCAGGTCCCCGAGGGGCCCATGCCTGGGCCCCCGTCGACGCCGGTCGACCTCGTCACCCCTCCTCCGCCGGCGTCGACACCGGTGCCACCTCCGACGCAGACTCCGGTCGACGTCGATCCCCGGTTCAGCCCCTGTCCGGACCCGACGCCGGTGCGGCGCCGCTCGACGCCGCATCCAAAGCCGCTAGAGACACATTTTGTCTATCGTCCGGCTCCGATCATTCCTCCTGTTTACCAGGAATCAGATGACGGGGGCGACTGGGAGGGGTCCGTGGACCCTTTGGCCCTTCAGGGCCAACTTTCGCAGGACTGGGCAGATGAACTGGGGGAGGCCAGTGGTTTGGATACCTCACCGGACACTGGATTCATCTCTCCTCCGACTGTGGCTTCGGAGGAGGGTGCAGCTTTTTCTGTGGTGCTGCGCAAGGCGGCCGCGGCCCTTGGGCTTGAGCTGCCTGCCGTGGCTGTGAGGACTAACATCCTCACTGAGGTGCTTCAGTCTGCAGCAAGTTCCACTGAGCCTCTGCTGCAATTCAATGAGGCCCTCATTGACGTTCTGCAGGGCACCTGGTCCAAGCCTCCAAGCCCTCCACAGTCCCTCCTGTGGATAGGAACGTTGCCAGGCGCCACCGCCCTGCTCCGGGCGAGCCCGGTTTTCTGTCCCAACACCCCACCCCAATAGTCTGGTTATCCAGGCCTCTACCTCCCAATCCTCCTTCCCGTCCGCTCCTCTGGACCGGGATTCCAAGAGACTGGAACAGTTCGGTAAGAAGCTGTTCTCCTCGCTCAGTTTGGGCCTGCGGTCTTTGAACACAGCCTGTCTCTTGGACCGTTATTCCCACTCTCTGTGGGATACGGTGGAGGACGTGCTGCCCCTGTGCCCGGAGGAGGCCCGGGCACGGCTTTCCTCAGCTCTGGCCGATGGGAGAGATGCAGCGCGCCATGCAATCCGATGTGGACTCGACACTACGGACTCTCTGGGTAGGGCGATTTCTACCACGGTGGCGCTTCGACGTCACGCCTGGCTGCGGTGCACGTCCTTTTCAGGGGATGTCCAGAGCACTCTCATGGACATGCCTTTTGATGGCACTCGCCTTTTTGGTGAGAAAGCGGACAGTGCGCTGGCTCGCTTCAAGGACTCCCGGGCTACGGCCAAGTCCTTGGGCCTCTTGGCCCCGCGGCCACAACCTTCCGCTTTTCGCTCCTTTCGTGGCCAAGGAAGGGGCACCTCCTCACGTCCGCCTAGCCACCGGCCGCAGAACCAGCCTGCACGCGGACGTGGTTTCCACTGAGGCCGTACTGGAGGACAACGCGGTCAGTCCACATCCACCCCGGCAGCATCTGCCTCTAAGCCTTCCTAGTCCGAGCTTTCAGGCCCATTCCTCACCAGTGGGAGGCAGGGTTCGCCATCACCTGCTCCACTGGCGTACCATTACTTCGGACAGGTGGGTGCTGCAATTCGTCCGAAGGGGCTACTCCCTCCCCTTCGAGACGACCCCTCCAGCCATGCCACCGCAGCACCACCGTATCTCGGAGGATCATTTGAATCTTCTGCAAGAGGAAGTTTCGGCCCTCTTGGCCAAAGAGGCCGTCAAGCCCGTTCCGAGCCCAGAAGTAGGTCGTGGTTGTTATTCCCACTACTTTCTGGTTCCCAAGAAGGGCAAAGGGGGCCTACGCCCTATCTTGGACCTCAGGAACGTCAATGCCTTCCTCCGGAAGGAACGTTTCAAAATGTTGACTTTGGCTCAGGTTCTAGCTGCCCTCGACCCTGGAGACTGGATGGTAGCGTTGGACTTGCAGGACGCATATTTCCACATCCCCGTCCTGCCGGCCCACTGGCGTTACCTGCGGTTCACGGTGGGTCAGGAGCACTTTAAGTTCACTGTGCTCCCCTTCGGCCTTACCAGTGCCCCTCGGGTGTTCACGAAAGTGATGGCGGTGGTCGCAGCTCATCTGCGCAGATCAGGGGTTCCAGTCTTCCCCTATCTCGACGACTGGTTGTTGAAGGCGGGCTCGCCCCAGGCTGTCGTCTCCAACCTCCAGACTACGGCGGATCTCCTGCATTTGCTGGGGTTTTCCATCAACGTGCCGAAGTCACACCTGAGCCCCTCTCAGAAGCTCCTCTTCATCGGAGCGGTTTTCGATTCGGCGCAGTTCCGGGTTTCTCCACCGGAACAGCGGGTCCGGGATATACAGGCCCTGATTCCCATCTTTCGGCCTCTCTCCTGGGGTTCGGTCAGGCTAGTGTTGCGGCTTCTGGGGCTGATGGCCTCCTGCATCCTACTAGTGCATCACGCCAGGCGGCGCATGCGGGCTCTGCAGTGGGACCTGAAGTTTCAGTGAGCCCAGCATCATGGCAACCTGTCCGACCATGTCTTGATCTCAGAGGGCACTGCACAGCAGTTGCAGTGGTGGCTCACGGACCGCGATTGGGTCACGGGCAAGAGCCTCTCCCTGCCGGAGCATGTCGTAGTGACGGATGCGTCCCTCCTGGGATGGGGTGGCCATATGGGAGAGGCGGAGATCAGAGGCCTCTGGTCTCCGGCAGAGTCTCGCCTCCACATCAACTTGTTGGAGCTGAGAGCGATCCGGCTTGCACTGAAAGCCTTCCTTCCCTCTGTCCGGGGAAGTGTCGTGCAGGTGTTCACAGACAACACCACCGCCATGTGGTATTGCAACAAACAGGGCGGGATGGTGTCGTGGACCCTTTGTCAGGAGGCCCTGCGCCTCTGGACATGGCTGGAACACCAGGGCATCACCCTGGTGGTTCAACATCTGGCGGGCTCTCTGAATGCCAGAGCAGACGAACTCAGCCGCCGGTGCATGATGGATCACGAATGGCGTCTGAACTCCGAGGTGGCGCAAGGTCTCTTTCAGCAGTGGAGAGAGCCTTGGTTAGATCTATTCGCCACCGACGAGAAAGCGCAATGTCCGCAGTTCTGCGCGTTGGAATTTCCAAGGCGGCACTCGCTCGGCGACGCTTTTCATCGCGAGTGGAGTTGCGGTCTGTTGTACGCCTTTCCGCCTATACCACTTCTGCCCAGAGTGCTGAAGAAGATCAGGCACGACCGGGCCCAAGTCATCTTGGTGGCTCCGGATTGGGCACGAAGGTACTGGTATCTCGAGCTACTCAGTATGTTGACCGATCCTCCGATACGTCTGCCCCTTCGGGAGGATCTTCTGCCGCAGAAGCAGGGGACGGTCCTCCACCCGAACCTGTCCAGCCTCCACCTCTATGCGTGGAGATTGAGCGGCGGCAGTTGATGCCATTTGACTTGCCTCCTGAAGTCTGTGATATCATTCTGGCAGCCAGGCGTCCCTCCACAAAGACGGTATACGCCTGCCGGTGGAACAAATTTGTGGCATGGTGCACAGCAAAGGCTGTGGATCCCCTTTCCGCCCCTCTTTCTGAGGTTCTCCTCTTTCTTCTTTCTTTGGCCCAGCAGGGCTCTGCCTTGGGCACCTTGTAAGGTTATCTTGCTGCCATCTCTGCCTTCTTACGGCTTCCTGATCAGCCTTCTCTGTTCAAGTCCCCTGTAGTTTCACGCTTTCTTAAAGGCATTACTCACACGTTCCCTCCTGTCCCTTTCGTAATGCCTCAGTGGGACTTGAATCTTGTCTTAACATTTCTGATGTGCGCTCCCTTTGAGCCTCTTCACAATTGTCCTCTTCGTCTTCTGACTCTTAAGACTGCTTTCCTGGTAGCCATCACCTCGGCTAGACGGGTGAGTGAACTCCTGGCTCTATTGTCCAAGCCTCCTTTTCTATCTGTTCATCCGGACAAGGTTGTCCTTCGGCCTTGTCCTTCCTTTCTACCGAAAGTGGTGACCCCCTTTCATCTTGGGCAGTCTGTCACCTTGCCCACCTTCTTTCCGCCTCCGCATCCTTCCAAAGAGGAAGAGCGGCTCCACCGTCTGGACCCAAAACGTGCGCTCTCCTTTTATTTGGACCGCACAAAACAGTTCCGGGTGGACGACCAGCTTTTCGTTGGCTACGTGGGTGCTAAGAAGGGGACAGCTGTGCACAAACGGACCATCTCCCGGTGGGTCGTTTTGTGTATAAAAACCTGTTCTTCCTTGGCGAAAAAGGACCCTCCTGTTGGGCTGCGAGCCCATTCTACTCGGGCCACAGCGGCTACTACTGCTTTGGGATGAGGAGTCCCTTTGCAGGACATCTTTCAGGCGGCGACGTGGGCTTCGCTGCACACTTTTGCCAGGCATTATTGCCTAGACAGCCAAGTCCGGAGGGATGACTTCTTTGGCCGTTCTGTCCTCCAGGACCTTCTGGTGTGATCTTGGTTCGCAGACCCACCACCGGGGTTGGTATTGCTTGGGTATCTATTCTAAGGTGAGGAATCTAACTAACGTGTTTCTTACAGATACATCGTTACCGAAGGTAAGTAACTTGTTCTTTACGTTGGAGGAGATCATTGGGGGAATACAGGGTCTATCCCCTAATAAAGCGCCAGGACCGGATGGCATACCCCCGGATCTTTTTCTAAGTAATATTGAGTTGTGGGCGCCCATACTGACGAGTGATCAATGCTGCAGTAATGTTTGGTTGTCCCAGTTCGTGGTCCACAGCGATAATTGTCCCTATATTCAAAAAAGGGAATAGGGACAATCCTCAATGTTATCGCCCGATCTCTCTGATCGACGTCACAGCGAAAGTTATGGGACGTGTGATTTTAGCACGATTGATGGATTGGTCGGAGGAAAATCGGGTCATTACTGATGTTCAATGTGGTTTTAGACCGGGGAAATCTACATCCGACCAGTGTATAAATCTATATTTACTAGTGGCTAAATATACTCTAGCAAGTGAGGGATCGGTTTATTTAGGCTTTATGGACCTAACAGTCGCATTTGACCATGTAAACAGGGAGAAATTATTGGCCCTTTTAAGTAGGCTGGGGGTGGATGGGGGACTTATAAATCTACTTAGGGACCTACACTGTAACACATCTGCTAGAGTCCGATATAACCGTGAGGGGAACCTATCAGCATCGTTCTCATGCACCAGTGGGGTTAGACAAGGGTGCATTTTGGCCCCCTTTTTGTTCTCCCTATATATTAATGGATTGGAGCAAGCATTACTTGATCTAAAGTTGGATTCCCCCAGGGTAGGATCTAGGCCTATCCCGGTTCTGCTCTACGCAGATGACGCGGTACTTCTAGCACGCACACCCAGGGCCTTGCAGCGTCTAATAGACGGTTTTGTTAATTTCATGGACACGCTGGATTTGTCGGGCAATCTCTCCAAATCCTTTGTCATGGAGGTTGGACGCAAACCCATTAAGAAATTTACTTATAAAATGGGTGACAATAGTATAGGGAGAGTACAACATTTCTCATATCTAGGCATTTTATTTGATGGGCGTTTAAATTTTTACATTTTACTGGAGGAACGATGCACAAAGTTAGTCTCGGCCACAGGTTCCATTATGAATTATGGACGTAGGCTGGGACGGTGGTCCCCGGAGCATATAGCAAGATTGTACACCTCAATTTGCTGTGCAAAGGTGTTATATGGAGCTGAACTTTGGGGCTGTAGAGAAGTCCATCAGCTTCAGACAGAGGAGAATAAATACCTGAGATCCCTACTTAACATTCCCCAAAGTACCTAGTCTTATGTCACCCATGAGGAATTATGATTGGCTTATATAGAGGATGTGGTTCATTTGAAGCCGATTATGGCCTGGATTAGGATATGGGCGAACCCAGAGGCTGAACTAAACAGGCAAATAATTATGGACCGCATCAGTAGGGATAAAGGGTTGTCCATTCCTGGGTTGAGATATGTAAAGTCCTCTCTTGAGTCTATTGGATGCTAAAACCTTTTAAGTACCCCCATGGTAATTACCCGTTTGGACAGGAAATTGGTGATGAAAAGATATTTTAACTATGTCCAATTGCAGAGAGAAACAAAAGAAGGGGGCAAGAACTCTGTGATAGCTTACATTATGTTGAAAACGGTGGTGGGGATGGAACCGTATTTGACTCTTATGTGTAATGCTCAGGATAGGTTTTTAATCACCCGTTTTAGGCTCAATCTTTTACATCACTTGTTATCTGTGCCTCATGGTTTTACTGTTTCGGTTGAGCAGAAGGGTCCCTGTGGCTGCGATCTACGATCTCCTCAGGATACCCTTCATTTTGTACTGTTATGCCCATTTTATTCAGTGCCGAGACGTCGATTTTTAGTTGATATTTTAAAACAGGCTAAATTCAAGCAGGCCAGGGTCGCCTTGCTACACCTACAAATGGTAAATGACTCTCGGACTCTGTTTTGTGTGGTGGATTTCCTGAAGATGGCCTTAAAAATAAAGAAAATGAGAGGGGTTTGCTGAAGCAAAAATTAGTACTGTATTTGATGTATATCAGCATGGATTTTAATTAAATGTTTTATTTTTTATTGCTATGTGCTTTTATGGTGTTTTCTAGATGCCGAATAAAGATTTTTGATTGATTGATTGATTAGTCTGGATTTTTTTTCCTTCCAGAATTAGCAGATCAGAAGCTGTTTGCTGGCCTCCTTATTAAATGTGTGGTGCAGTTGGAGTTGATACAGACAATTGACAATATAGTATTCTATCCAGCTACCAGCAAGAAAGAAGATGCAGAGCACTTAGCTGCAGCCCAGGTAATTATTTGAAATTATGTTTTGAAACTTGAGTACTGTCAAAATGTTATTTTATTCACATAAGTATTTTCCTTCATTGTTTCTAAATTTAGACATAAGATTAATGAGTAGGATGAATTGGAATTATTACAAGCCATTTTAAGAGTAGGATAACAGGGCACATTTACATTAATACTTAACCCAACAACCTCACATGATTAAAACACTTGTATTAGATTAAAAAGTAATAAATGACCGCTTTAAAAATATAAGAAAGTTCCTTATATAGATACCTTGCTTGAATGTCTAAATACAGATATTATTTTAATTTACTGTCTGATGATGCACAATGAGTTAGTGTTTTTGACCTGCACTTGTATCACAAAGGGATATTGTGTGAAGCACCAAGACCACTATGTTTGTTGTTGTGTGTGGCCTTAGTCAGGCATCAGAAATAGTATATTGTGGTGCTGAGTGTATGTGGTAGTGGCGTGATGGGTACCAATCATATAGAGCCTCTGCTCCCAAATAAAACCCCGATTGCCAGTAGTTTCTTGTTGCTTGTAGCATTACTTTTGCTTACATGCATTTAGTTTTGAAGCGCTGAAGCCATAGAATAAGTCAGGAATGTGTCTTGACCTCTTTGGTACATAATGGCCCCCACATTGTAACTGAAAGGAGCAGTTTAAACTAGAAATGGGAGTTGTATGCCAAGATGTCGCAAAACAAGTACTGAGAATAGCATGTGATCGTGTGTTTTCTGGATTTAGCTTGCCCAGAGCTCCAGTTTCACCAGCCGTACTGTAAGTTGCGCTATTATTCAAGAGGCCTCGACTTCCGCCAGTGTCATTTCCATTCTTCTAGTGCATAAAGCTATTGGTCTCTAGGCACTTCAGCAGAAGTGCAAGCCTACAATTCATTAACCATATGATTGCCTCAATAACCAAGCTTTTAAACTGCACCTAAATCGGAGAAGGCATCTCTCAGCTCGCAGAAGGACAGAAATTTAATGTTACTGCGTGGGGGGGCAGCAACAGAGAAGGCACCCAATGTGGTCATTATAATGCTTACATAAATATTGAAAAGATAGATAATTGATGAAGATAGATAATACTCCCTAGGGACTGCAGATTATGCTAGATATCAAACTGGCACATGCATCAACAAAGACTTTTGCGATTCCTTAATTGCGATTTTTAAGGAATCGCAATTAAGGAATTGCAAAAGCCTATGCATGTAGGAATAGCTATAAAAATAGCGATTCCTACAAATTCCTTAATTGCGACTCGCAAATTGCGACTCGCAATTAAGGAATGCCGTCCCATTCATTCCTATGGGCCTCCAGGCCCATAGGAATGAATTGGAGATTGCATGAGCAAATTGCGAGTACCAGTATGTACTAGCAAATTGCTCATGCAATTTCAAGGGTGCAAGGGTGTCAAAATGACACCCTATTGCACCCCTGAAATTGATCTGTGCACATATGTTGTACACACACATGCTCTATGGGCATGTGTGTGCGCAACATGAAACTTTGAAAAATGCCCAAAAGTGCATTTTTCAAAGTTTTTGCAAATTACCATGAAGTTCAACTTCATGGTAATTTGCTCCCCCTATTAGCAAAATCGCTAATTTTTTAACTTTAATGGATTGCATTTAAGGAATCTCAATTTGGGATTCTTTAAATGCAATCGCAATTTAAGGAATCGCTATTTAGAGATTCCTTAAATTGTGATTTTTGCATTTGGGATGATGCATCCCGAATGCAAAAATACCGGTCGCAAAGGGGCAGATTCTGCTAATCTGCCCGTTTGCGACCAGTTTTCTCATTGATGCATGTGGCCCATAGTGTCTAGACTGTCCGCCTGAGAGTGGTCAGACACAAGAAATGGAAGCACTCCAGCCCCATTCCCACTATGCCTGCTGCCTTGATCTGATCGGAAAGATCCACACGATTAATCCACAGTATTAAAATCAGAAGAGAAATCCAGCATGATTGAGGCACAGCGTAACTCAGGCCTAGGTCCGTTCTCAAATCTTCAACAAGATAGTCTTAGTACTGTGCCTTAAGTGGACGCCTGCCTGCATTCATCAAGAAACTTCATGCATCTTCATGAATTTACTTACAGAAAGTGAAAATGGAGCATTCCAGTGGCTTCTTAACAATTTGAGTATCAAAAGGCCACCAGAGCAGATATCCTTCCTCTTGGCTTCAATCTTATCATCAAAAGAGTTGTTGAACTGTTCACTAAGTTCTTTGGATGGAGGAGTTTTTAATAACGTGGGGTCCACGATGGTCTTGTACATTTTTAAATCACCTCATTTGTATAATCTGAAAGAAACACGTTTGTTATAGATTACTTACCTCAGAATTACCCCCAGGCGTCAGACTGGATCCGGAAAGTTTTTTCGTCAGCAGTACCTCAGAGCGTTGGAACGTTGGCGTCGGTCAGCTCCGCGTCCATCGTTGGCATCGCGGTCCCCGGGATGACGTTGCAGTAGCTACTTAGACGCCGACCTTGCGCGCTGACGTCATTTCTTCCTTTTTCCGCTCCTGCCAGCGCAGATCCGGCAAGAGCAGTACCTCCAGTCACTTTTTGGCTGACTTTTTCTTCAACCTTTGTGAACTTCTTTTTCGAGTATTCGACTCCTAAGATGCACAAGGGATGCTCGGCTTCAAGCCATGTGGTTCCTGTCAGCAGGTGATGTCGGTGATGGATCTGCAGTGCGTGTGTCTCTTTTGCCTGGAGCGCGACCCCAAGTCGTGCTCCGACTGCCAGTCGATGGCGCCGAAGGCTTTGCGGGAGCTGTCCCGAAAGTTGCTTGAGCACCGGCAGTTCTCTCCTCGTCGGTCGGCCGACCCGACGAGGGACGCAGGTGGTGCGCGCGGAGCCCGAAGAGTCAACTCCGCGTTTCCATCCCTTTCCGGGACCCGGAGCGACTCCCGCCCAGCTTTGTACGTTCTACGTGGTGATGTACGCCATCTTTGGGTGGCCCAAATCCGCCGGCGCACCTTGGGGCCCCGCAGACTCAGTTGGTGGGCCTAGGCCTTCGCCGACAGCTCCAGCCTGGTGCCGCAGGCCCCCCTTGGATCCAGGCGTGGATCCAGATCGGCGCCGGTTGACCTGATTACGCCTCCACCGGCGCCGCTTCCTCCAGCACCACTACAGCGTTCGACGCCGGTCGGCCCCCTGGCCGACTTAGACTCCGGCCTCCATCCCGACGTGAAGCCGGACCGGGGACGCCGGATCCGGGACTGAGTCGGGTTTTTGTGCCCCTGTTCACTCCTGGGGTCCCTTTTCGACCAGAAAGGCACCCAGAGGGGGAGGAGGAGGACTGGGAGGGGTCAGGTGACCCTCTGACTGACCAGTTGGACAGTGAACAGGACTGGAGAGAGGAAGTGGGGGATGCCAGTGGTTTGGACACCTCCCCTGACCTTGGCATGTTGTCTCCTACCGTGGCTACAGAGGAGGGGGCGTCCTAATCAGTGGTGTTGCATAGGGCAAGCGAGGCTCTCAACCTTCCTACGGTGGCGGTCAGAACTAACCTCCTGACAGGGGTGCTTCAACCGGCTGCAAGCTCTTCGGAGCCCTTGCTGCCGTTTAATGAGGCCCTCACAGACGTCCTTTTGGGCACGTGGTCCAGGCCCAACACGGGGCCTCCCGTGGACAGGATGATTGCCCGACGTCACCGCCTGGCTCCGGGCGACCCCATTTTCCTCTCAACACCGCACCCCGGAGAGCTTGGTAGTCCAAGCCTCCATTTCCAAATGTGCATTCTCTACCGCACCACCGGAAAGGGAATCCAAGAAGCGGAACCATCTTGGAAAGAAAATGTTCTCTTTCGCCAGCTTAGGACTACGGTCGGTCAACACGGTATGTCTCTTGGGCCGTTGTTCCCTATCGGTGTGGGATACGGTTGCGCAAGTGCAGCCTCAGTGTCCGGAGGTGGCCCAGGCAGTGCTCGCCCAGGCTGTCGCCACCGGGAGGGATGCAGCAAAGTTTACCATCCGTTGTAGGCTGGACACCACCAACTCTCTGGGCAGAACCATTTCAACATTGGTAGCACATCATTGCTACGCCTGGATGAGATCGACTGGCTTTTCAGGGGATGTCCAGAACACCTTGATGGACATGCCTTTTGATGGCCATCGCATTTTGGGGACAAAGCTGACAGCGCTCTAGAGCATTTCAAGGACTCACGGGCTACGGTCAAGTCCTTGGGCCTCTCCACCTGCCCTGCGCAGTCTGCTTTTTGCCCCTTTCGTGGTTACGAAAGGGGTGCCCCGGTACATCACGCCCAGAGCCACAGGCCGCAGCAAGCTACCCAACTTTCGCGCGGCCGGGGACATGGGAACAACCATCGTGGTTCCGGGGGCCAGCGGGCAGCCCAGTCCACCAACCCCTCCCTCTGCAGCAGCCTCCAAACCCTCCCAGTCCGACCTTTCAGGCCCATCAAATGCCAGTGGGTGGCAGAATTCACCATCACCTCCCCCACTGGCGCACCATCACGTCTAACAGGTGGGTTTTGCAAATAGTCCGAAGGGGCTACTCACTCCCCATTGAGACTAACTCTCCAGCCATGCCACCGAGATACCACCGCATGTCGGAGGATCACCTAGCCCTTCTCCAGCAGGAAGGTACGGCTCTCTTGGCCAAGGGAGCCATCGCGCGCATTCCTGTCCCAGAAGTAGATCGTGGTTGTTACTCCCACTACTTTCTGGTCCCCAAGAAGGACAAGGGTCTGCGTCCTATCTTGGATCTCAGGGATGCCAGTCGCTTCCTCCAGAAGGAGAAGTTCAAGATGTTGACGCTTGCTCCGGTCTTGTCTGCCCTCGACCCAGAAGACTGGATGGTAGAGTTGGACTTGCAGGACGCTTATTTTCACATCCCTGTCCTGCCGGCCCACCGACGTTACCTACGGTTCACGGTAGGCCACGAGTTTCAGTTCACTTTGCTCCCCTTTGGCCTTACCATCGCCCCTCGGGTGTTCACGAAAGTGATGGCGGTGGTTGCAGCTCATCTGCGCGGCTCAGGGGTTTCAGTCTTCCCCTAACTCGACGACTGGCTGTTGAAGGCGGGCTCGCGACAGGCATTTGTCTCCCACCTCCAGACTACGGCAGACCTCCTGCATTCACTGTGGTTCTCCATCAATGTGCCGAAGTCACACCTGATTCCCACTCAGAAGTTCCTCTTCATTGGAGCGGTTCTGGACACAACGCAGTTTTGGGTCTACCCTCCCGAACAGCGAGTCCAGGATATTCGGGCTATGATTTCGATCTTTCAGCCTCTATTCTGGGTTTCGGTCACAATGACCCTGGGGCTGCTGGGCCTCGTGGCCTCCTGTATCCTGCTGGTTGATCATGCCAGGTGGCTTATGCGGGCTCTGCAGTGGGACCTGAAGTTCCAGTGGGCGCAGCATCAGGGGAATCTGTCCGATTGTGTCCAGATCTCGAAGGGCACTGCACGACAACAGCAGTGGTGGCTCACGAACCAGGATTGGGTCAATGGCAGATCCCTCTCCTTTCCCCAACCAGACCACACCGTGGTGACGGATGCATTCCTTTTGGGATGGGGCAGCCACATGGGAGAGGCGGAGATCAGAGGCCTCTGGTCTCCGTCGGAGTCCGGGCTTCACATCAACCTTCTGGAGCTCCGGGCAATTCGTCTTGCACTGAAAGCATTCCTTCCCTCTGTCTGGGGATGGGTAGTGCAGGTGTTCACAGACAACACCACCCCCATGTGGTACTGCAACAAACAGGGCGGGGTGGGGTCGTGGACCCTATGTCAAGAGGCCCTCCGCCTCTGAACATGACTGGAACATCAGGGCATTTCCCTGGTGCTTCAACACCTGGCAGGTTCTCTGAACGCCAGGGCGGACGAACTCAGCCGCAGGTCCAAGATTGATCATGAATGGCGTCTTCACTCGGAGGTGATGCAAGGTCTCTTTCAACAGTGGGGAGAGCCTTGGTTAGATCCTTGGTTAGATCTATTCGCCACCGAAGAGAACATGAAATGTCAGCAATTCTGCGCATTGGAATTTCCAAGGCAGCACTCGCTAGGCAACGCTTTTCGTTGTGAGTGGAGTTGCGGTCTGTTGTACGCCTTTCCACCTATACCACTTCTGCCCAGAGTGCTGAAGAAGATCAGGCGCGACCGGGCCCAAGTCATTCTTGTGCGTCTGGATTGGGCACGAAGAGTCTGGTATCCCGAGCTGCTCAACATGGCCATCGATCCTCCGATCAGACTGCTTCTTCGTGAGGATCTTCTGTCGCAGCAGCAGGCGACGGTCCTCCACCCGAACTTGTCCAGCCTCCACCTCCATGCGTGGAGATTGAGCGGCGGCAGTTGACGTCGTTCGACCTGCCTCCTGAAGTCTGTGATGTAATCTTGGCAGCCAGGCGTCCCTCCACTAAGACGGTATACGCCTGCCAGTGGAACAAGTTGTGGCATGGTGCACAGCAAAGGCTGTAAATCTCCTTTCTTCCCCTCTTTCTGAGGTTCTCTTGTTTCTTCTTTCTCTAGCCCAGCAGGGCTCTGCTCTGGGCACAATCAAGGGATATCTTTCGGCCATCTCCGCCTTCCTTCGGCTTCCAGATCCGCCTTCCCTTTTCAAGTCCCCGGTTGTAAGTCGCTTCTTGAAAGGCATAACTCATCTCTTTCCTCCTATTCCCTTCGTTATGACTTAGTGGGACTTGAACCTGATTTTAACTTATTTAATGTGCGCTCCTTTTGAGCCGCTTCACAATTGTCCTTTAAGGCTCTTGACTCTCAAAACAGCGTTTCTGGTGGCCATCACCTCTGCCAGATGAGTGAGTGAGCTCCAGGCGTTTTCTTCTAAGCCTCCTTTTCTCTCTGTACATCCGGCCAAAGTTGTCCTTAGGACTCATCCATCCTTCCTGCCCAAGGTTGTCACTGCCTTCCACATCGGGCAGACTATCACTTTGCCCACCTTCTATCCGCATTCTTCGAAAGAGTAAGAGATGCTCCACCTTCTGGACCCAAAACGGGCACTTTCTTTCTATCTGTATCGCACAAAACAGTTACGGGTGGATGACCAACACTTTTTTTTGGCCACGTGGGTGCCAGGAAATGTTGGACCGTACACAAGCAAACCATTTCTCGATTGGTCATTTTGTGTATAAAAGCATACTATTCTCTCGCTACTCGCTAACAAGGAGCCTCCAGTGTGGTTACTCGCCCATTCCACCAGGGTGACGGCAGCCACCACTGCCTTGGGGAGAGGAGTTACTCTACATGACATCTGTCAGGCAGCTACATGAGCATCACTGCACACATTTACGAAACACTACTGTCTGGACAGCCTAGTCCAGAGAGTCTGCTTCTTTGGCCGTTCTGTTCTCCAGGACTTTCTGGTGTGATCTTGGTTCGCAGACCCACCACCGGGGTTGGTATTCCTGGGGTATCTATTCTAAGGTAAGGAGTCTATAACTAACGTGTTTCTATCCGATGAACAAGTTACTTACCTTTGGTAAGCATATATCTGTAGGAAACATTTGTTATTTATAGATGCCTTACCGCCCTATCCATCCTCCCAGTTTGGCAAACTGATTTCTAGGGTTAAGGATATCCTTTCAGGGCCCTAGTTTTGTGCACCAGTGGTCAGTGTCTTGCATGGCTCTGTGTTTCTGGCGCGGAAAGTTGTGTACAGAACTGACGTCAGCGCACGAGGGCGACGTCTAAGTAGCTACCGCAACGTCATCCCGGCGACCACGACGCCAACGACTGATGCGGAGCGGGCCGATGACCCCTTCCGACGCGCAGCGGTACTGCTGACTAAAAAACTTTCCGGATCCAGTCTGGCGCCTGGGTGTAATTCTAAGGTAAGGAATCTATAACTAACTAATGTTTCTTACAGATATATCGTTACCAAAGGTAAGTAACTTGTTCTTTTAGAAGTTTTAATCGAGACAGAATAGAAGAAATGTTTGTGCTGTTCAGATAGCTTTTTTATAGACCCATAATGCCTTCTTATATAACAGCTTAGACACCGATGAGGGTCATTTAATCAAGGCATGCTGTAGGCATCTGATTTTAATGTTCCACGTGAACCAAGGAACAGCTAAAGCCTTACCGTTAGGGGCCTTTTGTGCAGGAGGTGCGTGCTTAGTCAACGCCCCCCTCAAACCAGTGATGGAAGGCTCTACTCTGTGGGGCAGATTAGATCGAGACACCACTTCCACTTCTCCATATTTTGAAAGGCCAAATCAACTTCTGCTCAAATGGAGGACCCAAGCAGCAGCAAGGAATTTTGCTTGTAGGGTAAAGTCCAGCTGATCAATAATTTGTCAAACCAAATACAGGGATTGATAATAAGGTCGGCTAGCTGCAGTTCCATGGTCCAGATTTGATCCAAGCAATGGCCCTTAGCATGGGCAGGTTAGAAGGTGTGGCGTATCCATTTGAAGGATGACAGTGACTCAAACAAAAGTCTTAGCAGAGGAGTCATCCTACAACAACTCAGATCAGAAGTTACAATCCCATACTAGAAGGAGTTTTGAGCTCGTGAGCAAACTAGGCAAGGTATGCAGAATCTCCAGAAACTTAACAGGTGTGGGGGGGGGGGGGGGGGGCAGTGGGGGTGTAAACCAAAATTACCTCTAATTTGAGGTCACCGAGGCCTTCTTAATGTAGAGGCATTTCGCCATAGTAACAGAGACTTTCAGCAACACTGTTACTTTTAAGGTATTATTAAAAATGGCAACCACACCTCCACCCTAGGACAATTATTAAAGGTAGTGTGATAGTTGTGGGTAGTGAATTCATAATGTCAGGCTTGGCTGAATCTGAGAGCCAGGTTTCCGTTAAAAACAATAAATCAGACTATCACTGCAGCATGTCATACACCTCTGTGCTATGTTTTGTGAGTGAGTACATGTTAAATAAGCACAGTTTAACTGACTGCTACTGCTTCCTGTCAATGGCCGGTATGCATGTTGCCTCCCTACTGTCCCATAAGGTTCTTGCGTATTTGCACTCTTGTGCACTCACTAAGGACACCCATGTACTTACTTAAATTCAGGAGTTCTTGTCGTGAGTAGGAGGCTACAGCTGGCCCCATCGGGTTCATGCGGTCTTGCTTTTGGTACAACTCAGCGCGAACGTACAATGGAGTCAGTTTTGTTGAGAATCTGGTCACAACGCATGTCCACGTCTAAAGACTAGACCATCCGAAAGGGAAACCTGCCCACCACCTCCTCCCAGGAAAGTATATTTGGCAAAACAAGTAAGTTGACTGAGTATGGCTCTAATCCAGGTAAAATAATTAGCTCCTGCAAGTGGCTGCAATTGTGTTTTTTTAATTCTAAAGTGCTCATTTCAAGGTCTACAAATACCTTTGATTGTGTATGCTAAAAATACTGCAAAAACTCCAATGGTTTTGTAGGGTCAACCTCAGATCCTCTCCACCGAAGCATTGATATTACTTTCCAAGGGTGCAATCAAGATTATTCCTGTGGCAAAGTGGGGGCTCAAATGTTTTTTACTCCCTGGTCCTCAAGAAGAATGCTGACCTGTCTATTCCTGGATCTCAGAATTCTTAGCTGGTTCCTTCAAAAGGCAGATTTGAAAAGGATAATGCTTGCACACGTTTTTCTGGCTGTAGATTACAAGGACTGGACTGTGTCCTTTCATACGCTAGATGCATACTTTCACATGCCATCCTGTAGTCCCACACGAAGTAACTGAGTTTTGTGGTCGGTTCCACTCACATTCAATTCACCATCCTACCATTTGGCCTTATGTAGGAAGCTGGCTCTGTATATACTACATCAAAGTGAGGTATAGTGTGTACAGAGTCCAGTGGATCCCCAGAGGTATAACAGAAGCTAAAGTAGATCATTCCTTACTCTTTTGTGGTAGCGTGGTTGAGCAGTCAGGCTTATCAGGAGGGTAGTGTTAAGCATTTGTTGAACACACTTAGGCAAGAAATGATGTCACACACTCAAAGACTGAATCCAGACCAATTGTTTGTATACAGTTAATTTGTTGTTTTATTTCTAGAACCAAGATTTACTTAGTAGCAGGTAAGTTAAACTTTTCATACAATGTAATAAAAATGAAATGTAGACTTACAGAACGGATCTGGAGAACAGATTATAGTGCGGAGCATAAGCTAGTCTATAATCCATGTCTGGAGGAATATAAGCAGGCTATCGTCAAAGCCAAAAGGGCTTATTTTACTGCTAAAATAAGCGATGCAACACATTCCTCAAAGGAACTGTTTAAAACTGTACATACACTTGTTACACCTCAACACTCAGTTACGTTCACACCAGACCAAGCCTTCTGTAACATAATGGCCAATTTTTTTCAAAATAGTGATCTATGATGATCTTTTAAACTCGGCTAATACTATGCCAGATAGTAATCCTCCAAATATAAACGTATGGGCAGCAAGTGGTAGGCTTGCATGCTTCAGGACACTTAATGTGGAGGAGGTCCATGACCTCCTGATATCCACCAAATCTGGTTCTCCAAATGATCCATGCCCCCCAGCAGTTCTTCATCTGGCCCCTAAGGTCATCAGTACACATCTTACCCCTCCTCTAAATCAAGTCCTTGAAACAGGTAAATATCCTGAGGCATGGAAAAAGGCCTGTATAAGGCCAATTCTTAAAAAGCCGGCCTTGGACCCACTAGAACCAAAAAACTATCGGCCAATCTCCCGACTATCGCTACCAGCAAAAATTCTGGAAAAGCCATAAACAGGGAGCTAATTCACTACCTGGAAGATAATCTTCTGTTAGACCGCACACAACATGGCTTTAGGCCTCGTCATTCGACAGAAACAGCGTTGGTGCTGGCAACAGAGGAGACTCGGAGGATAGTGGATGGAGGCGGCAGAGCAATTCTGGTCCTATTAGACCTTTCGGCGGCGTTTGACACAGTAAATCATAAGGTGTTGGTGCAGCGGCTGAAAGAGATAGGGGTGGAGGATATTGCATTGAATCTCTTTTCCTCCTTTCTAGAAGCCAGACAACAAAATATACATTGGGAGAATACACAGTCTGGAATTTTCCTACTCCCATGTGGTGTTCCGCAGGGTTCTGCTTTGTCCCCAACTCTCTTCAACATATATGTGTCCTCATTGGCTGACTTAGTCAGGAAACATGGGTTTTCACTGATCATGTACGCCGATGACTCACAGCTTACCATCTCAGTTGCCAAGTCTTCAGACACAGTAGCCATTGGCTTTCATGCATGTTTGAAAGATATCATGTGTTGGATGAGTTCAAACTTTTTGAAAATAAACACTGATAAAACAGAGGTCCTTGAATTTGGTAAAGGACCATCGGTATGGAACACCAACTGGTGACCCATGGAGGCGGGAGTCTGTCCTACCCCTGTCACTAAGGCTAAAAATCTAGGGGTTAACCTAGATGAGCAGCTTAATCTATCCACCCATGTCAACCAATTAACTTCCTCCTGCTTCTTCCTCTTAAAAACTTTGAGGAAAATATTCCCGTTTATAGTACCTGAGCTTCAAAAGTCAGTTGTAGTTGCATTGTTCTTATCTAAACTGGATTATTGCAACACTCTTTTTGTGGGAATTGACAAAGCACAGGAGAGGAAGCTACAGTCACTGCAAAACGCAGCGGCTAGACTACTCATGAATATTCCTAAGGGTCGTCTCACCTCAGAGGCCATTAGAACATTACACTGGCTCCCTGTCCGTCAAAGAGCTAATTTTAAAGCTCTTTGCTTAATACACAAGGCCCTCCATGGAGGTATTTCTGGGGAGGTGCGGAAACTCTTTACTAGGTATCTTCCTGTTAGAACTCTTAGATCCTCTACGGAGGGCCTTGTTTGTGTTTCAAAAACACACAAGGTAAGATGGGGGGGGCCCGCACACTGTCTTTCTGCGCGGCAAAACTTTGGAACCAGATGCCATCCATTTTGCGTTGCCAATTGAATCGGATGAGGTTCAGGAAGGAATTAAAAACTTGGCTATTTGCCAAAAACTAAACACCTAGGCTCAGGGTCCAATTATCCATGTATCACAGTTAGCACCAAGACGCCACGGCATTCGCTGCGCTTTATAAATAATAATTCAAATCAAATCAAATTCAATGTTACTTTTTCAAAAGACAGTGAATACTCCTTTTGTAGGAACATTCAGATTACAGTTGAGAAAACGAAATAGATTCAAGCATGTGAATCATTCCCCATCGTTGAAGTGGGAGTCCCACGGTACATATAAAGCAGTAAGTAATGACTTTAACATTGAAGTTAATGGAGAAAAAACACTCACTTTAATAGCTCATCCTAGTCATTAGGAAAGGTCCAAAGTTCAGCCAAATTAGGTGTCAGCAGCCTTTGGAGCCCTCACCACAGAGGTTACAGGCTCCCAGATTTTCTACCGTACATCGTGTGAAGGGAGTCTCCCTGAGCTCTGCTTAGTGTTCTTTTTCGGGCCTACTTGTTAGAAAAATAAATTGTTCAAAAACAGCATTATTTCTACATATCAACATGTGTACAACTAAAAGATCTCTTTTTAGAGACTGTGATTCCTGTGGGAAGCTGAGACTACAGTTGGACAATCCTCATAAGAAGTGCAGATACAGCCTTCACTCTGACCACCAGGTGAGAGATTGTAACACCTGTAGAACTTTCAGAAGACTTTGTGAGATAGAAACGGCAGATTTCTTTTGTGGTTGCAGAAGTTAAAAACCTGGGGTAACTCTCTATCTGACAACGGCAGCGATACCTCTCGAAAAAGAGAGCAAGTGATGTGGAGCTTGTGTCTCCAAAGGCCTCTAAGGTGGTTAAAAGGCAGCACCATTCATCTAAGGCTGATGATCCACCTTCCACCTCTAAGAAGGAGCCTTCTTCTCATAAGAGACATTCTCTGCCTTCTGCTGCCACCACTAAGGTAAAAACGGCTTCAAAATCACTTCCAGAGACAATTTTACCACCTCAGAAGCTAAAGATGGATTCTCCGTTGACGAAATTGTCATTGACGCCCTCGTCGACAAAATACTCAGTCGTCACTTCAACTATGACAACATCAACCTTTTCATCTCCGTTGTCTAAACTAATCATGACTTCTTCTCAGTGGCGTAGCTAGGGGGGGGCGAGGGGGGCGGACCGCCCCAGGCGGCACTGTTTAGGAGGCGGCGGCCGCGTGGCACTGGCGGCCCGTTGCGGCGGCCTTTATAATTTATTTGGGGACACTCACTGTCTAACACTTTGTCAGTAAGTGTCCCCAAATAAATTATAAAGGCCGCCGCAACGGGCCGTCAGTGCCTCGCGGCCCTGTTCGAAGTGCAAAGCAAGCTCACGTGACCGGCTTGCAACTACTGACTGCCTGCACAAGCGCACGCACGCTGCACGCACCGCATAGTGGTGGTGCGTGCGCGCGATCGAGTCGCGACCGGGTCACCAGTCTCTTCTGGGCAATCCCAACCTTCCTCACACAGACACGGTTACGGGCTAAGGCGGGGACGAGTGAGTCACAGGTCCGGTCCCGCAGTCATGCTGAGCTCAGCTGCCGCCCGCGGTGCACATCGAGCGGGCGGCATTTATCAAAGTTTTGTGCTGCACGTTTAGGCGGTGCCATAATTCTGCTCATGGGAGCCAGCTTCGAGGTACTCGACCCTGTCCCGGTGGGGATTTTTTATTTTATTGCATCTTTTATATAGCGCGAACTCGACCCGAAGGTATTAGATAGGCAGAGTGACCATATCTTGAGAACCAAAAACCGGGACATTTGGGGAAAATAGAAGGACTACCATTTTTCATCCACAGATTGGCGCAGAATGACAGCTGTCATCAACATACAATCACGGAAGATGCATTAAGAATGTAAATACAATGTAATTTCTACAATCCAAATCATACCTATTAATTAAATTGCTTTCTTATAACAGTTTCTAACTAGCAAAGCTTTAGAACACCCCCAAAAAAGTGACTCTCACTGTTTCAGTCAACCCCTTCTAAAAACCGGGACATGAGACAAAATTGCCAAATTCTGCCCGGACAGCTGGTGAAAAACGGGGATTGTCTGGGCAAATCCAGGACGTCTGGTCACCCTAGTATTAGAGCGCTTTACATAGCACCGTATTTACATTACATATTCAGGCACGGGGAGATTAAGTGATTTGCCCAGAATCACAGGATGTGGACGCGACCTCGAGCCTTGGTTTCCTGCACCAAAGTCGGCAGCGCAGCCGACGGACCACATTCCCTCCCCTAAATGGATTGATTCACACCACCAACGCACGCCATCCAGGACAGGCGGTCCCAGGCAACGCTGGCACGGCCGCGGCTAAATTAAGTTGGTCAACAGCCTGCTAAGTGCTGGGCAAGGCCGCTGAGAGCGGCTCAAAGCAGCATGATGAGATCCCGCCTGGCGACTTGACCCATGACCTCAGGCCTACCTATGGCTTACTCGAGTGAGGCAGGCCTTCTGAGTCGCCGGCGAACCTGTGCAGAAGTATAGGAGCTGTCTAAGCTTCTCATGTCGGCACCTGCGCGTGGGATCCGATGCACAGCTGCCACAAGAAGTCATTCATCTTCAGGAGTCAGTAGGAGTGCAGGTATGTTTTAAAGCAAACACTTCTGTGCAGTGCCATATGTATTTTTTAGACTACTTTTACAGCCTGCTGCATAACACGCACTGGTGCAAGTACTCTTAGATAGTGGGGCTTTTTAATGCTCACACTCTCAAAAAATATATATTTGAAATAAAACTGCCTACAGCCGAATTGTGACCCCTAGGCTATGTGTACTTTTCTCCTGAGGCTTGCATGCACCCCCATGCTTAATTGTCTCAATGTTAATTACTTAGACTAGCAATGCAACGTAGCCTTAGATTGTTAATAAATAACGGGCGGTGACGCACACCCTGCTGTTATCAACAAATTGATTTTTATCAAATTGCTCAGTGTGTCCTTTTGAGATAAATTACAGTCTGCAGAGGGGTTGTGACCTCTAAGCTACGCGTGTACCCTTCCATTTCCAGTGCTTTGCAGCCGTTTTAAAATCTTCTTACAGTTTCTCGTTGCTCAAATGGGTGTAATTTTTGATATTTATGTTGCCTTTGTTTTTATTGCTTGATTTTCCTTGCGAAAAAAGTGTCACTCGTAGTTGTTGAAATGTCACTCATAATTACGCTGACATTATAAAAATGTCACACTTAGCAATCTGAAACCTTGGCAGCTATGCTTCCTTTATGTCCGGCCTGCTGCTATTAGCTGTACTTCCGGTGCCAGCTGCGCCCCTCCACGTGCACAAACCATGAGCTGAACATTGCAGGCATTGCCCTGTAGAAACATAGACATGGCCGCCGGTAGTACAGTGGGGTGTCGGAGAGCATTCCATAAAGTATAGAACCCTGCGAATGCTGGTAATTTCTACGTTTTTATTTCTTTATTTGAAATTTTATACCACACGCAGACGATGTTAAAGTACTCTACAGTTTTTTATTTTTACTAAAAAATTTGAGAAATGATTCCAAATAATAAACATACATATTTACAAAGAAATGTTCAGGATGACGGCAGAGCATTTTGCAATTTGTAGATACATATTTTGAGAAATGCATCCAAGTCATAGAAATCCATGTTAGCAAAGACGTGTTGTCTTATAGTGAATGTTAAGTAGTCAGTTTGTTCTTCACTCTACAATATTTGATTTAAGAATGACACTGCATATGTGGCTGTGCAGGTGCTGGAGAGGGCTGCAATTAAATGTCACAAACGTAAGTGTTAGTGTTAGGTGTTATGAGGCATGAATATGGAGTTTTATTGGATAAATAAAAAATCCATATTCTGGGTGCTGTTATTGAGATGGAGTAAGGGCCTACTTTGGAGTTTGGCCGATGGGATGCTCAGACACAAATGTATTACAGGTGCATTGTAGCCTATAGCCTTTGTATACAGAGCACAGGATATGTGCCACTGTGTGGCAGAGTATTCCATTCGCATCAGTGCTTCTTTCTTTCTGGGGTTTCTGTTTTGCCCAGTGACGTGTAATTGCTGATGCTAGGTAGGTTGGTGAAGGGCTTTGAAGGTTATGCACACCGTCCTGAGTATGCAGTGTTTCTCTACTAGGAGCGAGCTCAGACATTCTCTAACTGATGAGCTGTGGTCTGCCCTTTTCCATGTTTGCAGTAAGCCTTGCTGCTGAGATTAATAATAATGTTGGGGAAGCCAGGCTCGATAGGGCAGTTTCACATACCTGCCTGGTGACATCTAGAGAATGGACTAAAGTTTGCAGATCTTGTTTTTAACATAAGGCACCACAGCATGCACAAATCTTGCACTGAAACAAGATCTGCTATTCTCGAGTTAGGGCACAAGATAGGGGTTGCCTTAAAGCTGGTATTAGTGTTTGAGTTGGAGTGACAGTCAATATTAGTGTTAGAAAGAATTAGGTTACAACTAGGATGAGGGTGATGGTTAGATGAATGGGATGGGGTGGACCGAGGACTGGAGTTATTAGCATCGCTTGGATGAACAATAGGTTTAGAGATACATGTATGATTATGCTTAGATTGCAGGTTAGTTTTAAGGTTTGGATGAACACAAGTGTTTCGATTGGGTCTTACCGCATTTTTGTGGTTGGGGTTTGTGTTCTAGGTTTAGAGTTATGGTTAAAGTAATTGAGCCAACAATTGTGCAAGGAGGAATCCAGACTGCTTCACACCCAGCCTTAGCACAGAGGCCAGCAATTTACAAATAAACATAGAATTGTCAGAAACTGTATCAAGCTCTGAAAACTATAAAGGGCCTACCACAGCAGGCTTCTTTTTTTGGTCACTCTGGTGAGACACTAAAAACACACACAACATGCGCCCTTCTTTAAAAATGCAAATGAGTAAAATATCTGGTTACCACATTATCAGGCCAATACCTGCCTTAATAATGTCCAGAGGGCTTGTGACACATTCATATGGGAGGGGGACTAGAATTTCGTTGAGTCAGAGAAGGTAATAACCAAGAGAAACAGGATTGGGAACACCCAGTGGTGCTCGAACAATTTTCAGAGTGGCGTCGCTGCCATCAGTGCTTCATCACTGAACTCACAATGTTGAACATATATCATTAAAGCATGGTGTGTTCGCACAGTGTCATTTATAGACAGCACAATCTCCATTGAAGTGGTCACTTAACTTGCAAAGACATACAATTTTACAGATAAAACTAATGTAGCGCACAAACGATGTGTGGAAATCGGGTGTCATTCAATCAAACAAACAGGATTTGCATAGCGCTACTTATCACCTGTGAGGGTATCTAGGCGCTGGAGGGTGGGGGCGGTGCTGCTGATTAGGGACGTTAATCGAATAACCATGTTTTTAGGCGCTTCCTGAAATCCTGCAGGGTGGCAGTCTGTGTGTTCTCCTTTGTACTGCCGGTCACCGGTGTATTTAACTGTGTAGCCTTGGACGGTGTCATGTATGTGCATGTAACTTGCATAATCGAGGTAACTATTAGCGGCGATACTATGTGTCTCTCGGTCCTTTTTCCCCAGCAACCCTCATCCCCCTCTCCAGGGGCGGCAATCTGAGGGATAGCCCCGGGCGCCACAAGCTCTAGCTACGCCTCTGCTTCTTCTACATCTCCGTCAACTATAGTTTCTGTAAATGTAAGGCCTTCTACGTTGAGGGTATCATCGTCAAAGAAGACGTCTATGAGAAGTTACAAAACCTCATCGTCAGCAGATGCAGTATCATCGGCGAAGGACCTATCGTCAGGAGATCTGTCAATGGTTTCCCCATCGCCGCTGCAGTCGACGGCCCTTAAGCACACTTCTTCATGGACAGTGGTTTCTTCAACTGTGGCTTCATCGAAAGTGGCTTTATCAACGGT
This sequence comes from Triturus cristatus, assembly GCF_964204655.1. Lineage (NCBI taxonomy): Eukaryota > Metazoa > Chordata > Amphibia > Caudata > Salamandridae > Triturus > Triturus cristatus. The sequence goes on from NC_140590.1 coordinate 1,582,969,292, forward strand.
GGCTCTGTCGACAGTCCCAATGTCTTCGACAGCAGGCTTCCAACAACGGTCATCAACGGCGGCTAGGACATCAACAGAAGCTTCGTCGGGGGACACTTTGTCAACGTGTGCTCCCGTTGATGATTGTTTTGCCATCGACTGTTCAGTCGACGGTTGCCCCGTCAATCTATGCTTACAAAGACGGATCTACAAAAAGCCAAAGAAACAATTTTGACATCTGCTGTAGTTCAATCTAAGAGAAGATCTTCACAGGAAATAATATTACCAGTTCATACCTCTCCTAGTAAGGTACCTCCTAGCCCTCCATAAGAACTTTCTTATTATGATAAAGAGGAGGATGAAGAATCCGATAATTAGGGTATTTTGGTGTGGCACACAGTCCTTCCGACCTTCATAATAAATGCCAAGAGGATGATGATGAACAATATTATTACTATTCCCATCAAGAGCCTAATAAGCACTATAGACAGAGGGAACCAGCTATTTACATGCCTGCTTCCCTAGTTTCAAATTTACAATATATGGTGGAAAAATACTCCTGCAGATTCCCACCATCAGAACCCTCGGCCTCAGTTCCCCAAACTCCAATCTCTAGATCGTCTCCCATAGTAGATTTCATATGGCAAGAAGGCCTGAAAGTAATGCAAACACTGGCCTCCATTCCAGCTGTTTGACCTTAGCTTGAAAAGAAATACAAAGCACCCGACAACTCTCCTGCCAGCCTCATCAGTCAGCCAAAACTGGATTCTGTAATTTTTCAGGCTGCGCAGCGTCATGCCAGAAATTCAGCTTCACCTCTGTCTGTGTAAGGATCGCGGATGTTCTGCAGGAGCGTCTGGAGTCGTGAAGAAAGTCCACAGTCGTCCCCCGCGTTCCTCCGACTCTATCAAACTCTAGAGTGCGGAGAACCCACTGGGGAAAACAGGGAAACAAAACAAGGATAGTTGGGAGAACAGGTAGGTCTTGATGGATGATTCTGGCAGGAGGAACAGCAGGAGCGTGATGGATCTTGGCAGGAAGAATAAGAGGGCCTCCCAGCTGTAATACAAAGATGGTTATAGGGATATCTATGTATCGCTACCCTTGGTCTTTCTAATCTTCACTTCCCCGGCACCTACCAGGAGTATCGTCAGCTGCTTGGGTATTAGTCTGCGGGAACATGCAGGTATTACTCTAGGTAAGTAGTTCCATTGCGGGCAGCTGCGGAGAACAGGTAGGCAGAGATCGTGAACACAGGAGGTATATTATGCCACTTATACATAGAAGAAGATTAGGAAGAACAAGTACCGTGTCTTTTGTGAAGGAGTATGGGAAACCTAACCCCCTGCTCAATGGTCCTCGCAGTAATCACCACCGGATTCCTGATATCTGCTCAGGAGGACGTAGGGGAGGGATTTGACGCCAAGGGATATATACTTGGTGAAAGCAAAGGGAAGTAAACGATACTGAGGGCGTTGTACAAACTCAAAGGAGAGACTCCAATAATACACAACCTCGGAGTCACCTTAACAGCAGGCAAAACACAACTACACCCACGACTGATAAGGCTTCAGTCTGAAGTCACTAATAACTGTAACGCTGGTTTGAAGTCACCAAGACAGGTAGCGCTGGCGAGGGGGGTTCACGAACCACCTATCCACTTCTAACTCCCAGGTAAGGAGCGACGCGAGACAGGAAACCCCCGCACAACGTATCACCCAGCAGACCTTACTTGAATGGTACAACAACCAGAGGGAGCAGGCGTAACACTCGCAGTTGCTCTTGGAGAGAGAACACCACCAGCGCCACGCTACACCAGGATCCACAACGTGACCAACACCGGAGCCGGGAATCGTCCGCGGCTCGAAACAAGAAACCGGAAATACAGCAACAGGAAGTCAGGCTAGAACTCTCAGGACGGAAATGGGGCTCAATGCTAGAACGCGAAGCGGCGTTTACACGCCCTTCGCCCTTTAAATACTCACTGCCTGTAGGGGCAGGACCGCGGGACATGACAGTCTGTTCCGCTGGATAGGGATGGGAGGTGACTTGACACTATCGGTAAACAATTCTCCACCATGGCAACGACCACAGTTAGAGCAGCAAATTTACTCGCAATCTTAGGTAGATATGATCGTCATATGTGGTCTGACAGTTCACCATTTATTGATCTTTTGCCTGAAGAGTCAAAAGCGGAAGCAAAGAAGATCCTGCAAGAGGGGGAGAGGATGTCAGCGGAGATAATTGATTGCAGTAGGTGGGTCGTCGGGTTTCTGACAATTAGCCGAGGCGGCGGTGTTAAGAAGACAATGATGGCTGGCTTTTTGCCAGTAAGTCCAAACAAAAATCATCGATATACCTTATTATGATGAATCCCTGTTTGGCCAGCACATTGACAGAGCTTTGCAGGCGATTACAAAAGATAGAGACACTGAAAGATCGTTAGGCACCCTGCAATTTAAGAAACAACTCTTTGGTGGAGCTCGAGGCCGAGGCACCTCTACCTTTCGGAGAGGCTATACCCAGTACAGGAAATTTCAGCCTCATCTGGGACAATCCTGAAACTCCACTGGACAGCAACATCCACAACAATACATACAGCCACCTTCTGCCTCCTACAAACACCATAGAGGAAAGACATCCTTTAGAGGGAGAGACACCTTTAAGAAGCAGTGACTTATCCTTGGTGCCGGCCACAACTCAAAGTCCTTGTCTTTAGGTTGGTGGAAACATTTCCTATTTCCTGCCGGAAAGGTCCAAGCGGACAGATGGGTCCTCAATATAATTTCCATAGGACACACACATTAGAATTTCAAAGGATTCCTCCAAATGTTCCACCACGAGGTCCTCCTCCATCCCATCTAACAGAGCTGCTGTCGCAGATAAACATCATGTTGCACAAGAAAGCGATCAAAGTGGTACCAAGAGCGCAAAGAGGAACAGGTTTTTATTCACTATTTTTCGTCATAAGGAAAACAAATCAGGAGAATGGCGCCCTATCCTAGATCTTCACCACCTCAACAAATTCCTAAAGAAAGAGACGTTTTGTAGCATCTCCTGAAGAGACAACATACAACTCTTGAATCAAGGAGATCACATGATGACCTTGGATCTTCAGGGCGCCTATTTTCACATAACCGTCTATCCAAAAAACTGGATATTTTTGCGGTTCATGATGGTCAACGTGGATTATCAGTTCTGAGCCTTGCCTGTCTGCCTTTGCTCAGCGCCTCGAATATTTATCAAGGTATAAGCCCCAGTTGCTGCTCATCTACGACAAGCAGGAATTCATATATTCCCATATCTAGACGACTGCCTTATAAAAGCAACCTCATTATCAAGAGCAAATGCTCATACACAAACGTGCCTGTCTCTATTACATACTCCAGGGTTGTCGATCAACCTTCAAAAGTCTCATCTAATGTCTTCAACTGTCATAACGTTTTTAGGAGCAACTATCGACATCCTGCAGGCAAAAGCTTTCTTCCTTACAAGAAAGTCCATTTCAGTTCGGTAATACAAGTCTCTCCTGGGAATGCTTTCCTCCTGCATTCCCCTCATTCCCAACTCCCGGTTAAACATGAGGCCACTGCAGGAAGAACCGAACAGTCTGTGATTACAGGCCTCCAGCTCCTTCGAAGATATCATTCGAATCACACCACGGATGAGGGATGCTCTTCGATGGTGGATGCAAGCCCCAATATATCCATAGGCTGCTCATGCCTGATCTACTTATCGCAATATGTAATTGCAACAGACGGCTCCCTCGGGAGTTGGGGAGGGCATCCACGAGGCTTGACAGTCAAGGGCAAATGGAACACCCAACAACAATCTCTACATATTTACCTGTTGGACCTCAAGGCCATTTACCTGGCTAGAAAGTATTTCCCTTCAAAGATTTCAGGGGCATTGGTACCAGTTTGAAACGACAACACTAAGTTTGCACTATCTAAAAAAAATTAGGCAGAACAAGATGGACTGCAAGGTCAGCAAATATGGAAATGGGCAAGTCAACAAATTTTAAACCTGGCAAAGGAACACGTTCCAGGTGTATGCAATGTTATTGCAGATTTCCTGAGCAGGACAAGCTCTGTCAGCCACGAGTGGGAACTGCACCAACCAACTCTGTATCTCCTCTTTCATCGGTGGAGCAACCCAAATTTGCATCTGTTTGCGACCAACAAGAACCGCAAATGCCAGTACTTCACTAGTTGGCAACCCCTCCGGTATCGTGGGGGAATGCGTTTTTGATAGAAAGGTCCAAGAGACATGCCTACGCTATTCCTCCGATTTCTCTAATCCCAAGGGTAATCGGAAAACTGAAGAAGGAACCGGTCAGATCCTGCTCATAGCATCCAGTTGGCCCCGCCAGTTCTGGTTTACAGAACTCCTCCTTCTCTCCGAGTGTGAACCCCTTCAGTTACACCAATACCAAACCTTTTCACAATGAATCAGGGCCAGAACCATCATCAAGATCCAACATCTCTTCGATTATCGGCTTGGCTCCTGAACACTATGAATTTTCCAGGTTAGCCATCTTGTCTGATTGCCGCAAGGCCTCGCTGATGTAAGAGCATAGTACACAACTGAGACATAGAAGATCACATGGAAAAGATCCAATGTGCATCTTATTCAGTCACCCCCAGAACAAATACTTCCATATCTCCTTCATTTAGCAAGATCCAGTCTCTCTCATTGTTCTATAAAGCTCCATCTCGCCTCAATATCTAGATTTAGACGAAATATTCGTGCACCGTCACTCTGCTCCTCAAGAATCATAAAACTGTTTCTTAAAGGATTATTCAGAATATTTTCGCCAGTAAAGCTACCTCGACCGCCTTTGCATCACAACATTGTGTTAGCTCAATTAATGAAAAAACATTCAAGCCCATTCATAGGGCTGAACTATACTACATCTTGTGGAAGACATTTGACATCTCTTCTCCTAGCACTTACATCAGCCAGACGAGTAAGCGAGATACAATATTTCACTGTTAAACAACCTTTCCTTTGGACTTTCATCTTAATGAGCCAGTCTTTTTAAAAACCTTTTTTCCAAATCTGCAAACACCAGCAGAGAGTTCCTTAAAATCCCCGGATCTGAAAAGATGCATCAAGTTCTATTTGCATAAGACTGTAAGCATAAACCAGGCAGAGCAACTCTTTGTAGCATATGGCAACATCAGAAAAGGTTACCCTGTTACTAAACAGACTATAGCATGATGAATATCATTGGCCATACCGTTTTGCCCCCAGCAAGCGATATATATATATATATATATATATATATAATTCCAATGCCGGAGAATATCTTTTTTAGATTCACATGTGACCCACCCTCCTCCCGATAGAGGCTCCCCAGAGGATTTGGTTAAACTCGACATATATCATTCTCACTTGCGCTAGGAAATCTCAGTGCCTGGAGCCTCTGTAGTGAGGGTTCCAAAGGGTGCTGTCGCCTTATTGACTGATTTTTGGACCAAGGACGAGCTATTAAAGTGAGTGTTATTTCTCCATTAATTTCAATTTTAAAGTCATTACTTTTCTGCTTTATATGTACTGTGGGAAGCATGTGAATCTATCAAAGATACCAATACTGGAAACCCACAGTTAGAGGTAAGTAACTTATTTTCTTCAGGGCTGCCCCTAAATACTAGATTTAAATGCGTTACAGGGGTGTGCAGATTGTCCCTTCCCTGGGGTGTCTGCACCCCCTAGTATGCCACCCTCCAGTGGAAGGGGGGCTTAGGCATCTTACTGATTGGAGGGATCCCCCATCTCCAAGATGGCGGGGACTGAGAGGTGGTCTTCACTTCACCTCCCCCACCTGAGGGGAGGGGTTGGCAACGGTGGGCACACATCTTTTCCTGGCTAGGTTTTTCCGCCTGTTCTTGCGCCCTAAATGGGGCCCAGAAACGGTGGGAGCCAGTTGTGATAGCAGCAAAAGGCTGTGGGTGGCTAACAAAGGCGGCAGGTTTTTGAAGCTCCCTCTTTGAGGATCCTGCCCATCTTAGGGGAGGCAGCACGACACCTCTGCCCAGGATGTGCTTTGTTTCCACACCAAGAGAGCATAGGCTCTCTATGCAGGGTCCAGAAATATGTGTTCGAGGCATATGAGCTGCAGATTGTACACTTAGCATAGATCGCCATCTGGTGTTGGGCCCGGATGTTTGCAGTTTGTTTTTGTTCTTTGGACAGTCTTTGGAAGTCACGAGTTCGGTGACTCCTCCTTCGGTCCGTACTGCGCATGGGCTTCGGCTCCATCCTCAGATTGTTTTTTTCCGCCATCGGGCTCGGATGTGATACTTCGTGCTCCGGCTTCGAACTTCTACGGTTCCAGCCTCGACGGAAAATCCTCGTTCTTCGAGTTTCTTCATCTATCTTCATCTCTCGAAGCGGCACTTTTCTCCATTCCGCACATCGGCACCGGCCTTCGGGCCCTCCTCGACTCCGGTCCCGGCCGATGGAAAGGACTCCGTTCAAAAAGTGCCCAAAATGTGGGTCTAAATTTTCCCACACCGACCTCCATCAGGTGTGTAACCTTTGCCTCTCTCCAGAACACGAGGCTAGAGACTGCCCCGCCTGTAAGTCTTTTCGATCAAAAAAGACCATCCGGGATCGAAGAGCTCGACGCACCATGGCGCACTCATCGACCGCAGCTCCACCGGACATCTTCGGAGACGACACTGGTGCTTTGGGGTGCATCAACACACCGAGCAGGAGGAAGGCTTCGTCAGCGCTTCCGAGGCCGACAACTCCGACGTGGAGGACATCACACCGGCGCAGCGGGTCGTGAGTACTGTACCCCCTCCCACCCCCGCGCCACAAACCAAAGAGACTCAGGTTACACCCTCGCCTGCAGGCCTGGGTAAGACCAAGCACACAGCTTCTATCACCCCACCTTCGGGCCCGGTGTCGAAGCCTCAGAAGTCTCACGGCAGCTTGGGCTCGAGCCAGCCGACGCCTGGTGCCGATAAACACCGTCCGGCACCGAAGAAAGTGACACCCAGTTCGACTCCGAAGCCACCGGTGCCGAAGCCTTGACTCTCGGTGCCGACAAAACACAAACACAAATCCCTCGGCACCGACGCTCCGGCGCCGAAAACTACTTCGACGCCAAAAAAACCGGAGGTTCCAAAAAGGCATGGCGCAGAGAAACCATCAAAATCCTCGGCTCCGAAAACATCGGCGCCAGCGGACGATTCGGTGCCACTGGACCTCTTTACACCAGATCCTTTGCAAAAGACCTTATTTAAGGATCCAAAGACTGGGCTATTGACTTTAGTTGTTAAGAAAAGACGTCTTGACACACCGGCTCCTCCTCCACCGCCCAAGCGGAAGGACTCTGCTACTTCTCCTCTCAGAGTGCCCTCCCCACTACCTCCTCCTCCACCCCCTCCCTCTCCCAGGTCTCTGCCACCCTTGCCTCATCATTCCCCGACCCCGTCCCCGTCCCCAGATCCTGATTACGGGGATCCAGATTATGACCCGGCGGACGCCCCAATGGACCCCACTCCACCGGGGACCCCAGACCCATGGGAAGACTACCAAAACCCTGACATACCGGATGTGCCTCAGGACGACCTATACCCATCCAGGCCGTCTCCCCCAGAGGACTCCTTAGGGTTTCACCACTTAGTGCAGAGAGCAGCACACTACCATGGGGTGGAAATGCATAGTGAACCAGTGGAAGATGACTTCTTACTGGATACTTTTGACATTCAGGATAAGTCCACAGCTATCTTGCCCATGCTTAAAGGTGTCACCAAGCATGCTGCAGAGGTGTTCAAAGACCCTGTCTGGGCCAGGGTATTGAACCCTAGAATAGAAAAAAAGTATAAGGCGGCACCCACAGACCCTACATACATTAAGGGCCCTGCTCCCTTAGATTCCCTAGTTATGTCCACAGCTAGAAAGCGAGCTAACTCCCAGTCCTCAGGAGAGGCCCCACCGCCAGATAAGGAATCCAAACTCCTAGACGCGTCTGGCAAACGCACCGCCTCGCAAGCCGCAAACATCTGGCGCATTGCGAATACACAAGCGCTGCTTGCGCGCTATGACAGAGCACACTACGATGAGCTTGAGGCTCTTATACAGCACCTCCCAGAAAAACACAAACGCAAAGCTCATGACCTGATACAGGAGGGTAAGCTAATTACTAACACCTCCATTAAATGTGCCCTCGATGCAGCCGACACTGCTTCTAGAGCCATAAATACTAGTGTCCTGCTTCGTCGTCATGCCTGGCTCAGGATCTCAGGGTTCAAGCCTGAAGTCCAGGCATCCATATTAAATCACCCCTTTGACCAACAAAATCTCTTCGGGCCAAAGGCAGACAGCATTTATCACTGTTCAGAGTGCCCGCTATTAAAGCCTTTATGGAAGGCCTTAAACGAGTAATTCCTCCCAGGGCACCACCTTCCCCTGTATGGAATCTAAATGTAGTTCTTACAAGGCTAATGGGTCCGCCTTTCGAACCAATGCATAAATGTGAGCTACAGTTCCTTACCTGGAAAACAGCTTTCCTCGTAGCTATCACTTCCCTTAGAAGGGTTGGTGAAATACAAGCGTTCACTATACAGGAACCCTTCTTACAAATACATCACAGTAAAGTGATACTTCGTACAAATCCAAAGTTTCTACCCAAGGTCATTTCCCCCTTCCATCTCAATCAGTCGGTGGAATTACCTGTCTTTTTCTCGCAACCTCAATCTGTTGCAGAAAGGGCTCTACACACACTTGATGTTAAGAGGGCCTTACTGTACTACATACAGAGAACACAACCTTTCAGGAAAACTAAACAATTGTTTGTTTCCTTCTCTCCACCACATAAAGGCAACCCCATCTCTAAATCAGGGATAGCTAGGTGGATTGTAAAGTGCATACAAATTTGCTATCAAAAGGCAAAAAGAACATTATCTGTTCCACCTAAAGCCCACTCTACTAGAAAGTTAGGGGCTTCTATGGCTTTTCTAGGGAACATACCCTTAGATGACATCTGCAAAGCAGCCACATGGTCAACACCGCACACCTTCACAAAACATTGCTGCGTAGACGTGCATTCCAAGCAACAAGCTAGTGTGGGCCAGGCTGTACTAAAGACACTTTTTCAAACCGCTGCAACGGATACCGGTGGTCGCCGCTAAGGTTGGGTACTGCTATATAATCTATGCTAAGTGTACAATCTGCAGCTCATATGCCTCGAACGGAATATGCTACTTACCAGTATGCATCTGTTCTTGGCATGTAGAAGGAGGAGTCACCGAACTCGTGACTTCCAAAGACTGTCCAAAGAACAAAAACAAACTGCAAACATCCGGGCCCAACACCAGATGGCGATCTATGCTAAGTGTACAACTCTGCAGCTCTACATGCCAAGAACAGATGCATACTGGTAAGTAGCATATTCCTTGTTGGTAGCAGATGGTTGGGAGCCAGTCAGGAACCATACCAGGGTTGGTCGTTTTTCAGGGTGCATCTCTAAGATGCCCTTTAAGTGCATTTTTAATTAAATCCCACACTACCCTCAGACTTGATTTAATGTGCTGGTAAGTTTTATACCAACCTTCCCAGACTTGAGTAAAGCCATCATGGAGCTGTGGACTTCGTGTTCACAAACTCCCAGCCCATGCATTCACAATGGCTTCACTACACTTAGAATGTCTGCGAATGGCACAGACACTGTGGGGGCATATTGCTCTTGCAGCTATGCCCTCACCTGAGTATGGTTCACCCTGATTTTAAGACTGTAAGGCCTGCCAGAGAGGTGACTTAGCCATGCCAATGCAGTTTTGGTGGGCATGGCACCCAGGGATGTGTGCCATGTTGAATCTTTAGTTTGGTTTGCACCAAAGCAACCAGTCTGCATTGGCAGGGTGGGGTTGTTAAGGTGAGGGGTCTCTGAGGGTAGCGTAATACATCCTGCAGCCCTCAGTGTCCCTCTCTGATTACAAGGCCCTTGCTAACAGGGGTACCTTTTACAAGGGACTTACAGGTGGCCCAGAGGTGTGCCAAATGTGTGTACAAAGGTACAGTTTTAGGAAAGAACACAGTTGCTGGGGCCTAGTTAGCAGGATCCCAGTACACACTCAGTCACGTTAGCATCTGGTAAAAGGTTAGGGGGTCACCATTCAAAAAGGGGCACTTTCCTACACCTTGCATCAGGCCTTGGGGTTTTTTATGAAGGTCATATTGGTGGATGAGGCCCATCTTAAGCGGTTGGGGATACATTTGTTTCTGTATCTTGATGACTGGCTGTGGAATAAGGATAATACCATTGCACTTCAACTTGATTTTTCTATCAGTGAGTCCAAATTCCACAGTCAACATGCTCAGAGGCTATCCTTTATTGGGGCTATTTTGTACACTGTTGTTCTGAAAGCCTGTTTGCCCTCGCAGCGAGTTCGGAACATCCAGGCTATTATCCTGATTTCTTTTGGGCAAAATTATTCCAACTTTGACAGTTTTGAGAGTGCCAGGTGTTAGAATCCGTATTTCCATAGCTGCCCAGAGCTCTGTGGCATTTGCAGGCCTTTAATTGGAAGCAAAATGTGTTTGTTTCTCTGCATTAGAACAAATTGCCATCAGGACATTTGGAAACTCTTACACTTATTAACGTGGGTTACTCCACTCCATTACCTTCCCAGGCTGCATAGAAACAATTCACTTTCCCTTGGCAGGCCGTTTACTTGTTACTGAAGGATGTATGCTTTCAATAGAATTCACTAATTTATAAAATAACATGATTATCATTTAATACAATTAGACTTCAAGTGCCTCGAACTTTATATATGCATATCAGTCACCAGTTTTGTACCACGATTTGTTTTGCAATAAATTCTTGTAAGTGTTTAAACAAACCGACAAATAATTTATCAATAAAGACTAGAGAATTATGTTGTCTTATTTTTAACTTTTGATGATGTGTTCCATTTAGAGAGACACACTGGATGCAGATATCCATATCGATACAGAAGACCAAGGAATGTATAAATTCATGTCGTCACAGCACCTTTTCAAGTTACTGGACTGCTTGCAAGAATCACATTCATTTGCAAAAGCCTTTAACTCTAATAGTGAACAGCGAACCGCACTATGGAGAGCAGGTACTCCATCAACATTGTGATTGACACTAAAGTGACTACAACTTTATTAGAAATGCATGGGGCAGGTGCTGTGGATATGGGGGATCTCTGTAAGAGAGCAGTTATTTTTATAGTCTGTGTCCCTGCTTGTAAGGAAATGATCAATTTTTTTTAAAGATGTTTTATTCAGTATTTTCTTGCAATACATTAACAATTGGAACACCAGCATTATGTCATTCAGTACTGCTATTTTTAAAAGTCAGGCTCTGTGGTGTTGCACAGTAGCAAATTCATATGGTCCTAATCAGATTTGTTCATTGTTGGGAAATTGTCACGTAAGATGCATGCTACATACTACCTGTGCTCTCCAGATTAATGATTTACATAATTAAACATCACTTTAAGTGATAGATGCATAACCTACATTTCTTTAACATACTTTTTGAGGAGCCCCATCTGTAGGTGTTCCTCAGGGGCTGTTGTGGCTCAAAGAATTTCAGAACAGGCCTCAGCCATTTGAGCATTTTCATAATTGTTTAAGGCCCCACTCTTGGCAAAGACAGGCTAGAAGGGTATTTCATAGTATTATGGCTCCAGTGGCAAGGAGGTAGTATCTTTTAAAACCAAAAAGTAGTAAGAAGTGATTTTGGCAGCAGGGGTTTTAGTGTGGGTGCAGGGATGCACCAGTGAACCAAGATGAGCACCTTTAAAGAGTTATTTGCCAATGGTTCTTCTTTCTATAGATTTTTCATTTTAAGAGTCCCCAAGAAATGGAACTGAATCACTGAGGTTGTGCTAGGAAGTGGCTCAGTAACAGCACAAAGACCTACATTGTCTCAGTATTATCACTCCAGGTAAATTATTTTTCACAATCTAAGTGCCATGTCACTTCAAAAGCCGTCGACATTGAAACCTGGTTGGACATGAGAAGCCATATATGGGAGGGACTCTTACAGATATCAAATAAAGCACAAAATATGCAGGCAGCAAAGAGACACATCTTCATCTTCACATCATAGATTAGGATAAGGCGAGCATTTGCGCTGATCAAGACCACAAAAAAAACGAGTACTCATTTTTACACTATTCTCATCTTACAAAAAGCTCAGATCCGAGGTACCTTTTCTTGCAATCTTTTTTGATTGTGCACATCCTCTGCCTTGTGGACCTGCTTTTGCCCCTCTGGCACCTTGGGCTACTAAAGTCTGTGTTGTCGCCACATGAGCTGCTTTGGCTTGAGCCAGGCCTCTGCTCTTCTCATCAGTGCTGTTCCTGGAGCTGTATCTGCCCCCTTCAAGATACAAAAACCTCTCACTGGAGGGTCAGCACTTTGTAAGGCATGGGTTGCAGCAATGTCATCACCAACATTTGCCCTAATGACATTGCTGCTCTGGACTTCCTCGTCCCTTCAGTCACAGACCACATTTGAAAATTGCCTAAATCGCTAGCAAATAGCTAAAAAGGAACACAAACTTAAGAAATATTTAATGTCTAAAGCCCTATTTGGGATTGGTCTTTAATAATATTGATTTCTCCAAATCTGATCAGAAATATTGTAAGGATGAGGAGATATAAACATATCATTTGCTCCTTAATGTGAGCTCTGATACAGGGTATGTTAACCTGAAACTTGTGTGGGGTTGATAACTCTATAAGCTGGTCCATCAGCAAGATTCTGTTGCCGTAACTGAGGAATTGTACTACATTATGCAAGTCTGCAGGAAGGTCCAGAAAGTTACATCTTCTGTTCTTGGAAAAGAAGTGTCCTCAAAATCATGACTCATTTGGAACAGATATCGAAACACTTGCATTTCAGTGAGTCCATGTGGAAACAAATTCTGGCTGCCAATGAAACACTAATTTGGCTCTTGCTGTTCAAAGACGGGCTATAAGACAGTATATTCTTCGAAATTCCTTTCTGAAACTGTGCTGCCCTTTCATATGTCTCTGAAAGCCCTTTATGTTTTTGCCAAGTAAGCTTGACAGTTATGCAAGTACACAGGAGGTGATTCCTTTGTTTACATAGTAGTTTATTTCGGAGCTGTGCTATGATGTCCGTGGCACTCCGTGTAGCCCCTTTGAGTAAGAGTGGCAACTGCCCTGTCAACCTAGGCTATGTCATGACTCATGGTTGGGCAGTGTTATTATAGTCCGGGTAATACACCTTTTTACCTATACCCTGTGGTGAGACTGCCTACAGGCTCTCCCATGCAAATAAAAAAACATCCATTCCTCATAACTGTAGTCTTGCGCCTTGACCACAGTTGGCACATGTATTAATGATCCCTATAGTATGTTGGTTTCCTTGTCTGTATTGGCACTGGTGCATTCTGCAATCCATTGAACTCCCCACTTGTGTGCTGCACAAGTTGGTGGTCTCCTTTATGCTGGGCTGATGGCCACTTGGGCTAGCCCAGCCTGCTCCTACATGCAACTCTAATACCTGCACCATAGCCTGTGAACTTAGTGGTTGGGGAGAAATCCTGCCAATTTTCTCTGTCTTAGTCCTCGTTTCTGTTGCCCGAGTGAGACTTCCACCCTCTCTCCCCACTTTTCCTGTGTTGTGGTCATTTCCTCTGGCAGCGGCCCTCCAGAGGGAGGCCAATACACATCAGCCTAAGTTGGTTTTGGTCAGGGCAACAGGTCTGTGAACTTGGCCACGAACAGTCAAGGAAAAATGTTGTCCTAGGATTGGAGAAATCTTTGGAGTTTGAACATCGCAGATCCATCTGCTCTGTTTACTTGTGGTAGCCTGCCTTGGGGAATGAGGTTGATTCTGCTTTGTCCCCGACTCATGCTATGTCTGTCTGGCTCCCCTACCTACCTTTTGCCTACACAGAGCAACCAGAAGATTATTAGGCTTCATACACTTGCCTTGGGTTTTTGTCCCACAGACAAGAGAAGATGATGCCAGAACTGTTCGAACTATTATTCCAGTCCTTGGGTTTCTGGAGTGCTCAAAGGTGTGATCTTTGTTACTCTAATCTGTCCAGTAGCAACTAGCGACTGCTGTGGGCGATGCTAGGCTCCTTGATTACCCTGCAACACATCAATCTGTACTGTGATGTTAGAAATCAAAACAGAGACACCTGAATATTTGGGCAACTTCTTTTGGATAAATAGTGGGACTTGGCAAACAGGTTTTCTGTCTGTCCTCATCTTAAGCCAGAGGGACTACTTGGTGATTAAATGGTCTCTCGAATTAAGTAGACCTGGTTCTGACCCACAGTAGTCTTTAGTGGTCAGCAGCTTTCACCTTCGGAATATCTCCAAAGATTCCTGTGGGTAATAATCTTGCTGTGTGGTGGAATCAGCGATTCTCCAGATTAAGTGATAATAGAATCTGAATTTCATTAAAGACACAGGGGCTAACATTATGCAGCCCTTCAAAGTATTATACATCACAATAAAACCTTCCAGAATAGAACAGGCAGCACACATAGGAAGTCTATGCAGTGAGTATTCTGCCTCTTTTTTGTATGTTTGAAAAGCTTTATTGAAGAAAATTGTTAACAAAGAAAGATATCAGCAAATCCTAAAACAAGGCTAAATATAATATGAACCATTGACAGTGCTAATATCAAATATTAAAAAGACAAAAAGCATTTTATGAGGATTTTAAAGATAAAAGAAAGGGGAAAAAGGAAGGAGAAAAGGGGGAGGGAAAAAGAAATAACAGAGCAAAATATGAACCTTAGAAATGAAAAAAGTACGGCATATAAACAAATAGTATAAATAAGTAGTACAAAATGATCAGCATAAAAAAGAAATAACATAAGGAACCTGTATAAAATGACAAAGAGGAGAGAGTCGGAGACCATCAAGGAGGTTTGAAATTTTCTGAGTTGATACGTGGAAATTTGCTCAGAGACAATCGATCTAGGTATGAAGTGAGAGGCAACCAGAAAACATCAGTATTACGAATAGGTTTGCAGGAAGAGGCGAAGGCAACATCCAGTCTGTGAAAGTGACATAAAGAGTTCCACCAACCTTGCACTGAAAGATTAGTGAGGGACTTCCAATTAGTAGAAATGTGCTGGAATGCGAGAGCAAGCATGAGATCGAAAAGGCCATGTGAGTGTGAAGGAAGGTCTAAAGAATCAGAAAGGCTACCTAAAAAGAGAAGAGTTATAGAATAAGGAACAGAAAGTGTAAAGATTCGAGAAAAGTATAGCCAAATTTTCCTCCAGAATGCAGAAACAGCAGAACAGAAAAAGAAGAGCTGAAGAAGATCAGCATTAGGGGTACTACATGTCCAACACTTAGAATCAGAAGAGGGGAGGAAACGTGACAGAGAAAGAGGAGAAAGATAGAGCTTGTGATATAAATAAAATAAAGATTGAGTAAGAGAAGCTGAGCGGGAAATTTTTAAAGATCTGGACCAAAGCTCATCCCAAAGAGCAACAGACCAAGTACATCCGAAGTCCGATTCCCAGGAAAGTTCCAATTTAGTCTTAGTACGGTCTGGATTGGGAGAGGAGAAAAATTTATAGATAAGAGACGCTTTAGGGAATTTAATAAGAAGTTCGAGAAGAGGAGATTGTGGGATAGGTGATGATGAAGAAGGAAGAGAATAATAACGGTCAAGAATAATTGTCATGAGAGTAGCAAATTTCTGCAGAAAAGATCGAGGACAATGAAATAAGGATTGGAAGTGGGGGAAGGAGCAAGGAACCAGTCCATTAAAGAGTTGATTAATCCAAATAATACCCTTTAATCTCCAAGATTTCCAGAATATAGGTCTATTATTCATAAGGACAAGCGAGTTATACCTGATAGGGGTGCTTAAAAAGGATTCACGCGTAATGGCAGTAGGAGAAACCAGAGGTCTTAAAAGCGAAGAAGTGCTTGAATAAAGGAAGTGAGGTATAGGGAGTCTTAGTAGAGAAACGAACAGCTTCATCGAAGGAGAAGGGTAATAGTAATGTTTGTTCAATAAGGAGCCAAAGAGGAGTGAAAGGGGAGAGGTTTGATGAAAGCCATCTCGAGGCCTGGCGTAACGAGAAGGATTTATGGTAAAGACGAAAATCTGGAAAGTTAACTCCACCATTAGCTTTGGACTTTCGAAGGGCTGCAAGAGAAATTCTGGATTTCTTGTTCTTCCAGAGAAATATCGAAAGGGAGGAGTCAATACGTTTAAAATAAATTGAGGGAACGTGGACGGGTAACATAGAGAAAATATATATTAGAATGGGGGCTATCATCATTTTTATGGAGTCCAAACGACCCCACCAGGACAGAAAGAGGGGGTTCCAGGTAAGAAAAGATTTATCAATTCGGGACAAAACTGCAGACATATTTAATTTAACTGAAGAAGAGATAGAGTTAGAGAACCAAATACCTAGATACTTGATCTTAGAACTATTCCAGGCAAAACCAGTAGAAGAGAAAAAAATTCGGGAAACAGGTTTTTGTGAGAGGAAGGATTTCAGTCTTATCTGAATTAATCTTATAACCTGACACCAATGAAAACGAATCGAATTCAGATAATAAGGGGGGAATAGAGACTTCTGGATCGGAAATAAATAAGAGAATATCGTCTGCGTATGCAGAAAGTTTCAATTGACTCTTACCATAAGGAAAACCAAAAATGGAGTTATTGTTACGAATGGAGGACAAAAAGGGTTCCAGCGCTAGAATAAAAAGAAGAGGGGATAAAGGACAGCCTTGACGAACGCCACGTTGAAGAGCAAAGGATGAGGAAACCTGACCATTCACAAGCACCGAAGCCTTGGGTGCAGAGTATAACAGGGAGATAAGGGAAATGAAATTGGGACCAAAGCCATGCCAACGTAATGAAGCAAACAAAAAAGACCAATCTACTCTATCAAAAGCTTTTTCTGCGTCTACTGAAATAGCAGCTAAAGGGATAGAAAGAGATGGAGCATTATTCAAAACATTAAGAAAAAGGCGAGAGTTATCGGAGGTAAGTCTACCTTTAACAAAGCCACATTGTTCCTTACCAATGAGATGAGGCATCAAGGGGTCTAAACGTAACGCAAGTAGCTTAGCAAATAATTTATAGTCCACATTGACCAAAGAAATCGTACGATAATTTTTACAGAATTGGGGGTCACGACCATCCTTAGGGATAAAACAAATGGTAGCGTCTTGAAAAGTACCTTCCGCCTTGCCAGATAAGTAGAATGATTGAAAAAGTTGTAAAAGCTTGGGAAGTAAGAGATCAGAGAAGTGTAAATAAAATTCTACAGGGAAACCATCAGGGCCGGGCGTTTTGCCCTTAGTGAGAGAATCCAAAGCCATGGAAAGTTCATGTAAGGAAAGCTCAAGTTCAAGGTCCGAAAAATTGAGATGAGAGAAAGAGGGTTTAGGGAGTCTCTCAAAATAGGACTGAATAAGCGAAGGAGTTGGAGGAGATTCTGGAGTATAAAGATGCTGATAAAACATCTGAAATTGATCGAGTATTTCCTTATCTTTGTGCAGGAGAATATTGTCAGAGGAGTAAATAGAATCTATAAGAGTGCGCTCCTTACGTGATTTAAGATAATTAGCTAACAATTTCCCTGACTTGTTACGACCCCCATAGTAACGAGCACTACTACGAAGAAGTATCGAAGACGCATTATCAGTAGTAGATTTATTGAACTCCAACTTTGCTCTTAAAAGGTCTGGTGAGATAAATTTATCTGAGGAAGTATAAAATTTATGTTCCAAAGATTTAATGTGAGCCAATGAGACCTTCCGTTTCTGGAGATATTGTTTCTTTTTCTTAGAAACAAAATCAATAATAAATCCTCTTGCCGTGGCCTTAAAGGAGTCCCAGAGGATATAGGGAGGAGTAGAAGGATCACAATTAAGCAAAAAGAAATCCCTGGTAAAGGAGCGAAAGGAGGAAGAAAAGTTAGTATCAGTAAGAAGGGAACCATTGAAGCGCCAACGTGAAGACTTGGGACGTGGAGGAAGCAAATCAAGAACCGTAACAACAGGGGCATGGTCCGATATTACCATAGGCTCAATAGAGGAAGACAATAAGTTCTGAGACAAAGATTGAGAGAGAAAAATGTATTCAAGACGAGAAAAAGAGGAATGAGGAGGAGAGAAGAAGGAATAGTCCAAAGTATCAGGATGGGATAGTCGCCAAGAGTCAATAAAGCGAGATTGTGAAATAGTGTCAAGAAATTGTTTGAGTCTTGTGGGGAATGAAGCGAACTGTGGATTTACGATCAAGGACAGGATCAACAATCTGGTTGCAACCTCCACCTAGTATAAAAAGATCATCCCTATGTTGAATACATTTTTTCGTAATAAGAGGCCAAAAAAAGCAATCAGGTTGTGTAGAGCCATAAACATTAAAAACAGTTAAAGGAACAGCATTAATTAGTAACTTTGCTAGTATCCACCTACCATCAGTATCATTTTCTTGAGACAATACTTTACATTGTAATTTCTTGTGACATAAAATAACAACGCCATTCTTTTTATCAGTGGAAGGAGAAAATAAGACTGTACCTACCCAACTCCTCTTTAATTTAAGGGATTCACTTTCGGTGAGGTGGGTTTCTTGTAAAAGAACTATGTCAGGGTCATAGGAAGCTAAATGGGAAAGGACTCTCTGCCGTTTAATAGGATGAATAAAACCCTTTACATTCCAGGAAACAACCTTGAATTTTCAAATAGTAAAATATTGATAGGAGCAAAAAGTACAATAGTAGAAACATGAGAGAAAACGCCAAAAAATAAGACATCAAAGAATGAAACAAGTAACATCAGAACATCAGAACAAAAAAAGAAGGATGAAGTAGAGAAGAAAAAAAGAAAGAAAAAAGAAGAAAGGACAGAATTAAATAATAAGTGGAGCAAAGGGGAAAGGAAAAGAGGGGAAAGGTAAGAAGAGAAGAAAACAAGAAAAGACAGTACAAATCCATAAAGGACGACTGAATATAACATACCTGAAGGGGACATGAAGAGGATATTGGGGTAATGGAGAGACGCAACAAGATGGACCGCACGGAGCCAGGAAACCAGACCGCACCAGGACTGAACAAGAAGAGGGCAACCATAAAAGAGGAAGGAGGTCACACCAGTCAATCTGGGTAAGAAAAAGAAAAACATATAAGAAACACATAGAGTGAAGGAGAAGAATGAGAAAGCAAATTATCAAACGGGTGGAAGATAAAGAAAGAGCGGAGTAAAGATAGAGCAATTAAAGAAAGACAAACAGTAGGAGTAGAAATGGGTAGTGAAGAGAACCATAGAAGACATTGCTAAAATGAAACAAAAAACGAGCCAACAATATAATAAACAAAGCAGTGTGAAAACATTATCTGGGAAAACCTGCAAGAAAGAAGAAAATTAAACAGTCAACCAGGAGTGGAAGTAGACATATCCATGCCGGCGTTGGACTGAATAAGAATAAAATTTTTCAATTCAGCAGGATCTTGAAAAGTCCAAGTTTGATTCTGATGGGTGACTTTGAAAGTGCAAGGATGGAACAAGCCGTATCTGGCACCAAGAGAGCGAAGAGGGGCACGCAGGTTCAAAAATTCTTTCCGTCTAGCTGCCGTCGCATTAGAAACATCCTGAGAAAGAAATACTCTCTGGCCCAACCAAGACACCTGGCGTTTGGATCTAGCCGCAGAAAGGACTAGAAGTAGGTCCGTGAACTTCAAAAAAAGAATGATGACTCCTCGAGGTTTAGTTGAGGCTGATGTACGAGGACCAAGTCTATGAGCCCTTTGGATGCTGAGAGAGGTGGTAGCTGGCATATCCAGAAGTTTCAGGAGGAAAGAGGAGAAGAACGAGACAGGGTCATCACCTTCCAAAGATTCCGGCAAACCATAAACGCGCAAATTATTCCTCCTATTTCTATTTTCTAAGTCCTCGGTGTGTTGTTTAAGGGCAAGAACAGATTTTTCTAGAGAGGAAATACGTTGAGAGTGGACTGGAATCTCAGAGACCTGTTGCTCTATGGAAGACACTCTATTGTCCATAGTTGACCACTTCGCTTCAAAAAGCTGCATCTTATTATTGGTTTCCTCAACAAACGGACGCAAAGCCCGTATCTCCTCCAAAAGTAACTCCATGGCGAAAGGAGACGACGGTTTATCCGGAGGGGGAGAGTCTTGCTTCAAGCGCTTGGATGACGCAGTGGAAGGAGAAGACTTATTTGAAGTTGGCTGTGGCAAGGAGGGGCGAATAGGGGCTGCTGCCGCCATTTGATCTGTGGTAGAGGAAGCAGTTGTTGAGGAGGATGAAGAAGGCGCTGTAGAAGAGCTTTTGGAGGGCACAAAAACAAACTTCGGAGTGCGTAATTTGCCCATAGATAACCTCCACACAACTCCTCCCAAATATTGTGCCTCAATGGAACGCCCAGCAGTATAACAAAGTCACTCAGAGCCGCCAGACGCCAGCTGTCCCAGACATTCTCAATACTGTGACGAAAAATAGAAACCACCAGAGGAGCTGATGTAGAAAGACGCACGACGTCAAACAGCACCTCCCCAGAACTCGACCAGCAAAAAGTATCAGGCAGTATAATGGAAACTTGGTAAAAAAGTAAACATTGCCCAAAGAAGATTAGGACTCTGTATGAGACTTGCCCTCAAAAAAGCACAGGCACAGCGACGCTAAATGGCTACCATAATGAGGACACATGTAAGCAAAACACACGTAGTAAAAATTGTCTCCTTGCACTGTTATGATGTTGATAATCCATCTTGGACCAGCTCTTAAAAGCACCAAGAGGCTTGGAGGAGAATTAGTGAGGCATGAGTATTAATATGTGGAAGTCAAGTATGCGCAGATAATATCATGCAGATATCGCGCTGCAAACAAAATGACGGCCGCTGTGAGGCACTTACGAAGCAGGACGAAAATAAAGCATTCTGAGGGAGTTGGAAGGTCGTAGCAGGCTCACCAGACGCTCGACATATTCCGAGAGCAGGAACCAGCAAAGACGAGACGAAAGGACACAAAAATCACCACACGGCAAAAGAAGATTCTCCCGGTGCGGCGGAGCTCCGTATTCAAGCGGCCATCTTGACCGGCGTCCAAGCCACGCCCCCCTATTCTGCCTCTTTTAAATGCCAAATGGAACCTCCATCAAAACTGAATGAAGAAACGAATCCTCTTGAACACAACAACGAATGATAAAGAACTCTCCATAAAATTAACGAATTACTGGGTATTTTCTAGAATGAAAAAGAAAACATTAGAATTCCAGAAAAAAGCAATTGTTAATCAGAAATAATCAAAGTTTATGCTTACTTCACAAGCTAACAAACGAATTACAAGGTAATCAAGATACAGAAAATTACAATCCCCAACAAATATTTCATTAACATTTTCAAGTACTACAAATTTCTTTGCTACATTTCTTCTAGATATTTCTTATTTTTTTTTTTATTTTCTTATGAATCCTGGTAAGCAGGGAAGGGAGGGATACTGTAAGCCTCGGTGTTTTTAATGAGATTCTGATTCGCACCATCCCAGTTGCAGCGGTGCGGGGTAGGTCTACCACTGGGCTTCTAATTGGAGCAGACACAACACTACATGTGTCTAGTATCCCGCTGTAACTGATAAGGCGCGATCTTACAAACATTAGGTTAGTCTCTATACCTGCGGGTACCGTTCCCTTAGGTACACGACGTGGTAAGTCGTTTTTCAACTCGCCGTTAGGTGTAGATAGTTTTTCTTTTCTTTTCTTTTATTTTCATTTGGTCCTGAGGAATCGCCACAGATCATTCTTGACTACCAGGCGAGAAACATGTTGACCATTTAGGAGTAGAGCGCATTTGTGACACATAAAAACCAGATAATCGCCTCTCCTTATCATTATTTTAACCAGGCTGGGATCCTTACAGAATAAAACTTATTTAGAGGATCCCCTCCCCTGTTTTATCTTGCACAACCACCATTACATCTACACGTACTAGGCCCCTTACACCCACGGCACCTAAACAGCAAGGAACTAAAGATCCCCGGTAAAGAGCCCCTTTATGGGTGCCTGTCGGGTATTGCAGTGCCGACCTGACGAGGAGCAGGCCCATATGATGAAGCATGACACCTAGCTTGCTGGGTATGCGACAGCCCTAGTTCCGAAAAGGAGGATTTCCCCCTCCTCCTTGGAGGACAACATATCCACGTGACATCATATGAACTTTCTTACTGTGTTTTTTGACCCACTGAGGAACTTCGTACTCACTTCTTGTTGTATATCGGGGGACGTACGTTGGACCTTTTCAAAAGCCCACTGTCCCTTATTGTTGATTGATTCTGATTCTCATGTCATTTAATTTGGAGAATTTGCTATTTCATTACAAGACCGGAGGCTACCATTATGCATGTTAGTAGCTTCTCAACATTACCTCAGACATGTGTTCAATTGGCTTACAATAATATCTTGCAAAAGTGGAAGAATTAGACCAATCATCCACATTCATAATCTTCTCCAGTCTGCCACCCCTGAAAAAACACTGGCTAGCCATTGCACCCTCCATAGAATGAGCTTGAAATATCAGTAAATCGACTCCGGCTTGCTGCATAATCCATTTTACCCACCTAGCAATCGTAGCTGTGGAAACCGCTTTGAAAAGTTTAACAAAGGAAGGCAAAAGTTGGTCGGGACCATCCGTTCTGAATTAACTCATTCTGGAGTCATACTCCTTCATGCAATTCACAACACAGAGCTTTTTGCAAGAATCAAAAGAAGGGGAAAATATGGAGTGGGACATAGTCTTCGTTCTTCTGGTTATCTCAAAAGTAACACCAAAGGTGTCATAAACTGTTACTTACCTCCACGGCCTTTACATCCGATACTCTTCAACAATATATCAGGTAAAGCAACGATGTTAACTTCATAGAAAGCCTTTTCAAATCTAAATATCTTTTGCCAGCCCATTGTGAAAACATCTAGAGGACTAAATTAACCTCCTAAAGAGTATTATGCCTTACTTTGGGAGGTCTCCTCAATCTGATGCTTTTAAGCACCCAACAGATCAAAACATTCTTTCCTACAGTCCTGCCGTTACCCAAACTATGCTCTGCAGAGATTGCCGATCTATAGCAGTTTATTGTCCTATAGCTAAGCCCTCTATAACACTGCTCCACAAGAAAATTAACTACCTGTACTATAGGAGCTTCCACGGTACCGAAATCCCTTTCCAGGCACCAATGAACCCATGATTTCCAAATTCCTCTGCATCTACTGTGGGTACCTGGAGCCCAGGATTCCTGCAGGAGCTCGTCCGCTCTTCCCGAAAGGCCTGACATTTCTCTAGATCTCCTGATACTCTCCAAGCAAGATGGCTCATCGTCCCCGTAAACACTAGAGGATGTAACTCTTCATCTGCGTTTTGCAGAAGATCTGGAACGGCCAGGAGATAAAAGGGAATGTTGCAAGCAATCTCCAAGATCATTGGGAACCATGCCTGTGAGATCCAAAACGGGGTTATCAGGACAATTAAGCATCTCACCTGTCTTACCTTTGGAAGAACCCTCAGAATCATAGCGAAAGGAGGGAGCATATGCATTCGTTCCCTTCAAGGTTTGAAGGAAAGCGTTCACAAGTAGAGCACCGGGATCTTGTATCCAGCTGTAATCTTTTCCTAGCTGAAACGTCGGTCTGCTCGCAAAAAGATCCAGCCATAATGACCCCCAAAACTGAGCTCGGCTCCTGAAACAATAACCATTCAGCTTCCAATCGCTGAAATCCCGTAAAAATCTTGAATTCTAATCTGCAGAAACATTCACCTTCCCAGGTAAATATTCTGCTTTGAGGTAGAGCTTGTATTCCAAGCTAAAAAGCCAGAGCTTCTTTGCTAAGTTTTACAGGTCTGAGGATCTCGTACTGCCCAATGATTTATATACGGTATTGTAGAAACAATGTCAAACTTTAATAAAACTGCTCTGCCTTGCAAACAATGTCTGAAACTAATAAGGGCATAAAGACCTGCTTTCAACGCTAGATAATTTATATGATGCACTCTCTTTGCCTTTGACCACAAGCCACCAGTATCCTGTACACCCAAGCGAGCATCCAAATATCGCCCTGCTACTCCAGGCGTCCAAGTTCTTCAACCACCAAGACAACTCTGATCTGGCCTCCTCGTCCAGACACACCTTGTCTCCATACCACAAGCCTCCCGAGGGGCCTTTGCTTTTACCCTCTGTAAGGCCTGATATTGCAGCGGGCTGAGGAAGATTGCCATAATAGATGATGACAGAAGACCAAGAAACCTGGCTAATACTCCCGCTTGAGGACAAACCTAATCTCTTTTTGAATCTAGACTATCTTCTTTAGAGGAAAAAGCAGCATCTTAAAGAGACAATTAGTTATAGATTCCTTACCTTAGAATTACCCCCAGGCATCAGACTGGATCCGGAAAGTTTTTCGTCAGCAGTACCCCTGCGCGTCAAAGGTTGCTACGGTCGGCTCCGCGTTCGTTGTTGACATCGTGGTCGCCGGGATGACGTTGCAGTAGCTACTTGGACGCTGCCCTTGCGCGCTGACGTCAGTTCTTTCTTTTTCCGTGCCAGCCAGCGCAGATCCGGAGAGAGCGGTACCTCCAGTCACTTTTTGACTGACTTGTTGACGGCTTTTGTCGACACCGTTTTTGAGCCTTCGACTCCTGGTGCACGTCAGGGTTGCATGGTTTCAAGGCTTACTGCTCCTGCAGTAGGCTGATGTCGGTGACGAATCTGCTCTGCATGTGCCTGTTTTGCCTGGAGCGCGACCACGATCCCAAGTCGTGCTCGGACTGCCGGACCATGAATCCGAAGTCTTTGCGGAAGAGGTCCAGAAAGCTTCTCGAGGCCCAGCAGTCGGCTCCGTGCCGTTCGAGGTCCCAGTCGCATGGAAGGTCGAGGGACCGGTCGCGGAGCCACCACCACCAGACTCCTCAGGTAAGTAGAAGCACAAGAAGTTGTCAAAGAAGCATCGTCGCTCTTCGACTTCTCCCTGTCGGTCGGCCGACGCGACGAGGTATGTGGATGGTGCCCCTCCCACGGCTCCGCGTGTGAAGCCCGAAGGGTCGACTCGGAGTTTTCCTCCCTTACCGGGACCCGACGCAATCCCTGCCCAGCTTTGCACCTTTTACGAAGCGATGCATGCCATCTTTGGGTAGCCCGACTCCACCGGTGCGCCTTTGGGCCCTGCAGACTCCTGCACCGCAGGGTCCCCTTGGGTCCAGGCCTGGAACCGGATCGGCGCCGGTCGACCTGATTACACCTCCCCGGTGCCAATTCCACGGCACCACTTCCACAGCTGACGCCGGTTGTGTCCCCAGCCAGTGTCAACCCTGGCCCCCACCCTGCACTGGACACGGAGCCAGACTGGCGTGGACCGACGCCAGATCCCGGCCGATGGGTACCTTTGTGCCCTAGTTCTACCCTGGTGCTCCAATGAGGCCAGATTGGCAACCGGAGGAGAGTGAGGAGGACTGGAAGAGGTCTGGAGACCCTCCAACTGACCAGTTGGAGCATGAACCGGACTGCAGAGAGGAACTGGGGGGAAGCCAGTGATCTAGATACTTCCCCAGACCTTGGCATGTTGTCTCCTCCTACCGTGGCTAAGGAGGAGGGAGTTTCTTATGCAGTGGTGTTGCGTAGGGCGGCCGAGGCTCTCAAACTCGAGCTTCTTATGGTGACAGTCAGAACTAACTTCCTGACAGAGGTGCTTCAGCCAGCAGCGAGCTCTTCGTAGCCCCTGCCGCTATTCAATGAAGCCCTAACAGACGTCCTTTTGGGCACCTGG
Source organism: Triturus cristatus (assembly GCF_964204655.1). Classification (NCBI taxonomy): domain Eukaryota; kingdom Metazoa; phylum Chordata; class Amphibia; order Caudata; family Salamandridae; genus Triturus; species Triturus cristatus. Next base: position 1,582,995,068 of record NC_140590.1, read on the forward strand.
TCCAGGCCCAACACAGGGGCTTCTGTGGATAGAATGATTGCACGACGCCACTGCCCGGCCGACCCCCACTTTCCTCTCCCAACACCCCACCCCTGAGAGCTTGGTAGTCCAAGCCTCCACATCCAAAGACGCATTCCCTAACGCACCACCTGATCGGGAATCCAAAAAGCTGGACTATCTTGGGAAGAAGATGTTTTCTTCCTCCAGCTTGGGACTGCGGTCGGTAAACACCTCGTCTGTTTGGCCATCATACCCACTCTGTGTGGGATATGGTGGCTCAGGTGCTGCCCCTTCTGTAATAAGGTTTTCTCCTTCTCTTTTACAACCTGCTGTTGTTCAGCGGCTAAGGTTAGCTCTCTTGGTGTAACTACCTGAAATGGCTGTTGACACAAATCTGTCTTGAACCCATGGACGGTTTCAAAGACCCAAGGATCCTGAGTTATAGTCTCACAGAAATGGGAAAGTGTCTTATGCGCCCCCCTACCTTTCCCAGGGAAGAAGTTAAAATTGCAGTACTCGCCATGGTGTCCGGTCAAACCTTGTTCTCTTGACCTATTTCCTCTCCCCTAGTGAGCACGTCTTCTTTGGGGATAAAAGAAGGTGGTCTGAAAGCTTCCGGCATGGAAGCTGCTTCCGAAACCTCTTTGTTCTCTAAAGTTGAAGTGGGACCTCTGTGAGCCACGGCTAGCAGAAAGTCTTCTTCTGCCTGCCCATCCAAAAACACTTGGACTGACACACTGCGCATATTACTCTGTGCCTTATCAAGAGCTGTAAACGTTGCCACATATTTACTTAATGTCCTAATCATGTCTTCCCCAAATAGGAGACCCTTTGGATTCTCTGGTGGCTCTTTTTCTGCCAGGTCACCTCTTTTTCTGCCAGGTCGCCAAGTTTTGAGCTTATTTTTATTCAGACAACCTTGCGCCTTTCCGTGTTCAGTGCAGCATTAGCGTTCCCTAAAAAGACCATAGCTCTTTGACTCTACCCCCTGAGGAGGTCCATGTTTAGAAGGAGGCCATTAGCATGTGCCTCCTCCACCATATCATTAATTCTCACCAGGGGCATGACTACATCGAGCAGGTGATCCTGGCATGACTTCAGGGATCTCTCCAGTCCCTTCCTTGGGTCCCGACCCCTTTTAAAAACAAATGTGATTAACTCTGGGTCAAGATTAGGGGTAAGGCATACCTTGTCCTGAATTACGGGCCTTGAACTTTCAGCCCTCAACACATTTCATGCCCCCTTTTCAATTAGATTCCGTATCCACCGTTTTATAAATTTAGCTATGTGGTCATGCTACCACCACTCAGCACTGCGCGGGTGCTTGATATTATTTGAGGAGAACATTTTCCCTGGGTCTTAATTTGTAGCTTTAGAGGTAGAGTGAGAATCTGACTCCAAAAAAAGGTTGTCCCCATCAAGGTCCCTTTGATCTAGGTCTCGAACATATTCATCAATAGGGCTCTTGTTAAGAGGTTCTTCCTCCCCAACATCAGAGACCTGAATGCCACTTATGGCATCTAAAAACATTGTGTTTCTTCGAACACCCTTTATTTTTGTGTCACGTAGGACACCCAGACTTTGTGAGGTGCTTAGACCTCCCAAAATCACCGAGGTGCTTGGACCTCTCATCTTTTTAGAAGGCGTTGCCCCTTTTTGAATATACTTGATCTTCCTCTTACTTCCTTTACCTATCTGAGCCGAAAGTTTACCTGAGGAGGACCCATGTTCCTCTTCACTCTCAATATCTCTTAATTCCATTACCTGATCAAGGGTCTCTCAAACAAGGGCGCATTTCACTCTGGATTACCCTTTTAATCATGTCCTCGTTTAGCATCCCCTGTGGGGTCTCAAGGATCTCTCCCTCCTGATCAGACATGATGTCCAATTCAATACAATTATAGACAAATAAATGTAAAAGTATATTAATAAACTCTAAGGAACAGTCTGAGAATCTTTCAGGCAGACTGATAAATATATGTATAGGTTCAAGGAGATCTAGCCACTCTCACAATGATGAAATGTCCTAAAGGCCGTCAGAAACTCTTCAAACTGTTGTGACAAGTCGCAGACTAACTGCACAGCTGATCGATATCGTGGGACCACTGTAATGGTCAGTGGCCGATTCCACCTGTTACAGTCTCCCCTACCGGGAACCTAGGACCTATACAAGCGTATTGCTTGAGGCCCTAAGCAAAATGGCGTTGCATAACGTGCCGGGAGACATTGCAGTATAAATCCCTCTAACGGCCATGACAAGGTGGCCTACCTCTGTTTCCCAAACCCTGTGCTGATCGGGTATCCTGAGGCAGGCGGGTCAGGTGCCGCTGGGGTTGCAGTAGCTGGCCCTCGTTCTGTGTGGCCAGTAACTCCAAACACTAAGGTGCCAGAATACTAGTGGAAGGAGCGCCATACCACCACAAGAAAGGTAAGCGCCTCTGATGATAAACAGCACTTGCCTGATCACTAACGCTGTAGCCAGAAAAGCAAACAGCGTGAACAAAACAACATTTAAAAGATATGCAGCGCTTTTGAATATAAACAGCGGTTGCCTATCCACTCATGCTCTAACAAAAACACATACCAAGAAAAAACAGTCAACCTTAAAAAAATGCAAAGGGAGGTTAATTTTCTGCAAGGAGCAGCATTTAAAAGAGGCAGAATACTCACTGCATGGACTTCGGATGTGTGCTGACTGTTCTATTCTGGAATTTTTTCTTTGGGATGTATAATACTTTCAAGTGCTGGGTGGAGTGGCATTAAAGGAATAATGCATAATGGTAGCCTCCTGTCTTGTAATGAAATTTAAGATAGCAATTATATAGGCTTTAGGTTAGCCTATTTTCAGAGTGCCTACATTTACTTAAGAGCATCTTTGGCTATCATTGAAGGATACGTCAAAGTAAAACCTATTCCATGACAAAAAACTATTTTGGGTTAAGAAACTTGAGTGCTTCTTAATGGTACAAAGCTGATCTAAATTATTCCTAACGAAATTACATTGGCTGTAGCTGTAAAGACATTTGGAGCTGTATCTTGAGGCCAGAGGTGTGGGAACCTTCTTTGTTGATGTGTATTTTGTTAAGTCTACTTTTTAACTTTCCTATTATTAAAGAGTGAGCACTGACTGGACCTAATGGTTATTGAGCCTTATGAACTCTCTCATTCAGATTCTGGGGAAAAATACCTGGCAACAATCTAATAAATCTTCAAACTGTGCCACCTGTTAAGTAAATGTTTACTCTTAATCCAAATGCCCATATTCACAGCCCTCCCAGTCCTCAACTGGATCAACCAGAACCACCTCTGGGGAAAGCTTACTAACTTCCAAATCAACCAGCCACTACTGAAGATCATGATGAAACTTTTTTCCAACTCAGAGGCACACATGAGAATTGGAAAGGGTGGCACAGGAACCATTATATGTTGACTGACCAACTGAGGAGTGAAAGAGTAATGTCCAGTTGCCTCCCTTTAGTCTGTATAAAAATGATGTGTATACAAGATTACTAGCAGCTACATCAGATGTACCACACCTCGAAGAAAGAAAATAGTACACTATTATATTAGGCTGCTAATTAAATGTAACTGGCTCGAAATGCCATCCAAGTGGAGTTTGCAGCCGTAAACAAGCTGAGTATAAATCCATCTAAGTCCAGGGTAATGGTTAAGGCCCAGAAATGCTCCTAACCAAACTACTCCTTAAAGGGGGGCAGACAATCAAAAAAACAAAAGCCATTAAATATCTGGGATAACCATTTCAGATGTTCTCGGTTAGAAGCAGAGCATGGAAGATGCAGGGGGCATGATGAGGGGAAGCCAATTTGAATCAAATCCTCTAGACTAAAGCAGAAAGCACTTTGTGATATAAAGAGTTGCCTGTAACACATTCTTAACACTCCAGTAGGCAGATTTTACCTGCCCTCTGGGGGGAAAAAAGCTTTAGACCTCACCCAATTTACCACCACTGGTGTGATTGAAGAAGACCTAGGCTATACCTGAATCAAGATGGAAGAACAAAGGCCCCTGTCTTCTATGCTCTCAGCAGACACTAGTGAAACGAATAAAGAAGGTGAAAAATGTGGGATATGAGCTGGGGAGTCTTAATCTAAAAGAATTGATTGGCCTGTTGCCCAGTTCTAGCACAGGCAGTCAGTAAAAAGTCCTACAACAATGCTTACACAAAAAAGCTAGCTAGAAAACCCACGCATCTTTGGAATCCAAGAGAGCATAGGACTACTAAAGGATGAATATCAGACGAAACAAGGCTGGCCTCCGCATCGATTTGCGAACACCTGCAAGCCACAAAGGACACTTCTTCTCTGGAAATTGCAGCAACCTACCAGTTATTAGGATTCTTACAGAATGAGCGCGGCTGACATCACCACAATGCCCTTGCTGCTGGGACGTCAGAGAATCGCCAATTCATTACTTTATTCTGTACAAGAGATAAACACCAATTTGGAAAACACCAATCTGGATTATAATCTGGCATCAGACAAGCCTCCACCACGAGTGGTTATCTATTTTGAAGGTAAGATGCTGAGATTGTGTAAAGTGTAACCCAATTTTGAGGGAAACCGGACTCTCCTCGCTTAAGGTCTGAGGCCAGAGGTAGTAATGTTCCCATCATTAGAATAAGCTATCAGGAATTAATAGAAATAGCACTTCTAATTGATACTTCTAACTGCAGATTCCTAATATTAGAATACTCCTCAGGTGTCGTTAGATCGTGCCATGCGACTCTGCACTGGCTCTGTTCAATGCCGGAAGGGATGGAGAGGAGCTGCATATAAGCGCCACCCCCGTTCCTTTCTTTCCTTCCCTTCAAAAACAGTCCCAAAGCTCTGCTCCTAAATTCTTTGGCCACAACTCCTGAGAAAAAAATGAAATCTAGTGTGATGGGGAACAATGTCCTCTTCTAAATCTACTGGTTTCAAACCATGCAGTGACTTTAGAAAAGGGATGTTCGGCTCAAACTCAAACAAGGTGTATCTCTGGTATTTGGGCTAGCAACACAACTTAAATTTGTGCGATAGGAGTGCCCATATGTACCTGAAGACGATCCGGAAGGAGCAAAGCTGTACATGGCTGGACATAGGAAAGAAAGCCCTCATGCAAGTCCTGCGCCAGGTTGCAGATGTGAACTTGTTCTCGCTCCCGTTCCTGTAAGAGGTGAAACTTGCAGTCAGATTCCTCAAGTAAGTCTAACTCAAAGTCCAGGAGGAAGCATAACAAATGGAAGTCGGACTTGACCACATTCCACCATTCTGTATCAAGTGAAAGGGTGCAAGGGCGTCACAATGTCAGTCGGTCTCTCTCGGGGTCTCCAGTTGCAGAGCTGATTCCCCAACTGATCCCAGTGCACCCTGGGCTTTCTGAGCCATCAGCGATGCTGCAGCAGAATGAGTCCTCCAGAGAGGACATGCTGCAACTTTTCGAGACACTTCTGTCTTCCTTTAGTGTGCCTTCGGGCCACATGGAACTCTAGGGTCCTCCTGCCAGGTTCCCACCAACAGCTCTACCCCATGTGCTGCCTGACCCCTAGGATCCGTTCAGGGTCTAATACCGACTCAGGTACATAAGTCTACTCTGGCTTCAGGACGTAATGCCAGGCTGTTCCTTGTCAACACCACTGCAGACTCCACCAGCTCTGAAAGAGTATCCGGTGCTGATTTCAGTGTCTGTCACAGAGCTGAGCCCAATCTCAGCCAATGTTGCACTACGAAATTACTAAAGTGCAACCGAATGTTATACAGCCTTATTTTATATCAGTGCCTTCACCAGGACGGATGTTCAAGCAGACACTCTGTTATCTTTTTGGCTCTGATTCCAACCAAAGTACAGCACCAGAAAGGGGTGATGAGAGTGGGGAGGGTGATGCCATTCCAACCACTTATGACAATGAACCATTTTACATAGACTTGCAAGAGGCAAGTAGGCTTCATACCTCCCTTGATACAACGTTGAACTTGCCACTTGGACCACCAGCTGAAAAGAGTACATCATTTGCAGTAGGGGTCCAGCTGCCAGTTGAGGTCCTCGAGCTGCAACCAAGACTAACTTACTCACAGAAAGGTCTTTACTCCCCTTTAACAAAGTCCTCACTGATAATTTTATGGCTCTTGGTCAAAGCCCTCTTCTTGTCCATCTGTAAATAGCCAGGTATCACAGACGGACGTCTGGGGATCCTGAGTTTCTCGCTAAACACCTTACCCCAGAGAGCTTGTGGGTTCTGCTTTCAACCAGCAAGTTGAAGTGGAATTCATTGCCCAAGACTGTTTGGTGAAGAGATCCCAAGAGGATTGAAGCGTTTGGTAAATAAATGTTCTCTTCGACTAGCTTGGCATTGAGATCGGTCAGTGCTGTCTCTTTGGGTTGCTAGACTCATGCCTACCCTCTGGAACATGGCCATTAAGATCTTGCTGGCAGCCCAGGAAGACCTCCGGACCTCTCTGGTTCAAGCAATACATGATGGTCAGGACACGGCTAAATACATGATTCATGCTGTCCCAGATACTATTTGTAGCCTGGGATAGGCGGTTGTCACCAGTGTGTGCTCCGCCACCAAGCGTGGATGCGTTTCACAGGATTTTCTGGAAATGGACAAGCCCCTTGCATGGATATGCCCCTTGCATGGCTTGCCTTTTTGGTGAAAAAGCTGATTCTGCCTTGGAGAGTTTTAAGAACAGAAGAGATCAGGCATGACTCTGGATCTTTTGACCACTGCCAGGTAGTTTCCTGCTGAGAAAATTCAGACTTCTCCCAGGGGGCTGGTGTATAAACAGCGACAGTTGCCCCAACTGTTACAGCAGTCCCCCCCCCAGTCCTTTCTCAGCTGGGGACAATGGCCTGGTAGGCAACTCACAGCCCAGCAAGGGCGCCAGTCGTCCCAGTTCTTTTCCCCTCCAGCAACAGCCACTAAGCCATGTTATTAAGCCCTTAACAGTGCGCAAAGCAGTTGGTGGGGGGGGGGGGGCAGTGAGGGGGTAGCAGGATTCAGTATTTCCTTCCGTGGTAATGATCCAGCATGTCCAAAAGACAGGTCATACAAATCTCTCAACATTGCTACAGCACCTTTCCGTTTTGTTACAGGAGGTGTGAGTTTTGCCCTCCAACTGTGCTATCAAGAGGTTTCCAGACTCTGAAAGAGGAAAGGGCTGCTACTCCAGATATTTTTGCCACTATATGCACATACTAATTCAGATCTTGGCTGGTTGAAGTTGGGAGACTGTATGGTGTCCTTGGATTTTATATACCTGTCCTGCAGTTCCACAGTCCATTACCTGCGGTGCAAGGTCAACCAGGAGCCTTTTCAGTTTCCACTGATTCCCCTCAGGCTTACTAGCACCCTGAGGCTTCTTGCCCTCCTCTCCTCCTGCATCTTCCTGCTAAACTGCTAAAAGTGCATATGCAGGCTTAAAAAATAATTTAAAGTTCTAGTGGGCTCATCCACAAGGAAATCTATTGGATGCCATATATATTTCTGAAGATACTGCTCATGATCTGCTGTGGTGGCTGCTTAAACGTGATTGGTCCAGTGGCAGGCCCCCTTTCCTTCCTCACCCAGGACTGACGGTGGTGAAAGATGTGTCATTACTAAGTTGGAATGTCATCTATGGGAGGCGGACATGAGAGGACTCTGGTCTCTGACAGAAGCCTAACTCCATATTAGTCTGTTGGAGTTGCAAGCTATTTGGCTGGTGCCTGAAGGATTTCCTCCCATCCATTAAGGGGAAGCTGGAACTGGTTTTCTCAGCCAACACCACTGCCATGTGGTATTGTAGCAAGCAGGGCAGAGTGGGGTGTTGGGTCCTGTGTTAGGGGGTTCTGCGTCTCTAGAGTTGGTTGGAGCATCTGGGCAATTCCATGATCCTGAACAACCTTGAATGCCAGAGTGAAAGAGCTAGGCATGCAGTGTCTAGCTGATCATGCATAGCCTTTCCATCCCAAGATGGCGCAATGCATCTTCCGACAGTGGGGAGAACCCTAGCTAGATCTTTTCCCCACCGTCAAATGTGCAGTGGGAAAGGTTTTGCTCATTGAAGTTTCTGAGAGAAAGTTCACTAGGAGAGGCATTCCAGCTGGAATGTATGCCTTTCTGACCCTGCCTTTCCCTCCATGAGTTGGGAAAATGATCAGGAGCGAAAGAGCCCAAGACACTCTAGTGTCTTTGGATTAGGCAAGACACGTGTGATAAGCGGGACTTATAAGCATGAGCATCTGTCCTTCTACGAGGTTCCCACTTACATGGGAACTTGTGTCACAGCAGCAGGAGAGAGGACTTCACCTGAACTGCACAATCTACACCTCCATTCGTCGGATTGAATAGGGGCAGTTGTGTGCACTGGATCTGTTGCATCAAATGGAGGATGCCATCTTTGCCACTAGATGCCTTTACACAGAGTCCATTTATTCTTGGGCCGGGTCAGAATTGTGGCCTGGTGTGGTATCCACAAAATGTATCCATTACAAACCAAGCTGTTGGCTTTTCTTTTTGTTTGTTTTGTCTTTGGCTCATTAAGGCGTTGCTGTGGCCACTGTAAAAGTTTAGTTGTTGTGCCTTCCTACATTTGTCAGACCAACCTTCCTTGTTTATATCACCTGTTGTGATGAGGTTTATAAAGTGTTAGACACATGTTTCTCCTCAAACAGTTTGTGATGCCAGAGTAGGACCTTCATTTTGTCTTACCATTTCTCATGTGCACCCCCTTTGAACTTGATAAATAGCAGTTTGCTGTCTCTTGACTTTGAAGACTATCTTCCTCATTGCGACTACTTCTGCTTTTCACATGAGTGAGTTTGAAGCAGTGGCTGTGATCACCCTACAGTGTGTTTTGTCCAGATAAACTGATGTTGAGAACTCGACGACCTTCTTGCCCAAAGTTGACACTCCTTTCCACAATGGGCAAACTATCCTACCTGTATTCTTGCCCCCCCTCTCGCCTTTCGAAAGAGGAGGGGAGCTCCATTATTTGGACACCGAAAGAGCTTTGAGGTTTTACAGTGATCATACCAAAGAACACCATGTGGATGATTAGGTTTTTGTGAGGTTCTCTGTAGCAAAGAAGGGGAAGGCTGTTCAGAAAAGGATCCTGGCAAGGTGAATTGTCCGCTGCTTCCAAATCTGCTAATAGCTGGCCAAGAATCAGCCTCCTCATGTTCTGAGAGTTCATTTCACCAGGGCCATGGCTGATACCACTATGTTGCCATGCAGAATGCTGTAGTTTGTCTTCCATGCTGCAACATCTGCATCAGTGCACACATTCCTAAAGCACTACTGCTTTGACAGCCAGGGCATTTTTCCCTTTCGGACATACAAAAGTTTTAGTCTGCGCCCACTCCACAGACCCCCCCCCCCCCCACCCGCCCCCCTTTAGGGACTTGCTGCTTTGATATGTATTCCAATATAAGGAATCTACAGCTAGAAGTATTTATCAGAAGAACAAATTACTTAACTTCAGTAACACTCTTTTTGGTGAATACTATCCACAGATTCTTTGCTGCCTTCCACCTCCCTGTTCTTGTGAGTGGCCTTTTTTTAATATCTAATAGGGTCCCAAGTTTGTAATCTACACACCATTACCTACAGTTGTTCACACTGTCTGAGAGCACAGGAAGCGATGAACAAGACCAGACGTCAACTTGCAGGTGTAGCACTTGAATGCTGCTCCGCTCTGTCACTTTTGGGGCAATACAGAGCCAGTGCAGAGCTGCACTGAACCACCTGGAGACACACACAAGCCTTGTTAGAAAATGTATCCAGTTTTCCATTGTTGGAAAAAGTATCTACCAAAAATAGTGTTACCAAATGTAAGTAATTTATTCCTTTTGATCCACTAAAGACATCATAACCGTACGTAATTGAGGAAAAGAACCGTCTACTGATGGCATGATGAGCAAACAATATTTACAGCACAACCAGTGATCCATATGTGCTCCATTTGTATACATCTTCCCAGAAAGCCTCCAGGGCAATTTCTAGCCTTCGACTAGGCGGCCCAGATGCTGTATAGTTACAGTATGCTCAGATGCACTTGAATCAATTTGTTTTCATTATTATTTCCCGGGTACAAAGTAAGTTCTCACTCCCTACCTCAAACCTTCACAACTTACTCTTTCAATACTTCTGGCTCTCTACCCATGCCTGTTCTGCACCCAACAATCACAGTATTGTTACTTTGCCAATGAGGAGCAGTATCTTCTCACCTCTGCAAGAAGGCCATGGCCCTCTAGTTTGTGGCTTTGATAGAGCATATCTTGCTGAATGCTGACCAGGTAGATTGCATTCAGAAGAAATAGGCAGGTCCATTGAGTCTCCTTGTTTATGCTGCTTATGAGTGCTGGTAGCGTTCTTGTTGGTTTTTGAAGTAATTGGGGAAAACCCAGAAGTTGGTTAATAATTTTGGGAATTTTGCAGCTAGTGTCTTTCTTGGGTGAAAAATGTAATGACCTGTAAGGGTCATAACATTTCTGTTATAATTCTCTTGACACAGCAGACTTGCAGGTGACCTTCCTTCATTAGCTGTTATTAATGTATTTCTTTCTCAAACTTGAATTTTCAGGCTTTAAAGGCAAGTCAAAACCAAATCTGTTAAAACAAGAAACCAGCAGCCTAGCTTGTTGCTTGAGAATACTCTTTCGAATGTACATTGATGAAAAACGGAAGGACTCTTGGGAGGATATACAAGAAAGACTCTTAAAGTAAGCATTTGTTTATTTGAATAATATGTAAACAATTGAGGTAGATCTGTAGAACCCAACATATGGAGATATACGCATTGTTAAGCTATATGAACCAGTTAGATCCATCAGTCATTTTACTTTTAGTTGCGACCTGGATTTAGTTACTGTAAAATGTATGTTTAATATATTGATCATGATGTCGAAGTCAAACAACAATGGTATTTATGTACTCACAATCTTTAGTCAAAAGTCTGTAATGGAGATTGCTAACTGTCTTTGTAAATAGTAGTATAAGACGTGGTGCTGTCAAGTGAAGATCAAAGGAAGATGTTCATCTATCTTTTTTCCACAGACTATTGCCCTCATCATAACTGTTAAAGGAACACCGTATCACACTCTGGAATTACCAATAATATGGAGTGTACTAATTTCTGGGTGCAGTATTACCTCAGTATTCCTTTTTAGGGCTCATGTAGCGAGAGCCCTTTTGTGTGGGGTTCAGAAACGGAGCCTGGAATTGCACACGCTCGAGCGTGTGCTTTTCCTTTTGTGGCCCGCTATTGGCCTTTACGTGCATGCTTTTTACTAAGACAGCACGCAATAGGCCAAAGGCGGTCCCATTGCTCCGCCCATGGCCTCTTGGTGTCTGTTACGCGCACCAAAGGCCATGTGGTTTCAATTATCGTGCCCAGACACGGGCGCGATAATTGAAAACACATGTTCGCTGTGGAGCGCGCGCACCACGCGCGGGCGTAAAGAAATAGTGTTTTTTTCTATTTCTTTACTCTTGGTTTCATCGCGGCACCCGCGCTTTACTTATAACATTCAAAGTAAAGCGTCGGTGCCGCAATGCTTGGTTTTTTTTGCTTTGAAAGTGAGAACCACTGGAATCACTTTTAAACACAGATTCCAGCATATTTGTCCTCATTTCCCCCTCTCATTTTGGCAGGTTTTTCTTGGCGAAATGTGCATATGGAAAAGAAACTAGAGTGGTTTTCCCACAGCACTTTTAATTTCGATTCTAATTGATACTTCTAACCGCAAAATCATCACCTCTAGAGTATCCCACATGGCAGACTGGATTCAGAGAATTCTCCCAGCAACATAGAATCTACGCAGCCAACAGCTCCATGTGTGGAAATTGAGCTGCAAAAGCTGAGCTTCTTTGATTTTCCGCTCTGAGGTAGTAGATGGCATCCTTGCAGCCAGACATCCTTCAACTAAATCCATTTTTGATGAACTATGAGAGACATTTGTGGCCTCTCATCTTGATCCTCTGTAGGTCACATTTTCTCATGTATTGTTTGTTTTATCGTGTGCCAGTTAAGGGTTACATATCGGCTATTTCGGCTTTTCTGTATTTGGCAGATCAGTCTTTCCTTTAAGTAACCTTGACTCACATGTTTCCTCTGCAACCTTTTGTCATCACATGGTAGGACCTCAGTTTGGTTCTTATAATTATCTTGTGCCCTCCATTTGAGCTAATGCTTGGTTACGTCCTACGATTCCTAACAAAACAATCTTCCTCATCACGATCACTTATGTGTGCCCAGTGAATGAATGGTAAATGCTGTTGGTGCGACTTCTGTACACCACTTTCTTTCCAGTCAAATTGGTGCTCAGGATCCAGGTGGCCGTCCTTCTAAAAGTGCTGCCAGCCTATCATGGAGATGAGAGGGTACGTAATCTTTCGCTTGACGCTTAAAGAGCCCTTGGCTTTTATAATAACCATACATGGTACCACTGTGTGGACAACCAGCTGTTTATTGGTTTTGCTGGGGTGAAGAAAAGAATGAGCAGTGCAGAAGAGTAGTCTGTGGTGGTGAATAGTACTTTGTATAAAGATGTGTTGGCCAGGACCCATATTACAACAGCTACACTAGCAATAGAAGTGCCTGGACATCTGCCAGGCTGTAATGGGGGTGTTGCATACATTCACAAAACATTAGTGCCTTGACAGACTAGTATTCTGAGACCATTTTGCCTTCTCGATTCTGAAAAAGACTTACTAGTTTGAGTCCAATCCTCAGACCCTCCACCTTTGGGAAGTTCTGCTATGGTATCTGTTCTAAAGGTCAAGCGTTTGCAGTTAGAAGTATGCATCAGAAAAGCAAGTACTTCTCTTTGGTAAAACTCTTTCTCGGTGGGATACTCTGTCTAATCGCAGATTACTCACTGCCCTCAGTTCTACCCATTCGCTGAAGTGGACATCTGCACTGCAAAATAAGTTCTAAAGTTAGATTTCGGCAGACTCGCATACAAATTGTTTACAGTGATCTGCATCTGAGGAGCAAAAAGAGAAGATTAAGAAACTGACGTCCATGTGCAGGGGTAGAATCCATATGCTTCTGGTATGAGATCGGCATAAAACCACATGGCGCCACCTCTCAGTGCTCAGGAGCCGTTGTGGTGAGACTTTTCCAAATCGAGTTTATCCCCTGGGATATTCTAAAGGTGAGGTATCTCCAGTTCAATGGACTGTCCACCAGAAAGAGTCTTACAGAAGGCAAGTAATTTGTTATTCAGGTGTAAACTCCTGTTTCCACCTGGACTGCAATTCAAACAAAACCTGTAATTAGAGCCTAAGCCAGGTTGCTTATTAAAATGTCAATGGATTCCATTGCTTCCAGTTATATAGCTGGAAAGTGTAAACAGTATTAATTAATCTTACACATCATACAAATTTTACATGCTACACATTTCACTCCGCAATACACTGTTATTTGACCAATAACAAGTATAATCTAAGCCACCCAGTAATAAGTGCACCAATTTTAAGTGTTTTCTTACCGGTTTATATACAAAATACCCAGAATATGGTGCAAATGATGACAAAGCATGCAGGTTATAAGTTGACCACGTTGTCTGAATAGCCAAACGGAACTGGTTGTCTGTAATTAGATGTTGAGCACTTTGCCTAAGTCATAAATCTTAACCAAAGATTCTAGATAAATGGCATGCCAATAATATGGCAAGTACAATAAATGGTAAAAGCACTGTAGTGGGGGCGTAGCCGGGGAGCTGAACATGGCAGACGCGTTTCTGTAGAGCTCCGCAGTTCGTTCTCTCCAGGTCCTCGACCCCGAGCCTGACTTGGAAGGGTCCCTGGTTGCGGTGCCTGTCGTGACCCGGCAGTCTTGTTTTGATGGCAGCAGTGGGTCCGGTTCGCTGTGAGCCGCTTCCCGACCTGTGGCCACAGCGCCCGAGGTGGAAGGCGGGACACTCGGGCCGAGGCTGTGCAGGGCCCTGTGGTCGGAGAGGCGGCTGCCAATCACGCCTCCATCGGAGTCTGCAGCGGAGCGGTGTCGACGCGGCAGTGCACCCCCACGGGAGACAAAGTGCCAGGATTTCCCACAGCAACGCCATACCCGGCGCTCCTCCCCCATTTCCTGCATCGCGGTCTGGTGCGGCCTTGCGCGGCTCCTGCGACCCTGGGATGGGGCGCGAGTGGGTCCTGCCATCGGGGGGGGGTCTGCGGGAGTGCGGCGGACCTCCAGCTTGGTGACACGCCCACCGGAGAGATATGCTGGGATTACCCGATTGGAGGGGCGGATGATACGGTGCGGCACCGGAGAACCCATCACTGGCACTATGGGGAGCCCGGCGCCCACTTGACTCAGGTGATGGGTGCCCGGGAACCGGCAAAACAATTTATTTTTTGTTTTTGTGTTTTTAATATTTTTGTTTATTCCTTATGGCTTTGATCTGAGGAGCGGCCCGGGCTCGCATAACTGCCCGGTCCTGGCACCCTGATGTGGCACTGGCCTGTGACATTGGGGAGGTCTCCGTCCCTATCCGGAACTACCACATAGTGCTTGGCTGCTCCTGCGAAGGATCCCCCGCATAGAAAGTGCTGCGGCTGGTGAGCCCCTACGAGACCGTCTACAGTGGGCGTTTTGAGCTGCGACGCCACCCTGTGTTGGAGTCTGATCTGGGCTGCCCCTTGTTTGTGTCTGCTGCCTCTCTCAATTGCCTACTACATCGACTGCCGGGCTGTTATGGTCGCCATGGGCAGGGATAAACAGGGTGCGGCGGCCCCCAAGCAGCATACTATGAACTGCTTTACCACCTCTGCTAACCCTCTCAGAGGGGAATCTGCGCAAGGATTATCATCAGATGCGGCGAAGTTGCTGAAAGCTATCACACAATCGCGGACAGCCTTCGAGACCCAGATCAGGGCTGTGGGTGCAGAGGTGTCTTTCCTTCGCCAAGACCTGCGAAAGGCGGTCGACCGCATCACGGAAGCGGAGGCCAGGGTCTCCACTGTCGAGTACTCCGTCATGGGGCTACAGCAAAAAGTGGACAAATTGACCAAGCAATCGCAGGAGCTGGTGGCGCGGGTCAAAGATGCGGAGCGGCGGGCCCGCCACAACAATCTGCGCCTGGTGGGCTTTCCAGAGGGCTGCGATGGTGCCTCCATGGACAAGTTTATCTCAGACTGGCTAAAGACACTGTTGCCCCAGGAAGCCATGTCCTCCTGTTTCGTGGTTGAGAGGGCTAAGAAACCGCCACCGGGGGAATGCCCGAGGCCAGTGATTGCCCGACTCCTTAATTATGCGGATCGGGATGCGGTACTTCGATATGCCAGGCTCCAAGATAAAATGGTCTTCGACTCGCACCCCATCATGGTTGTCCATGATTACACCAAGCTGGTGCAGCAACAGCGTCAGTCTTTTGTGGCTGCCAAGAGAAGGCTACGTGAACTAAGTCTATCCTATGCCTTGCTGTTTCCGGCCCGGATGAAGGTGATGTTCAATGCAAAAACATTTTTCTTCGATACCCCGGAGGAAGTCTTTGAGTGGACTGACGAGAGACGTATTCTTAAACCTCACACACCGCTTCCGGTGGACTCTGATTCCTCCCAGGGCTCTCATCGGAGTGGTCGACAGGGCGGAGGTGCGACATCTCGGCGACATCGATCCCGCTCCAATTGGCGTGCCCCAGAGCCGACGGGCTCTGGAGACTGAACTGCATTGGGACACATTGCCTTGTTTTCCCTATGTTCCCTTCCTGGGGTGGGTTTTGCCTACAGGTGGTGGTCACACTAATTTGATTGGACCATAACGAGGGGGGTCTTTCTACAGGCCCTGGAGGGATCTGACATAGCTCGCCCCCGTGACGTCTTGGGTGATGTTGGGTAAGTTGGGTGGGGGGATCCATTGGAGGGACCGCTTGGGTCATCCTGGTGGGGGCCTGGGGTGGGTTTATACTGCGACAGACACTCCGTGACAGTTTCTCAGTTGGTTTTTTCTTCATTGAATGTTTCTGCACCATGCACAAGTCACATTGCTTCACCTTGCACGTCTCAGTTGCAGTTACCTTGTTGGACACCTAGGGATGGCCCACACAACGGGTAACACACCTCCGGGGGAGCTTAATGTTCTTGCTTGGAATGTATGAGGCTTGCTTAGTAAGGTTAAACGAGGGGCAGTGCTCCACCAGGCAAAGCGATATGCAGCAGATGTCCTATTGCTCCAGGAAACACATCTCCTGGGCACAAAGGCCCCATGCCTTGCATGTTACGGTTACTCCACAGTATATCACTCTGGCTTCACACGGGGGCCACGAGGTACAGCCATACTCATTCACCGTAGAGTACCCCTCCAAGTTACATTACACTGGTTGGATCCAGGGGGTCGATACACAGTGGTCTCTGGTACCTTGGCCGGCAAACACATCACACTTGGTAGCGTATATGCCCCTCCGCCTCATGGTCAGATGTTTATATTTAAAATAACGCAGCTTTGGGGGGACCTTCCGGGTGGCCTTATGATGTGGGGGGGCGATTAGAATGATATTATGGGTCCATTAGATAGGTGGCAAGCCCGACAACCAGATACACCTCCCACTACATCCAAATTGAATGTACTTGCACATACTCTGGGATGGGTGGATACATGGCGGGCCTTAAACCCGGCGGACGCTGGATTCTCATGTGTCATCGGTTCACCCCACTCTCTCACGTCTTGATTATTTATTCCTTCCACATAGCTATATGCACAGGGTGGCACATGCATCCATTCTGCCCCGTGGCCTGTCTGACCACTCGACGATCCAACTTAAATTGCGACTGCTAACTAACCGGGCCCCCTATAGGTGGCGCATGTCCCCCTGGCTGCTCCGTGATGAGGCATACAGGGAGATGCTTAGTCAGGCAATCACCGATTACTTCAGATACAATGCCGGCACATGTCAGTCCCCAGTTATATTATGGGAAGCGTTTGACCTGGAGGTACATGACCTGGAGAGCAGGCAGGAAGAACTCCAGTCCCTCATGGTGGGAGGCTCAGACCCCGCGGCCCACCGGAATCTGCTGCACGTGCATCAAATGCTCCATCAAGCCCACATAGACTGGGCCAAAGATGCCTGGCTGGCCACCCAGCATGGGGTTTACCAGTGGGGCGATAAGTCTAGTCAAATGCTACATAGACGCTGCTAGGCTAGGGTAGCCCCGACACAGGTACCTCTTCTGCGGTCCCCCGCGGAGGGTTGCCTGTACATCCCCTGAGGCTGTTGTTCAGGCCTTCGCTGATTTTTACGCGGCTTTGTATGAAAAACGGGAGGTCATTTCCGAATCCCTCATAGATGCCTTTTAAGTGGATATCTCTCCCCGCCGCCTATCGGACGAGCGGCGTGATGCCCTGGAGGAGCCTATTTCGTTGGAGGAATTGCGGTCGGCCCTCTCCAACATCCACCCTGGCAGTGTGCCGGGCCCGATCGGGTTCCCATGTGACTTCCTGAGGCCTCATCTGGAGACTCTGGGACCTCATTTGCTCGTGGTGATTCATGACGCCTCGGAGCAGCATATTCTCCCTCTGGATTGGAGACTGAGAAAGTGGCTCTGTATATACTGTTCCCAAATAGGTACTGGGTGTACCGAGTCCACTGTCCCCAGTGGTTTGGCAGTGGCTAAAGTTAGATATAACCTTACTCTCTAAAGTGGTAGCTTGGTCGAGCAGTAAGGCAGTATCAGAGGACAGTGTAAAGCATTTGTTGTACACACTCAGCAAATGGTCTTACACACTCAAGAACTGAACTCTAATCCAATGGTTTGTTTAAAAAAAGATATGGTTGTTTTATTTTAGAACCAACAATTGGTATCAAAATATACTTTCTCCGAATGAGAGGTTTTAGTTAAATACTTTAGCAATATGCAATTGACTTTTGTAGGTAATAGTTACAGGTTGTTGCAATAGGCAACCAATTTCAAACACAATAATACATTGAGCTCAATGTGAATTTTAAGTTATTTGCAATAATTACTTTCAGGATTACTTTTCTAATTCCAGGACTGGATCCTAGATTAAGTCCTGGGACAGGTCTTGGAAACAAGTGAGTAAATTCATTTTAGGTACTGTTGTGATTTTTAGGCAATATTTTGCTATTTAAAAGTTGACACAGAAGAAATTTCATAGAAAAACAGTAAATGATTCCCTATGGGCGAAAATTCAAGTTACAGGTAAAGTATGTTCCCGTTACTTTTGTAATCCAGGACTGGGCTCCTAGGCTCAGTACTGGGACCTCTACCTAAAACAGGTAAGTAATTACGTTTTCACAGTTGGTACGATTTTTAAAGAATATTTGTAGTTTTCAAAAATCGACAGAAGAGATTTCACAGAAAAACAGTCAACGATTTCCTATGGAAGAAAATTGGGTTAGTGGTAAGCACGGTTGTGAGTACTTTTCAGGATCAGTGCTGGGCACCAATATCCAGTACTGGGATCCCTCCTAATAGCAGGTGAGTATTTCCGTTTTCGTTACTCAGGTGATTTTAGGTGAATATTCTAAGTTTTAGAAACTCCACACTTAGAAGAAATTTCAGAAGAAACCAGTCAATGTTACCCTATGGAAGAAAATTGGGTTCTCGTCTTTTGGGTAAGTACTCGACTGGCAGAGTTAAGGTTCTGGGCACAGACTGGGGGGGGGGGGGGGCGAGGGGGGGTCAGGTTGGTACAGTTGTTACACCCTCAGCGGCACTGGGGCGGCCGGGTGCAGAGGGAGTTAGGTCCAATGTTATCCTATGGGAGGCGGGGGGGCCTTGGTTGGTGGTTGCTGACTAGCAGGCCACGCGGCTGTGGGAGCTGGGATCCTGGTCACTTGCTTAGGGCAAATGGGGAAGTAGGTAGGAGTAGAAGTTACACTGCCAGGGCCACTCGGACGGCTGGGTGCAGGGTGCTTTTGAGCCTTCGGGCGCTCAATGGATTTCAATGGGAAAGCTCCAGGATGAACAAAGGCTGCAAGCTCGGGGACGAAGATTCTTCAGGTGCCACCACCACTTCGAGAGGTAAGTTGGGTAGTTGGAGGATAGGTAGGTACCCAGGAGTCTGGCACAGGGGGGCGCCGGGTGCAGGGGTTCTTTTGGTGTCGGAAATCTTACCCTCTGTTGATCGCTGTTGAGGGGGTCCCTGGTTCTGAGGCTGCGGGCGTCGTCCGGAGCGTCGAGGTGAGTCCTTGGGTGCCGGATGCGGGGTCACATTCGCCGGGGGGATGTCCACGGGGTCTTTGTCCATTCCGGCACAGGCCAGGCTTGGCGGGTGCAGAGTGTGCAGGGTTCGCGGTTCAGGGCTGATGCCAGGGGTTAGAAACTTGCTTTGAGCAGAGCCACTGCTCATGGGAGTCCCAGATGCTCAGAGTCACAAGGTAGCCAGGTCCTCCGGGGATTGTGAGGTTGCTGGCCACAAGAGGTGCTGGGATTTAGCAGGAGCAGGTTCGAGGGTCGACAGGCCGGTAGGGCTGGGGCCAAAGCAGTTGGTGTCTTCCTCTTCTTAGCAGCTGCACAGCAGGTCTTCTTTCCTCTTGCTCTTCTTTGCTTTTTTGGACTCTGGAATCTGGAGAAGGAAGGTTCAGGGTACCTCTAAATACTAGATTTAGGGGTGGTACAGGTAGGTAAAGGGTGCAACATAGAAGAAGGAGCGCGATATCATTCCTTCACCGGACGCACAGCTTGAGCCGCGTATAAAACGCAAATTAACGACGAAGGGCTTTTAACAGCCCGAAATGCATTGGGTGCGATTAGATCAGTGACTGAGGATGTTTTTATGTATTCTGGCGTGCTACAGAAAAAGGCCCGGATGGGCATATCTGCCGCATGAGAAACTGTTGAAAACATAAGCATCTCACATATGATTCGAAAGGATAATAAACAAGTGACCAAGAACTTTGGAAGTACATGGAATCGTTATTTTCAAATCTGGAGAAATTGAAGGTTAATTTGCGTTTTATACGCCGCTCAAGCTGTGCGTCCGGTGAAGGAATGATATCGCGCTCCTTCTTCCATGTTGTATACAAACACGTGATATTTGGGTAGATCACGTTTTCCAGGCTGCACGCAAAATAAGTGGATATTTGGGAAACAAGCATAACAACGTTTAGTAGAAGTTTAAAGTGGTGTGCACTGTAATAACTTTATGTGAATTGACAATGTTCTACCAGACATAATACTATTTGAGCTCACAACGCGGTGGCAGAGGCTCACCGTCTGGGATGTCCCGCCGCAGTTCTGTTGGCTGATATCGACAAGGCATCGATTCATTAAGCTGGACATACCTTTTTAAGTTGTTGGAGGTGGTTAACTTGGGTCCCCAATTTCAGGCCTACGTGAAATTGCTTTATACGGACCTCACCGCATCGGTCCGAGTGGCTGGCCGGTGCTCGGCTCCCTTCCCTATTCGAAGAGGCACGCGGCAGGGTTGTCCGCTCTCCCCACTGCTGTTCGCACTGGCTATTTAGCCCCTGGCGGTGTGGGTCCGTCTGGACTCTAGGCTACGGGGTTTGGATTGGTCTCCGGAATGCTCGGATAGGATTGCGCGTTACACTGACGACGCCCTGTTTTTTATGTCGGATCCGTGGGTCTCTGGGTCCTGGGTGCTACAGATTCTGAGGGTCTTCGGGGAGGCCTCCGGCCTCTGCGCTAACCCATCCAAATCCATATTATTTCCGATCTGCGGTGACCAGTGGTCCCAAGCTTGGACCTCGCAGTTGGTGATTGTGGAGGCAGGCTTCCGATACCTTGGGGTGGTTATTACACGGTGCCCAACTGAAGCATGGTCACGGCACATTGCGCCGTTACTGCCTACAGTTCGAGATGAGACGACGGTATGGTCCCAACTCCCTCTTTCGTTATATGGTAGATCGTCCATCTTTAAAATGGTGTCTTTGCCTCGTCTGCTCTATAGGCTGCAAAATTGCCCCTTTCCAATCTCCCCGTCCTGGTTTCGTCAAATCAATGCATTACTCAATAGATTTCTCTGGGGGGGCGGAGCAGTTCGGGTGGCGCTTGCGACCTGTATCCAATCTACCTATTGCGGTGGGATAGCGGCAGCGGATGTACAGACGTATTACCAGGCATCGCATCTCTTGGTGATAAATGACTGGTGGTACTGCTCACAATCGAACCCAGCTTACGCTGTGGAACAACTCTTTATGGCCGAAACCCCATTGCTCGACTTTCTGTATAGCTCCTCGATCTGACTGAACTCCCCCAGGCATGTAGGACGGCCATTCAGATCTGGAGGCGAGCGGTCTGACAGATGGGTTGGTGGGGCAAACTCACCGGTGCTACGCCCCTTTGGCGCAGCACACACCTTTGGCCAGTCGCGGCTCTGGCGGGCTTCCATAGGTGGGTTGACATTGGGATTTCTGTGTTGAGAGACGTAATGCGGGGTCCACATTCAAATCCTTTCAGCAGCTACAGGCTGATTTCTGCCTCCATAAAGCGCAATTCCACAGATATTTGCAACTCAGACGCGCTATATCCCCTCTGATACGGGGCCTCACAGGTCTCCCGGAGTTCCACCCGTTGGAGGGCCGGTTGCTCATGGGGGACCTGGGGGCCCACAAGATTCGTCCAATCTATCAAACACTGATCACACATTCCACAACCACTATACACCGGACCCGGGCGGTGTGAGAAGCAGATGTGCCCACACTGACAGATGATGACTGGGCTGAGGCACTGGCTAGGTCTCGGTACTCTGCGGTCTCCACCCGATATCGACTGATCCAGTTCAAATACCTCCATAGGATTTACTTTACACGTCTCCGCCTATACAGGATGGGGGCTATTCAGTCCCCTATGTGTCTCCGATGTGATTCGGATGAGGGGTCGTTCCTCCACACTGACACAATTCCTTAGCACACGTTAATTCTTAATGTTGATTAACAGTTCAAATCGTACACGAACAGTTGAGACAAATTATAAATCAACAGCACACAGCATATATCTTAGAATCTTGGATCTTTAATTCTTATGTTATTCCGGTTATTCAATCTTGTGACTGTTTGTGAGCCCAAAGCCAACACATGTTTCGTCGCCTCACGTTCAATTGACATGCGACTTTCTCATGGCTAAATGAGAGATAGACCACAGTCACTAATTTAAATACTAGTTAGATGAAATATACAAACACTCTACGACATTTCACCAAATTGCCTCCACCGTGACTTATTATGCTTACATTTTTTTTTATTTCAGTGTAAATTTCACATAATTGTGCCACTGAATAATATTATTCAGCCTCCACCGTGACTAGTTACACATCTGTGTTTAATGTGAAAGCCTGCAATACAGCATGTTTAACAGAGGTCCACGGCTTATTAAAAGTTTGTTAAGCGAGCAAATCTTCTTTATAAATAAAACATTTATCAATGGCCCAAATCAATCAAAAATAAGGTGTATTATGTGTCTGTTTATGTCTAATATGTGACTCTTCACCGGTATGGACAGTAACATTATAGTGATGTCATAGTATCCGATTATCAAAAGAGCAATAAGTGCACTGTCACCCAAATCCATTGGAGTATATAGTAAAGTAACACAGACCTTGTTCTCTTTTTATAAGGCCGCTATAGATACACTGTGTGGACTTGTGCGGCACTGCAACATTTCTGGTCGAGCATAAGGTTCTGTTTGGGGCAAGTGCTGGCATGGCGCATTCCTGCAGACCCTCGATTGATACTCCTACACAGTACCGAGGACATTGGGGGGAACAGATATAAAAGGCATTTATTGTTTCTAGGGCTTGCACTAGCTGAGCGCGACATTGCTCAACATTGGAAGGCGACACTCCCATCCAGTATAGGCCCCTAGAAGAAAGCAATGGATAGGTGCCTGTCAGCTCAAGTGGCAGTATTTCAGGCTCTGGGATGTCCGCAAAAACACAAAAAGGTTTGGGCCACGTACCGTGGCATAGACTTGTCACTTCTGGAGTCAGTGGCTCCCCTAGATCCAATTGATTGGCTGGTTGTGAGCAATTCACCAATATAGGTTAATGGGGTTGTGCAGAGGTGAAGAAGCAAGATCACACTACGTTTGTATAATGTTGTATAAGTGATGTATGGTGCGTGATTGTGGGTGGGGGGTGGGAGTTTGGGTCTGCAGTTCTGCAGATATCATTAGGGATGTTATACGGTGCCTTGCTAGTGTCTTTTGTATCTCTACATGCTTCAATACTCGCTGGGGCTTGGTACCTTGAAAATCAATACAATTTGTTGTTTTAGGCCCACGTGCGTGATGTGATGAACCAAATGTGATTAGTGGGGAAAAAGAGGCTGAGTAAAATATGAAAATAAAAAACGGCTTTGCTAAATGAGTTAAAAAGCAGTTGTTTTGGATAGGAGAGGGATTGGGTGGGATTTTAAAGTTAGGACTTTTTTGGAGTAGTCGTAGTGATTGTTTTAAAATGTGTATTTGCTTCTATGGCACCAAGTATCTTACCTCTGGCCATTTGTCTGAAAAGCTGTCTTGGAGGACTTTGGATGTGTCAAGTGATATTACTGGTATGGCATGTTTATTTTACAGTGGTAGTGAGGTCATGAAAGTGGGTTGTTTTAGGGTGAATAAATGATTAATCTAAAGTAACTCAGAGATTTAGGACACAACCAAATAATATAAGTTGGCGTTTTAAAGAAATGTGAGACAAAAGAACAGCATTTCATTTGGCCCAAATCAAACTTCTGATTTTGTCCTGCAAAGCATCCAGGACAAAATGTGGATGAGGGAAATGACTTAAAAGAACTGTGTACCAGCGGTGGTTTCATAGAGAGAGGTTAGCAGCTGGATAAGAAGTTCACTATCATTTGTAAAGATTTGGTTACATAAAATTTCTAAAGACATGGTATCAAAGCGAGACAACTCACATAGTTAATGCAATTAAAATACAATACCAAAAGAGGAGCCATGTACAGAGCCATACGACTACCATTCCACACCCCAATTAGGGCACAAGAAGAGTTGAGGTTAATTTTAATGTTAACCTTGATGATTCCATTGGCAAGGCGAGAGTAAATCCACGAAAATGAATATTCACACACCCATTTTTAGCATCCCTTTTTAAACCCTATTGAATGTTGCATTGCTATCGAATAAGAACAACTGGAATGCAGCACTTTTTGGCATTAAAGAGACAGTTGAAACATTTATGAAAATACTTTGTGGTGAATATTGTGTGTTGAAGCCAACAGTGGAGATTTGTTCCAGGCGTTAATTTTCTTCTTGGGTTATTTGATGCTGACTGAATTTAATTGGCACATCTGCATTGGGAGTCTTTGAGAGGAAGTTGTTCCTTCCTGTTCTCTAAAAGAGTGTTATGCAAACTACAGCTCACTAAAGATTCTTACTCCTTGGCATTAAAAATTACTTCTCACCCCCTTGCTAATGCCACTGAAAAGAGTGCTTCTTACGCTATGGTAATGAGTAGGGTGGCTGAAGTCCTTCACGTCAAGCTCTCCACCATGGAAGTAAAGGCTAATGGGTCCTTCCACCAGGGCAAACATGTACTGAGGTACTCTTGACTTTTAATGAGTCCTTCACGAATACATTGTTGGGAACATTGGCCAAATCTTGCTCTGGTCCCCTTGCTCAACCGCCAGCTTGCACAACACCACCGCCCTACCCTGGGTGACCCTGCATTTTTATCTCAGCCCCCCTCATCTGAAAGCTTGGTCTTGCAAGCATCTGCAAGTAAGACACTGTTCGAGGCATGTGGGCTGCTGAATTCATATCTGTGCATAGATCGCCGCCTAGTGTTGGGTCCGGATGTTTGCACGCTGTTGTCCTGGAAGAGTCCTCGAAGTATCCTGAGATAGGTGACTCCTCCCCTGGACTACAGTGCGCATGGGCATCCTCTCCATCCTCATTGTTTTTTTCCGCCATTGGGTTCGGATGTGCTTATCTTGACTCAAGTTAGGAAAAACTTTTTTCAGGCCAAAAGGCCTTTAGTTCGCGTCGGTACTGTTCCCGATCGGTATCGATAGTTATTTGTTAGTCTTCTAACTTCAAGACCAACTCTTTTCGCATCATATCCGACCATCGACCCGACTTCGACGATGGAATCGAGGACACCATTCAAGCAGTGTCCTGTATGCAATGCGAAATATCCCCATGTCGACGTCCACCCGGTGTGCAACAAATGCCTTTCACCGGATCACGACGAGTCCACATGTATGGCCTGTGCCCGATTCCGATCCAAAAAGACTCTCCGGAATCGACGAGCAGCGAGACTTGAAGCGCAGCAAGCGGCACCGGCCCCGACCAACATATTCAGCGCCGAGGACGAAGATGTGGAAGACGTGGAGAACCTACCCTCCAGCCCTGCTTCCGAACACAACTCCGGATCGGAAGACATCGAAGAACGACTCTTTCACAGAGATGAAGCCGACACCGAGGTAGGAGACTACAATGAGGCCTTAGGGGCCGAAGAGAGTAGCTCCGGTGACGAGCAAGGCCTACCCGTACAGACGGAGGATATCCCAGTGCGTCAGTCTATGGCTCCGGTCGAGGGATCGCCTTCGGGCCTTACCCAAGACCTATCCCGCAGTTCTTCGGCCCCGCCCTCTGGCCCGGCCTCGGACATTCAGCGGCAGCCATTACTACCCAAAACGACTGGTTTCCCTTCATCGAAACCGAAAGCCGTATCGGTTCCACAGAAACCGAAACTAAAAGTAACACTGGTCGGATCGAGGCCCACCACATCTTCGACGCCAGCCAAACCCGTCGGCACCGACCGCACAAAACGGGACTTCAGTGCCGAACTCGCAGCAGCCGACGTCGGCGCCGACACACGGAAAAAGGCCATCGGTGCCGCCAAACCGCCTCGGCTCCTGGCACCGAAACAATCGGCTCCAGCTACAGTGGTCAAAATAGCTGCTGCGTCTCACACTACTTCGAAACCAGCACCAAAGGCACAATCATCGACGCCGTCGACAGCTACTACCTCTCCTCGACTCGATGACCCCGTGGCGCCGAAAAAGTCCACGCCTGCCTCTACAGAACCGGTCGGCGCCAAAGAACCGTCGGCGTTCCAGGTGCGGCAAGTTGCAGCATCCATGCAACGCATCAAGGAAAAGGCAGCCCTACAGGACCCTTCAGGCTCCGAGCCGAAAAAAGCTCAAAAAGCTTCTCCGGCACCGGCCAACATCACTTTTGGCCTGCCCCCATCCACGGCACCCAAAATGTTCGAAATCAGAACACGTGTCACCCACACTAGGATCACGCCTGCCGAACGCTCTCCTACGGAGACGTCACCATCCCACATCATCGATGCCGACACCGGCAGAATGATGTTCCACAAGCGGAGGATAACTTCCGAGCCAGCTTTGGACTCCTACCGGATCCCTCTAAAGAAAAAGCTGCCAGTGGATTCGGAACCAGTTCTTTACGAACCTATCCATACCTCTTATCAAGATCCACAGTCCTTCTCTCCGACACACTCTGAAACCGACGTTTTGGAGGACTACATGGGTGACCACGTCCCCTACCCCGGAGACAGGACCCTGATCAGGCTTGGGATGACCCTGCAGACCCGGGTGCACATATGGATACACAGGACACGCAGCTATATGGCGCAAAAACATCTCCCACAGAGGACACTGCCGCATTCAACTCCCTTATTGAACGTGCTGCGGCCAATCATGGTGTGCAACTCCACTCTGACACAATCGAGGACGATTTTCTAATGGATACTTTCTCATCCTCAGAACGGAATATCAAAACTCTACCCATGTTGAAAGGTGTCCTCAAACCAGCAAAGGACATTTTCAAAGAACCCACCAGGGCACGAGTAATAAACCCCAGGATCGACAAAAAATATAGGTCGGCGCCTGGGGACCCTACCTACATTAGAGGCCAGTTGCCTCTGGATTCCATCGTAGTCGCCAATGCTCGCAAACGGGCGCACTCACAGACAACTGGGGATGCTCCTCCCCCGGACAAGGAGTCCAAGGTGCTAGAGACCTCCGGCAAAAGGGTTGCAGCCCAGGCAGCTAACATATGGCGTATTGCCAATACTCAGGCGCTCCTAGCTCGCTACGATCGCGCACACTATGACACATTAGAAACATTACTCCAACATCTCCCTGACCAATACAAAGAGGGAGCAGAGATCCTCATCAGGGAAGGACAACTCCTCACTGACGCATCCATCAAGTGTGCACTGGATGCCGCAGACACAGCTGCCAGAGCAATAAACACTAGCGTCATGTTACGACGACACGCCTGGTTGCGAATCTCCGGATTCAAACCGGAGGTTCAGAATAACATCCTCAATCAGCCGGTCAACCCCGACTACTTATTCGGACCAGAGGTTGACACCACCCTAGAAAATATAAAAAAGGACACAGACACTGCAAAGTCCATGGGGGCTCTCCAAACGCAGACCTTTCGGAGTGGCTCCTTTCGTCGCCCCGGAAATAGAGGAGCAGGTAGAGGACAGGGGTCACAGCAAACCTACAACAAGGGCAACACCCAAAGTACCTACGATAAAAACACCCGGGGTGGATATCGTGGTTCAAGCACAAAGGGTAGAGGACGCGGATACGGCAATACCAGATCCTCTCCCAAGAACAAACAGTGACGCCCTCGCCCTTCCTCCCGACCACATAACACCTGTCGGGGGAAGGCTACAAAGGTTCCTGTCCACGTGGAACTCCATCACCACGGACAGGTGGGTCAAAGATATTATCAAACACGGTTACTGCCTAGAATTAACCTCAACTCCACCCACAATACCGCCAAGACACCGTCCTATGTCCTCAGAGCACTTAGCGCTATTACAGCAGGAAGTGCTAAGTATGCTGCAAAAAGGCGCAATAGAGGTCGTACCCGTCCACGAGCACGGTACGGGGGTGTACTCCCTGTACTTTTTAATACCAAAGAAGGACGGGTCACTCAGACCCATACTAGACCTGAGACCCCTCAACCGCTACATTCTCTCAGAGCATTTCCACATGCTCACCCTCCAACAAGTCCTCCCATTGCTCAAACAGGGAGACTTCCTAGCCACGCTAGACCTCAAAGATGCGTATTTCCACATACCCATTCACCCATCACACAAAAAATATCTCCGGTTCACTATTCAGGGGCAGCACTACCAATTCAAGGTTCTTCCCTTCGGCGTGACAACAGCGCCCAGGGTCTTCACAAAGTGCCTAGCTACAGTGGCTGCACATTTACGGAGGCAACACATTCATGTCTACCCTTACCTGGACGACTGGCTTGTTCAGGCAAAGTCAGCCCAGCAATGCGCCAGCCACATGTCCCGCACCATTCACCTCCTTCACAGCCTGGGGTTCTCACTAAATTACCCAAAATCACATCTCCAACCCGCACACGTACAACAGTACCTGGGTGCGACCATAGACACTCTGGCAGCCACAGCTCAGCCAAATTTAGTGAGGATCAACAGCATGCAAATGCTGATTTCCAAGTTCAAACCCCAACACTCCCTTCCCGCGCGAGTGTTCATGCAGTTGATAGGCATGATGGCCTCCTGCATTTTCATAGTCCCACACGCGAGACTACATATGCGCCCGCTTCAGGAGTGCTTAGCACGTCAATGGACTCAGGCTCACGGGCAACTAAAAGACCTAGTGTTGGTGAGCGGTCGGGCATACAACTCTCTGCATTGGTGGAATCCACAAAACCTTTGCAAGGGCCGACCGTTCCAAGAGCCTGTTCCACAAATCATACTGACAGCGGACGCGTCTCTCCAGGGATGGGGAGCTCATGTACTCAATTACACAGTGCAGGGACTATGGACAACGCAACAAAAGAAGATGCACATCAACGTTCTAGAACTGATGGCAATCTTCCTAGCCATGAAGGCATTCAAAGTACACTTGTGCAACAAAGTCGTGTTGATCCGGACGGACAACATGACTGCCATGTACTACATACAGAAGCAGGGAGGAACACACTCTCCACAGTTGTCTCATCTGGCTCAGAGCATGTGGAAGTGGGCCATTCAGAGAAACATGTTCCTCATGGCGGAACACCTCCCCGGCAAAGACAACCAGATGGCGGATCTGCTCAGCAGACACAGCCACCAGATGCACGAGTGGGAGTTACACCCATCAGTACTCCAACCGTACTTCCAGCAGTGGGGTCACCCAGAGATAGACCTATTCGCCACAAGCGAAAACGCAAAATGCCAAAGCTTTGCCGCCAGGTTCCCACATCCGCAGTCGCAGGGCAATGAGATATGGATGAACTGGTCCGGCAAATTTGCGTACGCTTTTCCCCCACCACCATTGATACCGCTGGTGGCTCGCAAACTCAGACAACACTCACTAACACTTGTCCTGGTTGCTCCAACGTGGGCACGCCAGCCATGGTACACCACCTTTCTCGAACTTTCCGTGGTGCCCCATCAAAGACTGCGGATCAAACCCGCGCATTTGACGCAGCACCATGGAGAGATTCAGCACCCAGATCCGCAACAGCTGAACCTGGCAATCTGGCTCCTGAAGTCCTATAGTTTGGCTACCTAAACCTGCCACCTGACTGTATGGACATCATTAAAGAAGCCAGGAGACCCACTACCAGGGCTTGCTATGCAGCCAAATGGAAAAGGTTCGTCATTTATTGCAATAATACTGACATTAACCCGCTAGACGCATCCATCCAAAACATAATTTGTTACCTCCTACACCTGTACCGATGCAATCTGGCATACACCTCAATACGTGTCCATTTGACCGCAATATCAGCCTATCTCCAAAACAGGCAGCACCTCTCTTTATTCAAAGTGCCTGCCATCAAAGCCTTCTTGGAAGGACTTAAACGAGTAATTCCCCCAAGACACCCACCAGCACCGGTGTGGAACCTCAACCTGGTCCTCACCCGACTGATGGGTCCACCCTTCGAACCTCT
Source organism: Triturus cristatus (assembly GCF_964204655.1). Classification (NCBI taxonomy): domain Eukaryota; kingdom Metazoa; phylum Chordata; class Amphibia; order Caudata; family Salamandridae; genus Triturus; species Triturus cristatus. Next base: position 1,583,024,901 of record NC_140590.1, read on the forward strand.
CCACTCATGTGAGATTCAATTCCTCACCTGGAAAGTAGCTTTCCTAGTGGCAATCATTTCGTTAAGAAGAGTTAGTGAACTCCAGGCACTAACCATTCAAGAGCCATTCATACAGGTTCACGCCAACAGGGTCGTACTACGTACCAACCCCAAATTCATGCCCAAAGTCATATCGCATGTTCCACATGAATCAAACTATTGAACTGCCTGTTTTCTTTCAAAACCCACAAACTGTCGCAGAAAGAGCACACTGGATGTAAAGAGAGCCCTCATGTACTACATCGACAGGACTAAAGTCTTTAGGAAAACAAAACAACTTTTCGTTGCCTTTGCCCCACACCACAAAGGTAACGCCATCTCCAAAGCAGGTATAGCCAGATGGATCGTTAAATGTATTCAAATTTGCTATCAAAAGGCTAAACGCACATTAACGATTCCCCCACGAGCCCACTCAACACGTAAGTTAGGGGCCTCCATGGCTTTCCTGGGAAACATTCCTTTGCATGATATATGTAGAGCAGCCACCTGGTCCACTACACATACATTTACCAAACACTATTATGTAGATGTGCAATCAAAACAGCAGGCAGCTGTAGGACAGGCTGTTCTCAAAACTCTTTTTCAGACCGCTGCAGCTGGCACTGGTAGCCGCCGCTAATAGAGGGTACTGCTATACATTCTATGCACAGATATGAATTCAGCAGCCCACATGCCTCGAACTGAATATGCTACTTACCAGTATGCATCTGTTCTTGGCATGTAGGGCTGCTGACATTCATATCGCCCTCCCTCCTCCCCGGCGCCTGTAGCAGCTGCAGCTCTCAGAATTACTGTAAGCATGGTCATCACTTTCTGTATCTACTCCATCACTGCCACAATGGCGAAAAACAATCTGAGGATGGAGAGGATGCCCATGCGCACTGTAGTCCAGGGGAGGAGTCACCTATCCCAGGATACTTCGAGGACTCTTCCAGGACAACAGCGTGCAAACATCCGGACCCAACACTAGGCGGCGATCTATGCACAGATATGAATGTCAGCAGCCCTACATGCCAAGAACAGATGCATACTGGTAAGTAGCATATTCAATTCCCAACACATTCCCTACTACTCCCTGGATCAAGAGTCAAAACAGTGGAGACATTCAGGATGCGAGTTTTCTTATCCACAGTTGTCTGCATGGGCGCTATTCCTACGCCCTCTGGGATTTGGTGGCTCAAGTCCGCCCAGGGGTCCCCGAAGATCTTTGACCAGTCCTTGCCCGGGCCATTCCTTCGGGGAGGCCATTGGTACCAATGCTGCCATCCGCCGCCATGCTTGGCTGCAGTTCACCTGTTTTTCGGGCGATGTTGTGTCGTCCCTCATGGACTGGCTGTTTGACAGGATTAGCTTATTTGGGGGACAAGGCTGACTCTCGAGCAGTTCAGGGCTACGGCATGCTCCCTGAACTTGTCTGCCCCACCTCACCAACTGCATCAACCCAACCATTCCTTTTGCGGGTTCAGCAGAGGTGCCCCATACTGCTAGCCAAACCAACCTCTACCAGACACCCTGCACTTTACATTCAAGATGGTGCCCACCGCCCCCGCTGTCAAGTCAACCGGTCACACAGTACACCCCCTGCAGCCCCAGCTGCTAAACCCCTTTGGAGTGCCAACATTGAAGCAAAACCCCCCGGTGGGAGGCAGGATCTGGCGATACTTGCCGGGTTGGCAGGCCTCAGCATCAAACAGGTGGGTCTGCAAATTGTGCTCAAGGGCTGTGCCCTACCCTTCCTTTCTTCGCCGCATAACTTTCCTCATACAGCCCCAGCAACTGACAGAGGACCATCTTTCTGTTTTGTAGAAGGAAGTACAAGCCCTTTTGGCCAAAGGGGCTATTGAGAGGGTACCCACGCCAGAAATAAGATGCAGCTGTTATTCCCACTACTTCCTGTTACCCAAAACGTATGGAGATGACGTTCCTATTTAAAACCAGTGTCCTCTCAACACCATCCTCTGGAAGGGGCCAATCAAAACGCTCATACTGGCCCAGATCTAGTCTGTCATCTAACCTGGAGACTGGATGGTGAATTTGGACCTGCAGGACGCCTATTTCCATAACCCCGTCCTGCAGGCCCATGGGCGCTACATGCTGTTTGTGGTGGGACAGTAGCATTTTCAGTTTACTGTGCACCCCTTTGGTCTCACCATTGCCCCTAAAGTGTTCACAAAAGCAATGGTGGTGATGGAAACCTGCCTTTGGAGGACAGTGGTGCCAGTCTTCCCCTACCTCGACAACTGGCTGTTTAAAGGCTGGTTCACCCCAGGTAGTAAACGACCTCCAGACTACAGCAAACCTCCTGTCAGCGTAGGGGTTCACTATCAACATGCTAAAGTCACATCTGACTACTTCTCAGACACTTCTTTTCATCTGAGCCATTCTGAACATGGTTTGGTTACTTACTTTTTCCCCAGGAAAGAGAGTCCAGGACATTCAGGCTATAAGCCTGACCATTCATCCATGGTCATTGATTGTAGTGAGGTCCACCCTGAGGCTGCTTGGACTGATGGCCTCCTGTATCTTTCTGGTTGAGCATGCTAGGTGGCATATGCATGCTCAGCAGTGAGATCTGAAGTCTCTGTGGGCCTGACAGCAAGGGCACCTCTCCAACCACACTCAGATTTCGGAGTAGACCTCAAAAGATCCTCAGTGGTAGTTACTGGACTGCGATTGGGTCTATGTCAGACCCCTGCCCCTCCACACGGAGAGCTGACACTGGTGATCGATTGATTGCTTCTTAGTAGGGGTGGTCATCTGGGAGAGATGGAGATAAGAGGTCCCTGGTCTCCGTCAGAACCCCAACTTCATATCAGTCTGCTGGTGTTGAAAGTATTCCTTCCATTCATCAAGGGTAGGCTGGTACAGGTGTCAAGTCCAACACTTCCGCCATGTGGTATTGGAATACGCATTGCCACGGACCCTGTGCCAGAAGGCCCGCCAGTCCGGAAATGGCTGAACAAATAAGAGATGTTCCTGGTGGTGAACAAGCTGGCAAAATCATTGGATGCCAGGGTGGACAAGCTGAGCCATCGAGGTGCCTAGTGGATCAAAAGTGGCAATTACCTGGAATTGGTACTTGGGTTTTTCCCTGCCCCCCCTCCTGCCTCGCCTAATACTAACTTTTGCCTCTAGCGCCGCTGAGTGGCGGCTGCCCCCCCATGTGAGAGCAAGTTCCTGCTTATGTAGTTTTCATGCCTGGTTTTAGTTTTGTTTTGTTGTTTCTTTTTCATAAAATGTTAATTCAAAACCTTCTTGTTGGATGGAGTCTAGTTGTGGGCCGGTTGGCCACCCTCCCGTGTAGGTTGCTCATTTGTTGGCTGTACTGTGTTCCCCTTTTGCATACTAGCGGCCGGCCTCGGAGGTTGTAGGCCCGTGACTGTACATAACTGCTGTGTCAATAAAGGTTTTCAAAAAAAAAAGTGGCAATTACACCTGAAGGTGTCACATGATCTCCTCCACAAATGGGGAAGACCATGGCTCAATTTGTTTGCCACCAACGAGAATGTGCAATGTCGGCACTTCTGATCTTTGGATTTTCCAAGGCATATATTGTTCATAGACATTTTCTGCCTCTAGTGAAACTCTGGACTTCTGTATGCCTTTCTGCCGATACATATTTGTCAAGAAGATCAGGACCGTCCGGGCCAAAGTCATCCTACTAGCTCTGGATGGGGTAGGGAGAATATGGTATCCAGAACTTCTGGGCTTGAGCATCTGTCCTCCATTCAGGCTGTCCCTCCAGGATATCCCTATGGTTGCTGCCACAGGGTAGGGTTCTACCCCTGGGCCTTCGCAATTTCCACATTCATGTTTGCAGATTGTGTGGGGACCGCTGAATACCTCTAAGCTTCCTCCGGGGGTGGTTGATGGCATCTTGGCAGCCAGGTGTCCCTTGATTTCAAAAAGCTGTATGCCCTTGTTGTAATGACAGATTTGTGGCTTGGTGCATTCCTCTGCATATAGTCCATCTTCAGGCAAGGTTATCTGGTGTTTTATTTGTTTTCTCCCTAGCATGGCAAGTCTTTACTATGGGCACAGTCAAAGGGTACCTTTTGTCTCTTTCTACTTTTTTACAGTTGCCAGATCAGCCCAGTTGTTATGCGCTTTTTGAAAAGTTTACAACATTTGTTCCCTCCTCTCCCTTTGTCACGCCACAGTGGGTCCTTAATTTGGTTCTTGTGTCTGATGAGGATTCTTTGAGCCGCTTCACACTGCACCTTGTGGCTTCTCACGATCAAAACAGTGTTCTTTGTCGCCATAATATCAATGCAGAGTGGGCTTCAAGCTTACTGTGTTAACCCGCGGACACGGGCATACTTATTACCTAAAATTGTGATACTGTTCCACATTGGGCAGAACATCAACTTGTTGGCATTCTAGATCCACCTCAGCCCTCTAAGGAGGTGGAGAAGAGACACCATTGCATGAACCCCAAGACAGCGCTGAACGTTTAAATTGATGGTATCAAAGAATACTGGCTGTACGATCAGCTCTTTGTGGGTTCTCTGGAGCAAAAAAGACAAGTCTGTGCAGAAGAGAACCATCTCCCACTGGATCGTGGTCTGCATTAAGATCTGCTGTGCAGTGGCTAAAAAGCATACAGATTCCCTGTTCTGGACATTTTCCACGTGTCTATGTGGGTGTCCCACCATACGTTCATGAAGCACTTTTGTCAGGTTTGTCAAGAGAGGCATTTTGCCCTCTCGGTCCTGCAGGACATTCTGGTTTGAGTCCATCCACAGACCCTCCTCCAAACTGACACTTCTTTGGTATCTATTCAAAAGGAGAGGACTCTGCGACTAGCAGCGTCTATCAGAAGAACAAGTTACTTTCGGTAATGGTCTGTGGAAGAGATTGTACCTAGCTTCGGATTCTTCACTGACCATCCCTCCCCGTTCTCTCATTTTGGGGCTCTGCGTCTGGTGGCATGGATACTCTCGAAATCAACAGACTTCAGCTCACAGAAGTGGCGCCTATATAGGATCCGCATGTCATTTCCGGAGCGGAACAGCATCGATGCTGAACTGCAGGGCGCAACCTACCAGCACACACAGGTCCTGTTGAAAAGTTTCCTGATTCAGTCTGATGCCTTAGGAACATTCAGTAGATGAGGAATCTGGTGCCTGAGATAGTCTCTACCAGAAAGAGAGTTACCAAAGGTAAGTAACTTTCTCTTCAACACATAAATCTGCAAGCAACCATTTAATTTTTGTATGTATTAAATGAGTTGATGTACATAGAATAGTACTGAACATTATAGTATAGAGTGTATTATATGTCCAAGTGTGGAAAAGAAGAAACACAAACCCCAACTAAATGTTGTAGCAGTGTTTGAAGCTTTTTTTGTGTTTCTGATTTGACTTAACTGACTTATTTTCCACTTTGCCATACATAGTCAACTGCATGTATTTTTTTATTAAGGTAAGGATTATCTTCTGCCCGTCAGTAAGCTAGGGTATTTTAACCAAGCCCCTTTGTCTTCTTGATCTGTCTACCTTCTCTTTATCTTCCTGGCGTTGTTGTCGTAATGCCTGAGCTCACATTACCAACATGTGCAGGTTCACGCCTGCACTCAGCTCCTCTTTACCATTTCAGTACCTCGCTATGCCACAGCAATAGTGCCAGCCACTGAACAGTTCCTCAAGCCAGCAAAAGTGAGTAATTGCCTTATGTCTCACTCGGGCAAACTTCCCTTGGAGCTGTTGCATTCTGGGCTGAGCTCTACTAACTCCCTGGTAATCATTTACGCTGTTCTGTAGCGATCCCTACTACAGGAACGTTGCTGGCCAAGGAAGGCCTTCTTATAATAGTGAAGTATTTTGTACAACTCCAGCATTAAGTACTCAAGCCTGATGAAGCACCACACTCCTCTCATAAAGCTTGTGTTGGACACTTCAGAGAGATAACAGTATCAAAACAGGCAATATCTGTATGAAAAGTGGGTTGTAATACTGCATCCTAGAAGTGACGTAACATATGAGTTTCTTACCTTGGGTAACGATGTATCTGGTAGAGACGTTGTCTAGCCGCAGATTCTTCAACTTAGAATATCCCCAGGCGTCAGACTGGATCCTGAAAATTCTTTGCAGCAGCACCTCTGCGTGTCGGGGGACGGCGCCACATGACCCCGCCCTTACGTCGTCCACGTACGTGACATCAGCTAGGTCATATAAGTCCCTTCCTGCGAGCTGACGACAGTTTTCTTTGGAGAAACTTTTCCGCAGCACAACGCGGAGCTACCAACAAAAACTGTGAAAGTATGGCAACAGTGTGCGAAGGATGAAAAATCTGCTAAATAAATAAGGCGGATGGTGCAAAACACCATCATAAAAGACAGAACTACGCTGTGAGAGAGAACCCCGCATCGCGAAGCGTAGGTCCTTCCCAAAGTGTGAACAAGAAGGGAAGAATATCTCAACAGACCAAAAAATAGACTGTCATTACCATGTAGAACTGTGACGGTTATTACCATGTAGAAATGTACCTTCCAACAAGGATGGAGGACAGAAAGAACTGCAATGTACTGTAAGAAGGTATCTTCCTTACAGAAAGTACAGCAATGTACTTGAAGAAGGTATCTTCCCTTATAACAACAAAAGTGTGAAACAGCGCTGAAGAGATCGTCAAAAAAGACGACTGTATAGGAGACAAGAGCCTCTAGTTAATGGAGAAGATGGGCGGGAGGGAAGACATCCGGAGAAGAAGAAGAATCTCCTGATAGTGAATGAAAAGGCACCACCTACAGGAAAAAGCCCCTTGGAGGGAGGCAGCCGCATATGGTAATTCAGAAAGAGGTGCAACTATGTGAGCACCTTTGAAAGAAAACCAATGGCAACTGAAAGGCAAGTGGAGAAGCCCACCTGGCAAGGTTCTCGCAGAGTGGGGAGGATGGGTGGGCGTTAAGGAATCTGCGGCTAGACAACGTCTCTACCAGATACATCATTACCAAAGGTAAGTAACTTGTACATCTGATAGAGACATCTAGCCGCAGATTCCTTAACTTAGAATAGATACCATAGCCATACCCCGAGGGGGGTGGTGGGTCTGCGACAGAACAACAGAAAGTGCTCAAGCACGGAGCCGGCAACAGAGTGACGGACAATGGGTAAGGCTGTGGCAGGACAACCAGACAGCAACCCAATTAGCTCGGAAGAGCAAAAGAGAACGGGAGGCAAGGCATCCCAAAACAAATGCCATAATGGTGCTACACCACACCTGTATAAGTATGGGATGTAGAAACAGGACCAGCTATATAGCAAACAAAGAGAGAGAGAGTCCAGAACGAAGGAGGAAGAAGGACCACCCTCAGCATAACGGCGCCACTTGTGGACACCAACCAAAAGTTGGGGAAAAACATGTAGCGGTGCAACCATACCAGAGCCTACCAGGCTAGCCCATGGAAGGAAGGCCAGCGAAGCTATCGTCACGAACCGAAGGGTAAGAGGTAGAAACTGAATAATGTCCTAGAAGGACAGGCGGGATCAAGTAAGACGCCAAGAGCCCACCCAGGCACCAAAAGGGGGATTGGGGAGGGGGGGCAGTAGCGAGCAGGGCACGCTGATGCAGGCCTTCACTGAAACATGCACAGAGCCGATAGCCGCGGAGCTAAAAAAGGGCATAGGACTGCCCAACAAGCCAGCTTGGAGAGTAAGGTGAGAACCAACTCATGAAATACAGTTGTAGGGTGCAGACCCTAGAACGACTGACATTAGAAGAGCTGTTCCGCAGGGACAACGGACATAGGATAGGGTGATACCCAATGAGAGGGGCACATCCGAAGGAAGTGGCAGCATAGGCACCCGAGTACCAATAGGCATATAAATGTAGGAAAGAATCTGAGATTTGTAGACTACATCCTCCGACTGGGAGTAAAAATGAATCCTTGGCCCGAAATAGAGATATCGTTCAGTTTCTGCACACCAAGAAGGGAGCAGTGTAAGCCATGGAACCACCGCATGTAGGGGGACGCAAAAGAGACTCTATTGCTGTAGAGGAACGGAAAAGCAACAAAGTGCACCTAAGTGTACTGAAAGACACCCTGCGGCGTAGACAAAGTGCAATCCCGAGTGCTACCCTAAAAAGCTCCCTGATTCATGGAGATATAGGACCAGACTTCGCAGGAGCGAAGATAGGTGGAGACGTCGGAAGAAGGGTACCCAAGGTAACATGCATATACACTCATATACAAATATATATATATATATATATCAACGAAGGGTAAACGTGCAAGATGGGCGGTAAAGGAGCACACCTAGATTATAATGGCAGGTGGCATCAGTATTCTAAGTGTGAAAAACACTGTGGAAATCTCCCAAGGCGGAGAACGACGCACATAAGCAAGACGACCCATGACGTATGGACGATTGCGCCAAGTCACAATATAGAACACCGTACAACGGCAAGATAAGAGCACCAGAGGATGCATAGAACCCAAAGGATCTCTAGGCCCACATAACAAAAAGCAGAGCTATATAATAGCATACAAGTACCCCACTTGGCGTATGGACACCCCAAACAACGGGGAACACCTCTTAGGGCAAACCATAGTCAGAGGCCAGACACAACAACCAGTGGAACACTGCCACAGTAGGCTTATTGCCAGCTCAAAACGCATAAGGCATTGAAAGGATGCTAAATGAAAGGGTAACCACCTTAGAAAATGCGAAAAGAAGACCTGGGAAATATAGGCTTATGGCGGAGGGCGAAAGCCCGCAAGGAGATGCCGATTGCGCATGGGCATCAAACAATAAAACCCCATCAAAGGGTAGATCAACAAGTCGCTCCCGAATATTCTCCGGGAAGATGCTATCCGGCAACCAAGCATGGCGCCTCAAGTCAACCGAACCAGCCATAGCTCAGCCTAAGGAATCAGCAGTATCCAAAGCCGAGTGGATCGTGAATTCAGCAAGGTCACGGCCATCACGAAGAAGATGAAGGAGGTCAACACAAGCGCCTTCAGAGGTGTCCAAAAAAAGAGTCCCACAATGCAGAGGTAACCCGAGCCAAGACACACACTGTATTTAGTGAACGAAGGGCAGCACTAGTGGAGGCGAAGATGTTACGACCCCACGACTCAAGCCATCTGGACTCCCTGGAGGGAGGAAGCATTAACTGAGGGAAGGAAGGGAAGGCAGTTTGCAAAACAAACCCCTGCACGTCTGGGTGAACAAATTAGCAAACTGGATCATGTGGAGCAGGCCGGTGGCGGTGCAAGACAGAACGAGCCACCGGATCAAAAGGGCGTCATAAAGAGAAGCTTCAAAGGGCAGAAGTGGCTCCACACTCCCAGACCCATGGTGAAGGACACCAAGCAGAGGGTCCACAGGCAAGGGGACCGAAGGGGGCTGCATGTTTAGAATACGAGTGGCTAAGGAGACTACTCTAAGAAATGCCGCACCGGCCTCGGTAGCCCTCCGACGTGGGGACTGCAACTCCTCTATAGGCGAGGGCTGTAAACTGAGTCTACCAATACACTGAGGGTGCGAGCAATGCCCAAAGGAAAGAAGCCCTATTGACGAATGGGGGTCCTGATGGGGCTCCTGAGGAGGCGGGGATTCTGCCGGATCCACAAATTCTGAGGGGGGCAGAGGCAAGGATAGATCCGGCGTAGCAAAACGTGAAGGCGACGCAAAACTCTCCCCAGAAGCTTCCGGAGAAGTCTACAACCCGGCCCGACCCTGCTTCGTCTGGCGCTGACTCGGCTCCATCCGGCGCCCATTCCACGTCCACCACAACAAGCCCCGCTTCCAAAGAAGGGGCTGGCGTCGGAGCCGGGGAGGCAAGCCTTCAGGGCCGCATCGGCCTCAACCACAACAGGCTCCGACTCCAAAGTAGGAAGCGGAGTCGGAGCCGGGGAGGTGAGCCTTTAGCGCCAGAACGGCGCCGACCTCGGCTCCGGGCAGGCGGCTGCCTGTCCAGAAGGCAGAGGTGTGCTTGAAGCAAGGCTTTGAGCACCAGCAGCCACCTGCAACACCACAGGGAGCCCCGCAGGACTCTGCGGCACGGCAGGGGTGCTATGGGTTGTAGAGGGGGACCCCGTCGGGCTGCACCCTGACAACACCATATCTCCTTCGTCCCTGGGGGGCAAGGGCTCAAGTGACACCGGGGGCGAACCCACCGGCGAGTCGGTCGGGGACCCCGCATGTAGCGGTGGCCCCGAGGACACCCCAGGGACAGGAGCGGACCCAAGGTCTGCAGAGCCGCAGTATAGGCCTCCATTTGGGTCTGAGTCGCGCCCGTGCCCGGATAGGGGGATGGGTGACTCCCGGGGCGCACGTCCGGAGGGCTCTGGGAACTAGTGCCCCCGACAACAGGCGGAAGCGAGGTTGTGGACCTCAGCGACATGCACCGCGACTTACCCAGAAGGGGTGAACGACGTCTCTAGGCCCCAGAGGGCGAGCGACGCCACAACTGAAAACCAGAGGGGCCTGCCGGCGATTAGGAGGACGAGACGACTCCGACCGGGACAGTCAAGACGAAAGGAGCTCATCCGGCGCTCCCGCCAGGACTTCAGCTTGAGGTGTTGGCAGGAGTCGCAATTTGTCGAGTTGTGGTGTTCGCCCAAACACCACATACAGATAAGGTGTGGGTCTGTCTCAGACATTTACCGCGAACAGGAGGTACAGGTTTTAAAGCCCGAAGGCATCGCACACTGTTCCATATGCGAAGCGTCAAAAGGGGCCTGAAAACAGGCCAAAGGAACCGCTTACTCCGGATCCGCTTTGCACGTGGAAAAGAAGGAAACTGTTGTCAGCTCGCCGGGAGGGACTTATATGACCTTGCTGACGTCATGTACGTGGACGACATCAGGGCGGGGTCATGTGGCGCCGCCCCCCAACGCACAGAGGTGCTGCTGCAAAGAATTTTCTGGATCCAGTCTGACGCCTGGGGATATTCTAAGTTAAGGAATCTGCAGCTAGATGTCTCTATCAGATATACATTTATGCTGGCTAGGGGAAGAATAACTATGCCGAATGGTCCATGCCCAGATTTTTAAGACTGGGACTTGGGCCTCAATGCATAAATTAACAAAACAGTTATGCCTAGGTTCTTATGCTGGAGAGAGAAGGTATCAACTGAAAGATTAGTGTTTCATATGGAAGATTTGTGGGATATTGCAGTGAAAATTTCCATTATCAGATCCATCGAAATTTCCTGATCCTTCTAGGGCAGGCTGCATCAATGTTCAATGCTTTCAGTTTCGGCCTATCAAGTATGGTGCCTGTATGATGTCCTGAGACATAAGTGTTGCTTCTTGACATTTGTCAGAACACTAACAGTGTTTCTAGAATTCCAGTTGTGTGTATTTTGAAGATGAAACCACGCATCCATACAAACCTATACTATTCGAGGTGTGTTTCTTTTTAAGTTCTCATCTGCTCTGGTAAACTAAAAAAAATATGATTTGTTTTTTAACAGCGTCTGTAGCGAAGCTCTTGCCTACTTTATCACAGTAAATTCAGAAAGCCATCGTGAGGCCTGGACCAACCTGCTGTTATTGCTTTTAACAAAGACACTAAAAATAAGTGATGAAAAGGTAAGGTATTGAAACATTCTAAAAGAAAATTATATCTGTCAGTTGTCTGCCATGTTATTTTAGCTACATATTATTTGTTTTGTGAATGAATGAAAATCTACACATTGAGTGAGTTGCTCTATAACAGTTAAAAGTTAGGTATTTTCAGATGCTTGAATTTTCTTGGCAGCAAAATGAAACGAGCATTTGCAATGCAATAGGTCTCGCATTTTGCTGTTGGCATTGTAAATAACCATGCGTTTTATTTATGTGTTGGTTTGAAATGCCAATAGCTTAAACTCTCGCAAATACCAAAAGTAAAGAAATTGAAAAAAAAAATCTATTTCTTTACTTTTGGTATAATCGCGGCACCCGCGCTTTACTTTTAATGATAAAAGTAAAGCGTGGGTGCCGCGATTATAGCAAAATCTGTTTTCCAACTGGTCGGAGGGCAGAATCATGCAGCGTCTTGAAATGCTAACTCGCTAAATCGTTGATTGTTCTAAAAGCTTTCACTAATCCTTGCAAAACGTGGAGTGAAAAAATGGTTCTTGGTGGTGCAAAGAAATAAAAGAGCGACACCGACTCAAACTCGGGCGCAAACTACTAGTTTAGAAACCAGTAAGACCACATGCTCGGAAAAACAAGTCCACCTCACAAAGCACATAAAGCTATGCAATGCACGAAAGGTGGAGGGGGCTAGGAAATGGTCTTCAGAAAACACGCTTTTTCTGGAAATGGCTTGTTAAAGGTAAAACCAAACATCACGGGGGTGGAGGAAATAAGGGAAGACGCTAGTCTTTTAGGTCTCAAAATTAAAAGATCAGTAAACCTCATCTAGAGTCCGGCTATTTCTGGAAAACGTCCACTCGTTTTAATTCAGTATCGAGAAGCTCCGGGGGTATGGCAAGATGGTTTCCATATACAGTCGAGTTAGGGGAAAAAAAGTGTACCACTACTATGAGAATAAGCACGCGGCTAGGAAAGCGATCGCTTCAAAGAAGCCCTCAAGTGGTGCGCGCGCACCACAGCGAGCCATATGGTTTCAATTATTGCGCCCGTGTCTGGGCACGATAATTGAAACCATATGGCAGGAATGCGCGTAATAGACACCAATAGGCCATGGGCGGAGCAATGCGCCTGCCTTTGGCCTATTGTGTGCTAGCTTAAAAACAAACACGCAGGCAAAGGCCAATAGCAGGCCACAAAAGTAAAAACACACGCACGAGCATGTACGATTCCAGGGTCCGTTTCGGAACCCCGGACAAAAGGACTCTCGCTGCACGAGCAGTGCTCCGCACTGCATCGCTAGGCGCGAGACCTAAAAAGTACATTCTTTAACGATCATTCAAATGGACATGTGCCTGCAGGTTCCACATGTGTTGAATATCCCCAGGTGCCAGACTGGACCTGGAAACGTTTTCATTGTTCTTCTGCCCTTGTCAGCCCTGGCTCCAACTTGGCACTGGAATCCGCACCATGGTAAAATCACTTTAGCCATAAGGTGCTCACCCTGGTGTACCAACATCCATTCTCTTTCCTTTTTTCATTGCCCTTTGGGGCAGAGACCAGGAGTCATCATTTGTGGAAGTGCCATGGAACAATCTATATTAATAGCGTATTAAAATGGCCTATGACTACTTTCAGAAATGGGAGGTGGGTGAAACAGGTGAGGAATCTGTATATAGATAGAGTATCCATTGGAAAGATAATTATCGGAGGTAAGTAACTTTTTCTTCTGATACTTGTACCTGCAGATTCCTCACCTGCTGAATAAATCAGTGCAGAGCCTCCCTGGATGGAGGGCCTAAAGGAATTGTCAAATGAGGAAATCCTGAAGCACTGAATGAGCCAAATATCTTTCCCTTTTTACTTTTGTATCCAAACAATTTGTTGAAGGTGTGAAGGGAAGCTCAAGTCAAAGCTAGATAAATCTCAATTGCCGGAACAATCTGGACAGTGCTAAGGTGGAAAACATTCCCTGCTGGAATGGGCACATATTCCATAGGCGGTTTCTTTCTTTCTTTTTAAAAAATCAGCAGTTATCTTATGGTTACACAGTCCTCGGTAGAGGAGCCACTCAAGCCAATGAACTGTCTTACTAGCCTTGAAACCTGCAACCCATAGAAATATTTAGACCATTGATGCCTATGTTCCAATTCCCAGTGTGCATTTTTATAGATGTTATTTTTCAATATGATCTTGCACAGAAACATGTCTAGAACGACAACTTTTTTTTTTCTCTTTGTGTTTTTTAATCCAGTCATTTAGAATTAAAAGTATAACATTATAAAACACATTTGGCTGAAAAGCTTACTTGGGGAAAAAAGCAAGAAAAAGGTCCATCAAGACATCAACTTTTACATAGCAACATTTGGACATTGCTTTTTAGGGATCTACAAGTTCCATTGTGTTTTTTTCGGGCTGTTAATTTTTTCACTCTGATGGAGCAGGGATTCTAAAACACATCTGTGTTTTAGGATAATTTTCCTTTCAGAAGTTCATTTTAAGCAGAATGTTTGCTTCACTTAGCACACTGGGATATCTACAATGTCATTTACTACTTTTACTCGGGTAGTGGGAATAATGTATATTTTTTTCTCAAGGAGACTCTCTTCTTACTTGTTATCTCATCCATTGTGTTGGTTCTCTTCAACAATTATCCTTCCTCTGGTTGAAAATAGCCTTGGAAGGTTAGGGATGCAACTTTTCTAGGAGCTTAGCTGTGCCTTGTGGTGAATGAAAAGAACGATATTTGCTGCACCAGCTGAAAGGCCTAGACAGATGATTACTCCACCTTGGAACATGTTGGTGCCGTCTCTCATACCCTCAAGAGTCCAGAAAAAGCGGACTGGCAGGAAGCACTGGCGTCCCCTAAAGAGGTAGCGATCTCCTCCAGATTCAAGCTAATACAACTCTAGGTTCTACACCGCACGTATTATACCAAAACACTGCTTTACAAATTACACAAGACAGACACACCATTTTGTCTCCGACAGTGTGGAGAACACGGCACATTTTGGCATACAAGCTGGCAATGCGAAGAGATCACCATGTACTGGAAGGCAATCATGCACACAATTTCTCATGTGACGGGGATACCGATTGACCTGGAACCGTAAAGATGTTTACTCAACATCTGGGAGCCGACTGATCTTAATCACGCAGCTCAAACTTGGGTGGCGTTAAGTATGACATTAGCTAAAAGGAACATAGCACAATTAGGGGGTGCCAGACAGACTCCCATGGTGGGTAGATAGTGTCGAGACATGGACGACTTAATGGTGACAGAAAAATCAGTATTCGTGCATAGGAGATGCCCAAAATAATGGACACCAATATGGGGAAAGTGGTATTCATACCAGGGAAACATTTGCGATCCCCCACAGGAAGACTCTTTATCAGAAGACACTGGCTAGATAAGATGTCAACAGAAGATGTTCATACACTATATGTAACTGGGGCCAGGAACGAGGGTGCAAAAGAAAAACCCTGAAATGGAGCTGGTCCTATTTTTGTATTTCATGATTTTGTCATGGTTCGTTACTGTGATATATGCCACAGTGAACATGTATGGTATGGCAGCATTGCTATTCATTGAAAAAGTTAATAAAAAATGTTTTGTTTTAAAAATAGTCCAGAAAAAAAGCATCACCATTGCTTTCATTTCTGCTAATGTTACATACTGAGAGCCCGCCTGGAAACTCGTTTGAAGGGGAGGGCTTAGCATGGAGACCTTTGATGATGATGCCCTTCCCCATCATCGTTTGACCCTCCTTATAAGTTGCGATTAGCTTCAAAGTTGAGTCCTCAATTTTCAAAGAGCTGAGACCCCCAAAGGAAAATGAGAATGCCCACGTCATCAACAGGATAAAGGAAAAATGAAGAAAAATCCCAGATGCAGAACCGTTGATACCTTAACATCAAGAAGTACTTCATGTCCCATAAATTACAAAACCTCAAGAAAGAAATATCACCAAAAGGCAGACTTTAATCAAAAGGTAGAGAAGAGTCTCCTCATTGTGCCAGATCAAGATCAGGCAGAAGCCTCCATCATGTCACTCCCTGCGGAGGAAACAGGCAGCACAGGCTTGGGCTGGTGAGCATATTTTTCTCAGTTCTCTGGTGGACAATTATGTGACTCCATGAGTTCTCAAAGGGACAGCATGACACTCATTATGAACACTTTTGTCTCTTTGCAGACATTTTTTAAACAATGTCAGGTTAGGCATATCTCACAATTATCAAACCAACAGAGTGAGAAGACAACAAGTTGTGTCGCGACCAGCAACCATTATTTATTTATTTATAGGAAACACACCTATGATCTCCTGCAGTGCACCAAAGATCTGAAAGAGACTGTCGTTCTAGATTCTTACCTTTAGAATTACCCCCAGGCGTTAGACTGGATCCGGAGAAATGTTTTCATAGCAGTACCCCTGCGCATCAGTAGGTGGCGTTGGTCGACTCCGCATCTGTAGTTGGCGTTGGTCGACTCCGCATCTGGCGTTGTGGTTGCTGGAATGATGTTGCAGTGTCTACTTAGACGCCGCCCCTGCGCGCTGACGTCAGTTCTTTCTTTTTCTGCGACAGCCTTGCGCAGATCTGGACAGAGCTACCCCTAGTCACTTTTTGACAAAAAAATTCTCAACTTTTGTCAAATTCTTTTTGAGTCTTTCGACTCCTGGTGTACGACTGATGTCCCATCGACGGCCCGGGTTCAAGCCCTGCGAGGCCTGCAACCACCTGATGTCAGTTACGGACCCCCACCTCGTCTGCCTATGATGCCTGGAGCGCGACCACGACCCAAAATCCTGTTCCGACTGCCGGGCCATGAACCCGAAGTCTTTGCGGCAGAGGTCCCGAAAGCTTTTGGAGGTCCTGCAGTCAGCTCCGCGTCGTTCGAGGTCCCGGTCGAGAGGAAGGTCTCGGTACAGGTTGCGGAGCCACCACCATCATTCCTCCTCCAAGTGTTGGAGATTGTCGGGTAAGTCGAAGCACAGGACGAAGGCAAAGAAGCAGTGTCGCTCTTCGCTTTCTCCTGTCTGTCGGCCAACGTGACGCGGGACCTGGAGCTTTGTCGCTCTCCAGCTCCGTCTTCCTAGTCTGCTCCTGGGACAGCTCAGCTGTTTCCGCCCTTTCCTGGTGCTGGAGCGTCCCCTGCCCAGTTTCGAGCTTTCTACGAAGCGCTTCAAAGCATTTTTGGGCAGCCCAACTCTGCCAGCGCGCCTTCGGGCCCCGCGGAGCCGGTTGTGGGCCCTGGGATTTCGAGGCCGGTGGCTCCGGCCCTGGCGCCAGTCAGGCCCCTGACCAGCTCATCCCCAGCCTTGCCCCTGACTTGGACGCGGTGCCGGACCAGCGTTAACCAGCACAGGCGCCAGAGGGCACTTTTGTTCCGCTGTTCATCCCTGGTCTTTCTTTTAGGCCTGAATGGCAACCAGAGGAGGGTGAGGACAACTGGGAGGGATCTGTTGACCCTTTAGCTGACCAGCTTGATGAGCCGGACTGGCGAGAGGACCTGGGTGACGCCAGTGGTCTTGATACCTCCCCAGACCTTGGCATGCTTTGTCCCTCTAGGAAGCGTTGTATGCAGTGGTGTGTGTAGGGTGGCTGAGGCCTTGGGCCCGGAGCTTTCTACGGTGGCAGTCAGCACTAACCTCCAGACAGAGGTGCTTCAACCGGCGGCAGCCTCCTCAGAACCTCTTCTGCAATTCAATGAAGCCCTCACTGACGTCCTTCTGGGCACTTGGTCCAAACCCAGCACAGGGCATCCTTTGGACAGGATGCTTGCCCGAAGCCACCTCCCGGTCCCAGGTGACTCACTTTTCTTCTCTCAACACCTAACCTCCAAGAGCTTGGTAGTCCAAGCCTCGTCCTCAAAGGGCGTATTCCCTACAGCTCCCCCAGAGGGAATCCAAGAAGCTGGACCACCATGGGAAGAAGATGTTCTCTTCTGCCAGCTTAGCGCTGCGGTCGGTGAATACCGCATGCCTCTTGGGCTACTATACCCATACAGCGTGAGATATGTTGAGCAAGTACTGCCACAGTGCCCAGAGGAGGCCCGGGCCATTCTCACCCGTGCAGTGGCAGAGGGTCGAGGCACATCAAAATTCACCATCAGATGTGGGCTGGATACCGCCGACTCACTGGGCAGAAACATTTCCTCGTCAGTAGCCCTGAGGTGCTACGCCTGGTTGAGGATGTCTAGTTTCTCTGGGGATGTCCAATCCACCTTACTGGACATGACCTTTGATGGCTGTCGGCTTTTTGGTGACAAAGCGGACTCTGCACTGGAGCGCTTCAAGAATTCCAGGGCTACGGCCAGATCCTTTGGCCTCGCAGCAACTTCTCGTCCCACACAGTCTGCTTTACGCCCCTTTCGTGGCTATGGAAGGGGTGCCCCACCATGTTCGACCCAGTCTAGCCACTGGTTTCTCGCAAGCTGCTCTGCCTGTTTGTGGCCGCGGATGTCGGACTCAGCGACGTGGGTCTGGGGGCCAGCAGGCGGTCCAGTCCACCCATACCCCCCTACAGCAGCCATCAAACCCTCCCAGCCCTACCTTTCAGGACCACCAGAGGCCAGTGGGCAGCAGGCTTCACCATCACCTCCCCCACTGGTGCACCATCACGTCGGACAGGTGGGTTTTGCAGATTGTCCAAAGGGGCTACTCCCTCCCCTTCGAGACTACCCCTTCCTCCATGCCACCATCCTTCCATTGCATGTCGGAGGATCATTTGGCCCTTCTCCGCCAAGAAGTTGCAGCTGTCTTGGCCAAGGGAGCTATGGAAAGGGTCCCTGCACCAGAAGTAGGTCGTGGTTGCTACTCCCGCTACTTTCTGGTACCCAAGAAGGACAAAGGTCTGCATCCTATCTTAAACTCGGTCTCGGGGACCCCAACCGCTTCCTCCAGAAGGAGAAGTTCAAGATGCTCACGTTGGCTCAGCTGGATGGTAGCGTTGGACTTGCAGGATGCCTATTTCCATATCCCTATCCTGCTGGCCCACAGACGTTACCTACGGTTCATGGTAGTCCCCAAGCATTTTCAGTTCCTCGTGCTCCCCTTTGGCCATAACAGTGCCCCTCGGGTGTTCACGAAAGTGGTGGCGGTGGTCACAGCTCATCTGCGCAGATCAGGGGTTCCAGTCTTCCCCCTATCTCAACAACTGGCTGTTGAAGGCGAGTTCGCCCCAAACTGTTGTCTCCCACCTCCAGACTACAGCGGACCTCCTGCATTTGCTGGGGTTCAGTATCAACCCGCCGAAGTCACACCTGACTCCCTCTCAGAAGCTCCTTTTCATCGGAGAGGTTCTGGATACAGTGCAGTTTCGGGTTTATCCTCCCGAACAGAGAGTCCGGGATATTTGGGCTATGATACCGATGTTTCCACCTCTATCCTGGGATCTCGGTGAGAATGACCCTGAGGCTGCTAGGCCTCATGGCCTCCTGCATCTTGCTGGTAGATCATGCCAGGTGGAATATGCGGGCTCTGCAGTGGGACCTGAAGTTATAGTTGGCACAGCACCAGGGCAATTTTTCAGACGTTGTCCAGATCTTGAAGGGGACTGCACAATCCTTGCCCAACCAGAGCCAACAGTGGTGACTGATGCGTCACTCCCGGGATGGGGCGGCCACATGGGAGAGGCAGAGATCAGAGGACTCTGGTCTCCGACGGAGTCTGGCCTCCACATCAACCGTCTGGCGCTACGGGCGCTTCCTCTAGCACTGAAGGCATTCCTTCCTTCTATCAAAGGAATTGTAGTGCAAATGTTTACAGACAATGCCATAGCCATGTGGTACTGCAACAAACGGGGCGGGTGGGGTCGTGGACCCTATGTCAAGAGGCTCTTTGCCTTTGGACATGGCTGGAACATCAGGGCATGTCCCTGGTGGTTCAACACCTGTCAGGTTCTCTGAACGCCAGGACAGACCAGCTCAGCCGTCGGTGAATGATGGATCACGAATGGCGTCTTCACTCAGAGGTGGTGCAAGGTCTCTTTCAACAGTGGGGAGAGTCTTGGTTAGATCTGTTCGCCACCGAAGAGAACGCACCCTGTCAGCAGTTCTGTGCGTTGGAATTTCCAAGGTGGCACTCACTCTGCAACGCTTTTCGTCACGAGTGGAGTTGCAGCCTCCTGTATGAATTTCCGCCTGTACCACTTCTGCCCCGAGTGCTGAAGAAAATCAAGTGCGACGAGCCCAAGTCATTCTGGCACCAAACTGGGCACGAAGCATCTGGTACCCCAAGCTCTGGAGCATGGCTATCGATCCACGATCAGACTGCCTTTTCGGAGGATCTTCTGTCGCAGCAGCAGGGGACTGTCCTCCACCCGAACGTGTCCAGCCTCCACCTCCTTGCGTGGAGATTGAGCGGCAACAGTTGACAGCTTTTGACCTTCCTCCCGAAGTCTGTAATGACATCTTTGCTGCCAGGCGTCCCTCCGCCAAGTCTGTATACGGCTGTAGATGGAACAAGTTTGTGACATGGTGCACAGCAAAGGCTGTGGATCCCCTTTCTGCCCCCTTGTCGGAGGTACTCTTGTTCATCCTCTCTCTATCTCTTAAAGGTTACCTTTCGGCCATTTCTGCTTTCTCTGCCTTCCTGAACAGCCTTCCCTTTTCAAGTCCCCTATTGTAAATAGATGTTCGAGGCATATGAGCTGTAGATCATATGCTATGCATAGATCGCCATCTAGTGTTGGGTCTTGATGTTTGCACTTTGGTTTTCTTCGAAGAAGTCTTTCCAGTCACGAGGTAGGCGACTCCTCCTTTCGGTGATAGTGCGCATGGGCATCGACTCCATTGTTAGATTGTTTTTTCCACGCTCCGGTTCGGATGTGTATTGCTTCTCTCCGGTTCGGCACCGTTTCTCGGTTCCCTTCGACGCGCAATCAACTACCCTCGACGGTATTGTTATCGAACGCGGTTCTTCATTCATCACGTATTGTCTCACCTTGACAAAACTTCAATCCGAAAACTTGTGGCAGGCCGTCGGGCCTACCTGTGCTGACCTCACTAGCAGTCGATGGAACGGACTCCCTTCAAGTTCTGTCCCGGGTGTCGTGCTAACACACAACAAGAACGACTGCGACGCGTGCCGATCTTTTCGATCGAAAAAGACACTTCATGACCATCGGGCTTGACGCCATGAGATGCAACACCAAAGTGGCTCTGCACCGGACATCTTCGGGGAAGATTCCGACACAGAACAGCATGCTCAAGGAGCCGAAGAGGAAGAAGATTTCTCCATGTCCGAAGTTGACTCCAACATGGAAGAAGAGGATCAAGTTACTCCGGGTCAACACACCGTGAGTAAAGACACCCCTTTGCCCCCTCAACAGCCTAAGACAAAGGCTCCAGTCCCTCCTCTGCCTTCTGGCCAAGGTCGGCACCGACAAAAGGTTTCTGACGCCCCGCCCTCTGGCCCGGATCCGCAACATAGAGAAGTCTTACGGCTCAACCAGGCACCACTCCGGTGCCAAAAAATACCTTTGGCACTGAAGCACAAATCTAAACATGTGACGATCACAATTACACAGTTGCCGAAGACTCGAAACAAACAACTAAAGACAAAGATATTCTGTCTAAGGAGCCTCGACCCGATGTCCCGCCGTTGTATCCAAAGCAGAAAAAACGTGTGATCAATCCTGATACAGGACATATCCATGCCACTCTTCCAAAAAAAAACAGAAGATAGACCAGCCAGTGGACCAGCCAGAAGACTACCACATTCCTCTCTAAAGCAAAAGTGTTGCATTCCTCCTCCTTCCCCCACTGATCCAAATTTACTTATTACACCTACACCTGACCCACAGGATGACAGGGATGTGGATGAAGATCAGGATAGGCCACAGAACATTGACCCTTAGGAGGATTATCCTACTGACCCAAGCCCAGATAATGACCCTGATTTGTATCCTTCTATTCTCTCCCCACCTGACAATAACATTGGGTACATTAAACTCCTTAACAGGGCTGCTCAATATCACAGGGTGGAGTTGCATAAAGAGCCTTTAGAAGAGGATTTCCTCTTCGAGACACTTCGTTCCTCTCAGAGCCACTCATACCTTACCTATGTTGAAACACACGGACGAGATATTTAAAGATCCTGTGAGGGCAAGAATAATTACACTTAGAATGGAGAAAAAATATAAACCTTCGACCACCGACCCTGTTTACCAGTTGCCTTTAGACTCTCTGGTGGTATCCAACGCTCGCAAGAGAGCTAACACTCAAACCACAGGTGAGGCTCCTCTTCCTGATAAAGAGTGGCTTCACAAGTGGCTAATCACTGGCGCATTGCCAATGCTCAAGCTCTGTTGGCTCGCTATGATAGGGCTCCTTACCATGAGTTAGAAAAACTCATGCAATTTTTACTTGACGAACACAAAACTAAAGCTAATGACCTTATCCAAGAAGGTAAACTTATCACGAATACCTCAATCAGGTGTACCCTGGACGCAGCAGATACAGCAGCTCGTACCGTAAACACCAGTGTACTCCTACGCGGACATGCTTGGTTGAGAATCTCAGGATTCAAGCCTGAGGTGCAAACCTCCATCCTCAACCAACCATTCGACAAAGAACATCTCTTTGGCCCAATGGTTGATAGCTCACTGGAGAAGATGAAAAAAGACACGGAGGTCACAAAGTCCATTGGGCTTTGCAATTGCCTGCCACTAGGAGTTCCTTTCGCCGCTCCTTTTCATAGGGGTGGCTCAAAAAAGGTATCCACCGAAAACCCCTCCTCCTCTCACATGGGCAACAACCAATCCCCCTCTTCAAGAGGTTATTTTAGAGGTGGTTTCAGCGGAAACAACGGTAAGGGAAGAGGCAGATGCAACTCCACACACACTTCCCCCGCAAACAAACCGTGTCTTCCTTCCGTTACCCCCGATCATTCCACTCCTGTCAGGGGACGTCACTCTCAATTCCTGCCTGTCTGGAATTGAATCACCTCAGACAAGTGGGTACTACACATTATCCAATATGGTTACTGCCTGGAGTTTACACACACACACACACATACATATTCTTCCAAGAGCACATGCAATGTCACCAGAGCATCTTACCCTTCTAAAGCAAGAGGTTCTCTCTCTCTCTTGGAAAAACACGCTATAGAACCAGCCCCATTACAATATCAGGGGACCGGCGTATACTCCCTGTACTTTTGAATTCCCAAAAAAGACTGCTCTCTCAGCCCCATAGTAGACCTCCGAGAACTAAATCTATACATTCAGTCGGACCACTTTCACATGATCACACTCCAACAAGTGCTCCCACTCCTTCAGCAAGGGGACTTTCTGTCCACTCTGGACTTAAAGGACGCGTATTTCCATATTCCCATTCACCCCACTCATCGGAAATACCTCAGGTTTCTGGTAGACGGCCAACATTATCAATTCAAGGTCCTCCCATTTGGAGTAACTACCACACTCAGGGTTTTCACCAAATCCCTGGCAGTAGTGCCTCATCTAGGAAGACAGCACATTCACGTCTTCCCTTACCTAGACGACTGGCTCATAAAAGCCAGCTCGCAGCAAAGATGACTACGCTACACTCAAAGAACAGTCCAACTGCTTCACGACCTTGGGTTTACTGTGAATCTCACCAAGTCTCATCTCCAACCATCCAATACACAACTGTATCTAGGAGCCACAATAGACACTCAAAAAGCTCTAGTCTGTCCCAACCCAGTCAGAATCCGCAACATGCAGACTCTAATCACTCAGTTTCAGTCACATCACTCATTACCAGCTCGAGTGTTCATGCAATTGATAGGAATTATGGCGTCTTGCATTTTAGTTGTTCCTTACGCAAGACTCCAAATGCGTCCCCTCCAGGAATGCTTAGCACGTCAGTGGAACCAGGCTCATGGTCCGTTATCAGATCTAGTGTTGGTAGACGGCTGCACTCATCTCTCCCTGCGGTGCTGAAATACAAAAAACCTTTCCAAGGGGCGGCCATTCCTCGACCCGGTCCACAGATAGTGCTAACAGCAGACGCTTCACTCACTGGTTGGGGAGCTCATCTTCAAAAACATACCATTCAGGGAATGTGGACTCTTCAACACAAGCAACTTCACATAACCCATCTAGACTGCTAGCAAATATTCTAGCGTTGAAAGCTTTGCATCTTCATCTAGTAGGCAAAGCTGCCCTAATTCGCCTAGACAACATGACAACAATGTACTACATAGAAAAACAGGGAGGGGGACACTCTCCCCAGCTCTCACAGTTAGCTCAGAGCATCTGGAGATGGGGCATACCTCACAAGATACATCTCCTTGCGGAACATCTTCCGGGAGTAAACAACAACAGCAGATCTGCTCAGTCGTCAACGACAACATATTCACGAATGAGAACTCCACCCTCAGGTTTTCCTCCCATTCCTTTAAATGTGGGGCTTCCCAGACATAGATCTGTTCGCCACCCTCTTAAACTCAAAATGCCCAAACTTCGCATCCAGGGATCCACACCCATTGTCCAAAGACAATGCACTGGATGAACTGGTCAGGGATATTTGCTTACGCTTTTCCGTCTCTCCCACTCGTTCCATTAGTGGTTCCGAAGCTCCCTGACACTAATCATATTTGCTCCCACATGGGCAAGTCAACCCTGGTTCACAACCCTCTTGGAGTTGTCAGTAGTTCCCCACCATACCCTCCATCTCACTCCTGATCTCCTCATTCAGAACTATGGAGGAATAAGGCATCCAGATCCCAGTCATCTCACACTTGCGATCTGGCACCTGAAATCTTAGAGTTTGGATGCCTCAATCTTCCCCCAGATTGCATGAATATCATCAAAGAGGCTAGATGCCCTACCACCAGGGCATGCTATGCAGCAAAAGGAAAGCGGTTTGTGATTTACTGTAAAAACAAGTCAATCCGCTCGACGCTTCACTCCAAAATATTTGTTATTCATTACATCTACAGCATTCCAATTTAACGTATACATCCATACGCTTACATCTTGCTGCGAAAGCTGCATATCTGCAGAACAGACCGCATTTGTCTCTTTTTAGATTGCCTGCTATTAAGGCTTTCATGGAAGGACTCAAGAGTCATTCCTCCCAGACTTCCACCTGCTCCAGTGTGGAATCTCAACATCATTCTTACAAGATACATGGGTCCACCTTTTGCATAGATGTGAACTGCAATTTCTCACTTGGAAAGTAGCTTTCCTCATAGCTAACACATCTCTAAGGAGAGTGGGTGAGCTTAAGGCACTAACAGTAGAAGAACCATTTTTACAAATACATCAAAACAAAGTGGTTCTTAGGACTAACCCCAAATTTCTACCTAAAGTCATTTCTGCCTTTCATATCAACCAATTTGTTGAGTTGCTGGTGTTCTTCCCTCAACCAGATTATGCGGCAGAACGTGCTCTTCACACCTTAGATGTAAAAAGAGCTTTACTATATTACATTGAAATAACAAAATCTTAGAAAGGCTAAGCAACTTTTTGTTGCTTTTGCTCTACCACATAAAGGCAATCCAATATCAAAATCAGGTATTGCAAGGTGGATAGTAGTGCATTCAAATATGCTATGCAAAAGCAAAACGAACGTTAACAGTTCCCCCTAGAGCACATTGTACACGCAAACTAGGGGCTTCTATGGCATTCTTAGGAAATATACCCATAAATGGCATATGCGAAGCTGCAACATGGTCTACACCTCACACATTCACAAAACACAATTGTGTAGATGTGTTAGCAAGACAACAAGCTAGAGTGGGCCAGGCAGTTTTACGTACACTATTTCGAACCACTGCAAGAGATGCAGGTTAGCCACCACTTTGGGTGATAACTGCTATATAGTCTATGCATAGCATATGATATACGGCTCATATACCTCGAACGGGAAATGCTACTTACCCAGTATGCATCTGTTCTTGGCATAAAGAGCTGTAGAATCATATGTGCCCACCCGCCTCCCCTGGTAGCTGTGCCTGTTCCAGTAACATCATACTTAGATACATAGATTCATGGACATCTCCTTTTACTACTCTTACTACTCCATTATCACCCTCTGTGGGAAAACAATCTAACAATGGAGTTGATGCCCATGCGTACTATCACAAAAGGAGGAGTCACCTACCTCGTGACTGGAAAGACTTCTTCGAAGAAAAACAAAGTGCAAACATCTGGACCCAATACTAGAGGGCGATCTATGCATATCATATGACTCTACGGCTCTATATGCCAAGAACAGATGCATACTGGTTAAGGAGCATTTTCCTTCTGAAGGGCATTACTCATCTCTTCTCTCCTTCTCCTTTCATAATGCCCCAGTGGGACTTGAACCTTGTCTTGACATTCCTTATGTGTGCTCCCTTTGAGCCTCTACATAACTGCCCTATCAGGCTCCTTACAGTGAAGACTGCCTTCCTTGTCGCCATCACCTCTACTCGCAGAGTGAGTGAGCTATAGGCTCTGTCCTCTAAACCTCCTTTTCTTGCGGTTCATCCAGACAAAGTAGTCCTTCGCACTAGGTCCTCTTTTCTTCCTAAAGTGGTTACCTTGTTCCACATAGGACAGACCATCACTCTGCCCACCTTTTTCCCGCCCGCATCCCTTCAAAGAGGAGGAGAGACTCCACCGTCTGGACGCAAAACATTCGCTGTTTTTCTATCTATACCGCACAAAAGATTTCAGGGTGGACAATCAACCCTTCGTTGGCTATGTGGGTGCCAGGGAAGGTCGGGCTGTGCACAAGCGCACCATCTCTCGATTAGTTGTCCCATGCATTAAAAGCTGCTACTCCTTGGCAAAAAAGGAAGCCCCAGTGGGTTTGCGTGCCCACTCCACCAGGGCGACGTCGGTTACCACAGCCTTGGGGCGTGGAGTCCAACTCCTTGATATCTGTCAGGCGGC
The DNA here is from genome assembly GCF_964204655.1 of Triturus cristatus. Classification (NCBI taxonomy): domain Eukaryota; kingdom Metazoa; phylum Chordata; class Amphibia; order Caudata; family Salamandridae; genus Triturus; species Triturus cristatus. The sequence goes on from NC_140590.1 coordinate 1,583,051,335, forward strand.
CATGTGGGCATCCTTGCACACGTTCACCAAGCATTATTGCCTGGACAGCCAAGTCAGGAGAGATCGCTACTTTGGCCGTTCTGTTCTCCTGGACTCCTGGTGGTAAGGAATCTATAACTACAGTCACTTTCAGATGAACAAGTTATTTACCTACGGTAACCATATATCTGTAAGAGACATATGTAGTTATAGATTCCTTACCACCTAACTCATCCTCCCCATTCTGCAAACTGACTTCTAGGGATAGGAAGTCCCTTCCAGGGCCCTAGTTATGTGCACCAGTGGTCAGTGTCTTGCATGGCTCTGCGCTTCTGGCGTGGAAAGTCGCGTCAGAACTGATGTCAGCACGCAGGGGTGAAGTCTAAGTAGACACCCCAACGTCATTCCGCCTGACAACGACACCAACGACAGACGCTGAGTCAACCAACGCCACCTACCGATGCGCAGGGGTACTGCTAACAAAAAAATTCTCCGGATTCAGTCTGATGCTTGGGGGTAATTCTAAAGGTAAGGAATCTATAACTACATATGTCTCTTACAGATACATTGTCACCGAAGGTAAGTAACTTGTTCATTTCATTCTTAGTCATCCGCAGCTTCTACAGAGAAAGACCTATTTCAATTTTCATACAATTCTAAAACAATACTTAGGAAAATGGCACTCTGTTATATAATATATAGGACATTTAGTGTTAGAATATACTAACAGAATGTGTCAGTCATCAATCTTTTTATTGCTGTCCACTCTTGTATCAACATTAGCATGAATTCCTAATTTCCACTTTATTTTCTAATCAGTCATCGTGCAAAAAGCAATCGTATTGTTATTGTTAAGCATTTACTTTTTTTGTTTTTTTTTTAAATGGTCTTTTTATTAGTAACATATTTCCAATATTCACAGGTATAAATTGCAGACAGTTCAATTTTAGAACAGCAGGTACAGATTACTGAACATAGTTCTACATTCATTCAATCATGCCGAGTGTGAGATGTTTTCCCTTAGCCATTTCCAATTCTACAATCGGAGATATACATAGATTTCCACGATATGCATTCCACCCACTCCACTTTCTGTCCCATTTCTTGGGGCATCCTCTAAATTTGAATACTTCTTTTTCTGCAACCATGCATTTGTCCAGCTCAGCCACCCAGACATTTAGTGAAGGTTGCCCTCCCACCCCCTACTTCATTGCAGTTGCTCTCTTAACCAACACATAACCCAAAGTAACCAGTTGTTGTTCCACTTCAGTAAGGTCGGTTGGTTCCCAAATGTTGAGGAGACCCAATGATGGTGTGAGGCTGATCTTTTTGCCTAGTGCGTCTTGCAGGTGTGTGGTTGCCCCCTCCCACATGTGACGCAGGAATGGACAGTCCCAAATAGTATGGTAGAAGGTTGCATCTTGGTGACACCCCCTCAGACAAGATGCATCCTTTCGCGTCCCAGTTCTAGCATGTTCTATGCAGAACTTTTAATTGGATCAGCCGAAAGTGAAGTGAAATGGCTGCCTCTCTCTGTGACATCAGTGCAGTTTGCCAATCGTCGTCGTCAATGTCACCAGTGTCGGCTTGCCACCAGATGCGGAGAGCTAGGAAAGGGTCAGGTAGGTTATTACACAGCTTGCAGTACGTTAGGGAAATGGCTTTATCAGGGAGTGATTCAGAAAGTAGTCGATCTTTAAGTGGAGACTATTCCGGGAGACTGTCCATGTCTGGGAGAGAGGTTGTTAGGGCATGACGAATCTGCAGATATCGAAACGCCTCCCCCTGGGCCATTTCGTATTTCTCCTGTAGTTCCGGGAACAATAGGATTCTACCCTTTTTCACAAGATGACCTATATTGAAGAGTCCGATCCCGTCCCATTTGTCAAACCCTGGTTGATGGCACAGGAGTCCTAACTTCTGGGTGTACCACACCGGAGAGGACTGAGTCAGTACATCAGCCCAGCCCAAGCGTCTGGTCGCCTGGTGCCAGAGTTGTACCGTGCATGCTGTGGGGCCCACAAACCTCCCTTTCTGGACCTTTGTGTAGGCGGCACCTAAATACCCTTCCCGCCCCATTTGGTACCTGCCCAGCATATATGCGGGGTCTAGCGGAGAGCGGTACAACCAGTGGTTTACCACGACAAGCTGCGATGCCCAATAATAGAGTCGCATGTCCGGGAGGGCGATCCCTCCATCGTACCACCCCTTAGATAATTTAAGTAATGCAATACGTGGCGTCCTGCCGCTCCATAGCAGTGATCTCAACTCACTATCAATGCTTTTAAAATATGAATCGGAAATTGGGTATGGGCAGTTCTGAAGGACATATAAAAACCGGGGGAGGGCCAGCATCTTAAATAGGGCCGCTCGGCCCAGTAGAGACAGTGGTAGGGATCTCCAGTGGGTAACATCTTTTGTGAGTCTGTCTATAGGGGCAGCTAGGTTCTTGTCATAGAAGAGGCGAGGGTCGGGGTGATAAAAATCCCGAGGTAACGAAAGCCATCAAGGGCCACCTCCGGGGGCGGTCTGGCCATGGAGAACGTATATTACTGATTTTGTCCAATTAATGACGTAACCCGAGTACTTGCGAAAGTTGGTAAAAATATTTAGGAGCCTGTATAGGGACGCGTGGGGGGACGCCAAGTGCACCAGTATATCATCGGCATACAACGATATTCTATCCTCATGTCCGTCGTCCCATTACTGCCCTCTTAGGAGCACATTTCCTCGCACCCAGGAAGCTAACGGTTCCAGGATCAAAGAAAAGATAAGAGGGAATAGTGGGCAGCCCTGTCTGGTGCCCCTGCCTGTGTAAACATTTGAGATATTCGGTTGTTAACCCTGACTTGGGCACGCAGGGCCATTCTTTGGAATCAAATGCCATAGAGGCATCCAGAGAAAGTACCACCGCTTCTTCCTGTATGTATCGCTGTCGACCCAAAACACTGTGGAGATGGCGGATATTCAGTGCTGTGTCCCGCCCTGGCATGAAGCCCGATTGGTCGGCATGAACTAAACGTTCAGCATTTTTAAAAACAAACATGCTGACCCTAACAGTTTTTTTTTTATATGTTGTTAACAGTTTACACAGAACATACTCGGGAGCTTTATTGCATATTTCTAAGGTTGGGAAATCTAATAATTTTCCCTTTTTACTTAGCTAGTTTAATTTTTCAATCCACTCTGTGTTATTGTGCTTCTATTAATTTGCACTACCTTACAAGACTTAGGATTGTTTAGCACACATGTGACATCATTTTATGTCTCGCACAAAGTTGAGGTCACCCGTCTCGCTACCGAGGACGATCCTATGACAGGCCCTCAGTGCAGTCCAGGTCTTCTGGTACATGGAAGTTAAAACACTAGAAGGCCCAAGCTGAATTTATCCTAGTCCCACATTCAGTCTGAGAAGGGTGCCTCACTGTAATCTTCACAGTCCACTGCCGAGGACCTAATTACACAACTAATCCCAAGGTACCTAGAGTTTCCTGGTCCATTAGTGACATTGCAGCAAATTGAGGCTTTTTAAGAGGCCATGTATATTTTGGGCATTCTTCCAGGTAGATCTGTCCTCTGCACCTTATGTGCTTCCTGAACCTGCCCCGGGTTCCACTGCGATGCTGGCGCCAGCTTCTAATCTTGCACCAAACTTGCACCAGTCCCTGTGACATAGACGCTGGTGGATGTCTCCATTCCTATAGACCTATGAAACTCTGAGCTGAATTAATCTGCGCCCCCTACTCCGATTGTGTCCCAAAGTCATACCAATGCACCCTGTCTCAGTTCATTCTAATTCATACAGAACCATGCCTTTGCCACAGAGTTGCACCCCAGTGCTCCAACAACTTTTCGGTTCAGACTCTTATCAGAGTCATCCAGTCTATAAGATGGCAATGTAGATGATGGGGATTATTTGCTCAAAACTGTGATGATGATAACTTGTGCATGGACTTGCAGGAGTCCCCTGGGTTGGCTGCTTTCCCAGACACTGGGTTGTGTTCTCCCCCAGGGCCACCAATGGAAGATAGTGCCTCCTTTGCCATAGTAATGAGACAGGCAGCAGAGATATTGTATCTACAAATGGCAACTGTGGAAGTCAAAATTAAGGTACGGACAGATATGTTTTGCAACCTTGCCAAACTTCATCCAAACCCTTACTTCCATTCAACAATGCCCTCATTCACACTCTTAGTGGCACCTGCTGTTCTAAGCCTTGTTCCTAACCACCAGCAAACAGGCAGATTGCTACGCGCCACAGGCCTTCACCAGCCAACCCAGGCACCTTGATTTAGAACACTACAGCAGAACGTTTGGTGGTGCTGGCTTCCACCATTAAGGTAAACCCCAATTCATTTCTTATGAAATAAATTGAAACATCCGAGAATCTGATGTTTACTCAGCCAGTCTAGCCCTCTAGCCAGTCAATGACAGCAGTTCACTGGGAAGATATGCCCATGCTGTGAGAAAGTGCCCTCTTTCTTGCATGGTATGCCCCCTCTTTTTGCTGAATTGTTGATGTACTTTGACTGAGTGTGCCCTGGGCTCCTGCCAATCAGGTACCCAGGGCCTGTGTTCCTTCCCTAAACTGCATTAAAGCCTAAACCCAATTGGCATCTCTGGCCACATGTCAGCCCCTGGTAAATGGTACCACAGGGACCCAGGGCACTGTGACCAGAGTAGGCCTCTAAGGGCTGCATCACTTATTGTGCCACCCTTAGAGGTCCTGTACCCTGACACTCACACACTGTCTTTGCAGGCTGCGTGTCTTGGTGCAGAACAAAACAAAGAGTCAACGTGGCACACATCCCTGTGTGCCATGCCCACAAACCACTGCCCTGGCATACATCAGTCACCCCTCTAGCTGGGTGCCCTATGCCAGTGGTGAGGGTACAGGTGCATGAGCCCTGTACCCCTACAGTGCCCAAGTTCATTCCCGGGCCATGTAAGTGCAGTGTTGCCATTAAGAGTATATGGTGCTGGGAGTCTGTCATTACGAACTCCACAGCACCATGATGGCTACACTGAAGACTGCAAAGTTTGGTTTCAAACTTCTCAGCACATTAAACCCACACTGATGCCAGTGTGGGATTTAATGTAAAATGCACGACAGAGGGCATCTTAGAGATGCCCCCTGAAATTCTACCAACTACTAGTGACCTGACTGAGTGGCTGCTTAGGCTGCCACCACCAGACATGTTTCTGGAGCCCCGAGTCGAGAACCTGCTGCTCTCAGGGGCCTGAAACAATACACATCCTGGACGAGGTGCCAAGTCTCCTCCCCCAGGATGGGCAGGGTTCACGAAGGAGAGGCTTCAAAGGCATGACACCTTTGTGAGCCTCTCCAGACCATTTTCTGCTTTCAGCAACTTGTCCCCACTGGTTCTACCCCCCTCTTTGGGCGGGAGAACCAGCGGGAAAAACAAGTGAGGAAGGGAGGTGTGCCCACCTCTGCCAGCTCCACCCTTTAGGTGGGGGAGGCGAGGTGAAGCACAACCTCTAGTCCCCGCCATCTTGAGGATGGGGGGACCCAGCAAACCAGGGACAGGCTCCTGCCCCCCTCCCACTGAAGAGTGGCAGAATAGTGGGTGTACCCACCCCAGGGAAAGGACCCATTGGTTCCTGCCCTTCACCTACCTGTAATGCCCCTAAATTTAGGGGGCACCTAGAACCTTGCTTCCTCAGATTAGAAACCACAAGAAAAGAAGATAAGAAGAAGGACCGAAGAGCCATGCAGAGCTAACAAGAGGACAACGGCCACTGACTTGGCCCCAGCCCTACAGGCCTGTCTCCCCTCGAACCTACTCCTGCGAAATCCCGGCGTGTCCTGCAGCCAGCAACCTCACAAACCCCAGAGGACCTGCCTGCCTTCACTTCAAGGACTCTATCTCCCGAGAACACCGGACGTGTTTAAACTGCAGCTTCTGGTGCAAGCCACGAACCCTGAATCTAGCACACTCTGCACCCACCAACTCCGGCCCGAGCTCGAGTGAACCAACACCACAAAGGAGGTCCCCCCGGCGATCCTGACCCAAGATCCGGCGACCCCAGACCTGCCTCAAGCCTCCAGACGACGCCTGCAGCCTCAAACCAGAAGACGCCCCCCCCCCCCCCCCCCCCCCTACTGCGAGCAGAGCAGGTAAGAAAATCCAATGCAAAAAGACACCCCTGCACCCAACGCCCCACGGCCTTGTGTGCCCAAACCAGCGGTGCCTAGTCAACCCACGACATCCCAACTTACCCCTCAAAGTGGTTGTCGCACCCAAAAGGTCTTCATCCCCGAGCCTGCAGCCTTTCTTCAAACCGGAGGATCTCCATAGAAAACCACAGGGCAACCGATATCGAAACAGCACTCTGCACCCGGCCGCCCCAATGCCTCTGAGGGTGCACTTTTGGTGCCTACTTGTTCCCCCCCCTTTGCCCCGACTTAAACCCTAGGAGCTTTGCTCCCACAACCGTGTGCCCTGCTACCCAGCAGCCACCAACCGGAGACCCCCTATCCTCCATAGGCTAACATTGGGCCTCAACACTCTGCATCTGGTCGCCCTAGTGCTGCTGAGGTTGCAACAACAGTGCCTCACTGACCCTGGGGGGCCCCTGAGTCTAACCCCAGAACCTTAACTTCCACAATCGTTTACTTACCTGCAAACCGATAACCTGTTTTTCTTCCATAGAATAACATTGACAATTTTCTTTCGAAAAAACGACTAAGGTTGGAGTTTTGAAAACTTAAAATATTCCTTAAACATCATAACAATAACCTAAACCCATTTTCTCAACTGTTTTCAGGAAATGTCCCAGTGCTCAATCTAGGCATCCAGCACTGAGTTAGAAAAAGTATTGTAAAAGTTACTTGCAATTATTGAAAAAGCCCATTCATTTGAATGTACTATACCTGCTAAGTGTTGCAAACTGTTTCCTTAACTGTAAACCAAAACCAGTATAAGTTCTACAGCAATTTTGAACTGTGTTCACACAAGTATTTATTACTGCAAAGTATTTTTATGCTTACCTGTACCAGGCTTGCTTGGTTCTAGAAATAAAACAACAGTATATTTTGTCATACAAAAACAATTGGCCTAGAGTTCAGTTCTTGAGTGTGTGAATTCATTTGCTGACTGAGTGTGTACATCAAATGCTTAACACTGTCCTGTGATACTGCCTTATTGCTCGACCAAGCTACCACTTTAGAGAGTAAGGTTCTATCTAACTTTAACCTCTGCCTACCTCTGGGGACTCTTGGACTCTATACACCCTGTACCTCACTTTGGTTATATATATATATATATATATATATATATATATATATATATATATATATATATATATATATATATATATATCGAAAAACGGGATTCCACTCGTGCTCTCAAGAAACTTCTGAGACAGTAAACCAGGTACTAGATCATATCCAAGTGGGGGTTTATTATCTTCATAAACCCACCGTGACGCGTTTCGCCACCGTGGTGGCTTGTATATATGTATGTATATATATATATATATATATATCTATCCGGTTTCATACACATGCTCTATGACCTATGTATGGTTGGTGAGATCTTGACGGCAGTTCCTGAGGAATTCTGGGCCAACCAGGCTGAACCCATCAGAATAGTCAGAGTGCTGCAAAATACATAATCCGTTCTGGACTGGACACTACAGACTGCTCAGGCAGAGCAGTTGGCACTAGCATGGTGTTTCAGAGCCGTGCTTGGATGAGATCCATTGACTTCTCTGGGTCATGCGGGCCTCTCTGATAGACATGCCATTCGAAGGCTCTTGTCTGTTTAGCCAGAAGGCCTATTCAGCATTGGAATGCTTTAACAAGAGCTGGTCCCTGGCACATTCCTTAGACCTTTTTACCCAAATGAGACAGTATCCTCAACAGTTCTATCTCCTTTGAGGTACTTCAGAGAGTTGACCTACCAGCAATGCCAAGGCTCACCAATCCTGCACCAGGCAATCAAATCCATTAGGGGTCTGGTAGAGTATCAAGTAAACACTGTCCAGGGGTTGCAAACTTTCCAGTCCCCAGCCCCTCTAGCATCAGCCTCTAAGCTGCTTTGGTTAGCGCTTAGTGGCATACGACTACCCATTATGACACAGGATCAGACATTTCCTCCACTGGTGGCAAATCCTAATATCCAACAGGTGGGTGTAGGAAAGTGCTCTTTATGTATGGTCAAACCCCTCTTTTTGCTCCAATGCTGACTGTTATGACTCTAGGGCCCTGGAGTCTGCTGCTGATATCCCATTTCCAGTGCTCTCTCCCTAAAACTGTTATTTATGAATTGGCAATCCCAATTAACAAGGTATTTACCCCCTTATAAGTCCCTAGCATACGGTACCAGTGGTACCCAGTGCATGGTGGTAAAGGAGTACCCAGGGCTTGGAGCACTGTTTGTGCCACTCCGAGGGACCAAAATAAACTACAGACCGAAGGCCTGCCATTGCAGACTGCAGGAGCAGTGCCAACTGCTTGAACTCGACTCGACTTTACCCTCAACATGTGTGACAAAGTAAATGCATTATCTCTGATATATGCCAGTTACCCATAAGAAGCCCTCCTAAAGCCCATGAGGCAGGGTGCATTATATCAAAGGTGTAGACATGTAAGTGCAAGCTTATATGACCCTATATTGCCCTTTACCATGAAAGGACACTATAAGGGATAGCGGGCCCTTAGGATAAAATGTACTGTCACCTGGGCAAACCCGAGGTTGCCAGCTCCATTATGGTACCACCTAAATATGTTGTGTTTGGTATCAAACAATGTGCCTTCTCACCCCGAACATGAATCTTGTGTCGAGGGTTATGTAGCATGCACCTAGGTGGCTATCTTGGAGGTTGCACACCTTGCTGCCTCAGCTTCTCTGCGCTCTGGTTTGCAAGCCTGTACTTCCCAAGGCCAAGACAGGATTCTGATCTCCTGCCAGTCAGTGTGATCCATCCCAGGAGTCAGAGGCCTAGGCAGGGAGGAGGTCATCACTCCTCCCACCAAAGCAGGCTGGTGAAGTGACACCTCAAGGCTTCAAAGGCTGCCTCTGATATGCAGTAGGGCTGACTCTGAGAGGAGGAAACAGTACTCCCCCGCCCCAGTACATTTGCACCCAGCCTGGCAGGATATTAGATAGGCAAGGAGGTGTACACCCCCAGAGGGCTAGCCACACCTCCAGGTTGGGCAGAGCGGTCTGTACACTGGAAGAAGGGTTTTGCCAGTTTTAGAAGTGTCAGAATAGAGGGTTCTGGAAAGAACAGGTGACCCAAATACCCGAATGTGGTCATCTCTGGCGCAGACTCACTGTAGGGACTAGCAGCCCTTTGACTACTTACTCCCACACCCCTAACTCCACTAAATCTAGGATTTGAGGACACCACTGAGACCAGAACCTCAGTTCTGAACAACCTGCATCAAAGAGGACAGAAGAAGAGACCTGTGTCAGCAACAACAGGACTTGCACAAAGCAAAAGAGGGATGCCCTGCACCTGAGGCAACGCTCCTGGAAGTGCACGATCAGGACTCTTCCTAGGCTATCTCTTGGTTCCCTCAGACAGAGGGACCCCTGTGGAGTTCTAAAGCCCCCTCAGATTCCCATGGACTAGAGGTACTAGTCCCCTGAAAACTGCGTGTAAAACAACATTCCGGCTCTGAAGAATCACTGGTCATCTGGCCTTCCGAAGGATCGCACAAATTCAAATGGTCTAGTACGTTGTGGGAACTGTAGTCCTGCCTTCCACAAAGTTACAGGCAGCTACTGCGTTCCCTAGGACCACCGGACGCCAAATTTACTTTCTGCTCCACTTACTGCTGCCAAGGCTTGTTGGTCGCCAGTCTGGCAATTGACCCTTTTACTTGATGCTGCATTTAGAGGGATCTCCATCCAACCGATGTCAGCAACCACCCGTTGCAGTGTTTTTGGCATGTTTTTTTTCCCCCACAGCACCGTTTCACCAGTAAAAGCAGCTCTTCCGCAGCTCCCATTCAGCTCCAGGGACAGCCAGGAAAACTCTGCACCCGGACTCTACGGGCCAGCTAAATTTGAACCGACTCAACTGGCTTGGTGCTAGAACCCGCATCACCTTTACCCTGTAAGGGTACAATATAACTCGACCTACAAGTGACTGTTACTAGTGGTTTTTCCCATTTACCACGATGATAAATTTTTCGTTGTATTATTCTGCACTGCTTTTATATTGCTTTAAAAATCTATAACTCCGGTTACATGGATGTTATGCTGTTCATTTTGGTGTCTAAGTTAAGGTAAAAATACACTCTATTTTTATAAATTGGTGTCTGATTTTACTCGAGTCGTGTCATTTACTTAACGTCGATGTTGGTACTCTGAAGTGCTTACACATGCTCCTCTTGTAAACCCTGACTGCTCTTTGCCACACTACCAGGACTGAGCTATGGATTTATTAGTGTGAATCCAAGGACCATCTTTGGGGTCTCCTGATTAGTATTACATAGTGAGGTTTAACCCCCACACCACATAATACTTCACTTTCCTACAGTGGGTACTTCAGATTGTTCAACACAGCTATGCCCTACCATTCCAATTCAGACCTGCGGCATATTCCACCTACTTCAGAGCACCTTTCAAAGTATCACCTGTTAATTGTGCTCTAAAAAGCACAGGCTCTTTTGGCCCCTGAAATAGGGCCTGATTGTTGCTCGCATTATTTCCTTGGACTGAAGAAGGTCACGTAGTATTCTAGATCCCAACCATAGACCCCTCACCCCTCCTCCCGGGATGTCTTCTTGTGGAAGGACGAACTGAAGATACGCTGGGTCAGGTTCTGTCTGCCTTGCATCCAGATGACTGGATTGTTGTTTTAGACCTGCAGAACGCCTACTTGCCTATGTCTGTCCTGCACACCCACAGGTCTACTTGCAGTTCAGGGTAGGCCATTTGCATTTTCAGTTTGTCATGCTCCCCTTTGGCCTCACCACTTCCATTTTGGTATTCACTAAAGTGATGGCGGTGGATTCCTGTTCATGTTCGGTGGTCAGGGAACCCTAGTTTACCACTACCTTGACGACTGGCTTTGAAGTCAGACTCGCTACAGGCAGTCGTAGACCAGTTCCAAATGATGGGGAACCTCTTGGCGTTGTTGGGGTTGACTATCAACTTGCCGAAGTCACACTTGACTCACTGGAGCAGTCATGGGTATGGTGCAGTTTCGGGCCTTCCCTTATCCACAACACGTCCAGGATATTCTGGCTATGTTCCATTTGTTTCATCCTCAGTCATGGGTCTTGGTGTTTTTTCTTCCTGCTTGCCCGCTATGCCTGGTGGATTATGTGGGTTCAGCTGCAGAACCTGAAGTCCAGCACAGGGGTGCCTCTCTGATTCCATCCAGGTTTCCGAAGACACCTGCGGTGGTGTCTACTCTACCGCAGTTGGACCAGTGTCAGACTTCTCTCCCTGCCCCACCTAGAGCTCATGGTAATGACGCATGCATTGCTGCTGAGTTGAAGAGGGCATCTGGGAGAGATGGAGCTAAGAGGATTCTGTCATCCTTTTCAATCTGTTGGACCTATGGGCCATTTGCCTACCACTGTATGCCTTGCTACCATCCATCAGTGGGAGGCTGGTTCAAGATTTTATAGACAACATCACTGCCATAAGGCAACAAGTGGGGTTGGTGTGGTTCTGGGTCCTGTGCGAGGAGGCACTTCGCCGCCAGAGTTGGCTGGAGCTTCAAGGCATATCCCTGGTCGTGAATGAACTTGTGGGATCTTTGAACGCCAGGGTGGACAAACTCAGTCATTGGTGCACGGCAGATCATGAGTGGTGATTAATTCCAGAGGTCCCACTGGGAATCTTCCAGGAATGGGAAAACCCATGGCTAGATATGTTTGCCCCTGTGGAGAATTTGCAATGTCCAATTGTTTGTACACTGGATGTTCCCAGAAGTCTCTCTCTTGGATAAGCTTTCTGGATAGAGTGGATCACTAGATTTCTGTATGCCTTTCTACTGCTGCCTCTACTCCCCACATTTCTGAAGAAGATCAGGAATGACTCTGCCCAAATCATTCTACTAGCTCTGGATTGGGCAAGGAGAGTCTACTACGAGGAACGTCTGGCCATGAACATCTGTCCTCCGAACAAGTTATCCCTTCAGGAGGATCTCCTGTTAGAGCAGCAGGGTAGAGTCTTGCACTCAAACTTGTGTAGTCTGCACCTCCATGTGTGGAGATTGAGGTTATAGATGTCATACTTTTTGCCAGGCATTCTTCTAAAAAGTCAACTCACTCCAGGTTGTGCAACAAGATTGTGGTCAGGTGTGCACCCTAAACACGGTCTCTTTACAGGCACAATTGTCAGATTGCCTGTTTGTTTTATCACTGGCCTAGCAACTACTTTCACTGTTAAAGGTCATGTGTCAGTCCTTTTGGTCTTTTTGTGTTTGCTGGGCTAGCAGTCCCTTTTCAACTTACTGTTGTGATAAAATTTTTCTGAGGTTAAACATGTGTGTTTCCCTGTGAGCTTTTTGTAATGCCACAGTGGTACCTCAGTTTGGTTCTCCCTTTCGTCATGTGTGATCCCTTTGAACCAATGCGCAGCTGTCCACTACGTCTCCTGACTTTGAAGACTGTGTTCCAGGTCATAGTTACTTTGACTCATTGCGTGAGCGAACTCCAAGCGCTCTTGGTGCAGCTGCCTTATACCACATTTTTCCAGATAATGGTGTTAAGGACCAGAGCGGCCTTTTTACCAAAAGTAATGACTGTTCTTCATGTAAGCCGTCCATCACTCTCTAACCTTTACTTGTCCCACCTCACAAGTCGAAGGAGGAGTAGAAACTCCATCAGTTGGACCCCAGAAAAGCCTTCAGTTTCTACATCGATCACACCAAAGGCCTTTGGGTGGATGACCAGCTTTTTGTGGGGTTCTCAGGGGCTGAAACGGACTCTGTCAAGGTACATAGTATTAAAATCTGCTATGCACTGTCCAAGAAGCAGCCTCTAGAAAGACCATGGGGCTTTTCCAGGCCAAGGCTGCTACCACTGTGCGGCACGCCTGTGCTTGACTTCTCAGTGTCGTTGCAAATGTTCACGAAGCACTACTGCCTTAGCCATTCAGTCCTTCAGGACCTTCTGGTCTGAGACATTCCACAGACTCCCCACCTGGGCAGGTACTGCTCTGCTATCTAGTCTAAAGGTGAGGAATCTGCAGTTAGAAAAATCCATCAGAATAAACACTCTAATTTGCCTTCAGTAATGCTCTTTCTGGTCAATACCAAAGGTTCTTCACCACTCTCCCACCTCCCCATTCTGTGGAATGTACTCTTATCCCTCTAAAAAGGTCCCAGACTAGATATCTGTGCATTGATGCTTCTGAATATTGTTTGTCTCCACGTCTGAGGCCGTGGACAGAGTCAAAAAAGAAACTGAAGTCGACGTGAAGGGGTGGTGCTTATATGCAGATCCATCATCATTTCACTGCGCCACCTAACGGCAACTGGGAGCAAAGCTGTTTTTGCTGTCCGTCTCCAGTCTGGTGCCTGGGGATATTCTAAAGGTAAGGATCTGCAGTTAGGTGAAGTATCCACCAGAAAGAGCGTTACTGAAGCTAGTTTGTCGAGATGTCTACTGACAAGACCTTGGTAGGTGTCAACGGGTTATCAAGGTCCATATTGAAAATGGCAGTATCATCCACATAGGCTTCTAGACTTATGGTGGATCAAGTGCTTACTACAAAGGCCATCACTTGCAGTCTCATGAGATATCCAAGACAAGGCTCCACGGAAAGTATGTATTGAAAAGGTGTAGTGGATCCCTCTGCCTGGTACCTCAATTAGAATTGTGGGTGAATATTTGTCATGAGGTAAAATGTATTTGGCTATGGAGGGTCTGGACTCTTTTTATGAAGAATAGGTTGCCTTACATGATCTTCATCGCCTCAAATGTTTTGTATTACTATTGAAATATGTTTGGTTGTAGAGAAGGAAAGTAGAAGCAGTGACCTAAAAAGATAATCTGATCTCATGTATAAGAAGATAGCTTGTATTGAGAGAGTGAATTTATCTACTGCTTATACACCATCTGTAAATGGCCTTTCCACACCTTTTTTAGAGAAGTGTGTTGTTAACATTTGGAGAATGGGGGGCAACCCAGAGAAGAGAGAACATGGCATGTGGCGGAATATAAATGATTGTTGTTTAGGATTTATATCTGAATTTTCTTATGGTACTGGGTGTTCTGCTTCTTCCCATGTATGCAATTTGAGAAGGGCAGTACTTGGAATCCCATAAGAAATCATGAAACTCATTACATCTTTAAAAAAATAAACACATTTTTTACCTTTAGAATTTTTAAATGAAATACAAATTTGGAACCCCATAACGAATTAACAAATATTTTCAAAATCAAACCTTGTCTTGGTATAAATGTTTGCACCAATGGATTTCAGATGTGTAATATCAAAGTAGATCTATAATTTCTGAAAACATTAGTATGGCTCATGATTCGCACTGGAAAATTTAGTTTACGGGTAATTTCTCCAATATGACAAAGCCTGACAAAAAATTACTCCAATTTTTATGATAATAACTTTTCGTTTTTCTTTCCAGTTTATAGCACATGCTTCAAAGTATTACCCATACCTTTGTGAAATTATGCAGTTTGACCTGATTCCTGAGCTGCGAGTTGTCTTGCGGAAGTTCTTCCTACGCATAGGGGTGGTTTTCAAAATCTGGATGCCAGAGGAGAGGCTGCAGACGACTTTAGCATCTTCGTAGAAGATTATACCTTCCTCCTCCTGTTGACTCATGGAATTGTATATGAAGAATAGCTTTATGAAGGCTACAACTGATAAGGATAAAGAAAGAAATGAGAAAAATTGGCAGTGCTTTTCTCAAAGTGGAATACGTAGCCTTTTCAGGATGCCATGTTGCAATATATTGTATAAACCTGTACTCGAGCAAATGAAAAAGTTTATTATAATTTATTTAAATATAATATGTTAAAATATTTTATAAATCTGGTTAAGCTATCTCCATTCCCAATGCAGATGATTATTTAAGGCACAGCAGAACATATAGCAAGAGCTACTTCATTAAACATAAATGGTCCACTTGAAGCCAGGCCTTATGAAGATCTGATTCTTCAAGCTAGATATTTTTATTTATGTTTTTCGAAAGGTGGTTCTTGCATCCATTGAAATTGTCTGAGTATCCTTGGCTCGACGAATGCTATTAAGTCCAGCTTTACCCAAATAAATGATGACTTGCTTATCTCTTTGGTAATTATTACTCAGAGTTGGTTTCTTTTAAGGATAGTAATTCTGTTGTCTGGAGCAACTCTCAAGATCCCATTTGTAGGATTAGCCAAAGAGACCTTGTGAGCTATCCAAAGTAATCATTAAATACAACAGACACATGAAGAAAGAAAGAAATCTGTTTGGTAATATCATATGTTGTGGAGGTATTCGAAATGGATTTAGGCACTGCTTTCCAAATAACATAGTTTTCATTTAAAATTAATCAAATCACATTTCTAAAACCGGTATAAAATGATTTCCCCTTTAAAGCTTGTCTCTCCTCTGGTTCCTTCACGCAATTGCTTTTAAATTCTAAAACCTTTTGGAGTGGTACGTGAAAGATAGTGGGTGGGTGTTAAGTTCCCTTCAATTCTTGCAAGTTTGTATGCAGCATACAGTAGATCAAAAAAGTATGTCCTTTGATAAATTGTAGGTTACAGACTTGTATGCTCTGTTTTAATATTACAATGGGTAATCTTGAACATTTTGACCAATTAATTTGTAGTACTTTTAACTCTCATTTACCCTTCTTCACAAATGGTTTGATTTTTTTTCAGGTGTTTCCGTTGGTTAATATTACATAATTTAAATTTTCCAACACCATTCTTGAAGTCTTTAGTAAAATCCTAGAGGTAATGGAAGTGTATACTTGCTGTCCTGTATTGATGTGATTCAGAACCCTTGATTTAAGAAAGCCTTGCAGAATGACAAAAAACGTAGAATGTTTCGCTGGAGTAAATGAAGGAGGAGCTATGTATGGCTCTTTTGAGGAAGGCACGAATACACAACGTTTATAGGCACTGCATAGGTATTGTGGTTAAGGCAAAAAATTATGCAAAAACATTTTTGATTTAATAAAAAATGACTATTGATCATCATGAGGAAAATTAAACCCTGAGGTGTGTACAATACAGTGATCACTCAACATGGAAAATAAAACAAAAACAAACATTTGTGAAATTCCTGTTAAACCTAGTTCATTATCACTTCAAGTACAGCAATATCACATTAGTCCTTTTTTTTTTCAACAGAAAATCAAAGTATACCTAACTCTTTATATATTTGGTAGATACTACCAAGTTAAAAAAATTAAGTAGAGATGGTCAATATTAACCACTGGCCAAACCCCTCTAGATATTGCCGATTTGCAGTTAGCTAAAATAAAAAGTGAAATCCGCACTTTTCGAAAAGATGGTATATTTTTTTCTTTTTTTTTGATAGAAGTGTCCACAAAAATTGGCATTTAAGAACAAATTAGGCTGATCCGCCTTTTATTGGCTCTGCACTGCTGCTGAGCCAATAAATGGAGGGGAGTGACGTTAAGTTCCTTTATTGCCTGCCTGTTAACTGCTTGAAAATGCACAGGGTCTCGTTCCATGCTTACAGGATTGGTCCAGCTCCCAGCTTACCTCCCTGCTTCCACAAGCCACCACCATCCCCATTGCACTTTGTCTCATGGGCTCCACCATCACACATCAGCTCCTTGATTTCTCTACACCACTCCCTCTCCAGTGCTTCCTCTCCCCCTTGACTTGTGGCCAAAACCCTTCTTCCCCACAACTCCATCCCCAGAATACTCATCTTGTCCCTCTTCCTCTCCATACCCACTCAACCAGCCCTCATGTCACCTGTGCCTCCCTGCCCAGTGCACTTTTGGAGTGGAGGTTGTTGTATGCCAAAGAGAGCTGAGTTTTCACATTTAAATCTGCACTCTCTGGTATCAGACACCCTCTAGTTCCGAGGTGTGGTATTGCTGGATACTCTACCAATTCACAGAGTTTCCTGCAGTGACACCATTATTTTCATTATTTTTGTGACAGGCGCATTTTCTGCCTGCTGCAAAAATACAACTAATTTGGGGGTTTGGGACATCAGATTTTGGAAGGGTGGTTTTGCTGCGAAATGGCCCCAGGCCAATTTAGTGATGCATATGTGTAACGTATAAAAATTCTATAAATATTTTGACTGTTTGCAAAATATAAACTAAGAAAAAGTGTAGAAATTACTGTTAAATACTCGTATAATGGTTATAAGTATTTCTCTATTCCCTTATTAACCTCTACATTACTTTATGAAATATGAATTTGTAGGAAAAATAAACCTGCCTACTCAGCAAGGTTTGTTCTAGCCTGTTTGAACTAACAAGCTTTCTGTACCATCTCATTCAAACACAGATTTTATTTTAAATGTGGAGGGAATAAAACTTTCTCAAAGTTAACTTCCTAATCTTTCAAAAATTAGTGGAACCATGTCAGAGATTACTTGTTTTACCTAGTGGAAATTGAGTAAAGTGGGAGGTGCTGTCAGTATTGATGCCCAAGAGTAGAAGAGTGTTTTGAATGGTCATAGCATACACTACAGGGAAATTTATTTACTACCAGCCCAGTATTACATTTGAAGCTTTTGTTACAGGAGTGTCATCTTGATCATCACAGCTGTTGCCATGTGTACATATTTATACAATTTCGTGACTATCTGACTTGGGAAGTAGTTAATTTGCTTAGCACATTATAAAAAAATGTGTACTTGTGTGCATCTTTTAAATAATCTGCAAACATGCAATACAGCTGTATGTTCTATATACCAAATACTGATCATCACTGTTGCTGTATACATTGTGTTACATGGGTGATGGAGGCACACAATGAATGCATTACATCCACTCGAGAAGTTTCTTTTTTTTTTACTTGTACATCTGCAGACTAAAGGGTTGTATTGGAAAAATGTATTTATATTGAACCTGATTTAAAAGTAGAAAATGGAAACATAGCAGGTTCGTCTCTCTTGTGTACTGCTGCATTAATCGTGTTGATACAAATGAAATAATTGAACAAAAAGAAAATATTATATTTCAGGTTTCAGTGTGAAAAGTTAACACACATGATTGTGTGCATATTTTTCCTTATCAGTCTATTTTGCACATCTGTCTTAAAATGTAAAGTGTAAGATAGTGTTATGTAACCAAGTCATTGTTTAAAACAATCATTTTCATCAAATTGATACACTAGCTAGAGCTCCACAAACCTGAACTTTTTAAGGGTACATTTCCAAGGCAATCTGTTGATATTGAGTAGGTTTTTCAAATACATTCAAATGATCAAATCATACATTTGACCAAATAATGCCCTTAGTATAAATTGTGCTATTTTGCCCAGCAAACACTTTAGCAGAAGGTATTACTAATTACTAATTCAACCTCAAGCAAATTAATTCTTAATTTCATATAATATGTGGTATATAACATTATCTAATTTTAGCTGAATTAAATAATTTGTTTCTCATCTACTTTTTTGGAGGTGCAGTTAACTTATGCAATGCAAAACATTTCGAACAGTCCCAAGAAATAAATCCATGCAATTTTAAATTAATTCTGCATACCCCCCACTTTGATACTTAATGCATTATGGCCTCCAATGCTAAAAATACTTTATGGCCTCACTATACTTAAACCACAACAATTCACATTTCTCTGCCTATGAAAAAAGCATTTATTACTATAAGGTTGTATGGCTCAATGGCTGAATATTATTGCTAAAAGAAACATTTTGATTAACTAAACCTCACACCTTTTCACAAGCCCTTTAAGATGGCCAGGCTGTATTATGCGCTTTATAAGCTATAGTATTCACTAGCACTCTCAAACTTGTTAAATCAAGTTTATTTCTTTCTACAAACTAACAGTGGAACATGATTCTAAAAGGCAGAATGCAATGTTATCCCTCTGCATTTGTCGAATACTCCTGTATATATTTTTTCTTAACACAAGATTATGTTTAAAAAGTTTGTTTTTTTACAAACAAGTTCATCAGCAATTTGAAAATTAGAACACTAGTCATATTTTGTAAATGTCACTTGGTGCCTAAGAAAACTGGCAGTTTGGATATTAAACATCTCAAATTGTATTTAGTTTATACTTAAATAAAATATGTCAACACTAATGTGGTTAAATTGTAAACTTTTTAAAATGTACATACTGTCGCTCATTTTGGCATTACTGAACACTAGGACCTCTGAAACCCCTGGCATCGGTATTATGTACACATTCTTTTTAAATAAAATAAATTTATTTAAAGTGTTGTTCCTTCTGTTTATATTCCATTCGTTTTTAAATTGATTTAGGTTTTCCCGGTTAAAGTATTTGATCAGCTAATAGTAATGTGACACATTGTTCTACTTAAATCACATTTTGAGCATGGGTAAGATTTAGAGCAAAGATTTATTTTTCATTTCATGAAAATAAAACTTTTTATTTTTTAGTTGATGCACAGCTTGAAAGAACATTTGTTTAAAACATAATACAAACAAAATTAGGATCTGATGTCAAAACTCCCTTCTGTCACAAAACTCCTTTGCCTTTTTAATATTTTCCTGCTAATAAATAACTCATATATGGGGTCTGTGGTATGGAACAATGAGAAATTGCTTTTCAGAGTGTTTCAAGTCAAAATATGTGTGTTTATGGTATGGCTCAGAACATAATATTGTATCAAATAAAAGAACAGCATGACAGATAATTTCTTTATCATATCATCAGGAATATGGGACTTTGTATATTAAATATGTCAGGTCCATCCACCTTTTCATTTTCTACAATTATCCTTTACATTTACAATTTAACAAGACATATTAAAATACAAATAAATGCTGAACAAATTAACTTGGCAATTCAGCATCAATCAACAAGTGACGTGAGTCCATACACTTATTCCTCTCAAAACATTGCAAAGCAGCTCCTTCTCAAAATAATTTTTTTTTTTTTTACATGAACAGTCCATGTTGGTTTAAATGTTAATGCTTAAGGCAAAGGGAGAATGAAGAAATCTTGCTAGGCTAAACATTGGATAAGCTGTCTTATTTAGCAGGTCTCCTATGGATAGACCATTTTCCTGGCGCTTCTGCAGTGTTTACTTTAGCTCTACATGAGGTCCTGATGCAGGAGAAGAGATTTTAATGATTGCTCCAAGAAATCATTTTCAAAAGGGTATCACAGTAATCTTTAGTAAATTAAGAGTGGGCTTCCATGTTGCAATTCTGGAATATGAACAAATGTTTGCCCTAACCACTTCAAAACAATTGGCTCCATGTGGAATATTACACCGGGGCTACAACCTTGGTGGTCCAGCCTTTCAGACAATCCATTGCAATTTGGATAGGTTTAACCTTTTAAAATCTGTATATGTTCTGTAGTTCATAGCAGTCACTGTCTTTCTCTCCGTAAGTAGAGAACAGTGCCAGCGCAGCCAAAAAATTATATCTACACAAGACTTCTCCATGCATGTAGAACTCAGATAGTCACCCTTTTTTATGCAAAAAGCAGTCTTTGGTTTCTGTTTTTCTAATGTTTAGTTTAAAATGTCAGCCTTTTTCTTAAATACTCTGAGGCTTGAACTGATGTTAAATTTGTTAGGGGTACCTCCATCGAAGTGAGAATCAATTGATCTCATCCACCACAGTGTAAGGGGGCATGATGGTGAAGCACTCTGGAGTACCAGAACAGAACATTAGTCCAAAGTCGCGTGGTTTTGAATTCTCCAACCCTAGGTTAATAGGTTTCTAATTAGGGTTTGACAATTGTGTTTGTGGAGGAGGGGGAAATAGAAAAGTCCTCTCTCTGACTCACTCCAAATGAATAAAGTCTAAGGTTCGAAGTAATAATTCCGTTTTTGCAGGATATATTCCAAGTTCTTGATCTTCATCATTAACATTCTACTTTCCAGTGTACAACCTAAACGCTATAATCATTGTAAAATACATTGTATTTGAGTTGCATTCTAGGAACACAATTTGAATGGTGCTTATGACTTATGCATACGTATCACTGGCAGTAAAATTAAGTCCAGATTAAGAGATGCCTCTATTTCCCAGATCTGCATAATTTATGAAACAGTATTTTTCGCGTGAAATTCCATAAACTTGAATCTGATTTGTGCAAAAATGGCACATTTATTCATCCAAACAAAATTTTCATGTTGAGAAATGAGGGGGATAAAAAAATTGCACAAATTCGATCCTCAAGTCATCCTGCTGTTACATACAGCATTTGTACTTAAGACTATTTTTTCAAAGTTATTGTAACTATCTGCAATATTTTGCCACTTTTAAAATGTAATTTATTGTTAATTTAGTAAAGAGTTTTACAGTTTTGGTCTCCGAGAAAACAATCGCAATGTTCTGAATTGGTATTTAAATAGAATAAAAAATTAGAGTACGAGGTACATACACATGCATTTTTCTTTAATTTGAAAAACCTTCTATTCATGTTTCTCATCTCAGTGTCAATGTGCAAAATGTATGTTATATTTAAAATATCTGTATTTTTTTGTCTATATGTTGTAGTATACTTTAAAAAAGGTTTATCACTGATTTAATGAACAGCATTCCTTGCCCGCTGGATGTAAACATTTTCAATGAACGAACAGAGTAATTATATAATATGAAAGGTTATGTAAAGTTTTCTATGTAAAATATTATGTAAAATACTGTTAAGATATTATATGCTTTAATCGGAAGGTAAATCAATAAAGTTTTAAAAGTGAATGTCTTAATAGTGTAATTTATCTACTCAAACGTTTTCTGTATGTTTGCAGGATTATTCTAATGGATTATTACCCTTGCAGATTATTTATTTTTTCATTAGCTCACCCACCAGGTTGAGAGATCTTTGGATGCTTCATGCCCCATAAGGTATGAATGATGCTTAGTCTACCTTGCCTATTATGCACCTTTCTGCACCATAGACATGGCTTGAAAAATCCCTTTGCGAGCCAGATTTAATTAGGATGAGCTATTTTTAGGTCCTACTCGCACTTTCTGGCAAGTAGGACAGAAGACTGACTTTTGACCTCTGTCTCTGAAAACAGAGCAAATGTGACAAGATAGCAAGATTTAAAGGCGTCTTTATTGCTCACAAAGTTAATAAGCAATAAAAATGCCTTTAAATCTTGTTAACTTGTCACATTTGTTCACAGTGGTCAAGTGCACTACAGTTAGGTCGAGTAAATTTTTGAAGTTACTAGACCTGCAGGACTAGTAAGAATGTTTTGATTTTTCGAGCCCTGGTAGATTTGGGTACTCTGAAATACGCAAGATCTAAATTGTCTAGAATTTGGATTGCTAGTTTACTTTTGTTTCTTACTGTTATTGTGCTGAAAATTAGTGGAAGGTCTTTGGGGTTTGTAGGGAGCTGACTCAGTATATACTTTACCAAAAAGAGGAATAGTAAATATTGTACACACTTATGCGAGACAGGAACACACACTTAATGACTAACTACAGACCAGTGTTTTGCAAAAATATTACTTTAGTTACTTTTATTTTAGGAACCATTTTGAACTCAGTTACAGACAGGTAATACTTTTCAAAAAGGCAGTAGGAATACTTTTATGGTCTTGGAAGTAATTTGGTATTGTCAATTCGAAACAGTAATATTTAGTACTGGTACAAGACAGACAGTTGCAGGTAATCAACAAAGTGCAATGCAATCCTAAGGAAGGAAAACAGTGCTATGCCTCAGCGGGTAAGTCCACGACTTATGTTCCCAGTCTTCGGGACTTAGTCAAACCCAGAGCAAGGGTCAGTTTGAACTGGGCAATGCACCACGATCAGCACTGGGGCGGCCAGGTGCAGAGTTCAATATCTACACCCCAGTGGTCGATACCGGCAATGGTGTTCCGCTCTCGTGGTCTGCAGAGAGCAATGGGGGTGATAAGGAATCACTAGGCCGCCAACGCCTGGACTGTCGTGGTCGTCAGTGAGTCACTGTAGGTTAAAGGTAGGCCCACCAGCCCAGCAGTCGCAGTCATGGGGATGGAGTTGCGCAGGAGATGGAGGAGTTCCTCCGAGGTTGGGCCGTCTCAGAGAGGCTGCGGTCGAGCAAGAGGTGGCCGACAGGGCCACTTGAACGAGGGTACAGGCTCTCAAGAACAGAGCTGTGAGCAGCTTGGGTTGTTTGGGCCGATAGGATCCCTCTAGGTCGTGGAGGTTCTCCAGCTGCAGTGCTTTTTTCTGGCACGGCAGAGTCCCGTCGGTACAAGTGTTGCTCCTCTACCGCTGCGGTCTTGTGGTGTTTTGTGCAGTTGTGAGTCGCGTCGCCACGAGTGTCGGTCCTCAATTACTGTGGTTCTTGTACAGGCGGACGCCGGGGACTAGAGCCTCTAAAGGGAGCTTCTTGGAGATTGGGTGAAGGCTGGAAGGTCTCCAGGTTCATTGGAGGCCTAGCAAGGCTTCTAGAAGGACCGCAGATCCAGTTGTCGGACCGACTTCTGGTGGCAGGGTTCTTACTGGGTTCTGTATGCAACGGTTCAGTTCCTGGTCCGGCAGCAGTCTTCTTCCTTCTTCTTTGTTCCGTCGAATCTGAGGAACAAGGTACAGGGGAGCCCTTAAATACTAAGTTTAAGTGTGTCTTATGGAGGTCAGGGCAGTAGCCAATGGCTATTGTTCCCTAGGGTGACTACACCCTTTGGGGAGAGGGGCACATCCCTGTGCCTATTGGGCCTAGTTCTCCAATTCAAGATGTAGAATTTCTAAGAACAGGTTCACCTCCACTCTTGGCTACCCTAGTGGTGTGCCAGGCTGAGGCTGACTCCTACTCTGCTTACTGATTTTCCCACCCGCCCTGCTGCCAAAAGTGGTACCTGGACAGGGGAGTGAGCATTTCCATTAGTTGGAGCTGCCCAAATCAGCACATCACAAGGTAAGAGCCTTTGAGGCTCACTGCCAAGTGTTGTTGTTCCTGCTATGGGGAGGTGCTACTCAGAGCAGGCTTTGTTCCTGACCTCCGAGAGCACAAAAGCTCTTACCCCATGAGGTCAGAAACCTGTCTGGTAGTGGCTAGCGGGGACCAGTCAGCCAATACACTGAAGTTGGTCGTTTTTCAGGGGGCATCTCTAGGATGTCCTCTGAGTGCATTTTATAACTAATGTGAGCTTATTATGCTGAGAAGTTTGGTTCCCAGTTTTCAGTAAAGTTATCATGGAGCTGTGGAGTTCGTAACGGCAACTTCCTAGCCCGTGTACTCAAAATAGTTTCATTGCACTTACAATGTCTGTGAATGACACAGACACTGTAGGGGCATATTGCTCATTCATTTATGCCCTCATCTGTGGTACGGTGCACCCCGCCTTAGGGCTGTAAGGCCTGCCAGAGGGGTGACATACCCATGCCACAGGCAGTGTTGGTAGTCATGGCGCACAGGGATGTGTATAAATAAACTCTGCAAGCATGCACTCAATGTTTTACATGTTAAACAATTTTTACAGGTTTTTGTGCGCTACTCTGTAAGAGAGCCTGCCCGACTCCGTTAATTGTAGTCTGAGTGGACCAGGAGGCCGTACATTCCTGGAAACAGAGTGCTCAGCACTTATTGCCCGTAGGCTAAAGATATCCCAGTTCTTAATTTTCAACAAATTATCAATGAACTTCTCATCAAGGTTCCAACACAGACTTTTATATATTCCTGTGAGTGTATTATACTCATGAACCACAAATGAAAACAATTCATATGAAAACAAATAATTCTTGTCTGTTTTCAGTTTATCCCAATTCATTTTGGGTGTCTATCACCCTTCTTCAGGGTACAAATACAAAGATCTGAAATGCAAATGCTGCGAATAAGCCTATTCAAGGAATTCACGTTTCAGACACTTACAAGAATATATAAAGGTTTGTGTTGGAACCTTGATGAAAAGTTAAGTGATTATTAATTTGTGGGGCTGGTTAGCAGGGACCCAGCACACACTTGGTCAAGTTGGTATCAGGTGTCAGGCAAAACGTTACGGGCAACCATGCAAAAAGGTGCACTTTCCTACACAACCTCCACCCCAAACGAAAGAGGATGAGACTAACCTTTCTCAAGAAAGTCTTCATTGTCTAAGTGGAAGAACGTGGAAAGTCTATCTGCATTGGCATGGGCAGTCCCAGGTCTGTGTTCCACTGTAAAGTCCATTCCCTGTAAGTAGATTTACCACCTGAACAGTTTGGAAATTTCACCTTTCGTTCGCATTAGCCATCTTAAAGGTCTGTGGTCAGATTGGATTAGGAAGTGATTCCCAAACAGGTAGGGTCTCAGCTTCTTCAGGTACCAAACCACAGCAAAGGCCTCCCTCTCAATGGCACACCAATGCTGTTCCCTGGGGAGTGGCCTCCTGCTTATAAAGGCATTAGGTTGGTCCTGGCCATCATCATTGGTCTGGGATAGGACCACTCCTACCCCAAGCTCAGAGGTATCAGTCTTCACAATGAACTGCTTGGAGTAGTCTGCACATTGGCTCTTTCAGGGTTGTCAAAAGCCTTTCAACAACGAACTGTCCAGTTCACTTCCTTTGGCATTTTCTTGGAGGTATGTTCTGTGAGGGGTTTCGCACCGGGACACTTCCGAGTAGCCGCGCACGCTATAAATGCTGGTTAACATAACATAACAATGGGTCCATACTCCTTCACAAAGCTCATGTAATACCCAGTCAAGCCAAGGAATGCCCGTACTTGGGTCTGGGTTGATGGAGCCTCCCAGTCCAGAATTGTCTCGATATTGGATTGCAAAGGTTGCACTTGATCTCCACCTACAAGGTGGCATAAGTATACAACAGTTCCCTGCCATATCTGGCACTTGGATGTCTTGATAGTTAGGCCTGCAGATAACAGGGCCTTCCCCAGGTAGACCAGGTGATCCTGCCAGGAGGAACTAAAGACCGCAATATCATCAGGATATGCTGCACTAAAGGTCTCCAACTCCACACGGACTTGAGTCACCAACCTCTGGAAGATGGGAGGGGCATTGTCTAAACCAAAGAGCATAACAGTAAACTGATCATGTCCATCAGGTGTGGAGAATGCTGTTTTCTCTTTAACTCTGGTGGCCATGCCAATCTGCCAGTATCCTGGAGTCAAGTCAAAGGTGCTGAGAAATGTGACTGCCCCTAGTCTATCAATAAGCTCATCAGCCCTGGGTATAGAGTGAGCATATGTATTAGTTACAGCACTGAGTCCTCTGTAGCCACACATAACCTCATCTCTCTTTTTACACCCTGCGGGTGAGGTTTGAAGACTAAGACCACTGGGCTGTCCCAGGGACTTTCAGAGGGCTCAATAACCTCCAACTCCAGCATCTTGCTTACTTCAGGTTTGATGCTCTCCCTAACTTGGTCAGACTGCCAATAGATCTTTGTTTTGACAGACAAGCTGTCCACAGTGTCTATGCCGTGGGTACACCAGTGTGTCTGGGCAGGGAGAAGAGCCCAGCATACTGTTGCAGGACATGCCCAAAGTCAGTCTGCTGTTTGGCAGTGAGGGTTTCTGAATACTCCATTAACTGGTCCATCTTTGGGACTGTAGGAGAGGAGGTCAGAGAGAGGTTTACTTTCTGTCTCTTGATCCTCATCAGTGGCCCATGAGGCTTGGGAGACCAAATGCAAAACCCGATTAATGGCAAACTTTAGCGTCAGAACCCACAATTATAACCCACATCAGCAGCAGTTGGGGGGTGGGAAGGGTGGAGGGGAGTTAATGGGGTATTGCGGTAGTGATCAGAAGAGCGCCTGCAGAAAGGATCTATGACTGATGACTACAGGGGAACGGGGTTCCAGAGCAGCGCTCCTTGGGTACATATAATGTGATTACCGATAGGCCTTAGGAACTGCTACCACGGGAGGGCGCTAGTGTGGACCTGATGTTGTGGACATGAACAATACTGGTGCCAACCACTCTGAGTGGCTGACTATACTTGGCGGCGTTTTTGGGGAGGGAGTTTGATGGGTATAAAAGCAGATACTATATTTTGCTGTTGACCTGACATCTCTATGAGATGTTCGCCATGATACTCTGAGTCACTGTACTGGTACGCCGCCCGGCCCCCGGGATGTGGGCTGAATGGCTGTGTGCATTTTTATAACGACGGATGTGCTTTGAGATGACATGCGTGTACAAGTTGACTTAATGGATGCCTTGTTTATAGCTCTGCAATAAAAACATGTTTAAAAAAAAAAAAAAAAAAATCCTCATCAGTGTCCATCAGCATGGACACATCATGCCTGTCACAGAAAAGCTTCAGGCGGTTCACATGGATCACCCTCTTGGAGTGTCTGCTGGTGCCCAGGTCTACCAAGTAGGTGACTTCACTTTTCTTCTCAAGGCTAGGGTAAGATCCACTCCCTCTGTCCTGTAGGGCCCTTGGTACCACCAGCTCCAAAACCCACACCTTTTGCCCTGGTTAGAACTCGACCATTGCAGCTTTTTTGTTGCAACTTTTTTGTTGTACCACAGCTTCTGGAGCTGTTGGGTGGCCTCAAGGTTTTTGGATGTCTTTTCCATGTACTCTACCAACCAGGAACGGAGGCCTAGTAAATAGTCCACCACATCTTGTTTAGGTTCATGGCAAGGCCTCTCCTAACCTTCTTTTGCAAGTGGTCTCCTTACAGGATGGCCAAACAGAAGTTCAAAGGGGGAAACCCTACTCCCTTCTGAGGCAGATCTCTGTAAGTGAAATGCAGGCATGCTAAGAGGACTTCCAATCTCCTTTTGAGTTTTTCAGCGAGCCCCTTGAATCATGCCTTTCAATGTCTTGTTGTATCTCTCAACAAGGCCATTGGTTTGTGGGTGGTAAGGGGTAGTGAATTTGTAGTTCACTCCACTCATCCCGCATGCCTTTCAGGTATGCAGTCGTGAAGTGGGTAGCTCTGTCTGACACAACCTTCTTAGGGAACCCTACCCCAGGTAAAGACACAAATGAGGGCTTTGTCTACCTCATGGACTGTAGTATACCTAAGGGGGACTGTCTCAGGATACCTGGTAGCATGATCCACTACTACCAGTATGTATTGGTTTCCTGATGCTGTGGGTGGTTCTAGTGGACCCACCATGCCCACCCCAACCCTTTCAAAGAGAGTCTCAACCAGGGGTAATGGAATTAAGTGGGCATTTGGGTGTCCCACCTGTTTTTCCACTGGCCTGACCGGTGACACTGGAGCTGACAAACTGCTTTTCTTTTTGGGACATCTGGGGCCAGTAGAAATGTCTGACAAGCCTTTCCCGCGTCTTGGTCTGACCCAGATCCCCAGCTAGGGAAAAGTCATGGGCCAAAGTGAGTAGAAACTCTCTATACAGCTGAGTCACTACCACTCCTAGTGGCACCAGGTTTGGGGTCTCTAGCCTCAGTATACAGGAGTACCTACTCCCAATAGGTCCTATGGGAGCCACTGACATCTCCCTTTTCCTGTGCAGCAGCTTACCTTCGCAGGCCTTCAAGAGTTAGACAGACCTGCTGTCCAAGGCACAGCTGTTCCCTAGAGAATACCCCTGGGCCCAGGAGCTCAACCAGGTAAGGTTCAAGTCATTTGGGCTCAATTCCCAATTCGGGTGACAAGTCCTCTCTCTGAGGCGAGGGGCCCGAAGTCTTTTGCTGTTCAGAAGTTGGTCCTCCAGTCTTCTTACATTTCCTCTTGGAAGGTTGAGCCATTCTGCTTGGCTCCAACACTCCTTTTTCACCCTGTGCTTGAGTTTGTGCTCTCGTCTTCACACACACTTTCTCAGGGATTTGCAGCATGGCTGCATGGGTTTTCAGCTCTACCTCAGCCCATGCTGTGGTCTCTTATGGTCGGTTCCAAGCAGACAGGCAGCTGGATGTTTTGGAGAGACCACTACCTGGTTGAACCCAGGAATCCCCCTCCCCCACCCGCCTCCCTCGCCCAGTCTAATGTCACCATAGCCATTGAATGGTCTGTAATGACACTTAGCGTTGCTGACTTGATAGTTTTTTCCTAGGTCGGCATCGTGGTTGCCGAGATGACGTCGCTGCAGCTACTTAGACGCCGTCCTCGCTCACTGACGTCAGTTCTTTCTTTTTCAGCGCTAGCCAGCGCAGATCCGGTAATAGCAGTGTCTCAGTCATTTTTTGACTAACTTTTTCTCGACTTTTGTCGACTTCTTTTCTCAAGTCTGACTCTGAAACGTGCACGAGGGATGCCCGGTTTCAAGGCCTGCGGATCCTGCCAATGCATGATGTCTGTGATGGATCTGAACCGCATGTGTCTTTTTTGCCTGGAGCACGACCACGACCTCAAGGCGTGCTCCGACTGCCAGTTGTTGACACCGAAGGCTTTGCGGGAACGGTCCCGAAAGCTGCTTGAACACCAGCAGTCGGCTCCGTGCCATTGGGGTCCCGGTCGAGAGGGAGGTCGAGGGACCGGTCGCGGAGCCATTGCCATTCCGGCTCAAAGTCATCGAAGTCTTCGCACTCGAGGTCGGGTAAGTCGAAGCATAAGAAGTTGAATAAGCATTGTCGCTCTTCGACTTCTCCTCGTCCGTCGACCGATCCGACAAGAGGCGCACGGGTGGTGCCACCCCCGTTGGAATTTCCAAGGGGGCACTCCCTCGGCAACGCTTTTCGTTGCAAGTGGAGTTGCGGTCTGTTGTACACCTTTCCGCCTATACCACTTCTGCCCAGAGTGCTGAAGAAGATCAGGCGCAACCGGGACCACATCATTTTTGTGGCTGCGGATTGGGCACGAAGAGTCTGGTATCCCGAGCTGCTCAACATGGCCAACAATCCTCCAATCCGACTGCCTCTTCGGGAGGATCTTCTGTCGAAGTAGCAGGGGAAGGTCCTCCACCCGACCCTGTCCACTCTCCACCTCCTTGCGTGGAGATTGAAGGGCGGCAGTTTCAACCTGCCTCCTGAAGTTTGTGATGTAATCTTGGCAGCCAGGCATCCCTCCACAAAAACGGTATACCCCTGCAGGTTGAACAAATTTGTGGCATGGTGCACAGCAAAGGATGTGGATCCCCTTTCTGCCCCTCTTTCTGAAGTACTCTTGTTCCTTCTCTCTTTAGCCCAGCATAGCTCTGCTCTAGGCACTATCAAGGGCTACCTTTCTGCCATCTCTGCTTTCCTTTGGCTGCCAGATCAGCCTTCTCTTTTCATGTCCACGGTAGTTAACCATTTCTTGAAAGGCTTAACGCATCTTTTTCCTCCAATTCCATTCGTTATGCCTCAGTGGGACTTGAATCTCGTGCTGACTTATTTAATTTGTGCTCCCTTTGTGCCGCTTCATAACTGTCCTTTACGTCTCTTGACTCTTAAGACTACTTTCCTGGTGGCCATCACTTCCGCCAGACGAGTGAGAGAGCTCCAGGTTCTTTCTTCCAAACCTCCTTTCTTGTCTGTTCATCCGGACAAGGTGGTTCTCAGGACCCATCCATCCTTTCTTCTAAGGTGGTCACTGCCTTCCACATCGGGCATACCATTACTTTGCCCACCTTATTTCCGCCTCCGCATCCTTCAAAAGAGGAAGAGAGGCTCCACTGTCTGGACCCAAAGCGTGCGCTCTCCTTCTATCTGGATCGCACAAAACAGTTCCGGGTGGATGATCAACTTTTTGTTGGCTACGAGGGTGCAAAGAAGGGTCGGGCCATACACAAACGTACCATTTCTCGATGGGTCGTGTTGTGTATTAAGGCTTGTTACTCTCTGGCTAAAAAGGAGCCTCTGGTCGGGCTGCGCGCTCACTCCACCAGAGCGACGGCAGCCACTACTGCCTTGGGAAGAGGAGTGCCTCTGAATGACATCTGCCAAGAAGCTTGTGGGCATCGCTGCACACGTTCACCAAACACTACTGCCTGGACAGCCAAGTCCGGAGAGATGGCTTCTTTGGCCGTTCTGTTCTCCAGGACTTTCTGGTGTGATCTTGGTTCGCAGACCCACCATCAGGGTTGGTATTGCTGGGGTATCTATTCTAAGGTAAGGAGCCCGTGTTCCTGACCCAACACCGTTCCCCTGAGAACTTGGTGATCCAGGCCTCCTCTTCTAAGGGTGCGTTCCCTTCTGCTCCTCCAGATAGGGAATCCAAGAAGCTGGACCATCTTGGGAAGTGAAAGTTCTCTTCCCCCAGCTTGGCACTGCGGTCGGTGAATACTGCATGCCTCTTGGGTGACACTCCCATACCATCTGGGATACAGTTGCGCAGGTGCTGCCTCAGTGCCTAGAGGAGGCCCGGGCTGTTCTCTCCCGGACAGTTGTGGATGGGAGAGAGACAGCCAAATTCACCGTTCGGTGTGGACTGGATATCACCTACTTGCTGGGCAGAACGATTGGCTCTTCATTAGCCCTTAGACGCTACACCTGGTTGGGGACATCTGGCTTTTCGGGGGATGTTCAGTCAACCTTGATTGACATGCCCTTTGATGGCTGTCTTCTTTTTGCAATAAAGCAGATTTGGCGCTTGAGTGCTGTAAAGACTCTTGAGCTATGGCATTTCATTGGGCCTCACTGTGCCTCCCCGTCCACTTAAGTCTGCTTTTCGTCCCTTTCGTGGCTACGGAAGGGCCGTCCAACCATGTCCGGTCCAGTCTAGCCACTGGTTCACGCACGCTGCCCATCCTCTGACTGGCCTCGGACGTGAGACCCAGTGTCCGTGTGGGTCTGGGAGCCAGTCCACCATCTCTTCCTCGTGCAATTGCCACAAAATCTTCCTAGTCCGACATTCCAGGCCATCTTCATCCAGTTGGAGGCAGTATTCGCCATCACCTCCTCCACTAGCAATCCATCACGTCAGACAGGTAGGTTCTGCAAATCGACCAAAGGGGCCACTCCCTCCCCTTCATGACTTCTTCCCCCCCCTCCATGCCACCATCTTAGTGGCACTTCTCCGCCAGAAAGTGTCAGCTCTTCTGGCCAAGGGAGCTAAAGAGAGCCTCTGCATCAGAAGTAGGTTGATGTTGCTATTCCTGCTACTTTCTGGTGCTCAAGAAGGACAAAGGCCTGTGTCCTATTCTAGACCTAAGGGCCCTCAACCGCTTCCTCCAGAAGAAGTTCAAGATGCTCATGCTGGCTCAAGTCCTGTCTGCCCTTGACCCCGTAGACTGGATGGTGGCGTTAGACTTGCAGGATGCTTATTTCCACATTCCCGTCCTGCCAGCCCACAGCCGCTATCTACGGTTCACTGTGGGCTATGAGCACTTTCAGCTCACTGTGCTCCCCTTTGGCCTTCGCAGTGGCCCTCGTGTGTTCACAAAGGTGATGGTGGTGGTTGCAGCTCATCTGTGCATATCATGGTTTCCAGTCTTCCCCTATCTCGATGACTGGCTGTTGAAGGTGGGCTCGCCCAGGCTTTTGTCTCCCTCTGCCAGACCTGCATTCGCTGAGGTTCAATATAAATGTGCCAATGTCACACCTGACTCCCTCTCAGACGCTCCCTTTCATCGGAGCTGTTCTGGAGACAGTGCAGTTTCGGGCCTATCTTCCCGAACAGAGAGTCCGGGATATTCGGGCTATGATATCGATGTTTCAGCTCTATCCCGGATTTCGGTGAGAATGACCCTGAGGCTGCTGGGCCTCCTTCATCCTGCTGGTGGATCATGCCAGGTGGCATATGCGGGCTCTGAGTGGGACCTGAAGTTCCAGTGGGCGCAAAATCAGGGGAATCTTTCCGATTATGTCCAGATCTCAGAGGGGACGGCAACACAGCTGCAGTGGTGGTTAACGAACCAAGATTGGGTCAGAGGCAGATCACTCTCCCCTCCTCAACCAGATCTAACAGTAGTGACAGATGCGTCACTCATGGGATGGGTTGCACACCTGGGAGAGGCAGAGATCAGAGGTGTCTGGTCTCCGGCGGAGTCTGGGCTCGATATCAACCTGCTGGAGCTCTGGGCAATCAGACTGGCACTGAAGGCATTCCTTCCCTCTCCCAAATTGAAAGTGGTGCAGGTGTTCACAGACAACACCACCGCCATGTGGTACTGCAACAAACAGGGCAGGTGGGGCCGTGCACCCTTTGTCAGGAGGCTCTCCGCCCCTGGACATGGTTGGAACATCAGGGCATGAACCTGGTGGTTCAGCACCTGGAGGGTTCCTTGACTGCCAGGGCGGACACACTCAGCCATCGGTGCTTGGTCAGTTACGAATGGCGTCTTCATCCGGAGGTGGTGCAAGGTCTCTTTCAGCGGTGGGGAGAGCCTTGGTTAGATCTGTTTGCCCCCGAAAGAACATGCAGTGTCAGCCGTATTGCGTGTTGGAGTTTCCAAGGCGGCCCTCGCTCAGCAATGCTTTTCGTCGCGAGTGGAACTGCGGCCTCCTGTATGCCTTTCCGCCAGTACCACTTCTGCCCTGAGTGCTCAAGAAAATCAAGTGCAACCGGGCCCAAGTTATTTTTCTGGCTCCAGACTGTGCACGAAGAGTCGGGTATTCAATTCAATATTTATTAAAGATTTGGAAATCCAATGAGGTCCACTTAAAAAGATACATACAAATTATTACATAAAATCTAATAAAACATACGAAAGCGCATTAATGACAGCAACTACAAGTACAGATTTTTCAACGCATAGCAGCTTCGGCAAATAAAGTTTGGGATTAGCAGCAAGAGGATTGAGGTAACAAAGCGTATCCCGGATTGTTCAAAGAGCATTTAAGTAGCAGCCAGTTCATGTGCAAAATACAATTCAAAATCCAGCTTCAGCAGAAAGTTAACTTGAAATTAGCAACAAGAGAATAAGCGTAACAAAGCATATCCTAACGTGCAAAAAAAAGCAGTTGTGTTTCAGCAGATTAATGTGCAGAATACAATCCGAAATCCAGCTTCATTAGAGAATCGAGTTTTAAAATTTGCAACAAGAAAGTGGGCGAAAAACAAAACATATCCCAGTTGTGCAAGGAGCAGTTAAGTAGTAGCCAAAACATGTGCAAACTCCATTCAGAAAAAGGAGAGAATACTAAGACTACATAATAGGGCGACAGGCACAGGGGTAATAGCCCATTTAAAAGAATATATAAAAGATTAAAATATGTACATAAACTCCTTAAAGTTGAATAATTTTACACAGACTACTTCATTTTTCGGGCAAAAGAGAAAGTCGCAGGCTGAAGCTACGTCTTTAACACCATTTTGTAAAAACATCGGCCGAAGCCAGCGACGACGACTTAAGACCAATGCTGGACAGACAAACAAGACATGATCCAGGTTCTGAATGCTCCATTTCCATTTTTCATGTTCTGGGACCAGTTGTTTACTGTTAAATTGTTTAAAGGTAAAAGATTAATGCGACATAGGGTGAGCCAACGTCGAATTCCATGTTCTAGGTTCCAGGATAAATATTTCTGGGAAATTCTCGGGGAGCTCGTCCTGGCTATTATCTTTAATCTCTCTTTAGTATTACAAAACTTAATATCTCTATTAAAGTTTATCTTACCACTTAAGTTTTTTTTAGAAAGGATTTAAATTCTAATGGTGAGAGGGTAATCACTGATTCTTCCTGTACACAGAAGAGTTTAAGTGTCAGAAGGAAATCACGATATATGGATTTTTCCACCCCAATACCACCAAAGATTTCTTGACACATGAAACCTCTTAATGAGTAAGGTTCGCTATTTTTTAACTGGTATCCCCAACGTAAAACCCTGGAAACACCTTGGATATAGGAGCTTATCAGGCCAAATTCCAATCTAATGGCAGCTGATGGAACTAATGTGTTAAAATTGCACACAAGTTATGTAAAATCTGGCCTTCAATCCCATCTAAAAAAAACTCCAGTCCTTTACAGGGATTGATTCAATAGCATAAATCAGAGTTGGAGGGATTTTTGCTTTGAAAACTGTCAGCAGATGTAAAAAAATGTCTTCTGCCCATTGCACTATAGAAAATGCACAGACCATTAGCCTGGGATATAGCTTTACAGGAACTGTGTTCGATATGAAGTGTAGTCTTCGTATTGCTCGCTATTAGTTTCCCTAAGTAAAGGTATGAATCGACCACCTCCAGCTTTTCAAGACCAATTTGCCATTTAAAATTACTTGATTTTCTACTTCTGTTGCATTTCATGATTAGAATTTTGCTTTTTGATACATTTATCTTCAAG
The DNA here is from genome assembly GCF_964204655.1 of Triturus cristatus. Taxonomy (NCBI): domain Eukaryota; kingdom Metazoa; phylum Chordata; class Amphibia; order Caudata; family Salamandridae; genus Triturus; species Triturus cristatus. The sequence goes on from NC_140590.1 coordinate 1,583,086,425, forward strand.
AAATGAGCCATCGTGTAATTCTGTAATGATATCTGCTTTTTATTCAGCCCAATAGGGGTTAGGTCCATCACTACTATATCGTCTGCATAAAGGAGACATGCGAAAGGACGGCTGCCTATCTTTGGCGCATCTCCCTCTAGCTGGGAAAAATCTGCTATATATAAATAAAATAGTAGCTATGCTAGTAGGCGACCTTGTTTCAGGCCATTTTCTATGGAAATTACAGATATTAAACCTTGGTTTCCTCCAATTAGTACCTGCCACCAAGTTTGAGAATGTAATGCAATAATTGATAGCAGGGGAGCAGGCAATCCCATATTATGTAATTTTCTCCATAGTAATGGTCTGTCTACCTTATCGAAGGCCGTTGAAAAATCTATGAAGGCCGTGTAAACGTTTGACCTACGAGAGATCGTGTATTTCTCCTCAATTAGTTTCAACATGGAGATGTTATCCAGGGTGGAATGATTTTTCCTAAAACCTGCTTGTTCTATAGGGAGGACCTTCTTCTCCATCACCCATTCCGTGAGGTGATCGAGAATACTAAGTGCAAATATTTTCCCCGCTGCATCTAATAAGGCTATCTGCTGGTAGTTACCCAGATGGGTTCTAGGGCCCTCTTTGTGCAGAGGGATTAAAATGCTTCCCGACCAAGATGGCGGTGTCTTCCTCTGGGAGTAACAAAAATTAAACAGTGGGGCTAGGTACGTGGTCCACAAAAGTGGATCCTTTTTGATTACCGTCATGGGGATTTCATCCGGTCCCACTGCTCCTGAAGATCTCATTTTTAGGTCTTGCTACGCAGCGTGAATGCGCTGCATAGGAAAAAGACCTTTAGCAATAGATTCCCTTTTTCTTCCAAAAACGTGCACGCGTTGCATTGCTTTCAATGGCAACACGTGCACGTTTGGCGATTCCCTTGCGGGAGCGAGCAGCGGTGCCATATGTTAGCAATTATCGCGCCTTGCTGCTCGCTCCCACAAGGGAAACCGGCGCAGGCCCCCGTCCTCTCTCCCCTCCCGCTTTGCAGGGCGCGCGCGCTTGTTACTATTGGAAAGGTTGGAGACATCTGCCTTATAGTTTCACAATTACCCTTTTACTGGTCCCTGCCAGACTTGTAAATTATCCCGTCATCCTCCACAGCTTACACACATGCACTCTCCAGTGATGAACATCGGCAGAGTACCAGCCTCTTGCAATTCATTCAAAATTAATGTAATTGTCTGTGGGCAGGGCTGGCAAGTGTAAACATTGAAGGACAACAGAACAGTGGCTGCAGTCCTAAGATGTCTGCCGAACAGCGCTGCTGGTGCCGCGCTCCTGTTTCTCGCGGGCCTGCTCTCGCTAGGGGGGCTGCCGCAGATGAGTGATAGATTTCTGCATCAGGTCGGAGAAGCTAATGTCTGAATGGATGTGGTGGCTGCCTGGGAACGATGCTGCCGTTAGCTGTGAAAAATGTCTTCCTTACAATGCTTGTGTAGCAGGCCGTTTTTATAATAAAGGTGATGAATTTAATCGCAAACTGGAAGCCAAATGGAAATTGCAGACCTTGATACTGGAAGAAAATTGCCTATAAAGCAACTCTTGAGAGAGCAGGCTTTAGATTTATCCACCCATTTCGACATTGAGGAGGACATGGGAATCGCAGGGTGTTTTTGCTCGGCCTGCTTAGATAAGATGAATAGTGTTTTTATTCACAAGCATAGGGACGCTATCTTTGTAAACATGTTGACCATGTCACGTAAATTTTGTGTGATTTCTGTGGAATACGTGGACGACCTGTCTTGTGCATCTTTTTCTAACGTGTTTTTTCCAAACGTAAGCACACGTTGTACACCCTCAGGGGTTTATGTGGAGTCTGATTAAAAGAAATACATTTGAGCCTCATTGACACTGTCTGGGTATTTTGAGAATACACTGTAGTAACGTTTGGCATACACTTTACATAACGAGCGTCTACCAGGAGGAAGAAGTAACGGATTTATTTTTCAATGTAGCTCTTCATCCTCCTCCCTGCACTGTACATAGCAGATGCCATCATTACTATTTAATGGAATCTGTTTATGGAGATGGTTTTGTCTGGATTAGAATTTGTGATCTGCAGATGTCCCCGTCGATTGTACTTCACTGAATGGCCTTCTAGTTAAATTGAGGTTTGCTTTTAATGAACCTTTTTTCGGTCCTAAATAGGTGAAAATGAATTATTTCCCAAGACTTGCAATTTTGTTACATTAATTTTACACTCTTGGCTCCCTACCTACTAGGGATTGTAGCAGCATACATCAGAATAACTTGTACATAAGGAAAGGTTTAGTAGCTCCTCTTCATTGCATATCCACATGAGTAGATCATGAATCAACGTCCTAGCCTACTAAGAATGATGCAACATTCATATATATATATAAATATATATATATCGCTCCCCCAACTCCGGTAAAGACCTCAGGGCTGTCGCGGGCGGTCCGAGTCAGGATACCGGAACTCCTCACATAAACTCCACACTGTTCCCTTTGCGCCAAGGAAACACTCGGACACTCCATAGAAGGTAAATCCTTTAATTAAGCAAGCAGAACGACTCGTTTCACCATTACGGCTTTATCACGCTCGTAAGGTTAACACTACACCATGTTTAAATACACAAATGATCGTAAGTGTAATCACTCAAAACAAAAAACGGACTTCTCATACAATCAATGTGAAATCAAGATGCTAATGAAGTGGCCATTTTAAAGTGGTGAATATGTAAGAATATGTATACAAGTACGCTTGTCCCGATCACTGCATATAAACAAACAGTAATCATACAAAGCAAAGAGTACATGATATTATATCTCATACAAGTTAATAATTGAATACTCAAAATATGGAGAGATAGCTTATGATGTGTTATAAACTCGTACACAGAATGTATTAAATACAAATACAACTGCAGAGACTGGAATATAGCATTCTTTATTCACTTAATGAACTATTGGCGAGTAAAAACTATGCCCCCGTCATCGTCCAAGTGGACAAATAATCACTCCATAATAAACATAGCACATAAATGGCCTCATTGAAAATGTGTATCGATCCAATGTATCTCGAAGATTATGCAAACAGTTACTTTGAAATATCGGACATCTCACTGTGTAATAGAGATCATTACAACAGATATCAAGCAATATAAAATAAATTTCAACTGTATGACACCAGTATGGCCCCAGTGGGCATGATAACTCAACACGAGTATACCAATAATATTTATAAATTTTTGACAATCTTCAAATACATGGTCCATTTGTTTAGAGAAGTTCCTAAAAAAATAAGTAAAATATGATTAAAATCATGTAACCACATAAAGCAGACAATGCAAATTCATCTAGTTGTGCAAATGCACAGCCAATTCTTCACTTAAATTCAACCCCATGGGGGCCATACTGCCCAAATCAATAATATAACGGGATTCCAATTTTCTTAGAGACAATTCTCTATTACCACCCCTGACACCCAAGTCTACTGAGTCTATTACCACCATACGAACAAGTGTGTTATCCTGCATATGTTTCTCAAAGAAATGCCTCGCTATGGGGTATTGTTTGTTGTTGTTGAGTATAGCACGGAGGTGTTCCAAAACTCTTTTTTTCGCTTCATGTTTTGTGCTCCCTATGTACCACATGTCACAAGGACAGATCAGAACATAAACACAGTATGTGGTGTTACAAGTAAGTTTCTTCCTGATTACAAACTCTCTCTTAGAGTTTGGTACCAGTAGTGAGTTGCAATCATTGCTGTTTTTGCATGCTTTGCATTTGCGACAGCATTTAAAACCAGGCGTTCCCTTTGAGGAATTGATCTCTCGTGCTGTGATGTGATTGTGACTGAGTACATCTCGCAGTGACCGTCCTCTTTTAAAAGTAATTTGAGGATTACTAGCCAGATCCTTTTTGAGATGATCATCAGTAAGCAACACATGCCAGTGTTTTTTGAGAATCTTACGTACATCTGAGGCCTGTCCTGAAAATGTAGTGATAAATCTGAGACATTCTTCATGTTCTTCCTTCTGTTGGGGATATAGTAATTCAGTCCTAGATTTAGATTCTACTCTAAAAATCGCATCCTGGATGACCTTGTTACTATAACCCCGTTCTATGAACCTCTGGCACATAGTCTTCTCTTCCTCCTTATAAGCCTCCACAGAGCTGCAATTTCTTTTAGCCCTTAATAGCTCTCCATAAGGGATGCTATATATCAGGTTCCGTGGATGACTGCTATTGGCACTCAGTATGCTGTTGCCAGCAGTTTTTTTACGAAAAAGTTTGGTGCAGAGCTGGTTGAAACGCGTCGTTCTGCTTGCTTAATTAAAGGATTTACCTTCTATGGAGTGTCCGAGTGTTTCCTTGGCGCAAAGGGAACAGTGTGGAGTTTATGTGAGGAGTTCCGGTATCCTGACTCGGACCGCCCGCGACAGCCCTGAGGTCTTTACCGGAGTTGGGGGAGCGATATTTTACATGGACATTGGGCTGACCCTCACTGGGTAGTGACGCTGATGTAAAGATCACTCATTGTTGGTTTGATCTTGGATTATTCTTTTTGGATACGGATACCGTAATATCATTACCATCAGTGTATGCTTGCGAGTAAGACACTTTCCGCTGGAACGCCGCCGGGTGCTTTAAGCACTCTCTTGTGATAGCAGGTTTCTGTTTTCACGTAGGGGTGCCTTTGCAGTACGGTGGTCAACCAGTGTGATACGTGCGACCCAGGAGGCAAGGGAGCGTGTGACGAAACGAGACTATTGTGTCTTATTATCCGCGCACCAGCAGAAGGCATAACTGAATATGGCAAGCAGTCTTGATGCTCGTAGAAAGCAGACAGCAGATAAATTATTCTTTGGGCAGGCTGGACCCAACAATGATACAGCGATTTCCACATCTAACATCACTGATGAGATCAATTTACAAACACTGCTTAATACCCTGGAGAAATTACACCGGAAGGAGTTATCGAAATGGTGGGAAGCTGAGTCCCTACAACGCTACATCGAGGTGAAACGTGTACCTAGAGGTCTGCGGATCTTTACGATACCCACATATGAAGATCCTGATTCTGAGATGCTAGAAGAATGGTCCGACAATTCTTCAGCTTGCTCCATGACAATGATGCGGATTTTAGTGAAATATGCTCTGAAGGATCGTGCTAAGTTCCTGAAAGAAATTGATAAAATAATAGCGGAAATAAGTCAACTTATGTCCAAGGAAGCCCTAGAAGAACATATGAAGAAACTGATGCTGAAAATGGATAAGCTAGAGGAGGAAATTACTGCTAAAAAACAAAGGAAATTTCTGCGTGATTTCAAGGACTATCAAACTGGGCGGACACTAACCTTTCAAAAGAAATACGATCACCTGTTTGACAAGAGTCAAACGAAAACAGCAATGATGGTCTCAATACCCAGTTATACCGACACATCAAAAGATATCAGTGAAAGCGATGTATCAGACGGTAATCTGTCGGATGTTTCGGCATCTGGGGCTAACCAAGAAGTAACACAAGATCCTCAGAAAAAAGCGAGTAATTTTTTATTGCAGTTTCAACTGCTCAATCAGAACAGGACAGAGTTCCAACAGGAGGGGGGTTCGTACAGAGGACGGGGACGAGGAAACAGAGGAAGAACAGGAGGAACCAACAAGCCAAGAAGAGGAGGAACAAACGCAGACAAAGCCCCAATGGGAATGGAGACAAGGGGCAGGAAACAGAAAGTATGACTGTTATCAACCTTTCCCAGCGGTCTCTTTCAAATGAAGAAATTGAGACTCTCTCCTTTGGTATGTCTTTCTGTCCTTCATCTAATATGAATTTTGCACAAACTAGAATTGACCTGTTCCTGTTCTCAAGAAAATTAAAATTGAAAAAATGGTTTAGGACTAAACCTACAATACAAAGTACCGCAGATCACAGAGAGAGTGAGTGTAACTTGAATCTGAATGATGTTGAATTGTTACATGAACTATACACTACAACAGATGTTGATTCCAGTAATGTTATGTCCAGTCCTGATTTGGAAGCTTGGGGTATCGATCTTGACCATAATCCTGGGAGCCAGTTTAAACCTAAATCAGTATTCCTACCCAATATTCAGTGTGATGCCATAGAGATTTTTGAAAACGGTGTCTTACATGATTTGGGGAAACTAAGATTTAAGAAATTACAGGCATGCAAGAAAAATCTCACAGCTGCCCAAATTGCCTCCATTGACAATCTGATAGAAGACAAGAGTATTGTTATCAGACACTCCGATAAAGGAGGTAATGTAGTTGTCTTAGATAAACAGAAATACTTGGCTGAGGGCCTGAGACAACTTAATGACATCACCTGCTATGGTAAGACCAATATGGCTGAGGTTTTAAGGTCCAATGTCATGTACAGAGAAACATTGGTTGATTGGAGAGAGAGAGAGGGTTGATTGAATGGGAAGAATTCAACTATTTGTATTGTGCTCATCCCAGAATACCCATCCTATACCTTCTCCCCAAATTGCATAAAAATATCGGCAATCCCCCTGGTCGGCCCATAGTGTCGTCTATAGGGTCACTATTGGAGAATACATCGAAATTTATTGACTACTTCCTTAGACCGTATGTAGTGGCTTTACCTTCCTATTTGAAAGATACCACTCATTTTCTCACGACTGTTGATGGCATACATTGGGAGATGGATTACATCTTAGTCTCCCTGGATGTCAGCAGTTTATATACTAGCATCCAACATGACCAGGGAATGCGGGCTGTCAGTCACTTCTTTAAGTCTAGATCCATTTCACTGACACACCACTCGCAGATGATTTTGACGATGATTGAGATCTGTCTCAAAAATAATTTTTTTATTTTTGATGACACCATATATAGACAGTCACAGGGCACGGCCATGGGAACCTGCTTCGCCCCCAGCTATGCGAATCTTTTCATGGGCTGGTGGGAGGAGCAGGTTGTTACTGAAATGGCGGAATTCAGCAAGGTGGCCCTGTGGCTGCGCTATATTGATGACATCTTCTTTATATGGTGTGGCGATGAGAGTTCAGTCACAAACTTTATTGATAAACTCAATGATAATGAACTAAATTTGCAGTTCACTGGACATGTCAGTGACAAGTCACTAGAATTTCTAGATGTCCTTTTGGAAGTGAAAGATAACCAGCTCTGCACCAAACTTTTTCGTAAAAAAACTGCTGGCAACAGCATACTGAGTGCCAATAGCAGTCATCCACGGAACCTGATATATAGCATCCCTTATGGAGAGCTATTAAGGGCTAAAAGAAATTGCAGCTCTGTGGAGGCTTATAAGGAGGAAGAGAAGACTATGTGCCAGAGGTTCATAGAACGGGGTTATAGTAACAAGGTCATCCAGGATGCGATTTCTAGAGTAGAATCTAAATCTAGGACTGAATTACTATATCCCCAACGGAAGGAAGAACATGAAGAATGTCTCAGATTTATCACTACATTTTCAGGACAGGCCTCAGATGTACGTAAGATTCTCAAAAAACACTGGCATGTGTTGCTTACTGATGATCATCTCAAAAAGGATCTGGCTAGTAATCCTCAAATTACTTTTAAAAGGGGACGGTCACTGCGAGATGTACTCAGTCACAATCACATCACAGCACGAGAGATCAATTCCTCAAAGGGAACGCCTGGTTTTAAATGCTGTCGCAAATGCAAAGCATGCAAAAACAGCAATGATTGCAACTCACTACTGGTACCAAACTCTAAGAGAGAGTTTGTAATCAGGAAGAAACTTACTTGTAACACCACATACTGTGTTTATGTTCTGATCTGTCCTTGTGACATGTGGTACATAGGGAGCACAAAACATGAAGCGAAAAAAAGAGTTTTGGAACACCTCCGTGCTATACTCAACAACAACAAACAATACCCCATAGCGAGGCATTTCTTTGAGAAACATATGCAGGATAACACACTTGTTCGTATGGTGGTAATAGACTCAGTAGATTTGGGTATCAGGGGTGGTAATAGAGAATTGTCTCTAAGAAAATTGGAATCCCGTTATATTATTGATTTGGGCAGTATGGCCCCCATGGGGTTGAATTTAACCCCTTCAGTGCCCGCCCCTTTCCCCGCCCTGTGCCGGCCGTTGCATTAGCGGGCGGGGTTTATGACGAGCTGGTCTCGTCATGGGCACAGCGCAACCGCGGCCCATGACGAGACCAGCTATTCATGGGCATTGAAGAGGTTAAGTGAAGAATTGGCCGTGCATTTGCACAACTAGATGAATTTGCATTGTCTGCTTTATGTGGTTACATGATTTTAATCATATTTTACTTATTTTTTTAGGAACTTCTCTAAACAAATGGACCATGTATTTGAAGATTGTCAAAAATTTATAAATATTATTGGTATACTCGTGTTGAGTTATCATGCCCACTGGGGCCATACTGGTGTCATACAGTTGAAATTTATTTTATATTGCTTGATATCTGTTGTAATGATCTCTATTACACAGTGAGATGTCCGATATTTCAAAGTAACTGCATAATCTTCGAGATACATTGGATCGATACACATTTTCAATGAGGCCATTTATGTGCTATGTTTATTATGGAGTGATTATTTGTCCACTTGGACGATGACGGGGCATAGTTTTTACTCGCCAATAGTTTATTAAGTGAATGAAGAATGCTATATTCCAGTCTCTGCAGTTGTATTTGTATTTAATACATTCTGTGTACGAGTTTATAACACATCATAAGTTATCTCTACATATTTTGAGTATTCAATTATTAACTTGTATGAGATATAATATCATGTACTCTTTGCTTTGTATGATTACTGTTTGTTTATATGCAGTGATCGGGACAAGCGTACTTGTATACATATTCTTACATAGTCACCACTTTAAAATGGCCACTTCATTAGCATCTTGATTTCACATTGATTGTATGAGAAGTCCGTTTTTTGTTTTGAGTGATTACACTTACGATCATTTGTGTATTTAAACATGGTGTAGTGTTAACCTTACGAGCGTGATAAAGCCGTAATGGTGAAACGCGTCGTTCTGCTTGCTTAATTAAAGGATTTACCTTCTATGGAGTGTCCGAGTGTTTCCTTGGCGCAAAGGGAACAGTGTGGAGTATATATATATATATATATATATATATTCACAGAAAAAAACATAGGTTTCAGGGACGTTATAGTTAGGAATTAGCATTTAAAAACTTAGAAATTCACTGAAAAAAACATAGGTTTCAGGGATGTTATAGTTATTTGGACATTTGACTTATATAAAACCAGAGAAATTCGCCTGTTATAGTTAGTTGAGCTAACTATAACTCGCGCCCCCGCAATGCACTGCTGATGACGCCACATATTACATCACTCATGACCTGGTCAGTGACATCACTGATGACATCACTGATGACATCATCCAGTGAATGTGTATCTGTAAAGGTTAAATATGTTTTATAAATATATATATGCCGAGGTGTATTGCAGAATGAATGAGTGTATAAGACTCAGGATGGATGATTAAGTAGGTGTGTGACTAACTGTATAAGTGACTAATTCATTGTGTCTTGCTTAATGCATGTGTTAGCGACTGATATATACAGTCACACAGTTTAGGTTATTAGTTGGTGTATAAGCAGTTTCATGGTTGGGTTAGCAACTAAATGAGGATCTATATGAGCTATTCATTGCTTGTCTGAGTACCGGTATGAGTACCTGAGTGTCTGCGTGGGTGGGTGGAGGGGGGGTGTGACTCTCTGCATAGATGTGTGAGCGTCTAATTCACTAGGTATATGGGTTCATGTCTGTATCTGTGAAGGTCTGTATGGCTGAGTGAGTGTGTGTATGAGTGTCTCGGTGAGTGAATGGATGCCTCAGTGGTACATGTGAGTAACTCCATATGTGAAAGGCAGTATATAGGAGTGTTGGACTATATAAATGACTATATGTGAGAATGAGTGATTGTGAGAGTACCTGTATGAATCAGTGTGTCCTTGTATTAGCTATTGTATTAGAGTGTAAGTATGTGTTAGTATATGTTTAAATAAGTGATGTGGTATGTGTATAACTGTACAGGTGAGTAAATTAAAGTGTTATTGATTATTTCCATTACTGACTAGGTGTGTGAATAACTCTAAGAATGAGAGGCAGTGTGTGAGTGTCTGTATAGATATGTGACTGGATATGATAATGCTGTATTGAGGGCTGACTGTATTATGAGTGACTGTATAGGTGAATGAATGGATGTGTGTAGACCTACAAATTAGAGTGGATATGCACTAATTGGTATTGGCGTGTACACGGTTTTGAAAATTATAGTCTGTATTTTAGACTGGGTGTATCAAGTGTTATATTAGGGTCTGATCAGGTGCATCTGATTTTCACGTGGATGATGTCATCAGTGATGTCACTGACCATGCCATGAGTGATGTAATATGTGACGTAATCAGCAGTGCATTGCGGGGGCGCGAGTTATAGTTAGCTCAACTAACTATAACAGGAACATTTCTCTGGTTTTATACAAGTCAAATGTCCAACTAACTAGAACGTCCCTGTAACCTATGTTTCTTTCAGTGAATTTCTAAGGTTTTTTTAAATGCTAATTCCTAATTATAACGTCCCTGAAACCTATGGTTTTTTCAGTGAATTTCTAAGGTTTTTTAATTGCTAATTTCTAACTATAACATGCCTGAAACCTATGTTTTTTTCAGTGAATTTCAATGGTTTTTAAAATGCTAATTTCTAACTATAACGTGCCTGAAACCTATGTTTTTTTCAGTGAATTTCAAAGGTTTTTTAAATGCTAATTTCTAAGTATAACGTCTCTGAATCCTATGATTTATTTCAATTAATTTCAAAGGTTTTTTAAATATCGAACTACTATTGTGTATTTGTCATTAATACTATTTTTTCTAACTTTTCAACTACATAAAATAAACTGCAAAAGTACTATGTAACGTAATACATTTCACAAATTACAATGAGTTTTTAAATAATAAAAAACAATTTAACATTCAGATAACAATTTTTCTCCCTTTTATTGCTGTCATCAGCTACTACTTAACTTCACTATTCACAGTGATGCCAGTGTAGTTTCATCATAAACAGCAGGGGATCAACTAGATTCTTAAAACAAAAAAAAAAAACTAATTCTCTCAAATATAATACAAAATCAACACAAATAACACATCCAATAGTACCTCAAATGTTCAAAGCTTACTTTTACTTCGTAGATTGTCTGCAAATTTACCCAATACGCCAGATAATGTATCAAAAATTTCGCTTTGAAAGCATCCAGTATGAATTCCTTCAAGATCTTACGTAGTTTCTGTTCACATTTTCCCAATACGCCAGATAATATATCAAAAATTTCGCTTTGAAAGCATCCAGTATGAATTCCTTAAAGATCTTACGTAGTTTCTCTGCACAATTTTTCCAATACACCACATAATGTATCAAAATAATCGCTTTGAAAGCATCCAGTATGATTCCTTAAATATCTTACGTAGTTTCTCTGCACAATTTTCCCCAATACACTAGATAATTTATCAAAATTTCGCTTTGAAAGCATCCAGTATGAATTCCTTACAGATCTTACGCAGTTTCTCTGCACATTTTCCCAATACGCCAGATAATGTATAAAGCATTTTGCTTTGAAAACATCCAGTATGAATTCCTTAAAGGTCTATACACCTTCCCATTAAAGCTGAATAGTGTATCTAAAATCTTTGTTTCAGAAAAATTAAGTATGAGTTGGGTAATTCCTAAGGCAATCTCGGTTTCATTTCAAAGTGTGTATCATTACAGTGACTCCAACCATTATTACACTTTAAATAAACTGTATAATGTCCACTTGTAGTAGTACTTCCAGCATGGAAAATAATAGCAACTGTTGCAAAAGTTCTTCCAGAAATAGATACTTGATTAGCAACAACATTTTGTATTTTGGTTTCCACTTTTCTTCTATTTGGTCGACAGCGTTGCAGCATTATAATCAAATATTTTCCATATCTTTGTAGGCATAATGCAGATACCATTCTTGATTTACAACGAGAACACATCATCTCATGATCAGCTTCTTTTACTAATTTGGAAAATGGTACAGATTTGCAGTCCGGTATTGTTAAATATAAAAATCGTTCTCTGTCAACTATAGTGCTTGAAGTTAACGAACACTCTTCACATTTATGTTCCCATTTGTAACTGAGCCCAAATAAACTCTCAATCTAAATTCCTTCATCTTCTAGTACTCCAAGCATAACCATCAGAACTTCTTGTGCATCTTGCTGTATATTAGCACTGAACGTTAAAGATCCAGTACATGTATCTAACAGTTGGCGAATAACTGCTAGCAGAATGAATCTTACTTCTATCAGTTCTCAATTCTTGAAATGAAGTGTAGAGTGCAGAACATAAAGTTTTTCCTGACTTTCCATAATTTCACCACAAACATCTTCAAGATAAAATATAACATTTAGAATTATATTACCATAGCAGTTGACACCAGAAGCCTTTTCTAATTGGTATACAACAACATCATCACTTGTTTGTATTTTCTGCTTCTTTACATCTTTTTTTTTCTGTTGATTTTCTTTCTGCTTTTCAACCATAGTTAACTCTTCAACATATTTGCGTTTTGAACACACAACACGTTTCTCATAAATAGGATATTCACCTCAATGGGGTGTATAAAGCCTTCTCAAACGATTATATTCTGTTACACAATTAACATCACACTAACCTTGTTCTCATCAAAATCAATTATATACAAACCAGACAAAGTTCTAACTCGAGATAATGCAACATATACCACTCCCTCTTTAAACACAGTTTTTCCATGTTTGCTTAGAACACCAATTCTTACATCTTTTAGAATATTTGCATAATCTTCATCTCTTGCTTGTCACATATTCTGAGTGAGGTCTTTATATTCAAAATTTAACCACAGATTCACTTTTCCAATACTTCCCAGAGATTTCTTTGTGTCTTCATGTAGAAGAGTTTTAAACACTAGTTCTCCTTTTACAGGGGTTAGTTGTAGCAGATCTCCAAATACAATTAAATGTTTTCCCCCAAAGAGAACGTCGTAATCTGTTTTTAATACCGGTTGCATTCTTAAGTGAACAAAAGCAAGCATTAAGTTTGAAACCATGCTCACCTCATCAATAATTAAAAGTTTCATTTTCTTCAGCACTCTTGACACTTCATAAGAAGATTCTCCAGACAACTTCTGATATTCTAATTTATTATCATGCTCCACTGGTAACATCAATAAGCTATGCAAAGTAACTCCTTTAACATTGTGTGCAGCTAATCCAGTTGGAGCTGTTACCACACAACATAAATGTGAACCAGTAGTTTTTTTAAGATTACTGGTCAAAACTTTAATTAAAAAACGTTTACCTGTCCCAGCTTGACCACTGATGTACATCAGAAGAGGTTTAAAAGAAGAACACAGACATTCTTTTTTTCATGCAACAAACCATGTTCTATCCGTTCTCTCACTTGCACATATATTTCTTTCTGTTCAACATTTACTTGTTCTTCTAACTTTTCCAATGTTATATTCTCCTTGTGTGCTTGTTGTATTGCAATTACGACTTCATGCATAGCAATCGCTGCTTCATTTTCTAGCATTGTGTGTTCAAGAGGATCTTGACTACATGGACCACTACTTTGACTATCTTGAGAACTTTCATGAGCTATTTCAGCTATAATAGTCTTTTCCTGTTCAACTTCATCATTCAACATTTATAAATATGTATGGAAAATTGGACATCGAATGCTATCTTTACAAGCATTAAAAGCAGTCAAACTCTCCAAGTAATTCATTTTCGCTACGCCATGGTTTAAACAGCTGCAGAAGTGCTAAATAGTAAAATTCTTGCTTATCTGGAGTTTCACAACTAAGTTTCTTGTGGTTTATAAAATTACCCTTTGCATGTTTTACTAAACAACCATCACATCCAACTACTGCAAACTTTCCTTCTTTTAAATTCTCTTTAACATTTCTTTTGAAGCTGTAATGTTGAAGTACTTCATACAGACATAGCTGTTCCAGATGTTGACTCCTTTTCGGGTAGTATGTGTCCAACATATTAGTTTTAAGAATGTCTGTACTGGGGGGCGTGGCCAGCAGCATGGCGGAGTTTCACGAGAGCTCCGCTGGCCCTGCTCGTGATCCTGTCATTATCCTGTGCCTCTTCGCCACCTGAACGGCTGCCCTGCACGAGAAAACCAGGGAGCGCGAGACGGAGCCAAAACCGGAACCTCCGTCTCTGGCTGCGGCACGAAACGGACCATTTTCCAGATGCCCGGGACCGGAACGCGCCTGCCTCCACAATGGCGGCACAGCCAGATTCAACTCCGCCCGGCCCCGCCCCGAGAGAGCGCTGTGCGGACGGAGTGCCCGCTGCAACACGTACCCCGGCGCTGCCGTGTGCACCGGTGACTGGCCTGGGACCCCCTAGCTGCCCTGTGTGGGTGAAGGCGCCGCGTCTCTCTCCGGCGGTCCGTTTGGTTGGGTCCCGAGCGATGTGGACTCTGGATTAGCTGGTGAGTTGGGCCCCCCTCGTCCTGACGGACACAGTGACTGCGGCCTGGCAGGGGTGAACTGTTGGGTGAGGCGCTGCTTGAACCCTGCACATTTGGACTGACACCTGGGAGTTGGTGCCTTGTGGCGGCCCCCACTTCCCCCCATGCCCTTGCTGATCTGTGGGGTGGATAACTTCGCTGGCAAAAGGGTCGTCCTTGTGGAGGATTCCATAGCATGAGGGAGTACAATCTCAAATAGTATAAAGCTGCTGTGGGACTCTGGTGCAAAGGGGGTGCGCATCCGAGTTGCTTCGCCACCAACTGTTACATGGGAATAAACATTACAACTATAACAGGAGCTGATTGCCAATAAGCCTGAATTTGAGGATCTGGCTGGTTATATAGGGGCAAACAGCGTTGTCTATCTGTCTGGCGAAGATTTGACCTTAGCAGTGTGCCACAGCATTCAACCGGTGAAGAGACCGCAAACGATGGCCTGACCACCAACTCCGCACACGCGGGCTCTCAGGGGGTTGGCCGCTTTGAGTGCTGCATCACCTGGGGCCTACGTGGGGGCACCGGTGATATCCTGAGGGACCAGTCTGGTGCGTGAGTGGACTTGCCTCCTCCTGGTTGGGCCCCGACACAAGGTCACAGATCTGCCCTACTCGCAGTGCTCTATAACGCGGAGACAACACTATACACGAGTGGCGCCGTTGTCTTGGGCACTGCGCGCTGTCAGCTGGAGGCTTGCGGGGCGCAGTCCTTACTCTTGGCCCCTTTCCATGTTGTGCGCTGTGGTGCCCTCGTGCCCATGTGGCCCCCTGGGTGGCTTCTCCACCCCTGAACCGGCCCTCCTGAACTACTGAGGGTGTTTGGCCCCCCCGCCTGAGGGGCCCTCGCCTGTGCCGCAAGATAGTGCTGTGAGGGGGTACACAGCATTGCATTGACCGATCTGGTGTATTATCAGCGGACCCCCATACGACCCGAGCTTATTCGCAACAGCCTATCTGGGATTCCACCCCCAACTGCCTCTTCCCGGACCAGGCCGACGCAAGGATGCCTGGTGGTGCGCGTAGTGGCCCCTGTTGAGGTTGGTTGGGCCACCTCTTCCTCCGTGCCTTCCCATCATGACGAAGGACAAAGAAAAAGAACCCTGTCTAACCCGATATGGCAAATTGGATCGCTTTGCCAAGGCGCTGACACCTGTGCAGGGAGCGGATGGTGGACCGGCCCCTCCTCCGGATACAGCGTCCATCCTGCAGGCTATCTGTGAGTCCAGGGAGTGTCTGGAAGGGAAGATAGCAGAGGTTCGCTCTGAGGTGACGTTGCTGCGTCAGGATCTCCGCAAAGTCTCGGAACGGGTGACAGAAGCCGAGCACCGCATCTCTGAGCTGGAGGATACTTCTCAAACCACGCGCAAGGATGTTGCAGGGCTCCTGTCTTCGGTGGCGGAGGTTTCCTGGAGAGTCGATGATGCGGAAAACAGAGCAAGGAGGAATAACCTTTGATTCGTTGGCTTTCCTGAACGGGCGGAGGGGGGGGACCCAGGACAGTTTCTTCTGACGTTCCTGAAAGAGGTGCTGCCTCAGGCGCCGTTCTCGACCTGTTTCATAATAGAATGGGCGCATAGGATCCCCAGCTTCGCTCCCCCACCGGGAGCTCCTCCACGACCCGTGATAGCGCGCTTTATGAACTTTCATGATAGAGACTTAATACTGAAAGAAATCCGGAAAAAGGGAGAGATCCGATACCACAACACAAAGGTGATGGTCTTTCCTGACTACTCTCGCGACGTACAAAAACAGTGGCGGACCTTCGATCAAGTTAAGATCAAGCTACGTGCCATGAGGATCCAATATATGTTGCTGTATCCGGCCAAATTGAAGGTCATCTTCCAGAACTCTACGTTGTTCTTCCATACCCCGGAGGAGGCATGATCCTGGGTGGTAGAGCGACCACAAATGCGACGGCCAGCACCACAGAGTTCCAATAACTCTCCGCTCAAACGAGAGGCCCTGTCCCAGGACAAACCCAAAGGAAAACGACAAAGGCGAGGCTTGCGACCAAGGAACTCAGCGGGGGTACGCCGGGTAGAGCGTTGCGGTCTGGAGGCACGGACACACTCCTATCAGACTCTGGGGAGGAGGGGCCTCGCTCGAGATCTGCTGATCCCTCAGACAGGCCGGATGATATGAGCCGAACCGACTTGTCTGAACATGAAGACTCTGACGAACTGCCCAATGCCCACCCGCTACTTAACAGTATCCTGCGCTTGGAAGCGACGGACCCAGATCTTCAAGTTGCCAAAAAGCAGACTGGGCAGCCTTCTGTGGTGGGCGAAGAGGTTTGAGAGGCGGGGCCTGCTGGCCGCTGCCGGACAGTAAGACTTTCCTGCGCTCCAGTGATCATTCACTAGTTCAGATTTGCGCTGGGAAGGGAGTGAGTGTGTTGTGATTGTATTGGTATTGTGTAGTTAATTGGGTGGGAGGAACGGGTGGATAACAGACCTCTTAGTGGACGATCTGCTCCAAAGTTGTCATGTTGACTAGTGGGAAGAAGGGGGGAGCGTCAAGAGAGTGTGGGGAGGGGGGACTGTTGTGGAGTTTTGAGTATAGTTTGGAGGTTATGTGATGGGAACGGAGATTATTTGACTCGGGGATGTGATCACACTGATGTGGAGGGGGGGAGGGATGGAGGAGGGGATGTATTTCCATTGAGAGTGGACACAGAGAGATTTCACAGTTGCAGTACTATGCCCGGTGATGAACATGTAGTAATGACATGGAATGTCAACGGTTTGGGTAACAAGGTGAAGCGAGGGTTGGTAGCCCGATATCTTGAAAGACATAGACCTGATATAATATTCCTACAGGAGACACACCTGCTAGGATTGACTTGTTCCTTTCTGGGACGGGGGCGTTACACTTCTTTGGCACATGCAGGATTTACCTGTGGATCCCGTGGGGTGGAGAACCTAATTAGGAAATCCCCTCCCTTTCACGTCATGCACACATGGGTGGACCCTGTAGGGACATACGTGGCAGTTAGGGGGGTGTGAAAACGCAAGACATATCTATTGACTAGTGTCTATGCACCTCCTCGGATTCAGCAACGCACGCTAGACAAATTGTCTGCGCTCCTCTTACACTCTGGCCCCGCCATACATATCCTTGGGGGAGACTTCAACGACGTAGTAAATCCCTTGCTGGACCGCTCCTTATCTTGAGGAGACGCTCCCGATGTTACGCCTTTGGCCCGGTTCTTGGAGTCACCAGGGTTCTCTGACCTGTGGCGGCGCCACCATCCGCATCAGTGGACATACTCTTATTTTTCTGGCGCCCACAAGGTGTTCTCCCGCTTAGACTATCTTCTCGCCCCGGCAGGGGAGATACAGCGGGTGGACAAGATTGAGTATCTGGCTAGGGGCATATCGGACCATTCTCCCCTATTCATGAAAGTGGGTGGTGGAGGCGATTGTCGACCACCACAATGGAGGCTTAATGCATGGGATTTGCGAGATGTGACAGCTGCCGAGGAGCTCCGTGTCAATTTCCAGTTATATTTCACTGAAAATGAAGGTTCTGTCTCATCGGCGGTCACCTTGTGGGAGGCCTATAAGGCGGTGTTGCGTGACAGGGCGCAAAATATACTGGCCCATAGGAAGAAGCGTGCAACCCAGGAGCTTGAGGAGTTAGAAGGTACACTCCTCGATCTGGAGGGGGCGAATCCGGCCACACTGACGGAACAAGATATGCGTTGCCTTGAGCTAACCAGGCGAGAGTATTTAGCGCTTTCGACTGATGAGGTAAAAGCACACCAGCTAGCAACCCAACATAGACTTTACGAAACTGGAGATAGGGTAGGAAAGCTGTTAGCGTGGCTGGGGAGGAAAGAACAGGAGTCACGATGGGTAATGTCTATAAAAGAACGAGAGAGTGTCCATACTATTCCAGAAAATATTGCGGGGGCTTTTGAGCGGTATTACAAGACCCTCTACGAGGTCCGCACGCAGACAGGGGACTCCGAGATACGCCAGTATCTCCAGGGTGTTGATCTGCCCACCCTGACACCCGAAGACCGAGACAGTTTGGAAGGAGACCTGACATTGGCAGAGGTCGCCGAGGCTATAGGCAGGCAGAAGGCAGGTAAAACTCCTGGCCCTAATGGTCTGCCGGGTGAATTTTTCAAACTGAACAGTGCATTGTTGGCACCCCATCTCCTTAAGATGTTCCTGGAATCAAAAGAACAGGGATGTCTCCCACCAGATCTTCGTCTGGCCATGGTGGTGGTTATCCACAAGGAAGGGAAGCCCCCAGATGACTGTGGGTCCTATCGCCCCATATCCCTTCTTAATCTTGAAACAAAGATCCTGGCCACGATTCTTGCACAGCGGCTGCTGAAAGTGATTCTTCTGCTGGTACACAAGGACCAGTCTGGTTTTATGCCTAAACGCGCTACGCGTTTCAATTTGCGCCGTCTAGCCAACTGGATGGACACAGTACGTGACCGAGATAGTCCCCATCTGCTTCTCTCGCTTGATGCGGAGAAAGCGTTCAACACTATCCACTGGCCCTTTATGTGGAGGACTCTGGAAGCAATGGGCTTCGGCCCGATTTTCCTAGCATGGCTGGCGTTGTTATATAACATGTCCGAGGCACTCTCTCAGATAGTTGGCCGATTCAGAGGGGCACCAGGCAGGGATGCCCTCTATCGCCTTTACTGTTTGCCCTCATATTGGAGCCCCTGGCTTGTGTGGTTCGTGCCCGACCGGGACTGGGCTGCTTTCTAGCCAGTATGGATTCCCTAGAGGAAGCATATTTCGTTGTACGCAGACGATGTTCTGCTCTATGTCACACAACCCGCTGAAACACTCCCCCGCCTTCTGCACATCTTTGAGGAATATGGCAGCTACACTGGCTATAAGATTAATTGGACTAAGTCCACCCTTTATCCGCTAAGTGGGGACCTAGTGCCCTACATTTATCCCAGCTGCTTGCGCCTGGCCATGGAGGGCTTTCTTTATCTAAGTCTCTACATCACCACCGACCCTGTGCTGCGCCTGGATCGCAATATACGACGAGTGTTGCTTGATTTTCAGGCGGATGGGAAACGCTGGAGAAAAGTCCCTCGAACTATTATGGGGCGAGCCGCAATGTATAAAATGGTAACGCTTCCTCAGCTTCTTTACGTTCTCCAGAACACATATTACAAAATACCTGACACTATTTTTACTCTCATTAACAGTGAGTTGCGCCTCCTTTTATGGGACGGTGCTCATCCGCGGATAACGTTGCAGACCCTGCGACGTAACCGCTATAATGGAGGATTGGCCGTACCGGATATAAGGGCCTATGATAGGGCGGCCCACCTTATCATTAATTAATTAATGGAACCACACACCAGGGCATCACCCGACGTATAGGCTGGAAAGACTCCAGTTCCATGAACGTTCCCCGCTGCACTACTTATATGGGGGAGCAGGAAAGTCGCGACTCCTTCCGGCGACGCAGAGGGTAATCGAGGCCTGGAAATCTGCAGGGAAATTGATGAGATGGGAGGGGAAGCCTATGAGGGAGACCCCACTGTGGGGAGGGGCTAGCCTGGCTGAGATTAAGAAGCTGAGGGGATTCAAGAAATGGGACCTTATTGGCATTTCGAAGATTGGAGATACCTTGGAGAGAGGCTCTCTGGTTTCTTTTTCTTTCCTTCAATCCAAATACCAATTACATAGTTCCCAAGCCTACGCTTATCTTAGACTTCGACATGCCTGGCAGGTGGAGGGACTAGACGATGTGACGCTGCCGGAATATGCCCCCCTTGAGGGCAGACTCCTTCAAGAGGAGATCAGGCAGTATCTCTGACATACAAAACGCTAATTAATAATATGCCGGACAATCTTGGCCCACTTCACGCAAAATGGGAACTCGCCACGGGGCCACTCGAGGTTATAGACTGGGAAGCGGCCCTCATGCCCTCACGAGAGACAGCAATCAAATCAAGATTGTGCCTTATTCAATACAAGATCCTTCATAGGGTCTACTATGATAGGGAACGTCTACACAGGATGGGGAGGGTGGACAACCCTGCATGCCTCAGATGCAGGGTGGAACATGGCACGTATATTCACACTCTTTGGGAATGCAGCTACATCCAGCCCTATTGGCGCACAATAGTGGAGGAATTAAACAAAATACTCGGGGCAAACATGGAGATGGACGTTAAATTCTTACTCCTAGGAATTCCCACGGATATTGACCTGCCATGCTATGGGCTCCTACTGGCCAACTTGTGGTTAGTGGTGGCTAAAAGGGATATTGCCAAGTACTGGGGTGCACATCACCGTCCTACACTTATGGAGTGGAAGTCCAACATGGATCTCTACATGGCGGCTGAGAAAGTGGTTTATAAGGCGAGGGGCTGCCCGCGCAAATTCCGAAAAATTTGGTCCCCATGGTTGAAATATTACAAACTAGAACTTGGTGCAGAGAGAGGAGCCCTTCCATTGTCTCATACCGGGTCTACACCTGGCCCGTGAGAAATGTTTCCCCACCATCCATTCGAGATTGGAACTCTGGGAGGTCTTGCCTTGTGTACTTCTTGGACTTTCACTGTTGATGTGAATGTATGTATTTTCTCGAACAATCCCCAGCAATGTTCAGTGTCCATTATTGTAACTCCATGCACATTATTGATTGTATCTTTGGTGTTGATGATTTCTTTTCCCATCTGTATGTTTTGTTTTTTATTGATACAGGAAAATAAAGTTATGAAAAAAAAAAAAAGAAGGTCTGTACTATCTGGCTCATTTGCTGCTAATTGATCAATTTCTTCCAATGATTTCAACACTCTGTTTCGTTTGCAGGCAAGACCTAAACTTACCCAAATGATTCCTCGTGACTTTGAATATAAACTTGAAGAACACAAGCGGTCTGAACATTCATACGATCTAATTTCTCAGTGGGAAAGCATTTTCAAATTAAAGCTGTACAATTCTTTGCTAAGACTATTTCTTCCCACATTTGTTTCATCTCAGTTTTTTCAGATTTTGTTATGTACGATGTAACATAACGTGTAACAGCAATTGAGTTATCCGCAACATACTGGATGTCCATGTTCGCATTCCACATTTTTAAAATGACTGGATTGTAGTCATTGATATACTTTGACACTTCTGTTCTTTTTAAGTTGTAGGTATTCTTTGGAGATTTCCGAGTTATTGTGTGCCTCACAGAAGAAAAAAAGAATTTACTCTTCCTTTACAAATGACTGGACGGGAAAAACCAAACCGACATTTGGTGTAAAATTTTCCTTTAGACTTGTATTTCCGTCTGCAGTACTTTCTACAACGGTGACTTTGGAAACGTAAAACTTTCTGTCTCATGCTTCTATCTCCTCCTTCTCTTGGAATCTCACATGTCACATACTGTTCGATGAAAGACAATACTGTTTCATCAGAATCAGTTCAAAATTTAGGTGCATCCTTGACCCATAGTAGCATATGTATATGAGGTGCACCTCTTGCTTGGTACCCCTTTCTCCAAAAGAAATCGGTAACTTCTCCAAGAGGTGGATTATTTTTATTCCAGATAAAAGACATCATACCTTGAAACTTATGATTAAAATATCTGCACACATTTACAGGATCCAATGAACACAGTTCACCAGGAGTCTTTATTTCAACATTTTTTATATTAGAATTTGCTTCTCTTAAAAACTTCCCATGCATACTCTGCACAGCTAAGTGTGACAAACCATGTTGGTGTACCTAAGTTCCGTAACATATATTTGAGTTCTCCATGACGACGATACCAATACTAATTTGTTCCACGTTGACATGCCATCAAATTGATTAACTGTGCTTCTAAATTTTCAACTGTTTCTTGAACTTTCTCCACAAATTCTTTTGCAGAAAGAAGTGATTCATGAACTCCAGTTTTAAGTATATGATTCACTGCATACGAGAGAGAAGACAAATCATTTTCAAACAAAAGGTGAAATATGTATGGAATGCACTGTCGAAATCTAGGATCTTCTGAATATAATCTTGTTGACCGATATTCTGAAGCTGGAATCCGTACAGGTCGGTCATCATATCGTCCACCTTCTCCAGTAGGAAACAACTGTGGAAAACAACGAGCTTCTAAGCTTTTCCCCCATATACTCATTGGAGTTCCCTGTGCTTTTTTCATTTGAAATAACTCAATGCTACTTCCTATCACTTCTTTTGAATGCAAAGGACATATTGTATAATGTTCATAAATCTCTTCAGTCCTTGACTTGTCCACTTTCTCTATTTGACCACTTGAAATTTCAAAATCATCTTCTAAATGTATTACCTTTTCATCCACATTCACATTTTGTAATAAATATTGTTCTCTATAAGATATAAGGTAGCCTTTTCAACTTTATTAACATCCACAAATTCTTGCCATATTTTCCGACTCCTTGTGGGTACACCATTTGCTAAAATAACTACTGCCTCATCTTCCTATTTCTCTCCAGCAATAGTTTCAATGTTTTTCTTAAAATCCAAAGGTAAGTACACCACTCTTCCTTTCAGTCCGCTTTGCAAGTCTGTTGGCGGCAATTTACCTGTTTTAGGCTCCATCCGAATTATAGCTTGAAAAGGATGAACCGATTAAATTAGAACCGACCCATATCTATTCAATTTGGCCAGCTCCTGCGGAATAGCTACTAACTCCAACTTATTATGCACTGCTCTAGCAGGCATTTTGTTCTCTTCTAATTTGTTGTAATAATATTTACATATACGTTGATAACTACCTAACTCAAATCGACCTTCAACAAACAAATGAGTTGCAAATCCTTCCCACTTACCATTGTTCTCCTTTTCACTTTTCAAATACAAATCAACATTCCTACTTTGACTTTTATAATGAGTACGTCGACAACAAACACAAACATAGTTTGGTATTTCAGAGCACACTACATTAAACTTTCCAATTTCTTCTTCAAACTGATCAGTGCTCATCACTTTCTCATCTCCTCCATCTGTAATTGTCAAACTTCCACTTTCTATGAACTGCTCTTCTGAACCAAAATATCGCATTTCAATACCATCACACTTTTTTTGAACATCTGATAAAGGACCCTATACAAGACTTCCATTCAGTTCACTTAAACTTAATGCAGGACTTTTTACATAGTACAGTTTCTTTACAAAGTTCTGCATTTCTGAATGGTGTACTGTTAACATCCTCAAGTGATGAAAAACACTTTTACAAACCTTTCTTGAAAGACAAGCCAGAGAATGCCCATACTTCTCAGTATATTTTCTTACATTACATGGATCTAGTCTTTGTAACAACTTAATCTTCTGTTTTATACTTTCTGAGTATATTCTCGTAGCAAATTTCGCATGTTATCAATGGATTCCTGTCGAATACTACAAATGCTACTACAACTCCACTTATACACAGAAGCTTGTGAACGTTTCCCTTGCACTTCTTCAGCTATTAACTCTTGTGCACTTTTACCAACCATTACCTCCTTTGGAAGAGGAACACCATCCTGAACTTCGTAGCAATGACCTCCAGTATCAACTGCAAATGATAAACTATTTTCCTGGAAGTAACTTTCCTCATTAAAAAAAGGTTCAGTACTAGAAGTATGTCACCAATGTCCACTAAAGATTTTACAAAAGTTGGTTCTGTTCACAAGTCTTTTTTTTCTACGTTTGTCTTTCAATACTTTAACTATTTTATACAATACTTTCAATCTCTTTAAAATCAAAATGAACAACTTCTGTTTCAAATTGAAAGCAGTATCCACTATACTTTCAATACGCTGCTTGTCTTTGAATTGGAACATTCTTCTTTTATATTTGCAGCATGTTTTCAATAAATTCTGAATCACTCTAGATCGAAAAAGTCTCTGACGAATTTCTTGAAATTGTTTTTGTCTCCGAGTACCAGATACTATTTCTTTATCATCCTTCCATTTCCTCGTATTTGAAATTGAACTCTGCTTCACCTTACTTGAAAAATTCTTCTTTTTGCTGAGCGTGATGTTTTTCTCATTAAATGTTCGTAATATTTTTTTCAAAATTTGTCTTTTGCTTTTACTCGAACAAACAGTTTCTCTACTACTCTCATTTTATTCTACTTCAAGATCTTTCCTTTTGGTCAAATATATATTTTTCTTCTCCTTTCTTTTTTTTTCACTTCTTCTAGGCATTTCCAAATTTCAATCCAAACGAAATAATTTTCTGAAAAACAAAAAATAGATTCAATTATTTTTCACATTTCTTCACTATGTTAAAATAATACCATACAATTGCAAAACGTCCACTAACAACTTCCAGACCCAGTACTGCAACGTGATGGAGCACGACGGATGAGCAGTAGGATGACAAGTAGTACCATAGAACATGCAGCAAGTATTTATGTAATTATTTACATACTCCTTTACAATTTATATATAACTGCACTACCTCATACTTTTCACCTCTCCGCCACACCACTTTCTCTGCAACCCACCGCACACAACTTTATAAATAGTATTTGTTTAAGTTTTAATCTATGTACTTAGAATGATATTATCAACCAAACAGCACACAAAAATGTATTACCTAACAATTTTATCAAGAACTTCGCAAACATAACACTGCACCCAGGGCTTTAACTGGAGGGGTTGTCTGTGGGGATGTGACCACCGGCACTTTATTTTTGGAAGCCTCGAAACGGGTCTTTATAGGGCTCTATTTCCCGACCTTACAAACTTAATCCGTTTTTTTTCCTTTATTGCACTGCAGTGACACTGTGAGAGCATGCACATTGCTCACTACTTAGAAGTGCAGACATCATGCCAAGTGACTCGCATTGTAGGAGAAGGGAAATCCTTTAAAGAGAGCCATTTTCTCTCCGTATTTCCCTTCTCTTTTTGCAACGCACCAGTAACATCATCGTGGTGTGATTAGCAGACAGACCACCATGCGTGCAACGCCCGTTGCCCCGCACTCTCAGACACAGCTTTCCGGGCGCACACACAGAGCCGCATCCGAGTACTTCACCGGTCTTCAAAACATCATCATTTTTTTGTAAAGGAGACTCTGTTCTTTTTACAACCCCTACATGCCGACTCTGCCTATTGCTGAAAGAATTAGTCTCCCCTGAAATTTCCCTCTGGTTGCGCCTCTGCAAATGACCCCAACAAGGCAACTCCAGCACGAACCTGCTCTCACCTTACACACGGTCTTGTTTTAGTGCTACGAAAACACACACTTTGCTTGCCTCACTAAGTTCTTACACCCCCTCTTTAATATGAACATAAAAGCTTTCCAATTACTTTTATATTACTATATTGTACTTCACATGGAAATATAGAACTCACGGTTCTCACCCCCCCAAATTAGCTCTCTGGTATACTTTCTCAAATATAAGAAGTACAGGTATTCAGTATCTGTCAGTCACTGTAACTTTAAAACAGTGTACCTATAAACAACTCGACAAAATGTTATGTTTCTAAATTAACGTATTACACTTAAAAGCTCCTTTACATTTCTTTCGCTAGATGTACCTTTGTTTAAAACACCACCAGAGAAGCGTGTTGAAGTATGCTCCACAAAGAGTAACTCAAAGCTTTGTTATTCTTTATTAAAAAATCTGCCTGTCAATGCTTTTCGCAAGCCTTTTCAACGCCTTAAGAGGGTAGCTGGATGAGTATAATACGTCGTATTTAAGATCGGAGGCGGATGATGCATGGAAATAAGAGCGTATAGTTGAATAAAGGGCGAGTGGATGCATGGCCAGATGCATTAACGGATAGATACATAGATCAATGTATCAATGTATGGATGGATGGAAGGATGAATGAATGCAAAGACCAGTACTTACGATAGACGGGTGGGCTGATAAATGCTTAGGATTGATTCTGGGACAGATATATCTATGCATATATAGGCGTATCGCTGCATGAATGGCACAGTGCTTACTATGGGCGAGTGCGCTCATAGATGCTTAAGATAAGCGGACAAACAGATTTATGTATATATATAAGTAGGAATATATCCATCAATTAAAAGATGGTTGCATGGCGCAGTGCTTAGGATGCATGGATACTGGGCTTTAATTGGGCCGGGTCTGGGGACCGCCACTTATTTTCAGGCAGCCTCCAAATAACTCTCTACCAGGCTCTATTTTCAGCCCTCTCAAATATAGTAAATTCTTTTTTTTTTTATTACACTGCAGTGACAGCATGCACATCGATGTACGTGTGCTTATTTTGCTCACTACTGAGAACTGGAGACATTACGCTAGGTTACCCACGTTGTAGAAGAAACGGAAATCCTTTAAACAAAGTTTTTTTCCGAACCTACGATAATTGGAGAGGATTTTCCAAAGCACACAATGATACTTATCTTGATTTAGACCACGCCCCGACTTGCATAGCCCACACCCCTTTAAGAGCTTTGCCCCCCCCCTTTTAGAGCACCCCCACTTTTTGTCTCCCACTTAGAACCCTAACTACACCATAGTTACAAACAAACAGTGTAACCTTCCATTAAAATCTACAATGGCACTAAGTTTCATAATTTTCCATCAACGCTATCAGCTACCACAGTACAAGAGTGTCTATCAGCACGAAGATGTCTTATCCACAGAAATGTTGTGTAATTTCTCTATCTGTCTGTTGGAACACTCATCACCAAAATGTATTAAAACATGGGAATTTGCCAGTAACACATATACCATACCATAAAGCGAATCATAAATCGGCACACAGCCACGGCACCACCCTCTTCCCCATCCTTCCTTAACTTTACCAAATTTAAGAAAGAGCCACACCAAACCTAGTAAACATACTATACCAATACAAGAACTTAATTTCAACAACCATACGAAATCAAACAGAAACCCCCACCATTCCTAGTAGCGCCACTATACCCATACACAGGCTTAATTTTAACAGGTGTGTGCCAGAACACTTATCAACAAAAAGTATTCAAACATGCAAATTCGCAGGAAAAACATAAACAATACCATAGCGCAGTTAATAAATAGGCCCACTCAAACTACATTACCTTTACTAACTACACATGTCCACGTTACAAATGTCTGTCTTATAATCAGCAACATACGCACATCTCCCACCCATACCCATGCTTAACCTTACGAAATCAAACAATGAGCCCCTGCACTCCCGTTACCGCCACTATAGCCAAAGATAGACTTAATGTCAACAGGTGTATGCCGGAACGCTCATCAGCAAAAGTTATTAAAACTTACAATTTTGCAACTCAAACGTACACCATACCATAAGACGGTTTATAAATAGTCACAGTACGACTACACCACCTCAACACCCGCCCTTGCTTAACTTTACGCAATAAGAGAAAGAGCCCAAGCAAACGTAGAAGCGCCACTATAGCCATACACAGCCTTAACTTCAACAGATGTCTCCTGAAAAGCTCATCAACAAACCGTATTAAAACATGCAAATGTGCGGGTAAAACATATACCATGCCATATATAAGTGCTCCCAGTGGTACTAGATCACCTTTAGTAGCTCCACATCTGCACGTTTCTATATTTTGTGTTTCAATCAGCAACATAACCACCTCCCCCACACCCACCCCCGCCCTTCCTTAACAGTACGAAATCAAACAGAAACCCCCACCATTCCCAGTAGCGCCACTATACCCATATACGACGTTAATTTTAACAGGTGTCTGCCAGAACACTTATCAGCAAAAAGTATTCAAACATGCAAACTGGCGGGTAAAACATAAACCATCCCATAGCACGGTTTATAAATGGGCCCAGTCGAACTACACCACCTTTACTAGCTAGACATCTATATGTTATGAAAGTCGTTTAAACACTCTGTGGAGTGTATAGCAGGGCATGGGGAGAGTAAACAAAGTTCTAATTCCCAAACTTGTTATATACAGTCCCTTTACTGTATCTATATTAAAGATATTAAATGGAATGAATAAATTGACGAGTGTCTCAAAAGGGATAGTGAAGCTCACCATCAGCAAAACACGAACCACTTCAACACCTACATATATCCGCCACAGTGATACACCCTGACAAACAGTATCACTTATAATCACAAGTAGTTCTCTAATGTCAACAAAGCCATACAGAAAATATACCGCACATTTAAAAAATTTTTTTTATCTCTCACACATTTATAAAACATCTCTTCTAAAGAAGCACTCCCCAACTACTTCTATTCCATAATAATTAATACGTTTACTACCATATATTTTAGTATATCTACCTTTTTATTATTCACTAGTCAGAAACTACAAAAACTATTCACTATACCCAAATGCAAACCAGAAACCATGGTCCATATTATCAAGGACGATGTTAAAGTTATCACCGCTTTAGCGGCAGGAAACTGCCGCTAAAGCGGCGATAATGGGCTTGATAATATGCCCTTGTGAATTCCCATAGAAGCCCATGTTCCGGTGTGAACATGGGCTTCTATGGGAATTCACAAGGGCATATTATCAAGCCCATTATCTCCGCTTTAGCGGCAGATTCCTGACGCTAAAGCGGCGATAATTTTAACGCCGTCATTGATAATATGGCCCTATATTCTTATTATATCTCAACTTAGTATCACATGATTCAAACTATGCGTACATATAAAAGGAACGCATCACTTTTCCTATCTCCATCTCCATGTCATCTCAAAACACTGTACACTGCCCCACTGTACAACAACCTACCCTGACATACATTCAAACCTACCTCTCAGTGTCAAAAATGAGAGCACAACCTGCCCACATAACATTTCTGCATTTCGTTTTATCGCTTTTAACTTAATAACACATACGTCTCCTACCACCACCCCCTCCACCCCACTATTTCCACAAAAAGTATCAGTTGCAAACGTGCAACATTTTCTTTATCTCCCCAAATACATTACAAACTCAAATTAACGCTGTACCTCATTTTCAAAACAATACAGTCCTATAAAGATGACAAACTACACTTCTTCTCTGTGAAAAATTTCTAAACATGTATAAAATACTTATATAACAGCTCAAATTTTATGCATGTTTCAAAAAAATATCAAACACCACACTTTACTAACACTATATTACTTTGAAATAAAAAATACTTTCAAAATTAAAAACATCTCTTCAAATACTTAATCAATACTATAAACACATAACACACCTTGCTCATTTCTAACTCACCTTTGTAGTTGTTATCCAGATTTCAAATGACACACGCATACAATTCTCAATTTCTCACATAGTACATGTAAAGCTCTGACTTTATCAAGAATGAAACCAGAAATGGCACAATTTCTCTGTCGCTCCACACATAAATACATGTAAAGAACAAATCAGAATACTTAATTCCTTCAACAACATTCCAAAACTTACCTCCATGGGTTAATTTTGAATTTTCATTCCGAAAAGCTATTTATTTTTCCGCGCCACATACAGGTCACAAGTTCAACCTATTTTATCACCACACTTTCTGGACCCTTCTAAGACACCTGCAGGTTAAAAGTTCATCATTTTGTTTTTAACCTAACGATTTTGCAACATTTTATCGAACATTCAACGGCACGTTAAAAGTTCACAATAGGGGTCAGTAGTTCATCAGCTTTATTCCCAACTCCAGCAGCACCTCACCTTATGCCCCCAGCGCCATCAGACCCGTAGGAGTCAGTACTTTCCACATACCAAATTCATTTCAGACACACAAATTTACCTTCGCACTCCCTGTATAACACCCCCTAAGCATCATACACAAGTTACAATCTTCGAAACAAAAGTTCCTCCAAGTAGCTATAACTACATGCTGACACTACTTGCACAGATGTGGCACAGCGGCCAGAGCACGTGACTTCACAGCATATGACACACAGTTTGGGCTCACGCTTTCATCCCCGAGTCCGGCAGCAGCTCAGCTTAGCAGCACGAGACTCTACACACTACCTCACATATTTTTCGTACCCCAGGACTTTCAGACCAGTAACGGTCAGTAGTTCGTCCTAGTAGTTATAAACACATGCTAACACTACTTCCACAACTGTACTGCAGCGGCAATGACACATGACTTCACAGCATAAGACACACAATTTAGACTCACGCTCTAACCCCTGAGTCCCGCACCACCTCACCTTAGCAGCATCACACTCTAGGCAATACCTCACTTAATTTTCATAGCCTAGCACTTTCACACCGGTAGGTATGATTAGTTCACTTCGCACCCCCTCTATAGCACACCCTAAACACCCCACAGAGGTTACAGTGCTCCTACCCTCCTATTTCCCACATTTTTTGCCCTTTTTCGCCCTTTTTCCCCCCTTACGCACTTCAACGGAATCACAAAATGGCGGCCAACACTTCCTAGTTGTAAACGCTCGCAGCGCTCGCAGCCAATCAGCAGCAAGCTCGTGCTCGTAACACCTTAGCCAATCAGATGGCAGAATTCCCAAATATCGATATCTGTAAAATTCGATATTTCTCAAAAACTACTGAACGGATTTACACCAAATAAAAGCGTGCTATCTAGACCAAGACCCTTCTCCCTGCCAAAGAATTAGTTTTGAAAATTTCACGAAGATTCATCAATCGGCGCCAAAGTTATTGCGAATAGAATGTTGCCATTTTCCTATAGTAACTAGGTCCTAACTATAACTACCTACTGGCGACCGCCAGTAGGTAATATATATATATATATATATATATATATATATATATATATATGTATTTATTTATTTATTTATTTATTTATTCAGGAATACAGAATTTGGAATGCACACAGCAGAACATGCTATTTACATTCTAAACTCAATACTACACAGTTGTCTTTTACATTTTTTTTTAAGGTTCTTATTTAATATCTATATAAATATGGACATTTTACTCACAAGTATGCGTCCAGCTTTTTTGGTTTCCAGACTATTCTACCTTTTAGATGTTAGAACGTCTTTTGAAGCTTGAGACGTACTGCAACACATTATGTATTTATGTATAATCTCACAAGAATCCTGTTTACTTGCATGGTCCAAATCGATGTACGAACTTGTACCCTCCTCAATACATTCACCAGAACAATTTCCTGGAACAATTTATTTCTTGGAGCAAACCCTTTGTACTCTAGCCACCAATAACTGTGAGGAGCCATTTTCTTTGATTACCATCACCAGCAGTACTTGTCATTAAGGCCTGGTGACTCAAATGTCACAGTTCACCATTTCCAGCACAGCCGTCTTATTAATTACTTTTACTACTTTCTCAGGCTCATTAAATTCGCTTTCTCCTTTATGCTACTTTCCTGGCATATTTCACAGGCACCCATTGACCAGCACTTAACTTTGCCTATTTCATACGATGTTTACCAATTGTATTACAACTTATTATTGCTCTGTGACTCTTTGATATATTTCTTAACTTCCTGGAGATCGCATTCTACCATGTCACTTTTCATTGAACCTGGATTGATTTTTGGACTACGGTACTTTACCTCTCATCAATGAAAACGGGCTTTTTCATGACTGGTTGTCCATTTTATAAATGTCATCCTCTCGTGAAATATTGCTTTTATTTGGCAGTGGTAATAATATACCTTTTGATGCTTCTGTTCACCCTTTCACAATACCATTCCTACTGGGATGATAGAGAGCAGTACATTTTTGCTCTATGCCAGACTCTTTAAAAAATTATTTCATTTCAATGGACTTCAACTGTTGCCCATTGTCAAAGTATGCCTTCTCTTAAAAATCCCTCATCAAAGAATTTGATTACCGTTGTGGTGCTCACTTTATCAATAATTTCCACTTCTAACCAATGTGAAAATACATTGACCAAGACTGAAATGTGTTTGCCTGTACCATCCTCCCCGTTAATTGGTCCCATGGCATCCAAAGCAACCTCCTCCCCAAGTACACTGGGAAGGTTTTCTGGGTTTTGTCAGCAATTTCATATTTTGCACATAATCTGATAAACCTTTTAACCTCCAAATCAACTTGTGGCCACCAATACAATTCTTTCAGTCTCCTTTTTTGGTCTCACCTGGCGTGGGCTGCGCACATGAGCAGTCTTCCTGGCGAGAATTATTGATTTGGGGTATTTTCTGTAAAGGGCATTAAGCCCCGCCTCTCTTTTCCATTAGCCGGCGTCACCGTTTATGCTAAACGGTGGCCAGCCATTGGAACAGAGGTGTTGGTGACGTTTTAGTTCGGCTTTCTGAGCCGTCCCATTTGGGCGGGCTCGTCTGCCTTCCTTCTGCCGTGAAAGCTTTCTTATCTTTATGGGGCCATGTGTTTCAAAACACATGGCCCCATAAAGAGAAGAAAGCTTTCACGATGGACGAAAGTGAAAGCGAACCTTGCTTTTTTTTTAGAAAGGTTCCTTGGTGTGGTGGTTGTTTCCTTTGGTTCCAGCCCTGTCCTTCCTTGCACATCCTATCCTGTGTAAGTTTTAATTTGCCCTTAGAACGAGCAAAATTGTGTTGGTCAGCGCAAGCACCAGCAAAAAGGTGGATAACGGCCCCCGGAGAGCTGGCCCTTCAGTGAAGACCTCCAAATATGGCCTCTTAGTTTCTTCCTTTTAAGTCCTTCTACCTCTGAGCTTTCGAGGACGTGACAAAATGGGGTCATTTTTCGGCACTCCGTGGCTGACGGTTGCTACTGGTGAGAAAAAGCAAACCCTTAATGAGGTCTGACTACTGTTATGACAGCACAGTGCACACATACGACCCAGGGTCAGCCAATCAGGAAGCAAAGTATCCTATTCACAACACATGGTGTGAGATTTCGGATGACTTAATACCCTTGTGAGAAATGTTCGGAGCGCTTATGGGCTAAGCCTGCGGGATCATCACACAGTGTCAGGGAGTGTCTGCCATTTCCTGCCCGGAGGATGACACGTGGCCCGATTCACGCCATGGCATTAAGACAAAGAAGGCCTCCAAATGGGTGGAAAGTGAGCAGCCAGATGCATACCTTTTTTTGCGCCAGGTTTTGGGCTCATTAAAGAATTCGTACAAAGAGGGGCCACTCCCAGTTTTTGTTTGAGCATCTCAAAAATTGTAGGACGGTGCACCAGAATAAAGTTGAGAGAGATCCGGATGTATTCCAAAATATATATTAATTTATTGATGTCTTTTTAAAATTAAGATTTGAGCATCAGCCAACGCGTTTCATTCCAAAAGGAACTTCGTCAGGGCAAAATTCATATGATATATTCATCATCCCACTGGGTTCCAGTTACAACAATTCTTGTAGAAACCAAATCCTTCGTATTTCACCATCAAAATCTCATCAAAAATATATAAGGTGGCTCAAGTATTCAGTAATTGTAAAGAGTCCTCGTCAATGTTGACGTACGTACGTATTTCCCCGTAGTGTAACTGCTAATAGTATTTTGATCAGATTTTGATGGTGAAATACGAAGGATTTGGTTTCTACAAGAATTGTTGTAACTGGAACCCAGTGGGATGATGAATATATCATATGAATTTTGCCCTGACGAAGTTCCTTTTGGAATGAAACGCGTTGGCTGATGCTCAAATCTTAATTTTAAAAAGACATCAATAAATGAATATATATTTGCTCGAAGAAGTGCCAAGCACGAGATCTAAGGGTGGCGCCCCAGTAAATGAAGCAGTCATGATATGCTAACCAGGGATGCATCATGCATATTATATTTATCAAGTGGGTCGGACTAATGTTCGAGTGCATTCCCAGCACTGCATAGAGTTCCTCCAAAGTTAAGAGGTCATCCCTCAGTTCTGCGGGTCCCAGTGTCTGCCGCCCCATATTTCACCAAAATATCTACTTATACATTACGGTTTGATGACATAGCCTCCGGCTTCAGTTCTGGAACCCCAGTTTTATTAGTCTCTCTGTGCCGCTGCCAGACCCGGACTGCTGGACCTTGATCTCTAGGAGCGCATGCTACGTCTTTCTGTGTCAGTCCGCTCCCCTGGCAATCCTGGTTCACGGGTGTTAGGCTCCTTCTGGCTTCCCCCAGCCCCAGAGGTCCTCTTCTGTTCCGCCTTCCCGTCCAGCCAGTCCTGTACCTCCAGGGGGCTGGTGAAGAAGAGCGACTTTCCATTCATGAGTATTTTTAGCTTAGCTGGGAAGAACATCATGTATTTAAACCCACGTTGTCGAAGAGTTGCCTTCACCTCTTAGAAGGAACGCCGCTCCTGTTGCACCTTGAGAGTGAAGTCTGGGAAAAACCGGATATTAGCGTTGTCGTAGTGTAGGTCCCCTTGGACCCTCGCTGCCTGCAGTATCGCGTCACGGTCTCTGTAGTTGAGGATCTTTGCAATAATCGTCCTGGGGCCGCACCTGGCCTGGGCTTGGGATCCGGTGCTCGGTGTGCCCTTTCCACCGTGAAGAGTGATGAGTCGTTTGGGTTTGAGGTGATTTAGGATGAGATCTTCAAGAAAGAGATAGACGCTCGGTCCCTCCAGTCCCTCCGGGACCCCTACCACTCTTATGTTACTGCATCGGGCCCACCCTTCCTGATTCTCGAGCTTAAGGGCCATTTGGCGGTGTTGGTGGGTCAGGGCATTAAGTCTCTCTTCCAGGCGTTGAGTAGTTGTCTGGAAGTCTATAACGTTGGTTTCATTCGCTTTGACTCTCTCTGTTGTTTTGCTCATATCAGCTCTCATCAAGTTCATCTCGATGGACATTTTGTCCATTTTTGATTCGAGGGTGGTTCCCAGCCCCTTGATGGCTGCCATCATAGACTGAAGAGACGGTTCCGCTTCACCCGGCTGGTCCTCTTGCGCCCCATCATCCTGTGGCATCGTTTTAGGGATGGCATATTTGTCCAGCTTGTTAGATTGCACTGTAGCGGCGTTCTTAGGTCTCATGGTGATGGTGCGATGTTCACTTGTGCACCCCTCCAGATGTTACTTCTCCCTTTGAGGTGTTATAGTCTACTAGGGCGGTTACTTCCACCACGATCCTGCCCACCAGATTTCACAGGGCCGACCCCACCCGACAACCAGAGGTATCCGGACTCAACTCCCGGATACAGCGCCGTCCCGCAACTCAGTTATTTGTTTATGAGATAGAATAGCCCGTCTGGCGCTCATTGAACCCCAGCGTCGATGAGGGCTCACGATTCCAGACCACAATTCCTTGTGTCGTGTTTTCCTCGTCCCGTGGGTGGGCAACGCGCCCGCGCCCTTGCCGCAACCAGTGCGTCCCGTGGCCCCAGCGCGTTGTGCTCCAGCAAGTTCTCCACGTCTGATTGTAGCTTCTCACCTCCTGCCGTGGGCAGGGCCCACCCCCGGCGAGGTGGTGATCCCGGCGAGGTGGTGAGTGCGCTCCCCGCACCACCAGTCACGCTCCTTCCTGCACACCGTCAATATCTGGTAAGGGGCCCAACAATGGTACCTGTAGCTTGTATTGGTCCACTCCCATCCGACTTTGCCCAAGGTTAGTGTAGTTGTGCCCTCTCCGCTCCAGTCGCGTATGAGCACCGCCGCGAGGATACACCACCTTTGTTATCTCCCCTTATGGTTATGGTTGCGGCCTTGCCTGGACATCAGCCGACTCCCTTGCGATAAATCACCCTGAGGGCGCAGTGGGGACACCCCGCGCCACAGTACGGGTGCCCGGTGACATCAACAACGCGGGAAGCGCACTATGCGGGCCCATGCCGCCCGTTGAAGTGCGCCGCGCCCTCCACTCAGCCGGTGCCGCGCTTTATGCAGCTTTACTTAGTTCAGGGGCCTCCAGATTAAAGTACGTGCAGGTCCGCGAAGGCCCATCCACCGGCAAGGGTCACCGCCACTCCTCCGTCTCACCTTGGCTGTCGGCGCCTCCTTAGGCCTCCCAGTGCGCAGCCGGCCACCTGTTGCTCCACACTCGATGTTCTTGGGGGGGGGGAGGGGCCCGGTTCTCGATGTCGTCCTTCCCTCCGCGATGTGTACAGCGCGGAAGCTGAACGCCGTCTCGGTGATTCCTCGGCCGCGCTCCTCCCAACACGCCGCCGGCGCCGCACCCTCCGGGGCTCCGCGCGTCCTCCGGCAGCGATTAGCGCCGTAATTTCTGGGCTCACCGGTCCGACCCGCCTCCGCAGGTGTGGGGCGCTGTTCCGACCTCGTCTTGCCGGATTATAACGGAGATCTAGGGGGTTTTGAGCCTCGGCGCCGACGGAGCTTTTCGCTTAGGCGGCCATTACTGTCGGCGCCAAGCCACGCCCCCCACCATAGCTGTCTTGACATTTTTATTGTTGCCTGAAAATTGCTAACGCACAAGGAAGTTCTTGTGCTTTTAAACGAAAAGTTATTTTGAAACACAGCCCCCCCCCCCACAAAAAAAACCCCATTTAGTGCCAGGTGCGGTTGCACTGGTTCCACCGCCCTAAAGGCCACCCTGGGTCTCCACATCTCAAGCAACGATCTTCTCAGCGTAGCATGCGTCAACAAGCGTTAAAAATGCTATAGGCCTCGCCTTTGATTAAGTTAAAGCCATTTGCTTTGCTAATGGTATTGTATAGCAAGGCAAATGGCTTTAACTTAATAAAAGGCGAGACCTATTGCATTTTCAATGCTTGTTGTAGGTATGATCCCAGAATGTCCTCCATGATAAAGGTTGATCGTTCTTTCTCTTACATCTGTGGGAGGAACTCTTCTCTCTCCGCTTACCACAAACTGTTCTGCAACACTTAAATCATCTGACTTCCCAGAATCCTCTGTGTTCAAATCTCATACTTTTTTTTTTCCCCAAACCACCCCATCCATTCACTATTTTCTCCTTTACCTCTTTCAAAACCTCATCTCTGCTCCGAGCGTCCTCCCATTCATTATGGCCAAAGCTACCCTGAGGAGGATTAGCTTGTGAAATGTTAGCTACTGAAAATTCACTCCATGAATATCAATTTCAGTTAAAGGTAATGACATCCTGCTCAGAAAATATGCTGTAAACTTCTTTGCACCATGAAAGTACTGAATGTCATACCTGTAATCTTTTAAATGAATGGATAACCTGATTATTCTAGCTGTGGCCCTAAAAAGTCCATCTGTTGTCAAAAATTTTGTAAAGGGTTTGTGGTCACTCTGCAGTGTAAATTTTACCCAGAGAGCATTTTAGGAAATTTTTAATGTCCACATGCCTTTCCTCTGTTGGTGTAAGTGAACTAGATACAAACGCTACCACTTTTTACTTTCCATCAAATCCAACCTGGGTGAGAGCACTACCTAACCCCTTACCATTTGTATTTGGTGTAATCACAGTATTTGCTTAAGGGTCAAACCCTTGTAAGTTCGGCGCTTTGCTAATGCCGTTTTTGAAAAATTGTGCATTGTTTTTAACAGCCCTGTCATGGCATGAGTTTTTTTCAGACAATCTATCTACAATCTTTGCATAAAACTCCGCCAACCCTAAGAATGACCAAAGGTCCTTATTAGATGTGGGTGAGAGTTCTTTCACAATGGCTCTTACTAACTTCTCTTTAGTTTGAATCTCTTTTGAACTGACATGTCCCAAATATGTGACCATCCTTTCTGCAAACTTGCATTTAGAGATTTCTACAGTTAAATCTTTTTCTAATAGTACATCATAACCTTCCTTAATCTATCGTCAGACACCTTTGTCATTGCCTATTACCAAGATATCATCTTATGAAAAGAGAACCCCCGGCATATCACCAAACAGTTTCATCATAAGCCTCTGGAACACAGCGGCTGCAGATGCTAGTCAAACAAGCATTGGCATAGCCAATAGGTCGCACCTTTGGGACCTTATAAGTGTTTAGTTATCCAGCACAATATCCTTGGTGCAACAACATCAAGTGTTGCATGGCTAAACATTTATAAGGTCCCAAAGGCGGGACCTATTGGCTATGCCAGTGCTTGATTTAATAGATCCAACCACGTCATTCAATGAATGTACATAGTTGAATATAGGAGTTTCGAAGGGGTCAGGTGCAGCAGCCACAAAGGTGGTAGAATTAAAATTCACAGAGTAGAGTTCTACCAGATGGAGTTTCCAATCCTCTTCTTTAATAGGAATGGGGAGAGATTTCACTCTTGTGCCGCAGCAGTCAGCGATTATTTCCCAAAACTTTTTGGAGTTATTTTTTGAGGCCGCCTCTTTTAACTGCACCCATGTGCCATCTTCCTTTATTTGTTTTAAAGAGCTTTTTTTCCTGTGCCTTTTCCTCTTTAATAGGTTTATTAGATTACTTTGTTCTATAGAAAAATTCAGGAACTGGGCCCTCATATATTTATTTATTTCCCTATTTAAGGTGAGCATTGGATTAAAATATGATCCCCGTTTAGTTGGAGCATGCGTTGATTTACATAATGAAGACAAAGAACATACATTACGGGAAAAGGCTTAAAGTAAATCAAATTGAGGAGAGTCGCACTCGGCCATTACTAAATGCTGCTGATCTTTTATCAAAGCTGTTAAGTTCGCTTTTACTTTAGCGGTCGCTTGACTATTCCAGTGAATTCTACCATGTGTTGCATTAGACCCTACTGTACTGCCTTTATATTTCCAGGGACCTACCTTAGCACAAGTAGAATTAAATTTGGAGCAGATCAACATATGGTCGCTAAAATCAGTTCCCAAAACTTCCATACTTATGAGATTACAAAATAAATCTGCAGAAACAATTAGATAATCTATAATAGATCTCCCAGATGGGGCATTATGAGTATAATTTGCTGGAATATCATTTTCTAACCTCCCATTAGCAATTATAAGATCTAAGCTTCTCTGACCGAGTAGTATAGCTCCTCTTTTATCTGTCCTTTTTGGGCAGTGGGGATATTTAGGGCTTCGTTTTTTGCAGTGTTAGAGAATACCCTTATACTGTGAGAAGAGACTTTAGAATTCAAATCTCCAACTAACATTAGAAACCTGCAATCTTCCCTTTCCAAGGTAGAGGAGATAAAAACAAATAGGTGTTTTAATAGGTGAGAGTAAGATGCATCAGGAGGTAAATATGCATTTACGATCAATAGGGAATTTGAGTGATCCTGGACATCCTTGAAATGTCGCTTAAACGCCTGAATTAAGTTGGAAGCATGACAACATTCTTTATATGACCAACTAAGACTTGTACTTAGCATAATGGCAATACCTCCTTTAGCATGTCCTCTATTCACATTGAGCGCAGGCTGGCCCAGCACTATATAATCTTCAGTAGACCAATCCTTTGTGATCCAAGTCTCTTGTAGATATATTATATCTGCACTCTGCTCTTTCAAAAATAAGAATTTATTTTCGTTGGTGCTTAAGCCGGCTGCGTTCCAAGATATCATAGTAATATCCCTGCTAGGAAGAATTCCCACATTTTAAGCCTAGGGATCTATTTTTATTAAGAGCGCCTGCTACCCAACTCCATTTCTTATCTTCCTCATCTGCGGAAAATTCATACTGAGTCTTTTTCTCTGTGAATAGCGAGACCCTCCTACCTTCTTTACCAAGGGGGACCGGCAATATACTCTCTCCCTCCAAGTGGGGTAGGCCCCTTGTGGCGATTTCAGAATAAGTGTTAGACTGCTGATTTTGGACCACTTTTTTTTAGAGCGAACCTCTTCAGGTATAAGAACGTCAATGCCACAACAACGTAATTTATCACTGTGTAACATTATCAAATGGGTGATAGCTTCAGATGCAAACGTTACTCTTGCCCCCCTAGGATTATTATATTTTTGGACTTGAACCAGAGCAAGGTCATTGCTTCGGATCATTTGAAGGCCAGGGATTTCAGCAAAACAACCTAACAGGAAGGGCCTAGTCATAAATGGTTCATGGTCAAATATAAACGAAAAATCCAAGGTGTAAGGGGCAAAAGGTGGATGATTGATTTGGCAGGTTACCTCAGAATTATTTTCAATTGTATTATAAATGACGTTATTGCCTACGGAGGAAGCAAATGGTGAGGCATTAGGGTTCAAGTTACTCTGAACAGTAGGGGGAACGCTTATATCAAATACAAATGCCTCTTGGGAGGATGATTAAATTGGAGCACTTGGGTTCAGAAAAGAAGAAGAAGGTCCCGATAGGTTGGATTCTGCTTGACCATCTTCCTTCTTCAGAACGTTTAAGTCGGGGACCATGCATGTGCTATCTAGTAGGCGAGACCAAAGAAGAGGGATTGGTATGTGAAATATTTACCTGGGATCAGTGCTTAATTTGTAAAAAAAATAATAATAAATGCCAGGCCCTTTCCAGGAGGCCACCGCAGCTTACACCACCCATTGCCCCTACAAGCACTGCCAATGCCATTACCAACACAACTACTAACAATCACATAGCTACAAAAGACTGTTTGAGGCTGTAGGAAGCTGGCTCTGTATATACTATACTAAAGTGAGGTATAGTGTGCACAGAGTCCAGTGGAACCCCAAAGGTAGGCAGAGGTAAAGTTAGATAGCACCTCACTCTCTGTTAGTGGTAGTGTGGTCAAGCAGTAAGGCAGTATCATAGGACAGTGTTAAGCATTTGTTGTATACACTCAGTCAGCAAATGAAGTGTGGGTTTAATGTGCTGATAAGTATGATACCAATCTTCTCAGTTTTCAGTGTAGCCATTATGGTGCCATGGAGTTCATAATGACAAGCTCCCAGCACCATATACTCTTAATGGCAGCACTGCACTTACAATGTCTAACTTCTGCAGAGTGGAGGGGTTGGCGTCTCATCATAAGCTCCCCAACCTAGCATCCACTTTTTGTTTTAAATCTGGACAGGGTACCTAGTATTACAATTTTGATAAGGACTCCCTGTTACCAGTTTTATATCACTATTTCTGCACCATTCCTCACCTGTGATCCTACACTGTATGTTGTATTGTTTTCCCCTCCCTATTGCTCCACCTCCAGCGTTGGGTTAGCGCGGAGGTGTGTTAGAAGCCCTATGATGAAGCATGACACAGCTTGCTGTGTGTGAGGGCAGTTTTAATCCATTTGGTGCATTCCCACACACTCATTCACCTTCATGCGTTGCCATTATCCCTATTCCATCTGTGAGATTAAATTACTGAGCGGGATGTCGAAGAGGGTTCTCTATCCTCTCACCCCTCTTTTTCTTGTGTGTAGCTTATCCACAAGATATGACCATCAATCACATAATGTATTTTATTGGAGGGGTTTAACGCGCCAAACACCCCAACTAAAGATACACCAGTGCATGACCCATTGGTGCTCCAAAGTCACCACAGTAGATCTAGTCGCTCACGACTGAGTGCCAACCTGTTTGCTGCTTCATCTAGGCCGGGACGTCTTGGCACTCTATTTAGCTAACATGAGCTGAAACTGTGTCCACCCAGAATATTGAGGTACCAATCTCAATGGCACCAAATATCGTGGACACAATATCGAAATGCGAGTAGAGATATATGTATATATCTACCATGATGATATATATATATATATATATATTGTTAATCTGTGGTGGCTCCTCTATGGCGGAGGAGCGTGGCACCACCGCCCCCACCGCCAGGCTCAAAACTTGAAAAATAAGAAGGGTTTATTATCATTTTTTTTTTCACGTTCTGAGGGCTGGGCTGAGTCTTGGGGGTGGGGCCATTGCAGGGGCAGTCACTAGGGGGAGTGGTGGGTACTGCTATCAGTGCACATGTCAGTTTGGCCTGCCGTCTCAGGACGGCCAAACCAACAAGCGCACAAGCTGTCTCCTACCCGAGCTGCGTTGTCGGTTGGATACAGCAAGCACAGGCTCCTAGTCTCACTGGGAGCACAAATTCAAGGCGCTGTGGCCAATCCTGATGCTGCTTTCATACTGCCAGCAGCATCAGGATTGGCCGCAGGAGACTCTGGGAGCCTGTGCAGCGTATACTTTCTTTTTTTTCCTTTTTTTTTTTATTTGTGTTACTATACCGCTCCACCCGCACACCAGCCGATATTGTCTTTTATTATGCATGGATATGGAGGTAGGAATAGAATTTATTTTATTTTAATAGTTTTATAAAGCGCAATCAAGACCCCTGAGGGTATCAGAGCACTGTACAGGTGAGCGGAAAAAAGAAGAGACCGATAAATCAAACAATAAGGTGATCAGAAGTGCCAGAGGAGAGAAACTCTATGATGGCATGCATAATCATAAACAGTCTGAGCAAAAAAATAGGTCAGAGCAGGCATGGAGAATAAAGGAACAAGAATAAACGAGGCATGTTACAAAGTAAAGTAGGAGCTGGGGGCAATCTGAGAATAAAGTGAGAACAAAAAGTGCATACAGAGATAACTCTCGGAAAAACCCCAATCAAGTACAATAAAAGACAGGTAAAAGCGGAGAGGGGATGAGTATTTGAGTGAGTATAAGGCAAGGGGATTCTAGGGCAAAAAGTTGTTCATCAGAAGCGCTTCAACTTACTTCCTTTTTTTAAATAAAAAGTTGAAGGGATCGTCCTGATTTCCAGAGGCAGGGAGTTCCAAATTCTCAAAGCAATACCTGAGAAAGCTCGATCATACGTCTTAGTTTTACGGAATTTCTGCGGTTTCAGCAAAAGGGTACTGGCACTTTTGGAGGATCTGGCGCTACCAGATAGTACAAGTAAAACAATACTTCCTCTATATGCACTTACCTTTCGATGTTTTGTCCCTCAATATTCTGCCAACAATATTAATGTATCTTGATATTCCAATCTTCAATATTCGGTAGTACAATCCATCAACACAGAGAGCTGAAGGGTTTGGAAATACCACTTTAAGCTTGTTGATCAGCCTCTTTGGAGTATCTATTGTGTGCTGCAGAAATTTGGGCAAGGCTAATACTTATAGCCCCCCCCCCCTTCTCGCCAGCTCCAAAGGGATGCAGCAATGGGTAGGGATTATACATGGGCTCAGCAATCCCGTGCCCTGCCCTCCAGCGAGCAACAACTCGTTCTTGCCTTTATTGTGTATTGCTTGCTTTCTCATTGAAGGGTTTGTGGCTGAGAGTGGTGGAAGGTGACTTTTTAAACATTCTTTATTTAATGATTGGCTGTTGAGTTCTGATCTGCTGCCCCCCCACTTCTTCTCTGAGAAGCCTTTGATGTCTCTTCCTTGCTACCGTACAGTTAAAAGGGAAAGGGTGTACTTGGCCCAGCTAGCAGAGCC
This sequence comes from Triturus cristatus, assembly GCF_964204655.1. Lineage (NCBI taxonomy): Eukaryota > Metazoa > Chordata > Amphibia > Caudata > Salamandridae > Triturus > Triturus cristatus. The sequence continues at coordinate 1,583,130,000 of NC_140590.1, forward strand.
ATTGTAGAATGGACTCAAGAAAACTACTGACAAACAACCTTATCCATCATGGTTGTGGCCCTGTAGCCCTGCCTCTCCCAATCTGAACGGGATCTAACAAGTTGCAAATATAGTGCCCTAAATTATCCCTTTCCTGTTAGATTTACAATCTGGCGGAGAGTTTGGGCATTTAGGGAACTTTAGAAACAATAATCCTCTTTTTAATATGTGCCCCTAATGAAATTTAAGGTTATATGCAGAGCACTTCCCAGTTTTCTTGGCTCTACTAGTGATGATCTTACAGTGGGTGATAACTATAATTCTGTTTTAGTCCAGTATCAATACCATTCTTTCAAAAGAATTTGGGGTCAGCCTTCATCTACTGTCCTGTTGCAAGGCATCAAGATTCCACCAAAGGGATTATCCCTCTAGTCTAATATTCAGAAAGCAGATTTGATGATAGACTTTTTTCATGATTAACACTTTCCTGGCCCCATCATTGTGTGATGCGAGATAGGCAAACTTTTGTCAGACCATTCAACGGTTACATTGATGATAGATGATACATTACTACCAAGGCTGAAACCGCAGTGACAAATCCATGAAACAGCCTTCTAGGCCCTGCGGTGATGGCCTCTCTTTGAGATCTGCTGGAACAATATTTCTGGGAAAGACAGGAGAATGAGGTGAGCTAGGATACAATGTGGGATGAAGTTAAAGTTGTCATTCATGGTGAACTGATATACTAAAAGGCCACCTTTTAACACCTTCACCTTAACAAGCGGAAGAAAATTAACTTTGACTCCCAAATTTTGCAATTAGAAACTAAATTCAAACTCAACTTAGACTGCGCCCATTCCACCTGTAAAGCACTGAAAAAGCCTAAGAACTCAGACAGATTCTAACCATTGAATCACCCCATAAAATACTGCTTTCTAATATAAAAATATTATGGTATTAAAGCAGATGGCTTGTAGGCTTATTAACCCGAAAAACTACAGTCTCGTAATCATATAAGATAGATACAGGATAACAAGGGCATATTAGGAGAGCAAACAGATGAGATACTACAGGTTTTCCACAATTATTACACTTCCTTGTACACCTCCCCAGAAGTGGATGACTCTAGTATTGTTTACTTAGTAGATTTCCATTACCCCCCCGCCCCGCCCCCCCTTAGATCGGAGGACCTAGTTCAGAGAAAGCGGTAAGAGAAGCCACTCGCAATGTGCCTTCCTGTAAGCCCCCTGGATCCGATGGCCTTCTGCCTCATTTTACAAATCATTCCTTAATTTACTAATTTGTCCCATAACTAAGGTATTTGAATATTTCATGCTATCTGGGGTGGTTACAGATACAACAGATTCTGATTTGACCCTGTTACTCAAAGTGTATAAAGATGAGAAGTCTTACAAATCCTATCTAACGGATGGCCCTGTAGAATCTTGAGGTCATGATTTTTACCAGGATTCTGGTTGACTCCCCTACTGCCACCCCTGATCTCGCAATCTCATTCTGGCTTCTTCAAACATAAGCAAACCTGGGACAACATCAGACTAGCTCGTGAAGTAATACATATTGCAAAACACATAAACTTCCGAATAACCCTTCTCACCTTTCATGCAGAGAAAATGAATCTACAGAGTTGAACGGGGCTTGCTTACTGGACTGCAGGACAAAATGTGCCAGGATCCAATTATGAAGAAATTCATATTGGCCAGCTATCAAGCCAAGAGCCAATATAAAAGGTAATAGGCCCTATTTCGAGTTTGGCAGTCGAGATACTCCGCACAAAACACGGTGGTTATCCCGTCCACAGTATTACAAGCGCATTATAGCATATCGTCTTTGTAATATTATGGCTGATGGGACATCCAGCACATTTTGACGGCATATCACATCTGCCAATATTTAAATAATGCACAGAGATACGGGTGATGACTTTCCGAGTTTCTGACTTGGCGCTCTCTTTTTTTTTTTTTTTTTTTTTTATAGTAATAGAGTAAAATTTAATAAAAATCTCTAGCGGTGAGGGCTTCCAACTGGTGTGCACAAGACAGGATTATTGCTATATCAATTCAATGTTATTAATCCAATCAATCACGCTCAACCTTCTGTAGCCGACCGCTGCAGGACCACCGCCAATGAAAAATACCACAATGAAGGGAGCGCCGTATTCAGTAATCAGTATTTGCAAATGCAAATTTGTTCCTAACTGATCAAATTCAAAAGACAGATTTCCTTGAATCCACAGATCCACAATTTATTTATTTATTTATTTATTTATTTTTTGAAAAACCTTTATTCAAAGATTCAAGGTACACAGCAGAGAGCCTACAACCCTTATGGGCCGGCCGCGGTAAATATACTTGCATATGTCTTGAATCACACAGCCCTATGCCGTCAACCCGGAGGTACGGCGGCGTTGAAGGATACAGGTGTACCAAGGTGTAACCAGAATGTGGCAGGTCTAGTGTCCTTCAGAACGTCCACAAAGATATGGGCAGAGTGCCCCAATTTGCATTAAGGTGCCAAACAATCAAACTCCCCCCCCCCCCACCCCTTAACTACCGGTCAACACTACGCTCGTCTCACGTGTCCAAGGCTCGGGGCTGCAGCCGCCGCCCCCCTCCCAGCACCCTAACCACAACAGCAGGATACTAGACATCTCCGGGTTCTTCCTGCGCGATGGCGGGAGGTTCACAAATGCCGCCCCTAAAATCGTTCCACTTGGTCCATACCTCAACCCACTTACGAGGGCACCCTCTCGCCACATACACAGTTCTTTCCTGCAGCATGCACCAGTCCATATCGTTGTTCCAATCTGATAATTTTGGTGGAACAGCGCTTCCACAGAGCCTAGCTATGTTCCTCTTCGCAACCATTTGGCCGAGTGTGACCCAGAGCCTCCCTTTTGGCGGCAGGTCGGTTGGTTCCCATATATTGAGGATGCATTTTTTAGCCTCCGGGCGAATCTCCACTTCCCACACCTCCTCCATACACCGCACCACTCTTCTCCAATACCTCTGAATCTTCGGGCAGCCCCACAATATGTGGAAAAAGGTTCCCGTGTCCCCACAACCCCTCCTGCAGCGTGCTGTGTCCGCCCTCCCCATCATGTGTAGTCTCGTGCAAGAGATGTAGACTCTGTGTAGAATCTTCAGTTGAATAAGCCGCAATCGGGCCGATATCGCGACTTCACGCGGGGAGGCCAGGGCATAAAGCCACTCCTCGTCATCTATCTCACACCCTTCCGCGACCCATTTTTCTTTTAGGGGAAGAAGCATATCTGGGGGGTTATTGATAAGTTTTTTGTAGGTGAGGGAGATGGCGTGCTCCGTGAGATGTCCGTCCAGCAGCCTATCTTCGAGGGGGGAGGCAGGTGGCAGTTTGGCCTCCGGTGGGATATTGGCCTGCAGGGAGTGACTTATCTGCAAGTACCTATAGTATTCAGTATCCGCCAGCTCGTATGCTTCTCGCATTTGGGCGAACGTGCGGATCCCTGTAGACCCCCAGATGTCTTTGATCTGGGAGATGCCAATCAGGTCCCAGTTACGGAACCCCTTGGTGCGTCTGAGATTGCCCAGTGCTGCGGAGGCCCAAAGTGGCGTGGCCATCGTGAGGACGCCAGACCAACCGAGCTTCTTCTGGGCGATGTGCCATATCTGCACCGAGTGGAGCGTCGGACCGGTGAGTCCGCGCGCCCCTCTTTTAGAGTAGAGTGCTATTTCATAATTCCCGCCGGGAAGCAACCACCTATCCATACCATATGCTGGGTCGTTCCCGTCCCCGTATGTCCCTTGGTTAATCGCGGACAGGTGAGCCGCCCAGTAGTATTTACAGATGTCGGGGAGAGCAATTCCACCATCGTACCACCCCAGCGTGAGCTTAGCCAGCGAGATACGGGGCATCCCGGCCCAGAGGAGGGTGCGTACCGCGGTCTCGATCGCCAGAAAGTAACTGTTCGGAACCAGGTCTGGGTAGTTTTGCAGCGCGTAGAGGAAGCGCGGGAGCGATAACATCTTAAATAGCGCTGCTCGGCCCAGCAAGGACAGTGGGAGGTTCTGCCAGGATTTCGCCTCCCTCTGGAGCCGGAGCAGCGGCGGTTTGAGGTTGTGCTCGTACAGCAGGGCCTTATTAGTGGTGACATATACTCCGAGATACTTAAACCCGTCCTTTGCCACCCGAATAGGACAAGTGGCAGGGAGTCTGGTAGGGTCCCCGTGCAAGACATAGAGATGCGATTTAGCCCAGTTGACTCGGAACCCAGAGTTGCGACCAAAACTAGCCAGTATGTCCAGCGCCGCGATCATGGATCCACGCGGCTTAGAGAGGTAAAGAAGTATGTCATCAGCATACAGCGATATTTTATCCTCCCACCCCTCCGCCCATGCTATGCCCTGCACGGTGGCAACCTGTCTTATCCAGGCCGCAAGCGGCTCCAGAGAGAGGGCGAAAAGAAGTGGCGAAAGGGGGCAGCCCTGTCGAGTCCCTCTGGCCAGCGTGAAGACTTCAGACACCTTGTTGTTTACCAGCACCTGCGCCAGGGGTTCTGCGTACATTAAGCGCACCCACCCGATGAAGCGAGGCCCAAAGCCCAACTTGCGTAAGACTGCGGACATATACGGCCATTCCAAGGTGTCGAAGGCCATGGTGGCATCCAATGAGACCACCACCGCATCCTCCTGCAGCCTATGGCATTGCCCTAGCACCCCATGGAGTCTCCTGATATTGAGGGCCGTGTTGCGGCGAGGCATGAACCCCGATTGGTCGGGGTGTATTAGTGAGGCTAGCACCGGCTTAAGCCTATTGGCCAACGTTTTAGCCAGTATTTTGGGTTCAGCGTTTAGGAGCGAAATGGTCCTGTATGAGGCACATAAGTCTTTAGGTTTTCCCTCTTTCGGAAGTGCTACTATGGTAGCTATGCGCTGATCCCGGGGCAGCAGCCCCATTTCCCTGCTGCGGTTGAACATGGGTTTAAGGTGTTTACTAGTGACGTCTGGCTGGAGCTTGTAGAGCTCTATGGGAATTCCGTTTGGACCGAGCGCCTTACCCGGGCGGAGGTCCCCAATCGCCCGCTGTAGCTCAGCCTCCGTGAGTGGGCTATCCAAAGCTTCCCGGTCTGTGTCCGAGAGAGTGGGCATGCGTATGTCAGCAAGGAGGTAAATAGAGTCCTCCTCTGGCCGGTCCGATTCCCGCCTATAGACCTGCTGATAGTGATCAGCAAACTGTTGTACTATTTCCCGCGGCTCTGTAATCACTCTCCCGTCTTCAGTGCGCAGCTCAGGCACCACCCGACCGGCACGTTGTTTCCGCTCAAACCAAGCAATGAGTTTCCCGGCTTTATCACCTTGGTCGTATATCCTGCCGATTTTGTGCCGCGCCACTGCCTGGGCTTCGTGGGTCGCCAGCGCTCTGTATTCCGCAGCCTTGAGCTGCATCTTGTGCCTAACCTCCCGGTCCCCGCTAGCCGTCGCCTCCCTTTCCAGTTCTTCCAGTTGCGCCTCTAGTGTCGTGACCTGCTGGGTTCGGTCCCGCCGTCTAGCCGCTATGGCCGACAGCGCCTCACCCCGCACCACGGGTTTGAATGCCTCCCACAGGGTGACCGGGGAGTCCACCGACCCCTCATTCTCTGTAAAGTAACGCGATATGGAGGTGGAAATGTGTTTCCTAGTGACCTCATGTTTCAGGTGCCAGGCATTTATTGGTGCAGTGCAGCCCTCTCGTCTACTCCTGAATACGATGTGTGCAAGGACCGGTGAATGGTCAGAGATGCCGCGAGGGAGGAGTACAGCCTCCAGTACCTCCATATCGTGTTGCAGCAGGGTAAGGATGTGGTCAAGCCGCGAGAAGGAGTGATGTGCCCCGGAGAAAAAACTAAATTGACTTTCGGTGGGGTGGAGCATGCGCCACATGTCAGTAACCCAAAGGACTCTAGAAAGTCCGCCATCCACCTCTGCCCCTGTGGCAATTCTCTAGGTGGCTGCCTATCGCGCGATCCCGATACTACTGCATTAAAGTCCCCTCCAAGCACCAGCTGCCCCTCAGGAAGCGAAAGGAGAAATGAGCCCAGGTCTGCAAAGGCCCCGGTCTGGAGGCCTGGGGGGACATAGACTGTGAGTAGATTAAGCGTCCGGCCCTCCCAACGCCCCGACACCGCCGTGAAGCGTCCCTGCGGATCAGTCTTAGTGAGGTCTATGTGAAGAGGCAGCGAGCGGCGCAAGAGGACCCCCACTCCCCTCGACCCCGTGGTGAAACCTGAGTGCGCCGCTAGCGTGTAGCCATATCTGTTTAAAGCCTGACAAACATTCCCCAGCAAATGTGTTTCCTGCAATAGCACCACATCTGGCTGGTGTCGTTTGAGAAATTGTAACACTATAGTACGTTTTAGTCTGTCCCCCAATCCATTGACATTCCAGCTGAGGATCTTCAAACTTTTTTCCCATCTCCTAGCCATTGCAACGTCTCATCAGGGTGCCAAGTCCCACCACCCCGGAATCATATGTGTCGACAAGATTCGTGTGACCGTACCAATTCCCCAACTCCCCCCCCCCCCCCCCCTCCCTGGGTCCCACCCCACCATGGCAAGACAGATAGTATACAACAAGGCTAGTAAACCAGTCCGGCCACCCCCTCCCTCCCGTGTCTGACCCCAACATCCCTACCCCTTCCTGCAAAAACAAACCCCCCCCTCCCTGCCCCCTGCTCCGTGGGTTCCGAACTACCCACCACCCCAATTAGCAGAGCGCCTGTCGCCCAAACCTGCCCCGGTGAACCCACCGAGAAACTGTACTTGGGAAGTTCGTGGGCCAGCCCCCTCCTGGCCGCCCGTCCGTGGTGTCCCAGTTCGTTCAGTCCCCAAGGCCCGGTGCCAAATGGAAACTGGAGCCAGCCCCCAAAGGACTTGCAACCACAGCGCCCCAGGGCCATCTAATCTCAAAGTGAAGGCACATGTGTTATACGTTACTGTTCGATGCCTTCATGGTGTCAGCTCTCGTGGCTTCGACGCGGCATTCCTTCTCCCGGCGAGTCCCAACGGGGACTGTTCGACCTGGAACGCCAGGACCGCTGACTCAGCTCACCACCCTCTGGGCGTCCTGCCGCCGACTCTCTCTCTGTGGCGGGAAGGCCCGCGTTGCGCCACCGCTCATTTTCACGCCGTGAACCCTGAGCCGCCTCTCCGGCATCCAGCCACTCCTGTACAGCCTCCGGCGAGTTGAAAAAGAGGGAGCGGCCACCAGCTATAATTTTCAGTTTGGCGGGAAAGAACATCATGTATTTGATACCACGATCTCGCAACGCCGCCTTGACCCCCTGGAAGGAGCGCCTTTCCCGCTGGACCTGGAGCGTGAAGTCAGGAAAGAATCGGACCGTTGCCCCTTCGTACTTTAGATCACCCTGTTGTCTCGCCGCCTGGAGGATTGCGTCCCGGTCACGAAAGTTCAGGATTTTCGCTATGATCGTCCGTGGCATAGCCCCAGGTTTGGGTCGTGGGACAGGGGCTCTATGCGCCCTCTCAATTGTGAAGAACTTAGAGAGACGCTTAGGTTTCAGGTGCCTGAGGATCAGGTCCTCAAGAAAGAGCTCCATACAGTCCCCTTCAAGCCCCTCCGCCACACCAACGACGCGGATATTGCTTCTCCGGGCCCTGCCTTCCTGATCGTCCAGCCGCAGGGCCATCAGGCGGTGCTGGTGCACTAGCTCATTTACCCGACCCTCGAGCCTCTTCTCCGAGTCCTGCAGTGCCTTGATATCGACTTCATTGGCTTTGAAGCGGTCCGTTGTTTTCCCAAGGTCGGCTCGGAGCAGGTTCACTTCAATAGTAATTTTGTCCATCTTCGTTTCAAGGGTTGTGCCCAGGGTTTGAATCGCGGCCATTATGGACTGCAAGGACGGTTCCGCCGGGCCTGCAGCCTCCTTCGTAGCCCCTTCTGTCTGAGGCGGCGCCCTGGTCACCGTGTACTGGTCAAGCTTGTTGGCCTGGGTCGCGGCGCCGCCCTTGGGCCTCATGGTGGTCCGGGTGCCCCGGGGGCCGAGAGCTCTTCCGCCCGCCGCGCAACCGAGCGCCCCCTGGTCCGCACCAGCGCCCTCCGGCACGTCCCTGGCTCTCTCAAGGCCAATGTGGAAGGAGGCCTCCGTCGCACTCAGGCAGGCTCGCGATCGGGCGCGGGCCGCGACGCCCCACTCCCCGGCTCCTAGGCGGCAGGCTGTCCCCGGCCGCGATCGGCGGTCTCCACCTGTCATCTGTGCTGGGTATTCCTCGGCAAACAGCCCCGGCCAGACCCCGTCACCCCGCTCCTGCAGCTGCAAATGGCGCCCTCTCCCGGCCAGGGAGTCACTCCGCACCAGCCTCGATCGCGGTGTCGCGTCCCTCCCTACTGTTGGTCGCCGGCCTTGGCGACAGGCGCCCGGATCCAGGAGCGATCCAGCGCCGCACACGTGGCCGCGTCCCTCCGGGCCGGCGCTCCTCCGCACAGGCCACCAAGCAGGCCACGAGCCGGGGCCTCGAGTTGCGCCCGCAGCAGTCGCGGAGCTCCAGGGCCGATGCGCCCTGCCGCCGCCGCCCGTCGCGGCCGATCTCCCGGGCGGTGTGGTTCTCTCCGGAGGTCGCCGAGCAGCTCTCTGGGGCACCAGATCAAGGGGATCCGGGGGGAAGCTCAGGTCGCTCCCCTCCGTGCGGATTATGGCCGGATTGCGAAGAACACCAACGGCCCCGGCGGAGCTCCGGGATCAAGCGGCCATTTCCCAAGGCGCCTGGCCACGCCCCCCCGGCGCTCTCTTTTTGACGGTGTGTCAATATTTCTTATTATCTGTATCAGTAGTGCTCCAAAGGAAGGAGGAATCACCCATGCTCCTAACGTTAAGACAAATTTGTTCTTTCTCAATAGTATAAATCAAGTCCCGAGCACACAATCCAAATTGAATGAATTATTAGAACACATAAGATTTCACACAAATTAGATATATTCCATATACTGCCAGGATGGAAGTATAACCGGAGACAAAGTGTTTTATGCACAAGACAAGCGGAACACAGCCCTGAGGAAGTCGTGGGTTATACCCGATACGACGAAACTCGTGTTGGCTAGGCACTAAAGAAAAAAGAAAATAAAGAACGAAAAACAGAGAATTCTAAAACACATTGTGTACTTTGTATATAACTGAATTTGGAGTGTGCGCTCAGGACTTGATTTACATTTTTTAAAATATATTTACACCATTTAAATGAGGCTCATAGTTCTAACTAGAAGAACTAGGCAAATGTAGACTCTACCACCCTCTCTTGCTTGCACTATCAATGGAACCACTCATACTTAACATACAAAATAATCCAGTCATTCAAGGCGTGCATTCCTGCTCCAATTAGCCCTATTTGCTACGAATTTGCTTTGCTTCACAATACAACTAAAGCAAAGAATACCACACCTTGTGAATTAAATTATTAGATTTTCAGAGGCTTCGGGCTTCAGATTCACTATGTTAAATCCATCAGCATGGGCATAGCTGACCCCACAATAACAAGTACAAACCACTGGAAGCGGAGGGAGTTTGTTACTCCAGGGGCCCAATTACATATTTGTGGACTTCTCTCTTGAATTCGACAGCTTTATGTGACTGAAATGTGCTACGTGGTATAAAAACCTCTACGGCTGTGGCCGGCTAGAAATCTCCTGGTTTGGGTGGGTTATGTGGAATAAAATGCCAAGACTTCTATATATGTAGCAAACTCTTCTACTTCAGTTCCTGAAATCAGTTCTCCGAACGATACAGCACAAACTGGTGGCATTCACCTAGTTTAATAAATCACTGAGACTAGAGAAAAGTGCTATTTGTAGACTGAAGGGGGTAGGATTTCCAAATGCAGCGAACCTTGGTGTGCCACCACTATTATGCCATGCCTTGGGATAGCCAAAACACCTATATTTGGGACATATGTGCTGTTGGAATGCAAAAAAATGTTGACCCATTTACACAATGCTGTATGGTTACCACAGTGATTTCAAAGCTTGAGCGAATTGAATAATGGGATGGAATATCCCTAAGGTCAAAGTCATATCTTATCCGCCCTCCCTATAATACCTATTAGTTTTCAACCTGAACTTCCCTCTCGGCATGGTGGACTCTGCATTCCGCTGGTGGAGTCATGGTGTCCCACCACCACAAGGAGATATATTTGGTAACATAGGTCATCAATGGTGAGTCCTGCATCCAGGCCTTCGCTTGCCCCCAATTGGCAATTTAAGGCTAATGCAGCTGGTTCTCTATGAACTGAGGACAGGTTCTCAAGGAGAGAGTTGACACCCATCCAGTCAGTCTTTAAGGAAGGTATATTATCCAAAGGTATTACTAATTTGTATATCCAACTATGCAGCTCTACGTGCCCACCCACACACTGTTATGTGATCAAGTGGAAGACAGAGTTGGATAAAGACATTACTGAGTAAGAGTGGGATATATCTGGAAGAGAGACTATCAAGATCCTCTATCTGCTCACAGTTTACAGAAAAACTTGTATGAAAATCATAATACAGTTGTATAGGACTGCAGGCGATGTTCGGTTCCCTAAAGTTCTATTGGAAGGGTTGTCGGGGAAGAGGTACGATGTCCCATATATGGGGGTGAGGTCGTGTTGGGGGTCACAAATCTTTAGGTCTGGCCCATAGGTCCTAGTGTTGGGCTGTAGTAAGGACAAGGAGCAATATCCTTTTACAACACCAATTGGTAAATTAATGACTCATGATTTTAACTGCCAGATTATCTATTTCCAAGTTTTGGGAGCGGTCACTTCCCTTTCCCCCTACCCAAAGAGCCTGTGATAGTTCAAACGGGACAATACATGCTCTTGAGAAGCTGACAACTATTATTCACAATAGAATGATAAACTTTGAGTGAATTTGATCTCCTTTTTGGTAGTTTGTGAACAGTAAGGTGTCTGGGAGTGTAGGTAAACTTTATACAGATTTATTTCTGGAAACTTACAACAAGTTATACTTAAGTAGGCCATGTTGACCCAAGTGTGAAAGCCTCTGAACCATCCTGTTTGCCTGGATTTTCTTCCTTTTGCCTGCCTAGATGACAGACTGGTTTGCTGAGTATTTTTTTTTTTTCTTTTAATTTTATTGCATTGTTTGTTGAACTGTTGAAATAATGATACTTTACTCTGACCGTCCTGCATCTATGACTTGTGCAAAAAATTATTAATTTTTTTTTTTCCAAAAACCCACATTTTCTTCACTTCCTTTCTTTCTACAAATTGTGGCATTTAGAATTTTTCACAAAACACACTATGCCTTTTGAAAACTGTCCTAAATTTCATTATGGGGCAACTTCCATATATTGTTTTGCATATTGGTTTAAAAATCCCCTTTATTCACTTCTTTTACCGCGCACACCGCGCACACCTCATCACCATTACCGACTCCTGTCTTTCGTTTTTAGCCAGATAGCAATGTGCCCAATTCCTTTCACACTAATCATCAAGCACATATTCTCCTCTGTATTCTGGCACATGCAAGCGAGGATACAGATGAGAATATTCTGATATGACGTCACTGCTGATACCGGGATGGGGCAATGATAAATATATTATTTTTGAGAAAATGTCTGCGATTTTGAAAACTATGGGCCAAATTAAATGTAAAAATGATCAGTCCTGAGGAAGAGGGTCCTCCCCTTGAAACACGTGTTGGCTGGCTGCACTTTTGAAGTCAAGGAATCAATAAAGTTGTGCTTTTAACAGTGCACTGAAAATTTGATTTGAATCATTTTTGAGATTAAAGAATGATTAAAAGGAAAGGAAATAGTACAAGATAGTCAAGGTTCACCATTTACCTCCTTCTGTTGGATTTTAACTTAATGCAGCCAAGGGGGCTGGTTTGGAGGTGAAGGCACCAGGCCAAATATCCCTAACCCTTTAAATTCTTGGCTGTTTTCATATTAAAACTTAAGTTTGTATCCTCAGATCGATTCGTGGAAGCAGTAAAAAGTGCATCAAACAGATTATAGTATGGATGATGAGTGGCCTCAATTGAAATTAAAAAAGCTCCAACCTTCCCATTTTGTTTTTTTTAAAAATTATATTTGTTTGTGAATTAAATAAAATATTTTGTTGTTTGTGTATTTGTTTGATAAATGCTTGTTTCTGTATTTTGTGTGTATTGTTTCTCAGTTCAAATGATCAAAAATGCTGAGGCCAGGATCCCTGGGGACCCAGATTCCAATAATAATTTAGTAGGGGTTCAAGTGTTCCAGTAATGATTAAGTGAAGATCCAGATAAGTTGAAAGGTTGAGAACCACTTCCCTAGATAACCTCTGTGGCTAAAAACACAAACTACCAACTATTCTTGCTAAGGAAATTTCACCTGTTTCTACAGTCCTAAATCAGAAGGTTTTCGTATTATGGAAATGTTTTTCAAATCGTTAACTAGATTTAGAAAGTGGTTCCCAATTTACAATTTGGAAGCGGCATTTTATAGGTGCCCCTTCCAAATTCTGAATAGATATCCTACGTACAAAGGTTTCCAACTGTAAATCTGGTTGCAAATCAGTGAAAGGTTACAGATTCTGATGTTGGCTTGGTAACTGGTTTATAAAGGGGGGAAAGGTGCACTTTGGACCCCTCCATCTTTGTGAATCATTCTGGCAGCTTCAGTGGAAGGAGGCAGTGGTCCAGGCAACCAGTTGCAAATCTCAAAGACGTTTTTCAAAATATTGTTTTTAAACATAGCCATATCCTTTACGATATTTGGGCTGCTATGAAACAAATCTGTTTGGAAAAACATTAACAGGATTGGCAGCCTGCTGTACCTTGCAGGCAACTATCCCTGTAAAGGTAGACAATTGAAGGGAGTTGCAATTTGCAATCCCCTCTGAATTGTTATTTTACAAACCAACCTATTAGTATATAGACTGGTTTTCAATATAATTTACTGGTTGAAAAAAGTCAGTGACCACTTTTTGTGACCAGTACATTCACATACCTGCATTCTAGTCGTATGAAGACTGTACTATTGTAACATTGGCTTCGCAGGTCTACAAAAATCAGAAATACAAAAATTGCAAAGAATTTTTAAAAAGGCATCCAGAATCTGCCTGAGTATATCCGAACATGAGAATGTCACCCTTGTTCTCGTCTCCTTTTGTTAGCTTCTTGTAGAGCAAATAGTATATTTCAAGGAACTATTCTTAATACACAAGGCTTTTGATGGAAAAGGTCTCTTCTACTTGCAAAACCTACCTTCCCATTAAAAACCTACCAGGAGTCTGAGATACAAGACTGCTGCCCGTCTCCACCAAAGCAAAGCCAGACAAATCAAACCAGGAGGAAAGTCAATCAAAATCCTTATTGATTGCCTCTGGAATAAACTAGACCTGTATTTAAGAGATTAAATTACCCACTTTATGTTCAGGAAAGACCTAAAGATCTGTCTCTTAAAAAAATTATTGGATACACCATTGTGAGTCAGAGAAGGACTCCATCACTTAGAGCTCAGAAGGTAGATGCAAAGCAACATGTTTTAGTTATACACAAAATGAATAAATAATGAATTGTCATGTCTCCTTGTCCGACAAAAGGGTATGGTTCTAATTACTTCAAAAAGGTCTCATCTGGGGGCGTGGCTTGGGCAAGATGGCCGATCGGACGTGATCCGAGTCGGCTCCCGCACCACCCCGGGCTTACCCCGGCTTCATAGCGGTTCCTGGGTCCCTGGGCGGGACGAACGCTCACCGAATGCGCTGGCGAGCTGCTGGGCACCGGTAGACCTGGGCGATTCCCGAGCGGCGGCTGGCTGAGGCTCCCGAGACCCGCGACTGCAGTGGCGCCGCGGCGGCCGAGATGGCGGCTCCCGCCGATGGATCGGCGCTTCGCATCGGCCGCGACTGAGGGACCGGTGCGCCTGGCCTGGAGGCGAATGTGGCGGCTTCTCCCTGGGGGCCCTCGTGGAGGCTCAGGCCCGGAGGGGCCGTGAGGAAGGCCAGGCACGGTCCGGAGGGGAATCCTCCCGAGGCGGTGGACGATGCGGAGCCGGGGCCCCGAGATCTCGTGGACCCGGCTGCTGCGGCCTCATGGTGGTGGGAGAGGAGTCGGAGCGGCGGAGGCCCGGTGAGGAGCGGGAGTGAGCGCTACCGGGGGGCCCCGTGTGAGAGAGTTCACGAGCCTGGACTGAGGGGGCGGAGAGCCTGCTGTTAGGTCGCCGTGGAGGTCTCCTCAACCCTGCGGCGCTGGTGAGATGCCTTGACTGCGTGGGCGCCCCGGAGGCCCTCGGCTGCGGCCTGTTTGAGGCGTGCCTTCCCCTTGGGGGGCAGAAGAAAGAGACTGTGAAGGGGGCATAAGAGCGCCGGACGGAGGTGCCGGAGGAGGTCCACCTCCTCGTTCGCAGCGACTAGCGGGTCCCGGGGGTCCCGGCGGAGGCCTTGGCGTGGGGGGCCCGGAGCGGCTGAAGGGAGCAGTCTGAGCAGGCTGAGGCCCCAGGGACTGTTCGGGGGGCCCTTACTCGAGCGAGGCGCTGGTCGAGCCGATGGGGGCGGCCATATGCCGGCTAAGAAGGGCCAGGCAAAACGCAACGCCTCCGTGACCGCCTTCTTCAGTCCAGCAGACAGGGGGCTGTCTGGGGCCCCGGCGGCGTCGCCGGGAGCGATGGCGCTAACTAAGGAGGATCTCCTGGCCTCACTGCGAGATTTCAAGGCGGAGCTGCGGGAGGAGATTGGCCGGGATACCCAACGCTCGGTGGACCAGTTGAGGGCGGACTTGCGCGACCAGCTGTCCGGCCTCCGGCACGACGTCGACGCAGTGGGCACGCAAGTGGTGGAGTTGGAGGCACACCATGAGAGCCTGGACGGCAGGTCCACGGATCACTCGCGACAGATTCAGGCTCTTCGGGATCAACTGGCGCAAACGCAGCTCAAGGCGGAGGATCTGGAGAACCGCGCTTGTCGCGATAACAGACGCGTGCGCCACTTGGAGGAACGAGCGGAGGGCCCGGACCTAGAGGCCTTCCTGGAGGGCCTCTTCGCTGAGGTGGTGAAGCCGCAGACCCTCAAGATCAAGCTTGACTGGGCACACAGGGTGGGCTTTCTGGCGCCTGGAGACAAACGGAGGCCGAGAGACATACTGGCTAAATTTCACTCCTACAAAATCAAGGAGGCTGTCCTAGCGGCGGCCCGGAGGACCTCGGAGGTGTCGTTCCAGGGGTTTACATGTGCGCTGTACCAGGATCTATCCCCGGCGACGTTGGCGAGGGGCCAGTCCTTTCTGCCTCTGACTACTAAATTAAGAGCGGAGCACATCAGGTACCGTTGGACTTTCCCCTTTGGCCTATCGTTTGAATACCAGAATAAGCAACGAACTGTGACAGACTTGGCGGCCGGCAGGGACATTCTGGGTCTTTCCACACCAGAAGATGAGCAGGTCGAAGGGGGGGCTACAGCAGCTGGAGGCACCGGGGCAAAGGCCGGAGAATGGGCCACGGTGGGTCGTGCCCCTCCCAGATGATTCCACGGGCGACGCCATTTGGAGGATTGCTTTATCCAGCGGAGGGAGATCCTGTGCACTGGTTATGAGCTCCTGAGGCCACGCTCGCTGGCTGCCCCATCGGGGCGGATGGCCGGTACAGAAGAGGGAGTATCGCTGGGTGCGGGACTACGGGAATGGGCCTGTCAGGGGGCCCGGGAACTACATTTCTTCTCTATGCATAAGAGTTATATTTGCTGCCGGGGTGGGGGGGGGGGCGGGTTGCCATACCCTCCGAGTACCTACCACTTGAATGCTGTGTAGCAATGGGGTGTTTGGGTTATTTTTCTTCCTTTTTCTTCTCTCCTTTCCTTCTTTTTCTCCCTTTCTTTCCTTGACACCGGGGAGGGGGGGACGGGCGCTGGGCTTGGCTGCTGAGGGTTGCATACATTCCAATACACGATGGCTGTATCCCTAGGCTCCTGGAATGTACAAGGGCTCAATCCCCCCCAGAAGCGTCAGAGGGTGCTGAAGTACATATCGGATCGTCACCTAGACATAGTTGCGCTGCAAGAAACGCACCTGCGTAGGGGGGAAGACCATAGGCTGCGGCATAGGTCATACCCACTCATGTACAGTTCGTCAGCCACCACCAAGCACAGGGGGGTGATGTTGCTGTTTCATAGCGGAGTAAGGTTCCAGCCACTGGAGGTCTGCTCGGACAAGGCGGGGAG
Source organism: Triturus cristatus (assembly GCF_964204655.1). Taxonomy (NCBI): domain Eukaryota; kingdom Metazoa; phylum Chordata; class Amphibia; order Caudata; family Salamandridae; genus Triturus; species Triturus cristatus. Next base: position 1,583,146,165 of record NC_140590.1, read on the forward strand.
GTGGGTGATGGTAAAAGGGGTCCTACGGGGGCAGACCTGCACCTTCATTTCCCTCTACACACCCAACACTGGTCAGGCGGGGTTTCTGTCCACTTTTTGCTCGCGATTGGAGCAGTTCGCGGAGGGCTCGGTGGTTCTGATGGGGGACTTTAATCTGGTGTGGCGGGCGGAGTTGGATAGTTCGCACTCACAGAGGGCTGAGTCGCGTGCCTTTTCAGCGGCTTCTAAACAACGCTTTTCTGATTTGGGCCTTTGCGACACCTGGCGCACCCTTCATCCTTCCACGAAGGATTATACCCATTTTTCACATGTCCACCGGTCGTATTCCTGGTTGGACTATATTTTCATTAATCGCTTTCTTTCGGGGTCATTGCGAGATGCGCAGATCCTTCCGCTCTCTGTTTCTGACCATAGTATGGTCATGATCGCACTTCACTGGCCGGGCCCCCGGGATCGCCAGCGGAAATGGTATTTCCCCGCTTCCCTCACCAGGGATATAGTGCTGCGCGCATCGCTACGGGGGGCTATAGATGACTACTTTGCCCTCAACGGCGCAGAGGAGACCTCAGAGCAGACGCGATGGGACGCCTTTAAGGCGGTGCTCAGGGGTAAGTGCATCGCACTTAACTCCGCGCTTAACCGGCAGAGAGCAGCTGAACGGGAACGCCTGGAGGAGGAGTTAGTGGCGGCGGAGCAGGCCCATAAGGCCAAGCCTTCTCGCCTCACCTTGCGGCCCCTTACGGCGCTACGGGGCAAACTCAAGTCTATCTATGCCAACAGGGCTGAACTTACCCTCTTGCGGCTACGTCACACCTCGTAAATCCAGGGGAACAAGGTGGGGAGGCACCTGGCCAGACAGCTCCGAGTTAAACGGGATAAGGAATATATCGAGGGGGTGAGGGATGCCGCAGACGTGGTTACTCACTCTGATGCGGGCAAGGCGGACTGCTTCCGCTCCTTTTATAGCAAGCTCTACTCGTCGGATCCTTTGGAAGGCCCAGCGCAGGAAGATTACCTGCAGGAGTTACAACTCCCTCAAGTTGCCGCTGCGGCCAACGCGGACCTCTGCGCCCCCATCTCGTTGGAGGAGGTCACCAGGGCAATAATGGCGCTTAAATTGAATAAAGCTCCGGGGCCCGATGGCCTCGCAGCCCTATTCTATCGTACCTTCGCGCCGGACCTGGCCCCACGCCTGCAATCTCTGTTTAACGCCGTCGTCACTCAGGGGGTGGTCTCCCCATCCATGGCGGAGGAGGTTATTACCGTCATCCCCAAGCCGGGGAAAACCAAGGATCACTGTTCCTCTTACCGCCCAATCGCGTTGTTAAACCTAGACGCTAAATTGTATTCCTCTATTCTGGCAGCTAGGCTCAGCCCTCTAATGGCAGCGCTGATCCATCCCGACCAATCGGGTTTCATTCCAGGGAGGCAAACGCACGATAACACACGACGCATAGTGCATCTCATAGAAAAGGCTTCTAGACGACGCTTGCCGGCCGTCCTGGTTGGTCTGGATGCCGAGAAGGCGTTCGACCGGGTGGACTGGGGCTTTCTCTTCTCCACCATGCGTCGGATGGGCTTTGCAGACGCCTTTATAGCGATGATACGGGCCAACTATCGAATTCCTATGTCGCGGGTCCAGGTCAATGGGACCTGTTCGGCTCCGTTCGCCCTCTCTAGGGGCACCAGGCAGGGGTGCCTGCTGTCCCCCCTCCTGTTTGCCCTGAGCATTGAGCCGCTGGCGATGGCCATTCGATGCAACCCGCAGATTACGGGTATCCCGTTCGCAGGAGAGGACCATAAGATCTCCCTGTTCGCTGATGATGTGCTTCTATCCCTCACTCACCCCTCCGTGTCGCTTCCGACTCTCCACGCAGAGCTGCGGCGCTATGAACGAGTGGCGGGGTTCAAGATTAATCAGGACAAGTCGTATATCCTTAATCTTACGCTTCAGGGTGATGAGCTAGCGCACCTCCAGAGGAGCACACCTTTCCGTTGGGCGACTACATCGCTCCAATACTTGGGGGTTCAGCTCACCCCATCCGTAGATGATCTATATAAGGCCAACTTCCCCCCCCTTCTTGTGCATATTAAGGCTGACTTAGCGCGCTGGAAGCCTTTGTTTATCTCCTGGCTGGGGCGTATTCACTCGCTCAAAATGACGATATTGCCGAAGTTGCTCCACTTGTTCCAAGCCCTCCCCATTGATGTCCCTCTCTCCTTTTTCTCGACTCTACGCTCCCTATGCTCTCGCTACATCTGGCAGCGGGGCAGAGCCCGGCTGTCATTATCCTTGTTGCGGAGGCCGCGTTCTGCGGGCGGGGCAGGCCTCCCCGACTTCCACCTTTACTACAAGGCGGCTCAACTGCGCGTTTTGATAGAATGGTCGAAGAGAGAATCGGATAAACATTGGCTACATATGGACAGGTCGGTGGCAGGTCGGACAATTTGGGATTTGGCGTGGCGCCCGAAACAAGATAGACCGGAAAACGCTTACATCAGCACGCCCACTAGAACAACGTTGCGGGTTTGGGACACTTTGGCTTCGGACGAACGGTGGACCACTTTCCCTTCCACCCCACACGCCTATTCATGGGTTGGCGGCCTTTCCGCCGGCGCTTACTAGAGGGCCATTCGCTGTGTGGGAGGAAGGGGGTTGTTTAATGGTCAGACATCTTTTTAGGGGGACACGGTTGATGACCTTTTCCGAATGTAGGACTGACTTTAGCCTTCCGCACACTGAACACTATCGATACCTCCAGCTCAAGCACTGGCTTCAAACACAGGAGCTCCAGGCAGCGGTCCGCAGGCCCCAGACACCCTTTGAAAAATTTGCGCCCACTACCACATCTATGAGGGGGGCAATCTCCTTTCTTTATGGTCACCTTTTGGCCACTGTAGTCTCCCCGTCCCCACGATTTAAGGCTAAATGGGAGGAGGTGCTGCTGCGACCAATTGAGGAACGGGAGTGTGAGACGTTGTGGTCGGACATCTCTAAGCACAACCACTCGATAGAATTGCGAGAGGCGCATATGAAGGTAATGGTGGATTGGTATTTATATCCAGACAAATTGCGGCGTATCTTTCCAGGCACCTCTGATCGCTGTTGGAGGGGATGCGGGTTACTGGGGGACTTTGAGCACATTTGGTGGACCTGTCCTACGATCCGCCCCTTCTGGGAAGAGATTTTGGCGCAAATTAAATCTATGTTGGGCTACCCGATCCCCACCTCAATGGCGACAGCATTGTTGGGCCTGCGAGACCCCTCACTGCGCTACCAAACCAGAGTGGATAAGGCAGTGATGTGGCTGTGCTTGGGGGCGGCGAAGGTGGCCATTGCGGCCAACTGGAAGAAGCGGACGGCGCCCACGGCCTCGATGTGGCATGCCCGCCTCTGGAGACTCCTGAGCCTAGAGAGAATGACGGATATCTTTAGGGATGACTATGCCGCGTTTGAGCTCAAGTGGGGCCCGTTGGTGACTTTCCTTTCTAGAGGTCTGCCGGCGGCGGTTTGCCCGCCTCAGCTTAGGGGCCTACGGCTGTTTCAATTGTAGTCGGCCGCTGCGGCTTTGGGTGACATCCCCTGCTTGTACAGATTGCGGTTCCGGGGTTCTTGGGTGAGCCCTTGACCGGCCTCCGCTTGGGACGGACATCTCCCTTCCCTTGTCACAGCGCTGAGCCTTCTTCTTTCTTTCTTGCCATCTTTGTTTCCTCCTTTCCTTCCTTCCTTCCCTGCTTTTTTGCCTGCTTTCTTTCCTTCTTTCTTTCCTTCTTTCCAACCTTCTTGCTTTCTTTCTTTCTTTTCTTCTTTCTCAAAGGCAAGAGGCTGGCTGTCAATGGTAGAATGAGTGACTTTTAAAAGTCTGTGTTGGCCAAGACCTTTTGATTTTACTAAAATTATGTGTATGACATAGTTACTCATAGAGGTTGTCAGCCACATTTCATCTGTGGTGGTGCCATTCACATTTTCCCCCACCCACTCAAGCATGCATTCGGCATCAGCCCACTTCAGCCATTGGCTGACTTCACTATGAGTATCCCATGCTGCACTTTCACAATAACTTCAGTGCCGAGAATGTAATGTGTGCTTTTTTGAGACCAAAAAATCTTTTTTGCCTTTACAAAATGTTTTTTTTATTGACAAACACCTGGGAGCTCCCAAACAAATATTATTGCAAAAACCATGACAAAACAAAATTTGCCAAAAGGATGGCAGACAATGCCAGACGTAATGGCTTTGCCAATGCTTGTTGCTCTTCTAACTTGCCTTGCCCGAGAGCCTGGAGGTGTTTCTGTTCACCTATGTTGCCCAGGTGCCTGAGCAGCTATTGTGAGAAAGTGGCTCTGTATATACTGTTCCCTAATAGGTACACAGTCCCCCAGGGTTTGACAGAGGTTAAAGTTAGATATAACCTTACTCTCTAAAGTGGTAGCTTGGTCGAGCAGTAAGGCAGCATCAGAGGACAGTGTAAAGCATTTGTTGTACACAATCAGTCAGCAAATGGTCTCACACACTCAATAACTGAACTCTAGGCCAATGGTTTGTATATAAAAAAATATATGTTTGTTTTATTTTAGAACCAACAATAGGTATTAAAATATACTTTCTCAGAATGAGATGCTTTAGGTAGATACTTTTGCAATATGCAATTGGCTTTTGTAGAAAGTTACAGGTTGTTGCAATAGGCAACACAATTTCAAACACAATAATGCATTGAGTTCAATGGAAGTTTTAAGTTATTTGCAATAGATTAATAATAATAATAATAATACTTTATTCGAGTTCAAGATTCATGAAATCATAAAAGTAACATGTTCATACATAGACAAAAGTAAACCACAATAAAAAATATTATTAAGCAGTACCTAGATAAATTACCTAAAAATTGATTAAACTTTTCCTTTTTCTTAAAATACTTTTTAAAAAGCCCAGCATTATTGACACACAATATTCATCCTGTAAGGATACTAAAAACAATAAAGCGGGCCGGCAGTGTCTCCATGAACCATGTTTTTTTAAAAGTGGCTTAATCCATCTAGATCTTTCCATCGAATAAAATTTACAGAAGCAAATTACATGCAAAGTTGATTGGGTAGACAGATTGTCACACGGGCAATTACATAGTTTTCTTGCCCAATCATTAACTGCGGGGAAGGATATTAAACGGAAGAAGACGTCGAACCTTAGCCTGGTTAGCAGAAAACGGTCAAAGCCCACCTGACACCATGTTAAATAGGGCTGAATGTTATAAGAAACCAGTATACGTTGATGTTGCAATACGTGGTTCTTATTAAATTCCACACCTAGTCTGAGTGATTCAACATGTGACCAACATAGCTCCTTCAAATCCTTTCTTGTTAAACCGCACATGGACTCTGGTTGAAAGTAAAACTCGGGTCTACCAAGATCCCTTGTGAATTGACAAATATACTTCAACCAGGGTATCCTAAGTGCCCTATCCAATCCCATACAATCCTTGAGGATATCTCTATTTAACGTTAGGACTGGAGACGTCCATACCCTATACCAAAGCAGGACTGGTTGTATGCTAATCAGATCACTCACATAACGCATACCTAACTCTGCATGACAGTTAAAAACAGGGGAACTAGCAGGGGTTGCCAGGATAAATCTTAGGAACGCATTCTCTACCCTTTGTATTGAGGAAAGATTGTTATTGATCCCCCAAATACCTGCCCCATATATGGCTACACTGATGCACTTGGCTTGATAGATTTTTAACAGTATTGCAGGCGGTCTCTTCCCCAACTTTTTCGAGAAAGCCATAAGTGCAGCGGTGGCTTTCTTGAAAGACAATGTCCTATTTCTGATGGCTGGCCCCCAGGACCCCTTTTCCTCGAGGACTATGCCCAGGTACGAAAATATTTTAGATGGGGCAAGTTCCTCCTTCCCCGCAAACAAGCGGCACACTCTTTTCTTACTACTACCACAGGACATTACAAATGATTTGGAAACATTGAGTTTTAACCCCCTGTTATCCATAAAATTTATGTAAGTGTCCAGGGCAGTTTGGAGACCTCTTTGCGTCCGGGACATAATCACTGCATCATCAGCGTATAAGAGGGACGCGATTTGGTGCTGGTTGGCCTGAGGGGAATTGCGTACTGCAGCAACTAAAGCATTTTCTAGGTCGTTAGTATACAGGTTAAACAGCAATGGGGCGAGTACGCACCCTTGTCTCACGCCCCTTTTTACATAAAAAGGCTTAGTGCATTCACCATTTAGACCATATCTGACCTTCGCCCTAGCACCGGCGTACAACTGTCTTAGAAAGGAAATAATTACTTTGTCGACCTTCATGTCGCTCAAGATCTGCCACAATCGGTTATGAATGACACAATCGAAGGCCGCACTTAGGTCAACGAACACGACAAAGAGTTTACCCTCTTTGGCCTGGGTATATTTGCCAACTAGTGACGTAAAGTTAAGAACCTGTTCAACAGTACCGCAGCCCTTACGGAAGCCGTATTGAACCGGCGATAAGATGTTGGACTCAGCGGCCCATAGTTGTAAACGATTCAGGATAACTCGCCCGGTGACTTCCAAAAAAGAATCCAGAAGGGATATGGGACGATAACAAGAGGGTTTATCCCGGTCCCCTTTTTTAAATATTGGTATAATTATAGAGTCTGCCCAGGTATCAATAAAGCCCCGCGCACAGCTAGCCTCTAGAACACGCATAAGTAGAGGCGACCAGAGCCCCGGCTGAATTTTGAATAGATCAATTGGGACGCCATCTGCGCCTGGCGCTTTATTGCCTTTGCTCTGAGTGATTGCGGCGAAGATTTCATCAACGGTAGCGTCTAAGTTAATCGGAACGAAATCGTCCGCCATTTGACCCTGGGTAATAAGCTTCTTCACTACCAATTTGTCTTTCCCTCCCGGATTATAAACCTCAGCAAAAAAGTCAACCCACGAATCTTCAGTGATGGCCACATCTATTCTATCGGTTTCCCCTGTAGTAAGGAAAGGAGCCCTGACCGCCAGCCAGAAGGCAGAGCAATCCTTTTCCAAGGACGCGTTATATAAACATTCCCACGCATCGTTCTTGATCGCGCATTTCCGAGCCTTCCGGGACTGGTTGTACACACGTCTAAGGTGAATAATTTCAGTTTGATTCCTCTGAGTTTTCCCTAGGGCTAACTTTAAAGCAGTATGGGCCTTAGTGCACGCTGAATCAAACCACCCTTTTCTGGCTACTTTCCCCTCATTAAGGGGACGATGTAGGTCATCTCTAATAATCTTTGTAATTGTAGCGAAGGATTCCAGAATATCTGAATGAGATACTTCGTCCTGAAGGCACACATTAATAGGAGTTAATGCCTGTTTAATAATGTTCCTGTTCATCACCTCTTGATTACACTTTGACCATCTAAGGGCAAACCCATTCGTTCTGTTTAGAGTGCAGTCAGTAGTCCAGGCCAGTTTCTCCACCGGAGAACGGACTGATTTACAGGGGAGCTGTATGCTAAAACTTAGTGGGAGATGGTCACTCACCCCGAGAGTATGTGTGGCAAAATCGGTTAACCAGCTGGAGTGGGAGTTGGTAACGGTAACGAAGTCAATCAACGTACTAAACCCTCTCCCCACATACGTCGAGCTGAACTCCACCGGAGGTCTACAGAGCAAGTTAACAAAACCAAGATCAAATGATGCCATCATTTCATTAAATGAATCACCCCCGCTATTATGGTCGAAATGTGGTTGATATTCTGATTTATATTTTTCCTGATCACCGCAGCCACTCAAAAAGTGTTTACAGAGGTGGTGGTTAAAATCACCTCCCCAAATAATAATAGAATCCTGTGGGGATGAAACTAACAAAGCTCCTAAGTCCTTGATAAGAGTATTTATCATACCATTAACTAGACCTTTCTCAATACTATTATACAAGTTAACGATGAGCATCTCCACCTTGGGAGTCACCCGGATTAAAATAATCTGATAGTGATTGCATTGGCCCACCATTTTTACTGACAAGGTCTCCAGCAAATTAGATAAATAGATAATCAGGCCCCCTTTATTTCTCCCTGAAGTAGAGGGACTAGCAGGTTGATGAAATGTTCTGTAGCCGGTGATATGGATGGCTTCCAGGGACCAGGTCTCTTGCAGACATAAAATGTCTATGTCCTTAATATAATCAATCCATATAGGATTATCGATCTTGGAACGGAGACGGCTACATTCCAGAAGACAATCCTGGTTCCTTTATTTTTAACTGCCTCTAGTTGGTCCGATGGTGGGGTTACCTTCTGCACGTCGCTTGCACAGGGTATCGCAGTTAGTACACACAAATCAATCGTGGCAGAAGTAACAGCAACCTCCGTAGTTGGGCGTCAGTCCACTCCTTCAAGTCCGCTCAAAACTGAGAAGCGATTGACCCCTACGAAACTACGGTGGTGGCTGTCGTTCCCACTCCACAACTGATTAGGTAACGTTTTCCTGGGGTATTCCCAGCCTATATTAAGTGGGGTGCGGTAGCTCTTCCTACCCCCAAGCTCAGAGGTCATACTGGTGTTTGGTCTATTCAGCTCCTTGTAAAAGTAATCAAGTGAGAGGATCTGGATACCCTTCGATTGTGGCTTTGCATTAAATAACGATTCGTCAATAATTCGTCTAACCAAAAAAGAATTATTAAAATTGAGTATAATGCAGTCTCCGGCTTTGGTCTTCTTGGATCTACCAATCCAAGCTACTCTACATACCATTATTAAATCATTCCAAATGTTGTTACCCGCCATAGTGTTCTTTGTAAACCAGTGAAGCACCTTATTTTTTAATTGACCAAAGTCCTCACTAACGCCCTTATTCAATGCAGGGACATTTGCGAGCACTACTACTAAAGGTGAGCACACTGGTGAAAGGTTAATAACTGGTAAAGAAACCCGTTCAGCCTGATCAACCCGCTCTTTCTCCCTCAAACATTTATCACTAATTTGTAAGGATGTAGTAGTAAGTGAGGTGGATTCGGCAGTATTACCACTTTTAGTTATAGGGGGCAACAGAGGTAAAGTAGTGATACAGTTATCGCCAGAAAGGGTTGTAGCTACCTGGGTATTTAGACCTTGAGGGGCTGAATTATTGCTAGATGTTATTTCAGTACAGGTGATCGACTTGGGCGGTGTTATGTTTTCGAGCCTACGCGTATTGATATTGACAAGCTCACCCAAGGCGTCTAACTTACCATTAATGTTTTTCAGTCTCTCAATTATTGGGAGGGTAAAGGAACGCAAAAGATGGGTTATGTTTGAAAGTGATACTACTGTGTCCTCGACCCTACCGCTAAATATAGCTCTATTATTTGGAGCAGGAGACAACAGAACCGGATCTATCGATACTTGAGAGGTCTTCTTGGGTTTTTTAATAGCATTCTTAGGGCAAGTTACACTATGTATACCAGACAGCTTTATAACTTTAGATTTCCTGCCTGTTTGACTGCTCCCGCCCCTCTTCCTTTTCCCTTTCCCTTTCCTATCCAAACTAGAAGGAGCCACTACTAATTTGGCTACAGGGGCTACATGATCTTCTGGCTGTAAGCTTTTCCTGGGCTCAATCGGATAGAAACCCTCGGATGAATCAAGACTGCTAAAGGAGTTATTACACTTAGACATAGAATCCTCGACATGAGGGTAGTCAGAGTACATTGAAGTGCGTGGGCATAAGGAAGTCGAATCTGCCCTTGCTGGTGACACCACATTACTTAAATCTCCTAAAGAGGAGCGTCTGGCGCTCAAAAGTTCCATAGACAAACGCTTTTCAGTCCGGGCAGTCTCCCTACCCACAACATCGGCTGCTCTCAGGAAGAAGTCATCAAGAGTACCGGTGGGTATTCCACCTGCTGCGGCCGGTGTAAGGCAGCGTTTCCCCTCGTTGTCCGTAGCAAGTGACATGATTACGTACAAAAGCAGAAAAGTCAAGGAGTTCTTACCAAAGGGGATGTAGGCCTCAGGGACGTGGCCCAGCCCAGCCTCTATCGGCCTCGGACGGCCGTAGACGGCCCGCCCTTTGCCCGGGCTTAGCCCGGCGCGCCCCGCTGCGCGTCCCGCGAAGCGGGAGGCGCGAGGTTTGATAAAGCTGCCGCTGGGGAGGGAGGGGCTGTTGCAGGTCACGCTGCCCCCGAAAGGTCCTGGGCCATGTAGTCCTCACTGGACAGAGTATTCCGCTGTTGGTGCGCTGCGCAATAGATTACTTTCAGGATTACTTTTGTAACTCCAGGCCTGGATCCTAGATTCAGCCCTGGGACAGTTCTTAGAAACAAGTGATAAAAGTCGACTTAGTTACTGTTGTGATTTTTAGGCAATATTTTGCTATTTTAAAAGTTGACACTTAAAAGAAATTTCATAGAAAACAGTCAATGATTCCCTATGGAAGAAAATTCAAGTTGCAGGTATAGTATGTTCTCGTTACTTTTGTAATCCAGTACCGGGTGCCTAGACTCAGTACTGGGACCTCTATCTAAAACAGGTAAGTAATTAAGTTTTCACAGTTGATACGATTTTTAAAGAATATTTGAAGTTTGCAAAAATCGACAGAAGAAATTGAGTTACTGGTAAGTACGGTTGTGAATCTTTTTCAGGGTCAGTGCTGGGCACCAAGATCCAGCACTGAGATCTCTCCTAATAGCAGATGAGTATTTTCGTTTTCGTTACTCGGCTGATTTTTGGTGAATATTTTAAGTTTTAGAAACTTTACACTTAGAAGAAATTTCAGTAGAAACCAGTCAATGTTACCCTATGGAGAAAATTGAGTTATCGACTTTTGGGTAAGTACTCGACTGGCAGAGTTAAGGTTCTGGGTACAGACTCAGGGGTCTCCCAGGGTCAGGTAAGTACAGTTGTTACACCCACAGCGGCACAGGGGCAGCCGGGTGCAGAGTGAGTTAGGCCCAATGTTATACTATGGGAGGCAGGGGGGCCTTGGTTGGTGGCTGCTGACTAGCAGGCCACACGGCTGTTGGAGCTGGGCTCCTGGTCACTTGCTCAGGGCAAATTGGGAAGTAGATAGGTGTAGAGGTTACACTGCCAGGGCCACTCGGGCAGCTGGGTGCAGGGTGCTTTTGAGCCTTCGGGCGCTCAATTGATTTCAATGAGAAAGCTCCTGGTTGAAAAAAAGGCTGCAAGCTCGGGACGAAGATTCTTCAGGTGCCACCACCACTTCAAGAGGTAAGTTGGGTAGTTGGAGGATAGGTAGGTACCCAGGAGTTGGGCACAGGGGGCCACAGGGCGCCGGGTGCAGGGGTGCCTTTTGGTGTCGGGAAATCTTACCCTCTGTTGATCGCGGTTGGGGGGGATACCTGGTTTTGAGGCTGCAGGCGTCGTCTGGAGCGTCGAGGGAAGTCCTTGGATGCCAGACTCGGGGTCACAGTCGCCGGGGGGGTCGTCCTTGTGGTCTTTGTTCACTCTGGCACAGGTCAGGCTTGGCGGGGGCAGAGTGTGCTGGGTTTGCGGTTCCGGGCTGATGCCAGGGATTAGAAGCTGATTTTGAGCAGAGCCTCTGCTCATGGGAGTCCCAGGTGCTTAGAGCCAAAAGGTAGTCAGGTCCTCCGGGGTTTGTGAGGTTGCTGGCCATAAGAGGTGCCGGGATGTAGCAGGAGCAGGTTCTAGGGTCGACAGGCCGGTAGGGCTGTGGCCAAAGCAGTTGGTGTCTTCCTCTTCTTAGCAGCTGCACAGCAGGTCTTCTTTCTTCTTGCTCTTCTTTGTATTTTGGAATCTGGAATCTCAGGAAGGAAGGTTCAGGGTGCCCCTAAATACTAGATTTAGGGGTGTTACAGGTAGGTAAAGGGCAGGTACCAATGGGTCCCTGCCCTGGGGTGGGTACACCCCCTATCCTGCCACTCTCCTGTGGGAGGGGTGCAGTAGCCTAGTCTTGATTGGGCAGGGCTTCCCATCTACAAGATGGCGAGAGCCCAGAGATGTGCTTCACCTCGCCTCCCCCACCTGAGGGGTGGGGTTGGCAGAGGCTGGCACATCCCCTGTCCTTACTTGGAGTTTCCGGCCAGACTTCCCGCCAGAGTTGGGGCTGCAAGTGGCCTGAGGAAGCTCACAGAGGCCTTTGAAGCTTCCCCCTGTCCATCAGGCCTGGGCGTAGTGGTCGTAGTGGAGCTACGTGGAGCAGCGCGTAGTGTGCCCAAATCTACGCACACTCGCGCACTCCGCGTAGCCCCACTACGCGCCGCCGGCCTCCCGCCCGGGCGTAGTACTCCACTTCGCCCACGGAGTGTACGTAGCGCTGCCTGCTTCGCAGTTTTCGAAGTAGGCGTAGCAGGCAGCGCTACGCACACACCAGGGCGAAACAGAGCTGCCTGCCGCCCGCCACCCGCCTCCCGCCCGCCCTCCTTTTAAAATAATGTAAAGTATGATAAAAAAATTAAATATAATGACTTACCTGCAGCGCGGTGTCTCTGGGGCTCCCTCTTCCTCGTTCACAACTTCTTTTCACAAATGCGCATGCGCGGACGCCCGCGCATGCGCATTTCTTGTGAGAAATGCGCATGCGCGGGCGTCAGCGCATGTGCATTTGTGAAAAGAAGTTATCGGCAACGAGGAAGAGGGAGCCCCGGGACGCCGCGCTGCAGGTAAGTCATTATATTTAATTTTTTTATCATACTTTACATTATTTTAAAAGGAGGGCGGGCGGGAGGCGGGTGGCGGGCGGCAGGCAGCTCTGCTTCGCCCTGGTGTGTGCGTAGCGCTGCCTGCTACGCCTACTTCGAAAACTGCGAAGCAGGCAGCGCTACGTACACTCTGTGGGCGAAGCGGAGTACTACGCCCTGGGTTACTGTCCATCCTGGGGGAGGAGACCTAGCACCTCGCCCAGGATGTGCATTGTTGCAGGCCCAGGAGAGCACGGGCTCTCCTACCCAGGGGTCCAGCAACATGTCTGCTGTATGGCAGCCTAGGCAGCCTCCCAGACCAGATGTGGATTGTAGATTAGGTTTCAGGGGGCATCTCTAAGATGCCCTCTGTGGTGCTTGGTACATTAAATCCCACACTGACATCAGTGTGGGTTTAATGTGCTGAGAAGTTTGATACCAAACTTCTCAGTCTTCAGTGTTGCCATTATGGTGCTGTGGAGTGCGTGTTTGTCAGCACCATGTACTCTTAAATGGCAGCACTGCACTTACAGTGCCCAGGAATGGACCTGGGTACTGTAGGGGCACAGGGCTCATGCTCCTGTGCCCACACCACTGGCATAGGGCACCCAGCTAGAGGGGTGGCTGATGTATGCCAGGGCAGTGTAGGTGGTGGGCATGGCACACAGAGATGTGTGCCATGTCGACTCTTTGTTTTGTCTTGTACCCAGACACTCGGCCTGCAAGGGCAGTGTGTGTGTGTTAGGGTACAGGGCCTCTAAGGGTGGCACAATGAGTGCTGCAGCCCTTAGAGGCGTTCCCTGGTCACAAGGCCCTGGGTACCATTTACCAGGGGCTGACATGTGGCCAGGGTTTGCGGTTTTTAGGGAAGGAACATAGGCCCTGGGCACCTGATTGGCAGGAGTCCAGGGCACACTCAGTCAAAGTTCATTCAGCAATTCAGCAAAAAGTGGGGGCATACCATGCAAGAAAGATGGCACTTTCTCACAGCTATTAGTTATTTCGGACCTCCTTCGACCTTGAGTAAAGAAGGTATTGAATGGGCAGGATAGAAAACAGCAGCCACAGCTGATTTTTTGCACTCCAGACCTGCTCATGGGTAGTGGAGCATTAGAGGCCTTTTCCCACCAGCTTGCCCAAGGCCAAAGGGATGATTACAGTGGGCTCGTTGGCATTGCCCAAGGACTGGCTGTGTATTAGGTTACTCACTGAGGGAGGATCAGTAGACTACTTTTGTCATAACCACTCTACCCAAGTGCGGAGGAAGGTGTTGCTCCTCCCCACCTGCAATGCCTTACCCAAGGCCAGGTAGTGGTATTGCACACAACAAACAGAAACAAAAAAATATATAAACAGACTGGGTCTGTTTGCCATCTTTGAATTTGTAAATCGGGCACCCGGCCAGAGGCCAACTTTCATTGGCTTTCTCCACCCTCATTTATAGCATGCTGGAGTGGGCCCAGAGCAGCTGAATGCTGCCCCTGTTGGCAGTTGCTCACAGGGCACTGGGGCAGCTGTCTGCAGTCATGGGCCTCCATCCTCATTTTTAAAAGGGAGGAGCAGGGTTGAGTCTGCTAACAGCTGCTCTGGTCCTCCGGGTTACCCACCATTTTGTATGGCAAGGAATACCGCACAAGGGACATCTGCCCTGGTACCCTATTCAGAAGAAAAGTATGAGATTTACGGGCACAATTGGGGTAAATATCATCCTTTCTGGTCCCTAGGCAAGGCCAGGAGTGAGATGACACTACTGCAGGTAATACTTCCCCCCCAGTCACATTAAATATTCTTATTGGCAAGGTAGGAAGTTGGGGCAACATATTACCCTCCCCTTTCGTAAGGTAAGGGCCTTGAGGGAAGAACATAAAATCCCCTTTACTTGTGTAAGGCTGTGGAGTGTATTTGAGAAGAGTGGCCTAAACATTTCTCCCTGACAGGTTGGAAAGGGTGGGGATGCAGAAGGGGGGTGCTTATTATGTTTTTAGGTCGAGCCTAGAGCAGCGCGCATGCACTGCTTGCTCGACTTTTATTAATGGGCTTTAGAAAGCTCACCACACGCTTGTGTGTGTGCTTTCGTTTGTCTCCCAGGCTATTGGGCTTTGCGTGCGTCTTTCTAAGAAAGACAGCACACAATTGGGCAAAGGCAGGTGCATGTCCCGCCTTTGCTCCGCCCACGACCTATTGCTTGCGGTTACCCGCACAGGCCACATCTGTTTTCAATTATCACGCCAGACACGGGCACGAAAATTGAAAACAGATCGCTCACGGTGGTGCGCGCACCACTCGTGGGCTTGTTAACTGCGTGTAACCAATAGCAGAGGGCGTGAGTCCTCTCGCGAGTGCCCGCCCTTTTCGTATTTCGATAAGCAGCGTGTTGAAATAAATACATTACAAAATACAGGTGTGACAAATCCCAGACAGCCAAAACATGAAACAGTTGAAAAATAAGACCAAACACACCCCTGTTTCCGAGCACAGCATCAACGCGCTGTGTCCCAACCTAAGACAATGGTGTTTATTGGCATTTTTTCGGTATATCTTGCAATTATATGCGAAATCTAAAGTGAATTTTCTGGACGTTAAACTCGTTACGTGTTAAATGCTGCGCCGCGCGCCTAACAGGGCTCCTTCTCAGCACCTTTGGGGGCATTCTAATAAACGATGAATTTGGTTTGACAATGGCTTACGTTTTAACGTGATGAGACTCTCTGGGGTGTGAGTTTAAGATGCTCGACACGGGGTAATCTACACAAACGTGTATACGGAGGCTGCACAGGCGCAATATACAGCATGCAGCCCTAGAGGGGCGGCACGTGGGGGGTACTATAGGATTAACAACTATAAATGTATTTATTCGAGGATGGCTCTAATAACGAGGCAATAAACATCAAATGTAACTCAGAAAATTAAGGGGACGGGGTGGTCCACTCAAGAATAAGTTTACGTGTTTAAGATTGTTCTCATTGCTCATACACACGTCCCTGTTTTTAGAAGCTTTTCGGACCCAGATATGCCTGGTTGTGGTGGGGTGGAAGAACTGGGGGAGAGGCTATTAGCCCCCTTCCCCCATCCACCTCAGAACATCTGCGCTGCCGGTGCGTGGAGCACTGTAGGCCCAGTCTGAGCCCTGACAAGCAGCCCCCATACACCCTCCTGGGTGGGGGTGAGTCACACCTCTCCCATCACGGACCGGTGGACCCAGTCACTGGGGTGGGGGTGGTGAGTGGGTTGCGTGGCACGTGCGCGCCTGCTCCGTTGCAAGGCCACTCTGACCTCTCACAAGCAGCCCATACACCCTCGGGGAGCAGGGGGCCCACACACCTCTCCCGCCAGGGATACAGTGCATCCAGTCACTGGGGTGGGGGTGGTGAGTGGGTTGCTGGCCCTTGCGTGCCTGCTCCGTTTCACGGCCACTCTCTGCGCGCAATAAAAGAGCACACCGGGACACACTCCCCCCCAATCCCTCGGCCAGTAAATAAATCACCTGCGGTGCTGTGAGTGGATTTCACACCTTGAGATAATATTTGCTCTCAGTATTGAGCGAGGAGGGGGCGAGAAGCGGGGCATCAACACTTGAAAATACAAGACCATAGTCACACAAAACAGAGGTGGCCCACGGCTACAGGGGTGCACTGGAGAGTCCAGGACGCATGAAACATGGACACTGGATCTCTGTGCGTGCCGAGGACGTGTGCAGAGCACTCACGCCGAGTCCCCTTCCTTCAGAAAAGAGGAATACAGCTCCCAGAAGCCGTCTACGCTCACAGCACACGAGGACTCCAGTATAATATCTGCAGTCTCATTCCTTTTAAGGGTATGGGTGTCGTATTCTACGGTGGGCCTGGTGAGACACCTGTCGATAAGTTCGGGGGGGGTTCACCCCGTTTATCTCAAAGTGAAAGAGGGTACAGCGCCCAAAGGCCGAGCACCCCAAAGCGTTGCTAGAATTTCTGAGAAAGGGGTGCCAAACCTCAGTTCAGCCCCCCCAACCTGCGTCTGTAGTAAAACTCTGCCTCTCTGGTGCCGGGACTTACTGAAAACCATGTCACGATACATGCGAGATGTACCCCCCCCTACAATACTGCAAACAAAGGGAATTTAAAATGCAGTGAGTGTAAAACTCGTGACCTGCCCTCAGCATGTCCAGCTTGTTCAGCCACAGTGAAGACACAATTAAAATATTGTGAGTTCTACACAACACAAGTGCTTCTGGGGGCAGAGTGTGCACGCCTCATAGTGCCAATATCGGCAACTGTTGTCACATAACACAGTAAATACATAAATAAACCACACAACACTTATTGTAAGTGGAGAAATATTGCTGCAGGTTTATTAGCATAACCAATATGCAAACATGGTGGGTTATCTTACGGGCGATCCGATCCCAGGGCAGGCCAACCCCTAGCAGCCTGCCCGTCTGATAAGCCTAAATTACACCATGGCAGTCGCCGATTGGTGCATACCAAGTCTTGGGAGGGGCCACCCCTCCCATCCGTGGACCACCAGTCCACGTGCTTACTGACGCCCCCCCCCCCGAAAGAGGTGGGCGGAGCGTATGCTGGCAGCCCCCGGTTGCTCAGACCCACAACCGCCCGTAGGACTAACGGGGCGCCGTAGTTCATCCAGGGGACAACTCTAGACATCCCTGGGTATCCTGGCTTAGCACCACGCTGTGCTGCTGCATGAAGTACCCCTTGGTATCTGCAGACTCTGGATCGCCCTGTAACTCCTCCTGCAACACAAAGTAACATGTTAGAAGCATAACCCCCCTCCATTGTACCTCCGTCTGCTGGGTAAGCGGAGGGGCGGGCAAGGCGAGACGAGAGGGACAAGAGGGCGAGGAGGGGGCGGGGACAGCCTATATACCCCTGCCCCCTCCCCCTTCCGCCAGAAGATCCCTTGCCGGACGTCTTCCCTGGCCTAAGCCAGGAACTAGACCGGCTGCCCACAGTGCCTCATGCGGCACTAAGGCGGCCGCCCTTTTAGGGGGGTTGCTGCGCAACCCCCCCGGGCAGCCTTGCATAGTGCCAATATCGGCAACTGTTGTCACATAACACAGTAAATACATAAATAAACCACACGACACTTCTTGTAAGTGGAGAAATATTGCTGCAGGTTTATTAGCATAACCAATATGCAAACATGGTGGGTTATCTTACGGGCGATCCGATCCCAGGGCAGGCCAACCCCTAGCAGCCTGCCCGTCTGATAAGCCTAAATTACACCATGGCAGTCGCCGATTGGTGCATACCAAATCTTGGGAGGGGCCACCCCTCCCATCCGTGGACCACCAGTCCACGTGCTTACTCACCCCCCCCACGAAAGAGGTGGGCGGAGCGTATGCTGGCAGCCCCCGCTTGCTCAGACCCACAACCGCCCGTAGGACTAACAGGGCGCCGTAGTTCTTCCAGGGGACAACTCTAGTCATCCCTGGGTATCCTGGCTTAGCATCACGCTGTGCTGCTGCATGAAGTACCCCTTGGTATCTGCAGACTCTGGATCGCCCTGTAACTCCTCCACAGCCTTGGGAGTGGCCACCGTCACTACCAGGGCCCCCACCAAGGTAGCCTTATTTCCTTACAACCTGCTGCAGCCAAAGCTTCCCCTAGGTCCAGTAGGAAAGGATCCGTGCCTAAACTAGAGAGGTGCACCCCATCTCCCTCCAGGCACCCTGTGGACTCGGCGTGTATAAGACCATGCCTGATGAAGCCAAAACCTCTTATTGCCGGGCTTCTCGCAGGTCCAGCCTAAACAAGTCTTAACCAATACAGGACCGTAGGCCCGCATGCCCCATCAGGACAGGTGCCCCCATCCATTCTAAACTCCCCATGGATTTATGACTGAATTAACCTGCCTAAGAATAGGCGATGGTCCAATGATACCTTTGCCTGGCTGAAGAACAAAACCTATTCCAAGCCACTCCTGCCAGGAGGTGCCAATGCGAGTGTAGTTAAGAGATGACAAGCCCGCTCTACCTCCTCTTTCCTCAGTTATCTGAGTCTAGCACTAGTCGGAGTATGCCATCACCTTCCGACAGTCACCACCCTATGTGAAGCCTTGCCCTCCCAAACTTCTGCTAGCATATCAGGGAGCAGCAGACAAGGCAGTGTGACCCAGGGGGGAACCAA
This sequence comes from Triturus cristatus, assembly GCF_964204655.1. NCBI lineage: Eukaryota > Metazoa > Chordata > Amphibia > Caudata > Salamandridae > Triturus > Triturus cristatus. Next base: position 1,583,164,907 of record NC_140590.1, read on the forward strand.
AGCGTAAATACCTCTATGTCGAATACTGGGAAAGCCAATAGTTCTCCTGCTACTTTGTAGCCCAAATATGTTTCCCAGGAGTTTCCCCCAATCATATGGACCGAGTCGCCCCTGTTGGAAGGCCACTTCCACAACCTGCATAGCTGCCAGCCAGTGCTGGAGGGCGGGAGAAGTTGCCCGTTACCGTTACTCAAATCAATGGTACCTGTTTCGTCGAACTCAAGGACGGGCTACTAAGTGAGCTTACCAGGCTCCGCCCTTGAACCAGAGGTCAGACCCAAGCCCCTCTAAGTTCTGCTGCTTCACCTGCCCGTTAACACGAATAACTGGAGCAAATGAACCACTTATCGCCGTGCTACATGTCCTCTTGGACAGGTGCACGGGCACCTGTCCAAGCATCCAAACGCAACCAGAAAGTCGAACCGTACCCAGAACGGTAACCCCCAACTGGCCTGGAAGCGAGACAGACAATACTACTGCCTCAACAAGGTATGTCCTTTGCCTATTCCGTGTCTGGCTGTGAGAGTTAGACATTGCCAGTCCCTGTCCCGGGTGAAAATAGGAGCTCTACAGCTGCTGGTGCTAATGATGGAACACGTGGCCTGATGAAGCAGACTGTAATTCCCTTGCTACTGTTGTGCACGAACCCACAACCATTGGCTCTCCATGGTACAATACCTTCATGCTAATCATGGTTTCCTGAGAGGATGTTGACAAGTCTATGTTCAAGAAGTCTAACCGTGTCCTGACAGTAACCCCCAACTGGCCCTGATGCGAGACAAACCATGCCAAGGCACATAGGTGATTTTAATAACTAATAGCAGGTCTAACAGCGTCAACAGGCATCCTAAGCTTACAATAGGAGTGTTAAAGTAAGGGTATCCAGTGAGAATAAAGATGACAGCCTCCCATCTGACCAACCGTGGCGGGAACCACTCCTGTATATTCTAGTACAAATGGTCCCTGTTGACCTGTCACTGCCTGATGTACGTGACCTCAGTACATGGTCCCTTTGCATGGCGGCATGCCATTGAGACAAACATCCAATCCCCGATAAGTACCACTACTTGCCTACGCTACAATCTTGCCTGGCATTCCTCCATGCCCAGATATACCATGCGATGATTGCTCTACTCCGTCACTTGACCCGACCATACCTCGAAGAACAAACACAGCGTGAAGAAGCGGCCAGTGACCTGCCCCAAAACTCAACCGAATCATCCTATGAGCCGAATGACGTGCGAGCTCGCCGCCAACCTCTGTCAAAGCCTGCCAACCCCACCAGTATTTGGACCCCTATTGCTCCAAAATTGGGGGGGGGGGAGAGGGGGCAGGGAGGGGCAGTCCTGTCTGGAGATGTGGGTAATGGAGGACATGTGTCCTAGAGTACCTATTGTTTGGGTGCAAATATCAGTACCACAAGTACCTGGTGTGTTCAATACTAAGAACAGTACTAACAACTCCATCATCGTCTTAAAACCGTGTGTGACAAACAGGGAGATTAAAGGCAGGCTAACCCCAGTGTGACACGGAAAGACCCACCACGCGGCTGTGCCCCAAAATCCACCATCCCGCATCAAACAGACCCGATGGAAAGACAACAAGAGCCTAACGCTCTACACCCGCGGATAACCCAGGAAATAACCAATAACACTTGAGTAAATAACAACAGACATCCTTTCAGCGTCTGAATGCCTAGCCCTTTCAGAAGTGACCTGGGGACCCAGGGCCAGGCATCAGTGCAGGCCTCGGCACCTGTGGTGTGTGTGATCGTTGCCCACTTCAGTGTGAGCCAGGGCCCGCGATGCATACTGTCTTCATGATCGCTAAAGCACACGTAAACCACCCTAGCTGTTCCTTGCCGCTAGGTCATCCTACCCTAAGGAGCCCCAATGAACGACCCGGGAACATTACAACTCCTTTAACACTAAGCTTAACTCTTAGATTTGCATAAGTGCTGAAGGCGGTGAGTACACCTTCCCCCTGATCCCGGACACAGCGGTGAAGAGACCCCGGAGAATCCGGCCATTGTAAAAGACACCCAGAGCCGAGGGAGCCCTGCGCAAGCTTCAAGTGTTGTTTAAGAGTTAAAACGAATCTGCAGTGCTCCCCAGCTAGCTCAGGCAATGACTATGGCATGCAGACCGGCCACTGGCCCACCGCACATTTACTAGGTGTCCGGCTCACTGAACCTGACTGATCACCATTCATGGCGTTAATCTATGCCCATTGAGAAATACATTTCATTATAAGAGTATGTGAACGCAAAGGTGTTGAAACGTTAAACATAAGCTCCAGTTACATAACATACTGAGCACGTCATCACATCCCTATATTTACTACACACGGCGCACTACCTACAACAAGTCCCTCTATTCGCTAATCAGTGCTGCTAATTGCATATAGTGAAATAATTCCCCATTATAGCTCAGTTGCATGGCCCCGAGAGCTATTCTACCTCAGATTAAACTGCCTGCGAATACGAAAGCTGGGCTGGCCTTCCCACACCTGCACACAGCCAATTCTGCACAACATCCGGGGGAGCCCTTAATAAAAGGCGTGGATGGAGGAATTGCACAAGATACACAGCGGCCTCCTCAGAAGGAAGGCCCCCCCAGCTCTTCCCTTTCCGTTATAGGCGAACTACCAGCACCGACGAATCCTCACTCTCAACACCAATAACGATGTGATTCCAAATCATCGTAACCTGTTGCGCTTTTACCTTATCATCCTACTCTTAACAACATAATGCTTCTGTGTGGCATATCGCGGCCTCTGTCACTGCCTCAAGCTACGTACTACAAAGGACACTATACCTACAAGCCAAACTTGTTAGGAGGTAGTTGCCTCATTACCTAGGCAACCTGTAGCTCCGTTGTACATGTAATGGTTCTGGAAAGAAGAGGCTGTGTAAATCCTAATCAGTCACTTTGAAGTTACATCCCCCTTACAACTGTCTACCCAACTACACTTTATCCCCGCATTGCTTCAATGCGCACCCAAACGTGAGCCACCGTCGACACACCTAGCTGACAGCCCGAATGTGACAAAGCACACAAATTTAAAGGCATCACAGCACACCTTAAAACATTCCAATGCAACCCTATCTTACAAAGGGGACCCCAACCTTAAGGAAGGGTACCGCTCATCTGGTGGTGCGGCACCTGGGGGAGGTAATGAAAGCATGAGAAATGGGTGGCTAGGTGAGGTAAGGAGCGCGCGAGAAATGGGCGGCAGGTCTACTGAAGGTAACTGGAGGATGTACGAATATTGATGTCTCCCACTACATCGTGCCTTCCCAACTGGCAATAAGTTCAAGATCTGCATCAACCAGGAGCTCTGCCCATGTGACTGCGCCCATACTTCGAGACCTGGGCAGGAAGGACTGTGACCGCCCCAATCTCCTTGCCGTAACACCGGCCCAGCTGTGTCCAAAAGACCTCACAATTCAGCACGTAAAGTGCTTAACTCGTATAAAACTCTGTCAGGACTGACACTAGGCGGCCCCTTATAATGCGCCATACATACTCCTGCCGTGCTGCCAAACCTGCACACCCTAACTACTGACACTTACACTTGCGCACTTAAGTGGCCGGACTGGCGACAGGCGGCCACTTCAGTTTGCCCCACACATGGCTCCCGCTGCACTGCCACTCCCAGTAACATCACAACTCCTAACCCTGACACCAGTCCAAGTGTGACAGTAAAGACTATTCCATACTCCCACCGCTAGTAGAACGGCCTGGGCAGCAGGCAATAGCAATCTTAATGAGATTGAATTACTCAATGCATGCTGTAGTGGTACTCTCTAAAATTAGACCGACAGTGCTAACTGGTAGCCTGTCACAAGCGCCGGAGCTGAACAATAAGAGGCGGTGCCACGCACCAAGAACCACCCGCTCACACTTAGCTCCGGAAAACCTGATCCAGCGAATCACATTGGTAGGCCATTGCAGCCCCTGGAAGTCCAGGTTAACTATATCACCTTGCGGATAATGACGAACAAGGCTGTAACTTAATGCAAGGTTCAAATCTACAATGGTTTATCCCTGTGCTTGTATTGGCAGGGGTGAGAGTGTATTAGTCCCTCACCCCCTGCCGTTTTAATAAAAACAATTGTATAACACCTAAACTGATCTGAAATACATGAATGAAAAGTCATCATTGTACCACACAATGTCAAACCATGTCAGAGGGAGATGACCGAGGCTGCGCATTAAACATTTATATTCCTCTGCATTCCCCAGCCAGGCGCCGTCAGGCTTTGAAAGACTAGTGCCAATAAGTGTAACATGGCCACAAGAAGCAGCTTCCGTGCATCCATGGGGGGGCAAGGGTGCACCAATGGCTGGGCCTCAACGGAGAGGCTCTAACTCACACAGCGGCCTGGAGATGGCCTTCTCAGTAGAGGGCGTGGAGCAAGCACCTCCACAGTAAAATGCTACCACACTTCATGCAAAAACAGACTTGAGAATCTATTAAAACATTTCCTTAACATGCAAATCATAACTGCGTGAAAATGCCGGTTTTATCAACATATTCATTTGCTCTGTTGTGCCTTCTGCCACGAACTTCCTTGTGCAAGAATGTAGCCCTAACTTGGCCCGAATCCCATCAGGTATCAGAGCGCAATACATAGCACCAGTTACGTTGCATGAGGACACTCAGTAGTTTTTAAGTGATTTGCCCAGGATCAAGGGAGGATTAGCGTCGTTACCGAGGCTCGAACCCAGGACCTCCAGGTCCGAGGTCGAGCGCCCGAACCAGTATAGGCCAACTCCTCTCCCCTAGATGGTGTGCATACCCGCCTGGACTGATGAGGCCACAGTGACAACGAGGCGAAGCCTACTATGAAAATGCAACTTAAAGCACTGCATGAACATTTACCACCACGGGACACTTTGAATTGTAACCGCATGACACAATCACATGAACAGCGTACAAGGAACGTAAAGACACCCCGTCCGGGGAAGGTGCGCTGCACCAAGTGAAAAGCAAGGCAAATTACCGGAGGTAGCGCGGCCCGCACGAGTGATCTCACAAACACATCTCGGTGAATAACCGACCATCCCCATGGCCCCCCACAGGCCCTCCCAAAAGCAGCAATATGACACTTGAAGTCGGCCCGAGCGGGCATGCACTTGCTTTAAACGGCGTCAGATACAACCTGAGGACCAAATAAAATGATCCCTCCCATGATTACACATTTCCATTTCCTAGCAATACGACATCAATTGCTTCACATAACCTACCCAGCCGAAATTTGCCACCTCCCATCCCTTGGAGATTGGCCCCTATCGCGCCCTTCTTCGCATAAAAAGGAAGGGGGGGGCCGGAGAGGCATGCCCCGAAAGGAGTTGGTACGGAGGCCGCCCCCCCCCCCCCCGTCCCGCCCGCGACAAGGTATTGAGAGGGGGGGGGGGAGAATACACACGCACCTTAGCCGCCGGTCATCCAGGCACGGTGCGGTAATTGATATTCGGCACGCACGTGCTCTCGGAGCGCTGAAAGCACTCACTATCATCTATGTCACAAACCCAGGCACGGGGAGGCCCAAGGTGCATCATGTCGCCACAGCGCCTCTATGCCCACCGCTGCACTCCAAAAGCTCGACGAGCGGTCGCGAAGCCGGGGGGGCACCATAAAACAACCAGCGCCCCTCGCACCCCCTTTCGCTCAACCTCCCCACAGTCACCCATCGACTGCGTCGGTATCGTCACTGCAATCGGAGGCGCGAGACCCGGACTCTCCATAACAGAATTAGCAGTGCACAGCTACGTAATTGAACCCCAAATCTTTGGCATTTACAGGGATCGAACCAGAGACATTGGCTTATATAGCGCGACTCGACCCGAAGGTGTTAGAGCGCCTTACATAGCATCGCATTTACAGTGGCTACGGCATTGGCATAATACATTAACGTGCTCGGCATAAACGGTTCTTTAAAGAGATCTACCTGAAACAATCAACGGGAATTGAAACCTGTGACCTTGAGGGCCGCCCTTTTAGGGGGGTTGCCCCCAGGCAGCCTTGCAAGATCACATTAGAAAGAGCTTTTTACAGTCTCCTCCCCCCACCCCCCTTTATCTTCTCCTCACAGGGATACTTAAGTGAAATACAGATAACCAGGCCAGGCTCCAGGAATTTTATTTGGGTGGGCCAAGGATGCATTCGGGTGGGCCACTGCGGGCCCGATTTGTCACTTGTATGTCTAGCCAGGCCTGCTTCAGGGCCCTCCTTTATCTCCTTACTCTTGCAAGGGCCATATAAACGCATTCTTTTCTTTCCAAATATCTTTCTAAATGCTATCACTCTCAAAAAGTGTTTTTTTCCATGTAATGTCCCTTTGATGGGAAGAGGAGGTTTCTGAGGTGGGAGTATCAGGCAAGTGACAATTTTCGGGGGTCTCACTCATGGCCTCCTCCTCGGATTCCCTCACTGCCACCCTCCACCAGTGCCCCTCATCTCTCCGTAGCCCCCCCAATTGACCTCATCCTCAGATTCCATCACTGCCACCCTCCACTAGTGCCCCTCATCTCTCCGTAGCCCCCCTATTGGCCTCCTCCTCGGATTCCCTCACTGCCACCCTCCACCAGTGCCCCTCATCTCTCCGTAGCCCCCCCAATTGACCTCATCCTCAGATTCCCTCACTGCCACCCTCCACCAGTGCCCCTCATCTCTCCGTAGCCCCCCCAATTGACCTCATCCTCAGATTCCATCACTGCCACCCTCCACTAGTGCCCCTCATCTCTCCGTAGCCCCCCTATTGGCCTCCTCCTCGGATTCCCTCACTGCCACCCTCCACCAGTGCCCCTCATCTTTCCGTAGCCCCCCCAATTGACCTCATCCTCAGATTCCCTCACTGCCACCCTCCACCAGTGCCCCTCATCTCTCCGTAGCCCCCCCAATTGACCTCATCCTCAGATTCCATCACTGCCACCCTCCACTAGTGCCCCTCATCTCTCCGTAGCCCCCCTATTGGCCTCCTCCTCGGATTCCCTCACTGCCACCCTCCACCAGTGCCCCTCATCTTTCCGTAGCCCCCCCAATTGACCTCATCCTCAGATTACATCACTGCCACCCTCCACTAGTGCCCCTCATCTCTCCGTAGCCCCCCTATTGGCCTCCTCCTCGGATTCCCTCACTGCCACCCTCCACCAGCGCTCCTCATCTTTCTGTCGCCCCTCCCCCTCAAGACCTCCTCCTCGGATTCCCTCCCTGCCACCCTCCTCCAGTGCCCCTCATCTCTCGAGAGCCCCTCCCCCTCATGACCTCCTCCTCAGATTCCCTCACTGCTTCCCTCCTCCAGTGCCACTCATCTCTCCGTAGCCCCTCCCCCTCAAGACCTCCTCCTCTGATTCCCTCCCTGCCACCCTCCTCCAGTGCCCATCATCTCTCCGTAGCCCCTTCCCCTATTGACCTCCTTCTCGGATTCCCTCACTGCCACCCTCCACCAGCGCCCCTCATCTCTCCGTAGCCCCCTTATTGACCTCCTTCTCGGACTCCCTCAGTACCACCCTCCACCAGTGCCCCTCTTCTCCCCGTAGCCCCCTATTGACCTCCTTCTCAGACTCCCTCACTACGACCCTCCACCAGCGCCCCTCATCTCTCAGTAAGCCCTCCCCTAGTGACCTTCTCAGACAACCTCACTACCACTCTCCACCAGCGCCCCTCATCTCTCTGTAGCCCCTCCCCCTCAAGACCTCCTCCTCGGATTCCCTCCCTACCACCCTCCTCCAGTGCCCCTAATCACTCCGTAGCCCCCCTATTGACCTCCTTCTCGGACTCCCTCACTACCACCCTCTTCCAGTGCCCCTCATCTCTCCGTAGCCCCTCCCCCTATTGACCTCCTTCTCAGACACCCTCACTACCACCCTCCTCCAGTGCTCCTCATCTCTCCGTAGCCACTCGTATGCATTTCATTTATTGTATAGCGTACTCATATCAGTGTAGGGTGTCACAGTACTTTACATCATGCACACATTATATAGATACAATCAATCATGCACGTATGTAAATCTATCTACAGGGAATGTTACATAAGCCAATGAGTATTACAAGGTGTAGGAATCACATGTCATCCATACTGGTGGGCAATATATTTTAAGAGGTTTTAGTCTGGAGAAGCACAAACGCAAGATTTAAAGCATAACCCAGTGGTTAGGGATTGACTTTACTGATAAAAACGTATATCTGGCCAAACAAACTCTTTTTAGCAACGTTACCTAGTGCCAAAGAGAGGATTTGTCCCCTTTGAAATGCCCCTATTTTACCTGCAGGAGTGGGCGAGGACACAGCACACCTTTCTAAAAGGAGATGCGTGATTGGGGGTACCTGTGATAGAGAGCCCAGGCCCAATCACGCAACTCCCACACACAAAACAGTTAACAGGAAACTGACACGATTCATTGAAGAGAACGCCGTCCTCGACCCGTCCCAATCCGGATTCTGAAGCAACCACAGCACAGAGACCGCCCTAATCGCCGCTGCAGATGACATCCGTGCCTTCCTGGACCAAGGCCACTCCGCAGCCCTCATCCAACTCGACCTATCAGCGTCCTTCGACACCGTCTCCCACCGCACAGTAGTCACCAGACTACACGACGCAGGCATACAAGGAACAGCCTCGACTGGATCCGATCATTCCTCACCGGAAGAAGCCAAAGGATCAGACTCCCACCCTTCCTCTCCGATCCCACAAAAATCACCTACGGAGTCCCACAGGGTTCATCACTGAGCCCCACCCTCTTCAACATCTATATGGCCCCCTCGCAGCCATCGTCCAACAACACGGCCTCAACATCGTATCCTACGCCGACGACACCCAGCTAATCCTCTCCCTCACCAAACACCCCACCACTGCCAAACTCAACTTCCAGAAAGGAATGCAAGACGTCGCAGTCTGGATGATCAACAGCTGCCTAAAGCTCAATGCCGAGAAGACAGAAGTCCTCGTCCTCGGTACCACCCCTTCTGCATGGGACAGCACCAGGTGGCCGACCGCCCTCGGAAGCCCACCTACGCCCTCAGACCACGTCAAGAATCTCTGCATCATACTCGACTCCTCACTCACCATGAACCGACAGGTCAATGCCGTCACCTCCAGCTGCTTCAACACCCTCCGCATCCTCCACAAGACCTTCAAGTGGATCCCCCCTGAGTCAAGGAAGACAGTCACCCACACACTCATCACCAGCAGACTGGACTATGGAAACGCACTCTACGCTGATATTAACAAGTCCCTACCCCGCAAACTCCAGACAATACAGAACACCGCCGCCAGACTCGTCCTCGGCATCTCCCGACATGAACACATCAGCCAACACCTACGAAGTCTCCACTGGCTCCCCGTGGAGAAAAGAATCACTTTCAAAATCCTCACTCACGTCTACAAATGCCTACACAATAACTGACCCAAATACCTCAATGACAGAATCAACTTCAACGTACCCAAAAGAAACTTCTGATTTTCCAAACTCGCACTGTCCGAAACCCTGCACATCCACAGAGCCAGAGCAGGCAGAAGATCCTTCTCTCACATTGCAGCCAAGACCTGGAACGAGCTACCGGCAGACGCGCCCCTTCCCTGAACACCTTCAGGAAGACTCTCAAGACCTGGCTCTTTGAGTAAACAGATCTGCGGACCCACCCCGCCCCCCTCCCCTCTCAGCGCCTTGAGACCCTCACGGGTGAGTAGCGCGCTTAGAATTCGCTGATTGAGTGATTGATTGAAAGCTCTCTGTTACCCAAAAGGGTCTTGTTCGTGCTATATAAAACTCTAAATAAAGACAATACCTGCTCTCCCTATTAGACTCAGGACAGAGAAGTGAACCCCAAGGGCCAAATGGCTGCCCTCCTGGTAAAGCTCGAGGGATACAACTAGCTACAAGAGACCTTTTCCTGCAACTGCCCAGCTGACTAGTGGCAACTGGACCTGGACTGGACTCTCCTGTTCACCAATGCCTGTAACCCTGTGAGTCTCTAGGTGTCTACCCTGTGGACCTGGGGGCTTTAGAAGTGTAGTCCTGTGGGGGATTGTGGCATAAAGAACTAACATTTGAAGGTAAAATCTTTAACCAGGATAAATCTAGGTAGTGTATCTGACCTACGTACCATCGCAGTCAGTGGCAAATTGTGCCTAGGTACTGTTCTACCGTGACCAAGTCTTGGCAGGGACATGTTCCTACTCTAGAGCGACTCGAGGGAATTACAATGTTTTTTTTAAAGTTGCTACAAATCTAACAAATATCACGTTGCTGGCCAGCCAATCGGGGCAATGGAGGTCTGGTTTTCACCAACAGATTCCTTTGGTGATACAGAATTAAAACATATTTAGTATTTATACTCTCCATTAAGTCGAGAGTTTAATATCTGTCATCAAAAGAGCAGCGCACCATAAACAGTAATACTGGCATAATTTTGTGATCTGGAATAATATATTATTGATTGTGCAAATTGCATTCCCTATGTAAATCCCCACATATAGGGTAGCTGTAGACACCTTGTGTCTTGGCTGTATTGAATGATGCGGACTGTGACCCAGAACGACTTCCCAAACACATGGGACAGGTGGGAGACAATATTAGGTTGACAATTTGTGGGCAAAGAGTGGGAGCGCACTAAGAATGTCTCGATGCCTACTCGCTTCAAATACACAGTTTAATTACCTGCACACCACCTATCTGACACCCCACCGACTGAATGTTAGGTACCAAACTAATGATAAAGGTTGCCCCAGGTGCTCCCATCTAGACGCAGATTTTAGACATATGGTCTGAAGCTGCCCAGTGATCACAAAATTCTGGGAGAAGGTGGGGGCCGAGCAAGAGCATGCCTTGAACCAGCAGGGTTTTAGGACTTCTGCAGTTTGGCTCATAGGCCTTTGTGGCCAACAGATAGCCAGGAAAGTAGGTAATAAATTCCTGGACCTAGCGCTTGGGGTGGCTCGCAGGAATATTGCCAAACATTAGCAATCCACGGACGGACCGCCGCATAGCCGGTGGAGGCTGGATGTATTAAACTTGGAAAGGGTGGAGGAGATGCCACTGTACCTCGAAGATCATAGAGGACTCTGAAAACAAAGCTTAGCATACCTCTGGCTGGAAGCAATGGCCAGTTCAGAAACCACCGGAGGTGGTGTAATGTTCTGAGTGAGAGGTGACGGTCCAGTTCACCTACGCACATAGCGTACGCCTGGAATCCAGCGTATGACACAATGCGCTCATATAAAATAAAGAGGCGGGGAGCGCACTACCAAACTAATCACCGGTGCAGCGTCAGTCATTTGCAGCCGCAGCGCACACATGGTCCCCCGATAACCAGGCCCATTACACTGGCGACGAGGCGGTAGTGAACGCACGCTACTTCGCCGCACGGTGCTCGACTGCTCAGCGCACCATGACGCTGAAACAGCTGCTGCCACCACAAGGAGTTCTGCTACCCCGGCTCCACACCGTTTCTTGGGCATCAGCTCAGCCCCGTGCGCCCCCTGGAGGGCATCCACCGCAGGTACCGTCAAGCCGGCAGCAGTGAGGAGAGGCCTTTGTGTATCCAGGCCACGTCTGCCCTCGGTCAGGTGGCTGCCTATTCTGTTGAGGTGAGGCAGTGCACGTGCCACGAGGTGCACCACCTATTGCATCCTGATGGCAAAGATCCCGGCTATCGAGCCGCTTGTGGTGGACGGTGCTCCATCATCACTGGCCCGAAGTGGAAGGACTGAACGGAGCGCCTTCAGTTCTACTTCGAAGGGGCGGGCACAATTCCTACACTTAGGAGGTAAGGACATTCATCGTATTTACAAGACTTTGGTGGAGGCCACGCCCAAGACATACATGACATTGCTGAACGCTCTAAATGCACACTTCGAGCCTATGGCGACCAAGGACTATGAGAGATTCATCTTCCACCAGGCTAAGCAGGAAGTGGAGGAGTCATTAGAAGTGTTCCATGGTCGCCTGAAGGAACTGGCTAGCACGTGCGGCTTCCAAGATGAACAGGAAGAAATCAGAGCCAAGATCATACAGGGCTGCTACTCCTCGAAGCCAAGCAAGACCATCCTCCAGGAGACTGGCAAACCCCTGGCTGACATTCTCACACAGGGATGGTCCAAGGAGCTGGCGAAAGCCAGAGCATCAAACATGGAGGCTGCACTCCATCCCCCCATCAAGACTGAGCAGGCGAATGTCGTGAAGGCCAAACCGTGCCGATCCCCAGGCAAGCGTCCGCAGGACAAAGGGAGGGAATGCGGATACTGCGGAGGCACACTCCACCGCATGCAAGACTGCCCGGCGAAGGGGAAGAGATGCACGGCCTGTGGCAGTATAAATCATTTTGCGGCCGTGTGCAGGTCTTCAAGGCACCAGAAAGAAACGGCCCAGGCAGTAGGCGAAACACCCGATAGTGAAGACATGGATGACAATACGGGAGACTATCCCGTTCATTACGTATTCGCAGTGGACCAACCACCGCAGAAAAGGCGCAGGCTTCCAAAATGCCGTATCCAGATTCACAACCAAGAAGTGCGGGCCACCATAGACACCGGAGCCTCAATAGAGCTGATGGCCGCCAACGTGTACAGGAACTTAAGCCCACACCCACAGTTGCGCGAGGCCAAGATCCGAGTGTTTGCGTATGGGCAGAAGACGCCCATCCCGCTCCTGGGGTGTTTCAGATCCGACCTTCCACATCACAACATGAGCATCCTCACCACGGTGTATGTGACAGAAGAAGGGAGCGGAATGCTGGTCAGTGGCTATGCAGCGGAAGAGCTGCGGCTGATCTCCTTTGCCCTCGCTATACAGGAAGAAGAGTTCGTGGCCATCATGGAAGAGTTTGATGATGTCTTCCAAGGGATAGGATACCTAAAAGGGAAAGAGGTCTCTCTCCACATCGACCAATCAGTTCAACCAGTGACACTGAGACACCGACGCATAGCATTCCACCTCAGACAGAAAGTTGAAGATGAACTTGAGGTGTTGGAATGGCAAGGGATCATAGAGAAGGTCAGGTGGGCCCACCCCCTGGATGTCCCCGATCGTGGTGGCCAGAAAACTGAAGCAGCCAGGGCAGATACGCATCTGCGTTGACATGCGCCTCCCAAATGTGGCCATTAAGAGGGAATGTCACATAACTCCTACTATTGATGACATTCTAAGTGAGCTGCTGAATGGTGCCGTCTGGTTCTCAAAAATGGACATACGCTCAGGGTACCACCAATTGCCTCTACATCCGGACTCCCGATATATCAATACCTTCTCCACCCATGTAGGCCTGAGAAGATACAAGCGCCTCAACTTCGGGATTTTGAGTGCCGCCGAGGTGTTTCAGAACACCAGTAGGGAAGTCTTGAGTGGGCTCCCTGGAGTCCTCAACGTCAGCGATGACCTGTTGATCTATGCCACGTCCCTGGAAGATCATCACAGAAGGCTCCGCAGTGTCTTTCAAAGGATCCGAGAAGCAGGCCTCAAATTGCATAGAGAGAAGTGCCAATTCCTGCAAAAGAAAATCAGCTTCTTCGGATACATGTTCTTGGACAAAGGAGTTGCCCCAGATCCTGACAAAGTACGTGACATTCAAGATGCCCCGGCACCCTACAACGTCTCGGAGATGCGGAGTTTCTTGGGGATGGTTAATTTCTGTGGACGCTTCATCCCAGATCTGACCAACATCACAAAGCCACTCAGGGAAATGACGAAGACTACCATCTCGTGGCAATGGGGCCCTGACCAAGAACAAGCCTTCAAAGACACCAAGGCAGCCCTCTCAGCAGACACCATGCTGTCATACTTTGACCCAGCCCAGCCTACCAACATTGCCATTGATGACAACCCTACAGGTTAGGAGCAGTGCTCAAGCAACAGCAACATAATGAAGAATGGGCCCCAGTCGCCTATGCAAGCCACTCCCTGACGGAGACCAAGCAGTGCTACTCGCAGATTGAAAGGGAGGCTATCGCTATCCACTGGGCCTGTCAGCATTTTCATATCTACGTATACGGCCACCCATTCACAATTTCCACAGACCACAAGCCTGTCATCCCTCTCTTTCAAAGGTCCGCCTCGAAACCCACCCCCCCCACCTGAGGATAGAAAAATGGATACTCCAGCTGCAAGGATATGATTGCCGGATAGAATACAAACCAGGTTTGTCCAACCCGGCAGACTATCTCTCGAGGCACCCGAGGGCGGCGACCAAAGCAGAAGAGGAGGAGGCCGAAGACACCGAAGAATATGTCCGCTTTGTGGCCGAACGGTCCCGACTGATGCCAATGAGGATTGAAACACTAGTTGAAGCCACCAGAAATGATGAGTGTCTGCAGTTGGCCATCGCTGCGGTTCGAGCGAATGACTGGCGATCCATCCAGACCAGCATGACCAGACGGGCAACATGTTGGAGTCACTAATGAGAGTCAAAGAAGAACTATCCACTGACAGCAGTGGGTGTCTCCTGAGAGGTCCGCGACTAGTTATCCCATCAAGTCTGGCCCAGCAGGCAGGGGAACTGGCACATCGAGAGCACCAAGGTGTTGTGAAAACCAAAAGTAGGCTGAGAGCAAAAGTGTGGTTCCCGGGGATGGAGGCGATGGTCGAGCAGACCGTCAGAACATGCCAGTGGTGCCAGGTCTCAGGCCAGCCGGAACGACCTGCACCTGTCATCACGGAAGCCAATCCACAACGACCTTGGGAGTGTGTCAGTATCGACTTTGGGCACTTGCCAGACGGACGCTATGCCCTAGATGATTACACAAAGTAACCTGAAGTAGAAATCGTAGGGAGCCAAACCGCCGGGGAAGTGATCACTAAAGCGGAGAAAATCATTGCCACCCATGGGATCTTTGAAGTGGTGAAGACTGATATTGGGCCGCCATTTCAAGGACAAGAGTTTGCTGACTATCTCAAATCCTGGGGCATCCACCATCGGAAAGTAACACCACGCTAGCTTCAAGCAAACGGAGAAGTTGAGCGGTTCATGCGCACCCTCAACAAAGTCATTCGCATTGCTCATGCCGAAGAAGCGCCCCTAGAAAGAGCCAAATACAGCATCCTGAGGGAATATCAATTGACGCCCCATCTCATGACAGAAAGAGCACCGGGGCCTGCGAGCATGAGCCGAGTAGTACGAGACACTATTCCCCATCAGCCGAACTGGGTTCCTTCCCCGATTGACTGAGCCCAGGTCCTAGCCAAAAGGACCAACACTAACGACCAATCCAGTATCAACAAAGCAAGAGCATCAGACATCGGTGAAGGAGACATGGTATACGTCAAAGACCAGGGAGCAAATTCCGCCTCCCGTTTGAGCAGTTCCTGTGGACAGTAACTCGCCGGAGAGGCACTATGATCACTTGCCGAAGGAGAACGGAAGGGCTTACACGGAATATATCCTTCTTCAAAAAAGTTCATACCGAGGCACCAAACCTCCCAATCCGGAAAAGTGAGGAGGCAAGCCCAAGTCCGAGAATGGCTGAGGACAGTGCAACCCGCCAGGGGATGACCCCCGTGGCTGTCTCGAGTGAGCCCGACCGGGAGCCCCCGTCTCCACAGAGAGGCCCTGAAGGAGAATCATCCGGCTCACCACCGAGGTCCCCGGAGGGTAGCATCCTGGAAGAGGGAGTCCCATTTCTGGCTTCATCCCGAGAAGAACGTTCCCGGTACCATCCGCAGAGCAATCCTGCCCCCTCCTCCCATCTTGCAGGTTTCCTTGTGTGAGGAGCCCAAGTCATGTGAGGGGCTGCGAATGGTATATGCGTCATCGAGCCAGGAGTGGACTCATCCGGAACTGGTAACAGAATTGTTTATTTTCATGTTATTGTGTTTAATTGAGGTGAAGAGGAATGTAATGTTCTGAGTGCGAGGTGACGGTCCAGTTCACCTAAGCACGTAGCGTACGCCTGGAATCCAGCGCATGACACAATGCGCTCATATAAAATAAAGAGGCGGGGCCCAGCGGCGGTAGTTGGGACCGCGCTACCAAATTAATCACCGGTGTAGCGTCTGTCATTTGCAGCCGCAGCGCGCACATGGTCCCCCGATAACCAGGCCCATTACAGGCGGGACGTCTTGAGTACGCAGGAATTTAGGGAGGCAAGCGAGGTTGGAAAGCGGCAAGAGCACCAGAATAGCAAGGGTATGGGACAGACGACCCTGCCCCCCTCCCCCCACACACATACACACACTGCACCTCATTTACTGAAGTGCCATAACCCCTGACACACACCACTAGAGGCCTCACAGGAACCCACAACCTTATAGGCTTGGGTACGATTGAAGTAAAGTTGGTTCAATGTTCAACACTCATGGAGGAATGATAGGTGTAAGAATATGTGATGCATATGTAAATTGAAAAAGAATGACACTGTGACATTCAATGTTTTAGAAGTTGTACTCTGGAAAGAAATCTGTAAAACAGATAGTAAGTCAAAGTAGAAAGTCAAGTAGAATGTATACTGACTCCTCTTCCACAAAAAAAGAGCATATAATGTCGAAGCTTGTGGTAGTTATTCTAAACAATGGCAGAGGTGCTAGGGTACGTGTATTTTGCGGATATTTGTGTTTACTTGTGCTTAGTTTTCAGGAATTCACAGTTTGCAATTGAAGAATTAGGAGTCGGTTACTGATGTTATTGCTATGGTATATCTATTCACAATTACAGTGTTGTTTAGTGTCCTAATGACAAATTTTTAAAAACATCTCTTAATAATGTAGAGATCTACTCCCTTCTGCAGACATCCTTAACCCCAGAAGTAACAGGGTACAGTGTAGAGACCTGTGTCCCTGTTTTCTCTCTTAGAGAGGATGTGGCCTAGCAGCTAGAGTGGTCGTCCTAGAAGCTGGGGAACTGGGTTCGAGTCTTGGCAGGGACGCTCAATATCTTGTGATTCTGGGCAAATAACTTAATCTCACCACGCCTAACAAAATGAATGTGTCTGTAAACCAACTGGTGCTCATTTATAGCACTCTGATACCTTCGGGTCCAGTTCACGCTATACAAAATTCCCCCCCAAAAAAATACTATTCCCCTTTCCTGGCTTCTACCACTTGCCCTCACATCTTCGAGTGCATGGTCAGTGGTGGGGACACTGAGAAACAGAAAAGAGCATTGTTTCCGTTTGATCCTGCGCACAAGGTTATGCAACCTCTCATCACCCATGATCGCCTGTCAAGCACACCCCAGACCTTGCATCTAGATCAGTGATACTCAAAGTACGGCCCAGGAGCCGCATGCGGCCCTCCTGACCTTTACATGTGGCCCCCTGGGCAGCAACAGCACTGGGCTGCTGTTTACTCGACTCAGCTCTAATTAAATATACAGCAAACACTTATTTAACGGTTAATTGCAGTTAGGGAAAGGAAATAACTAAGCGCTTAACTTTAGGAACACCTTCATTTTTAGGTCTCGCCTAGCGATGCAGCGCATGTGCTGATCGTTTTGGCGAGATCTATTGTTGTCGGTTTTGCTTCCAAAGGGGGACAGGAGATGTGCATGTGTATGGACAGGCGATGTGCACGTGTACGGCTCGCGGCGTTTGAGCACAATCAGATATCAGATATAATGATTCAAGATATCCCACTGCAGTTCACATCAATGATTGTATTGCTCAGGGAACACACAAAACATTTACTTTTTGTGGTATCTAAAAAATTGAGATGGATCCCAGGGGTGGGAATAGAGAATTACAATTAAGACGTAGAGAGGCAATCTGGATCATGAAAATGAGAGCGGTTGAACATGGTCTTAATTTAGACCAGGAATTACATTATTTCCTGGGGGATTAGCTGGTTGTTGTCAGAATTTGGTATCTATAATATAGTATAGATACTGGAATATGTTAATATTGTACCTGTTTGTATCCACCATTCAACATACGGCCTGGCTGCATGTATCTCCTGTGCCACCTCCAGAGATAAGGGGGGTAAGATGGAAAGACATTCCCCCTCACCTAAGGTGCGACCAACCTGCTCTAGCATCAGGGAACCCGTTGGGAAAGTGCGATAGATGGCTTGCACTTTTTCATGGAAGAAAGAGGCCAAACCCTCACAATGTGAGTCCGAGCATATTTCCACTGCAGTTGCTCTCTTCGCCATCAAGTCCTTTAATACTTTAAAAATAAGTTTCGATGGATTGGCAGAGTTCTGAAACTGTTGAGCATAAAAGGAAGCGCGAGTTTGACACACTGCCCTGTGATAAATCTTGACCTTGGCCAGATAACATATTTTCAGATCTGGGTCGTACGACTTCCTCCATAATCTTTCGGCCTGTCTACAGACCCTCTTAAGAGATGCCAAGGAAGTGTCATACCAAGGGCTCGGCTCCTTCCGGTGACACTTGGACCAACACATAGGAATCAGAGAGTCGAGGGCACCAGATATCCACTCACAGAAGGAGTCGTATCCACAATCAACCTCGGTGAGCGGACCTAAAGGAACCTTCTCGAGCTGATGGTAAAAGTCCTCCAGTCTTAATGTGTTCCAGAGTCGTTTAAGAACAAGTCTATCCTGAGATAGAAAAGGAGAGTCAGACAAAGAGCATGCCGTTTTCACCAGCATGTGGTTTGTCCAAACCAACTGGGAGGAACCAAGAACTCTGAATCCTTCTAGATTTGTGAAGAACGGGTCAAGAATATGACCACCTTTATGTGTGGGGAAAGTAATCATCTGCGAGAGCTGTAGAGCCTCAAGATCCGCCAGAAAGCTCCTAATAGAGGGTAAAGAAGGGCAGTCCAAATGGAGATTAAGGTCTCCCACAACATTAAAATTTGCACATCCTAGTGCCTCTATGCTAATATACTTAGGAAGAGCAGCCCTAAAAACAGAGTCACAGCCCGGAGGCCGGTAAATTAATAGCCCAGAGAAGGTAAACTGGTGACTAAACGCTATTTTAAATAGGGCACCCTTACACCCCAAAAGTTCAGCGGCTTTCCACTCGCAGGGATAACACAGTTTGGTGGCCATCGCAATACCTCCACCTCTAGTCGTCCGATTTAAAGTGCAAATAGCATACTCTGGGGGAAAGGCTAGGTTAATTATCGAGGAGTCAGAGTCCTGGAGCCACGTTTCCGTCAGAAAGAGCACATCCGGCGAACCATCAATAAGAAGGTCGTAAACCTCCTGATGGTGCTTTACCACAGATCTGACGTTTAAGCTCCAGATACTCAGGTCCCGTTGTCCTACCCTCTTTATAACAGGCCCCAAGGGGCGTATAAGAGAGGGGGATTCCAATGACCAAGCGCCACACCTACAATGATATGGGCCACACAGCGGGACTACAGGCGAAAACTCGCAGGGTGTACATCGGTCCCGAAGGGCCAGTAGATTGGCCCTACTATAAGTTCTCAAAGGTATAGTCATGATGGCCAGGTCCAGAGTTCTGCCGCGAGCCGCGCTTCCTTAGCGCGGACGGGTGCAGACGGGCAGGACTCTGGCACGACTCAGGCACAGCGAAGGCACGCCCGCTGCACGTACCCGCTGCGCGTTTGGAGGGAGCTTTAAATAGGCGTCCCTCCACTCAGCCGGAGCGCTAGACCGCTCGTCAGCAACACCCACCCAGAGTGACCGCCACTCCAAGATGGCGCCCAAAGCCAATCCCACCCCAGAGACCGGACCCGCCAAAACAGCGGTGAAGGAACCGATTAGAGTGCAGGTGAGGGGGTTACAATAAATCCTATTAAAATCAGGGCAAAATACGACTAAGAAGAACACAAATAGTTATAAGGGTAGCTTTAAAAATGATAGCGCGGTATTGAGGCGCATGGCGCGATGCAAAGCGCGAGTACCTTCCCATGAAACTGAGATCGTCAGACAAAAAGAACTGAACAGTTCCTGTCTAGGGGTAGAAGTCATTAAATTAAGTGATATTCAACTCACAAAAGATATGACCTCCTTACTGAAAAGAGGTATGGGTTTTTGCCCACAAAACCGAGGTGATCTGTGCAATACTATGATAGATCTCTTCAAATTTGTGAAAAATTTGAAACTGAAGACATTTTTTGCTAATGTACCAATTATGAATAAAGTTATGAAAACATATCCTCATGATGTTTTTCCTGAATTAACAACTATACAGGAAATTAGGGATGCTGAACTACTCTTTATCCAGTGGACTGAAACGTAAATCTGGTTGGACACCTACTTTAGCTAGTGATAACAGTATAGATGTTTTTTATAAACTGGTGACCAAAGATCTTAATGAATTGTTGGAACCTAAGAAGTATTGGAAGCATCAGCACAATGATAATTTGACAAAAAATGAACGACAAGCTTTAAGGGATCTTTCACAAATGACAAATATTACCATTAGGGAAGCAGATAAAGGGGGTAACATTGTGATTATGAACACCAAGGATTACAATCAGGAGATTCTGTCACAATTAGATGACTCTATCTGTTACACCAAACTCAAAGAAAACCCCATTCCGGCACTGACGATTAGAATTAACACTCTTCTGATCGAATGGCGTAACAAGGGACTTATTGATCAGGATGAATATTTGTATCTGAAAGTTGACAGACCTAGATTCCCTTGCATCTATACCTTACCAAAAGTACACAAGAATCAACAATTTCCACCGGGTACACCCATTATTTCTAGTATTGGTGGTCCGACTGAGCATCTTTCACATTATGTGGATTTATTTTTGCAACCTTTAGTGAAAAATCTTCCCTCCTTTATACGTGATACCAAACACATCTTAGGTATTTTGACAGATGTAGTTTGGGAAGAGGGCATGTTATTAGCAACATTTGATGTGACCTCTCTTTACACATGTATCAGACAAGATCTTGGACTTAAAGCCACAGAGAAATTTTTAAACACCAGACCAGCTAAACCATGGGAACATGTTGAAATGTTACTTATCATGATTACACTGATCCTTAACAACAACGTTTCTATTTTTGACAAACAATGGTACAGACAAACGCAGGGAGTTGCGATGGGCTCCAGGTTCTCTCCTTCGTATGCCAATCTGTTTATGGGTTGGTTTGAGGAGGAGTGGATCTGGGGCCCGAAAGGGACAACATGGAGCAACTCCATTATCTATTGGGGAAGATACATTGATGACTGCATTTTGATTTGGGCAGGCACAATGGACAGTCTTAAACGGTTTGGTGAGTTTCTGAATTCTAATGATATGGGTATACGATTTACTTTCAGTTACAACGATAGAGAAATAGAGTTCTTGGATGTAGTCCTATTCATTGAAAATAATCGCATTTGTAGTAGACTGCACCGTAAGCCCACCTCGTGCAACGCACTATTACATGCGGAGAGTGCACACCCTAAACATCAAAAAGATTCTATTCCATATGGTGAACTAGTTAGAGCTAGAAGAAACTTCAGCGATGACACAACCTTCATAACCTGTGTGGGGGATATGAAAAAACGTTTTAGTGATAGAGGATATGATATACGCACTATCAAGAAAGCTGAAACCAGAATCTTAAAAACCAACAGATCAGATACACTTAAGGACACTCCACTTCAAACTAAACGTTCACAAGTAGTGAGAATGGTGACGGATTACAATGAGATTTCTGGGGTACTTAGGAATAGTATGAAACTTCATTGGCATGTACTTAGAGCAGATAAACATTTAGAGGAGCAGGTAGCAAGTGCTTCATTGATTTCATATAGGAGAGGTCATACCATCAGATCATTACTATATCCGAGTTATCCGAGACCCAAACCCCCCACTAACTGGTTATCTCGTAGCTGTTTAGGCTTTTTCAAATGTGGCACCTGCAGGGTTTGTGATAAGGCCATGGATAAAAAGAAGGAATTCACCAACCCGACAAGCACAGTATTTACGATTCGACAAATGATTAATTGCAATAGCAAATTTGTTGTATATATGCTTAAATGAAAATGCAACAAATTTTATATTGGTAGCACTATCAGACCTTTGAAAGAGCGTATTGGTGAACATAGTCGAGCTATCAGATATAATGATTCAAGATATCCCACTGCAGTTCACATCAATGATTGTATTGCTCAGGGAACACACAAAACATTTACTTTTTGTGGTATCGAAAAAATTGAGATGGATCCCAGGGGTGGGAATAGAGAATTACAATTAAGACGTAGAGAGGCAATCTGGATCATGAAAATGGGAGCGGTTGAACATTGTCTTAATTTAGACCAGGAATTACATTATTTCCTGGGGGATTAGCTGGTTGTTGTCAGAATTTGGTATCTATAATATAGTATAGATACTGGAATATGTTAATATTGTACCTGTTTGTATCCACCATTCAGCATACGGCCTGGCTGCATGTATCTCCTGTGCCACCTGTTATTATGAATACTATAAATATTCAGTTTCTGATGTAATAAATTTCTTTTATTTTGTTCAATAGGATAATTTGGATTCACATGTTCGAATTTCAGAATTTTGCTTCCGTGGTTTACATATTGTCAATCACCTAATATTGGCCTATGATATGTTTATGTTCTATTAGATTTATTGGTCATGTTTTGCTGATTTCGATTTACCAATGAATCGCGTTGCTGAAACAGAGTGTTCGCATTATTATTGTGCTATGCTAATTCAATCTTAGTACTGGGGGATTGCCACATATTATCCCATCTTCATCAAGTGAAGCCGTTATCTTGTCGTGGTAGTGTTCTTTGCTGCTTTTGGACGTTTGTTTATTTTTAATAGTTGCATTTGGGATGGATGTCATCATATTCTGGTCGCTATGATAGGTTCACTATGTACTCGTTTCCTTATAATATTTGCATTTGGGACGAATGTCATTATATTCTGATCACCATGACAGGTTCACTGTACATTTGCATAGTATGTTTTATTTATAAATATTGTTCTATATTCTTTAGGTATATTCAATATATATTGTTGATTGTTATTTATTATTAGTATTGCTATGAGGTATTTGGTCCTATGTATAGTTGACTTTCTGTTTAATATGGCCGCCTCTATTCCTTCACTTCAATACTCGAATTGAGGGTTAGCGTTATATTCTATGGAAACGTGAACCGGATATAGTTGCTCACGCTTCCGGGTCAGGTCCCTCCGTGTCGAAATTGGGACCGCGAGTCAGACCGCAACACAAGTTAGCGTTATTCAGGTTTGTGGCTTCGGGATGGGATATTTCATATGTTACTTTAGTTGCAAGCTATTTGGCAGCTTACATTTACTAAAATTATGATATACTCTTATTAGTTTCTAGATAAGGGATACTGAAGTTACGTAATATTCTACATACAAACTCTCGTCAGAAACGATCGTAAGTAACTTGGAGTTTTATTGTGATATTTTACGTGAGCATAGTAACGTTTGATTGTCACTTATAACATATCTCCCTCATAGTGAATGTTTCGATATACGTGCTGTTTGGGTATGATAGTTGTTTGCAAAACCAAGTTATTTTGTATAAGAGCACATGTTAGTACATGTGCATTATGGGCTGTGCAGTCTGTATTTTGTGCATGGTTTTTGGATTTGAGATTGGATATGTATACAGAGTTATGTCATATGCAAGCATAGCTTTGGACACAGTCAGTCTACCTTATTAGTAGACTTGACCGAACTGATACATACCTTGATTTTTTTCGGATTTTTATTGATATCTGTGTTGGTGTTGGTTACTACATTATAACCTATGCGTTCTTTTCAGATTCACAATATATGCATTGAAATTTATTCACCACAAAGTTTTAATATTGCCAAGGACGGATGATTTACTGGTTTTGAGGTAGTTATATTTTGTCTATATATATTCATTTAATTGTATCTTTCACGAGTGTTCTTGTGACCTGATATTAAGTCATTAATTTATTCATTATTTAGAATTCATGCTGAGCTTATGTCTTCGACTGGTACGTGACATGCTGTACATACCATTTTACTTTAATACCTGTTCACTTTGTGGCGCAAATTTTGAAATTTTGGATCTGTTTTGGCATTATTTCATAATTTTGGATTGTGTATATATACTCTTTCTTAGCAACGCGGGTCTTTCTACGATCTATTAAATTTTCTTCTTCACTTGAGGTGATTTACTATAGTATAATGGTTTGGATAGTTTGGATATTTCCTCACTATCTACACACTCTTTCTCAGCAACGCGGATCCTATCTCGACAACTTAATTTCTCTTGACCTGTTGTGATTCTCCACACTACATGCTGTTCACCCATTAGCATGTCTTGGTGCAATTGTATTGGCTCCACTTGTATCACATAATAGTAGTCATTGTTTAGTTCTGTACATGCTACAAAGAAACTTTATATTTATTTTCCAGCCCTGAGGAAGTCGTGGGTACTCCCGGGCGACGAAACACGTGTTGGCTGGACCAACGAATGAGAGAATAAAGAGAAGATATTTACACGTGCTCAACTTATTGTCATCATACTGTTTATTACTATTTTTCGCATTGTGATTGATATAACTAGTTGTGCTCGGGCGTTGATTTATTTGTGAATGGGACCTATTGGGATCATGATTGAGAAGGGTGGATGACCCCTCTCCCCTTGAGCACCTATAAGATATTTCTATCGCAATATTATACGGATAAGGGTGAGCGCCTTTACTCACCAGGGTTCTTCATCCGTTTCACTTTTCCAATATTCCGCACCAGCCTCGCCTCGTCTAGCCTGCGGCGGGAGCTGGTTGGATGTCTGTACATCATCTCACAAGTCTCCGCCGAATGAGGCTCAGAGAAGACGGTATTACTCCGGCAACAGTGTGCGGGTTCTGACAAGGAGTGCGTCAGAGAAGATTCGTCCAACCACAGGCATGGGCGTGGAGCAGGCCACGAGAGGACAGAGGGCACAAGGGCAAGCCGGCTAGAGAGATGGGTAGAGAAGGCTAAAGAGAGCAGGGTACAAGCTGGGCTAGTGACATGACTATAATATTAACAGACGGGGGAGGGCGGGGCATTGGAAAGAGCTGGAGACAGAAACTTACGTACCAAGGTGATAAGTTGAACCAGAACAGCTGGGTATAGAAGACTGGTGCCACAGAGGCACACAAAGCCAAATAGCAGGGCCACTGGAATTATGCGGCAGGGGAGGGCCAAATTATGAGTCATATTTTCTGATACAGTTAGTTATTTTTTGTCATGTTTACACTTGTTAACACTTTTTGGCAAATGTTGCATCTCATTAGTACCAGTTTAACACCCACACATAGCAAAAAGCAACAGAAATGTCAACCTTTGTAAAGGGCCTTCAACTGCGCTTGGCACCACATTTCGCTGCGTTTTTAGTAACTTTTTGAGCAGTTTGAGCTACATACTATTTTTTTTTTTTTAAAAGATCATCAGATGGATTATGTGGTAAATGCGGCAGAATCCTAATTATGCTAAAAACTCATCGGCCACACAATCGCATAATTCCAGTGGCCTTGTGAGAGAGTTGCAAACCAGACACTGGTTGCACACTGAGAAAGTACAATGGAAAGGCAATGCTACCCATGGTGCAGCAGGTGCAGAGGCACCGAAGCCCTGTGTTGTATGGGACCCGCGGCACCGCAGTTATTACTGCATTTTACTAACAAACGAGAGTCTCTGAGGGCCTTAGGGATTCCGTGATCTTGCTACGTCACTGGGCAATACTAGGACTGGGCACGGGAGAAAAGGGACATGACAATTCCTTAAAAAAAAAAAGATCACCACAGCGCCCTAACAAGGGTGCTGCCCTTTAATGAGTAAGGAAAATTCATCATATCCAGAACTGCAACTAGCGTACAATTACACCAGAAACAAGGCACGCCAACCCGGCCCCTGAAAACACCATACAGGTAAACTATACAATCACCAACAAGCTGACCAGACCCAATAGGCAGATGTCAGTCAACAGCAGCATCAGTGCCAAGCTGCGCATGTATCAATAAAGCTATTCACTGTGACAAACATCCCAGCTAGCAAACAGTACAGGTAGGAGTAACCCTAACAGAAAACTGTACTTTAACCATCATCTCAATAAACCAGTAAGCTTAATGCACCGTACTTGCAGTATACTAGCAAGCAAACTGTACAGACTACAGAAACCCAATACGAGAATTGGCACAAGCACCCTGCAAGGAAACATTCTCGCACCAGAACCACAACACACAAAGTGCACTCGCAACAAAACCACATCAAGCAAGCCATGCCATAAGCAAACTCCAGTTGTACCTATGGTATGTGAACGGTAACAGGTTGAGAAAAGCAGCGAGCACAGCTCCATCTGGGCTGAGCACCTGGGGAAGCTGGACAGGAACAGTCAAACCTGTGGGTTGTAGAGAAGTACAGCGTATGAGGCCCGAGAGTCGTATCAGGGCTGTGAACCCTGTCACCAGCAGCGGTGCGTCCATTGGGGCGCAGGGGCGTTGCACCACTACGCACGCGGTGTTTGCTTGCAGCAGCAATGAATATTTGAATTGGTAGCTTAGTGTAGCGGCCGCCGGCCGGGAGTCGGGACATGAAGGGGGTGGGACCGGGGTGCGAGCACTAAGAAGGTTGAGTGACAGTTCAGTTGTTTCACCCATGCACTGACTGACTGACAGCGGCTCGCAATTTGTGCATGCTCGAGTTTGGCTCATGACCAGCAAGAGCATGCGCATTCGCCACACTGTCTGTCAGCCAGCTAGGCACTACTTGTACTGAGAGGGAGGGGGCCGAGAGGCTGAGGGTTGCCTCATGCAGCAGCCCCCGTCTCTCGGTATGGGCGAGCCCTATCCGTGCTCTTTAGCCAATCCAGGGCAGGCGCTGCTAATGCAGCGTCTCTGGATAGCTGAGAGCCTGAGACAGTCTCAGACACCGCGCGGCAGCCTACGAAGAAACTGCATTGGGTGCCGTGCAACTATGGCCAATCACTGTGGCTTATGTCTGAACACAGTGAACAGTGATTGGCCATGAGGTGCGCAGCGCACTCTGCAGTCCGTCGCGTCATCACGCACGGTGCCACTGTCTGCCATACACACCTCGTGGCGGCAGTGACTATAGTGTACTGCTGTACGTGTACTGTACATACAGTGTGTCAGCTCTCCGGGACCCGTCGTGTCGACTCGTGTGGTGGTGACTGACGTGACTACTATCGTTGTCCACAGCAATTGTTGTTGTGTTGTCCCTGACTCCTGTGACTACGTCGGTCTACGGTTGTCCATTGGTGAGTAGTACAGGCCCTGAAACATCTCGCTGCCCTGTCGCAAAATGTCACCACATCATTCATCAGAGGAACAATCTAGTATGTATCTTTAATATTCATCTGTTTTTCTTTTATATTGTAAACTCAACTGCAAATAGTAAATAGATTTATATTGCAGTTACGACCCCTAGCGAGTCGCTAGGGGTCGTATTCGTAACCGCGATATAAATCTATTTACTATATTGCAGTTGAGTTTACAATATGAAAGAAAAGCGAGGCACTGGGAGACGTGGACTTGGACTGGCCTGTGGGAGTTCATCTCAAAATGGCCCTTGAAGGGAGCTCGTTTTTGGTGGGACCTAGAAAGGAGAACGCTGTAGTGAGGCAGCCAGGAAGATCACTTGATCCCTAGATTTACCCAGGGGGAGCTGGGGAGAGACCTTGTATGACGGGAACGATGCTTAGGAAGAAGACATGGGAACGACAGAGCTAGGAGGGAGCTCACATTTGAAGGGAACTAGGAAAGAGTCCATTTTAAGAGAGAGGAGTATTTCACCTTAGAAGGGAGTTTGGGAGGTTCTTAGCTTGAAAAAGGGCACATTTGCGATGGGGCAATAGGCAGACCGGTATCGTCGAGGGCGACAGTTAAACCCATGTGTTCCTCTGAGGTGAGAGAGGGAACTCGTGGAAGGTAGGAGGGAGACGGCACAAAAAGGTTGCTAAGCAGGAGTTCTTCCTACGTGGGGTTTATAGATTGAACTACTTTCTGGAAGGAGCTCCGAGCAGCCTTCTGTTAGGAGGCCACAGTAGGGGGTGCACGTTATCCCCTTAGCAGGGAGTTGGGAAGGAGCTGAAAACCTACTCTTATACCAAGAAGACTGAAACACACTTTCAAGAACACAGACGTTCACTGACACGTGCTCTCTCTCATTCACACGTATACACATACACATTGCACACAATCATGCACACACTGATTTAAACAAAGTGCCCTGAAACGCCCATGCTCACAATCACATACACACCTTAAAGAGAAGCACAACGCGATGCATAGCAACATACATAGATACCCTCTATTGCACACCATCCATCCCTACCATTATACACATCTGCAGCCAGGCGCCCTCGCGCACGAATACACAACACACAGACAGCCACCGTCATTTCACAAACACGCGTACGGATACATGCATTATTCTTTGCTCAACATGCCCAGCCCCGTGCTCTGGTGACAGAGAGAGACAGAATATGTCCGTGTGAGAGTTTCAAGGACGAGAGAGATGTCAGTTCTCTCACACAGCTCTTCACGGGGCACATGGAGACCTTTATTTAGAACAGAACTGCTCCCTACGCCAGCCCCCTTCTTCCGGCCCGAGGTGAGGGTTCAGAGGTTAAAGAAGGGCGGTAAAATGTTTTCTCCGGGCTTCACGACAGCAACACGCTGGAATGCGAGATCCAAGCCGCTTTAGCAGGACATACTGATGCCTCGGAGTGCATTGCCTCGGCAGAGCTGGGGAGGAGACCCCTTCAGCCTGCACGCGCTAGGCTGCTGTTTGCCCTCACAGGAGCTCTCCTATAACACCACTGAAGAGCCTTTTTGGGGTGTAGGCCACCCCCTACTCTGGAACCCGCCATTAGTAGTTAAGCCAATATGCGTGAAACTTTTAAGTTAAAAGTTTCACACATAGTGCTGGCTTCTAGAAGGAGGCAGTAAGATTGTATTTGCAATTGCAATTGCAAGTAGTAGAGGAGTCGGCCTAACGGCTAAGGTGGTGGTGGACCTCGAATCTGGAGAACCGGGTTTGAGTCTCACTCTCGGGCTCTCGGCATTCGGCAATGACGCTGAACCTCCCCGTGCCAAACAAAAATGAATGTGTCCTCATGTAACACAACTGGTGCTACGTAAAGCGCTCTGATACCCGATTCGGGTCAAGTTATATAAAACTCAATTTTAAAAAAGTAGTGGTCATGTCATGTGTAATCAGAGTGCACTGTGTTGTCGATAAACACTCACGACACACAGCATGAGTCCTGTTTAGAAACGATGGTGCTTGAAGCCTGCCTCCCGCCTAATGAAGTGATTTCTTAAACTCTTTTTTTTTTAAATTGGAAAAACTATTACGTAGAGTGGAGGCAACCATCATCTTCCAGGTTAAAGAAGGCACCCAAAATAAGACGAAGCTGGGGCGATACACCCTGCCGCCCGCCAAACTCCATAACACACCTAAGCAAAGCCCACAACTGTTTGCTTTCATAATAACGACTTTTTTTACTAAATAATGGCACACCCAAAAAAATAGAAATTCCACGATGATATCTATTCATATTAGCATTAACGTATGCATTTATTAATTTATAACTGTACCATAGATGTTTTTTAAGGATTTGTCAGTTTTTTAAGTTGTGTCTTTTAGATTTAGAGGGAGGTTGTCCTATCCGTTGGAACTCAGAAAGCTTCTGCCGTTTTCTCCATTAACATTCCTGTTGATTTCAAGAACTGTGTGGGTTGAAAAACATTTTTAAGGTATAATGCTCATGTTTTTGTAGCTGCTGTTTCAAATATAGATGCACGCCCACCACGTTAAAGCCACTTGGCTTTTCTTCCTTTAGTCTGTTCAGTTCTCTGCTCTAAATCCCACATCAACATACTCTGTAACTCAAAGAAAGAAA
This sequence comes from Triturus cristatus, assembly GCF_964204655.1. Taxonomy (NCBI): domain Eukaryota; kingdom Metazoa; phylum Chordata; class Amphibia; order Caudata; family Salamandridae; genus Triturus; species Triturus cristatus. Next base: position 1,583,194,663 of record NC_140590.1, read on the forward strand.
TTGTCAAGTACCAGGAAGAAGCTTAATACATCCATCACATATATTAATAAATTGCTTCTATTTTTATTTTCAGCACCTTCTAAAGCTTGACAACCATTACCAAATTTTTGGTTATTTTTCCGGCGAAGAACAAGACCTCCTTTGCTGCTCTTTCACCCCGGCTACGACCCAGCAAACACCAGAGTTAAAGGTAAGGAAACTGAATCCCGGACTTTAACATTAAAGTTATTGAGAAGTTTGCTGCTCTTAAAGAGAGACGTGCTGATTTCATTTACAAAAAGTAAACAATGTTGAATGCTGCTACTTTGCAACCAGTTTAGTTTGTTAAATAAAAAACATCTGTGAGTGAGGTATTCAGAAATGCATTGTATCTCGAAGTCTGTTATGAAGCTATGTGGTTATACTGAATAAGCAGCTACCTATGTTATATGACATCTCTTTATTAATGTTATAACTGCACTTTCACAATTGCTTTATTAACCTTCCTGCTTTCTCAAATTTGCTTGAAAATGCGCCATTTTTCTTCTCTTTTTTCAAAATTTTCTCGGGGGGAGAACCCCCCCCCCGAACCCTCCTTATGGTGGTTCGGGGTCGCTCGCTACGCTCGCTCGCAACGATGCAGTATACCAATCATTTTACGCCCCACCACTTTCAAATGTCACCAGCCACCCCTGCCTATCACCCTCATATCAGATTACGGGGTCCTGACGTACCAAAAATGTACAGCTTGACTCGCTCAAACAAGAGTTTGGCACCCGTTCCCTGAACTGGCAGAGTGAAACTCAGCAGATCCAGGCACGCTGCCCATAGTCCCTACTAGAACCGGAGACCGGAACACCACACAGCTGCGCGTCAGCATGCCCTACACAGGCACCCATCAAGCAGAGTATGTCACTGTGGGAGCCTCGTACCAGGGCCAGTCACCCTGGCCCCATACAGAGCGAGTCGGCTTCACTCAACCATACCAGGAACAGGCACTGCACCTAGAGCATGGCATCTTACAGCCAGAGTCCTGCCCTTTGACACTTCATAACAGAGTCTGGCCCAACATTCCCAGAGCCTACACCCTCAATTGCCAGCGTCTGCCTCACTCGGACTGCCCCATAGCAGTTTAAGGCTTTCTAGCCTCTTCTTCCTAGGAAACTTAACAACCCTTACCAGCAGTTTAGTGCATCTTCCTCACTCTCTTTCGTCCCCATATGATAAGGCCCAAGGATTTCCACACACCATAAAAATGTAAAGTGAACGTCCCTATACAAGAGAGAGCACCTTGAAGTCCCCAATACCAGGAAAGACACTGACTCCGTCATCCCATATCATAATCAAGAAACCTGCTACCACTGTCCCTCCTTTCTTACATTTCATCAGTATGTAAATCTATAGATTGTTGAAGTAAGCCTCACTGTCCTTCATGACCATGTAATACAAGCATTAAAAACGCAACAGGTCTCGCCTTTCATTAAGTTAAAGCCATTTGCTTTGCTATACAATACCATTAGCAAAGCAAATGGCTTTAACTTAATCAAAGGCGAGACCTATTGCATTTTCAAGGCTTGTTTTTTTTTATTAGTAGTTTTAGACTGACCAGGGATTGCCTGCTGGTGTTCGATATGGAGATCTTCCCTGCTGGGTAGGCTGCTTATATTGACATAGCACAGATCTTTAATTAGTGGAATAGTGCTGCTGACGATCATGCATTTGTTTCATCAACACGCAAGGAGCAGTGCTCAAGTTCCTGTAGACAAGTGTGATAGACAGTTTGCTATGGAGCTAAAACACCAAAGGACTAGTGCTGTTGACTGTTGTGGAATGGTGCAACTGTCAATCAAATAATGGTGAGATCAACTCACAGGGAATGGTGCTATTCACATTTTTTTGGGGAGGGGCAGTTTTATATAGCACAAACTCGATCCGAAGGTATTGGAGCGCTACATGAGCATCAGTTACGTTACACGAGAACACCTTCATTTTTGGAAAGCACAGGGAGATTACGTGATTTACCCAGAATCACAGGATGTTCCCCAGCTCCAAAGGAAGCAGCTCTGGCCATTAGGCCACATCCTATCACTCGCATGATGCTATTGGTCCTCATGAGTGATAGCGCTTGCTCTGGTTCGGTGCTGTAGTTCACACTCTTGCAATGGTACTCTCAGCAACCAAGTTATGGTGCTCTCAACTCCCTTGGGATGGTGCCATGTAGGCTTTTGCAGTAGCTCAGTAAACATTAAACTACTGGTTCTATTGGCACCTGTGCAATAGCCGTATGGACACTCATAGAAGGCTGCAATTGACATTCTTGGAATGGTTGTGAGACACTTGTGAATAGATGCTATAGACTCTTGTGTAAGAATTGTGTAATCGCAGAGTAGGTCACCTGATACTCATGGAATAATGCTACAGACAGTAAGGGAATGGGGTCTTTGTCAGTGTAGACTGGTGTGATCGACCTTTACCAACTACAGAGCCTTAATGAAGCGTCCTATTACCAGTCATGGAATAGTACTAGCAAGCTCCCTCGAATGATGTCTTCCGCATTCAGATGTGCGTTCTATCCGGCAGCATAGCAGCCCTGAAGACAATCTGCTCTGCATAACTATTTGCCTCTTTTTTTTGTCATTTCTAGACGTCACATCGCTTGGGGGATTCAGAAGTATAAAACACCAGAAATCACTAACGGCCAGCCCTCCGAACTCCCACAGACCAGACATGCAGAGGGAACCTCGTTTTGGAAAGGCACAGAGGTAGACATTAAAGGTGGAGGAGCAGGCGATATGTGGGCATGACTCCTCTGATACATGAACCAGACCCACTGACTGTCACTGAGTCCTGGGGGCTTGGGTGGTCTCCAAAGAGGCAGCAATTGTCCTCAACTCTTGCACCCACAAGTACTGACAATCCTAGCCAAATTACTATCCGAAAACGGCTACCCCTGGAAAACTGTGCGTAAACCAAATGTGTTACTGAAAAAGTGAATGCGACCTTGTGTAATGCAACTAATGCTCATGTAAAGCGCACCAATACTTTCTGGTCGAGTTAGCACTATATAAAACTGCACACAAAAAATCTGGCAGGGAAAATAGAGATCTGACAGGGGCGGGAGCATTTTTCAGTTTCGTGTACACGAAATAGAGAGATATCAAAGACCTTCGGACATGGAGCCGCTTCTGAGACAAGTAGAGGTCTCCTTCAATAGGAAACAGGCTGCAGAAAAACAGCATCCCCGCAGACAGGGAACGCTACAGGTGCAAACAGACAACACTTATGCCGCCCTCAACCATGGGGGTTACCCGAGATAAACAGCAACTCGTTGGTGGAGGACCACACTGACATGAATTGACTCGCTATGAAGCACCGCCTTTGGTGTGGAATGAACCTTCAGGTCGATAGCAGAGCCACGGAGGGGCAGGAGTGCACCAGCAGACAAGGAGCACCCCTGAATTCACAGCAGCCCCTCTAAGAGGGGACGGGGGGCACAACCCTCGAGCTCCCCATGACGTCGGGAGTCTGACGGAAGCCTAGTTCTCACATTTTCCATAATATTCTCATCAGAATGCAATATCTCTGCCAGTGCCTCAAAAATGCATTTACCAGTCGCGGGTGTAGGTTTCACGGAGAAAATAAGCAAACAAACAAGCCAACCCCTCTGAGGGAGGAGAGAGAGACACACACAGGGGCCTCTACTCTGCACAAAAGGGCACCAGAGACAGACATCTACACTGCACACATCAGCATCACACAGACTTTCTCTAGCATGTCACTCAGCGACGACAGAGACATACTCCAGCAAAGCACTACGAACCACAGAGACTGTCTCAAAGGCTGCACATACATGATGACGCCAGTGACAGGCTGTAACCCGCCACACACAGACACCGGTAGACTCCAGCACGTTATGATGACAAGCCTGCATTCAACATCAGAGACCCACCTACCCTGCATGCAAACATACAGATGCAGTGAGACTGCAACTCACCACATATAAACATAGCCCGACAGACACAACCGCCAGAGCCCTGTACATAACAACAAAAAAGAACAGATGCACTTGTACACTGCAATTCACAGGCAAACAACAGCGCTCCAACAGGTTCTATCCCTGCACAGAAAAACACATTGTCAAATACTTGCAGACTTCAGTCATATACACACATACACCCGAGACTAACAGATCTGCTTACTACGGCTGCACAGTGTCCACATGCGCATTTGCACGTGCTTGTTGACAGCCCGATGGCGTTAGCAGCGCACAGCGCTGCTCTCGCCATGCGAGGGCTTTTTACATGTGCACGCGTACGGAGGGACAAAGATGGTCTCGGGCTGTCCACATGCACGTGCATTTGCAGCTGTATGTGGACAGCCTGACGCCATCTTTGTCCCTCCGTACGCGTGCACATCGTGAATTGATTAGAAAAAGCCCTTGCATGGCGAGCGCAGCGCTGTGCGCTGCTAACGCCAGGCGAGACCTAAAAAGGCATGGAGACAATGGTTCAGGTTTACATTTCTTCCTCCCTTCTTTGACCTTTTGTTCCACAGTGCATGCCCCTTGTCTTATTACACATCGATGGCGTCCTCATACAAGTTATTCATCCATGAGTGTCCTCATTGAAATGACTCGAAGCAGCTCACTGTGTTTGTAGGCAATCCACCAGCAACAGGAAGTTTAACGTCCCCTAACTTTAGAAATTGTACCAGCCCCCTCTGCATTCCAGAATCAATGTTGGAGTTTGTTGTGGGATCTTTAACGAGTAAACGAGGTTACCTAGGCTCTAAACTCAACATGCCTGACGGTGCTCAACTACAAAAACCCCATGCTGCCTGACCAGGCTGAGTGTTCAAACTTTCAAAGAAGAACGGCCTTTCGCAGCATATGACCTGAAGCTCTGGGATTACCTCGCTTAATACCTTAGACTTGTTTTTGGAGATGGAATCCAGGAAAGGTTTTCCAATTCACCTCTTCACAACCTTCCTGTTATTGTAAACTGGATACATTCTCTCTGCAGCCTCACCCCTCTGTGATGTTATGTTTCTTCTTTATTTGTCCATATGTATATCATGTATTCCCTTTGTAAACATACCTGTATGTTGGTTACATGTCCTGTTGCTATATGTAGAACTCTACAGCCCACTGGGGCTTGGTTTGCCATTGGAAAGTGAACATTGCAGCGGCTTTAGATGTTGCAACAAGTATGTACAGACACTAATGAGAATTGGTGTCATGTCCATTTTAGATCTGACCTCCTCCTGCTTATAAGATATTAATCATAAAATTACTTTTCTCTCTTAATCCTGTGCATGGATCTTTGACCCTGTTGAAGTTGCTCACCTGTTTGTGGTCCTCCGTTGCAGTGTTCAGGGGGCCTTTCCGTACATGCATTATCTCCTCTCAGAACACTGGTACCTGGCAAGTCCATTTCTCATTGTATGACACACAAAGGTCTTTTTAGGTCTCGCCTGAGACAGCGCTTTAGCGCTGCTCTGGCGAGACTTATAGTAAGCGACTTTTGGAAGTGGAAACGAGTGCATTTCAGGCCGCCAACTACAGTGCATGTGCTCCGGGCGCGCGCACCATTTGGCAGCCTGAAAGCATTCGTTTTCTTTCACTTTCGCGGCCGCACGGCCGCCCGCGAAAAGTGCTCACCATTTGCCAGCCTGCATTGCCTCTCTCCCCTACCCCCTCCCTTATCCCACTTCCTGCTTGTTTTTTATTGCGATTCTTGCAGGCTGGGCTCCTGCAGCCTGTCAGATTAAGAAGGGACCCTTAGCTGCTAATCCACAACAGCCCTCGACCTCCTGCCCCCACACGCACCACCACCCTCTTTCTTGCCTTTCCCTCAGGCAGATCCATATTCTAAGAAATATCGCAGGCATACCCACACGAGTGCACTAATACTTAAAATACACGCCAAAAACCCAACCCAATTACACCCCCCTCTCCCCCCACCTTGCACTAACAAACACCAGAACACGCGCTTCTCTCCCCCACCCCCCACCATCGCGTCTCGCGCGTCCAATGCTTGTTCCTATTTCTTTCTGCTACTTTTATCCACCCTCGAGAACGCCTCTATTCTGAGTGTTGTGCCCCGTTTTGTTACTGCCGCTCCCCCGCCCCCATTGGCGCCTGCCTGTCCCTTCCTATCCCTGGTCCCCTTCGCTTTCTGTTTGTACCCAGGCTGAGCACCGCTCTCTTCTGGCGCCCCTTCTCTCGCCCCCTTGTTTTTTGCTACCCCATAATCTGTCCTGTTCGCCTGTCTCTCCCTTGTCCCTCCGTCATATGCACCCCTCGCTCCCCGTGGCCCCATCTCTGCTCCAGACAGCTCACCGTGACTGCTGAAGCCGTAGCACCCCCTCCTCACCCCGCAGCCGACTCTAGGCGCCATTCGCATGACGAGCGCATTCACCGCTATTCCCACAAAGTATTTCTGGGATCGCGTATCTCAGGATTCATTGTAATTAAAAATAAGCTGCAGGACAATGGCGCCGTGGCAAGGTGCGCGCCTTCCCCAGCGCCATTTGTTAAAGTCCTGCATTTAAAGTCTCAGGGAGGAATAAGGCTACAACTTAATTAGCGGCTTGCCGTTGCTGTGGCAACGGCGGGGCCCGTCAGTAGAGGCGCGTAATTAAAGTCGGGATATCAAATGATGCTTTGTGGAGGAGGATACATGGCCGTCCTACGTTAAGACATTTCATGAAGTCTGGCACGAGACATCTTGTAAGGCAGGCGATCACCGAGCTACGTGATCCTTCGTGCCAGGACAGCCACAGCTGACGTGCGGGAGTGAGGGGAACCCTCGCCAACATGTCCACTCACCACAGGCACAGTGACACTAGAAACATAAACCGTCTCATTTACCATCGTGTAACTAAACTGTCTTGGAGAAACGGTACTTGTTTTAAAAAGTCACAAACGTTACAGGAACAAAACGTTTTCAAAACGCATTTTAAGCATTTTTTTTTGTTTTCGGACAATGTTTGTCGGTGCTATGCATTTGGTGCTTAATTTTGTGTCATTTTATTTAACAAATCAACAAAAGTCATGTGGAGGTTGCGGCCTGGAAATGCTGTGGCGCGCATGCGCCGCACTCTCCTTCTACTGGCACACACATTCAGCTCACCGTCCTGCACACCCCCTCACCCCCATATGCTCTGTCGACAAAGTCCCTCCCACCCTTCCTTTCATCTCCCCTTTTGCTTGTACTTTTAGCGTGAGTATTCACAGCCCTGAAGGAGTGATTTACATGAGCCCGTGCGTTTTTTTTTGCGTACAATTAAAAAGACAGTACTTTAAATAAATACGAATACAGTTTACTTCTAAGTCACTGCAATGATTTACGTGACCCAGTGTCACACTGTGCGTTTTTTTCTCAAAAGAAAAAAGAGTTTACAATACAAATACACTTTACTTACAAGTCACAAACCTCACATGAAACGTGAATGAAAAATACTTTCAAAACACACAGACTGCACACTCACACCACGCACACACACACAGCTCCCACCCTTACACACTGCACTACACATATTAGGCCCCTCGCACACACACACCACACACTGCCCCCCTCGCACACAGCCCACACACACTGCCCCCCTCTCACACAGACCACACACACTGCCCCCCTCTCACACAGACCACACACACTCCCACCCTCTCACACGCCACCCTCTCACACAGACCACACACACTGCCCCACTCTCACACAGACCACACACACTGCCCCCTCACACTCTGCACCCCCCCACACTCTGCACCCCCCCCACACACTCTGCCCCCTATTTTGTACGATGTCAGTAGGTGCATTTTCACTTTTTTTAAAAAGTCATAAACGTTACAGGAACAAAACGTTTTCAAAACGCATTTTAAGCATTTTTTTGTTTTCGGACAATGTTTGTCGGTGCTATGCATTTGGTGCTTAATTTTGTGTAATTTTATTTAACAAATCAACAAAATTCACGTGGAGGTTGCGGCCTGGAAATGCTGTGGCGCGCACGCGCCGCACTCTCCTTCTCTGGCACACACATTCAGCTCACCGTCCTGCACACCCCCTCACCCCCATATGCTCTGTCGACAAAGTCCCTCCCACCCTTCCTTTCATCTCCCCTTTTGTTTTTACTTTTAGCGTGAGTATTCACAGCCCTGAAGGCACTGGAGTGATTTACATGAGCCCGTGCGTTTTTTTTGCGTACAATTAAAAAGACAGTACTTTAAATAAATACGAATACAGTTAGTTTACTTCTAAGTCACTGCAGTGATTTACGTGACCCAGTGTCACACTGTGCATTTTTTTCTCAAAAGAAAAAAGAGTTTACAATACAAATACACTTTACTTACAAGTCACAAACCTCACATGAAACGTGAATGAAAAATACTTTCAAAACACAGACTGCACACTCACACCACGCACACACACACAGCTCCCACCCTTACACACTGCACTACACATATTAGACCCCACAAAATGCCAACTCACACACTGCCTTAGCAAACATTAGCCCCCTCAAACTCTGCACCCCCTCACCCTCAAATATATAAGAATAGAGTTTACTTCAAAGGCACTGCAGTCATTTACGTGAGCCAGTGTCAGTATTGAAAAAAAATACACAATCTAATACAGCCTTTACAGAAAATAGAAATACAGTTTACTGACAAGTCAATAAACAACCAACTGCCCCCTCTCACACAGACCACACACACTGCCCCCTCTCACACAGACCAAACACTGCCCCCTCTCACACAGACCAAACACTGCCCCCTCTCACACAGACCAAACACTGCCCCCTCACACATACCACTCACACTTACCCCTCCACAAAGACCACTCACACTTACCCCTCCACATACACCACTCACACTGACCCTACACACATTAGACCCCAGAAAATGCCACCTCACACACTGCCCTACACACATTAGCCACCACACTGCTATCTATCTTCCTATCGCCCTCACTTTATCTATCGCCCTCACTCCATCTATCTATCTATTGCCATAACTATCTATCTATCTAACTATCTATCTTATCGCCCACACTCTATCTATTTATCGACAACGCTCTATCTATCGCCCTCTAGCTATCTATCTATAGCACTCTATCGATCGCCCTCTAGCTATCTATCTATCACCATCACTCTAAATAGTTATCTATCACACAAAATCTATCTATCACCCTCACACTATCTATCTATCGCACTCACGCGATCTATCTATCTATCGCCCTCACTCTCTATCTATCACTCTATCTAGCTATCGGACTCACTCTATCTATCGCACTCACTCTATCTATCGCCATCACTCTATCACACTCACTCTATCCAGATATCAACCTCACTCTATCTATCTATCTATATAGATATCGATCTATCTATCGCCCTCACTCTATCTATCGCCCTCTATCTATCTATCGCCCTCCCTCACTCTATCGCCCTCCCTCACTCTATCGCCCTCCCTCTATCTATCTATCGCCGTCCCTCTCTCTATCTATCAATCGCCCTTCCTCTATCTTTCGCCCTCACTCTATCGCCCTCCCTCTATCTATATATCGCCCTCCCTCTATCTATCTATCGCCCTCTCTCTATCGCCCTCCCTCTATCTATCTATCGCCCTCCCTCTATCTATCTATCGCCCTCCCTCTATCTATCTATCGCCCTCCCTCTATCTATCGCACTCAATCTATCTATCGCATCACCACAGCATCACTCAGCACCACCACAGCATCACTCAGGGGCACAACAACATCACTATGCGCTACCACAGCATCACTGAATGCCACAGCATCACTCGTCGCCACCACAGCATCACTCGTCGCCGCCACAGCATCACTCGTCACCACCACAACATCAATCTGTGCACCCATTCAACAACAACTGGTTCAAATATGTTCTCTCAATGTTTCAAGCTTTATTACAAATGTCACAAAAAGATGTTAATATTTCACTTCTGTTCTTGGATTTTCGTCACAATAAAATACACTAAACATAATCTTCACAAAAGTTATTTACAAAAGTTTAAGCTATTGCCATTATAAATTACAATAACTTTTATTTAAGTATTAATTATTTAAAAAAATTAAAAGCCATTGTTATTTGTAATATCAATACATCTAAGTCACGTAAATACAACACATATTGCCTTACAAATGTCACATTTGCGAAAGTTAAAACTATTGGAATTGTAAATGACAAAGCTATTAATTTAGCTATTTTCAAAACCAACACAAATACAAAATTTGGCATTTACAATACCAATAGCTCAAACTTTCCTAATGCGAGACCTATTGCATTGCAAATGCTTGTTTTATTTTTATGATTCAGCCTGGGCAGCGCTTGCGCTGCGATGCATGCTGTATTCAAGTATGGACTTGGAGCCCCGCCCACTCTCCGCCCATATTTATCATTGGCTTGTGTCATTATCCTTCGTAAATGCTGGTTTCTGATTCGTTAATAGGCTTGTTAGTCCCTCCTTAGTAACGCCTTGGCTTAATTTGTAACCTCCTATGAGGACTGGCCCTTTTACTTCTGGTGTTACACGGTAGTCTTATTTAGTCTGCAAGCACTATTTTCTTGTCCTTATAAAGGCTCACTTTCTGCTTTCTTTTTCCTTTTTATACAGAATCTCCGGTTCTCGAGATTTTTTGTGAGTTTCATTGTAAATGACAATGCTTTTATTTATGTGTGAATTATCAAAACAGATAAATAAAAAGCATCTCTTGCAAATGCGAGACCTATTGCATTGCATATGCTTGTTAAAGACAGCTACTAGATATACATGCTTTGCTTCCCCTACTTCCACTTTAGACCCCCCGCTGGCATCAGTGTGGCCCTCGGTCACACTATGGACCAAACTTTGCGGCCCCCGGGAAAATGTTTGTGAGTACCCATGATCTAGATGATGCACCAGCATGGAAAGCGTGACAGATTGAATGGACATGGTGAAATGAGAGAGACCTGTCCTCCAGACATACATATAGGTGACCTCATCCTGGTCCATCAGCATTACCTCATAGGACGTAACGTGTGATGTTTGAGACATAGTCTCCAAGACTAAATTCATCTTGGATCTGAAACTATTCATGCACCAGTACAATGGGCCTGCTTTCAAGAGGTTCAAAGGAGTTAATAGTCTGGAAACAACTGCACCACATTTGATCAGCTTATGCATCACTCCTAACCTGATTAAGCTGCGTCTTTGTCTCACTCTGATAACCAACAATGGTTAGTGTATCCTTGGCTAGTCCCTGTATATAAAGATCTGATATGCTTACTGCACTAGAATTAATGGGTTTCAAATGGTTTCCAACAGGTCCGAATTACATGGGAGTGAATATAAAACTAAGACTGCTCACTACACTGACATTCAGTACCTCAAGCCCCTATCACCAAACATCCACCCAGGACTGTAATGGTGCCCCAATATCCAAACATGCCCTAACAAGGGACTCTAGTGCCCCTCATATGTGATATGTAAATCCCAAACTGGCTCTTTTTCACCAACATCTTGAGCATGCATTCTGGGACATGGAGTTTTGCTTTTCATGTGGGCTCTTCGCTAAAAAAAACATCAACTCACTGAGGGGGGGTAACACGTCAGGCTGTGTAAAAGTATTCTACAGCTTCAGTTTAAGGGTGGGTTAGAGTAGTAATTTGATGGAAGTTAGCTGGTGTGCTCTTATTGCTCATAATTGTTTAAAATGCAATTACCAGCTTTTGTAACCAAAATACAAAGGAAATCATGCAGCAAAGAATCTGTGCAGCACTACTGCGGTCTGGGCTAGTGTGGGACTCGGCTGCCCAGCCCGGTTCTTACTTTGGCTGCCAATGAGCCACAAATGCAAACAGTGCATTATGGAGTCTCAGGATCACCACCATTCGCCCCAGGAAAAGATAGACATCGACCCCTGAGCTACTGCATCATCGTCCCATCCAGGGCCTGCTTCAGGGGCTGCTTGACAAGCATGCTTCATTGGCCACTTGCAGTACATGCATCATTGGCCCCTCACAGTACACACATGCCTGGCTCCGTGCAATAACATGCATGCCTGGTCCCCTTTAGTAGTACATACATCATTGGTCCAGCAGAAACAGGTTTAAAGAACACTACTGTAGGATTAAGATTCAACATCAAGGTAAATAGTGCACCCAAATTCAAGTGAGAAGCAACTTTTTTCAAAGATTAAGTAACCATCATTTGAAGAAACAATCGCAGTATCTGCCATGCTGTGTACGCTTTGGAACACAATACATTACGGGGTAGCACTTGGTTGGGCAGCCTTTGTGTACAGAAGCTATAGGCAAATTCAGTGCCCTCGACGAGGAATTGTATTATACATGGCAGATTATCTGTCCTCAAAATATGGCCCCATGATTCGATGTGTTGACATGCGTTTTACTAATAATTGCTCAAGAATTAAACCATGTGTAGATCTTACTTCAGATGGAAGCACCAAGCATGCCCACTTTAGTGCTTGAGTGCCTGCAAATGGCTCTGAGGTGAACCCTAAACGAACCTGCAATTGCCTGCCTCACTCGCATTCATTTTTGCCCGTGATGGAGCAGGTAAAACAACATTTTGTACACCTGCTCTAAATTGCATGAAATTAATGACGTTATCATTCTAAATCTAACTTGCACTAACTGGTTTGCAGTGAAATCTTACTAATCAACTTTTACACCTTGATAAACACAAGATACACATGGGACTAAATTGCTAATTGCATGGCAGAATAATTAATTAATTAATTATGGTACGCAAACTAACTTTAGATTGTGGTGAAATAGAAAATTGCATGATGTATGTTGCTTTGTGATTGTTTGTGCTTTCAGGATTACCAAATGGTGAGTATTTTCGCTTTAAATGTTGCTACAGCTAGGGAAATACTAATATATATTGGGATTAGTGTGGGTTTAAACATTAGAATCTCCTTTTCTATATTTTAATTACTGTTATGTCTGTTTTTGCTTAAATTTGGCATTCGGGCCTACTAGGCCTTAGTACCCAAGATGGAGTCTCTACCGCGAACGCCACCATGTGAGCGCGATGGTTTCTGCGCAGAATCGGATGGCTATGGAGATCTCCAAATGACCTCAGATCTGTGACACCGTGTTCCTTGTCAAGGATGAACGTGTTTGTCTGCCAACTGACAATGCTGTGAGAACAGCGGAAGGGACAGTACAGAACCTGTGGAGAAATGTCTTCTCTTATTCTAAATGTTACATTTGCAACTTTCGCCCGGGAGAAAAAGGAAATTATACAAATTGCGCCTTCCTATGCCAAGTCTCATGGAGAACCAGTTTACCCTGGGAAACTTTATTAAAATTCTCAAATAACCCCGAACTGTCCAATCAGAACATTTCTCTACCCCTAAATTGTTGCACGTTAGCATGAAGTAATAGGGAAAAGGTCTATATAAGGTTCTCATCCGCCAAAGGGGGGTGGACATCGGGCTGATCTTTCATGGCGTTGGGTCTGCATTGAGCTGGTGAAGATTTCCATGGTTTGCCTTGGGTTTCTTTGGTTTTCGGGAAGTTATTTCATCTGACGGGTTTGATCCTTGCTGGGGTTGGACACCTTATCCCTGGTACCAGAGATTGCGGATAACTCTCTGTTCATTCAGAAAGTCGCAGACGCTTGCTAAGTGGTAATTCATTAAATGCGTCTTCTAAATTTATGCTTATTAACAAAATGTCTGATTTCTCTTTGAAAATAAAACTGAATTTATACTATGACCTGTAGTGCATAAATGCTAATGCAGAGAAAAAATATTATTAGATAAACAAAAATTGAATTAATAAGAAATGAGTTTGTGGTTCTTTAATTGATTACAGGAAATAATCAAATGTTTCCTAGGCTTTAATTGTGTTTTAGCTAGTTCTAATTCACCATCAACCAGTCCAACTAATTGGTCCATCGACCAAGTGGTGGAGTGCCTTGATGTTAAGGTCAGGATTCTGTAGGTGTATGTGTATAAAATGAATATAAGGTAATGAAAATTAATCCTGATAGGTAATAAGGTACCACATGTCCAGCACTTTTTCTCCTATGTACGGATTCGAATGAGACGAGTGCATTCTTTAGAGATCTAGTCTCTCTCCCCCTGTCTACCCCACTAGCTCCTCTCCGCAGCGACTTTGGCAGATATATCATCAGCGACGTGGCTAGGCTGCGTCCCATTTTATTCTGGTCGAGGATTAGAAGGTCCCCCCCAACTCCACCACTTTGCCTTAGCCCTAGACGAGTTATTAAACTTGGGAGCAGACCACAAGATCCCCTGGATAATAAATTTGAAAAAACAACTGCAGAAGATTGGTTTGGAAGAAGCGTGGGTGACCCAGGTCCCACCCCCCAAACTAATGCTAAAAAAAATCTACTGGGATTGTGTTATGGCCGAAAAATTAAGAAGCCAGGATGGTGTCCTCACTGTGCGTTTTTTAGATATGAAACCAGCCCCTAAATTGGAGCTTTTTCTGGATTTTATTGAATCACCGCACGACCGATCTTTATACCTCAAGCTCCGGTATGGTACCCTTCCTCTCTATGATTTCCAATCTAGTTGGAACAAGGTAAATACGCACCCAACAGGTTGCCCTGGCTGTGCTTCGCCCACAGAGTCCATCGGCCACTTTATGTTTGCTTGCCAGGCATACAGGCAACCCAGACTAAGGTGGCTTAAACCTGTTTGTAAAAATCTGGGCATAAGGTCTGCAAGGGCAGCATTGCGCATTTTGACATACGACACAACTGTCCCAAGTGTAATCTGTGGGACTGCCAAGTATCTGGGTTGGGCTTGGAGGTTAAGACGTAGGTTGCTTAAGGTCCATCATCTGCAAGAATACCATCCACCCACATGAATTTGCAACCTTTTTCTGCTTATAACACCAATGTTAGAGGTCATGTGAATATAACTTGAGCATATATGACTTTTTTTATTCTTTTTTTAATTTCATATGATTTTTAGTTGGTTGCTGTAGTATGGTCTATTTTTAAATGTTTTTATATACATTGTGATGAACTTTTTTATATATATTGTGATGAACTTTTATGACATTTCTTGCTAATGTCGAATAAAGTACTACAAACAAACGCATGTTGGTGTTATGGGCCCCACCAATGAATGAATGTATGGATGCGTTGTTGTAACTACGAATCTGTGATATAGGGAGATTATGAAAATTTGACCCTTGCACTGCATCAGATTTCATGGTAGCAGATTGATGGTTTTATTGCATTGGTTTGGTGATTATTGATTTATGTTTAACACTTTATGTTGAGTATTGTCTACGTTAAATGTAGTCGGAAAATTTGAAGCTTCCGGGAAGTAGGGAGTGGATTATGTGGCAAGAGAAGTCACATTGAATTTAACATTGCCTGGTTTCAAGAATTGTGATTACACGGAATTGTGTTATGTTAGGGAAATCTCTGTGTGAATGTGTGTGGGTGGCAGAGTAATAGGTTCTCTTATGAAACTCTGGTCTTAATTCTCAGGAGCATTGTAGTCTCCACATGTGTTATATCGCCAGAGAAACAGTTGACCTTTTGGCATGATAGTAGGGTAAGGTAGAGGGAAGTGCTACTTTATTGGCATAACGGAAAATTCTGTGGTAGAGTAGAGATAAGCGCTGCCTACTGGAAAGACAGAATTCTTGTTTAAATGAACACAGCTATCTCTTTGGTTTAGCGAAACAGGCAATGGAGATGTTTCATGTTGTTACTAACAGATTTTGATGAAAGAAAACGTGAGAAAAATTTGCAGATAAAATTTTGTAAAGGAGGGGTCAGCAAGAGCAGGAGTAGCGAGAAAGGCTGACGTCAGAAAGACCGCGCTGGGATTGGTCAGCTGTAGAAGGACGAAGGTTTCACTGATTGGTGCGTTAGTGTGAGACGGAAAAATTAAAGACCTATTTAAAAGGGATAAGCCGATTGTGACTAGGGAAGGGCAGATACTTCCTCCACCGAAATCGCCTGTATCTTTTATGGTAACGAAATATGTTTATCATACATGTATTTGGTTAGAGAATTGGGCAAAGTATACCAAAGATGATGGAGTACTAGCATTTCCGGAAAATGATTCATTTAGTTTGCCAGTATTACGAAATTTAGGACAAAGGATGATGAGGTTAGAACCGAAACCCAGACCTACCCAATTCGAGGCTTTAACTGAATGGGAAGCAGAGATGTATGAAAGGGAAAGGCATCGGAGTGGGAGAAGGTATAATTATATGTTTGGTAGACATTGTGGTCACGAAAGTCATGATGACAGAATGAGAAGATGGCGAAATGTGAATATGACTGATGGTATGTTTCCTCTGAGAAATGCTGGAGAGATGAGTGGCAGAAAATGCACAGAAAAGAGTAATAACATAGGGCCAGAAGGTTACAGATATGGAGTGAGTGAATCAGAAGATGAAGTACTGGAAGACATGTTTTATAAAAACTCACCTCCATATCAACAGGATTCTACATTGGTGACGCCGAGTGCACCGGCACAGCAGACTGTAATGAATAAAAAAATTGAGCAAATGCCACCTAATTTGGGGAAAATAATCCATTTAAAGATTCTGAAATGTCACAGACTGTAAGAACAGAAAACGAAAATTCAGCAGAGTTAGCTAGAACTACCCTGGAATTAACTGAGAAAATTAGAGAATTAAATAAGAATATGGAAGCAGTGACTGTGCCTATAACTATAGGACCGGTGATACCTGTTTTTGACAAACAAAAAGATAGTGAGCATTGCTTAACTGTCCCATATAATTGCGGTATGCAAAAGGAGAAAGAAAGGAGTGGTTCCGGAGAAAATGACTGGAAGATTATGGCAGGAACATCAGGATTAAGTATCCCTAAAAATGTAACTGTAAATCAAAGTTCAGTGAGTAAGACGCCTATGACAACACAATCAGAAACCGAAACCCCAGAGAGAATGATAGATAAAATCAGAATAGAGATAACCCCGGTAAGACCAACATCGGAAGAATTGAGTGATTAGTTAAGAAGTTTACAGAAAAAAGATACAGAACCACAACCTTTAGATGTAGCAAAATTAAAAGTAACATTAGAACAGTTAATCGTAGGAACAATTCCAACTGAAAAATTAAAAGCTTACCAGGATGAGGAGCTTAACTTGGAGAGCGAGAAACTGCAGGGAGACTGACCCAAATTAAAGAGCTGATTGTATTATTAAGGAAATGGGGTGATGTGGATCGATGGAAGAGTGGGTGGTTTAGAAAAAGAGAGGAAACTACAGATAAGGCCTCTCTATCTTTCCCAGTGAGAGAAAAAGAGCCAGTGATAACAGAATGTCCCATGAGAGAGATTCCTGGAGGAGGATATGTGCATGTTCCATGGACTAGACAGGATATTTTGTCATTCACCATTGATTTTCCAAGGCTAAGAGAAAAACCAGTGGAATGGTACCGACAGGTAGAAAGGTTTGTCAAACTTTCAAAGGTGTTGTGGATAGATCTGAATGGTCTTTTTGATATAATTGTACCTGCAGATTTATGGGCAGAATGTAAAATTACAATAGATTGGCCAACACAAGAATATCCTAGGGATCCTAAGACGGTAGCCCCCGAAGTAATGAAAAAATATGATCGGGTGATTTTTTTTGAAAGATAAAGTACATCCGAAAGAAACTGACTGGGTAAAGATTGACAGAACTCACCAGGAGGCTAAAGAATCAGTGCATGCGTATTACGAAAGGTTATTGTTGGCTTTTAAACAATACAGTGGAGATGAGAAATTAAGTGAAAATGATTTGAGTCATTTTGTGTACAGGTTTGTTTATGGTTTAAGGCCTGAAGTTAGTGAAATGATTAAACTGCATACAGTAGATTGGCAAAACAAAAAGATAGACGATGTGTTACGACATGCAAAATATTTTAGTGATGAAATTGAAGCCAAACAGCGTAAACTGAAAGAAAAGGCAATGTGGGCACAGGTTAAGGTAGCCAAGCGACAAGAAGCCCAGTTAATCGAGCAAGCTAATGGAATAGGGCAAGCAAAACACAAGCCTAATATCGGAAAGGGAAAAGGACAGATCAGCATAGAGGAAGCTAAAAAGAAATGGCCATGTCATAATTGCGGAAAATTAGGGCATTGGAAATCCAAGTGTAAATTGCCACCAAGAGCTAATGGTGATAATTCATCATAGAATCCACAAGTGCAGAATGAGGTGAGTTGCCAACCGCCGCGACAACAGCAGGTTGTTACCCAACAGTGTCAGATGCCAAAGCCACCATTTCCACAGAACGTAAATCCTCAAAGATACAGTAATGAGGCAGGATTCTACACCGAAGAACAGGTAACAAAGCTACCGAACGCTGGTGCCGTTTTGCAGTATTGGCTGCAACGCAATGAGAGTGAGGCAGAAGAGAATTATTGACTGTGCCTAGGAGAGGAAGAGGAGTGCGTACTTGGCGCACCTCTAGAGGTAGACCAGACAGGACCCTTTGTGGATGGAAAGGTGAATGAAGCGAACATTACTTTCCTAGTGGATACTGGTGCTACTCGTTCAACTGTTAGATCAGCTGAAGTGAAAAATCTTCCTCTCTCGGGTGAAACAATCCAAGTAGTTGGAGTCTCAGACAGACAGACAAAAGCTTATCTTACTGATCCTGTAAATGTTAAAATAGGGAAATTCACTGATATGCATCGATTTGTCGTATGCAACACTAGTCCTGTAAATCTGCTAGGGAGAGCTATGTTGTGCAAGATGAATTGCACCATCTTTTGTACCCCTGATGGTATAGCTTTTGAAACTCCAGATGAAGGCGTACTGTATAGAATGACGATGGTAAACTTAGAACCTGAAATTACTGAGGCATTTGTTGTATTTGATGCGGAAGGATTGCCTTAAGAGTTGAAAGAAACGGTAAAACAGAAGTGTGGGATTTCACAGGAGAGGATGTTGGACTAATGAAAAGGGTAGATCCTGTGAAAATAATTGTAAAAGAAGGAGTAAATTACCCGAATATTACTCAATATAAATTAACACCAGAGGTAATTGCAGGAGTAATGCCTGTAATAGACAGAATGATTGAACAAGGAATTCTGAGAGAGATAAGGAGTAGTCCATGTAACTCTCCGATCATGGGTTTGAAAAAGCCAAATGGGACCTTTAGGATAGTACAGGATTTGAGAAAAGTGAATAAAATTGTTGTTCCTTGTTGTCCCATTGTGCCGAACTCTTCGGTAATTCTATATCAGATTCCCCATGATACAGAATGGTACACAGTCATTGACTTGTGTCATGCTTTTTTTTCTATTCCATTGCACCCTGATAGCCAACAAATTTTTGCGTTCCGGTTCGGTGAGCGTATTTTGGCATTGTGCCGTATCCCTCAAGGGTATACAGAAAGTCCATCAATATTTAATCAGAGTCTAAAGAATTCACTGGAAGATTTAAAAATGCCCGAAAGTTCAGTGCTCGTGCAATATATCGATGACCTATTGGTAGCATCGAAGACGCAAGAAGCATGCGTGGTTGACACAGTTGCACTGTTGAATCATTTGGCCGATGCAGGACTCAAAGTATCCCCATCAAAATTACAGTTTTGTCAGAAAGAAGTACAATACTTAGGTCATAAGATTGAAAAGGGCCTGAGAAAAGTGACAATGGACAGAATCAAAATAATCAAAGTAATGAGAGCACCAATGACACAGAGAGAGGTCAGAATGTTTCTTGGAATGGTGGGATATTGTCGACAGTGGATCAGCAACTTCTCCCTGATCGCAAAACCACTGGTACGTTTGACAAAGAGTGATGTGGAAGATGCCCTTGAGCTGAACAAAGAAGAGATGAAATCTTTTAAACAACTGAGAGACAGTTTGTGTGAAGCGCCGGCTCTTGGAATGCCTGATTATGAAAAAGAATTCAAGCTATATTACAGTGAGAGTGATGAGTGTGCTCTTCCTGTGTTAGCGCAGAGACACAGAAGATTGAGACGACCGATTGCGTATTTTTCAGCTGTACTAGATCCAGTAGATGTAGCATTGCCTGGTTGTTTGAAAGCCGTAGCAGCCACATGTAAGAGCTTAGAACAAAGTGAAGGAATTGTAATGGGATACCCTGTGAGAGTGTTTGTTCCCCATGATGTGGCGATCCTTTTGACAAGAAGTAAGACGCAATTCATGACACATAGCCGTCTAACTAAATATGAAAAGGTGATTTTGGGTGCTACAAATGTGAGTCTCGTAAGATGCACAAATGTGAACCCATCGACATTACTACCTGATGCAGTGAATGCGGAAGTGAAAGATGATGTTGATCATGATTGTTTGGAAGTGCTTGATTTTTGCACCAAACCACGTCCTGACATAAAAGATGTGCCTCTGAAAGAGAGTGACTATGTGATGTTTGTGGATGGGTCATGTCTAAGAACTGGAAAAGGGATTTTGAGTGCTGCATATGCTGTATGTACTGTAGCGACTGTGTTGGAAGCATCCTGTTTGAGAGGAGTACGATCTGCGCAAGTTGCTGAGTTGTTTGCACTGATTAGAGCATGCAAGTTGGGAAAGGATTTGCGAGTCACTGAAATTACTGACAGTCAGTATGGGTTTGGAGTGGTACATGACTTTGGGCAAATCTGGTCCCAAAGAGGTTTCTTGACGTCGAGTGGAACTCCAATCAGAAAGGCAGAAATAGTTGGGAAATTACTTGAGGCGATACAGCTGTCTAAACAGATCGCTGTTATAAAATGTAGCGCTCACAGAAAGGGAACTGACTACGTGTCAGCAGGCAATGATTTTGCCAATGACCTAGCACAGTATTGTGCACGAAACCAAACTTCATTAAATCGTAACAGGGAAAAGGAAATGGATTTATGTCCCTTGCTATTTATTAACACCGTAATTACATGTGATGAAGTGAGACAGCTGCAGGAAGAGGCAGGGGAAGAGGAAAAGAAACAGTGGATACAATCAGGATGTACACCATGAGAAGCAGACAGAGTTTGGGTTTATCGTGATGGAAGACCTGTAATGCCTAATAGCATGATCGCTACCATGGCACAGATGTACCATAGGCAGGCTCACATAGGTAGGGATGCCATGATTAGACTTTTTAAACAGACCTGGTATAATGCAAAGTTTCGGCTTATAGCTGAGAGCCTTTGTCAGACAAGTCTCATATGCCAGCAGTTTAATCCAGGAAGGAAAACTGTGGTGAGCTTGGGAACCATATGACGGGAGGGAGGTCCTTTCACTCGAATGCAGCTTGATTTTATTGAAATGCCCTCATGTAACAGGCTAAGATATGTAAGATATGTACTGGTGATTGTCTGTCTGTTTTCACGTTGGGTGGAGGCTTACCCAACCCGAAGGAATGATGGCGTTACTGTAGCAAAACTCCTAGTGAGAGAGTTCATTCCTAGGTTTGGTTTCCCAGTAACGATTGAAACAGATAGAGGAACACATTTCCAGAATGAAATTATAAAATTGATTTGTGAAGCATTGAATGTAACAAACACTGCATTGTGCCTACCGACCAGAGGCTTCTGGAGTGGTGGAGCAAATAAATGGCAATATAAAGAGCAGATTGGGAAAAATGTGTTTGGCCACAGGTCTAAAATTGCCAGATGTCTTGCCTCTAGTTCTCATGACAATTAGATCAATTTCTGATAGGAAGACTGGTCTGATCCCTCACAAAATTATCATGGGTAGAGCGATGAGACATGTTTTTTTTCCCGTGAACAAACTACTGCCTATATCTGATGACTTTGTCTTGGATTATTGCAAAGGATTGGCTGATATGGTACATTGTGTGTTTCATCAGGTTGGACCAGATGCGACCACTCTTGAAAAGAAGCCAGCTCATGACTTGAGTCCTGGAGATTGGCTACGCACAAAAGTACACAGAAGAAGAAATTGTCTGGTTCCACGCTGGGGAAGACCACGACAAGTGATCCTGACAACAACCACTGCTGTGAAGTGTGCAGGAGTGAAGAACTGGATTCATGCCAGTCACACTCTTCGAGTCCCAAATCCGGAAGATCAATCTGAAGAGGAACAACGAGACGCATCAGATACCAGTTACGAATCAGAATCAGAAGAAACAAGAACAAGACAAAACCCAGAAGCAGGAGAAAAGGGTTTAAGTCAAAGTGTTGCGCAAGAGAATATACCACTAAGAAGACGCCTTGAAATTTCTGATACCAGTTCTGAATCTGAGACAGAACCAGTGGGAATACAAGAAAGAATATATGAGGACACTGGAAAAACTGAACAAGTAATCTTTGGAGAAGAAATCCCGGGTACAAGCGCAAGAGAAATCCCCCCGAAATCACAGAGATAGAAGGTGAGGAATTAGATACAGAGTGAGGGTGAGGTAATTGCGGAAGACCCCCGAGGAGGTGTAGGGACACAACACACAGAGGTAGAAAAAGGGACAGTTAGCAGGAAGATCGCGTGGAAGAAACACGAAGAGGGATATATACAGAAAGTGAACCTGAAGTCTTGAGGATAACATCCAAAGAAAGTAGAATCCAGACCGATACAGAATCTGAAGAAAGTGAAGAAGATAGCAAAGGTGGAAGAACTTTGAGGAAAAGAGCTTGGAAAACAGAGCAAGAAGGGAAAGGAACAAAACTCAAAAGGCCGTTGACAGAAGATATTTGGCCCAACAAAATCAAAAGATTGAGATAACAACTAACCAGAATTAAATCTGCCAATGCTGAACAAGTGAATGAAGTGTCTAGTCAAGAAAAACAAGAAGACACTGATCATAAACACTTGCAAAGAGGATAAAGAAACCGAACCAGAAGTACAAGTCACCGGAGTGGATGTATGTGGCACTTCCTGATATACAAGAGGAAGCTGATAGCCAAGAAAGTCTAAGAGTGACTGTGCAGAAAGTGGATGAAGGAGAAGAAGATTCGGAAATCCTGAGAGTTATCTTGTCTGACACCAGAGAAGAAACGGATGATCAGGAAATTCTGAACAAAGACTGTGAACATAAAGACAAAGATGATTCATACATGGACTGGGTGGCAAAGGAAAATCAAAGGGAATTAAAATCTGGACAAGACAGATGACCAGAAAAGGACCAAGTAGGCAACCAAAGCCTTAGGTTTAGACAAAGGTAAATTGTTGAAGAAGTGAGGCTAAGTCAAAAGACACTGATGATTACCAAAATGGCAAACAATGAAAATAGAAATCCAACATGTGGGTTTCTCCGAAGATGGTGTAAAATGTGTTTTTGTTGTACCGGATTACTAATGCTTGTCTGGATCATATTAGCAATAACAATTTCATTTAGAGTAACATTTGAGAATGTAGATGAACACACAGTAAACAGAACTAATAGTGGAAAGGTTGATGAAAGTCATGTTACAAAACTGGTAGATAGAACCGAACTTCACAAAGATAAGTCCATAAATGATTTTTCTAATAATGATTTTTCAAAATTACTGTACGAATATGTGAAAACAATGGAGGTTAGAGACTGTTATGTTTGCATGCAGCTACCTGCATCTGTATCAGAGGGTGTCACTTATCATCACCTTCCTTTGACATATGGGATAACTTGTAGTGTCTTAGCTAGTTTGTTTTATAAAACAGGAAAATTAGAATACTGTTACACTGATGTAGATAATATTTTCTCACAGATTCCTGTAGTTCCTGAACTAAACAAAGTGATTCCTGGTAGAATACTAGGTGAATTTTTCCTGGAAACAAGAGAATTAACTTTAGAAGAAGTGTTTAAGAATAACCTTACTTGTAGTTTAAGAAAAGAAGAAAAAACTTTCCTAAACATGGTAGAGGAGAGGAGAGTTAAAATGCAAAAGAAGGCATCTGGGGAAAAGATGGAAACAACATTTTGGGATGTTGGGAAGGAAGATCATTTAAAGGGAGAAACGAATCCAGCAATGGCTTTAGATTGGCCACAGAAAGGAAAGTTGTGCATTAGTAGAGATAATATTGTATATGATAATTATTTTGTAGATGCAAGTGAATGCCATGACTTATATAAAGTCATGGAAGGATGGGGATTTAAAGGAGGAAATGATCCGGTATTTCCTGGAATATATTACATCTGTGGGAACCGAGCTTATTATAGGTTACCGGACCATTGGTATGGGACATGTTACCTAGGCCTCATCTTCCCAAAAATATTTTATGTGGAAAGAGGAGATGACAGTTTGCACGAAATGGGTAGGCAACTAACACGCAGAAGGAGGGAAAGTTGGTCAGAAATTATAGGTGATATCTTTGGCGCACTGATACCAGCAGTTGGAATATCTCTGAATGCACATAAAATTAGAAAATTGTCTACAGTTGTGGATCGTTTATCAACAAGCACAGTTGGAGGGTTCTTAATGGTAAATACCGAAATGGCTGCCATGAGAGCGATGATTATGCAAAATCGACTTGCCCTTGATATTATATTGGCCAAAGAGGGAGGAGTCTGTGGAAGGCTGAAAGTACAACATTGTTGCACTTATATTCCTGACGAAAGTCAGAATTTAAAGAAATATATTAAGAATATAACTGATTTGCATGAAGAAATTGTTCCACTGGAGGTTGAAGGTGTATGGGAGAAACTTGGTAAGGGTTTTTCCACTATTAAGAATTTATTAACAAAACTAGGTAGCTCCTTTGTGGGGAAAATACTGATACCTGTGACTTTTGTGATTGTTTTAGTGTTAATATTAAGATTAGGATGTGTGTGCATAAAAAGAAGAAAAATACAAAATAAGATAGAAAGAGAAAACAAGAAAAGGAAAGAGAAAGAAATAAGAGAAAGAGAGATAGAAGACATAGAACTAGAAGAGTTACAAGATAATATGTACAAGAAAACAAAAGAGAATGATAATGGGAAACACTATGATGTAACCTAACAAATGCAAGTGGGACTGAATAAAACCATTTCCGTAGAGAAATGTAGAAAATTTAGTGATTAGTGGTGAAGTTTAAAAATCACCAAAGGGGGGCTTGATGGAGCAGGTAAAACAAAATGTTGTATACCTCCTCTAAATTGCATGAAATTAATTACATTATCATTCTAAATCTAGCTTGCACTAACTGGTTTGCAGTGAAATCTTACTAATCAACTTTTACACCTTGATAAACACAAGATACACGTGGGACTAAATTGCTAATTGCATGGCAGAATAATTAATTAATTAATTATGGTACGCAAACTAACTTTAGATTGTGGTGAACTAGAAAATTGCATGATTTATGTTGCTTTGTGATTGTGCTTTCAGGATTACCAAATGGTGAGTATTTTCGCTTTAAATGTTGCTACAGCTAAGGAAATACTAATATATATTGGGATTAGTGTGGGTTTAAACATTAGAATCTCCATTTCTATACTTTAATTACTGTTATGTCTGTTTTTGCTTAAAGTTGGCATTCGTGCCTACTAGGCCGCAGTACCCAAGATGGAGTCTCTACCTCGAACGCCACCATGTGAGCGCGATGGTTTCTGCGCAGAATTGGATGGCTATGGAGATCTCCAAATGACCTCAGATCTGTGACACCGTGTTCCTTGTCAAGGATGAACGTGTTTGTCTGCCAACTGACGATGCTGTGAGAACAGCAGAAGGGACAATACAGAACCTGTGGAGAAATGTCTTCTCTTATTCTAAATGTTACATTTGCAACTTTCACCCGGGAGAAAAAGGAAATTATACAAATTGTGCCTTCCTATGCCAAGTCTCATGGAGAAACAGTTTACCCTGGGAAACTTTAGAAAAACTCTAAGATAACCCCGAACTGTCCAATCAGAACATTTCTCTACCCCTAAATTGTTGCACGTTAGCATGAAGTAATAGGGAAAAAGGGTATATAAGATTCTCATCCGCCAAAGGGGGTGGACATCAGGCTGATCTTTCATGGCGTTGGGTCTGCATTGAGCTGGTGAAGATTTCCATGGTTTGCCTTGGGTTTCTTTGGTTTTCGGGAAGTTATTTCATCTGACGGGTTTGATCCTTGCTGGGGTCTGATAGCTTATCCCAAATATGGTACCAGAGATTGCGGATAACTCTCTGTTCATTCAGAAAGTCACAGACGCTTGCTAAGTGGTAATTCATTGAATGCGCCTTCTAAATTTATGCTTATTTACAAAAATGTCTGATTTCTCTTTGAAAATAAAACTGAATTTATACTATGACCTGTAGTACGTAAATGCTAATGCAGAGAAAAATTATTATAAGATAAACAAAAATTTAATTATTAAGAAATGAGTTTCTGGTTCTTTAATTGATTACAGGAAATAATCAATTGTTTCCTAGGCTTTAATTGTGTTTTAGCTGGTTCTAATTCCCCATCAACCAGTCCAACTAATTGGTCCATCGACCATGTGGTGGAGTGCCTTGATGTTTAGGTCAGGATTCTGTAGGTGTATGTGTATAAAATGAATATAAGGTAAAGAAAATTAATTCTGATAGCTAATAAGGTACCAACATGTCCAGCACTTTTTCTCCGGTTGTTGTGACTACAAATCTGTGATATAGGGAGATTATGAAATTTAACTCATGCCTATTTGACTTAGTCTCTTTTCCACCTTTCTCCCCCTTTTTCCTCTCCTCCGTCCCACACTTCTTTTCCCTTTTCCTTTCAGCTGCCTCCCTCTTAAGCTCAAGCTTGCTCCTTCTCTTTTACTTCCCCTTTGTCCTCCTTCCTACATACTTTTGTCACATTGTACATCTCAACAGCTTGGGCTCCTGCTCTCTCGCGAACATTTTTGAGTAATATATTTTGGTTTATGTGCAGAGTGGTGGCTTCTTCCCACCCAATTGTCTCACTAGATGCCCGCCCTACGTCAAACCAAACAGTTCACCGAGGACCTAATTATTGCATTATGAAGCCACTGCCTGGTACCGGGCCAACTAATGGCACTCCAAACTCATTAGCTCGTCCTGAAAATCACTCAGCTCTGCTCCTGCTGCGATCCTGCATGACAAAGCAAAAAGGGATAACCTCCACTATATACCACCAGCCAATCACTTAGGGAGGGAACGATCATAAATAACATAGCAATTCAACACATTGCAACAAAAACTATAGGGATGGGATCATTTTCGCCTCTGTGTCTTTAATTGAATTGAAAATTCTTGAAACGAATGCTGAAATATTTTCATTTTATGTCAGGACTGGAGGCTCGGATTATCCTTGTTCAAAGCTGATCCACCGTCACAGAAGCAAACTTTGCAATAGGCTTATAACAGAGACATTTAAAAGCAGAATCAGAGGACCAGACAGCAGCTCTCATGATGTCCTCCAAAGGAGACCCATAAGCGAATGACTTTGAGGCCATGACCCCGCCGACCGAATGGGCCCGAACACACTTACATCCACTCCAGCCTCAGCCAACAGCCATTTGACCCAACTTGCTAAGGTGGCAGAAGTCACCGGCCCAAAGGGCTTCTGTAACGCAATCAACAGTTGTCCAAAGGGTTCACGTCAAATAGGATGGGTAACCAGCTCGTAAGCCTTAAGACACTGAACCACACACAACTGAGGGTTGTCTGGGAAACTGGGATATGATATGCACTTGGAAAAGGTTTTAGTACGTCTGGAAAATAAGAAAGAAACTCCTTCAGGAGTTAAACCTCTACCTGCAAAGTCAAGAGCTTTCATATCCGAAACTCAGGGGCACGAGATAAGACATAGAAACAGTACATTTCGCTGATAGTTGTTTCTTGGATAAGAGAGAATTCACCAGCCAATTGTGAAGAAAACAAAGCACCACGGTCCACATCCCAAAGAAGGGCATAGCGAGGTTGAAGGGGATACCGTATATGAATGTTCAGCATAAAATTACAAACCAAAGGATGTTCGTCAATAGATTTATCTTCAAGAGGCAGATGATCAGAGGAGATGGCTGAGCGAAAATAGCTAACTGATCTAAAAGCCAGTCCCCCCGCCACCAGGGAGGAAAAAAAATTCAACACATGTTATAAGTCTGCCCCAACAAGATCAACAGGTTGTGATTCACGCTAATTGACCCATCTGCACCATGCATACGTGTATCTCTTGAGGGTATTTGAAGATCAAGGTTGGGAGACAAAGAATTCAGGCTGTTGCGAAAGCCCAGGCAATCATCTGTGACCCCTGAAAGACGCCACAACATGAGACGAAGAGAATCCTGCACAGTTGTTGAATGAAGACCCCCTGTCAGATCCGTCAGACATTCTAGGAAGGAGGGAAGCTGGACTGGGAAAATGCACAAGAGTTTCATTAGAGTCAGGAACCTGGACTGAGCTCTCCAGAGAGGGGTCAGTAGGACCTGGTATGCTGTCCGAGACCTCATCTGAGCTGCCATTTGAGAAATCAAAGGAAAAGGGGGCAAGGCATTGTATGAACCTGGCTTCTGTATATACTATACCAAAGTAAGGTATGGTGTGCACAGAGTCCAGGAAATCCCCAGAGGTATAGCAGAGACTAAATTAGGTAAGTACTAACAGCTCTCTTTGTGGTAGTGTGGACAAGCAGTTAAGCTTATCCAGAGGGTGTGTTAAGCAGTTATTGTATTAACTTAATCAAGGACTGATTCAGAGACAGAATCCAGGCCAATTAGGTAAGTATAAAAAAGATATACTGTGTTTTATTTTAGAACTAAACAGGACTAGGCACAGCTGAGTAAAATACATTTTCAAATGCAAGACTGTTTAAGGAAATGCAGTTGTGCAGGTAATTACAATTCTTACATGCTTGTATAACTTTTAAATGCAGTTTGTATCATACAGTAAATACTTCTAGATTACTTTTGAGTTACTTTGGATTACTTTGAGTACTGGGGGTGGTATGCCTAGATACCACATCCTCAAAGTTCTACATACAAGGTAAGTACGACTTTTTATGCTTTGCAATTGAATTCACTTTTCTCCATACATAAGCAGTTCCACACTTTTAGGCCCAAAATTTTATAACATGGTCCTATAGGAGAAAAATGGTTATCGGTTTTGAAGGTAAGTACTCTACTCACGAGATTGAGCTTTGGGGGTTAGGACCAAGGTTGCTCAAGGTCTAGGAGGGCACTCAGGTTGCATTATCAGCGGCACTGGGGTGGCCTGGTGCAGTGTGCATGGGCCCAACGTTAGCCAATGGGGCTAAGGAGGCCTTTGGCTAGGGTCTGCTGATGAGCAGGCCACTCGGTTGTATGAGCCAAGCTCCTGGAGTTAAGGTCAGCACTGCAGGGGCCAACGACCAGCACAGGAGTTGCACCACCAGTAGCACTCGGGCGGCCAGGTGCAGGGTGCAAGACAGACGTTGGGGACCCTGTGCTTTCCAATGGAGACCTTCTGTTTTGGAAAAGATGCTGCAGGCATTGTTGGGAGTCTTGAGGGATGTTGAGGATCACCAGATCCCAGGTAAGAATTGCTGGGGAGGGGAGGAGCCAAGATGGCCGACGGGACGGACGCTTGAGCTCCCGGCTCCGTGGACCGTCTGGCTTCCTTTGTTAATCCTGATCAATTCTCCTGACCTGCGCCGCTCTACCGCCGCGGATTACCGGCACTGAAGTGACTGGCGTTCTCCTGACACCTTTGTCGGCGGGTTTGGTAGCAGACTCGGTGTTTACTTCGACCTCCGGCGCTCCCCCTGGTCCCTGCGTAGATGGCCGCTGCTGGACGCCGAGGGATGTGGACGGGGTGCTGAGCTGGAATACTGCGGGTGGTCGCGGGGGTGAAAACGCTGGCTGTGCGACTGGAGTCGGACCCTTACGTCCGGGTCGGACTCCCCCTCGCGCTGGCAGTGGTGTGGACGACGTTGGAGCCCCCTAATACTAGCTCTCCTCCGCCACCCTGAAGAAAAGCGAGCGGACTCCATTTTGAAGTATCTTCCTGCGGCGAACGGCCGGTCCTCACGGCAACCGTGGGGCGCTCTCGCCCTGTGCAGTTCCCGAGTGGAGCACGAAGCTGTTCCGGTGTCTACATCCTCGGATCTCCGGTATACATAGTCACTTTTGTCCCGCCACTAATTGCCTGCAGTGGAGATGACAATGGCGCCTGCTCTTCTTGCTGAGACGCTGGCTGACCCTGGACTCGCAGTGTCTGCGCGCCCATGTGCCCCGGAGCTGATTGCCGCATCGGAGGAGCAGCGGGATAGGGCGGACCGATGCTTGGTACAGAGAGACCCGACCTGTGGGGATGTTTTGGCCGCCCTCGTGGCGTTAAAAGTGGCAATGCAGAGTACTTGCCGGGCGCTGACCCGGAGAATCGATGAGGCACTGTTTGCAACGGGACGTTCCCGGCTGGAGGATCCCCCGCCGCCCATGTTTTCTCCTGGAGGTGAAACAATGTTGCAGAGCGGAGGGACGGTGGCGCGGAGTCCTCCTGGCTACAATGTAACGCGTCAACCCATCGACACGGATACAGTTGCAGGGACACCCTTCACTTTGAACGCTGTGACTCTGCCTACGAACTACCTGTTGAGACCTAGCCTTTCACTTCCCTTGCCAGATGTTACCCTGAATGCACCTATCGCTGGAGCTTCTGTGGCATGTTACTGCTGCGTTTGGGATCCTGCGGTACGATACGGCTTCATTGTCCCCTTTCCTCGAGAGCGGCCATCTTGTCTCTTTGTCCTGGCTGAAGGTGACTCGCAGCAATGGACGGGCCTGAACCACATCTGCCGGTCCGGACAGGGGTGATGGCATGCTCGTTGTTGCTTTGGTCGGATCGGCAGACGGGGACCTGGACTGATACACGTTTTGCAATATTGGCTGAGTAGTTTTTAATGACCTGTTTTTTGCTACATGTCGCTGTGATTTCGCCTCCTGTTTCCTTCTTCTGCCGGGGGGAGGACTTGTGAAGTGCTGAAGTGCTGGGTGGTATTGATTCGGGACCACCGGGTTTACGTGGGTCTTTTGATACTGTGCTGTACATGGCGCAGGATGTATGGGCGGCGCGGGAGTCCGGGAGTTCGGCAGTGGGGTGGGCTCCTCCCCGCTTTTCCTTTTCCTGGGAGTAGTAGGGTAGTGCACTCTTCTTTTTCTCCCTGGGTTCAACCGTGATTTTATGGTCCTTTTTCCTTTCTTCTTTCCTTAATTCTACATTTCGGGTTCCTATGGGGCGACAGACACGTAGCTAGGGGGGGGGTAGGCCATAGCCTCGGCATGCGTGTAGGGTGGGGGGTCTTCTTCGGCACGTTTTTTGTTTCTATGGGCCTTCTTTTTCTTTTTTCCGTCCTTTTCTTACGTCTTTTTCTAGGGTCAGTGGGGGGGACTGGTGTTAGGAGGGTAGCGGCTGGGAGGCACACTTCGCTGCGTATCTATATCCTGGTATTATAGTTTCGTGCCGCCATTTTAGATGTGCTCACTGTTAGTTGACTCTCCTGTTGGCTGTTACCCATTTATCATATGATCGTCTGTTCTGTACACTGATCCGTTCTAGCTTCTGTATCTCCTTACATAAAATTTTTTAAAATTAACCTTACTGTCTCCTGCCACTCGGTGCACGTGGATTTATTGTAACATAGGTCGTATGCTTTTATGTGCTGCCGTGCCACCGAGTGGACATATACTTTGCTATCAAGCTTCAGAAGTGTCGAGGCCGGCCGGATGGTTGTAGGCCCGTATTTGTCTTTTACACAGTGCTAAATAAAGGTTTTAAAAAAAAAAAAAAAAAAAGAATTGCTGGGGAGACCTCCTTGGGGTGTTGGGCCTCTCGAACTTGGGCCGTGGGCGTCGGGTACAGAGTGGTGCAGAATCGCGGAGTCGACGGAATCCGGATTCTGGAGGCGAATCTTTGAGCAAATCAGTTGCTCACAGGAGACTGAGTCTGTGGGAAGGTCACAGTGCTGGTTCCCCGGGCTCTGGGGCTTGCTGACTGTTGAACTCGCCAGGGTTTTTCTTTAGGCAGGTTAGTAGATGGGACAGAAAGTAGGGCTGGGGCCAAGGCAGTTGGTGTCCTCTTCTTCTTCTGGGTCAGCACGGCTCTTCAGTACTTCTTCATTCTTCCTCGAATCTGAGGATGCAAGGTTCATGGTTGGCCCTAAATGCTAAATTTAGGAGCATTAAAGGGGTGTGCAGGTCGGGATGATGGGACTGTTCCCCGGGGTGGGTACACCCCCTATTATGCCACCCTCCAGTGGGAGGAGGCATGAGCCTCTTCCTAGTTGTCTGATTCCCCTCATCTTCAAGATGGAGGGGACCGGGCTGTGTGCTCCACCTCGTCTCCTCCACCGGAGGGGTGGGGTTGGCAAAGAGGGGCACACCTCTCTCCCTAGCTTGGGTTTCCAGCTGATTCTCCCACCCAAAGTGAGAGCCAGAACCAGTGTGAGCCAGTTGCTGGGGGCAGCAAAAGGCAGAGACAGAGCTCAAAGGCAGAAGGCCTTTGAAGCTTCCCCTTTTGTGGACCCAGACCATCATGGGGGAGGAGGCATGACACCTCTGCCCAGGATGGTAATTGTTTCTGGACCCAGAGAATGGAAGCTCTCCACTGAGGGGTCCAGAAGCCTGTCTGGTGGTGGCAAATGGAGCGCAGCCATTCAGGAACCACACCAGGGCCTGTCGATTTTCAGGGGGCATCTCTAAGATGCTCTCTGAGTGCTTTTTACATTAAATCCATCACTGGCATCAGTGTGGGTTTAATGTGTTGAGAGGTTTGATACCACACTTTCCAGTTTTTAGTAAAACCAGTATGGAGCTGGGAAGTTTGTAATGACCAACTCCCAGACCACATACTCGTTATGGCTTTACTACACTTACATTGTCTAAGAATGGACTTAGACACTGTAGGGGTACAGGGCTCATGCCTCTGTACCCTCACCTTAGGGCTACTGCACTCTGCTAGAGGGGTGACTTACCTAGGCCTTAGGCAGTGGATTGCAGGCATGGCACACAGGGATGTGTGCTATGTCGACTTTTCCCTTTTCTCTGCACCAGAACACACAGCCTGTAGTGGCAGTGCATATGTTTTATGGTGCAGGGCCTCTAAGGGTGGCACAATAGGTGCTGCAGCCCTTAGAGGCCTTCCCTGATCACAGTGCCCTTGGTGCCCATGGTACCTTTTACAAGAGGTTTACCTGTGGCCAGGGATGTGCCAATTGTGGATACAAAGGTACAGTCTTTGAAAAGCACACAGGCCCTGGAAACCTGGTTGGCAGGGAGCCAGGGCACATCAAATCAGGTTGCATCAGATGTCAGGCAAAAAGTGGGGGGTAACCAAGCAAAAAGGGGCACTTTCCTACTGTATACATCAGGCTCTTCTGCAGTAAAGCATCTGCTGCCAGGGCCAGAGGGTCCGGCCTTCAACAGGAGTTGAAGTCACTGAAAGAGAAGTGGATGGAACTTCCAATTGCTGGCATCCCTCAAGAACATGGAGTTCCAATCTGTGATTGTATTGGAGCAACCAAGAAGATGCTCCGCGTTTACTGAAATCTTGTGCTGAAAACAAAAAAGCACATCTTTGGCAATTTCTGCAAACATGTGAGACCTGGTGCCCCCCCAGCTTGGTGACAAAATGGACAGCCAACACATTCTCCATCCATAGGAGGATGCAACCTGAGAATTTCTGAGGGGACAGAGCTGGCCAACAGTTCCAGGCAATTGATGAGTAGGAGAAATTCCTCGTCCGGCCAACAGCACCCCATTGAGACTGGGCCAGACTGGGCTTCCCAGCCCCATCTGATTGCATCGGATTCGATGATAACGCCCTTCCGGGATCCGAAGATTCCATCACTTCTCTGGTCTCCTGAGCAAGGGGAACAAGGTGTCAGCAGGACAATCCCTTCCTGAGATGACAATTTTTTAGGCGTTGAAGGGTGAAGGAGGCCCGGAAAGTTGGCTTGAATTGAAAAGAAGAGAATCCTCACAATTCGAGCAATCTGCATAAGCGAGACCATCATCTTAGAGAGAGGTTATCTCAACTCCTGCTTGACATCTTGGACCTTCTTGGATGGCAACAATAATTGCACCATTGTTAAATATATTGGAATCCCAGGAATTCTACTGAATGTGAAGGGATCAACATGGATTTCTTCACATTTAGAAGAAAACCCAAATGTTGAAGGAGTGATATAGTCTAGTCTAGGTGAGAAAGGAGGTGATCCCTCTCTTGGGCCAGGAGAAGGTCTTCCAGATAAATGAGGAGGCAAACACCAGAGCCCTCAGGAACTCTATGACAGGCTTCATCAACTTTGTGAAACACCAAGGGGCAGAAGACAACCCAAAGAGAAGAGAATAATACTCAAACTATTGGTTCCACCATTGAAACTGGAGGAAACACTGGTAAGGAGAGTAAATCAGAACCGTGAGATCGGCATCCTTCAAATCCAGACAGCCCAGGCATCTAGTCACTATCTCTGAGTAAGTCCATGAGGAGATGGATACCCTCCATCTTGAAGTGGCAGTAGCAAACCCAACTGTTGAACTCCCTGAGGTTCAAAATCAAACTGTCCTGCCCACCCTCCACCCCCATTGGGGAACCAGGAAGATGGTAATGTGGAACCCTTTTGGGTAACAGTGAGAGAGAGAAATTGTGCCTTTCCATAGCAGATCCCTAATTTCCTTATCTCTGACTTCTTGGTCTGGAAGGGAAAAAGATAGAGGGTGGGTAGGAACTTGCTGAGCGGGGTTCCCATAGAACTCTAGCTGGTACCCTTGCACTGTCTAGGGGATCCAGGTGTCCTTAGTAAGGTGAGCCCAACTGTGAAGAAAGACGTGTATTTGAACCCTCCCAAAGCACCTCTGAAGGATAAATCAGTCTCACCTGTGATGGAAAGCTGTGATCTGCTGTAGGCACCTGCACAGGTGCCGCGTTTGGCTGTGTGTTTTTCGGGAGCGTGTGGGGTACAAGGAAGAACTGCTATTAATGTGTTGCCAGGAAAATTGGTGATTGTTATCGTAGCCTTCTTGGAGACCTCTGAGGAAGGTGGTGCAAGATGATCGGTCTCAATAACGCCGGCCCTGGCAAAAAGGCACATCTGGAATACGTTCCTCAGTGAAGATTGGGCCTTGTCAAAGGCAGGAAAGGTGTTGATAAATCTGCACAAGTCCTTTATAAAAGGGTGGCCAAAAAGGAATCTATTAGCCACTGGACTGGCCTCCAGACTCCTTGACCCTCACTGATAGTTCTAGAAGTTTAGTTAGCGGCCCGGTGACGTCTAGTAAACGGACTTGGCCTGACCGCTAGGCTCTGTCTGTGACTTTTTTGTTTTTTTAAACAAATTTTATTGGCATTTAATATCAAGCTGTGTCATTATACATCATGAAACACATACATTCTGGTCTTAGCTAAAGGCAAAATACCCTATGGCACAGATCGTGGTCCCTTCCATTGGAGTCCGTTTTTCAGTCGTCTCCTCTCTGCGCCTAAATATGAACTGCTGTATATGCCCCATTTGCCCCCCTTCCTCCCCCTACCCAACCAAACGATTAACCAGGTCCCCCCTCCCTAACCTGCACCGCTGTATGTCGTTCAGCAACACCTCCCAAGCCCTGGCTCTTTCCTCCCTGCCTATCCCTCGCTGCGCATTCCTCAGAAGGATCCTGCTCTCACAGCCCGCCCATTTTACTAGCTCCTGCTTCCACCCCTGTTCACTGGGGCCCCTCGGGTCTTTCCAGTTACGGGTAATTTCCTGTTTTGCCAGGACAAAGGCGAGGTCCTGGAACCTGTCCGTGGTTCTAGTTTTGGCCGTGTGTGGGAACAAACCCAGCAGTACATGTGTCGGTGTGCATGGAATTACCCTCTCCGTGATCCTAGCCATCTCCTGCGTCACTTCTGTCCAGTAATTTGCTAATGAAGTACAGCTTCACACCATGTGGAAGTATGCCACTCCCACCGTAGTACACCTCGGGCATCGGGCGTCCTCCCTGGTACAATACCGGAAAACGCTCCGGAGTCAGATAAGCCCAGTGGAACGTATAAAAGCTAATTAGGTTAAAGCGGGCATTTCTGGAGACTTTAGACGTCTGTTCCAGCGCTTTCTCCCAGTACTTATCCGCTATCGGACTGACGATATCCCCTTCCTATTGGTCCTTCAGCCGGTCTAGTGGCAATATGGTGTCCCTCCCAATGGCCCTACAAAGACATGCGACCGCCTTGATGGCTCCCCCTGCCAGGCTTATATATTCGCAGGTGGCCTTTCGCACCGGTTCCGTCGTACCCGTCCCCCAATTTCACCTCAGGGCCCCCGTAACTGCCCCATAGAGTAGGAAATACCCCTGGGGAATGCCTCAGTCAGCACTAAAGTCCTCAAAGGCAGCTCCCCATCTCGGAAAATATGTCCCACCTTTGTAGCCCCCGCCGCACCCAGTCATCTATATCTTGCCAATTTCCTCCATGGGGTAGGGCGTCCAGTATCGTCATCGCCATTTCTTGCGAGTATGGCCGTTTAGTCCTGGTTTTTTTGTCGGCACCGACTCCAACACCGTCTGATCACACTATGCTCGTTGCTACTAGCCTTTCCGAGCAGAGCAGTTCCTAACAGTGTGCGAAACACCTCCATCCTGTCTGGAGTGAAGGGTGGTACTCCTCTGTCCTGGTCAATGCTTTCCGCCACCCATTGCGTCGGCCTCTGCAGTTGTCCTGCCAAATAGTAAGTCTCCATATCTGGCAGTGCGAGGCCCCCCGCTACTCGGGGTCATTTCAGCGTGCTCAGTGCTCCCGCCTCCGGCCCGCTCTCCATATGAATGCCGATAGGCAGGAATCCAGTTCCCGGAACCAGGCCGCCGAGATCCATACTGGTAGTGTGGTAAAGAAGTGTAGCAGCCAAGGGAGAGCCACCATCTTAAGGAGTGAGACCCGGCCCATCACAGAAAGTGGAAGCTTTGCCCAAAAGGTCATGCTATCCCTAAAAGAGCATCGTGCTTGTTCTATATTCCCTTCTTTTACATCCGCCATGTCGTGGAAAATGCGCACTCCCAGATATCGGAAGCAGCGGGGCGCCCACCTCAAGTCGCCCAGGCACCCAGGTGGTGGCATGTCCGCCATCAGCAGGAACAAACTGGACTTCTGCCAGTTCACTCTAAGGCCCGATAAAGCCCCGAACTCGTCCATCATCCTCCGCTCCCCCGGCAGATCCTCCCCCGCCCGCCGCAGGAACAGGAGGAGGTCATCTGTGTATAATGCTATATTATGTCTCTGTTCCCCCAACTGCGGCCCACAATAATCTTTGTCCGATCGTGCTACACATGCCAGGGGCTCCATGGCCAGGGCAAACAGCAGGGGGGGGGGTGGGCACCCCTGGCGCGTACCCCTCTCCACTCGATATTGCTCCAATATCGTGCGTCCGGTGTGGACTCTTGCCAATGGATCAGCATACAACAACTGTACCCATCGCAGGAACCCTGGACCCAGGCCCATCTTGTTCAGAACCGCATACAGGAACCCCCACTCAAGGCCATCGAAGGCCTTTTCTATATCGATAGTAAACACTGCCCCTGCCTGATGGTCGCGAGCTCCGAGCTTAAGGACCGATGGCAGGCGACGAATGTTCAAGGTCGTATTCCTGCGGGGAATAAATCCTGCCTGATCGCGATGCACCAGAGATGTCATATGCAGTAGTAACCGCTTTGCCAGTATCTTACTAAGAATCTTAAAGTCGAGATTCAACATCGACAAAGGTTGATACGCTGCACACTCCTGGGGAGGTCTGTCGGGCTTCAGCAGTGGAATCACCACTGCCTCTCTAGTATTGCCTGGCAGGTGCCCCCTCTCTGCATACATCTCCACAAGCTTGGGGGTCAGTTTGTCTAAGTACGCCGCATAGAATTCTTTGGGGAACCCGTCTGTGCCCGGGGTCTTCCCTCTGACCAGCGCCTTAACTGCCACCCTCACTCTGTCTGTGATTTTCTTGATGTCCTTAGAGAACATTTTAAGGAAGTGTTCATATTAGGATCTAACTCAGGGATGTCCGTCACATTGTTTTCCAATGTAGGAAAGGGGTATTCTTTGCAGAGTCTTGCCTGCACGTTTTTTGTCAAATCCTCTGCATAGGTGAGTGTGCACATATGCAGTTACCTCAGGACGAGTAGTCCAGTCAATGACTCTGGAATGGATGATATTGCCTGGGACAAAGTCAAGGAGGACAACTTGAGATTAATCCTGAGGGGTGTCGGGATTCGGATAGTCCGTCGTTCATTGAGGGTAACAGGGCTGACGTCAGATGGAGGAGAGACTGATGGGTTAGAAGAAGGAGGAGTTGTCACCCTGTTGGTCACAGTGAGGGACTGAAGGGGGGAAAGGGGGAGTGAGCCTTGGAGGGGGGGATGCTGTATATATGATCCAACATGAATGAGAGAGGCGGGCAAAGGCGTCTGAATGATGCCACATGTCCTCCTGTGGTTTGGGGGGGTATTCCATAGAAGGGCCCAGGATATGGCTGAGGAGATCAGGACGGATGGTGGGGGAATAGCTACTCGTTCAGCAAAAAAGGCATAATTGCCAAGTAAAGGTTTGGATGGCTTGGAAGAGGGCCATGTTAACTGAATGTTGGATGGAGGAATCAGGGGCCTCAGCTAGTTCATCCACCAATTGAAACTCATTTGGAGCATAGGGCTCATAGTGGTCTTAACCCCTTCAGTGCCCATGACGAGATAGTCTCGTCATGGAGCGCGGTTGCGCTGTGCCCATGACGAGACTATCTCGTCATGAACCCCGCCCGCTAATGAAACGCCCGGCACAGGGCGTGGAAAGGGCGGGGCACTGAAGAGGTTAAGCAGAGCCAGATTAATCCACACCTGAGGAAATGTGTTCAGAAATACCTCACAAATATAAGGGGTAAAGGACAGGGGGTGAACCAGGTAAAATTAGGGGGATAACACGGTCCCCAATAATTTGGATTGGATAGAGGTCAGTACCTCGTCACCACAAGCAGCTCATGGTTTGTAAATAATTGAGTTGCAATCAAGGCTTGCAGTATGAGTTCAGTAAGTAGGCTGCCTTTTGGGGGCTGAGAAGTGTAGGATTCGGGCTGATATTGCAGAACGCAACAGGATAGCAATGTAAGCAATATGGATCTTAATAATAAAGTCGATCCTATCAGAAGTAGGTCGGATCAGGCGAGGACAGAGGCTTGCAGTCCCCCATCAATGTGCGGCAGCCCTGAATGTTTCTGGGAGATGCGCCTGCCAGAGGCAGTGTAGAAAGTGGACTGGGACTGCGAGAACCAGCTGTGGGTAGAAAGTCCGGCATGCAGAGTGTGTTGGGAGCGCGGAGCACTGGGGTTGAAATTAGGCAATAAGAACTGAAATAAGCACTTAAAGCAAGACAAATGTTTACAGTAATAGAAAGTTTTCCAGCTTATGCAACAGGAATTTTAGATTCTATTAGGACAAAAAATCAAAAAGAGAATGGACCACTTGTCCTGTGTAACCAGGGTCTTATTTGTGTTTATTCCGTCATAAAAAAAACCTCATATACATACACAGGTAGGGATGGCGGTATATCTTGGTTCTTCGCCTCGGTGTACTGTCACGGCATCATCATCGGGTTTTTGTTAGTATATATGCTGACCTCCACCTGGAGGAAGACCAACTGGTTTTTCAGTAGTGTCCAGAAATGAGGATAAAAAAAGAGTGTAACTGTGCTTAAGTCGAGTGAAGTTAGAATTCTCTACATCACTTTTTCCCCAAAAGAGAAATTTTATTCCAGGAGTAGTGATGTGGGAAATTAAAAATTTGGGGTGCGGGTATAGACCGAGTTACTAGTCTACCGTACTTTCGTGGGTCAACATGTTTCAGCCTTCTGTTGTAGTCTAAAAGCTTTCGTCAGGACCGGATTTAATTTTTGGAACGCATTGTGGCTCCTAGTTTCGTGGTGATTTCCCACTTATATTGAAGAAGGTCAGATCTGTGGTATCTGTACCTATGGGAGAAAAAAGATATGTGCAGTAGTGATACTTATCCATAAATCTCCCTGCATATATAACAGTGTGGCCTAAGTCTTATACAAATAGGTGCTACTGTAATAGTTATCACATAGTGGTGTGAAAATCTTGGTGACCTGAATAGTTCAGGTTTGCTATCATTGAGAGCAAAAAGAGCATAAGCAAATAATGCACTTATTAGGAGAAAGTCGGAAGTCATAAGGACTGGTATCAAAAGGAGGATTCATCTTAATGTATCTGTTAAAGCACTGGTACTTTAGTCTCTATATTGTCTTTATGTTATGAGCTTAGGTATTTTCTCATAGCGACTGTGTTGTAAGGTATAGATTTAAATGGAGGTCATAGAAGAGAGTACAAAATACGTTTGTGTCTCCCTCGCAACAGCGTTTGTTTTGGAAGAACTACGACTACACCGCAACTCTTGTGTTTAAATGCGGAAGTTCGTTCTATTTTAATTATGTGGTCTGTTAGCGTTTAATCAGAAAAGTATGCGTGTCTTGCAAGATATTCACTCGTTCGAACTGAGATATGTATTGGTCAGTGCTTAAATGTCAAGTAAGTGCTCCAGTATCCGTTGCTACATGCGTCACTATCTCAGGACTAATAACGGAAAACAGGATGTATTTACATCGTTACCTTGTGGTTGCGCGATTGTAGCTACCTCGGGATACCGAACGGCACGTTCGGATGCTCAATTCTGTAACATAAAATTCAGGACAATAGAGGGGTTAGTCACGTCTTACTTTGCTAGATCTTCCTCGGCCTCGATGGCGGCTTGTCGTGGCTTACCGATTCCTTCAAGTAGTTGACTTGTTCTGGCTCTGGTTGCGGTACCCCGGGTGACGCGGGCCCGCTTGGAGCTCTCATTTACATAGATACCAGGAGAATGTCCCGAAATAGATGAAGGACTCATGTATTGTGTTCGGTTGGCAATGGTGGTTGGCATTAGTAGAATGCCAGGTTAAAAAGCAGAACAGAACAAAATTATTGTGATTTGGGAAAAGATGTTAAACTACATTCACAATTAAGATTAATATTTATACGTGCTAATTCAGTATCAATTTGCCTTCGATGGATCATAGGCTGCTGTACTGATTGTTCTAGTTAATATGAGAGTTAATTACTTATTTTCAAACATCGGGGAGACAGAGATTGTTTTTGTTATGATGAGTCATTTTATAGTTGTGGTCTGGGGAGCTCTCATATATATGGTGCACGTAAATTAATTGGTCTTGTTCCTGGTTGTATGGGTGGTTAATGGTGCGT
The DNA here is from genome assembly GCF_964204655.1 of Triturus cristatus. Classification (NCBI taxonomy): domain Eukaryota; kingdom Metazoa; phylum Chordata; class Amphibia; order Caudata; family Salamandridae; genus Triturus; species Triturus cristatus. The sequence goes on from NC_140590.1 coordinate 1,583,235,692, forward strand.
CTTTTGTCCTAATCTTCTGGTGTGAATAGAGACATGGTTAGCAGTTTACTTATGACAGCATATGCCACGGAATATTATCGTTCAGCCCTGTTTTATCGGTTTTAAGACAATGGATCCAACGTTGTTCTTTTTCAAAAAGGACTCGTTCGGCATTGTTGGTTTTCCCAAGCAGTGTTTCCAGAATTACCCAGTTGAGGTCAAATACGTTATGGTTGTTTTCAATGTAGTGTCTGCTCATCTTCGTGGTTGCTCTCTTGCAGTTCACATTGCTCTTGTGTTCACTTATTCGCTGTTTGATTTTACGACATGTCATTCCTATATATTTTAGGTCGCAGGGACAGATAATAATATAAATGACATGTGTGGTGTTGCAATCCGTATGTTGATGTAATGTCCACGTGAAGTTCGGTAAGAGTTGTATGGTCTTCGTAATTCTTGTGAGGTTACAGACCGAACAAGAGCCGCATGGATAATGTCCTAGAATTGGGTTGAGGTTCCATGCTGAAGTGATGGTTTCTCTTCTTGTGTTAGGTGCTGGTCTTGTGTGCACTAAATAGTCTTTTGTATTCCGGGTACTTTTATTTACGAATCTGGGTTTAGGCCATTGTAGTGTGTTTGATGTTATAATTCTCTAGTTCTTATTTACGATTTTTTTCACTGTATTCGTCACTGTACTGTATGTGGTCACACAAGTTAGTAGATCCTCTGCTCCTTTTCTCTAGGTTGATTGCGGGCTCTTTTTTGACACTTTCTTATGGTCTTTACGGGGTAATCTCTCATCTTCAGTTTATCTCCCAGTTCTTTCGCTTGTGTTTTGTAGTCTTTTAGACTACTGCAGTTTCTTTTCAAACGCAGAAATTGACTGTATGGTAAGTTGTCTCTCAAGGGACGGGGATGAAAACTGTTGTAGGATAGTATACTATTCTTTGCTATTGGTTGTAATACATCCTAGTTTGAAGAGCGTTGTTCTCCGTGTAAATTGTGACATCCAGAAAGTCAAGTCGTTTTTTGTCAGATGTGCATGTAAACTTCAAACATTCATCTCTGGTGTTTATCCATTTTAGGAATTCTTGTAGCGCTTCTTGGGAATCCTCCCATATCATGATGATGTCATCTATGTAGCGCCGCCAGAATCTCACTTGTGTGAGAAATGGATTGTCGAGGTTCTGTATGTATTGTTGTTTGAAATCGCTTACATACAATCCTGCCACACTTGGGGCGAATGTACTGCCCATAGAAGTTCCGTGGCATTGTCTGAACAGTGTACCTTCATATTCGAAGTAGTTTTCAGTGAGAGCTAACCTACAGCACTCTAGGAGAAAATGTCTCGGTGTCTTGCAGCTCCAATCTGTAGAGAAAAGGATGTTTTCCAGAGTGTCCAATGTTTTCTGTTGTGGGAGGCTGGTGTAAAGGCTCTCTACATCTACACGTGTGGTTCTGTTCTGCTTTTTAACCTGGCATTCTACTAATGCCAACCACCATTGCCAACCAAACACAATACATGAGTCCTTCGTCTATTTCAGGACATTCTCCCTGTATCTATGTAAATGAGAGCTCCAAGCGGGCCCGCGTCACCCGGGGTACCGCAAACAGAGCCAGAACAAGTCAACGACTTGAAGGAATCGGTAAGCCACGACAAGCCGCCATCGAGGCCGAGGAAGATCTAGCAAAGTAAGACGTGACTAACCCCTCTATTGTCCTGAATTTTATGTTACAAAATTGAGCATCCGAACGTGCCGTTCGGTATCCCGAGGTAGCTACAATCGCGCAACCACAAGGTAACGATGTAAATACATCCTGTTTTCCGTTATTAGTCCTGAGATAGTGACGCATGTTACAACGGATACTGGAGCACTTACTTGACATTTAAGCACTGACCAATACATATCTCAGTTCGAACGAGTGAATATCTTGCCAGACACGCATACTTTTTTGATTAAACGCTAACAGACCACATAATTAAAATAGAACAAAACTTCCGCATTTAAACACAAGAGTTGCGGTGTAGTCGTAGTTCTTCCAAAACAAACGCTGTTGTGAGGGAGACACAAACGTATTTTGTACTCTCTTCTATGACCTCCATTTAAATCTATACCTTACAACACAGTCGCTATGAGAAAATACCTAAGCTCATAACATAAAGACAATATAGAGACTAAAGTACCAGTGCTTTAACAGATACATTAAGATGAATCCTCCTTTTGATACCAGCCCTTATGACTTCCGACTTTCTCCTAATAAGTGTATCACTACTGCACATATCTTTTTGTCCCACAGGTACAGATACCACAGATCTGACCTTCTTCAATATAAGTGGGAAATCACCACGAAACTAGGAGCCACAATGCGTTCCAAAAATTAAATCCGGTCCTGACGAAAGCTTTTAGACTACAACAGAAGGCTGAAACATGTTGACCCACGAAAGTACGGTAGACTAGTAACTCGGTCTATACCCGCACCCCAAATTTTTAATTTCCCACATCACTACTCCTGGAATAAAATTTCTCTTTTGGGGAAAAAGTGATGTAGAGAATTCTAACTTCACTCGACTTAAGCATAGTTACACTCTTTTTTATCCTCATTTCTGGACACTACTGAAAAACCAGTTGGTCTTCCTCCAGGTGGAGGTCAGCATATATACTAACAAAAACCCGATGATGATGCAGTGACAGTACACCGAGGCGGAGAACCAAGATATACCGCCATCCCTACCTGTGTATGTATATGAGGGTTTTTTTATGACGGAATCAACACAAATAAGACCCTGGTTACACAGGACAAGTGGTCCATTCTCTTTTTGATTTTTTGTGCTAACCATTGGAAGCTGAATGGATCACAGCTTCTCTTTCCCTCCCATTGATAATTACATAGATTCTATTAGGGACATGGAGGTGAGGATTATGCTTCTCAATCTTTACTACTCAATTAACAGCAGCCAATTAAAATAAAGTCAAAAAACATTTAAACATTACATGTCACACAGGACTTGAACCATGCCTCCTTAAACCACCAATCGGAACAGTCCAATGTCTACAAAATATCGAAGCACCATCTTACTGCCTCTTTCTTTGCAACGAGCGGTCTTCCTTAATGTAAGTCAAACAGGAAACAGTTCAAGCTCCCAACAGAGAGCAACTCCAAAACAGGTCCCAGAAGAGACAACTTATCCATAAGCAGCACAGAGATCGCCAACCGGCACTAAATCTCCAGATTCAGATCTGCTTGGAATCCGTTACTGAAATCAGAAACAAGTTTTGAAAGTGATAGAACCCAAGAACCTTATCATATCAAGGGAATGAAAAACAATGATGTCAAAATATATATCATATGACATCATGGCAGTTAAAAAACATTCTTACCTGTCCCACCTGATGGGAAAATCCTCGCCTCCGTGTCCTTAATAGAATCTAAAATTCTTGTCGCATATGCTGGAAATTTTCCTATTCTATGGCAGGACCAGATTATGCTGGTTCAAAGCTGACCAACCATAACAGAAGAAACCTGTACAATCGGTTTGTTATAAAAATTGTACACATTAAGTCGGATGACCAATCAGCTGCTTTAAGTATATCTTCTAGCATGGATCCCATAACAAAGGCTTTGGACGCCATTGCGCCCCTAGTCAAATGAGCACCATACACAGAAACATCTATACCAGCTTCAGCAATGACCCATCGAACCCAGCGAGCTAACGTAGCCACCGATATAGGGCGGAAAGGTTTTTGAATTGATAAAAGCAAAGGCCCTAAGGGTTTGTCTCTGTGGGATAAAGTACGCTCTTCATAACTTTAAGCATTTAACCACACATAGCTTGTCATTATGAGGAAATGCAGGAAAATCAATTGAATGTGACATAGTCTTAGTTCTCTTGGACATTATGAATGATACACCATGTGGAGAAAATAACCTACTGCTAGGTAAAGTGCACGTACGTCTGACACGCTCCGACAGGAGATGAGACACAAAAGCATGGTAAGTTTCGCAGAAAGTTGTTTTAATGATAAAACTCTATTCTCAGGCCAAGACTCTAATAAAGATAACACATTAGACACATACCATAGAGTGTTATATCTGGGTTTCAGGGGTCGAGCGACCCTTATGCCTTTCAATAATTTGCAAACAACCGGATGAACACCTACTGGTTTCCCATCTATGTGATTTTGTCCGGCAGACAAAGCAGATGTAAAGTTGTTTACCGACCTGTAACATAACCCGGACTCTGCACACTCTGATAGAAAATTCAAGACATCTTTCAAATCGGATCCCATGGGATCCACCTCACGCTGAAGGCACCAACCCACCCAACGTTTCCATTCAGCAGAATATCGTTTGCGGGTGGAAGGAGGCCAAGTCTGCTGTATAAACCCGGCTGCTGACGATAAAAGGCCCTCAATTTGTTTGTTTCCTGAGATTTTCCAAACGATGAGTGTCAGTTGGTCCTATAGAACCAGCAGATGGGGGACCCGACTGGGTCCAGAAGTAACTGTAGAAATACAGGAAGTCGAAAGGATAGATCTACTGACAACTCCAAGAGAGTCGGAAACCAGGATTGTGTCTTCCAAAGAGGTGTGACTAAAATCAACATTGCTGACTGGCGGCGGACATGGGCCGCCACTCTCAGGATCATTGCAAAGGGGGAAAGGCATAATGCATTTGAGGTCCCCAAGGATGAAGAAAGGCGTCTGTTCCCAGCGCCATCGGGTCCGGTCACCAGCTGAAGAACCCGGGAAGCTGAGCATTCAGACGAGAGGCAAACAGATCCCTGAGGCAAGGGTCTTGAATAGCCATGATCTCTTGAAATATTGAAGGATGGAGCTTTCAATCACTGAAGTCTCTCAGGAATCTGGAATTCCAGTCCACCACTAAGTTGCCTTTCCCGGGGATATATTCTGCTAGAACCGTGATCTTCTGTGACAGGCAGAAATACCCGAACTCTTAAGCTATGTTGGCTAAGAGACGAGATCTCGTACGAAATCTCGTACCTCCCAGACTATTTATGTAACGCACCTCTGACACATTGTCCATCCGTAGAAGAAAGCAACAATTGCTCTTTACTGGGGAGATTGACTTGATGGCGAAAGAGCCCACCAACAGTCCCAGCCAGTTGATGTGCAGGGTCAGTTCTGCTGACCGACAACCGCCGGTAGCGAATTCTCTGCATCTTGCGCCCCAGCCCCAATGACTGGATTCTGTTCGATAACTACGTCGGGAGAAACTACGAAAATGGCCTTGCTATTCCAAGCCTCCATGTGGGTCAGCCACCATTGAAGTTCCTCTTGCGCTTCCAGTGTCAGGGTAAACGAGTGATCGTAGCTGAACTTCTGTTGGAGATAATGAATTTTTAGACGCTATAACGCTCTGTAATGAAGCGGCCCAGGAAAGATCGCTTGGATGGAAGATGCCAGCAGTCCAACAATCCTCGCTAAGGATCTCAAAGAAACCATCTGTCTCGACAAAGTTGATTTGATTTCCCCCTTGATGGATTATATTTTGGCTGTAGAGAGGAGTAATTGGGCTGACACTGAATTGATCTGGACTCCCAGGAAGTGTACCTGCTGAGAGGGAGTTGTCATGGACTTCTTGAGATTTATTACAAAGCCTAGGTTCTTTTAGATCTAATAGGGCCATCCAATCTTTTTCCAGTAACAAATTTCTCAGAATATGGATGCCTTCCATCCTGAAGTGTCGGTAAGTCACGAAGGGATTGAAAGCTCTGAGATATAAAACCAATCTCTGACCACCTCCTTTCTTTTTAACCAAAAAGACGCTGCTGCAAAAACCTTCTGGCTGAAGAGTTCCTGGAGCAATAGCCTGTTTTGTCAAAAGATCTATCAGCTTGGAGTCTATAAAAGACTCTTCTTGTCAGGAAAATAGAAAGGTGGAGGGAAGGGCATGTTGGGTACACCCAATTGTAGCGCCTGATTCTCAGAGGGTAGCGTTGCAGAGCAGTCTGAGGCTTACTCAAGGGAGGTGGTGTGGGCTAGTAATCACCATTTGCAGGTGCACAAAAATAACACTCAATAATTGATTGTCCAGTCTGTACTTTGCTTTATAAAAGTAAGAGTACATTTATTAAACATACACACTACTTAATACTATGCACCAATTTACAAATATACATAAGCTGTTGGAATTACTTTGTGACATTGCATAACATCTCCACCCCTCCCGCAAAGGTCTAGTACCACCACTCCCATGTATGCACATAAACTTGCCCCCAATGCAGATAGTTCAACATAACCTGGAGCGAGGGCCCTGCGCACTGGCACCATCCAAGTGGCGACCCACCCCATTACCTCAATAAGCATTAAAAAGGGGTAAACCTGCCTTGGTGACATGACCCTGACTGAGCATCTCCTACTGACCATAAAGTATGCACCTCTATATCTTAAGGGCTAGCAGTCTGGGGTCTTCACCTAAGCGCAGCAGCAAGAATCCATGTTTACGCACACTTTAGAATGACAGTACTCATCACCTTGGTTGATCATTTGAATGCATTGCAATTACAGCCCCTAAAGGCATCACAGATTAAATCACAGGATTGCGCATATACAGCCAGACACCCTAGCAGGACTGGCAACATAGCCCCACTTGGCTTATGACATCTCCTTACACATGTGACTTACAGTCCCTTCAAAAGAAGTACTCCTGGCAACTACCCTTCTCCTGCAGTGCGCCTCTTCACTTTAAAAGGAATCACAGGTAAAAGCATGGGATTACGTAAATACAGCCAGACCCCCTAGCATGACGGTCCAGCAACATAACTCCATTTAGCTTAACATCACTTTACACAGGTACTTCACTTTACACATGTGACTTTCAGTCCACCTAAAAAGAAATAACCAATAGTAAATGCATTTCGGTGCAATTACACCACTTCACCCCCAGGGGATGCCCTTCTGTAGACATCCCCAACTCAATCAATCAATCAATCAATCATAGCATTTGTATAGCGTGCTACTCACCCGGAGGGGTCTCAAGGCGCTTGGGGGAAGGGGTCCGCTACTGCTCGAACAGCCAGGTCTTGAGTTGTCTCCCGTAAGGCGAGGTGGTCCTGGGTCAGCCGGAGGTGGATGGGGAGGGAGTTCCATGTCTTGGCCGCCAGGTAGGAGAAGGATCTGCCTCCGGCGATGGCTCTTCGGATGCGTGGTACGGTTGCGAGGGCGAGGCTGGTAGACCGTAGCTGGCGGGTGGGCGTGTAGAAGGTCTGGCGGTCGTTGAGGTACTTGGGGCCCAGGTCGTGGAGAGACTTGTGTGCGTGGGTGAGGAGCCTGAACGTGATCCTCTTGTCAACGGGGAGCCAGTGCAGGTCCCTCAGGTGGCCGGAGATATGGCTGCGTCGGGGGATGTCCAGAATGAGTCGGGCGGAGGCGTTCTGGATGCGTTGGAGTCTTTTCTGTAGCTTGGCTGTGGTTCCGGCGTAGAGGGTGTTTCCGTAGTCCAGTCGGCTGGTGACGAGGGCCTGGGTGACCGTCTTCCTGGTTTCGGTCGGGATCCATCGGAAGATCTTGCGAAGCATGCGAAGGGTGTGAAAGCATGATGAGGATACGGCGTTGACTTGTCTGGTCATCGAGAGGGAGGAGTCCAGGATGAAGCCCAGGTTGCGTGCGTGGTCTGTTGGCTTGGGGGCGGTGCCCAGGACTGGGGGCCAGCAGGAGTCGTTCCAGGCGGAGGGTGATGGTCCCAGGATGAGGACTTCTGTCTTGTCTGAGTTCAGTTTCAGGCGGCTGTTCTTCATCCACTCGGCGACGTCTTTCATCCCTTCGTGTAGGCTGGTTCTGGCGGTGTCGGGGTCTCTGGTGAGGGAGAGGATCAGCTGGGTGTCGTCGGCGTAGGAGATGATGTTGAGGTTGTGTTGGCGTGCGATGGCGGCTAGAGATCTCATGTAGACGTTGAAGAGGGTGGGGCTGAGTGATGATCCTTGCGGGACTCCACAGATGACTTCGGTGGCCTCGGATCGAAACGGGGGGAGGCGGACTCTCTGTGTTCTTCCGGCGAGGAATGAGATGATCCACTTCAGTGCCTTCTCTTGGATGCCGGTGTTGTCGAGGCGTTGGACTAGGGTGCGGTGGCAGACAGTGACGAATGCTGCGGTGAGGTCCAGGAGGATGAGTGCCGCTGTTTCCCCGTTGTCGAGCAGGGCTCGGATGTCGTCGGTGGCTGCGATGAGGGCGGTCTCGGTGCTGTGGTTGGCTCTGAAACCGGACTGCGAGGGGTCGAGGGATCCGTTTGTCTCGAGGAAGGCGGCAAGCTGTTTGTTGACGATCTTCTCGATGACTTTGGCGGGAAAAGGGAGGAGCGAGATGGTTCGGAAGTTTTTGAGCCCTTCACTCCATGATGCACTTCATAGTACACCCTCAGCTGTAGAACATACGTTCCAGCCTAGAAGGTGTTAAAGGCTGGCTGAGCCCTTGAGGGGTTATTCTTTCAGATGCCCCGTTAAACTCATGGGTGGACTGTCCTTCTTTATGCTGGGGGAGGCTGCGGTGCTCCTGCAGCCCCCCTGCACCGCTTTTCACACATGAGGGTGACCCCCTCCTCTGGGGGCCACAAAGCACCAAAACTGCAGATTTACAAATGCCTGGCGAGGCATTATGGGGCGCTTCATGCTGCTCTTTACCAGCCCCAGCCACTGGGAACACTCTCCTCTGCCCTCGGGGTCTCTGATTCAGCAGGGTGCTGTCTTCACTGGCTCCCTGCGCCAGCCTTTTGCCTGGCTCTCCTCTGTGGCCTCTCTTCTCCCTGCGCAGAGGCCACTGCTCCTGCGCACCGGTCCTGGGCTCTTCTTCTGGTGTAGTTAGGGTCCTGGGGGCAGTCAGGGGGTCTCTCCTTCCAACTGCCCATTGCACCAGGCTCCAGCACCTTCAGCCTCAGCAGACTACACCCCAGAGAGAGCTTCTCTTCCTGTGCAAGCACTTTTTAAAAGTTGAGTAGGGGGCTGGCAGGAAGTCCCTGTTGGTCCTATCAAACAGCGACACATCACTTTCCTGCCCCTGCTCCCTCCTTCTTGTCCAGCCTCTGGATTTGTTAAAAATGGCGTCGTCCAGTATCTCTGGCCACATGGCTTCTCGTAACCCAACTCCTTCCCTCCTTGGTGCAGCCTGGTGCCTGGCACCTAGTGATGGATGAGTCTGTAGCCCAACACTTCATCTCTTCATGGAGAGGAGGCCCTCGCTTGTGGAAGAAAGGTTATCAATCCATCCAGCTGAGGTCAGCCCTCAGCCTGGGTCTGGTCATGGCTGGCTCAGAGAAATATTACAGTTCTAGATGACCAAAAGCAGTACAAATATGACTTTGGACTCTGCAGAATACTTATTTTCACATTCGCTACATTGGACTTAAGTGCGTGTCTAGAATCTGTAGGCCTAATGAAAGTTAATCTAGCCATGGGCCCCACATCCCCATAGGGGAATAATGAAGTGAAAACACAGTAAAACACACTGACTTTCCCTGGCATGTTTCTTTTCAGTGTATAAAGCCTATTCCATGTCACCACCCTATACTGCATAAGTCCTGAAACACCATTCACTTTGTAGCTGCTCCTGGACTGCGCACGCTAGGAATCTCCCCTGCGCAGCCCGTACACATGTGCACACGCATGTACACATGTGTCTGCATGTAACCAGCCCGGTGTCCCTTACTCCAGCTGCTGTGCAGTGATCTGGTTAAGCCAGGGGAACACCAGTAAAATCCCCATGCAGTTTCTTACATCCGGAGTTCACTGTGGGTGAGTTCCAACTTATGAGGCTCCCCCAAAGTAAAAGCTCAACAATTAGGTGCTCAAAAAGTGAAAAATCCGGCGGCCCATAGTGTCAGAACCACCTTCTAACACACGCCGCGCCCAGCTGATTCCTACAGGGAAGAAGTAGCCACTCTACATGGGTACACTTCCCGTAGTCAGCGATAACTAGTTATAAGGGGTTCTGACAAGACCCCCCTTACTAACCAGTTATCCGCTTAGACCACCTACTCCTCCCATCCATGAAATCTCCACCCATCCATGAAATCTCCACCCATGACAGGGATCCCAGACTACCCTAAGAACCCTTCGAGCTCTAGGTTAGATACCTCTAGGTCACTCATGGTCTACATGGACTCAGCCTAACTAGGCTCACCTTTGCCCTCGGGCATGCAACACTATGCCTTCCACTTCCCCGGACAAGGGTCCAGTGCCTCAGCACCGATGCGGTCTTCTGGGATAGGTCTAAATCCCATCCCCTGGGTCACTAGCTGGTCTCCCTTCCAGAGTTTGTTCCAATCAGTACCCTCTCTCCATTTGGTCCTAGCACCCCAAAGATGCAACCTCTCTGGACACTCAACCTCAGCCTGCCACTGAGGTCATTCTGATGCCACCACCCTTTCGGGATGAATGTCTTCCCTAAAGAAAGCACAGCCACTTGTGCTTCCCCACACAGAAAAGCACCCTTTGGCCACTGGCCTGGCTCCCTGAGAGGACCTCAGACCGGCCTCACCACCACACTGGCAGTGCCAGGGAGGAACACTGAGGGTGCCTCATCAGACATCCTACAGCTCATTCCCCCCATCAGTAGCTCCACCCGGAAACTACCCCGGGAACCTAGACCCCTTCCTTGTTCTCCGCTGCGAGAACAGGGCCTATGTACCCTTCCCTCCGAGAGGTGTGCTCTCCTCCTGGAATACCCTTAGAGAGACTGTGGGTCCCGAGTTAGCTAGACCCAGTACGACCTCTCATGGCTCTCCCTGGTTTCCCTACAGCGCCTTGGGAGACCGCCCAGGGACCCTGGATGGCCTGCACCACCCCTTCTGAAGAGCAGGGTCCCTTCACTTAAGATAGGCCCCACCTGCCTTCAGGGTAGTTAGTACTACCACTCTCAGCCCGGGACCCTAAAGATCCCGGCTAGGCCTGCACCACCCCTTCGCGAAACACAGGGTCCCTTCACTTAAGATAGGCCCCACCTGTGTTCAGGGTGGTACTACCTGGCAGAAGTCCACCTCCTACCTCGAGCTAAGGGAACACCCCCATGCTCCTGGTCCTTGGGTCCAAGTCCCACAGGACCTACCTGACTGGTTACCGGCTAGGCATCGCCCCAGCCACCACTTCAGGTTCCCTCCACCAGCTCCTGGTCCTGGGGTTCAAGTCCCACCGGACCTACCGGACTGGTCACCGGCCACCCGACCCTGACACCTCAGGGTCCACTGCTAACCCTTTCCCTGGAAACTAGGGAGCACATCGCCCCCACTCAGATCTCCACTGGGTCAGTTACCTAGCCCACCTAGGGGCTACCACTACACACCATCACTAAAGAACTACCCTCCTTGGGGGCCACCCACTACCAGCGGCCACCCCTGGGTTGCTCACCTCCCCACCAGTTAACCTGGGGGACCTGCCGGACACTCAACTCTACCACACCCTCCTCCCACAGTGGGAAAAGTTTCTTGGGGTCCCCCACCATGGGAACCCCTGGGGCGCTACTACCCAGGTTAAAGAAACCTCCTGCCCCACCCTTCCAGTGGTTTTGGCCTGCACCATTAGCAAGACACTTCCAGTGGGGGAAGGATATCTGGGGCCCCTCCTGTGGAAACCCTCCCTGCCCTTAAAGAGCGCGGGAACCTCCCAGGACCCCTACTTCTCCTGTCCCCCTTGAAGGTCAATCCACCCCTGCACCCCCACCTGTGATGTAGGTATCAGTTGCTGTCCCTATCTCTTGAGGAGACACCCTCCTCATGCAGGTGTAGTGTATGTAGTGTTAGGGTACAAAGGTGTACAACATGGCTTAGAACATTTGTATGCAATCATTTCCTGGAAAGCACCATCCCGCTAGCACATTATAATCAACATAGCGCGGTCATATCAATACAGCTTACATTTAAACCATAATAACTTCACATGACACATATGGGCACGGGGCTTTCCTTTCCCATACCTTTAGTTCACATAACCAAAACGTTGAACCTTTCTGAGAGCCTTGCGCTCTTCCATTTGCTCATTACTGCATAAGTAATGTGTGGCAAAACTGGACTTATCAAATGCTATAAATGCACACCAGAATGGGATACTATGTTTCCCGCCGCTGCCACCAATGTTGGAAAACGAGGCAGCATCAGTGAGGCCTGCACAAATAACATGACTACATTTGTCCTTCACTGGGAACCAAACACCCAATTGTAGCGCCTGACTCTCAAAGGGTAGCATTGCAGAGCAGTCTGAGGCTTACTCAAGGGAGGTGGTGTGGGCTAGTAATCGCCATTTGCAGGTGCACAAAAGTAACACTCAATAATTGATTGTCCAGTCTGTACTTTGCTTTATAAAAGTAAGAGTACATTTATTAAACACACACACTACTCAATACTATGCACCAATTTACAAATATACATAAGCTGTTGGAATTACTTTGTGACATTGCATAACATCTCCACCCCTCCCGCAAAGGGGGGGTGGGGTCTAGTACCACCACTCCCATGTATGCACATCAACTTGCCCCCAATGCAGATAGTTGAACATAACCTGGAGCGAGGGCCCAGCGCACTGGCACCATCCAAGTGGCGACCCACCCCATTACCTCAACAAGCATTAAAAAGGGGTAAACCTGCCTTGGTGACATGACCCTGACTGAGCATCTCCTACTGACCATAAAGTATGCACCTCTATATCTTAAGGGCTAGCAGTCTGGGGTCTTCACCTAAGCGCAGTAGCAAGAATCCATGTGTACGCACACTTTAGAATGACAGTACTCATCACCTTGGTTGATCATTTGAATGCATTACAATTACAGCCCCTAAAGGCATCACAGATGAAATCACAGGATTGCGCATATACAGCCAGACACCCTAGCAGCACTGTCTGGCAACATAGCCCCACTTGGCTTATGACATCTCCTTACACATGTGACTTACAGTCCCTTCAAAAGACGTCCCTTCCTGGCAACTACCCTTCTCCTGCAGTGCGCCTCTTCACTTTAAAAGGAATCGCAGGTAAAAGCATGGGATTACATAAATACAGAAAGACCCCCCAGCAGGAAGGTCCAGCAACATAACTCCATTTAGCTTAACATCACTTTACACAGGTACTTCACTTTACACATGTGACTTTCAGTCCACCTAAAAAGAAATAACCAATAGTAAATGCATTTCGGTGCAATTACACCACTTCACCTCCAGGGGATGCCCTTCTCCAGACATCCCCAACTCAGCCCTTCACTCCATGATGCACTTCATAGTACACCCTCAGCTGTAGAACATAAGTTGCAGCCTAGAAGGTGTTAAAGGCTGGCTGAGCCCTTGAGTGGTTATTCTTTCAAATGCCCCGTGAAACGTATGGGTGGACTGTTCTTCTTTATGCTGGGGGAGGCTGCGGTGCTCCTGCAGCCCCCCTGCACCCCTTTTCACACATGAGGGCGACCCCCTCCTCTGGGGGCCACCAGGCACCAAAACGGCAGATTTCTTCGTGCTGGGGGGGGGGAGACTGCACTTCTCCAGCAGCTCCCCCAGCACCTTTTCACAAGTGAGGGTGACCCCCCTCCTCTGGGGGCCACAAAGCACCAAAACGACATATTTCCAAATGCCTGGTGAGGCATTATGGGGCGCTTCATGCTCCTCTTTACCAGCCTCAGCCACTGGGAACACTCTCCTCCGCCCTAGGGGTCTCTGATTCAGCAGGGTGCTGTCTTCACTGGCTCCCTGCGCCATCCTTTCGCCTGGCTCTCCTCTGTGGCCTCTCTTCTCCTTGCGCAGAGGCCACTGCTCCTGCGCACCGGTCCTGGGCTCTTCTTCTGGTGCTGTTAGGGTCCTGGGGGCAGTCAGGGGGTCTCTCCTTCCAACTGCCCATTGCGCCTGGCTCCAGCACCTTCAGCCTCAGCAGACCACACCCCAGAGAGAGCTTCTCTTCCTGTGCAAGCACTTTTTAAAAGTTGAGTAGGGGGCTGGCAGGAAGTCCCTGTTGGTCCTATCAAACAGCGACACATCACTTTCCTGCCCCTGCTCCCTCCTTATTGTCCAGCCTCTGGGTTTGTTAAAAATGGCGTCGTCCACTATCTCTGGCCACATGGCCTCTGAAACCCAACTCCTTCCCTCCGTGGTGCAGCCTGGTGCCTGGCACCTAGTGATGGATGAGTCTGTAGCCCAACCCATCATCTCTTCATGGAGAGGAGGCCCTCGCTTGTGGAAGAAAGGTTATCAATCCATCCAGCTGAGGTCAGCCCGCAGCCTGGGTCTTGTCATGGCTGGCTCAGAGAAATATGACAGTTCTGGATGACCCAAAAGCAGTACAAATATGACTTTGGACTCTGCAGAATACTTATTTTCACATTCGCTACATTGGACTTAAGTGCGTGTCTGGAATCTGTAGACCTAATGGAAGTTAATCTAGCCATGGGCCCCACGTCCCCAAAGGGGAATAATGAAGTGAAAACACAGTAAAACACACTGACTTTCCCTAGCATGTTTCTTTTCAGTGTATAAAGCCTATTCCATGTCACCACCCTATACTGCATAAGTCCTGCCACACCATTCACTTTGTAGCTGCTCCTGGACTGCGCACGCTAGGAATCTCCCCTGCGCAGCCTGTACACGTGTGCACACGCATGTACAAATGTGTCTGTATGTAACCAGCCCGGTGTCCCTTACTCCAGCTGCTGCGCAGTGGCCTGGTCAAGCCAGGGCAACACCAGTAAAATCCCCATGCAGTCTCTTACATCCTGAGTTCACTGTGGGTGAGTCCCAACTTATGAGGCTCCCCCACAGTAAAAGCTCAACAATTAGGTGCTCAAAAAGCGATAAATCCGGGCGGCCCATAGTGTCAGAACTACCTTCTAACAGTGTTCATGACCCATGTATCTGATGTGATCTTTAACCAATTGTGCATGAAAGGGTTCAATCACTGATTATCTCTAGATTGGAATATGGGCTGGTGACCCTAGCAGGACTTCCGAAAGCTAGCTTGGCCCCACTCAGAGCTACCTTGAACGCATCGGCCAGACTTTTAATGGGCTTGAGAAAATTTTATCACATTTCCCCTGACCTGTTGCAGCTAAATTGGTTATCTATTGAAGCGAGAATCCGACTCAAGATAGCTTGTCTGACTCATAAAGCCTTACACCACAATACCTCATACTACCTAGCATGTATGATGTATGATGTTTTACTTGGAGCACTCTATGGCACCTCTGAGACACAATATTTCTTTATTTTTTAATGTTTTCCCACAGGTTATAACTTCACTTACTGTATGTTTTGTATACTTACTGGTGCCAACTTTGTACAGCGCTCTGACACCCCTTTGGGTCTTGTTCGCGCTCTATAAAACTTTTCAAATAAAATAAAATAAATCAATCTGCCCCCAAAGTGAATCGCAGGGAGAAATGTTTGAATCAGCACCTGAGAGTTGGGCGTTGTTGTTGTGGAAGCCTCTGTTGACTCCTCTGTTGAAATGGCCCCTGAAACCTTGTGATCTGGTTGGATAGAAATCATCTTGGGCAGGGTCCTGCGCATACCCTCTGCACCTGGGGTTGTAGCCACGATGAGGACCTTGCAGATTGAAGCGGCCGGTTAAGCGTCCTCTGCCACGACTTGCCCTATCAGAGAGGGCATGGAATACTCTCTTGAGAGACGACTGAGACTTGTCCAAGGATGTGAAGGTATTAATAAATTTTGTGATGTCCTTGACGAAACGATCTCCGAAACAATGAACGACAAGGGACCAATTTCTGCAGCGGCCAGCTCAGCTAGTTGCGGGTCATTCCTTAGGAGAACAGATTTGTGCCTCTCGGAGGAGAGCGCGCAATTCGCATTGCCTAGGAGGCAAATTGCTCTTAGAGTCCATCTGGCAAGGACTTCAGGGTGAATTGCTGCACCCGTATCTTGGGCTTGAAAAGCCAATTCCAGTATTTTGGCTATAGGGCTGGACACATCTAGAAGTTTGGTCTGGCATGCTCTCAGGGTTTTATCAATTCCCTTTTTTGGATGTTTACGGAATTTCTTCAAGAAAGTTTGCATAGATGCATCTATGTCAGGAGTGAGAGCCGTTTGATTAGGGAGGTCTGGGTGGGGACATATGGACCTGAGGCTGGATCTGACCTCCTTTTCAAAACTCTTTTGCAGATTAATCTGCATATATTCCGTCACACCCGAGGCCTGGAACCAATCTGAATATCTAGGGTGAACAATGCAAGCCAGATCAAAAGTTATAGGGGATTGAGTCCTGGAGAAGCGGGACGCTTGCGTTTCTTAGAACGCTTACAGGGTTGTGACTCCTGGGAGGAGGAGGAATCTGTATCTGCGTCCGTGGTAGGCGAAGGCAGAGGGAGAGGCGGTGGTGGCAGGGTCAACAGGTCAGTATTATAGTCATGTTCCCTTGCCTTTTCTGTAACTTTAATGTAGATTTTAACATGAGGCCAGGAGTGGCCGGGGACCTCTGAGGGAGGAAGAGGGTTGGAGGTTGGGGTGAAAGGAGAAGGGAGGGATCGCTACCTACCAGTTTGTCAAGGTGTTGCGATATGGGTAAAAGGGCAGAAGACGAGGCTTTGCCAAGTTCTTGTCAAGGGTTTTGTCAATCAAGGTTTCCATATTCTCGTCATAGTAAAAATCCTCATTGTCTTGTGGACCACAAACAGCCAGGTCCAGTTCAAAAACCTCATAATCAGACATGGCGTATGGAAGAAGATTTTTCCTAGCTCAAAATCCCCAGAGAGAAGCCAATTGATTACAGCCCTTAACAGCTTAGATATAGGGTGAAGGTTAGGAGCAATAAAGAGCTATAGCAGAGATGCCCAGGTACCCTAGTCTGCTAACTCAGGACTTAAGAGGGATGGGCACTACCAGCCTAGGCAGTAGCTAGAGGTTCCAAAAATTACTAATAGCAAATTTTCCCAATTCTATTACAGGACCGGAGGCTTCGTATTATGCTTCTTTTTCTATTTAGTGCTACTCACAACAACCAATGAAAACGTTTCTTATGCAAAACAAACTACATTTCCCATGATGCATACACCACATCACTTCCTGCAGAGCCCCATAAGAGCCAGTAATACCGGAACCAGTCCTCTTTCTTTGCTGCTCACGCAGACAGATAAGTTGAGCTCTCGATTATTGCCATGCTAAATGTTTATAAATGTTTATAACTTTGACGATTGAGGTTATTTGCTGGCAGTGGCGCTTTGTCATACTGTTGAAATCTTTATTAACGCCGCTTTACATTTGAACTGCCCGCGGTTGCGGGAGGGGTCGGATTTCGTGCCCTGGGCGCTACGGAGCTCCCGCTGGGAGCGGGGATGTGTCAGGGCTTCGTGAAGTTCCCTGTACACGGCGATCGATGCGCAGGGCATCTCGCCGATCTCTAGCATTTTAGCGCGACTCCCATAATAATTATCAGCGCGTTCTGCGCTTACATTCCACAAACAGCACGGTACCGCCCCGCCTTCGGTGGGTGCATATTATGGTAAAAACTTAGCGCGAAGGCTCTCCTAATAAGCCGGTGCGCGGGAGACAGTCACTTTCGTTTTTATTCAGGTTTCACGTGCGTAGCCCAATTGGGCTATTTTGGTAGGATTTGGGCTACGCACGTCGTAACTGCCCGTTTTCTTTCGTTTTTCTTTCGTTTTTATCCATTCCAGGCTGACTTTCATACAGAGAGCACCCATTACGCCTGGCTGGCTGCAAAAACGACTTGGGCCTGGAGGGAGCACACCTCCTTGGACTTTTTCTTGCTCTGTTGGCTCCACTACGCCCCGTGGGCTGTAATAATTGGGACACAGCTTTGGCTGAGGAGCTAGGTACCGGTGCTGTGGGTTGGCTCCCCCCCTGTTACTCCTCCCTACTGTTGCCTTATGAGCAAGTACGTCTACAAATTTGGTTCCACCATGCAAAATTGGGTGCACTATGAGGAGGATGACACCTTGTACGAGGAGGAGGTGGGCACACCTGCCATCGAAGATAATATTGTTGAGGCCCTGGACGCTTCCGTGCAGGAGTCAGTCAACAAGGCCCTGGAGAAGGCAGTTCCGGAAACTGTGCAGCAGGCATTAGCGACTGCATTGAAGCCTATTACTAGGCAACTGGAGAGGTTCGCGAAGCATCATGGCTTCACTACCCCAGCTGAAGATCCGACAGCGGAGCCACGGACTAAGTCCTGGCCGCATTCTGCTTCCTATTCGTCACTCCCGCGCCCTGCGGAGAGGGAGAGGGTGCAGGATACTGATTCGGAACCTGGTTCCACCTCTTCGGACACCCCTGATGATTCCCCTCCCAAGAAGAAGTCTCGGAAGGTTAAGAATGTGGAGACTCCACAGACGGCCCCTACGCCTTTCACCTTCAACCCCTCGGATATCGTTCACCCTAGATCCTCGGATTGGTTGCCTGCCCCGGAGGTGGCGGCGTACCTACATGAGAACTTGTGCAAGAGCTTTGACAAAGAAGTGCCCAACAGACTGCGGTCTGAATATCCCCGACCGGATCTTACGGATAAGGTGGCGGAAACGCCGGAAATTGACCCCAGTTTACTAACTTTCCTTAAAAATTTTGCCAAGGACCCCAAGAAGGGTATAGATCCTGCGTGGCGAGGGTGCCAAGACAAGCTTCTTGACGTGGTCGGCCCCCTAGCCAAGATATTGGAGATGGCTCTAGAGGCGCAGGAGTTGGGAACTGCTATGGATACCCATGTTTTGGCGGGCTGGACCCAGCGGGCTATCTGCCTATTAGGTAATGCCAACTGCACAATCTCCACGGAGCGCAGGAAGTCCATTCTGATGCGCATGGACTCTAACCTTACGGAGTTGGCGGCGGCGGAGCCTGGCCCATTGGCGGACGGAAACCTATTCGGCGACCGCTTCGTCAAAGATGTGGCGAAATACGTGGGCACCTTCACGACCCTCGACAAAGCTCAGGCAGGAATCAAACGGGTATTCCAGGCAGGGGTTTTCAACAGGGCTGGACGAGGCCGGGGACGCTCGTTTGGCCGTCAATTCTCCCAAGGTCCTCAGAGAGGAGATTTTGGACGCGGCAGGGGAGAGTGGGACTCCGCCCGCGGTGGCACCTTCTACCCCACCAGGCAGCGCTTCAACAAACGACGCTTTAACAAGGGATCCTATCAGGGAGGATTCCAGAACACCGAGTCTTCAGGTGAGCGCTCCAGATTTATTTCTTCTTCCGTTGGGGGGACGTATTCAGCTGTTTTATCACAATTGGGTTCAAATATCACAGGACGCCCGGGTTTTGCAGATGGTTCAGGGGTTCCACCTAGAGTTCTTTCAGACACCCTGTCAGGTTCATCGGCCCAGACAGCTTTCTTTTTCCCAACTAGAGTGCGATTTCATAGATTCAGAAATAGAAGGATTGCTGCAGAAACGCGCAATAGCTCCTTGCAACGAGGGCCCTCGCGGTTTCTGCAGCAATATTTTTCTGGTGCAGAAGAAAGGCGGTGGTTACAGGTTGGTACTCAATTTGAAGGATTTCAACCACTTTATGACTTACAAGCACTTCAAGATGGAGGGCATCCATCTGCTGGCAGACCTATTGAAGCAGGGGGACTGGTTGGTCCGTCTGGACCTGAAGGACGCCTATCTGTCCGTTCCCAGATATCCTCCCCATTGCAGATTCCTTCAATTTCTTTTTTTTTTTTTTTTTTTTTTGAAACCGTTTATTGCAATCTCAAATAGTTACAGGTATGGGCCTACAACCGTCTGGCCGGCCGCTAGAGTGGCAGAAGCATATGACATATATACAGAAAAATCTCTTGGCGGTGCAAAAAGGTAAATCAGGAGATATCAATAGTGCAGGCCACATAACTCCAAACCCACAATACGGTTTCCTTTTGTCAAAACACAACAACACAAAAACCACACCCGCAAGGCAACCCGCAATCCCAAGTGACAGCACGCGCTCCTTAAGTGGGGGACCCCAACCAATCGCCAAACTCTGAAGAGGGGAATGAGAACAGATCAGGGACTGGGGAACCACGTGCCCGTGGCTGGGGGAGGGGGTCGGCTAGGGGGACGGAGCTGGTGAGGCAGCCGGCAGCAGTGGCGGCTCGCAAATACCCCCGCGATAGGCGTTCCAGGGGCCCCAGATTTTCACCCACGCCCCAGGCTTACCCCTCGCCACATACACCACCTTTTCACGAAACATACACCAATCCATGTGTTCTTTCCAGGCCGACACCGCCGGGGGCCTCTGGGATCCCCACAATTGAGCAATGTCACGCTTAGCTATCATGTATCCCAGAGTCACCCACCGCGTCTGCGGTACCGAGTAGTCAGTTGGCTCCCACACATTCAGCAAGCATCTCCTCGCTTCAGGCAACAGCGCGACACGCGTAACCACTCGCAGGACCTCGTGCACACCACGCCAGAATCGCTCCACCTTTGGGCATTCCCACAGAATATGCAAGAAAGTTGCCAAAGCACCACAGCCACGCTTACACAGTCCATCCTCAGCAAAGCCCATACGTAGAAGCCTTGGCCCCGTCACGTAAACCCGGTGGAGGATCTTAAGCTGGACGAAGCGAAGGCGAGCCGGGATGGCCACCTCCTTCGGAGAGGCCACCGCGGAAATCCAGTCCTCGTCGTCCAACTCCAGCCCATCGGCAACCCAGGCCTCGCGGAGGCCAGTCAGCAGGCCCGATCGGTCGTTGATCAGTTTTTTATATATAAGGGAGATCGTGCTGTCTGGGACATGGCCATCCAGCACTCTGTCCTCCAGGGGGGAAGACTCCGGAATGGACGCGACATCCGGGAAGACGGAGCCCAGCGCGTGGCAGACTTGTAAGTACCGAAAGTACTCACTGCCTTGCAACTGAAACTCCGTCTGCAGCATCTCGAAAGTTTTGAATCCCCCCCTCGTCCAGAGATCTCCCACTGTGCTGATGCCGATCGTGTCCCACTTCTCGAAGCCCTTCGAGGTCCACAGGGAGCCCAACCTCGCAGACGCATATAGCGGTGACGCCCGGGTCAAACGGTCCTTCCACCCCATAGCTGCGTTAGCCGCGTGCCATACACGCACCATGACACGCGTCGGTCCCGTCAGGCGAGGGTCCGTCGCGCCAGAGTAGAGCACTCGATTGTAGTCGCCACCGGGCAGGAGCATCTTGTCCATTTCAAATGCCGGGTTCAGGGCAGGCCCGTAAAGGCCATGATTAATCGCAGCTAGCTGGGAGGCCCAGTAATACCGTTTAATATCCGGGAGGGCAACCCCCCCATCGTACCACGGGAGCGTCAATTTAGCCAAGGCAATACGTGGCCTCCCGTCCCAGAACAGGCGACGCTGCAAACTCTCCACCTCACGGAAGTAGCGCGCCGGGACCAAGTCCATAGTGTTCTGGAGAGCGTACAGAAAGCGCGGCAACGACATCATCTTAAACAAGGCCGCTCGGCCGAGCGGCGAAAGCGGCAGACGCCGCCAACGCACCACGTCCTCCTTCAAGCGCTGGAGGGGGGGCAGCAAATTCCGCTCGTAGCGGGCCTTCGGGTCCAGAGTAATATATATACCCAGGTACCGAAACCCCTGGGAGGCAATCTGGATCGGACAGTCCCGTGGTAGGACCGGAGCCTCCCCGGCAAGCACATATACACAGGATTTCGCCCAGTTGATGACGAGGCCTGAGTTGCGACCGAATGAGCGCAAAACATCAACTAGGACGATCAGTGATTTACGCGGGGAGGCGAGATATAGAAGGATATCATCAGCGTAGAGGGACACACGGTCCTCATGCTCGGGGGTCCAGCGGAGACCACGGATGGAAGGGTGCCACCGCAGCCACTCCGCCAGGGGCTCCAGGGCCAGTGCAAACAGGAGAGGCGACAGGGGGCAACCCTGTCGCGTGCCCCGTCCCAGTGCGAATGGGGCCGAAACTCGTCCATTCACCACCACCTGCGCCAATGGGCCGGAATACAACAACTTGACCCAGCTGATGAAGCCCGGTCCGAAGCCAAACTTCGCCAGCATCGCCCAAATGTATGGCCACTCGAGCGTATCAAACGCCATGGTGGCGTCCAAGGACGCCAAGATGGCCGGTTCCCGCACGAACGGGACACGCGCTAGCACCCCGTGCAAGCGTCGCAGATTAAGGGCCGTGTTGCGATGGGGTATGAAGCCGGACTGGTCTTGGTGGACCAAATCGCTCACCACGCCGACCAGCCGGTTGGCCAGCACCTTGGCGAGGATTTTGGGCTCCGCGTTCAAGAGCGAGATAGGCCTATAGGATGTGACCCGCTCACGAGGTCTCCCCTCCTTGTGGATCACCACGATCGTGGCCAGACGCTGGTCCGGCGGAAGGGAACCCCGCGAGCGGGCCGCCAGGAACATCGCGCGCAGGTGGGGCGCCAGTACATCCGGTCGCAGCTTATACAGCTCGATAGGGATGCCATTGGGGCCCATGGCCTTGCCAGATGCGACCGAGCGGATAGCAAGGGCAATTTCGTCCGAGGTGGGAGGAGCGTCCAGCGAATCCCTGTCCTCCACCGAAAGGGAGGGCAGCGCGATGTCCCGGAGCAGGGCATGGGAATCCTCCTCCGAGCAGGGAGAAACCGGGGAATACACCTCGCGGAAATAATCCGCGAAGCAGGAGACGATGGCGTCCGGCTCGGTGACAGACACACCATCCATCCTCTCGATCAACGGAACCACACGACTAGCTCTCTCCTTTTTGTCCAACCACGCAATCAATTTACCAGCCTTATCACCCACATCATACAGTCGCCCCTGTTGCTCTCTACTAAGGCCCCTGGCCGCCTCCGTGACGAGGGCCCTATAGTCCGCCTGCTTGAGGTGTAGAACATGCAATGTGGCATCCGTCTCCCCGCTCCCCAGGTCACCCTCTAGTTCAGTAATTTCGGCCTCCACCCGGGTTACCTCCTCCCGCTCGCGCCTCCGGGCATGGGAGATAAAGGAGAGGGCCTCCCCTCTGAGAACTACCTTAAAAGCCTCCCACAGGGAGATAGCCGAAGTGACGGACCCCACATTCTCCTCAAAGTACCGCTGCAAGGATTTGATCAATTCGGCTCGAATAGTGGGGTCGCGCAGGTACCAGGCATTGATTGGGGCTACCCTGCCCTCCCCCCTCGGGAAGACATCAAAGTGCAACAATAGTGGGGAGTGATCTGAAATACCCCGCGCCAAATGGCGCACCTCTCCCACTCTCCCAGCATAGGCCGCAGGGACAAGGACATAATCAAGCCGCGAGAAGCTACCATGGGCACCCAAGTGGAAGGTGTATTGCAGCTGCGCGGGATGCTTTAGTCGCCAGCAATCCACCAATCCTAGTGTATCTAAAAGGCCGGACAGCCACGCCTGTGCCCGGGGGAGGTCCCTGGGGGGATGACGATCCATAGACCCAGAAGCCACCGCATTGAAGTCCCCCCCAACTACCAGAAGCCCACCCGGGAGGTCAAGGAGGAGGCGCCCCAGGTCCGCAAACGTGGTAGATTGCAACCCCGGCGGAACGTACACTGATACAAAAACGATCACTCTGCCCTCCATTCTACCCACCAAGACAGTGTAACGTCCCCTCTCATCATGGCGCACCTCATCAATCTCCAATGGGAGCGAGTTCTTAATCATGATGCCCACCCCCCGCGAGCCCGAAGTGAAGCCCGAATGGGCCACCAAGCGATAGCCTCGCCGATTCATGGCATGAAAGGAATTACCTATAAGGTGTGTCTCCTGCAGGAAGACCACATCTGGTGAAATTCGTTTCAGATACTGCAGGACCACACCACGCTTAATCCTATCCCCCAGTCCGTTAACGTTCCATGATAACACAGTCAAATCCCTACCCCCCATCATACATGGAAGCCATCAGTCGTCCCCCAAAGAGCATCTCGAAAACAACAATACAGTAAAGGGTTCGCCTTGCGGTGCAAACAAACAACACTCCACCCCCGCCCACCCATCCCAACAGAACTCCCCCCTCCCTGCACCCCTGCATGAGCCCAGACAGCCCCCCCAAAGTGCAGTGTGCCTGTCGCCCCATAGACGAAAAACGAACTAGTCCCCCAGAGGAGGAGGGAAAGCCCCCAATGGACCCCGTACGACCTCCATAGGAGGGGAACATACACGATCAGTGAATGGTAACCGGAATGTTGTCCAGAGCAAGGCCTACTATTCACCCCTCAGTTCTGATCCGGCGAGCCCTCCCCGCCAACCGCACCCCCCCCACCCCCCCGGCCCCGATCCCCAGGCAGAGTATCCAACCAGTCCCCAACCGCCTCGGGACGGTCAAAAAAGTGCGTGCGACCATCCACCTCCACCCTCAGCTTAGCTGGAAAAAGCATTGAGTACTTAAGGTTCAGGTCCCGTAGGCGACGTTTAACTCCGAGAAAACTCAGTCTCTGCTTTTGGACCGTCGGAGTAAAGTCAGGGTAGAAATTCACGTCCATATTATCGAGCTTGACCGGTCCCTGTAGCCTGGAAGTCTGCAGGATAGCGTCTCTGTCCCGAAAGTTAAAAATCCGGGCAATGAGAGGCCGCGGCGGGGCTCCGGCCTTAGGTCTTCCTCCGGGGACCCTGTGAGCACGTTCCACCGCAAAAAGTTTACTCAGCCCCCGGGGCTGGAGACGGGTGAGGATCAGGTCTTCCACAAACAAATCTGCCGCCTCCTCCTCCCGTCCCTCCGGCACCCCGACAATACGAACGTTGTTCCTCCGGGCCCGACCCTCGGAGTCCTCCAATCGACGGTCCATCAGGGCGCTCGCCTGGCCAAGCCGGTGCACCTCCTTTTGAAGGGCCGCCACGTCTGTAGTGAGACTCGAGGTAGTGTGGGCCAGAGAATCGACCCGGTCATTTGTTTTAGACAAGTCGGCTCTCACCAGGCCCACATCCACCAGGGCCGAGTCTATCTTCTGCGCCAGAGTATCAAAGCGCTGGTCCACCGAGGCCTTCATCTCGGCAATGGCGCCCATGACGTCCCGGAGGGTCAGATCCGCGGGCTGAGCAGACGCCTCAGTCGGGCCCGCGGGGGATGTACGCGGTGCCTCTGGAGAACCCTTCTGGAGAGTGTAGCGGTCCATGCTGTTAGACTGAAGTGCCGGGCCACGGCGGGTCGATTTCACCTTTGCCCGGTCGCCATCTTGCTTTGTGGACATGTCGCACTCCCAAAGTCGTGCCAATCTCCTCGAAAGGGCCGATAAACCAGTTCACGGGTACCGGGGGGGGGTGACCACTGGACCGCAGGACAACTCACAGCCGGCGGGTCAGCCGGGCACCGGGACAAGGCCACACCACCGCACCCCGCTCCGCAACCCTACCTCGCTTGAGGGCAAGGAGGGCGCAAAAGCGAAAGTGAAAGCGCGGGGTACGCGAGTCGCCCAGCCCTGCCCGCCGCTGTTGTTCGCTTTGTCCCCGGATCGCCCCACAACTCCAATCCGGGGGGCCGGCGCGGAGAAGGCCGCAATCTTCGATCGGTGCTCCCACCGGTGTCCGGGGTCCGATTCGAAAACGGAAAACGGGTGCCGCCTCAGCTCGGGTACACAGACACAGTCCCCTCATCAAAGACAGGATATAATCAGGATTAATTCAGGAGGTCGCGGAGGTCCTCGGGAGCTTCGCACCTACGCGGCCATCTTGGTTGCGCGCTAGGCTCCTCCCGATTCCTTCAATTTCAATGGCGGAACCGGTGGTACGAATATTTGGTCCTTCCTTTCGGACTTTCCTCAGCACCGTGGTGCTTCACCAAGGTTCTGAAACCGGTCGTAGCCTACCTCAGGGAACAAGGGGTTCGCATGATTGTCTACCTGGACGACATGCTCATCATGGCGCAATCTCAGGCGTTGGCGGTTCAACACTTGCGCATGACCATTCGTATTTTGCAGAACCTGGGGTTTGTGATCAACTAACCAAAATCGGTTCTGTGTCCCACACAGACGATAGATTTTCTGGGGTTCGTCATAAACTCTCAGACGGCCCAACTCAGCCTTCCAAATTCCAAGCTTCGGGATATCAAGAAGGAGCTTCGCTCATTCCTGACCAAACAAATGGTTTCGCTCAGGGGGATTGCCCGGATTGTGGGACTCCTTGCGTCGTCCATTCAAGCAATATTTCCGGGACCCCTACACTACAGGGCCCTTCAACGACTAAAAATCCAACACTTACAGAAGGGTCTTTCATACACGGACGTAGTCCCTCTTTCCCAGGAGGTGAGGGAGAAAATGCAATGGTGGTTGGCCCACGTCGAGGCGTGGAACGGCAGGGCAATTTTCGGCTCTCTACCGGAGGTGGTCATAGAATCCGACGCCAGCCGTTGGGGTTGGGGAGCGCGCTGCGGAAATATTTCCACAGGGGGACGTTGGTCCCTAGAAGAGTTAAATCTTCACATAAATTGTCTAGAGCTCCTCGCAGGATCATTTGCGATCCGGACATTATCTCTCAGGCAGGTCTCATGTTGCATCCTTCTTCGGATGGACAACATATCGGCGGTATGGTACATCAACAAACTGGGGGGCACGAGGTCCTCAATGTTGGTGGAGATAGCGAAGGCCTTTTGGCACTATTGCCTGAGTCATCAGATTTCAGTCATAGCAGAATACATTCCGGGTCAGTCCAATGTGGTGGCGGATTGGAGCTCACGCCACCTCAGGGACTACAGCGACTGGCAACTCCTTCCACGGGTGGTCCGGTGGTTGCAGGAGATATGGGGATTTTGCGAGATCGATCTATTTGCCTCCAGGCTAAACCGTCCAATTACGAAGTTTTTCAGCTGGAGGCCGGACCCATTGGCACTGGCGACGGATGCCTTTGCGCAGGAGTGGACTCAGAAGTTGAATTACGCGTTTCCACCCTTCATTCTCATTCCTCGCGTGTTCACTCAGGTGATGCGTCAGAAAGCAAAAGTGATATTAGTGACTCCCTTGTGGAAGTCGCAGCCTTGGTTCCCGTTGTTGCTGGAGGCGAGTTGCGACTTTCCCAGTAGGATCCCATGGTCCTCGACGATGCTCCAGGGCCCTCAGGGGGAGAGACACCCGATGGTTCTCTCGGGGCATCTGTCCCTGATGGCCTGGAGACTTTCAGGCAGCGTTGGCAAATGCCAGGATTTTCGGAACAAGCTTCAGGCTTTATCAATCAAGCGTGGGCCCCCTCTACCAAGAAGCGATATTCTTCAGCCTGGGGATGCTGGGTTCGTTGGTGCATGGGACAGCATGTGGATCCCGTGGGGGCAGCATTACCCTGTATTGTGAATTTCCTGTCTGAAAAAGCGTCTGAAGGTTTAGCGTATCGCTCTGTTAATAACTTCCGTTCCGCCATATCGGCAGGCCACTCTCAGATCGAGGGCAAACCTGTCAGAATGCATCCTTTAATATGTTAACTACTAAAGAGTATCAGAGTAGCTAATCCACCCAAACCAAAGTATTCTTCATTGTGGGATGTCTCGCTGGTTCTGTCATTATTTAATAGATGGCCCGACAACAATAGGTTGTCCAGGAAACAATTGTCGGCCAAACTGGCCATGTTGCTCTGCCTAGCGGCTTGTAGACGTTCTTCGGATGTTAAAGCTCTTGATATTACAGGTAGAGTATTTACTCCGGAGGGAGTTTCGTTTTCTATTACGTCTAGAACTAAAACCATGTCACGCAGTGTGGATTATCATGCTTTTCCCGATAATGCTAAACTTTGTGTGGTCCAATGCCTCAAGGCTTATGAAGAATGTACCAGGCCTACCAGGCCTGATGGTGTGGTACAATTGTTGATTGCTCTGCAGGAACCGTACAAATCTGTGACTGCGGCTACTATAGCCAGATGGCTCAAAGATGTTATGCAAGAAGCAGGTGTAGATACTCAGGTCTTTGGTGCACATTCTGTCCGGGACGCTATGGCCTCTAAGACCTTCATGTTTTTGTTCTACTGTGCAGGATATCATGCATTCTGCAGACTGGTCGTCTGAGTCAACGTTTAAACAGTTTTATTATAAACCGGTGGGTGATATATCCTCTGTTGTTTTTAATCAGCGTTAAACTAGCATAATACGAAGCCTCCGGTCCTGTAAAAGAATAAAAAATTAGCTAGCATTCGCGCCAAGAATTTTCAATTTTATTAAGGACACGGAGGCGAGGATTATCCCACCCGGTTAAATTACAGTATTGTAATTGTTGCCCACCCGTTTGCATATATACTCTGATTATACAGAAGTTACGGGTTGTTTTATCTCTGTTTTTTCAGGATCCGAAAAGAAGATGGATTAATCCTGTTTGAAGACTGACGTTCTTCCCAGCTGGTCTGGTTTTTTCTTCCACATTGGAAGCTGTTGTTGAACTTTATTATAATTATTGGACTTATTGTTTGGAGCAAAGAAAGAGGACTGGTTCCGGTATTATTGGCTCTTATGGGGCTCTGCAGGAAGTGATGTGGTGTATGCATCATGGGAAATGTAGTTTGTTTTGCATAAGAAAAGTTTTCATTGGCTGCTGTGAGTAGCAATAAATAGAAAGAGAAGCATAATCCTCGCCTCCGTGTCCTTAATAGAATTGAAAATTCTTGGTGCGAATGCTAGCTATTTTTTTATTGTTAGCCATGTGCAGGTGAAGAATGTCATCGGATTCAGAAAAATATGTAAATTGGCCCGGTACTGGCACTGCAACTGCTGAGGAACCCTGTTCTACGAGCACATGTCAGGCGTCATCAGCTCAGAAGATGGGAGACTGCCGCGTGTACTATTGCTTGCAGGCTCCCGAGTTAAGAATATGCAGCCGAATTGGGCTGCCTACACGACCTTGCTCCTGGGAGGGGCCACTCCCTGGACGAAGAGCGCAGCGTGCGCCCGCCACAGCCTGGCCACTCGGACAACGGTCGCGTGTAGAAACGAAAAGGAAATGTGAGGGACAGGAAGGAGCAACATGCGCCGAGGCGAAGGGATAGAAACGCGACACGGAGAAACGCGGGTTTGAGAAGCGGGATGAGCGATTCAAAAGTTCCTGATACGAGCACAGTAAGCAATCGGGCAATGTGGGATACGAACAGAAGTCGTAAACACACTTAGTTAAGCAATATTCATTAAGAATAAAACATTAATCATAATCAAGTCATGTCATGCATATTCAATATACACAAAATTAACGAGGCACTTATCTTCACTGCGGAGCAGCAAAGAAAGAATCAATATTTTGTAGACATTGGACTGTTCCGATTGGTGGTTTATGGAGGCGTGGTTCAAAACTCATGGGATATGTAGTGTTTAAATGTTTTTACTGTTTTTTGATTGGCTGCTGTTAATTGAGTAGTAAAGAAAATCAGAAACTCTAGTATTGCCATAGAATTTTGTACCTCAATTACATAAAACGCTAGGAAGTTAAAGAGATGTTACTTAGCTTTGCCTGCACAAACAAAGAAAGAGGAGGAGTCTATTGGCTTGGCTCTGATATAAGGAACAGTGGGCTCTGATGGGTTGCTGTTCTTATGGGAATTGTTGTTTTGTTTTTTTACTGTTTTAATTGGATGCTAAAACAACATAACAGTAAAGTTTGAGAAGCATAATCTGAGCCTCTGGTCCTGACATAGAAATAATGGTCAATCAAAAATTAGCTAGCATTCGCGCCAAGAATTTTCAATTCTATTAAGGACACGGAGGCGAGGATTATGCTTTCTCCTTCTTTACTGTATTACTCACAGCAGCCAATAAACATACAATTAGTAAAACAACTACATTGTCCATGTGACTTTGCGTCAGCCACGCCTCCTTAGCCCTCCATAAGAGCCCTGGTCACTGTCCCAGCCTCCTCTTTCTTTGCTCGAACTGCGTAAAGTCTAATAATCCACAACTTTCACAAACTCTTCCAACCTGGAAGTTTAACAGGAACCCAAGTCCTCTGCGCAGTCTTCAACGTGAAGATATCCGCTTCCAGACCTGCCGTCTGATCTGAACGATTAACCGGAACACAACGTCCTTCCAAAAAGCTTCAATGTGAAGGCCTCTTCATTCAGACTTCTTGTCTGCACCTAGGAAAAACCAACATGAACAACCCGTAAACTCCATTTACCACAAAGGTTTATATAATCATCAACGGGTGGGTAAACATGAACAATCATATTGTGCATAGCCGGGTGGGATAATCCTCGCCTCCGTGTCCTTAATAGAATTGAAAATTCTTGGCGCGAATGCTAGCTAATTTTTGATTCTATTACAGGACCGGAGGCTTCGGATTATGCTAGTTTAACGCTTATTAAATACCACTGATGTTATATCTCCCACCGGCTTATAATAAAACTGTTTGAATGTTGACTCTGAAGACCAATCCGCACAATGCATAATGTCCTGAATACTAGAACCCAGCATAAATGACTTTGAAGCCATCGCACCTCGCACAGAATGTGCGCCAAACATTTGAACATCAACACCTGCTTCCTTCATAACATAACGCAGCCATCTGGCTATAGTTGCAGCAGTCACCGGTTTAAAAGGTTTTTGTATTGCAAGCAGGAGCTGCGTAGAACCTTCAGACCTCAAAGGTCGGGTACATTCCTCATAGGTTTTCAAGCATTGGACCACACATAATTTTTCATTACTCGGAAAAGCATTATACTCAATGTGTCTAGACAGTGTTTTAGTACGACCCGTGATAGTAAAGGAAACCCCCTCTGGGGTAAATACTCTACCTGTAATATCCAATGCCCGCACATCCGATGAGCGCCTACAGGCCGAGAGGCACAACAGCATCGCTAATTTTGCGAAAAGCTGTTTTCTTGACAACTGACTATTCACTGGCCAACTGTTGAACAAAGAAATGACCAAGGACACATCCCATAAGCCCGAGTACTTGGGCTTGGGGGGATTTTCCATCCGAATACCCTTAAGAAGCTTGCATACCATAGGATGCATGCCCACCGGTTTTCCATCCACCGGTGCGTGCCCCGTCGAAATGGCCGATCGGAAGTTATTTACAGAGCGATAGGCAAGGCCACTCACAGCCTTTTCCGAAAGGAAATTCACAATAGCGGATAGTCCGGTCCCCACGGGATCCAGACTCCGTTCCACGCACCAACCCATCCAGCTTGTCCAGGCTGACGAGTATCGCTTCCTGGTGGAAGGAGCCCACGCCTGCCTGATGAAGCCTGAAGCTGCCTCCGAAATTCCCGGCATTTCCCACTGTTGCCGGAAATTCTCCATGCCATCAGCGACAACCTCTCCGATGTGATCAGAGGGTGTTGCTCCCCGTGCGGTCCCAGGAGGAGAGACTCCGACCAAGGGAGTCTCCTGGGAAGATCGCAGCTCATTTCCAGCAGTATCGGGAACCATGGTTGCGATTTCCACCGTGGTGTCACTAAGATCACCTCCGCTTTCTGTCTGAGAACTTGAGAGGTTACTCTCGGAATGAGGAGGAACGGCGGGAAGGCATAATTCACTGCTCCCGACCAATCCTGGAGGAACGCGTCCGTGGCAGTCGCCACTGGATCCGGTCTCCAGCTGAAAAAGTGGGGAATCTGTCGATTCAACCTGGAGGCAAACAGGTCCGTTTGACACGGCCCCCAAAGCCTCTGCAGCCAGCGAAACATGCTCGGCATCAGCTTCCAGTCGCTGTAATCCCTCAGATGTCTGGAGTTCCAATCCGCTATGAGGTTGGACTGCCCTGGAATATATTCCGCTATTACTGTTATTTGGTGGCGTAGGCAGTAGTGCCAAAAGTCCTTGGCAATCTCTACTAACAGGGGCGATCTCGTTCCCCCCAGCTTGTTTATGTATCTCACGGCCGACACGTTGTCCATTCGTAACAGAATGCAGCAAGCTGTCTGTTTGGGCGACAGCGTCCGAATTGCAAAGGAGCCCGCTAGGAGCTCCAGACAATTTATGTGTAACTCTAACTCCTGGGGAGACCATCTTCCGCCTGTGGAAATGTCGCCACAACGCGCTCCCCAGCCCCAACGACTGGCGTCGGACTCGATGACTACTTCCGGTAAGGAGTCGAAGATGGCCCTGCCGTTCCAGGCCTCCACGTGCCCCAGCCACCATTGCATCTCGTCCCGAACCTCTTGAGAGATCGGTACCAGGTCCGAATAAGCTAGACCCTTCTGAAGGTGCTGAATCTTTAGTCTCTGCAATGCCCTGTAATGCAGTGGTCCCGGAAATATTGCCTGTATGGAGGATGCCAATAAGCCCACTATTCTGGCTATGGTCCTGAGGGACACCATCTGCCTGTCTAACATGGCTGCTATCTCTTTCCTGAGATCCTTGAGTTTCGCTTTGGGAAGGTGCAACTGCGCCTTCTTGGAGTCTATCACAAACCCCAGGAACTCCGTGCTGGTGGACGGGGTGAGAGCCGATTTGGTCTGATTTATTACAAATCCTAGACTTTGTAAGAGAGACATTGTCATTTGCAAGTGCTGCAAAACTAGAGACGGGCTGTGAGCCATGATCAGGATATCGTCCAGGTAAATGATCATGCGAATTCCCTGCTCTCTCAAATGCGCGACCACCGGCTTCATCACCTTTTTGAAGCACCAGGGAGCCGAGGAAAGCCCGAAAGGAAGGGCCAAATACTCGAACCACCGACCTTTCCACTGAAATTGTAGGAAACGGCGATGTGGAGGAAAAATAGGGATGGACAGGTAAGCATCTTTTAGATCCAGCCTGACCAGCCAATCTCCCGGTTTCAAGAGGTCTGCCAGAAGGTGTATACCTTCCATCTTGAAGTGTTTGTATACTAGAAAATGGTTGAAATCCCTCAAGTTCAAGACTAGTCTGTATCCACCTCCCTTTTTCTGGACCAGAAACACGTTGCTGCAAAAACCGTGAGGCTTGTGATCGCACAAAGCTATTGCGCGCTTTTGCAGCAAGGCCTCTATTTCCTCGTCTATAAAATTGCATTCGTGTTGGGAAAAATGGAGAGGCCTGGGCCATGTGTTTTGACAGGGAGGCTCGTAAAATTCCAGCTGGAATCCCTGAACCGTCTGAAGCACCCACGCATCCTGGGTTAGAGTGCGCCAATTGTGTAGATAATACTGAGTGCGACCCCCCAATGGCAGAAGAGACAAATCTGTTACACTCACCTGTGGAATTTTGTGCGTGGAAGCCAGCTCTGTTCCCGCCACTTTGGAATCTGCGCTTGTTGAAGCGACGGCGGGTGGGGTAGAAGGTACCCCCTCTGGTAGAATCCCAGTCACCTCTTCCTCGTCCGAAGTCGCCTCTTGGGGGACCTTGGTTGGCGAAGCGGCCTGACGAGCGTCCCCTACCTCGTCCGGCCCTATTGAAAAGGCCCTGGGTAAACACCCTCTTTATCCCCGATTGGGCCTTGTCCAGCGACGTGAAAGTCCCCACATACTTTGACACGTCCTTCACGAAACGGTCTCCGAACAAATTGCCCTCCGCCAGCGGGCCTGGCTCAGCCGCGGCTAAATCAGTGAGATTAGCGTCCATGCGCATGAGCAGGGACTTGCGCCTCTCTGTTGATATTGCACAGTTGGCATTACCCAGCAAGCAGATTGCTCTCTGTGCCCACCCGGCTAAGATATCCGGATCCACGGAAGCTGCCGACTCTTTGGCCACCAAAGCCATCTCTAGAATCTTCGCGAGGGGACCCACGACGTCAAGCAGCTTATCCTGACACCCTCGCCAGGCTCTGTCTATCCCCTTCTTGGGGTCTCTTGCGAACTTTTTCAAAAACGTGAGCAAGCTGACGTCTATCTCCGGTGTCTCTGCTACCTTATCCGGAAGATCCGGTCGAGGGCATTCTGACCGAAGTCTATTCCTGACCTCCTTGTCAAACCCTTTTCGAATATTCTCATGTAGGTAGTCGATCACCTCCGGTGCTGGAGCCCAGTCAGTAGACCTCGGGTGCACTATCTCGCTAGGGTTGAAAGTGAAAGGAGTAGTGGACACCGTCTCCGGAGGAGCCGGAACCACCTTCTTAGCCCTCTTCTTAGGGGGGGACTCCTCGTCCGTGGTATTGGTATCGGTATCAGTAGCAGTGGTGGTGGAATCAGTGTCTGCATATACTCTCTGCTTACTCTTGGCCTTTCCGCCAGCCGAGTACGCGTGGTCGTCACCCGCGGGTGGAGGAAGAGTATCCAGGGTCGTGGCATGTGGCCATCGGCGCACTTTTGCCTGCTCTGTGCTCGAGCGTCCCCCGTGCTTCCCTTTGGTGAAACCATGTCGTTTAGCAAAACTCTCCAGCTGCTTGGTAATTGGTTTTAAAGCAGCCGCCAATGCTTGATGGACAGTCGAAGGAACTGTAGTCTCCAGTGCCCTGTTGACAGAGGATTGGACCGACGCGTCCAGAGCCTCTACAATATCGTCCTCAAGGACAGTCTCTTCCTGACCCTCATAATAGACATCCTCCTCATCATCCTCGTACCGTACCCACTCATTCATGCTTGCAAGGTGGAAGAACTGAACCAATCCACCAGTGGTAGAGGAGCCAATAATAATATATTCCTGGAGGAGTAATGGGGGAGGCCAGCCCAGGTGCACACAAAACAATCTTGTACCTAGCCCCCTCAGCAGATGCTGTAGTTATATTCTTGCAGCCTTTTCAGGCGTCAGAGCCAATTTTTTAAGAGTTTCTGGAGTGTGTGCTCACTCCCAGGGCGACTTCTCTTGCAGCCAGTTAGGCGTCACAAATACGGAGCGAAAACGCGCTCCCAAAACCCCCCGGAAGCCGAGCTCGGCGTGTGCAGCCCAACGCGAGCCCAAATCCTACTGAAAACCAGCCCAAATGGGCTTCGCGTGAGCTGCACACGTCGGCCGGTAACCAGCCGGCTCTGCGTGTCCACGGGCGATGAGGGGAGCCCTCGACACCGCGCTGAGCGCGCTGGACCTCAACGGTCCGAATTAATGCCGCCCAGCGGCGCGGTACAAGGATGTGAAGCACGCGCTTCGTAACGCTGCCATCGACATCAGGGGAGGCTTATCAGCGATCCCCTGCTAGCGGCGCAGAGCGCCCTCCACCAACGCTGAATCGCGCTCACAAGTAAGCCCTGACCTTGGCAAAGCGCAGCGCGCTAAAGCAGTCCTGTAACAAAAGCGTCTCATATACAATTAGTGAAAAACGAGGGGTACTTAGCTCATGCTGTGAGCAGCAAAGAAAGAGGAGGCTGGGACAGTGACCAGGGCTCTTATGGAGGGCTAAGGAGGCGTGGCTGACGCAAAGTCACATGGACAATGTAGTTGTTTTACTAATTGTATGTTTATTGGCTGCTGTGAGTAATACAGTAAAGAAGGAGAAAGCATAATCCGAAGCCTCCGGTCCTGTAATAGAATTGATGTCACTGCCTGTGTGGTTACACCTTACACAAACTTTAGGGGCACTGCATGTTCCTATTCTGCCTATGTTCCACGAATCTTAGAACGTTCCCTGTCGATTTTCCGAGTTTTCCTTATCTATACCGTAGTGTTTATTTTCCCTATAGTGATCGAATCTGGAATATTTTACAAATTACAAATAATACAATTAAAAAGTAAAAAAATACGGATTTCCAGCACTATTTAAAGAAACCTTAATCTTTAAAAAATATATCTTTAACAAGCTGGACTGTGTTGGAAGAAGTCCATAAAGTTATCTCAAGGAGGTAAATCATCCCTATTCAAAGATGGTGGAAAGCCGGTGAGACTGCGTATGGCTACCGCACAATCCACGTAACCCAGTATGTCTGCTTCATGAGATCACTTCTATGATCAATCATTATGCATTGCAAATGTTGGCAAATTCCAGACTTCGTCTTGCGCTTGCGTCTTGCGTCAGGCAAGCAAAACGCACTACGCCTGCGCGTTGATGTCACATTACGGTCAAGGGAGTTTGCATCAGGATTCCAGGCACGCCGCACTGCGCCTGCGTGGTGAGGTCAGCAACGCGCCATTTTGCCGGGGTTTGAATGTGAGGTGGAGGGAGGTGTACGGAGCTTCTTTCCTGCCGATCTGCAGATCCCCGCCGTCCTTGCAGGAGGAGGTAACGCTCGGCGCCCTTTAGCATGCCACAGTGGTGGCTGTTGAGTCTGAAAAGGACACCTATTTAGGAGTTGGCGTGGTATGCTCGTAACTGCTTGTCATGGATTATGTCTCTTAGTAAGCACAGGGAACTCCCTGTACAGGCAGAACTGGCACCACCCACCAGAGCACATGCCCTCGTGTGTCAGAGCAAGTCTGTTTATAACCACGGCAGCCTGCAGCTACCAAAGTACCATTCGGCCTCTGAATGTAGTCTGCTGCTGGGCATCTTTTTAGCCGGGGCTACTGTGATTTAATCGCACTGTGCACATTTAGGACTCTGTGAGCATTTAGATAACACCAAGGTGCTGAAAAGTGAGAGGCGGGTTTTGGACCGGGCCATGTAACGCTGGAGTAAGTAAGGGCCACAAACCTTAACATTCCAATCTATGGCGTATGTCACTTCTGTTGTTGGCATGCCAACACAAAGCACTTGCGCATGTTGGTGAAAAGTCCAAATATCTTTAGGTCCATTATTTGATCCCATGATGTATTCAGATCTCCTTTTAAAAATGGAAAGCGCCCGATCTGCAGTGGCTAGTGTCGTTGGCGAAAGATGAACTGTCAAAATTGATATTTGCTTTCATGCTAATCCAGCTTTGATTGGTTGAGGTTCTGTTTGCAGACCCTGTTTTAACGAAGTGGATTCTATCGCTTTGAGACCGCTAGATTTATTTTCATATAGGTCCTGCCCTTTGCACACTGTCCTGTTCATTCATGTTAATTTGAGATGGTACACTGCGCGCTGCGCCTATATACGCCTAGTGTGAGTTGAAGCAGACTCCGATGTTTCTTTTTTTTGTGCCTGAGTGATACTATCTAGAAAGGCGTGTCTAAACCTGCATATGATTTTCATTGAACGCCTGCCCTCCGTATCACGTAAGTGTCTCTTACATTGATCGAAGTCTGTAAAAAAAAGTATGAGAACTGTGATTCCGGGTACACTACATGGGGGCAGTAATACATGCAGCAAAAAAGCCAAATACACTATTTTTTTGGCTTTCACCTATAGGCAAATGCTTATAAAATGTAATGTGCGCACCTTAAATGAAAAATAATTGTATGTAAACTAATCTGTGATAATACGTTACTTTGGTTAAAAAAAAAAGCACAGTTTATTATTGCAAGCGCTTAAAATGTCTGTGTCCAACCTAAGGGTAACAACACTAAAGAGAAGTTATCCTGTTCTTAAGTCCCAATATTTTTGACATGGTTGACTGGCCCATGGCATATCACATGAGTATATGAGATTAACACACGGGGGAAACTGATAAACGCATCTCTATAATATAATTATTAGGTCCTCACCCACAGGTCCCTTCTGTGGCCTGCTTCATAATTGGATCTACACCCTCCTCACCTAGTGTGAGTGGGCGGGCTCAATGTGTTTGTAAACGGAGCACTTATTCTACAGCCTAGGGATTTCAAAGTGGATTAAAATTGCCTACCAGATCCTAGTCACATTTTATTCCCAGGTTCATTAGGCAAGATTAAAAACAATGGGATGTCCAAAGGGTATCATGGCCCTAGACATCTGAGCAGTGGCGGTTGCTCCCAAGTAGCATTAGTGAGGCGGGGGTTAAAAAATAACAAACATTGGCATAGCCAATAGGTCTCGCCTTTGGTGCCTTATAAGTGCTTAGCCAGAGGTTTTGGCTTGGCCTTTGTTTTTAAGCTATGTAGTAGAGCAGCGTGGCTGCTGTGCAGCATGTTGAAAAGTTATAATAAACAAGAATGGCAACATTCCTAGAGGAGCAAAAAAGATCAACCAACGGAGAAGGGAGAGCCGGTCAGAGAAGACAGTGAGGGGGACACAGAAAGGCAGAAACGGCATAGTGTGAGAGCAAGTGTGACAGTCAGCCATACAGAAGGAGAGACAACAGGAATGATGTAGAGAAAGGAGATTCTCGCAGAGTCACGTGGAGTGAGAAAGAGACAGATAGTCAGGAGGTAAAGAAGAAGCAAGGGGGAGAAAGAAAGAGACAGGCAGGGAAAGTAGAACAGAAGAGAAAAAGAAAGCGCCGCCAAGATGGAGCGCCATATATCCGTGAGGTGAAAGAGGGTGGGAAGAACTGAGAGACTAAGAAAGTGCAGCAACAGAGGTACAGAAAAAGAAAAGAGACCAAGAGAGTGCCACTGAGATAGAGGTAACAGGTGAATCCGACACAGAAAAAAGGAGTAGAGACGAATGGAGTGAGAAGATGAGAACAAAACGAGGCGACCTGGTTAAAGAATGACAAATAGAGGTGAAAGGGTGACGCGGGGGAAGGGGTCGCGATAGGAAGAGACAATGACACGGGGAATGAAGGTTGGCACAGACCTGTACAAAGGGAAAGTCAGAGAGCGACGAAGGGAAGTGCATGGAAACAGATCCTTTAGAATAAAGCAATAGAGGAAGACCAGGAAACAATGACAGAAATAAGAAAGAGTGTTAGTGAGAAATGGCAGAGGGAAAAAGAGACACTGTGAACGTTAAGTAGATAGTGAGCGATGAGAGTTAACAAGAGACAGAGCAAATGTAAATAAAGAAACTTTGAGTAAGGGGGTGAGCGCTGTCATTTTATATAGCGCCCATCAGAGTCAAAGTTCTATTGACCCAAAATATGCAAACAAATCAACAGTTAAAGATGAAATATGTCCGAGAACTGCCAGGAAGTAACGAAGTCAGAGACCTAGAAAGAGGGAGAAAGAGATTTTGGAAGATAGAGAGTGAAAGAGTAAGAGATAGAAAAACATCTAAAGAGAGGCAGGCGCCTTGAAATACTGCGAGAAAAGAACACACACACACTAAAAATACACAAAGACTCGCAGGTCAAGAGAGTGTCAGAAGGAGTAACAGAGGAGTGAAGAGGCACGCGGAGAGCTATAGTCAGACAGCTACAGAGAGTCAACAAAAGAGAGAGAGAGAGCGAGGTAGATAGAGACTGGATGAGACGGGGACAGTCAAACAGAAAGAGAGAGAGAGCGAGAACAAGAAAGATGGTGTTACATTGAAATATATAACTTCTGGAAAGGCAATAAAAGGATGAGACCTAAAAAGGAGACGGATCTGGCACCAAGAGAAGATTGGATCTGAAATTACCAACAGGGACAAAACCCCTAACACGCCCCCCCCCCCCCCCCCCCCCCCCTGCTATGGTATTCTTGGTCTGGACCGAGACAGCTTGATGCAGAATCTAAGGAGAAAAGGACAGGCGAGACAAACGGATCACCTTGAGGGCCATGGTCTTCTCTCAGCCTTTTAACCCCTAAGAAGACAGTAAAACAATTGTTAGGTTATGAAAGTGCACTAAAGGGCACCAAACACCATTTAACACTTCACTGACTGAACGTTTTTAATTGCCATCGTATCTGCATCACAGGGAAGCTATTTACTCAATGCCTGTTTATTATATGGCTCGTGTATGCTTTGTTTTTTAATTAATGGCAGGAAAGCGTTCCCCGAATGCCTTGATGATATATATCTCCCTGCTGTGCGCATACAGGCGCGCGTCTGCTCAGAATTGTCTTTCTGAAGCACGTGATACTGTCCAGGGGCATCTGTCACTGAAGAATAATTTCTTATTCTAGAAAGGACTCCATATTTCAATTACCTTGCGCTCTCCCGCACATGGGTGAAAATGAGACAAACGGCAGCGCGCTCTGCGAGGGCTCACTTGCTGCCTGTTGGTGCCAGGGTGGCAATCACTGCAGCGCGCGCAAGAGCGGGGAAACCCCAGGGTGAAAACACGTCCCGATCAGCTGCTGCAAAGCGTTCCTCTGGGACAGCGCGGAAACCTTCACCAAAAGCAACCTTAGCAATGCAAAGGCTGTGGTCAGCCCTTGCCTTTCTGATCGATATAATAATATTGACCTGGAAGCAATTTGTATCTAAATGACATTCTGTGTTAACGTTAAAACACTCAAAGTTGTGATGACAGCTCACTAAGATCAGGAGCAAATGCAGAACTGTTCAATTTGTTTTCTAAATTTTTATTGCTTTGGTGGGCTGGAGATTTTTAGATTCATGTCAATTGCGAGGAACATAATTTCCTGCTTCCTTAATGTGTTAAATAGGCCAACGCAGGTTTAAAGCAGAATGCGACCTACGCTGACAAATAATACTGCTTACAAAAACACGTAAAGCCTTCTGGATCTTGAATCATTGATTAAAAGCCACTGACACACAGGAGAAATAATAGTGCTGTATTTCGGAATTAGGATGCGTCAGCCATTCCTTTGACATACGTTACGTCACTTCCTCTAGGGCATGTATTCAGTGTTGAATACTCAGTTCTCATGGCCCTCCTCCCTGGGCAGTGAGAGCCCCCCACAAGTTTTGAGGACACTTCCCAGAGCAGCTGAAGAGGCGCCCTGGAGCCCAAACCCACCTGAGGACGCGTCGGTGGAAAGTCTCATCTTCATCTGTTGTGTAAACGAGCGCGGCGACTGTTAGCGAGGCAGAGAAAGTTTCCATGTCTCTGCAGAAGCGTCCCGCGGGTCCCCCACCTGGGACAAGCCAAAAATAACAAGTAACTGGCTGAGTACATTGTTACACTAGACAAGAGAGCGCTGTAAACGGCGGTGCCCCCATAGAGCGCTGAAAACAGTGCACCCCCTCCTTGTGTGACGGGGTCGCTGCACCCACACTCTTGTGCACCCCCCCCCCCCCCACCCGAGCAGCAGGCTTTTAGGATTTTCCACACTCCAGGCAAAATAGTATTTTGCTGCTCAGTTCCCCTTTCCATAAGACTGAAACCAGCTGAGAGGGTGGAGCGCGCGCTGCCGAGACCTTCGCAGGGCAAACAACTGACTCATGACAAGCCAAGTACACTCCTTCATAAATCTGATATCATTTAAAGATAAATTATCACGCCTGCAAATTTTAAGCTATAAAATGGTACAATT
Organism: Triturus cristatus; assembly: GCF_964204655.1. Taxonomy (NCBI): domain Eukaryota; kingdom Metazoa; phylum Chordata; class Amphibia; order Caudata; family Salamandridae; genus Triturus; species Triturus cristatus. The sequence continues at coordinate 1,583,276,442 of NC_140590.1, forward strand.
GCACACGCGATAGAAAGTCTGCCTGTTATTTTGCACTGCTGTGTGCTACTTCTGCAAACTACTGTTAAAAGTTCAGCGACACTATGTGATTTTTTACACTTTACTTCGTTCTATTATTTTCAAATGTGTTTTTGCCTTGAACTTTGGTCAGAGTTCACAAAGAATCGGCGCTGCCCTTTTACAATGAGGGCGTTGATCAGGTGCCTTCTTCACACGCAGGACACGGCGGCGCTGGCAGTGGGGTGTGGTGAGGTGCGCGCCTTGCGCTAAAGGAGGAGGCAGCAGGGGGAGGGGAAACGGGAGGGGGCCTGCGCCTGTTTCCCTTGCCGGAGTGAGCAGGGGCACCATATGTTTGCAAGTTAATTACAAACATATGATGTCAAAGCTTTCTTCCGCAAGGGAATCGCCAGACGTGCACGCGTTACCATTGAAAGCAATGCAACGTGTGCACATTTTTGGCTGAAAAGGCGAATCAATGGCTAAAGGTCTTTCTCCTATGCAGCGCATGCGCGCTGTGTAGGCGAGACCTAAAAACACCTGCTGGCTGGCCGGCCAGCGTCTCTCCTTGGTCCTCTGCGTCCTCTTCCTTCGTTTTGCTTAACAGGAAGCAGGAACAGGAAGCACTCACCCAGACTCCCCTGACCAATCACAATGCTGCAATTCAGCGCTGTGATTGGTCTGAGCGCCATGGTTCAGCGCTCAGCCAGCAAATGGGAGCCTGGGGCATGTTCTCTACCCAGGCTGGAAACCACTGCTCCTCTCCGCTGTGAGCAGAGCAGCCCACCCTCAAAGCTGCTGCAGCACAGAAAAAAAAGAATAACATTGTGTTATTTTATTTTTCCTTTTTTTGCAGTGGGGCGACGCTCCTCCGCCTTAGCGGAGGAGCCGCCTCTGCATCTGAGGTCGACAAGTTCCATCTGGGTTCAATGCCCAGTGGGTCAGTTGGCTTTCTACTGGACCAGAATAAAGTTTTTTTTAAATCCCTGCGAGGTGTGGCTGCTAATTCAAGCCAATCATACATGCACTCGTACATGGTACATGTTGATTTACAAACAGAACAAGTAAGGCTGCTGCAGTTAATTTTTTTTTTATTATTATGCACAGTATAAGCTTGGTTGTATACAGGTTAACAGGCTGCCGCAAAGTGTCCTTATATTACTTCCAGAAGGCATATTTTTATTAATATGCAATCAGAATGCACCTAGTGCAAACTTTATTTTTTGTGGGTTTCCATTTAAAGTGCACATTGCAGAACTGATAATTCCTTGAACACATTATTCCTATGTCTCCGCCAAGTAATTGCACGAGGTGATCCCAAACCTCCGACATGAGAGAAAACGTAAAGTTCAACAGAAGGCTTCACTCACCTCAGCCATATAAGGCTATACTGCGTTATTGCACGTCCTATTTTTAGGTCGAGGACTACCGGTCTGCCGAAGGCAGAACCGGAAGTCGGAAGATTTAATGTTTTCTAGAGTGGCTATTTAGCCCGCCTCTCTTTTTGCTTCTCCTCCATTGGCTGGCTTCCTAAACGGAGGCCAGCCATTGGAGGAGAGAGCCGTCCCTCCAAATAGGCTCCGTCTTTTTCAGATTCGGGGGCGTGTTCTTGCTGTTCTTTCTACTTTTTAGCCACGCCCTTACTCAGGCGTGTTTTTCTCTCCTCCAGCCAATGGCAAGAGGAGAGAAAAAGAAACACGCCCCCGAATCTGAAACCGCTGCTGCGTTTCTCCCCCCCTGCTCTGGTCTCCCTCGGTGCTCCTGTGTCTGGCTGCTGCTCTGGTCTCCTCCCCCTGTCCTCTCCGGCTGGCTGCTGTAGATCAGCTTGTAACAGCTCACGGGTGGCACTATCTACCAGGGCAGTCCTCTGTTCCCACCCTAAATAATGTTGGCATCATGCTTATTCTTGCCTGAGGGTGTTCAGCGCTGCCTCCGTGCTGCATACTTCGAGCTAGGCAACAGCATCGAGCGCTAGGAAAATTCTGCGAGCGCCCAGCATGGCCACGTCGTATTTCACAGACAGGCGTCGCATTCCTTCGGGGTTTTTGCGCGTCCGAATGCAGAAGGGTTCATGTCTGAAGAAAGGCTCCTTGGCATGAGTACTTCGCACGGTCTGATTTACTACCCGCCGCTGTTTGCAGAGCCCAGGGCTGGCAGGCACTGTTGTAAGGAGCAAGACAAGAGAATAACAGTTCAACTAATCAAACAGATCTGCAACAAACCGAACACGGAGAGCGCGTATTAGTAATGATGACACGAGAAAAGTAAGAGCGCGTCAATAACACAGACTTTTAAGATTTTAATTGGGGGCTGTTAGATATATAGAACATGAAGCTGGACACGGGGGCGGTCACCCCGGGCGGTTCCTGAGTGGCCAGGGAGTGGTTTAAAAAGATGCATCAAAATATTGTTTTGCAAAACCTAAGTGTTATCTAGATAACGACTCGAGAGTCTTGGTAATATTTTTTTCTTGAGCTAGCTTTTCCATGGAGATCAGTCTCAGTCAGGAGGGGCCCTGGTGCTATTTTATTGCAAGGTGACGGAGGGTTCGTATATAACGAGAAGGTTAGAGGCTGAGCCACAAATGAAAATTGTATTTCTGAGAATACCCAAAGAGAGGGGAGAATATGCCTTGATCGCTCCCCGTCATCAAATGTCCACCATTTACCCTCGTTTTCGTCACACAATCAAAGTGTAACTCACAGATAATTATCTTGAAACCAGATGTGAATACATTGTGCTGTATTGTCAACCTCCAGGACGGAAATTCGCCTGCCGTCTGGAAAGTGAGTCATTTTATCGGCCCATCTCTGTCACTATCTACCAGGGCAGTCCTCTGTTCCCTCGTGTGCCCCTTCCCAGGGCAGCTCCAGAGGCCCCGCCATTAAAATCAACAAAACGAATTACAGTGCACAGGGCTGGTGGGCAGGAGGCCGTCTGAGAGGTGAGGAGACATGTTCAGCTGCAGTACAGGAGTGTGAGGGGCATAGTGTTTTTCAGGAAACTTTGTTTCCGTTTCCTTTTTAGTCACTCTCCGTTGCTTGTTTTCTTTCTTTACCAAGGCTCCGCCCGTCGCACTATATGTTTGCCATTAATCGCCTCATCTCCCCGTGGCATCCCCCACCACCTCCTGCATGTCGCTGCTGTTCCGACAAAAGAAATCAGATTGTATGTGCCCCATTTGAATCCTGAATCACGTACAGAAAATAGAATGTTGAAGGTTTTGGTAAATTGGTCCCTTTTGGAAGTGCTGCTGCAGAAGGAAACAGGCAGAGACCATTTTAAAATGCATATTTGCAGGCCCTGTTTAAACGTCATTTCACTTTTCATTTTCAGCCCCACTTCATCACAGTATGGCGGACGCTTCAATAGGCTGCGCACCGTTCTGTTTTTTTCTGCACAGCGCCTGCAGCTAAACTAGAGCAGGCTGCCTACACTGGCTTCCCCGGCTGCCAGGAAGGGAACAAGCGCTTTCACTTTACATTTTTATCCGTATTTCATCACAGCTGCTAAGGGAGGTCGCATACCTTTCTTTGGTGGTTACAAAGTCGGCGAGCTCCTGCGGGGTCCTGGGGTCCATAATATGAAAAATCAATAAAAAGTGTTTTTAAAGTGGCCAGATTGGTTTTATTCAAACCCCATAAACATTAGCGTCACTTTACTGAGTTTTGCAGTGAAGCGCTGTTCGGGGACGGGCGGGGAGCAGAGAAGGAAAAGGTCTCCGTCTCTTGCTTCCTGCCCGGACGAGACAAGGAAGGTGTCCGCTTCTGCTCTGCCGCTGGCAGCTGCCCCCCACCCCACTCTTTCTTACTCTTATTCCCTCTCTAACTCCTCCTCACTTACCGAAAACCAAGACTCAAGAAATGGTTCTCACCCTCTCTTTCTTCCTGTCGTTCATTTGTTCCCCTGTGAAATGGATGCAAAAAAGAAAACTTTTGCTGGAAATGCCGTTTGTACATTTTTCTATTGCAAAGTGCAGCCTCAGAAATAAAAGGTTCATAATATGAAAAATCAATAAAAAAAAAACAAGACGGAGTGTTCTTAAAGTGGCCAGATTGGTTTTATTCAAACCCCAAAAACATTAGCGTCACTTTACTGAGTTTGCAGTGAAGCGCTGTTTTTTCCTGGTGGTGAAGTGCGCCAAACCTGGAGGTACTGCAATACTTGGTTGATGGGTGGATTGGAAAACAAAATGTATACGGCGGCTTTGTGTTCATGAATGTGGTCTTTTTAAACCATACTGCTTACATTTTGTAAGCATATAAGCAGTGGACATTGAAATGGGTCCTTTCTGGGCCCTGTAGTTTTCAGGCAAAAATACTCGTTGATTTCTGCATTATGACTGTAAAAGCGTTAAGTTCACCATGTTGTTTCTGCTTACATTTTACATGCTTTTTTTAATCTTTCATTCCCTATGAGTGTTTGCTTTTTCCAGGATGTTTCTTTTTCTTTTAGACAGCATATTGCTCTTGCCTACTGCGTAATTTGAATTGAGTCGCATCCAGTTGTTTATAGCAGGTCAAATTTTGCCCAAAATAAACATTTCTGCTAATTCGACCGGAATACTTCCACGTTAGAATACTGCAGGAAGGAAACCTGCACAAAAATAGGTCTCGCATTTGAGAGAGATTAACCCCTTCCCCGCTCATGACGGAACCGCTCCGTCATGAGCCACGGTTGCCGTGTGCTCATGACGGAACGGTTCCGTCATGACACGACCGTTGGCGGCCGCTCCGCCCACGCGGCGCTGTTTACCCGCCTGTGCGGGGGGACAACGCAACTGGGCGGAGTCATGACGGAACCGTTCCGTCATGAGCACAGCTCAACTGTGGCTCATGACGGAGCGGCTCTGTCATGAGCACCGGGCCACCGCGCTGCCCCCCCCGCACCCCCCAGCGCCGCGGCGGAATTCCCGCCGCGGCGAAGGGGTTAAGCTATTGACATTGTAAATAACAATGCCGTTTCTTTAAATGTTTTAAAAACAAAAACATAAACAAAAATAATGTCATGAGCAATGCCAATAGCTCTAACTTTAACAATGCCGAGACCATTGCATTGTAAATGCTTGTTTATCATGTATTCAACTGAGACTAGAAAGTAGGGTCTTGGCCGGGCCTAGACCTGCATCATTTGCCCCAGGGTTCTTCTGCGTTGGTTGCAAGAGTTAAAGTGCATATCTACTGCAATGCCTCTCGGGAGCTTGGTCAGCTGAGCAGTTTTTACTGGATAATCGCCTCCTGGCTGCCGAGGCATTGGGTCCGAGACATTGTTCTCTTTATGGTAAACTTGCCTACGGTGGGGCGAAGGCTGTGCTTTAGTGTCCAGCGGCCCTTGTGTGTCTCCTGCTCTTGTCCCGGTTGTTGGGAGGGTTCCATCGGACCGCGGGCAGGGTCAGGTTTATCTGGTGATTCGCCCTGTTGAGCTTGAAGTAGCACATGCGCGGAGAGTGGTCTGCACTTGTCCGTCTTTTATCCCTCTAGGCATGTGCAGTAGTTCGGTACCTGCGCATGTGCTTGAAGGCCGGTGGCCTCGTCACTGTTTAAAGGCGGTGTATGCTAAGCTTTAGTGTTGCTTGCTAACTGCACAATGTGAGGCAGATTATTGTGTTTTCTTCGGGAAGCGTTCTGTGCCTCTTTCTTCTGACTCAGCCTTTCTCATCCTAAAAAGCAGCCTGGGCAGGTGGATGAAAGTTTGGAAAAGATTAGAATGATTGTTTTGGAAACAATGTCTGGTGTTGGTTCTCCTACATCCCTAAATAATCTGGTGGCCCTTACGTCTTTAGCTTCAGACTGAGAGGGAGTGAAATAAGCCTTATCAGGAACAAAGAGGTACATTTATGGATAAAGACATTTTGCTGGAGGTTTTATCCAGAATCTGCATTAATATGGGCTTTCCAGCAGAAGACGCACCATCTATGTCCTCTGATACAATGCTGAGGCAATTGGTGAAGGCTCCTGCACCTGGGTTGCCAATCCATCAACATAAGCTGGATATTCTGTTGCAGGAAAGGAAGGACCGTGATAAAATTGAGATACGCATGTAATTGTATCCATTAGAGGATATGGAGAAGAAGGTACCTGAATCTATCGCGGTGGAGCCTGTGGTGGCGAGTCTAAAAAAAAAATAATTTATTCCGGTAACTGGGAACAGTATTATTAAACATCAAACTGATAAGGTAGATTCAGATTTTTATTAAACTGTGTAGAGTACTTTGTCATGAGGGCTGGCACTTATGGTGCTTACACAGCTCAGTCTCTAATTTCAGATATTAAGGAGTTCCTCAAATTTAGATATGACTCTTTCCACTAAACTGTTTTGCAGCAAGTAGCGTTGCAATGCTTTATGCCCGGCTTGCAAGCGAAATCCCGAATCCTTAGTCAATCTACTGTTTTTTTTTGTGTGCCTGTACTATAAGAATTTGAGGGCAAAATGGATTATCCCCTATGCAGGCTTATTGGACCTGGACATTATCTAGAGGTGCTTAGAATCCTTAGCACAGACACTAGCCGAGTAGTTGTTTTAGGCCTAGCTAGATTCTTGTTGGCTCTATGGATTAGACGATCAAGGTGCCTGGTCTAATATACCTAGATTCTAGTTTTTAACATATATTCTATATTAATGATATGTATTTTTGTATGGTCTTTTTAAGTGTCTTTTTTTTATAGATTGCTATACCTTTTGGCATTTTATAACCACTCTGGGGTATGAAACATGTATTTGCTTGTGATGTCCTTTTTAAGATCTTTGTGATAGAAATACAATTATGATGATATTAAGGAGTCACTTAAGGCTGTGCAGGATCAGACTGCGTGTTCTGCATTGTTGGGGGCTATTAGAAAATCAGAAGAGTTCCTCTTTCTTTTGACACATTTAAACAAGTAAAGAGAGCGAGGATCAGTTTGTCCTTCTCCCCTAAATCTATTTCAACAATAAGGACGGGCTCGAAAAAATCAAACTGCAACCAAAAACAATCGCGTGGCAAAAAACCATTAGGTTTTTTTAACAGAACCCTCACCCACCAACCTACTTGATGGCATGCTTCATCATGGAGTTCCTACCTAGGGTGTTGAGTGCATCCTAGGTGTACTTCACCACCTGATTACAGCGGAGCAGGTTTATTGTTCGTGACAATTTGTCAACAAGCATTGAAAATGTAATAGGTCTTGCCTTTGATTAAGTTAAAGCCATTTGCTTTGCTAATGGTATTGTATAGCAAAACAAATGGCTTTAACTTAATGAAAGGCGAGACCTATTGCATTTTTAATGCTTGTTTCCTATTGCTATTAAGACAACAGATTTCAAAGGGTGAGTTCTGTCACTCCGTCCCTCTGGGATATCCATAAATGACTGAGTTCTCTCGTCTGGTTTGTGAACGTGCATTGTAATACTTTGCAGACTATCATTTTCATTAATTATCAGAAGCATGCCTGTAGATTATTTTTGTAATTGCTTCACATAAAAATGACTGTTGCGAATGATTACGCCTGTGTTTGTTTTCTATCACAAGCCTTCGTGGTTAATGCCAGATGTTTGAAGTTCTTGACTTCAGCCATATATCTAATGCTCCGAGAGGGTTCCGACATCTTGGTCGACCCCAGGGGAGTCGAGCTTATTAACCCACTCAGCCAACAACTAGCGTGCCAAGAAGAAGGGAAACCTTACAAATGTCGTCCAGCTTCATAGTAATACTGGCGGGGACGGAGACATCATCAGGTTTTTTTTACATAACGCACATTTGTGAAAAAATGAAGTGTTCTGTAAATCATAAAATACCTAATTAAACAATGTGTCTTGTTGTGATCAATAATACCGGCGGCAGCAGACACTTCCTGACTCCTCCCGCTCTGAGCTAAAGTAGACATTTGATATGGGCATCTTTGCGTGTAAGAGGGGAAGGGGAAAAGTGTTGGAGCCAGTTGATAGTTTGGGTATGGTGACGTGGGCAGCGCTGGGGGACAGATCGAGCGCGCATGGGACAGTAGAGAGGGTTAGGGCAGAGGATATGCTGAGAGTAAACGGGTGGGAGAGAACAGCAAGTGGACGGGGCGATGGGCAGGTCGAGGAATGTGAGGTCAGGAGGAGAAAGAAAAATAATGTTTTTAGGGAATGCGGTCGGTCGGACAGGAAGCGAGAAAAGTTTGTTGGAAAAGATCGTGAGAGCCGCAGGGAGGAGTGAGAGTGGCCGGAGCGAGGGACTGTGGAGGAGGATCAGAGAGACACTGGGTGGGCGTGAAGAGGAAGGGTGAAACAGATGGCCGGCTTGCAAACTTTGCCTGGCTACAGGCACAGCGGCGGGCACAGGCAGGGCAGCGCAACCCACACAGACCCCCACCCTCCCTCTGCGGCGAGCAGCACAGCCCCCCCCCCTTACTTGCTGGGATGTCCGGAAGAGCAGGTTGGCCTCACCGGGTTGCCATGTGCCCATGAAGGTGGGCTCGCTGCTGGGCGTCCTGGTGCCATACTGCATGGGGCTACCGGTCCTGGGAGGGCTGGCTTCACGAGCGCATGGCAGTGTACGCTGTGTCAGAAACAAAGATGGCGTCAGCCTGTCCACATGGGCCGTCCTAAAAGTGTACAAGGCGGTAACCGAGAAGCCCGCTTTTCAATCACGCGCCACCGTTTAACATAAACGATGACGCGAGCCAATGGAAAGAGGGGCGGGGCTTCAAGTATACTTCTGGAATCGTATCGATTCCAAAAGGCACTCGCGCGGCGAGAACAGCGCATGCGCGCTGCTAACGCCAGGCGAGACCTAAAAAGGAGGATTAAAACTGTCACCAGGATCCCCCTCCTAACCAGGAGAATTTTACTAATGGGATTCTGGGGCAGGATTTAGAAGGAGCTGTGGATGTCAGGGAGATACAATTGATCTCATAAATCCTAAGAGGGGTCTACTCGCCAGGCGAGACCTAAACAGAAGGATTAAAACTGTCTCCAAGATCCCCCCCCCCCCCCTCCAAACTAGGAGAATTTTAATAATGGGATTCTGGGGCAGGATTAAGAATGAACTACGGATGTCAGGGAGATATAATTGATCTCATAAATCCTAAGAGGGGTCTACATGTTTCAGCCAAATAGCATGAATTTGCAAAGGCTTTCTTCCGGACCAACAGTGAAGGGCCGGAAATGGGGCCCTTGGAGATGAGTGCACACGCGGTAAGGTGTGCTAAAAGATGGGAGATACTATCTCTGTTTCTCGGGTGAAACAGTCACTTATGGTTTTCACACCGAACGCTGTACCTGTAAGAAAAGAATGTGACAAAGTAATGGGTAGTCACAGCACACCGTAGTTTGAAATGCAGTTTTCAGGTATAGTGCATGTAGTAAGGTAGGATCCTTCTAGCATTGTTTCCCCCAGTTTTTTCCTGGTGTCAGTGTGTTTTGGATTAGTCTGTCTGGGATCCTGCTAATCAGGACCCCAGTCACTGTGATTTCTCCCTAAATTGCACTGTGGTAAGTACTTTGGTACCTTCCTAATTGGCTATTGGTGTACCCTTCCAAGTTCCTAGTATATGGTACTAAGGTTCCCAGCGCATAGGTACACCAGGGGTCTCCCATGGGTTGCAGCATGTGTTGTCACCTATGAGAGACCACTCAAACTGTGACTACAGGCCTGTCATTGCAGCCTGTGTAAGTTGGTGTGAGCACCACTTAAGAAAGGTAGATGTTTTCTCATGAGGTCACTGCACTTAAAACCTATACGTCACCCCCGAGGTAGGCCTTTCAATCCTGAAAGCAGGGTGCTAGGTAATAAGTGTGAGGGTGCTGAGCAGGACACACCCTACAAACCCCAGAGTCGATTTTCCAGCTTTTTTAATGCGGTCAGCCATTTAATACATTTAGTGGACATCCAGTCAAGTACGAGATGTCTAACTATATATTGGCTGCATCAAATTCGGTCATGTTTAGTATCAAACATGTTCGAATCGTACCCCAACACAGAGTCCAGTGTTGGATGTAGGATCCCATGTGCTGGTGGGCTCCCCTAGGGTACCCACCTGTATTCCAGGTACCAGCCTTTTAGGGTCCAACTGCTAGCTAGAGCTGCTACAGACCACACACGCGATTCTGCCTTCCTGCTGCAGAGATGAGCAGGGGAAGGTTGAACAATAGGTTTCCTGCCACAGGGTGGTGTGACCACCTCCCAGACAGGACTTAGTGTTTTGGGCTGGGGGGGGGGGGGCTTGCCAGCCCCCCAGACTGCTTTGAAGGGCACATTTGGTGCCCTCCTTACATACTCCAGTTTGAGCCAGTTGACGGCTCCCTCTCTGGCACGAAACTGGACAAAGGACATGGAAGTATCCTCCCCTCTGTCCAGCCCCTCCTCTAGGAGGGCACCTTGAATCGTCCCAACCCTTTCCCTAAGGTCCTTAAGGGCTTACCTGTGGGTGGCTCTTTAGATTTGTTGTGGGACAAGATTCAAATCTGAAACCACTTCATCTTCAACCGTCTGGACACCTTGGACTTTGTTGGACTGCGCCTGGAACCGAGACTGCATCAAGGAAGATTCCTGCTGCTCCTGGTCTCGTCGTCCTTCCAGTCTTCTGTGTTGTCTTTGCCTGTGCTTCATCCAAGTTCTTCACCAGGCCTGTGGACATCAAAGACACCCAAAATAATCTCCCTTGGAGTGAAGGAGTCACTCTCCTGCATCTGCAGGCACCGTAATGAAGCAAACCGGTCTGCTGCTCCTGATGTCCTACGGACTCCGGAAGACTCAACAACACAGGTGGTGGTTCTGCAACTCCCTCGAGGCCTGCACTGTCTTCCAGCAAGTTTGACGCCAGTATCCCTTGTCAGAACTGCTGGAACAGAACCCCTGTGCTCTGCGTTGATTTCCCGTTGCCAGGGCTTTTTGACTGTCCTCTAGAGATCTTCGGACTACAAGAAGCTCCGGCCTTCAGCATCTCTTCTTGCCAAGACCTTTGTCCACACGGCATCCTCTGGACCGTGGGCCTGCATCCTTGGTGATCTGCTAGAGGTCACATGTGACTCCTGTGCCTTCAGCCTGTGGGTCTTCTTGATGCTCTTATTTCGCATCAGTGGGCTCCCCTGCTTGCTCAAGGCCTACTCTCCTGCACTTGGTGAGTCCCTCGGACCTTGCTGGTCCTAACGCTGCACCTTTTTAGTTTACCACGTCTGTTGCTGCTGCCAAGGCTTGTTAGTGCGCCCGCAGGACAACAACCCCCTGGTTCTCGACTTCTGATGTGGAACAGCTCGTGAATGCCTCCTGGTCTTCCACACCGTCACCTGGTCCTCACAGCTACGGCGACAAGGTCACTGTTATCACTCCTGCATCTTACGTCATCAGTGGTCATTGGTCTTCCATGCTTCCTGATCACTCCAGAGCAGCATAGACTCTGTCCCCTCTGCTTGCAGTTACTCCTCTTCAAGAATCCATCCTTGGATTCCACTGGATGCTTTCACCTTCGTCAGCGGCATCTTTTCTGAAGTCCTCCATTGTGGTCTACAGCGGTTTCCGACATCACTTTACATTTATGCACCAGCTTCCCTGGTGTAGCTATCCTGGTTCCTGGGGTGTCATGGGTGGTTTGACTCTTAGCCCGAAACTGGATCCCACTGTTCCAGGATGCTTGTTTCCGGTCCAGGGAAGACATGGTTTGGCAGTTCGGGCTGGACTGGTCCCTTGAGGCACAAGGTCAAGACTGATTTGCATATAGCTGTGTCTGAACTGGGGTGGCAAAGTGAGCTAAAGAATGATGATGGATTCAACCCAGGTCTGTATTTCAAACCTTTCAGCACTCGTCCATCATCGCCTTGTGTTTGCTGTGACTCTCTAACCTTCCATCTTCCACTGGGTTTCTTCAGGGTAAATGTATGTGAATGTAAATGTATGTGTCTTGTAAAGCGCACTGCTGCCCTGAGGCGTCCTGGCGCTGTAGACCGCTGGGGAACCCGTCCTGGCTATCCCTGTGAGATGGTCCCTCCAGGGTATCTCCAAGGTGAAACCAGGCATCCCCGGCGAATGTGGGGGGCCGTTGTGGAGATGAGGCAAGCTAATGCCCAGAGTTGCCGAGTGTGTTCCTGGTTAGAGTAGGTACCGAGGCGAGAATTATCGATTCCGTTTTGACCCTGGTCCACTGGGAAGGGTCCTTCTTGAAAACTGCAACTTTCCCATTGACTTTCATTGAGTATGCGGCTGTGTTTCCAATCGGAGTGCAACCTCTGTGGGGTTCCTGGGACTTACCTTGGGTGGTTCCTTGGGTCCTCAGCTTTTCTGAGTCTTCTGGTCCAAGTCTCAACTTCGGTCGCAGTTCGCATTCCACTTCTTCAGTATATGGTTTGGTCTCCCCCTCGAGACCACTGTTTATTTGTGCTTACTTACCTGTTTTAATTTGAAATATTGTATTGAAATCTCAGAGTAGGAGATATACCAATGTGTTAGTGAGTGTGTATAATAGATATAACTATTTTTTATAACTACACTGTGTGGTTCTTTTTAATTTAACCTACACAGTGAGAAGTCCGGGTAAAACAAGCTGCTTAACACTCCTCCTCGACAAAGCCTTAAGGCTGCTTTCCACAGATATCACTTAGAGAGCTTTCTATGGTTGTCTAAGACCATTATATCACCATAAGGGTTGTCTGGATTAGTGCAAGATGCTTCAAATAAATAAGTGTGCACCATATACTAAGCATGCCTCCTACAGTGCACCCATGTCCTGACACGTATACCACAGGCGGTTGCATGCAAACATGCATACAAAAACATTCCTCCTTGCATGCCACCTGTGATAATCTTTTAGTCAGTGCGTTAGGGATACAGCGAATGCACAATACTCAACTGTTACCGCTGCATGCATCTTGGTTGTCAACACCCAGGTCCAGGCTTGTGACCTCTCTTCTAAGTATCGGCAATTTGTGGTCACGTCATCTATTGTGAAAAACCCTTTACCATGCAGAGAACACTGTCTTGTCTAGTGTGTACACGTGGCTCATTAGAAAGAGGCAACCGTCGTATGTAATTAATTGGGCCCCAGGATCCCATTATTAAAATTCTCCTGGTTAGGATGGGGATCCTAGAGACGGTTTTATCCACCTTTTTCACAAATTGTCACAAATAAAACAAGCATTGGCATAGCCAATAGGTCTCGCCTTTGGGACCTTATAAGTGTTTAGCCATGCAACAGTTGCATAACTAATTACTTATAAGGTCTCAAAAGCGAGACCTATTGACTATGCCAGTGATCGCGATCAAACATCAAAGCGGCCGCGAAAGTGAAAGTAATCGCGTTCAATCGCGGCGCCCGCGCACATGAACTGTAGCTTTAGGCTGGCCTGGTAGCACTTTTTGGAGCCCTCTCAAAAAGTCTCGCCAGACCAGCGCATGTGCTGGGTCAGGCGAGACCTAAAAACCTACTCCACTGTAATTGGGTGTCGAAGCACACCTAGGATGCACTCTGTACCCTAGGTGGGAACCCAATGATGAAGCATGCCACCAACTATGTTGGTGGGCGAGGGTTCTTTTAAAAAAACAATTTTTTTTTTCCATTCGATGCAGTTTGATGTTTTTTCGAGCCTGTCCTTATTGTTGAAACCTATTTCTTTTGACATCCATGCTTTAGCCTTGGCAGAAGGGGTTATGTGGCTGCCATGAGGAATCTCTTTTTAAGGTAATAGGATCTGGACTCTCAGAAGCATGCTGCTCTAAGTATTTCTTTTGCATGTGGTAGTCTATTTTGGACTGGAGCTGGAGGAGAAACTTCACCATCTATTTTTAAGGAGACTAAGCATTCCTCTTCTTTCAGGCATACCCAAGCTACATCTAAAATTTTTCAGTTATCTTGGAAATCTCATTTTTCTCCAAACTTAAGGAAAGTCTCAACAGAAGTTTTCAGTATTCTTTTTAGAAGGCACCGAAATCTGAACTACAAATCTGCGTTTGATACCAAGTCTAAGCTTCTCTTACCTAATGAATAGAAACTTTCCTGACTGCTTAGGGCCGGTCTTTAATGGTAGAAGCTTGATTTCCACGTTTCACACTGGTGTGGAATATGTCCATATCCGATGCCAGGGTAATGAAATGGGCACAAGATAGACTTTTCAACTCCGCCTCAATCAACCTGGACTATTATTAGGCCTTGCCCTCCGGACCTCACCTGGAGAACTTCTATGCGGGAGGGATGCTCTTCAAACTCTGTTGGCAAAGAACGTGATTTTACCTGTCCCTACAGAGGAGGAAGGCTAATGGTGCTATTCCATTGTGTTTTTGATCCCAATGCCTTCAGGTAAATTCAAAATCATCATTGATCTCCGAGGAGTCAAAGTCATTTCCAGGCTCCCTTTGAAGATGGAAAACCCTCCAGAAAATTACAGCTCTATTTTGAAGGGAGACTTCCTAATCACAGTGGATTTTGTGGATGCTTATCTCCATGTTGACACACACCATCAGAGGTTCTTCCGCTTTTGTCTGGGTGGGGGGGATGGAGGAGGGGTATAATTTCCAATTTCAGGAGCTTGGTTTTGAAAAATGCTCAGATTTGAGTCTTCACCAAAACGATGGCACAGTTAATGGCTTCACTTCATCTGGAGGGATGGAAAATATATCTGTGGAGATTCCTTTAAGATGGAATGTAAGACATGTTGCTAGGATGGAATGTTGTTGTTCAAGGAAGGGGAGGTCGGAGCTAAAGAGCTGGAGAAGAAAGCTTGGAGGTACCTGATACTCTGTACTACCAATAAAGATCTTCAACTTCATACCTGTGTGGAGAGATCTTTACATTGGCGACGAGTGGACCATTCTGCGCAGGGGGCAGACAAGAAGTACCTCCACCCCTGGAAAGGAACCTACATATCCGGATCCATTTTCACGAACCCAGCTTGTTTCTAAAATAAGGTCTGGAAACCTAAAGTAATTGGTATGTACCTTCTCTACAATCCTGAACTCTGCCTAGACTACTTTACCTCGTACCTGCATCCTACATTGCCTGCACTTAACTCTTTCTTGCCAATACTGTTAAAATGTGGAAGCGTTTGGGGAATTGCATCGTGTTACTGCAATGTTAAATTTTCTCCTGCACGGTTATAAATATTACGAAAACGATTTCTTCAAGTAACGTACTGTTGCCGTTGAAACTAAAGGCATTTTCTGAAATCTCGGAGACTGTGCGTGGATTCCAACGCCGTCATCTGATCTTCGGAGGAGACGCGAGTCCGACGGTCATCTTGATCTCGCGCATGCGTGAGGAGAAGAAGCCCAGAGTACGCGCATGCATGAATGCGTGCATACTTAGTGCGCGTTGTGGAAAATATGGAAATGTGCCCAATCTTCTTAAGAAAATAAGCCCAAAGTATGCACATGCTCGTGACTCTCTTTGAATAAAGACTCGGCCAGTGCATGCCTTACGCTCGCAATTCCTGTTCTGTAGCGTGTGCGCTCGTCAGTAATGAATAGCAGCTGTTCGCCCTGAAAGCGGAAGACTACGTGTCGACGCCCAGAGGGAGCATTCTCCACAGTAACTGATATTTCACCACAGTAACTAATATTTCTACAGTTCTTAGCCCAATTTCTTATTTTAGTTTGTTATTCTCACTAATATAAATTAATACTGTGTTGGAAAGGCACAAATGTTTCTGTCGTGCACAAAAAACAGATGAAGACATTGCAACTTATGTTGCTGCGTTAAGGGGACTTTCGTTAACTTGTCGCTTTGAAGGGTTGGCTTATACGTGATCAGATTGTGAGGTGTACTAACAATAAAAGAGTACATGAAAAGTTGCTCATAAAAGATTCTACGTTAGAAGAAGCAATTCAAATAGCAAAAGGGCTGGAAAACACAGACCTGTGGATAAAAAAGATGGATAAATGTACTAATTCTATAATTCCTAGAGATGTTCAGTCAAATGATTCAACTAAAAAAAATGTAGATTCTAAGGCACAAGAAGTTCACACAAGTGTGAACGAGACAAGAAGTGCAAAGGCTATGGAGAAACCGACAGGGAAGCTATATCCTAAGCCCTTCAATAAAACAATTGAGGTTCCTAATTCAAGCAGTGTGACTTCACGAACCAACAGCCGCGCTTTCAAATGTTACAGGTGTGGTTCGCCTGGACATATCGCTTCTAGCACTAGATGTATGGCCAGGAATACGTTGTGTAGGGCGTGTGGTAAGAGAGGCCACTATGCGAAAGTATGCCATTCTAAAACCCAATACGTGCACTAAGTCAATGATACCTGTGAAAGCATCCAAGAATTCATGTTATGTATTGAAGGTTTTTCTGTTGCTGATGGTGAATGTTCTAATATTGTTTGCAACGTTGACATAGTCACTGAAAGCACGGACAGATTAGAAAAACCGCATTGTATTATAAGCTTTGATACGAATAATGTAAGGATGCTAGTGGATTCAGGAAGCTTATATAATTTACTGTCTGAAGAAATGTATCTTGAAGCATGGGGTGACGAGCGATGTGGAATCTTGGTGTAAACCCGATATCGGAGCAGTAGGTTATGGAGGTAAACTATTGATATCTTGGGACTGAATGGATGGTAATTGAGTTTGGGGGGAGGAAAGATTTGGTCGAGTCTATCTCAAAAAACAGGGTTCCAACCTGTTGGGTTGGCGCCATCAGAAAGATTTTGGGATAATGATGACTCCTAATGCCATCGAACCAGTTAAATCTACAGTTATTCACGATGTTGATGACTTTGAGGTTAAAGTAATGGAGAAATTTTCTAACGTCTTCTCTGATAAGCTAGGAAAGCTTGCAAACTTTTCTCCTAAAATAATCCTTAAGAAGAATGCAACACCTGTTGTTCACAAAGTAAGGAATGTCCCTCACTTGATGAGGGGTCCCCTTCAAGATGAACTTAACTACTGCGAGAGGGGATTATTGAACCAATTGAAGCCTCTGAATGGTTGGCTCCAATTGTAGTCACACCTAAGGATGGTGGTGCCAAGATTCGTTTGTGTGGATTTGCGTGATTTGAACAGGAATATTTGAGTCGATAGGCAACCTCTACCCAATATATCAGAAATGTTGACTGCCATGGGTGGAGGGGAAATTTTTAGTCTTATTGATATGTCTGTAGCATATCACCAAATTAATCTTAGTGAGGAATCAAGGCATCTTACTTCATTTGTGACGCCTCTAGGTGCATTTCGTTATTGAAGAATGCCTTTTGGTTTAGCGTCTGCCTCTGCAGTATTTCAAAGAGTCATGCAACAGATTTTTGTTGGTGGAAAGAATGATTTATGCTTTCAAGATGTGTTGATTGTGGGAAAGAATAGTGACCATCACGATGAGGTATTGTATGAAGTACTGAAACGTATGGGTAGTAATGGCTTGACCATAAAAAAAGAAAAATGTCAACTAAAAAGGAAGTGCGTGACCTACTTGGGCCATGAAATTTAGAAAGATGGGATAAAGCCTAAGAAAAGCATGGTTTCTGCCATTAATAATGCTCCTACTCCCCTCAACCAGGATCAACTGAAGTCCTTCCTAGGACTAGCAGAATACTGTTCCAAGTTTAAGGGGTTTACAGAGCTTGTTGAGCCATTAAGGTTACTGATGAAAAATGGAGTTGCATTCGAATGGAATGATTTATGTGAAAAAGCATTCTCTAGTGTGACAAGATGTATCCTTCATGCACCCACTCTAGGACATTTTTAATATCAATGCCAAAACTTTTGTCACTACTGATGCAAGTGCAGTAGGAATTGGGGCAGTTTTATCTCAAGTATGGGATGGTGTAGAAAGAATCATTGGGGTTGCTTCCAGAAGACTCCAGGGTGCCGAGGTTTCGTACTCTGTAATTGAGAAGGAAGCTCTTGCGTGTTGTTGGGGAATTAAACATTTCCGTTACTTTGTCTGGGGTTTGCCCTTCAAGGTCCGCACAGATCACAAACCCCTGGTGCACATGTTTAAGGGAGGTAGAGGTCTGGAGGGAAATGTGACTCCTAGGATCTCGAGATGGATTTTATCTGTGCTTGAGTATAATTTCGAAGTAGAGTACGTGAAAGGTTTGAAAAATGTAGTAGCTGATTGTTTGTCCTGAATGCCAGTGGATGTTGTGGATGCAGATTTTGATGATTATGTGATTAAGTGTAATGAGGAACAAGCCTTTGGTAAAGAGGAGTGGGAGTCTGCCATGTCGAATGATGAGGTCTTGCTGGAAGTTATGAGATGTGTATCAGGAGGATGGAAAGAAAGTCCCTGCCAAGATATGCGCTTTAGGAGCTACTGTCATGTAGAAAGCGAATTGAGTGTGAGTGAAGGGAAGGTGTGGAGGAGGAACAAATTTGTTCCCCCGATTACCTTAAGAGGTAAAATAATGGGTATAGCTCATGAAGGACATCTGGGGAGAAATATGACTAAGAGGCGTATTCGGCAATCTTTCTGGTGGCCAGGTATGGACAACGACATAGAGGAAGTCGTGAAGGAATGTTACGCATGTGCAAGGAGTGACAAAACAAAGGTTGTAAGGCAACCTCCTCTTACCTGTGGGGTATTTCCAAAGCATCTGTGGGAGAGGTTGGCGATTGATTTTCTTAGTCCCATTTCTAAGCTTGGTTCACGTGGGAAATTCTTAATGGTGCTTGTGGATTACCATTCTAAATGGTTTGTTGTTGAATCTACTGACTGTATTGAGACTGAGAAGGTAATTGGATTTATGGAAAGGACATTTATGAATGAGGGAATACCTAAAACTCTAGTTTCTGATAATGGGCTCCAGCTTGTTTCTAAAAGAATGACGGATTTTCTTTGTGGTTTAGGTATTGTTCATGAGAGGGTTGCGATGTTCAGGCTGCAAGCTAATGGTTTAGTTGAAAGGGTCCATCGTTTGCTGATGGAGAATATTCAGCTCTTATTAGCGAATGGGTTGTCGTGGGCTGAGGAAGTTAAGAAATTGGTATGGTCTTATAGAGTGACGCCACATTCAATTACTGGTATCTCTCCGTCCGGATCGCTTAAAGGACGTGAACCGGGAATAAAAAGTTCCTGGGTGGCTTAAAAACAAGGAATTTGTTTGGGTTGATCGAGATGCAGTGGGAGATAGTGTGGTTAGGCAGCAAGAGACTGCTAAAAATTATTACGATATGAGGAGAGCAGTAAAGGACACTGATATAAAAGGTGATTGGGTTGTAGTGAGAAGAGGTGGAGTTGTCATCAAGGGAGAGAGTAAATTCTCGCAACCGGTACAAGTGAAATGTGTAAACAAGAATGTCCTTATTCTTGCGGATGGATCTGTTTGGAGCACGGGAAATGTTTCTAAATGTCGTGCTCCTTAAAGTTCTTGTATGGCAATATAATTGAGCACGGGAAATGTATCTAAATGTCTTGCTCCTTAAAGTACTTGTATAGCAATATAATTTTTTTTTCTCAGTTGTATTTTGTGTTGGGGGGGGGGGGGGAGATGTGTGGAGATTCCTTTAAGATGGAAGGTAAGACCTGTTGCAAGGATGGAATGTTGTTGTTCAAGGAAGGGGAGGTTGGAGCTAAAGAGCTGGAGAAGAAAGCTGGAGGTACCTGATACTCTGTACTACCAATAAAGATCTTCAACTTCATACCTGTGTGGAGAGATCTTTACAATATCCTTGCCTGAACGACTGGCTTCTCCCAGGCACGCTCAAGGGAAGTAGCTTTGGAAGCTTAGCGAGTGTTGCACACTCTGTTCATATGCATAAATCATCACCTCGATTCACTGCCAATCTAAAATCTGACAAGTTAGCTGCACGAAAAGCAGAACGTAAGTGGAGGCACTCAAAAAATGCCGACGGCAGACAGGCCTACAAAGCTATCCAGAGACGCGATCTCTACCATATAGCCCTGGACAAAAAAACTATTTCGGTTACAGAATTAATCAGAGCTTCAATTCCCACAAAGAAATGTACAAAATGTTAAAATAATTCACCAGTCCTATCTCATATCAGCCTATATCGCAAAAAAAATGTTATGGTCAAAATTAACATCATCCACAGTCTTTTCCCCCTCAAGGCTGCTGAACACCACCACCAGAGGCCGGCCAACAAGCATCCCACGAACTCCACCTTCCTCCATGAATTAACCAAATTCACTCAAGAGGATGTCAGAATCGCCCTCCGTAAGATCAAATCCTGTTCCCCTGTTGACCGTGTCTCCCCTTATATTCTGTCCAAAATTGAGCCTGCCCTCCTTCCAGGCCTCACCAAACTTCTCAATGTATCCTTATCACACTCAGTTCCCAAAAGTTGGAAGGCAGCCCTGGTCAAACCCATATTGAAGAAGGCCACCCTGGACCCTAGGCAGCCTAATAACTATCGGCCCATTTCTCTTCTCCCTTTCTTTGGAAAGGTCCTAGAGTCACTAATCGACAAACAACTTACCACCTACCTGGAGAGCAACAATCTATTGGACCCTTCTCAATCCGCCTTCCGGGCTTCGCACAGCACCGAAACTGCTCTGTTGTTAATAGTAGATAATATAAGACTCTCCCTTGATGCCAGACAATCGGCCATTCTGGTGCTTCTCGACCTGTCTGCTGCCTTCGACACCATCTCCCACAGTACTCTTGTGAATCGTCTGCGGGAGATGGGGGTCTGGGGCACTTGCTGAATTGGCTTAGGAGCTACCTGACGAACCGAACTTCGAAAGTTCACCAGGAGTTAACCCATTGACAAGGGTGTCCCCCAGGGCTCTATCTTGAGCCCCACACTCTTCAATCTGTATATGGCACCTTTAGCCAGCTTGATTAAATCCCACGTCTTTGACACAGTATCGTATGCTGACGATACTCCGCTGCTAATCACACTAGGACCTGACCCAATCGACACCAAACTTCGATTCAAGCAGTGTATGTCTGATATTCATACTTGGATACAAAATAATAATTTGCAACTTAACGCCAGCAAAAACGAAATTATCCTCTTTGGTAGAGCTCAATCCCTACCAGTCAAGTGACTGGTGGCCTTCCAATCTTGGCACATGTCCTTCACCCCAAACGGTAGTTCGCAACCTAGGAGTGCTGATTGACAACCATCTTTCTATGTCCGATCATGTCAACCACGTGGCCAGCATTTGTTATGGACTAATGCGCAGCCTCTGTAAGATCTTTAAATGGGTTCCTCTGTCATCCCGAATGCCGCTGGTGCAAGGATTAATTATCAGCCGGCTAGGCTACCCTAAAGCCCTTATGGCTTCCATTAACACCCAACAAAACTCCAGGTCCTCCAAAACACGGCGGCCAGACTGGCACTAAATTTACATCTCAATCCCCCTCGGCACCTAATCTGAAAGCTTTCCACTGCCTCCCTGTCAGAAAGCACATAACATTCAAGATCAGCTGTCTTGTCCACAAATCCCTTCATGGACTCGGCCCTCACTATTTTGCCAATAAACTGATCAGGTACAACCCCTCCAGAACCGTCCGATCTGCAATAAACATCTTCTCATCCCTTTCAAGATCCGTACAGCCAGGAATGGCGGAAGATCCTTTTCCTATCTTGCACCCACCCTATGGAACTGACTCCCTCTTCATCTACGTACTGAGACCGATCACAGAAAGTTCTGTAAGGCTCTCAAAACCTGGCTGTTATGAGTTAATTCTTCTTTTCACTCTGCTCCTTCCCTCTTTTTATCCATCATTCCCTGTGACAGGCCAGCGCTTTGAGACCGTTGGGTGAAATGTGCACTTAACAAAATCTCATAACAGAGCTTATTAATAAATCATCTTAAATCCCGTAGTACGCAAGCCCAGGACAGATGGGTGCTTGGTTCAGGACTGACTTGGGCATGGTGTAGTGTCCGAAAGACCGAATACTGAGACTTTGAGAAGTGGTACAGAAACTATTGGGTGTAGTCTTATCAGTGGGGCTTTGGTTTCGAGTACAGGGTCGCGTGTCATCGTGTCTGCTGGTGCCATGGGCTCTTGACATCCAAAACCAGTTGTGATTCACCTGGTGAAATACTGGAATCTTGCATAGATGTGTCTGAAGAAGATTTTGGTTACCTTACAAATACGATCAGTCTTGCGGTGGTGGTTGATTCCGGAATTTCTGGAATAGGGTTTTGCACTGCAACAAGACCCAGCAGTGATCAGAACTACAGATGCCAGCCTCGTAGGCTGCGTAGTAGCATGCTCTTCTCTGTCCCTTCAAAACTGATGGTCAACAACAGAGAAGACCCATTCTTCGGATTCTAGAGAGTTGACTGCTATTTTCCACGCGCAGTTGGGCTCTCAAGCATTGATATTGCACCTGAATGTGTTGATGCAGACATGCAGCAGAACTGCAATGCCTTATGTGAACAGAAAGGGCAGTTCAAATATGTCCAGCAACCTGATTGCTATGAGGAAAGGTTGTGGGCAGAAAAACATCTGTTGTCCCTGAAGATACTCCATATCAAGGGGAGGGACTATGCAGAGGCTGAACATTTAAGCAGGGTCTTTTTGTCATCTGGAAACCTGTCCATTACACTAGGGGCATGCTCCCAGAGTAGCAGACCAGTTTGGATCCCTCTTTTGGACTTGTTTGGTTGCTGTAGGAACAACCAAGTTTGCACATTTTTCTCTGCTCCAGGGACCTTGGGGTGGATGCCCTCTATACCATGGCCTCCTCATCATCTTCATCCATTTTCACCAATTCAGTTAATTCCCCAGGTTGTTGAAAATCAAGAGGGGCAGGGCAGTGGTCCTATTGGTGGTACTTTTCTGGTCTCGCAGGGCTTAGTTCCCTTGATTGAAAGAGGTGGCGGTGCAGCCTTGATGGAGCAGCCCATTGGCTACCTCTCCAATCCAGGAACTAGGGAATCACTCAACATTTAGCTTAGTTGAGCCAGTGTTCCTGTCCTGTGACTCTCTTCATATTAAAAACATTAGAGAAAGTTTGAGTGGTGTTTAGGGCAAAGCCTATGCTCGTTAACTAGCAACCTGTACATTTGCAGACTAACAAATTGCACCTATTTACCTATTTACATTTCAAATATCATATACTCTGTTGCGAAGCCTTGTTAGATCTACCTTACAGTTGGCTGTTGTTGAAAAATCTGTTGTAGGCAATACCAAAAGCTTACAGTGGGGTTTGTGCCAGACCATTGCTTACCATTGGTTTGCTTTATTATGGCTCTCATTTGCATGTTTTTTTATTCCATGGCTTTCCTTCGTCTTCTTTCTGTCAGTCCCCCAGAACATATCTTCTTTACCATTCTTTAATTGGAGGACTTTTATTCTTCAGCTGTTAATTTTTAGAAAACCACTTTTTTTTCTTTTGATTTAACCCCCCATGAAAGTGTATGGTTTTTGTGTGTTCCTTTGTGTGCTGCTCTCTGTAGAAAATACCCACACTGTACTATAATGGGGTTCCCCCTCTCCTACCAGCAAAGGGTATTTTTTTGCGGGTGTTTGCAAAAAGAACAACAGAGTTTAAGGGTGATTGTTTTATTACCTTGGCTGTTTGAGTGCCAAAGACCTTTTGTTAGCTATACCAAGAACATGCAGTTTTGAAAGCTACAGCTGCTTCCTTTGGTTGTCGTTATCACTCTCACTTGTTTGTCTTTTTTTTTTTTTTTCTTTTTCTTTTTAAAAAAAAATGTTTTGTTCCTCCATTGGAGCATAGCCGTTTTACCATCCTTTTGATTTGCTGATTTGTAACCTTCCTCTGCTCACGTTTAGGAACTAATTTTTTCATTTTTCATTAAGCACTGTTAGAAATGGGGTTGCTGGTTGGGAGAGGTATGCATCCTGTCAAAGCAGAATGTGCAATCCTAGTCAGGGTAAGTGTAATACACACTAAACATTTACCAGTGCTCACTCTCTGGTAGCTTGTCACAGAGGAGTCCGGCTAAACAAAAGAGGCAATGAGTAAAATATTTGTGCTCACGCCCACAGTAACACAGTGAAAACTGCACAAAAGTGCTCCATACCGGTTTAGAAAAATAGCCAATATTTGAATACAGCAAGAACAAAACAACAACATGCACAAATCAAGATATGAATTTTGTAATATTAAATCAAAATGCAGTACTTAGAAGTCAATTGCTCCAACTGGGGCTATCTGGTTGCGCACGACTGGGGCAAATCCAAAAGTTCAGTGCGACCACGATGGAGCGTGGGCCGGATGCAGGAGTCCTGCAGACCCACTGACAGTGCCTTGAATGCGTCGATGCTCGGCGACGATGCGTTTAAATACAGAGGTGATGCATTGCCATCGCAGGCGATGCATCGGTTCCGAAGTCGGGCAAAGTTGTTGATGCTTCGATGTCGAGCGCGATGCATCAATTCTGAAGCGTCTGTCGAACTGCTGGGCTGAAATCGATGTGTCCGTTAGAAGCCAGGCCAGGAATGCGTCAGGCTTTGGGTCGGGGCTTCACAGACATTGGTGATTTGTTGTCCGATACTAGAGCAGTGATTTGGAGACGCTGCGTCGGTAAAGTCGTGGCTGCGTTGTAAGTCAAGGTGGTTGTTGTCATGCACTCGGCCAGTGATGTCCACGGCTTCGGTGCAGTCAGCAACAATGTGTCTATACCACAGGGAATATACCGGTTCCAAACAACGCTTCGGTGTCGAAGCATTGGTTTCCTGGGTTGCAGCACCAAGCACTCTTCCAAGGGCTGGATTTGGCACCACTTGGCAAAGCAGGACTCACAGTAGAGGAGCCCAGGTGCTGGTAGCACGATGAAGGTGAAATTTTTGATATCCCTGAAACTTCAGTAACAGGAGCCAAGACCAAACAAGCCTTTGGAGAAACTTTTAGATATGCAGGATATAAAATGTAAAGTCCAGTCCTCAAACTCCCAGGCAAGAAGCAGCAGGCCAACACCGCAAAGCAAAGTGGCAATCCCTCCTGGCAGCACAACAGCTCTTCTTGCTGGCAGAATGCCCACTGTCCGAAGTGTTATGAGTATATGGTGTCAGAGGTCTAGTACTTACACCTATTTCAGCTTTTGAAGTAGGGAGACTTCAAAGAGAGGTATTTGTAGTGCACAATACCCTGCCCTTCCTGTAGTGCCTCTGGAGCCAGGGCTAGGGGGTATGCATTTCTTTGTGTGTGGGGACAGACACAACCCTATTCAGGTGCAAGTGTCTGCTCGTCCCTCTATCTCAGGAAGACTCCTCAGACTGGTGATGGGCCACAAGGATATGCAGGACACACCCCTGTTTCCTATGTGGGTGACTGTCTAGAGGGAATGCACAAAGCCCTGCTTTCATCCAGCCCAGATGTGTATTGTAGGGACAGGCAAAGGTACAGAATGGTTAAAGCAAGAAAATGCCAAATTTCTAAACGTGTCATTTTCAGAACTGCCATTTAAAAAACATCTTCACTAACAGAAGTGTTTTTTAAATTGTAAGTCGAGAGATCCTGAACTTGCTCTGTCTATTTTTTTCCCCAATTGGAAGTTACACTTGTAAAGGGTTACAAGGCAGCGCCAATGCTAACCTATCAGTGATAGGCCTTGCTGTAGTGAAACACAAATCTAGCAGTTTTTCACTACTAGGACATGTAAAACTCCAAAGAACATGTCCCACCTTTTACTAACACTGTACCCTGCCCATGGGGCAACCTAGGGCCTACCTTGGTGGTTGCTTATATGTGATAAAAGGGAAGGTTTGGACCTGGCAAGGTGCTGAACTTGCCAGGTTCACATGGCAGTTTAAAGCTGCACACACAGGCCCTGCAGTGGCAGGCCCGAGACAGGTTTGAAGGACTTCTCATGTTGGTGACACAATTGGTGCTGCCGGCTCACTAGTAGCATTTGATGTACAGGCCCTGTGCACATATAGTGCTCTGTACTAGGTACTCACTAGTAAATCAAATATGCCAATCATGGAGAAACCAAATACCATTACATTTTAGACAAAGAGCACATGCACTTTAGCTGCGGTCGGCAGTAAAAAAGTGCCCAGAGTCCTAAAACCAGCAAAACTAAGCTCAGCACACACTCAAAACAGGTGGTCAGAAGGCAAAAAGACAGGGGTAACCACGCTAGGTCTAACACACTCCATGACACGCTCTTGTTACCTCTCTGCCAGAACCTTGTCTCTCCTGACTACAAGCCGTGAGGGAAACGGCCAACTTGGGTGTCATTGAGTCACTCACCGTGCAATTAGCAGCCAATATATCGCCGTGAGGGGAACGGCCGGACAAAGAGAAACTACATTACCCAGAAACCCCGGGGCGACTGCCTCTGACATCAACAGGCAGCGCCAGGGGCGCATAAAGCTGCTCACTACTAACCGCAGCGCGGGACGCGCTCTTGTTACCTCTCTGCCAGAACCTTGTCTCTCCTGACTACAAGCTGTGAGGGAAACTGCCAACTTGGGTGTCATTGAGTCACTCACCGTGCAATTAGCAGCCAATATATCGCCGTGAGGGGAACGGCCGGACAAAGAGAAACTACATTACCCAGAAACCCCGGGGCGCCTGCCTCTGACATCAACAAGCAGCGCCAGGGGCGCATAAAGCTGCTCACTACTAACCGCAGCGCGGGACGCGCGCGGGCCAAGGGCGGGCCCGTCCTTGCCCGTCTAAGGCCGGAGAAGGCTGGGCTGGGCTGGGCATACTCCCTAACGTTTATTGCTGGACATTGATTTGTAAATACGGACGTGCTAATAGGCTGTGGTAAATCCTTGTTTGAGCCTGGCCCTAGTGGCCCCTTGTTTGGAGTGGGCTGGTACATATTGTAACATCAATAATTTATGTTCTTGAGACCATATGCCTTTTGTACATGTAGATCCCATTAGAGTGTCTTGAGAGGGTCAAAGGGTGCGAGGGTCGATTCACTGAGGGGGCTGCTGACTTTAAGTTTTAGTCCTCAAAGTAATACTAGATTAGTGTTTATATTGGAGGTTTTTGAGTTTTGTTTATATTGTACGCGATGAATACTAGGCTTAGTACGAATAGGAAATCACTGACGGGAGGATCTGTCAGGGGTACCCTAGATCAATTTATCACAAGGGCAACCTCACTGTTGGAACGCGAAATTGTGCATACTGAAAGACGTTTATCAACTGAATTGCAGAGTAAACGCTCTTCGTTGGGGGCTATTCAGTTGGCTACCACTCCATCTCACAAAACCAAACGTACCATACATACAGAACAAATAAGTGACATAGATATCATCCCACAGCTTCAAGAACAGGTAGACTCCCAACTAGGTATGAAATATTCTGTCACTTTAGATAATAGTACAGGGCCAGAAATTGAACATCTTAATGAGGATCGGTCCCCAGTAAAAAAGTCCCCTATAAAGATAAATAGTACAAGTAAAATAAAAGATCCAATATCCTGCTCCTCAAAGCAAAAAAGGACTCGCGGCACTCGTAAGCAAAAAAAAAGGTGGGGTTAAAATCCCAAACAATTCTATGAGCTTTACGAGTACAATAGATCCTGGAGCTCTTAAAATTGGCCCAGATAGCCTGGCAGCACACCCCTACCAAGATTTAATGAGTGACATAGAAAAATTAGTTAAATCTTTGTTGTTACCTTTGGCGGAAAGGGTAAAAAAAATGTCAGAACAGTTAGTGTCTATACAAGAAAATGGTGAGGCTAATGCCAAAACATTGGGAGAATTATCTGCGAGAATGTGCACTTTGAATTCTTCAGGTCTGGCATCTGAGCCAGTGACTAATTTAGCTAATCCCGCAAATAGTGTAAAGACAACCCCCCCACTCAGGGAGACTAGCCTGGCCACACAGTATACGAATTTGGATTCAAGGAAACCGAGAGAGAGTGGGGCCCTAAATAAGCAGAACTATGAGCGCAGTAAAATGGGTGGGAAAGCACACATAGATAGAAATCTCAAGGGACCATCTCAGCATATAGATCTCCCACCAGAGGCTGAACCCTATGTCATCGTACTCGCAAAGGTACCAGAGCTAGCATTGGAAAATCATGAAGGCCACCAGACTCTCAAGAATAAGGTGATGCACTGGCTTAGAGTGAACAGGCCATTTCTCGCCAATTTAGACGGGGAAATTCTCCATGTTAGAAGGCTAGGATGGGTGGGACGACGACCAAAAAATGTAAAGGGAGATGTAATCATTGTTAACTTTAGGGATCACAGAGTGGTAAATCATATTAGAGACTGGTACTCAGGGGGCCACGAGGGAGGTATATCTACCCACGACCTAAGTTACTTCTACCCCAAGAACTTGGTAGGCAATGATGAGTGCTTAACACGTCTAAACACCCAGATAATGAGAGGTCCAATGTTTAATATCTCAACCTCAAATCAGTTCTCAACACTCTCTGGACTGGAGGGGGTTGATTGACTAATCACTCCCATGATCAGTAACTTAACCGCTAAGGAGAAACCATCAATTGATGATATAGGACTAGTTTCTTGGAACGTAGCTGGCCTATCCTCAAAATTTGACAATCTTGAATGGAGGGAATATATTGCAAGGTTTCATGTGATTTGCCTCCAGGAAACATGGGTGGTTGATTACAATCCCTTTCAGTTAGAAGGGTATGGGTGTTTTGTTGTTCCGGCACAAAAATCAATCTTGGGCAGAGCCAGTGGAGGATTAGTTACCTATGTGGATCTGAAATTGGAAGGTGTGTGGACCAATTTGAACTGGAATTCCTACTATTTCCAAGGCCTGAAACTTAAAATAAATAAAATGTGCATTATTCTAGTTAATTTTTATAATGCCATAGTTTCAAGCAAGATTTGACTGGTGCAATGGAGCAGTGTAATTCCATAGTGGCCCCGCGTATTATTTTAGTGGGTGATTTAAATTGTCGCTTATGTCCAAACTTAAAATTTTGCATGGGCAACTGGTCTGGGTGTACTATATCAAAAGGTCTGCACTTTGAACACACCAAGGAGGGGAGGGAGTTAGAAAAAGTTATGAAAGCCCACTCATTAAAACACACACTTGATTTGGTTTCTGTAGAAGAAGGAAATGGTGCCCCAACAACCTTTAAAGGGAGGGGATGTAGCTCAACGATAGACTTTATATTAGTCTCAAATATACTCTGGCAGTGGATAAAAGAGATGACCATTGACACGAGTATATTTAGTGACCATAACCCACTCACGCTCCGGATTAAAAATCAGTCCGTCTCTAAAGAAAGAAGTGGATCACAGAAAGGTAGTTTTGAGCAAGTAACTGATCAGGGGAGACGTTTAAGATGGTCCCGTATTGATGGAGATGCTTTCTATGAAACCCTTATTATGGATGGGAGAAAAGAGTTTGAAATCTGCAGTGATCCTCTAGTGGAGGGCTTGGATGTGATTAACGCATTTGAGTCAATGGCCAACCATATAGACAGACTACTAAAATCTACTCGACCATGGAAACACAATAATGTGCCTAGATGGTTTAATAAAGACTGCTCACGAGCACAGAAGGATTTAAAAAAAAGTCTGAAACTGAGACCAAGAGACAAATTGCGAATAGCCAAGTGTAGGACTGCTTATAAAAAAGCTATAAAATGCAGAAGATTTGCCTTACAATCACAAACGTGGCAAACTTTAAGGGAAGCTGCGGAAAAGAGGGATTTAGGCATCTTCTGGAAAACCATAAATAATCCATGTTTACAGGACATCGCAGCACCGGTAATTGGCACATCTATCCTCCCCGAGCAGTGGTTCAATCATTTCAAAAGTTTATATAACTTCTCAGCCGTAAATTCCTCGGCCGAAGAGCATTTGTGCCCATGGAGGGCAGTGATTGAATTCACTATTGGAGAAGTTAAAGCAGGAACTCTGGGGCTTATACAAAACAAGGCACCTGACCCAGATGGTATACCACCTGATTTGTTTTTATACAAGGTAGAATTCTGGGCCCCAATCCTGACACGTGTAATTAATGTGGCAATTGCAGTGGGCATGCCACGCTCTTGGTCTACAGCAATCATAGTGCCTATTTTAAAAAAAGGCAAAAAAGATGACCCGCAGTGCTACAGTCCCATATCACTGATCGATGTGACAGCAAAAGTTTTAGGCAGAATGATTTTAAATAGTCTATTGGACTGGGCCGAGGAACACCACATAATCTCAGATTTTCAATATGGTTTTAGGACAGGCAGATCAACCACGGACCAATGCCTGAATCTTTATTTACTGGTGGCAAAATACACTATAGCCAGTGAAAAATCAATATATCTGGGGTTTATGGACCTCTCGGCCGCATTCGATCGCGTAAATAGAGAAAAATTACGGGCACTCGTGACTAGATTGGGAGTAGATCCAGAACTTATAAATATCTTGCGAGCACTCTATTGGAAAACTTTTGCCAAGGTACGGTATTACCCGGCTGGGGATACAACAGGATCCTTTTGTCGTACAAGTGGAGTAAGACAGGGCTGTATACTGGCCCCGTTCTTATTTTCCCTGTACATTAACGAACTGGAAAAGACACTGTGTACATTGAATGTAGATACTCTAATGGTGGGTCATTGCTCCGTCCCAGTGCTATTGTACGCAGACGATGCGGTTCTTTTGGCACGAACGCCGAAAAGCCTGCAGCGTCTAATAGACGGT
This sequence comes from Triturus cristatus, assembly GCF_964204655.1. Lineage (NCBI taxonomy): Eukaryota > Metazoa > Chordata > Amphibia > Caudata > Salamandridae > Triturus > Triturus cristatus. Next base: position 1,583,306,862 of record NC_140590.1, read on the forward strand.
TTTGTTGATTTTATGGATACTTTAGATTTGTCAGCTAACCTAACAAAGTCCTACGTCTTGCTAACAGGAGTTAAACTGTGTAAAAAATGTACTTATCACATAGGGTCACATTTTAGAACAAGTGAAAACTTTTTCTTACCTGGGTCTTTTATTTAATGGGCTTTTAAATTTTAAACTTTTAATTGAAGAACGGAGTATAAAACTGATTTCGTCATCATGAGCAATGAGTCACGGAAGAAGGCTGGGTCGGTGGTCACCGGAGCAGGTCATGCATCTTTATGGCTCCATCTGCTGTGCTAAAATAATGTATGGAGCAGAAGTATGGGGCTTTGTTGGGACACGACAAATACAGGTTGAAGAAAACACATTTTTGCGAAAGATACTTAAAATTCCTCAGAGCTCGTCGGCATACATCACCCACGCCGAACTAGGGAGACCATATATTGAGGACTTGATCCAGACTAGACCTGTTACGGCCTGGATTAGGACCTGGGACAATATTGATGCAGAACTAGGACGGCAAATTATAATAGACTGCGTGGCCAGGGATAGAGGGATGTGTATCCCGTGGCTCTGATATGTAAAATCAACTCTGGAAGGAATAGATTGCATAGACCTTTTTACTAATCCAACTACTGTAACATCCCAAGATAAGAACAGAATTAAGGATTTGCTCCTGAAAAAAGCTGAAGAGCATAGAGTCAACAGCGAAGGTAGAAAGCCTTTAGCCTGTGCCTACAGTATGACTAAGACAGTAGTTGCTATGGAACCTTATCTCAGTTTAATATATAACGGACATAATAGGTTCCTGTTCACCCGTTTTAGGCTCAACCTTATTCATCATCTTTTAGCGGACCCTTCGGGATATACTGCCACAGTTGAGCAGAAAGGTACTTGCGGCTGCGATAATAAATCTCCGCAGGATACCCTTCATTTTGTATTGTTATGCCCTTTTTATTCTTTTCCCAGGCGTCGTTACCTAGTAAGATTATTAAAAAATGGTAAATTTAGACAAGCGAAGGTTGCTCTGTTGTATTTACAAAGGACTGAAGATTTACGGACTTTGGCATGTATAACAAGTTTTTTAAAAGTTGCATTTAAAATAAGAAACACCAGGGGACAGCCAGGGTCAAATCAGGGCTGAAGCTAAGAAATGCTGTTTTACTTTGCAAATGATTTTAATTGAGACAATACTGTCTTATATGTTGTCAATGGCATTTATCTAGCCATATTTTAGGCATGGCACTAGCACTTTATTAATTGCTGTTTATTTTTATGTATTAATACTTGAACACGTAGGATGGAAAGTAGCAGTTTTTGTCTAAATTGATAATGTCTTGTCGTTCTCTACTATGAATTGAGTTTCTTATATCGGTGAAGACATTATAAATGTATTTTTTAATCATTAGGATGAACAAACAATCAAATGTAGTTGTATGTATATTTTTAGAAATTTGTGTTGCTTTTATGGTGACTTGAATTGCACCGAATAAAGCTAATTTTGAATTTGAGTGCATGTGTGTTAAACTCGCGCTCTAATAGCTGTCATGCGCCTTGTGCTGTTCTCCTTCATATGCTGCTTCTTTCTTGTGCTTCTCACCTTGAAACCCACCTGTATCCACTGTTGTGTGTTGTGCTCTCCCGTGTCCTGCTTTTTCACTCCCACCACCCGGTTTTATTTATTTAAAATTTTTTGTCTCAACACCCCTTGTTGCTTATCCAGCCCCTGCTCTTCTTGCTCTTCCTGCTTGCTGGCATTTACTTTTTATTTTTTTAATAGAAGTTACATTTTTTGGGAGGGTCAGCAGCTGCTAAGCACTCCCTTACAACAACGTTTTTGCTAACACTTTTTTATTTTTTATTTACTGATGTAAGTGAGACAACATCTTGGGTTGGTCAATGAAAATAAAAATACAGTGAGCGTGTCATTCTGCCAGCACATACATGCGCAGTGACACATGCACGCATACGTTCTAACGCTTGTGTGTGTGTCCATAAAATTATGCAACCAGCAACATCAGCTATGTCGTCACGCTCCCCTCCCTGCTTTTTTTCCCCTCATGGGCAGAAAGTCAGTGACAGTGACTAGGTCTACAAAGTGTGCCCCGTTGGCTTTGTCAATGCTTGCTTGTTCTGCATTCCACAAATTATGTGAAAAGATAAGTTTTATGGGGCTTATATGGCTGCCGCACTAAGCGGGAGTTTGAGGCAGATGGTGTACTTTAACATGACTGAAAATAAGATACCTCTTCTGAATAACAATAGATCTTCTTTGGATATTGCAGAGACCCAAACCGCTGATCATTTCTTTTCGTTCTATGTCCTGTTGCCATTAAATTAGACATTGGCTAGTGTGTTACTTTAAAATCTGACACTTCCTCATTCTTATTAAATTCTGTTCAAACTTTCATGAGTGAAAATTACTTGGAGAATTAGGAATCTCTACCAATGTTTACAAAAAGTTAAGGGTCTAAATACAAAACATCCATAGAAAATAAAATGACAGTACAGAATACCTAAGAGCGGTGCAAATATGCTGAATTAGAATGGAGATCCTTCCATGGTACCCCCCTTCATAAGGTGTACAAACTCTAAACTGTACACACATGATCTGTGTGTGTGCATGCACCCATGCAGAAATCGAACTGGTTGAAATCCATTGGAAACAACATAGTCAAGCTTTGCTAATGTTTACTAATACAGACCCCACACCGTTCCTGCATGCTTAACCCCTTCAGTGCCACGCCCTTTCCCCCTCCTGTGCCGGGCGTTGCACTAGTGGGTGGGGTTCATGACGAGATAGTCTCGTCATGGGCACAGCGCAACCGTGCTCCATGACGAGACTATCTCGACATGGGCACTGAAGAGGTTAATGCAGACATTGGGTTGCCTCAGACTAAAAGGTAGGGAGGGTGATATCCTGTACTGTAAAGAGAATGAAAGAAAGATGGGGCAGACAGATAAAGAAGATATAAGCACTAATAAAGACAACATGCCTTGTCTTTATAATTTGAGGGACAAGCTACTGGCAACAAAAACAAATTAAAGCGCATTTCAAGATATTGGAGGAAAACCAAATCCGTATCTCAAGATCTCAAAACTGTACATTGAACTCAGTACTTTCAATATTTATAAATGGAATGGTTATTTCTCCAAGTATTTAAAAAAAAAAAAGTGAGTGATACTCTCATACACACTAGTTATCATGCCAGTACCTTTGCCCAGGTGACATGTAAAAGCAAATCGCAACATGCAATGCTGTTTCCACTGTTTACAAAATCAATTTCTTTTCTTATACTAACTGAAAAAGTAAATTAATAATGTTGCCTCTTATTGGACCTGGCCTTTTTAAGAAAACTATAGTTCAGTGTATTGCACTGAAAACCAAAATAAAGTTCTAAAGAGAAACTGGAGAAGTGGAATATATTAACGGTGAAGGAAATATGTCCCTGTTGCATTTTCATGTGTGGGATTGAGAGAAACTCAGGGGAAAAACACGGAAACTGTTACTGCTGCAAACCACCATGATTTTTAATTTTTTTTTAAAATCCGAATTTTACTCCAGGTGTATTAGAAAAATCTATGGCAGTAATTGTTCAGCTTTTTTTTTTTTTTGGTGTGTTCTTTTAAAAAAATAATTTGGCTGTTCGATTGTAGATGTTTGTACATTACTGTCTGGCTAGTAATTTAATTCGAATTGTACTTCAGGTTGCTATATAAAACTTATACTATAGAAAGCACAACGATAATAAAACCAATTGCAAACTTTCTACCTCACCTCTATAAAAAGCTGAACATACAAGAGATCCGTTGAAGAAACCGGCAATACGAGGGTTAACTGTTAGTTGTATAGCTAGAAGATGGTAAAACTGTGGTATGAAGAACTGCACAAATAATTTGTCATTATCATTTGAGCAACTTTTCTGTTTTCTGTTCTAAAGGCTCTGTAATCTCTCTTACACATTCATATGGATTCAGAATTCAAAAGAAAATGCAACAGCACAAATATAAACTCACTCTAAAATTACTTGCAAGGATCATTTTGCTAGCCGTGAGAGGGTGACTTTACTTTTAGTAAAAAGAAAACATAAAATGTAAATATTACATATTGACATTAACAAAGCATTGTAAATTAACTAATTTGAAAATACATTTAATCCAATTAAAATGAATTTTGTGCGTGGCATTCAATAATATGATGCCCCCTCATTGAAGCAATTGTGCTTTTCTTAAAAAGCCAATCTGTTGATTTCTTAAGACCTTAATTTTAACACCGTTCAAAAGAAATGGTTACGAGATGTTCTGCCACAACCACATGGTCTGCATATTTTGACCAATTTGAGTGGAGTTTTCTGGGTAGGCTGTTCAGCAATCTAAATTGCATTCTAAAAGATTGCTAAAATAACAAAATCTGTCCTAGTCCTTGTGATTCTTAGAACGCAAGCCCTTATTGTGCACAATCCACATTCTTCACCATTCATAATCCCAGTTTTAGTGAGCACATCTGTTTACGAGTCCTTTGAGTACTATACAATTTAATGAAATCTAAAAATGAAGAAAACTTTTTTTTCATTTTCAGATTCAAAGTCCTCAAGCTTGCACTCACTAGTCTCTCTGCTTTGCGCAATTTCTAGTCATCATCCCTTTGGTGAGTCAGGCATATGACTATGCTTATTTCACTGCCTCCTTCCTTCTTATCTCCGACTTAGAATTATTCAAGATGGAAACATTATTTTGTGATGGGACCATGAACACTAAAATTGAATGTGTATTAGAAATCTTGCCCACAACAAAATTAAAGCATGTGTTAAATGTGGTCACAAAGGTTGCTCCCTCTTGTACTGTGGCCTACTATTCCTGCTGTCTACAGAAATGATGCTTTGCAGGATACAGAAGTGTGGAAATTGAAAAAATAGATTGTTGCAAATTACTATCTTTCTCAGAAGTCAGTTGAACAAGAGTTGGCAATTAGGTTTTCAAAGTAATTGGTCGTAGGATGGTAAAGTAGGTTTGTCAAGATTGCCAGAATCAAGGGCGTTTTTTTAGAATTCTGGCTTAAAATATATTTGCACCTACATTGTGTGTCCTGAGGTAAGAGCATGCGACAATTCATAGGGATGATAATGTTGGAAGGTAAGCAATACATTGACAGTTTAAAACAGGATAGAACAAAGGTGCTTATTGGTGTATTTGTTGGCCAAGTGTAACAAAATGAACTGAAGAGAACAGAGGTACACATACACATGGAAGGTATCTTGCATCTTTTAAGGAGAATATGGAGAAGTTGCTGACTTTGTTTCTCGGTTTACCTTGAACATTAGTATTTTTCTTGGGGATATTAATCTTCGGAGCTCAGGCAACACACTTTATTTATAGCACCGCACCATACCGTTATTTTTTCACTCTACTGATGAAAATAGAATTTTGATCGTCACCCCATTAGTTGGTTCCTTATTCCATCAATAGGAGGAAACCCTCTTACAGACGCACTGACACTAGAGCCATCTGGTTCAACGACGAGCTCCAGAACTCCGAGCACACCTGCAGAAAACTCTAGAAGCAATGGCGCAAAGACCAGACACCAGACAACCACGCAGCCCTCACGAACGCCAGACACTGACACCACCAGCTCATCAGATCAGCAAAAAGAACCTCCTTCAAGGATCGCATTGACAACAACGCACACAACAGCAAAGGGCTCTTCAACATCGTGAAAGAACTCGCCAGCCCCAGCTCCAACGACATCCCACCGTCACAAGAACTCTGCGACTCCCTGGCTACCTTCTTCCACGGCAAGATCGCTGACATCCACAAAACAGCTTCGACACCCAAACGCAAACGACAGACGCCGACTCCCCTGCACCAACACCCACCAATCTCACAGACCACACCGACCTCCTGCTCGCCTGGAACAGCGTCAACGACGAAGAAACCGCCAGAATCATGAACACCATCCACTCCGGCTCACCTTCCGACCCCTGCCCCGACCACATCTTCAATAAAGGGAGCACCATCATCGCACCCCAGCTTCGAAAGACCATCAACAGCTCCTTCGAAACCTCCACCTTCCCAGAGAGCTGGAAACACGCCCTCCTCAAGAAACCCACAGCGGACCCAAAGGACCTCAAGAACATCCGACCCATCTCCCTCCTCCCGTTCCTGGCAAAAGTCATCAAGAAGGCCACCGACAGACAACTGACCACCTTCCTGGAAGAGAACAACATCCTAGATTCCTTGCAATCCGGCTTCCGCAGCAACCTCGGCACCGAGACCGCCCTCATCGCCGCCACTGAGGACATCAGGACCATACTTAACAAGGGCGAGACCGCGGCCCTCGCCCTCCTGGACCTCTCGGTAGCGTTCGACACCGTCTGCCACCACACCCTTCGCACACGCCTCCACGATGCAGGGATCCGAGGCAAAACCCTGGAATGGATCACCTCCTTCCTCACCGGCAGAACCCAAAGAGTCCGCCTCCCCCTGTACCGATCCAAAGCGACCATGATCAACTGCGGCGTACCCCAAGGATCATCCCTCAGCTCAACCCTCTTCAACATCTACATGGCACCGCTAGCCAGCATCGTCCAACATCACCACTTCAACATCGTTTCATTCGCCGACGACACACAGTTGATCCGCTCTCTCACCAAAGACTCGGCCATCGCAAAATTCAACCTCCACTTAGGAATGAAGGCTGTTGCAGAATGGATGAAGATCAGCCGCCTGAAACTGAACTCTGACAAGATGGAGGTCCTTATTCTCGGCTCCACCCCCTCCGCATGTGACGACTCCTGGTGGCCGACCGCGCTGGGTGCTGCCCCGACCCCCACTAACCACGCACACAATCTGGGGTTCATCCTGGACTCAACACTCGCCATGTCACAGCAAGTCAACGCAGTCTTCTCCTCCTCCTGCTTCAGTACCCTCCGAATGCTTTGGAAAATCTACCAATGGATCCCCCCTGAAACCAAGAGAACAGGCACCCAGGTGCTCGTAAGCAGCAGGCCGCACTATGGCAACGCACTCTACACAGCAACCTCGGCTACACTCCTGAAGAGACTCCAGCGCATACAGAACGCCTCCGCACGCCTCCTCCTCGGACTCACCCGCCACAGCCGAATCACCACCCACCTACGAGACCTGCACTGGCTCCCGGTCAACAAGAGGATCACTTTCAAACTTCTAACTCACGCGCACAAAGCAGTCAACAATGCCGGACCAGCATACCTCAAAGAACGACTGTCCTTCTACATCCCAAACCGCCAGCTGCGCACCACCAACCTCGCCCCCGCTACCGTCCCACGCATCTGCCGAACAACCACCGGCGGCAGATCCTTCTCTCACCTCGCTGCTAAGACGTGGAACACCCCCCCCCCCCCCCCCCCCCCAAATCTACGTATGACCCAGGACCTGCTGACCTTCAGGAGGCTGTTCGACCTGTAGCTGCCTGACTCACAAGTCCTTGCAGGGCAGGGCCCCATGCTATCTTTCGGGTAAGCTCAACCACTGTTGTCCTGATAGTTTTGGGATCCAGTGGCAAAGCCTTGCTTTCAGTTCCATGCTTTTCCAAATCTTGTTCCGGGGCAGATCCTTTTCTTACTTGGCTCCCTTTTTGTAGAACAAATTTACACTTCACATACACCAATGTGAAGTTTATTTTGACTTCAGGAAACGTACAAAAAAAGCGTTATTTCAGGCTTAATCATGAGCTGCCTGTGACGAGAGACCCCTCCCGGTGTGATTTGTGCGATCTATAAGTTGTAGTAACATAACAGGAAATGCTCATTTTTTCTCATCTTTTGGTTCTCTAGCTCTGACCAATGTTACCTGTACTACTTACTAACTCACTCTTGCTAGATTTTTTTTTGCAGAAACATTTTTTATTGCATTACTCAAACACAATTGACATCCACAATGTTCATCTGGCCAGTGGCCGCCATCCGCTTATAAAATCACATCCAAATACAATCTGGGCCACTTCCACCTACCAATGCGCCGTCCCCAAACCCTCCCCTGAAATAATACAGCCCCCCCCCCCACCCACATGTCAGTGTGCCGGGACGACTACTACCAGGATAACCTCTCTCAGAAGGAGCCGTATTAAGAGCCATGAGCCGCCCCCCCCCACCACAGACAGGCCCCAGGCAAAGAGGAAAAGGAGAGCCCCCGGCCCCCATGAGCCAATCAGCTAGCCTCCCCCACCCCTAAGTACCTGCCTGTTGCTCCAGTGCCGCAGGGCCTCCCTCCCCCGCTGTTCCCCATCCCTGGAGATCAACCATTAGTGCTTCCCACGCCCGAGCCATGTCCAGAGCCTTGTCATCGTTTCTCCTAAGCGCAAGCTGCAGCCTGAACGTGCCCTCGCTACCCGCCCACTTGGTAAATGTCGCTCTCCACCTCGCGACGCTGGGACCCGTCCTCGACTTCCAGTGGAGCGTAATTTCTCGCTTGGCCACCACCAGCCCCAGGTCACAAAACTTGCTAGTGATTTTCGTGCGCGGCGTGTGTGGAAACCAAAGCAGCAAACAGACTCCCATCTCCACCCGCAACTCCCGCCTTGTCACTTGGGCCAGGCATCCGACGACCTCCTCCCAGTAGCCACTTAAAACATCGCAGGACCAAAACATGTGTTTAAAGTCAGCCCCCTCCTTTCCACAACGAGGGACTCACTCTTGCTAGATGTAGTTTTATCTTTTGTCGTTCAGTTGAAATCCTATTTCAAAATATTTTCCTCTTATCCATAATTACCTTTGACTGTAAATGTCACATCAGTAAAGTGGAAAGACTGGGGCGTGGCTAGCTGCCGACAAAAATGGGCGCAGCCTAGAGAGGCTCCGAGGGTCCTGGAACCGGGCCCGTCTATCCGCACACTAATCCGGCGGCACAACCACTCCAGATTGTAGGCATCGGCAGCGAAGGATTAGGGACGCCGGGTGCTCCGCTCTGGGGGCTTAGGATTGATTTCTCGCAGCGGCTGCGGCAGGCGAATCATCGGCGGCCTACACCAACGTGGCACGCCGGGAGCCACAGTGACGCGGCGGACGATTGCTTTGATGAAGTCAATGCCGCAAGATCCGCAAAGCATCAGGAGGCTGAGGTACGCGGCTCGCAGCGACACATACCGCTTGAGGCCGGGACCAGGTCCGGCTTGTCATCCAGAGTGGCTAGGGGTGCGAAGGTGAGGACTCCCCATCCCCCTGTCCGTCCCCCCCCCCCCCTGGCTCGGTAGGAAAGCTCGCACGGAGTGAGGAGGCACTGGGCACATACCGGAATGTTGCCTCGCCCCTGATAGATCTCCGTCTCAATTAAACTGACGAGCACCATTGTCAGGCACAGCACGGCACCCCTGAATACCGGTAAACCAGCAGTGAGTGGCGAGATTACGCTTCAAAGGTCCCCCACCCCCTCCTCTTGCTGCCCAGAACAGTGGTGCTGGTGAAATTGTGTGAAGGAAAACGCAGTGGGACAGTTATCACCGGGACACGAATACAACACCGAGGCCCTCCAGTTGTAGGAAGGAGGGGAGACCGTGCCTGATTGCTGAAAATCCTGCACATGAAGGCGGAAGTTACTGCATTACGACGCTTATTCCTCCCTGCGTCGCGCTACGTTTAATTAAGGACTAGAGGGCTGCGGACGCAGGGCCTCCGGCGCTCGAGACGTGACGGGGTGGTCACCGGTCGAGTGGTGAAGGGGTGGGAAAGTCGACAGGCCGCAATGAGTTAGCTCTTTCTTTGGCTGGCGGCGGCGAATACTGCCCCTGATCCCTAGAGGGGACCTCACCAGCTCAGACGGTCAGGATGAGTAACAGGAACACAAAAGGCATGAACCAGGCGAAGCTGGACAAGTACGCATATACCAAACCACAGAAAGACCCTGCAGAGATGGAGACGCATGCGGCCTCCAGTGAGCACCCTGCTGCGCCGCAAGAAATTACTCTGCAAGACATATTTGCCGCACTGAACAAGGTGGACACACGCAGTGGGGCGATGTCGGTGGAGGTCTCCCAGATCCGAGCTGACTTAAATTGTCCGGTACAAAAAGGGGTGGTGATGGACGGAGCATCAGAACCAATCAAACACTCATACCCAGTCAACAGATCTGGGTTTGATCCATCACCGTTCTTTAACCCAATTGTTGTTTTTGCATTTGTCACCCCGAGTGGGACGGGTATGCTCAGACGTGAGTCCTGTGCTCTCCATGCCACTGGAATCAAGCTATCTTGGCTGAAGAGGGGTGAAACCCTGAAACCGGTCCTAGGATGCTTGTTTCCAGTCCAGGGAGGACCTGGCTTGGCAGTTCGGGCTGGACTGTTCCCATGAGGCACAGAGTCAAGACTGATTAGCATATGGCTGGGTTCAAATTGGAATGGCATGATGAGCACAAAAAAACGATGGATTTAAGCCCAGATCTCTGTACTGGGGTGAATGTATGGCATTGTTCTGCATTCTGTCCATCAATTGTTTTTGCATTTAATAAATTGTCCACCAGAATTACGGAGGTAGAAGGAACTACAAAAAATCTGGTAACTGACACGGCTTCTTTTAAGAAGCAAGTGAGTTAACTCATGGCAGACAATAAACAGATGGCAGCAAAGCTGGAGGGACCAGGAAGGGCGTTCGGAGAAACAATATATGCCTTATTGGCGTACCAGAACGAACGGGTGGCCCATCCCTGGACCTCTTCGTTGAAGAGCTTAGCACCGCTCACCTTCAACCACGTGGTCTATCCAACTGCTTTTCAGTTGAGAGAGCGCATCGAGTCCCTGGGGGCAGGCTGAAACCGGGCGCACCACCGCGTCCCATCCTAGCCCGTATATTTAACTTTAGGGACAGGGACGTCATACTGCAGCCTGCACGCGCAGCGCCTCCGATACGGATCGATAACGCCACAATCACAATCTTCCCGGACTTTACGGCAACAGTGTCACAACAGCGTCGCGGATTCCTCGACGTAAAGAAAACTTTACGTGATCGTGGGATCAAATATTCGATGATGTTTCTGGCAAAGTTACGGGTGGAAGCAGAAGGGAAAACTTGTTTTTTTCTGTCACCAGACGACGTGCAGGAATGGCTGGAGTGTTGGCGCAAGGACCCACGATCCGCAAGGTCAGGAGCAAACGGCACGCACTGCAGAGAACAAGTGAGGAATGAAGAACAAGAGTAGGAGATCCGAGTGGTTAAAGTTTGAAATGACAGTTCAACAGCGGCGCTATGTTCTCAGGACAGACACTTAACGGATCCCTCCTGGCTCTCCATTGCGTGGGGCGCCCTGTGGTCTGCTGACCGGAACTTCGCTTTGCACCGAGGGGCTTCTTGTGCACTGCAGACGGAATATATCAAATGCTTACAGACACTTGTAGAGGTAACTCTGAAACCAGGCCCAGTGCACCGGATGGACAAGTGCTGCACAGGTTGAAGACTTTCTAGGGGGGTTCTATTGGACAGCAGAGGCTCACTCTCCCCCCAAGTTATGGTAACTGGGAAGGGTACCAAGCGCTCTGCACGATTGAGGTGGCGGGCAGTTTTGATTCCGTCTAGCAGGGAGGGGGGGGGGAGAAGGGAGTGGGAAGGTTCCCATGGTTAGGTTTTTTTTGGTGGTTTGTTCTTAGTCAGGCGCTTGCATCTGAGACAATTATACACTTTAGCCAAAAAGTGCATTATGGATACGACACAATGACAATGCTTACTTATCATGTCCACTATGACTACACATAGCTCAACCAACTCGGAGCCGCAGACGCACCCTATGTCGCAGGTGGCTCCCTTAACGCTAGTTACATGGAACGTACACGGCCTCTGGCACAAAATAAAACGAGGCTTGGTCTTGCAATGTTTAAAACGGTTTGCGCCAATGGTGGTTTTACTGCAGGAGACGCATCTAACAGGTACCACTTGCAAAGCTAGACCGCTGGGGGTTTAAAATGGTTTCACACTCTGAGTTCACCTCTGGTTCAAGAGGGGTAGGTATCCTAGTTAGAAAACAGTCGAAATTAATAATACATCAAACAAAAACAGACAAATACGGTCGCTTTGCAGCAATAGCTGGTCAATGGGAGGGGAGACCTATCAATATAGTGTCGGTTTACATTCCTCCAGCCCTCCACAAGATAACGCTCCCAGCGCTTGGTGACTTCTTGCTCAATCTTCCAGAGGGGGAACTATTGATTGGGGGGGGGACTTTAATGAAACCATTAACGGGGACCTTGACCGATACCCAGGCAGACCACGCACAAGTGGCGCTTATATTGGGAGCTTTGTAGAGGCACTGGGACTCACTGACACATGGAGGTACCGACACCCTGACACACGACAATTCACTTTTCATTCCGGGGTTCACAATAGTCTCTCCAGGATAGACTATTTCTTTGCCTCAGCTGAGTGTTAGAGAAACGTAGCGGCTGTTGAGATTAGACCGAGAGGTATTTCTGATCACTCCCCAGTGCTCTTAACATACACAAGCAGCCACAAGATACAACAGCGTATCTACCCTATACACCCTGGATATCTACATGTTCCTAAGATCAAGAAAGCTTTCACCACTACCACGCAACATTACTTTCAAGAAAATGCTTCCTCGGTCAACTCCCCGACCATTTTGTGGGAAGCATACAAAACCGTGCAAAGAGGACAGGCCAGTGCCGCTATCACAGGTTACAAGCACGAACAACAACGGGAGCTAAATGAATTGGAACTAGAGTTACACGAGGCAGAAGCCCAATGCACCGCGACCCCACCCCAGCTACGACCCAGCGCTTGCGCCTTAAACAACTAGAATACGGGGAATATCTTAAAGAAGTGGTTAGGTCGCGTATGTCAGCCACGCAGTATAGGATTTATGAATCCGGCGATTAGGCCGGGAAACTTCTGGCATGGCTCGATAAACGGGAGCTAGGGAAGAAATGTATAGCTAGACTCCGTAGGTTTGATGGTCACTGACCCACGTACAATAGTACACACGTTGGCGCGACATTTCCAACAAGTATACACCTCGCCATCCACTATGACCATGGAAGAGGCGCAGTCTTATCTTAAAGACATTGCTATGCCCACACTCGCACCAGAGGCGGCTTCTGCACTCGAGTCTGATCTTGCGATCGATGAGCTGCAATTGGCGATCGGTTCACTGCAAGGCGGTGGGACCTAACGGTATACCAGTTGATTTATATAAAAAAACAGCTGAAACAATTGCCCCACACCTATTGCAGATGTGTTGTTAGTCTAAAGGTTGGTGAACTCCCATTGGATCAAAGGCTGGTTACTATAGTAGCGATCCCAAAACCTGGTAAGCCCCCCCCCCCGAAGATTGTACCTCGTATCGCCCCATATCTTTAATTAATGCCGAGGCAAAAATCCTTGCGAAACTCCTGGCGTTACCCTGATACACCCAGACCAGTCCGGCTTCATGCCGGGCAGAAGTACGGCATTAAACTTAAGACGCATACACGGCGTGATGGCCCGCAGGTCATATATAAAAGAGCCAGCAGTTATCCTCTCCCTGGACGCTCGGATGGCGTTTGATATGGTGGAGTGGCCCTTCCTTTTTGCTGTGCTTAATCACTTGGGCTTTTTTGCAAAAACAATTTTAATTGCATTACTCAGACTCAGTTGACATCCACAATGTTCATCTGGCCAGTGGCCGCCATCCGCATATAAAACCACGTCCAAGTACAATCTGGGCCACTTCCACCTACCAATGCGCTGTCCCCAAACCCTCCCCTGAACGAATACACCCCCCCCCCCCCCCCACCCACATGTCAGTGTGCCGAGACGACAACTACCAGGATAAACCTCTCTCAGAAGTAGCCGTGTTAGGAGCCACGAGCCACCCCCCTCCACCACAGACCGGCCCCAAGCAGAAAGGAAAAGGAAGGCCCCCGGCCCCCATGAGCTAATCAGAATCACTTGGGCTTTGGTACTAAATTTTGCGCATGGGTACGTTTGCTGTACACCAACCCGGTGGCACGTGGCGGCCAATGGTCACATTTCCAACGACTTCCCGCTCTCACGTGGCAAGCGCCAAGGATGCCCGCTGTCACATCTGCTATTTGCACTCGTTGTGGAGCCACTGGCGGCATGGATTAGATGGGAACCGATGATTCAGGGCATCAGATGGACGGAAGCATGGGAGGACCACATCTCCCTATATGCGGATGATGTGCTGTTATATATGGCTTCCCCCAGTCGCTCTATTGCGGTGCTCCTCAACATATGCAAACTTTTTGGTCTGGCATCTGGGTACACCATAAATTGGTCCAAATCGGTCTTATTTATAGTATGTGGCCCGCACCCCAGAGACTGTCCACTGAAAGTGGTGGTTGACACATTTAAGTATCTGGGTATCTATATAACCGCAAGCCCGGATGAATTTTATACGCGTAATCTCATGCCTCCTTTGGAACGGCTCAGACGGGATGAATTACACTGGGGCACATTGCCGCTGACGCTCCTAGGAAAGGCGGCACTTTTTAAAATGATGGCGCTCCCTCGATTCCTATACGCACTGGAGAATACACCTTTCATGTTACCCCCAAGCTATTTCAAAGCGATAGAGGCACGGGTGTCCAGTCTGCTATGGGTGAACAAACCGGCACGTATTGCACAGCGCAAATTGGTTAGAGGGTGGTATGACTGGGGAATAGCGCTTCCAAATATACAGTTATACTACTGGGCAGCACAATTAAAGATTATCAATAAGTGGATACATAGGACCACGCATTTAAGGCGGACAGACACGAACTAGGAGCAGACGGTATGATGTCAGCACTGTATAATGAGGCGAACCCCCCCCCCCCCCCCCCCCCCAATTACTAGGACCTACAAAACACACAATCAGTTTGTGGCTCAAGGCGCACGCGAGATTGGGATGGCGGGGAGTCATAACCCAGCTTACTCCACTATGGGATATCAAAAGGTTGGGATGGCTCAAGAACAGTAAGGGGTTTGCCCAATGGGATGCAATCGGCATTTCCACGGTGGGCGACATGTGGTGCAAAGGGGAGATAATCACGTTTGAACGTCTCCGGGAACAATACAAGCTGGCGCCCTCGGAAGTGTTTCGCTGTCTGCAGGTAAAACATGCGCTGCGAGCGGCCATGCCAGCGGGTACCGAGGTTCCGGAAGCCACCCCCTTGGAGGATAGATTACTTATAGATCATATGCAAAAGCAAGCCACTTCCTTCACCTACCGAAAACTGGTCAATAACTTACCGGACCCTACTAGGGCACTCAGGGGAAAGTGGTCTAGAGATGTTGGAGAACTCGATGATACCGATTGGCAGGAAGCAACGGCATCCCCGCGGGAGGTGGGCATATCCTCAAGACTTAGGTTGGTGCAGCTCAAAATATTACACTGTACTTACTATACCAGACTCCCCCTCTGCAGGATATGGAAAGCTTTACACCCGTATTGCTTGAGGCGCTGTGGGGAGGAGGGGACATTCTATCATACACTATGGCAGTGTCCGAGAATTGCAGAATACTGGGTTACGGTTATTTATTTATAGCATTTGTAGAGCGCTCTGCAACCCTACGGGCATCCTGGCGCTAGGTACATACAGCTGAGAACCCTGTAGAACAGAAGAGGACAGTGGACAAGGTGCTGATCAGTTAGATTTTTTTAGTAGATTTTTTGGGGAGAGCCATGTTTTCACCTTTTTACGAAAGGCCATCAATTCGTTTTGTTTTTTTGATGTCAATAGGGAGGTTGTTCCATAAATGAGCTGCGGCTATACTGAAGGCTCTTCCCCCACAGGTAGCTTTCTTGATCCTAGGAATGCTGATAAAGTTTAAAAATGAGGATCGAAGAGACCGGGTAGGCTCATACCAGTTACATTTATTTTGGAGTGGTCGGGGGCCTAGCCCATGAACTGCCCTGAAGACAATACATAAGGATTTGAAACAGATCCTCTGGTGTATAGGCAGCCAGTGGAGGTCGGCCAGGGCAAAAGTGGTGGAAGATCTTCGTTCCCGAGAGAGTGCCAGTTTGGCTGCAGCCGCCTGGATACTTTGAAGTCTGGAAATGAGATAGGCAGGGGATTCCAGCAAAAGGGCATTACAGTAATCAAGGCGGCTGAGGATGGTGCTCCTGACTATGTTAGCTCTAGTCTGTGGGGGCAGGAGAGGTAGCAGCTTTCGCAGTCCTCTCAGTAAGGCAAGGCAGCTGCTGACCTGCTTGTTGACGTTAGTCTCAAGGCTCAGGCTGTTGTTAATAGTGACTCCGAGATTCCTTACCGATTTCACTGGGGTAGGCGAGTCTCCTAGCAGCTGAGGCCAGAAGTCTATAGGTAGACTTATGGGGATTCTTCCCACTACGCAGTGCAGTATTTCAGTTTTGTCACTGTTGAATTGTAGTGAGTTCTGGTTTAGCCAGAGTGACATTTCCAGCATGCAAGTGTGGAAGGTCTCCAGTGAGTTTGCATGGGCTCCATCAAGAGAGATCATTAGCTGGGTGTCATCTGCGTAATTTGTCACGCTGATGCCATGGCTTTTGATGATCCTCATCAGGGGTTGCATATAAATGTTGAAATGTATGGGGCTAATAGCAGACCCCTGTGGGACCCCATGCGGAACTTTAATGAACTCTGATTGATATGGAGGGATAGCTACTGCCTGCCATCTATCCGTCAGGTAGGAGCGGAACCAGTCAAGCGCGACTCCTCCGACGTTCCTTAGTCTTTTTATCAGGATGTCGTGGTTCACCATATCGAATGCGGCGGACAGGTCCAGCAAAATCAGAATTGCTGATTCTCCCCTGTCCGCCCTCATTCGTAGGTCATCCATGACTGTCAGCAAGGCTGACTCAGTTCCATGAGCTGGTCTGAAACCAAATTGCTCCTCTTTCAAGATGTTGTTGGTTTCTAGGAAGAGTGCTAGGGATCTGCTGACCCATCGCTCTATGATCTTTATCGGGTATGGTAAGAGGGATATAGGTCGGTAGTTCTTTTGGCAGTTTGGGTCCAGATTTGGTTTCTTTAATAACTGGGTAACAACCGCCAATTTCTTGGTACGGAGCCTGTGTAGAGAGATTGGTTACAAAGCTGATGCAGAGCTGGGAAGATATCATCCTCGAATTTCTTAGCTATTCTATGGGGAAGAGGGTCTAGAGGGGATCCTGATGACGTGTTAAGGGCTGTTCTAAGAAATTCCTGTTCTGAAGGGACCACAAAATTTTCCAGAGTGGCGTTCGGAGAAGGGTTTCTAGCATATTCCACCATCTCATCTCTATTCGCTTGATTGCTGTTGTCCTGCATTGTGGGGATAGACTTACTATTCATTCCCTCGACAATTTTATTGATTTTTTTCCTGAAAGAATACTGCTAGGCCGTCACAAAGTTCTTGTGAGGGCTTGATTTGGCTGTCAGCGCAAGCAGGATGAGAAAGCTCTCTGATAATCTTGAAAGTCTCGCGGGACTTATTAGAGCTTTTGAGAATAAGGTCTGCGAAGTGGCTTGTTTTGGCTGTAATAATTTCCTCCTTATATTGTACGATAGTGAGCCTCCATCGCACTTTCTCCTGTTCTGAGTAATTTATCCTCCAGAGCTTCTCCACCTTTTTACAGGTGTTTTTCAGTTCTTTCAGTTTGTCCGTGTACCAAGGCGCAGAGGGTTTTCCCCTTTCCTTGATTGTTTTCAGCGGTATGATATCATCAAGTTTGTAGTGACATCGTTCTCTAAATTGAACGAGGTCCCAACCGGACGAAAGTCAGACTTACCTTCCTCTTTCCTTTTCAGCAGGTTTCTCCAATCACGACCAATAAAGGTTCTGGTCTGTGCCCTTGCGGGTCCTGTGTAGGTCAGGATATGGATATTAAAATGAGGAGGTGATGATCTGACCAACCTACTGGAAGAGTTGTATCCATGGTCATTAGATCTTCTGCCGCGAATATTAAGTCCAGTGTGTTTCCCTGTATATGTGTGGGGGTAGTTATCCACTGTTTCAGCCCCAGATTATGACAGGATTGAGTGATGTTATACAAGGCTGTGCGTAATTGGTCATTGTCCCATATATTAAAGTCACCCAGTGTCAGCAGCCTGCTGTGAGAGATTGAAGTATTATTTATAACAGTGATCAGTTCCTGCTGTTGTGAGGCATTGAAGTGCTCCGGTGTCCTATAGCAAATGAGGCCCGTAAGGCAATGTTCAGAATCATGTTTTATGGAAATCCCGAGGATTTCAACACAGGAGACCGTGTCAACGTCCAGAGTTGTAATGTTTAGCTCCTCCTTAAAAATGATCCCCAAGCCTCCGCCTCGTCCCTTATTTCTGGGTTTATGAATTATCTTATATCCTGCTGGACATGCTGGACCTAACTCTGATTCTGTTCCCGCAGCCATCCATGTCTCGGTTAGGAAAAGAATGTCTAAGTTATTGGACTCCATCAGAAGCTGTATTTCAGTAGCATGTTTAGGAAGGGATCTGACGTTTAGTAGTCCGCTAATTAGTTTTCCCTTAGTGCTAAGCTTAGGTCCCGCATAGGTTGGTGGGAAATGAATCTTGTCAGAGGTTGGATTGGGTTTCAATAGAGATTTGGGGAGGAGGGGATTAATGTTTGGTAGCCGTCCTTGGCAGTTGAGGCATACATTTTTGTCCTTGCGTATTATATTGGGGGGTAAACGTGGGCACTCGGCTATATCTACCAGTGGGTTCAGTAGCATAAGTGTTTCCCTACTATATCTGAGCACTTCGAGGGACGATGTTGGACAAAAAGGGGGGAGTGCCCTAGGCCCGGCCTCGGTGCGGACGAGCGCAGACGAGCTTTCCTTAAGCGCGCCTTCGGCGCGCAATCGTCGCGCCCGCTGCGCTCGTCCGCTGCGCTTCCGGTAGAGACACATGCTTTATGGTAGTGGAGGATGAGAACAAAGGGGGCGTGGCTATGGTTGTGGGCGTGCCTCTGGCGACCGGCCAATCACGCCAGTGCAGCTGGAAAGCCCTGCCTGCGTCAGCTGCGTTCAGTCTGCTGATCGAGGGAAATAGTGCAGGTACGGCGATTTAAAATCAAGCTATTAACAATTCAATTTTTTAAAAAGTAATCTGTGCCCTACTCCCGGCTGTGCCTCAGGAGATCCAACTATGAGGACAATATCACAAGTAGAGGAAGTGTCACTGGTGCCGGAGCCCAAGATGTGTTTGTTGAATGTGTGGGAGCCAAACGATCTAACACGCCCGGCACAGGAATGGTCTACTTTAGGAATAATGGTAGCAAAGCGTAACATCGCACAAAAGTGGGGCTCGGAGGAGATACTAACACTCAAAGCATGGTGTACAGACATGGACACAGCCATGGTGACCGAAAAAGCGGTGTACTTTAACCGAAGCTCTCCGCGGAAATGGAACAAATTATGGGGGCCTTGGAATAAATTTCAGGGATACATATGTGAACCTCCAAGGGAACTGGCGGACGAGGCTTCTGAGGAAGAAAATGATGGGGTAATGTAAGATTCATATGTGAGATATTGTCAAAGGTTGTGGTCAAAATAGTGTTGACGGGCAAATTGCTGCAGAACTGTATGTCGCTGGAATGCACTTATAACGAGATTTGTCGGGATTGTATGTGCCTTTCTACTTGTTATGATAAAAAGGTTTTAAAAAAATAGAAAGACTTTGGCGTTTTTCTGGTATTCTTCTTTTGTGACACCGTAAAGGACTTCGAAAATAACTGTGACTCTCTGATACAAACTCCTACAACATTTTATCTGTGAATGACTCCCAGAATCCAGAAAGAATTGAAAAGCAAAGTTGATCATGGGTACTCTGAAGGTCTAATCTCTTTAAAAGAAAAATAGTCTAATCCAAGAACAACCCACAATGGCAATATTTTACTTTCACTGCAAAATATATAGGAAAAGATTTCCACCCCCTGGAAGACCAATCGTACCTGGTATAGACATGATCTGTTCAAGAATAGGGGAATATAGATCGCCCTTCACCTACAATAGCTAATAAAGAACCAGCCTTTCAACATAAGCAACGCAAAGGATGTATTACTAAAACTGAACTACACCAAATGGCAGCTGTATTTATTATTTATAACAATTGGTGTAAGCTTTAGACATCAATTAAGAATGAGAATGGGATATTGGCTACCAAGAAGGCACTAGCTACTAGGTCTGCACACTTTGCGAAAGCTAATATAATATTGTAATAGAAAAACAGCTAGATATGGGAGAACATATTTTCAAAGTACAATCCTCATGTTATATTTTGGGTAAGTACTGGGGTGAATGTATGACATTGTTCTGTATTCTGTCCATCAATAATTGTTTTTGCATATTTTGGGTAAGGTACATAAAGGTAATTCTCATGATTTTGCAAGATTCATAGACTGTCCTACAGAAATAAGCCACACAAATGAATAGAAACAGTTGGGACATCAAGATTATTTCTACAATCCCAGAAAGTTGATTATGTGAATCTTAAACAGAAGGACCACAGAATACAAACCAAACCCTGTCACAAGGATAGTGTTGCTAACTGAATTCTACAAACTTACATTTTATATTTTCTCAAATAACATTGGCAATATTCCAAAAAATGAATTCCAGAGAACAGAAAGAAATTGCAGCAAGGAAACAAACTTCTTAGGTGCAAAGAAAGGAAATAACAGTAAGACTAACACATGCGGGTTATCAGCAAATGATTCTCCCAAAAAAAGCACAAATGAAGTTAACAAAATGAACCAACACACACTTGACAATATCACCTCATTAGAAAAACAGTGGTACCTATCTTCCTATCCTGGCTTAGATCTGCAAAATCATCCCAGCTACACCACAGATGGGCTTTAGACAAGCACTACATTTAAGAAATCTTCTTTGCTAATCGGAATCTATTGGCCAGGTAAAACAACAAAGAAGTTTCCTGGCTAAACCTATGGGCTTATTTTACCCTAACAAGGCGATACACTTTGAATATTGCAAAGGAAGTATGTTTAAGATCAAACTATGGATCACATACAACAGCATGTTATCTGTGCCATTGAATGTCCCTGCAAACAAATGTGTTTAGGCAGCACCTTAAAACCTTTGAAGACGCACATTCAGGAACCTTACAAAAGTATACACAAACCCGAATCCAATACACTAGTATCAGAAATATTACTCACTACCATGTGCACAATTAAACTTTCTCCTTTGAAATGGAAATAATATTGAAAAACCTCAAGGGGCGGAAACCGAGAATTGAAACTTCAGCAAAAGTGAATTGGATCCTAAGACATGATAATCACCATCAAGGCATAACCAAATAAGCAGAGATGCTCTGTTGGTTGTACTAAGGACCTTGATCCTCCAAATCCCTGTAGTACCGGTTAAAAAAATCCAAGAAGTAATATAGGTGACCTACTAATTCACCTTACTACCCTAATTTACAATTACTAAAGCCACTGACTATACATACACTTGTCTCTTTAACATCACTGGTTTATGTCAGTATAGATGCATTTAGCACTGTCCAGAATTTAGTAGTCTGAATACCCATAACAACCTTTGCACTGGTTATATTTCCTAAGACCATTAAAAGTGCTTTCTAGCCTATACACACAATACAATATCATCTATTCACTAAAACCAAATTAGTACCACACTATCATCTGACGTCTACAGATTAGAATATTAGCAACTGTTTTGTGTAAACTAGTACCTTACTGTGTTTCATAGTCCACTACTGAAGTATGCTATTTTATTGTATATTTGTTAATGTTTACTCGTCTTGTTTGCTATAACTGCATAACTCTAAACATTTAATTGAAATATAGGGCTTATTAAATGGCATATGTTGGCTAAGTCAAGGTCCATCTCGCGTTCATCTGTTCAACTGATATTGCTGGGCACATGTTGTATACTTAAAACCATATTATCCCTGTGTAACTCGTTATTACAATACTTGGATTTTTTCACCACTTGATATGTAGAGCATTTTATTCAATCTATTCATCACTTTTAAAAGGCTAACAGGATGGATTAAGATAGTACCTTGATTTAGCTATCTTTTTGTGATGGCATATTAAATCCTGATCTTTACCTTTAATTCATACATCCAATATGGTCTGATCAAACATTGATACACCACGCTCCTTCAGACACACTATTCAAACCAACCACTGTCATCATTATTATGACCTGATATACATAAGACGATGATTTTGTTATCCATCACCTGTGATCGCTATTGCTCTATAGCCCACAATACCCTGACTTTCATCTGGATGACTGCTTACTCTATATGGTGGCCGTCGGGGGTCAAGCTGCACTCTTACTTTCATTTTTCATTATCTTAATAGTCCAACAGCAGACTCTTCTTCCTTTGCCATAGTTAGGTTACTTTACTTTCACCATGCATATTATACCCACTCTAAATGTTTGCCACCATAGATTGAGTGTATTAGCCTTTTTAAACGGATAGGGTATGACTTACTAGGACCGCTGACAGCTCTTGAGAGAGAAGGTCCTTTGATTTATATATTTAATCCTGCCTGATAACATCATCCTGAGTAATTGTCCATGGACAAGTAAGATCTTCTCTAGTACCTTGCCACTTGTTTTATGGGTCCCTTAACCAATATGGCCATCTATAACCCCAACTACCTTTAGTGTTACAAGTCTATTATTCGCAGTGGCAACACTCTAGAACTTCCCCCTTGCACTCATTTTGGTTTACTGACTTAAAAAAGCACTATGCAGGCAGCAGACTTGGACAGTTTCCTAACACTGGTAAGCTTTACTCTGCTTTTTTCATACTGTATTAGTACATGGAGAGATACTATTGCAATGAGCTTTAGTGTTTTTCTTTTCTTTTTTTCACTTTGGTTTTTAATTTGACACCATGATTGACCTTTAGACAGGTATACATGAACCTCAATATTTTTCCACTACGATCACCTCCTAGTTGTTGTAAGCACAAATGTCTTGAACTGTTTTCCTCCTTTCATGTTTTCATAGTTTATTAACTGCAACTGTTACATGTTTTTTTTCATTTTTCTATCATACAGATATGTGTAATGTAAGTAAGTTAATTATAAGTTGGGGTGGATGGTAGTCCACCATGTACCGAAGTGCCTCTTTCTGCCACGGTCACCCAAACGTTTTGCCTGGTATTTGATGTGATTTCGACTGGAAGTGCGCAGGATTCCTGCTAACCAGGTCTCCAGTGCCAAATCTCTTTCCCAAAACGGTGCAATTGTACCCCAATAGCCTATACATTTTGGCACCTTTCTTTAATTTCCTAGTAAGTGTTACCTCTGGTACCTAGGGAAAGGAGGCTAAATAGGTTTCTTAAGGGCTGCAGCACGAATTGTGCCTCTCTAAAGGACTCTCATCAAACACATAGACTGCCACTGCAGGCTGTGCGTCTTGGCACAGACTAAAGAGAAAACACGACTTGGCACACATCCTTGTGTACAATGCCCACAGACACTGCATGCAATATAGGTAAGTCACCCCTACAGCAGGCCTTACAGCCTTAAGGCAGTGTGCACTAAATGACATGTGAAGATGTATCTGCATGAGCAGATATGTCCCTGTGCTGGTCAGCTCTATTGCTGCTAGTACAAGTGAACAGAGAAGCCATTTTTAGTATATGTGCTGGACACTGGTGAAAAGGAGTTTCCCCAGCTATATGATGACTTCACTGAAAATAGGGGTGTTGGGTATCCAACATCTCATATTAATAAACCCACACTGATGCTAATGGTGGATTTATTAATACATGTCCACAGAGGACACCTTAGAGGTGCCCTCTGAAAGCTTATAAGCTACTGGTGTTTGTACTGACTGGGTTTCGCCAGCCTGCCACCAGTGGCAAGTTTCTGACGCACCTCTTCCCCCAGGGGTCAGAAACAAAGCCTTCTTGGGCAGAGGGTGTTTACACTCCGTCCCAGGGAACGACATGCAGATTAGCATTCCAATGCAGGGGAGCCCCCTGTCTTCAGTAAATGAATCTGGCTTCCCTCACAGGAGGGGAAGCTGACCCCACCCTCTTTGTACAGAACCCTTTGCCACCTGTACAGACCGGGAAATGAGCTAGTCTGGCATTTTCACCCTCAGGCTAGTTCCACCTCAAAGGTGGGCTGCCTGAAGTGAAGGTGACATTTCAAAGTTGGCCATCTTGGTGATGGCAAACCTAGGAACTCTGGTACAGGGCTGTTGCCAGTTCCCACAAGAAGTGGTCATAAAGGGGGTGTAGTGACCCCAGGGGTATGTAGCCCATTGGCTACTACCCTACACTCCCCTAATGCCTCTAAATTCAGTATTTAGGAGAGCCCCGGAACCAGAAAAGCAGATCCTGCTGACCTACAAAGAAGGACACTGAAGAGCCATAGAAGACTCAGGGATGTGGAATTCCTATAGCCCGACGCCCAGTACATATTGTTTGGGGTCAAGGGCAACAGGTTTTTATGTGTATTTTGTCCTTGGGACAAGTAGGCCCAGCCCCCTGCAGCACACACCCTTAGGCTGCCAGTGTGCAGTACTACAATTATGGATCAGGGAAGGGCACTGTCTGCAGTTAAGGTATTATTTTTGTTCGTATGTGAATGATGTTCAAACTTGTATATATGGTTCATTAATTGAAAGCCTTTATTATTAGAGTGAGCGCTCTACGTAAATGTTGTAAGCTTGACTGCACTACTGACAATGGTTGCAGTATAAAAATGTGTACACCCGTTTTCAAAGTTTAGCAATATGAGGCTATAGCTAATGCTCTCTGATGGGATGCAAATATTTGCAGAAGATTGAAAGCAAGATTGATGAATCTTTGCTTTCAAAATAAAAAGTTGATTAAAAAAATGAATGCAGGGAAAAATCTTTTAGCTAAACTACTGTAAACTTTCAGGTACCATTTCTTTGCAGCATCATTTAGTAATATGTGTTGGTGCATGCTAGTATTTCCCAAACAATTCATAATGGAAAATCAGTGTAACCAGTTTCAATAAGATTATGGGAAACAAAAATAAACAAGCATTGGCAAAGTCAGTAGGTCTGAATTTGGTGCCCAGCTTTTTAGTTTTGTCAATGTGACTTGTTTTGGCATAGTTTTTGTAAAACCTTATTGGTGTGGGAGCTGCAGTGCCCTCACGATTATAACAAACATTGGCAAAAGCAAAAATTGTTTTTGGTCTCAAAAATCACACACTGCCACAGTAGTTACTGGCACTGAACAAACCTACTTTGTGTGCCGATATGTTCCTTGTAAAAGAACATAAAGCTGTCACTCACAGTGAAGCCAGCTGATACAGAGAGAGGGACAGGATATTAATAAGCGCAAAAGGTCATGGCCAGACTAAATTAGGGACCCAATTAAAGAAAATCTCAAAAGTGCACCCATGGTATATGTCCTTGCATTAAGTACAGCTTATACGGCTTTTGTGAATTACCAATAATATACAAAAGTAGAACAAGAAAAAGTACTCCTAGAAAATATTTGTGAACTGCATTTTAGCATGAGCAGATATGCAGGTATAGATTTTCTCATGTGAAAATCTGGGTGTTTGCAAATTCACTTTCCATTTAACCACTTTTTTCCCAACTCTCGAAGAAGGCTTCCTTCCATCTGCCATTATCAGGACTCAATTTCCAACATTTCTCAGTATGGGAAAAGATTAGAGAAAAGTTGTTGAAAACCCTTAAAACATGCAAATTAGTAGGTTTGCACTGACTGAAAAGGGCATTTTAACCCTGGAACTATTGCCTACCACTACCTTCAGCCCCAGTATGTAGATCTGTGGAAACATGGCAACATAAGGAATTTGCAAGTAATCAAACACAACTATGGTATGAGCCCTGGCATAATCAGATAAGCTATATTGGAGCTCTTATATAATGAGATTGCTGACATTTGTCGCCGCAGTACATGGCACCAAAGGGACAAGTGGATCTTGTTCCAGGACAAGTATATTTTTGAAGCAACCTGCCCCATGGACAAGTAGATATTATAATAAATTCCACACCCCTGAAGACTGAAGAGCAGCTGACTTGGCACCAGCCCTACCGGCCTGTCTTCTGTTCCCCCATCAAATTGCACCAAAGTAGTCTCGTCCTGCAAGCTGTAGAGCCTCCTAAGCCTGGGAGGACTGCCTACCTTCAACAAAGACCCAGGGACTCCTGTGGCTGCTCTCCTGCAGGCACACCAAGAATAACCGCAAGGACTTCGGACCTACCCAAACCCAATGCCACCAAGCATCACTGCACCCTAGCCCCCCAGTCCGATTCGAAGTTAGCCAATGGTTTCAGCGAGGTCCCCAAGCCCTCAAGAGAACAATCCCACTTTAGTTTAAGCCCTTGTGAATTCGCCGATGCAGCCTGTGTATGCAGGTCCCCTCAACCGCAAGTGCTCCCGGGCGTAGAAACCAGACACCACAAAGACACACTGCCCCAGCTCGATGAGAATAGGTCCACCAGTGTCTCCACGTCTCCTAGCATTGCAAGACTTGAACCCACTGGTTGGTTTAACCCGACAGACCTCCCAGTCCAAACCTGCAGCCTCTTTTTACAAAGACCGATCCCTATTGACTAACATTGTGCACCCAACGCTGTATTGCATCACTGAACCTGGCTGTCCTAGTGCCGCTGGAGATGGCAGTTGAAATCCTTGCGAGGGGCAAAGTTGTAGGCTGTATCCCAAGGAAATACTCTCGTAGTCGGATAGTCGTTACATGAGGCCCCGCTGAAGCTGGCGGCTGATATCTTAGCCATGAGAGCCTACTGAAACATTTGCTACCGCGGTGAAGCTAAACGCATGGGAAACCTGTTTCTTTAGCCCAGCGAAGTCGTGTCATAGCTTAATTGGTTCGGGTAGTTTGGTTTCAGTCCTCCCATGGCTTTAAACCAGAATATTTTCAAGTCCCACAGCATTTCACAGATTGTGGGAGAATTCCAGTTAGGCTCTGCCGAATGTCCAAGGAGCTAAGGGACAGCACTGAGGGGGTCAGGATTCACTCTGCAGAGGCCACTAGCGGGGTCAAGGGCAGATCCAGTTGCAACTGGTCAGGTTTGCACTTCAAGAAAAAGGCCTCTTGCAGCTTTTTTGGTACCTGTAGCCACACAAGAGGCCAGCCAACTTACACTTGGCGTCCTTCTGTTCTTCCACGGATCCAGAAAGTGTTCCGAGGACGATACCGTGGGGTGCCACATTTATGGTTGGCACAGCTAATTAGTGGGTGGGGGTGACTCCTGGCTCCTCCTAAATCAATGGGGTAAAGGTTCCTAGGGGCAACCCTACCCACTTTATCAGCACTTCCTGTTTGTCCTACTCCAAACAATTGAACATTTACACTTTTTTGGGTTTGGAGTCTGCCTGGCTGGGGGGGGGGGGGTCAAAAGTTTGCCATCCCTAGCTCTCACCTTACATTTACTTGTGAAAGGGCAGGTATTTCACAAGTTAATGACTTTTCGTGAGTCCATCCTAACTGGTCTTTATGCAAGGGGTAGAAGAATACTTCCTCACACTCAGGCCATCGTTACTGCTCTGGGAGCTTAAGTCTAAGCTCATGGACCTCTCTACAGCTGTTTGATCTATCTAAGCAGTTTTCACTTTTTAAAACTCAGCTATGATGAATTTTTTGAGCTTGCATCTCAGTTTCCTACATTTTTGTATCAAACCATATGTTGCTATGGTTTTTAGTAGCATGGGCACCCTTCTTGAGTATTTGTTCAAGTCAGTATTTGATTTGTTACTTTGGCGAGTGCTTACGCAGTCAGGTGGCTGATTCAGACTGCTAATAAAAACTGAACATGATTTCAGAACTGAAAATAATACTGCATTTGTGTTCCACGTCACACTTTGTTTTATATTTCACAAACAATCCATGTCTTATTTTTTTTTTTTTTTAGTTATAAGCTTAAGTTGCTTGAAACATTTGTTTTTCAATAACTGATGAGCAAGTAGACATTCATGACATACGGGCGAAAGGCACGTATGTACATTTATATTCAAATGTAATACATACAAGGAAGGTATGTACCTTCACTCTAACAAGTACAAGCCCATTCGCATTAAAGTGAGTGGTACAATTGGACTCTGAAGGTAATTTGAAACTTCATTGCTTGTTGATTTTGCCAACTTGTTTCCCCACAAACCTTAAAGGACTAGTGATGATTTTTTCGTTCCATGATTAGCATGGCATTGTGCACAGACTCTCACCTGCACTATTAACCCCATTTAAATGTTATGCATGGGTTAACTAACTATGATATAAACCAAGGCAGTGGTGCTGCGCAGGTTAACAGAAAGGGATGGGAGGGGCAGACCTTTATTATACTTGTGTAGGGGCATCACCTGAACTTAGTGGTTGGTATATGTTACTCAACCCAGTACTGACATTATTACTATAGTCTAATTACTTGCACCGTCATAAACAAACTAAACTTGCATATAAAGGCAGTGTACCTATATCACCAGTACCTTGTAATTTCCCCATTTTCAGGAAATATAATAGAAAAAATGTTTTTTTTTTATAGGGAAAAGTGTTGAGTAATTAGAACTTGTCAACATTTTCCTTTCCTTTTTGGGGTCCAACAATTTGTCTGAACTCGAAATATGTAAAGATGTTTGTGCTTGAAACATGCATGTCATCTCCATAATCCTCCACCCTTTCCATCAGGTTTGTCATTCAGGTTTCGTACTTGGGGTCTTATGTAGGACTACCAGGTAAATGCCCCTTTTCATGAATATAAACATGTTTACAGTTTTTCTGGGATAAAAACTGAGCTGCAGTCCAGCTCAACAGTTGTGCAAAACTCCCTGGATATACATTTTGTTTTCTTTCCTAAGACACCAGAGTGATGCTCTGATGTGAAAGGGAGAACCCAAAATGTCTCACTTTTATGAGAGTGGCTTCATAAGAGAGGGGCCCTTATCCTTCAGTTTAGCCAATGTGGTTGGGGTAGATACCTGCACAGGGAGTTTTGAGGTCTTACAGATATATCAGAACTTTGCTGCTCTAACACCGCTACAGTAGTAATGAGACCTGATTGAAGATTGGTCAATCGCTGTTCCTTGATACAGTCTACCAAATGATCTCTCAGGGTGCCTCAGCATGCACAAACTGGTTAAAAGGCTCAAGTTTTAAAACATAGGATATAGTGCAGAACAATTTCTGTGCAGTGTTTTCTTTCTTAAATATAAAGCCACTCTTGGTAAGATTGGTGGCCTCATTGGGCAGGTTAGCAAGTGCTAGTGAAAATGAAACCCAAAGCATTGGGAGTTCTGCTTTTAGGGTTAACATACGTTGGTGAAATGCACAGAGTGACATGAAGTTGCTGGAATCTTTTCTGAAGCATGTTGGTGCACTCAGTTTCCCCCATCTAAAATATTAAGCAATACATGTTTTGAATCCAAGTTCTTCTTAGGAAAACTTACACATTGTGCTATTACTTGGGCCAAAATACATTGTCAGTTAACGTGCTGCAGTTTCTATTTTACTTTAGTATATACACTGTTTCAGTGGTTGCTCAGCTTGAGTTTGGAAACAATGCTTTAGTTGTATTGATGTTTACAAATGTAAATTGATTTTATGTTTTGCAGTCATGGAGATCAGTGATTCAAATTTACAGACGTTAACAGAATACTTGAAGAAGACTTTGGACCCTGATCCTGCCGTTAGACGGCCAGGTAAACTGCTAAGACTACATTAAAGCCTCTTACAAAACTGAAGCGTGATCTCTAAAATGAGCAAAATCTAAAGCATTATATTATATAATAGAAACCTTATTTCTATTCAATTTTGTGAACCCAATTTTTTGTTATTGTATTATACATAAAACTTTTCTTTGCTTCCAGCTGAGAAGTTCCTTGAGTCAGTGGAAGGAAATCAGAATTACCCATTGTTACTGTTAACGCTATTAGAGAAGTCGCAAGATAATGTCATCAAAGTGTGCTCTTCTGTAACATTCAAGAACTACGTTAAAAGGAACTGGAGGATCGTAAGTGAATAAAAAGAAGTAACCTTTACTGGGAAGTTATAATGTTCAAAATCATTATCTGCACCAAACATATATCCAGTGGGAAAATGACTAGCAAGATAAAATTGAGTGTGATGTAGTTTACCAGACTGTGAATGATTTTTTTTTTTTATGTTGCTCCCAACACAACTCCTCACCATAGATAGCTTAGCTTTGGAACAACTAGAAGAGCTCCCCTGGTCCTCAAGGTTTAAGCCCACACTGGAGACAACAGTCACCAGTGAGAGGAGTTACCTCCTGATGGGTGAGGGTGTTCGTCCTTGGAAGGAAGGATTCCTGCACAGCCTGCTGTAAGTGTGGGGGTGTCTTGTCATCTTTAGGGCCTAGTGATGATCTTGGTATCTCATGGTCTTGCCTAGAGTATTTGGCAACTTTGAATTCCTATTGGTTAAAATCTATTTGAGTGATACGGTAACAGTATATAATCTTTATTTATTCTTCACTATTGTTATTTATGGCTGCATGAAACTAATTTACTCAATCATCTAACGTTAGTTATTTGAATAGTGCAATTAATCAAAATATGTTAACCTCTTAGAGAGCTGGAAACTATTGTTCAATGTGAAGAAAGGTCCCCCTTTGAAAACACAATGAAGACTGAGTAGGTCTAAAAAGCTACAGATACTAATCCAGGATATTCTAGTTCATAATGGGTTGAATGCTGATCTTGTGCAAGGGAAATAGGAAGGTAGATGCTTGCTTTTTAAATGATTAATTTGGTGTTCACCTATAATGTGGGGTAGTGATTATTTTCCTCCATAAGGTATAAAGATTCTAACTTTTCCAAGCGTTATTATAAAGTAATCTTGTAAATGGTTTACTTCAATGAGACTTTAATGTAGCCTCTGCTCATATAATAGGCATACCTAATATTACCAGCTTTAGTGATGTAAAAGATACACTGCTCATCGTCATGAAAAATTGGATGAAGTTTGTTGACCGGTCTGCCCCTGTGCAGGTCACTGTTTTTCAAAAGCATAATCATTTTTGTCCCCTACATTTATTTATTAGTTACAGGAGTTACTGGAAGCAACTCTCACTTATGATTGGAGTGGGTCGCATATCAAACCATGCTCCAGTTATCTTGCATTTGGTTTGCAAACACTAGCATATGTCCCCAGGCCACCACTGTGAATGGTTACATCCCTTTGTCTTTAATAATAAGGCTTTCAAACAGTCTTGAGTTTTAAAAGAAGCCAATGTTTTCTTTAACAGGTTTCAAACAGTGTGAATGTTAGTCATTGTGTGAAAGCCGTAAGCAGAACATTTAAGGAGAACTTGTAGCTTAGTCTGCTTGTCTGAGGAAATCTTTACATGGCTAGATTTGATGGAAGCTGAACCTTTGTGTCAAAGACTGCAGCGGCAACTGTGGGGAAAAAAGATTATTAATTAAAATAAAACTGGATTCCTTCTTTACTAACTGCGGCCTTTTCGCCTTCATATCCACAGCAGACTTGAGATGAGATTATGAATTTGTTTGTATTTTCTGGGAAGGGATAAAGGGAGTATGTGAGCCCAGAAATTGTACAGGTGTAACATCTATTCAGAAGAGCAAGGCTAATCTGTATTGTAATAAACAGTATACGGTAAGTTTTTCCTCGGAGAGTGAAGCATTTGTCTATTTTCCAGTAAGTACTTACCTGTTGTCCCAGCTCCAGAACCTAGTACTAACCATTCAATTTCTGAGATTCTTTCTGAGAGTCTTTAAAAGATTTGGTCAATAATGTAATAGTATTTAACATGTTTATAATGTTTAACTTGCTCTGTAATGTAAGATTAAATATTGTGTGATGCAAAACTGGCTTGAAAAAAAATAATCCATTTTATGTCTCTGCTGTAGGTACCCTATTTGTGTCTGCCCACCTATCTGAATGTATTTTTTGAAGTAGCTTAGCATAGAAATCAGTTCACATATTTTGGGCTCAGATAGGCAGAGTACAATTAGAAATAAGTAAATATGGGTATTGATGACAGTATTTATTTAGGTTGGACCTGGCCTCCTAGGAACTATTCACAGAAATAAATAGTAACAAATTACAAATAAAGCAGGAGAGGCATAGAAGCAAGATAAGGCATGGATAGGTACATAACAGCATAAGGTAGGAGTGAGTATGGAGAATTGTTCTTTTGCTTAAGTGATTGTTGAGTAGATGGCTCTTGAAGGATTTCTGTAATGCTGAGAGGTTGGAGGCAAGCTATTCTATCTTTGGCAGTAGATTCTAGGTGGTAGGCCCTAGACAGGTGTCTCCAACCAGCCGATAGCGAGCTACCAGTAGCTTTCAGACCCCTTCAGAGTAGCTTGCAGCCTTGAGTTCATTTTTAAATGAGCACTGTAATAAGTGTTCTGTTTTCCTTTTAAATTTAAGGCCTGAGGTGAAGAATTGAAGCACTAAGGTATTTAACGCTCAAATAAAAGTCCTTGTCCGCTCCATATTGGAGCACAAGAACAAAATGTTTCTGAATGCTTTTTAATGGGAGAAAATTACAATGAAGAGTAACTTAATGAGTAAGTTACCTCTTCATTTTAATTTTCTCCCATTTCAAAGTTCCACATTTACAAACCGCAGGCATCTTGTTACCAGTGGCATGTAGACACTTATTTTGTTTTTATTGGAAAAATTTAAAGTGAAGAAAAATGTTACTATAAAACATTAAGTCTCAATCTTTTTCTCTACTTTAAATTAAGCCAATACTATCTTAATATGTTATGATACATGTTTCTTGAATTAACATTCCTCCCATTTAATCAAATGGCTGTATGTTTCTGTTATAATTATGGCATGTGTGTACAGGCTACTGGGAGCAAAATACCTGCTGTTTTTAAATGCAACACTTTGAAATGGGAGAAAATAAATTCAGTTTTATGGAATGCACATAAACGAACTTAACTCTTCAGTTCAACTTTCTCCCATTTCAAAATGTCACCTTTACACACATCTTGCTTCCAGTGGCTGGTAGACACGCTTCCATAATTATAACGGAAAAATGCAACCATTTTTTAAAATGGGTGAAATTTAATGTGCAAAATTTGGTTTTCATATTATGAATATTTTTGCAGGACATTTTTCAGCACTTTAAATGTCTCCCATTTAAAAAAAACATTTAGGTTTGTTTTTGCACACATTTGGCAAAAGGTATGTGCTGCGCCACAAGTACATAAGACATAGGCTGTCAGTCACACATATCCCATTAATTCACACACATGTTCATGCATCCTCCTAGACCACGCTTTCACTGACATACATGACAGCACTGTCATAGTGTACCTAGTCAAAGTATTCTGTTCAAACCATAGAATCTGGCTCTATCAGCATTCATATAGTTTAGTCAATTGAGCTGGGTTTGGGGGTGGCTGGTAACAATGTGTGGGTTGCTTAACCATCAGTCCCTCACAGTGATATTCGCTGATAATTCGCTCTCTTTAAATAAAAAGTTGAAGAACTCACCCTAGACAGTAGCAAGCTTGCTAATTGTAAGTGCTGCGATCTGCTCTAGGTCTCAGGGCGATTTCCTGGGAGGATTCAATTAATCTGTCAGATAGGAAAGTAAGCCTTGGATGGTGGGCTTGTGGATGTAGAGTAGCCGATTTTAACACCATTCTAAGTATTTTGAGATCTTCCAGGATGGAAAATGTGCTGATGGTGGGCTTGTGAATGTAGAGTAGCAGATTTTAACACCATTCTAAGCATTTCGAGATCTTCCAGGATGGAAAATATGCTGATAGTGGGCTTGTGTATGTAGAGCAGCAGATTTTAACACCATTCTAATCATTTTGAGATAGATCTTCCAGGATGGAAAAGGTTCTTGAATTCCTACTGATTTATTGATTTCACGGGATCAAATGATGTAAGGTAATCCAATTTTGGTGGCTTTGACAATACCATTGCATGAGAAACTGATCTCTGGTCTGGTGGTTAGATCAAGGGTTTTACATTCTTGAGGAGGCACATTTGATGGGAAGAGGTAAAGTTGTAATATGCAGCAATGGCAGCACCCTGGTGCATGATTTTGGGAAGATTCCATTTTTTCCAAGTGTTTAACTATGGCATGTGCTGGTGTCTTTTGATTGAAGTTAGAAGTATCTTCTCTAGCTTCTCCACAGTTGTAGACTTCTGCAGGTACACTTTGTGTAGGGGTTCTGTAGTTGTAATTCCATTTTAAGCCCAGTTTAGAGTCCACAATATGGTCTTAGACTTGCATAGCCTTTTGTTCTGAATGCTTTACCCATTCAAGAGTTTTAAAAAAGCAGTTCACAAGTAGGTCTACTCTTCATTGAATGTTTCATCCTTCATGTGGGAAGCTGACTTTATATGTAGTGTACAAAATGAGGTACACTATGTAGAAAGTCCAGACGACTCTTATAGGCCTTAAATTAATCCCAAATGCTCACGTTTGTCAGGATGGGAGCAGGCAGGCAGGATTTGGCGCCAAAGTCCACCAGTAGTCCACAGTTCTCTCTTCTTCGGCTCGTCACAGTCCTTCTTTTGTCAGCCGAATCTAAATTCCTGGTGTCAGGGTGGGCCCTCTAAATACTGTATTTAGGGGGGTGAAGGGTAGTAGCCAATGGGCTACTTGCCCTTGGTCACTACACCTCCTATATGTTATGTTATATGTTTAATAACTCGCTCGTTCACCAGTGAGGTTCCTTGGCGCTGGGCAATAGATGCAGCTGGAGATAATTTAATCATAGACTTGTCGGAAGAGCCAAGTCTTCAAGAGTTTACGGAAATGCTTATAATTCACAGTGGATCTAATCTCTAGGGGAAGGGACTTCCAAGTTTGAGGGGCCAACATGGCAAATCTAGACCCACCTAATCTCCTCCGTTTGATTGGAGGAAGTTCTTGTGCCTGGACCTGAGCTTGCAATTGGGTGCATATGTTTTGATTTGAGGATATAGAAAGGCAGGACGTACCATTTAGGGATTTAAACATGAGAGAGTGAGACAGCTTGACTTAAAAACCAAGCGTTGTTCCATTGGTAACCAGTGGTGTTTTTTCAACCGAGGGGTAATGTGGCAGAGTCTAGGCTGTTGACAAATAAGCCTTGCTGCCTGTTTTTTGAGCCAGCTACATTCTTTGATTAAGTAATTTAGTGAGGCCAATAAAGAGGGAATTGGCATAATCTAATCTAGAGATTACCAAAGCCAGCACAATCTGAATTAGGACGTAAAAGTAAAGAATCTGCCATTTTCCATAGTTCTTCGTAGTTGAACGAAGCAGGCAGAAGTGACTGCTCCTAGTTGTGGTTTCAAAGATAAATTCTTATCAATGATAATTCCAAGACTATTAACAGAATTCTTGGGTTTAGGGGGTCGCCCACCGATAGAGGCCAGAAGGAGGAATTCCACAGGCCTGTGGTCCACCCCGTCAAAGGCCGCTGAAAGATCTAGTCTGCCTCTATCTTCTCCCGCATGTCATCAAGGACTGGGAGGATAACTGTTACCTTTGAATGGGAAGGGTAAAAGCCTACCTGCTGGGGGTCAAAAAAATTGGACTCCTCCAGAGAAGAACAGAGGTGTCCGCCACATGTGCCTTCAACAGCTTGGCCAAAAAAGGTGGTAATGAAATTGGGCGTTAATTTTTCAAGGTGAGGGGGATCCACATCCATTTTCTTTGGGGGGAGACCACTATAGCCTTTTTAAAAGTGTTGGGTACCATGCCATGACTGAGGGAGTGATTAAGTAAAGATAGCTATCTCTGGACAATGTGAAGAATTCTCGGCGGGCAGATGGAACTCGACTTAACTTTAGAGAGAAGGTGCAGAAAATCATCCTTTTTTTGATTGCAGGGAAAGCAGCTAATTTGACAAAGTTATCTTCAGTGACTGTCAATTAACAGTGGGGCTTAGGAGGACACTGTCCTTTATTATCCTAATCTTCTCTACGAAAAAGTGTTGAGCATGTCACAAACTTTGTGTCGGTTTAATGGGCAGGGTCAGCCTTTCAGGTAAGCCAGGATTTTAGTAGAAAAGAAAGTTATCTTAGCATGCTTGATCTTTTATAGTCTTTAAGAAGTGACATAAACTTCTTTTCTTCTATAGAATAATTTGCTCGCCATTTCCTTTCAGTATGGTAAAGAGTGGATTTTGCTGTTTTTAGGTCTTGTGAAAACCAGTTAGAGGTGTCATGGCAACAAACTTGTTTTAATTTTCGAATAGGGGCATGTGCATTGCTAGCTGCAATGAGCCAGTTGCAGAGGTTTTCTGGCTGTCTACATCATCCTGGTAAGAAGGTCGCATAGAAGTTAAAGATTCCAAAAAGGATTTCGGATCCACTTTGGGCCAATTTCTGCAAAGCAGACTGGGACGTTGAGAAGGGTTTCAGAAAAGACGGGACCGATAACAAAAACGTAATCAAATGGTGGTCTGACCATGCACATGGAGAAATTGTAATATTAGCCACCGATAAATAAATGGTCCAGACCTGGTCTTATGTGTGGTCTTTCTCGTGTGTGGGGAAATATATATATGCTGTTCCAGATTTAGGTTGCTTAGTAATCGGGTCAGTTCTGCTGATGGAGATCCGCCCGCTTCTTCATTTGTCCAGTAATTCAAGTAAGTCTCCTATTAGCAAAATTATTGCATGCTCAGTGATCAGTGGGGACAGGGATTCAGCAAACAATTGAGGAAAGACTCATATTGCCCGGCGCTTTGTACACTGTGACGCAAGTAATAGAGGTCATAGGGGATTTTAACTTAATCAGAAGGCAGTCAGTAGAGTGGACGGTGAATGATGAAAAGGCTTTTTATTAATCGAGCAGCCTTTTCTGTGAGGGAAGCCAGATTCGCATACCAAAGGTGGCAGGTTCTTTAAAGATCCCTGCCTTGGAAATGCTAATTTGCAGGTCGTCCTCTGGGAGGGAATGTGAACACCCTCTACCCGAGCAGGCTTTGTTTCTGACCTCCTGAGAGCAAAGGCTCTCGCCCCTGGGGGTCAGAAACTTGTCTGTGGTGGCTGGCTGGCTAAGACCAGTCAGTCAGCACACTAGTAGCTGGTAGGTTTTCAGGGAACACCTCTAAGGTGCCCTCTGGATGCATGTATTAACAATGGCGGCTGGTAGGGAACAATGGCGGGAGAAGGTGGGGGGTGTTATGAAAAAAAGGGACACTTACCTGCTGGTCGCTCCCGCCAGCCAGCGCGTCTCCTACAGCTGTACCCAGAAAGCACACCGACTCCCAGCCAATCACAACCCTGCTGAGCAGCGGGACTGGGAGCCTAAGTATTTTACCACCCTGGTTGTACAATACAACTGGTGGAGAACATGCAAAGAGTGCTCGAGACGGCCGGCCAAACAGTCATCGGCACTTAAGGTGCAGCAGATATCGCGCCTCCCTCTGGGTCACATGAGAACCAGCTCCTCCCGAACCTGGCTGCAGCTGCAATGCTAAAAATAAAATGATAATAACGTTCCATTATTATCATTTAATTTTTCCTTTGCACTGCTTTGAAGCAGTGGGGCAATGCTCCTCCACCTTAGCGGAGGTGCCGTCGCTGTGTATTAATAAACCCATCACTGGAATCAGAGTGGTTTTATTAATACGAGATGTTTGATACCAAACATGTTTGGTTTCAGTGAAGCTATCATGTTGCTGGGGGACTTGTTTTCACCAGTGTGCAGTACATGCACTTAAAATCGCTTCCCTGGTCACTTGTACTGGCAGGAATTGAACTGGCCAGCCCAAGGGGCATATCTGCTCATTCAGATATGTCCACACATGCTGTATAGTGCACCCTGCCTTAAGGCAGGAAGGCCTGCTGAAGGGCGACGTATATCGACTGTATGCAGTGTCTGTAGGCATGGCTCATAGGCCAGTGTGCCATGTCTTGTTTTCACTTTTGTCTGCACCAAGACACGCAGCCTGCAGTGGCAGTCTGTATGTGTGGTCCACGTTAGCAGGAACCTAGTGCACTTCCAGTCCAAATTACATAGAATACCAGGCAAAAAGTGGCAGTGACCATCTCAACAAGCATTGGCATAGCCAATAGGTCTCGCCTTTGGGACCTTTTTAAGTGCTTAGCCATGCCTTGCGCCCTCACCCCTAGTACAGACAATGCTGTTTGCCAAGGAAGTTTGGTACCATCACACATAAACACCCAGAGTGAACATCACCTAATCGCAACATGAATTAAAGCAAGCTACCTACCAATATCCCACACGTACTGGCAAAGCTAATAGATCTGGTATTAGCCTGCCCTCCTTTCGGCTTTGTAAGTGCTTGTTTTGAGATATTCTTTTGTAAAACATTGTTTGGGAGCTGTCCTGAGCAATGCAAAAAAAAATACCACTAGCTAAAACGTATTTTACTACTGGGTTTGAAACCTGGGCGACCCCACTCACTTAAAGCCTGGGTGGCCGATATAGGCTCGTGTCATAAGGCACTGGGGCTCCGCTTCAGGTCCATGTGGACCCTCTCAAGGAGAGGAGCTTTCATGTGGTTTCTGAACGCCCCCCCTTTCATACCTTCTATGCCAAGAAATACACAGCATTAACTAACCCTTGCTTCAACAAGGAGAGAGAAAGCGATAACGCTCAAGTGGCTGAACTGCACACTATGGAATCAAAAAAACTCAAATTGTGTGATCCTAGGCGGATATAGGATTCCTCTGTGCCTCATTTGTTCATTCTTTCACGAATGAGCACCAGGAAATACTTCTGTTCAGAATATACACTGTACAGAAAGCTCTATTGTCTTTGATTTATTGGACTATAATATTGCTCTAAGTACAATACGGATCTAGGCCAGCTGTCTGTTGCCCCTGACAACTGACTTGCTTCTAGGTTCGCTAATGGCATTGTCGTTAAGGGAGGGGGGGGGGGGGAATTAATGTTTCGAACTTCAAGTTTAAGAACTTCCATTTAATAAATGCCTATAATGCAGTAATGCAATCTACAGCAGGGTGGTAAAACGCTTCAGTTGTTATGGAAATACACTGTTTTGCATTTTGAAAGTTCCTTATTATATATAACATGGATGTCTGTTGAAAGATTTATATTTCACACTCTGATGAGCTGGCGGGTGCGCAGTGGTACTTGGCGCTGTAGCCCCATGTGTCTTGCTGCATCTCGAGGTAGATGCTGCCGGTCCCAGGTGTTCAGGGTCACATGTTTTGCACGGGTAGGTGCCAGGTGTGGATGTTCTTACCCTCTCCAGCCCCTGCCGCCCCTCCCTCGGGTCTGTGTGCTGCTGCCACCTCCAGGTGTGAAATAAGGGAACCTGCCCTTTGACCCTCATAACGACTGGTGACGCCCCGATTAAGTGCTGCTCTTCAATACAGTACACCGCGGACCCTGTCGGTGCAGCACCGAGGCCACACAGTCACCGAAATAGAAGTCACCTGTACTATTCTAGAATAAGCCACATGAACTTGTACTTGGCACTCCATATTGGTGTCCAGCCTCGCGCCTCTGTGAGAAGCTGGAGCTCGCCACATGCAGATGAAGTCCTTTGCCCACGATCACACATTTTGGTCAAGTGTGGAAATCCACGAAGTGAACTCCGGGCTTGTCTGTATGTAACAAAATTTATGTGAGCACCTGTATTATTGATATTAAAGGAGCACTGTAATTAGTCATTCTGGTTTCTTATAAGCTTGGTGCAGGGCAAATTTAAAGCGCCAGCATGCCTATACCTGCACATTGTTGAAAGTCTCAGCAGAGGGGGGAAAGGGTTAATTGCCTGCACATGCCGCCAAAGTAAACAGAGGCCGGAAACGGGTGGGTGCTGGGGGGATCCGCAGTGCAAGATCTCGGCTTAGTCTCTCCAGTGTGAAACGAGAAGGAAGCAGGGGTGAGTGAGCACGGCAGTTCGGCGAACACGCTAATTAAAAACAGATGGTGGCATGACCCCGAACAGAAGGCGCCCCTGCTCGTTATCGTAGGCCGTGGGCGGATACATTTCCTGGGAAAGGTGGGACATGCACCCGCCTTTGCCCAATTACGTGCTGTCTTTTTAGAAAAAGGCACGCAAAGCCCAATAGAAAAATTGCTAAAAAAAAAACACACACTCTGAAAAGTCCAGAGTGATTCCAAGAGGTCCTTTTCCTAGAGCTGCGCATGCGTGCTGCGCTAGGCTCGACCTAAAAAGGGTCACTTCCCCACAGGTGCCTTCTGGGTGCATGTTTTTAATAAATCCATTTCTGGCATCATTATGGATTTATTAAGACAAGGTATTTGATACCCAACACCATAGGTTTCAGTAAACCCATCATGTGACCGGGTAACAAGTAATGACCAGTGCTCAGTACATGTACTTAAGATGGCTTTCCTATTCACTTGTACCATCTAGTAATTGAACTAGACAGCTCAGGGGCATATCTGCTCATGTAGACATCCCTCGCATGTAATATAATACACGCTGCCTTATGGCTGTAATTGCGATTGACATATATTGCATGCAGTGACTTTGGCATGGCACACAGTGAGTGTGTCATGTCTTGTTTTCCCTCATGGTTTGCACTATGTTATGCAGTCTGCGATGGCAGTCTGCATGTCGTTTCTGTGGGTCCCTTAAGATGGCATAACACATGTAGTTCAGATGGCTTGCCAGTTGTTAAATAAAGGTAGAACGAGGGAACACCTAGCTTCTTCACTTTTGACCTTGATCTATAGGATTTAGTGTCGTTATTTCATACCAGTCCCCAGTACGAGACTTTGTTATCTGGTATACCCAGATAAATCATTTTGTCCAACTGTGGAAATTCGGCCCTTTGTGTGAAGACAGTCCTTTAAGGAGGCAAAACATTCCGCTCCAGTGGCTGTTCATGTGCTGCTTGGCCATGTGATCCAAAGCATGGTTTTAGTTCATTGTACCAACACTTCCCACAAGCCTTTTGTGACTTAACCCCCCACTTCCTCCTTGCCATGTACCATATTGGTGTGGTGGTGCAAGATTAAAACCATATCCAATTCAAACAAGATGTTTGCCAGCACCACACTCTGAAGAAATGTGAAAGTAAAGTTTGTTTCTCAGTTTTTACTTATTGTTTTTCAAGGAAGGCTTTTACCATTGGTGTATTCTGTAGGAGAGAAATTTGATATGAATTAACTATGTAAATGTGTACCAAATCGTGCTCCCAAGCTTTCCAAGGCACATCACTGCAAGATTTGCTGTTTTTTTTATTAACCATGATTAGCTCTTTTCAACAACAAAAAAAAGCAATGGGTAATCTACCACCTACCAGGACATGTTGCCATTCCACAAGAAAGACATGTTTGCATTTTGTATGTGCCTTGTCATTGTGCTTTCTCTTTTTGCTGTAGTACTTATTCTCTGCTTAAGCTTGGCATTTTTGCCATGTATACTCTTCTGCAGCCCCCATTATTGTGCACAAATAGCTGCTGTGGAGGTTTGCTGTCTTATTGTTACCCTATCCTCCAGTCTGAAAGTTACTAATTAAATTCTCGCTCAAATGTAGATTTACTGCCTGAAAGTCTTTGGAAAGACACTCATCCTAATGGAGTAAAATCCATCCTGTAAATTATTTGACACTTAATACGCTACTGCTGAAATTTAAAGGACTACTGTTATTGCTGAGCCATCACATTTATTAGACTAGTCTCCTATTAGAGTTGTTTGAGACCAATTATTTATTGAGAAGTAGATCTATATCCAAATCCATTCATTGACTGCACGTTCCCACTTTAGCTCCTTTGACTAAGGTTTAGAAAGTATAC
The DNA here is from genome assembly GCF_964204655.1 of Triturus cristatus. NCBI lineage: Eukaryota > Metazoa > Chordata > Amphibia > Caudata > Salamandridae > Triturus > Triturus cristatus. The sequence goes on from NC_140590.1 coordinate 1,583,348,484, forward strand.
TATGCAATATACCTTCAAGGACCTCAAAACCAAAAGCTCTGGTTCTTTTTATACCCACTGATAATCTTCAAATGAGTGACAATTACCTTATTACCTCCCTTTTGATAGAAATACATGACCAAATAGTTTGTGTTTAAATCGACACTGCATAGCTTCCTGTAGAAAAATCAAGTCAGGTAAAATAGATGAAGTAACTTTGATTTGTAGCCCTCCTGCATTGCATGAGATGCATTATGAGGGTCCCTTGCTTCGTGAGCAGGCGCGTACCTCTATCCTGAGTGTCGGATTGCATGTGGAACTGGTATACTGGCTTTCTCCCCTGGCATGTTTGCAGAGTCTTAGGCCTTTCCCTGATAACGCAATGGCCAGAACCTGCACTGAAGACTACACCCTAGGTGAATCATATAGGGTAGTGGTGGCGGTGTGTAGAGTTTCTTTTAATGCAACCAAGCCTTTTTCACTGTCGGAGAGCGCAGTCTGTTGAGAAGTCTTGTGTAAAGTGACATGTGAAGTTTAGATTTTTGTGCTGGCCTTTAAAGTGTGAGACAAGTATTGTATGTGAAGTGAGTGTATGATACATGTATGATAAAATAACTCTGTGGGTGGTGAGTGACGGAGTACTAGGAGAAGTGGACACTATTTGGGATGGCACCTGGTTTAGCGTGCCACAGGATAGAGAATTAATGTAGCTTCCACCAACAAAAGAAGCTTATTGCTTGCATTCCTGTGGCTGGTCAGTAGAGATCTATACACTAAATGAGGGAGGATCAATCAATCAATCATGACATTTGTAAAGTGCACCACACACCCGTGAGGGTCTCAAGGTGCTGGGAGTTGGGGGATGCTGCTACTGCTCAGCCAGGTCTTGGGTCTGCCGTAGGTGTGCGGGGAGGGTGTTCCAGGTCTTGGCGGCAAGGTGGGAGAACGATCTGCCGCCGGAGGTCGCTTTTCGGATGCAGGGGACTCTGGCGAGGTCGGCGGAGCTGGCGGGTGGGGCTGTAGAAGCGGAGTCGTCTGTTGAGGTACGCTGGTCTGGTGTTGTGGAGTGCCTTGTGCGTGGGTGAGGAGCTTGAAGGTTATCTTTTTGTTGACGGGGAGCCAGTGCAGGTCTCTCGGGTGGGGTGTGATGTGGCTGCGGCGAGAGATGTCGAGGATCAGGCGTGCGGAGGCGTTCTGGATGCGTTGCAGCCGTCTCAGGAGTTTGATCGAGGCTCCTGCGTAGAGGGCGTTTCCATGGTCCAGTCCGCTGCTGACTAGGGCCTGGGTGGCCGTACTTCTCGTTTCGGTGGGGATACACTTGTAGATCCTGCGAAGCATGCGGAGGGTGTTGAAGCATGAGGAAGAAACGGCGTTGACCTGTCATGGAGAGGGTGGAGTCGAGGATGACCCCTAGGTTGCGTGCGTGGTCGGTGGGTGTTGGGGCTGTTCCCAGTGCGGTCAGACACCAGCAGTCGTCCCAGGTCGAGGGGGTGGATCCGAGGATGAGGACCTCCGTCTTGTCAGAGTTCAACTTCATCCGGCTGTTCCTCATCCATTCGGCGACGGCCTTCGTGAAGGTTGGTTTTGGCGGTGTGGGGGTCTTTGGTGAGGGAGAGGATCAGCTGGGTGTCGTCTGCATAGGAGACTATGTTGAGATCGTGCAGTCGGGAGACGTGGGTGAGTGGTGCCATGTAGATGTTGAACAGCGTTGGGCTGAGGGATGAGCCCTGGGGTACGCCGCAAGTGAACTCTGTGGCTTCGGAGCGGAAGGGGAGGAAGGCGGGCGCTCTGTGTTCTGCCGGAGAGGAAGGATGTGGTCCAGTCCAGGGCCTTCTCTTGGATCCCAGCGTCGTGGAGGCGTGTTCGTAGTGTGTGGTGGCAGACCGCGTCGAAGGTGGCTGAGGGGTCTAGAAGGATGAGGGCCACTGTTTCTCCGTTGTCTAGCAGGGTCCTGATGTCATCGGTGGAGGCGATGAGGGCAGTTTCGGTGTTGTGGTTGCTGCGGAACCCTGACTGGGAGGTATCCAGGATGTAGTTCTCCTCGAGGTAGTGGGTCATTTGTTTGTTGACGGTCTTCTCGATGACCTTTGCCGGGAACTGGAGCAGGACGATGGGCCGGAAGTCCTTGAGGTCCTTTGGGTCCGCCTTGGGTTTCTTGAGTAAGGCGTTGATCTCTGCGTGCTTCCAGCTCTCCGGGAAGGTTGCTGTCTCGACGTAGATGTTGATGACTTTCCGGAGATGGGGTGCGATGGCTGTGCTGGCTTTGTTTGTTTTTTTTTTTGTTTTTTTTTTTTTTTTGGAAAACCTTTATTGACATTGCAAATAAAGACAAGTATGGGCCTACAACCCTCGGGGCCGGCTGCTAAGCAGTGAAAATAACAGCAAACAGATTTTAATCACATGTAGCACCTCGGGAAGCAGATTTTCCATGCTAGTATTCTCTTGTCCACCGAATAGCCCAAGAGGGGAACCAGGATATAAAAGGTTTTCATTTTACAATAAGGGATAGAAGGATCAGGTGCCAATCAAGTTCTCAGCAGCGAAAAAGGCAGGCAGAATAATGAACGTCAACAATAAATGGCAAGCTATCAAGTCAATGGCGCAGAAACAGAAGGTTCAGGATGTGGAGGAATATCACGAGCCGTTTGCGCCTGCAGTCTCCTGCCCTAGGACCCAGAAAACCCCACTGAAATGAGGCACAAATGAAAATACAATGATTGGCCACGAAGGACACCTACCGCACTGACCCCAGAAAAAGACAAAGAAGAATAAGAAAAGAAAAAGGAGGCCATAGAAACAAAGTAAAGGACTAAAGAAGCCCCTCCCCCACCCCCCCACCCTGCACCTCTGCAGATGACTACGGCCCCCCCCCCGCAGCGTGCCTGTCGCCCCAGAACCAGACCCGAAATATAGAAGAAACAGAGAGAAAGGGAAAAGAGAGGAACCCCCCCCCCCTAACAGATATGGGGAGAGAGAAATAATAAACTGGAGGAGGGCCTTCAACCATGCCCCCGGCTTCTCCCTCCCGCACAATATATTCCTCCCCAGCGCAAACAGTAAACAGCAAAAATTCGGCCACATCTAAGAGAAATGGGGAGCATTATGCACTGGCTACTCTTATTAGTTACGTCGTGAAAGCACACAACCCCCCAGCCCGCCCGCCTATTAATTGACCACCTCGGAAGGATCAACCTTATCCTTGGCCACTCTTTGCGAATCCACCAGTGCATACCCATCGACCCACCATCATGTCCAAAGTTACAAGGAAGAGGAGCGTCCAGAGAAGACTAGGAAGGGACACACACATGTGGGGAGGACGTTTCGAAACATCCGCACAGTCATAGTCATGGAAGATCACCTTTCTCAGTACTGCCCCAGGGCCCGCGCCGCACACAAGGTCCAGGAAGGAGAAATCGGCCAGAGCAGGCGATCGTTGCGTGAAGATTGCCTCGGTCGCCGGAGGCCGCGCATGGGACAAAGTCACCACCGTCTGCTCAAGTCCAAAACCTCCGGAACAGACCGACCCCACAGCCAACCGACCACACGCTGCCACAGTGTCCAAAGTTTCCATCCGTCCCTTATCCACAGAGGCGGTCACGGTACTTTCCTCCTGTGGAAGGTGAGACAGAGCCTTATGTACCTGGGGACAGGCAGACCGCAACTTTTCCGATGCTGACGCAATACCATCCAGCTTCCTCCCCAATACCAGGGCGCCGTGGACCAGGGTGGAATGAAGGGCTCCGAGAGCATCTAGAAGGTCACCGTACCCCAGCACGGTCCCCCGCGCTCGCTCCGCCACGCTCCTTTGCGCCACACACTCCCAGTCTTGCTGTGACCCAGTGTACAGGATGACAGAGTCCATCCCATCAAGATGGCCGCAGGGCAGAGCCCTCCCAGATGGGGACCGGGTCTCAGGCACGGGCGCAGCAAGTTCCATATCCCTGCAAACAAAGGTCCGGAGGCAGGCAAAATGTGTATACAGTGTGCGGCCACAGGTAACAGTCGTTCTCCCCCTGGGCCAGTGTCCGCGAAAACCGGGAGCAGCCCGCGCAAATCGGGACGAGCCACAGGCCGCGTCCGATCAGTTCACTGGCGAGGGTCCAGGCGATCGCCGATAAACCCCTGGAATCGTCACCCCGGGTATGCACCCGTCACGCTACTCTCGGTGATAGGAGCGACCACTGCGAGATTCAGGCCAATATTCGCGCCGCTTCGGCAGTCCGACTCCACCCGGTCACCAATGGCCGCTGTTGTTGAACTGCCGCCCGGCCATGTTGTCCACCCGAGGTCCCGGCCCCAGGGCTGCACAGGCCGCAAACTTCAAATGAGCATTTCTCGGGCGGTACCGCCGCTGGAAGCTTCAGGATCACACGATCGGTTGCCGCTCTCGATCACCAACACGGGCATGTAGCGCAGGCTGAGGATCACATGCAGGATATCTGTGCGGGATGTGGAGGTTCACGGAGCCGGGAGCCTACGCTGCCGTCCCGGTCGCCATCTTGGCTCCTCCTGTGCTGGCTTTGTTGAACATGTGGCGTGGGCATGGGTCTGACAGAGATCCTGAGTGGATGGTGTTCATGATCTTGATGGTGTCGTCTGTGATGTTGGTGCAGGCGGATGGTGGTCATGGGGGCGGGGGTCTCGGTTGTTGTCGGGGTGGTCGTGGCGTTGAAGCTGTCGTGATTGTCTGCGATCTTGCGGTGGAAGAAGGTGGCCAGCGAGTCGCACAGGTCTTGCGAAGGTGGGACGTCATTGGTGTTTGAGCTGGGGTTGGAGAGTTCCTTCACAATGTTGAAGAGCTCTTTGCTGTTGTGTGCGTTGTTGTCTAGGCGGTCTTTGAAGGCGGCCCTTGAAGGCGGCCCTTTTGGCGGATCTGATGAGGTGATGGTGTCTGTGGATGGCGTTTTTGTGGGCTGCGTAGCTGTCCGGTGTTTGTTCATGGAGCCAGTTCTTTTCCAGTTTTCGGCAAGTTTGCTTGGAGGCCTGGAGGTCTTTAGTGAACCAGCTGGCTTTCTTGCTGGTGCGACTGTTGGGGGGGGGGGGGGAGGGGTCTCTTGAGCGGGGCGGTCTCTTGAGCGGGGCAAGGGAGTTGGCGCAGTCATCGATCCACTGTCTGAGGCTGCAGGCGGCGGTGTCTGGGTCGGTAGGGTGGGCGGGCTCTGCGCAAGGGAGGTGGTCTTCAGTGACTTTGCACCAGCAGTGGCAGAGCATCTGTTGGGTGTGTGGTGGGCTTCTTGAAGGTGAAGTGGATGCAGCGATGGTCGGTCCAGTGGAGTTCGGTGGTGTGGTTGAAGGAGACGTGGGGGCTTGCGGAGAAGATGGGGTCAAGCGTGTGTCCGGCGGAGTTGGTGGGTGCTGTGACGAGATGTCTGAGTCCGATGTTGGCTAGGTTGTCAATCAGGGTGGTGGAGTTGGTGTCGTTGTTCTCGAGGTGGAAGTTCAGGTCACCGAGGAGGATGTTGTCCGTGGAGGCGAGGGCGTGTGTGCTGACTAGGTCGGCGATAGAGTTGCTGAACTGTGGTCGGGGTCCGGGGGATCTGTAGACGAGGGTTCCTCTGAGGGTGGTGTTTGGGTCGGTGTGGATCTGGAAGTGCAGGTGTTCGGAGGTGCTGATGGTGTCGTCGGTGTTGGTTGAGATTCTGAGAGTGTTCCTGTGGATGATGGCGATTCCTACTCCGTTGGTGCGGTCCCTGCGGGTGATCTTGTAGCCTTCCGGGACGGCTATGGCGATGTCTGGTGCCGAGGCGGGGTTCAGCCAGGTCTCCGTCAGGAAAGCAACATCTGGGGAGGTTGAGTCAAGTAGGTCCCAGAGTTCAACAGCGTGTTTGCGGGCGGAGCGGGTGTTGAGGAGGATGCATCTGAGGTAGTTGTGTTCTTTCCAGGTTGGCGGCTTGGTGAGGCGGATGCTGGTGAAGCCACAGTTCCGGCAGGTGAAAGGTCCGTGGGTGTGCTTCGGGGCAGCCAGGAAGCAGGTGTGTGGTCGTCTGGGGTTGAGTGCGTGGAGGGTGCTGGCATCGTAGCTGAGACGGGCATTGTGGCGGCCTGGGGTTCTGGCGCTGGGCGCGGTCCAGTCGTGGACGGGCGCAGACGGGCTTGCCTTAGGCACGCCTGCGGTGCGCCCGCTTTGCAGCCTGCATATAAGGGGAGTTGGGAGGGAGGAGCAGGTGGGAGCGGGGCGGCGAATGAGAGAACAGGGGGGCGGGGACGCAGCGGCGGGAAGAGCGGGGAAAGAGCGGGTGATGTGCAGAACAATCAGGCAAGGCACAAGGAAATAAAGGCAAGTTACAAAAGGAAAAAACAGTCAAGCAAACCGAATAGTGCAGCAGAAGAAACACCAGTGCAACCGGGGACAGCGGCGTGGGGAGCGACCTGCCGGCGAGCAGGGTCAGAAATTGGACTTCCTTAAGAAATTAAGTGAGAACCTTGTTAGCAAATGGCAGTGCTCTGGAAAAACTAACCAACAGCCATTTGGTAGATTAAAGGGTTGAGTGGTGATACTGCAGTTGGTTTTCAATTTAATGAATTTTCATTTCAGGGATTGCCCTTCTGTCTATCGGGATTTCTACTTAAGGAAGGGTAACGGCAGTCAGGAGCAGATCTTTCACCCTCCATCGTGCCTTTGTATTGGATATTTCTATTTAGAGCTAGCATCATTGCTACCTGTTGTGAGATCCAGCCCCTCGAATAAAGACTGATCTGAGGTGCAGCCATAAAAAGTAATTTGAAAGAGAAGAGACCGTGGACTATAAATTCACAGCCCTTGTCTGAAATGTGTGGAAACGAGGATCCAAACCACCACACTGTGTTCCAGTTTTAAGTTCTCCATGTCCTAGTAAGGGAGTGCTCCCGAGAGCATTCAAACGCCTGCTGTGTTACCAGGGCTGGTAGGTGCTTGCACAACAGCTCTTCTGCTAGAAAAGAGTGGGCATCACCCGAAGTCTGCATCTTGCTGGAGAAGCCCAGGTTCTGCCTAAGATCCTTTAAGCGTGCTGCCTGAGAAAGTGGCGGAGAGACTGTCCAGGGGTAGAAGCCCATAATGATCCCTATGTGAAGCAATTAGAAGTAGCGGACTACGACACTGACAGGGAGCAAAGCTTGCACTATTCCTATGTGTAAAGGGTGCCTGTTCTCCCTCTACAGTTCCAGCCGTGAGTTTTGCGAGAAGTTGCCAGATAATTGTTGCCTGGAATTATTTCTGACAGACTCTTGGCCAAGTGCTACTTCTACCATCAAGGGTGGCCATTTGTGGAAAGTTGCTTCTTGGGCCCCCAAGGCTGCAACTGCTGAGGACGAGCACCTGCCTGATTCAGCAACTACAGAAAACTAAGGTCTGTCTGCATCCTGAGCCCCCTCTTCCCCACCACCACCAACAACAGATCTTTTCAGATAAAGAGCAGAACGGAGTCCCAAAGCACTATCCACTGGAGTACCTTTTAGTTGAGAGTTAATGTCTGAAAACCCTGTAAATCTAGTCTCCCTAATCTTCCTGATAGCATCTTGCTTCCTGAGAATCTGAAAGACCATAGATTTGGAAGTTTGCTCTTACTCAGTTTGGTAAATGCTCCTGTGCATCCCTTGAGTGAACAAGTGTTTGGGCCTGGTGTGAACAACAACTGCTGTCCCTCCGGTATTTTGAAGTGGTCCATTTCCACTTATGTCAATGGACTGTATTGGAAAAATGCTCAAATTGAAAACCTGCTACAACCAATCTACGCGTCCACCCAAGATGTTTTAAGCATTACTTTTTCACTGCTCCATTGTACACGAACACCAAAACCTATTAAAGTACAGTTTATGCTCAAAACATTGATAACAGAAAAACACATTTCTTAACTGTATGGTACATATGTGTTGTAATTAGAGCGCTTACTAACTACCCATATTCCTACATAAAGTGATAATAGAGGATATGGCAGTCGAATAATTTCTAGTTGCAGCCCAACGAGTCTCTTTAATAGTCACTCCGAGTAGCACACACTGGCTCTTCAGCCAAGGGTGGAGTTGTAAAAATGTTTTATTTGTTTAATACATTTTCAAACACACTCCCTGGGGAACTCAATTGCTGAAATTAGTTGGATAAACTGTCTCTGTGGCTTGTTGCTCTCAATGCCCTTTGATGAAATGTGTGGCACCTTCCATTAAAGCTCCTCCTGACTTTTAGTTCAGTGGTAAGTTGCTGTCCATACTTCGTAGTGCCGTATTGAATTAACTGTGAGCTGTTAAAGTTGTAGCCACTAAGTTAACAGAGGTAATCTAGCACTGGGGTTTTCTATTCTTTGGAAAGAAAATAGCCTACATTAATAGGTTTTTTGAGAGCAGCTGATATGGCTCTACACCTGTTCTATCTTTCACCAGAATAACTATAGTAAAACCCAAGATCTGAAAAGTGCCATCAAGTGACCTAATTAAGGACAGTACGCATTGTGTATTTTTGAGCAGTTTGTGTTGATAGGTGTGTTGTTCTCCTTTTATGTAAGGGATTTCAGTAATTGGGGTTCTGAATTTCTGTAGCCTTTTCTATTTCCTGATACTTGTGTTCTTGAGGGCTGGAAATAAGTTTCGATCCTCTACATTGCTTGCTGGTTGTGAGAGTTGGTGTAGGAATAAAAACAGTCTCATAGACAGGGTTTTGTAGTTGCACTTTATTCTTCAGTTATATCCTTATAGGTTCCTTTGTAAGTCTTTATGTAAGCCCCACCAGGAGCAGCCGCCTGGCTACTCAGCCCATCTTCTCCAACTGCCACCCTTCAAGTCCCAACATCCCTAACATTCTACATGACATCACATAGCTAGACAGAGAACCAGGACAAGGGAAATACATAACATTAGAAGCAGATCACTACATATCTTCCCCTTTCAATATTGACAAAATGAAATAGTATACAATTATATAAACGAAGGAAAAGAAGATAAAACATCCTAGAAATAAACGCCATATAACAGTACTGAAATGAGAAAAAACTCTTCTTTCGTTATAATAATAATAATACTAATATAAATGTAATAACAGTAATGCAATCATAATAAATAGAAATAGACTGTAAAATAGAAATAAATAAACGGTAAACAAATAGCAGGACCAGGGAATATTACATGCCCTCTACTGCATGCACAGTAATATACCATTTACATCCAGTTACCACCAATTAATGTAAAGGGGGAATCCACCTCTCTCTACACCCCAACCACTTCCGAAATTAATGTAAAGGGGGAATCCACCTCCCTCTACATTCCAGTTACCACCAATTGACGTAAAGGGGGAATCCACCTCCCTCTACATCCCAACCACTTCCGAAATTGATGTAAAGGGGGAATCCACCTCCCTCTACATTCCAGTTACCACCAATTGACGTAAAGGGGGAATCCACCTCCCTCTACATCCCAACCACTTCCGAAATTAATGTAAAGGGGGAATCCACCTCCCTCTACATTCCAGTTACCACCAATTGACGTAAAGGGGGAATCCACCTCCCTCTACATATAAGTTACCTCCAAAAACAATGTAAAGGGGAAATCCTTCTCCCTATACTTATCAGTTACCTCCGAAATTAAGGGAAATCCTCCTCCCTATAAAACACAATAAACTACTACGCAGCGCATATGAAAATAATGACCATACGCTGCAAATAGCACTGGGGTCCTAAGTAATGGTTACACACTACAATCTTCAAAAATAGCACTGTGGGCCTAAATAATGGGCACACCCTAGAACAACTAAAAATAACACCGGCCCCCTAACCAGCCCACAACTTCACATAATACCCCAAAATATCAATATATGCCCTTCTATACGTAAAAGAACTGAAATACTCACCCCCGCCGTGTTAAATAAGCATCAGACCCCAAAACACATTTTACAACATTTAAATTAAACAAATTACAAAGTGCTGCTCTAGTGAGCACGCTAACATTTCAAAGCATCACCATCTTCCTTTCAAAGCTCTTCAAATTACTCGTGTGTCTCTGGTTTTGCTGTGTTTCTTTTTTTCTTTTTTTTGCTTTTGAGCAACTGTCAATGGTAGAATTAAACGAATTACTCTCTGAAGTTGACAGTAGGTGCTTGACAAGTTCTTGGCGCTAGACACTCTGTCCTTGTTCTGGGACGTTCTACTTTTACCCTAATTGCTATAGTTCAGTTCAAGTTTGCACCATCCAATGCTTTATTCTATGAGCCACAGATAAAATACTTGAAAAATCCACAAGATGGCACTGTTGTCACAAATTTGACCTGTCACTGTGAGATATCAACTAACGAGTGAAATGTAACTGGTGTGTTCATTTCCAACAACTGTCTGCCACAAAGATTTTACAAAACTTGCCTGCTACACAGCAACGAGATCATGGACCAGCACGACAGCGTGTGAGGAAACTGAATAACAATGCTCAGCTAATCGCCTCATGAGTGCGTCCACTCATTTCTTGGAAATAGCTTTGAGGGAGCTCGTGGTGTGTTAGCACAATCCTCTGAGCTGCCACCACAATGCCGCTGGTACATCACTGTCTACGCCACACAAGGTAAATTAATCTTCGAGCCGGCAGCGTTACGATGTGTTCCAGTAACCATAGGAACAAATAACAATATGGCTGTCTCACGTTGTAAAAAGCTGCGTGATGATGTGTCCACCCTAGCAACACGGAAAGATTTCCTCAAGACTTTACCGTGATCACTACAGTTGGTTCTTGATTTAGTTGTCGAAAAAAAGGTACATCAGTAACCTGTATTTGGAGTCCGCTTCTCTTACATGTTCAACAAGTTTTGATTCATTGTAGTTAAGTTACTGAAAGGGGGATGCACCACTGGGTACTGATTGCAAATGGTTGAGCAAGATGATCACAGGGAACAGATGCAAAAAATTTACCAACATTACAGAATTTGGCAAGGGGAAGAAGGTGCGTCTTTTTGTAGAATGGGTGTTTGTTATAAAGATTCTTACCAACACCTGTGTAGAGTAAATCACAAGGATTGTTTTTATTGAACGTATATATGCATGCTTAAATCGATTCTCTTTTTATAAGTTCATTTTAATTATGTTGGCTAGATTGGTATTTTTTTCAGCCATTAGAAAGAAAAGGCTTAACCCTTTTTTGATGTTTTAGATTGAAGATGAGCCAAATAAAATTTGTGACACTGACAGAATAGCCATTAAAGCCAACATTGTCCACTTGATGCTGAGCAGTCCAGAACAAATCCAGAAGCAGGTAACCCAAACAAAATGTATTGTTGCTCTTTTCATGATGCTTTTACAGGTTTACCTGAGCTCTGTTTCTCTTTGTAGTTAAGTGATGCAATCAGTATAATCGGCAGAGAAGACTTCCCCCAGAAATGGCCAGACCTGCTAACCGAAATGGTGAATCGTTTTCAAAGTGGCGACTTCCATGTAATCAATGGGGTTCTCAGAACAGCCCACTCCCTGTTCAAGAGGTACTCAGTGATTTTTTGTTAAATTGTTGTTTCAGGGCAGTGGCATTCTGTGGATCATTCAGACGATGCTTAGTGTCATCTAAAATCCTATCTTCTACTGTTGCAGTTCTGGGATGATAAACAAAAACTTTGTATTGCACAGGGTTTTTTTCTGTAAGTTTTTAATGTGTTGACTACCGGACCCTCCAATGTTTTGTCACAGCCATAGTTGTAGCTGGCAAGGAGGGTGGCATCGAATATGGCTAAACTGAAGCCACAGCAGCTTATATATGCTTTTTATAACTGGATTTGGCAAGAAAACTTGCATGTAAATGCAAAACAGCCATCCATTGATTCCTGGACAAGCAGATTTTGAGGGGTATCAAAGCACTGAAATATTGATAAATCTGCATGTTTTTTGTAAACAGATTATGCGATTTACTCTTCTAACAACATAATGTTCGAGGCATATGAGCTGTAGATCGCATACTTTTGCATAGATCGCCATCTGGTGTTGGCTTTGAATGTTTGCACTTTGTTATTGTAGAAATCTTTGTAGTCACGAGATAGGCGACTCCTCCTTTGGTCAGTAGTGTGCATGGGCATCGACTCCCTTCTTAGATTGTTTTTTTCTGCCATCGGGTTCGGATGTAATTTGCTGCGCTCCGGGTTGACTTAGTTTCGATTCCCCCTCGATGCGCAAAACTCTCACCAATCGACCGTATTGTTTCGGTCGCGATCTCTCATGACGCGTATCCAGTTCCAAAGAACTTTTCGAATCCGGTTGTCAACGTGGGCCAATCGGCACCATCAACCAGCATATGGAAAGGACTCTATTTTAAAAATGCAAGTGTGGGGCTAAATTTCCACACACAGATCTCCACGCGGTCTTCAACCTTTGTCTCTCGCCAGAACACGAGAGTCGACACTGCTAGGCCTGTGACTTTTTTAGGTCTAAGAAGACTACGTCACTCCAGACCATCCCCCCCAGATGATAATGTAGGGTTTGCGCAACTGATAGAGCTGCGCAATACCATGGGGTTCAACTCCATTCAGACCCTCTAAAGTGGGATTTTTTTATTAGACATTCTCCCAGCCACAAAAAAACCGCAAATACTCTCCCTATGCTCAGGGGGATGATTAAACATGCCCCTGAGGTTTTTTAAAGATCCTGTCAGGGCTAGGGTGCTTAATCCTAGGATTGATAGCCAGTTCCAAGCGATCCAGCTTATATCAGAGGTCAACTCCCTCTCGACTCATTAGTAGTGGCAAACGCCCGCAAACGGGCAAATTCCCAAACCACAGGTGATGCCACTCCGCCAGACAAAGAATCGAAGCATCTGGTAAAAGGGTTGCGTCCCAGGCAGCAAACTTCTGGAGCATTGCTAACTCACAAGCTTTACTTGCAAGTACAACAGGGCTCACTATGATGAGCTTGAAAAACTCATGCAGCATCTTCCAGATGAGTACAAGACCAAAGCAAATGATCCCATAGAAGAGGGAAAGTTCATCACGAACACCTCAATAAAATGTGCCCTGGATGCTGCAGATACAGCATCCCACTCAATTAATACAAGCGTGTTATTACGTAGACCTGCCTGCGCATATTGGGTTTTAAGCAAGAGGTGCCGTCTACCATCCTCAATCAACACTTGGATCAGGAACACTTGTTTGGACCCACTGTGGACACATCTTTAGAAAAGATGAAAAAGGACACAGAGACAGAAAAATCATGGGGGCTCTACAAGCAACAAGTAGTAGAGGTTCTTTTTGTCGATCTTCTTATAGAGGCGCCTCCAAGACCACTGGTACAGACACCTCTTCCACTTATAAAAGCCCAACTCAAACTTCCCCTAACAGAGTTGACTTTTGAGGGAATTACAGAGGCAACAACAACAGAGGTAGAGGGCGTGGTTCGAATACCCGCACCTCACCCACCACAACACAGTGACTTCCCTCCACTTCTCCCTGACCATTCCATTCCAGTCGGGGGAAGACTATCACAGTTCCTACCTGTATGGAATTCCATCACCACAGACAGCTGGGTAAGACAAATTATCCAGTATGGTTACTGCCTGGAACTCAATTCTACTCCACCCCATATACCTCCCAGACAACGTCCAATGTCTATGGAACATCTCACACTTATAAAGCAGGAGGTTCTCTCTCTTGCAAAAACATGCAATAGAACTGGTTCCCATACAACATCAAAACACGGGGATTTACTCCCTTTATTTGCTCATTCCAAAAAAGGACGGCACTCTCAGGCCAATATTAGACCTCAGATCGCTAAACATGAACATACAATCCGACCACTTCCACATGGTCACTCTACAACAGGTCCTCCCCCTGCTTCAACAAGCAGATTTCCTTGCCACTCTAGATCTCAAGGACGCCTACTTCCACATTCCTATTCACCCTGCTCACAGGAAATACCTACGGTTTGTTGTGGAAGTGCAACATAACCAGTTCAAAGTCCTACCATTCGGAGTCACAACAGCACCCAGAGTCTTTACAAAATGCCTTGCGGTGGTAGCAGCCCACTTAAGACAACACATTCATGTGTTTCCTTACCTAGACGACTGGCTTATAAAAGCTAATTCACGTAACCAGTGTGTACAAGACTCACACAACACAGCTGCTACACAACTTGGGATTCACAATTAATCTCACCAAGTCGCATCTACACCCGTCCCACACCCAACAGTATCTAGGTGCGACAATAGATACTTCCAAAGCCCTTGCATACCCCAACCCAACCAGGCTAGCCAGTAACCAAGCCCTCATAACAATTTCAGCCACAACACTCACTACCAGCTTATAGGGATTATGGCCTCTTGCATCATAATCGTTCCTTACTCAAGACTCCAGATGCGTTAATTACAGGAATGCCTAGCACAACAATGGAATCGGGCTCAGGGTCAACTTTCAGATCTGGTGTTTGTTGCAGCCGCACATATCGCTCTCTGCAATGGTGGAACACTCAAAATTTTTCCGAAGGATGGCCGTTCTTAGACCCGGTTCCACGAATAGTGCTGACAGCGGACGCATCACTCACCGGCTGGGGAGCTCATCTCTTAAACCACACCATCCAGTGTATGTGGACTCCTCAACAAAAACTCCTCCACATCAATCACCTGAAGTTATTGGCCATATTTCTCGCCCTAAAGTCATTCCAGAAACCTCTCATAGGCAAAGCAGTCCTCCTCCTCCGAACAGACATGACACCAATGTACTATATACAAAAACAGGGCGGAACACACACTCTGCAGTTGTCACGCCTAGCGGCAAGCATTTGGAGATGGGCCATTCTTCAAAAGATATACCTCTTAGCAGAGCATCTACCTGGGATTCACAGTCAAATTGCGGATCTGCTCATTCGTCGACAACAGATTCATAAATTGGAACTCCATCCGCAAGTTCTTCATCCGTTTTTTCAAATGTGGGGCCACCCAGGCATAGATCTCTTTGCCACACATCTAAACACAAAATGCTCAAACCTCGCCTCCAGGTATCCACACCCATTGTCAAAAGGCAATGCGATATGGATGAATTGGTCAGACAGATTTGCGTACGCTTTTCCGCCTCTCCCACTCATTCCATTACTGGTGCCCAAACTCAAACAGTCTCTCACAATGATCCTAGTCGCGCCAACATAGGCCCGACAACCATGGTTCACAACACTACTGGAACTCTCAGTAGTCCCACACCAAAAGTTGCACCTTTCCCCAAAGCTTCTCACACAGAACCATGGAGAGATAAGACATCCAGAACCAGCGCAACTGAACCTAGCGATCTGGCTCCTGAAATCTTAGTTTGGTTATCTCAATCTCCCACCAGACTGTATGAACGTTATTAGAGAAGCTAGGCGTCCTAACACTAGAGCATGCTATGCAGCTAAATGGAAAATATTTGTTGTTTACTGCAATAACAACACAATCAATCCATTAGATGCTTCAACTCCAAATATTATCTGTTATCTCCTGCATCTACAAAGATGTAATCTGGCATACACATCCATACGATTACATCTTGCTGCTATAGCAACTTACTTGCAGAACAGACAACATTTGTCGTTGTTTAGGGTACCTCCCATCAAAGCTTTCATGGAAGGCTTTAAAAGGATAATCCCTCCCAGAATTCCACCCTCTCCAGTATGGAATCTAAACACTGTCCTTACTAGGCTCATGGGTCCCCCATTTGAACCCTTTACATAAATGTGAGTTACAGTTTCTTACATGGAAAGTAGCTTTCCTTGTGGCCATCACACCTCTCGGAAGAGTGGGTGAACTCCAGGCATTAACCATACATGAACCATTTTTGCAAATACATCACAACAAAGTGGTTCTTGGGACAAAATTCTTACCTAAAGTAATTTCGGCCTTTCACCTTAACCAGTCTGAGCTCCCAGTCTTTTTTCCTCTACCAGACTCTGTAGCAGAACGAGCTCTTCATACTCTTGACGTCAAAAGAGCTATCCTTTATTACATTGAAAGGACAAGAAATTTCAGGAAAACTAAACTATTTGTAGCTTTCTCATCACCACACAAGGGCAATCCAATATCAAAAGCTGGAATTGCCAGGTGGATTGTTAAATGTATTCAAATATGCTACCAAAAAGCAAAGTGTACATTATCCATTCCCCCTAGAGCACATTCTACACGTAAACTAGGGGCATCCATGGCATTCTTGGGAAACATCCCCATGGATGACATTTGCAAAGCCGCAACATGGTCTACACCGCACACTTTCACAAAACACTACTGTGTAGATGTGCAAGCAAAACAACAAGCTGGTGTGGGCCAGGCTGTACTAAGAACACTTTTTCAAACTACTGCAACACATACAGGTAGCCTGGAAGAACACGTTTTCGATTCATAGTTGGTTCAGAAATGCATATACATTTGTCCTGGGTGAAACAAGATAACATATTTATCTTCATTAATAGTCTTAATAGTTATAAATATTAGAATATTTCCTCATTGCTTGTAGGGACCCCCCCGGCCACTGTGTAGTTATGGTTCAGCGGCGTTTACAAAAAAAAATGAAAATCTTATTTTGATTTATTGGTGTTTTCAGCTAAAGTCCAGCAATCCAATTTTAATAAGGACCGGTGCAACGAAAAAAAGTTAAAGTGGCTATTTGGAAGAAAAAAAAAAGAAGTTGGGTTGTCCCATTGTGTCATTAGAAATTTGGTTCCCACCTACAATCAAAAGCACTAAATTGGTTTATGTCAAACTTTTCACAAACGTGGAACCTTGCACAGGAAGTTGTACTTACATTTGTTTGGTGTGAATCAATGACGGAAAATTGTAAATCCTGTCAGGCATATTCTAATTTTTTTTACACATGTAAATAACTAACGAAGGGCATTTATTAACATTTGCATCTATTGATGAATTTTAAATCAAACCGCAATGAGAGAAGCATCATGAGGTGCCCAACCCCAATGAAGAGTTGACGGACACCCAGATGGGGAAAAACGGACCAATAAATAAACCCTGAATGGGTCCACAGCATCCAGTTTCAGACATACTTTTGTTGTGTGGTGCTCTGTTGCTCATTATGTTGTCTTGCCATTTTCCATACCTCAAGAAATGTAACATTTTGAAGTCTGTGATTCATGGTTTTATGGTAAAAAGATGTCACTAGTTAGTAAACCTAATTTAAAGTTTGTTACTCTAAACATTTTCTTTCATTCGTGATATTAGGAAGCAATACCAACTAGATAATTACATAATGTGTTAAATGCGTCACCTCTGAAAATGACTTTCTGTGACTGAGGAAAAACTCTTATGAGACTGCAAATAAATGTGATTGCATCCACGTTTGTTAGATGCTTGAGATTGAATGGATTAAAATGCACTGCAGCACTTGTTTAAAACCGGAACATAAGTGTAAGTAGGCAACTGGTGATTGCACAGGATCACACGGTATATAACATCTATAATGAATGTTATGTATTTATATTCTGCTGGTCATTCAACACCAATGCAAAAGATTAAATGAAACACTAAAAAGTATACTTTTTTTTCCTCCTAGATATCGGCATGAGTTTAAATCAAATGAATTATGGACCGAAATCAAGGTTGTGCTGGATGCTTTTGCAGAACCCTTGACCAACCTTTTTAAGGTATGGACACTTGCTGTTTTTTTCAGACAATTATGACCAAAGATTTAAATATTAACTAGTATCCGCAATCTGTTTTAGCTGCACATAATAGTATGCAATTCATTAACTGTTGTCTGGCATTATGAAGTTAAGCTGTCTGTATATTTTTTTTAAATATATTTTTCCCCAACATTTTCTTTTTCCTCCTTTTTGTTGTTTTCACAGCTATAGCTGATCACTAGTTCTGTCCATCACTTTTGAAGTCCTTTGACATCAGAAGCCGCATGCCTTCTAGTAAATAGTTGCTGCTGCCTAAATCTTCTGAGAACGCTAGCAGCAGATTTCTCCTTGTTTTTCATGATCCCTTCTGTATCTTAAGAGCTGTCCTTGTTAAAATATTTCTTAAAACATATTTCTAAAGGTTAGCTTTACATGTGCATCCTCTTCTAATTAACATTTTTTTTTTTTTTTTTTTGAAACCGTTTATTGCAGGTTGTAAAAGTTACAGGTATGGGCCTACAACCACCCGGCCGGCCGCTAGAATGACAAAAGCATATTGCATACATACAGTAAAAGTCTCTCGGCAGTGCAGAGCAGTGAAACAGGAGTAATCAATGGTGCAGGCCACACAGCTCCAAGCCCACAGTACGGTTCCCTTTTCTTGAAATAAACAACACCAAAAAACCACACCCGCAAGGCAACCCGAGATCCAAAGTGACAGCACGTGCTCCATAAGTGGGGGATCCAAACCAGCAGCAGAACTCTGAGGAGGGGAATGGGAGTAGGCCAGGGACTGGGGGACCGCGCGCCCGCGGCCGAGGGAGGGGGGCCGTCTAGGGAGACGGAGCAGGCGAGGCAGCCGGTAGCAGTGGTGGCTCACAAATACCCCCGCGGTAGGCGTTCCAGGGGCCCCAGAGTTTCACCCACGCCCCAGGCTTACCCCTCGCCACATACACCACCTTTTCACGAAACATACACCAATCCATATGCTCTTTCCAGGCCGACACCGCAGGGGGCCTCTGGGATCCCCACAATTGAGCAATGTCACGCTTAGCTATCATGTATCCCAGAGTCACCCACCGCGTCTGCGGGACCGAATAGTCATTCGGTTCCCATACATTCAGCAAGCATCTCCTCGCTTCAGGCAGCAGCGCGACACGCGTAACCACACGCAGGACCTCATGCACACCACGCCAGAATCGCTCCACCTTCGGGCACTCCCACAGTATATGCATGAAAGTCGCCAGCGCACCACAGCCACGCTTACACAGTCCGTCACCAGCAAAACCCATACGCAGAAGCCTTGGCCCCGTCACGTAAACCCGGTGAAGGATCTTGAGCTGGACGAAACGAAGGCGAGCCGGGATGGCCACCTCTTTCGGAGAGGCCACCGCGGAAATCCAATCCTCGTCGTCCAGCTCCAGCCCGTCGGCAACCCAGGCCTCGCGGAGACTAGTCAGCAGGCACGATCTATCGTTGATCAGTTTTTTGTATATGAGGGAGATCGTGCTGTCCGGTACATGGCCGTCCAGCACTCTGTCCTCCAGGGGGGAAGACTCCGGAATGGATGCGACGTCCGGGAAGACGGAGCCCAGCGCATGGCGGACTTGTAGGTACCGAAAGTACTCACTGCCCTGCAGCTGAAACTCCGCCTGCAGCGTCTCAAAAGTTTTGAATCCCCCCCTCGTCCAGAGATCTCCCACCGTGCTGATTCCTATTGTGTCCCACTTCTCGAAGCCCTTCGACGTCCATAGGGAGCCCAACCTCTCAGACGCATACAGCGGTGACGCCCGGGTCAAACGGTCCTTCCACCCCATAGCTGCATTAGCCGCGTGCCAGACACGCACCATAACACGCGTCGGTCCCGTCAAACGGGAGTCGGGCGCGCCAGAGTAGAGCGCTCGATTGTAATCGCCACCGGGCAGGAGCATCTTATCCATCTCAAATGCCGGGTTCAAGGCGGGCCCGTAAAGGCCATGATTAATTGCAGCTAGTTGGGAGGCCCAGTAATACCGTTTAATGTCAGGGAGGGCGACCCCCCCATCGTACCACGGGAGCGTCAATTTAGCCAGAGCAATGCGCGGCCTCCCGTCCCAGAACAGGCGCCGCTGGAGGCCCTCCACCTCACGGAAATAGCGTGCCGGGACCAAGTCCATAGTATTCTGGAGGGCGTAGAGGAATCGCGGCAGGGACATCATTTTGAACAAAGCCGCTCGGCCGAGCGGCGAGAGCGGCAGACGCCGCCAGCGCACCACGTCCTCCCTCAAGCGCTGGAGGGGGGGCAGCAAATTCCGCTCATAGCGGGCCTCCGGGTCAAGTGTGATATAGATACCCAGGTACCGAAAACCTTGGGAGGCAATCTGGATCGGACAGTCCCGTGGTAGGGCCGGAGCCTCCCCGGAAAGCACATAGACACAGGATTTCGCCCAGTTGATGACCAGGCCTGAGTTGCGACCGAATGAGCGCAAAACATCAACCAGGACGATCAGTGAGTTACGCGGGGAGGCGAGATACAGAAGGATGTCGTCAGCGTAGAGGGACACACGGTCCTCATGCTCGGGGGTCCAGCGGAGACCACGGATAGAAGGGTGCCACCGCAGCCACTCCGCCAGGGGCTCCAGGGCCAGGGCAAACAGGAGAGGCGACAGGGGGCAACCCTGTCGCGTACCCCTCCCCAGCGCGAATGGGGCCGAGACTCGCCCATTCACTACCACCTGCGCCAATGGGCCCGAATATAGCAATTTGACCCAGCTAATGAAACCCGGGCCGAACCCGAATTTCGCCAGCATCGCCCAGATGTATGGCCATTCAAGCGTATCAAACGCCATGGTGGCGTCCAAGGACGCCAAGATGGCCGGCTCCCGCACAAATGGGACACGCGCGAGCACCCCGTGCAAGCGCCGCAGATTGAGCGCCGTGTTGCGGTGCGGTATAAAGCCAGATTGGTCTTGGTGGACCAGGTCGCCCACCACGCCAACCAACCGGTTGGCCAACACCTTGGCAAGGATTTTGGGCTCCGCGTTCAAAAGCGAAATCGGCCTATAGGATGTGACCCGTTCACGGGGCTTCCCCTCCTTGTGGATCACCACAATTGTGGCCAGGCGCTGGTCCGGCGGGAGGGAACCCTGCGAGTGGGCCGCCAGGAACATCGCGCGCAGGTGGGGCGCCAACACATCCGGGCGTAGCTTGTAGAGCTCGATGGGAATACCATTGGGGCCCATGGCCTTGCCAGATGCAACCGAGCGAATAGCCAAGGCAATTTCGTCCGCGGTGGGAGGGGCGTCCAGCGAATCCCTGTCCTCCACCGTTAGGGAGGGCAGTGCGATGTCCCGAAGCAGGGCATGGGAATCTTCCTCCGAGCAGGGGGAAACCGGGGAGTAGACTTCGCGGAAATAATCCGCGAAGCAGGAGACAATGGCTTCCGGCTCGGTGACACACGCACCATCAACACTCTCAATCAAAGGCACCACGCGGCTCGCTCTCTCCCTCTTATCCAACCACGCAATCAATTTGCCAGCCTTATCCCCCACATCATACAATCGCCCCTGCTGCTCTCTACTGAGGCCCCTGGCCGCCTCCGTGACGAGGGCCCGATAGGCCGCCTGCTTTAGGTGTAGAACATGCAACTTGGCGTCTGTTACCCCGCTCCCCAGGTCACCCTCCAGTTCTGCAATCTCGGCCTCTACCCGGGTCACCTCCTCCCGCTCGAGCCGCCGGGCATGGGAGATAAAGGAGAGGGCCTCCCCTCTAAGGACTACCTTGAAAGCCTCCCACAGGGAGATGGCGGAAGAGACCGACCCCACATTCTCGTCGAAATATCGCTGTAAGGATTTGATCAAATCGGCACGAATGGTGGGGTCGCGCAAATACCATGCATTGATTGGGGCCACCCTGCCATCCCCCCTCGGGAAGACATCGAAATGCAACAACAATGGGGAGTGGTCTGAGATACCCCGCGCTAGATGGCGCACCTCCCCCACCCTCCCTGCATGGGCCGCCGGGACAAGGATGTAATCAAGCCGCGAGAGGCTACCATGGGCACCCGAGTGGAAGGTGTACTGTCGCAATGCGGGATGCTTTAATCGCCAGCAATCCACCAGGCCCAGCGTGTCCAGAAGGCCGGGCAGCCACGCCTGTGCCCGGGGGAGGTCCCTAGGGGGATGGCGATCCATAGACCCAGAGGCTACCGCATTAAAGTCCCCTCCAACCACCAGCAGGCCACTCGGAAGGTCCAGAAGGAGGCGCCCCAGGTCCGCGAATGTGGTGGCTTGTAACCCAGGCGGGACGTACACTGATATAAAGATAAACACTCTACCCTCCATTCTTCCCACCAGAACCGTGTAGCGTCCCCTCTCATCATGGCGCACCTCATCAATCTCCAACGGGAGCGAGTTCTTGATCATAATACCCACCCCCCGCGAGCCCGAGGTGAAGCCGGAATGTGCCACCAAACGATATCCCCGCCGATTCATAACATTTTTATTTTAAATATTAGTCCTAGGTCAGTCATTGAAGCTGATTTTCCAGTGCTTTTTGTAGTTTGGGATTTGGACAAACCTTTTATGATTTTGTGGCAGAGTTTCATTTTGAGATAGTGAGCAAAGCCACTAACTATTCTAGGGAAATTTGTAACAGTAAAATTAAACTTTTGTTATAGTCAGTGAGTGTGGACCTATTGTGATGCCCTTTCTGCAAACCATTAAACACACTTTCATTAATTAGGTCTTAGTTTCAGAAGATTCTCTGATCCTCTGTAACAAAGTGGTCTGACCATTTAATACCGTTTTCAGACCTATAATGCAAGCTAATTTCTTTACCAAATGGAAATGGTATACAGTTTTAAATTTTCTTCCATCTGTGATGAACATCTTAACATGTTTGACTCTGAGTTGCCAACAGGAGTAGTACAGATTTTTGATCGTCTGACCAGCCCCTCGTTTCCTCAGAACTGGCTCACTCGCAGCCAAAATTAGGCCATCTCCTTCTAATCACTTAGTTGTCTTCATGATCACTTTACAATCTCCTTCTCATCCACCTGATCAGTCATGCCTAAAAGCTAAATATATCCTGACACTTTCCCTGTCCTACACTCCACCTGCTGAGAATCTTTGCATACTCTTCAATTCTGGCATGCAAGCGAACTTCTTGTATCCAATATGCTAGCCTTATTCCTGCTACTCATGTGGAAAATCCACCCACATTTCGATTTCAACCCATTAACTCGCTTCACGCCTCAGTGAGCAAGAAGGGTGACTTTAAGAGTCTTCTGGTTTTACTGCCTCCTTTGTTTTCCTGCTTACCTTGACAGTCCTAACTTATTTTCCTGTCTCTTCTAAAATCTGTCGTGAACACCATACCTCCTGTCGTAGAAATTGGGTTCGTGAACTATATCCCAGTCTGCGACTAAAATATAAATTACTCATCTCGATCTTGAATGATATCATTTCAAGTCTCTCATTCTTCACTCCCGAACAGTCTTCTAAACGTAAACATCAGTACCTCTTAAACGTCCATAATTGTACTTTCTTTGTAATCCTTGAGTTTGAGTCTTCCTGCTTGAAATGGCTTCCTCTCTGAAATATGCGATTTTAGTCTCCTTGCCAACACTAATAAGCTAATCTCTGCTTTGAAGGTGGGTGTCAATAAACCCACTTACATTATGCTTTTACTGTAACTATGTATATTACCATCCTTTATTCTAAATGCTTCTCAATACTTTTAACATTTGTTTTTTATATATTTGATTACATATGTTTTAAGCATTCCTGCAACTATCAAATGAATAGCGGTGTTTACAAATGCACGCTGAATGCTAGGAGCAGGCCATTTGCACACAAGCATCGCTCTGTCTTTTAAGTTATTGTTGAACAATGAGTTCAGTGGTGAGACTTTGTCAAACCATTAAAACTGCTTAACGGGAGGCTGAAGAAGGTAAACCAGTGTTTTTATTTGTTAGACTGGTAGATTGGTATAAGTTCCATGGAGGAAGCTAAATCTGAAAAACGAATTTAAAGTGCACAAAAGAAGCTTTACACCAGTTACTACATGCAAATGATTCTGCAGTATGGCATGCGCAGTAATTCATACGGTATGTGCTCTGTGCCCTTCAATAAATTGCTTCATTCTGGCAAAATGTTGTTATACTATTTGCTGTAGTAGCATTATTAGTAGAACCAGACACTCGAGTGATGGCGTGTGTTGCACAACTATATGTAGGGCACTTTAGAGGAGTATCCACTCGTGAACAAAAAACATAGCAGTGCTCCCATGTCTTGGGCTGCAGAGGGGGATTTAATGGTCCAGGACACATTAACCTCATCTGAGTTTCCATAAGTATTCTTCTCCATACCCGTATAGCGTTTAATTACTTTGCCTTCCATGCTTCTAATACACTTCCACTGTTCTTTTTAAGTTTACCCCTCTCTAAATTTTTGGAGCACCTGATAAGACAGTCGTTTATGCTTCTAGCATCGCAGTGATTTTCTTAACTCTTAATGGAACTGTTGTATGCCCAATGCCACCCAAAATATAAACAACACTCCAGCAACATCTCAGAGTTGGAGCCCTGGTTTAGAAATTAAAGCTAGAACAAATATTGAACTGTACACAATTGGTTCATTAAACTCTTTGAAACCAGAGCATGTTGTAGGAATAAATCCTGGTTATGGGAGGATAAAATGCTATTTAGAATTCCCCTCAAATCGACATCTGCATTACTGTACCAGAAGAAAGCTTGCTGAAACATCTTCTAGAGCGTGTCAACAAAATCATTGAATTAAGACCCTTCTAAAGCAATTGTAATGCAAATCCAATGTCAATGGCAATTCTCAAATGCTAAGGCATGCTAAATGTGATGGATGGCATGCTGGAATTAATCTCTGCCACTGGTGAGAACTCTGTACAGCATACAGTTCTATTATTATTTTGCCCACCATGCCCTCAGCCATGTGCAAATCAGTCTTGACACACTAATGGGAGCAGTCCAGCTCAACCTGCCAGGCCAGGTCCTTCCTTATTCAGAATGCAAGCAACCCAGCACCGGTTTCGCCCTAGTCTGGGTGGGGGGGGGGGGGCTCATCAGCTATGTATAGTTCCTCAATAGCTGGCAGAGGACTTGCTCATTAGCCTCCAACAAATTGCAGAATTCCAAGCAATTGTTTTTGCCTTTAGGTAACTACACCTTCATTCAGTATAACAGTATTCACAGCTATTAGGCCAGTACTGGTCGGGGCAATTACAAAAAAGGTAGAGAACATCCAAGCTCATAATTTTCTATATACTCTTACTTTGCCAGCAACATTGAGAAATAGATTACGTATCTTGCCCCTGTTCCAACATGTAGAGCAAACGTTTCTCTTTTAAATGAGACTGCAACCCAGTTAAAGGCCTTAATCTCACCTAATGGTCCCTCTTAAAACAAGCATTTGCAATTCAATCGGTCTCGCCTTTGGGGCCTTGTATGCATTTAGCTATGCAGCACATTAGCCTGTGGGTTCTGAAACATCTACTGTTCTCTAACGTGGAGGGAAAGTAAGCACCAAACTGCCTGACAAGGTATGGGAACACATGGAGAGAAATACTGCCTTTCAGCGGGAAATTGTATAGTCCAAAGCTCTGTTATTAATCTAAAATCAGGGCCTTCGGTGGTCAGATCATTTGAAAAAAAATATCGTCTACGGGTACTCGTGGAAGACAATTTCTATGGACTGGAATCTAGAGAATGCTAAAGTGATTCTGGTATTTTACGGACCTCTGCTGATCGTTTTCTATCAAAGTTCAATAGAGGCAGTTGCCAGAATATTTTTTTTTTTGTTTTTTAAAAGTCCCTCAGCAGGAAGTGTGAGAAAGTGGCTCTGTATATACTGTTCCCAAAAAGGTACAGTGTGTACAGAATCCACAGTCCCCAGAGGTTTGGCAGAGGCTCAAGTTAGATATAACCTTACTCTCTAAAGTGGTAGCTTGGTCGAGCAACAAGGCAGTATCAGAGGACAGTGTAAAGCATTTGTGGTACACACTCAGTCAGCACATGGTCTCACACACTCAAGAACTGAACTCTAGGCCAATGGTTTATATACAAAATGTATGGTTGTTTTATTTTAGAACCAGCAATAGGTATCAAAATATACTTTCTCATAAGGAGATGCTTTAGTTAAATACTTTTGCAATATGCAATTTACTTTTCTAGGTAATAGTTACAGGTTGTTGCAATAGGCAACACAATTTCAAACACAATAATACATTGAGCTCAATGGGAATTTTAAGTTATGTGCACTTGATTACTTTCAGGATTACTTTTCTAACTCCATGACTGGATCCTAGATTCAGTCCTGGGACAGTTCTTGGAAACAAGTGAGTAAATTCAGTTAAGTTGCTGTTGTGATTTTTAAACAATATTTTGCAATTTTAAAAGTTGACACTTAGAAACTTTTTCTGATCAAATTACCAATGTTATCCTATAAAAGGAAATTCACTTAGCAGGTAAGTGGGGTTATGAGTACTTTTTCTAGGTCAGTCTTGGATCCTGGATCTAGCACTAGTGTACCACCTGTAAGCAGTTGAGAAACTGCGTTCAAGTTATACAGGCGATTATTAAAGAATATTTATAAGTTTGCAAAATCGACACTTGGAAGAAATTTCATAGAAAAACAGTCAATGGTTTCCTATGGGAGAGAATTCAAGTTACGGGTAAGGTATGTTCTCGTTACTTTTGTAATCCAGTACTGGAGGGGGGAGGGGTCTCCCAGGGTCAGGTTGGTACAGTTGTTTCACCCTCAGCGACACTGGGGCGGCCGGGTGCAGAGGAAGTTGGGTCCAATGTTATCCTATAGGAGGCAGGGGGGCCTTGGTTGTTGGTTGCTGACTAGCAGGCCACAACGGCTGTGGGAGCTGGGCTCCTGGTCACTTGCTTAGGGCAAATGGGGAAGTAGGTAGGAGTAGAAGTTACACTGCCAGGTCCACTCGGGCGGCTGTGTGCAGGGTGCTTTTGAGCCTTCGGGCGCTCAATGGATTTAAATGGAAAAGCTTAAGGACGAACAAAGGCTGCAAGCTCTGGGATGAAGATTCTTCAGGTGCCACCACCACTTTGAGAGGTAAGTTGGGGGATAGGTAGGTACCCAGGAGCCGAGCACAGGGGGCCGCAGGGCGCTGGGTGCAGGGGTGCCTTTTGATGTCAGGAAATCTTACCCTCTGTTGATCGCGGTTGGGGGGGGGGGGGGGGGGGGCGGGTCACTGGTTCTGAGGCTGCAGGCATCAGGAGCGTCGAGGTGGGTCCATGGGTGCCGGATTCGGGGTCACAGTCGCCGGGGGGACGTCCTCGGGGTCTTTGTCCACTCTGGCACAGGCCAGGCTTGGCGAGTGCAGAGTGTGCAGGGTTCGCGGTTCCGGACTGATGCCAGGGGTTAGAAATTTGCTTTGAGCAGAGCCACTGCTCATGGAAGTCCCAGATGCTCAGTCACAAGGTAGCCAGGTCCTCCGGGGTTTGTGAGGTTGCTGGCCACAGGAGGTGCCGGGATTTAGCAGGAGCAGGTTCGAGGGTCGACAGGCCGGTAGGGCTGGGGCCAAAGCAGTTGGTGTCTTCCTCTTCTTAGCAGCTGCACGGCAGGTCTTCTTTCTTCTTCTTGATGACACAAAGCCGATCCTCTCCCTCACCAAGGACCCCCACACCGCTGAAACCAACCCCCACGAAGGAATGAAGGCAGTCGCTGAATGGATGAGGAACAGCCGACTGAAGCTGAACTCTGACAAGACAGAGGTCCTCATACTCGGATCCACCCCTTCGGCCTGGGATGACTCCTGGTGGCCGACCGCACTGGGAACAGCGCCAACACCCACAGACCACACACGCAACCTAGGGGTCATCCTCGACCCCACACTCCATGACTAAGCAGGTCAACACCATCTTTCCTCCTGCTTCAACACCCTCCGCATGCTCCACAAGATCTACAAATGGATCCCCACCGAAACGAGAAGAATGGTCACCCTGGCCCTCATCAGCAGCAGGCTGGACTACGGAAACGCCCTCTACGTAGGAGCCTCGGCCAAACTCCTGAAACTGCTTCAACGCATCCAGAACACCTCTGCACACCTGATCCTTGACATACCCCGCCGCAACCACATCACACCCCACCTGAGACACCTGCACTGGCTCCTCATCAACAAAAGGATAACCTTCAAGCTCTTCACCCACTCACACAAGGCACTCCACAACACCGGACCAGCGTACCACAACAGAAGACTCAGCTTCTATACTCCCACCCGCCAGCTCCGCTCCGCCGACCTCGCCCTTGCCACAGTCCCCCGCATCCGAAGAGCGACCTCCGGCGGCAGATCGTTCTCCCACCTCGTCGCCAAGACCTGGACACTCTCCCCATCCACCTACGGCAGACCCTAGACCTGCTGACGGTCAGAAGACACCTCAAGACCTGGCTTTTCGAGCAGTAGCAGCATAACCCCCCCCCCCAGCGCCTTGAGACACTCACGGGTGAGTAGTGCGCTTTATAAATGCAATGATTGATTGATTGATTTAGCGGTATTGATTGAAAACAACCAGTAGGTCAGTAAAAGACCAGAATTGCTCCCTGTGAGAAATTGCAATTTTTCTTGCATGGTATGCCCCCACTTTTTGCTGAATTGCTGACTGTACTTTGACTGAGTGTGCTCTGGGATCCCGCCAATCAGGTTCCCTAAAACCCAAATTGGCAAACCCTGGCCACATGTCAGCCCCTGGTAAATGGTACCCTAGGTACCCAGGGCCTTGTGACCAGGGAAGGCCTCTAAGGGCTGCAGCACTTATTGTGCCACCCTTAGAGGCTCTGTACACAAACACATTGCCCTTGCAGACTGAGTGTCTGGGTGCAAGACAAAACACAGTCGACATGGCACACATCCCTGTGTGCCATGCCCACAACCTACACTGCCCTGGCCTACATCAGCCACCCCTCTAGCTGGGTGCCCTATGCCAGTGGCACAGGAGCATGAGCCCGGTGCCCCTAAAATACCCAGGTCCATTCTTGGGCACTGTAAGTGCAGTGCTGCCATTTAAGAGTACATGGTGCTGAGAGCTCGTCCAATACAAACTCCCCAGCACCATAATGGCAACACTGAGAAGTTTGGTATCAAACTTCTCAGCACCTTAAACCCGCATTGAACTGTGGGATTTAATGTACAAAGCACTGCAGAGGGCATCTTAGAGATGCCCCCTGAAACCTAACCTACAATCCACGTCTTGTCTGAGAGGCTGCCTTGGCTGCCACACAGCAGACATGTTGCTGGACCCCTGGGTGGAGAGCCCCGCTCTCCTGGGCCTGCAACAATGCACATTTTGGGGGCGAGGTGCTAGGTCTCCTCCCCCAGGATGGGCAGGGGGAAGCTTCAAAGGCATGCCGCCGTTGTTTGCTTCTCCAGACCATTTGCTGTACCCAGCAACTGGCCCCCACCGGTTCTGACACCCACTCTGGCGGAAAGACTGGCCGGAAACCCCAAGTAAGGACAGGGGATGTGCCAGCCTCTGCCAACCCCACCCCTCAGCTGGGGGAGGCGAGGTGAAGCACAACTCCAGGCTCTCGCCATCTTGAAGATGGGGAGCCCTGCCCAATCAGGACTAGGCTACTGCCCCCCTCCCACAGGAGAGTGGCAGGATAGGGGGTGTACCCACCCCAGGCAATAGACCCATTGGTCTCTGCCCTTCACCTACCTGTAGCGCCCCTAAATTTAGTATTTAGGGGCACCCTGAACCTTCCTTCCTCAGATCCTGATTCTGGAACAAGAGGACGATACCGACTGACTTTTCCCCAACCCTACAGGCCTGTTGATCCTCGAACCTGCTCCTGCTAAATCCCGGGTCCTCCAGGCCTGTTGATCCTCGAACCTGCTCCTGCTAAATCCTGGCGCCTCCAGTGGTCAGCAACCTCAAACCCCGGAGGACCTGACTGCCTTGCTCATCTAAAGACTGGGACTCCCACGAGCAGTGGTTCTGCTCAACCAGCAACAACCCCTGGTGCCAGCCAGGAACTGCGAATCCAGCACACACTGCACCCGCCGAGCACAACCTGTGTCTAAGTGAACAATGACCACGAGGACGTCCCCCGGCGACTGTGACCCAGAATCCAGCACCCAAGGACCCTCCTCGACGCTCCTGACGATGCCTGCAGCCTCAGAACCAGGGACCCCTCCAACCGCGACCAAGATTTCCCGACGCCAAAAGGCACCCCTGCCCCCGGCGCCCTGCGGCCCCCTGTGCCCAACTCCTGGGTGCCTACCTATCCTACAGCTTCCCAACTTACCTCTCGAAGTGGTGGTCGCACCTGAAGAAGCTTCGTCCCCAAGCTTGCAGCCTTTGTTCATCTAGCAGCTTCTCCATTGAAATACATTGAGCGCCCGACGGCTCAAAAGCACCCTGCACCCAGCCGCCGGAGTGCCCCTGGAAGTGCAACGTCTATCCTATCTTACTTGCCCTGTGTGAGTGACCAGGAGCCCAGCTCCCACAACCGCGTGGCCTGCCTGATAGCAGCCACCAACCAAAGGCCCCCTGCCTGCCTTAGGCTAACATTGGGCCTAACTCTCTCTGCACCCGGCTGCCCCTTTGCAGCTGAGGGTGTAACAACTGTACCTACCTGACCCTGGGAGACCCCCGAGTCTATGCCCAGAACCTTAACTCTGCTTGTCGAGTACTTACCTTAAAGCCGATAACCTACATTTTCTCCATAGGGTAACATTGACTGGTTTCACTTGGAAATTCTTCTAAGTGTTGAGTTTTGAAGCTTTAAAATATTCACAGCCGGATAACGAAAACGAAATTACTCACATGTTATCAGGAGAGATCCCAGTGTGGGATCTTGGTGCACAGCACTGACCCTGAAAAGCAATTACAACTGTGTTTAACCGATAACAAAACTTTCCTCCCTAGGATAACATTGCCTGGTTTTGACACACACAAATATTCCTTAAAAATCGCCTGTGTAACAAAAAACGATTTCTTTCAACTGTTTACAGGAGATGCACCAGGGCTGAATCCAGGATCCAGCCCTGAGTAAGAAAAACCTATGCAAAGTAATTGTAATTGCCTTTACTTAAAAACTCCTATTGAGCTCAATGTTATAATTGTGTTTAACTTGTGTTGCCTATTGCAATAACTGTAACTATTGCATTTAAAAGTCTATTACTTATTGAAAGTAAGCAAGGAAAAAACCTCAGAGTAAGGAGCCTCCAACCCTTCAGGGCGGCCTCTTCAGGCAGACACGGAGCAGCCTGTCACTTCATCACACCAATGAAAACTACACAGAGGCCCGTTTCTGGGGACAGCAGCTTTATTCAGGGATATGCTGCACAGAAAGGCTTCCATTTTTCCAACATGTTTTGGCAAATAGCCTTGGTCACGGAAAGGAAGCGGAACACGAAGTGCATGTGCGCACACATTTTTAAAAGTGTCTCGCATCACGTGACTATTTGGAAATACAGTTCCCACAATGCATCCAGGACACATAGATAAACTCTGATAATTCAAGGAACAGTTCGCATTGTTCTGGCAGTTAATTCCTTGCTCTTTGCATTGTGCCGGTGCATTTGATGTCAATTAAAACCAGATGGTGCTTAGTCACGGAAATTATATTTTAAGCGTAATGCCAAGTATTGTCACTCCCTGTCAAAAGCTCACGTCCTCAGAACGATTGATGTAGGGAATCCTCCTCCTCAAATTCCTTCCAGCGCTGCCAGTTGATTTGCACATTTGCGTTACCTCTCGTATTTCCAAACTGCAGCAAGGGGGTCATGCTCCTTTATTCAATCCAAGCAAAAAACCTCTGAGTAAGGAGCCTCCAACCCTTTAGGGCGGCCTCTTTAGGCGGGCACGGAGCAGCCCGTCACTTCATCACACCAATGAAAACCACACAGAGGACCATTTCTGGGGACAGCAGCTTTATTCAGGGATATGCTGCACAGAAAGGCTTCCATTTTTCCAACATGTTTCGGCGAATAGCCTTGGTCACGGCGAGGAAGCGGAACACCAAGTGCCAGTGCGCACGCATTTTTAAAAGTCTCACATCACATGACTATTTGGAAATACTGCTCGACCAAGCTACCACTTTAGAGAGTAAGGGTATATCTAACTTTAGCCTCTGCCAAACCTCTGGGGACTGAGGACTCTGTACACACTGAACCTTACTTTGGTACAGTATATACAGAGCCACTTTCTTACACCACTCTCCTCTTTTAAGGTAAATGTGTGGTAGGTAACCACAGGAAGGACAGATGAATAACCTCTCTCCCTCCTCTCCCCTCCACTTTAAACGGGGCCATCCCTGTGCATTCTCAGTAGTTATCAGGCAGTTTGGTCTCCCTTCGTGGAATAGATGCTTATTCCCACAGTGAGATAACATCGAAATTGTGATAGCCGCATTGTTCTTGGGTCCTCACTAAACTGAGTAAATACATACTTGTTCTCTAGCATAGACTTCCATTCTTTCACTGTACATGCTTACCTTGGTTTGCTCTTTAGAATCCAAACCTTAATTTTCCAAGTCCTGTATATGGTTCAGCGTTCTTGCATGATCAGATAGTCATTGTAGGAACCTTGTAAGTTACAGTGCAAGCTCTTGTCTTGCCTGGTTCTGTTCTGTGACACCCAGGTGGGTAAGTACTTGCCTACCAATGGGGAGGTTGCACAAAGGAAATCACAGTAATCGCAGAACAAAACCTACAAAGGCACTGCTTCATTCTCATCTCTACAGTATGGAGTATAATGTGGAGACCATGTCCATGTAAAATGTTATTTGTTGTTGTTTTTTAGGCTACCATCGAACTCTGCAACACTCATGCAAATGATGCCAGTGCGCTGAAGGTGCTCTTCTCTTCCCTCATTTTGATAGCAAAACTGTTCCACAGTTTAAACTTCCAGGTAATATTTTTTATTTTATTTTTTTAATGTATGCTCTTTAGGGCAGCATGATGTGCAATGTAATCTATTTTTAAAACATTTCTTTTAGGATCTCCCAGAATTTTTTGAAGATAACATGGAGACTTGGATGACGAATTTTCATAATCTTTTAACTTTGGATAATAAACTTTTACAGACTGATGTAAGTATAGTCGTTACATCTGCTAAAAGTTAGTTTAAAGAATGAATGATACTTTACTTATTGCAGTTTGTGCATATGCATTATCAAGATCTTTAGTCGTTATTTAGAATAACATTTCAGTGTTTTGTTTACAAACATGTGGCTCGTAAATGGAATGGGAATAGTCTATTGGGTTCTCCAAGTGGTATACAAATCTTGGGTCTTTTGAATATCTTTAAAACTGCATAGATGGTCTGGTTATGTAGCTGTGTCCAGCATTGAGGAAATGTAAAATTAGAATGGGAATGTACATGAAGTATGTGTTAAAAATATAATTGTTGTTTGAATCTGCACTGTTCTTTTCCATCCGTCTGATGGTTATACTTTATTTCACTTTACGTGCCTAGTCCAGTCTGCTACATTCTATGTTGCTATCTAAATACCTATCTGAGGGGTAGTACTTTAAACCTTCAGGAGAAATACCATATTCACACTAAAAATGTGTGATCAAAGCTGTGGGTTTTATATGCTAGTAGTTTTTGTTCATGCATGTCAGAATAGGAATTATTAGTTGAGGTTGAGTGGTGTCCACTGCAAGTAATAGACACCATCCGGTAAGGCCCAGACAGAAGATTCAGTAATATAAACCTGATCTCAACCCCTGGCAGGTGTGGCACAGAGCATGCAAGCTTAACTTACAGAAAATGTGTAACCAATTTAGAAGCACCAAAACAGTTAGTCAAACACAACAATCTCCCATTTCAATTTCTAAAAAGAGAAACAAATTAATAAGACAATGATTGTGGTAGACCAAGTCCCAAACATGATTTGAGGACGACCTTGGTGGAGCACAGGAAAGATGCACCAAATAGATGAGCCTAGCGCCTTTAAGTAGGGAAGTTTGAAAAAAGGACTTTACATTTATCCGAGGAAAAACTTTTCTCCATTTTGGACAAACCTAGCATTCAATCTGACACTGTGGACTGCTGTTTGTGTTTCGATTTAGATGCCCGTACATAGTATTCCCTGAATCATGTCCTTATATAGGAACAATTCACATTTCCCTTATTTAGGCATAGAATCCCAGTCCTTATTTAGGCATTAGCCATGCTATCCAAATACAGGCATGGTCACCTACATCCATCCATCCATCCATCCCACGTCACAAAGAGTTCTTAGAAACCAGACCCTTAAGCCATCAGGACTTTCCCTAGCTAGGATTATTGATTTCTCCAAGAACTCATCTATTATGCATGAACTACTATTCCTTAGGGGTTAATCCATGACTTCTTCCTCTGCCCGACTTTGTCAATGCTAGCATTCCTAAGCACCTTCCAGGTATAAATATACCTTCCCTTACCATGGCAAACCACGGCACGGCATGACTTGACTGCACGGTTCGCCACGGCAAGTTCGGAAGAGACCATATCACGGTCTGATGCACTGACCAGACGCTGTCATCCCTGCTCGCAGAGAATCCAGCTTCCAGTATTCTTCGCGGGGTGTTAGAGTTTGAGTCCCGGAAAGAGATTCCCACCTCTCTCATTCTAAGGTATGGAGTTGACTAGAACCTAGAGGGACTCTTGGCATACAAATTTAGTGTATACCATACTATAGAAAACACCACTTACTCTTACCTCGTACTACACTTAGGTTAGGTACACTGGGGTGTAGAACTATTTAGAAGCATCAGACGAGTATTCACGTTTTAGCCTGTTATTTATGTGTGTATTTATGAATGTTATAGCTAAAAGACAATGCTATTGCAGTATTTTTTCTTACTGCTTACGCTGTGCGTATTATATCTTGCTTACTCCAGTATTGGAACTTTCATAGATTCCCAAAGCTTGTATCATTCCCCGTTGTCGGAATGGGAGCCTCGGTAAATAAAAAAATAACATAGCAGTAGGTACAAAAGAGAAAGAAAGGCCTAGGCCTCAACTCATTTTGTAGCATATCCCCCTCTTTTTGTAAAAAAGACCAAAAAAATGTAACAACTAATCAGATTAGCCTCACCCCTTACAACCTTCCTGAGAGAGCCTCAGATATTCTACTGCACGTTGTGCTAAGGGAGTCTCCACTGAGCTCTGCTCAGATTTCTCTATAACTTTTGGATTTCATCTTTTTTCTTTTCGGGATGTCAGACAAGGAAAAGAAAGCTTTATTTAAAGCCTGTGCTACTTTTTCTAAAAAAAGACTTTACATTGAGGACAAGCATAAAGACTGCATTTATTCATTGTACCCTGAACACAAGGCCACTGATTGTAAGATCTGCAGGACCTTCTCTACAAAGACTCTGAGAGACAGGGAAGGACGTCTATTGACCTGGTTACAGAAGATGAAGTCACGTAAGGAAGTAATATCCAGTGACAGTGAAGATTCCTCCTCCGCTACATCTTCAAGGAGGTCTAAAACGAGGGGTAGGTCTTCCCCTTCAACTTCGACTGAACCTCCTACCAAGGCCTTACAAAAGACCTCTGATAGGTCTGACAGGCCCAGTCCCAACAAATCTCCTCACCGAGGTGTAAAGGAGAGGGAGGGACTAGTTCCTGAGGTACTTTCTACTCAGAAGGTGAGCCATGGACCTTCTGTTTCCTCTCCACCATCTGAAAAGGCAAAACTTTTCAAGAAACCAGCATATGTACCTCAGGAGGGAAAATCTGAGAAGAAAATCCATCCGTCGTCGACAACCATATCAGGTATGTCGACGACGGCATCTAAGATTCACCAGGCGTCGATTCCAGCTCCATCGACTGGCCCGTCGTCGAGAGCTTCGCTGACGACTACTTCGGCGCTACAGGTACATGTCACAATGTCGTCGACTATGTTGACCACGTCGAGGATGATGACGTCAACGATGGTGGCGACGATGTCGATGACAACATCTACGATGGTACTGACGACGCCTAGCTCGTCGACGATACAGAAAGTTCAAATTTCTATAAAAAGACACCAAATCACACCGGAAATGACATCTCCGCGTAGAGTTACACCATTACCTCCGGCATTACTCTTGGACGAGGAATATTCAGAGGAAGGGAAGGTTCTTATGGGGATGCGTACAGTCCATCCCAACTTCAAGTAAAATACCACGACTCGGATTCTGACGATTATTACTTGGAACAACAACAATACCCTCCACGAGTTAGACCTCTAGAGCAAACACAACAGGGCATGGTAGCCATGCCGTCTTCACTTATTAGCGACTTTCAAATCATGTTAGATTATAAAAGGAGATTTCCATCTCAAACCTCTGATCAGCAATCAATGCAACCGCCGCCGCCACCACGTCCAACCTATTCTTCGGCTACAGTGGCTCCTCAATTACCTCAACCTCCGGAGCCGGAGCCAATAGAAGGTCGCCAGAATATCGTCACTGTGCATGATGATGATGATGATAATGATGATGATCATGATGATTCTTCAGATAATGATCAGAATGTCGAACAGGTCCCGAATCCGGATTGAGAATGGGACGAATACTTCATTCCGGATCCTGCTTCGCTATCACTGGATCCTATAGATTCTCCTCCAGCAGACATTGGATGTTTCCATAATCTTGTGGAAAGAGCTTCCAAGAGGTTTGGCCTTCCCATTCCAATTGTACAATCGGAGTGCTTTCTTTATGATTTTAAGGAGCCTTACAGAAAATCCATCCATTCCATCCCGATTGTGGAGCATGTATGGAGTGAGGGAATAAAGGTGATGCAGTCTCCAGCTGCAGTCATCCATGTTCTTCCGCGGCTGGAGAAAAAATATAAGGCTCCTGACGATCGTCCCGCTTGCCTGGTTGGTCAACCGAAACCGGATTCTGTTATCTCGCAGGCGGCTCAAAGAAAGTCAAAGAATCCATCGGCGCCCCTTACCACACCACCGGATAAGGAGGGTAGGCGCCTAGACAATGTGGGGAAGAGGTTTTCCTC
This sequence comes from Triturus cristatus, assembly GCF_964204655.1. NCBI lineage: Eukaryota > Metazoa > Chordata > Amphibia > Caudata > Salamandridae > Triturus > Triturus cristatus. The sequence continues at coordinate 1,583,384,949 of NC_140590.1, forward strand.
TATGTTCAGCCTCCTTGTTAGAGCTGCCAATGCACTAGCAATTTTGGGATGATATGATCGCCAAATGTGGTGCGATTTATCTCCATTTTTGGATCAACTGCCAGATGTTTCCAAGGCTGACGCGAAGAAGATCCTGGAGGAAAGAGAGCGGTCTTCTTCAGAAATAATCGATTGCGCAATGGACATTGCCACCACTGCTTTTCGCGCCTTGGCAGGTTCAACTGTTCTAAGACGGCAAGGCTGGCTTTGGGCTACCTGGTTTCGCCCTGAAGTTCAAAATAAAATCTTAGATTTGCCATTTGATGTAGACCTGCTTTTTGGGAAGCATGTGGACGACGCTCTACAGGACCTCAAAAAAGACACACACAGCAAGGTCCCTGCGGACATTGCAATACTGCAAAGTGCCTTTCAGGGTTGCAAGAGGAAAGTTTTTCAACATGCAGAGGAGGATACCAACAGCGCTACTCCTCCTATTCGCAGTCTTCAGTCGTACAAACCTCAGTACTCTCAACGCTAAGGCCATTTGGCGTCTTTCTCTCGCTAGCCTTCGAAGACGTCAGGGGAGAGATACCTCTAAACGCCAATAGCTGCTTCCCGGCTCTGCCTACTGTTCCTTCACCCCCGGTAACATCAGTGGGGGGCAGGATATCACAATATCTCCATGGCTGGAAGATCATAACATCAGATTGGTGGTTCCTCAATATCATCCGGTTTGGCCACACATTAGAGTTTCAACACCTCCCACCTTCCAGAGCCCCTCGCGCCACCGAATCAAAACATCTACATCTTCTACGTCTCGAAGCTCATCAACTGCTCATCAAAGGAGCGATAGAGCCAGTACCTCTATCCCAACGAGGAGAAGGGTTCTAGTCCAGGTTTTTCCTGGTTCGCATGACGGAGGAAAAATGGCACCCTCTCTTAGACCCGAGAGAGCTCAAAAAAACTCTTGTTTTGGATGGTATCTCTTCAGGATATCTTGCGTCTCCTGAATCCAGGCGATTACATGGCAACTCTGGATCTCGAGGACGCATACTTACATGTTCCTCTCCACTCAGCCCACAGGAGATTTATACGCTTCACTGTAGCCAAGAGCCACTTTCAGTTCAAGGTCCTGCCTTTCGGACTCAGATCCGCTCTGCGGATATTCACAAAGGTATTGGCCCCAGTTGCAGCGTTTCTCAGACAGTCTCTACAGGTTTTTCCCTACCTGGACGATTGGTTGATAAAAGCTCCATCTTCTCAAGCAACTACAAGGGCAGTTGAAAGTTGCATTCAACTTTTCAATCATCTGGGTCTTCAGCTCAACAAAGAGAAGTCAGTCCTTCTTCCATCCAGGTTGGCCAAGTTTCTAGGGTCCATTCTGTATACAACTTGTTGCAAAGCTTTCCCATCAGAGGAAAGACGGAAAAGGCTGATTCTTTCCGCCCATCAATTGCAAAGAAGATCATCTCTGTCTGTCCGTCTGTACAAATCTCTCCTAGGATCGATTTCATCCTGCATTCCCTTAATTCCACATTGCAGACTTTGTATGCGCCCCTTACAAGAACAACTGGACATGTAATGGCGCCAGGCGGAAGGCACGTTCGACGACAAGATAATAGTCACTCATCTTATGAGAGAGACGGTCAACTGGTGGACGATCAAAGACAATATCTCGAAAGGTCTCACTTTCTTTGATACTGACCACAGATGCCTCGCTGGAAGGCAGGGGAGCGGTTTTGCAAGACCTTCAAGTAAGCGGTCACTGGACACCCGAACAACGCACTCTCCACATCAATCTTCTGGAGCTCAAGGCAATTCGTTTGGATTTACAGGCTTTCCTTCCGAGGATTCGGAACTCCACTGTCTTGGTCCGTACAGACAACACGACGGCCATGCATTATGTGAAGAAACAAGGTGGAACGAGATCTCAACTTCTTTCCAAGGAGGCCCAAGAGATCTGGGAATGGGCAATTCTTCAAAAAAATCACTCTCTCAGCAGAACATCTTCCAGGTACCCTCAACACAACAGCAGATACATTGAGTCATCTGAAGTCGGTCTGTCACGAGTGGGAGCTGGATCAGGACACTCTTGACAGTGTTTTCGCACGTTGGGGCACTCCGTCCATAGATCTGTTTGCTACCCCAGACAACCGGAAATGCCGGTTTTATGCAAGCAGGGATCACCATCGATGATCGTTGGGGAATGCTCTTTCGATGGCTTGGTCAGGTGCATTTGTTTATGCCTTTCCGTCAATTCCCCTGATTCCAAGATTACTCGGAAGACTCAATACTGAACCCTGTACAATGATTCTAATAGCACCGGCGTGGCGCTGCCAGGTCTGGTTCACAGAGCTTCTCCTAATCTCTCAAGATCAGCCAGTTCACCTGCGTCCCATTCCTTCTCTATTGACAATGTCCCAGGGCCAAGTAGCGCATCCGGATCCGAGCTCACTTCAGTTGACAGCGTGGCTCCTGAGCACCGAGAATTCCGGAGTTTAAATATCCCTCAAGAATGTAAAGAGGTTTTAGCCCATGCCCGTGCACCAAGTACAAATAAGACCTATCTCTCAAAATGGAAACGTTTCTGTTTGTGGTGCCACCGAGAGAACCTTCATCCGTTCTCTTCTGCTCCTCATTAATATTGCCCTACATTCTATCTCTGACCAAGTCAGGTCTTGCACATTCTTCCATCAAGGTACACCTGGCGGCCATCTCTACATTCAGACGGACAGCCTCTGGCCCTTCCCTCTGGTCTACAAGGATTGTCAAACAATTCCTGAAAGGACTCTTTAGAGTTTTTCCTCCAGTTCAACCTCCGCCTCCAATGTGGCAACTCAACTTGGTTCTTGCTCATCTTATGAGACCTCCGTTTGAGCCTATTCATAGAGCGGATCTTAAATTTCTGTCATGAAAGGTAGCCCTCCTTCTAGCCTTAATGTCAGCCAGGAGAGTTGGAGAACTTATTAAGGAATCTTTTTTACGGTTCAAAAACGACACTGATTCTAAGAAGGAATCCGAAATGTATTCCAAAGGTCCCTTCGGATTTCCATATGAATGAACCTGTTCTAAAATCTTTTTTCCCTCCACCTATGACTCCAGCAGAAAGGCCTCTTCATTCCTTGGATGTCCAGAGATGTCTGAAATTTTATCTTCAGCACACAAAGGATTTCAGGAAATCTACGCAACTTTGTCGCTTTTGATGCTCCTCAAAGGTTTTCCCCTTTCAAAGCAAGGAATTTCACGTTGGATTGCCATCGCCATTCACTACTGTCACCAAGCGGCGGGTAAGCCGCTAGAAGGACCTGTACGGGCTCACTCCACAAGATCAGTTTCATCATCTGCTGCTCTCTTCGCTGGAGTTCCTATCAAGGACATTTGTAGGGCAGCTACATGGAGCAGTGCCCATACTTTCACCAAGCACTACTGCTTGGACTCTTCCACATGGAGTGAGACGGCAGTGGGACAAGCAGTCCTGAGGAATCTCTTCCAATAAGAGGTGAGCTTTCCCTTCTATCCCTCCTTCCTGTTATTGCACATTTTGTATCTGGTAATATTTACGGACTAATGTTTCAATGTCTGTTTACTTCTTATGAAAGTATGGATACAGAGTTATTTCAGTATTTTTGTCACAAAATGTGATTTATTGCTAACTGCTAGCTACTCTGATACAAGCCATGGGAATCTATGAAAGTTCCACTACTGGAGTAAGAAAACAAGTTACTTACCTGTAACTTTGGTTCTCCAGTATTGGTAACTTTCATAGATTCCCATGCGCCCACCCTCCTCCCCTGGGAAAGCTCAGCCGTCAGCAAATGTAGTTACTGTTGCACAACGGCTACGAAAATCTGAGGCTCTCTCAGGAAGCTTCTAGGGGGTGAGGCTAATCTGATTGGTTGTTACATGTTTTTTGGTTTCTTTTACAAAAAGAGGGGGTATATGCTACAAAATGAGATGAGGCCTAGGGCTTTCTTTCTCTTTTGTACCTACTGGTATGTTATTTTTTTTTATTTACCGAGGCTCCCATTCCGACGACGGGGAATGATACAAGCTATGGGAATCTATGAAAGTTACCAATACTGGAGAACCAAAGTTACAGGTAAGTAACTTGTTTTCTTACTGTCTAATGATTGTAACAGCTCATATCTCTTACACGAGAAACAAGACTGTTCAATAAATCCCTTTTATTGAAACTCCCGTCTTATCTTTTTTTGTGTAACTCTGATGAAACTAAGCATGCACGATTGACTGAGTGAAACGGTTATCTATTGTTACCACGATTCTGAGACGCGTTCCGATTCTAAGGGAAACAAAGTTGTCATGTTTATGCGGTTGTCAGAAACGAATCCCTTCTTGTTTATTCGAGAAGTTTCTAGTGACCTCTGAGTTAGCTGGCACACTCAAGTTTAATGTACTCGATAGGACCATACTGACCTTAGTCCTATGCAAAAACTATAGTGTATATTATGCCAATGCGCAGAGCCTATAAGGGAAATGGGAACTACACTACATGGCGCCCAACGTTTGGTAAGGCACTAATTTAACGCTAGATGCTGAAGTAACTCAGTCGTGCTTTTCTCAGAGACCCCTACTCATAATACTCCATAAGACGTCTGGAGTGGGTAGGGATAATATCCGCCATAGCGGAGTAGGACGAGAATCCTATGTATTAGCTGTTTGGTTTGTTCAACATTGAAGGCTACAGTGTTACAAAATATTGTGCACCTTATCTTTGTTTCCTTGAAACTTGTTCCACATTTCTCAAAAACAATGTCCCAAAACGGGGATAATAATACTGAAGCAGCGACTGACCAAGTCGTAACCGCTTTCAATGCTACAGGTTTAAATGAAACCGATGAGGGTGTTATAAACATCTATCTAAATTTAAGGAGAGCCATCACTCTAAAACATATAAAACATGGCCTAACACCAAGAGGTGATAGAGCAGTTTTCGTGATAGAGGCACATGAATCTTTTCAGACAGAGGTATTCTATTTGTGGATTGCATTCCCAGAATCAAATCCAGTAACACATGTGTTTCACTTCTTCAAAGAAGATGAACCACCTGAGGAATACATTCCCTTCAAGGGTAGTGAAATTCCACTCACATACCAGGAGCATCAGCTCTGGTTTAAAGGCGCCCTAAAAGATTGCAATCACATAACTAGGCTCGGTCAACTAGGTAGACCAGGAGCAACATGGCCTATTTTAGCCGGCTACCCACCTCATCCTGATATCGAAGAGATGTCAGACGATAAATTACTCAACTCAAGGAGTTATTAAAAATTTACAGACAGTTAGTACAATATGTCATGCGGACTTTAACAGTCCAACCACCAATAAACATTCCAAATCAAACCTCATCAGGGGAATACACTAAAAATTACTCCACAGACTTTACACGCAGTCATGGGTAAAATGCCCACAAAACGTGAACAAATTCCTTTCTGGATAGCTCAGAAAATTACTCAAATCGTAGCAGTATTCTCTAATACTAGCCCTTATGAGAAACCCAGAATCTTAAAAAACTGTCTACCAATGGGGATCACACCACATCTGGAAGACTGCACCACTTGGGGCACAGTCTTTGCTGCCATCTATACTAAAACACATGGGGTTCTGTCTATTGCGGTAATACCTGATGTCCTGAAACAAATTCAAAATGAATACGGGGCAGAGCCTGCTCTGAATCTAGGTATGAAATTACTAAAGAACTTCGACCAGATCTCAACAATAATATTATCTAATATTAAAGGGGAAGCAGCAGCAGTGTCGATCCGCCCAAAATTAAGGGAATTTGATGTAACAGAACATCAACATGAACTACCCAGAATAATAGAAAAATCCTATGAAGAATTAGGCAGGTTTTGATGCCACACGAGCGAACGCTATACAGTGCTTTATCAACAATGCACATAGCTTTAGGAGGTACTAACGACATTGGGACTGGCGACAGAGAGAACGCTTACTCACGATATGGCGGTGAGCTTGTTGCATTGGTTTCCACGCACAAAACGCAATAAGGTGACAAGCAAATTTATAGACTTAGGCTTGATAATAGCCAAAAGAGTTAGCCAGCCACTGGAAGCCTAGCCAGGGGCCTAGACTGCAAAGATGGAAACACGAATTCCTTAAGTGGGCGGCAAGCGAAAGTGTGATCAAGTTACGGCTGGCGCATAGGTTTCAGAAGGAGACGATGCTAGAGGGGGCGCGAGCTTGGGAAGCGCTAATTGAGGAGCTGCGTAGAGCTGGCGGAGGCCAGGAAGATGAACCGACCAACTGCTAGACCACAGGGCGTTGAGAGGGAGGAGGGAACGACGGGAACGGAAAAGGTGGGGAAAGGGGAGAGCGCGGGGGCCCTGGGGATAGAGGCTGGGTAATAGTGACGGCGCAAAGTGGGCATGTACCTAGAAGTTACGACACATTGACACTGGAACTGATGGGGGAGCACACTGGGGGAGGGATAGGGGGGAAAGGGGGGTAGTAATATTGTTGGGGGGGAAAGTTTAGGGTAATAGTTACCAGAGTGGGGAGGCTGTTAACAGCCAATGAGAGACGGGAAATAGGAACTTGGATAATACTGTACACTCTTATGGATATGTTGCCTGATAATATTGTATGTGAACTCAAGAGAGCAATATATTACTATGTATTGTATGCACCTGTTATGGAAAGGATGATGGTATGAAGGCGGTTGCGAATAATAAAAAATGTTATTAAAAAAAACCAATGCACATAGCTTTGAAGATGACACGCCTCTGTAAGGAAGCCAGTGAAGTTTGTGCAGTCCATTGTGACTGACATATGTTTAGGGATGTCTAATGTCAGCCTTGCTGCTGCATTTTGTACCAATTGCAGCTTGGCTAGAGACGTTTTGTTAGCGTCCAGATGGTGTGTTGCAGTAGTCCATCCTTGTTCAGATGTGCTAAGACTACCTTTTTCCGTGCAGAAAGGGAAAAATGGGAAGATCTTACACAAGGTTCTAATGATGCAGAAACTGATTGCCACAATGCAATTTACCTGAGGGTCCAAAGACCGATCACTGTCCAAGATAACTCCTACGTTTTTTGCTGAGTTTGGGGTAGGTAGTGTCCCCCAGGCTGTTTGGCCACCAATTCTGGTTCCATACAGATGATTGACTCCCAAACATCAGCACCACTACCTTGTGCCCCTCCATGTAGCCACTGACTTCATGCAACTGTTGAAATTGGCCGCTGTGGCATCTGGGTCTTTTGAAAAGGACATGATCTGAGTGTCATTGGCATATGACTCTGCCTGTAGCCCAAAGGAGCGAATACATCTGGCCAGAGGGGCAATGCATAGGTTAAACAATGTAGGGCTCAGGGAGGATCCCTGAGACCCCCACATGGCAGGGAGAAAGGGTCGGATTTGAATTTGTTTATAATCACCATCTGATATCTGTCCGTAAGGAGTGAGGCTTAGCAGTTTGAAGGCCATACCTCCTATACCCAAAGCCTGCAAGCGTTCAGTGAGTAGGGTTGGGGAGATGGTGTCAAAGGCTGCAGACGGATCCAAAAGGATTGGCCAAAGGCCTGCCCTGCGTCAGCTAGACGCCTGATGCAGTCTGTTGCAGATATATGGACAGTTTTTGTACCATGATGGGTTCTGAAACCAAACTGAGTTGTCCAGCATTCCCTATTTCTCTGTGTGCCATCAAATGATGGTTAAAATGCTTGTTCAAGATTTGAGCCGGAATAGGGAGGAGGGAGATGGGGTCAGTTCTTTCGGTCGGTAGAGTCCAAATTAGGTTGCTTAAGAAGAGGCCTGATTGCTGGACTGGACATGGAACAAGCCTTGGCTGCTGCAAGGGGTACGGTGCATCGAATATTTATGCATGGCGGCTCCTGGGGATCCTGGCATCTCTAAACTTGGTAGTGAGATGGATCTGGCCTCTTGGAGCATGGTGTTCTCCTCCTGTGCGGCTGCTGCTTTGGTAGACCCAGTGGTCCGCAAAGAGTGAATCTGATATTGCGGTCAGAGGCTGCAGGAATTTGGCTCCTCCACTTTAAGGGAGATGCTGATTGATGGGTTGGCGAAGTGCTGGCAGTCATCTGAGCCTTTAGGAAGATGAAAAGCTGCAGACCGAGTCAGTCTTTGCAATTGCCGAGACCGGAGCAGGCAGGGTTTGGCACAAAGTTCTCAGTTCTTCCGCTCTTCAGCTCTTCTTTGTCCTTCATGGGTCGGGTGAATGGTTGTTTCTGGTGTCGGAGGGCCACCTAAATATTGATTTTAGGGGAGTTAAGGTGAGTAAAGTGAAGTAGCCAATGCACACTTACTCTTGGGGTCACTACGCCCTATATATGACCACTTCCTATGGAGATTCGGCAGAATTCTGTCCCAGAGTTCCTAATTCCACCAAAAACAAGATGGTGGAACCCTTCTTTCATGGAGCACATCAGGCAGCTCACATAGGGGTTTGACTAGCCTAGTAGTGCAACACACCTAGATTGCATGCTAATTTTCTACCTTTCCTGGTGCCAAATGGGCCTCGGGCAGGGGATGGCATCTCCCAGGTTTGGGGGAAACCAGGGTCGCTTATCAAAGGCAGCAGATGCTTTGATGTTCCTGGCTTTGGTATGCATATTCACTAGCCATTCTGCTGGAGGAAGTGTGACCACCTTCCTCTGGAGCAGGCATAGTTTCTGGCCTAAGAGAGCGGGGCTCCTACCTCCAGGGAGCCAGATCTAGTCTGTGGTGGCAGGCTGGTTGATACCAATAAGCCAGTACACTAGAGGAATAGTAGGCTTTTAAGGGGCACCTCTATGGTGCCCTGGGGTGCATGTCATAATAAATCTGGTACTGGCATCAGTACAGATTTATTAAGATGGGGTGTTTGATACCAAACACCATAGGTTTCAGTGTAGCCATCATGTAGCTGGGGAACTCCTAATGACCAATGCCCAGTACATATACTTTAAGATGGCTTCCCTGCTCATTTGTACCATCTAGTAATTGGACTATGCAGAACAGGGGCATAGCAGCTCATACAGTTATGCCCTCACATGTATCAATATAATGCGCCCTGCCTTAGGGCTACAAGGCTTGCGCTAGGGGTGACTTACACATATTACATGCAGTACCTTTATCATGGCACACCGGTGCCATGTCATGTTTTCACTCCTGCTTTGCTCCATGACATACAGTCTGCAATGGCAGGCTGCATGCAATTTTTGGGGGGATTGCTTGGGGAGGCATAATACAAGCTGCAGCCCTCAGGGACCCTCTTTGGTACCCTTTCCCTAGGTATCAGAGTACCACTTACTAGGGACGCTAATGTGTGTGCCAGTTGCGTTGCAATTAAACCATGTTACCTTGTTTTAGGGAAAGAGCACTGGCACCTGGTTAGCAGGGACCCAGTGCACATCAGTCAGAAATCACCAGTACCAGTGGCATGACAAAAAGGGGCACTTTCCTACATTCCTAAACTACTTTTGGTGCTCAACCCTCTCAACCTCCCCCCTTCACACTGCCTTACAACAATATATACTGGAATGATGATGCTTTGAAATTGCTAGTCAGAGGCATGGAGGAGGAAGAGGAGTAGTAGAGGAGCATTTGGAGGGGAGAGCGGTGTGAATGGAGACTGCCTCACTTGTCAAATTCATGAGAAGGAGAAAAACTGTGAACCGAGGGTTACTTCTGAAAGGCTGAAGATAACATTATAATTCCTAGGACATCACTCACTTGGACTGCCTACCTCCTCTGTGATCGATCACCCTTTCTCTTTTACCCTCTTTTCTCTTGCTCTCATCAATATTACCTCATTGTTAAATTAGTCTACTTCACTCCTCAAATTTACCCTGATTTAGATTAATATTCGTTGGTGGGGGTAGACTTTCACTTGTGTATGGAACTAGAAGATTGTTGTCTTACTGAGGTTGAATCACGAATTGAGAAACTTCCCGAACACAGGCATGACATATCGTAACTTTAACACTAGACTATTGACTTGTAAAATGGTGGTAGAAAGGACAACATCAGAATTATTTGCCCAACAGAATAATAGGAGAAGGATGATATTCTACAATTTCATACTACTTTAGTTCCAACCCTGATGAAGCTTACCTTTTCTCCACAACTTGAATTTCAACGGGCCCACATAATTGTTCTAAAAACTTTACTTGTACCTCTCAACCCCATGATATTCTGGGTTGTTGCCTTCGTCATCAACAGGCTCGACAAATCATAACAGAAGCAAGGAAACATGGTCCATATGCCTACAACATAACTCAGATTATCATCACCGCTGACTTTCACTCCTACTAATGTCAAGAGGAAACCATTCCCGGCCCTACCTCGTAGGTTAAGGAAAAGGGACATCAAATATGGTCTGCAAGAAGTGGCAACTATAATCATAATATTTCGAGGACAGACTAAGGAATACTTTCATCCTTACAACTTGAAATATTTTCTAAATGATCTTGAAGACAACAACTCGGAGATGGAACATAAGTCTACCCCCTCTTCAGCTACACAAGACCAGAACAGTAAATTTCTTCAGACTCGCATAAACATTGAAAATGGGAAACCTTAATTCGTAAATTGTCTCATAGTGGTAAATTTATATTTTGGAAGGGTAAGCAACCGAGGGACAAATCAAGATCACAGCTGAAATCCTGATCATGGTCTTTTTCAAGATCCTTTTTAGGTCTCGCCTGAGCCAGCGCATGTGCTGCTCTGGCGAGATATTTAGTGAGTGGGCTTTAAAAGCCTACCACAGCTTTTTGGGTAGCATACTGCGTGCGGTTACTCGCACAGGCACGAGCAGAGGAGCCATCTGGCTTTCCTCTCGCTCTCCCAAGCGTGCGCGAGCCTCGCTCCGTCTGTCTTGCTCGCCCCTCCCACTCCCCTACCACAGAGAGAGCCCACCACAGAGCGTGTCTCGCGGCCGCGCGTCTTGTTTTTCAAGCACCCCCTTCCGCATTTTACCTTGCATGTCCAACTTCCCACGAAGTTGGAGCCGTCACGCTGCATTGCTCGCGGACACCCTTACAGCCCGCGATCGCAATCAGTTTGTTTTCATTTCACGCTTGCTCCCCCATCTTGGCTACAGTATATTAGATGGTCATGTTTTATATTTACAAAACTCGCGCATCCCACAACGGGCTTTAACTTTAAATATGGCAGCCTTATATTTACAAAAGAGCGATTGCTGCACGCCGCAACATCACTTTAATTATGTTTTTTTGTGCAATGCGCCACAGCACGCTTCACATTTAACATTGCGACCCTGCCTTTGTTTTCTGCTGCACGGCTCGCCTAAATTAACTTTTAAATCATTATTTTTTTTTTCTTTTCACCACAGCCCAATGTCCCGCATTAACTTTAACAATGGTAGTGGCGCTTGCTCTCCCGTTCCACGCCTTGGCTACAGCTACTTAGGTCACGATTTACGGCAGATTCTCCTTATGGCAGCCATTCTATTTTTACCTTAACCAAGGCCACCTCCCCCAGCCAATATCCTACTCTCCATACAAGGCGCCTTGAGAACAACATTGGCGGTAGCTTGAGTCGAGAGCTCCTGCACGCGGGAGGGCTCGAGGCTCACCACAATCCAGTGCAGGAGGCCACTACCAAGGCAACAGAGGCTGCTCTCACCTAGAGGTTGTGCCGCCAGAGACCATGCAGACCGCTCCTAGCTCCAAGGAAGCTCCAGAACCACTGAGAGACCCGCAACTACACTGTACAAGTCTCCGCTGGTTCTTTCATTCCGATTGTTAGTTCACACCGGCTCATCTGTGTACTTTTCTCCCACCCCCAATTTCTTGCACTCACCCATGTGTGTTAATGCCCCTTCTTTGTTTTGTCGCCCTGCTCTTGCCTGTGTACTACTTTTCTCTCCATGCTGCCCATTTTGTATACATCTCTCCGCTCTGTGTTGCTTCCGCTCTTGCCCCCAATGATGTGTTGCTTCCGCTCTTGCCCCCAATGATGTGTTGCTTCCGCTCTTGCCCCCTATGATGTGTTGCTTCTGCTCTTGCGCCCTGTTTTTTGTTGCTTGCGCTTTCGCTCCCTGTGTTGTTGCTTTCGCTCCCTGTGTTGTTGCTTCCGCTCTTGCTCCCTGTGTTGTGTTGCTTCCGCTCTTGCTCCCTGTGTTGGGTTGCTTCCCCTCCTGCCCCCTGTGTTGGGTTGCTTCCCCTCCTGCCCCCTGTGTTGTTGCTTCCCCTCCTGCCCCCTGTGTTGTTGCTTCCCCTCCTGCCCCCTGTGTTGTGTTGCTTCCGCTCCTGCCCTCTGTGTTGGGTTGCTTCCTCTCTTGCCCCCTGTGTTGCGATCTGTGTTCCTCATCCTCCCTGATGCTATTCATTGACCCCCCTTTCCGTGTTGCTTCCTTGTACCCACCCTCCATGCTACTTCCATCCTACCCACCTTCAGTGTTGCTTCCGCCCTTGCCTTTTGTGTTTCTTCCTTCAACCCGGCATTCTATGTTGTTTTGTGAGCTATAGTTTTTGATTCCCAGCGCCTTTCCGTATTGCTGCATCGCTCGCGGGCACCCTTACAGCCAGCGATCGCGATCAGTTTGTTTTCATTTCACGCTTGCTCCCCCGTCATTCCGTAGGATCTGCCTCGTTTGTCCCCACAAAAGGACACTGCGTGAAGCATTCTGGCTTGCTTTTAATCCGTCGCCGCTGAGGCCCGTAATCGATCTCATCTGTAATAGTATTCCAGCCAGAGGCAGCATTCTTTTCCCACTTCTGGACTGCGTTGAACCTTTCTGTTTTTTTTTTGTTTTTTTAAAATTCTTTTTATTAAACCAATTTGACAGTCATACAGCAAATATTCATTGGCAGACGTCATCGGTTACAATCGGTCACAGATTACACATCTCAATACATGTTTCAAACAGTGTTTCATAGCGGTTAGGGGGTTACATGAGCCTCATCAGCAGTTAGTCTGCTCGGTGGGGGGGACACACATCACCTCTATAGTGGTTCCAAGCTCCCCATACCTTATTCCACTTTCTGGGGCAACCCCTGGCTACAAACACCGACTTTTCCCTCCACATGCACCAATCTAAGTCTTCCTTCCGCTTCCCCAGACCGGGTGGCTGTGCCGCGCCCCACAATTGCGCGATGTTTCTCTTCGCTATCATGAACGCCAGCGTAGCCCACTGTTTAGTACATGCCTTGAGGTCAGTAGGCTCCCAGACATTGAGCAGGCACCTACGTGCCTCTGGGTGGATATCAACCCCCAGCACGGCCAGCATAATTCGGTGTATGCCTCCCCAATACGTTTCTATCTGCTGACAGCCCCAGAGGACATGGAAGAAAGTCCCCGGTTCTCCGCACCCCCGCCTACACTCTCCGCCCGCCCCATGTGAACCAGCCCGGGACCCGTTACATATGTCATATGCAAAATATTGAGCTGTACCAGCCTAAGCCGGGCCTGAGTTGCTACCACCCTAGGGGAGGAGACTGCCTCCTGCCAGTCTTCATAGTCCAGTTCGAGGCCTTCACTATTCCACCTCCCCTTAAGGCGCACCAGCGGATCTTCCATATTGTTAATCAATTTCTTATAAATAAGGGAAATGGTTTTCTCAGGGATATGCCCATCCAACACCCTGGCCTCCAATGGTGAGGCTTCTGGCAGCGACTCGCCCCCTGGGATCCGCGCTAATAACGCATGCCGGACCTGTAGTTACCGGAAGCGCTCGGCGTCCGCCATGTCATATTGCTCCTTGAGGGTAGCTAACGGCAGAACTGTGCCCTATCCCCACATGTCTTTGATCTGTGCGATCCCTATAAGATCCCACCTATCCAAAGGCTCCCTAATTTTTCGGACTTCCATAGAGGCGTAGCTAACGTCAGTTTACCATCCCATCCCAAGTGTTTATTGGCCGCATGCCATATTTGAACTGCATGCACAGTAGGGACGGTTAACGGGAATCTACCTGGCCTGGCATACAGCGCCCTAGTATAGTCTACCCCCCCGGGAGCAGCCACCTATCCATGGCGTAACCGGGATCGTCCGGGTTGCAGTACATCCCGTGGTTAATCGCAGCCAGTTGGGCAGCCCAATAGTATTTCCTGATGTCAGGGAAACTAATCCCCCCCCCCATCGTACCAGTTCAGGGTCAATTTGGTGAAGGCAATCCGGGGTCTGCCATCCCAAAGAAGTTTCCTCTGGAGGCTCTCAACTTCTTTAAAGTAGGACCCCGGGACCGGATCCATCGTGTTATGGAGCACGTACAAGAAACGCGGAAGTGCCATCATTTTAAAGAGGACCGCCCTCCCCAGCATAGAAAGAGGAAGGGACCTCCAACGTGCAACATCTGCTTTGAGTCGCTGGAAGGGTGGGTCCAGATTACAAGCAAAGCGCTGCCTCGGATCCAGGGACAAATAAATCCCGAGATATCGGAAGCCGTCGGTGGCGATTGTTATTGGGCAACCCGGCGGTATCGCGGTATCGCCTGCCAGCACATAAATTCCAGACTTAGACCAATTAACTGTGTATCCGGAGTATCTACCAAATATAGCTAGGACGTCCAATAAGCAGATCAGTGACGCCTTAGGAGTGGCAACGTAAAGCAGAACATCGTCCGCGTACAGGGAGATCTTGTCCTCTCAGTCATTGGTCCACCGCAACCCCCGAATAGATTGGTCTTGCCGAACCCAAGCTGCCAGCGGTTCGAGTGCCAGTGCAAAAAGAAGCGGCGACATGGGGCAACCCTGACGCGTGCCTCTGCTCAGCTGGAAATCCTTGGACTTCCGGTTATTCACTACTACCCGGGCCATCGGATCAGAATATAAGAGACGGATCCAGCTCAGGAACACCGGTCCAAACCCGAATTTCCTCAATACTGCAAATAAATAAGGCCACTCAACCATGTCAAATGCCATGGTGGCATCCATCGAGACCAGGGCCGCCGCTTCCTATATTGTCGACGCTCTACTCAGCACCCCGTGAAGACTGCGCAAGTTAAGGTCCGTATTGCGATGTGGCATAAAGCCCGATTGATCCGGGTGTACAAGAGTAGTTATCACCTTCCTTAATCTCGTGGCAAACAGCTTTGCCAGAATTTTAGGCTCCGCATTCAGGAGTGATATAGGCCTGTAGGATCCGCGGTGTGTTTCAGGTTTACCCTCTTTTTGTATGACGACGATATTGGCGACCCGCTGATCGTACGGAAGCGTTCCCTTATTTCTACTGTCCTCAAACATTGCACGGACGTGTGGGGCGAGTTTATTCGCTGCCAACTTGTATAGTTCAACCGGGATACCGTTAGGACCCGTGGCCTTCCCGGAGCGCACATCTCGGATCGCCTGCGCCACCTCCTCATCCGTCAATGGGGACTCCGTATATGCCCTGTTTTCATCCGAGATGATGGGGAGCTTTACGTTTTCCATCATTTCACTGTTGTCCTCTTCCGAACACGTCCCGGAGGCGCTATAGATCGTGCGGTAATAGTAGCTCGGGCACAAGACGCGAGGCCCATTCCCTCCTGTCCAGCCACCATCAGCTTCCCAGCCTTGTCCCCCAGTTCGTACACCCTGCTCTGGATCCTGCCACACTGCGCCTGTGCCCTACTTTTAGCAATACTATTCAACTCTTCCTGCCTCAACTTCAACCGGTGTAGGCCATCTGTGGTCACTCCCTGAGCTATCTCTTCCTCTGACCTCAGCACCTCTTCCTCTGCTCGTACCAACTCGGCCTGCCCATCTCTCTTCTTCCCAGCTATGGCCGAGACCAACTCGCCCCTGATGACTGTTTTGTTGGATCAGTCAGATACCATGGGTTTATTGGGGCTATCTTGCCAGCTGCGAAGCTACCCATTCTCATTTGAAGCCACACGGGGGAGTGATCAGAGATACCTCGCCCCCAGGGACGGATCTCTTGAATGGTATGGGCCTGTGATGCTGGAACTAGGATGTAATCAATGTGTGACAGACTAGGATGCACGCTTGATACGTGTGTATAGTGTGTCCCGTTGGGGATGAGGGCACGCCACCCATCCACCATCCCCATTGTTTCCAGAAAGCCGGACAGCCACTTCTGAGAGGGCTGCAAGCCTCGCGGCGGGTGCCTGTCTACCTCCCCGGCCACCACCACGTTGAAGTCTCCCCCCCCCCCCCCCCCCCCATTACTAGGACACCCAACGGGAATGTTAGAAAGATGGAGCCCAGATCTTTAAAGGTATCCGCCTGCAGACCGGGCGGGACATATACAGAGATGAATGTCGCCGTTCCCCCTTCCCACTGGCCCGAAACCCCAACATACCTGCCACGGACATCGGTCCATGATGCCTCGATCGTGAAGGGGAAGGAGTTCTTCACCAGGATGCCCACCCCTCGAGACCCAGATGTGAACCCCGCGTTTAACATCTCCACAATACTCCTCCCAAAAGAAAGGCCAAAGGCCACACCGGGGAACATTAGAAGCCTCTTTTATTCTATTTCTTAAACGAATGCATTTCGGCCTGTACCGGCCTTCGTCAGCGCCAGGATGTTTCCCATCTATCTGTCTGTCTGTCTGTCTGTCGCTTTTGGGACCTTGTAAGTTTTTAGTTATGCAGCACAATATCCTTGGTGCAACAACATCAACTGTTGCATGGCTAAACACTTATAAGGTCCCAAAGGCGAGACCTATTGGCTATGCCAATGCTTGTTATCCTAGTATTTCACTGATTTGAAGCTTATCTTTCTCTTCCTTTTTCCCGTTTCACTTCTCTTTTTTTTTTTCCGTCCCTTGATTTCCATTTCCTCTACCTCTTCTTTTTGAATGTCAAGTCTTATTTTGTAAGAATTGTATTTCATGCCTATCCCCTGTAGGAAACTGGCCATTTTTGACATGGCCACACCCACTTTTTGCCTGGTAACTGAAGTGTTTTCGACTGGAAGTGCTCTGGGTTCCTGCTAACCAGGTCCCCTGTTCCAGGGCTCTTTCCCTAAACTGTACAATTGTTCCCCCTAATTAGCAAAACCCTGAGCACCCTCTGTAAGTCCCAGGTAAACTGTACCCAGGGCTGGAGGTACTAAAGAGGGCTCCTATGGGCAGCAGCACGAATTGTTCCACTGTAAGAGACCCCTCACCAAGCACAGGCAGGACTGCTATCGCAGGCTGCGTCTTAGTGCAGACAAAAGTTTAAAAAGCGACATGTCACACATCCCTGTGTGCCATGTTCCCTAACATTGCATGTGATAATTGTAAGTCACCTCTACAGCAGGCCTGACAGCCCTAAGTCAGAGTGCAGAAAATTACATGTGAGGGCATACCTGCATTAGCAGATATGCCCCGGTGCTTGTCAGTCCGGTTACTGCCAGTACAAGTGACCAGGGAAGCCATTTTAAAACCTGTGCTGGACACTGGTGAAAATGCGTTTCCCAGCTACATGACGACTTCACTGAAGATAGGGATGTTTAATATCAAACATCTCGTAGTGATAAACCCACACTGATTACAGTGTTGGATTTGCTAATACATGCACCCAGAGGGCATCTGAGGTGTCCCCTGAAAACCTATCAGCCTCCGGTGTGCTTGCTGACCGTTTACTGCCAGGCTGCCACCCAAGTCACAGTTCTGACCTCCCAGGGTAATAGCCTTTGCTCTCAGGAGACCCAGAACAGCCTGTCTGGGAAGATGCTGTAACACCCCCTCCCTAGTATGAGAAAGTGCCTCTTTTGACATGGTTAGCCCCCCCCCCCACACTTTTTGCCTGGAAACAATGTGGTATCCTGTGCCAGAGCTCCTTCCCTAAAACTGTACCACTATTGGCACCTTAGAAACCCCTGTAAGTCCCTAGTAAATGGTACCTGGTACCTAGGGCATTGGGGATTGAAGAGGGTCCCCTAGGGACCCCTCACCAAGGTCCTGCAAACTACCACTCCAGCCATCATGTCTTGGTGGAGAGAAAAACGACATTCATCATGGCACATTGCCTGTGTGCCATGCCAAGCAGCACTGCCTAAGGTATAGGTAAGTCATTCTAGCTGGCCTTACAATCCCTAAGTCAGGGTGCACTATATCTCCGGTGTGGGAATATCTGCATGAGTAGATATGCCCCTCCAATATTTGTCTATTCTTAATATTATTATGGCCACTGAAGCCATAGAGAGTACATGGGCTGGAAACTCGCCGACTCGAGTTCTCCAGCACCATGATGGCTTTATTGAAACCAGGAGTGTTTCATACCAAACTCCTCCTCTTAAATCCACACTGATGCCATTGTTGATTTATTGAAACCTGTACCCAGAGTGCACCTCAAAGGTGCCCTCTGAAAACCTAACAACCCTGGTGTGGTCTATGACTGGCTTTAGGCAGCCTGCCACCACCAGACATGTTTCTGGAACCCTGGATCTAGGCCTTCTGCTCTCTGAAGCCCGAAACACAGCACATCCTTGGCAGAAGTGTCACACCTCCTCCCCCAGGATGAGCACTGTGCTCGAGAGGGAAGCTTTCTTTGTAATGCAACCCCAGGCTCTGCTGTTAGTAGCCGTTGGCAGCCACAGGTTCAAACCCCACTTTTGGTGGGAGAACCGACAGGAAAGTTAGGCAGAATAGGAAGTGTGCCCCCCCTTCTCCAACTTCACAACTCTGATGCAGGAGGCCAAGTGAAGTAAATTTTTCAGTGCCCACCATTTTGATGATGATTGGACTTATCCAATCAGGTCTAGGGCTATGCCCGCCTCCCATAGGAGGGTTCCATAATGGGTGTAGACACCCAAGGTAAGGAACCCATTGGCCCCTACCTGTTACTCCCCTGTAACGCCCTTAAATCTTTAGGTGTCTCCCCCAGACCCTGAAATCAGATTTCTGACGACCTAAGAAGCCCGTACACTGAAGTCACATCAGCACGAGAAAAGGACCAGTGGCTGACTCTAAGCCAGCCCTGCTGGCCGGTCTGCTGCCCTTTGCCTCTGCTGCAAAAAGACGACACATCCTGCAAGCCCAACGACATCCAAATCTCTAGGAGGACTGCCTACCTTCGATTAAGACTCTAAATCGCCCGTGGACAGCGCATCTGTCCACAAGAAACAATCTACAAAGTAAAGAACTATGCCCTGAAGAATCGTGAACTCGCCTCGGGATCCACCTCTGTACCAGACGCCCACGGCCTGAGTCCAAATGGCCCAACAGTCAGTGCTTGATTTGTAAAATATTAAGTGCCAGGGCTCTGACCAGGAGGCCACTGCAGATTGCACCACCCATAGTCCTTGTCATTGCTGCCAAAACAACTACTAACCATCTCTCTCGCATGTGAATGCGACAGTTCAGATTATTC
Source organism: Triturus cristatus (assembly GCF_964204655.1). NCBI lineage: Eukaryota > Metazoa > Chordata > Amphibia > Caudata > Salamandridae > Triturus > Triturus cristatus. The sequence goes on from NC_140590.1 coordinate 1,583,404,165, forward strand.
CAGATCCCGAAAGCTAAAGGAATGGCTGGGGAGGCAGGTAATAGCAATTTTTTTTATGTATATTGTTTTCCTAAACAACTGTTATACTGCTCACAGATTGGGACTGAAGAGGGTCCCTAGGGGACACTCTTCAGTCCCAGTCTGTGGCAGACTGCCCTAAGTGTGGTGTTAACAATTAGGTGCCGGTGCCGAGCACTGGAAACCAATTAAGTGCCGGTGTCCCTATGTCCCATAGCATCTCTACTTACCTAGACAGCTGTGGGTTTTCTTCGTTCGGCCTCCTGGCCTGAGCCTGCAGCCTTTCTTCAACCTCAATCTCCTTTATTGAATTGCATTGGGTACCCGACGCTGTGTTGGCACTCTGCACCTGGCCGCCCCTGTGCTGCTGAGGGTGTAAGTTTGGTACTGCCTTGTGGAGCCCCTTTTACTTGCCGTGACCCTAGGAGATCTACCCCTGACACCGCTTTACTCACCTGTCAGCAGCACATGTTTGAGAACCCCAGGTCTCCTTTGGTTAACATTGGGCACTGACCCCAAATCTGACCTCAGCACCCAGCCTCCCCTGTGCCGCTGGTATTGCAGTTTTGGGGCCAATCTGAACCTTGCCTGGTGTTGACCTGAAGCCCCAAAGACTGGAACTGTAAGTCATGTACTTACCTGAAAAACTGCATTCTTGTTTTCCTCCATAGGTTAACATTGCAAAGCTTGTCCACTTTTTCAAGTATTAAGTATTTTTCCTGAAAAACGTACTTACCTTTTTTGCGAACATCTTGGTCTTAAAATAAATCTTGAAAATCGCTTATTTTTCCTAAATTGTGTGAATGTCCTTTGAGTTGTGTAATTTAATTGGTCACTGTGTGCATAACAAATGTCTTGCACTCCTCTATTATCAAAGGCTGCTCCCCCCGACCTACCCCAAATAGAGCACTTTGGGTTGCATTGAGCCCTGTACACTTCTGGGGGAATCTCTGGACTCTGGGGACGATATAACCAGCTAGTGGTATGCCATATACAGAGCAAGCTTCCTACACTGTAGGAACATGGCAACATTAATTGTATTAATTGTATGCATGTCTCAATTTTAAATACCGTGCAGCCTACCTTCTGGACTAGAAGGCGTACTTTGGGGGTAACTTACTAATATTTGAAAGGGATGTTTTTACCTGTCAAAAAGGGTTATTTTAAGAGATTAAACTGCAGCAGTCCGGCTACAATGGTAGATCTGAAGCGGTTTTCCTCGTCGCACTAGTGGATGGCATAAGTGCTGCAGTCCACAGGTTACTTTTCACTTTCTGTGCCATGGGTGCAGGTTCTACACCATATACAGTGACCTTATAAGAGTTAAAAATGCCAACCTGTGGCTAGCCAGTTTCAACATGTTTTAGGGGTCAGAATGCATACACTTGGCTTTTGGGCTGCACATTGGCAATAAAATTCAGAAGAAATGTGAAAAGAGGCATTTTCTCAGTGCAGCATTCTTTTGCTTCGTACCTACAGTCCTTTCAACTACCAACCCTAAAATCCACACAGTTCCTCTTTTTCCTTGTTGCCTGCAGTTTTATGTCTGGCTGAAGATCTAAAGTTTAAACTTTTCATGAGCTTCTTTCTTTGTTTAAACCTAGGATGATGAAGAAGCTGGTTTGTTGGAGCTCTTGAAATCTCAGATTTGTGATAATGCAGCACTCTATGCTCAAAAGTATGATGAAGAGTTCCAGCCATTTTTGCCTCGTTTTGTTACAGCAATCTGGAATTTGTTAGTTACCACAGGTCAAGAGGTCAAGTATGATTTGGTAAGTGCATATTTTTAAACTTAGTAATTGAATCAACAATCAAACCGTAGCATTGTGCCCAAAGAAGCATAGTTGTTTCCATAATTATTAACCCCCACCTTCTTTTTTTTTTTTTTTAATCTGGAGGGTCATTTTTGGCAGAGTTTTTACCAAATCCAAGCTGCTTAAGGTTTTAGCTAACAATTTCTGTATTCACACAAGTTGCTGCTCAGGACCTCCAGCTACTCAACATGGAAAGTGGCATGCCTTGCGGCAACTCGGGGTCTTTTTTCTTTTTCAGAGTTAGATATTCTACCGGGGTAAAGAAAAAGGCTTGTAATAACTTGATACATTGATTGGGAAGGAGCAGCAATGGTCTGTCTGTTTCTGTAGGCATTTTCTGTTTTGTAAATAGCCTTGAAAATAAACATTTGATCTCCTTTTGTCTGACCATGAAAGCATTGTGCAGATTTGCCAAGATGATGAAAGGAGGACAAGGCAAAATATGTCTTAATTTTAAATGAATACATGAATACAGAGATAATTTGCTTCTGTGGGGGTGTTTTTTTTTTTTTGTTCAAAATATGCTGTCATTTCCATTCAGTCTTTAAGAAGTTATTAACTTGAATGATGTATTGAGAGAGAGAGAGATTTCAACAGTTTATTTCATAAAAAAGCTCGCTAAAGTGCACTTATTTCCTGATTTAAAATGAATCCTAATGGCTTAAGCCATTTTTTATTTTCTTCTGTTTTGTGTTCGAGAACATCAAAAGTTGTTCACGATCAGTTGGATTGCATACATAGCGTTTTCTACGATTAGCCAAACTGTTTTTAAAGCCAGTGTCCAAGGAAAAACTCACGGGGCGAGTTCTTTTTCTGTATGGTACTTAAGGACATCACAGAGGGGGTTGAAATGTTTCCAGCCTTAATGTCCTGTGGGACTAGCATGGTCTTAAAAAATTGACAGAGTACCTGATCTTTCTGATAGCTTCAAGCATTGAAAAGGTACAACCACCATGTCTTATTCTCTTAGGTGAAGGCAGTACTAATGGTAAAATAACATTGGATTTTAGAGTATCTGTAACCAGTCAATGATTGCTAACTAAATAATTTCACGTGGGGTATGTTTCACCATCCCAAATCTTCAGTGATAAGTAGGATTGTGAACTACTGCTAATTGTCTGGACTGAAGTCTGATTACAGAGATTCCTGAGAAGGGAAGACTGGGTGCTGGATGTGGCATGTGCCGTCTTTGTAGCCAGCTTGGCTCAGCCTATGGCCACAGACTGCAGCTTCAGGGGTGCTGGACATGCCCAAAGGTACTGCATACACTGTCAACTCAGTGGCAGTGCAAGGTCCTGTGTGGTGTATTCTGGACCCTGGAAGACTGTGCTCAGGCTATGGTCTAAGGCTCTACTTGACAATCATGAGGTTAGGTAAAATCAGATGCTGTGCTCACTGATCTCTAGTAACACAGCAGCAGGCACTTGACAGGAGCAGTGGGCACATGGCTCTCTGATTTACCCTTGCTTTTAATTGATGATCACTGCATCGTATCTTTTATTTTCAGTGCCATTTCTGAATAGTGCTGTGGAATGACTCCTAATGAATTAGGAGTTTTTTCCCCTCAGATCACATATCCACCCCTGAGGTTGCTTCCTGTATCCAACACCAGCTGTTCTCTCGGTGCTCCATAATTCTTTCAACATTTACCAATATTTAAATTCAGAGCACTATGAAGGACCTTGCTATTTTATGCCTTTCATTTGACTAGGTAGACTGCCATGGCATCATCTGCACTAAAATACTTTTCTCTTTTTTTAAGCTGTACAGTCTGAGTTGCACTTCCTGGTTGTACACAGTCTACAGCATTTCCTGGCCACACCTACTCTTGAAACCCCTCCTATTTAATTGGTTGAAGCGGTTCATTCCTTGACATTTCAGTTCATGCAACCATAATGTGCTACTTTTTGACCTAGAAATCCCTCTACCTTTTAATAAGCATTAGCAAATTCGATTGCTGTTTACCTTCAGGACCTATTTGCTTTGACAGTGGTTTTAGCCATCATGTACGGTATGACCCATGCGGTGTAGAATGTTTAAAAAAGAGAATTCATTTTGTAGGCTTGCACGTCAAGCATGAATGTCAACCGAATGATGCAGGCATTTTCTTTTTTGTTTACTGAACCAAGTAAGAGCATCAAACAAAATGTTGCATGGTTGAGCAGAAGCAACATGAAGGTGGTGTTTGAATACAGAGGGAACTAACCTGTGTGGGAGAAGTAACAAAGGATGTGATGTGCTGGGAGAGCGAAAAAAGGGCCACAGTATGATAGCAAGCAGAGAGGAAAGTGAAATGGGAAAACATAATAATGATAGTGCAGTGTGAAGCTATGGAGAGAAGCAGAGTGCGAAAGCAACCAGAGGGGAGAAGCACACACAGGCGTGGAAATCACTTGGAATGGAGAGAAGTATACAGGCAGATAAAGAGCAACATGTGTAGCAGAGGTGGGAGGGAGCACAGGAAGGAGACATCTGGAAAGCATATGCACTTTTGTGAACTGCAATGTTTAAACAAAGATAAAGTGCCTGAAAAGTGAGCAGTGGAAGGACACAAGTAATGGGTCCATGCTCCAGGGGAGGGACAACCACATGAAGAGAGGATGTATTGCCCACTCAAGCTGACTAATAAGCAAGCAAATGAGTGCCAATGAAGCCAACCAGTGGATAAGCTGTGTGCTTACCCTAAGCCCATTGTAAGCAGGCCATATGTATTGCAAAAGACAGCACATGCTCTGTCTAGTATGCGAGACCTAGCAAAAAGCATGTGTGAAAGCCAGTAGAGCAGATTTTTTACTTGTACATTCACCGAATTAGGAAGAGCATGTTAGATTTGGTAAGGCCACTTTAGGCAGGAACTTTATTTCAAGTTTTGCGGGGGTGTAACAGCTGAAAGATGGTCTTATTAATTTTGTTTTGCAAATTTTTAATTGGTTGGGATGTGTCTTTTGAAAGGTTTTCCTGGTCATGCAGTCTTAAAAATATTGTTATAACTTTAGTTATTCATTAAATGTTTCGAAGACTGAGTGCTTGAGTTGTATTGCAAGATAAATCATTTTCTATCATCAAATTCATGAGGACGTTTTAAGTAGTGAGCCATTTTTATTTATTGTGCCTGCCCTGTAGTGAAGAGACTTCTGATTGACCATTATGAATGCACGTTGTAAACCCTTTCATGAATATTTGTCTTTTTTCCCAGTTGGTTAGCAATGCGATTCAGTTCTTGGCGTCTGTCTGCGAAAGACCTCATTATAAGCACTTGTTTGAAGATCCTAATACTTTGACGAGTATCTGCGAAAAAGTAATTGTGCCCAACATGGAATTCCGAGGTAACCGATCAAAATGCAGGTTCTTAAAAACTTGTCTTGTAAGAATTACTAGGCTGACTAATCAGTGTGTATAACAGATTGATAGTAAAATCAACCAAGTATTTTATGTGTTGAGATTAGTTTATTTCCTACATTGTTTTTATTATTTTGAATTAGTTGCTTACGTTTTGCTGTTCAGCAATCCAGATTAATCTCACCAGTTGTACATCATATGCCTCCATGACACGCAGTCTTGTTCAAGAGACCACTACCTGCCCTTTTCTCAAACCTTAATTGCAACAACAAAAAATTGTAAATGTTTTAATGCCTCTCTGTTCATATATTTTGTGGGTTCTGGATGTGGAATCTGATGGAACAGCGATAAGTGAATTTGGTGCTGAATTATTGTGTAAGAGACCTCCTGGCCAGGGTGATCCATTCGGAGACCCCTCAAAAGGGGCTAACCACCCCAATTATCATAAATCCATTTGAAATTAAATGTTCAATAATTAGCTCACGTGGCTTGTAAGTAACCGCTTAAACCAGATGTTGCAACATGTGCCCCTGGAATTCTGGCAGCTGTTGTCATAGCAGCTGAATTGTTCTTTAGGTATTACATATGGTATCCGCTTTGGTGCCTTGACCTAGGTCTGAGTGAACTTTGGCTGGACCTGAAGTTCAGCTTACTCTTGATATGTTTAGTTTCATACATATCAATCAAGGAGGGTCACAGTTAAATAGCGTTTGTCATACATGTTTTTATGCACCAATCGTTTGTTAGGCGGCCCCCGATGTGCATAGCTGGAGTTTGCAGTAGGGCTTGTCATGAAGCCTGGCTTGTTTCCCTGATTTAACAGATTTTCAGACCAGGCTTTGATACTCGAAATGGACAACAGGAGCTAAAAGCTTCTTCATCCAATGGGGGCTTTTATATTTAAACCTAGATCCATGGATGGTCTGCAATCCTGCTTTCAAGAGCGGTCTACATACCAAAGCTTCAGCTATCTTCATTGTTTTACCCTTTTAAGCCCACTGACTATTGTAATGCTAATTGGTTGAAAATTACTCAGTGATTTTACGCCAAGCATCAGCACATTTCTTTGTAAAGATTCCAAGATAATCCACTTTGTGTTTTATCGCTGTAGCAGTGATCAAAGGTTTCTACGGTAGAAAAGTGGTGTTAAAAAAGCAGCAGTGCCTACTTTCTGTAAACGCCCCTCCCCCAATGGATTAGCATAAAACTCTCCATACCCACAGAAGATTAAAACCTGCTAAATCTGCCAAATTTCATGTGAGTTTATCAAATAATGCAGTAGTTGTCAGCAGATTGACACATTTGATCCCTCTCCACTAAAAGTGCCCTCACTTCACAAATCTGAACAATGTTAAAACTAAGAAGAATAAGCGAAACATGCTAGGCAGCTGCAAAATTTCGCACAAATTCATGAAGGACCACTACAGCTTTCTAATTGTCAGGATATCTCTAAAATTTAAACACTTCATGCCCAACCCGAGCACATCTTTAAATGCAAACTACTGAATGGACGAACACCAACAGTATAACAGTAAAGTTCCAACTCTGCTAATTTTGTATAATTCCGTTCAGCTGTTTTTTCAGTATCATTGATCAATTATTTCTATGGGAATTAAAATAGAAATAGACTTTTGGGACATGCCTTTATTCGTCGCCCTTGCTTAATAGATAAACGCAAACCTTTCATTGGAGGATCCAAAGTGAATCAACCTTTTGTTTGGAAGGTTTTGAGCAGATTTGGCAAACTGCGCAAACGTTATTACAATAAAACATGCATTTCCTCAAACTCAAACCAAACTAACTACACTGATGCTATTTCCACCAGTCTAATAAATCTATTTAAGGGTGTATGCATGTATATGGGTATGTGTTGTATAATTGTGTATGTGTATATATACTCGTGAACAAGGGATTTTTTTCTCAACACGCGTAGAGGTTGTCTGACCTGTAAAAAATAAAACACTGCTTTTGAAGCAACCAACTTGCGTCCACGGCATGCTGTGTATTTATGAAGGAGGAAATGTGTGTTTATGTGTGTGTATATGTGTGTGTGTGTATATATATGTATATATGTATGTATGTATGTATATGTGTATATATATATCGCTCAACAGCGGGTGCCGACGTGAGGCCAAATCCGTGGCCTGAATTAATGTTGCAACAAAAATTACGCCGGATTCTTAAGTATATATTTATGTTAAACAAACAGACCCAGTCTGTTAGTCACACCGACCCGTTTCAGCCACACAGGGTCTTGCTGACGGTGAATATATATATATATATATATATATATATATATAGATATAGATATATATAGATATAGATATATATAGATATAGATATATAGATATATATATAGATATATATATATATATATATATATAGCACAATTATACAACACATTCCCATATACATGCACACGCCCATAATATTCTGCCTCCTGCACCCTCTCTGCCTCCTGCTTTCCTCTCTCTGCCTCCTGCTTTCCTCTCTCTCCTGCTCCCTCTCTCTGCCTCCTGCTTTCCTCTCTCTCCTGCTCCCTCTCTCTGCCTCCTGCTTTCCTCTCTCTGCCTCCTGCTCCCTCACTCCCTCTCTTTTGCTCGCTCTCTCACTCTCCCTGCCTCCGGCTCGCGCTCTTTCTCTCTGCCTCCTGCTCGCGCTCTTTCTCTGCGCCTCCTGCTCTCTCTCCTTCTCTCTCTTTCTCTCTCTTTCTCTCTCTTTCTCTCTCTTTCTCTCTCTTTCTCTCTCTTTCTCTCTCTTTCTCTCTCTTTCTCTCTCTTTCTCTCTCTTTCTCTCTCTTTCTCTCTCTTTCTCTCTCTCTCTCTCTCCCTCCTCTTCCCCCCCCCCTTGGGCTCAAGTCAGACAAATGATGTGCATGTTGAATTATAGCACACTTACTGGAATATCTTTTGCTGGAGTTCCAAACTTTTTATTTGTTTGTTTTTTTTCTTGTTTTTTTTTTTTTTTTTTTTTTTTTTGCAGCTGCCGATGAAGAGGCTTTCGAAGATAATTCTGAAGAGTACATAAGAAGAGATCTGGAAGGATCTGGTAATGTGGTGATTTACACACTTAAATAATAACTCGTAGCGCAGTGTTTACATATACTTTACCTAGTAGTATTAGATTAGGTTTACCTTTTTATGTATCGAGTACGTTGCTGCTAATCGCCTTCACTCCCTCTCTAGCAGCACTGCAATACCATTGGCAGCTGGAAGTTGGCAAATGTCTCAAAAGCAGCAAATATTGGTTATCTGTTAGAAAGGTGTCCATTCACTATGCATCCGTTGTGAGGCCTGCTTCCCTGTACACCAGACCGTAACATCATGTTGACATATTCGTATGGAAGTCATGTAAAAGTGTATTTTCCTTTTTCTGTCACACCAACTATCCAAAATGGAATTTGAGCTATTTGCCCAATTCCTCTTGCAAAAAAAATACAAATTGGTCAAAGGTGTATTTTTCTAACCTAAATTTTATCTTTGACCTTGTTGTTGTACCCTACTGTTCCCCTCCATTCCAACGATGAAACCAATGGCTAGAATACACAAACTAGAGATGGCCTAGTTCAGTTCATGCCTATCTAGCTTTCTTGGCTCGACTGGCATGCATTGTTGGCCTTCACTTTGTGTGTCATAATCCTTCTAATCAGTAATGTCGGTTACATAAATGTTATGAAGCTCTTGACCGTAAACAAAACATTATTTTCGCATGCTGGTTAATAATGGAAGGCAGTTTTATCACTCGTTTTTGAATTTTAATTTTAATTGTAAATTCCAATTCATAAAGTACAAATGCGAAGATGTTCCAGGCCACCAGAAATAATAGAGACCCCTGCTGCGAGAGACTTAAACAAAGTAAATTGAAAGCACCTTTCAGTCCCTTAAACCTTCATCTCGTCTCTGCCCACCATATACCGTGGTTCAAGACTCAAAATCTCATTCTGAGCATCTTGTGAAGCTTTGTGAAGTTGTGAAAAAAATCTCGTAGCTTAATTACATTCCAAAAGTTTAAACAGCCATTCAGAAAAATGTCTACCTCTGCCTTAGACAAATTAAATTCACAGCTGAATGACTAAATAGTGCATAACTAAAATGTTGGTCACACCTCAATATTTTATGTACCTCCGTTGTCTCACTGATAACTACTTTTGTCTAACATGAAAAGACAAAACCTACTCCCGTCACCCCTGCACCCATTATTCACAATCCAGGCAAACATTAGCTTCTTTCCATGGCCCCAATTTGACTGATATAAGAAAGATTAACAGATTGGTTTTGTCAGTAGCAAATTCAATGGCTCCGTCAATGAAGTTTGCTTGGCTAAAGCATAGTAGTAATAAGGCCCGTACCAATACCCCATTAGTTGTAAAGAAATTATCTTTGTCTGGTACCTCCTTTGTGGTAGATATCCAATGCACTAGGAAAACATTCTTTACATCTTACTACTTTGGACTTCTACTTAAGCCTCCTGTATTGACTGTTCATCTTTTATCAACTAATTATTTGAGCTGGCATTGTGAGAAGGCCCATATAAGGTGACCAGCAAATTCATAGATCTGGGACTGATATTAGCTAAAAGAGAGAACCAGCCATTGGAAGCATAGTCAGGGACCTAGAGTGCAGAGGTGGAAACACGAATTCCTTAAGTGGGCTGCAAGTGAAAGTGTGATCAAGCTGCGACTGGCGCCTAGGTACCAGAAAGAGACTATGTTGGAAGTGGCGCGAGCTTGGGAAGCGCTAGTTGAAGCGCTGCGCAGATCTGACGGAGACCAGGAAGATGAGCCGGCCCACCACTAGACCACGGGGCGCAGAGAGCACAGGGGGAACACGGGGACTGGAAGCACAGTAGAAGGGGAGAGCACAGGGTGGCATGGGGAGAGGCCGGGCAACAGTAAAGGCACATAGTAGGCATACACCTATAGGTCAAGACACGTTGAGATTGGCAACTGCTGGGGGAGCACACTGGAGGGAGGGGTAGGGGTGGGAGGGGTAGTAGTTTTGTTGTTGGGGAGGGCTGAGTAAAGTAGATACAAGGGTGTGATGAATGCTACGAGTCCGCGGGATGCAGGAAACAGGAGCATGGATAATAACGTAAACTCTTATGGTTACACAGCTTAACAACTTTGTACTTGAGAAGGGGAGAGCAATTTATAACTGTGTATTGTATGCAACAAATGTGAAGGAGAAGATGTTGAAAAGGAAATTGCAAAAAATAAATTATAAAAAAAAAAAAAAATTGTGAGAAGGCCCATTTCTTGATGACTTCTAACCAGTTTGTGGTAGAGCTAGTGGTCTAACCCATCTTCTCTGTGCAAGATAAGCGAATACCTTTTTTATGCATCTCAGTCCATCCACTTTTCATTGTTTTTACTGCTGATGAATGACATTTCAGCACAAACCGATAACAAGGGAACATGCTTTCAGTAGACACTAAAGCATATAGTGTGGCAGGCAATAAGGACATTAGAGCACTCTTCCCTATGCAAATAAACTCTTCCTGGAACAATCAGTGGTGTAAACAACTCTGGGGTTATCGGTGCAATGTCCGCTTATGGCTATCTGAGTGTTAGTGCAGCAATCCTTTTTTCCTTCATCCTACTGGTTGTCACTGCTCCTGCCTCAAGGTGTTTAAGCAGAAACAATGTTCACAAGGAACTCATTTGAACCAATTAATAAAATTTCTTGCAAGGAGTAATATATCTTGCACAATTTAAACAGACAGCATAAATGAAAATTCAAACCATAATTTGATTAGCCCTATCACTTTTGCAGCAACATTTTGTAGAAACCCTCAGAACAACTATTTTAACGGTACCCACTTCAGCCGAAGTGAGTATAATTTATTTTGCATAGACCTAAAAATACTTTCAATTGTGTATTTACATTATCTACATTTCCACATTTCGACGCGACTTTGTGACCCCAGTGAAGTGACCATAACCAAAACAGTGCAATATACATAGTGCTAATAAGGAAGGGAGGCGATGGTTATTGGTAATTAAAAGGGAGCCCTTTGGAGATCTAATACAATCAATTTTTCATAAGCAATTTTTAGTTCGCTGGGGGCTCTCCCTTTATAGTTGTCGACAGCGTTTCGACATTCTCGCGATGGTGTCTCCTCAGGAAAAGGATTCTGGGGACCGTAAGTGGGACATAGTTTTAGTATGAGCGAAAAGGAAATTAAATCTGTGGGCTGTGACTCAGAGGGGAGGACTTGCTTACCTAGCAACACTATTTAGGTGCCCGAGGTGAAGGAATCAATCTTCTTAGTACAATTCAGTGTACTTCTCGGTAGTATCCATGGTAATTAGTTCCTAACAAAGACCGGGGTAAGAATGAGTATCAACACCAGGGATGGTGTATGTATTGGTACAAGTGATTTAAGTGCTCATGGGAATGCTTACCCTTGTGAAGGTTTGCCACTGTATGGCTTCAGGCAGTATTCACAGTAACTCAAGGTTACTGTAGCTCCTATCAGTAAAAGAGGCATTACATCTGTGTTATAATGGTTATTGGTGGGTACCTCACCTAAAAGTACAGCATAAGATATTCATTTAGCACAGTGGTTAGTGACCCTACTCACCAATTTAACGCGGTGAGTGAATAATTCAATTATTGTTGATCTTACCATCACAAGTCTGTAAGTGACATTGACAGTCTAAGATTAGACTTGTAGTGTTTAACATAATACATAAGTTCAAAATTGAACATTGGGGTCAGTGACCCTACTCACCAATTTGCAACGCGGTAAGTAAGTAAATTAATTACTAATCATTTTGCCGTCACGGGTGTGTAAGTGACAGTCTAAGTTAGGCTGGTAGAGTTATTAAATCATAAGGCACAGTTCTGTATAACTGTAGAGTTTGGCTTACCAAAGTAGGCGGACGGCGATCCGCTCTCTCTGGTGCTCATCAAGAAAGGCGCAATTTGCTTTCGTGTCAAAATACGGGCCACCGATACCGCGAGCGTGCCGAACCACGGCCGAGCGGCGCATGCGCTGTATGCTTGCCAGAGTGGTCAAATCTAGTTTGCTTCCAAAGTGGCGGCCATTAGAGAATGGATGCCGCTCAAGTCGGGCATATTGAATAAATATGGACAACATTAGTGGATGAAAACATTTTAGCATATTGGAGGCTGGTGTTTAAGAACGTACATAGAAATGGTTTCCTTCTTTAGCTCATCTAAAAGACAGTGTGTTTTTATAACCTACCTATGTTCAGTATTCATTGTAAACTAATTAGAATTTGCAATTCTGCATTTGTCACCCCTGTTCCACCTTAACTTTTGAATCCGGTTTATCAATTCACTTGCAGTGCACCCATGTGGTTGGTGGTCACTTTTCCCAAGGCAGGTTCTCAGGAATACCAAGCCCCCTTCTTAAAGGATTGCAGTTATTTGCAGGGGGTATTTACTAAACATTTTCTATTTTGTTTTTCAGATATCGACACCAGGCGCAGAGCAGCTTGTGACCTAGTGCGGGGGTTGTGCAAGTTTTTTGAAGGGCCGGTTACTGGCATCTTCTCTGGTTATGTCAGTTCTATGCTTCTGGAGTATTCCAAGAACCCGGCGACTAACTGGAAGCACAAAGATGCTGCAATTTACCTGGTCACCTCGCTAGCATCAAAAGCACAGACACAGAAGGTATGTGTCCAATTTGTGTCGAAATTATATTGAGTTTTGTGTACCTATTTGTTTTCTTGTGAGTTATTAACTTGACAGTATGGGTTAATAATGATTGCCCCTATTCTAGAACATAGTAGTAGCTCAATACTATAATCTGAAAGATTCTCTAATGTAGAATTATCACTTTTCTTTAACTAGTTAAGTGTGAGGGACAAGTCTCAATCTTAATGCTTTTGTTGCAATACATGTATTATTATTGGACATCACTTGTACATTACATTCAGGTTTACCTGTCTGGAGTGTCTGGGTGCAGAGGGGCTGGACGGGTTGGTTGCAATGTGCGCTACACCGTAAGCAGTAGGGGGGGGTGTCATCTAGAAACCGGCTGCAGAGGGGGACATGGGGGCAAGTCCGGTAACTCCCAGCTGAGTGTACAGTTTGTGAGGGTCTTGGGAGCAGTGTCTGTGTTCATGGACCCATGCCAGGCGGCCCGGGTGCAGAGGGTTTTGGTCAGTTGTGCCCGTGCATCAAAGGCCCTCACGGTTCTCGGTCGGACCTGCAATGAGGGACAAAACAGGACAGCTGTGCCACTCTCAGTGCTGGCCTCTACAATGCTGACGTCCCTTATTAGTTGGTCGGTCTTTGCAGTGTTGGAGTCCGGATTGGACTCTAAACCAAGTGTTGGTTGCTGCAAGTTGTGTGGTACACTGGGTATTGATGCAGGGAGGTTCCTGGGGGTCCTACCCTCTCCAAACTTTGAGGGGGACTGATCTGATCTCTGGGAGACCTCTGGGAGCATGATGACCTCCTGGGCGGCACCTGCGTCGGTGGACTCTGTGGTCAGCAATTCGGTGAACTGGATGTTGCGGTTGGTGCCCTCAGGTTAGGGGTTCATCCACTTAAAGGGAGATGCTGACGGCTTTGCAAAGTGCTTGTGGCCCTCCAAGGCTTTTGGAGGATGCACAGCTGCAGGATGCGTCGGGTTGTCACGATTGTTCGGACAGGAGCAGGCAGGCAGGGTTTGGAGCCTAAGTCCATTGGTAGGTGAATCTGAGTTGCTGATTGTAGGAAGCTGGCTCTGTATATGGTATACCACTAAGTAGTTATACCGTGCACAGAGTCCAGAGATCCCCCCCCAGAAATGTGCAGAGCTCGGTGCAAACCCAAAGTGTTCTATTTGTGATAGTGTTGGCGAGCAGCCTTAGGCCTAATACAGAGAAGTGTAAGACATTTGTTGTGCACACAATGACACACAACTCAAAAAAGGAGATCTACACCAAGTTTATAAAAATAAGTTTTGTTTAGGATTTGTTTAAAGGCCCAGACGTTCGCAAAACGGTAAGTACGTTTTTAAATATAAAAACTTTTCAGTTTAAAAGTGGACACAGTGCAATTTTCAGTCTTTGCAATGTTAACCTATGTAGGAAAATAACAATGGTGTTTTACAGGTAAGTGTGCAACTTACAATTCCAGTCTTCTGGTTTCAGGGTCAGCAGAGGGCAGTGTTACGGTAAGTACACACACTGCACCACCAGTGCACAGGGGCGGCCGGGTGCAAAGGTCAAATCTGGAGGTCAGACCCAGTGGAGGCTGGGAATGCTTGAAGACCCGCTGCTTGCAGATAGGTAAAGCGGCTACTGTTGGAAGCTTGATCTGTATATACTATACCAATGCGAGGTATAGTGTGCAGAGTCCAGTTGATCCCCAAAGGTAGGCAGAGGTAAAAGTAGATAATACCTTACTCTCCATTTGTGGTAGTGTGGGCGAGCAGTAAGGTTGTCCTGAATGATGTGGCACGACTAATTTTCAGGCTACCTAGAAGAACCCATGCCTCTCCTCTACTGCTTAAGCTACATTGGCTCCCTATTGAGCAGAGAGCGGAGTTCAAGAGCTTATGCACGGCCCATAAGGCAATTTATGGGCAAGCCCCCGCCTATATTAAAGAACGTTCGGAGGTCTATAAGCCCAAACAAATTCTTAGGCCTTCTGATTCCCAGCAATTGGTCTGCCCTCGATATAAGTTAGCAACCAAAGGAGGGAGATCCTTTTCGGTTTTGGCTCCACATATATGGAACAAACTACCAGAATCGCTTCGGAGAGAAGTAAATCTCCTGCGTTTTAGGAAGCTGCTAAAAACGCTTCTATTTAGGGAGGCTTTTGGCCCATTTAAATAGCTGCATTGTAGGCTTTTCTCTGCCCCTCTTACGCTTTGAATCATAGCTGTTTGTCATCGGTCTTGAGCGCCTAGAGACCTGTAGGTGAGTTGGCGCTATATAAACCGAAGTTAACAATAAGGCTTTATCAGAGGGTAGTGATACACATTTATTATACTCACTCAGGCAAGGAATGATGTCACACACTCAAAGACTGAACTCGGATCAATTTGTTTGTATAAAAATATAATTAAATTGTATTTTATTTTCTAGAACCAAGCCTGGCCTGGTACAGGTAAGTGTAATAGTACTTTGCAAGAATAATGCAGTAAAATACAGTTTGAATGCAATGCAATTGGATTGGTTTCGTACAAACTAACTCCATACTTTGAACAATTCACAAGAAAGTAAATTCAGTCCTATGGGAGAAAACAATGTTATCTGTTTAACAGGAATTACTTCGGTTTGGGAGATGGTTTTCTGGGGTTAGAACAAGGGTTCCCCCCAGGGTCAAGAATGCAGTCTCATGGCACCCTCAGCGGCACTAGGGCGGACGGGTACTGAAGGCCCAGTGTTATCCAACGGGGAATAGGGGGCCACTGGTCGGCGGCTGCTTACGAGCAGGCCACAAGGTTGTGGGATCAAAGCTCCTGGACTTAGGCTCAGGGCAAAGGGGTAGCCGATGTAGCACACAAGGTGCACCCACAGCGGCACTGGGGCGTCCGGGTGCAGGTTTGGCGTCGGGTGCTCTGTTTTCAATGGACGCTCAGAGACGTACCTCTTTTGGAGGCGACCATCGGTGGGAGAGTTAAGTTGGGATGTCTTGGGATGCTGGGACACAGTCGGTTGGGCCACCCAAGGCCGCGGGATGTCTGGTGCAGGGGTATCTTTTGGCATCAGATTCTTACCGGCTCCGATCGGGGGGATCCTCCAGAAAGGGTCTGCAGGCGTCGGTTGGAGACTTGCGGTAGGTCAGGGATCACCAGATCCCAGGTCTGAATCGCTGGGGAGACCACCAGACTCCGATTTTGCTGGAACCAGAGTTTGTGGGTGAGCAAAACCAGTGCTCACGGGGGACAAAGTCTGGTTTGAGAAAGCAGGGCAGGTCCTCTGGGTTTTCGCGGTGCTGCTAGCTGCAGGACACAACAGGATTGGTGTCCTCCTTCTTTCAGCACAGCTTCTTCATCTCTCTTGTATGAGGAGGCAATGTTCAGGGTTGCCCATAAAAAATACATTTAGGGGCATTACAGGTAGGTACAGGTCGGAATCAATGGGTCCCTTCCTTGGTATGGGTACACCCCCTATTAATATTCGTAATGACAATCTCCCAGACCATATACTCTTTATGGCATTACTGCACTTACAATGTCTAAGAATGGACTTGGACATTGTAGGGGTACAGGGCTCATGCACCTGTACCCTCACCACTGATATAGTGTACCCAGCTAGATGGGTGGTTTACCTTTGCCAGGGCAGTGGGTTGTAGGCATGGCACACAGGGATGCTTTTTTCTGGTCCAGGGAGGACCTGGCTTGGCAGTTCAGGCTGGACTGTTCCCACAAGGAACAGGATCAAGACTAATTTGACTATGGCTGTGTTCAAACTGGGGTGGTGTGGTGAAAAAAAGAATGATGGATTAAACCCAGATCCTTGTGACTGGGGTGAATGTTTGCATTGTCCAGCATTCCGTCCATCAATTGTTTCTTTTGCATACACAGGGATGTGTGCCATGTCGATTCTTCACTTTGCTCTGCCCGAAAATACGCAGCCTGCAGTGCGTGTGTAAAGGTACAGGGCTTCTAAGGGTGGCACAATAAGAGTTGCAGCCCTAAGGAGCCTTCCCTGGTCATAGTGCCCTTGGTACCTATGGTACCATTTATAAGGGACTTACATGTGGTCAGAAAGTTGGCAATTGGCTTTTGCAACAGTACAGTTTAGGGAAAGAACATGGGCCCTGGGTACCTGGTTGGCTGGAACCCAGGGCACACTTGGTCAAAAAGTGCATCAACATTAGACAAAAGTGTGGGGGGGGCACTTTCCTACAGCTACTTGGTTCATGCTTCGGAGGTTTAGGCAAGCACAGGAGTAGACACAGGGCAGCACCAAACATACACCACCAGCGGCGCAGGGGCTTTCAAGCACTGGGTCAGGCGCCCAATGCGAATAAATGGAGGAACTGTTTTTTTAAACCGTCAGCAAGCGTTGAACCAGAGGCTGCACAAAACACCAGAGGTAAATTGGCCAGCTGTGGGTCGCAGGGGCACAGTCAGTCGAGCTCCCCAAGGCCCATGGCCGTCAGGTGCAGGGGTGTCCTTTGACGCCTGGTTTCTCTTACCGAAGTCGGTCGTGTTTGGGGGGAGCCTTTAGTTTCACACTGCAAACATTGTGTTGGAGTAGTCAGTTTTCCCTGCATTGTGCCTTCTTCGTCCTTTTTCTTTTTAGGTTAACAGGAACTAGTTTCAGGGTCTTGGGGGGAACCACCTAAATACTAGATTTAGTTTACAGGGGAGTAGCAGGTTCGGTTCCTTACCTGGAGTGACTATTAATCCACCCTTCTGTGGTAGGGGGCATAGCCCTAGCCTTAGCTGGTTGGATACGTCCCACCATCTTCAAGATGATGGGCACTGAAAAATGTGCCTTACTTCGCCTCCTCCACCTGAGGGGTAGAGTTGGTGAAGGAGGGCACACCTCCTATTCTGACTAAGTTTTACCGTTGGTTCTTCTGCCTAAAGTGGGAGTTTGAATTGGGTGCTGCCATCTGCTGCTAGCAGCAGATGGCTGGGAGTCTCATTACAAAGGTGGCAGACCTTTGACGCTTCCCTCTTGAGCACTGTGCCCATCCTGGTGGAGGGGGTGTGACATGCTCTCCCAGAATCTGCTCTGTTTCTGGCCACAGAGAGCAGAGGCTCTTGATCTAGGGGTCCAGAAACATGCCTGGTGGTGGTAGGCTGCCTAAAGCCAGTCTGAGACCACACCAGGGTTAGTAGGTTTTCAGGGGGCACCTCTGAGGTATCCTCTTGGTAAATGGTTTCATAAATCTGGATGCAGGGTTGGGGGTTAGGTGGTAGGGGGATTCTGTGCCTGGTGTTGGGCCATTGCCTTCTACCCGGCTCATTTTTTTAAAGATAATAGTGGAATAAAAACATGGAAAAGGAAGACCTTTCTTAAAGGTCAACACTAGCTTCATTCTTAGAGACAGGCCAGTAGTAACAATAGTGTGAATTACAACTCTACAGTGGGTTTGTTTGGGGTTCCATATAGGAATTCTTAGAAAGAGTGGGGAGGGGGTCCTGTGCCTGGTGCTGGGCCTTCGCTTTCTACCCTGCTCGTAATAGAGGAATAAAGCATGGAAAAGAAAAATGTATTAAAAATCAACTCTAGCTTCTTTATTTACAGATATGTCCTCACGTAATATAATACACCCCTCCTATAAGGCCTGCTGTAGGGGTGGGCTACATATATTGCATGCAGTCTCGATGGGCATGGGACACAGGGGGTGTGCCATGCTGTGTTTTCACATTTGTGTAGTTTCACGCAGCCTGCAGTGGCAGTCTCGATGACCTGGTTGGTAGGAACCCAGTGCACTTCAGTCAACATTGCATCAGATACCAGGCAAAAAGTGGGGGTGACCAGGTCACAGTGGGGCACGTTCCTGCAGTAGCTTCTCTTCACTCTGAGCGCTAGGGGTTCCCCAAAACAAAAAGGCCATATTTCTTTGTCACTTGCTGTGTGACTGCTATAAGATGAGCGAATATCAGGAGAATCTAATTCATTCACAAGGTCTGTAGGGTAACTATTCTCCAACAAGGCAGTCAGCGGGTGTCGCCTATATACTGCTAAATATTGTTCCTGCCACTCTGTCTGATGGCATGAGCAAAGTCAATTGGGTGTGCGATCTTTTCAAAGTAACAATCAAGCCTGGTGTTCTGTGTTACAGGTAAGGCAGAGATGGAAGGGTTGGGGGTAGGGAGGTTACCTGCCAAATTTGAGCCTCAGATATCCAAACAAAGGTACTTTATTGTATCTACACTGCTGCCACCTGAAATGGACTCTGTCCAGGTTGAGGCACGTAGGAAGCCGAAGTCTGTATTGATTTACATCAATGTAGGTAGCTCTGTTTGCATGGCAGTATCTGATAGACTACTAGCCGCATATTCCTTGACGTAGAATTATCCCCAGGCGTGAGACTGGATCCGGAAACGTTTTGCCACAGCATTCCTGCGCGCTGGGGTGACATCACGCGACTGCCCAGACGTCTGCGTACGTGACGTCAGCGAGGTCACAAGACCCACCCCGGCGCGCCCACGTCAGTTTTTTCCTTTTCCGCGTGCAACGCAGATCCGTTCCTTGCTGCAGGCCTGTTTAAGGCCCCCCTTTCTTCCATTCTTTTTGGTGGAACAGTGTGCGAATGCCTTCGGGCTTTAAAACTTGCACGTTTTGTGGGCGTCTTATGTTGGCGACGGACCCTCACCTCATTTGCATGTGGTGTTTGGAGGAGGATCACGGCACCACAGATAGTGCGGTGTGCCAAAAGTTGAAGCCGAAGTCGCGGCTGGAATGCCGAATGAAACTTCCGCGTCTCTCCAGGTCGACGTCCTCCCCTCGGTCTGCTTCGGCGGACGGCTTCAGGTCCGGCCGTGGTCGTCGTCCTCCTTTCTCCGATATCATGTGAGCGTTGCTCCCCGGTGGGTAAGTGTCGCAGTTCGTCCCCGGGGGCTGGTTTCCGGCCTATCGGGGGCGTGGACTCTCCGCGGGTGATGGGGCCCCGCGTGTCGTCCTATCCACCGTTTCCCAGTGATGTGGCATCGAGAGTCCAGATGGAGACTTACGCAGCGGCTTTGCAGGCCTCGCTGGCGTCTCCTCCTCCTTCCCTTCCTGGGGCGTCGGCGGATTCCTCGCCTTGCGCAGGACCCTCCGTGGCGCCGCCTGTGGCTCCGGCGCCCACTGGGTTAGATACAGGCTTGAAAGATGTGCTGTTGGGGTGCGGCTCCTCTGGGGCACCTCCTTCAGGCCACGGCGTCTCTGCCTCGCCACCAACCCCCGGAGGGGTCCCTGTGGTGTCGCCGGGGCTCGGGTCGCATCCCCAAGCCCCTCTCAGTCCCTTGGAAGGGTGGTCCTGTCTAAGGCTGAGGTGACGCCGCTACGGCGGCGGCAGCAGCTGGACCGCGCAGAGCTACAGGGGTTGGTGGACTCTTCTAGTCCCTCTCCGGACCCCTCTCGTACCTCCTACCGAAGGTAAGTAACTCGTACAACGGGTACAGAGTGAATGTTGTGGAGCACAGAGTAAGCATACAGGTTTATAATAGTAGTTTGTTTGAGCTCCCTTTTTAGGGCGAGCATCCGAGACCCCTTGTATATACTTTAGTATATATACTTTAGTATATACTTATGTGTATGTACTTTGTGGGCTCTGGAGATCAGCCCTAGGACTTATCTGCTTCCACTTAGGGACTTTTTTCTGTTCAACTGCCTCTATTTAACTGTCTTGATCGAAAACAACCAGCAGAGGTCAGTAAAATACCAGAATTGGTTTCTGCTGAGGGACTTTCTATTTTTTATTTTTCTGGCAACTGCCTCTATTTAACCTCTTCAATGCCCATGACGAGATAGTCTCGTCATGGAGCACGGTTGCGCTGTGCCCATGACGAGACTATCTCGTCATGGACCCCGCCCGCTAATAAAAGGCCCGGCACAGGAGGGGGAAAGGGCGGGGCACTGAAGGGGTTAACTTTCTTGATAGAAAACGACTTGCAGAGGTCAGTAAAATACCAGAATCACTTTAGCATTCTCTAGATTCCAGTCCATAGAAATTCTTTCACAAGCACCCGTAGACGATGTTTTTTTCAAATCTTGTATTTTCAGTGATATGACAACCGAAGGTCCTGCTTTTATATTAAAAAACAGAGCTTTGGACTATACCATTTCCCGCTGAAAGGCAACATTTCTCTCCATGTGTTCCCATACCTGGCGTGTCACGCAGTTTGGTGCTTACTTTCCCTCTATATTAAAGAACAGTCGATGTTTCAGCACCCAGGCTAATGTGCTGCATAGCTAAATACATATGAGGTCCAAAAGGTGAGACCAATTGCATTGCAAATGCTTGTTTAATTGAATGTTCTGTAACTCCTGTTCCGGGGTTCCAAAGAGTGTCTTGCAGGCAAGAAATGTAGTGAGGAGAGGGATCTGAACGCTCAGATCAGCGCCACACGTAGGAGGGGAATTACTGCAAAGCGTGTGTGTAGGAAGCTGGCTCTTTATGTGGTATACCAAATAGAGGTGTGCTGTGTAAAGAGTCCAGGTATCCCTTATGAGTGGATAGTGGCTTGCTCCAGCAATCCCAAGGTTCACTATTACGGGATAGTGTGGTCAAGCAGCCTTAGGCTTATCACGGAGGAGTGTTAGACATTTGGTGCACACACCGTGTCAATAAATGATACACAAACTCAAAAAAGAGATCCATGGCAATTTAGAAAAATAAGTATTTTTATATATATTTTGAACCCAAGAATTTCATAATATTTCGGTATATACTTTTTTAAAATTTACTTTTTACAGTTTTAGCAATGTTAACAACCAACAGTGCTTTTTACGCATAACGCTTTCCTATGGAAGAAAGAACATTCACTCCATACAGATACTTGAAATACTTTTCCGTAGGACCCTTTTTGGTCATGAGCTGGTCGAGGGACAAAGACAAAAGTTTCACAAGCAGATTGGTTGTATCTGCTCTGATGAGTCAGGATGCAGAGGTGCTGGACGGGTTGGTAGCATTGCATGCTACGCAGTAGGAACGAAAGGGGGGCCACCTGGAAATAGCCTGGAAGGGTGGACTTGGGAACAAGTCTTGTAGCTCCCAATGAGGCGCTCCAGTCGTGACGGTCCCGGGAGCTTGGGGGGAGCAGTCTGTTTCCTTGAACCAGGGCCAGGCAGCTCGGGTCCAGAGTGTTTGAAGTCCGCTGGCTTTCGTGCGTCAAGGCGCTCACTGTTGTCGGTCAGTATCAGCAGGGGACAAAAACTGGACAGCTGGGCCACTCTCTGTGTTGGCCTTGGCGGTGCCGACATCCCTCATCAGCTGGTAGTCAGTGATGTCGTTCGAGACCCGACCGGACTGGACGTACAGCAAGTTAGTCGCGGCCAGGGTCTGGTACCCCGGGTATTGGTGCAGGAGTCCTTGTTGAGGTCTTGGCGTCTTCAGGTTTGGCAAGAAGACTGATCTGACCTCCTTGAGTGCGCTGACCTTCTCCTGGGCGGCTGTTGTTCGGCAGACAGCAGCTTCGTTAAACCAGTTGGTGGGTCCAGAGTAGTGACTCTTCTACTCCAAGGGAGATGATGGGTGAAGTGCTGGCAACCCTCCGGGAGGATGCATAGCTGCAGGGCGAGTTGGGTCTTTGCGGTTGTCGAGTTTGTGTGCCCATGTTTGGCACCAGAAGTCCACAGCAGTCTTCAGTTCTTGTGGGGGGTCAGCTCTTCAGTGTGTTGTCCTTCTTTTCAGTTGGTGGATTCTGAGGTTCTGGAGCCCCCTAAATACTAAATTTAAAGGCATTGGGGCAGTTAAGGGTAGCATCCAATGGGCTACCTACCCCTGTGGTCACTACGCCCCCTATATGACCACTTCCTGTGGGAAGCTGGCATAACCCTGTCCCAGATGTAAACACCTGCCAGAGCAGGCATTGTTCCTGACCCCCGAGAGTGGGACTCTCACCTCCTAGGGGGTCCAACACGTCTGTTGGCAGGCTGGTCTGGACCAGCCAGCCAGCACACTAGTGGACTTGTAGATTTCAGGGGGTAGCGCAAAGGGTAACCTCTGGGTGCATGTATTAATAAATTCTTCATTGGAATCAGTGTGGGTTTATTAATACAAGATGTTTGATGACAAATATTTTTGATTTCAGTGAAGTTGCCTTGTAGCTGGGTAACTCATAATCACCAGTGCCCAGTAGATATACTTAATATGGCTTCCCTGTTCACTGGTAATGTCCAAGAATCGACTTTGACATCACAGGGGCATATCTGCTCATGCAGATATGTCCTCACATCTAATATAATGCACCCTGCCATAGGGCTGTAAGGCCTGCTGTAGAGGTGACTTGCATATATTGCATGCAGTGTCTGCAGGCATGGCACACAGGAGGTCTGCCATATTGTGTCTTCAGTTTTGTCAGCACCATGTCACCCAGCCTGCAATGGCAGTTTACATGAGTGTGGTGAAGGGTCCCTTAGGGTGGCACAATACATGCTGTAGCCCCTAGGGGACCCTCTTTAGTACCCAGAACCTAGGGGGGGTTCTATCTATTGGGGACCTACAGGGGTGCTAAAGGTATTGCCAATTGGGGATCAATTGTACAGTTTTAGCGAAAGATCTGGCACTGGGGACCTGTATAGCCGGAACTCAGTGCACTTCTGGCAAAATCTCATCAAATACCAGGCAAAAAGTAGGGGTGACTTTCCTACAGTGTCTCTTCCAACCAAAGCAGTGTGCCACGGTCTCCCATAGGAGAGCACTGCAGGGTCATAAACATGGGGGGTGGGGGAAGGGGGGCAAGAGAGGCAGCTGTAGCGCTCACCTGGCAGAGTCTCGTGAACAGGATGACAGGGCCAGGTCCCTCAGCCCCAGTCCAGCTGTTCTCCCAGTCTCTTACAAAACTTGGAGAGAGCCAGTCCTACTCACGCACAACTCCTGATCAATGTAGAACAATCACAGGAGTAATACCCGTAGACCCAACTGAGATTTGGGTGAATACTGTGTAAATGCGACAATCTCTCAGCGGGATATATTGGAATTATTTAAACTGGTATGTACAAGACATTACAGCAAGCAAAAAAGGAGAAGAGGCTAAGGGTTGTTCTTTCAAAGCGCCCATAGGCGTCATATATTTTAGGAAAACAAATGAATTTAAACAGTGGTGGTATGAGCACAACAGGGTATGAATACTCAGGCAACCCTAGTGTGGAAGGTGTACAAAGTGCTCGTGCTTGTGAAACAACGGCCCAAGTGACAACGTGAACAAACCACAGCAGACGGCGCAGAAGGATATGCAATATGTACAATTAAAAGGTTCACATAACAATTTACTCAATGGTATAATTGGTACATTTCATCATTTCAATGAACCAGGTTGGCATGCGCCTAAGGCGTTTGAGCTGGTGGATAGTGGTCGACGGCGTTTCGATCCTGTCAATTTAGGATCATCTTCAGGACCTGGGTCGCCTATTTTGGGAGTGCTCTGTGAAAAATAAATTACGTATCAGAGCGGCAAAACAGAGGGGGGGAAAAGGGGGGGGCAAGGAGGGAGGGGGGAAAAAAAGAAAGGGGAGGCAGGAGAAGAGGAGAGGGTAACGAAGGGGAGGCAGGAGGAGAGGTCAGGGGGGAGTGTGGGGGGGGGGGAAGTGGTTGTGGAAAAAAGGGGGGGAGGAGGGAAGAGAAAAAGGGTTAGGACGGAAAAAGGAGGGGGTTGGGGGTGGTGGTAGGGCAGAAGGAATTTCAAGGCCTACCTGACACACGCAGAAGGGGTGCTGACGTGAAGGAGGAGGCGTTTTCAGCAGGAAGCGAATATGTGCAGTGAAGGGCGAGGGGGGGAAAACAACCCCTCAATCTGTGGAAGGCCACGAATAAGAGTGAGACAGGTGGTGAGGAAAAAGGAAAAGGAAGGAGAAGGGTATTAGGAGACTCACCGATGTATGGTAAAATTACCGGGACTTCGCAGGAGAATGCAACAAGTGCGGGGGAGGAACGGTACACCGCCTAAAGACAACCAAGGGCAGGAGGTTACCGGCAATTCAAGGCGGGACGAAGACAGGAGCGCACACGAACAATTGTGAGGCTTACCCGATAATTAGAAGAGCGGGAGTGTGGGTTGCAGTCCAGTTGGAGTAAGTCAAACAGCAGCGAGTCTGGATTGAATCCGGAACAAGAATGAATCATGCGGTAGCGAGAGGAGCCACGGACGTGTGCTGCCTTTGGACGATCAGTGACTGTGGAGTTGGACGCAATACCTCCTATAAGAAGGAGGAGCAGGCGGACACGGAGAAGCCGTCTATTGGACGCCACGGGCGGTGTGAGGGGTATGAGTCGGCGAAGTCATTGCTAGGGGTGTAAGTCGAGGTCGTTGCAGGGACGCTCGGTGGCATGGAAACGGGGCGAAGGAAAGGGAAGAGGTGTATGAAACTGAGGGGATCGAACCGAGGGAGTCAGGTTCGCGGAATGCAAGGGAGACCGGGAACTAAGGGAAAAGTGCCCAGGAAAATGGAGACAAGGGAAGGTAATACGGCGCTGAGCGAAAGATCCAAGGGGGCGAGGGTAGGTGAAGCCAGTGAAGGCGGGATATATAAGGAAGGGAGAGGCAGGGAACGAAGGGAAGAGGAGGGGAGAGGGGGGAGGGAGGGGTAAAAAGGGGAAAGGTGGGTGGAGAAAGGGAAGGCTTAAAGGGACAGGGATATGGGGAAGCAGCGGATGCAGGTCGGAGAACCAGAGATCATTACGACCAAAGAAACATAGTCAATGTCCCAAGTACAACAACAATGTTATAATATTAATGGAAATGAACTGACAACCTGGAGAAATGGTATGGAAACATTGAGGATACCAGGGTCAGTCAAAACGTGGAGGTAAGAATATATAATGGCAAGACATGAGTATAAGGGGGACCATCTAGGAAACAGACTCAGGTGGTGTAATGGATGGTACTATTCCACTCATCAATCGTGTTCAAACCCTGGTGTACAGAGTTGCAACGAGGTATCCATTTGCATTCATTCTTGTTAAGGAGACCTTGAAGATTTCCACCTCTGGGGGGGGAAGGCGAGGCTGGTCAATGACTTGCCATTTCATGTCCAGAGCATCGTGTTTTTGTTCCAAGTAGTGCGCGACCAGTGGGGCTGTAATGGTCCTGCAGTTTAATCTGCTTTTATGCTGAATGATTCTTTGTTTAATCATCTGTGTTGTTTGTCCAATATAGATGAGATGGCAAGGGCATTCAATGGCATAAATCACATTTTGTGAGCGACAGTTGGTGAATGTGTTCAGGACATGTGACTGGTTATTGAATTTAAACTCCTTGGTTTTGATTGTTAGTTCACAAACGCTGCATGATTGACATTTGTAATGGCCCAGTACGGGTGGTAAACCCCAATTTGCGGTGATGGTGTTTGGTCCAGTCAATTTGTTGGGCCAAGTGATGGCATGGACCAGATGGTTAGATAAATTGTTGCCACGTTTGTATGAAAAGAGGGGCGGTTCTTGGAAAGATTTATTTGTGCGCAGAAGTGTCCAATTTCGTGTAATGATTTTCTTGACTTGGTTACTGCTGGGGCTAAACTGGGATACAAATGGAATGCGGGAATTATTTTTTTTAGGCTGGGGTGTAAGTAAGAGATCACGATGGCAGTACCAAGCCCTCTTTCTCGCCCGTGAAACCAATCTGCGTGGGTAGCCTCTGTCTGTGAGTTTCTTGCACAGGACCTCGGATTCTTTGAAATAGTCTCTGCGCCATTTACAATTTCTACGAATCTGCAGGAATTGACCATAAGGTAGCCCGTCTTTGAGCCCACGTGGATGGTAACTTGAATAATGTAGCAGTGTATTTCTCTCAGTTGGCTTCCGGTATAGTGAAGTTCCGATCAAGCCTCCTTCTGCATGTATGTTCAGATCCAGGAATGGCAAATCATTAGTTGTCTGTTCACATGTGAATTTTAAGTGGGTTTGAGAGTTGTTCAGCCAGTCAACAAAGGAAGTTAAAGTGGCGGCGCATCCTTTCCAGAGTAGGAGGACATCGTCAATGTATCTACGCCACAGGGAAATTTGATGTCTAAACGGGTTGATGGGTGAAAGTAGAAGGGAAGTTTCAAGTTTGTGGACAAAGAGAATGGCAAAATTCGGGGTAAAGCATGCACCCATTGATACGCCTTTGATTTGTAGATAGAAATCCTCTTTATACAGAAAATAGTTGTTTTCTAAGGCAATGTGTAATAAGTCCATGACAAATTCTGTGGGGATCCGAGTAGGTTTAGGTCTACTTTCCAGTAGTTCAAAGATGGCTAGAAGTCCTTCTTCGTGTGGGATGTTTGTATATAGGGATTCTATATCCAAACCTGCCATCAATTCTGTATCCACGTCAAAGGATCTGTCTTCAATGGTTTTAATAAGGTCCATGCTGTCTCGTATGAAAGTGTCAGTGAGAGGGACAAATTCTATGATAACAGCGTCTATATATTTCCCCAAAGGTTCCAGGACGGAACCACAACCAGACACAATAGGTCTTCCTGGGGGATTTTGTATGTCCTTGTGAATCTTGGGTAAGACATAGATCACAGGTGTTCGTGGGTGGGCATTATTGAGAAAAGCAAATTCTTTGGAAGAAATAAGGTTGTTAGTTTGTGCTTGTTTGGTGATACGGTGTATCTTTTTCTTTATGTCCGGAAGGGGATCGCATGTGAGTTTACGATAATGGGCCACATTAGAAAGTTGTCTTTTAATTTCCAAGTCATATTTCTCATTATCCATGATGACAATTCCGCCTCCTTTATCTGCCGGTTTGATGGTTAATTCAGATCTATTTTTGAGGCTAAGTAAGGCCTGTTTTTCAACCAGCGGGAGATTGTAAGGAACATATTCAAACCTTTACTGTACTTCTGCAATCTCATGGAGCACCAATCGTTCAAAAGACAGTATTTCTGGAGGCATGGTGTGCGAAGGGGGATGGAAGGTAGAGGGGAGGTGAAAACGTGGAGCGTCGGTTTGAAAAGGATCTGGTCTTTCTGCAAAGAATTGCCGCAATCTGATACGTCTGAAGAACTGTAGTAGGTGTGCGTGTAGATCAATGATGACGCATGGATAATGAGAAATATGACTTGGAAATTAAAAGACCACTTTCTAATGTGGACCATCCATCCAACGCCTCGCGGCCCCCGCTTCGCGGGAGCCGCTGGTAGGCGCGGACAGCATAAATCACCGGCTGGGTTTTCATTTTTGTTGTGACTTACGAAGCGAAAGGACCCTCAAGTGTTAAATGGTAGCGGCAGTTTCAGTCGATAACCTTTCAAGTATTTGCCCGGCGGTAATCGCCTCTCATACCACTCGATAATTTACCAATGAAAGAGGCAGGCGCCGGAGACTGGAAGGCAGGAAACAAAGTTTTATTCCGTCGGAGCAGAACACATCAGATCAGACAGCAAGGTATCGTCACGAGGTGCTCTAACTGCATCTCTGAGACCTGGTCTCTTATACACCGGTTTATTGCTTTATTACACATAGTACATTCTTGAGATTCCCTTGATGCATGAGAGAACATCCCCTGAAGCCCCGGCTCAGATCCGATCCCACACATAGTTACAGTAGAAGTTCCCACCTTACCCGCAGTAGGAGATGGCTATCGCGCAGCAGGGAATTCCGCCAATTCCTGGGGGTGTGTGCGACCGGCCGGGTCTCAGGGGGTAGGGGCTTTGATCCACTGTAATCCCTTTGATGTGGGGTGTTTCCCTTACAGTAGGGGCAATAAACTGCATCCGCAGGGCTAGGTGGTGGCCTGGGACCAGTTCGGACAATGAGGCGCAGAGGAAGGGGGTTATCAAAGGAGCGGCATGACCATGTATGGGATGTCGGTCGGATGTGGTTCCGTAGCAGGGTCGCGCAGAAGGAGAGGGTTTATGGCCCGTGTATGAGAGAGCGGGGGCGGCCGGCGCGCGGGGGGATGCTTGCAGCGCCAGGGAAAAGCGCTGGCGATCGAGAATGAGCGGGGAGAGAGTGGGGTGCCAAAAATGGCGGCCGTGCATTCGCTGTGCGTGGCGCTGGGCAGAGGCAAGATGGCGCAGATAATGTTCAGTTTGCAAGCTAAATTTCCACACAAGGACGCCAAGCTGTATTGGGGGGAAAGCTGCTGAATCGCCCAGTTTCGGGACTGCGAGGACCACGGTGCTCAGCGCCAAATCGAATCTCCTCACCTGGCTCCTCTTCCCGATCCCGTCCCCTCTTGCCCTCGCTATCCTTGATAATATTCCTCCCTAACGCGCTAGCGGAACGCGCGCGGGTCGTATCCCGGGGCAAAGAGCTGGCCGTTTGTGGCCGTTTGTGGCCGTTTGTGGCCGTTGTTATGCCATTTCAGCATTTTAGTGTTTTAATCTTTACGTGTTTTTAGGTGTATTACCCTGTATTCTTAGGTCCACTGTCACTTCTTCTGGCTATCCCCCTACTGCTTGCTCTTTACTTTTGAGTATGACTTCCCTAAGGTCTGGTAGGAAGATTGCTCAGAGTAGTAATGGGGGTCGTGTAACAGGGACTCTTGATAATTTTATTACAAGAGCAGCCCGGGTTCTTGAACAAGAAATTATATTAACTGAAAAAAGACTGTCCCTAGAAATCTCTGCAAAGCGATCGTCTCTTGGCAATATTATGGCAGCCATTTCTCCTGATGGTAGGCTGCCTCAACCAGTTTTAGACAGGCCACATAGTGACTCGCAAGGGTCGCCGGACATATCAGCACAGAGTCCGCTGGATAATATATCCGATACTATAAACATTTCTGAATCAAGCGGTCTACCCCTAAATACTAGTGTGATCCTTTCACAGCCCATCACTGTGCAGCCTTGCATTGACACTTTGAGTCTGGGCAGTAAGTCCAAGCCCATTCCTGGGAAAAGAAAACATATGGGAGTGTTTTCCAAAGGCAGACGCGCTAAAGTACCTAAAGTGTCTAAATTGTCCAAACCTGTAATTCAATTTGACGCTCCTAACTCTTATCTGCCCCATAGTTCAATTCCTGTTATTGGGAGTCCCAGGTCTTCTCATCCTCCCACTACTCTGCCGACTGCCAACCTCATGCCCCCTGGCTTTTCTGAGCTTGTAGAGCAACTACTTAAATCCTTTTTCCTACCCCTATATGAGAGAGTTAACAGACTCTCTACTTCCATAGGGAAAATTGAGAGTATGGTGCTTACCAACACGTCTCTATTGGAGAAGATTTTAGCGACTCCAACTGGCTCAAAGATTCCACCAACCTCCGATGTAGCAGTTAAAACGGGGATCGTTCCTAATGGTAATACTCCTTTGGCCAGCGCACCCTCCAATTCCCTTGTTCACAAAGATCATGTTGTGGAGGTATCTCACCCTCATGTTAGCACTGTTATGTCAAATGATCCAGCTTGTAATGCTATTTCTGATAAGAGTAATACTACAATCTGCCAGCCTATAACAGAGGGTGATGGTCTTCTTTTTAAACTTCCATGTATTAACCTTCCTCCTGAGTCGCAGCCATACACTGTCATCATGGTAGGTGTTCCACGGCTCCCCCAGGCTAAGCCTGAGTCTCATAGCGAGCTGAAGAAAAAAGTAATACATTGGTTAAATGGAAATAGGCCGTTATCGGCTAGATTAAGTGCCGAGATCCTGACTGTTCGTAGGGTGAGTTGGGTGGGAAATAGGGCTAAGAAAGTGGAGGGAGATTGTGTGATTATAAATTTTCGGGACCCAAGGGTGGTGAGTCATATATGTTCCTACCCCAATATTTTGAGCGTCACTGGAATATCCACTCTGGATTTGTCATACTTTTATCCTCCCAACCCCTGTGTTATATCCTGTGACATGTCTACTGGCTGGGAAAGGGTCAATAGGAGCTTCCGTCGCCAGCCAAGATTCGATTTCCATCTCCCACTGTCTAATTTCTTTGCACCATTGAACACATTAGAAGGGGTAGATTGACTGCCATCAAATCTAATAAAAAAAAGTTCGAGGCATGTGGGCTGCTGAATTCATATCTGTGCATAGATCGCCGCCTAGTGTTGGGTCCGGATGTTTGCACGTTGTTGTCCTGGAAGAGTCTTCGAAGTATCCTGGGATAGGTGACTCCTCCCCTGGACTACAGTGCGCATGGGCATCCTCTCCATCCTCAGATTGTTTTTTTCCGCCATTGGGTTCGGATGTGCTTATCTTGACTCAAGTTAGGAAAAACTTTTTCCAGGCCAAAAGGCCTCTAGTTCGCGTCGGTACTGTTCCCGATCGGTATCGATAGTATCTTTGTTAGTTTACTAACTTCCAGAACCAACTTTTTCGCATCTTACCCGACCATCGACCCGACATCGACGATGGAATCGAGGACACCATTCAAGCGGTGCCCTGTATGCAATGCGAAATATCCACACATCGACGTCCATCCGGTGTGCAACAAATGCCTTTCACCGGATCACGACGAATCTACATGTATGGCCTGTGCCCGATTTCGATCCAAGAAGACTCTCCGGAATCGACGAGCGGCGAGACTCGAGGCGCAGCAAGCGGCACCGGCCCCGGCCGACATCTTCAGCGCCGAGACCGAAGATGTCGAAGAAGTGGAGAACCTACCCTCCAGTCCCGCTTCCGAACATGACTCTGGATCGGAAGACGTCGACGAAACACTCTTTCGCAGAGATGAGGACGACACCGAGGTAGGAGACTACAATGAGGCCTTAGGGGCCGAAGAGA
Source organism: Triturus cristatus (assembly GCF_964204655.1). Taxonomy (NCBI): domain Eukaryota; kingdom Metazoa; phylum Chordata; class Amphibia; order Caudata; family Salamandridae; genus Triturus; species Triturus cristatus. The sequence goes on from NC_140590.1 coordinate 1,583,435,558, forward strand.
GTAGCTCCGATGACGAGCAAGGCCTACCCGTTCAGACTGAGGAAATCCCAGTGCAACAGTCTATGGCTCCGGTCGAGGGATCGCCTTCGGGCCTTACCCAAGACCTATCCCGCAGTTCTTCGGCCCCGCCCTCGGACATTCAGCGGCAGCCATTAATGCCCAAACCGGCTGGTTTCCCTTCTTCGAAACCGAAACCAAAAGCTGTATTGGTTCAACTGAAACCGAAACCGAAAGTGGCGCTGGTCTGATCGAGGCCCTCCACACCTTCGACGCCAGCAAAACCCGTCGGCACCGAGCGCAACAAACGAGACTTCGGTGCCGAGCTTGAAGCGGCCGACGTCGGAGTCGACATACGGAAAAAGACCTTCGGTGCCACCAAACCTACTCGGCTCCCGGCACCGACGCAATCGGCTCCGACCCCAAAGGTCAAACTGCCTGCCGCGTCTCCCACCGCTTCGACGGCACCACCAAAGCCTCACTCATCGAAGACGTCGACGGCCATTCCCGCCCCTCGACTCGATGACTCACCGGCGCCGAAAAAGTCCACGCCCGCCTCCACAGAACCGGTCGGCGCAAAGGAATCAAGGGCGCTCCAGGTGCCACCCATTGCTGCGCAACGCACCAAAAACAAAACTGTCCTCCAGGACACGTCGGGCTCCGAGCCAATAAAAGCTCCAACAGCCTCTTCGGCACCAGCCAACATTACTTTTGGCCTGCCACCATCCACGGCCCCGAAACTGTTCCAAATCAGGACACGGGTCACCCACACCACGATCACGCCTGCCGAATGCTCTGCGGAGACGTCTCCATCGCATCTCATCGACACCGGCAGGATGATTATCCACAAAAGGAGAATAACTTCTGAGCCAGCTTTGGACTCCTTCCGGATCCCACTTAAGAGAAAGCTGCCAGTGGCTTCGGAACCAGTTCTTTACGAACCTTTCCATTCACCCTACCAGGATCCACAATCCTTCTCTCCCACACACTCCGACACGGATGCGTTGGAGGACTACATGGGTGACCAAGTCCCCTACCCCGGAGGGATGGACCCTGATGGCCAACAGGACCCTGATCAAGCTTGGGATGACCCTGTAGACCCAGGTGCACCTATGGATGCACAGGACCCGCAACTCTATGGAGCAAAAACATCTCCCACAGAGGACACTGCCGCGTTCAACGCTCTAATTGAACGTGCTGCGGCCAATCATAGGGTGCAACTTCACTCTTCAAGGAACCCACCAGGGCAAGAGTGATAAACCCCAGGATCGACAAGAAATACAGATCAGCGCCTGGGGACCCTACTTACATTAGAGGCCAATTACCTCTGGATTCCATTGTCGTTGCGAATGCTCGCAAGAGGGCACACTCGCAAACAGGTGATGCTCCTCCCCCGGACAAAGAGTCCAAGGTGCTAGAGACCTCTGGCAAACGAGTTGCCGCCCAGGCAGCTAACATATGGCGCATTGCCAATACTCAAGCGCTCCTCGCTCGCTACGATCGAGCGCACTACGACACATTAGAGCAACTACTCCAACATCTCCCTGACCAATACAAAGAAGGTGCAGAGATCCTCATCAGGGAGGGACAACTGCTCACAAATGCATCCATTAAGTGTGCACTGGATCCCGCGGATACAGCTGCCAGAGCCATAAACACTAGCGTCATGTTGCGACGACACGCCTGGTTGCGAATCTCCGGATTCAAACCGGAGGTACAAAATAACATCCTCAACCAACCTGTCAACCCCGACTACTTATTCGGGCCGGAGGTTGACACCACCCTAGAGAAAATAAAAAAGGACACGGACACTGCAAAGTCCATGGGGGCCCTACAGACGCAGTCCTTTCTGAGCGGCTCCTTTAGTCGCCCCGGAAATAGAGGAGCGGGTAGAGGACAGGGGTCACAGCAAACATACAACAAGGGCAACACACAAAACACCTACGATAAAAACACCCGGGGTGGATATCGTGGCTCCAGCACAAAGGGCCGAGGACGCGGCTACGGAAACACCAGGTCCTCCCCCAAGAACAAGCAGTGACGCCCTCTCCCTTCCTCCCGACCACATAACACCTGTCGGGGGAAGGCTACAAAGGTTCCTGTCCACGTGGAACTCCATCACCACGGACAGGTGGGTCAAAGATCTTGTCAAATACGGTTACTGTCTACAACTAACCTCCACTCCACCCACAATACCTCCAAAAAACCGTCCTATGTCCTCAGAGCACTTAACGCTCTTACAGCAGGAGGTGCAAAGTATGCTTTTAAAAGGCGCAATAGAGGTCGTATCGTCCACGAGCAAGGTACGGGGGTGTACTCCCTGTACTTTTTAATACCGAAAAAGGACGGGTCACTCAGACTTATATTAGACCTGAGACCCCTGAACCAATACATTCTTTCCGAGCATTTTCACATGCTCACTCTACAGGAAGTCCTCCCGCTGCTCAAGCAGGGAGACTTTCTGGCCACACTGGACCTCAAGGATGCGTATTTCCACATACCCATTCACCCATCACACAAGAAATACCTCAGGTTCACTGTTCAAGGGCATCACTACCAATTCAAAGTCCTTCCCTTCGGCGTGACAACAGCACCCAGGGTGTTCACGAAGTGCCTAGCTACTGTGGCGGCACATCTACGGAGGCAGCACATACACGTCTACCCTTACCTGGACGACTGGCTCGTTCAAGCGAAGTCAGCCCAGCAATGTGCCAGCCACATGTCCCGCACCATCCACCTCCTTCACAGTCTGGGGTTCTCACTAAATTACCCAAAATCCCATCTCCAGCCCGCACACGTACAACAGTACCTAGGTGCGACTATAGACACTCTGGCGGCCACAGCTCAGCCAAATTTAGTGAGAATCAACAGCATGCAAATGCTGATTTCCAAGTTCAAACCACAACACTCCCTTCCCGCGCGAGTGTTCATGCAGTTGATAGGCATGATGGCCTCCTGCATCTTCATAGTCCCACACGCGAGACTACATATGCGCCCGCTTCAGGAGTGCTTAGCACGTCAGTGGAATCAGGCTCAAGGACAGTTGAAAGACCTAGTGTTGGTGAGCGGTCGGGCATACAACTCTCTGCATTGGTGGAATCCACAAAACCTTTGCAAGGGCCGACCGTTCCAAGAGCCTGTCCCACAGATAATACTGACGGCGGACGCGTCTCTCCAGGGATGGGGAGCTCATGTACTCCATTACACAGTGCAGGGACTATGGACACAACAACAAAAGATGCACATCAACCTTCTAGAGCTGATGGCAATCTTCCTCGCTATGAAAGCATTCAAAGTACACTTGTGCAACAAAGTCTTGTTGATCCGGACGGACAACATGACTGCCATGTACTACATACAGAAGCAGGGAGGAACACACTCTCCACAGTTGTCTCATCTGGCTCAGAGCATGTGGAAGTGGGCCATTCAGAGGAACATGTTCCTCCTGGCAGAACACCTCCCCGGCAAGGACAACCAGATGGCGGATCTGCTCAGCAGACACTGCCACCAGATGCATGAGTGGGAGTTACACCCATCAGTACTCCAACCGTACTTCCAGCAGTGGGGTCATCCAGAGATAGACCTATTCGCGACAAGCGAAAACGCAAAATGCCAAAGCTTTGCCGCCAGGTTCCCACATCCGCAGTCGCAGGGCAATGCGATATGGATGAACTGGTCCGGCAGATTTGCGTACGCTTTTCCCCCAGCACCACTGATACCGCTGGTGGCACGCAAACTGAGACAACACTCACTGACACTCGTCCTGGTTGCTCCAACGTGGGCACGCCAGCCGTGGTACACCACCTTTCTCGAACTTTCCGTGGTGCCGCATCAAAGGCTGCGGGTCAAACCCGAGCATTTGATGCAGAACCATGGAGAGATTCAGCACCCAGATCCGCAACAGCTGAACCTGGCAATCTGGCTCCTGAGGTCCTAGAGTTTGGCTACCTAAACCTGCCACCTGACTGTATGGATATCATTAAGGAGGCCAGGAGACCCACTACCAGAGCTTGCTATGCAGCCAAATGGAAGAGGTTCGTCATTTATTGCAATAATAATGACATTAACCCGCTAGACGCATCCATCCAAAACATTATTTGTTACCTATTACACCTATACCGATGCAATCTGGCGTACACCTCTATACGTGTCCATTTGACCGCAATATCAGCCTATCTACAAACCAGGCAGCACCTCTCTCTATTCAGAGTGCCTGCCATCAAAGCATTCTCGGAAGGACTCAAACGAATCATTCCACCTAGCCACCCACCGGCCCCAATGTGGAACCTCAACTTGGTCCTCACACGCCTGATGGGTCCACCCTTTGAACCTCTACACTCATGTGAGATTCAATTCCTTACCTGGAAAATAGCTTTCCTAGTAGCGATAACTTCTTTACGAAGAGTTAGTGAACTCCAGGCACTAACCGTCCAAGAGCCATTTATACAGGTTCACGCCAACAGGGTCGTACTACGTACCAACCCCAAATTCATGCTCAAGGTGGTATCGCAGTTCCACATGAATCAAACTATTGAACTGCCTGTTTTCTTTCAAAACCCACAAACTGTCGCAGAAAGGGCACTCCATACACTAGATGTAAAAACGGCTCTCCTGTATTATATCGACAGGACCAAACCCTTTAGGAAAACAAATCAACTTTTCGTTGCCTTTGCCCCACACCACAAAGGTAACGCTATCTCCAAAGCAGGTATAGCCAGATGGATCGTTAAATGTATTCAAATTTGCTATCAAAAGGCTAAACGCACTTTAACCATTCCCCCACGAGCCCACTCAACACGTAAGTTAGGGGCCTCCATGGCTTTCCTAGGAAACATTCCTTTGCATGACATATGTAGAGCAGCCACCTGGTCCACTACACATACATTTACCAAACACTATTGTGTAGATGTGCAATCAAAACAGCAGGCAGCTGTAGGACAGGCTGTTCTCAAAACTCTTTTTCAGACCGCTGCAGCTGGCACTGGTAGCCGCCGCTAATAAGAGGGCACTGCTATATATTCTATGCACAGATATGAATTCAGCAGCCCACATGCCTCGAACTGAATATGCTACTTACCAGTATGCATCTGTTCTTGGCATGTAGGGCTGCTGACATTCATATCGCCCTCCCTCCTCCCCGGCGCCTGTAGCAGCTGCAGCTCTCAGAATTACTGTAAGCATGGTCATCACTTTCTGTATCTACTCCATCACTGCCACAATGGCGAAAAACAATCTGAGTATGGAGAGGATGCCCATGCGCACTGTAGTCCAGGGGAGGAGTCACCTATCCCAGGATACTTCGAAGACTCTTCCAGGACAACAACGTGCAAACATCCGGACCCAACACTAGGCGGCGACCTATGCACAGATATGAATGTCAGCAGCCCTACATGCCAAGAACAGATGCATACTGGTAAGTAGCATATTCAATATGGGTTGTGTTTATGAGGCCCTTGTTGGCCCTGAATGTTCCGGGTTAGTAAGTAGGGGCGGGTCTAGGGGGGTATACATGGACTCGGGCGTCTTGTTCCCCAATTATGCTTGTGTTCTTCAAATAGCCCCCCTTACAAATTTCGATCCCTTATTACCAGTTCTGGAGTGTCCAGATATGAAGGCCACCAGTCCTGTTAACCCAAACCAATCGAGAATTGAGACGGTATCCCGTACTTGTACGTCATATAGTGACAGTCTATTGACTACATACACTGATCCCTGTGCCCCTGTGTTTGAGTGTAAGGGTCCTGGCATTACCGTTACCCATCCAGCCGTTTTGGGTTCTTTACCTGTTCCCCTGCTGACTGACTCTTCTAGCTCTCCCCTACTCACTTTGGCCTCTTGGAATATTGCTGGTCTCCGTAGTAAAATAACTAACGAAGATTGGTCTGCCTGGGTAACCACCCAAGATATCCTTGTCTTCCAGGAAACCTGGCCTGTGGACCCTATTTATTTTTCTGGATATGTAAACTTTTATAAGGGGGCTTCCAGTGGAACAAGGGGCCGTCCTTCGGGCGGTCTCTGTATATGGGTAAGGCAAACCCTCAAGTGTAGTCTTGGCGAACTGGCCATTGACAGCCCTGATATACTGATTCACATTGCAAATCAATGATGACCCAGAAATCTTGATTATAAATGTATATAATAGGGGCCTCCCTGGTGGGCGTGGTACTAACACCTTCTTACAATTGGATGGGTTTTTGGACACTGTCAATACATGTACTAACGTGGTAATACTGGGTGACCTAAACTGCTGTTTTGAGCCTCTGCATACTGCTCGGGATTCACTCACATTGGAAGTGGATGCGATCTTGAACATCCCTCCTCTTGATCTCCCCCCTATCAAGAGGTGGACTGAATCTGCTATCCCGTGGATGAGCTTATGTATGGAGCGCGGTTATAGGGCTGCCAACGGACGGACTCCGTCCGATAAAAACGGCAAGATGACTTTTTCCGATGGTCGACGTTGTAGTAGCAGAATCGATTATGCCCTAATCAAAGTGGAGTTTTGGCCCACACTTTGTGATATGGTGGTTTTAGACCGCCCAGAGAGTGATCATAACCCATTAGTTTTGAGTTTTATATTTTCCCTAGCCCATAGAAATAAACCCTCAGAGATAGTGACTGCTGATGCACTCCTCACTAACAACCAACGGAGAGTGCGCTGGGAAAAGGTTGCCATCGACAGTGTTGTACTATCTGAGATCAGCTCAAAGGTTTTTTGTGCATTGAAGGACTTAAAGGCTCTTCGGAGCCCTGAGGATGTTGTCGGTGAGTCCACCCAAATACATGAAAATCTATTCTATGGCCTCAAGTCTTTTTTCCAAACCTTGTAAGGCCAAGAAATCACTTACTTTAAAACCAAATTCCTGGTATAATAAACCTTGCCGTGAGTCTTATAGCAAACTGAAATCTGCTATCACTACTAGAAACCAGGTTGCCATTAGATTAGCCAGAAAAGACTACAGCAAGGCTGAAGTCATGGCCAAACAAGATTGGGACAATGACCATTGGAATGACCTTTTGGCTGCTAGTAAACATAAGAATTTAACCTTGTTTTGGCATATTGTTAAGTGGGGGCAATTCTCCGAGCACTCAGGTCCCTACTAATCATGTACTCCCGGACATCTGGGTGTCACATTTTGAATCTCAGTTTTCGGATACCAACTTGGCTGAGGGGATCGCCCCCCCATTAACCAGGGATTTGTCCACTTCCCCGACTTTTAAATTTGATTGTGAAGAGGTTGTGTCGGCTCTAAGTAGGGTACCTAGTGGTAAGGCACCAGGCATAGATTGTGTTCCCGCGGACCTCTTCAAATCCGACTTTGGCAACTGGGTGCCTTACATCACACTCATAGCAAATGCTGTAGCTAAGGGGGCTGCCATTCCGGATTCTTGGAGGGGCGCTGAGATTCTGCCCATCTTTAAAAAAGGTGACCGCTCCTGCCCGGGGAACTACCGCCCGATTAGTCTAATTGACTCTGTTCAAAAAATTATTGCAAGAATGATCCTGGCAAGAATCCAGCTCTGGATCGAGCAGGAGGATATCATCTCGCCCCTGCAGGCCGGTTTCAGATCTTGCACAAGCCCCATCGACCAGGCGTTCAAGTTTCAACTGATCGTCTGGAAAACGGTTTATCTATGTGGTGGTACTTTATATGCTGCCTTTGTAGATCTGCGGTCAGCATTTGACTTAGTCAATAGGACTAAACTTTGGGGTGTATTAGAGGAGCTAGGGATGCCGCCAGATCTTTTGAACATCGTCATCAGGTTGCATGAAAACAACTTTGCACAAGTTCGATGGGGGAAACGGGCAGGTTACCGACAGATTCAAAGTTAGTAGGGGTGTCGGGCAAGGGTGCGTCCTTGCGCCTACTCTATTTCTGTTATTCATAAATAGAGCTGTGCAGTACTTTTCATCTACACCTACGGACGCCCCCATGTTGGGAGGTACTAAAATTCCACTCCTCATGTTTGCCGATGACACCCTACTCCTATCCCAGACTTTGTCTGGGTTACAGGTGGCTTTGAATGTTTTTGTCAACTTTTGCTCCGACTTTGACCTGTCAGTAAATGTTTCAAAAACCAAATACATGGTCTTTAATAAAGGGAGACGTGTGAAAGGCCATGTGTCCATGAATAATAATTTACTTGAACGAACTAATGTCATGACTTATTTGGGGGTGGTTTTTGAAAATAAGTTGGACTGGAGGCCGCAAATAGATGTCTTAACTCTTAAATTTGCCCAGCTTTCTGGGTGCCTGATTAAAGAACAAAAGCAATCCCAGTCGAAAATGATAGGCCCTCCCATTAAAATCTATAACGCAAGGGTCAATTCAGCGATTCTATACGGCGCTGAACTTTGGGGTTTTGCTGATCTTTCCCCCTTGGTTAAGGCACAACGTAAATTTCTCAGAATGCTTACGGGCCTCCCCTGCTCTACCCCAGTGAAACCGCTCCTGCTGGACCTTGGCTGCCATTCCTTTGACGACATTGCTAGGTTTAAACCACTGGCCTTCTGGAGAAGACTATGGACTGTCCCGTAGTTAGGCCCCTATGCTAAGGCATTTCTTGATGTCCGGTCCATTATGGGAGCTGGTAACATTACCTGGTTCAGGCAAGTTAGTCAACTTTTGGAATCTATGGGTCTGGGAATTCTATGGACCAACCCGGCTACTTACCTTTTTCCCCCCCTAAAAAACATTTTAAAAGCCTTTATTGGTCAATGGTGCTACAAAAACATTTATCCTTAGTTCCAGCTGAGTCCTTGTCAGGCAGGTTTCTAGAGCATAAAAACACCCCGCTGCTAGAAGCCTACTGGGACATTATTACCAGGCCCAGAGACAGGAAACTATACCACCAATTTAGAGTTGGCACCTTACCGACTAAATCATTTACAAAAAAATGGAAGGGTGCAACCTGTGATTCTTGTAGCTGGTGTACTGATTGTGCTGATTCAGTTGGGCACATATTTTTTGTTTGCCCGGCCTATGCTGCCCCCCGGGCTAAGTGGCTTAAACCTATATGTGGCACATTGGGAACTAGACAGGGGTTTGTAGCCCTAAAAATTCTGAGATTTGATACTGGTGAATGTGTTGTAGTTGCTGTGGCTAAATTTCTGGCCTGGGTATGGTTTATTAGAAACAGGAGTCATTAGATTTTTGTGTTATTTACGAAGCTGTTCTAATTGTGTAAATTGGATTTGATGTATTATTCACTATGTTTGCACTTTTATTCTGTAATTGTCTTTCTTGATGAAATATATCGATAATAAAGACTAATGAAATGACCTAAACCTACTCGGATCCCCACAGAATTTGTCATGGACTTATTACACATTGCCTTAGAAAACAACTATTTTCTGTATAAAGAGGATTTCTATCTACAAATCAAAGGCGTATCAATGGGTGCATGCTTTGCCCCGAATTTTGCCATTCTCTTTGTTCACAAACTTGAAACTTCCCTTATACTTTCACCCATCAACCCGTTTAGACATCAAATTTCCCTGTGGCGTAGATACATTGACGATGTCCTCCTACTCTGGAAAGGATGCGCCGCCACTTTAACTTCCTTTGTTGACTGGCTGAACAACTCTCAAACCCACTTAAAATTCACATGTGAACAGACAACTAATGATTTGCCATTCCTGGATCTGAACATACATGCAGAAAAAGGCTTGATCGGAACATCACTATACCGGAAGCCAACTGAGAGAAATACACTGCTACGTTATTCAAGTTACCATCCACGTGGGCTCAAAGACGGGCTACCTTATGGTCAATTCCTTCGGATTCGTAGAAATTGTAAATGGCGCAGAGACTATTTCAAAGAATCCGAGGTCCTGTGCAAGAAACTCACAGACGGAGGCTACCCACGCAGATTGGTTTCACGGGCGAGAAAGAGGGCTTGGTACTGCCATCGTGATCTCTTACTTACACCCCAGCCTAAAAAAACTAATTCCCGCATTCCATTTGTATCCCAGTTTAGCCCCAGCAGTAACCAAGTCAAGAAAATCATTACATGAAATTGGACACTTCTGCGCACGAATAAATCTTTCCAAGAACCGCCCCTCTTTTCATACAAACGTGGCAACAATTTATCTAACCATCTGGTCCATGCCATCACTTGGCCCAACAAATTGACTGGACCAAACACCATCACCGCAAATTGGGGTTTACCACCCGTACTGGGCCATTACCAATGTCAATCATGCAGCGTTTGTGAACTAACAACCAATACCAAGGAGTTTAAATTCAATAACCAGTCACATGTCCTGAACACATTCACCAACTGTCGCTCACAAAATGTGATTTATGCCATTGAATGCCCTTGCCATCTCATCTATATTGGACAAACAACACAGATGATTAAACAAAGAATCATTCAGCATAAAAGCAGATTAAACTGCAGGACCATTACAGCCCCACTGGTCGCGCACTACTTGGAACAAAAACACGATGCTCTGGACATGAAATGGCAAGTCATTGACCAGCCTCGCCTTCCCCCCAGAGGTGGAAATCTTCAAGGTCTCCTTAACAAGAGTGAATGCAAATGGATAACTCGTTGCAACTCTGTACACCAGGGTTTGAACACGATTGATGAGTGGAATAGTACCATCCATTACACCACCTGAGTCTGTTTCCTAGATGGTCCCCCTTATACTCATGTCTTGCCATTATGTATTCTTACCTCCACGTTTTGACTGACCCTGGTATCCTCAATGTTTCCATACCATTTCTCCAGGTTGTCAGTTCATTTCCATTAATATTATAACGTTGTTGTACTTGGGACATTGACTATGTTTCTTTGGTCGTAATGATCTCTGGTTCTCCGACCTGCATCCGCTGCTTCCCCATATCCCTGTCCCTTTAAGCCTTCCCTTTCTCCAACCACCTTTCCCCTTTTTACCCCTCCCTCCCCCCTCTCCCCTCCTCTTCCCTTCGTTCCCTGCCTCTCCCTTCCTTATATATCCCGCCTTCACTGGCTTCACCTACCCTCGCCCCCTTGGATCTTTCGCTCAGCCCCGTATTACCTTCCCTTGTCTCCATTTTCCTGGGCACTTTTCCCTTAGTTCCCGGTCTCCCTTGCATTCCGCGAACCTGACTCCCTCGGTTCGATCCCCTCAGTTTCATACACCTCTTCCCTTTCCTTCGCCCCGTTTCCATGCCACCGAGCGTCCCTACCAACGACCTCGACTCACACCCCTAGCGACGACCTCGCCGACTCATACCCCTCCGACTGCCCGTGGCGTCCAATAGACGGCTTCTCTGTGTCCGCCTGCTCCTCCTTCTTATAGGAGGTATTGCGTCCAACTCCACAGTCACTGATCGTCCGAAGGCAGCACACGTCCGTGGCTCCTCTCGCTACCGCATGATTCATTCTTGTTCCGGATTCAATCCAGACTCGCTGCTGTTTGACTTACTCCAACTGGACTGCAGCCCACACTCCCGCTCTTCTAATTATCGGGTAAGCCTCACAATTGTTCGTGTGTGCTCCTGTCTTCGTCCCGCCTTGAATTGCCGGTAACCTCCTGCCCTTGGTTGTCTTTAGGCGGTGTACCGTTCCTCCCCCGCACTTGTTGCATTCTCCTGCGAAGTCCCGGTAATTTTACCATACATTGGTGAGTCTCCTAATACCCTTCTCCTTCCTTTTCCTTTTTCCTCACCACCTGTCTCACTCTTATTCGTGGCCTTCCACAGATTTCGAGGGGTTGTTTTCCCCCCCTCGCCCTTCACTGCACATATTCGCTTCCTGCTGAAAACGCCTCCTCCTTCACGTCAGCACCCCGTGTCAGGTAGGCCTTGAATTTCCTTCTGCCCTACCACCACCCCCAACCCCCTCCTTTTTCCGTCCTAACCCTTTTTCTCTTCCCTCCTCCCCCCCCCTTTTTTCCACAACCACTTCCCCCCCCCCTTTTTTCCACAACCACTTCCCCCCCCACACTCCCCCCTGACCTCTCCTCCCTTTTTTCCACAACCACTTCCCCCCCCACACTCCCCCCTGACCTCTCCTCCTGCCTCCCCTTCGTTCCCCCCATCTCTTCTCCTGCCTCCCCTTTCTTTTTTTCCCCCCTCCCTCCTTGCCCCCCCCCTTTCCCCTTTCTTTTCCCCCCCCTCTGTTTTGCCGCTCTGATACGTAATTTATTTTTCACAGAGCACTCCCAAAATAGGCGACCCAGGTCCTGGAGATGATCCTAAATTGACAGGATCGAAACGCCGTCGACCACTATCCACCAGCTCAAACGCCTTAGGCGCATGCCAACCTGGTTCATTGAAATGATGAAATGTACCAATTATACCATTGAGTAAATTGTTATGTGAACCTTTTAATTGTACATATTGCATATCCTTCTGCGCCGTCTGCTGTGGTTTGTTCACGTTGTCACTTGCGCCGTTGTTTCACATGCACAAGCACTTTGTACACCTTCCACACTAGGGTTGCCTGAGTATTCATACCCTGTTGTGCTCATACCACCACTGTTTAAATTCATTTGTTTTCCTAAAATATATGACGCCTATGGGCTCTTTGAAAGAACAACCCGTAGCCTCTTCTCCTTTTTTGCTTGCTGTAATGTCTTGTACATACCAGTTTAAATAATTCCAATATATCCCGCTGAGAGATTGTCGCATTTACTCAACTCCTGATCAAGGCATCGACTGTCCAGTCATGTGGGGCTGTTTCAGGCGGCTGCAGTGCCAATCTCGTAGGCATGCTCTCGGTCGAAGGGCCCTCCTGCAAGTAGAGTATCTGATGCTGGGATCTTGGCCTGCTGGCATTGATAGTAGGCAAGTGCTGCACTTTGGCTGAGACAGTGGAGGCAGATGCCCGCTTTAATACTTGTTGGACCTGGTCCACTTGCAGGGTCACCCTCAAACTTTTTGCCTTAACTCCGCCTGTTTTCTGATCCGGCTTTTAGAGATCTGTGCACTTTACCACTGCTAAAGTGATTCTCTCCTTTTAACATGGTAAAATTGGCTTGCACCCAATTGTCACGTTTAGTTTACTTTTAAGTCCCTAGTAAAGTGGTACTACATGTACCCAGGACCTGTAAATTAATTGCTTTGAGTGGGCCTGATCACTTATTGTGCCACCCACTTGATAACACTTTAAAAAAATATATCCCAGGCCTGCCATTGCAGCTTGTATGTGCAGTATTAAATTTCGACCTGGCAAAGCAACCCTTCCGTTTTAATGCATGTACATCATCTCTATAGTAGGGCCTAAACAGCCCATAGGGCAGTGTATTTAAAAAGTTGGATATGTACTTTTCATTTTTAAGTGTCATAGTAGTAAAAAAAACTTGTTTGTTTTTAGGTCTCGCCTGAGCCAGCGCCTGCGCTCCTTTGGTGAGACATTTAGTGAGTGGGCTTTAAAAATCCGACCACAGCTTTTTGGGTGGCATAGAGCATGCGGTTACGCACACTATGACGGGCAGAGGCGCCATCTAACTTTCCCCTCTCGTCATGGTGCGCGCACATGTGTAGGAAGGTGGATATCTGACTATGGTTACCCCCAACTTTTTGCCTAGTGTCTAGCTGGTTTTTCGACTTAGTTGGCCTGAGATCCTGCCGTTCAGGGTCTCAGGCTGTCTGCTCTCTCTTTAAAATGGACTCCATGTACCCTAGGTACATAACCAATTGGTAAGGATCACCTTATTGGACCCTGTACAGTGTACCCTAGGTACCCAGGGCATAGGTGTACCCTAGGCCTCCCAGGGGCTGCAGCATGTATTATGCCACCCCTGGTCTGGCCTTCCAATCAGACACAACTGGCTGATCACTCAGCTGGGGCAAGGTCGTGTAATCACCCCTTGCTTAGATATAGTATGCCTATATCTACCCTTATATATAGACACATGTGTGCCTATCAGTCACTCCTATGGCAGGCCTTAACAATCCTGGAGGCAGAGTGCTTGGTAACATGTGAGATGGTGCTCTAGCATGAGCTGAGCCTGTCTGCAGCTTTCGGAACCATGTCCTTATAGCTGTTCTATGATATAGCCTACCATATACTCTTAAAGTGCCTTATAATCTTAAACGGTTATGGTAACTATGGTTTGGCTTTATCAAAACATGTTGTGTAAGGTGTCTAACACTTTGGAATAATACCCCCATACCATTTCTGGTGATGAGGATATTATTCCTCCCTTCTAGAGGGAGAGACATGTTAAAATCCTACTTTGCTGTTTAACTCTAACCAAAGCCTCAGCATCACAAAATGGATGCTGCTGCCACAGACACAAGTCTGACCTCCTGCTGCTGGGAGTGATCCCAGCCAGGGAGGCCTGGACAATAGGTTTCCTGCTTGGGGAGGTGCTAGCACCTCCCCAGACAGCCTTTAGTGTATTGGGGCAGGGTGGGCTGAAAGGAATGAGACATGCCTGGGGCACACAAGGTGTTCCTTGCATAGTCCAGTTCAAACCGGCGCTGGGGCACTCCAGCCCCAGCTCTGGCGCGAAACTGGACAAAGGGAAGTGGGTGTAACCACCCCCTCCCAGGTCCCACCCATAAGGCGTGACCTAGCAGGTATCCCAGCCCCCCAGATTAGTATAAGAGTGGGAGTTGGGCCTCAAGACTTTAGATTATCCTGAACCTGCAAAACTGAACAGAAACTCTGGACCTTCGACATTCGACGAAAGAAGAAGACTGAAGAATCTCCCTTGTAGCCAAGGAGTGGCTACCCTGTGCAAACAGGCACCATCAAGAGACTACCCTTTGCTTTGCCCACGTTCTACGAGGAACCGACTGCAGAGCCCGACCAGAGCCTTGACTTCCAGACTTCTCCGACCCTGATCCACATCCACAGCAAAGCTGAGATCCGTGGAGGCGACGAGCGACGTGGGACCGGAAACTGGGAAAAGTGGCTAGTAACTTAAAGCGCAGCTTCTGAGGCACCCTCGAAGTTGTGCACCGGGGATTGAGAAGCCCCAACCCCAAGCACCATCTGCACCGAAGATCAGCCCCCCACACTCCACGAGTCCTGCGTGGGGCCCTTCTGCATTTTCCTGCTTGCCGCGTCTGTCCGGTTGCTTGCCTGCTGGCTAGTGGCCTTTGTGACGACGCACCCTGAAATCTTCTGCGCTGGTTTGGCTCCTCCAGACTGGCTCCCGCTTCTCTGCAAAGAAGAAGCACCCCAGACCTTCCTGGTCTGCACCAGAAGCAAGTCCTCCGTTCTTCGTGGGTTCCGATTGCCAAGGCTTGGTGAGTCCTAGTCCAACTTCGACGCCGCCGACAGCAAGAGCCTTCGTGGGACAGCTCGCCTCCTGGTCCTGGTCGTCCTCGACGCTTCCTGGTCCTCCTGGCTGCAGCGACAAGCTTCACCTTCAATCTTCACGACGTCGCCTGGTTCCTTCCTGGTTCCACGTGGTCACTGGCTAGTGACCTTGACTCTGTCCCTTCTGCTTGCAGGTTTCTTCTCTTCTTGATCCCAGCCTTGCGATCCACCGGACACTCTTCACTGACTGCCTGTCAGCATCTTTCTTCAGGCATCCATACGAGTCGACGACGAAAACGACGCATCTTCACCCCTATGCACCCGCAGCCTGTGGGCTAGGTAACTTGGGTACTCCGGTGCTCATCAGGATAGTGACTATCCTAGTGTCTAGTTTTCAAGTCTCAACTTCCTAGCTACTCCGGAAGTGTCCTAAATCTACCGTTTTCTAAACTGTACTATCGCTATTGACTTTTACGCATTACGCGTGAGTGTTTCCACTCTGCACACGAATCCCGTGGGCCTCCCACTTCCTAAGTAACGCTAGTGTAGTGTAGCCCCAGCGATTCCCTAGGCCTAGGCCTTTTCTATTTCCGTGACAGTGGTTCTTATACCACTTACTTAGTATATGGTTTGCGTGGCCCCTAGGGCCTAACTGTATTACTTACCTGTGTGACTTAATGTATGCTTAAATAAGACTGTGTTGTACTTACCTCTAATCTCATAAAGAGTGCTGAGGGTTTGACTAGAATAAATACACTTTATTTTATATATATATCTGTTGTGGTGTCCTTTCATTTGGTATTCAAGGGATTATATATGGTATCACAGCTGGCTTCACATGCCATTCAGAGTTTAGCCTAAGACTGCTCTTGTCCATGCTTCCACTAGGATAGCTGGTCTATAAGGTTGACTTTACAACCAATCACCATAAGGGTATTTGGACTGATATAAGGTGTACACTAGAACTAGTGACATCATACATCAGGCCAACTTCTCACAACATCGCACACCACTTGCCAGCAAACGTGCCTCCTTTAAAAAAAAAAATGTTTTTTTTTTTATTTGCAGCGCGAGGCGCGCGTGCTTGTTTTGTCATTACAGTCAAAGCATGATAGCAGATCAAAATTCGCCTTCCTGCTTTCGTTTGTGAACTAGCTGCTAACTACTGTGGCGTGCCAGCCTCGGCCTCCATCACTGCTTCTGCCCTGCTGTCTACCTTGTTTTCCTCATAAAGTGTGTGTTTTGCTTCGGGCTGCTGCTCCCTGTCTCCTCTATGGCACATTTGCCATATAACGTTCAATCCTTTTGCCTGTCTGTGTGGCCAAACATTTAGCTTTGTTTCGCTGCATCCATCACTCTGCCATTCGCTCTGCCTCTGGCTTTCTCTCTTTTCGTTTTATTTCCTTCTTTCTCTGGTCTCTATCTCCCGCTTTCAGTTTCTCATACATGCCTGCTTCCTTCCACGTCTCTGTGCCTCAATGTCTGGCTGCATCTGTCTTTCTCGCAGAATGTAGATTCATAAAGGCTTCTTGTGGTGCATCTGCTCCTTCTGTGGCTGAACAATAAGTATTATCTGTTTGTTGATGGACTTTGAAATAGTCACACATGCCAGTGTCAGTACGGCGCACCATTAAAGACCACAATTTTGTGAAACATAAGTAGGGAGGGACCTATGCACACTGCCACAGTGTCCTCCTTTTCCTGGTGATGATGCATGCTTGTGCCCGCTATCCATCTTTGCTCAGGGCTCTTGGGGGCAGCAGAGGCGCATGCATCTCTCCTTCAAAGGCGGACAATTACAGCTCTCGTTCGCCCTGGCGACTAGAGAAACCCCCCCTCTGCGCCACTTCCCATTCACATAAGCCATCTGAAAGTGGCCATATTTAATTCTGCCCATTTAAAACTGCTTTCGTTGTTTGAGTAAGGCAATTTTGGAAATCGTTAAGACAACATTTTAACGTTCCTTTACCGTCCTTAACGCCTGATGTTCTCCATTGCAGACATTTTACTGAAATAAATTGCCCTTAGTTATTTTTCTTGTGGGAATATTGTGCTGAAAAGCACGGTGTGAGCACTGTTAATACCCGGCTCGCCGCCTTGTAGTTAAACTGTGTTTGTGGGCTTTTTGAATGGCCCTTTGTCCCTAGTTCATCGAGGAAAAAGTCTGCATTTTAAATGTATGCAAATGGGAAGGTCTGCCAGGGCAGATAAATACAGTGGCAACATCGCCCTCAAGCGTGCAGCGATTGTGTAGTGCGTGGAAGTACAGGGCTAGTTTGTTTAAATGTGTCATTTCATAATGTAATACAGCAGCCTCTTAGCTTAGTTACACATTGTATACGTCTCTCCTATTGTTCTGTGTCCTAATGGTTTTGACCAGTTGAAGCTACCCTTGCAAAGTCTGCGGTATCTTTATTCCATCAATTAAGAAGAAGAGACTAAACATTTAAAATGCAAATGTCACATTTAAAGTGGACAGGCTGTTGGTTTGTAGCAACAGTGGTAGTCCTAGCATAAGAAGTGTTGTGTGGCGCTGAGAACAACACCCAGGGTCGCTTCCTGGCACATGCCCAGGGCTGCCTGCATCACAAGGAGCTGGGCGCTAGCTTTGCAAACGCTGGGACCACCTTAAGATCATACACTCAAGCGGCTCCCTGCCTCGGCATGGCTAGGGCTATGACAACCTCCTCTTGGCCACTCAGGCTTCCCCGCTCCAAGAAATGGAAAAACCTTGGGGGTAATTAGGGATTTGGAACTCTCATTAGGCCCAAGTTAAATATTTTTGGACACAGGTTAAACAAGCATTGGCATAGCCAATAGATCTTGCTTTTGGGACCCTATAAGTATTTAGTTATGCAGCACAATATCCTTGGTGCAACATCAACTGTTGCATGGCTAAACACTTATAAGTTCCCAAAGGCGAGACCTATTGGCTATGCCAATGCTTGTTTACTATTGGAAGGCCTACCTCTCCCATGGGAGAACATTAGGTTAGCTTAATACATTTATTAAGTAATAGCGTTTGTGTGGCAGCAGGTAGGATGTCTAAGGAATTTAAATTTAAAACCCTATTTAACGATACAGTTGCATCTTAAGTCTCAATTCTGAAAATGCCATCGTTCTGAAGGTGCAAAAAGAACAAGTGATGGACAGAAAGCGGAACAATCCTGTACATTCACCCCAGTACAGAGATCTGGGCCTAAGTCAATCATTTTTTTGCTCACCATGCTTTTCCAGTTTGATCCCAGCCATATGCAAATCAGTCTTGACCCTGTGCCCAATGGGATGAGGGGTGAAGCCCTGAAATTGGTCCTAAGATGCTCGTTTCTGGTCCAGGGTGGACCTGGCTTGGCAGTTCGGGCTGGACTGTTCCCATGAGGCACAGGGTCAAGACTAATTTGCATATGGCCAGGTCTAAACTGGGGTGACATGGTGAACTAAACCATGATGGATTAAACCCAGATCTCTTAAATGGGGGTGGATGTTTTGATTTTTTATGCATTACGTCCATAAAATATGTATTTTGCATCGTTAGAAAGGTGGCAGTTCCGTCTGGACTGTTCCCATGAGGAACCGGTTATAGACTGATTTGCATATGTCCGGGTCTAAACTGGAATGGCGTGGCGTGCAAAAAAACAATGGATTTAACCCAGATCCGTGACTGGGGACGAATGATTGAATCCGCATTCCATCCATCATCTGTTCTTTTGGCACCTTTAGAAAGTCACCATTTTCTTGTCATTAGTTTGGTGCCTGCAACCTGTTTTCTGGGCACCATGACCAGATGTTATGTTAATGGTATTGGGTTTTGTAAAGTGAACACCTGCCCCAATAAATCCCTGCATTAGCTCCTAGTATCAGAACATGGTCAGCCTAATGGGGGAAAAAGCCAAGGCTTCAAGGCCTTTCTAAAAGCCAGGAGACTAGAAGAGGAACGGATAGACAGAGGTAAATTGTTCCAGGTCGTAAGGGCACCCAGGATGAAACCTTTGTCCTCACCAGTTAGCTTCTTTAAATCTGGAGACTGTCAAGAGCTTTGCGCTGGAGGATCGAAGATTTCTGCTGGGAAGTTACCAGGACAGCTTCTGTCTGAGGAAAGCAGGTTCAGAATTTTGGGAAACCTTCTTGGCTATACAGAGTGCTTTGTATTGAATTATTTGACTGGAAGCCAATGTAGGTACGCTACCACTGGTTTGATGGGACTGAATTTAGGAGTTCCAGCAAGAAGTCTGGCAGCTGTATTCTGAAGAACCTGAGGCCTATGAAGATGCTGCTGCATATTTATGTACAGACTGTTAAAGCAGTCTAGTCTGGACAAAATAAGAGGACACTACAGTTTTTCGGGCATCTAACAGTATGAAATGCAAGATTTGTTTTTTAACATTCATAAAATAAAGAATGTTGAGGAGGCAACCGAGTTAACCTGGTCTCTGAAGGGAAGTCTGTGGTTGATAGCTCCTAGAGTTCTTACTTTTGTGCCTGGAATAGGGAGCAAACCCAATTCTACAGGCCACCAGGAAGAAGACAAAGAGGGGTTGTTACCAAATAAAACAACCTCTGTTCTGGCCCATCCAGGCACTGACTGCAAGCATGCAATCATGGAAGTGGTTGTTAATATTTGAGTCCTGATTGGTGATGGAAACAACAACTTGCATATCATTTGTATAAGACGTCAATGTGAACCCGAAGGATCTGATTATGGGGGGCAGCTTAGTAACATAAATGTGAAATTAAGTTGGGCTAATGGAAGACCCTTGGGGGACTCCAGAAGGGAGAGAAAAGGATGTAGTTGGCAGTCGGTCTTTGTGTATTCCTCCAAGACAGTATTACATAGAGGGAGGGGCTGGGTGTTGGCTGGATGGACAATCCTGACTTGAAAGGAGGGGGGTGGGGGGCACCTTTGCCTCGTCAGGGGTAGTAAGCGCTATGCAAATTCAATTACAATACAATACTTGCACTTCAACTACACTGCCTGTTGTGACTGCAGACAGACTAGGACCTGGGCAGGGAGGCTGGAAATACAAACACCTCATGGGGAGGGGGGCATTGGAGGATTAGAAGGGTAGGAGCTCCAGTAGCTTTTCATTTCAAAACTAGCATCTGGGATACAAATATGAGACCTTCAGACACACTGACCCATTCTTCAGATCATTTCTGAACTTGGGGAAGACACAGCGGCTCTGTTTATGGAAGAAGGATGACTGGACCTGCTCTTTAAACCCAGAACCACCAGAGTGACTCCAAGGCTAGCTGACTGGCCTCCTGTTCTGAACTACAGTGACATAAGCTCTAGAGATCTGCCCTGCAGTTGCCCAGCCTCTGCAGGACCTGCCTGTTCCCTGCTGCTGGCCTCTGCTGGACCCCCAGGTGTAGAGATCAGAATGTTTTTGGGGTGTGTTGGTAGGAACAAAATTGGATGTTCAACTAGTCTAAAACACCAAACGGAAGTTAGATGCTGCTACAAAGAGCAGATATTCAGTCTCTAGCTTTCCCTTTTTACCCCCAGTCTTTAATTTAATGCTGATGTCCATGTCTGTGGCGCGAGGTTCTTTTATTTTTGTATGGGCACCACAGATTCATTCATTTGTTCATAAAAAATGTATTTGTTTATTTATACACTGCTCTCCAGCCCAACCATCTGCAACTGTTATAGCCTTACTAATTGATTGTGGTAGGAAACCCCCACTTTTTGCCTAGTATTTGATGCAACTTTGACTGAAGTGCACTGAGTTCATGCTTGCCAAGTCCCCAGTACCGGCGTTCTTTCCCTAAAAAGGTTTGATTGTTTTCCCCAATTGGCGAAACCTTTAGCACCCTCTAAGTCCCTAGTAAATGGTACCTAGGGCCCGAGGTACTAAAGAGGGCCCCTAAAGGCTGCAGCACGAATTGTGCCATCCTAAGGGACCCCTCACTAAGCACATGCAGGGCTGCTATTGCGTGCTATGGGTCATGGTGCAGACAAAAGTAAAAACTCGACATGTTGCACATCACTGTGTGCCATGTCCCCTAACACTACATGTGATATTTGTAAGTCACCCCTACAGTAGGCCTGACAGCCCTAAGGCAGGGTGCAGACTTTTACATGTGAGGGCATACCTACATGAACAGATATGCTCCAGTGCTGGTCAGTTCTATTACTGACAGTACAAGTGACCAGGTAAGCCATTTTAAAACGTGCTGGATACTGGTGAAAATGAGTTCTCCTGCTATGTGATGGCTTAACTGAAAGTAGGGATATTTGGTGTCCAACATCTCGTATTGTTAAACCCACATGCCAGTGTTGGATTTAGCAATACATTCACCAAGAGGGCACTTTAGGTGCCCCCTGGAAATCTGCCAGCCTTTGGTGTGCTAGCTGACTGGTTTCTGCAGCCTGCCACCCGAGACATTTTTCTGACCGCCTAGGGTGAGAGCCTCTGCTCTCAGGAGACCCAGACCAAAAGCTTGTCAGGTAAGAGGGTGTATCACCCTCTCCCACAGGATGACATGCTGATTAACCTTCCTTGGGCAGCAAGCCACAAAGGACCGTCACCTATGAAATGCTGATCTGGTTCCCCCTTACAGAAGAGGAAGCTGATCCCTTTGTCCCGGACCTTCTTGGCACCTGAACAGGCGGGAAAAATAGTCGGGTAGGCATGCCATCTCCCTGCCAGTACCACCCCTAAGCTGGGCTGCTCTGAGGTGGACATGATTTTTCAGAAGTAGCCATCTTTGTGATGGCATACTTGGGAATTGTGGGACAGAGTTATGCCCATTTCCCACGGGACGTGGTCATATAGGGGTGCCCTTTGGCTACTACCCTACATTCCCCTAACGCCTCGTGATTCATAATTTAGGGAAGTTCCTGGCACCATAGAAGCACATCCTGATGACTTAAGAAGATGGAGAACACTGAAGCAGCTGACCTGGTACCAACCCTGCCGGCCTGTTTGCATCCCTCCTCGAAAACTGCACCAAAGTTGACTCGTTCTGCAGCTGTGACTCTAGAAATGTGGGAGGACTGTCTGCTTTCGAAAAAGACTCAAGACCTCCAGTGAACAGACTAAGGCCTCCGGAAACGCCAAAACCAAACACAGGAGGTCACCAGCAGCGGTTCCTCCTTGTGGGCGGGGGAGCGTCGCCCCGCGTGCTTTGAGCACAGCAGCTGGAGAAAACAAAAAATCGTAATGGTCATTACCATTTAAGTGGGCGACGATTTCGAGTATGAGGGCAGTGACGTTACTATTCCGACTTGCATGCAGGTCACAGTTGCCTAAAGTGCTCATGTATGATTGGCTTGTTAGCCTGCACTGGCCAACCAGACAAGCACACTCAGACCGTAACTAGTGTTAGCTGTATAACAGCAGAAGGACTGCAGACACAGGCTCCTATTCTGAAAAAGAGCGCTGCCTTAGTCTGCTTCAACCAATCCTGGAGCTACTCTCATGCTGAAAAACGCATGAGCAGCTCCAGGATTGGTTAGGTTAGTTGGCTCTCTTCCTTTCTTCAAATTACAATGAAGAAGTACTGCACTTGTTCCGAGTTCCAGTGGCTTCTCATTAGACACCTATGGTGGAAACCTCTGTCTCTACGCAGTACTTTCGTTCTTATCCTGTACACTCATTGATCTCCAGTGTCCTCCTGTCCCTCTTCTCTTCCTTTTCGCACTGATCACCATACTTCAGCAACTTTCCCATACCATTAGACTATTTCCTCTTTTGTTCCCCTACCAGTTATATTGTGTATTAACTAACATTACGCTCTATCTGCCTGTGACGCAGACTGAGCGCAGGCGCACAGCCAAGCATAGCTATTCTTACAGCACACCAAACCCAATTGTGATTGCATGGAGGCACCCGGAAGGGAAGGTATACTCTTCTCTGATAAATGGCTCCTACCAGGAGACTTTAACTACTGACTGAGTAATTACTGAACAACTGGAGAAATGAAGTATGGGTGAACAACTGCAGTGGCGTGGGAGAGAGGTTGATAAGGTGGACAACACTGCTGTACAGTGCCTCCTCTGCCAGAGTTCGGACGGGGGGTTTATTCTCTGCTGCCTGCGAGGTCGCTCGGGGGACGAGGCAAGGGTGCCCGTTGTCCCCTCTGCTGTTTGCTCTGGCAGTGGAGCCCATGGCTGCTCATGCCAGGATGGGGCGATTCTATTCTGGGTTGTTAGTGGAGGGGCAGGTGCAGCATATAGCGTTGTATGATGATGAGCTGCTCATGTTCCTTCCGGATTCTGGGGATGCGCTTCGGGGAGCGAAGGGCTTGTTATAGACCTTGGGGAGAATGGCGGGGCTCTGTGTGAATTGGGCCAAGTCGTGTTTGTTCCCCACCATGTCGGGCAGGCTGGATCAACGGAGTGCAGGAGAAGTCTCATGGGAGTCCCGTTGCTTGCCATACCTAGGGACCTGGATTTATCACGACTGTGACGACCTGTTGGAAGGCAATGTGGGGCGAGCGTTGCGCAGCACCAAAACTTGTTTCGACTTTTGGGGGACTCTTCCGCTATCTGTTGCGGGTAGAGTTGCTTTAGTGAAAATGGCCACTTTACCGAGGTTCCTCTATTACTTTGGGACGCTCCCCGTTTGGATCCCAGGTAAGTTCTTTGCGCAGCTTAACGCCTTAATTACAGGGTTCTTGTAGGGATCTGGGAGACTGAGGGTTGCCCTGACTACTATGCAGAGGCCTAGGGCGGAGGGAGGCTTTGCGTTGCCGGACCTTGAGACTTATTACCACGCTGTGCAACTTCAGTGGTTTACAAAGTGGATAGCGGGTCACATCAGGCATCCGGAAGATCTGGGGGGGATCGTATCCGTGTTGGCGTCTTTTATCCTGTGTTCTGTTGCTGGTGCCACTGGGAGGGGAATCGGTGCCGCCAGAATTGCGTGGGATACAACGGTGCTGGACGCGCATGGTTAGGAAGGCGCACATCAGGATCCCGTACGCACCAGAGATTCCGTTGAAGATGTGCGAAGTGCTGCCCCATGGGGATGACTGGAGCAAGCTGCAGTCCTGGGAAGAAGCGGGGGTCCTCACATTAGGTGACCTTTATGAGGATGGTAACCTCCTCTGTAAGAAAGTGGCTCTGTATATACTGTTCCCAAATAGGTACAGTGTGCACAGAGTCCACAGAGGCTAAAATTAGATATAACCTTACTCGTGGTGGCAGTAAGGCAGTATCAGAGGACAGTGTAAACACACTCAGTCAGCAAATGGTCTCACACACTCAAGAACTGAACTCTAGGCCAATGGTTTTGTATCAAAAGATATAGTTTTATTTTAGAACCAACAATAGGTATCAAAATATACTTTCTCAGAATGAGAGGCTTTAGTTAAATACTTTTCAATCGGCAATATACTTTTGAAGGAAATAGTTAGTTGCTGCAATGGGCAACACAATTCAAACACAATTTTACATTGAGCTCAATGGGAATTTCTAAGTAAATGCAATTGATTACTTTTAGGATTACTTTTCTAACCTCAGGACTGTATCCTAGATTCAGTCCTGGGACAGTTCCTGGAAACAAATAAGTAAATACGTTTTGGTTACAGGAATGATTTTTGAGGAAATTTATTGTATTTTAAAAGTTGACAATTCGAAACTTTTTCACATAGAATCACCAATGTTATCCTATCGGAGGAACTTCACATAGCAGGTAAGTAGGGCTATCTGGTTTTGGGTAAGTACTCGACTGGCAGAGTTAAGGTTTTGGGCATAGACTCAGGGGTCTCCCAGGGTCAGGTAGGTACAGTTGTTACACCCTCAGTGGCACGGGGGCAGCCGGGTGCAGATTGAGGTAGGCCCAATGTTATCCTATGGGAGGCAGGGGGCCGTTGGCTGGTGACTGCTGGCAAGCCGGCCACGAGGCTGTGGGAGCTGGGCTCCTGGTCACTTACTCAGGGCAAGTGGGGAAGTAGATTAGGATAGAGCTTGCACTGCCAGGGGCTCTCGGGCGGCTGGGTGCAGGGTGCTTTTGAGCCGTCGGGCGCTCAATGGATTTCAATGGAGAAGCTCAGTGACGAGCAAAGGCTGCAAGCTCGGGGACGAAGATTCTTCAGGTGCGACCACCACTTGGAGAGGTAAGTTGGGAAGCTGTGGGTTAGGTTGGCACCCAGGAGCTGGGCACAGGGGGTCGCAGGACGCCAGGTGCAGGGGTGTCTTTTTGCGTAGGGAAATCTTACACTCAGCTGGTCGTGGTTGGGGGGGGGGGGGTCCTCTGGTGTTGAGGCTGCAGGCGTAGTCAGGAGTGTCGAGGAGGATCCTTGAGTGCCGTATTCGAGCTCAGTCGCCGGAGGGACGTCCTCGTGGTCTTTGTCCACTCCGGCATAGGCCAGGCTTTGCGGGTGCAGTGTGTGCAGGAGTTGCGGTTCCTGGCTGGTTACTTGCTTTGAGCAGTACCATTGCTCGTGGGGAGTCCCAGTTGTTTAGAGTCACAAGGCAGTCAGGTCCTCCGGAGTTTTTGATGTTGCTGACCACTGGAGACGCCGGGGTTTAGCAGGAGTTCGATGGTCGACAGGCCTGTAGGGCTGTGGCCAAATCAGTTGGTGTCTTCCTCTTGTTAGCAGCTGCACGGCAGGTCTTCTTGTTTCTTGATCTTCTTGCTCGTTTCGGAATCTGGATCTGAGGAAGAAAGGTTCAGAGTGCCCCTAAATACTAAATTTAGGGGCGTTACAGGTAGGTAAAGGGCAGGGACCAATGGGTCCCTTACCTGGGGTGGGTACACCCCCCTATCCTGCCACTCTCCTGTGGGAGGGGGGCAGTAGCCTAGTCCTGATTGGGCAGGGCTCCCCATCTTCAATATGGCGAGAGCCCGGAGATGTGCTTCACCTCGCCTCCCCCACCTGAGGGGTGCGGTTGGCAGAGGTATCACACCCTCTTTCCTTCCTTGGGGTTTCCCAACAGTCTTCCCGCCAGAGTGGGTGTCAGAACCAGTAGGGGCCAGTTGCTGAGTACAGCAAGTGGCCTGGAGAAGCTCACAAAGGCGGCATGCCTTTGAAGCTTCCCCTGCCCATCCAGGATGTGCATTGTTGCAGGCCCAGGAGAGCGGATGGCTCTCTACCCAGGGGTCCAGCAACATGTCTGCTGTGTGGCAGCCTTGCCAGACCCTCAGACAGGACGTGGATTGTAGGTTAGGTTCAGGGGGCAACTCTAAGTTGCCCTCTGTCGTGCATCTTACATTAAATCCCACACTGGCATCAGTGCGGGTTTAATGTGCTGAGAAGTTTGATACCAAACTTATCAGTCTTCAGTGTAGCCATCATGGTGCTGTGGAGTTCGTGTTGACGACCTCCCAGCACCATATATTCTTAATGGCAGCACTGCACTTACAGTGCCCAGGAATGGACCTGGGTACTGTAGTGGCACAGGGCTCATGCACCTGTACCCACACAACTGGCATAGGGCACCCAGCTAGAGGGGTGACTGAGGTATGCCAGGGCAAGATGTGAGCTCCCAGAATGCGCTCTTTCATCTAATCCAATTTTATGTTTTACATAGGGCATACTTAACACCTGGTAAAATCAAAGACTATTTTGAGGCGTCGTCTGCTTGTCGAGTTGTAATCTGGAGGGGGTGAAGTTTTTACACATGTTCTGGGAGTGCCCGCACCTGGGGGACTATTGGCGAGAGTTGGTGACTACCTTGGCGACTGTGACGGAAAGGGAGATAGTCATAACACCAAGGGTTTGCTTGCTGCAACGGTTTCCCCACACTGCTAAGACTAAAATCACCAGCAAGTTCATTGATCTGAGATTAGTCCTGGCAAAAAGAGAGCTTCCTACCCATTGGAAGGCAAGGCAGGGACCTGCTCTTGTGCGCTGGCATCGGGAGCTTGTGAAGTGGGCGGAGAGTGGAGGGAACTACAGGCTGTCCATGGCTAGGCGGAATGGGAATGGCTCGGGCGTGGGTGGTGCTGGTGGAACGGACTAAGCACCCTCCTGACGATGAAGGGGCTCTTGATGAGACGGAGGGCGCGCAGGCCACCTGAAGGGGCTGTCTCTTGATGAAGGAGGGGCGTGATGAGGCAGGTGAGGGCCTGGAAATGTATCCCCCTCACCCCCCACCGATGTTCCCGGTCTGCCTTATATTGTGATCGGCGAGGCAAGTATTTTGGTGGGGGGTACAGGAGAGCTAGGAGGTTCCCTGGATATTTTGAGAGGCTAGCGGCATGCTTGGGAGGGTGGCTTTGTTGGGGTTCTTGGGGATAAGGGGCGGGTTGGGTATTGGGAGTTTCCTGTTTGAATCTGCATTTTGGACTGTTAGACATGGTGGTAAACAGAACTATATGTTAGGGTACCTAGGGGGGGATGGCGGGGATCCAGTAGTGTGCTCCTGGGGGACTCTGGTAAGATTTTTTGCTTATAGCCAACTGGGAAGGCCGCAGGAATGCTAATTATTATAATTGTAATGCATATTGCCTCTCCAACTACTTCGCTATGATGCCTGTGAGGCTGTTTGTATCGCTTTTTCAGAAAACCAATAAGTCTGTTAAAAAAAAAAAGGGGGGGGTGGGAACAACTGCTGATCAACTTAGTTATGAACAAACTAAACTAAATCTACCATTAATGCATTGCGGGTGAATTTGTGCAACATCTTAGTGAAAACCAGAGCTGTGATATGTTGACTGCGCACTGATCTCTGCAGAAGGTGTGAGTTAACCCACTCAGCTAGTTTATTGGCTGCTACATAACACGGAGCTGCACAGACAAGTCAGGACGGCCTTAAAACTCTGATTATTTCCAGGTCTCTTCTTGATGCCAGCAGGTGACACCATGCCCAGCTTTGGCATTGGCTCACCCCTATACAGCAGTGGTTGGCATCCAGTGCAGGAGGTGAGAGGATATAAGGGAGGGAGAGAAGTCGAGCAGCCAGGGTGGGAGCTGCCGGATAAGGCCTGGGGGTTGTGGTGTTGCTCCAGGTACTCGATCCCCCTATTTTTGTCACTGCCTGCACACCTGTGGAACAGACAGGTTAATGCCTTCCTTGCATGGGTGTAGTTACATTACAATCCTTATTTATGTAGCTTCTGATGTGTTCAACATGCCTTTGTCTTTATTAGCTTGGATTTGACCAGCTCCAAGCAGGCAGCAAAAGCACGTTTCCATGTTATTGAAGTCTGCATGGGCAACAGTTTGTTTGCACAGCTGAAACTGCATTGTATGCCAACAGTAGGCTGCTAGGGAAGACAGCCTGGCCCCATCTGACACAAATATTCAAAAGTTCCAGAGAGCTGCTTAGTTATGATATCCAAGGCATCGGTAAAGCCTAATAACTTGTTAACTTGAGGTAGTCTAATTTAGGCACGAAGACCTGGTGCAGTTGGGCCCTTAAAAGATTGAAACTCTGGCCTAGTTTCCAGTAGCCAGAGGGGATTGATGTTTACTAAACCTGTTGAATAACAGTAATTTGTCAACTAGCGGGGTGAATGCCCCCTGTTTAGTGTTTTCCTTAGAGAAAAATAAGAATCTAATGCTTTGTGTGGTTTTTCACCAAATTCTGCATTTGATGTAAATTACTGCATGTTTATCAGTCTGTAAATATCAGCAGGTTCACCAGGGGAAAACTGCAAGTGTGTGGCAATTATTCTGGGAATTATGGTCCCATCAATACCCAGATACCACTAGGGAGGGGACAGC
The DNA here is from genome assembly GCF_964204655.1 of Triturus cristatus. Classification (NCBI taxonomy): domain Eukaryota; kingdom Metazoa; phylum Chordata; class Amphibia; order Caudata; family Salamandridae; genus Triturus; species Triturus cristatus. The sequence continues at coordinate 1,583,464,382 of NC_140590.1, forward strand.
GTTGCGCTACAAATGCTGTTTGATTGATCAAAACCCTGTTTGCAAAGGGATAGAAAGTTGCAGTCCCACTCAGTCACAGCTGTTGTTTATACTTTCTCCTGATTTCTCAGCCATGTGCCAAATAGCAGCCTTAAGGACCAGCCAAAATGAATTAAAACAATGTTCTTAGTTGGTCAAAGAAAGCCTAGATACAGAGCATAGGCATTTTGGTTTAACTCTATTCCTCATTGCAGTCTTCCTGATTTTTCTAGTGCCCGAGTAGAGCCTGAGTCCCTGTACCCCATTACTCAAACCTCCATTTTTAGAGAGGTGGCCAGAGTACTCTTGAACATCAAAACTATTACCTAAAATATCACCACAGGATAACGTTGGATTGGGCCATAGTATTAAACAGTTTCTTAGCACGAAGGAGCGCTCCATAGTAGCATTTGGGGTGTGTTCTCTACCGCAGAGGTTGCTGGATCCTTCGGATCATAAGTTTAAGGTATTATTTTACTGCCCTGTCAAAGTACTTTCCTTTTCTGAAATTAAAATATTGATAGCACATGAATGTGTGATCTATTGTACTGTACTTCAATTTGAGTTTGAGTTCTTCCACCTCCTTAAGTTTGTCTTGGCTGCTCACCCTCCCTACCCTCAGAGACTCAAGTGGTCGAATCTTCTACTTGGCCTTTTTATTTAGAGTGTAATGGTATTCTGTTCCTTGGACCATATTAAAGGCCTTGCCCACTCAGGTTAAGACCCAGTAACCTCCGACTTCCCATATCCTCAAGAAAAGGCTCGATAGGGGAAAACTACTAAACTGCTTTTGAGGAAAGTACTGTCACAAGAATGCCAATGCATTGTTTGTAACATATGAATTCATGTGTTAATGGATGTACCATTTTAATATTTGTTTATAATGCCTTATTAAAATTTTTCAGCATGGTATAACACAAGCTAACGAGCTTGTCAATCTGACAGAATTCTTTGTGAACCATATTCTTCCAGATTTAAAGTCAACAAATGGTAAGTGTTTTATTTTTATTAAATGAATATTGCGAGGCTTATAATAACTGTTTCTTATTACTAAAACACTATAATTCCAAATGTTTGGAGGGGATCATGTTAAGAAGAGGCATTTCTTCACATGCTTAAACTGTTGATGGTCCTTGTACCAGTGGATTGTTTAAGGTGCCCCAGTTTGATAAATTATTGAAAGGATTTTTATAACCTTCAAGAACTTCATTCCTTTCCTCTGAACCCTGAGCAACCCTTGCTGACTTGGGAGCAGGGTCACATTCTTCTTTACCCTGCTCCCAAGTCACTTCAGACTCCTATGCAGCCTGCACAGGTAGCTATTACAAGTAAGGTTGTGCGGCTTGTTGGCGCAGCACGAGAGTGGAGGCGGCGGACTCCCGGTTTACTGTTCCGGGTCTTTACCGGCAGAGTCAGCACTTTGGACTACGCTCCAAAGAGGTGCGGTAAGCAGATGCGAGGGAGCGCCTTGGAGAGCGAGTGCAAGGTGGGAGTTTGCTCCTTCTTTCCCTTCGAGTGCGCTGTCTGTTAAGGTAAGATTTTGGAATTCTGCCTCGAGGGCTCACTGGCTGTTTGGACTGCCTCTAAGTTTTGTAGCGAGGTTCATGTAGCACAGAAGTGTGTAAAAGAGTCGGTCGGGGCTGTTTTACTGCGAGCGGGTTCTCGGAATTGTATGGAGAACGGTGGGAGTAGTGTCCCTCGTAGCGCCCCCCACAGTGCTACCACGAATCAAACCATTAAGCCAGCTATCTGTCGCTACACATTGTGCAATAGGGCTGCTAAACTTGCCCTAGATCACGCTAAGTTCACTTCTGTTTTGCCTCCGGTCGTGGAAATAAGGGCCACTGCTAGGCAGGGCAAAGTGAGAGCCACCACGGAGAGTACCTCCCCAGCTAGTGGAAAAGGGAAAGGAAGGCCCAAGAAAGTTTTGTCTTCCAAACTCAGAATAACTCCATCTCTGAAGACATACTACAAAGTGTTATCTACTACGCCGGATAGGGGGCAAAATAAAAAATAAAAAAACACTGGCATCTACTGGTATACAGTCTAGCTTCCCCCCCCCCCCCCCCCCCCCCCCCCCCCCCACCTAAGGAAAATATCCAGCCTTCTGTCATGCCTTCTCCCGGGGTAACAAATGAAGCGGACTCATTGATCAAGCAACAGGTGGTTCTCTTCCAGGGGATCCTCATCAAAGTCATAAGCACTAGAATATTCCTGCCTTTCCGCGGGACCCCGGAAACACAATCATATATGTGATAAAAGTATATGTGTGTATATGTATATGTGTATATGTGTGTGTGTATATATATATATATATATATATATATATATATATATATATATATATATATATATATATATATATATATATATATATATACGATATATCAAATGCAGCCTTTCATAAGTAGAGCTGAATAATGCTGTAAGGACTCCCCTGTATATAATCCATAACATATCATAAACAGGGAAGAAACAAAAGCAAATCATGTTTGAACACTGTTTTAATGCTTTACATCAGCACAAACACCTCAGATAGGACTGAAAGCATTGTCAGCTCACAGGCTGCATTGCAGAAAACCACAGCCTAGAAAGCGAACTCTTAGCAACATAGAAAAACTGGCACCGTGCCTTTAAGGCAGCCATGACCCCTAGCTTCCCATCATGCCTCAGGGGTGACAGGTCAATTGTTCTTTCCGGCTCCTTCAGTCAGGACCCTGGTTACACAGCTCCGCTCTTTTCTGGTTTTATTCAGAAATAATCTACCCTTTTCAGAAAAATTTTATCTTACTTCGACGTCTTTCATCCAGTCAAGTAAGGTGTTTGCTTTTTCTGACTAATTTTGGCATTTTTTTACCACTCAAAATGCCATCCCTTTTTGATCCCTGCCCTTCTTGTGGCAAAAAGAAGGCCAGGTCAGACTCTCACTCGGTCTTTATTCTTTGCCTGCCTAAAGATCATGTCCCCAAGACTTGCCCTCATTGCCAGTCTCTCTCTAAAAGAACTTTAAAGGACAGAGAGAGGATACGTCTTTATGGATTGGCAGAAAGGGCTTCCAGAGGCAGGTCTCGGGTAAGAAAAGGCTCCAAGAGGCCCAGATCCTCTTCTAGACCCTCAGCGTCAGGCTCGGTGCTGAGAAAACAGCCATCGGAGGGACATACATCGAAGAAAAGACCGTCTATGTCGGGCTCGCCATCGAGAGAACGCAGGCATGAAGGAACGTCATCGACGTCGAGAATCCGACAGCCTCCGCCGTCGTCATCCCGGCGACGATCGCGTCGAGAGCCAGCAGACCTCCGTCGATGTCGGTTAGACGTTCGACGTCGAGAGCTGATAACCCTCCGTCGCCGTCACATAGACTACGTTTGACGTCAAGGGGAGAGAATTCTCCACCGTCGCAGACCAGAAGCCCTCCGCCGACGTCATTACAACGTCGCTCGGCGTCGAGAGCTAGCAGCCCTCCGCCGTCATCATCCCACCAACGATCGGCGTCGAGGAGAGGAAGTCCTTCGGCGCCGTCGAGTCCACATTGCTCGACGTCGAGACGAAGAAGTATTCTGCCGTCGTCAAGGCGCCATTCGCCGTCTACACATTCGATGCCGAAGAAACTACAGTCAGCGCCGAGACCGCTCCCAGAACCTGGTTGAGCCTCGACGACTAGAAGATCTCGATCGACGTCGAGGAGGGCTCCGTCACAGCGGGATATACGCTCGACGTCGAGACCACCATCGCATAGATCTGACGAAGGTTCAGTAGTCTTAGTGACGGAATCCGCATCAAAACACTCTTCTCACTCCTCGAGGTCCACATTCTCCAGCTGCGTCACCAGAACATCAGAGGAGATCGCGACCGAGATCGCTGTCGCACCAGAGGGCCTCTCCTTCTATACATCTGTCTCCAAGATGGCTTTTACCAGTACATCACTGGAGTAAGACTCCAGCGGGAGCATCGAGAAGGGAGGAAGAATACACAGATCCCCTCTACAAAGATTAGTACAAGAGGTGGATAGATCGCCTTCGCCGGTACGCCACCACCGTGAAGGAAGATCTAAGGAACGCAGGCCTTCTACGTCACATCATCGCAGAAGGAGGTCTCCCTCATGGTCATCTTCCTCCACCCACTCCTCTTAGAGGGACTATTCGCCTACCCTTTTGGAGAGCCCTCAGTCGAGAGTGTCTCTGATAGATGACATTAACACCTATCATGATTTGCTGCAGAGAGGGGCTCAGAAACTGAACATTGCACCCCTCAGGTCGCAACAACAGTGATCTTCGAGACGCTGCACCAAAGATCTGCTTCGCGTCCGTTGCTGCCTCTGGTTCCTGGACTTCTGGAACCAGCAATGGACATTTATCTAACCCCCTTAGCGATTAAAGCTACACCGGCCAGAATTCAAAAGAAGTACAAGCCTGCTGATGTAGACCCGGTGTTCTTGAAAACGGATCCACCTGCGGATTCCGTGATAGTCGCAGCGGCACGTAAGACGCACGCAGTCTCTGCTCATGCGTTGGTCCCTCCGGACAAGGAGAGTAAGTCTCAGGACTCTTGGGGACGAAAGGTTTGTGGCTCGGCAGCTTCTTCACTCAGTCTCTTGTGCAGCGGCCTTATTAGGTCGATACGACAGATCCCTATGGGACTCTTTGGATCGGTTCAAAGAGAAGTTACCAAAGGAGGATCAGAAAGACTTTGAAGAAATCATTACGGAGGGTTCCTTGGTAGCTAATCAGATGATTAGCACTGCTGCGGATGGTGCCACACTATCAGCGCATTCGTATGCACATGAAATTTGCGCAAGATCTGCCTGGTTAAGGCTTACAGCTTTTAAACCGAATGCTCTGCAGAGGATCCTTAACCTTCCCTTTTCGGGTTCTTCATTGTTTGGCTCCCATACAGATGAAGAGATGGCTCGAATGATAGCTGAGTTGGGCACTTTGAAGGCAGTGGGGCTAGAAAAGAAAAAGGAATTCAGACAAAGGTACAGGCCCAGCTAGCGCAAGGGATACCAACAGAGGGTTCAAACCCCTCAGTGGTCCCAAAGCAAGACCCAGGGAAGATCGCAATTTCATGGTCGAAAGTCTAGCAGAGGTAGAGGGGGTAGCCAACAATAGTCCTCCTCCACCACTCGACCAAAAGGAAAACAATGAGCCAGAGCTTCCGCTGACGCCGTTGCCCACTCCAGTGGGAGGAAGTGTTTCACAACATCTGAAAGAGTGGTGCAACATAACAAAGTATCGTTGGGTGCTCAGTATACTGCGCAATGGTTACGCACTACGTTTCCGTGTGTCTCCAAAGGACATTCCTCCGAAAAGATCTCGTCCTCACCAGCTAAAATTACTACGACAAGAAGTGGTGGCACTTCTACAAAAAAAGGCCATAGAGAAGTTTCCCATCTCGCTGCGAGGAAAGGGAGTGTACTCCAGGTACTTCCTTGTGCCAAAAAGAGATCAGGAGCACAAGTGCAGACCAATCCTGGACTTGCGGTCGCTGAACAAGCTCATCTTGAAAGAAAAATTTTGCATGCTGGCGCTTCATCAAATATGTCCACATCTGCAAGCAGGGGACTGGATGTGTTCAGTGGATCTCCAGGATGCGTATTTCCACATTCCTGTAACTCCCCCTCATTGCAAATTCCTGCGGTTCGTGGTCGGCAACAGTCACTACCAGTTCAGAGTGTTGCCCTTCGGACTAAAATCTGCCCCACGAGTCTTTACCAAGTGCATGGCGGTGGTAGCGGCAGCTCTACACAGACGAGGTCTGTTCGTATATCCATACTTGGACGATTGGCTCTTGAAAGGGCCATCTCCTCAACAGGTGAAGATCGACCTCCAAGTGTGCCTAACTTAACTAGGCCTGCACGTGAATATGGAAAAGTAAGTTTGCCAGCCTTCACAGGTGATCCATTACCTGGGCTCCGTCCTAGATACAAACCTAGGAAAAGAGTTTCCTTCGGAACAGACTTTTATCAATTCGGCAGAAGTGCCAAGTTCTTCTCCAGACCAATCGCCCGACGATCCGGCAAGTAGTGTCCCTATTGGGATCAACCGCTTCTTGCATATTCCTCATTCCCAACGCCAGGCTGAGGATGAGACCTCTACAGCAGGACCTGGAGGACAAGTGGCACCAGGCAAACGGTTTCTGGGAAGACCGGATTGTTCTTTCGCAAGCAGCAAAAGCGTCTGTTCTGTGGTGGACTCGTCCACGGAACCTCCTAGTGGGAGTCCCTTTCCATTAGCCTGTTCCTACCCATTCCTTGGTAACGGATGCATCGCTTCAAGGATGGGGGGGGGGCACATGCATTGCCTACAAATGCAAGGGCGGGGATCCTTCAAGGAACAATCCTACCACATAAACATGTTAGAGCTACGGGCAGTCCATCCAGCCCTGAAAGCTTTTCAGCCCTCGATCATGTCCAACTCAGTCCTCATCCAAACAAACACGACCACCATGTATTACCTCAACAAACAGGGTGGTACGCGCTCTCGCCCTCTCTCCCTGGAGGCTCAAAAGATATGACTAGGCTGTCCGGTTTTAGGTTTAAACCTATAATAACTGATATAACCCCACTGAAAGAGAAATAGCCCTCACCAGTGAACCTATAAACACTGGAAAAACACCTGCACAACCACAAACTAAATGCCATTCAATGAAAGGCAAAAGTGAGTGAAAGAGTCATTTTCTTTCTTCCTGTGTGGGCCAATACAATGTAACTTTGTTATGCAAGCTAGCAGTAAGAAAGTCTGGCCTACCATTATTCTGCTTGTGTTTTGCTGTTTAGGGATGCCATTAAAATATTGTTTCTTCTTCCTTTTTGTTTTTTTCAGTTGTGTGGTCTTTGGTCTAAAGATGCAGAGTTTAGAAGCATGTTTAAGGTCTTGTTTAATTATTTTATAAACTGTAGAGAATCAGGAAATATCAAAATCATCATATTTGATATTTTGGCTGCGTTTGATTGTTTCACTGATAGGTAAAATGGCTGGTTTCATAAGAATCTTTCCTAATATGGGTCATCACATTTACCCACCGAGAATGGGTAAAAACTCTTAATACATCAGCCTCCAATTTCTAGTGAGTCAGTATTGTTAGTAGGCGAATTGCCAACACCTCAGGCTTTAAACATTCAATGCAAGGTATAGTGACAAGTATATGTGAAAAGAGTGATATCACCAAGCATCTGGGATAGTGGTTTAAACATGACACCAGACTTTTGGAAAACATGGAACGCAGTGTCACATGGAATGCTCTGCAAAAAAGGTTCTTTCCAAGTTCAACAAAGATTGGAGTGAGATTGTTTGTATTTGCAGTGATTCAGCTACATATATGAAAAAGTTGTGTGATGACCTGTCGAAATTGATACCTGAGCTGAAGTGCTTTCCTGTAAGAGATCCTTGCAACTTGTTAGATGGTATGCTGAAAGCATCTTTGCAATCTTCAGGGTTAATGAGGAATGCTACTGACTTTTTAGTCCATTCTGGTGCACTGTTTTCTCATGCACAGGGACTAAAATGCAAATATTTATCATTTTGTGCTTTGTGTGGCATCAAAGAGAGAGTCATCCCAACTGTGTCCCTTAGCTGATGGTTCTCAGACGAAGGGACTGTGAATTCTATATTATCCATGTGGCAACCGTTTACAGAATGATGATGCCAAAGGCAAGAAATGTGAGGATCTTTGGTCACATATTGATTGTAATGTGAAAAAAGTACACTCTACTGCATTCTTAGATTTGATTTTTACAGGCAAACATAACTGCTGTAGTGGACATAATAAAAACTAGAGTCTGAAAACACCCTTGTCTGCCAAGTGTTCAGCATAATTGGTGCAGATGTGAAACATCTCCTTGAGAGTAGGCTGGGCGACACCTTTAGTGACTTTGGCACTGCAACATGTTCCATGTTAGTGCTTGCCACTTGCTAAGCAAAGCAATGGTGAAGAGCAATTCAGGAACTTTTATTTTACAATGTGTGAGAAATGGCTTGCAATGATACATAGAAATGTCCCTTCACCACCAATGGCATTTGAAGTCAATGAAACCTTACTGTGGTACTCTGTTCTAGATCCCTTCCATAAAGTGGAATTCCCTCCATAGTTTCAAAAGTGCTGCTTCATTTTTGACCACTTCAATAAGTCTGAGGGCATAAGCGCCCAGATCAGCGCAAATATTGCAGACCCTGCCCTGAGAATCGCAATCTTCAAGTGAACCAGTATTGGCATGGAAAGCTATGTCAGTGGCCAGAGTGAACACATTGTGTACTGGGTATTTTGGCGTTGCCCATCTCAAGTGCCAATGTTGAGAGGGCCTTTTCACAGAAGTTTACATGGGAAGGAAGGAGCAAGCGCACATGACCGAAGACTCACTGAAGAAGTGTTGTATGGTGTACTACAATAGATTAAATTAGCAAAAATCTAGTTGGTCCTCATATACACTATACTTACACTGTCTACATACCATGCCCTATCAGTGCAGAAAGCAAGCAATAATAAAAGCAAAACGGTCCATACGCACCGAAAAAACAGTTTCTTTAGTTTTTAATGGTGCGAAAATGTGTAACCACTGAATACCACAGTTTTTTAAGGTATTGAAATCACTTGAAAACACTGAAAAAACCCCACCAGAATTTACCATACATAGAAACTGAAAACAGGAAAGCCTAGATATGACATTGGCTTCTAGCCCGAGGCCTTTCCGTCACAGCGGTGCACCTTCCAGGAGAGCGAAGTGTGCGAGCGGACGCACTCAGCCGGCACTTTGAAGATCAGCCAGACTGGGTGCTAAACGACGAAGTGGTGGCAGAAACTTCCCATCAGTGGGGTCAGCCTTCCATAGATCTGTTTGCAGACGATCTAAACAAAAAATGCCACACCTTTGCCTCCAGGTTCCACTGTCCAGGGACGAGCGGGAATGCTCTTTTGATGGATTGGTCCGGAATATTTGCATACGCCTTTCCTCCCCTGCCTCTGATTCCGAAGGTGGTGTCCAAGCTCATCCGGTCCAACATGTCAATGATCCTCATAGCCCCGGACTGGCTTCGACAATGGTGGTACCTGGACCTATTACAGCTGTCGGTGCACCCCCACAAGAGGCTCCCTTGCAGGTCGGATCTGCTGACCAAGATGGACGGGAAGATCCTACATCCCAACCTTCCCTCACTGAACTTGGCGGCATGGCACCTAAGGTCCTGCAATATGGACATTTGAACTTACCGCAGGATTGTATGCATATACTAAAGGTAGCAAAGAGACCTTCCACAAGGGCTTTGTATTTCTTTAAGTGGAAGCGATTCTACCTGTGGTGCACTCGTAATAACTTTGATCCAACCACAGGGCAGGAGGAGGTTATTCTTCCTTGCCTCCTGTACTTAGCTAAATCAGGGTTAAAGTATTCATCGATCAGAGTACATTTAGCGGCTATTACGGCCTATAGAAAGTCTCCAAGCCAGCCTTCCTTTTTTCAACTACAGTCGGTAAAGGATTTCCTACAGGGGTTAAAGAAAGTGTATCCCCCTGTTCGGCCTCCTTCTCCTCCTTGGGAGTTGAATCTGGTCCTTTCTAAGTTGATGGGTCCTCCTTTTGAGCCCATCCATAAAGCCACGCAGCAGCATTTGACATGGAAGACCGCTTTCTTAGTCGCGATTACCTCAGTGCGAAGAGTAAGCGAAATCCAAGCACTGTCTTCCAAAGAGCCATATACTATTTTTCACCACAACAGAGTAGTATTAAGGTCTTACCCTGCTTTTCTGACGAAAGTTGTATCTGATTTTCATATTAATCAGGCAATTTCATTGCCGTCCTTTTTTCCCAATCCTGCAGAAAGGTCACTCCATTCCTTAGACCTTAAGAGTGCTTAAATTCTACCTAGAAGTAACTAAGGTCATAAGATAATCAGTCCAATTGTTTTTTAAATTATGGTTCCATGAGGACAGGTTTTCCAGCTACCAAGAGATCCATTTCCAGATGAATAGGGTCTTGTATAAAATTGGCATACCGGGTGGCAAATAAGCCCCTATTGTTGTCACCTAAAGCGCACTCCACTAGGGGAAAAGCAGCTACAGTAGCTTTCTTGCATGATGTTCCGGTGGCAGAAATTTGCAAGGCAGCAACCTGGAGATCTGTGCATACTTTCACAAGGCATTATTGTCTTGAAACCGACTCCAGGACGGATACTCAAGTAGGCCAGGCCTCCTTGAGGAATCTGTTCAGATAACAAAAATGTCTGAATTATCAAGTTTAGTTGTCTGAGCTGGATTGTTAATTATGATTTTTCCTTTGCCCGCAGTGGATGAGGGGAGGCTCGCTATTCTATTCTAGTGCTTATGACTATTGATGAGTATCCCCTGGAAGAGAAGGATTAGTTACTTACCTGTAATCCTAGTTCTCTTCCAGTGGTATCCTCATCAAAGTCATAAGCAACCCTCCCGCCTCCCCGGGCAAAGGATCCTTATTTTTAAAGGAATTGTCAACTTTGTGTTATGGCTTTGTGTCACCGCAAAGAACAACTGACCTAACTGTCACCCCTGAGGCATGATGGGAAGCTAGGGGTCATGGCTGCCTTAAAGGCACGGTGCCAGTTTTTCTATGTTGCTAAGAGTTCGCTTTCTAGCCTTTCTAGGCTGTGGTTTTCTGCAATGCAGCCTGTAAGCTGACAATGCTTTCAGTCCTATCTGAAGTGTTTGTGCTGATGCAAAGCATTAAAACAGTGTTCAAACATGATTTGGTTTTGTTTCTTCCCTGTTTTTTATGATATATTATTTATATTGGTTATATTATTGATTATATACAGGGGAGTCCTTACAGCATTATTCAGCTCTACTTATGAAAGGCTGCATTTCCTTTTTTATTATATATATATATATATATATATATATATATATATCATACATGTTTATCACATATATGATTGTGTTTCCGGGGTCCCGCGTAAAGGCGGGAATATTCTAGTGCTTATGACTTTGATGAGGATACCCCTGGAAGAGAACTAGGATTACAGGTAAGTAACTAGTCCTTATCCATTCCTCTGTGGAAGTATCAAATAGGTATTCGGCTTTGGATAGTCAGGAAAACGGTTTAGGCACTCTTCCAGTAATGGAGAAGGTGGATGTTGCTGCGTTATCTAGGCCGCCTGACTTTCCCCAAGGCCTACCCCCTAACACGGTGTTGACCGAGTCACTAGCTGATATCCTATTGAGCCTAAAGGAGGACATTGGGAGAGGATTCTCAACCTCCTAATTTAATCAAGCTGCAATCCAGGCCTCATGTGAGGTATTGGCACAAAAAATAGAAGAGGTTTCGCAGAGAACTGATATCCTTGAATCTGAGATCCCTAAAATCAAGGAAGCACTACACTCTTCTTCAGCGGAGATGGATAAATTAGCCCACCAAAATAGGGAATTGAAAGACGACTTAGAGCGTCTTGAAAATCATGCAAGAAAAAACAACTTGAAAATATTAAATGTCCTTGGCTTTGAAAGCAGATCAGGTCAAGAGTAACTCCTTTTCCAGCTCATTTTCCTTTTCTGTTAGGTCTGATGTCTCCCACATTACAGCAACAAAACAGTGGGAGTTAGGCAAAAGAATGGTAATTCTAAACTCACTAGGGTCTAATACACAACTGAGATTTCCGGCATCTCTCCGGATTATGTGGAATAATCACATGCATAACCTGCGTCAAATTGAGGAAGTAGATGCCCTTATCGACAAAATAAGGAATGGGAGTGGGGTATAGGTGGAAAGGGGATGAGAGTTCTCACTTGACTTTTTCTGTATTGTTTGTATCGCTGGGCTTCTCTGGAGAGACTGGTTCATTATTTATAAAATTGAATTGTTTTGTTATGGTCGCGTCCAGGGGTCCTCGCCCATAGGGCTCATGCCCAGAGGAGAAGGGGAGTTGAAGGGTTCACTGGGGAGGGAGGGGAAGAGGAGGTGCGGGTGAGCACTGGTGGGGTTGCAGTGGGGAAAAATCAAAAAAATTTCCTCAATCTCAACTACGTTTTAAGATTTAAGACGTTCTCAGAATGCCTGAATAAAGTTCTGTCAGTGAGAAGATGTCGCAAGTCTTAATGAGTACTACAATTTAAATTTATCTCGTGGAACATCAATGGGCTTAGATGTCCACGTAGACAAAGATTAGTCATGAAATTCCTTGAACAATCATCCTCACAGGTTTGTCTCCTACAAGAGACACACCTGAGCTATTTGGAATGCAGGGCCATCTTTGGTAAATACCACTGGGTTGAATACTATTGCTCATCTGAACAGACAGTCCATAATAAGAGGGTGGCAATTTTAATTAGATCAGGAGCTAGAGGCAATATTAAATCTGTTTTATCAGATCAATCTGGGAGATGGATTATAGCACAGCTAGAAATTGGGGGGACAGAGCCAACTATAGTCTCATTCTACAGCCCCAATGTTGATGATCCAGCTCCTATCTTTAAAATGCAAGCCAAATTAATAGAAACCCCTACTCCAATAATAATTGGAGGTGATTTCAATGTTCTCCTTAATCCCCTACGGGATAGATCCAACCATAGTTACCATGACGGTGCCCTTCGTATCAGTCGGGCAAGGACTAATATGATCCATGATCTTGGGCTGGTTGATGTATGGAGGGCAAAAAAGGGTGCTACATCAGGTTTTACCTTTTTCAGCAAGAAACTAGGTCATTCCTCCAGAATCGACTACATTCTAACTGATAGGCTGGGCTTCGAGAATTTATTAGATATCTCCATCCTTCCAAGTATCCTTTCAGACCATGCCCCTATCTCCTTTTCATATTTAGGGAAAAGGCAAAGTTTTAGTCCTAGATGGACATTGAAAAGGGCAATGCTGTCTAATGCAGAAATAACCAGCGCACTTAAAGCTTCTACACTAGACAATTTTGCAGTTAATATAGGTTCAACATCTTAAGATTTTGTTTGGTACGCATTTAAAGCGCATCTACGTGGACAGTTACATAGTCTGATATGCTCTAAGAACAGGGAGGAGGTCCTAGAATTTCAGAATCTGGAAAGGGAGATATGCAAGCTGGAAGGAGAAAGAACGAGCTGCCCTCAGACCATTCTGAAAACTTGACACAAGTTCTTAACAATCTTGAACGTTTGCGTCAGGAATATAGGGGGAAACTGGAACAAAAGGTAAAGGCCCAGTGGTCAGCCCATAACATGCAAAACTATGAGTATGGTGAAAAGGCGGGTGCCCTTTTGGCCTGGAAAGCGCAGGTGGATAGAGCTAAAAATAATATAAACAAACTAATAATTGATGAGTGGGGCAACCTCATGTAAACAGGAGGATATGCAAAAGTGCCTCCTTTCCCTGTTCTCTGATTTGTACAGAGAAGAGAACCCCTAGTCCTGAGAATATTCAAAAGTGGCTGCAGAATAAGGAACTACCGCTATTAACAGAGGGCACCAGAGTTGCTCTGGATGCCCCTATAACCGAGAGCGACATAAAATCGCATATAAATAAGATTAAGAACAACAAGGCTGTGGGGACTGATGCTCTTCCTGGGGAGATTTATAAAATCTTCCAGGATGAGCTAGCCCCAAGACCGTGCGAACTATTCAATTATATCTATAGTTCGGAAGGTAGAGTCCCTAAATCCTGGAAGGAGGCTGTGATTGTTCTCATCTTGAAGCCAGGGAAAGATCCCCTTAAAGCCGACTCATATAGACCAATCTCCCTGCTTAATGCCGATTTACAAGATTTTTATGAGCATTTTAGCGGGGAGATTGGTCAAGATAGTTCCGCAGCTGATCAATATGGACACAAAAGGGCTTTATCCCAGGGAGGTTTATCCAGAAGCTGACGCTGCAATTAATAGGTAGTATAGATCTAGCGGTGGCACGGTCGGATCCCTTGGCAGTGGCGGCATTTGACGCAGCCAAGGCATTCGACCGGATCTGTTGGGTCTTCCTTTGGGAAACCCTAAAGACAATGGGATTTGGGTCAATCTTTATACAGACCCTGATCAGTTGCTATCAGGGGGCCTCCGCAGTTACCCTGTTAAATGGCATGCTAACATCAAGCTTTAATATAACACGGGGAACAAGGCAGGGCTGTCCCATCTCGCCCTTATTGTTTGATATATACATAGAGCCTCTAGCTCAAGCTCTAAGATTGGATGAACTAATTACCCCTTTTAGTGTCAATCAATATAGCAGTAAGTTAGCCCTATATGCGGACGACTTGCTGTTGTATACTAATATCCCAGTAGAGGTACTCCCAAGGGTGGAAGCCCTCTTGGAGGAATTTGGTTTGTATTCAGGGTATCTTGCCAATTCCTCTAAGACCGAGGTAATGTGCTGGAGCATCAACAACTGGGCTGGCAAAATAGGTAAGGAATTTAGATGCCTAGGGATAAGCATAGTTAAAGATCTGGATGATATCCCTCAGATTAACCTGAAGAAGGTATCTAAAGAAATATACCACCTTTTCTAAAGATGGAAGAATTTACCACTGACTATTTACGGCCGGGTCAATCTGGTAAAGATGGTTATTTTGCCAAAATTGGCATACTTGTTTAGTGCCATACCCCTTGATTTTCCCAGTAAGGCTGTGAGTAAAATCCAAGGCAAAATAGGCCGCTTCATCTGGTCTAATAAAAGTTTCAGGCTATCCTGGAAGCAGCTAATACGTAAGCTCCTAAAGGGTGGTCTAGCTCTCCCGTATTTGCTTTGGTATTCTTTTGCTTTTCAGTTTAAAAACTATACGGATACTGCTCACTATTACTGGTGAAACCAATTGGGGGAAGATACTGAGTGAGATGGTCACATTCGAAGGGGGGGGGGGGGAGAGAGAGGGCTTTCTATACAAGTTTGGGGCTCCAAGGTATTTTAAAAAGGTTCGCTTGAAAGTTTTAAGAACAGCTCTTAAAGTGTGGTATAGGGTTAGAAGTAAATTGGGAATCGGCTATTATTCAGAATTCGCTCCCATTTGGGATTCCCCTGGGTTACCTACATGTTTGGAAGATAGTCTTGCGTTGCCCATTAAAAAGGCTTGCATCGCGATTTGGTCTGATCTTGTATCATCAGACGGAGTCCATCCATGGGAGGTATTAATATCAAAAATAGGAAGCTCTTTCTCAAAATTCAAATATTTACAACTGTCCTCCTGGTATACAGCTGAGAAAGAGTCTATAGGCGGAAATTGAGAAATTGAGCTTCGTCTTCAAAATGCAAAATCCATTAAAAAAGTAGTTTTGGTATAAGAATCTATTGGATGCCGACGTTACAGACCTCCCTCAACAGTATTCTGTATGGAACCTATCAGCCTTGGATATTATAGCTGTTGACTTGTATGGTCTGTCTCTTCAAACATTATATAAGTATGTTAAACCGGCATCCCTTAAAAAGAATCATTTTTATGTCAACAGTTATTATACCCCCATGAAAATAGCAAGATTTCCCCCTCTCTCCTCCCCGAAGTGCCCAAGATGTGATTTCTCCGCGCGGACGATATACATATATTCTTTGAGTGCGCTATCCTAAGAGGATTTTGGCAGAATGTGGAGCGTGCTCTTGGAGCGATTTTTAAAGCTAAGCTTAATTTGAATCTTGCTAGTCATATTTGGTATTGATAATGAACTGACAAACTAGTTGTTGGCAACTCAAAAAGGCCTGTTATTGCATCTGATCCTTATTGCCCGGAGGGAGATTTGTAAATTGTGGAAAGACCCAAGGCCCCCACTATATGAGAACTGGCTGAGTGCCGCATTTGGTATGGCTCGTTTAGACCAGGGACATTCGAGTGATAATAATTTTAACATCTGGTCACTGTTATTTTCATGGGCTAATGAAATGAGACTAGTTCAATGCCCCTTGGTCCAATGATTACACCAAGCTTTATACAAAGAAGCTGGCCTGGCAGTCCTAAAGCCAATGCAGTAGCAGAAGTCTGGGGTGCCAGGATGGAAGGATGATTTCTTGCTTGTTTTGCAGAGGCTTTATGGTGAGAAGAGGACACAAAAAAAAAAAAAAGATTTGTGCGGGGCTTTTGACCATAAAAACAATATGCCCTGCTCCAGCCATTGTTAGTAACTGTTCGAAGCTGGCTTTGTATATGTTGCACTCCTATTTAAGTGAAGCACTCTGCACTAATCCAGACAACCCTTATGGTGATTTTAGGCATCTCAGACAACCATAGAAAGCTCTCCAAGTGGTAGATGAGAGCAGCCTTCAGGCTTAGTCCAGAAGGAGTGTTAAGCAGCTTGTTTTACCAGATCAAATCGTATAGTGTAGGTCAAACTAGAAAGAACCACAGTGTAGTTATGAAAGTAGTGAGTGTGTATAATTAATATAACGCTAACACATTGGTATATCTCCTACCCGAAGATATCGGCACAATACACACAATACTTTAGATGTAACCAGGCAAGTAAGCACAAACACACAGTGGTCTCCAGTGGGAGACCAAACCATATACTAAAGCAGTGGAATGGGAACTATGACCGAATTCAGGACTTGGACGAGAAGACTCCGAAGAACTGGGGACCAAAAGAACTACCCGATGTAAGTACCCAGGAAGCTCATGCAGGCTGTGTGGAGAGTGGAAACACAGCTGCATACTCCATATAAGGCAATGGGAAAGTTGCAGTTTTCAAGAAGGACCCTTCCCAGTGGACCCTGAAGAATCCCCATGGAAGACAAAAGGCTGGAGAGTCAGCCCACCTGTGGATACCCCAGGAACCAGGATACCTTCACCAGGGAAGCCTGGTGCATAGGTGTGAAGTGACATCAGAAACTGCTGTAGACCACAAGGGAGGACTTGAGGAAAGATACCGCTGGCGAAGAATTTGAGAGTCTGGTGGAATCCAAGGATGGATTCTTGAAGAGGAATAACTGCAAGCAGAGTGGACAGAGTCTGTCACTCTGAAGTGACCAGGAGGCATTGAAGACCAATGCCCACCGATGAAGGAAGATGCAGAAGTGATGACTGCTACCTTCTCCCTACAACTGTGAGGGTTAGGCGACGCTGAGGAATACCAGGACCCGTTCATGAGCTGCCCCATGTTTGAAGTGAAGAACCAGGGGGTCGGTGTCCGGCGGGAGTACCAACAAGCCGTGGCAACAGACGTGGTAAACGAAAAAGGTGCAACCTTGGGACTAGCAAGGTCCAAGAGACTCCCCAATTACAGGAGACTCGGAGCAGTCACGAGCAAGCAGGGGAGCCCAGTGAAGCAAAGAAGACCCTCAAGAGGACCCACAGGGCGAAGGCACAAGAGTCGCAAGAGGACCTCCAGCAGCTCACCAAAGATGCAGGCCTGCGGGGTAGAGGATGCAGTAAGGACGAAGATCTTAGCATGCACAGATGCTGGAGCTTCTTGTAGCCCAAAGATCTCTGGATTGTGTCAAGTCGACGCGGTGCAGAGGGGTTCTGTTCCAGCGGTTCCAACGAGGGATACTGGCCTCAAACTTGCTGAGAGTACAGAGCAGGCCTCAAGGGAGTTGCAGTACCACAACCTGTGTTGCTGAGCTTTTCGGAGTCTGTAGGACTTCCAGAGCAACAGACCAGTCTGCTTTGTTGCGGTGCCTACAAATGCAGGGAAGTGACTCCTTCACTCCAAGGAAGATTCCTTCGGGCGTCTTTGATGCCCACAGGCTTGGAGAGGAACTTGGATGAAGCACAGGCACAGATAACGAAGACTTGCAGAGCAATAGGAGACTTCCTTGATGCAGTCTTGGTTCCAGACAAAGTCCAAGGTGCACAAATGGTTAAAGTAGTTTCAGGTTTGAATCTTGTCCCACGGCGAATCTGAAGAGCCACCCACAGGTAAGCCCTTAAGTACCCTAGGGAAAAGGTTGGAACGATTCAGGGTTCCCTCCCAGGGGAGGGGCTGGGCTGAGGGGAGGATACTCTGATGTCCTTCATCCAGTTTCCGACCAGAGTGGGAGCCAACAGATCCCTGAACTGGCTCAAACTGAAGTATGCAAGGAGGGCACCAAATGTCCCCTTCCAAAGCAGTCTGATGGTGCAGGCAAGCACCCCCACCCTAATACACTAAGTCCTGTCTGGGAGGTGGTCACACCTCCCTGTGACAGGAAACCTATCATTCTACCTTCCCCTGCTCTAGCTCAGCAGCAGGAGGGCAGAATCGTGTCTGGGGTTTTTCAACAGCACTAGCTTGCTGGCAGACCCATGAAGGCTGTTACTGGGAGCACTGGGGGCTTCCTGTAGGAGGCCCCTGGCACATGGAATCATAGCTCAAACGCCGGTTATGGTGTTGTGGTATGATTCCAACATGTTTGATACCAAACATGCCCAGTTAGCCTTTGAGTAATGACACAAGACACCATTACACTCATATTCTAGCACCCTGCCTTCAGGATGGAAAGGCCTAGCTTAGGGGTGACTTGTAGGTTTTAAGTGCAGTGACCTCCGATATAAGAAAACGTATATCTGTAAGTGGTATTAGCACCAACTTACACAGGCTGCAATGGCAGGCCTGTAGTCACAATTTGAGTGGTCTCATGAGTGGCACAATACATTCTGCAGCCCCTGGGAGACCCTTGGTGTACCTATTCCCTGGGTACCTTACTACCATATATTAGGGACTTAGAAGCGTACACCAGTAGCCATTGGGAAGGTACCAAAGTGCTTAGTGACTGGGGTCCTGATTAGCAGGATCCCAGTCAGACTAATCATAGAAGAGTAACACCAGCAAAAAGTGGGGTAACCATGAAAGCAGATGCTACTTTCCTATATAGCATATAATAGAAATATATGGTAGCAGAGAGGGCCTGACCAAGGAGGCAACACTAGATCAATGCAGAAGTATAATATGTTCTCAGAGCCTTGTATTTGTTGCCTAATAACCATGACAGAGACTTACTGTGACATCTACTACACTTAAAAGCCTGACGTACCCCACCTCTGCTATCCCTTTTTTATTTATTCATTTAAATACTTGGATGTGTCTATGAAGCTATTGTGCGGAAGCTTCTGCTAGCCCCTGTAGGAAGCTGGCTCTGTATATACTATACCGTATAGTGTGCACAGAGTCCAGTGGAACCCCGAAGGTAGGCAGATGTAAAGTTAGATAGCACCTTACTCTCTATTTGTGGTAGTGTGGCCGAGCAGTAAGGCTTTATCAGAGGACAGTGTTAAGCATTTGTTGTACCCACTCAGTCAGCAAATGAATTCACACACTCAAAGACTGAACTTCAGACCAATTATTTTTGTAGAAAAATATTCTTTGGTTTATTTTCTAGAACCAAGCAAGCCTGGTACAGGTAAGCAATAAATACTTTTACAGTAGTAATGCAGTTTGTAAACAGTTTGAATTGTAATTGTATATGCACTTTGTTTTACTTACAGTATGGTTGCAGAGAAATGCAATACTTTGTAAATACATTACATAAACTTGAATGGGCTTTTCAGTAAAATACCAGGTAAGTTACTTTTTAGATTACTTTTCTTACTCCGAGTACTACACCTGGATACTACACTGGGACCTTTCCTGTAAACAGTTAAGTAAAAAAGTTTTGGTTAAATAGTACAATTTTAAATAATTTCTTTAAGTTTTCAAACTCCAACTTTTCCAAGAAAAACAGTCCATGTTATCCTATGGAGGAAAATAGTGTTATTGGTTTTCAGGTAAGTATTGGGTAGTTGGAGTTGAGGTTCTGGGGTAGACTCAGGGGTCCCCCAGGGTCAGGGATGCACTCTTGTTACACCCTCAGTGGCACTATGGCAGCCGGGTGCAGAGTGCTGA
The DNA here is from genome assembly GCF_964204655.1 of Triturus cristatus. Taxonomy (NCBI): domain Eukaryota; kingdom Metazoa; phylum Chordata; class Amphibia; order Caudata; family Salamandridae; genus Triturus; species Triturus cristatus. The sequence goes on from NC_140590.1 coordinate 1,583,484,105, forward strand.
GGACCAATGTTATCCAATGGGGGATAGGGGGCCTCCGTTTGGTGGCTGCTGACAAACAGGCCACAAGGTTGTGGAAGCCAAGCTCCTGGTGTTAGGCTCAGGGCAAAGTGGGATCCGATTTAGCACACAAAGTGCACCTGCATGGGCGGCTGGGTGCAGGGTGCTGTTTTGGCATTGGGCGCCCTGTTTTCAATAGGGAGTTTGTTTTCAGCTGCAGGTTCTGTCCAGGAAGACGTCTGGGAGGAACCAACAGCTGGGCAGGTAAGTTGGAGGGCTGGGGTACGTAGGTACACCTCGGGTTCTTTTCTCCAGGGAGCAGGGCGGCTGGATGCAGGGGTGTCTTTTGAGGTCGGATTTCACCTTACCGGGTAACTCCCGGTTGTGGGGGGGGTCTCCGTGCTGAGGCTGCAGGCAAAGTCTGAGTCCTCTTTACACATCCCAGAGGGAGGGGGCGCTCGAGATCGATGACTTTCTGGGGGAGGTAGCATTAGGTTGGCTTGGGGATACGCAGCGGGAATTTTTATGCCATCCGTTTGAGCTTGACGAAGTGCGGGAGGCGATTATGCAGTTAAAAAATGGAAAAGCGCCGGGCTCGGATGGATTGCCAGCCGAATTTTACAAAAGCTACATTGATATTATGGCGCCCGTCCTCAGGGAGGTGTATGAGGAATCCCTCGAAGTGGGTATATTGCCACCCTCGATGAGAGAGGCGGTTGTCACGTCACTGTTGAAGCCCGGGAAACCTCCTGATTCATGTGACTCGTACAGGTCACTTTCATTAATAAATTGTGACGCCAAGATATTGGCTAAGGTGTTGGCCAACCGTCTGACGCTGCTGATGGACCAGCTTGTCCTACCGGATCAGTCAGGGTTTGTACCCAGGAGCTCGACTTCGCACAACCTTCGAACTCTATTTTCCCTGGTCCAGATGGTTGACCAGGAGTTCCCACTTGCTGCAGTATATCTTGATGCTACTAAGGCATTTGATTCGATGGAGTGGGAATATCTCTTCGGCGTCCTTAGGCGGATGGGCTTCCCCCAGCTATATATTCCCTGGCTTCAGCTGCTATATAACCAACCAACGGCTCGAATACTGATCAATGGTCATATGTCTTCCCCGATAACTGTGTCGAGGGGTACACGACAGGGATGCCCGCTGTCGCCCCTGTTGTTTGCGCTCGCCGTAGAGCCGCTTGCTGCCCGACTGCGACAGGTACACCATGACAAAGCGTTTCGCTTCTGCTTGAGGCAGATACTGATATCGCTCTACGCCGATGACACGACGCTCTATATAAGAGATCCGCAAAATAATATTAACCCCATATTGCGGGAATTTATACGATTTGGGAGGCTCTCTGGAGTGGGTATTAACTGGGGAAAGTCCATGGTATTTCCACTCACATCGGCCGTGACTCCCTTCCCGCTTGACTTTCCATTAGAGTGGTGTCATGAGGACTTTCGATATCTTGGGATTCAGGTGGCCCGCAGCAGGGAGGAGATTATCAGGGCAAATTATGGCACTGCTGTGGAGCGACTCAAAAACAATGTAACGCGGTGGGTAGCATTGCCCCTGTCCATGGCGGGTCGCGTGTCACTCATTAAAATGAAGATATTACCGCAGTTTTTGTACTTATTTCTGAATATTCCCCATTATCCGGGGCGGGTATTCTTTGCCATGCTACGCTCGGAGCTCATCCGTTTGGTGTGGGGGGGAAAGCAGCCGCGGTTGAAGTGGTCTATACTAACCAGACCGTATGACCAAGGGGGGTTTGGTGATCCAGACCTCGAGATGTACTACTTTTGTGCTCAGGCACACTATGCCTATTATTGGATACACCCGCCACGATACATGCCGCAAGTAGCGGTGGAGGCCTGGCTTGCTGACCCAATACCCCTCACTGGCCTCATCTACGGTCCACAGGACATGCCGGTAGTGGCGCCCACCACGATCACTAGCTCGGTGGAGGCCTGGCGCCGTATAGCGGCCCGCCTGGGAATCTTGTTTCTATATTCCCCCAGATTGCCACTCACATATCGCCCGAGTCTGACGTTGCTACAAGAGAAGGGATTTCAAGATCTTTGCAACCACGTTGGGGTCAGAACCTGGGGGGGATCTCTTTCACGAGGGAACCTTTCGCACAACTGCGCAATTCCTGCGAGAAACAGCACACACACCACTTGATGTATTTCTATATGTGCGATTACGACAGGGCATGAGGTCACTGTTGCCTGATTTCCCCCGAGAACCGGAGTGCTTTGAGCCGCTACACCGGATGTTGCGCTTGGCGGATGGAGGGCATTTGGTAGCCGGGTTGTACGCCTCCATACGGGAATGTGGTGTGGGAGATGACAGTCCGGCCCGGAGCCGATGGGAGAGGGAGTTGGGGAGCGAGGTCACTGAGGAGCAATGGCGATATTGCTGTCGTCAGACGGCACAGATATCGGCTAATAGTAGGTTCCGGGTCATACACTTTAAGTTTTTGCATCAGATATACTACACACCGTTAAGAAACTGTGTTTCCACCTGGCTGATAATGATCGCTGTGGGAGATGTGGGCAGCCGGGTGCGGGGTTTTTGCATCTTGCTTGGGACTGTACCTCGGTGCGTGACTACTGGGAAAAGGTGTTTGTGGCGCTAGGAGATATGGTTGGTGTTCAACTGGAGAGGGACCTGGTACTAGCGCTCTTGGGGCGTACGGCATATATACCTCCGAAACACAAAAAATACATTGCCATCGCATTGTTACTGGCGAAGCGGAGGGTAGCCTGCCGAGGGGGTAGAGGCCGGGCCTCGAAATTCAAAGACTGGCTGGCTGATGTGACGTTTTGCCAAGAACAAAGTACTACATATGCAGAGCGATTACCGCGGGCATCACGGCCCCAAGAAATTTGGGGACCATTGGTGGGGTACCTTCTGACTCATGAATCCGTAGGGGTCGCTACAGCGCTGAGCGCGGCCGGAGATGCGGGTGAGGAGTGATTGATGTCCATACAGTACCTCCCTGCATGACCGGGTTTACCTGTGCTGTAGAGATCGCATGAGTATTGCATGATTTAAAGAGTGGGTTGTGGTCTATGTGTAGGCACGGACTGGCTGCACTACACATCTAGGGTCCCTGCTGTGCTGCTGTTCTGCTTATGCCTAGGATGTTGACCAGACTCTGTAATTGCTACAGTGATGCTATTTAAATGATTTGTGCTCTAGACTGCATGCCTCTCATAGTGACTGCCTTTTGTGCACCTACTGACGAAGTGACAATACCTTGTTATGTAATGCTTAAAATCACAAAGTTAAAATAAAAAAAAAAGTCTGAGTCCTGGAGCGGTCAACCCACCGTGGACTTGGACTCTGGAGCGATGGAGGACTTAGCTGGGACCGGTGGGCCACTCTAACTCGGGCCGTAGGTGACAGGTGCAGTGGTGGTTGCAGGCGTCTGGTTTCTTTTTTCTCAGCAGGCTTGAAGTCTTTCTTTGGTGTTTCTTCTGAACCGAGCTTCTGTTCACAGGAGATCCGGTCTTTGTTGAAGGCTGTCTGTCCTCCCAGGAGTTCTGGAGGTCGCTGGCTGCAGGACCAAGACTATTTTTGGCGCAGGATCTCTGGAAACTGCAGACGGGCCGGTAGGGCTGGGGCCAAGTCAGTTGTTCTCTGCAGTCTCCTCTCTGGGCATCTTCTTACGTCCTTTTTCTTCTTAGGTTGTGGAAATCTGCTTTCTTGGTTCAGGGCTGCCCTCTAAATACTGTTTTTAGGGAGCGTTTTAGGGGTCTCGAGGTCAGTGGCCATTGGGCTACTAACCTTAGGGTGACTATACCCTTGGTGTGCTCACCCCACGTGGGAGAGTGAGCACCATCCCTAATCCTGATTGGGGAGTGCCTGCCATCTGCAAGATGACGGGCACTGAAGAGTGGGCTTCACCTTACCTCCCCACATCTGGGCTGGCTAGTTTTTCCCGCCTGTCTTCCCGCCGAACAGGAGGGGAGACAGGAAGGGGGCCTGCTCATGATAGAAGGAGAGGCTGGGAGTTCCATTACAAAAGCTGCCAGGCCTTTGAAGCTCCCCTGCAACAGATGGCACTTCCTGGCCTGGGGAAGGTGTGAACACCTCTGCCCAGGAAAGGCTTTGTTTCTGGGCTCAGAGAGCAAAGGCTCACACCCTTGGGGTTCAGAAACATGTCTCATGGTGGCAGTCTGGTGTGTACCAGTCGGGAAACCCACCAGAGGCTCGTCGTTTTTCAGGGGGCATCTCTAAGATGCCCTCTGTGTGCATTTTTCATTAAATACTCACTGACATCAGTGTGGGTTTAATGTGCTGAGAAGTTTGATACTAAACTTCTCAGTTTTCAGTGTAGTCATTATGGTGTTGTGGAGTTCGTAATGACAAGCTCCCAGCACCATATACTCTTAATGGCAGCACTGCCCTTATAATGTCTAAGAATTGATTTAGACACTGTAGGGGTACATGGCTCATGCAACTGTACCCTCAACACTGGCATAGGGCACCCAGCTAGAGGGGTGACTGATCTATGCCAGTGCAGTGGGTTGTAGGCATGGCACACAGGGATGTGGTGTTCTGCACCAAAACACGCGGCATGCAAGGGGGGGGGAGGGGGGGTGTATAGGTAGGTGTGTAGGTACAGGGCCTCTAAGGGTGGCACAATAAGTTCTGCAACCCTTGGAAGTCTGCCCTGATCTCTGCCCTGCATGCAAGGCTTCAGTGTTGTCAGAAGCATTGGAAGATGGTGGCTGTCGCAGTCTGGGTTCTGCTAAGTATCAAGTGACCAAGCCCAGGATCCCCTGCTCTTATGATCGTTAAAGTTGTGCCACCTCAGTGAAGCAAATGCTGATCACATCTTCCCTGCCCATTACTTCTTTTAGGCAGCCAGCCTGCCATCTCCTTCAGTGGGAGAAACCCTGTTACATAACTTTTTTTTTTTAGGAGGAGTGGCTAATTATGCTGGGTATACCTTGGTGGTTTGCCCAGAGCTCCATTCAGGGAGATGAAGGCCCAAGCAAATTGGATTCAGGAAGAAAGGGTACGCAGGAATTGTTTTTGCCAACCCCCTAGAAAATAATGTAAAGTGTTAAAGGGTTACCCCTTGGGAACTGTTACCCCATTGACTAGTTAGTTCTCCCCTCATGCAAACACGAAGATGGCATAAAAATGGCATCCCTGGCACACAGTCCTCAGATCACTACTGGGCTGGAAATAGGATAAAAAGACATCCCTGCTGCTCCCTGCACCCAGCCAAACCGAGGCTGCACCAAAGACTGGACTGCACCTGCTTCACCCAGGGGACCAGCAAAGGGAACTGTGCTTGCTGTGCCCACTCATGGAAAAGAGCTCCTTTTGTGCCAGAACGGAAGAAGTGGCTCCAAGGACTAGTTGACTAGCTTCCTTTTAAGCTTTCAGCATTGCCAAAAGCTAAGGAACTCTGCATCTCTCGAGAGCCCAGTTGCCCAGGAATGCCTGCCTGCCACTGGGCTCCAAAGTGTCTGCAGGGCGACAGTCCTGACCTACCAGAGGAGTTCCCCAAAGTTTGTGGGACCTGTAGCACATGTTGCAGTGGACCCTAGTCCTCCCAGAAAAAAATAGTTGCTTTCCTGTAAGCGGCTGCTGGATCTTCTGAATCCAGGAGACCAGTTGGCCATTGGCAACAGGATGAGCACTCGACTCCCTGAGTGCATCATGGGAGATAGTACTGAGGCTGGAAATGACCTCTGAAGTTCGTAGACACCAGAGTGGCCCCAGGAAAACTGATTGCATCTCTCCAGCATCTTGCATCCCTGGCATCTGATCAAACTTCTTAGCTGGACCGCGCTGAAGGACACTGAGGACCTTAAGCCTGCTGGAAGTAACGGGTAATATTTTTTCTTAGACCAGAGTATTCAGGGTTACAGGCCCCCACCCAGTTGCAGACTCCATAAGTTGGGAGAAGTAGCTGCACAAGCCAGTTGGCTAAGAGTGCTCAACCGATTAAATACATTTATTTAATCTTTAAAAAAAAAAAAATACTTATTGAAAAACCATAGTTCTAGTTGTTCAGCAATAGATTTTTGTCGTTTTCATGTCATGTTTTTGTGTTTTCTTACTCATTAACTGTTTTGGTACTTATAAATGCTTTTCACTTGTTCCATTGATTAAGCCGGACTACTGTGTCACAGCTTCACAGGACTGAGCTAAGGGTTTTATTGCAGAAACCTAACTGGACCTGATAAAAATTGTGACATTATAACACATTGAGATCTCATAGTCACACCACATAATCCACTTTCCTGCAACTCAGTGGACGATCAGCATTTTGTTCTGTTCACAAGACCAAAGAAAAACAAAGCGGTGCAGAAAAGAACCATCTCTCCCTGGAATGTATTTTGCCTTCAGATCTGAAGCTCATTAGCGAAGAAGCAGGCTCCTGAAGGCTTGCAGCCTCATTCTACTAGAGTCCAGGCTGCTACTACTGCGTTGGCAGGTAGACTGCCTGTTCTGGATATTTGTCAGGTGGCTATGTGGGCTCGCTGTATAAGGTCACTAATCACTACTGTCTTGACATCCAAGTCTGTCTAGACTGGCACCTTGCCCCTTAGCTTCTGCAGGACATTTTGGTTTGGGCCACTTCCCAGACCTGGGAGGTACTGCTGCGTTATCTATTCTAAAGTGAGCAATCAGCAGTTAGAAGTCTTCATCAAAAGAACATGATACTTATTTTGGTTAAGCTCTTTCTGATAGACTCTAACCACAGATTCCTCACCGACCCACCACGTACACTGGACTGTTTCTCCTAAAAATATCCCAAACTAGGAATCTGCACACTGGTGACAACCAATTCAATTTAGGTTCTGCTATTTGCAGTGCTACATATTGCAATTTTCAGTCTTTGCAATATTAAACTATGGCGGAAAACAATAATGCTGTTTTACAGGTCAATAAACAACTTGGAGATCTAGTCTTCTGGTTACAGGTTCAGCAAATGAGGTTCAGTTAAGCACAAACGCTGCACCAGCAGCAGCACAGGGGCGGCTGGGTGCAGATGTCAAAGTTGAAGATCCGGCCCAATGTTACCCAAGGGAGACTTGGGTGTGTGCTTTGTTTCAAGTCCCAGAGAGCGGGGGCTCCCCTACCTGAGAGTTGGGGTTGGCAGAGGTGGGCACACCTTCGGGCTGTTCTAATTTTTCTCTCTGAAAAAGGAGGTAGAACGGAAGGGGGCCTGCTCCTGATAGCAGGAGCTGCTAGGGGTCGCGTTACAAAGGCGGCAAGGCCTTTGAAGCTCCCCTGCCACAGATCGCTCTTCCTGGCCTGGGGGAGGTGTGACCACCTCCGCCCAGGCAAGGCTTTTTTTGGGGGGCTCAGGGAGCAAAAGCTCCCTCTCCAGGGGGCCAGAAACATGTCTCGTGGTGGCAGGCTGGTGTTTACCAGTTAGGGAACCCACCAGAGGCTGGTCGCTTTTCAGGGGGGATCATGCCCTCTGAGTTCATTGTATAATAAATCCCACACTGGCATCTGTGCAGGTTTATTGTGCTGATAAGTTTGATAACAAACTTCCCAGAATACAGTAAAGCCATCATGGTGCTGTGGAGTTCATAATGACAAACTCCCAGACCACATACTCTTTATGGCTTTACTGCACTTACAATGTCTAAGAATCGCCTTAGACACTGTAGGGGTACAAGGATCATGCACCTGTACCCTCACCAGTGGCATAGTCCACCCAGCGAGATGGGTGGCTGACCTATGCCATAGGCAGTGGGTTGTAGGCATGGCACATAGGGATGTGTGCCATGTTGACTCTTCACTTTGCCATTGCAGTCTGCGTTTTGTGTTGCAGAACAGTCTGTGTGTTAAAGTACAGGACCTCTAAGGGTGGCACAATATGTGCTGCAGCCCTTAGTGGCCTTTCCTGGCCACAGTGCCCTTGGTATCCATGGTACCTTTTACATGGGACTGACGTGACCAGAGTGGTGTCAATTGGGCGTACAAAGGTACAGTTTTGGGAAGTAACACAGGCCCTAGGAACCTGATTGGGAGGGACCCAGGGCACATCAAGTCAAAGTGCATCAGAATTCTGGCAAGAAGTGTGTGTGGGGGGGGGGGGGATTACTGCAGCAGAAAAACCAGCTTCCTACGGGGCCTAAAGGGCCAATTGCGGACCAGTTTTAGGGAAGAAGCACTGGCACACGTGAGCTGGTTGGCAGGGACCCTGTGCACCACCGTTGAAACCACATTTTCCAGGCAAGAAGTGAGGGCTAACCATGTCAAGAGGCCCTCACTTGGGGGTATAGTGCACCCTGACTTCGGGCTGTAAGGCCTGCTAAAGGGGGGTACTTGTTTATACACCTACAAGCAGTGCTGGCTGACATGGCACCCCCATGTCGACTTTGTCTTTTTTCACCTCAGAAGGACATGCAAGCTGCAAGGGCAGTGGCATGATCCTGGTGAGTGGGGGTTTGGGGGCCCTCTTCAGCTCCCAGGCCCTGGGTACTCAAGGTACCATTACTAGGGACTTACATGGGGGACAAAAGTACCAATTATGGGTCTGTTTTAGGGAAGACGTACCAGGCAAAAAGTGTGGTCTAACAATGTTAAAAGAGGAACTTTCTCACAATGATCTTACTCAAGCAGCTTGTAACCTATCAACCTTCTAATAAAGGTCCTGCCTAGTCATAACAGGGAGTTACTTGACTGATTCTCCTTTTTTTTTTTTTTTTTTTTTTTTTTTTTTTTTTTTTTTACTTGGCCTTCAGAAGGCAAATGTTCTGTCTCCTCTGAGCAGTCTCTGCGCACCAAAAGCAACACAGGAAAACGTCTTTCCTGTGTATACAATTCCAAAAGATTACCAAGGCTGCAGCTTAATGGCTGCCGCAAGCGTTTACCGATTATTACTACTTTGATGCTAATGCATTGATACAAGCGTGACCATCCTTATTGGAAACGGTTTTTATTTTTTTATTGCAGCCTGACGGTCCCACTTCTCAGCTATGTGATCTGGTGAGCTAAAGATTGATGGATTAAACCCAGATCCTTGTGACTAGGGGTGAATGTTTGCATTGTCCAGCATTCTGTCAATCGTTTCTTTTGCATATGTCGCCCTAAGTGGGAAAGGTATGCCCAGACTTGGGTCCCGTGCTCACTACACCACTGGATTCAAGCTAACCTGACTGAAGGGGTGATGCCCTGAAACCGGTCCTAGGATGCTTGTTTCCGGTCCAGGGAGGACCTGACTTGGCAGTTTGGGCTGGACTGTTCCCATAAGGAACAGGGTCAAGTCTGATTTTCATATGGCTGGGTCCAAACTGGGATGGTGTGGTGAGCAAAAGAATAATGGATTAAACCCAGATCCTTGTGACTGGGGGTGAATGTTTACCTTGTCTAGCATTCCGTCCATCAATTGTTTCTTTTGCATACCACTTCTCACCTATGCACATCTTTGTTCTCTAATCAATACTTACTAATTTCCTGCACAAGAAGGAAGACACTATCTGTAGATATAGTAGTCCTTCTTTGGTATATTACATAACTTCACTTGTGGACTGCTAGCCTCCATGATGGGGGAAAAAACAAATGCATTTGGTACTCTGGATGCAGAGTTAAAGGTGCTGTTTTGCCAGAATCTGAATAAAGGGGGAGGGGGCATGTCATAACTATTTGATTACAAATCCTTGTTTGAGATGTATTTAGTTCCTAGGCTAACAGGACACTAGGATCCCTTTCTTCCAGTGTTTGGCCTGTGTTGATGTGGCAGAAACCAGCATGGACCATGGTGTCTGATGTCGTCTGCTCCGGAGTTGGAGCTGAATTCTAAATGGGTACAGGAAGCTTAGTTTGTGCACCAGATTGTTGGACTCCTGAGGATCCGTGAGAATCGAAAGCGCATGTCAGAGGTAGCTGGCAGGTGGCAAAGATTTACAACATAGTTTCCTTAATAGCCTCAATCTATTGTCATGTCGCAGACTGCCCAGGAAATTTGCGTCAACTTCTGTATGGGATTCTCAGCAGGGGACCAGGAGTGGGACTGAGGGACACCTTGATAGACTTGCGACTTCTCAGAAGGGGAGTGGCCAGACTGCTTACTCCAATTGGCCTTCTTATGCTTCTTGGACTTCGATGTACCTGAAGTGTTAGAAGGGCCATAGTCGCCAACACCCTGGAAAATAATTGCACATGGGGGTGCGTCAGGCAATGAAGTCAAGTAGGCTCAGTGTAGTATAAAAGAAAACCTTTATTTCGAATATTTTTTTCACAAGGTCAAATAGCAAACAACGCTCAGCCAATGCGTTTCATTCCCTCTAGGGGAACTTCTTCAGGGCTTATAATGTCATCAGTGTACGTCCTCAAACTTCTGAAGGTTTTGCTGGACATATGGCCTAACGGTTTCATGCATGCAGGTGTTATCATACCTGTGAAAAACTTACACGGTCTCCAGCGCAATATACTGGATTACATTACCTATGAACAATTATACTTGATGACGTACACTGATGGAATTACAAGCCCTGATGAAGTTCCCCTAGAGGGAATGAAATGCGTTGGCTGAGCATTGTTTGCTATTTGACCTTGTGAAAAAAACATTAGAAATAAAGGATCTTTTTGATACTACGCTGAGTCTACTGGACTCCGTTGCCTGACGTACCCCTATTTGAAATTGTCTATCTGGATCTGGAACACAGAGGCCTCACGCAACGGCTGACGCTGGGGAGTATTGCACAGTACCGGGATTTTTTGGAACTAGCGTGAGGTGCAGACCTAGGAGTCCGCCGTTGGGATTGTGGATGACCCTGGAAAATGATTTTGAGAAAAAACTTGTTAGGAGCTGGCTCTGGATCCACATACGAAGCTGCGGAAAGGACAGATCTGACACCAGCTCGCTTGGGTGACATAAGCGGCTTTCACTGTCAATTGTGGGGCAGAATGAAGTCAACATTAAAGCTGCATGACACCACCTTCTGATGCGCAGGGGTTATGCCGAAAAACCACCTGGATCTAGTCAAGTTATTTTGAGCTAATCAACTCTTTTTATCTCATCCACAAATGCATATTAGTGAAGGGAAGAATCCTGGTTAGGTGTTCAAATAGAAGAATTGATTGGATCATGGGTAATGTACCCTCAGTCAGGCATATGTGGTGATAATTTGTTCATGAATTTTGAAGCATACACTTGATGGATTTAGAGAGGTAAAAGCTTATTGCCTCTGAAACATTGCTATGAATGATGCATTAATGAATACAGAAAGAAGATAACATTGTGTACTTGAAATGATATGGTAAATATTTCCTTTTTCTTTTTATAGTGAATGAATTTCCAGTTCTTAAAGCTGATGGAATCAAATATGTGATGATTTTCAGGAGTCAAGTAAGTTTTAGGTTTTATTTATTCTGCAATTAAACATTCCGATTAATAAAATATCTCAGGGAATCCTGGTGAGGGGAAGTGGAAGGTTTGTGGTGTGGGGAAGGAGAGATGCATGCAATAGTTGAAATGCTGAATATTTTAGAACTACTATTTGGGCCTCAACTTTATTGCTTGATCTCTCCATCTAGGTCTTTACCTCCACATTTAGCTTTTGATTTTTCAGACAACTTTTAAAACAGAAGGCAGCCTCGTGTCTGATTGTAGCATTTTCATGTTTTCTTGAGAGTTGGATGTGATTAAGGTGTAAAGAATTGATGCAGCACTGTAATAGGACAGCTGTGAATAACCATAGTTTAAATTCTGTGCAGGAAAAAACCTAGTTCAGAGGATAGCTTATCCTTTGTTCTTGGCATGCAAGACTGAGAAACAACTCAGAAATTGCATATTTGGTCTTGCAGCTTCCTAAAATTGAAGCTTGAGTTGCCAGTCTATTCAATCCTGTTTAATCAAAATGCAGGGTCCCCTCTATATATAGTGTCCTCATTTCTCCTTTTCAGTCGATCAGTATATTTTCTCTTTAAACAGGTTCTGTCTTTGGTGTCTCTAGATAACCTACTTGCTGAACTTGCATGTCGTGTAGCTCATTATCTTAAAATTATTTCACTCAGTAAACTTGTACATCCGTTCACTTGGTCAGACCCGGTTCGGCGGTGAAGGGGGCATAGGGCAGTTAGGAGGCACTGGTCTACAAATGTGGCAGTTTCCATCTGGTGTTCTGGGGTCTGTCCAGCTACAGCCCTACTATATGGGCTAAGTATACTCTTTCTGCACCAGACTCTCAGGGTTACGAAGGTGAGCAGTCAGTGGCCTTTGGGAAATGTAGTGCCCCCAGAAGTCAGTAGTCAACCAACGGACATGATAATGTAAAGTCCAATCAAGTGCTTATATTTAAAGAAAAAAGTACTTTGATCTCACACCAAAGCAAATTGCTACACAGTTAATTAAGGTTACAGTTGCAAGGCCAGTTAGTCACTGGACCCCCTATGGTTTATTTTCTCCTTTCCAAGAGCTCAAATATCTATGGTTCCTAGTATGTCGTATAGTATAGGCATTAATCAAGTACAAGTTGCTGTTCATTACCCCACTAGCCAGTACATAGATCAGTTAGTGGCTTTTGCCACAAAGAGTTCCGGTGGAAAGTGTTCAGGTGAAAAGTAATTCTGTTTGCATAGCAGATTTTTCTGCATATTCAGTCTAGTTTGGAAACGTACACAAGTGGGGTCAATAGACCTCACTTTACTCTGGCAGACAAAGCTCTGGCTATAACTAATGATTAACAGAACTATGCACGCTGCTACCACCACTTCATGTGACTAACCCAGGACAGGGACAGTAGACTGCTTTGAGGTCGCGCATGGTGAGCCCTCAATATCGCAGAATAAATTCTGAACTTGGCTTTACAATGGACAGTGCTAGATCTCTGTGCGCAAGCTAGATTAGCATGGTTGCAGAGACAAACAAAAAGTCTGGATACCAGTTTTACATGCAGTCAGACACTCCGGACAGCTGGTAGGCGATTGTTTACCATGCAGGTAACATTCTCATCCTGACACCCTCTAAAGAAATACATCTTCTAAGGCTTCTTTTCTAAAATAATTATGTTAAAACCAACTTTGGCAATGCACTGACTTTAATGTAACTATTAATTTGATACCCTGAAACATCCTTCTGGCTTGTTCCATTGGGAAGTACACTTTCTTAGAAATAAGTCACCCGATGTTAACCAGTGGGGCTACCAGGTTTCCAAAAGGGAAAATTCACTTTAGATATTTCTCACTGCCAGGGCATGCTAAACGCCGTTTATACGTGGCCAAATCTTTTCTTGCCATTTTAGTAGTGGCACAAATAGTGCTGCAGTCCTCTAAAGGCACCTTATCTAGCAGGCGCTAGGTACTCTTTGTACCTTTTGCTAGGGACTTGTAGTTACGTTAGCACTGGGCACTGGACGTCGGCGCCACAGTGTGCAAATCGTACACTTGTACCTATAGTCATCAAAGTAGGAGTGAACCTAAAAAAGCCATCCTCCTACAGTTACTTAAGTGTTGTAATTCTCTTTCTGGTAGAGATTCTATCTTGCTGCAGATTTCCTCACCTTTTGAATATTCCCCAGGCATCAGGCTGGATCTGGGACATTTGAGCAGTACTTCTGTGTGAGAGGCTGGCTCACATATACTATACCACAAAGGGGTATAGTGTGTAGTGAGGAAAGTGGGTCTCGGAGGCTGTACAGAGGCTAAGTAGATAACACTAATGCTCCTTTTTGTGGCTGTGTAGGTGAGCAGGTAGGCTTATCAAAGAGTTGTTAATGCATTTGTTGTACACACAGTGGCAATAAATGAGACACCCAATCAAGGAATAAATCTGAGACCAATTTATAAAGATTGTACTTTGGTATATTTTACTAAGACCACAAACCGTTCGTAGTAGCAGTATGTTTTTAAATAAAAATACTTTTCAGTTTCAAAAGTGGGTACAGTGCATTTTTCAGTCTTTGCAATGATAACCTATGGGAGGAAAACAATGTGGTTTTGCAGGTAAGTACACAACTTAAAGTTCGTCTTCGGGTTGGAGGTCAGCATAGGGCAAGGTTCAGGTAAGCACAAACACTGCACCAGCAGCACAAGGGCAGTCTGGTGCAGAGGTCAAGCCTGAAGTCAGGGCCCCAGTGTTAATCAATGGAGAGGAGGCGGGGCAGGCAGTAACTCCCCCGAGGCTCCGTTTGAGCCTCCGTCGTTGCCTGAGGCCTACCCACCCTTTCCGGACCCGCACGCGACTTTGGACAAGGTGCAGGCCTTTATGTCGGCCTTGCGCCATTTGTTTGCACTGCCGGGTCCCTCCAGAGTGCCTTCGGGCCCCGCGGATCCGTCAGAAGGGTTTGCCTCTGTGCCGCTGCCTCTGGCCTCGGCTACGCTGGCATCATACACTGCGGCAGCGCCGGCTCCGGCCTCGGCGCCAGCCCTGGATCTGGTTTTGGCACCGAACCGGGACTGGTATCTTACCCTCCCATTCCATTTCTTGGAGCGGAGTTTATCCCATTTCCCAGGGCACCTCGTCCTTACCTGCCTCTTAAGCAACCGGTGGACAAAGGGGAATACTGGGAGGGGTCTGAGGACCCTCTTGCAGCTCAATGCGAGGATGAGCCTGAGTGGGAAGGTGATGTGGAGGGTCCAGTGGATCTGGATTTCTCTCCACACCCTGGTACTCTGTCCCCTTCTTCCGTGGTCATGGAGGAGGTTGGGACTTTTTCTGTGGTTTTTTTTGTAGGGCAGCTGAGGCTCTTCACCTCGAGCTCCCTTCTGTACCCTATCAGGACCAATCTCCTGACTGAGGTCCTGCAGCCGCAGTCGTCCTCTGCGGAGCCGTTACTGCCCTTCAATGAAGTGCTTACTGATATCCTGTTGGGCACCTGGATTAAACCTAACACAGGAGTCCCTGTAGACAAGGGTGTGGCGCGCCGCCCTCGCCCAGCTTTCTCACACAACACCCGACGCCTGAGAGTCTGGTTGTCCAGGCTTCTGCCTCACCGAGTGCGTTCCCTTCTGCTCCTCCAGACATGGAATCTAGGAAACTGGAGCAATTTGGGAAAAAGATTTTCACATCTGCCAGCTCTGGGTTACGGGCGGTGAATACTGCGTGCCTGCTTGGCCGCTATTCCCATTCTGTGTGGGACACTGTGGCACAGGTGCTGCCTCACTGCCCTGTAGAAGCACGGGCGGTTCTCTCCCAAGCCATTACCGAAGGGAGAGATGCTGCAAAATTTACTATCTAATGGAGACTACTAGCCGCAGATTCTTTAACGTCGAATTATCCCCTTGCCTGAGACTGGATCCGGAAAACTTTTTTGCCCAGCATCTCTGTGCGCTGGGGGGTGGTACTACGCGACTCCGCCCGACGTCCTCCACGGGCGTGACAGCAAGGTCACATAAGCCCCACCCTGGCTCGCCGACGTCAGTTTTCTTTTTTTCCGAGAGCAACGCGGATCCTGATCGTGTTTTTGGCCTGTTTCAGGCCTTCTTTTTCCGCTTTAAGCGTTTTTCTTGAGAACAGTGTGCGAATGCCTTCGGGCTTTGACGTGCTAGTCTTGTGCGCGCCAGATGTCGGCTATGGATCCTCACCCCATCTGCATGTGGTGTTTGGGGGAGCACCACGACTCCACGGACTGCGAGGCGTGTCAGCAAGTTAAGCCGAAGTGCCGGCGGGAGCGCCGGATGAAACTCATGTCCAGGTCGGCGTCGTTGCCACGCCCGTACCCCGCGGAAGGCTTTAAGACCCGCAGCTTCCGTCTCCAACATCGTCCTTCTCCCAGGCCGCAAGGGCGTCGCTTACCTGTTGATAAGTGTCGCAGTTTGTCCCCGAGGCCCGGTCCCCGGCCTATTCGGGGTGCGGGTTCTCCGCGGGTGGTGCAGCCCCACGTGTCTCCACCAGACCAGAGCTCCGATGGAGACCTATGCAACGTCCTTGCAGGCCTCTTTGGCTCTTCCCTCTTTTCCTTCTCTTCCTGGGACGTCTGTGGATCCCTTGTCGCGTGCGGGGACTGCTCCGGTGCCGACAGGTTTGGCTCCAGGTTCTGAAGTGGTGGTGCCATCGGGGTGCCGCCCTTCGAGGTTCCCTCCTTCGGCCCATGGCGCCTCTGCCTCGCCGCAAAACCCCGCGGGGGTCCCTGTGGTGTCGTGGGAGGTTGCAGGGGTCGGGGCGTGTCCCCGGGTCCCCCTCGTCCCTCCACCCCAGCGGCTGCTGCGTCGGAGGTCGAGTCGATGCCTTTTCGGTGCCGTTCTTTAGCTGCCCTGGCTCCAACCCAGCCTCTGTCTCCTGCGCCACGCGTTGTGGCGGAGGTCGTTCCGGCATCTCCTTCGGCGCCGGTCGACGTTGACATGAAGTCGGTCGCAGACTCTAAGCCGCCATGCCGGTCTCGGGTCGTTGATTCGTCTTCGGGTGCCCCCTTTTCTCCAGAGGTTCGGCAGCTGTTTGTATCATCTTCTCCGGAGACGGATTGCCGCTCTGTGGCTTTTTCCCCGGCGTCTTCCAGGGACGGCTGTTGGCCGTCCCTGCGCCCGCAGTCTTCGCCGGAGGCACCTCAGGTTCCCCATTCATCGGTCCCCCCTCCCCCTTTCCGAGCTTGGCCTTTCCTTCCTCCAGTTGGGCAGGGGACGGCCGCCTTAGCTTGCAGTCGTCGCCCACGGAGAAACTGCTTTCCCCGCCGCGGGGCCCTACGGAGGCGAGTGCTGCCTTCGCTCAGGCTGTTCCCACGGCTGCGGGAATCTTGCGCATGGGCGATCCAACAGACCATTTCACCACAGATCATCTGCTGGAGGTCCTCCATCAGGGTTCTGGTGGTCGGGAGCTGCTTCTTCCCTTCGAGGCTTCTCTCCATACTGCTCTTTTGGGGGCGGCCCGGTGCCCCAGCCACTTCTGCACCGCCACCGTCCTGCCCCACATGATCCTGTCTCTTTCCCTTCACCCCTCTACCAGGGGCCCTCTTTTACATACTGCCTTTCACTTCCTGCCATTGGTGTTGTCTTCTCCGTCACGGGAGGCCCGCTGGTTAGATTCCTCGGGGCGCAATATCTTCGCCTCCGCCAGTGCGGCTTTGCGGGCCCTTAACACACTTTGTGTATTGGCTAGGGCCACTTCTTGCTTGTGGGATTCGGCGGAGTCCCTTATGTCTGCCGCTTCTCAGGAGGGTGCCTGTGTTTATTTGTGGCACCATGTGTTGGATGGCCGGGAAATGGGGGCGTTTATTCTTCGCTCGGCTCTGGACATTTCGGAGGTGCTTGGTTGTACCATGGCTTCTTCAGTGGCCTTTCGTCGGCATGCCTTGCTGCGGGATAGTGTGTTCCCTGAGAATGTTAGAGAACTGGTTGACCTTCCCTTTGATGGCGCTCTTTTGTTCCACTCCCCTGCGGATTTTGCCATTCAGAAGTTTCTTGCTGTCTGCGGCATCGCGTTGTAGCGGTTTCGCACTTCTGTCTGACCGGGTCCGGGAGGGGGACTGGCTTGCCTGATTTTTGTGTTCTGGTGGACGGCTTGGTCCGTCCTCCATCTCTCTTTCTGCCTGGTTCCTCTTCATTCGTGGGTGCCGGCCCCTCCCTTGGGACGTGTCCTGGCCCTTCCTGGCCCCTGCCTTCGGCTGGTGTCTAGCTTGTCCTGGGTGCACCGTTCTGTGGTGTTGTCTGCTGCTGGCTGTGCATGCCAGTGCAGGTCTGTTGTTCTAATTCACCATTGTGGCCCTTACTGTCCTTCCTTGTGCCCCTGCCTCTGATCCGCTGGGGCTTTGCGCAACTATGCCCTTCTTTTCCGCCTGCTCTTTGGCGGTGGGGCCGTTCCTGCCTTGTCCGCTGCTTGCGGCTAAGGGGGTCCCATTTTCTGTCACTGGGTCGGTGTTTCTTCTGGTGGGCCCTGCCTCGGATCCATCCTCTTCTCCCTAGGGTCGAGGTGGTCCTTGGGTTCCTTGGGGCTTTCGGGCGCTGTCTGCCCCCGCGGGGTGTTGGGCGGTTCTCCCTTGGTTGGGCTTCGGTCCTCTTGGCCTTTTCCTTCTTGCTCCTGTGACATGTCTCCTGTTGGGGCCCTGTGTCTCTCCTGGTCGGGAGGCTCTCTCGCAGGCCCGCCTCTCTTCTGGGTATGGCTAGGGTATCTATTCTGCGTTAAGGAATCTGCGGCTAGTAGTCTCTATCAGATTGCAGGCTGAGTGTGTGGGTACAAGACAAAACAGTCGACATGGCACACATCCCTGTGTGCCATGCCCACCACCTACACTGCCCTGGCATACATCAGCCACCCCTCTAGCTGGGTGCCCTATGCCAGTGGTGTGGGCAGAGGAGCATGAGCCCTGTGCCCCTACAGTACCCAGGTCCATTCCTGGGCACTAAGTGCAGTGCTGCCATTTAAGAGTACATGGTGCTGAGAGCTCGTCAAACACGAACTCCACAGCACCATAATGGTAACACTGAAGACTGAGGTTTGGTATCAGACTTCTCAGCACATTAAACCCGCACTGATGCCAGTGTGGGATTAAATGTACAAAGCACCACAGAGGGCATCTTGGAGATGCCCCCTGAAACCTAACCTACAATCCACGTCTGGTCTGGGAGGCTGCCTAGGCTGCCACGCAGCAGACACATTGCTGGACCCCTGGGTAGGAGAGCCCCCGCTCTCCTGGGCCTGCAACAATGCACATCCTGGGCGAGGTGCTAGGTCTCCTCCCCCAGGATGGACAGGGGGATACTTCAAAGGCATGCTGCCTCTGTGAGCTTCCCCAGGCCACTTGCTGTACCCAGCAAACTGGCCCTCACCGGTTCTAACCCCCACTCTGGTGGGAAGCCTGGCCGGAAACCCCAAATAAGGACAGGGGATGTGCCAGGCTGCCAACCCCACCCGTCAGGTGGGGGAGGCGAGGTGAAGCACATCTCCGGGCTCTCGCCATCTTGAAGATGGGAGGCCCTGCCCAATCAGGACTAGGCTACTGCCCCCTCCCACAGGAGAGTGGCAGGGACTGTACCCACCCCAGGGCAGGGACCCATTGGTCCCTGCCCTTTACCTTCCTGTAACGCCCCTAAATCTAGTATTTAGGGCACCCTGAACCTTCCTTCCTTCCTTCCTTAGATTCCAGATTCCGAAAAGCAAAAAAGAACAAGAAGAAAGAAGACCTGCCGTGCAGCTGGGAAGAGGAGGAAGACACAAACTGCTTTGGCCCCAGCCCTACCGGCCAGTCGACCCTCGAACCTGCTCCTACTACATCCCGGCACCTCTTGTGGCCAGCAACCTCACAAACCCCGGAGGACCTGGCTACCTTTTGACTCTGAGCACCTGGGACTCCCATGAGCGGAGGCTCTGCTCAAAACCAGCTTCTAACCCCTGGCATCAGCCCGGAACCGCGAACTCTGCACCCGCCAAGCCTGGCCTGTGCCAGAGTTAACAAAGACCCTGAGGACATCCCCCCGCGACTGTGACCCCGAATCCGGCACCCAAGGACTCACCTCGACACTCCTGATGCCTGCAGCCACAGAACCAGGTACCCCCCCAACCGCGATCAACAGAGGGTAAGATTTCCCGACACCAAAAGGCAGCCCTGCACCCGGCGCCCTGGGGCCCCCTGTGCCCAACTCCTGGGTACCTACCTATCCTCCAACTACCCAACTTGCCTCTCGAAGTGGTGGTGGCACCTGAAGAATATTCGTCCCCGAGCTTGCAGCCTTTGTTCATCTAAAGGCTCAAAGCACACTGCACCCAGCCGCCCGAGTGGCCCTGGCAGTGTAACCTCTACTCCTATCTACTTCCCCATTTGCCCTGAGCAAGTGACCAGGAGCCCAGCTCCCACAGCCGCGTGGCCTGCTAGTCAGTAGCCACCAACCAAGGCCCCCCTGCCTCTCCTAGGATAACATTGGGCCTAACTCACTCTGCACCCGGCAGCCCCTGTGCTGCTGAGGGTGTAACAACTGTACTTACCTGACCCTGGGAGACCCCAGAGTCTGTGCCCAGAACCCTAACTCTGCCAGTCGAGTACTTACCCAAAAACCGATAACCCAACTTTCCTCCATAGGGTAACATTGACTGGTTTCTTCTGAAATTTCTTCTAAGTGTGGAGTTACTAAAACGTAAAATATTCACCTAAAATCAACCGAGTAACGAAAACGAAAATACTCACCTGCTATTAGGAGAGATCCCAGTGCTGGATCTTGGTGCCCAGCACTTACCCAGAAAAATACTCACAACCGTACTTGCCATTAACCCCATTTTCTTCCATAGGAAATGATTGACTGTTTTCTGTGAAATTTCTTCTAAGTGTCGATTTTTGCAAACTACAAATATTCTTTAATACTCGTACCAACTCTGAAAACGTAATTGCTTACCTGTTTTAGATTGAGGTCTCAGTACTGAGCCTGGGAGCCCAGTACTGGATTACAAAAGTAACGAGAACATACCATACCTGTAACTTGAATTTTCTCCCATAGGGAATCATTGATTGTTTTTCTATGAAATTTCTTCTAAGTGTTAACTTTTAAAATAGCAAAATATTGCCAAAAAATCACAACAGTAACTAAGTCGACTTTACTCACTTGTTTCCAAGAACTGTTTCAGGACTGAATCTAGGATCCAGTCCTGGAGTTAGAAAAGTAATCTATTGTAAATAACTTAAAACTTCCATTGAGCTCAATGTACTATGGTGGTTGAAATTGTGTTGCCTATTGCAACAACCTGTAACTACTAGCTACAAAAGTCAAATGCGTATTGCACAAGTATTTAACTAAAACATCTCATTCTGAGAAAGTATATTTTAATACCTATTGCTGGTTCTAAAATAAAACAAGCATATATTTTTTTATATAAACCATTGGCTTAAAGTTCAGTTATTGAGCGTGTGAGAACATTTGCTGAGTGTGTACAACAAAGGCTTTACACTGTCCTCTGATACTGCCTTACTGCTCGACCAAGCTACCACTTTAGAGAGTAAGGTTATATCTAACTTTAGCCTCTGCCAAATCTCTGGGGACTGTGGACTTTGTACACACTGTACCTATTTGGGAACAGTATATACAGAGCCACTTTCTCGCGCGGGGTGGTTCCGAGGAGTGGTGCTTTGCACCTTGCTTGCAAGGGCTTCGTTGCTGCCACCTGCTGTTTTTGTCGTGGCTTGCACGGTTGTTCCCTGGAGTGGTGCTCTACTTTTTTCCTGCACTGGCGTGCTGTTGTCGCCTTCTGGTGCCTTTGTGCCACATGGTACGGTTTCTTACCTTTTGGTTCTCTCTTTTGTTTCTCTGGTTTATTCGCACACTGTTCCCATACTCTCCTCAGTTTTTGTTGTGATGGCTCCGTGTTGTGGGACGGAAAAGATCTCCGAAGCAAACTGATGTCAGCGTGCCCGGGTGGGGCTTATGTGACCTCGCTGACATCAAACCCGCGGAGGACGTCTGGGCGGAGTTGCCCCCCGGCGTGCAGTAATGCTGGGCAAGAAAGTTTTCTGGGTCCAGTCTCATGCCTGGGGATAATTCTACATTTAGCAATCTGCTGCTAGAATAGTCTCCACCAGATACATTGTTACCGAAGGTAAGTAACTTGTACATTCGTTGTGGGCTTTTCAGGCCCACAAGGCAGCGTAGCCTCGGTCTCGGAGCAGCTGCGGACGTGGGACCCGCCGTGGTGGGTCCCGAGGACAGTGGTCGGGTCAGTCCAACACCTCCCCTGCCGCCGCCTCTAAACCTTCCTAGTCCGGTGTTTTAGTCCCACCTGACACCAGTGGGTGTCAGGATTCGCCATCACCTTCCCCACTGGCGCTCCATAACCTCGGACAGGTGGGTTCTGCAAATAGTCCGAAGGGGCTACTCCCTCCCGTTCGAATCTACCCCTCCAGCCATGCCACCTCGGTACCACCGCATGTCGGGGAAACACTTGGTACTTCTCCAGCAGGAAGTTACGGCCCCTTTACCAAGGGGGCCATCGAGTGCGTTCCGACGCCAGAAGTAGGTCGTGGTTGTTACTCCCACTACATCTTGGTTCTAATGAAGGACAAAGGTCTGCACCCTATCTTAGACCTCCGGAACGTCGATCGCTTCCTTCGGAAGGAGAATTTCAAGATGCTAATGCTTGCTCAGGTCTTGTATGCCCTAGACCAGCAAGACTGGCTGGTAGCGTTGGACTTGCAGGATGCTTATTTTCATATCCCCATCCTGCTAGCCCACCGGCGTTACCTACGGTTCATGGTGGGCCACGAGCACTTTCAGTTCACCGTCCTCTCTTTCAGCCTTACCAGCGCCCCTCGGGTGTTCATGAAAGTGATGTCAGTGGTCGCAGCTCATCTGCGCAGATCAGGGGTTTCAGTCTTCCCCTATCTCGACGACTGGCTGTTGAAGACTGGCTCACCCCAAGCAGTCGTCTCCCACCTCCAGACTACGGCCGACCTCCTGCATTTGTTGGGGTTTTCCATCAACGTTCCAAAGTCGCATCTGATTCCCTCTCAGAAGCTCCTCTTCATCGGAGCAGTTCTGGATACGGTGCAGTGTTTCAGGTTTATTCCCCTCCCCCCGATCAGCGAGTCCGGGACATTCGGGCAATGATTCTGATCTTTTGGCCCTGGTCCTGGGTTTCGGTCAGGAGCACACTGAGGCTGCTGGGCCTCATGGCCTTCTGCTGATCGATCATGCCCGATGGCATATGCGGGCTCTGCAGTGGGACCTGAAGTTCCAGTGGAGGCAGCATCGGGGGAACCTGTCCAACTACGTCCAGATCTCAGAGGGCACTGCACAGGACTTGCAGTGGTGGCTCACGAACCAACATTGGGTCAGCGGCAGATCCCTCTCCCCTCCCCAACCGGAGCACACCGTAGTGACGGACACGTCCCTCCTGGGATGGGGCGGCCACATGGGAGAGATGGAGATCAGAGGCCTCTGGTCTCCGGCGGAGTCCAAGCTCCAGATCAACCTTTTGGAGCTCAGGCGATTCTACTTGCACTCAAAGCATTCCTTCCCTCTGTGAAGCGGAGAGTAGTGCAGGTGTTCAGACAACACCACCTCCATGTGGTACTGCAACAAACAGGGCGGGGTGGGGTCGTGGACTGTATGTCAGGAGGCTCTACGTCTCTGGACGTGGCTGGAACGTCAAGGCATTTCCTTGGTCGTTCAACACCTGGCAGGTACCCTGAACGCCAGGGCGGACGAACTCCGCTGCAGGTGCATGTTGGATCACGAATGGCGTCTTCACTCTGAGGTGGTGCAGGGTCTCTTTCAGCAGTGGGGAGAACCTTGGTTAGATTTATTTGCCACCGAACAGAACGCGCAATGTCAGCAGTTCAGCGCGTTGGAGTTTCCAAGGCGGCACTCGCTAAGCGACACTTCTTGTCGCGAGTGGAGTTGCGGTCTGTTGTACGCCTTTCCACCTATACCACTTCTGCCCAGAGTGCTGACGATCATCAGGCGCGACCGGGCCCAAGTCATTCTTGTGGCACCAGATTGGGCTCGAAGAGTTTGGTATCCCGAGCTACTCAGTATGAGCGTGGATCCCCGATCCGACTGCCTCTTTGGGAGGATCTCCTGTCGCAGCAACAGGGGACGGTCCTCCACCCGAACCTGTCCAGCCTCCACCTCCTTGCGTGTAGATTGAGCGGCGACAGCTGATTCCATTTGACTTGCCTCCCGAAGTCTGTAATGTGATTCTGGCAGCCAGGCGTCCCTCCACTAAAACAGTATACGCCTGTCGGTGGAAAACAATTTGTGGCATGGTGTACAGTAAAATCTGTTGATCCTCTTACTGCCCCTCTTTCTGAGGACCTATTGTTCCTCCTTTCTTTGGCCCAGCAGGGCTCTGCTTTGGGCACTATCAAGGGCTACCCTTCTGCTCTTTCAGTCTTTCTTAGGTTGCCCTCTCTTTACAAGTCCCCGGTTGTCAATAGATTTCTCAAAGGCATCGCTCACTTTTTCCCTCCTATTCCTTTTGTGATGCCTCAATGGGACTTTAACCTGGTTCTCACATATCTGATGTGCGCTCCATTTGAGCCTCTTTATAACTGTCCTTTGCGGTTTTTGACTTTGAAAACTGTCTTCCTGGTGGCCATCACCTCCGCTCGGCGTGTGCGTGAGCTCCAGGCTCTTTCCTGCAAACCTCCTTTCCAGGCGATTCATCCGGACACGGTTGTGCTTCGACCGCGTCCCTCGTCCCGTGTACCAAAAGTAGTCTCCGCCATTCATCTCGGGCAAACTGTAACTCTGCCCACTTTCTTTACGCCTCCGCACCCTTCAAGAGAAGCGGAGAAGCTTCACCATCTGGACCCAAAACGTGCGCTCTCATTCTAGCTCAACCGCACACAAGTTCCGGGTGTATGACCAGCTCTTTGTTGGCTACGTGGGCGCCAAGAAAGGCTGGGCTGTGCACAAGCGAACTATCTCCCGATGGGTTGTCTTGTGCATTAAAGCCTGTTACTCTCTGGCTAAAAAGGAACCTCCGGCTGGGCTGCGCGCCCATTCTACCAGGGTGACAGCAGCTACCACAGCATTGGGATGCAGTGTCCCCCTTCAAGACATCTGTCAGGCGGCCACTTGGGCCTTGTTGCATACTTTCACTAAGCACTATTGCCTTGACAGTCTGGTCCGGAGAGACAGCTTCTTTGGCCGTTCAGTTCTCCGTGACTTTCTGGTGTAATCTCACTTTGCAGACGCACCAAAGGGGTTGGTATTGCTTGGGTATGTATTCTAAGGTAAGGAATCAATCACAAACGTGTCTTTCAGATGCACAAGTTACTTGTGTAATAATATATCTGTAAGAGACATTAGTTAGTGATAGATTACTTACCGCCCGCCCATCCTCCCTGTTCTGCCAGCTGTTCTCTAGGGTTCAGGTCATCCCTTTTAGGGCCCTAGTTATATTGCACCAGTAGTGGGTCTCTGGCACGGCTCTACGCTTCTGGCGCGTAAAAGTTGTGAACAGAACTCCGCGCGCGTCTAAGAGGCACAGACTACGTCATCTTGATGGCTACGACGCCAGCGACATATGCGGAGCCGTACGACGACGCCCACCGACGCGCAGGGGTACTGCTGACAAAAACTTTCCGGATCCAGTCTGACGCCTGGGGATATTCTAAGGTAAGGAATCTATCACAAACTAATGTCTCTCACAGATGTATCGTTACACAAGTAAGTAACTTGTGCGTTATTTTTCTAAGTTGGTGTGGATCTCCTTTTTGAGAGTGCATTATTTGACTGTGCAACAAATGTCTAACACTCCTGTCTGATAAGCCTGAGACTGCTCGACCACACAACCCTAGATAGCGCACCAAGGGATTGCTAGAGCATGCCCCGGTCCACTCGTAAGGGATAACTGGACTCATTACACAGCATACCTCTTTTTAGTATACTAATATGAAGAGCTAGCTTCCCACAATCCCTTAGAAAACATTTTAAGACACATCCACGTCTCCAAATGCTTCTATTGTGAACGGCTAGTCTCTGGTCTGCCCCCACCCCACCCAGGAATTAGGAAATTGGCAGTGGCATAGCTAGCCCTTTGGCGGCCGCATTGAAGGGAGGGGGGTATTGCTGCTCTGAGATGGCCGCCCCAAAACTCGTGCCACCCGAGGCAGTTAGCCCCCTTGCCACACCACTGGAAATGGGTGCACCAGGTGTAGAGTGAAACACAAAGTACAAAGGAGGGATGCAGCACTATATTGAGAATGTGACTGCTGCCGTGAAAACAGCGGTAGCAAGGTTTTGTCCCATCGACCAATTCAATTAATACATACAGTCAACGAAAGAGTTTGCCATCCAGAGGTCTTCAGAATTTTGGCACATCCAGACTGTTGGCCGGAAGATGGGACAAAACAAATAATGCAGTCTTAAAGTAGTGCTCGAAAGGTTTAAATCTCCACTTTGATTTTGAGGAATGTAAGGCTCAGATTTTCTCTTGTACTCGACCGTTGTTGCCAATGCAAGATGCCTCCCATTAGAGATGACCAGATGGTGATAGGGTGTTAAAATATTAGGATTCATGCCTTATCCAATGTAATACTCCAGTGTAGAGCTATTCCAGATGTACAAGTTACTTACCTTCGGTAACGATGTATCTGGTAGAGACGATTCTAGCCGCAGATTTCTGCACGTAGAATTATCCCCAGGCGCGAGACTGGATCCGGAAACATTTTTGCCACAGCATTCCTGCTCGCCGTGGGCGTGGTGACATCACACGACTCCACCCAGGCGTCGTCCGCGTACGTGACGTCAGCGAGGTCACATAAGACCCGTCCCAGCGTGCCTACATCTGTTTTCTCCGGAGAACTTTTCCGCACCACAACACGGAACCACCAGATAAACTGTGGAAGCATGGAAACAGTGTGCGAAGAGCAGAAAATTTGGAAAGAAACGCTGACTAACAACACCACCAGAGTAGTGCCAACACCGCAGAACCCAAGGGCAGGGAAAGAAGAAAGCAGAACAACAAGCAGAAACCTGCGCAGTCACCCTGCCAGCACATAGACTGCCTCCCATCCCTATGCCCCGGAGGCAAAGAACATGTGTGGACCAGGTAGAACCTCTCCCCTGCCAGGCCAAGGGAACCCCCACAAGCAGAACCCCACCGACCCCAAGGGGATGGAGGGAAAGAAGGCTGAAGAGGCTCGTACACCCACAGCAGAGGAACCAAGGGCAAGGACTGATAGGCCGAAGCACCCCACTCCCCCACAAGGCAACATAGCTTCCGCCCAATGTCAAGACAGGAAAAGCTGAAGAAAAAGAAGCCTAGAGGGCCCAAGGATACTAGGGAAAAGAAGGCAAACCCACTCCAGATGGAGAGCAGCCTGCCAGCCAGAACAGCGCCGGAAGTCAAAACAAGAACAGCCCGAGGCCCCAGGAAGGCAGAGTAGGCGACGCCTGGCAAGGAAGAACACAGGATCATCCCATCCCAGACCTCAGGACAGGAGCAGGGAGAGGAGGAGACGCCCGGGCCACCACTACGAGTGGCCGCACACACGACCTCAGGAAGCAAAAGCAACCTACCTAAACGCCATGGAGAACAGGCACCCGAAGGCGACCAGAACCCTCTAGCAGAGCGCAAGCCATATTACAGCTTCCACTACCCCACATACGGTACGTTAAGTCGCAAGATATGGGAACCCTCTTTGGAAGAACTTCCGCAGCAGAGGAAAAAACAAAAGAGCCATGGTGAAAAAAACACCCCTGCCGAAGGCTTGACAAGTAGCCGAAGCAAAGCAGAAGGCCCAATCTCAGGGCCAAGTCTGCGCAACAACTCCTGCAGAACCCACACACAATCAACACAAGGACCGTCCAGCAGCCAACAATGCCAAAGTCCCAAGGAAGGACGTAAACGGCCAGAAAACACACTCCACAAGAACAGCCGGCCTAAGAAGGCCCAGAATCAACCCAACTCAGAAGTCACTGAGGAGGGGACGAGGAGGATAAGGCGGAGGAGGAGGAGGACGGAGCCCTGCCAAGAGCCTTTGGATGGCGAAGTCGGCCGGGGCATGGAACAGGCTGCCATCAAACGAAAGGTCGATGAGTCGCTCACTAATATTCTCAGGGAATACTCCATCCCAAAGCCAAGCATGGCGACGGAGAGCAACTGAGGAAGCCATGGCCTGGCACCTCTGAGATGTCCAGAGCGGAGCGGAGAATAAACGCTGCAAGCTCCCGGCCATCCAATGCATGATGCTAGAGACTCAGCCGAGTCCCACAAACAGGAGGAGGCCCTAGCCAGCACACACAAGGTGTTAAAGTGAGCCACCCATGCGCAGAATGCCCACAGCCGTGGACACCGCGTGAGCGAAGGCTGCACCCGCCTCTGTAGGGCCCAGCGGTGGAGAAAGAAGCTCCTCCTTGGGCAACGGCTGCAAACTAAGGCGGCCGTCCCCGAGGCCAAGCGGGACGGGCAAGGGCCAGACCTGGAAGTCAGAAGGAGCCGAAGAATGAGGGACCTGCTGCTCTTCCGACGAACACCTCTGCCTCAGGAAGGGCCGGAAGCCGCCCTTCGATGCCGGCGAAAAAGACACCACACGGCGACCCGTCTCCGGGGAGGACGACACCTATATACAGCCTGCCTCCGGAGAAGGAGCGTCCGAAGACGAATCCGCGGTACGACCCCTGCGCAGAGCTGTAGAGACCGCTGCTTGAGGCAGGACGTCTGCACCAGCCGGTGTTGCTGGACAAGGTACCTCCAAGTCAGCCTGGACCGGAGCGGAAACCAGAGTAGAGCTGGTGCCGCACCGGCCCCGGGGCGGCGCCGGAATGACCCAGAGCCAGCCACCTGCTTGGGGGAACGAGACGGGCCTGGGAAGTGGCACGAAGCCCCCTGCCAGCCGTGGCCCTGTATGAGGCGAAGATCGCTCGGCAACCAATGTGGCGGCGCCAGGGACGATCCAACCTCCGACTCGCCTTCCGACGAGGCAGCTGCCTGTTGAGAGGGACAAGAGGGGCCCGGAGAGAGATGAGGGGTCCTCCCTCGACCCGGAGCGGGACGAGGAGGGTCCACCGACCCCTGTGGCTCCGCACAGTCCAGCTGCTGCCGGCGCCGTAGCGGTGTCACCTCGGCCTTAAATGTGAAAAATCGGGGACCTCCTGAGCATTCTAGGAGTTCCTAGGACAGGGCAATAAGTCAATCATGAATAACATTCCTAGGCAGCTTGGGACTTACTGAGAGTTAAGTCTGATACATGCCAAAATGATAATCACAAAAGATCAGTGTACCACATGAATTAATAAAAATATATTGTCATTTTATTTTGAAAAAGTTAAAAAAAAATGTGACATATATACACATAAGACAATACATACAAAAATGTCTTTTAGTCAACAAATACATTTAACAATGACAATTCACAAAATACAAACAAGTCATTAAATCCAATGACTACAGTGGCATATTGTAACTTCTAGAGTGAAGTCTTCTACGCGCGTTTCGGCAACAAAGGACGTCTTCTTCAGGAAGAGCCACAATTAGATCTGCACAAAGACAACATATATATACAAATATAAATTTTGGTACACTGAAATTTATGTGAGGATGAAGGCTGTACAAAAAACATAAATATGACAAATACCGTAAGGGCTATTCTATAACAACACACTCTAAAGTGTTTCAAAAAAGATGTGTTAGAAAAGTAGAGAAAACCTCGGCCTTAGACAGGACCACCTTGTCAAAGGACCGAGAGGGGCTCGGGGATGCGACCCGAGCCCCGGCGACCTCCTGTGACACCACAGGGACCCCCGCAGGAGCTTGCGGCGAGGCAGAGACGCCGTGGCCTGAAGGAGGTGCCCCATAGGAGCCGCACCCCAACAACACCACACCCTTCAAGCCTGGATCCGAATCAGTCGGCGCCGGAGCCATCGGCGGCGCTGCGGAGGGCCCTGCACAGGGTGTGGGATCTGCCGACGCCCCAGGGGAGGGGAGGGAGGAGGAGACGCCTGCGAGGCCTGTAGAGCCGCCGCGTATGTCTCCATTTGGACTCTCGCCGCCCCAACACTGGGAAACGGTGGATAGGACGACACGCGGGGCCGCATCACCCGCGGAGAGTCCATGGCCCCGGGAGGCCGGAAACCAGACCCCAGGGACAAACTGCGAAACTTACCCACCGGGGAGCGACGCTCACGTGACATCGGAGAAGGGCGAGGACAACATAAGACGCCCACAAAACGTGCAAGATTTAAAGCCCGAAGGCATTCGCACACTGTTCCACCAAAAAGAAATGGAAGAAAAAGGGGGCCCTAACAGGCCCGTAGCAAGGATTGGGTCCGCGTTGCATGCGGAAAAGGAAAAAACTGATGTAGGCGCGCCAGGGTGGGTCTTATGTGACCTCGCTGACGTCACGTATGCGGACAACGCCTGGGCGGAGTCGCGTGATGTCGCTCCGCGCGCAGGAATATAGTGGCAAAAAAGTTTCCAGATCCATTCTCACACCTGGGGATAATTCTACGTGAAGGAATCTGCGGCTAGTAGTCTCTATCAGATCTAACTCGCACTGTTCTAAAAATGCCCCTCCAACTTCTCATGACATGACTACATTTGCTCTCGCTCCGAGTGTTCTAGCAATCGCAGTTGCTATATATTGTAGCACTTTTTTAGGTCTCGCTGAGTCAGCGCGCATGCGCTGCTCGGAGAGACTTTAGTAGGTGAGTTTTCAAAGTGCTGCTGGCTGGTGACAAGCTTGCGTTCACACGAGCGTGCACGCGCGATCCGCTAGCCTTCAGCAGCACTTTGAAAACTCACCTACTAAAGTCTCTCCGAGCAGCGCATGCGCGCTGACTCAGCGAGACCTAAAAATGCCGGCCATGCTTCCGTAAGGCAGCTCTTCTCCGCCGGGTCTCCGAGAAGCGGCTTGTTAAATCACATTAATTGGCTCGCGCAACCACAGCTCGCTCACCTCACCGTCTCCCTGGTGCTGCTGGAGCTTTGCAGTCTTCTGTAGTGTCTTCACTGGCCTTTGCAGCTCCACGCGGACTTTGGACGTTTTGCACCTAAGGCGTGCCTTTAGCCACTCGGTGTACGTGTCAAGAGCGTGCTGCCATCTTGCGGTGGTCACGTCTGATGTGCTTTGCTGGAGCTCTGCTTTCACAACGTCAACCTTGTTTTCATTGGTGGTGTTACACTGAACTCAAGTGGGGGCCTGTATTCCAAAGTCATCTGTTCGCGCTTGCATTTCATTCAACAATGCTGCTGGCACTTCTCTGCTTTCTGGGACTAGGTCAATTTGCAGCTTGTTGATTAGTTCCGTTGCAGTGATGGCAGAAAAGATCCACTGTTGCAGTTCACACAAACACTACGAAAATACTAAGACGTTCAAAATCATACGGCGGTGAGCAGAAGGAGAGGGAGCTTATGCTGCCCAGAATCAGCATTGTCACCTGGGCACCAGAAGTGACTTGCTATCTCCCCACATCCCCCCATCCACAAAGAATGTAATTGAGGGGGGGCGGGGAGCTTTGCTTCGGTTTAAATTTCCAGATGCTTCATTGACCAGTGAATAATGTGTGCAGAAGTGTTGGGTGCCTATAAAAGATTGGGAGTCTGCCAGTTTAATTTCTCAGGTGTTACTTTGAAATGTGTTTACATTTGAAGTAATGGGCTTTTGGACTAATACACTCTAAGGCCTCCTTCTGGCAATGACATTATGCCTCAGGTGCATGGATGCCCTTGCAGCAGTGGAAACAGTCATAGAGAGGGGACTAGGCTCAGTGGCACATACACACACAACCCCCCCCCCCCCACACACACACAACCCCCCCCCCACACACACAACCACACACAACCACACACATGCACAACCCCCCCCCCACCCACACACACACAACCCCCCACACACACAACCCCACACACACACACAACCCCACACACACACACACAACCCCACACACACACAACCCCACACACACAACCCCACACACACACAACCCCACACACACACAACCCCACACACACACACAACCCCCCACACACACACAACCCCCCCCACACACAACCCCACACACACAACCCCACACACACAACCCCACACACACACAACCCCACACACACAACCCCACACACACACAACCCCACACACACAACCCCACACACACAACCCCCCCACACACACACACCCCCACACACACAACCCCCCCCACACACACACCCCCACACACACAACCCCACACACACACAACCCCACACACACACAACCCCACACACACACAACCCCACACACACACAACCCCACACACACAACCCCCCACACACACACAACCCCACACACACACAACCCCACACACACACAACCCCACACACACACAACCCCACACACACAACCCCACACACACAACCCCACACACACACAACCCCACACACACACAACCCCACACACACAACCCCACACACACAACCCCACACACACAACCCCACACACACACAACCCCACACACACACAACCCCACACACACACAACCCCACACACACACAACCCCACACACACACAACCCCACACACACAACCCCACACACACACACAACCCCACACACACAACCCCACACACCCCACACACACCCCACACACAACCAGAACCCCACACACAACCAGAACCCCACACACAACCAGAACCCCACACACAACCAGAACCCCACACACAACCAGAACCACACACAACCAGAACCACACACACAACCAGAACCACACACACAACCAGAACCACACACACAACCAGAACCACACACACAACCAGAACCACACACACAACCAGAACCACACACACAACCAGAACCACACACACACAACCAGAACCACACACACACAACCAGAACCACACACACACAACCAGAACCACACACACACAACCAGAACCACACACACACAACCAGAACCACACACACACAACCAGAACCACACACACACAACCAGAACCACACACACACAACCAGAACCACACACACACAACCAGAACCACACACACACAACCAGAACCACACACACACAACCAGAACCACACACACACAACCAGAACCACACACACAACCAGAACCACACACACAACCAGAACCACACACACAACCAGAACCACACACACAACCAGAACCACACACACAACCAGAACCACACACACAACCAGAACCACACACACAACCAGAACCACACACACAACCAGAACCACACACACAACCAGAACCACACACACAACCAGAACCACACACACCCAGAACCACACACACCCAGAACCACACACAACCAGAACCACACAACCAGAACCACACAACCAGAACCACACAACCAGAACCACACAACCAGAACCACACACACATGAACACACACACATGAACACACACACATGAACACACACACATGAACACACACACATGAACACACACACATGAACACACACACATGAACACACACACATGAACACACACACATGAACACACACACATGAACACACACACATGAACACACACACATGAACACACACACATGAACACACACACATGAACACACACACATGAACACACACACATGAACACACACACATGAACACACACACATGAACACACACACATGAACACACACACATGAACACACACAACCACACACAACCACACACAACACGCACTCACAACCACACGCACTCACAACCACACGCACTCACAACCACACGCACTCACAACCACACGCACTCACAACCACACGCACTCACAACCGCACGCACTCGCAACCGCACTCGCAACCGCACTCGCAACCGCACTCGCAACCGCACCCGCAACCGCACCCGCAACCGCACCCGCAACCGCACTCGCAACCGCACTCGCAACCGCACCCGCAACCGCACTCGCAACCGCACCCGCACCCGCACTCGCACCCGCAACCGCACCCGCAACCGCACTCGCACCCGCACCCGCACTCGCACCCGCACTCGCACCCGCACTCGCAACCGCACTCGCACCCGCAACCGCAACCGCACTCGCACCCGCAACCGCACTCGCAACCGCACCCGCACTCGCAACCGCACCCGCACCCGCAACCGCACCCGCACCCGCAACCGCACTCGCACCCGCAACCGCACTCGCACCCGCAACCGCACTCGCACCCGCAACCGCACTCGCACCCGCAACCGCACCCGCACCCGCACCCGCACCCGCACTCGCACTCGCAACCGCACTCGCACACACACACGCACACACGCACACGCACAACCACACACGCACACGCACAACCACACACGCACACGCACAACCGCATACGCACACGCACAACCGCACACGCACACACCAGGGTACCATTTACTAGGGGCTGACATGTGGCCAGGGTTTGTCAATTTGGAGTTTGTATTTTAGGGAAGGAACACAGGCCCTGGGTACCTGATTGGCAGGAGCCCAGGGCACAACAAGGAAAAGTGCATCAGCTATTAGGCAAAAAAAAGGGGGGGGGGGGGGTTACTGCAACAGAAACCCAGTTTCTCACAGTGGCGTGTAGCAGTGTGTGGCGTGTAGCAGCATGCAGCAGTGTGTGGCGTGTAGCAGTGTGTGGCGTGTAGCAGTGTGGCGTGTAGCAGTGTGTGGCGTGTAGCAGTGTGTGGCGTGTAGCAGTGTGTGGCGTGTAGCAGTGTGTGGCGTGTAGCAGTGTGTGGCGTGTAGCAGTGTGTGGCGTGTAGCAGTGTGTGGCGTGTAGCAGTGTGTGGCGTGTAGCAGTGTGTGGCGTGTAGCAGTGTGTGGCGTGTAGCAGTGTGTGGCGTGTAGCAGTGTGTGGCGTGTAGCAGTGTGTGGCGTGTAGCAGTGTGTGGCGTGTAGCAGTGTGTGGCGTGTGGCAGTGTGTGGCGTGTAGCAGTGTGTGGCGTGTAGCAGTGTGTGGCGTGTAGCAGTGTGTGGCGTGTAGCAGTGTGTGGCGTGTAGCAGTGTGTGGCGTGTAGCAGTGTGTGGCGTGTAGCAGTGTGTGGCGTGTAGCAGTGTGTGGCGTGTAGCGGCGTGTGGCGTGTAGCAGGTAGCAGCGTGTGGCGTGCAGCAGTGACAAGTGGAGGGTGAGGAGGAAACGCGCGTGGAGGGTGAAGACGCGCGTGGAGGGTGAAGACGCGCGTGGAGGGTGAGGAGAGACGCGCGTGGAGGGTGAGGAGAGACGCGCGTGGAGGGTGAGGAGAGACGCGCGTGGAGGGTGAGGAGAGACGCGCGTGGAGGGTGAGGAGAGACGCGCGTGGAAGGATATCACTGTTCGCATCAGCCGTCACCCGAGACCGCTCCGTACTTGTTGGTAAATAGAGGTTCACTATCTGTTGATAATGGGATTCACTTGGGGGGCTGACTTACCTCCTCCACCCCCAGGGCCAACACTGAGAAGGCATCAGAGACCTGGTGCTGCCTATGCTGCAGTACTGCGAGAGAGAGGGACGGGGGGGCGGGCAGAGGAAGAAGAGTGGGGTTAGAGAAGGGACAGGTGGGGAGAGAAAGAGGAGAGAAGGGACAGAGACAGAAAAGGAGCAAAAAAAGAATTATAGAGAGTAAAGAGGAGAGTTGGGGAAAATGAAAACATTACGAGAGAACATGTAGTAAAGAGGTGGAGAGAGAAGATGGGAGAGAGTAAGGACGCAGCCAAGAGATAGGGCAGAGACAAAAAGAATCAATACAAAAGTATTTTCCAAACTCGTAAATTACCACGGGCCAAACAACTGATCTGCAAGGAAGCATCCGAATCCGGTATATCATGACGTTAACCATGCAATAAAAATTAAAAAAAAAAAAAAAAAAAACACGTATACACCATGTTGACCCTTTTCCATGCAACGTATTCTAAAACGCCATTCTCATTCATACATTCACAGCAAACCTGTTCACAAGAGTGACAGAAAATGTGGTATTAGTGTTACATTTTTGTTTACATCCATACCCGCTCACTTATGCAAATAAAGGATTCATAACCACACGGTTAAACAAAACTTACTGATTGGCCTTGCCGTGAAGGAGAAACACGTGTTGACACACACTCCCGATCTGTGAAACGTTCACCCCACTTTCTCGAACTTGAAACCAGTGCATGTGTCCGAACTTCCTGACGCTTATCTGAATGCACCAGTGGCAGAAGATAGTCACCATCTTGCAACAACACAATTAAAGGGAGGCATGTCTGTCTCTCCCCACCGCCACATGTCTCTGAGTCTTACTGTCTCATGCGAGAACTCCCTCTAGGAGACAGCTGACACAGACTCTTCCCCTGAGACAGTACGGGAGATGCGTGTGTGTGCATAGTGTGTGTCTATATGTATATATCTGTGTGTGTATGCATGTGTTTGTATGTGTATATGTTTGTGTATGCATGTGTGTGTTGGTGTGTCATTGTGTTCATTTGTCTTCATGGATGTGTACACATGTTTGTTTGTATACCTATGTCTGTGTATGCATGTTTGTGTGTATGTATATGTGTTTGAGTATGTTGGTGTGCGTGCTTGTTTATATGTGTATGTGGGGTTGGTGTGCATGCATATGCATATGTTTATGCATGTCTGTGTTTTATATGTTCATATGTGTGTGTAAATGCATGTGTGTGTATGTGTGCATAGTTGTGTATGCATGTGATCAGAGGGAAGAGTGCACTTGAGGGCAAAGAGGAAAACATACAGGGAAGAGTATGTGAGGGCAGAGAGAAAAATATAGAGGGAAAAGCACATGAGGGCAGAGAGAAAAATACAGAGGGAAGAGTCCATGTGAGGGAGGAGAGAAAAATAGAGAGGGAAGAGCTCATGTGAGAGCAAAGCGAAAAATACAGAGGGTAGGGCGCATGTTAGACCAGAGATAAAAACATAGAGGGAAGAGAGCATGTGAGAGCAGAGAGAAAAATATAGAGAGAAGAACATATGCGAGGGCAGCGAAAAAAATACAGAGCGAAAAGCACATGTGAGAGCATAGAGGAAAAAATGCAGAGGGAAGAGTACATGTGAGGGAAGAGAGACAAATACAGAGGGAATAGCATGTGTGAGGAAAGAGAAAAATGGAGAGGGAAAAGCACATGTGAGGGCAGAGTGAAAATACAGAGGGAATAGCACATGTGAGACCAGAGAGAAAAACATAGAGGGAAGAGCATATGTGAGGACAAAGAGAACAAGTACAGGCTGTGCCAAGCGGAAGTGATCGCGTTTGCGATCAAACATCAAAGCGGCGAAAGTGAAAGTAATCGAGCAGAGCATCAAAGGGCTGGGTGAGAAGGGAGGGGGGAATGCAAGAAGCAGAGGAGCAGCTGTGCACGTGCACGCCATCGTGCACTCAAGCCCTAGGCCAGCAAAACCATGTGGGTAGCACTTTTGAAAGCCCACTTACAAAATGTCTCAAAGAGACAGCTTTCGCTGTCTCAGCGAGACCTAAAACACAATTCTTAGACCATGCCCTGTTTCCACAAACAATAAGCTCTGCCACCTCCTATTACCTACAGCTTTTTACCAGCAACAGTTTCTCACTGCTTCAAGTAATTTGCCAACATTGGTTTACTACCCTGACAACTACAACTAAATGTTCTTCGACCAAATGGTGCAAGCGGAGAGAAAGACGGACACCCTGGTACACAGTGTGTAGTGTGTCAGAGCAGACTTTCTCCAGTAGGCAGATTAGTAATAGGATAACATTATGAAGTGCATCAGCTGCTGGCGGGTTTGTTTGCTTTTTGCTCTAGTATGATGCTAAAAACTCTTAACGATGCTGTCCATCAGTTATCTCATAAGTATCTGCCTCCCAGAACCTTGCTAAATAAATATTCCCATAACCTGTTCTGGCCATCTCTAAAAATGGCGACTTAGTGGAATGAGTACTGTATGTTTTTCTTGCTGTGTCTCACTAGTAGAATGTCTGAAACTTTCATAGGGAGCAAACTGCAGGTGCTGGTTTTTACCTGCTGCTCTCCAAAGTTCGATGTCCCGAAGAGAACCAGTGTAACAGTAAACCTGGTTCATAAGTACCCTAAAATCTTATGGGGCCATGGCTCTGCTTTATAAGGTGCTACCACTTTTTAAATTGTGCTTTATGTCCTGATTTTAACCGTTGTGGTTTCTAACTTGTAAGTAAAATGCGTATTCTTCAATTATGATAAAACACTGTGTGAACATTAAGTTTGGATGTTACTTGCATACTTACAGCTGCGTATGGCAGTCAGGGAACTATACTCATTCTCAGACGAACCACCACAGCTTAACGCACTACAAATCCTACTAGCGGCACCCATACATCAAGGCCTGGTAACGCGCCTGTATAATGCATCACAGGGAGAACAGATTCAGACCCAGAATAAATCAATCCAGCAGTGGGAGGAGGCAATTGGTGACCCTATAGACATGGGAGATTGGGACTACAGTTGCACGCAACTGCAGCTGCTAACATCAAATTGCAATCTGTGCATTATTCATTTTAAATTTCTGCATCAAATATATTACACTCCAGCAAAACTATATAAATACGGACTTAGACTAGGTGACAATTGCCACAGATGCGGCGCTTCTAATGCAGACTTTTTGCGTATGTCATGGTCATGCTCCCAGCTTCAATCATATTGGCAGGAAGTTACTAGTGTACTTACGGTTATGTTGTCTGAACAGATACCAAACGCCCCTCTAGTTTGTCTGTTGGGAATTCACAAGCTTCGGCTGGCTAGGACACGAAAGCTTCTGGCTGTGGCGGTATTGCTGGCCAAGTGTCTTGTTCTATTGCGATGGGGGTAGCAAGTGCCCACCGCGATACAAAGACGTGGTCACTGATATGACATACTGCAAAGAGACATTGGCGATATATACAGAAGAAATACCGCAGGCCTCTAGACTTAGGGACTTTTGGGAACCCTTTGCACAATACCTTAGGTCCACACAGGAAGATGATTGAAATATTCCACAGAATACCAATAGTGCCTGATCAGTGAGATCCTCCAGAATAGCTTTAAAAAGAATTATGGCGTGATAGAAGTGATGACACGGAATGGCTGCGGATAATACGCCATATGTCAAATGTGATAAGCAATGATATTGTTGATCGATAAATACGGTACAAATATTGCACTGTATGGACTATGCATGTACATGACAGTAAGACTTTTGAGATACGTGGTTGTATGTATAACGTGATGCTCTGCTGTGTACTTTTATTTTTGTATTTTCTCTGCTGACCAGAAAAATTAAATATTTATATAAAAAAAAAAGTTTGGATGTTACTGTGTCATGCTATATTTGGAATTATAGCACCTGTAATGCCATAGAGTAAACCGTGGCTGCTCATTTACAAAAAAACTTGGAGTTTCATTTGGCCCAAGGGAGCAGCTTAAATATATAACTGGAGCACAGTAGTTTAGTTAGCCCTGGGAAATTTCAAATACCTGTACAGAATAAATGCTTCTTAGTAACCAATGACTGAAGCAAGCATCTTCTTTACTTTTTTCTTAGTGCTTTTTCCATTGCTTGTCTCCTTATTATGTACATATCCACTATTCTGTTTTTTCCATCTGTGAACTTTTTTTTTTTTTTTACTTGAAGCATTTCTTTCTGTGCTAGTGTTTTATATTGTGTCACATTTCATCTTGTGGCCACTCCAGAGAAGTAGGGCCATCTTTTTAGGTGTATGTGAAGAAAGGTCTGATACATTAGAAGGAAAATAAATAAAAATGCAATTATATTGTACCAGAGACCTTCAGAAAGTGGCTGAGCGTCATCATGCCAGTGTTTCATTAAATACATTCTTTACTAACTTAACTTTTTTTTTTTAGATCCCTAAAGAGCAGCTACTGGTATCCATACCCCTCTTAATTAATTACCTCCAAGCAGAAAGTATAGTTGTACATACCTATGCAGCTCATGCACTTGAACGGTTGTTCACTATGAAGGGATCCAGCAACACTACCTTGTAAGTTTGTATCCTTTTGTTGTTAATGTTACTTTAAAGGGAAGAAAAAAATGTATAATGATAGATGGATGGAATACAGTTGTAACTCAGTTTGTAAACTTTATAAACTTTAGTTGCTTTTACACATGTATTATATGTAATACCTATTTATTGAGGCTAGCTGCTGGCCTCATCATTGTTTTAGTTGCCCCATAAAGTGTTGTGTAGAATTGTAATGCTTAATCCACACGCACAGTTTATAGTATGTTGGAATTTAAAGTGAGATCTGTTAGTCTGCCTGGTCTTTTTTCCTCTTTAGAGAGTGCATGAATAGCAGTCTAAAAGCAATATTAGACGGTTAATATCTTTATTCGGCTGTTGCCCTAAAACAGCACATCAGCTAAATTACTCTTTTGCAGAGTAGTTGTTACCCTCAACATGTTTGAAAGGTAATGGGGAATTGAAGGGAATGGTATTTGAATGTCAAACCTACACAAATCCTGCTTCACAAGATCTTTTGATTGTTTTGGCAGTATTTACCAAAGGTTGGTAATCAAGAGACTCCTCTTGGCTTCCTCGTGAAGTGGTTTTGGAAGTGGAATTGATAAAGGATGGTGTATGATAGAACATACGTTTGGGGGGGTAGGGCCCTATGCAAAATGTTTAGAGACACAAAATCCAGCAAAGTGAGATCTCTTTATAAGCCTCTAATTCTGAGCATGGTATTAAAACAAGAGAAAAGCATAAGAATGACCTTATTCCGATCATCTTTCACACCACTGTGGGTAAACCCAGATTTACGTCTGGGATGAAGGTCTTTGGAATGCGGAAGTAAGGTGGAGGGATACTCTATATTAAGGGATATGTTTGGATTCTTATAGGGTTTTGTTGCGGGGATTCTGCTCATGCACACAACTATGCACAGGAAACCAGGACCTCAGTGAATTGTGGTGTACCAAAAAACTCACCTCAGTACCCAGAACCACTATCCGACTAGCATCAGTGTCTCATTCGTTCTCCGTATCATCTCGAAGCTACCAATGATTAGACAACCCAGAACAATCGACTTAGAGTACTCACAGGAATGGTGGGAATCAAACACCTTTTCGTTATTATTCTCATATCGGTCTACAACAAGATTAATCGGAGACACGGAAAAGTTTAAAATGTTTATTTTTAACTACGTGCTCTAAGATGCAGTAGTTTGGCTAATATAAGCAGGCAAATGATTAAAAATAAAACCATCAGCATTGTTACAATACCATAGAAACTGAAGGGAGAAATCATATTACAAATGATTGTGGAAAACAAGTCCTATAATACATTGTGAACCACCCTCCCTTCGCTAGGAAACTAGTTTTATAAACTAATAGAAGGTCTCTAGGTTTGAATGGGGAACCCCATACCTCAAAGATCAGCTTAGGTGAATCACATCACAGGATCAGCACTGCTCTCTGTGTCTGGAAAGGTTTTCTCCAAGTGTCTGAATCATGCATGCAATAGCAATATTAAAGGCACCCGAGTTTCAGATATTTGCAGCTGTGTGCGTGTTGTGTCTAGAGCGTGGGCCGATCAACCTGAATTCAATCGCATACATTGTTATTTGACCTTGACGGCTTCTGCACACAGTGTTCAGACTAAGGTCGCGGTGCATGTCTAGGGATGTGAACAACAGACAGTTCTCGTGAAGAAAAAGCAAGCAGTTTTACTTGTAATAACAGATATCTGTAGTGTTGTGTGCAAAAAGCCTCAAAGGGGCAAGATGGCGTTTTAGCTTCTAAAGCGCTTATGCTAACATAGCAATGTGTGCACATAAAACCCCGTCTCCACTACAGTTTGAATTGATCAAGCATGAGTATGGACTGTTTCGGGGTGTGGGGGTATAAGCAATTTAGATATAATTTGATCTGGCTTACGGTGTTTCAATCCCAAATTAGTACTAGTTTTAAATGTGGTGGGGGTGCAATAGGTGTAGGCAAAAGATTGAGTATGACTTGTTCTAGTAGGACATCTAGCATACAATTGGAGAAAGACCAATTGCAGGATATGTGTTAGTCTTGCACTAAATTAGTCATTCAGTTGGAAAGCAAGAACTTTTATAAAATATTGTGTAGACAGCACTTGATCCCAGCAGTACTGCACATGATCAATGTGAAACATCCAGATACATTCTCCAGGTGCACATAAAACACTTCTGCTCTAAGGTAGAATGTGGGACAGCTTTTTACACATCGCCTCATGGGTCACCGGGAGCCAGAAGCAAGGTGCTCCGAAAGGGCTGCTTTTAGGACCCCTCAAAAGAAGTCTATCCATCTGAAAAGGCAACCTCATGTCACCTACACCCTTAATAGTACAACTTGAAATTATAACAAGATAGTGTAAAGAAGCACTCTCTATAGATTGGTATGCATTTTATACCTTTTAATAAAGGAAAAGCCAGTAAACCGTACATATTGGAATGTCAGTAAATTAATGATCTGGAGCCTGCTCGTGGGCTACTTGCCTAATGACTACCAGGAGTCGAGTTGCCCCAAAAGATTGTAGATCTCGAGCATCACAGACTGAGCCCTAGAATAGGAGTGTGATGCTTGGTATCAAACCAAGAGTAGTAATGTTTTAGTAGTTGAAATGTCATTGAGAGAAATCAGTGTGGCCTGAAGAGGAGTGGGTAATTTAAAGTTGTGGAAAAAGGAGGTACTTTAATGTTTTTTGACCCTAGTACCATATCTAGCTTTTTGATATACTCTCTATGGCATGGTTTTCGAAGCTAAATGTTTAAAAAAGTTAATAAGAATAAGCATTGGCAAAGCCAGTAGTCTTGCTTTTTTGACATA
Organism: Triturus cristatus; assembly: GCF_964204655.1. Lineage (NCBI taxonomy): Eukaryota > Metazoa > Chordata > Amphibia > Caudata > Salamandridae > Triturus > Triturus cristatus. The sequence continues at coordinate 1,583,526,114 of NC_140590.1, forward strand.
TGACTTTGCCCATCCTGTATGCTGATGGTGTGCAACGTTATCCAGAATAAAAAAAAGAAGAGTACATTCATGTGGCATCTTTAGCAGCCATGTCAATGTGTAGGCATGTGAATGTGATGGCTATGAAATGGCACGAGTGCATTTTTTTTTTTTTATTGTTTTTATTTACCGTTTGAAGATTGGGGCGTCACTTGGATCAGTAAATAAAGTGAAATTTCTCTTAGTGGAAGCATTTATTGTAAGGCAGAGCGGCCTGGCAGCTACAGGGCCCTTAAAATGGTTTTTGAAAAAATAAAGGACTGCTTGGGTGGAAGGTTGTCAATGCAGGAGGAGAGGGGGTGGGGAAGGGGGGTTGATACTGGGTCCGTATGGAGGAGGACCAAAAATATTAAAGAGAAAAGCCATGAAGGAGAAAAAAAAAAAGCAGTGAACGAGCTTTTGGAGGTGGGGGCGTCACTTGTTTTGGAGAAGCAACACAAAGTACACATGGTGGGCAGGTAATTGAGCGACAACTCTAAAACACATACTCATGAAGTGCTCAAAGATTATTTTTATTTAAAGTAGTTTCCTGAAAGTGAGTTGTGGAAGAATACAAGTCTAATGGATGCTTCATGGGAGGTACAAACATGAGCAAAGCCATAGAATAAGATACCAATAAATTAGAGAGGCCACTGCAAATTTTTGTTTGGTTCACGAGAGGTTTTCGCCTGGTAGGCAACACCTAGTGCCTGAAAAAGGCATGGATGATCTCCACTATTACTTGGTAGCCTCTACTATCATCTCATGTGTGATTACCAAGCACACCATGCTTTATCATATGCACTACGCTAGGCAGAATCTTGTAACTTAAATGATTAAATTTGCAATCCCTTAACTTTGTGGCGTCACTCTGGAATTGCTTAAGTTCTGACCTTTAAACTGCCCTACCTGGAGATTTTAAAAGAAGACCAAATCCTTTACTCAATTTCTTTTATCATTTAGATGGGGCAGATTTTGCATCTCGTATGTAAAGAACTCTTGCAGCCTTCACTGTCATGCCCAGAAGGAATTGGCATCCTATAATTGGATGGAACTGTCCCCAAAACTTTTTCAAACTATTCCAACAATTAGAGATTTTTGGAGTATTCGGCTGGTGTTTCTTCTTATCAGAAACGTAACTCTCCCTTTGGACTTTACTTGACCCAGTCTGTGGTTCTTGCTTCTGAGCCCATGCTTAAAGCCAGTTTAGTTCACCTTTCTTGGAAAGTCTCTTTCCTCCTTGCCATCACTTGTGTGTTACTGAGATCAAGGTTCAACCTTGTGTACTATTCCCACAGCAAAAATAAACCTTTCACCTTTTTGCCCAAAAACCATTTCTGTTTTCTATATAGATTTGGATTTGTCACTGTACCTTTTTCTTATTTTTTCCCCAAAATCCTTCTTCCTGCAGAGAAGGGCCCAGGCTCACTCTCAAAGTGGAACCCTTTCATATATTAAATAGCCAAGATAGCTAGAAAATGTAAGCAATTCTTGGGTTTTTGGGTCCCAAATATACAGGTGTAAAGGAAACATCACAACATGCAACATTCGGCTAGTTTGCTGCATCTGACCAGGAGAACAGGAACTCTATCCCTTTTCAGAAACATCCCAATTGCTAAGCTTTGCAGAGCAACTACCTTTGAAATTATCCTCTTGCCATTAATACTAAGACTTTGATTCCAGAACAGTTGCCTAGTTTGACAAAGTATCTCTGGAAAAACAATTGCTTGAAAGGCAGTGCCCCTTCTGGGTGTCTACCGGTTTGTCTTTTGATTGTGTTCCTTGGTAGAGAACTACTAGAGATTGCTGTTCTGTTCCTTGTCCATGAATTTTGGGTGAAGATCTTATAATGGTTCATCAGATGTTATTTGTGATCTTAGCTTACATCAAAGCAATCTTCAATAAAATAACTAGCTCAACTTCTTGGGAACCCAGGAGAGTTGGTGTAGGTGGAACACCCTTCATTAAGATCCCAGTGCTTTATTCAAGCTCTGTGGAACTTCCAGTAAGCTCTGCCACTACACAGTGCATACACTTATTTATCGGTTAATCTCCACTGCTTATCTGAATGTTTTGCTTGAAAAAGTTGGAATGGTGAGCTGCTGCTTCAGTGTCTGCCGAATTGTTTTTTCAGAAGAAAAAAAAAGTGGTCACTTGTGAAGATTTTGGGGATACTGAATTTAGCAAGAAACATTTGGGTCTGTGGAGTCAAATATGATTTCTGTGACGGAATAGTAGGATAATGAGGAATTGGCTTTCTCTTCCTGTCCTTTTATCTGAAGACACTTTTGTAGGCCTGTTAAGAATTCTCTGTAGCTTTTGGATTTACATCTCTGGAAGCACTGAACCAAAACACACATTCTGTGATTTTTATACTGATTTGGATTAATGTTCCAGTTAGCTTCACAAGCTTGCTGGATGGAAGCACTCGGAGAATCTTCCTTAGTTAATAGAGCTAAAATAATTTAATTTCCTGGGCCACCACAATTAAACCTGGTGTACTTATAATTTAAGTATGCATCCCAGTGCGCTTTTATTTACATTTGAACAATAGTTGGAATGTCATCCAGTCCCTGAAAAACAAGTGAGCTGCTGCTACAGTTTCTTGATGTGTTGCACTGAGGGTTTTTGCTTTAGTCAAGCTTATGAATATCCACGTAAAAATGACAATATTGTCTGCTTTACATTTGATGTTGGATTTGTTCTCCTACTTTGTCATCCTTCCCAGCTTTGGGTGTTTCCTTCATAAATAGGGCACTGAAAGTGTTTGTATTTAACCTGTAATAAAGTGCATACCTGAGACAAGCTAGAAGACATCATACTTGTGACTTTCCAAAACTAGAGTCTGCTAGACATGTCCTATAGTTGTAAAGGAAGGATTTGATCCAATTTGCGTGGATCCAGGTTCTCCTACCCATAGACTCAGCCGTTGATAAGGATTAACAACTCTTGGTTGATTGTTTAGATCAGACAGGAGAGTGTTGCAGAGGGTCTGAAAGCCAAATTACTTCTACGAAACAAGTTGTTGTTTCATGCATATTTGTTTTTTTGCTTAGTTATATTTAACAATCTTCCACTAATATGGTTTAAGATCAGGTGCTAGTTAAACATCTTTTTTTCAGAAGAGGGGTCATTGAAGAGTGTACCTTCCATTCATATGGTTTTAGGTGTCTGGGACTGCAGTTGACTAGTATCTTCTGATCCCTCCATCTGCTTCTATATGCGGTCTATATCAGTTGGGGACGGATTGTGAGAGGGGAATGTGGGGTGTAATGTATGAATGGTGGTATAAATGATATGGTTTGTGGTTATTGATTTATTTATTTTTTTGGTTGGGGGTGGGGGGTGGGATGTGGGATGTGGAGGGGGGTTTATATAGCGCGAACTGGACCCGAAGGTATCAGAGCGATTTACATGAGCACCAGTTGCGTTAGACTGACGCATTCTTTTTCTTTTCATTTTTTGTTAATGGTTAGGCACGGGTAGAATAAGTGATTTGCCCAGAATTGCAGGATGTTGAGCATCCCTGCTGAGACTCTAACCTGGTTTCCCTGCTCCAAGGTGGACCACTCTAGCCGTTAGGCCATTGGTGCTTTGGACATTTTTGTGTTTTTCACACAGATCTTTTCTACTGTTTGTACATGTGTTGAGCTCCCTTTAGCAAGAGTTTCCTATAGGATCATGGCTTAATTTGGGATATTGAAGGTTCAGATGCTGTACTGGTTATTCCTCACTTTGACAACTCAACATTCGATGGATATTGCAGCATTTTTTACATTGGATGAATCTTTTGCCTCACTGTTTTTTTCACTACATCTGGTATGGCAGTAATATTTGTGTAAAGGTTGGGCAGCTTATTTTGAGGATAGTGCCTCCCTCGAAGGGAGAAAATTTGAGATGCTTTTTAATCTGAAAGTATTTGATTCTAGAGGATTTTCCTTATGGGAGTGGGAGTGATTTGTCACTGTACAGTAGACTGTAATTGACTGTTTGTAGTTAGTATGTTTCAGTCCCTTCTCATCTAAAGAGCAGGATATTAATATTTCGGAAAGTGTCAGAAGTTGTGTGGCCATTGGGCAATATGGGTATCAGAGCCTAATCAATTTAGTAAGTGCTTTTCAAAAATTCTAATTGTAGTGGGGACGTGGAAATGTGAAGCGCAATGCTTTGCCCGTCTTAAACATTCGAGATGCCTTGTATATTTATGTTTTACAGCTCTACTTTGTGTTCACTTTCAGGATTACATCGGCTGAAATGTTACCATTTGTGGAAATTCTGTTAACTAACCTATTTAAAGCAATTTCTTCACCTGGCTCCTCTGAAAATGAGTACATTATGAAAGGTAAAGGCATTGATTGCTCTCATGGTAGCTGTAAGTGATTTTGTTGCTACTAAAATTAAATCTCATATATGATTTTGAGGATTTTTGTTATTTAGATGATTGGGAGGTAGAAACGAGAGGCAGGCTTTTTTGCCCTAACAGTAAAAGAGCACAATTCTAATTTCTGAAACTTCGTTTTGACAGTAACTCTTATTTTTACTGGTCCTTGCAGACCAGTTAATGTTTAACTTTTGTTTACTATCTAGTTAAGTGTTATTGAAATAAATGCCTTCAATGGTGGTATGCCATTTTCTCTGTCGATTGCCCATCTCAGCACATCGCATTTCAGCCTACAGCCTTTAGGACCAAGTCATTTTGTTTGCAGCACCATCCCTTTTAAAATACCCTTTTGTTTCTCCAGGTCTCGTCGCCTCTCTCCCTCCACTATTGTCCCTTATTTTTTTTTTTTGATAACCAAATTTATTGTGTTTTGCAGCATAAAGGACAATATCAAGAAAGATATACAACAGTGCATTGAACATGGCATCAGTACCTGCAATCAGGAAGGTATCGACAAACGAATGTAAAACACCCCCCTTCGCCCCCCCAGCCCCCGTCCCCACCCTCTGCGCCCCCACCCCTCAAAGCAGTCCCCCCAGCCATTTCCCCCATATTTTGCGGAATTTTTTGGGGCAGCCCCGGGCAGCGTACAACGACCGCTCTTGGGCCGCACACCAATCTACCCCTCTACTCCAGGTAGCCCTTCTGGGCGGGTCTGGCTGCGACCATGCGGCTGCTATGTCCCTCTTAGCCACCATTAGGGCAGTAGTGAGGAAGTACTTGTCGTTACGGGACCCATCCATCCCGTCCGTGATGCCCAGCAGGGCCATTCTAGGCTCATGGGGGACCTCCCATCCCAGAACCTCCGCCAGGTCGGCTTCAATCGCTGCCCAGTATTCTGCCAGGCGGGGACAAGACCACACCATATGGAAAAAATCCGCCGGAGCCATCCCACAGCGGGCACAGGAGGCATCCACGCGGAGGCCCGCACGGTATAGGCGGTCCGAAGTCAGATAAGCGGTGTGGAGGTAGTAGAGCTGGATGAGTCGCGACCTAGCGGAGGTGGTAAGCGACCGAGGGGCCATAAGGGCGTCCCTCCAGTCCGCGTCATCTAGGGGTCCCACCCAGGCCTCCCATCGCTGTTTTAGTCCGCTCCAGTCTACCGGGGTATTGTTAATCAGGGATTTGTAAATGCGGGATATGCCCCCCTTCCCCAGACACCCTAACATCACCTGGGCTTCAGGCGGGCTATGGGAAGGCAATCTAGAGTCAAGAGGGACGTGGGTCCGGACCGCATGGCGCAATTGAAGGTAGCGATAAAATTGAGAAGGCTGCAGCGAGAAGCGGGCCTGAAGCTCCTGGAAGGAACACGTGTGGCTCCCACGCCATATATCGCCCAGAGTGGAGATCCCGAGAAGATCCCACTGCCGAAAGCCCACCAGTCCCACCACCTCCCGCAACCATGTCCCGTGCCAAAGCGGTGTGAGTTGCGTGTTCGTCCCCGACCACCAGGTGTGCCTCAAGGCCACGCGAGGAAAGGGGCCCGCACGACGCCGGGGAGCGACAGGGGAACCGCTGCTCCATAGAGCATGTTTTGGATAGAGGAGAACCCGAGGCAATGCACCTCGAGTCGATAAGCCGGATCGCCCCATCCACCCGAGAACCAGTCGTGGATCACCAGTAGCTGGGTGGCCAGATAGTAGAGATATAGGTTTGTCATGCTCAGGCCGCCGTCGTAGGAGGGGACTCTGCAGCGATCTAAGGCCAGCCGGGGCCTGCCGCCGCCCCAGAGAAATTTAGTCACCATCTTATCCAGTTCCCGGAACCACGGGCGCGGAAAGGGGCACGGAGTGTTTTGTAGCATGTATAGAAACTTGGGGAGGACCATCATTTTATAGAGGGCAACTCTCCCCAGCGGATTCAACGGGAGCGATTGCCACCGGAGCATATCTGATCTGGTCTTGTTGACTACAGGAGCCACATTGAGGGCCCAACAGAGTTCCGGAAGGAGGGTGACCCAGATCCCCAAGTATTTAAAGGAGAGTCTCCGGAGGGGAATATCCGATTGCCAGTCGAAGCAGTCCCGGGACGGGTGCAGCGGGACTAGAACGGACTTTTTAGGGTTCAGATGGAGACCCGATGCTTGGCCAAACCGGCGGAGAATCCGGTGGACCTGGGGTCCCGAGGTCGCTGGATCAGAGAGATAGAGGAGGACGTCGTCCGCGTAGAGGGCGATCTTATCAGGGGCCAGGCCTGGCCAATCCCATCCGCGAAGAGCGGGATCCGAGCGAATCAGTACCGCCAGGGGTTCCATGGCCAGAGCGAACAGGAGGGGCGAGAGCGGACATCCCTGACGCGTACCTCGACCGATGGGAAACGGGCGAGACAGAGCTCCATTGACCAAAACACGGGCTCGCGTACAGGACCGCAACCATGGCACGGAACCGGGGACCGAAACCCATGTGCTCAAGGACCTTACCCAAGTATGCCCACCCCACTGAGTCGAAGGCCTTTTCAAAGTCGACCAGCAGGAGGGCCAGATAGGGGGAAAGGCGGCCGCGGTGCGCCATCGCGAGTTGCAGGCGCCGCAGGCAGTGCCTGGTCCCCCGGTCCGGCATAAATCCGCATTGATCCGGGTGGACCAGAGAAGCAAGAGATGGGCGCAACCGCTGTGCGAGGACCGTGGCATAGATTTTGATTTCGGTGTTGATGAGGGATATTGGCCGGTAGTCCGAGCAGGACCGCGAGGGGGGCTGCGTCTTGGGGAGGACAACTATGGTCGCTGTGTCCGTTTCAGGCCGGAACGAGCCCGTCTCCACCACGTCCGCGAACAGGTCCCGAAGCCTCGGGGCCAGAGTCTCACGATAGTGAGCGTAGTACTCCTGAGGGAACCCGTCGGGTCCCGGGGTCTTCCCGGGCGCCAGGCAGCCGATCGCCTCCTCAATCTCCTGCAGCTCTATAGGTGAGTCGAGGCTCTCAGAGACCTCAGGCTGCAGCCGCTCAAGCATCGCCCCATTCGTCCCCAGCAACTCCTCTAGGGAGAGCGTGGACTTCCGGAGTCGGTACAGCCGGGAATAGTAGTCGGCGAACGCCTGGGCCATCGCCACCGAGGCTGTGTGGAGGCCCCCCGTCGAGTCCGCGATGGCCGGAATGATCCTACCTGCCCGGGGGTAAGTAGCCAGCCGGTGGAGAAGCGTGCCATTTTTGTCTCCCCAGCCGTATACCCGGGCCACCGAGGAGCGCCACAGAGTCTTTGCTGCCTCCAAGGAGTGTAAGCGAATCTCTTCCCGCAGGAAAGCCAGGCGACGAGACCGTGTGTTGTCGTCCAACCCCCCCAGGTTGCGCTCCAGGTCCAAGGCCTGAGCCTCGCAGTCCGCGAGCTTCTGAGATTGGGCCCGCCGTTGCCGTTGCAGATGCCCCTTAGCGGCGCCCCGAATAGTCACCTTGCCAGCCTCCCACAGGACGGCAGGGGAGGGGACAGAGCCCTCGTTGTGAGAGTATTAATCGGCTATCTCGCCCCCGACCACCTTCCGGAAAGCCTTGTCGTGGAGGAACCAGGCGTTCAAACGCCACATCGGACGGGCGGAGAGGGGGGGGGGGGGGCGGCCAAGAGCAAGGAGTACTGGTGAGTGGTCCGAGAGGCCCCTCGGGAGAATGCGCGCATCCTGCACCCCTGCGCAGTCGGTAGACGGTACAAAGATGAGGTCGATCCGGGCATGGGAGTGATGGGCCGCCGATGTGTGGGTGTATTGGCGAGCCTGCGGGTGCCAGATCCTCCATACATCGCAGAGGCCCTGAGATTCAGCCCAAGACGAGAGCTGCTTCGCGCGAGCGGCGCGGGCCGGGGATATCGGACCCGTCGAGTCCAGGTGGGGCGTGTAGACAGCGTTAAAATCCCCGCCGAGAATGAGGGAACCCGCCGGAAGCGTCGGGAGGAGGCCCGCGGTGTAGGAGAGGGCCGACGGCAGGAGGGATGGCGCCGCGTAAAGGGACGTCAGGGTGAGGGGTCGCCCCTCAAGAGTACCACACACCACCACTACCATGCCCTGGGGGTCCAAGTGCACCTGGGTCAGGACAAAGGGAAAGGACTTGCGGAGCAGAATAGCTACCCCCCGGGATCCCCTTGTAAAACCTGAGTGCCACACCCTGTCATAACCATAGCGGCCAAGAAAGGGACAGTTATTGCCCAAGAGGTGAGTCTCCTGGAGGAGGAGTACATCAATCTCCGCACGTTGCGTGTATTTGAGGACCGCCATGCGTTTGAAACGGTCCAGAAGACCATTGACGTTCCAGGATAATATGCGCATGGCGGCCCTAGGGACAGGAGGGTCAGCCATAGCCCAGGACAGAAAAGGGGGCCAGTGGAGGCGCGGCTAAGCAGGCCCCCAAAGAGGAAGGACAACGGGACATCGGGCCGGGGAGCAGGTCAAAGAGTACAAGATGCCGTGGTACAACAAATAAGGGGAGTCACCCCCCACCAACAAAGCCTCCCCAACGAGGAAGAAACAACCCCAAACCCCCACCCTATACTTCGAAAACAGAAGCATCTGTCGCCCGAACCAAATGGAAGAACCACCAAGCTAAAACGCTCGGGCTTGAGTGCTAGTGGACCCCTGGTACAATTGAAATCACGCCTGAATCATCTGCCCTGGCCAAGAGCGACACTGACAGCGGGGCATTCCAACCCCCAGCCCGGGCGTCCCCCACCCCCCCCCCCAAAGAAACATAGAGAGTCAAATGTTAGGGCTGCGAGAGAGGTCCGAAGTGTCCACCAACTCGGCCGGCTGGGTTGCAGGGCCTGTGAGCCGGGGGGACATGGCCCGCCGCCCGTCAGCCACGGGACTGGCGTGTGCGGCCGAGGAGGCCGAAGATGCTCTCGATCCCCGGCGCGGCCGTCCCCCAGAGCGCGTGGTGACCGCCTCCTCCGCCGTGCGCTCCCGGGGTAACGTGCGATGCCGCTGGCGGGTCTTCGATGTCCGGGGCCTCCCCTGTCCCCCCCCGTGCTCCCGTGGGCGATCCGCGCCCAGAGCGGTGCAGGGGGTGCTCCTCTGTCAACCAGGACCAGGCCGCACGTGGCGTATCGAAAAACAGTGTCTTATGCTGGAAGATGACCCGGAGGCGGGCCGAGAACTGGAGCTGGTACTGGAGGCCCAGGGAACGTAGCTTTTGTTTCACTTCAGTGTAGGAGCGGCGTAGCTCCTGGACCTCGCGAGTGTAGTCCGGGAAAACCATGATTTTGTGGTTCTGGTAGTGGAGGGTTTCCGTGCGCCGGGCCTCGCGGAGAATAGCGTCCCTGTCTCTGAAATTCAAGAGCTTGAGGATGAACGGCCGGGGGGGGCGCACCGGGGGGCCTGGGGGCCAGGGAGCGATGGGCTCTCTCCACCACGAACGAGGCAGATAAGCTGTCCGCCGGCATCCAGGATCGGAACCAGCGCTCCATAAAGTCGTCCGCCCGGCCCGATTCGACTCCCTCCGGGAATCCCACGAGGCGCAGGTTGCTGCGCCGAGCGCGGTTTTCTGCATCTTCGACCCGGCGGTGTAGCTCCTTAGAGTGGGTGGTCAGCTCCCGAACCTGGTCCTGTAACTGGCGGATGTCGTCCTCAGCAGTGGATATCCGGGATTCGGCTTCCGAGATGCGGGCGGTGGCATTCCGCAGATCCTGCCGGAGAAGCGCCACATCCACCTTGACCTCTCCCACCATGCCCTCGAGGGAAGCGCGGGATGAGTTGATGGCCTGCAGGATGGCAGCAAGGTCCGTAGCGGGGGTCGGGGCCAGTTCGCCCGTGGGGCTGGACCCCTTCTCAGAGGTCGTGAATTTGTCCATCCTGGTTTGGGTGGCCCCGGACGCCGGCTTCGTGGCTCTGTCCTTACCCATGTCTGGAGTGGCAGTCAGCTAAGCAGGGCAGCAGGGTGTGAGACACTCCTGCGGGATGTCAACGGGTGTTCGGGCTGACAGGGACTCCGCAGGAGGTATGGCCAGGGGGTCCCACGGCTGGAAATGGTCGGGCGCCACCAGCCCCCGCGGGCAAGCTCCGGCGGGCCACTCAGCAGGAAATCCAGTCCAGCCCTCGGCCACAGTCGCACCCACAGCCTCCCACCGACACTGCGAGGTCCAGCAGCGTGGAGCACGGTCCCAGGTCCCTGGAGAAACTTCCGAGAGTGCCTCAACCGATAGTCGCCAAGGCCGCAACTCCTGCGTGCAGCCCGCCTCTCCGAGGGTACTGTCGGCGCACTGCCCGATGTGGCAGCCGGTAATCTCAGGGGGCCGTCACCAACCCCCAGCCCCGGCCCTGCAGGGAGGTGCGTCACCCTCCGCCGCACACCGCAGCCAAGGCTAGGTCTCTCCGCTCCAGCCGAAATCACGGGGCACTCAGCCAAGCTTCAGGCCTCCTCCCGGTGGGTCCGCCGCCACCACGGCTCGTATGCAGCCCGAGACCGCGGGCTCCCAGGGCAACTCAGTTCAATCCTCCCCTGGGGGTTCGGGCAGCCGCACGCCCAGCACCCGGAGCGCCTTAGCCGAAAGGGGGGAGGAGGGGGGGGGGGAAGGGAGGCCGCACACACCCCGACCGCCGGCCTGCGGCCCGATCCCCACAGGCGGCTCCGCACCCACCAAGGCGTCCCCGCAGGCCGAAGAAACCAGGCCCGGGGTCCACGACGAGGGGGGGGGGGGGAAGGGGGGGAGCCGGCCCCTGACCGTCGACACCCGGCCCGATGGGGGGGCGTCCCCACCACCTCCAGTCCCCCAACAAATCAAGGAGCCCTGCTGGTGCGCTTCCCCGCTGCCGCACTCACCGCCTGTCATGCGGCGCAAATCGGATCCTCTGGACCAGCCCCGCACCTCCGCGGACTCCACAGGATGGCCTCAGCAAGGGGCCTCCGTTTCTCTCTCGGGGGGGCGCCGCAACCGCAGCAAAGACGCCTCCTGTAGGCCGCCGGCACATCAGGGCCCAGACAACTCGTGGGCGCCGCGGGCTGGAGTAGCAGCTCGCCCGCGCCCCAGGACCGGGACCACAGCCTCCCCCCAGCGGTCAGCCACAGAGACGCCGGGACGAGCGCCGAGGGGGCAGATTCGCTCCGGATCCACGCCAGGGAGAGCAGGATGGTTCCGGGCTTCAGCGCGCCCGGGAAAGCATCGGCCAGGGCAGCTGAGGACGGAGCAGGATGGATTGGCGGGGTCCGGCGCCCGGAGCTTCACCGCGGAGCGGCCATGCTGGTCAGGCGCCACCTAGCGCTGCCTTGGCCCTTATTTTTAAGGTAGCACCTCTTCTCTTTCGGACCTCATGTACATTCTTTTGGTTTTTTTACCTGGCTTGCTGTAGTCTAACACAATGTGGCACCTTTCTTAAACTTGCAATCAATTTAAACTTAAACTGTTGCTTTTCTATTTATGAGTGAGCCTTATCCAGGTTTTAAATCTACCGCTTTCAGGAGACCTCTATCGGGCATTGTTGCTTGGTGCATTTGAGCAAGACTCTTCGTTAAAGGTTTGTACCATTCCTGTTGCAGCGAGTGGGAACATGCATGCATTCTTCCCTGAACTCAGGTCAGGATATAAAGTTTCTTGTCACTGGTGACCCTCGAGCTCCTCCTGTGTTTTGTTTCTGCAGTAGACCAAATCCTATCAGGCAGATGTATGTTCTGACTTCAACACCAGAACTTCACTCGCGGAGCTAATTTTGCCCAGAGTCTGGTGGAGGAGGTGAGGGGTGCAGCTAGTTGAACCAATATACCAGTCACAAGAAGAAGCAAAGTAGGCACTTCAACAATGTCTAGATACATGACCTACATCTTCTTTAACCCCAAAAGCAAAAGATGATACTCTAGCACAGACGGGCATTTGCTATGTTGAGTCTGCTATAAGCCACAATAATCTTTAGTGGTCCCTGCATGACTAAAGGCACACCATGTCCAGGAGTATGTAAACACATTCTCCCTTCCTATACAGATCTTTTGGGAGCAGGGCTTGGCACTGGTCTCCACCTGGCTACTCTAAAATCAATCCCTTGAACCTGTCCTTCTCCGCTGGGCACGCAGATATTGATACGGATACACATCCAGACACTGGTACCAGAGCACTGCAAGGCCTGCAAACAACCAGTTGCTACCATTTGGTCATAGCCTCTACTTTTGAGGCAATGTCCCTCGAAGCCCAGGTGCTCCAACTGGAGAATGAGGGCATAGTTGCTCTAGGGGTGTGTAGGAAGCTGGCTGTTTACATATTGGACTAAAACGAGGTATACTGTGTAAAGAGTATAGGGAAACCCCAACTGACTTACAGATGCACAAATGATATCCCAAATGCTCTCTTTTTGGTTGTGTGCGCGATCAGTTAGGTGTATCAGAGGATAGTGCTAAGCATTTGGTGCACTCCGAGGCAATAAATGAGGCAGACGCTCAAGAATAAATCCGACACCAATTTAGAAAAGTCGTATTTGTATATACATTTTGATACCAAGAACTTAGTTATCAAATAAGTACTTTTGCAGTTATTGATTTTTACAGGTAAGTAAAAGTTCAATATCGTGCATCTTTATGCAGCAGGGCTTTCCTACGGGATAAAAGGCATATGTTGCATACAGTTTTGTGATCAGTTTCTGGGGGTCTCCTTCGGGACTTAAGTTTGTAACTTGGGCCACAATGGTCCTGGAGACAAGGGGGCACAGCCACTTTGTTGTAACCCCGGATGGGACGCTCTGGTGCAGAGTGAAAAGGTTGGTTGTCTGTCTCGCCGGTTGAGGCTGCAAAATCGGGACAGATGGCCCACTTAGGAGTTAGGTCTCTGCGGTGCTGACGTCCCTCGACCTCTTCTCGATGTTGGAGTCCGACTGGACTCTGTCTTTGTTTGTTGCAAGGGATCCGGTTGTTCCTGGTGTCCTCACATGGTAGGGGGACTGATCTGACCTTCAGGATCACAGAGTTCTCTTCCTGGGGTGCTGCTAAATCAAGCTGGCCGCAGAGCAGCAACTCGGTAGACCGTTGTAGGAAAGTGCCCCTTTTTGACTTGGTCACCCCCACTTTTTGACTGATAAATGATGTGTTTTCTACTGAAAATGCTTTGGGTTCCTGCTGATCAGGTCCCCAGTGCCAGAACTCTTTCCCAAAAATTTACAATTGGCAAAGCCTTTAGCACCCTCTAAGTCCCCAGTAAATGATACCCCTGGTGCCTAGGGCCTGAGGTACTAAAGAGTGCCCCTAAGTGCAGTAGCACGAATTGTGCCACCTTAAGGAACCCACCAAGCACATGCAGGGCTGCAATCGCAGGCTGCGTGTCTTGGTGCAGACAAAAGTGAAAACACAACTTCACACATCCCTATGCTATGTCCCCTACCACTGCATATAATATTAGTAAGTCACCGCTACAGCAGGCCAAACCACCCCAAGGCAGGGTTCTGAGTATTATATGGGAGGACATACTTGAATGAGCAGATGTGCCCTTGTGCTGGTCAGTCCTATTACTGCCAGTGCAAGTGGACAGGGAATCAATTTTAAAATGTGCTGGACACCGGTGAAAAGGAGTTCCCCAGCTACATGATGGCTTCACTGAAATCGGGATATTTGGCATCAAACAACTTGTATTGGTAAACCAACACTGATGCCAGTTTTGGATTTACTGATACATGCACCCAGAGGGCACGTTGGAGTTGCCCCTGAAAACTTACCGGCCTCTGGTGTCCTTGCTGACTGGTTTCTGCCAGCCTGCCACCTGAGATACTGTTTTGACCTCCTAGGGTGAGAGCCTTTTGCTCTCGGGAGACCCAGAACAAAACCCTGTCCGGAAAGAGGGTGCAACATCCCCTTCTCTCGTAGTTGATTTCCATGTATAGTCAAAAGCACTTGAGTAGTCCTGCCCACGTTTGGGGATCCGGACCACTTTTAGATAAATCATCTTCAGTGGATATTTTTCGCCTTTCTTCAGGAAGACCTGCAAAGACACTTAAGAGATTGACAATAATGCAGCCTAAATACATAGGCTACACTGGCCGCATCTTCATCCAGAAGTGAAGCCTTGCTTCGAGCACACCTCGGCCTTCTGGACAGGCAGCTGCCTGCCCGGAGCCGAGGTCGGCGCTGTTCCGGTGCCGTAAACTTGCCTCCCCGGCTCCAACTCTGCTTCCTACTTCGGAGTCGGAGCCCGTTGTGGTTGAGGCTGAGTCGGCGCCTTTGCGGCTCCGGAGGCTTGCCTCTCCGGCTCCGATGCCGTCCCCTTCTTCGGAAGCGGGGCTTGTTGTGGTGGATGTGGAATCTGCGCCAGATGGGGCCGAATCAGTACCAGATGGTGCAGAGTCTGCACCAGACGAGGCAGGGTCGGCGTCGACTGGAGTCATTTTGGCGCCAGGTTGTAGACGCTTCTCCCGAAGCTTCTGGGGAGAGTTTGGCGTCTCTTTCACGTTTGGCTATGCCGGATCTATCCTTGCCTGTGCCCCTTTAGAATTTGTGGACCCGGCAGGATCCCTGCCTCCTCAGGAGCCCCATCAGGAACCCCATTCGTCAAAGGGGCTTCCTTCCTTTGGGCATTGGTCGCACCCTCAGTGTATTGGTAGGCTTAGTTTACAACACTTGCCTACAGATGAGTTTTTGTCCCCTTCTCGGAGGGCTACCGAGGCCGGTGCGGCGTTTCTTAGAGTAGTCTTAGCCACTCTTATTCTAAACATGCAGCCCCTTCTGTCCCCTTGCCTGTGGACACTCGCCTTGGTGTCCTTCACCATGGGTCGGGGAATGTGGAGCCGCTTCTGCCCTTTGAAGCTTCTCTTTGACGCCCTTTTGGGCACCTGGTCTCAGCCGGCTTCCGGTGATCCGGTAGCTCGTTCTGTCTTGCACCGCCACCGACCTGCTCCACATGATCCAGTTTGCTCATTTGTTCACCCAGACGTGCAGGGGTTCGTTTTGCAAACCACATTTCCATTCTTGCCTCAAGTTAATGCTTCCTTCATCTTCTTCGTGATGGCGGTGACTTCCCTGAATTCACGATCGACTCAGCCTTGGATACTGATGATTCCTTAGGCCGAGCTATGGCTGGTTCGTTGCCTTGAGGCGCCATGCTTGGTTGCGGCATAGCGTCTTGCCGGAGAATATCCGGGAGCTACTTGTTGATATACCCTTTGATGGGGTTTTATTGTTTCATGCCCATGCCGAATCGGCTGTTCGGCGTCTCCTTGCGCCCTCCGCTTTAAGCCTATATTTCCCAGGTTTTCTTTTCGCATGGTTACCTTTTCATTTAGCATCTTTTCGATGCCTTGTGTGTTTTGAGCTGGCAATAAGCCTACTGTGGCAGTGTTCCACTGGTTGTTGTCTGGCCTCTGACTGTGGTTTGCCCTAAGAGTTGTTCTCCGTTGTTTGGGGTGTCCATACTCCAAGTGGGGTACTTGTATGCTATTATATAGCTCTGCTTTGTTATGTGGGCCTAGAGATCCTTTGGGATCTATGCGTGCCCTGGTGCTCTTATCTTGCCATTGTACGGTGTTCGATATTGTGACTTGGCGCAATAGTCTATACGTCATGGGTCGTCTTGCTTATATGCGTTGTTCTCCTTCTTGGGAGATTCTCATGGTGTTTTTCAAACTTAGAATGCGGATACCACCTGTCATTAATGCACTAGGTGTGCTCCTATACCACCCCTGTTGCATATATGTATGTGTATGTATGTGTATATATGTGTATGTATATATGTATGTATATGCATGTTACCTTGGGTACTCTTCTTCTGACATCTCCACCTCTCTTCGCAGCTACGAGGTCTGGTCCTATATCTCCATGAATCGGGGAGCTTTTTAGGGCTGCACTCTGGATTGCCCTTTGTCTACGCTGCAGGGTGTCTTTCAGTACACTTAGGTGCACTTCGTTGCTTTTCCTGCATCTTCAGTAATAGGGTCCCTTTTGCGTCCCACTACCTGGGGTGGTTCCACGGCTTACACTGCTCCCTTCTTGGTGTGCAGAAACTGACCGATATCGCTCTTTCTGGCCAAGGGTTTATTTTTACTCCCAGTCGGTGGATGTGGTCTACAAATCTCAGATTCTTTCCTACATTTATACGCCTATTGGTACTCAGGTGCCTATGCTGTCACTTCTGTCGGATGTGCCCCTCTCATTGGGTATCACCCTATCCTATGTCCGCTGTACCTGCGGGACAGCTCTTCTGATGTCAGTCGTTCTAGGGTCTGCACCCTACAACTGTATTTCATGAATTGGTTCTCACCTTACTCTCCAAGCTGCCTGGCTAGGCAGTCCTATGCCCTTTTTTTAGCTCCGCCACCTTGTTGTCTCTGTGGCTGTTGGCTCTGTGCATGTTTCAGTGATGGCCCGCATCAGCCTGCCCTGCTCACTTGGCGTGTTTCTTGTTCTCGCCTGTCCTTCTAGGACATTTTTCAGTTTCTACCTCTTGCCCTTCGGTTCCTGACGATAGCTTCGCCGGCCTTCCTTCCATGGTCTAGCCTGGTAGGCTCTGGTATGGTTGCATCGCTTCATGTTTTTCTTCAACCTTTGGTTGGTGTCCACATAGTGCGCCTTTACGCTGAGGGTGGTCCTTTTTCCTCCTTCGTTCAGGTCTTCCCCTCTCTCTCCTCCCTCTCTCTCCCCCCCCCCCCCTCTCTCCCCCCCTCTCCCCCCCCCTCTCTCTCTCTCTCCCCCTCCCCTCTCTTCCTCCCTCTCATATAGCTGGTGCCATTGCTACATCTAATACAGGTGTGGTGTACCACCATTATGGCATTCTTTATTGGAACGCCTTGCCTCCCGTTCTCTTTTGCTCTTCCGAGCTAGTTGGGTTGCTGTTTGGTTGTCCTGCCACAGCCTTAACCATTGGCCGTCACTCTGTTGCCGGCTTCGTGCCTGAGCACTTTCTGTTGTTCTATCGCAGACCCACCACCCCCCCTGGGAGTATGGCTATGGTATCTATTCTAAGTTAAGAAAGCTGCGGCTAGATGTCTCTATCAGATGTACGAGTTAGATACCTTCGGTAACGATGTATCTGGTAGAGACGTTGTCTAGCCGCAGATTCGTTAACGCCCACCCATCCTCTCCGCCCTGCGAGAACCTTGCCAGGTGGACTTCTCCTCTTGCCTTTCAGTTGCCATTGTTTTTTTTCAAGGGTGCTCACATAGTTGCGCCCCTTTCTGACTTACCATATGCGGCTGACTCCCTCCATGGGGCTATTTCCGGTAGGTGGTGCCTTTTCATTCACTGTCATCAGGAGATTCTTCTTCTTCTCCGGCTGTCTTCCCTCCTGCCCACCTTCTCCATTGACTAGAGGCTCTTGTCTCCTATATAGTCGTCTTCTTTGACGGTCTCTTCAGCTCTGTTTCACACTTGCATTGTTATAAGGGAAGATACATTCTTACAGTACACTGCAGTTCTTTCTGTGCTCCATCCTTGTTGAAAGGTACAGTTCTACATGGTGATACTAGTCACAGTTCTACATGGTACTGACAGTCTATTTTTGGGTCGGGGGGGGGGGGGCGGAAGGATAGTCTTCAGTAACTGTCAGCCTCTTCAAGGCTTCAGAAGGCGTGCAAAACGCGAAGGCTAGTATATACATCGGATCAGAGTATTCTCGAACGTGTTCTCTGGTTAGGGAAGTTCCCTCTCTGACGCCAACGCTTCCTCTTAGCATCCTTCACCTCTGCTACCAGATGTGGAATTAGGAATTCCAACACTGCCTCCTCCTCCCCCTTCCTCCTGCGCCAACACCTTCACCGCCACCCGCTCCACCTCCACCAAGGTCTAGGTCTCACACTAGACATCCTCCACTCACTCCCAGCATCACGAAGGAAGGTCTTATTCGAGACATACCATTGACACCTCATCTTCAAGCACAGTGAGATACACTTCACACTCTGACTCCCCTCCCCCATGTATTTCACCAGTGGATGACATCTCGACCTTTCAAGAGGTTCTGGTGCGTGGTGCTTCCAAATTGAATATCCCAGTGTCCACTCCTACACCGACAACTTCTGTAATATTTGAAACTGCAAGAAGAAGCTTCACACCCCTTGTTGCCTCTTGTTCCGGGTCTCCGAGGGCCAGCTATGGAACTTTTTCTGACACCTTCACTTAAGTCAGCCCCATCCAGGCTGCAAAAGAAATTCTCCGGATTCTGTCATTGTGGTGGTGGTGGTGGCGGCGAAGTAGCAACATACCACAGCTCCAGCCTCGACAGTGCCACCGGACAAAGACAGCTGAAAAAGACTCCGTAGGGAGGAAGGTTTGCAACACAGCAGCGACTACCATGAAAGCAGCTAGTGCCACAGCCTTACTAGGCAAATATGACGGGGCACTGTGGGAATTTAGGAAGCTGGCTCTGTATATACTATACCAAAGTGAGGTATAGTGTGCACAGAGACCAGTGGAACCCCAAAGGTAGTAGGCAGAGGTAAAGTTAGATAGCACCTGACTCTATTTGTGGTATGTGGTCGAGCAGTAAGGCAGAATCAGAGGACAGTGTTAAGCATTTGTTGTACACACTCGGTCAGCAAATGAATTCACACACTCAAAGACTGAACTTCAGACCAATTGTTTTTGTATAAAAATATTCTTTGTTTTATTTTCTAGAACCAAGCAAGCCTGGTACAGGTAAACAATAAATACTTTACAGTAGTAATGCAGTTTGTAAACAGTTTGAATTGTAATTGTATATGCACTTTGTTTTGACTTACAGTATGGTTGCAGAGAAATGCAATACTTTGTAAATACAGTACATACTTTCGAATGGGCTTTTCAGTAAAATACCAGGTCAGTTACTCTTTAGATTACTTTTCTTACTCAGAGTACTACACCTGGATATTACACTGGGACCTTTCCTGTAAACAGGTAAGTAAAATCGTTTTGGTTAAATAGTAAAATTTTAAATAATTTCTTTAGGTTTTCAAACACCAACTTTTCCAAGATAAACAGTCAATGTTATCCTATGGAGGAAAATAGTGTTATCTGTTTTGAGGTAAGTATTCGGTAGTGGAAGTTAAGGTTCTGGGGTTAGACTCAGGGGTCCCCCAGGGTCAAGCATGCACTCTTGTTACACCCTCAAGGGCACTAGGGCGGCCGGATCAGAGTGCTGAGGCCCAATGTTATCCAATGGGGATAGGGGGTGTCTGGTTGGTGGCTGCTGGCGAGCAGGCCACAATGATGTGGGAGCCAAGCTCCTTCTGTTCGGCTCAGGGCAAAGAGGGATCCGGTTTAGCACACGCAGTGCACCTGCAGCGGCACAGGGGCGGCTGGGTGCAGGGTGCTGTTTTGGCATCGGGTGCCCTGTTTCAATGGGGAATTTTGGTTTTCAGCTGCAGGCTCGGTCCAGGAAGACTTCCAGGAGGAACTAACAACTGGGCAGGTAAGTTGGAGGGCTCTGGGACGTAGGTGCACCTCGGGTTCTCTACTCCAGGGGGCAGGGCAGCTGGATGCAGGGGTGTCTTTTGAGGTCGGATTTCACCTTACCGGGCCACTTGGGGGGGGGGGGGGGGGGGGGTGCAGAGGCTGCAGGCGACGTCGGGGAGTCAACCCACAGTGGACTCTGGTTCTGGAGTGCTGGAGGATCTCGCTGGGACCGGTGGGCCACTCTAACTCGAGCCGTTGGCGACGGGTGCAGTGGTGGCTCCAGGTGTCGGGTTTCTTTTTCCTCAGCAGGCCCGGAGTCTTTCTTTGGTGTTTCTTCTGAACAGAGCTGCTGTTCACAGGAGGTCGGTCTTTGTTGAAGGCAGTCAGTCCTGCCAGGGGTTCTGGAGATCGCTGGCTGCAGGACAAGACTAGTTTTGGCGCAGGATCTCTGGAAACTGCGGATGGGCTGGTAGGACTGGGGCCAAGTCAGTTGTTCTCTGCAGTCTCCTCTGCTGGGCGTCTTTTTTTTCGTCCTTTTTCTTCTTAGTTTGCGGGAATCTGAGTTCTTGGTTCAAGGCTGCCCCCTAAATACTGTATTTAGGGGGCGTTGTAGGGGCCCTGAGGTCAGAAGCCAGTGGGCTACTGACCTTGGTGTGACTACACCCTTGGTGTGCTCACCCCACGTGGGGCAGTGAGCACAATCCCTAATCCTGATTGGGGAGTGCCTGCCATCTGCAAAATGGCGAGCACTGAAGAGTGGGCTTCACCTCTCCTCCCCCACTTAATGGGTGGAGTTGGCAGGGGTGGACACACCTTCTGGGCTGGCTAGTTTTTCCCGCCTGTCTTCCCTCCGAAAAGGAGGAGAGGCTGGGGGTCACATTGCAAAGGCTGCCAGGCCGTTGAAGCTCCCCTGCCACAGATGGCTCTGCCTGGCCTGGGGTAGGTGTGAACACCTCCGCCCAGGAAAGGCTTTGTTTCTGGACTCAGAGCGCGAAGGCTCTCATCCTAGGGGTCCAGAAACATGTCTTGTGGTGGCAGGCTGGTGTGTACCAGTCAGGGAACCCACCAGAGGCTGGGTGTTTTTCAGGGGGCTTCTCTAAAATGCCCGCTATGTGCATTTTTCATTAAATCCCACACTGGCATCAGTGTGGGTTTAATGTGCTGAGAAGTTTGATACCAAACTTCTCAGCCATTATGATGCTGTGGAGTTCGTAATGACAAGCTCCCAGCACCATCTACTCTTAATGGAAGCACTGAACTTATGTCTAAGAATGGACTTTGTGTGTATACCCCCCCCCCCCCCCCCCCCCCCCCCCCCCCCAAGCGGCTGACCTGTGGCCAAAGATGCCTGTGACCTGTGGCCAAAGATGCCAATTGGGTTCGTTTTGGGGAAAGAACACAGGCCCTGGGTACCTGATAGTCATGGACCCAGGGCAAATGAAGTGAAAGTGCATCAGTAGTCTGGCAAGAAGTGGGAGGGGGGGGGGTGTAACTGCAACAGAAACCCACTTTCCTACGGGGAATCACTACAACAGTTTGTCAGCTATCTCCCTAGAGACAAACGAGTACTTTTAATGAGATCTTGACAGAAGGTCTTATGATTTCTTATCAAGTCATAAGCGCACAAGAGGACACATCTTGCTGCACACGAACATTGTCATGGCTTGGCCCTTCGGCGGCACTCTTCGCTGCGCCTGACATCTCTTAAACCTGAATCACAGCAGCGCATCCTGAATCTCCCGTGTTAGGGGCCAACTCTTTTCGGCACTCACGCTGATGAAGAAATGGCCAGGATGAAGGCAGAAATGGAGACGCTGAAAGCTGTTGGCTTAGAAAGATGTTGGCTTAGAAATACCTAAGGAGCATTATAAATCTTTCAGAACTTTTCAATGCCCCGATCCTATTCAGAGGGTTCAAACCCCTTGGTGGTATCAGGGCTGCCTGTCAGGTGCACAACAACAGTACGAACGCTCCTATCGGCCTTCTCGGAAATGACAGTCCAGAGGAAGATCGGGACAGCAACCTGCTCAAGGAGGAAAAATACCAGCAGGGTCGAAACCCTAAGTCCTTCCTTCCCCCACTTCCGTTATCCGCTCCGGTAGGGAGAAGCATCCAACAGTACTTGGCAGAGTGGCAAGAAAACACCCAAGACAATTGGGTGCTGAATTTTGTTTACAACGAATATTCTCTGATTCATCAGTACTCCACCGTCGATACCTCCAAAACAATCCAGTTTGCAACTGCAGCAATTAGTCAGAGGCCAACATTCTCTTACAGAAACAGGGAGGTGGAAACATTACCTCATCTACAGCGAGGCACAGGGCTATACTCAAGATTCTTTCTTGTCAAAAAGAAAGACAAGAACAAGTTCAGGCCCATTCTCAAACTAAGGACGGCCAACAAGTGGATTCAAAGAGAAAGGTTCAGGATGCTGGCATTGCACCAAATTTACCCTCCGTTACACCAAGAGGCATACTTTCACATTCCCATCACCAGAAAGCATTGCAAGGTCTTGAGGCTTGCATTGGGGCACAACAACTATCAGTACCGTGTACTTCCATCTGGCCTGAAGTCGGCACCCAGGACTTTCTCAAAATGCATGGTGGTAGTTGCGACCCATCTAGGGAAACACAAAGTGTTCGTCTATCCCTATTAAGACGATTAGCTTATCAAAGCATCCACATCTCAGGAGGCTCAACTTCACTTCAATTGGGCCTCCTATCTTCTTTTCCAGTTGGGCCTTCGTCAACCATGCAAATTCAACCCATATCCCAGTACAGTGCCTGTAATATTTGGGAGCATCCATTGATACTTTCAAGGCAAATGTGTGTCCTTTAGAGGAGAGACGCTTATCGATCCTAAGGGAAGCTCAGACTCTCATGGCAAAATCTCAGCCAACCTTAAGGAAGGTCTCCACATGAGGCCCCTACAGAAATGCCGGGAAGACCAATTAGACCAGCGAACAGGAGATTGGGAAGACAAGATTCGATTGTCTCAGCATGCCCTGCAGTCCATCAAACGATTGTGCTGTCCCACCAATCTCTTACGTTGGATTCTGTTTCACAAGGAAATACCTGTTCAGACCATAGTCACGGATGCCTCTCTCCAAGGATGGGGGAGCCCACACAGGCCACCTTCAAATTCAAGGCAAATGGTCACGGAGAGAATCCATGTATCATATCAATCTGCTAGAGCTACGGGCAGTTCATCTGACACTGAAAGCCTTTCGGCCATCACTCCACTCCAACTCCCTGCTTGTTCAGACAGACAATACAACAAGGTACTACCTCAACAAGCAGGGAGGCTCAAGGTCCAGACCATTATCTCAGGAGGCCTTGGCAATCTGGAAGTGTCTTCTGTCCAGAAATCTTACGATTACAGCAGCTCACCTCCCTGCTGTTCAGAATGCTCAGGCCGATTCTCTCAGCAGGCTCCTCCAGGAAAATCACGAGTGGGTCTTCAATGACGACGTGGTCCATGATATCTTTGGAAGATGGGGTACTCCAGATATAGACTTGTTTGCCACCGCAGAAAACTGCAAATGCTAAAGCTTTGCATCGAGGTACTACCAATCGGGAACTCTAGGGCATTCCCTATGGATCAACTGGTCAGGCAGATTTCTCTACACCTTTCCACCAGTTCCCCTAATCCCGGAAGTCCTAATCAAGCTGTCAGTCACGTGCCAAGATGATACTCCTAGCCCCGGAGGGACCACGCCAATGGTAGTTCACGGACCTCCTTCACAGGTCTATCTGTCCACTTCTCAGGCTTCCATGCAAGACCGATCTGCTAACAAAGTTCAGAGGCCAAATGGTGCACCACAACCTCTCCTCTTTGTATTTGGCAGCATGGCTCCTGAGCTAGTACAGTATGGACACTTACCTCAAGACTGCATGGACATCCTCAAGGAAGCAAAACAGCCTTCCACACGTTCCGCTTATGCCCGTAAATGGAAGAGATTCTGTATTTGGTGTTCATCGAAGAATAAGGATCCTACCTCTTGCCAGGAAGAAGTCATCCTTCCATATTGGCTCCATTTTGGCACAATCTGGCCTTCAATTTTCTTCCATTCAGGTTCACTTGGCAACCCTGACTACCTACAGGAAATGCCCTTCACAAACTTCCTTTTTCAGAAATTTCCTGGAGGGTTTGAAGGTTTTTCCTACCATTAGATGTCCTTCTCCTCCTTGGGAGTTTAATGTGGTTCTCTCTCATCTTATGCAGGAACCTTTTGAACTCATACATAAGGCGTCTCTTCAGCATCGGTCTGTATGACAGCTTTCCTTGTGGCTATAACATCTGCCCGCAGGGTTAGTGAAATCCAGGCAGTTTGCTGTCAAGAGCCATACAGTGTTTCATGCATCCAAAGTAATCATGAGGACTCATCTGAAATTCCTCCCTAAGGTGGTTTCGGATTTCCATGTAAACCAGACAATCCCTTTACAACACCCATATACTCCAGCAGAGAGATCCCTTAATTTCCTGGATGTTAGACTGGTTCTGAAATTCTATTTGGATAAAACCAAGTATCTACGGAGATCTGACCAGTTATTTGTAAATTATGGCTCCCTCTGCACAGGTCTAGAGACAACTAAGCAGTCCATCTCCAGATGGGTTGTTTTGTGCATCTTATTTTGTTACCAAAAAGCAAATAAATCTCTTGCTGCTAAATCTAAGACTCATTCTACCAGAGGAAAGGCAGCTACCCCGGCTTTGCTCCGTAACATAACCATTCCAGAGATATGCAAAGCAGCAACCTGGAAGTCAGTTCATACATTCACTAAACTCTACTGCCTGGACTCTGATGCCAAGGTGGATGCTCAAGTAGGGCAGGCTTCCCTTAGGAACCTATTTGCTTAAATCTGTCTACCTCTAGTTTTTTGTCTCGTCCACCGCGTTCTATAGGGATGGGCTTGCTAATCTATTCAAGTGCTTAGGACTATACATGGAAATCCCCTACGAGAGAAGGAACAGTTTCTTGCCTGCAACTCCAGTTCTCCCGTTGGGGTAATTCCATGATAATTCATAAGCAACCCTCCCTCTTTCCTGGTGGATTAGACAGTAGAATGCAGGCATAAATCATGATGGGATACTGATGGTCTCTGGATTCTTAAAGGCACTGCTTCTATTTTCAAGACCTATAATGGCAGCCTATGAGGCTGTTCTGTCCTCTGCCTTTCATCTTTATCATGAAAAGAGGAGTTTTGTGAAGGGGATTCTTCTGTGTGTTAAACACTACAAAATTGCACAAAATAGTATCCTGGCACCCTTTTTTCACTTCAGGATGCAGATGCGGCTATTGCAGCCTAAATACATAGGCTACATTATTGTCTCTGTCACTTAAGTGTCTTTGCAGGTCTTCCTAAAGAAAGGCAAAAAATATCCACTTAAGAAGATGTATCTAAAAGAATTGCTCCGAGGTCCCTGCACTTGGGCGGGACTGTTCTAGTGCTTATGACTTATCATGGAAATACCCCTATGAGGGAACTGGAGTTACAGGTAAACTGTTCCTCCCACAGGATGACCTGCTGATTAGCCTTCCTGCGGCGGAAAGCCTCAAAGGGCTGCCGCCTCCTTAGAAATGCGAATCTGGCTCCCCCTCACAGGAGAAGAAGCCTACCTCCTTTTTTTTTTTTTCTTTTTCTTTCATCACCCTGATGGCCCCTGGACAGGTATGGAAAATAAGCTAGTTAAGTAGGCGTGCCACCTACAGGCTAGTACCACCCCTGAGGTGAGCTACTGAGAGGTGGAATGATTTTTCATAAGTAGCCATCTTTATGATGGCATACTTAGGAATTCTGGGACAGGATTCTTCCCACAGGAAATGGTCATATAGGGGGTGTAGTGACCCCTGCAATCCCCGAACACCTTTAAATTCAGAACTTAGGGGAGCCCCTAGCACCAGAGAAGCAGATCCTGATGACCTAAGAAGAGAGCATGCCTTCAAAAGACTCCAGACCTCCTGTGAATAGCGGACCTGCACTGAAGAAACTCCAAAAGAGAAGACTCTGAGGCCTCCGAAACCACCAGAACCAGACACCCGAAGTAACTACTGCACCAGTCTTCTCCGGCCCGAGTTGAAGTGGGCCACCGGTATCAAAAAGTTTCCCCAGCCCTCCAAAGCTTGAGTCCGTTGTGGTCTCCCTAACATTGCCTGCAGCCTCTAAATGCAGGCCTCCTCAACCGCAACTGCTCCAGTAAGGAAAAACTCGACGTCTAAGGACACCCCTGCACCTGTCCCCCGTGGGCCTTGGAGAAGAGGACCAAAGGTGTACCCCTTCCCCAAGCATCACAAGGCTGGAGTCAACTTGCTGGTTAAGCCTGATTGACCTCCTGATCAGAGCCTGCAGCCTCTTTCTGCAGTGACCGATCACCATTGAAATACATTGGGCTTCCGATGCTGTTTTGCACCCGGCTGCCGTGCCGCTGGTGGTGTACTGCTGGTGCTGCCTTGCTGGTGCTGCTTTGCTGGTGCTGCCTTGGACCTTGCCCACCACTCGCCTTAACTCCTGGAGATTGGTCTTGTAAGTCTCTGTACTATACCTGTTTGCAGAATAATTTCTTCCTTCCTTAGAATAACACTGCAGAACTGTGGAAATGTGGATTTTCCTGGTCAGTTATGTCCCCTATCTTGGACCCCAACGGTTCTATATGCATGTTACAAGTACATGTATGTTCCCTCCAGTTCCAGTTTCTAAGACGCAAACATATGTGTGTCTACCGTCAACATGTTCTCTGTCAGATCCGCCATCAATGGGCTGGATATTCGATTCCTAAGTATAAAAGGCCACCGACTTTATATGGCCAAGTTACTCCATTTTTACAGTTCAGGCGAGTAGGCCCGATTCTGTCCTCAAAGCCTTTCCCTGCTCTCTGTCTCTGACAGCTTCAGCTTGAGCTCGCATCTGTATCCATGAACTTTGTCCTACTCTCTGTGCAGCTAACGGTGCCTGCCTCGGCCAGTTTTCGCCTGTCTGCCAAGAAGTTGTATTTCACCTTCGAATTATCTATTTTGCTCTTCAGCCGATGCATTCTTGCCTAGTAGTTTAAGTAAACATTCCTCCAGTTACCAAGCAAAAGGCCAGGCTTCTCTGTCTTCATGCAAGTGATTCATAGCCCTGTTGCTATGGAAAGTTTTCTGCCCCTCGCATCTCATATAGACACTTAGACGCTTGTACACGCACATAGTCAGTATAGAATAGATTCTGTCCGAGAGTCTCTTCCTTGTGGATAACATAGTTCTTTAAACATAGGATGTTAGATATGATTTGGGATTAGGATGACTTGACCCCAGACTTCTCGTCTCCACATGTAGAGCTAAATGTCAAGTCCCCTTCACCCCCTAGTTGCACGTCAATTACACGTCATGCTGCCGCGCGCGCATCTATGCCAAGTATTATCTTATAGATCCACCTATGTCTGATAATGCAAGCCAATTATGTTTCTTTTATTCCTTATTACGCCTAGTTTCGATTATGTCACTGTTACGTCATTTTTCTTATCAAATGTTACGCCTTCTACATTCGTTTCATTGTAATGCACTTATTATAAAAATGTATGTCTGTTAATAAGTTATTGTACTTCACTTCCTGAACCTTCGTGGTGACGGAACCTGAGGGCCGCGACTCGAGTCGGCCATTTTGAATGGAATAAAGCCCATTAGAAACCTCTTATACCACGGATTCTGCCTCTTGTTATTTTGAGCTATTTACTTTAATTTAAGATTCCGCATGAAATTCAGTCCGGTAATATTTATTTTATTTACCACATAATGGCGCCCGAATAGGGACACTTTCTCATCTCACGCGCCGGCGGTGCGTTGCAGGCCCGGTCTCCTGCCACAGCTGGACGGACCATAAACGCGTACCAGCAGGATTTCCTGTAAGCTCCCTCCGGTCAAGCGGGGGCGACTGAGGCTGCGATCAACCCAGACGAGGCGGTGAGAAGTGCGAAGTATCCCGACCAGAGCCTAGCTGAGAGAGCAAGATCCGAGGTATACAGAGGCCCACCAGGTTTTCCGAAATTCCGACGTCCAGAGGGTCCGATGTCCGCAGTTATCGAGTCCTGTCCATTCTCTGAGGCCTTCCGTTTCAAGGAGCTACTCGGTGAGTACCATCGCCGGGGAGGCATGTTGACGTGCACATAGGTTGTGCCGGTCAAGACGGATTTGGGTACACAAATCCGGTCTGCACTGTTTAGCAGTGTATATGTACTGTTTAGCAGTATATCAAGTATTCCGAAGTATTCAGTTATTGTCAAGAATTCAGCGTGGTGATTAGTTAAGCAGACTGTCATCATTGTCGACCATTATTAAATGTTTAATGTTTAATGTTTAAAGTATTCAGAAAATGTCTTGCATATTGTGGTATGAATGACTGTTCATTGTTCACTGTTCATTATTGTGTTTCTCGTATTAAGTAAGTTCAAGAGTAAGTATCAGATCAGTTGTTAATATGCCGCTCTTCTCGAAGTTAAGACAGATTACCACCAGAAAAGGGGTGCTTGAAGAAGCAGTTCCTATTCCTCCTAGAGACACTCCAGGACATTTCATGTACCATAAACATGGCATAGATGCCATATTGTTTCTTGATCTATGGGTAGATTATACCAAGGGATTACCGGAAAGTCAAAGGTGGCCCATAGCGGGAACCTGGGATGCAGAGTGCATCATGAAAGTGGAGGAAGAGTTATGGAAAAGAAAGGTCAGACAGTCACAGAAAGACGCTATCGAGTTGTGGCGTAAAGAATCTCATAGACGAACAGAAAAAGCACGTAGACAAGAAGAGAGGAGTAAAGAAAGTTCAAATAAAGTTCAAGAAAATCTATTAATTAAGGAAGGTATCCGAGTGAAATCAGAACAAGTAAATAGACAAAGTAATGCTCTTATGAATGGTATGTATCCCCTTCTAGCCGAAGGATTACCTAAGGCTGCTCCAGAGATACCAAAAGACTTGCCACCCCCATTATTTCCAATTAAGGTACATCCAAAAGGGCGTCCCAGAACCGCAGAAGACGTTTTCCTTTCCTCATATCTAGATGATGCAGCCCCCGAGTATGCTAACGCCACACCACATAGACCGTCTGGCGGAGGGGTTCAACGTCAGGATCAGGTATCTGTCCCCGTGCAACAGCAAGTCCCGACGCAAGTTTCGGCAAGCACATCTGTTTCCGCATCTGTTTCCGCAGTCGACTCTACAGGGGTATCGACACCCATAGTTGCTGTGTCACGTTCAACGAACCCTTTCACACCCGACGCCCCAGATGGGGCCACGGGAGGTGCTAGCAGTACTTTTACACCACCTAGAATAAATAAACTTGTCTTTCAAGAGTCAGCACATTCACGTACACCTAAGTTCGTAAGTGAACGTGCGCTTAAGGAACTCCTTGTAAATTGTAGATATGACCCGGTGGTTGGTAAAGAGGATGAAATGGTCCTGGCATCATTACGTATTAGGCGAGCCGCAGAGTATTTAGCAAGGTTACCAGGGATGACTACGCATCTGGATAACATATATCATTTTGTTCAAACAGGACGAGATCCAGGATGTATTAACAGAGCTATGGAATTCCAGAAAGTAGAGATACAGGGGGAACTGTTACGTTTCCTCATAAACTGTGTGATCAGAAATCAAGATCGTCCGGGGGTAGACATGAACGTAATGCTTACTCTTACAAGATGGAGTCAGAATATATCAGAAGGGAGACACGATAAGCAAAATTGTATAATAGCCATGTGCCGAAAAATCCGTAAAGAAATAGAACGTATTCATGCAGAAAGATTGGGAACAGACGAGTTTGAGCAAGATGAAGTGTCCGAATCAGGGGACTCTGCAAGACAGTCAGAGACCATAGCCTATGTAGGCAGAGGAGGATCCTGTGAAAATACTAGATGTTTTTCTGATCCCATACATTCTGTATGTCCAAATAATAGCAGAACGTATCCAACGCCTGTAATAAATCTGAAGTCTCCTGAACATTCGTTTCAAGCCGCAGATAAAATACTACGAGAACGAAGGGGTTACCACCTCCTCGATTCCATGGATGAGCAAGAATTAGCCAGATCAGCCGTTCACTGGATCGTTAGTCCTGAAAAATATGGTGATGAGACCGTAGCACACACGTTTCTCAATCTCAGTACAGATGAACAACGTTTAGCTGGAATCTATATGATTCAGCAACTCCTCATATTATATAAGAGCCAACATGCTGATCCTGGTCCTTTACCTGATATATTAACGGAACTACTCACGAACAGATGGAGAGGTTCTAGTAACAAGTTAATTAAAGAGATATTAGTGTCACGTAAACAGTATGTCCTTTTTGTAAGTCCGGATTCTCTCTCGCTGCCCCATAGAGAAAGAACGCCGTACTATATGGATAGACAAAATCCTTTACGAGAAGTGCACCCAATAAAAGGCGAAGACAATGAGTTTCACCGTGTATTTGTTTACACACCCATATCAAAAATGGAATTATTAGAAATGAAGAAAGTAGTACCTAGCCATGATAAAGACCCAGCGGGTTTCCACCGAGAAATTAAAGACATGTTACTGATGGGAGAGTACACCTTTCCTGATATTATGACGATATTAAAAGTGCTTTTGCCTGCTGGCATATATGAAAAACTGAAAGAAAAAGAGTGGGAAGTGGGAGACCAAAAGATAGACTGGACAGCATTAGCAGAGGAAGAAAGGGGCCGAACTGCAGGTTCGGGGCTCGGGGATAAAGTTAAACTATTACCAGGTTTACTAGTACAGGTACTGCCACGTTTATTAACTACAAAAAAGGAAGATTGGGGTGCAATCACAGCCTGCAAACAAAAGCAAGATGAAGACACAAGCGATTATTATGCTCGATTTGAAAAATGTTTTGGTATAAATAGTGGTATAAAAGCGAGTAGTGACTCATATCCACATTTATTTGTGACAAAATTAGTGGAAAATGCATTACCTCCAGTAAAGAATAGAATATTGAAATTCGAGAGTACCTGGCAAAGTAACACTCCGTCGCAAATGCTACAAATGTTACAGTATCATCACAATAGAATTAGGGATGAACAAGAACACGAGCATAGACGCATGAAGGATACAAAAATGAAAATGCTAGTTTCTCAGACAGTACCAGCAGATGGTCACAAAAAGAGTGTGACACATTCTGGTGATTCTGCAGTTCCTGTAAAAGGAACCTGCAATTACTGTAAACAACTGGGCCATCATGTACACGATTGTCCAGTCCTGAAACGAAATATAGCTACAGGCATTACAAAGGAGAGACCACGATTAGTTAGACAAGATCAGAATGAACAAGGAGCTATGCTGCATGGACAGTCCGTGCCAGTTCAGCAACAGTCCATGCCAGCCTCACAGCAACCCATACAGTTTGTGCCAGCTGCACCACCGTTGCCTGCTACTGCCACACAAACCGCAACACGACAACTGTATCAGACTGCACAGTATGAATACCCTGAATACCAGCGTTACGCATGAACCAGCCTAGAGAGGGAAGTTGACTTACCACTTATCGAGATTCCTGTAGATCAAGAAGGACCTTATGTACATAGTGAATTATTAGGTCAAGATAGAAAATTCTTACTCGATACAGGGGCAAGTCGAACAACTATAAAACGTAGTGAAGTTCCAGGGGCACCCCTCTCAGGCTCTCAAAATGTTTCCCTTGGTTTTTCAGGAAAACCTATTGTTAATGAAGTATCACAGCCTCTACCACTTACGATAGGACCTTTGACACGAATTACAGATTTATTGCTTACTAAATCATGCCCAGAAAATTTGTTAGGAATTAAAACTCTGAAAGCACTAGGAGCCATAATATGTTGTTCTCCGGAAGGAGTAAGGTTGTTTTTACGTGATTTTAAAGGTCACTATGTGTCTAGAGACATGGATCCCCGACTACAGACTTTACCAGTACATCTATGGGCACAAGGCCCTACGGATGTTGGCTGCATGAACATTACACCCTATCGAGTCACACTGAAAGCAGGAGTGGTACTACCACGAATGCGACAATACAAGTTACCGCATGATGCTGTAGTGGCTTTGCTGAAAATCATTGATGAGCTAATTGCCCAGGGAGTAGTTGTAGAAACAGACTCCAATGTATGTAATTCACCGATAATTCCGATTCTTAAACGAACTGATCCTACTGCTCCACCAGTGTACCGATTGGTTATTGATTTGCGTGAACTAAACAAGTGTATTGTACCACAATTCCCTGTGGTCCCTGATATATCATCGTTATTGACAGCAATTGATTCCGAAGCAACATTCTTTACTGTAATTGATCTCAAGAATGCCTTTTTCAGCGTCCCAATAGATCCAGAAAGCCAATACTTGTTCGGATTCAGTTTAAATGGGCGCAGCTTTAAATTCTCACGCGCTCCCCAAGGATTTACAGAAAGCCCCAGCATCTACAGCCAAGCACTGAAACGAGAACTTGACAGTATACACATGCCAGTCAATACTGCACTGCTTCAATATGTCGATGATCTGCTGATCACCGCGAGAAGCGAGCCAGAATGTGAAAAAGTTTCTCTGACAGTTTTACATTTCCTAGCCGACAAGGGGCACAAGGTGTCCCCTTCTAAGCTGCAATTCTGTGTTCAGCGAGTTATTTATCTTGGTCACTCGCTGTCCAAGGAGGGAAGGCAGCTTACACCAGATCGCATCCAGTTAATTGCTAACATGTCAATACCCCAGACACAAAAGGAGGTGCGGGCTTTTATAGGCCTCACTTCATATTGTAGACAGTGGATCCCTCAGTACGCATTTCTAGCAAAACCACTCATTCAGTTAACCACACAGGAGGCAGCCACATCGACTGTTCTCCCTTGGACTCAGGAACATACACAAGCTTTTGAAAGCCTAAAGGAAGCTTTATGTCAAGCACCTGTTTTAGCAACACCATGTTATAGCAAACATTTTACACTCTTTGTTACAGAACGCGAAGGTACTGCCTTATCAGTACTCACTCAGGATCAAGCAGGATCACGCAAGCCATGTGCTTATTTTTCCAGTACATTAGATCCCGTAGCTCAGGCTTTGCCTGCATGCCTGAAATCAGTGGCAGCGACAGCTTTAGCAATTAGACAAAGCGATGCCATAGTATTAGGACACCCATTGACAGTACAAGTACCACATGCAGTAGAGGTTCTTGTGAACCGAACACAAACACAACACTTGACCATAGCAAGACTTACTGGTTATGAACTGACATTGTTTCAACCACACATAGAGATCCGACGGTGTAATACATTAAATCCTGCTACACTATTACCTGTAATTGGAACAGACCCACTAGCTCATGATTGTGTTGAAATCATTGAAATAAAGACGAAACCTAGACAAGACTTGACAGACGTTCCATTGCTAGATCCAGACCTGACGTTATATGTAGATGGTTCGTGTATGAGGACAAGTACAGGAAATTTAGTTGCCGCATATGCAGTCACAACAGACACTGAAGTTATTGAGACAAATTGTATAGATACTTTGTCAGCCCAAGCAGCAGAACTTGTTGCTCTAACACAAGCCTGTATTCAAGCCACGGACAAGAAAGTCAACATATATACTGATTCACGTTATGCATTTGGAGTCGTACATGACTTCGGAGTGCTTTGGCGGGAGAGGGGTTATTTAACTTCTCATGGAACACATATTCAACACGGGTCCCTCATTCATGCTCTGTTAGACGCGATTCATTTACCGACTGCAATATCAATTATGAAATGTAAAGCACACACGAAGGTTACTGATATCATTTCTCAAGGCAATGATTTAGCTGACAGAACAGCCAAACAGACTGCTCAGAATCGCACATCCGACATGACAAAGCCAATAGTTCAGACACCAACACAGTGTATGACAATTAAGGATCCCACACTTGATGTAATTGACATACAGACACATGCCACAGCAGAAGAAATAAAGAAGTGGACTGAACTAGGAGGGATCCAGACAGATCAAGGATGGATGACGAAAGAGAAATCTGTATGGTTTCTCCCTGATTCCATGGTTCAAGCCATTATAGCTACAGTTCACAGTCCAGCACATTTAGGAGAGAAGGCTATGCTAGACAGCATTCAGCACATTTGGTTCAACAAACATTTACGAGCAGCAGCTAAACAAAAAGTTCGTACCTGTATGATATGTTGTCAGTTTAATCCAGGAAAGAGTGTTCCCGTAGAGCAGGGTGGATTTCAGCCTCCTGACCATCCTTTTGAAGTCCTCCAGATGGATTATATTCAGATGGAACGTTGTCGAGGATTCAAATATGTCCTCGTAGTTGTCTGCGCTCTCTCCCGTTGGACAGAGGCGTATCCCGTATCAGATTACACTGCCCCGACTACTGCCAAGCAGCTAGTTCGAGAATTCTTCCCACGGTACGGTTTACCACGTGTTGTATATTCAGATAACGGCCAGCCTTTCTCATCCGAATTAATGAAACATGTCTCACTTTTGTTGGGATATCAGTGGAAATTCCACTGTGTCCGACACCCCGAGGCAGCAGGTCTCGTGGAACGACATAATCAACTTTTAAAAATCAGATTGTCCAAAATATGTCAGGAAAAAGGTGTGGACTGGATAGTAGCCTTACCAGTTGCGCTATTCTACATGAGAATGGTAGCACACTCTCGAACAGGGCTATCCCCGTATGAGGTGATCTTTGGTAGACCACCGAATATGTGGGGGACGCCTATACCCCGTAAAATAACTGATGTTGACTGTAATATGCTGACAGATTACCTGGCTTCCTTGATGTCTGCACTACAATCTTCTCGTTCACAGGTGGTCGCAGCTTTTCCTGACAACACTGAGGTGAAACCCCATGACGTGGTCCCCGGGGACTTTGTCCTGGTTCGGAATTTTGATAGGAAAAGCCAATTGGAACCTAGGTGGAAGTTGCCTAAGCAGGTCCTGCTGACGACCAGAACAGCTGTGAAGATCGAAGGACGGAAAGGATGGGTGCATTCCACCCATATAAAAAAATTTCATGGACTACCTTCAGATATAGACACTGTGCCCTGCACTCCCTCACAGACTGATTCAAAACTTCCTTTTGTTGAACAAAATGACTCTCAGTGCTATAAACAGAAACTCAGGTCCAGATCTAAACTGTCGGACGATTTGATTGTTTAAGTCCTCTCCAAGGTGAAGCGGTTGAATCTGTCCCGACATGTATCCCTTAGGTCTGAATGATGCAGAGTCCAGAATCATAATGAAACGACATGCTTATTGTAAATTACTGCGTAACCACTGTATTGTGACATTATTAATTTTGTTTTTATTGAGTATTTTAGTAATTATTACGAGTATGATTTTGCACATATATCATCCTGTTTCTAAACGTGTTTTCAATATAACTGATGAACATTCTTTTAGTGACCTACCGCCACATGAGTTGTCCTATAGACTTGCGCTGCGCAATAACACATTCATTAGTATGTTACATCATTCCCATCAGACTAGTAATGCGACCAATTGTTGGGTGTGTGGCCGACTCCCTCCCTATCAGAATAACAAAGGAGTTCTGCCTTTCTTTCCACATCCATTTACACGCAATGGCTCCTGTGGAGCATGGTTTAGTTTATTAAATTCCATAGACCCAGACACAGCAGTTTATCAACAACATTGGATATGGGGAAATCTAAATCTAGTTTTATTCAAAGTCTGTCACCCTAATAAGGAGGGTCACCCCAGTAGAACAGGAACTGATTTAGAAAATGAAGTGTATAAATTAGGTAATTTTACGCCTAATCTTATGATTTTGAATGTCAAATCCGAAGTTGAACTAATTCTGCCCACTATGTCAGTATTTCCAGTAAAGGGTGAATTATGTGTGAGAAAAGTTGGTTCCATACATATGGGCCATAGCCAATGCGTTACTACAGTAGAATATAGTGATCAAGGCAAATCTTCATTTAGAGCTTCTCGCCATTCTTACTTTATATGTGGTCAGACGGCATATATGCGTCTGCCTCTAGATTGGGATGGTACCTGTTACATAGCATTCCTTCTGCCACCTGTTTTCCTAGCTCCTCCTGATTATTATCGAAATGTTCATTTAGTACACAATAGAGAGCGAAGAGATCTCCCAGTTGTCGATTATACTGAGACGGCATGGGACAAGTATGTAGATTTCAATAAAGGTATCTTTCCCTATATAGGTACAATATCAAATAGTAAGCTGATACGCAGACTCACCAAGACTCTTGAAGCTGTAGTAAACGAGACTATAGCCGCCCTAGGCAATCTGACAGAGGAACAATCAGTGATGAGAATTGTTGTTCTCCAGAATCGTCTTGTCCTTGACGTCATCCTGGCCGATAGGGGCGGAGCTTGCAGGGTCATCGGATCCAGCTGCTGCATTTTCATACCAGAAAACTCGCCATCTGTATATAAAGCTATAACACGCCTTCATAAGATTGTAAGCCAGATACACGAGAATCCAGGCACTTGGACGTGGTCCGGGTGGTTTTGGAGTGTGATATCAGCCTGGGGATGGAGAGTTCTATCCTTCCTAGGTATTGGCCTTCTTATGCTTTTCAGTTGTTGCATATGTTTGCAATGTGGACCAGCGATTTGTGGTCTGTGTGCCACATCGTGTATTCCACATCAAGGTTTTCGCTCAAGATCCCGGAAGAAGAAGGAAGAAGAAATGATGCTCCATGAGCAAATCGATGGAATGATGAAGATTGATGTCTCGTGAAGGGCAAGAAGGGGACAAGGAGGGAATGTGGAAATGTGGATTTTCCTGGTCAGTTATGTCCCCTATCTTGGACCCCAACGGTTCTATATGCATGTTACAAGTACATGTATGTTCCCTCCAGTTCCAGTTTCTAAGACGCAAACATATGTGTGTCTACCGTCAACATGTTCTCTGTCAGATCCGCCATCAATGGGCTGGATATTCGATTCCTAAGTATAAAAGGCCACCGACTTTATATGGCCAAGTTACTCCATTTTTACAGTTCAGGCGAGTAGGCCCGATTCTGTCCTCAAAGCCTTTCCCTGCTCTCTGTCTCTGACAGCTTCAGCTTGAGCTCGCATCTGTATCCATGAACTTTGTCCTACTCTCTGTGCAGCTAACGGTGCCTGCCTCGGCCAGTTTTCGCCTGTCTGCCAAGAAGTTGTATTTCACCTTCGAATTATCTATTTTGCTCTTCAGCCGATGCATTCTTGCCTAGTAGTTTAAGTAAACATTCCTCCAGTTACCAAGCAAAAGGCCAGGCTTCTCTGTCTTCATGCAAGTGATTCATAGCCCTGTTGCTATGGAAAGTTTTCTGCCCCTCGCATCTCATATAGACACTTAGACGCTTGTACACGCACATA
Organism: Triturus cristatus; assembly: GCF_964204655.1. Classification (NCBI taxonomy): domain Eukaryota; kingdom Metazoa; phylum Chordata; class Amphibia; order Caudata; family Salamandridae; genus Triturus; species Triturus cristatus. The sequence continues at coordinate 1,583,563,155 of NC_140590.1, forward strand.
GTCAGTATAGAATAGATTCTGTCCGAGAGTCTCTTCCTTGTGGATAACATAGTTCTTTAAACATAGGATGTTAGATATGATTTGGGATTAGGATGACTTGACCCCAGACTTCTCGTCTCCACATGTAGAGCTAAATGTCAAGTCCCCTTCACCCCCTAGTTGCACGTCAATTACACGTCATGCTGCCGCGCGCGCATCTATGCCAAGTATTATCTTATAGATCCACCTATGTCTGATAATGCAAGCCAATTATGTTTCTTTTATTCCTTATTACGCCTAGTTTCGATTATGTCACTGTTACGTCATTTTTCTTATCAAATGTTACGCCTTCTACATTCGTTTCATTGTAATGCACTTATTATAAAAATGTATGTCTGTTAATAAGTTATTGTACTTCACTTCCTGAACCTTCGTGGTGACGGAACCTGAGGGCCGCGACTCGAGTCGGCCATTTTGAATGGAATAAAGCCCATTAGAAACCTCTTATACCACGGATTCTGCCTCTTGTTATTTTGAGCTATTTACTTTAATTTAAGATTCCGCATGAAATTCAGTCCGGTAATATTTATTTTATTTACCACAGAACTCAGAAATTGGCCTGTGTCCACTTTTTAAAGTAAAAAAATAATTTATATTAAAAAAATGTACTAATCTGAATGTTTTTTATCTCTGATGCCTAAACATATATAAAGGTACTTGGTATTTTTATGAATTGGAGTGGATCTGCCCCTCTAAGTTGTCATTTAATAATCATTGTGTGTATTTTGCTAATGTCTTGCACTCCTCTGTGTTGAGGCTACTCGACCATTCTACCCCCTAATAGAGCACTTTAGGATTGCATAGCAAGCCCCTGCCCACTCATAAGGGAACCTCTGGACTCTCTACACGGTATATTAACTTATATATCAAATTCTGAGCCAGCTTTCTACAACCGGATTTTGCGTTTTGGTACCTGCTGACTGCAGGGAGTAGCTCCTCTACTGCAAGGGAGATTACTTGGCAATTTGTGAAAACAGGCAGTCTGCTGGGGTTCTTGGAAGCTGGTCAGCTGCAGGACAAATCGCTTATCACGATTGTCGAGACTTGAAGCTGGCAGGGTTAGGCACCCAAAGTCCACCGCAGTCTTCTGTTCTTGCTTTTTCTCGCGGCTCATCTTTGTCCTCTCTTCTTGATCCATCAAACCTAAGTTCCTGGTGTCAAGGGTGCCACCTAAATACTCAATTTACAGGTGTTATGGGGAGTGCTGGTAGAAGCAAATGGGCTACTAGACTTTAGTGTGTCTACACCCTCTATATTACCACTTCCTGTGAGAAGGTGGTAAAACCTTGACAGAGAGAGCCTAATTCCACCAAAACAAGGATGATGGAATTCTAAAAGTCGTGTTCACTTCAGGTACCCCACCTTAGGGGTGGTACTAGTCTGAGAGGGAAACGCGGCCAAATGGGTCGCGGACAGGAAGTGACATTTCCCCTGTCTAGGGAAGCTTTTGGTTGCATATTACAGGTGGCGGAGGCCTCTGAAGCCTCCTGACTTTGTGCTGATTACTTAGCCATCCTGCCCTCAGAGAGCAAAGGCTCATCTCCTGGGGATCCGAAACCTGTCTGTGGTTTGTAGGCTGCTCTGCGCCTGTCTTCCAGTACACAGAGGTTCCCTCTTGGTGCCTGTATTAATAAATCCATCACTGGAATCAGTGCAAACTTATTAATACGAGATGTTTGATACCAAAAATCTATAATTTCAGTGAAGCCATCACATAGCTGGGGAACTCTTAAACACCAATGTCCTGCACATGTACTCAAAATGGCTTCCCTGTTCATTTTAAATATCTAAGAATCGACTTGGATATCACAGGGGCATATCTGCTCATGCAGATATGTCCACACATATATTCTAGTGCACCCTGCCCTAGGGCTGTAAGGCCTGCTGTGGGGGTGACTTACCTATACTACATGGTGTTTGCAGGCATGGCATACAGAAGGTGTGCCATGTTGTGTCTTCAGTTTTCTCTGCACCATGGCATGCATTTTGCAGTGGCAGTCTGCATGTTGGTGCTGAGGGGTTGCTAAAGGTGGCACTATACGTGCTTCAGTCCTTATAGACCCTTTTTAGCCTTCATGCCCTAGGTACCAGTGGTATCATTTACTAGGGACTTACAAGGGGTGCTAAAGGTATTGTCAAGTGGGGGAACAACTGTACAGTTTTAGGGGAAGAGATCTGGCACAGGGGACCTGAATAGCAGGAACCCAGTGCCCTTCTGTCAAAATTGCACCCAGTACCAGACAAAAAGTGGGGGTGACCATATCAAAAAGGGTTACTTTCCTACAAGATGTAATCTGTTCTATCACCGAAGCGTTCTCTGCCTTTTTATCCAGCGTATATGAACAGGCTCTGAAGTGCTGGAACAGACTGTACTCTGAGCCAGAAATCTTAGTTTTCCCAAATACATTCAAGGCTCCCACACACAGCTTAGACTTTGCGACTCAGTCTGGTAATATCCATTTCACTGACGGGTGAAGAAACTTCTTCTTTATGGACAATGGAAAATGTCTCAAGCTTTTTGGAAAAAGGGATGTACAAATCTGCCAGTCACTCACTAAAACAAACCAATGCAGCCATGCACCCTGTTTACCATAGCCTCTGTTGCAGTTGGTGCCTTTTCTCATTCACAATTGCAGTGGAATCCACACCCAATTTCACAGTGGAGGTGAAGTGGGGTGGAACCTTGTTTGAGGTGTTGGATAACTTTACCTATATTGGGGGGGGGTTGTGTTTGCGTGTGTTTTTTAAAATTTATTTTACTCCTGTCTCTAAACTCCTTTTGTGAGAAAGTGTCATCTTTCTTGCATGGTATGCCCCCACTTTTTGCTGAATTGCTGATGTACTTTGACTGAGTGTGCCCTGGGCTCCTGCCATTCAGGTGCCCAGGGCCTGTGTTCCTTCCCTAAAACTGCATAACAGCCTAAACCCAATTGGCATCTCTGGCCAGATGTCAGCCCCTGGTAAATGGTACCATAGGTACCCAGGGCACTGTGACCAGAGAAGGCCCCTAAGGGCTACAGCACTTATTATGCCACCCTTAGACGCCCTGTACCCTGACGCGCGCACACAGCCTTTGCAGGCTGAGTGTCTTGGTGCAGAACAAAACAGAGTCGACATGGCACACATCCCTGTGTGCCATGCCCACAAACACACTGCCCTGGCATACCTCAGTCACCCCTCTAGCTGGGTGCACTATGCCAGTGGTGAGGGTACAGGTGCATGAGCCCTGTACCCCTACAGTGCCCAGGTCCATTCCTGGGCCCTGTAAGTGCAGTGTTGCCATTAAGAGTATAAGGTGCTGGGAGGTCGACTTTACGAACTCCACAGCACCATGATGGCTGCACTGAAGACTGAAGTTTGATATCAAACTTCTCAGCACATTAAACCCACACTGATGCCAGTGTGAGATTTAATGTAAAATGCATGACAGAGGGCATCTTGGAGATGCCCCCTGAAACTAACAAACCAGCGTCCTGACTGAGAGGCTGCCTAGGCTGCCACCCAGCAGATATGTTGCTGGACCCCGGGGTAGAGAGCCATCCGCCCTTGTGGGTCTGCAACAATGCACATCCTGGGCGAGGTGCTAGGTCTCCTCCCCCAGGATGGGCAAGGGAAGCTTCAAAGGCATGCCGCCTTTGTGAGCTTCTCAAGGCCACTTGCTGTACTCAGCATTTGCCCCCACCGCTTCTGACCCCCTCTCTGGCGGGAAGATCGGCGGGCAAACCTACATGAGGAAAGGGGGTGTGCCAGCCTCTGCCAACCCCACCCCTCAGGTGGGGGAGGCGAGGTGAAGCACAACCCCGGGCTCTCGCCATCTTGAAGATGAGGACCCCTACCCAATCAGGACTAGGCTCCTGCCCCCCTCCCACAGGCGAGTGGCAGGCTAGGGGGTGTACCCACTCCAGGGAGGGGACCCATTGGTCTGTGACTGCTACCTACCTGTAATACCTCTAAATTTAGTGTTTAGGGGCACCTTTAACCTTCCTTCCTCAGATCCCGAATCTGAAACAAGAAAGAAGAACAAGAAGAAAGAAGACCTGCCGTGCAGCTGCTAACAAGAGGACGACACCAACTGACTTGGCCCCAGCCCTACAGGCCTGTCTACCCTCGAACCGGCTCCTGCTAAATACCGGCGTCTCCAGCGGTCAACAACCTCAAACCCCGAAGGACCTGCCTGCCTTGCTCATCTAAAGACTGGGACTCCCACGAGCAGTGGTTCTGCTCAAAAAGCATCAACCCCTGGCACCAGCCAGGAACCGCGAATCCAGCACACACTGCACCCGCCGAGCTCGGTCTGTGCCTGAGTGAACAAAGACCACGAGGACATCAACAGTGACTAAGAATCCAGCAACCAAGGACCCTCCTCAACGCTCCTGACGACGCCTGCAGCCTCAACACCAGAGGACACCAACCAGCTGAAGGTAAGATTTCCCGACGCCAAAAGATACCTCGGTGCCCTGCGGACCCCGGTCCCCAGCTCCTGGGTGCCTACTTATCCTCCAACTACCCAACTTACCTCTCGAAGTGGTGGTCGCACCTGAAGAATCTTCGTCCCCGAGCTTGCAGCCTTTGTTCGTCTTGTAGCTTCTCCATAGAAATCCATTGAGCGCCCGACTGCTCAAAAGCACCCTGCACCCAGTCGCCCGAGTGCCCCTGGAAATGCAACATCTATCCTAATCTACTTCCCCACTTGCCCTGTGTAAGTGACCAGGACCCCAGCTCCCACAGCCGCGTGGCCTGCCTGCTAGCAGCCACCAACCAAAGGTTCCCCTGCCCCCAATAGGCTAACATTGGGCCTAACTCTCTCTGCACCCGGCTGCCCCTGTACCGCTGGGGGTGTAACAACTGTACCTACCTGACCCTGGGAGACCCCTGAGTCTATGCCCAGAACCTTAACTCTGCCAGTCGAGTACTTACCTAAAAGCCGATAACTCACTTGTTTCACTTGGAAATTCTTCTAAGTGTTGAGTTTTGAAACTTAAAATATTCACTAAAAATCAGCCAATCTACGAAAACGAAATTACTCACCTGTTATCAGGAGAGATCCCAGTGCTGGATCTTGGTGCCCACCACTGACCCTGAAAAGTAATTACAACTGTAACTTACGGATAACTTGATTTTCATCCATAGGATAACACTGTCTGGTTTTTACCAGAAATTCTTCAAAGTGTCATTTTTTGAAACCTACAAATATTCCTTAAAAATCGCCTATATAACAAAAACGATTTCTTTCAACTGTTTACAGGAGATGCACCAGTGCTGAATCCAGGATCCAGCACGGAGTAAGAAAAAGTAACAATAACCCTACTTACCTGCTAAGTGAATTTCCTCCCATAGGATAACATTGGTGATTCTATGTGAAAGTTTCTAAATGTCAACTTTTGAAATACAATAATATTCCTTAAAAATCATGCCTGTAACCAAAACGTATTTACTCACCTGTTTCCAGGAAATGTCCCAGGACTGAATCTAGGATCCAGTCCTGTGGTTAGAAAAGTAATCCCAAAAGTAATTAATTGCATTTACTAAGAAATTCCCATTGAGCTCAATGTTATAATTGTGTTCGTGTTGCCTATTGCAACAACTGTAACTATTGCATTCAAAAGTCTATTGCCTATTGAAAGTATTCATTTAAAGCATCTCATTCTGAGAAAATATATTTTGATACCTACTTGTGGTTCTAAAATAAAACTAAATATTTTTAGATACAAACCATTGGCCTAAAGTTCAGTTGAGTGTGTGAGACCATTTGTTGACTGAGTGTGTACCACAAATGCTTTACACTGTCCTCTGATACTGGCTTACTGCTCGACCAAGCTACCACTTTAGAGAGTAAGGTTATATCTAACTTTAGCCTCTGCCAAACCTCTGGGGACTGTGGACTCTGTGCACACTGAACCTTACTTTGGTGCAGTATATACAGAGCCTCTTTCTTACACCTGTACATTAGCAACAATGTCCTGCCAACTCCACCCATACACCTCAAACAAAAAACAATTTGCACAGTTGAAGTTGCTGTGCAGTGTATAACTCAAGCATGCCTTATCAGTGCAGCTTTTTTTTCTACGTATGGTCCAAGATGGTCTCGTAGCACAACCGGTAACATGCTCTTAGGAAGAAGTCTGGTCCGTTGAGTGCATGGAAATATTGCTATTCCTAACTACTCAAATCAGCTTTATGTGCAAGTTGAAATGTGGCCTTTCTGAATGAGGTGCTTTGTGCTGTTATTCTGGTGGTCTCACTCTCCAGATCTGCAATACGCCGCTTATTGAATCCATTGGAGAGGTTTTAAATCTGAAAGAAAAATAGATTCTGTGCACTGAGGATTTCAGATCATTGCAGTTTCTCGCGCATTCTCATATACATCATTATTATTAGTTAACATTATTTGGATTGTGTTCTTTTGTGTTGACACTGGTCCTGAGTTCGTTCCGAGTAGTGGGAACTGATCAACGTTAGGGAGTTTGTAAGGTGAACAACAATGTGGATGTTTTGTTGAGGATTGGAATGAGTAAGTAGAAACACTTTGTTTGGAAAGCAAAGACTCACCCTTTCAATTCTGTTGGGTGCCTATTCCAAGAAAAGTTAGAAATACTAGTTCGCAAGACAGATTAAAGACTGACCCAAGCAATATTTATGGTGTGCTGTGGATTATTGAAGATGGTCCGTGTTATTTGGGCTCCAATGTGCCTTCATTATTGTGCCTACATTGAACGTTTTGCACTATGAACATAACAGAAGAATGTGAAGCAATAGTACCGAATGGACAGAAACTTATGCAGGCTTATTTGTAGGAGGTTGCGTATCTCTTTACCAAGTTTTTATTTCTGTAATATATTTTTGGAATTGCCCAAGGTAGTTCATCTCGAGATGCCTCCTTCATTCATAAATCCACTGAGCTGTTATTATATGAAAATGAAAAGCAAGGATATAAAATAGGCATCTGTGTATCGTACATTTGCTGCATCATTAAATATTGTATTCTAAGTGTTGTATTTGATTGCATGATGTTGTTCTACATGAAAATGTTTTTTTTAAAAAAGTAGGTGTTTTTACGGATTATTTTCCAATTTACAATATCAATTTACTTCAACAGCAATTATGAGGAGCTTCTCGCTGCTTCAGGAAACCATTATCCCATATATTCCTTCTGTTATATCGCAGCTTACACAAAAACTGCTTGCTGTCAGTAAGGTAAGAGTGCTACAAAATTACTGAAAATGCTTTTTACTATTTGTTTTTTTATAGCTTTGCTGAAAATAAAGCTATAAGGCACATCTGTTCTGAAAAAAACATTTTCTTTCCTTACTGCGGCACAAATGAGCATATTTGTCTTGAAATTATTGGCCTTCTGTGAGAAAGTGTATCTTTTGCATGGTTAGTCCCCATGTTTTGCCTGGTTTTGATGTGGTTTCAATTGTAGTGCTCAGGGTCCCTGCCAACCAGGTCCTCTGTGCCAGTGCTTCTTCCCTAAAAAAAAAAAATCCCCAATTGGTATTTCTACCCCCGTAAGTCCCTAGTAAATGGTAACCTAAGAACCTAGGGCCTGGGAGCTGAAGAGGGTCCCTTGGGACCCCCCTCACTGGGAACATGCCACTGCCCTTGAAGGAGAAAACGACAGTCGACATGGCATCCTGACCTTTGGTTTACAAATCACAGGTTCATTGTTGTGAAAAGTAAAGTTTAAAAAAATAAAAAGTTTATGGAACATTTGAAGTCAGGGGGAGCCCCTTGCTCCGTCCCCTTTATTTCTTTTTGTACGGTAAAGCTGTAGTTAAAGCAGGGGCATCTCTTCCATTGGAGAGAGGGAATGTCGCCCCACTTAAATGCCCCCAGAAAAGCACCAGAGACAAAAAAAATGGTAATGAAGTAAATTCATTGCCATTTTATTTTTCGTCGGCCCGTCCTGACTCAGGAAGTGGCAGGGCCTGCTGAGCAATGGTAGGCTGCCTGTGCACTAGTTTATAGTTTGCATGTCCCTTTGGCCGGCTGTCTTGCGACGGCCAGCCTGACATGCACATTATCAAACTCTCAACCCAGCAGTCTTAGACAGCTGTGTTGAGAGCTTGCATAGGCCTCTACTGTCCTCTGGAGCGCCGAGAGCAGTTCCCTCCAATCCTGGCACTTCCCTCATGCTAAGAGCAGTGCCAGGATTGGCTAATTAGGTTAGCTGCAGCCCTGGATGTAACGTCGGAAAATAAGAGGACTGGAGCGAGGTAAATGTGTTCTTTTTAAAAAAAAATTATTCATTTCATGCATTTATTTTGCTGTGTGCATTTATTTTATGCCCCCACCCATTGCCCACCTCTACATTCGGCTTACTTGCCAGCCGACACCACTGGCTAGAGGGTGAAGCACTGTTCCGCTAACTCTTTATTCCTCAACCCATCCTCCTCAAAAGTGGGTTGCATATCCCGTTTGTCTACCCCTTGCAAAAGCATTTTTGTCCACTCCATGGGTGACCCTGCGATCCTCATCCACAGCACTCTATTTACGCAAATGTGATGTTTATATAATTGGGCAGTTAACAATGAATTGCATTCTTGGGAGAAATAGAAATTATTTGCTTATAGTTTTGATTAAAAAAATGTAATTGATGATCCTTTCTTTTTTTTACTAAGCAATTTGTAACAGTTGGTTTAATTTGGTGTTTTTCTTTTTTTGTAGAACCCAAGCAAACCTCACTTCAACCACTACTTGTTTGAATCCATTTGCTTGTCAATCAGAATTACTTGCAAAGCAAATCCTTCAGCCGTTTCAAGCTTTGAAGAGGCTTTGTTTTTGGTCTTCACAGAGATTTTACAGAACGATGTGCAAGGTATTAGACAAGTTAAAGGTTTTTCTTTGAGCAGGTTGTTGGGTTATGTCAAATTTTCTAGGTTCTGATTGAGGAGCATAAAGATAACTTAACTAAACAGAATACTCTAAGTGGAGATAGCTGGAGATTTATTCAGCTGTCTCACAGTTCTAATGCAAGAGGGTCAAATGTTCAGCTCCATCCTGTATTGGTAGGTATAAGTGTTATTTTCATACTGATCAGTTTGAAACTATAATTTTAATTTGGTTTGAACCTTTGCTTATGTTTTATATTAAATGTGTTATCAATGAAGAGTTTTTCAGTGGCCCTTACAATTGCTTGTGTGATTTGGTTCCACAGCTTATGCTTAAACTAGCATGATGTAGTATTTCTTTTGTAATAAGATTTTTTTTTTTTTTTTTTGCAAACCCACTTCAGCTTGTTGGGTACTCAAGGTCATTTTGTTATCCTGTTCCTTGTTAACATGTCCTCCCTGTCCCAGCGTTTACTCCATAAGGTAACTGAGAAGAGCCTTTGTTTTATTTCTCTGTAGAAGCTAGGCTTCTCTTTGTGACTTGTTGGCTTAAATTTGCTCTTCGTCATCTTTTCCTCAAGCATCCTGATTTAACATTTGCCATGCACAAGTGGCTTGTTATTCTAACGTTTATGAATGTTCTTTTACTTATAATAATAGTTCTATATCATGGGTATCTTGTTTGAGCTTATTTAAAACCCTCCAGACTCCACGTGCATACTGAAAGCATAGATGGAAATTAGTATTTTGGATTCTTACTCTGCCCTTAATTTCCAATTGAATTGCTACGGTGCTGCTTAATGTTCTTGTTATTTGGTACTGTGAACATTTTGCTTCAGTTTCTTTCCTAAATGGAATTTAATTCAGATTGACTCAAACTAAATGATTTATTAAAGATTGGCTTAAGTTGTATTTTTTAAATGTTCGCTATCTGTTGCCAAGATTTCTCTGCAAATTTAGTTTAAAAAAATGAGTTCTTAATTTAAATATGTTCTGGAGTCCTGCATATTTGTAAATGTTCGTAAAATAAGACCTAGCTAAGCTTTAAGGTGCCATTCAACAAAAATGGATACAGAAAACAATGTTATGAAACCAGTAAATAAATTATTTTAAAAACAGTTAATAGTTGGAATACATTGAAATGAAATAACCTTGTTCATTACTTATATTTTCGATGGATTTAAAACAATTGAATAATGATGTGGGACTTCAATAGAAAGGCGACATTCCAGATAATAATTTCTGTAATATTGAGTAATCTATATCCAATCTTATGACATCTCTGGATGGAGCTAAGAAGTTTTCTATCTGAAGTTGACTGTAAAATTCTTGAATGAAATTCTAAACTATCCTGGAGCAGTTTTTATGCTAATAAAACAAGCATAGGGCTAAAAATGTAATTAGATATTTGATCAGGCAGTGACCCAAGACAGCACAATATTATAATTTCCCAAGTTCGATTATGATGTGAATCACAAGTTTTGTTGCGCCTATTGATTTCAGATATTGCATGGAGCCACATTTAAATGCCCTTCTGAAGAAAACAATCCAGAAATGTCCATAGCTTGAATTTACAAAGTCTGTTCAGAAATACTAAGTAGAGATAGTCTTAGGTTTATAATTAACACTATACCGTTCCTTCTTTCCAGCACTTATCCAATGTGAGAGTCACCGCTAATTGAAATCATTGTTGACTTTGTGACAAGGTAACTGTATGACTAGTGGTTAGGTATTTCACCATCTGTTGCTTTCTTTTTGCTATCGCTTCTAGAGTTTATTCCATATGTGTTTCAAGTGATGTCTTTGCTGTTGGAAATGCATAAGAATGACATCCCATCTTCCTACATGGCCTTATTTCCACATCTACTTCAGCCGGTGCTGTGGGAAAGAACAGGAAACATTCCTCCTCTTGTCAGACTTCTTCAGGCATATTTGGAGCGTGGCGCAGGTGCAATAGCATCCTCAGCATCAGATAAAATTGTAAGTTAAATATGCAGTGTAATGTATGTTTCTGATTTAGTTCCTAATTATTTGATGACCTTAAAAGTTAATTCTTAAGTCAAGATAGCCAGCTGTAAAGTCCTGTGGTTTTGTGCCGCTTTTACCATTTTGACAGGGAAGCAACTTGCGCAGTAATTATTGAATAATGCATTTCCCAATAGATGATATTCTGTTAGTATTTTTTGCCGGTTGATGGACAATTGCAAACTTGTAAATGGAGCTAAATGGGGTTATTGTAACACAAAATAATATCGTTCGATAGTCCTATGCCAGCTCAGCACCACAACTAAACACAAAATATCAGGTTGTAAACCCAGTGCAGTAACCAGATAAGCAAAATATATCATATGATATACCATAAAGGCACCTGTAGAACTGATCTGGTAGAGACTTCTAGCTGCAGATTCTCCCCAGGTGTCAGACTGGATCTGTAAAAATTTTGAGCAGTACCCCTGCATTCCAGTAGTTATTGTCTATCGGCTCCATGTGGTGTCGTCCTCGCCAGTTGTGACATGCACAGTGGCTATATAGGCGCCTTCCTTAACGCTTACATCCGTTCTTTTCTTTCCGCGCCAGTCAGTACAGATCCAGAGAGAAAGCTGCACTGTCACCCTTTGACTGACATTTTTCAACAGTTTGGTCAAGATTTTTGGAGAGTTTTTCTTTGTTGTGGATGTATGCCCACAAGGAAGACTGTTTAAGCCCTGTGGCGCCAGTCATCGGCAGATGTCGGTGACAGACCTGCACCTTGTTTGTCTCTGGTGCCTCTAGTGCAGCCACGACTCAAAGACCTGCGTCTACTGCTGTGCCATGCACTGCAAGGCCTTGAGGCAACAGTATCTCAAACTCCGTGCCGCCTGACACTTCGACTGTCTCTATCACGGTCAAGACGAAGGTCCTGGGATCGGCCGCAGAGTCCATGATCCAAGTCGTCGGGCCCCTCTGGTAAGTCTAAATCAAGAAGTCTAAGAGTGTCTTCCGATGAGGCGCGGGAGTGTTGTCATTCAATACCGGGCTCCGAGTTTGAGCCTGAGCATGTGCCTGCTCTGTGCTTCCTAGAGTTTCCAGGAGCCTGATAGACAACCGCTCAACTCCCAAGAGTTTTATGAGGCCATGCGCCTCATATTTGGCCAGCCGTTCCTGCCGGTGTGCCTTCAGGTCTCATGGGTTCAGGAGAAGCTTCTACTTGTTCCACGCCTGCGACTCTGGCGCCAGTCTGGCGTCTTAGATCCACAGATGTAGCTGGACCGGCACCAGTCGTTCCATCATGACCATGACCTTCCCTGTTGCTACCACTCCGTTTCTATTCTGATCCCCGACTCTGACACAGAGGTGGAGAGATTTCGTCCGATGCTGACTGGAACCAAACCTTCCAGGCTGGAGCCTGAGCCCTATTTCTACAGGCTAGGACTCTGGGAGGATTGGGAAGGGTCACTAGACCCAAAGGAATACTAGCCTTTAGACCCAATTATGGACTAGAGTGAGGACTTTGCTGAGGCCAGTGAACTGGACACTTCTCCAGATACTGGCATGTGTTTCCCCCTACTGTGGCTATGGAGGAGGGAGCGTACTTTGCAAATGTGGTGAGGAGGGCGGCTGAGGACCTGTACCTTAGTCTACTCTTTGGCAGTCAAGACAAACGTCTTGACAGAGCTGCTTCAACCTGGAGTGACCCTCTCATAATAGTTTCTCCCTTTCAATGGAACTTTTACTGACTTTGTCCAAGCCCAGCACAGGGGCTCCTGTGAACAGGGCGATTGTTCACCACTCCGCCCACCCCAGGGGACTCCAATTACCTCACACAACACCCTACCTCAGAGAGCTTGGTGGTCCAAGTCTCTATCTTCCATGTAAATCCTGGTACATTCCCTACCGGCCTACCGAATAGGGAATCCAAGAGGCTGGACACCTTGGGAAAGAGGTTTCCTTCCACCAGCTTGCGCTGCAGTCTGTAAACACCACGTGCCTTTTGGGATATTACTCCCATGCTTTATAGTATTATCTTGCACAGGTTGTGCCCATGGTTCCGGAGGATGCTCGGACCATACTCTCTAAGGCAGTTACTGACCGCGATGCAGCTAAGTTCACAATCTGATGTGGACTGGACACCACTCAATCGCTGTGCAGAGCGGTTCAATCGACAGTGGCCTTAAGGCACCATGCCTGGCTAAGAACAACTAGCTTTTCAGGGTACGTCCAAGTGCTGCTTATGGACATGCCATGTGATGGCTCTGGTCTCTTCGGAGACAGTGTTGGAGCTCTTTAAAGACAGCAGAACTACGGTTCCCCAAAAGTGTACAGGGCTCAATGTAAAACCCAATGTGCTCTATTAGTGGTAGTGTGGACGAGCAGTCATAGGTCTAACACAAAGGAGTGTAAGACATTTATTGCACAACATTGGCCAATAATGGACATATGGCCCAGAAAGGAGATCCACACCAATTTTAGAAAAATAAGCTTTGTTTGTATTTTATTTTAAAACCAAGATTTTTGCAGTAAGGCATGTATGTTTTTAAATATACTTTTTCACTTTCAAAAGTCAACCCTTAAAACTATTTGTGAACAGTTCACTGGTATCCTATGGAGGAAAACAATAATGCAGTTATACAGGTAAGTATTACACTTAAGTGGTGTCCCTGGCAACTAAGGCATGGATACCGAAGAGAGTCCCTAAGAGCTGCAGCTTGTTTTATGCCACCCTAAGGGACCCATATACAAATTGCATGCAGACTGCATGACCTGGTTCAAACCATAAGTGAAAACACAACTTGGCACACTCACTGTGTGCAATGCCAAAGTTACTGCATTTAATATATGTTAGTCACCCTTACAGCAAGCCTTGTAGCCCTAAAACAGGGTGCATTATATTTAGGGCTCCCGGTTTTATGATATTTAATTTTTCTACATTTCGGTCTGTATTTATCCATATTTTTTTTTTGTCTTAATCTGTATTTATCCACATTTATTTTTATCGCAAGCAAAACAAGACTCTACAGCTCGTATTTTTCCACATTTATTTAAATAGTCATGCGCACATGCACTCAATTGTTATAGGTGGTTGTAACTGTTTTTGAAATTTGAGCCTGTGCTAGGTGCACTTCACTTATTGGGAGCACATTTCTTCCCTGTCCTCTAAGAAAAGATTAGTGAATTAGTGGCATTGATTAGGTCTCACTTGTGCAGCTGTCTGGCAAAAGTCAAAGCATTATTCCCTCCTTTACTTGTATTTTATCAGCCATCACACAGTATCTGCTCGAAGGATAAAATGTAGAGCACAGACGGTGCAACAGTCACATCTGTTATTATTTATGTGATATTCATTTTCCAGACTCTGGCTATGATTACGAAGTAAAAATAATTCATTCTAACTGACCCAAACACCTCTCACTCAGCCTCACTGCCCCACAGGGGTGAATACTCACTGAGAGGTGGACCCAGGCTTTATGCTGATTGCTGTTGGAGGCATGTCTGCCTCCGTGCCCTGCCCCCATCGATCTCCTTCCTCCTCCCATACAACCAAAATCACAAAAGGTTGCTGGGGCTGCAGCCTCTGACCTGGGGGTGTTTTCACACCTCTTAATGGACGTTGGCTGCTTGCATTGCTACAACAATTTACCTTCTACCTGCTTCCGCTTCAATGCAGATCTCCTTTCTCCTTGGGCTTGATATGGTGGTTACAGTACAAAACTGTCATGCTGGCACAACAGTAAAGCTTTGCTGGTTAGCATGAACTTTTTTTTTTTTGAAGAGGCGAGTGGTCTGTTTAAACAAGTGAGTACGGCTCGATAAAAGGCACCTTCGGAGGGTACCGGTTTTATTTGTTTTTGAAGCTTGACTATGTGAAAAAGCGGCTACTGCATGTAAAAAAGAGTTTTGCGTGGGCAACACGGTGAGGGGCATTTCAACCAGACTAATTTGGGTCACCTTCAAAATGTACAGGGAATCAGATGTGAACACTGGTAATGCAAGAGATAACAAAATGGGAAAGTCACAGGACTGCAGCTGTCCTCGGTGGGCAAGAGTCACAGGCTTTTTAATGAGACACAGCTAGCACTTTTCAACAGGGTTTCTAGGATTTCAATAGTCTGTAAAATCACTTCAAGGCAGAGAGTAGATAATTTGTACCTAAATGCTGATTAAGACATATATTTTTAAAAGCCAATTTGAGTTTCCTGAATGTTTTACAAAGCAATTTTGATTCTTATGCCCCAAAAATATTGAAACCTCTTTCTGCAGACACGGCGCTCCCAGCTGTACTTGTTCACCTATCCCCAAAGGGGCAGTTTGATGGCAGCGATTTCATATTTCTTTCCCCAGCCTTTGTGCACCTCAGACACTGATTTTTCAGAGGAGCACAGAGGCAGCACAAGCATTTGTTTTGCAAGTATTTTTCTGTTTTTTATATATAAATACTGACAAAAACACGTTTTCCGTCTCTGTATGTAAAATCCGTTTAAACGGAAAACCGGGAGCCTTAATTACATACATGTGAGGGAATATCTGCATGAGCAGATATGCCCCTGTGCTGTATGCGACAGGCCACTGAAAATCATCTCGGCAACTCTAAGAACTTTGCGATTGACTCGCCCTCTGTCAATTATCCATAATTGAATTGATCCTCTGTGGACTTTTCCTAGTGGATCGAACTCTGTCATCCTACACCGACCCTCCGGGGTCCATTTGGCTCCCTCATCACAACTGTGATGTGGACTACCCGTCCCAGGGAGCTGTCATCAGGGCCTTTCCACTTCAGGCACCAGGAATAGGTTGTTCCTCTCCCTTGACCTGAGGAAGACCCGCAAGCGGCGGTTTAAGCTACCCCTTGCGCAACAAGTCTGGTCGAATCGGCAACATCTAACCCAAGGCCTGTATCTACGACACCACCACCCCCTCCTTGAGAACAGGTGATTAATCTCTGCTACATTTCTTGTTAATAGTCATGAATCCATAAAATGAAATTCCTTGGACAGACCACAGCCAACTGGTGTTAAATGTTCTAACCAGTTGCATATGACAAACTAAAAAAATTTAGTTTGAACTATTTCAATTCTAGGTCTTCTCTTTCCACTTTCCACGTGTTGCACTACCTGTCTAGTCACACCCCCAAGATGGGCTACCTGATGTGCTCCACAAAAGAAGGATTATGCCCACTCCCCAAAGGAAGTGATCATAGAGGGGGGTCTAGTGACCCCAAGGGTAAGTAGCCCACTTCTCTTAAGGCCCCTAAATTCAGTATTTAGTTTGCCTCTTGATACCAGGAACTCATATTTGCCTGACTAAAGAAGGACAAAGAAGAACCGGAGGACGCAAGAACTGTTGACTAGCTGTGGACATGGCACCAAACCCTGCTTTCCTGGTCCTGTCTCGACAGTTGCAAATACCCGAACCATCATGCAACTGTGCATCCTCCAAAACCCTCGTAGGGCTGCCAGCACTTCGCCAACCAGCATCTCCTTTGAAGTGGAGGAGCCCCTTCCCTGCAGGCACAGATCGCACAATCCGGTTCACTGATCTTCTGGCCACTGGGTCCACCGACGCAGCAGCAGCGCAGGAGGTGGTAACTGATTGTCCAGGAGGCTGGTCCTGTCGACCCATCAAGTCTTCGAGACGCTGATACACACCTAAGGTTCCCTGCACCAATACCCGGGCTACTAGAGCCTGTTGCAAGCACCAAGGCTTATTTGTATTTAGTTCGAGCACCATCACTGCCAAAGCCGAGCTGCACGTTGAGGGACTCCAACAGAAGCCAGCTTCACACCAGAAGTCGTCTTGCTGTATCTCTTCTCCCTCTTCTGCAGGTGCACGAGAAGTGCGAAAGCCTCAATCGGGCCAATGCACTGGACAAAACACCCATGCACCCGATCATCCCAGCCTGAGTCCATTGAAAACCGACAGTGTCTCTGTGGTCTTGAGACCCTCAAGAGCCCTGCCCCCCCTTTGGGTTCTGCCAGACTGAACTCCCAGTCCCCGCTTGCAGTCTTTATTTGCAGGCACTGTTCCCCATTGACTTCGATGTGTAGCATTTAAGCCTACCACCTCAGAAAGCACCTCTGCACCTGGATGCCTTAGGGCAGGTAAACCTGAACTCTTGGTGCTTTCTTGGACCTTGGCCCCTACGTACCTCAAGTCCAGAGCCACAGTCCTGTAAGTCGTTTGCAAGTGACTCCACACATTTTGTCTTTCACCCACAGGAAAACATTACCGCGTTAGAAGCTCATGCCTCAAATCGGCCAGCTGGATTTTCTAAGTGTCTGAAAATTGCTAACTCATAAAGTAGTTGCCTGAGCTCAAAGATCTTTGTGTCTTAATTCATAAATATAAATCAATATGCAGGTAAGTAAACGATTAACAGTCTTGGTTTTCTGGATTCAGAGTCGGCACTAGTCAAGGTTCAGGTAAGTAGCAAATCTGCACCTCCAGTGGCACTGGGGCGGCTGGGTACAGAGTTCAAATTCAGAATCTTGCGCCAATGGAGAAACGGGATAATCAAAGAGATGCTGCTCACAGGTGAATGACACTGTTTTGTAACCCAGTCGCCGGGGGTTAAGGTAACCACGGGGGGCCACGAGGCAGCACCAAACTCACACCCTCAGCGGCTGGGTGGAGTGCCTACACAGCATCAGGCGCCCAATGCAAATCAATGGGGATGAAATCGGTTTTGAAGAATGGCTGCAGGCTCAGCTTAGAAGGCTGGACGAAGAAAACCCACAGCAGTCCATGTAAGTAGTGAGGCTAGGGGACGTAGGGACACAGTTGATCAACTCCCAGGGCCTTCAGGTGCAGGGGTGTCCTTTGGCATCGGGAACAGCTTACCGGGCACGTAGCGGTCAGGGGGAGTTTTCAGATTGTGGCTGCTGACGTCAAGGTGGAGTCCTGCAGGTGTCAGCCCATGGTGGACTCTGGCTGGCCATGGGCATTGGGTGTAGAGCTCTCTGGCTGGCCATGGGCATTGGTTGTAGAGCTGGGTCCGGAAGCGGTTTCGCAGTTCCTCAGGGCAGAGTTCTTTTTCTTTTAAAGTTTTCTTTTAAGGTTTAAAGTCTGGATCTTTGTCGAAGGCAGGCAGTGCTCCCAATGATTTGGAGGTCGCTGAGCTGCAGGACAGGTTGTCTTTTGGTGCAGGATCATTGATGGCTGCAGACAGGCCGGTAGGGCTTCAACCAAGTCAATTGGTTTCTGCAGTCTTCTCTGCTGGTGCGACGCTGTGGTGTCCAGCTCTTCTTAGGTCGTCAGGAATCTGATTTCAGGGTCTGGTGGAGCCTTTGAAACTTCCCTCTCAAGCACTGTGCTCATCCTGGGGGAGGAAGTGTGACCCCTCCGCCCAGGATGGGCTTGGTTTCTGACCTCGGAGAGCAGGCGCTCTTGACCCAGGGGCCCAGAAACATGTCTGGCGGTGGCAGGCTGCCTAAAGCCAGTCAGAGACCAAACCAGGGTTGGTAGGTTTTCAGGGGGCACCTCTGAGGTGCTCTCTGGGTACACATTTCAATAATTCTGGCATCAGTGTGGGTTTATTAAGGGGAGACGTTTGGTACCAAAAGCTTATGGGTTCAGTGAAGCCTTCATGGTGCTGGGGAACTAGAGTTGTCGAGTTTCAAGCTCATGTACTTTCTGTGGCTTCACTGACACTTACAATATTTAAGAATAGACTTTGATATTGTAGGGGCGTATCTTCTCATGTGGATATGTCCACACCCGAGATATTTGGGCTTGTAAGGCCTGCTAGAGTGGTGACATACCTATATCTTAGGCAGTGCTGCTGGACAGTGCCATGTCGACTGTCGTTTTTCACTGCACCAAGGCCTGAGGTCAGCCCTCTCCAGTGAGTTTCGAGACACTGGAGCCCTCCAGCACCAATACCTGGGGTATCGGAGCCTTTGCTGCAGCCAAGGCTTGTTCAGTTTCCTGCCCAGTCACCAACACCGCCAAGACAGACCTACCGACGTGGGACGTCTGAATCAGGGAGGCCTTCGTTGAGTGTGGCCCTGTTGTCCCGTTTAGTCCCATCTCCAGGTCAACCTAAAAAGTGAGCGCCTCGAATGCAAGCGACCTGCTAGACAAAACCCCCTACTGCACCTGAACCCCACAGCCCGAGTCTGAGCCTACCGACGGTGTACTCTTGCTTCAGAGGCGCTCAAAAACCGAGTTCCCTTTGGGTCTTCTGTCCTGATCCCCTAGTCCCAGCCTTTTTCTTGTTGCAGATTTCCCCATTGACTTTAGCGTTTGGGTTCGAGGCTACCTGTAGGACCAGTACCTCTACACCCGGACACACCAAAGCAGGTAAACCAAAACTGCTGGTGGTTCTAAGGACCTTGGTCTCTACTAACCTTAACTCCAGAAAATCTGTCCTGTAATTCCATTACAAGTATACCCATGCAGTGTATATTTCTCCCATAGGATAACATTAACGTGCTCAAGGCACATGCCTCAAATCTGACAGCCGTATTTTATGTGTTTCTAAAAATTGCTAACTTGAAGAGTACTACATGATCTCGAAGATCTTGGTGCCTAGACTAATATAAAAATCTGTTATTTTTATAAATTGGTTTTGGATTTCCCTATTGAGTGTGTCATTTATTGACTCTGAACAACAAAAGTTTGCCATTTCAATTAAAATCTGAT
The DNA here is from genome assembly GCF_964204655.1 of Triturus cristatus. Taxonomy (NCBI): domain Eukaryota; kingdom Metazoa; phylum Chordata; class Amphibia; order Caudata; family Salamandridae; genus Triturus; species Triturus cristatus. The sequence continues at coordinate 1,583,582,642 of NC_140590.1, forward strand.
TTTTGTTTTTCTTTCAAACCGGTAGAAATGGAACCCAGTGAAAAATGATACCTCACTTGGGTGGGTGTCCAATGCAGAATTGGCTAAAAACGTATTTTTTGAAAAAAATTTGCGCTTAGAATTTGCGGTGCTATTCCCTTAATCCCAATGTTTTTGGCTCTTCCCAGTATCAGGCCCTTGTCCCACCCACACAAGTGACGTGTCCTTTTTCTTGGGAGACTGAGGGGAACGCTGTGGGGTAGGACATTTGTGCCTGCACGGTGATTCCACACAACAATATGTGGAAATTTTTTTTCAGCAAAATTTGAGGTTTGCAGGGAATTCCGGGCAGGAAAACGTTGGGGAATCAACGCAAGCCATGCCTCGTTGGACTCCCCCGGGTGTCTAGTTTTCAGACATGTATGGGTTTGGTTGTTTCCCAAGATGGCCGATGAGCCCGGGGCCAAAAACCCAAGGGTCCCTCCCATGCAAAATCGGGTTGTTTTGTGATGGGCAAAAGTGATGTCTCCACAATAGTTTTTGGGCCCTTGCCTGTCTCGGGTACTTGGCCCACCCACGCAAGTGAGGTACCATTTGTTCGAGGCATATGAGCTGCAGATTGTACACTTAGCATAGGTCGCCATCTGGTGTTGGGCCCGGATGTTTGCAGTTTGTTTTTCTTCTTGGACCGTCTTTGGAAGTCACGAGTTTGGTGACTCCTCCTTCGGTCCGTACTGCGCATGGGCTTCGGCTCCATCCTCAGATTGTTTTTTTCCGCCATCGGGCTCGGATGTGATACTTCGTACTCCGGCTTCGAACTTCTACGGTTCCAGCCTCGACGGAAAATCCTCGATTCTTCGAGTTCCTTCATCATCTTCATCTCTCGAAGCGGCACTTTTTCCATCCCGTACATCGACACCGGCCTTCGGGCCCTCCGCGACTCCGGTCCCGGCCGATGGAAAGGACTCCGTTTAAAAAGTGCCCAAAATGTGGGTCTAAATTTCCCCACACCGACCTCCATCAGGTGTGTAACCTTTGCCTCTCTCCGGAACACGAGGCTCGAGACTGCCCCGCCTGCAAGTCTTTTCGATCGAAGAAAACGATCCGAGATCGAAGGGCTCGACGCACCATGGCGCACTCATCCTCGACAGCTCCACCGGACATCTTCGGAGACGACGCCGAAGCTTCGGGGCAGACACACACCGAACTGGGAGAAGACATCGTCAGCGCTTCCGAGGCCGACGACTCCGACCTGGAGGACGTAACACCAGGACAGCGGGCCGTGAGTACAATGCCCCCTCCCAGCCCCGCACCGAAAACCAAAGAGACTCCGGTTACTCCCTCGCCTGCCGGCCTGGGCAAAACCAAAACCAAAGCCTCGATCACCCCACCTTCGGGCCCGGTGTCGAAGCACTCAAAGTCTCACGGCAGCTCGGGATCGAGCCAGCCGACGCCCGGTGCCGATAAACACCACTCGGCACCGAAGCCTGCAAAATCCAGCTCGACTCCGAAACCACCGGTGCCGAAGCCTGGACACTCGGCGCCGACCAAACACAAACAGAAATCGGTCGGCACCGACGCTCCGGCGCCGAAACAGCATTCGACGCCGAAACACACGGAGACCTCCAAAAAGCAGGGCGTACACAGAACATCGAAACCTCCGATTCCGAAATCGCCGGTGCCGACAGACGACTCGGCGCCATTGGCTCTGTTTACACCAGACCCTTTACAAAAGACTTTGTCCAGAGATCCAAAGACTGGCCTTTTGACTGTGATTACTAAGAAGCGTCGCCTTGAGGCTCCGGCTCCTCCTCCTCCACCCAAAAAGAGGGACTCAGCTACTTCTCCCCTTAGAGTACCCTCCCCACTGCCACCCCCCCTCCCACCACCACCCCCTCCACCTTTACCTCACTACGATCCGGCCCCATCCCCAGACCCGGATGACGGGGACCCGGACAATGACCCAGGGGACGCCCCAATGGATCCCACTCCACCAGGGACCCCAGATCCATGGGAGGATTATAATAACCCTGATGTACCCAATGTACCTCAAGACGACCTATACCCATCAAGGCCGTCTCCTCCAGAGGACTCTTTAGGGTTTCACCATTTAGTGCAGAGAGCAGCACACTACCATGGGGTGGACATGCACACGGAACCAGTGGAAGAAGACTTCCTACTGGATACATTTGATTTACAAGATCGTTCCACTGCTATTTTACCCATGCTTAAGGGTGTCACCAAGCACGCTACAGAGGTATTCAAAGACCCTGTCAGAGCCAGAGTACTAAACCCTAGAATAGAGAAGAAGTACAAGGCGGCACCCACAGACCCTGCATACATCAAGGGCCCTGCTCCTCTAGATTCCCTAGTTGTCTCCACAGCTAGAAAGCGGGCTAACTCCCAATCCTCAGGAGATGCCCCACCACCAGACAAGGAATCTAAACTTCTGGACGCGTCTGGTAAACGCACCGCCTACCAGGCTGCAAACATGTGGCGCATTGCAAATACACAAGCACTGCTTGCGCGATATGATAGAGCACACTATGATGAATTAGAGGCTCTTATGCAGCACCTTCCAGAGAAATACAAACGCCAAGCTCATGACCTGATACAGGAGGGCAAACTAATCACAAACACCTCCATTAAGTGTGCCCTCGATGCAGCAGACACTGCTTCTAGAGCCATAAACACCAGTGTCCTGCTTCGCCGCCATGCCTGGCTCAGGATATCAGGGTTCAAGCCTGAGGTCCAGACATCAATACTTAATCACACCTTTGACCAGCAAACACTCTTTGGCCCAAAGGTAGACGAAGCGCTCGAAAAAATGAAGAAAGATACAGACACAGCGAAGTCTATGGGAGCGCTCCAGACCCAAGCCTCTAAGCGTTCCTTTCGACGCTCGTCCTTTCGTGGCACAGGTAGAGGCTCCTCCACCGATAATGCCTCTACCTCCTACAAATCCCCTCCTCAAAATACCTTTTCAAAGGGCAACCAAAGAGGTGGTTACAGAGGCAACAACAATAAGGGCAGGGGCAAAACCAACAATACCCGTTCTGCCACCCCACCCGCACAATGACTCCCCTTCGCTCCCCCCAGACCATTCCACTCCGGTCGGGGGCAGACTACAAGATTTTATCCACGTATGGGAGTCCATAACATCGGACAAATGGGTGACCCAAATCATTCGGTCAGGGTACTGCCTCGAGCTAACATCTACCCCACCCAATATCCCACCAAGGCACCGTCCAATGTCCCAAGAGCATTCCACACTGCTCAAACAAGAGGTACTCTCGCTCCTCCAGAAACACGCCATAGAGCAGGTACCCGGCAATCAACGAAATCTAGGGGTCTACTCCCTATATTTCTTAATCCCAAAGAAAGACGAGACCCTCAGACCCATTCTGGATCTCCGGCCTCTAAATGCCTACATACATTCAGACCACTTTCACATGGTCACCTTACAACAAGTCCTCCCACTCCTCTGCCAGGGAGACTTTCTCACAACACTGGATCTGAAAGACGCGTACTTTCACATTCCAATACACCCCTCTCACAGAAAATACCTCAGGTTCGTGGTGGACGGGCAACATTACCAATTCAAGGTTCTCCCCTTCGGGGTCACCACTGCACCACGGGTGTTTACCAAATGCCTAGCAGTAGTAGCAGCACACCTCAGACGTCAACATGTTCACGTCTTCCCTTACTTAGACGACTGGCTCATAAAAGCCGCGTCCTACCACCAATGCGTGCAACATACAAACAGCACCATCCAACTGCTTCATCAGCTAGGCTTCACGGTGAACTACCAAAAGTCCCACCTCATACCATCTCACACAAAGCAATATCTCGGGGCCACCATAGACACCTCAAAAGGTATTGCCTATCCAAACTCAGCCAGAATCACAAGCATTCTAGCCTTACGCAAAATATTCCTTCCTCAACACTCTCTACCAGCAAGAGTGTTTATGAAGCTCATAGGGATGATGGCGTCTTGCATCTTCATAGTGCCCCATGCAAGACTCCACATGCGTCCACTTCAGGAGTGCCTAGCACAACAGTGGAACCAGACCCAGGGTCAGCTGACGGATCTGGTGTTGGTGGACGGCCGCACACATCACTCTCTGCAGTGGTGGAACACCACAAACCTTTCCAAGGGACGGCCGTTCCTGGACCCGGTTCCCCAAGTGACTCTAACAGCGGACGCATCGCTCTCCGGCTGGGGAGCGCACCTCTTACACCTCACAATGCAAGGTCTATGGACGCCACAGCAAAAAACGCTCCACATCAACCATCTGGAGCTTTTGGCGATCTTTCTAGCCCTAAAATCTTTCCAAAAGCAGATTTCAGGCAAAGCAGTCCTCATTCGCACAGACAACATGACTGCGATGTATTATATACAGAAACAGGGGGGGACACACTCTCCCCAGCTCTCCCGCTTAGCCCAGAGCATATGGAGATGGGCAATTCCCCAAAACATTTTTCTCCTGGCACAACATGTTCCAGGCGTACAAAACACCATAGCAGATCTGCTCAGCAGACAGACTCAACAACTACACGAATGGGAACTGCATCCACAAGTTCTTCACCCATTCTTCCGACAGTGGGGGCATCCTCAAATAGACCTCTTCGCCACCCACGAAAACAAAAAATGCCCAAGCTTCGCCGCCAGATACCCACACCCATTGTCCAAGGGCAATGCGATATGGATGAACTGGTCAGGCAGATTTGCATACGCCTTTCCACCTCTCCCACTAATTCCATTAGTGGTCAGGAAACTACAACAGCACTCCCTCACACTCATTCTGGTAGCTCCGACGTGGGCCAGACAGCCGTGGTACACCACGCTACTACAACTATCAGTGGTACCACATCAAAAACTGCACCTTTCCCCATGCCTCCTAACCCAGAACCATGGAGAAATCAGGCACCCGGACCCAGCTCAGCTCAACCTGGCGATCTGGCTCCTGAAATCTTAGAATTCGGGTACCTTAACCTTCCCCCTGATTGCATGAACATCATCATGGAAGCCAGACGTCCTACCACTAGAGCATGCTATGCCGCAAAGTGGAAAAGATTTGTAATGTACTGCCGTAACAATACAATCAACCCTCTAGATGCATCCATACAACACATCATATGCTATCTGCTCCATCTTCACAGGTGTAACCTGGCGTATTCATCCATACGCCTACACCTAGCAGCGATCGCTGCCTATCTACAAAACAGACAGCATTTGTCACTCTTCAGAGTGCCCGCTATTAAAGCCTTCATGGAAGGCCTTAAACGAGTAATTCCTCCCAGGGCACCACCCTCCCCTGTATGGAATCTAAATTTGGTCCTTACACGACTAATGGGTCCGCCCTTCGAACCAATGCACAAATGTGAGCTACAATTTCTCACCTGGAAAACAGCTTTCCTTGTAGCTATCACTTCCCTTAGAAGGGTTGGTGAAATACAAGCGTTCACCATACAGGAACCTTACATACAAATGCATCACAGCAAGGTCATACTTCGAACTAATCCGAAGTTCCTGCCCAAAGTCATTACCCCCTTCCACCTCAATCAATCAGTGGAATTACCTGTCTTCTTTTCGCAACCCCAATCTGTTGCGGAAAGGGCCTTACACACACTAGATGTGAAAAGAGCGTTGCTATATTACATACAAAGAACGCAACCCTTCAGGAAGACCAAACAGTTGTTCGTTTCCTTTTCTCCACCACATAAAGGCAACCCCATCTCAAAATCAGGGATAGCTAGGTGGATTGTAAAATGCATACAAATTTGCTATCAGAAGGCAAAGAGAACATTATCTGTTCCCCCTAAAGCCCACTCTACAAGAAAGTTAGGGGCTTCTATGGCTTTTCTAGGGAATATACCCTTAGATGACATATGCAAGGCAGCCACATGGTCTACACCGCACACATTCACAAAACACTACTGTGTAGATGTGCATTCCCAGCAGCAAGCTAGGGTGGGCCAGGCTGTACTAAAAACACTCTTTCAAACAGCTGCAACGGATACCGGTGGTCGCCGCTAAGGTTGGGTACTGCTATATAATCTATGCTAAGTGTACAATCTGCAGCTCATATGCCTCGAACGGAATATGCTACTTACCAGTATGCATCTGTTCTTGGCATGTAGAGCTGCAGAGTTGTACACGCCCACCCGCCTCCCCGGCTACCTGTATCCGTTCCAGTCCATCTTATTTAGATACAACACACATGGGTTTCTCACTGTTATTACTACGCTCCATCATTTCCCTGTTGGCGAAAAACAATCTGAGGATGGAGCCGAAGCCCATGCGCAGTACGGACCGAAGGAGGAGTCACCAAACTCGTGACTTCCAAAGACGGTCCAAGAAGAAAAACAAACTGCAAACATCCGGGCCCAACACCAGATGGCGACCTATGCTAAGTGTACAACTCTGCAGCTCTACATGCCAAGAACAGATGCATACTGGTAAGTAGCATATTCCTTATCGGGAGACTTGGGGGAGCTCTGGGTGGTAGGAAATGTGTGTCAGCCCGGTGATCCCATAGCTGTCCCACACAGAAATTCGAGAGAAATGTTATGGTTTTTTCTGCTAAATTTGAGGTTTGTAGGGGATTTTGGGTAGGAAAATGTTGGGGGGGGGGGGGTGTTCACGTAAGCCATACTCCCTGGACTGCCCCAGGTGTTTTCAGAAATGTGTGGGTTTGGTAGTTTTCCCTAGATGGCCGCAAAGCCTGGGGCCAAAAACCCAGGTGACCCCCCTTGCAAAACCAGGTTGTTTTGTAATAGGTAATTGTGATGTCTCCACAATACTTTTTGGGCCCTTCCCTGCCATGGGCACATGGCCCACCCACACGAGTGAGGTACCATTTTTATTGGAAGACTTTAGGGAATGCTGGGGGGGGGGGGGGGGGGTGGAATTTTGTGGAACCACACAGATTTCAGAATTTGCCATCACAGAAATGTTAGGAAAATGTTTAAGTTTAAAGTTTGCTAAGTATTCTTGGTAACAGAACCTGGTCGGAGCGAGACAAGTCACCCCATCCTGGAGTCCCTTGGGCATCTAGTTTTCAAAAATGTATAGGTTTGCTAGGTTTCTCTAGGTGCCAGCAGTGCTAGGGTTCAAAATCGACAGCTCGGCACTTTGGAAAAAAAGGGTCAGTTCTTACTGTAAAAATGTGGTGTGTCGGTGGTGGTATTTCTTAATCCCGGCCATCCCCCGGAGCAGCGGGCCTCGTACCGGCCTATCTCCCTCCTTAATGTGGAGGCAAAGGTCCTGGCCAAAGCATTGGCCAATCGCCTTCTGCCCCACATTTCGACTCTTATACATCCGGATCAGGCTGGATTCATGTCCAAGAGGGCCACAAGACACAATATAAGGCGGGCGCACGTGGCAGTGGTGGCGGTCCGGCAGACCGGGGAGAGGGCGGCATTATTGTTGGCAGACATGGACAGGGCCTTTGACTCTTTGACCTGGGTATATCTGTTTGCCTTATTGCGCCGACTTAATCTGGGTCCGAACTTTCTCTCCTATTTCCAGCTCCTATACACGGACTTGACAGCAGCGGTGCGGGTGGCGGGGGTGACGTCTTCAGTCTTTTCCATACAACAGGGCACGCGACAGGGATGCCCCCTGTCCCTGTACCTGTTTGCGCTGGCCATGGAGCCGTTGGCGGCGTGGGTGCGTATGGATACGCAGATTCGGGGCTTCGAGTGGTCTCCGGAGATGTCGGACAGAATCGCTTTATATGCAGACAATCTCTTGTTTTTTCTTACGGAGTTAGACGCATCTGGGCCACGACTCCTACGGATCATGCAGATCTTTGGAGAGTCATCGGGATTATATATGAATCCCTCCAAATCCACGCTGTGGATGCTGGGGGATTGTCCGGGGCCCGGAGAGTGGGCGCAGGATAATCAGCTGGCAGTGGGAGGATTGAAATACTTGGGAGTGTTCCTGTCGGAGGATCCGGAGCTTTCATGGGACCGCAATGTAGTGCCAGTATGGGAAAAGTTCCGCACGGATCTGAAGACCTGGTCTCGAATGCCGTTGACGCTGTATGGCAGGTCCGCAATATTTAAGATGGTGGCGCTGCCTAAGCTGCTCTACCAGCTGCAAAACTATCCATATCCGATCCCGCCTCGATGGTTCCGTCAGGTGAACTCCGTGTTGGGGCAGTTCCTGTGGGAGGGGGGCACAGTGCGAGTGGCCCTTAGAACGTGTTTCCTGTCCACATATAGTGGAGGAATTGCGTCGTCAGATGTCTTATCCTACTATCAGGCCTCGCATCTCCTTGTTCTCAACGAGTGGTACGGGGATAGGGGAGACCCGGCGTATGCGCTGGAAAGAATACTCATGGGAACTAATACACTACATACTATCCTGTACTCTGCGTCGGTGCGCAGCAGCCTGCCGTCGGTCACGCGAGTGGTTTTCCTGATCTGGCGGGAGACATTGCGTCGGATGGGCTGGTGGAATATCTTAACCGAAGAGACCCCCCTCTGGGGCAATGGGCGCCTCCCAGAATTGATGACACTGAGAGGCTTCCGCGGATGGGATGCCATTGGCATCTCAACATTGGGAAATGTTATGAGTGGTACGACACTTAAATCATTTCAGGCCCTGCAGAGGGATTTCTCTATGCCCCAATCACAGTTCTACAGAGATCTGCAGCTGCGGCATGCACTATCCCCCAGTCTGGAGGGTCTGGCATCGCTCCCAGAGTTAGGCCCACTAGAAGCGCGACTTTTTATGGGGGATCTGGGAACCCGGAAAATCTCCAGGATCTATCAGGCCCTAGTGATTCATTGTTTTACGAAGCTTCAGAAGCTTCGGGAGGATTGGGAAACTGATGTGGGGGCCTTAGATGAGGACGACTGGAGGGAGGCACTGGCAGCCCCAAGGTAGGCGGCTATAGCGATGCGGCTGCACCTTATACAATTTAAATATCTGCACAGGGTGTATTTTACCCGGGTCAGGCTTTTCCGAGCGGGTTTGATTACAGCTCCGGACTGTCTTCGGTGTGGTCAGGAGGAAGGGACATTTATACATACTATTTGGCACTGCCCAGCGCTGGACTGATTCTGGAGGGGGGTAACTACTTGTCTAGCTGAAGTGCTGGGGTGGATGATCCCGCGCACGCCACGCTTTGCATTACTACATGTCATGGAGGGCATCGGGGGCAACATATATAAGCGGCACCTGCTTCAGCTGGGTCTTACGCTGGCAAAGCGGGATATCGCCAGGGCGTGGAAGGCGCCTAGAGCCCCATCGATCACAGCATGGAAAAATGGCCTAGATTTCTGTATGGGGCTGGAACTGCCCATATTTGTGGCCCAAGGGTGTCCACGCAAACACTACAAAATACAGAAACGATGGGCGGATTACCGAGGGTTGTGGCTGGAGCCACCAGTGGAAGCAGAGGATTAATCATGGGGAGATCTAGGGAGACTAGTCGGGAAGACGGGGTGCCAGGCAGGAGGGGGACGATTGGGGGATTTATCTTCTTACAATACTATGTGGCAGCGGGGCCTTGGGGCGGTGACGGGGAGTCCATGGACATGGTGCGACGCAGGGGATGGGGTGGGGGGAGTTAGGGGGGGGTTGTTAAAGTTCAAGATTTATTTTTGATAAATGTACCAATAGATTGCTATGGAGCTATGCTGCAATGTGATGCTGTTGACTCTGATATACAGGGTCCTGTAACGTCTGTGTAATCGATTAATAAACTGTTTTAAAAAAAAAAAAAAAGTGGTGTGTCCACGTTGCATTTTGGGTCGTTTCCTATCGCGGACACTAGACCTTCCCACACAAGGGAGGTACCATTTTTAGTGGAAAACTTACGATTACATAGAATTGTAGAGCAACTGTTATTACCTATTGACTCTAGATGCATTTCTGCCTTCCAAATGAAAGACAATGTGTAAAAAAGAAGTCACTTTGAAATGTCCTATAATTCACATGCTAGTATGGGTACTCACAATTTCGGAGATGTGCAAATGGCTACTGTTTCTAAACTCAGATTTGTTCAATTTTCAGAAATACATAGGTGTCTTTCGTGCCGATTTTTCACTGAATATTTTTTCCCAAATTAAGTGCTATATACCCGGTACACAATAAAAAACCATTGTAAGACGCTGCTCAGTTATTGGCTCTGGGTTTGTCGGGTTCTTGGTGAACCTACAAGTCCTATATATCCCCACAACCAGAAAGGTTCCGCTATGTAACGGTATATTGCTTTAAAAAATCTGTCATACTTCGAAGAAGTTACAGGTGAAAACGTTGGCACAAATGGCTGTTTTTTTAAACTCATTTAAAAAATTTCCTATTTTCAACTGTTATTTTCTATAAACAAACCTTGAAGGATCTACTGAAATGACTCCTTGCTGAATTCAGAATTTTGTCTACTTTTCTGAAATGTATAGCTTTCCAGGATCCATTATTGCTTATTTTGGCAAATTTCTGGGTCCCCTCCAGGGGAATCCACAAGCCTTGGGTACCTTTAGAATCCCCATGATGTTGGAAGAAAAGTATGCAAATTTGGCGTGGATACCTTCTGTGGTCAAAACGTTACAGGGGCCTAAGCGCAAACTACCCCAAATAGCCCACAAAAAGGCTTAGCATGGGAGGTGTGTGTGTGGGGGGGGGGGGGGGGGGGGGGGTCCAGCAGCAAAGGGGTTGACCACATAAAGCGAAGATCTAAAATAGTTAGTAATCTTTTCCTCTTTGCACATCATAAAAAATAATTGAGTACATTAAAAGTCACAAAATGTATCAAGGGCTTTTTAGGCTTCATGAATGAGGAAGTTGTTTTATATAGGTTTATTCTCAATTGATTGTAATGATTAGTTTTAAAGCCTAATACATCTTTGATTTTTGGCCTTGGGTTATTCACTGGGTTCCATTTCTACCGGTTTGAAAGAAAAAATCTAGATTTTTATTGAAAAGATCAACTTTTGTTGTTGTGAGTATAAAGACACGCTGTCCCTTTTCTCTGCATTAGGGAGACTTCTTTGTGTTTTTGGTGATTTATTGACTCTGTGTAGCAAATGCTTAAGACTCACCTTTGATAAGCCTATACTGCTCAACCCCACTACCACAAAGAAAGCATTTTTTTTATTTTTAAAGAATGCCCCTGTAAATGAATAAGGGTAGTCTGAGCTATTTGCATAGTGTACCCCTCAGGTGCACTCTATAAATAGTCCGCTTAATACACTGCCTGCCATGGACCTGGACTGTTGCGTTGGACTTGCAGGGCGCACATACTTTGTTCCCATCCTGCTTTTCCACAGGTCTCATCAGCAGTTCACGGTGGACCACATGCACTTTCAGTTCGCCATGCTTCCTTTTGGCCTTACCAGTGCCCCTCTGGTGTTCAACAAGGCGATGGCAGTGGTTGCAGCTCATCTTCAGGGATCAGGAGTGCCAGTCTTTCCCTATCTCGATGACTGGTTGTTGTAGGCAGGCTCGCTCAGGCTGTCGTCTCCACTGCCAGACTATGGCTGACCTGCATTCGCTGGGGTTCAGTATCAATGTGCCACAATCACACCTGACTCCCTCTCACACACTTCCTTTCATTGACGCTGTTCTGAACACAGTGCAGTTGCGGGCCTATCCTCGAACTGCAAGTTCAGGATATTCACACTGATACCGATGTTTGTGTCTATCCTGGATTTTTGTGAGACAGGCTTTGAGACTGCTAGTTCTCATGGCCCCCTACATCCTGCTTGTGACACATGCGGGCTCTGTAGTAGGACCTGAAGTTCCAGTGGTCGCAGCATCAGGGGAATCTCTGACATGGTCCAGATCTCGGAAGGAGCTGTGAAAGATCTGCATTTATGGTTAATGAACTGCGATTGGGTCAGCAGCAGACCCTTTTCCTTCCCAAACCAAATCTAACATTGTTGACCGATGCGTTACTGGGGCAGCCATCTACGAGAGGTGGAGATCAGAGGCTTCTGGTCTCCGGTGGAATCTGGACTCCACATACCATGTGGTACTGCAAAAAAACAGTAGTTCGGGCTGGACTGTTCCCATGAGGCACAGGGTCAGACTCATTTGCGTATGGCCATGTCTAAACTGGGGTGGTGGAGTGAGCTAAAGAATGATGATGGATTAAACCCAGATCAGTTGACTGGTGGGTGTTCAACACTCCGTCCATCATCCCCTTTGATTTTGCAAAAAACAGGACGGGATGGGGTTGTGGACCCTCTGTCAAGAGGACCTGTGTCTCTGGACATGACTGGAACGTCGGGGCATTTCCCTGATGGTTCAACACTTGGCAGACTCTCTGCTCGCCAGGGCAGATGACAGATGAACTCCGCCGAAGAAGCCTAGCTTATCATGAGTGGAGTCTGTCTTAAAAAAAAAAAAAAAAAAAAAAAAATCTTTAAAAATATTATTTTTGGTTTATTAAAATTATGTGGTACAATTAGAGCTTCAATTTACATATATCCCAGTCCATATAAGTACGTACAGTGGTATCCAGATCCTGCTAATAGGTTTCTACTTCTTGATTTATCACTGGCATCGTGCATATATCCCCCTATAAGTGTTCCAGCCGCCCCACAATCTCATCCATTTTTTTGGGTGACCTCTGCATACATATACTGTTTTTTCCACCACAGCCATATCTTTACACCATTCCATAGCCGTGGGAGTGGAGAGGGCGCACCAGAGTTTAGCAATGTTTCTCTTGGCTATCATTATTCCTAGTGTCGCCCAAGTCTTCGTCGTAGAATTAAGGTCTGTCACCTCCCAAATATTCAGAAGGCAGCATTTGGGTTCTGGTGGGACTGGGCTCCCGCACACTCTCATAATGATGGACATAACCGATTCCCAATAGAGCACTATTGCGGGACAGTTCCAAATTGTATGAAAGAGTACTGTGCGTCCCACACTGACGCAGGCAGAGTTGGTTATCAGTTTTCCCTATCCTGTAGAGAGTAGTTCTAGTGTAGTAGATTCTGTGAAGGATCCTAAGCTGCACAAGGTGCAATTTGGATGTGATCGCAACTTCTCTAGGGTACGCTAAAGCCTCTTGCCAATAGGCATCTAGGTCTCCCAACTCCTCTTGCCATTTAGCTCGGAGCTTTTTCATGGGATTGGGTAGGTTATTAACAATTTTACGATGTGTCAAGGATATGGCCTTCGTGTCCATGAAGTCTGTCAGCAATCTATCCTCCAGTGGCGAGGTCTCGGGAAGACTAGTGTCAGAAGGGATTGTCGCCTCTAGGGCGTGTTTGATCCGATGATAGCGGAATCGTTCCGTGGGTGCCATTTCATATTGATATTGGAGTTGCGTAAGGGGCTCACCTTTCCCTGCACCCAGAGGTCTCCCACATTTGATATCCCGATGTCCCAATGCTTGAAACCCTTACTCTTGCCCATTCTACCTAGCCTGTCTGTGTCCCAGAGGGGCGTCGCTTGTGTGATTTTGTTGTCCCATCCCAGTCGTTTAAGTACTATGTTCCATACCTGGAGTGTGTGTTTTGTTGGGCCTATCAGGGCCTGGGTTTTATTATACCCGATACAGCCCTCCTGCTCCCAGCTCTAATCTATCGAGGTTGTAGGCCGGATCTGTGTGGGGGACATGCAACCATTGATTAACCACAGTCAACTCGGACTCCCAATAATACGTCTGTATACTTGGGAGTGCAATGACACCATCATACCAAGTTTTGAACTTTTTCGACATCGCTCTGCGCAGTGGTTTGTTATTCCAAAGGAGTTTGGTGACTTCCGACTCTATGGCTCAGAAGTAGAACTGGGGAACCAAGAACAGTGTATTTTGGAGGGCATAAAGGAACCTAGGGGGCGCCATCATTTTAAAAAGTGCCGCTTTTCCCAGTAACGACAGTGGCAGCGATTGCCAGTGTTTGGTGTCCCTCTGGAGCCGCTTCAGGGGAGCCTGAAAATTCAGAGTCATAAAGACCTCTGGGTCATGGGTGACATGGATTCCCAGGTACTTAAAACTAGTCACGGCTATCGTTACGTCACAGCTGGCGGGTAGTACTGAAGGCGGCCCTTTCAGAATATACAAAATGATTTTAGTCCAATTGATCGTGTATCCGGAGTGTCTCCCATAGGAGCTACATATGTTCAATATGCTAGATAAGGAGCGTCTAGGGGAGGCCATATATAGAAGAATATAGTCTACGTACAGGGATATGCGATCTTCACACCCCTCATTCCAGTGGAGCCCGCGAACGACAATCTTGTCGTATCCAGGCTGCTAAGGGCTCTAGTATAAGGGCAAAGAGAAGCGGTGACAGCGGGCAAACATGTCTCGTACCTAGGTTCAGTGGGAACTCTTTAGACGTATGCCCATTAGCCACCACATGTGCCGGGGGATTGGTGTATAGTAATCTAACCCAAGAGCAGAATCTTGGTCCAAACTCCATCTTTGTGAGGACAGCAAATAGGAAGGGCCAGTCGACGGTGTCGAAGCCCATTCGCGCGTCAAGGGATAATATAATGGTTTCTTCTTGGATGGTGTGTTTACGTTATGGAGGCGTCTTAAATTTAGGGCCGTGTTCCTTCCCACCATGAACCCCGACTGATCTGGGTGTATTAATGTGGACAAGTGCGGCGTGAGTCTATTGGCCAAGATCTTGGCCTCTGCATTGAGATGCATGGTCTCTTTTAACGATGGAGAGAGCCTTGGTTAGATAGGTTAGCCACTGCCAAGAACGCACAATGTCAGCAGTTCTGTGTGCCTGACTTCGCTCGGATATCGTTTTCTTCTTGAGTGGAGCACAGGTCTCCAGTACGCTTTTATGCCCATACCAGTCCTCCCCAGTTTTCTCAAGAAGAACATGAACGGACGGGCCAAAGTCATTATCTTTGCTCCAGACTGGGCTTGGAAAGTCTGGTATTCTCCGCTCTTGAGCTTATCTATTGGTCCTCCGCTCAGGCTGCCTCTTTGGGCACGGGAAGGCTCTCCACCCGAACCCGTCAATTCTCTGCCTTCACGAATGGAGAATGAGCGGTGACTGACAACTTTCGACCTTCCACCTGTAGTCTGTGATGTTTTTCTGGCAGCCACGCGTCACTCCACCAAAATGATGTATGTCTGCGGTTAGTGCAAGTTAGTGGCATGGTGTGCAGAAAAACAGATAGACCCCCTTTCTGCTCCTGTATCTGCTCCCCTTTTCTCAGGTTCTTCTCTTAGACGTTCCCTTGCCCAGCAGTACTCTTTGCTGGGCACTTCAGAGGGTTACCTTTCTGCTATTTCAGCCTTTCTGTGGTTGTCTGACCAACCATTCCTTTTCTAATCCCCTATTGTAAATAGGTTCTTGAAGGCTTTACAAACTGTTTCCTCATTCTCACTTTATCATGCTCCTGTTCTCTCAGGCTCCTTACCATCAAGACAGCCTTTCTAATGCAACATCTGCTCGGAGGGTCAGTGAGCTTCAGGCTTCGTTATCCAAACCTCCATACCTGAACATCTACCCGGACAAGCTGGTTATACAACTTGAGCTTCCTTTCTGCTGAAAGCAGCCACTCCTTTCCATGTAGGTCAGTCCATCATCTTGCCTACTTTTTACGCTTCGCCGCATCCCTCTAAAAAGGAGGAGCGACTTCACCGACGGGACCCAAATAGAGCATCATCTTTTTACTTTGACTACACAAAAGAGTTCTGGGTGGATGACCAACTCTTCATGGGGTATGTCGGCGCGAAGAAGGGAAAGGCTGTGCAGAAGCGGACCTTCTCAAGATGGATCATGCTCTGTATTAAAATCTGTTTTTGCATTGGCCAATAAGCAAACCCATTGAGGACTTATGTGCTCATTGCAGCTGAGCCAAGGCTGCGACGGCTGTGTTAGCAGTTTGAGTACCTGTCCTGTAGATCTGCCAGGTGGTGAAGGAAGCTAGCTCTCCACGTTAGTGCGCTAAAACGAAGTACATTCCAAGAACTCTATTTTGTGGTAGTGTGGTTGAGCAGCTTAGGCTAATCAAAGGGGAGTATTGAGCATTTGTTGTATACAAAATCAGTAAATGGGGGACACACTCAAAGAAATCCAACACCAACTTATAAAAATAACACAGATTTTCATATTATAGGCACCAAGATGTTTGTGATCAGGTAAGTACTTTGCAAGATAGGTTTTCAGTATTAAAATAGATAATACTGTATTTCCGGTAACCTATGGGAAAAACATACAATGCATAGACCACTTGTCAATGACTTGCAGGACTGTGCTTCAGGACTTGCGGTAAGTAGGGGGCGAAGGTCCAAGACAGCACCCACAGTAGCTCAGTAGGCTCTGGGCGTCCGGGTGCAGAGGTGTTTTTTGGTGTCGGTAGGTCTGTCAAAGTCAATGGGAAACTGTTCCTGCAAAAAGGAACTTGAGACTTTGGGCCTGGTCACTTCAGACCCAAAAGGGGTATTGGGTCTTTGGGGTCTCCGGAGCCAGGATGTACCGTCCGTTAATCTGGACTCAGGCTGTGGGGCTTGTGTGCAGTGGTCTTTTCGACTGATGGATCACTGCTGTCAGAGGCACTCTATTACGGTGGGCCCCCAGAAAAAGGCTGGAGGCAGGAACAGGGGGACCAGTCCGCAGAACTCAAAGGTAAGTTTGAGTCGGGGGGGGGGGGGGGGGGGGGGGGTCTTTCAGTGTGCTAGAGACACTGTCAGTTCACTCGGACACGGGCTTAGGTGCTTTAAGGTGTTGGGTCGCAGCGGTCAGACACTTGCTGCAAATGGAGATGGGGACACAATAGGACAGCTGGGCCAATCTGGCTGATGGCTTCTGTGGTGCTTATGTTCTTCGTTGGCTGGTCATTCTCTGTGGGGGTCAGTGTCCGGATTAGACCACCAACAAGTCCTGTTGCATGCAACTCATGTAGGTAAGCGCTTCGGCACCCCACATTGGGTTGGTAAATGCTTCATAAATGCTGCAGTACAATATAATGTGTGCTGGTCTAGAGCTCTATCCACTATTTCAGTCCAGAGGAATCGGTCTTGCTGAGGTTTTAACAGGAATTTGTATAAGCAAGGCGTAGTCATGTAGTCCCACATAAAATGCGGAGTTGGATGCTAGTGGTATTGTTAAAATACATTTTAATCTACTGATCTTTTAAAATCAAAGTATTTATTATTTAAAGATAAATAACATTATTTTCCTCACCTTTTGTCGCCATTTCTCCACAGCCTGGGTTATTAGGAGTTTTCCAGAAACTGATTGCCTCTAAAGCAAATGATCACCAAGGATTCTATCTGTTGAACAGCATTATTGAGTACATGCCTCCGTGAGTACACATTGCCAATTCTTTTCAAATATAGTACGTTAACTGATATTATCCAGCTTCTTCACACTCCCTACTCTTAGAAAATCTCACCCTGATTGTGAAAGCAAAACAATCAATATTAGGATGTTGGGTGCTTATTACTGTATTAGAGAAGTAGTGAGGTTAATAGTACAAGTGTTAGGAAGAGTAAGATCTTACTTGCAGTATGAACCTGGCAATTGAGAGAACACTGAGTCAATGAATGAAAATGAGTTTGACTGGCCTGGCTGACCTTTTCCAACTCACCAGTTCTCTCTGGGTAATGCCAGATAAAGTCCTACAGTTTGGTTAACTTTTGTAAACACTGGAAAGGGTCAGTTTTAGGTCAATATTTTTATACATGCTAATGTATTTTTTCAATATGTCCAAGAAACTGGTATATAGTTAATGAAAATCTTGAGTTTTTGATATAATTTCCAAATTAGTAGGCCTTTACCCGACTGCCCAGACTGAAACTTACTTTACTGTTTTCATTGGGTTTTGTGGGAAAATCAATGGGTGGTATTATGAAGGGCGTGGAGGAGGAAATTTATCAAATACAAAACACATAACGTTTTTTGGAGGTAATTAATTTCAGGAACTCTGACTATGAAGTGAAAGGTTAACTATCCCCTAGCACCTTATTGGCATTATGAGGCAATACCTCCTGCTATCTATATTTTAACTGTTTTGACTGCCTGTTAATGTATTTATCTGAAAGAAACACATAGTGCTAGATTCCTTACCTTAGAATTACCACCAGGCGTCAGACTGGATCCGGAAAGTTTTCGTCAGCAGTACCCCTGCATGTCGGTAGGAGTCGTCGTGCGGCTCCGTTGGCGTCGTCAGCGCCGAAATTACGTAGCTGGAGCTACTTAGACGTGCGCTGACGTCAGTTCTTTTTCCGCGCCAGCAAGCGCAGATCAGGGAAGAGAAAGTACCCCCAGTCACTTTGACTGAGTTTTTTCGAGGCCTTTTGTCTCATTTTCTTCCAGTCGATCGACTCCTGGTGTCATAGGGATGCCCGGCTTTAAGAACTGTGGGGACTGTCACCGCATGATGTCGGTGATGGACCCACACCACGTGTGTCTCTACTGCCTGGGGCGCGACCACGACTCCAAGTCGTGCCCCGACTGCTGGGCCATGGCGCCGAAAACTTTGCGGGAGAGGTCCCGAAAGTTGCTGGAAGTTCGGCAGTCTGCTCCGCGCCGCTCAAGGTCCTGGTCCCGTGTGAGGTCGAGGGACCGATCACGGAGCAGTCACCATCGTTCCTCTGGATCGAAGTCTTAGCACTCGGGGTCAGGTAAGTCGAAGCATTCCAGAAAGGTCGAAACATCACTGCTCCTCGAGTTCCCGTCGTGGCTGAGGGTGGTGCCACACCCGCAGCTCTGGCGGAGCCTGCGACGTTGCCACCGGCCTACCCACCCTTTCCTGGTCCGGCGGCGACGCCTGCTCAGGTGCAAGAGCCATGGCCTGGCTCTTTGGATCGTCTGATCCTGCCGGTGCGCCTACGGGCCCCGCGGGCCGGACTGGAAGTCATGTCCTTTCATCGCCGGCGGCTCCGGCGCCGCAGGACCTCTCTGGATCAGACGCCGGTTGACCTTACAACACCTCCACCGATCCCATCGGCACCACTTCCGACGTCGCCCGCTCCTCGGGACGACGTCAACTCCATTTTCAGCCCTGAACCGGACACGGTGCCAGATCGGCGTCGCTCGGCACCGATTCCAATGCTTTTGGGGCCATTTTTCCCCCATGTCTGTCGTCGTCCTTATTTTCAGCCGGTTTTGCAGACTTCGGACGAAGGGGAGGACTGGTAGGGGTCTGAGGACCCTTTCACACAACAGTGTGATTATGATCCGGACTGGGCAGAGGATTGGGAGATGCCAGTGGTCTTAATACCTGACTTTGTCATGCTTTCTCCTCCTACTGTGGCTACGGAGAAGGGAGCCAGTTACGCAGTAGTAGCACGTAGGGCAGTCGAAGCCGCCCTCCTCGAAATCCCTACAGAGGCCGTCAGGACTAACCTCCTGACAGAAGTGCTTCAGCCGACTGCAACCTCTTCGGAGCCCTTGCTGTTTTTAATGACGCACTTTCTGATGTCCTTTTGGGCACTTGGTCCAGGCCCAACACAGGGGCTCCTGTGGACAGGAACGTGGCCCGACGCCATCGCCTGGCTCCGGGCGACCCCCCCCTCTTTCTCTCACAACACCCCACTCACGAGAGCTTGGTTGTCCAAGCCTCTGCTTCCCAGAGCGCGTTCCCTTCCGCACCTCAGTATAGGGAATCCAAGAAGCTGGAGCAGCTTGGCAAGAAGCTGTTTTCATCTGCCAACTTAAGGCTGCGGTCGGTGAACACTGCATGCCTCTTGGACCGTTATTCCCACTCTCTGTGGGATATGGTTGTGCAGGTGCTGCCCAACTGTCCGGAAGAGGCACGGACAGTACTCTCCCAAGCTGTTGCAGCTGGAAAAGACGCAGCAAAGTTCACTATTCGTTGTGGGCTTGATACCGCCGACTCGCTGGGCAGGGCGATTTTCACGACGGTTGCGCTTCGGCGCCATGCCTATCTGAGAACTGGCTTCTCAGGAGATGTCCAGAACACTTTGATGGACATGCCCTTTGATGGTATTCGCCTTTTTGGCAATAAAGCGGATAGTGCATTGGAGCGCTTTAAGGACTCACGGGCTACGGTCAAGTCCTCGGGCCTGTCGGCCACTCGCCCTCCTCCACCTTCCACTTTTTGCTCCTTTGGTGGCTACAAGAAGGGGTGCCCCAACACGTTTGTTCCAGAGCCACAGGCCTGCGCAGAAACATCCTCAGCGCGGCCGCGGGAACCGTCGAGGCGGTTCTGGGGGCCAGCGGGCATGTCCGTCCACCTCCATCCCGCAGCCTCAACTGCAAAGCCTTCCTAGTCCGACCTTTCAGGCCCATCAAATGCCAGTGGGCGGCAGGATTCACCATCATCTCCCCCACTGGCGCAACAAAACATCGGACAAGTGGGTGCTGCAAACTGTCTGAAGGGGCTACTCCCTCCCCTTCAAGACTTCCCCTCCAGCCATGCCACCTCAGTACCACCGCATGTCGGGGGACCATCTTGTGCTTCTTCAAAAGGAAGTAACTGCCCTCTTGGCCAAGGGGACCATCGAGCGCGTTCCTGGGCCTGAAGTAGGTCGTGGTTGTTATTCCCACTACTTTCTGGTCCCCAAGAAGGACAAGGGCCTGCGTCCTATCTTAGACCTTCGGAACCTCAATCGCTTCCTCCGGAAGGAGAAGTTCAAGGTGCTCACACTTGCTCAAGTCTTGTCTGCCCTAGACCCTCAAGACTGGATGGTAGCGTTACTTTCATATCCCTGTCCTGCCTGCCCACTGGTGTGCTCTGCGGTTCACGGTAGGCCACAAGCACTTTCAGTTCACAGTGTTCTTCTTTGGCCTTACCAGCGCCCCTCGGGTGTTCACAAAAGTGATGGCGGTAGTCACAGTTCATCTGGGCAGATCAGGTGTTCCGATCTTCCCCTATCTCGACGACTGGTTGTTGAAGGCGGGCTTGCCCCCAGGCAGTCGTCTCCCACCTCCATACTACGGCCAACCTCCTGCATTTTCTGGGGTTCTCCATCAACGTGCTGAAGTCGCACCTGATTGCCTCTCAGAAGGTCCTCTTCATCAGAGCGGTTCTGGATTCTGCGCAGTTTCGGGTTTATCCTCCTGGGCAGCGAGTCCGAGATATTCAGGCTATGATTCCGATCTTTCAGCCTCTATCCCGGGTTTGTCAGGATGACCCTCTGCTACTGGGCCTGATGGCCTCCTGCATTGACCTGTTGATGGATCATGCCAGATGGCATATGCGGGCTCTGCAGTGGGACCTGAAGTTCCAGTGGGCACAACATCAGGGCAACCTGTCCGATCACGTCCAGATCTCGGAGGGCACTGCACAACAATTGTAGTCGTGGCTCATGAATCGAGATTGGGTCAATGGCAGATCCCTCTCCCTTCCCCAACTGGAACACACAGTGGTGAGGGATGCGTCCCTTCTGGGACGCGGCAGCCACATGGGAGAGGTGGAGATCAGAGGACTCTGGTCTCTGGCGGAGTCCCGGCTCCATATCAAGCTTCTGGAGCTTTGGGCGATCCAATTTGCACTGAAGGCATTCCTTCCCTCTGTCAAGGGGAGAGTAGTGCAGGTGTTCAGACAACACCACAGCCATGTGGTACTGCAACAAACAGTGCAGGGTGGGGTCGTGGACCCTATGTCAGGAGGCTCTGCGTCTCGGGACATGGCTGGAACATCAGGACATTTCCCTGGTGGTTCAACACCTGGCAGGTTCTCTGAACGCCAGGGCGAACGAACTCTGCTGCCGGTGGATGATGGATCACGAATTGCATCTGCACTCTGACGTGGCGAAAGGTCTCTTTCAGCAGTGGGGCGAGCCTTGGTTAGATCTATTCGCCACCATCAGTTCTGCGCGTTTGAATTTCCAAGGCGGCACTCGCTAGGCAACGCTTTTCGTCGCGAGTGGAGTTGCGGTCTACTATACGCCTTTCCGCCTACATCACGTCTACCCAGAATGCTGAAGAAGATCAAGCGCAACCGGGCCCAAATCATTCTTGTGGCTCCGGACTGGGCATAGCTATCGATCCCCCGATCCGACTGCCTCTTCGGGAGGATCTTCTGTCGCAGCTACAGGGGACGGTCTTCCATTCGAACCTGTCCAGCCTCCACCTCCTTGCGTGGAGATAGAGCTGCGGCAGTAGACTTCTTTTGACCTGCCTCCCGAAGTTTGTGATGTAATCTTGGCAGCCAGGTGTCCCTCCACTAAGACGGGATATGCCTGCAGGTGGAATAAGCTTGGGGCATGGTGCACTGCAAAGGCTGTGGATCCCTGTTCTCCCCCGATTTCCCCCCCCCCCCACCCCCCTTTCAGAGGTCCTTCTATTCCTCCTTTCTTTGGCCCAGCAGGGCTCTGGGCACTTTCAAGGGCTATCTCTCTGCCATTTCAGCCTTTTTACGGATTCCAGATCAGCCTTCCCTTTTTAAGTCCTCTGTTGTAAATAGATTCTTGAAAGGCATTACTCCTCTTTTCCCTCCTGTTCCATTCATAATGCCTCAGTGGGACTTGAACCTGGTTCTGACATATCTGATGTGTGCTCCCTCAGAGCCACTTCACAACTGTCCTCTTTGTCTTCTCACCTTAAAGACTGTTTTCCTGGTGAGTGAGCTCCAGACACTTTCTTCTAAACCTCCTTTTCTCTCTGTCCAGCCGGACAAAGTTGTTCTAAGGACTCGTCCATCTTTTCTGCCAAAGGTTGTCACTGCCTTTCACATCGGGCAGACCAACACTTTGCCCACCTTCTTTCTGCCTTCGCATCCCTCGAAAGAGGAAGAGAGGCTCCACCGTCTGGACCCAAAACGTGCGCTCACATTCTACCTGAACCGCACTCAACAGTTCCTGGTGGCTACGTGGGTGCCAAGAAAGGTCGGGCCGTGCACAAGCCTACCATCTCTTGGCGGGTCATTCTGTGCATAAAGGCTTGCTATTTTTTGGCTAAAAAGGAGCCTCTGGTGGGGCTGCGCGCTCATTCTACCAGGGCGACTGCAGCCACTACTGCTTTGGGAGGGTGAGTTCCCTTGCATGACATCGGTCAGGCAGCTACGTGGGCCTCGCTGCACAGGTTTACCAAGCATTATTGCCTGGACAGCCAAGTCCGGAGAGATGGCTTCTTTGGCCGTTCTTTTCTCCAGGATTTTCTGGTGTGATCTTGGTTCGCTGACCCACCAACGGGGTTGGTATTGCTGGGTTATCTATTCTTCGGTAAGGAATCTATAGCTACGTGTTGTTCAGATGCACAAGTTACTTCGGTAACAATAGATCTGTAAGAAACATTAGTAGTGATAGATTTCTTACCGCTCCACCCATCCTCCCCGTTCTGCAAACTGATTTCTAGGGTTAAGGTCATCCCTTTCAGGGCCCTAGTTTCATGGCACCAGTGTTTAGTTTCTTGCATGGCTCTGTGTTCCTGGCGCGGAAAGTAGTGTACAGAACTGACGTCAGCGCATGTGGGCCCGTCTAAGTAGCTCCAGCGACGTCATCTCGGCGCCAACTATGTTCGCGGAGCCGTACGACGACCCCTACCTACGCGCAGGAGTACTGCTGACGAAAACTTTACGGATCCAGTCTGATGCCTGGGGGTAATTCTAAGGTAAGTAATCTATCACTACTAATGTTTCTTACAGATATATCGTTACCGAAGGTAAGTAACTAGTGCATCTAAACGTGTATTGAAGTGTATTAATAGTGCTTTGTTGCTGTCCCGACATTAAATTATTCAAACTATTTCATGTGTTAACTCTGCTCTCCTTGAATGCTGTCAGTTTTCTGCAAATCATTAGAGCCAAAAATGATTCCTGTGAGTTTTTTAGAGCATTCATTAGAGAGTGTCTTAAAACTGACTAAACTTAATGGTCTTCAGCCCCCTTTATTAGGAGCAGCATGTAGTTTGCTTATTAGATTGTTGTTTGAAGAGAAAATAATTTAACTAGAGTGGAGAATGGACTTTAAACTCCCAGCTACAGGGAACTGACTGCCACTTGTACCATCACAGATTTGTTTTTTTGTTATAAACTTTTCAAATTTTACTGGCACAAAACCACGCATACATTTCAGTTGGAGAACAATTTGATATCATACAATAGAGTATGCCCACCTCCCTCCTGTGGCAGTCACCTCTGGTGTCTGGGCTGTTTATCCTCCCTACCTCCCTTGTACCATCACAGTCTTAACTCTTTTTTGTCTTAATAGCTGAGAGCTAAAGCTGAAAGACCTTTTGCAGTGAATGCAGAGTCCATAAAAATATTAACCTGTTATTGATGGTGTGAATTTGCTGTATTCCTTTACAGCACCACACCTGGGAAAATAGATGTTGGTTTCTTCGGAGGGGTGTGACTCCCTTAGTGTTTAATGGCCTATGGTGAAGTCTTCCTGGTTTTTCTAGCACCAGCCCAAAAATAAAAATTATTAAAGAATACTTAATTATTAAAAAGAGATGTAAAGTCTAGGGAGACACTTTAAGATGTTTGATCAGAAAAGATGTGTAACCTTAAACATCCACTGTAGTATGGTGGTGAGTAACTGCTAATGTATTTGTTCAGATTCCTCTACATAGAAGCGAATGCCAGTTTAACCACATTTCTTATATTTTTTATGATTTCTCCTTTAAGGAGAGGAATTAGAGGACACTCTTATTCTTAGATGAACATTCAGTAGGTCTGATTGAACAATTAAACGGACATTTGCTTAATGCTGTGCATAGATCAGCATTAAACAAGGAAACAAAAATGTTTGTTTTCTTTGGTAGAGTTTTCGAAGATCTCCCATGCAGGTGAAAATATTCAGTGTTCTGTGAAGATCTAATGATGCTGTCCATGTGCCTATTTAAATCACCTGTTAGCCTTATTACTCCCTTTTTATTCTAAATCATGCCTAAATATTTCTTTTTTTGGGCCAGATGGCGTGTACTCTGTTAGTCCGGTCACCACAAGCATATACACATGTACATATCTATACATATCTACAAATCACATTTGTCCATTCTCTTGCTCTCTCTAGTTTGGATACTCCACCATTAGGTATCTGGAGAGCCTTTCATATAAGCAGACTGTCAGGATAGCAGGCCACCCGGGAACCTTATTTATTTACCTGTGCAACTAAGGAATCCATTAAAGCCTCCTTTTACCAGAAGGGAGCAATTGTAGCACAGTGCACAGAGTTAAACAACTGGTTCAGGGCTGTTTTGCTGTCTGGTACAACCTTGCTTTCTATCTGGACCTTTGGAGTGCCAAGCAGTTTCTGCAGTATGGGTTGAGCGTGAATCCCCTGGGTGTTGTGCATTTTTTTTGTGTTTTTTTTTTTTGGTCCTAGGTGTTCAATTTCACAGTGCAACATCATAATTGGTATAGACTCCCTATTACATTTCCCTTCAGTGAGGAACTAAGACTAGTTATGTTTGCAACTGGTGCCTAAAAACATGAACTATGTCTCACATGATTATTAACAAATCTTTAAATGACAGATCAGAGAACCTAACCTTCGGCTAAATGTGCGAAACAAACACCCCGAATCTAAGAAGAGAAAATTCTCTTCTCGAGTCCCCCCACTCGCCAAGGGTTGCCCCTAGGTGACATGCTTTATCATTGGGGCCATCCCAGACAGCGGTGTGCTGCAACTTGCAAAACTACGTAGGAGCACTTATTGTGAATACATGTGTAGTGCAGTGTTTGGGGGGAGTGGTGATGCTAAAAATACCTAGCTAGTGAGCGATTCATTTATTCCTGCTCCTAGTTGGTATGGATAAAAAGGGGTTAATGGTAGGGAGGAAGTTTAACTGTGGTGTATACTATCCCTAGTATTTGGTCAACATGTTTCGAGGTGTCCCCTAAACCTCTTCTTCAGGACCACACGGGGACCAGCCCCATGCGTACCACTCCGTGAGAAAAACAATCTGTGAGAACGTGCCATCTTTCCTGCATGGTATGCCCCCACTTTTTGCTGAATTGCTGATGTACTTTGACTGAGTGTGCCCTGGGCTCCTTCCAATCGGGTACCCAGGGCCTGTATTACTTCCCTAAAACTGCATTGAAGCCTAAACCCAGTTGGCATCTCTGGCCACATGTCAGCCCCTGGTAAATGGTACCATAGATACCCAGGGCACTGTGACCAGAGAAGGCCCCTAAGGGCTGCAGCACTTATTGTGCCACCCTTGGAGGCCCTGTACCCTGACACACACACACACACACACACACACACACACACACACACACACACACACACACACACACACACACTGCCTTTGCAGGCTGAGTGTCTTGGTGCAGAACAAAACAGTCGACAGGGCACACATCCCTGGTGCCATGCCCACAAACACACTGCCCTGGCATACCTCCGTCACTCCTCTAGCTGGGTGCACTATTCCAGTGGTGAGGGAACAGGTGCATGAGCCCTGTACCCTTACAGTACCCAGGTCCATTCCTGGGCACTGTATGTGCAGTGCTGCCATTAAGAGTATATGGTGCTGGGAGGTCGTCCACAGCACCATGATGGCAACACTGAAGACTGAGAAGTTTAGTATCAAACTTCTCAGGACATTAAACCCACATAGATGCCAGTGTGGGATTTAATGTAAAATGCACGACCGAGGGCAACTTAGAGTTGCCCCTGAACCTAACCCACAATCCACGTCCTGCCTGAGAGGCTGCCTAGGCTGCCACCCAGCAGACATGTTGCTAGAGCCCTGGGTAGAGAGCCATCGGCTCTCCTGGGCCTGCAACAATGCACTTCCTGGGCGTGGTGCTAGGTCTCCTCCCCCAGGATAGGCAGGGGAAACTTCAAAGGCATGCCGCCTTTGTGAGCCTCCCAGACCACTTGCTGTACTCAGCAACTGGTCCCCACCGGTTCTAGCCCTCACACTGGCGGGGAAGCCCAAGTGAGGAAAGGGGGTGTGCCAGCCTCTGCCAACCCCACCCCTCAGGTGGGGGCGGCGAGGTGAAGCACAACTCTGAGCTCTCGCCATCTTGAAGATTGGAAGCCCTACCCAATCAGGACTAGGCTACTGCCCCCCCCCTCCCACAGGAGAGTGGCAGGATAGGGGATGTACCCACACCAGGGACGGGACCCATTGGTCCCTGCCCTTTATCTACCGGTAACGCCCCTAAATTTAGTATTTAGAGGCACCCTGAACCTTCCTTCCTCAGATCCCGATTTCGAAACAAGCATGAAGAACAAGAAGAAAGAAGACCTGCCGTTCAGCTGCTACCAAGAGGACGACACCAACTGACTTGGCCCCTGCCCTACAGGCCTGTCGACCCTCGAACCTGCTGAAACCCGTCGTCTCCATTCGCCTGCAACCTCGAAAACCCCGGAGGACCTGACTGCCCTGTGACTCTAAAAGACTGGGACTCCCACGAGCAGTGGTTCTGCTCAAAGCAAGCAACAAACCCCTGGTGCCAGCCAGGAACCGCGACTCCTGCACACTCGGCACCCGCCGAGCCCTGCCTGTCCCCTTAGTGGACAAAGACCACGTGGACGTACCCCCGGCAACTGTGACCCAGAATCCAGCACCCAAGGACCCTCCGACGCTTCTGATGACGCCTGCAGACTCAGAACCAGGGACCTCTCCAACCGCGACCAGCAGAGGGTACGATTTCCCGACGCCAAAAGGCGCCCTTCGGCCCCTTGTGCCCAGCTCCTGGTTGCCTACCTATCCTACAGCTTCCCAACTTACCTCTCGAAGTGGTGGTCGCACCTGAAGAATCTTCGTCCCCGAGCTTGCAGCCTGTGTTCATCTTGCAGCTTCTCCATTGAATTACATTGAGCGCCCGACTGCTCAAAAGCACCCTGCACCCAGCCGCCCGAGTGCCCCTGGAAGTGCAACATCTATCCTATCTTACTTGCCCTGTGTGAGTGACAAGGAGCCCAGCTCCCACAGCCTCGTGGCCTGCCTGCTAGCAGCCACCAACCAAAGGCCCCCTGCCTGCCATAGGCTAACATTGGGCCTAACTCTCTCTGCACCCAGCTGCCCCTGTGCCGTTGAGGGTGTAACAACTGTACCTACCTGACCCTGGGAGACCCCTGAGTCTATGCCCAGAACCTTAACTCTGCCAGTAGAGTACTTACCTGAAAGCTGATAACCTACATTTTCTCCATAGGGTAACTTTGACAGGTTTCACTTGGAAATTCTTCTAAGTGTTGAGTTTTGAAACTTTAAAATATTCACAAAAATCAGCCGAATAACGAAAACGAAATTACTCGCCTGCTATCAGGAGAGATCCCAGCACAGACCCTGAAAAGTAATCACAACTGTACTTACCGATTATTTGATTTGCCTCCATAGGCTAACATTGCCTGGATTTTGCCAGAAATTCTTCTAAGTGTTGGTTTTTGAAACATACAAACGATTTCTTTTAACTGTTTACAGGAAATGCACCGGGGCTGAATCCAGGATCCAACCCCGAGTAAGAAAATCACACGCAAAGTAACTGAAATTGCATTTACTTAAAAACTCCTTTTGAACTCAATGTTATAATTGTGTTTGAATTGTGTTGCCTATTGCAGCAACTGTAACTATTGCATTTAAGTCTATTACTTATTGAAAGTATACAACTACAGCATTTCATTCTGAGAAAGTATTTTGATACCTATTGTTGGTTCTAAAATAAAACTATATATTTTTATATAGAAAACGATAGGCCTAGAGTTCAGTTTTGGAGTGTGTGAGACCATTTGCTGACTGTGTACAACAAATGCTTTACACTGTCCTCTGGTACTGCCTTACTGCCCGGCCAAGCTACAACTTTAGAGAGTAAGGTTATGTCTAACTTTAGCCTCTGCCAAACCTCTGGGGACTGGGGACTCGGTACACAATGAACCTTACTTTAGTACAGTATATACAGAGCCACTTTCTTACCCAATCCTATACTAAAGAAATAATATAATAAAGAACAAATGCACACCTAATGTGTGAGCACCAAAATTAATTACATACAGTTATGTAAATGTAAATGTCAAGGTACTTATAGAGCGCACTGTCACCAGACGGCCACCTTGCAGTGTCGCCTTTGCGGTTTCCTGGCGCTGCTACTCATACCGCTGTGGAACCCCTCCTGGCTTTCCCTGTAAAGTGTCCACTCCTGGGCACCCCCAGGGTGAAGCCAGGCATCCGTAGCGCTGTTGGGGCCGGTGTGGAGGCTAAGCAAGCTATTGCCCAGAGTTGCAGCGTGGGGCCCGTGATTAGAATAGGCACCGAGGCGAGAATAGACAGGTCCGAGGAAATTGACCCCGAGCCCCGCCGAGGCAGGAATCTAACCCTGGTCCCTGGCCAGAACTCTGCTTCAGGGTCTGCCGCTCTAACCATTGAGCCACACTCCTCCACAGTTGAAATCAGACTCTTAGTATCTGTTCAAGGAGATAAACTGACAAAGAGATTAGTACATATTGCCTGTTCACCTCTCACGTGGGCAGCTCCAAACCATATGCAGTGCTTAAATCAATGCATTCCTCTATAGTTTGTGTCGGTGCCCTTAGTAGTAAAATGTTTAATTAGTGCTTGTATTCATTGTGACACCTTGGAACACATCGGACTTCTCTATTGTGAGAAAGCATGGTTAATCGTTAAAAACATTGGTAAAAAAGAAAAACAATCGTGAGCAAACATTA
The DNA here is from genome assembly GCF_964204655.1 of Triturus cristatus. Lineage (NCBI taxonomy): Eukaryota > Metazoa > Chordata > Amphibia > Caudata > Salamandridae > Triturus > Triturus cristatus. The sequence continues at coordinate 1,583,612,092 of NC_140590.1, forward strand.
CGAGACAAAACCAACATTTAAACATACTGTTCACAATTTGTAAGAACATACTTCTGTTTTGGCAACGCTGTGCCTCATGGACTGCCAGAGTGGAGGGGCTTGTAGTAACCCTAGAAGAATGTACATCAAGTATTTAAGTCAAGGGAAGGGCCATGGCTAAAAGCGAAATACTGGTTAGTTATTCCCCATAGCGTGGCCTGGAGTAAAAATCAAGCGTTTTTCAGGGATTCTGGGTTCCTGTTGGGGGAAGGGGGGGGGGGGGGGGAAGGTCTTACTTGGTTCAGCACTCCTCCGTCAATGGCACCTACTTGTACCCGGGCGGACAGCATATTAGCGTGTCTTCAGCCTGATGTTTAAATACTGGCAGGAAAAGCCCAGTCATGGTCATATGCGGGAAAAGACTAGACCGCGGTTGTAACAAAATGGCCTCCTATTTTCGGAACTTTGTCCGCACCATTTTGGGAGGATCATTTTCAGAGTTGGAAGTTTTAAAATATTTTTTATGAAATTAGTGGCATTGTAAAACTGGGGGATGAGTAAATGATAATTTTTTGTCAGCATTTATTGAGGTGATAACCGCAACTGAAAATAGACTATGACAAAAAAGAGCATGAAAAAAAGACTATGAACCAAGGTTAATGGCCATTACATTATTGGCAAGGTTTGAGCGCCATATTGGAATTGGAGACCTGAATTGGTCCACCTCCAATATTTAGTTAAAAGATTAGCAATTGAGGTGTAGTTAGAGTGGTGTCAACCTGAGAGGAGAAACTACTCTAAAGCCTACGTTTGATAGCAAGGCAGTAGGATTTAGACTGTTGCTTTTGTGTGGTTGTGGATGCGGTCGTTCAGTAATTGCAAGTTCCTTGCATCATGCCAGTGGAGTTAAAAAAGCAATTTGGGGTCTCACGTGGGAGTCTGTTAGTGGGACCTTTTCTTGGAGGTGATTTGAGTACCGTCCGGTCCTCTCATCTGTGATGTAAATAAAACCGTCCCGGAGTGGTATTGGGATCATTATATCGGTATCTCCAATGTACCCAAGGTGTAGTTCATCTTGTGAACTGTCACCATGGGATATTATCATTCAGACCGGTCGTATCTGTGTGCAATTTGAACACCCATCTTTGTTCTTTTTCCAGCAGCTTCTGTTCTAAATTGTCAGTGTGTCATATGTTATAACACTACCCATCGCATGTCATTTGGGGTGTGTTTCTTTTCATTAAAGTGCGCCGTCATCCTCGTGCTTGCCCTGTGGCACCTGATGTTGCTACGGTGCTCACATATTTTTGTGCTGACCTTTCTAGTAATCTTGCCTACATAGTGTAGGTTACAGCTACATGTGATCATGTCTATCACACCTGAGCTGTTGCATGTGGTGAACTTTCTTAATTCCCAAGTTGTTCCTGTGTTGAAAGGCACCTTCTTCGTGGTAGCAGTTAGGTGGCACACACTGCAGTTGCCACATGAGTGATGGCCTGTGGGTAACGTACTGATTACCTGTTGGTTGTTCTTGAGTTGGGATTGTGGGCTAGTGTGTACTAGGATGTCCCTGAGGTGCTTGCCTCTTCTATGTGAGAACATGGGTAGTGGGATATTTAGTTTCCCACTGTTGAGGATGCACCAGTGCTTTCTTACTATCGTAGAGACTTTGTCCGATGCTATGTTAAATGTTGTTATACAGATGGGTCTTTTGTCTTTTTCTCTGTCCTCTTTTTCATATGTTTCCAGAAGAGCGTACCTGTGATTATTGGCTGTTATCTTTGCTTTATTGATGGTCTTAGCAGGGTATTTTCTCTTCCGGAGTTTTTCGGATAGGTCTTTTGCCTGTATTTCATAATCCCTTATTTCTGAGCAATTCCTCCTGAGCCGGAGAAATTGACCAAAAGTGAGGTTTTCTTTGAGGTGGCGAGGGTGAAAACTGTCATAAAGTAGTAGGCAGTTCTTGGCATGGTGTTTAAAGTGAGTGGTAGTCTTAAGGGTACCTTCTGCCGCATAGATGTTGAGATCTAGGAACACCAATTCTGATCTACTCCTGGTGTGTGTGAATTTTAGGAATTGGCCAATTTCTCAGGAGGAATTGCTCCGAAATAAGGGATTTAAACATCGGGCTGAAGACATGCTAATATGCGGTCCGCTCGGGTACGAGTAGGCGTCATTGACTGAGGAGTGCTGAGCCAATTAAGACCATTTTTTCCGAACAGGAACCCAGGATCCCTGATAAATGATTGTTTTTTCCTGCAGGCCACGCTATGGGAATAACTAACCAATATTTCGCTTTTACCCATGGCCCTTCCCTTGACTTAAATACTTGATATACATTCTTCTAGGGTTACTACAAGCCCCTCCACCCTGGCAGTCCATGAAGCACAGCGTTGCCAAAACAGAAGTATGTTCTTACAAATTGTGAACAGTATGTTTAAATGTTTGTTTTGTCTTGTAATGTTTGCTCACAAGTGTTTGTTTTTTACCAATGTTTTTAACGATTAACCATGCTTTCTCACAATAGAGTAGTCCGATGTGTTCCAAGGTGTCACATTGGATACAAGCACTAATTAAAATATTTACTACTAAGGGCACCGACGCAAACTATAGAGGAACGCATTGATTTAAGCACTGCATATGGTTTGGACCTGCCAACGTGAGAGGTAGGCAGGCAATATGTACTAATCTTTGTCACTTTATCTCCTTGAACATATACTAAGAGTCTGATTTCAACCGTATGTATTTATTTTGGTGCTCACACATTAGGTGTGCATCTGTTCTTTATTATCTTATTTCTTTAGTATAGGATTGTTTTTCTCACGGAGTGGTACACATGGGGCTGGTCCCCATGTGGTCCTGAAGAGGAGGTTTAGGGGACACCTCGAAACATGTCGACCAGATACTAGGGATAGTATACACAGAAGTTAAACTTCCTCCCTACCATTAACCCCTTTTTATCCATACCAACTAGAAGCAGGAATAAATTAATCACTCACTAGCTAGGTATTTTTAGCATCCCCATCACCACTCCCCCAATCACTGCATTACACATTTTTTCACAAAAAGTGCTCCTACATTGTTTTGCAAGTTGCAGCACGCCGCTGTCTGGGATGGCCCCAATGATGAAGCATGTCACCTAGGGGCGACCCTTGGTGAGTGTGGGGACTCAATAAGAGAATTGTCTCTTCTTAGATTCGGGGACGTTGTTTCGCACATTTAGCAGAAGCCCTTCGGTTAGGTTCTCTGATCTGTCATTTACAGATTTGTTAATAACTATACACAGCCTGGAGGATGAACCTAACGTCTACCTCCATCTCCCCCCATTTTTAGGTCTTGCCTGAGCCAGCGCGCATGCGCTGCGAGACATTTAGTTAGGGCTTTTAAATTCCAAACACACGCTCGTACGTGTGCTTTTTTGTTTTTTTAAAACTTGCTATTGGGCTTTGCGTGCTGTCTTTCAAAGAAAGACGGCACGCAATTGGTCAAAGGAGGGTGCATGGCCCGCCTTCTCTCTGCCTTGGCCTAGGCAGCTCGGGAGCACGCAGCAGCGCCATTTGTTTCCCATTACCTTAATTGGGAACAGATGGTCGCGCTGGTGCAAATTCCGTTACGAGCAACATGAGCGCGCCCACAACACTCGTGGGAAGCTACAGCTGCATTCCTCGCTCGTGTTGCTCGTAACCGCAAGGCTTAAGCCAGAAGTCCAGAGTACGCTGCATCATTTTCACTTTCGTGGTCGTGCTTGTTTTAATTAGCAACTTTCCCGTTTGCTGTCGCGCGTGTGAATCGCTCTGGACTTCCGGCCTGCTGCAATGTCGGTAGCTCTGGTCGTTAGGCGAACATCTCCTCGCTGTTCTATCACTCCCTCCCCACATCAGAGCTTAGTCGTTGGTGCCACAAATACCTCTCGCCTTGACTACTTCAGCTAAATCTGCTGTCTTCTCGACCAGCTAACAGTCGCACTTCAGCCATCCCACAGCACTCTGTCCGCTGGCCTTTCTCCTTTCAAGGCAGGCAAGACTCTGCACTCCCATCCCCAGGCACTTCACAGCTTCTCCGCCGCCCTCGTCCACGGCCCCCGGTAACTCCAAGAAATCCCTCGAGGCTTTCGTTTTCGAAACTCCTTCAGGAGATTGACTTTTACAGCGCTTAGAAACCGTCCGGAGTACCGTGCGCTATTCATATGCGGAATGTGGTGGGTAGTAGTAGCTATGGTAGCTCAGTTATCTGGGCTTCTCATCACAAAATGTGCTGAGAATTCAGGGCAAAATGATGCTTTGGCCAAATAGTGTAAATTCAGAGGGAAGAGTCGGGTTAAGGTTGCAATGCTGGTTACTTATGTAGCATGTGTGACACTGAAATAGTTTGGGGGAGGGAAGGGACTACATTCCAACCAATTAGTCTCAGCGTAGATGTCGCGTGCTCAGACTCCTGACAGAAAGCAGACCACCACCAGGTGGCCTCGGAGACGCACCGACAAGACAGTGCGGCCCCTTTACTCACACTTTTCACCAGCGACTTGTTGGTGAACATTTTACAAAATGAGTGTGATCTTGGGACTTCAGTAATACGTTGGCTCTCTAAGCATGCAAGCACATTTCTGTGCTGCAGGTGGGCGCCGACGAGACGGGCGATGGATGGTGTGTGCCCTGGGAAAGTGGGTTGTGCTCCCGGAGGGTGGTGGTGGTGTTAATTGTGTGCGTTCCCGAGGAGTCTTGTATCAGTTGTGTGTAACTGAGGAGGCTGGGAGATACTGTGTATCCATGCGGCGTTGTTGTTGTGTGCTTGGAGAGGCATTGATTATTCTGGGGGTCTCTGTAAAGGTGGCGTCAATGAGGTAGGTGTGCGCCCTGGAAGGTTGGTGATATTGTGTGACTGAGGAGACATTGTCGATGAGGGGTGCGCATGAGGACGGTGGATCCAAATTTGTTTTCAACATTTTAATTTACAGTGCGCAAAACTGCGTAATTTTACCCTGGAGCGGCTGTTACTTCTCGGCTGTTGTGAGAAGTTGGCCTGATGTATGATGTCACTAGTTCTAGTGTACACCTTATCAGTCCAAATACCCTTATGGTGATTGGTTGTAAAGTCAACCTTATAGACCAGCTATCCTAGTGGTAGCATGGACAAGAGCAGTCTTAGGCTAAACTCTGAATGGCATGTGAAGCCAGCTGTGATACCACATATAATCCCTTGAGTACCAAATGAAAGGACACCACAACAGATATATATATAAAATAAAGTGTATTTATTCTAGTCAAACCCTCAGCACTCTTTATGAGATTAGAGGTAAGTACAACACAGTCTTATTTAAGCATACATTAAGTCACACAGGTAAGTAATACAGTTAGGCCCTAGGGGCCACGCAAACCATATACTAAGTAAGTGGTATAAGAACCACTGTCACGGAAATAGAATAGGCCTAGGCCTAGGGAATCGCTGGGGCTACACTACACTAGCGTTAGTTAGGAAGTGGGAGGCCCACGGGATTCGTGTGCAGAGTGGAAACACTCACGCGTAATGCGTAAAAGTCAATAGCAATAGTACAGTTTAGAAAACGGTAGATTTAGGACACTTCCGGAGTAGCTAGGAAGTTGAGACTTGAAAACTAGACACTAGGATAGTCACTATCCTGATGAGCACCAGAGTACCCAAGTTACCTAGCCCACAGGCTGCGGGTGCATAGGGGTGAAGCTGCGTCGTTTTCGTCGTCGACTCCTATGGATGCCTGAAGAAAGATGCTGACAGGCAGTCAGTGAAGAGTGTCCGGTGTATCCCAAGGCTGGGATCAAGAAGAGAGGAAACCTGCAAGCAGAAGGGACAGAGTCAAGGTCACTAGCCAGTGACCACGTGGAACCAGGAAGGAACCAGGCGATGTCGTGAAGATTGCAGGTGAAGGTGAAGCTTGTCGCTGCAGCCAGGAGGACCAGGAAGCGTTGAGGACGACCAGGACCAGGAGGCGAGCTGTCCCACGAAGGCTCTTGCTGTCGGCGGCGTCGAAGTTGGACTAGGACTCACCAAGCCTTGGCAAGCGGAACCCACGAAGGACTTGCTTCTGGTGCAGACCAGGAAGGTCTGGGGTGCTTCTTCTTTGCAGAGAAGCGGGAGCCAGTCTGGAGGAGCCAAACCAGCGCAGAAGATTTCAGGGTGCGTCGTCACAAAGGCCACTAGCCAGCGGGCAAGCAACCGGACAGACGCGGCAAGCAGGAAAATGCTGAAGGGCCCCACGCAGGACTCGTGGAGTGTGGGGGGCTGATCTTCGGTGCAGATGGTGCTTGGGGTTGGGGCTTCTCAATCCCCGGTGCACAACTTCGAGGGTACCTCAGAAGCTGCGCTTTAACTTACTAGCCACTTTTTCCAGGTAGCCGGTCCCACGTCGCTCGTCGCCTCCACGGATCTCAGCTCTGCTGTAGATGTGGATCAGGGTCGGAGAAGTCTGGAAGTCAAGGCTCTGGTCAGGCTCTGCAGTCGGTTCCTCGTAGAACGTGGGCAAAGCAAAGGGTAGTCTCTTGATGGTGCCTGTTTGCACAGGGTAGCCACTCCTTGGCTACAAGGGAGATTCTTCAGTCTTCTTCTTTCGTCGAAGGTCCAGAGTTTCTGTTCAGTTTTGCAGGTTCAGGATAATCTAAAGTCTTGAGGCCCAACTCCCACTCTTATACTAATCTGGGGGGCTGGGATACCTGCTAGGTCACGCCTTATGGGTGGGACCTGGGAGGGGGTGGTTACACCCACTTCCCTTTGTCCAGTTTCGCGCCAGAGCTGGGGCTGGAGTGCCCCAGCGCCGGTTTGAACTGGACTATGCAAGGAACACCTTGTGTGCCCCAGGCATGTCTCATTCCTTTCAGCCCACCCTGCCCCAATACACTAAAGGCTGTCTGGGGAGCTGCTAGCACCTCCCCAAGCAGGAAACCTATTGTCCAGGCCTCCCTGGCTGGGATCACTCCCAGCTGCAGGAGGTCAGACTTGTGTCGTGGCAGCAGCATCCATTTTGTGATGCTGAGGCTTTGGTCAGAGGCTAACAGTGAAGTATGATTTTAACATGTCTTTCCCTCTAGAAGGGGGGAATAATATCCTCATTGCCAGAAATGGTATGGGGGTATTATTCCAATGTGTTAGACACCTTACACGACCTGTTTCGATAAAGCCAAACCATAGTTACCATAACCGTCTAAGATTATAAGGCACTTTAAGAGTATATGGTAGGCTATATCATAGAACAGTTATAAGGACAAGGTTCCGAAAGCTGCAGACAGGCCCAGCTCATGCTAGAGCACCATCTCACATCTTACCAAGCACTCTGCCTCCAGGATTGTCAAGGCCTGCCATAGGAGTGACTGATAGGTACACATGTGTCTATATGCAAGTTAGGTATAGGAATACTACACCTAAGCAAGGGGTGATTACACGACCTTGCCCCAGCTGAGTGCTCAGCCAGTTGTGTCAAAATGGAAGGCCAGGCCAGGGGTGGCATAATACATGCTGCAGCCCCTGGTAGGCCTAGGGTACACCTATGCCCTGGGTACCTAGGGTACACTGTACAGGGGCCAATAAGGTGATCCTATCCAAATGGGTTATGCACCTAAAGTACATAGTATTAATTTAGAGAGAGAACAGCAGGGCTGTGGGTCTGATTAGCAGGCCCACAGCCACATCTAAGTCGAAAACCAGTAAAGCAAAAGCAAAAAGTGGGGGTGAACATAGAAAGCAGACCCTACTCTCCTACAGCTGTCATTGGGTAGGAACATAAGTGTTTGTATCCAGTCGGAATATGTCACCAGGTGCTCGTAGATACCCCCGGTGGCTCAGCCCTCTCCCCGAGGGGTCCCTTCGATCGGCCAAACCGTAACTCTCTGTAACCTACATGTGCTCCACATTCCCACTCACATCGCCGCTCCGGTTACCACTCCCATACCTGGTGTGGCAGGTCAGGAGCTGTGGCGGCCTCCACCCGTTGCCTACCCACTGTACCCTGTAGTTTGTCTCAGTGGCAGAAGCCTCTCTGCCAGGCAACACAGTGCAGCGCGCACAGGGCTAGCTCTGGCTCTGTGCTCCAGCGCTGCCTCCATGTGCAGTGCGATGCGTCACATCTCCTCACAGCAACAACGCCCCTCCCCTGGGCTAAAAAATCCATTCATTTCTGAATGTGGGGTGGGAGGATCCGAGCCAGCCGTGTGCCGGGGTACGCTACCCTCTCCGCGCCTGCTGCTGCTGAAGCTATGGGGCAACGGCGACCCCAGGCTCTGCCAACAATACAAGGGGATGAGGGCCGCAACTGGTCTGCACCACAGCAGCCTTGTCTCTCTCGAGGCTCTTGGAGACCGCTGTCTCTGTGAGCCATGGTGCCGCTAAACTTGAGTCGAGTAGATGAATGTTCAAATAGTGACCATTTGCACGGTGTTTCACTTCGCGCTAACAACAAATTACTCAATTATGAAAGTCCATGCAAGGCAGTTGCCAGAAAATTAAAATTACAACACCCTCTCAACCACCCACCCACTCTTGGAACCAAACTCGTAAGAACGTGGGAGTCAGTAAAATAAACAAGCCAGAGCCATCCTGGAAAGGTTTCCTTCATCTTTACATCGAACACTGTATACATGTTTTTTGAGGGTTTTATATGGCGCGAACACGACCCGAAGGTATCGGAGGCTTTAAATGAGCACCAGTTGAGTTACGGACGGACACGGTTACAATACTTTAATGCGTAGATAATGCACCACCTGACCAGTAATTAAGTGGGTTTAAAATGTCTTCCTTTAAATTATGGGAATAACCAGATTATTAACACGATAATGTGCTGCATGGCTAAATATAAGTTCCCAAAGGCGAGACCTATTGGCTATGACAATGCTTGTTGTTTTTACTATGTCTCACATGGACACTTGTTGGCAGACCACTGATGGCAATTAGACTAGGTTCTTGGCACCTTAAAACTTGATCTTGCTAGATCTCTGCATGAGTACTGAGATTGTGTGTGATCAGAATGTTTCGGATTTCAGATAGGCAAGCACTGCAGCTCGAGTTTTAGCCCTCTTAGTTTTCCGGTGTTGATTCCGGATATTATTGAAGTAGACCGTTTTTCAAAACCAGTCTTCCCTATTGAAATCTTTTAATCTGGCAACTCTGTCCATAGACAAACTTTGTGTACCAACATTGTGTTAAAACCAGTTTCCTGAAGTTCCTTTGACATCACCCTACCATAGTTGTTTACAATAACTTTTGCAGCTCGGCCAAATCTACCTAACCTAATAAGAAAAAGCTCTAAAAGGGTTTGGGGTTTAACCCTGCCCTAGATAGTTGTAGCACCTTGTTTTTGTTCTTCATGGTCATTTTGACCGGTCTTTGTACTTATCTTTTTAAGTTGCAACTCTGGCTGGGCTTTCAGTAGAGTTTGTTTTACTTTGTCATGTTCCTAAGTTCACCCTTGCTGCTTTCCAGAGTAAGCACTGACTGCTTGGATTTGCTGCCCCTGCTGGCTCCTCTACTTAAAGGGGATTACTGGGTTATCCAGTTGGATTGCAATTGAATTTGTGGTACTGGTACACCATTGGTAAATGGTGCCCACACATATGACTTCCCAGTTACCGGTGACTCTCTCTTGAATTTAGTGCCTCGACGCATGTATGGTTCACATGTGCTAGAAGTAAACCTTTTTATTGTATCTATATTGTTGCTGAGATGATGGACTTAGCACTACAAACATAGTATCCAGTGATTTACTGTAAACATTAATATGTGGTGCATGTGCCATTCTTCGGATTGGGCCAATAAGGTTAAAGCCAAAGGATGTCTCCATAATCACCAAGTAACTATGGAATATCTTGGTCCTCGTAAAAATGAGAGAAAAATGTGTAATTATGGAAGAAAAACTACTTGAAATGAATTTTTGTAAGTATCTACAACTAATGTTTTGTTTTTCCGCACACCTCTAGTGAATCTGTTGACCCCTACAGAAAGCAAATATTCATTTTGCTTTTTCAAAGACTTCAAAATTCCAAAACAACAAAGTTTATCAAGAGTAAGTCATTTACTTTCATGTGTTCTCTTAAGATCATTCCATCACTTGTCTAAAAGTGTTATTTGTTGGCTGTAGTATGACAGGAGAAATGGCATTAAACCATTTATGTAGTATCCCATCACTTTAGACTGCACAGGATGATACTGTACACAGTGGGCGTCTAGATTCTTTCTTTATAATCTTAAGCTTGTTTTTGGGGTAGTTTGTCAGTCTACCATGTTATAAAGTGAAAACAAATTACCTATAGTAGGAGTTCTATATGTACATCCAACCATTGCTCGCAATAAAAAAGGACGGATTGTAAACGTCGTAGCAAATCATTGTTTTTGTTGAATAGTATTTGGTCTTAAACAGTTTTGTGACTATTTTAAAACTTTTCCTAATGTTAGTTTTTTTGTCTCTTTAATAGGTTTTTTAGTCTTCATTAACTTGTACTGCATAAAGTATGGAGCAATAGCACTTCAGGAAATATTTGACAGCATCCAGCCAAAGTGAGTATAGTTAATGTTTCTGTTGTAGTATGCTATGGAACTTCAAATCTGCTCTAGCCCTTTACTGTTGCAAATCACTCCAACACTAACGTAAACCTGATTTTGCAGCGTGAATCTTTCTGGATTCACTATGCTGTGCATTATTCCGCGATCTTGTGGTTGGGTCCGGATTCGTAGTCTTTTCTTTTTTTTTTTTTTTGTAGCCCAGGTGGGCGTCGACGACCACCATTTGGTGCACCTCCCGTGACGTCGTCGTGCTTCCTGCGGAAGTCCCACCTTTGGGGCGCCATCTTCAGATTCTTTTTTCCGCCGTTGGGTCTGGATAGTCATCGGGAAGCTCCAGAATTACACTCGAAGGAAGAAGAAAGAAAAGCGAGTTTCGTCGATAAATACTAGAGGATATCACAGGAAAGGAAGAGATTTCATTAGGAGCACGAAGAAAGGAGGTTCAGCGCCCTTTTTCTTCGACGACCTTGGAGAATGCGCACTCAGAGGCCCGGAGCGCGATGGACAAGACGCCATTCAAGTTCTGCCCAAACTGCCACCACAAGTTCGCGCAGAAGGACCAGCATCCGGTCTGCAACCTCTGCCTACCGGTCGAACACCAGAGTAAGGACTGCAACGCCTGCTCAGCCTTCCCGCCGAAGACGCTCAGGGCGAGAGACCGGCAGAGAAGAGCCAACGCCAGCATGGATGGCAAGGGTAAGGCCCCGTCGCTCTACGATCTGGGCCTCTCCACGGACGACGAGGAAAACGTCGCAGAGACAGCCGAAAACTTCACGGTCGTAGAGACCGACAAGAAAAAAGAAGACTAGGTAAGAGAATCGTCGAGCGCAAAACAGAAAGTACCTCAAACACGAGGGTGACTCGAGAAAATCAGAGTCTAAGTCCACGAAGGGAGCCCCGGCGCCGAAAACTTCGACGACCAAAGGGGGAACCATGGACAAGAGGCCGAGCGGATCCTTAGAAAAGGACTCCCTGGTGCCGAAAGACGCCGAAAAGCAAGGGTCGTCGAAGACAACCCAGGAAACTGGCCGATCGACGCTGAAAGAACGGTCGACGTCGACGCAAGTTTTATCGAAAAGACCCGCGGTCGACGCCGAAAGCATCTCCGAGATGGAGAAAAAGAAGAGGCGGCTCGAGGCCGAAATGGAGAACATCCTTCAAAGGAAGAAGGAGTTCGACGCCAAGATGAAGGAATTCAAGATTCCAACGGTTTCATCGGCGGACATCGTCGAGGTCGAGGACGAATTCGACACCGAAGGACTAACAAGGGATCTCGAAGAGGAAGAAGAGCCCTATTATGATGGTGAAGCTGAGGAAGAAGACCAACAGTCGTTCTACGACTCAGCGCCATCTACCAGCCACGACATCGAATGGCAGGATCTCGACACCGAAAACCCGGAGGAGCCCGTGGACACGTACCCTTCGAGGCCTTCGCCACCCGACGACATCGGGGTGTACAATATGGTGGTCAGGAGCGCAGCAACAGCCTTCGGCGTCAAACTCGACGAGGAGAAGCCGAAAGCCGATTTTCTCCTCGAGACCCTGCTCCCCATCCAGACAAGGAGCCAGTTCCTCCTCATGCTACAAAGTGTGATGAATCAGGGAAGAGAAGCCTTCAAGGAGCCAGCGACCTGCCGGTCGATCACGCCCAGGACAGAGAAGAAATATAAGCACTCTTCCCTGGACCCCCCTTACATCAAGGGTAGCGTGACCGCCGACTCCATCATAGCTTCCACGGCCAGGAGAAGGGCCAACGTACCAGCAACTTCGGGCCCACCACCTGATAAGGAGAGCAGGAGGATAGACCTCACAGGAAGAAAGGTCGAGAGGAACGCCGCAATGCACTGGCGCATGGCGAATTCCAATGCACTCCTCAATAGACACCAGTACCAGCACTGGGACGAGGTGGGGGAGCTAGTAAAGCACCTCCCCGAAGAAAACCGCCAGAGAGCCTCACACCTGATAGACGAAGGCAAGAACATCGCCAACTCCTGCATAAAGACGGCGTTGGACGGGGCAGAGACTTCTGAAAGTCTCATGGCCATAGGGGTCACCGAGAGAAGGCATGCATGGCTAAGAATCTCGGGATTCAAACCGGAGGTGCAGAACAACATCCTTGGCACCCCCTTCAACGGAGAGACACTGTTCGGAGCAACATTGGACGAGAAGCTCACCCAGCTGAAAAAAGAAAACACGGCGAGGTCCATGGGGGCCCTACAGCTGAGGGGAATGAGGCGAGGCAATCCCTCGAAGAGACCCTACGGTAGGCGAGGAAGCCAGCAGGGGCCGTCGCACCAGACGTTCCAGCAGGGTCAGCAGGGTGAAAGTCACGGACAAGGTCAGCAGAAGCAAAACTGGCAGTACGAACCTCGGGGCCAGTCCTTTCGCGGGAGAGGGAACGGACGTGGCCAAAGGAGGAGAGGGGGCGAACAGCCCTCATCAAAGTGACTCAGCACGCAAGAGGACACCTACCCTCGTCATGCCCCCAAGGGTGAGGCGCAAAAAAGTAACATCAGGGGGAAGAGAATATTCAAAAGCCTACGAGCATACAACACCAGTAGGCAGAAGACTGAGGTTCTACCTTCAGGAGTGGCGACGTATAACCACAGACAAGTGGATACGGAACATCATGCAGTACGGATACTGCGTAGAGTTGGAGAAAAGACCTCCAAACAGGAAACCAAAGGGAAGACAGAGATCGGCCCAAGAACTGGCACTACTCAGAGAAGAAACACAGAAACTTCTAAAAAAGAGAGCCATAGAGGCAGTGCCGTTCAGAGAACGCAACAAAGGGGTCTACTCAAACTACTTCGTGGTCCCGAAAGTAGACGGAAACCTCAGACCCATCCTGGACCTGCGTTACCTAAACAAGTTCATCAGAACGCAGAAGTTCAAAATGACTTCGCTGCAGGAGGTACTGCCCCAAATAAGACTTCATGGTCACCGTGGACCTCAAGGATGCCTACCTTCACATCCCAATAAACAGAAGACACAAGGGCCTTCTAAGATTCAACATCGAACAGGAACACTACCAGTTCACAACCCTGGCCTTCGGATTAAAATCGGCACCAAGGGTCTTTACAAAATGCCTGTCGGTGGTCGCGGCCCACCTACGAAGACAGGGAATCCATGTCTACCCCTACTTAGACGACTGGCTTGTCAAGGCAAACTCACGCGAGAAGTGCGAGAGGCACGCAAAACGCGTAACAGACACCCTCACGAATCTGGGGTTCTCGATCCACTGGGGCAAGTCATCTCTGGAACCGGAACAGGTGAAGATTTTCCTGGGGGCGAAAATCAACTCCCTCAACAGTACAGTAGTGCCCAGCGACAGGAGGACAGATGCACTACTGAAGGAGACGCAGCTCTACCAGAAGGGGCGAGCTCTGACAGTGAGGGCTGTGAGCAAGATGATGGGGATGATGGCGTTGTGTATCCAGCTGGTGCCGAATGTACGCCTGCACATGAGACCATTCCAGGAATGGCTACAACAGCAATGGTCACAAGCAAACGGAAGTTGGGAGGATCTAGTGGTTGTTACGCACGCAGTGCAGGAGGAGATAACTTGGTGGAACAGAAACAACATGACAGCAGGGAGAAGCCTGACACCACCAATCCCAACAGTGACCATTACCACGGACGCATCGCAAAAGGGATGGGGAGCGCACATGGACAACCTCAGAGTGAGGGGTCTGTGGGCTCCAGCAGATGCGGTTCGCCATATCAACTACCTCGAGTTGAAAACAATCCTGCTAGCCCTGAAGGCATTCCATAGGCACCTGTACAACCAGAGGGTGTTGGTTCAAACAGACAACACCACGGCAATGTTCTACATCAACAAACAAGGGGGGACACAGTCGTTCCCTCTCTCCTCTCTAGCTCAGGAGATTTGGAGATGGCCCATACCTCTCAGGATAGATCTACTGGCAATTCACCTACCGGGGAAGGACAATGTGGAGGCAGACCTCGGCATCGCACGAGTGGGAGCTCAATGGCCAGGAAACGGAGAAACTCTTCCGGAGATGGGGAACTCCCACAATAGACCTATTTGCAACACGCCACAATGCAAAATGCCGAAGCTTCGCGTCCAGGCAACCAGATCAGCAATCCCAGGGAAATGCCCTATGGATAAGCTGGTCGAGGACATTTGCCTACGCCTTTCCACCGATACCCCTGTTGCACAGAGTGCTCGACAAGTGCAGAACCAGCAACATGACTCTGATCCTAGTGGCTCCGCAGTGGGCGAGGCAGACATGGTTCTCACAAATTCAAGAAATGGCACAAGGCAATCCATACAGGTTCGAGAGGAGGAAGGACCTGCTGTCAATGCAAAACGGAGAGGTCCTGCACCCAGAGCCAGAGACCCTCAACCTGGCGGCATGGCTCCTGAAGACCTAGAGTTCGCACACCTAAGATTGCCTCCGAGCACTATGCGAGTGCTACGGGAGGCAAGGAAACCAACTACACGAAAATGCTACAGCGCTAAATGGAAGAGATTCACTGTGTGGTGCAGGAAAAAGGGCCTGCAAAACAGAATGACAAGAGACTCAACAGTACTGAGGTACCTCACACACCTTCTAAACAGTAACCTCTGCTCGAGCTCCCTAAGGGTACACCTAGCGGCAATCGTGGCCTACACCAGAGGTGAAAAGGGTGGAAGTTTCTTCACCTCGCAGGTGGTGAAGAGATTCATGGAAGGAGCCAAAAGGATGGCCCCCCCCGAAAAGGTTGCCGCCACCAGCATGGAATCTGAACGTGGTTCTGACGGAGCTCATGAAGGCACCGTTTGAACCCATTCACAAGGCCACACTGCAGATGTTGACGATGAAAACGGCCTTTCTGGTGGCCATAACCTCACTACGCAGGGTGAGCGAGCTTCAAGCACTAACACTACAGGAACCCTACATTCAGATTCACAAGGACAGAATAGTCCTGAGAACAGACCCACACTTCATGCCCAAGGTGGTGTCGGCGTTCCACATGAATCAGAGTATTCAGATACCAAGTTTCTTCCAAAACCCGACTTCAAACGCAGAAAAGGCCCTGCACACCCTCGACGCAAGAAGAGCGATGATGCACTACATTGAGAGAACCAAGGAACTCAGGAAGTCGAAGCAGCTGTTTGTGTCCTTTGCTACTAGCTTCATGGGTAGGCCAGTGACTAAGGGCACCATTGCTAGGTGGATTGCCCTCACTATTCAATTCTGCCACAAACAGGCTGGACAGGAGCTAGCGGAGGGGCATCAGGCTCACTCCACAAGGAAGAAAGGGGCCACCGTGGCCTTCCTGGCGAACACGCCCATCCAGGACATATGCCTCGCGGCAACTTGGGCATCTGTGCACACGTTCACGAAACACTACTGCGTGGACATTCAGATGAACAAGGAAGCACAGGTTGGACAGAAGGTGCTTCAACACATTTTCAACGACCAACGCTCATCTACCACCCAGCCGCCACAAAATTAGGAAAACCGCTACAAAGTCTATGCACAGCATAGTGAATCCAGAAAGATTCACGCTGCAAAACGAATAGTTTCTTACCTGTCGGTGTAGTTTTGCAGCTTGAAGATCTTTCTGGATTCACTAGCGAACCCACCCACCTCCGCCAGGAAGATGAGGCTGGAGGAAGAGGGGGTGAAATGGAAAAGATCAGAAGGAATGAAAAATTACAGAAAAATGGACAAGAAGAATTGATCAATCGCCTAGGGTTTAAAGGGAAAAGAGAACCCGAAGATGGCGCCCCAAAGGTGGGACTTCCGCAGGAAGCACGACGACGTCACGGGAGGTGCACCAAATGGTGGTCGTCGACGCCCACCTGGGCTACAAAAAAATACAAAAAACAAAGAAAAGACTACGAATCCGGACCCAACCACAAGATCGCGGAATAATGCACAGCATAGTGAATCCAGAAAGATCTTCAAGCTGCAAAACTAAACCGACAGGTAAGAAACTATTCGTTCTGCATGATGCAGCAGAAAAGTATTGGAAATGATTTTACCTTGTTAACCCAGTATATTATCAATGTTAGATTTTCATCATCACATAACTCACAAGGAATTAATTTTCCTGCAGGATGTTTTGGTCCACACTAATTACTATTATCAACAACAAAGTCTTGACCAACTTGGCAAGGGCGTGTGATTCTTTTAAACTCTGGACATTGGGAATATGTTACCCAAGTGACTTCTTTCTTGTTTAAATGCTACCCCAACTCAACAATGCAATGTAGCACTCTTTTTTTTTTGTATTTTTTTTTTTTATTATAATTGTCTTTCAAAAGAAAAGCTTGTTTAATCTTCGTATTTGCCTTTTAAACCAGAATGTTCGGAATGGTTCTGGAGAAAATAGTCATTCCTGAAGTACAAAAAGTATCTGGGCAGGTGGAAAAGAAAATCTGTGCGGTTGGGATCACAAAGGTTTTAACAGAATGCCCATCCTTGATGGATACAGAGTACACTAAGCTTTGGTAAGAATATACCTTTTTTTGTTGGATAGGTTTTATATGTGCTAGTATAACACCAATCTGTTTTTACTGGTTTTCGTGTTTAAAACAGGCTCTAACTTAAGATAGATAACCCTGCTGGTTTAGTCCATAACATTTTGTTGTACTTTGCTTTGAAATATTTTACCCTCAGGTTAAACATGTTTCCCTTTCTTGTTTTCTTCATATCTCCAGTTTATTGATCAGTTTCTTTAGTATATAGAGAGAAGCGGGCATATGTGCCTCAAGCGAGCATACTCTACAAACATTAGGCATGCTAAAACTCTATGCGATACCTAGATTCCACCAACACTAAATGTTCTTGGTGCTTCCAGTCTTCATCATTGTAGGGAAATCTGGTGTCCTCTGTGCCTAAAATTATAAAGGTTTAAGTTACAGCCTTATCCATTACAGTTCTGAAGAAAAATTGAGGTTTATGGTTGAGGTCCAAACCCTAAAATAAGTATTCTCCAAACCTTTGAGTCAATTGGGAAATTACACAGCAAGTTAAGTATCAAGACTAGCAGTCCTAGAACCGTTGCCCTTACCAAGTCCTTTGTGTGGGGAGAGATGGAGTAATTTGATCTTCTTGCAGTTAAGCTGTTCGTTTCATATTTGTCAATGTCATCTAGTTTTGAATTTCCATAATGGAGGAGGTAACAGTTTTGAGCTCCTGCAGCATGGATTTCAAAGTATACTTCGGTATAATTTGCCTGCTGTAGAACTGAGATAGTATGTTTTGTTAGTACGTAATGCAGGGGTTCCATATAGAGATTAAATACTAGATTGGTGATGGAGCACTCAATCGCTACGGAAGGAACTTGGATAGAGTTGGAGAGAATTTCCTATGTTGTTTTCTCTCAAAGATCAACTTTGAGGATTCTCTTC
Organism: Triturus cristatus; assembly: GCF_964204655.1. Taxonomy (NCBI): domain Eukaryota; kingdom Metazoa; phylum Chordata; class Amphibia; order Caudata; family Salamandridae; genus Triturus; species Triturus cristatus. The sequence goes on from NC_140590.1 coordinate 1,583,629,958, forward strand.
CTTCTTTCCACAATTGCATGGCATTTCCTTCCTACCACTTATGGTCCCATTTATTTTCTTGCAGAACATCCCCTTGCCAACCAAACACTGGTTACTAGAAAATGTTATATCTGCCCACAATTCAGTTGTTTGTACTCTTTCTTCCCTAGCATTAGATATTTGACATTACAGGATTGAATCATTCATAGTCTTCAATTTGTGAGAATTTGGGAATTTAGCCTTTTTGCCAGGGTTAGCTGGATTTTTCACCCTCTATTTATGCTGGTTTTGGAACTTTGTTAACTTTGTATCTGCTAACCACTACTAAAGTGCCTGTGTTCTCCCTAAAAACATGGTTGAATTGGCTTTCTAATTGGTATTTTTCACTTACCTACAATTCCCTAGTTTATCATACAAACTGTGAGAAGTTGGCCTGATATATGATGTCACTAAGTCTAGTGTACACCTTGTATCAGTCCAAACAACCCAAAAGGGAGATTGGTTGTAAAGTCAACCTTATAGACCAGCTATCCTAGTGGTACTGGTAGCATGGACAAGAGCAGTCTTAGGCTAAACTCTGAATGGCATGTGAAGCCAGCTGTTATACCATATGTAACCCCTTGAATACCAAATGAAAGGACACCACAACCGATATATATATATATAAAAATAGAATGTATTTATTCTAGTCAAACCCTTAGCACTCTTAATGAGATTCGAGGTAAGTACAACACAGTCTTATTTAAGCATACATTAAGTCACACAGGTAAGTAATACAGTTAGGCCCTAGGGGCCACGCAAACCATATACTAAGTAAGTGGTATAAGGACCACTGTCACGAACACAGGATAGGCCTAGGGAATCGCTGGGGCTACACTATACTACCAACAGTTAGGAAGTGGGAGGCCCACGGGATTCAGGTGCAGAGTGGAAACACTCACGCGTAATGCGTAAAAGTCGATAGAATCACTAGCAGTTAGAAATAAGCAGTTTTAGGACACTTCTGGTATAGCTAGAAAGTAGAGGCTCAGAAACTAGACCCCCTAGGATAGTCAATACCCTTGTGAGCACCGAAGTACCCAAGTTCTCCAGTATTAGGGTGTCTTTCATAGATTCACATGCTTGAATATTCCCCGTCGTCGGAGTGGGAGTCCCACGGTAAATAAAATAGCAATATATATATAGCAAAATATATACATAAATAATCAAATAATTAGCGTTATACAGGTGTAAAAACACCCATAGTGTACCTATATGAGAAACTCCATAGGAATACAATGGAGAGAGACAAAAGACTTTTGTAGTCTATCTCTGTCATTATGTAAGTCCGAACTCCAGCCAATCAGGCGTCAGCCCCTCTCTAGAACCTTCTCCTCAGAGCCTCTCACCTCAGATTTTCTACCGCACGTCGTGTGACAGGGAGTCTCCCTGAGCTCTGCTCAGTTTTTGTCAGTCAGGATGTCTTCTAGTAAGAAATCTTTGTTTAGACCATGTTCTCCGTGTGGAAAACTGCGTTTATTTTCTGAGGACCCACACAGTAAGTGTATTTACTGTTTATACCCAGACCATGAAGTGGCAAAATGTAAATTTTGTAGAACCTTTTCTACAAAAACTTTAAAGGACAGAGAAGGCCGCCTGTTATTATGGCTACAGAGACATAAGGATAACCCACTCTCTGATGTTGAAAGTCTTCTTTCTGGCCGTTCTCAACCAGCCTCTAAGCGCAGTAGTGTGCAGGAGTTACCATCTCCTTTCCTCAAGAAAAAGAAACTATCTTTGACAGCTGCCACTTCTGCTGTCTCACCTACTGCTTTGTCGCCTAAGGGACACTGTTCTCAGGCTGCTGAGGCGTCTACTTCCCATTCCTCAGGGAAAAGATTGTCCGCCTCGTAGACGATACTCCCGACGACGAGGTCTGCTGTTTCTAGCTCGTCGACGGTGACTCTGACGACGACATCAGCTGCTTCGTCGTCGACAAGCGTTCTGTCGACGTTATCCCCGTCGACGATTACCATCAGTACCTCGAGGGCGGTGACTTCTATTTTGCCCATTACTTCATCGTCAACGAAGAAGGTAAAGGTTCCGTCGACGAAGATTGTGTCGTCGACGAAGACGTCGTCGAGCTCGTCGACGCCCACTCCGTCGACGAAGAAAAAGAAGATCCCGTCGACGACACTGTCGACGGTGGTTCCGTCGACGAAAGCCTTGTCGGCGAAAGCATCGACGGTGGCCCCGTCGGCAGCGGCCCCGTCGGCGGCGGCGGCCCCGGCGGCGGCGAATCTCGTCGACATCGATTTTGTTGCCACAGACTCTGTCGACGATAGTTCCGTCGACCATCATTCCGTCGACGACGGCTCCGTCGACGAGGGCCTCTCCAAAGGCGTCTGCAGAACATACCATGCAGCAGTCGATGGCAGGGACATTTGTAAAGATAAGAGTAAGCAGCGTTTCGTCTGCCCAGAAGACAAGGAGGGAACAACTACCTCAGCTAACTTTAGCGTCGGTTTCATCTTTAACTGGGGTTTCTTGGACACCATTACCTCCTAGTGTTGGCCTGGATAGCCAGGAAGACAATATTCCTGTGGGAGATGCACAGCCTCCCTCACCATTATTCGCTACGGATTCTGATCAGGAGTCCGAGGGGTTACCGGAGTCTTTTGGAACGGCACAAAGCCCGTCCGACTTAGTTATTAAATGCCAGGATGTCAGCAGTGAGGATGAAGATCCAGTTTACATACAGCAGGTCCCTCCGAAGCATAAAACGGCGACTCTTCCTTTGTCGCTCATAACTAATCTCCAACGCATGTTGGACGACTACAACCAACGGTTCCCTCTATCCCCTCAACGTTCAGAGGTTCCGTCAGCCCCGGTGATTCCGGCAAATATTCCACCGGTACCTATTGTAAATCCGGTTCCTCAGATGCCGTCTGCACCTCCAAGACAGGTTCCAGAAAGGTTGTTGCCTCACTATGAGCCTGTAGAGGAAGGCCCTCAGGACACAGAAGAGGGTGAAATCCCAGATGATGATGGGGATGTGGATGACAATGACGATGATATGGCGTAGTGGGACAATTACCAGGCACAAACACCATCCCCCTCACAGATAGTAACAGGGGATTCACCTCCAGTGGACATAGCCAATTTTCACCAACTGATGGAAAGGGCAGCACACCGTTTTAAACTAACAACGGAGCGCAGAGAGGAAGATTGCTTCCTTTATGATTTCAAGAATCAACCTTATAAACAGACGCATGCTATTCCCATTGTGGAGTTTATTTGGGAAGAAGGCAAGAAATTAATGCAGACACCGAATACCTTGCCAGCACAGGTGCCTCGATTAGAAAAGAAATATAAGGCACCAATAGGAACCCCAGCATGCCTCACGGGTCAAGCTAAACCTGAGTCAGTCGTTACGCAGGCAGCGCAACGTAAGGCGAAAAATCCTGCATCTACTATCACCACACCTCCGGATCGTGACGGACGTCGGATGGATGCCATAGGGCGTAAATTCTCTTCTATGGCCTCTACTGTGGTTAGAGCAGCTAATGCCTTGGCCATCTTGGGACGATATGACAGACAAGTATGGGCTGATATTTCGGATGTGGTTCAGGAGTTGCCAGAGCCATCTAAGGTGGAGGCAATGAAGTTGCTCCAAGAGGGAGAAGCGGCATCGGCGGAAATAATAGATTGTGCAGTAGACATCGCCTGCATGGGGTTCCGTCAGCTTGCCGGAGCGGCTGTTCTGCGTAGGCAAGGATGGTTAAGATCGACATCCTTTCGTCAGGAGGTACAGTCCATGATCCTTAACATGGCGTATGACGGCGAGGCGTTATTTGGAAGCCACGTCGATGAAGCTCTACAGTCCATAAAGAAGGATACTGAGACAGCTAGATCGTTAGGAAACCTTCAATTTCAAAGGAGCAATTTTCGTGGTGCACGCAGACGCGGCACCTCCTCAAGTTTTCGAAGGGACAATAAACAATACAAACCTTACAATCAAGGATCCAACCGTTACTCTTATGGCCAGCAACAGCAAGCATCACGACAGCAAACCTCCAAGTCATATAGAGGAAAATCCTCATACAGAGTGTTAGACCTGTCAGCCCTTTGGGTGGTCCCTCCTCATCATTATTTATTTTGTCCCACTTTTGCCTCAAACCCTGTTTGAATTTTTCCTTTTTGGGAACCACCAGACTTTTTAGTGTTGCTGCAGATTCAGGGAGCCATTTTACCTACCCCTGAAACTTCTGTCTGAGGGCCTGAAGCACAAAATGGTGGCCACCTGTGACATCACCAGCATCCACTGGAACCTACCAGCACCTTCCAGAACATTCCAGAACCCTGTGACAGTTGGAGGCGGTTTAGAATGTTGGGAAGCTAAGAGAGAGAGTTGGCAGTTGGAGCTGGCAGTTGGCACCTGACTGGTGAAGAGTGAGCAGCAAAAACGTGAAGGAGGAAGGAGTGAAGCAGCAGGGGTGGAAACTTGTGCCTGGAGTGGGGTCCATAAACCCACCCTTGATACTAGTCCCTACTGACGGAGCCCAGCCTAGAGCCCTGTGTGGGAAGAAGTCAGAAAAACCATCCTGAGGACCTGGACAGCAGGAACAGGCCTTAGAAACAAGAGAACAGTAAGATCCTGACCTGGAAGCTGGTTTCCCTGAAGTCCGACGTCGAGTAGCCTAAGACCTGGAGCCCGAGGTGGAGAAGCGGCGCTGACTGGAAAAGCAGACGTCGTACCCGGAGCCGCCAGAGGTCGAGAGAGGGCGCCGTCAGAGGTCGTGAGGAATACCAGAGGTCGAGGAGGAAGTCACCCGAGGTCGAGTGAGCGGCGTCATCGGAGGAGTGAAGTCCGCCCTCCGGAGTCGTCGGAGACCGAGGTGAAGGGTAACGGAGGTCGGGAGTGAGGATCGCACTCCGGAGTCGCCGGAACCTGTGAGAATCGTGCCGGAGGTCGGGAGTGGAGGTCGCACTCCGGAGTCGCCGGAAACCTGTGAGGAGCACCGGAGGTCGGGAGTGAGGATCGCACTCCGGAGCCGCCGGAAGTCGACATCGAGGCAAGGCCGGCCGACGTCATCGAAGCCGAGGTCGCCATCGGACCGGAGCCGCCCGAAGTCGACATCGAGTAAGACTGCCCGACGCCATCGAATCGGAGGTCGAGATCGAACCGAGGCCGCTGACATCGAGACCGGATCCGCCTGCCGGCGTCGTCAAAGAACTGACATTGTGCCGAGGCCGCCGACATCGAACCGGAACCGCCTCACGGCATCGATACGACTCCAGCGGCGTCGGAGCATCAGAAAAAGGGCAGTAAGTGGAGTAGAGGGCGCCTAAGGCCCTGTGGAGACCTGAGAGACTGCTCTAAGGGGCTAGGGAGGTGCTGGAACCAACCTGACTGTGCCAGGGGTGAACTGGGACTAATCTAGAGAAGTTGTGTGGAGAGAGAGAGCCAGGTCTCTGGTATTTTCCCCCTTTATCTACCTCAGTTTAGGCCTCAGCCTTGACCAAGCCAGGGAGTAGACACCCCCAAGCCTTCCACATCCCCACAAGCTGTGCCTGGGCCAAATCAGCCCTTAGGAATTCAAAAGTGATCTGATTCCATGAGTGTCACTGTCAGCTTTTAAGTATTTATTAGGGGCACTGTATTTATTGTATTTAACCTATTTATTGTTCCACTGTATTTATTGGTCCACAGTATTTATTGATGCACAATATTTATTGGTTACAGTATTTATTGCCTCAGAATATTTAATTGCCTGTCTGTATTGCACTTTTATTTATGCCTTCAGTATTTATGATCACCCCTATTTATTGAATCATTAAGCCAGTATTTATTTGTCCTGCACTTTCTAAAAAGCTTGTATATTGTGATTGTTATTTATTTTCTCCAATCAGCAACTAAGAGAAAAAGAAGATAAACAGATATTTTCATAATTTTTACGGTGTAGAGTCGTTTTTGGAACGGATGCACGCATGGTTATTGTTTGGGTATGTTGTATGCTTAGCACGGAGCCTGATTCCTGACCACTCGAGCCAAGCTACCACAGTGTGTCCGGAAGACCACCACCACCCCTTCTAGTGTGGGAGTGGTTTTCCAACACAGAGGAACCGCGTCAAAGAGACAGTGACTCTTACCAGACGGACAAGGTTGGAGGTCGAATCTCTCGGTTCTTTTCCCAATGGTCCTCCATCTCAAGGGACTGTTGGGTTTTGGACATTGTAAAAAAGGGACACGCCTTAGAATTCACCAAATTCCCTCCTCCCACACCACCCTCCGGACCGCCACCAGCTCACATGAAAGAACTGTTGTATCAAGTTCGACTTTTAAGGCAAAAAGGAGCTATAGAATTGGTGCCAGTGTCTCAAAAGGGAAAAGGTTTTTATTCCCGGTTCTTTCTGATCACAAAGAAAAACGGAGAGTGGAGGCCCATCCTCGATCTAAGGGCACTAAACAAATATATAAAGAGCCAATCCTTCCGTATGATGACGCTAGTAGACATCTTGCGCTTACTCTTGCAGGAAGATTTTCTGGCAACGATAGATCTCCAGGATGCCTATTTTCATATCCCTATATATTACAGCGGCATCGGAAGTTCCTGCGTTTTCGAGTGGGTCAACACGATTACCAATTCAAAGTGTTACCATTTGGCCTGCGCTCGGCCCCTCGAGTGTTCACGAAGGTACTAGCTCCAGTAATAGCGTTTTTGCGACTCCAGGGAGTGCAAATATTTCCATACCTGGACGATTTTCTCCTGAAATCTCAGTCAAGCACTCACCTGCGACAACACACTCTTCTGTGCCAGAACGTGTTTCGCTCTTTAGGCCTGTCCGTAAATGCGGAAAAATCCCAACTTCATCCGTACCAACAAAGAGATTTTCTGGGAGCAACTCTGGAAACTGTATCAGCAAAGGCGTTTCTCTCCCAGGAGCGTTTACAAAAGATGCTGCGACTGGTGTCTCTGATCAGATCAAAAGAGTCAGTTTCTGTGAGACTGTCAAAATCGTTTCTGGGAATGGCGTCATCATCCATTGCCTTGATCCCTCATTGCCGACTGAGGACACTGTGTGAGAAAGTGCCATCTTTCTTGCATGGTATGCCCCCGCTTTTTGCTAAATTGCTGAATGTACTTCGATTGAGTGTACCCTGGGTTCCTGCCAATCAGGTGCCCAGGGCCTATGTTCCTTCCTTAAACCACACAAACTCCAAATTGGCAAACCCTAGCCACATGTCAGCCCCTAGTAAATGGTACCCAGGGCCTTGTGGCCAGGGAAGGCCTCTAAGGGCTGCAGCACTCATTGTGCCACCCTCAGAGGCCCTGTACCCTTACACACACACTGCCCTTGCAGGCTGAGTGTCTGGGTGCAGGACAAAACAAAGTCGACATGGCACACATCACTGTGTACCATGCCCATCACCTACACTGCCAAGGCATTTGTCAGCCACCCCTCTAGCTGGGTGCATTACGCCTATGGTGTGGGCACAGGAGCAGGAGCCCTGTGCCCCTACAGTACCCGGGTCCATTCCTGGGCACTGTAAGTGCAGTGCTGTCATTTAAGAGTGCATGGTGCTGAGAGCTTGTCAAACACGAGCTCCACAGCACCATATTGGCAACACTGAAGCCTGGGAAGTTTGGTATCAAACTTCTCAGCACATTGAACCCACACTGATGCCAGTGTAGGATTTAATGTACTAAGCACCCCAGAGGGCATCTTAGAGATGCCCCCTTACAGCTAACTTACAATCCACGTCTGCTCTGAGGCTGCCCAGGCTGCCACACAGCAGACACGTTGCTGGACCCCTGGGTGGGAGAGCCCCTGCTCTCCCGGGCCTGCAACAATGCACATCCTGGGTGAGGTGAGAAATCTCCTCCCCCAGGATGAGCAAAGGGAAGCTTCAAAGGCAGGCCGCCATTTGGAGTTTCCCCAGGCCACTGCAACCCCCCACTCTGGCGGGAAGCTTGGCCGGAAACCCCATACAAGGACAGGGGATGTGCCAGCCTGCCCACCCCACCCCTCAGGTGGGGGAGGCGAGGTGAAGCACATCTCCGGGCTCTCGCCATCTTGAAGATGGGAGGCCCTACCCTATCAGGATTAGGCTACTGCCCCCCTCCCACAGGAGAGAGGCAGGATAGGGGGTGTACCCACCCCAGGTCAAGGACCCATTGGTCCCTGGCCTTCACCTACCTGTAACGCCCCTAAATCTAGTATTTAGGGGCCCCCTGAACCTTCCTTCCTTAGATTCCAGATAGAAAATTACAAGAAGAGCAAGAAGAACAAAGACCTGCCATGCAGCTGCTAAAAAGAGAAGAAGACACCAACTGCTTAGGCCCCAGCCCTACCGGCCTGTCGACTCTCGAACCTGTACCAGAGCGGCATCTCTCGTGGCCAGCAACCTCACCAACCCCGGAGGACCTGGCTACCTTTTGGCTCTAAGCCCCTGGGACTCCCATGAGTAGAGGCTCTACTCAAGAAACCTATTTTTAACCCCTGGCAGCAGCCCGGAACCGCGGACCCAACACACTCTGCACCAGCCAAGCCTGGCCAGTGCCGGAGTGGACAAAGACCCTGAGGACGACCCCACGGCGACTGTGACCCCGAGTCCGGCACCCAAGGACCCCCCTCGACATCCCGGAGGAAGCCTGCAGCCTCAGAACCAAGTGCCACCCCAACCGCGATCAACCAGAGGGTAAGATTCCCGACGTCAAAAGGCACCCCTGCACCCGGCGCCCTGCGGCCCCCTGTGCCCAATCCCGGGGTACCCACCTAACCTACAACTACCCAACTTACCTCTCGAAGTGGTGGTGGCACCTGAAACATCCTCGTCCCCGAGCCTGCAGCCTTTTTCCAAACCGGAACATTCCCATTGATTTCCATTGAGCGCCCGAAGACTCAAAAGCACCCTGCACTCAGCCGCCCGAGTGGCCCTGGCAGTGCCCTCTCTACACTAACCTACTTCCCCACTTGCCCTGAGTAAGTGACCAGGAGCCCAGCTCCCACAGCCGCGTGGCTTGCCAGACAGCAGCCACCAACCAAGGCCCCCCTATCCTTCATAGGATAACATTGGGCCTAACTCTCTCTCTGCACCCGGCCGTCCTGAAACCGCTGAGGGTGAACCAACTGTACCTACCTAACACTGGGGGACCCCTGAGTCCATGCCCGGAATTTCAACTCTGCCAGTCGAGTACTTACCCTTAAACCGCTAACTTCATTTTCCTCATAGGGTAACATTTTCTGTGTGTGAACTTTTCAAAACTGCAAAAATTCACCAAAAATCAGCCAAGTGACAAAAACGAATTTACTCACCTGCTCCTAGGTGAGCTCCCAGTGCTGGATCTTGGTGCCCAGCCCTAACCCTGAAAAGTGTTCACAACTATACTTACCTCTAACTCATTTTTCTCCCATAGGAAACCATTGTCTGCTTTTCTGTGAAATTTCTTCTAAGTGTCTATTTTTGCAAATTTGAAATATTCTTTTAAAATCGTACCATTTCTGCAAACGAAATTACTTACCTGCTTTTGATAAGGACCCCAGTCCTGGGTCTAGGTACCCAGTCCTGGATTACTAAAGTAACGATAAAGTACTCTACCTGCAATTTGAATTTCTTGCCATAGAGATCCATTGAATGTTTTCTTTGAAATATTTTCTAAGTGCTAACTTTTGAAATAGCTAAATATTATTTAAAAATGATTACAGTTATTAAGTCGACTTTCATCACTTGATTTTGAATACTGACCCCAGGCTGGTTCTAGGAGCCAGACCTGGAATTCCAAAAGTAATCTGAAAAGTAATTTATTACAAATAACCTGAATTTACCATTGAGGTCAATGCATTGTTATGTTTAGGAAATAGGATTGTTTATTGCAACCAACTGTGACTGTTTACACAAATTTATTGCTTAAGACAAAAGTATTTATATTCAACCTCTCATTCTGATAAAGTATATTTTTAACCCCTTTGTGGTTCTAAAAATAAAACAAGCATAGATTTTATATATATAAACCATTGGCCTAGAGTTCAGTTATTGAGTGTGTGAAACCATTTGCTGACTGAGTGTGTACAATAAATGCTTTACACTGTCCTCTGGTACTGCCTTACTGCTCGACCAAGCTACCACTTTTGAGAGTAAGGTCATACCTAACTTTGACCTCTATCAGCCTCTGGGGGACTGTGGACTCTGTACACCCTGTACCTATTAGGGAACAGTATATACAGAGCCACTTTCTCACACACGTCCTATCCAGGAAGCTCTGGATGCTCAGTGGCGTTAGGTAACGGGATCTTTCCACGACATGATATGTGTCACAGATCAAATGAAGTCAGCACTCGCATGGTGGACAATTCCAGCCAACTTGACGTAAGGCATGTCATTTCTGTCGGTGCCGCCGGACAGGACAATCACGACAGACGCCTCATTGGAGGGATGGGGCGCACATTTGGAGGATCTCTCTGTGAAGGGAAGATGGTCAACACATCAAAGATCTTGGCACATCAACAAGTTGGAGCTGATGGCGATTTTTCTGGCTCTAAAATCATTTCTACCTTTGCTCCAAGGAGAGTCAGTGCTAATACAGACAGACAACACAACCTGTATGCACTATGTGAACAAACAGGGCGGAACAAAATCCCCAAGTCTCTCCAGGTTAGCTCAAAGAATTTGGGACTGGTCTCTCAGTCATCATATCATGATTACGGCAGTACATCTACCAGGAGTATCCAATGTCCTAGCGGATTCCCTGAGCAGGTCCTCCTCGTCGACCCACGAGTGGGAGTTACACCAACCCACTCTAGAGAGGATATTCCAACTATGGGGTCGTCCGCAACTGGATCTCTTTGCTACGCTGGAGAACCAGAAATGCCGAAATTACGCAAGCTGGCATCCCCACAAGGAGTCGCAGGGGAATGCCCTTTTGATAAACTGGTGCAATCTATTTGCGTACGCCTTTCCTCCAATACCCCTCATACCTCGGGTTCTTTGGAAGATGAGGAGACAACCTTGCCACCTGATTCTAATAGCCCCGCGCTGGCCACGACAAGCGTGGTTCTCAGAACTGCTCCTGCTGTCCCAATGCCAACCAATCCTCCTGCAACATCGGACGGATCTGCTCACAATGAGCGAAGGGAGAATTTGTCATCCAAATCCCTCCTCACTGAGCTTATCGGCCTGGAACCTGAACACCATGAGTTCGCCCACCTAGACATCCCGCAGGATTGTAGGGATATTTTGGCCCAAGCAAGAGCACCCTCTACAGTCAGGACGTACAAGTTCAAATAGAAAAGATTCTGCCACTGGTGTGCTGCTAACGGAGTCCATCCGATACATTCCACGGCAGAGCAATTGCTACCATTCTTCTTGCACCTAGCTAGTTCTGGACTGTCTCATGCAACCTTACGGGTTTTTCTAGCAGCTATTTCCCGATTCCGGCAAGATGGATCAAGTTCCCTTTGTTCCTCAAGAATAATCCGCCAATTCTTTAAAGGCTTATTCCGAAAATTTCCGCCAGTTCGGCGTCCTCCTCCGTTGTGGCACCTCAACGTTGTGTTAGCGCAATTGATGAGACCTCCGTTCGAGCCCATTCACAAGGCCGACCTAAAATATCTAACTTGGAAAGTAGCCCTACTTCTGGCACTAACGTCTTCACGTCGTGTCAGTGACATTCATGCTTTTACCATCAAACCTCCTTTCCTGCAGTTCAAACCGGATGCTGTAGTGTTACGCACCAATCCATCATTTCTACCCAAGGTGCCTACTGACTTTCATATTAATGAGCCAGTAATATTAAAGACCTTTTTTTGCCAATCCTCAGACACCTGCAGAGCAAAGATTGCATTCTTTGGACGTGAAGCGGTGTCTAAAGTTCTACATCAGTAAGACAGCTTCGTTCCGAAAATCCGATCAACTTTTTATAGCATATGGACGCTGTCATAAAGGACGTCAGGTTACTAAACCAACGATTGCACGCTGGATCTCGGCAGCTATTGTCTTCTGCCACCAAAGGGCAAATAAACCTCTGCAGTCTCCAGTGAGGGCACACTCCACTAGGGCAGTATCATCATCTACTGCCTTATTTGCTGGAGTATCTTTGCAACACATCTGCAGAGCAGCTACGTGGTCGACCAGACACACGTTTACTAAGCACTACTGCTTGGCAACTTTAAGCGAGGAGGATGCTGCAGTGGGACAGGCAGTGCTGCGCAATCTTTTTAAGTAAGGTGAGCCTCTTCCTCCCTCCTCCATATTGTTTCCATTTATATTATGCATTTACAATGTTACAGTTGTTCAATACTGTTTTTATGCATAAGATTAATTATCTTTATATTTTTGAATCTATTTTGGCATGGAAACAATGGTGATTGTTACTGCTAGCTATTCTATATTCAAGCATGTGAATCTATGAAAGACACCCTAATACTGGAGAAGAACAATTGTTACTTACCTGTAAACAGGTGGTTCTCCAGTATTGGTGTCTTTCATAGATTCACATGCGACCCTCCCTCCTCCCTTGAGAGGCTCTCTTCTCCTCATACACTCTACAGTCACTCTTGTGCTACGAAAATCTGAGGTGAGAGGCTCTGAGGAGAAGGTTCTAGAGAGGGGCTGACGCCTGATTGGCTGGAGTTCGGACTTACATAATGACAGAGACTACAAAAGTCTTTTGTCTCTCTCCATTGTATTCCTATGGAGTTTCTCATATAGGTACACTTTGGGTGTTTTTACACCTGTATAACGCTAATTATGTGATTATTTATGTATATATTTTGCTATATATATTGCTATTTTATTTACCGTGGGACTCCCACTCCGACGACGGGGAATATTCAAGCATGTGAATCTATGAAAGACACCAATACTGGAGAACCACCTGTTTACAGGTAAGTAACAATTGTTCTTACCTAGCCCACGGGCTGCGGGTGCATAGGTGTGAACTTGCCTCGGGTTTCGTCGTGGACTTCTATGGATGCCTGACGGAAAGTTGCTGACAGGCAGTCAGTGAAGAGTGTCCGGTGGATCCCAAGGTGGGGATCAAGAAGGAAGGAACCTGCAAGCAGAAGGGACAGAGTCTAGGTCACCAGCCAGGGGCCGGGAAGGAACCAGGCAATGTCGTGAAGATGCAGGTGAAGAGGTGAAGCTTGTCGCAGCAGCCACGGGTACCAGGAGGTGTCGAGGACTACCAGAACCAGGAGGTAAGCTGTCCCACGAAGGCTCTTGCTGTCGGCTGCGTCGAAGTCGAGTCAGGACCCAACAAGCCTTGGCAAGCGGAACCCACGCAGGATGGAGGACTTGCTTCTGGTGCAGACCAGGAAGGTCTGGGGTGCTTCTCTTTCACAGAGGAGCGGGTGCCAGTCTGGAGGAGCCGGACCAGCAAGTTGATAGAAAAGGTTCGTCGTCGCAGAGGCTACTAGCCAACGGGCCAGCAACCGGACAACACGTCGAGCAACACAGGTGCAGAAGGGCCCCACGCAGAACACGTGAAGTGTGGGGAGCTGGTCTTCTTTGCAGATGGTGCCCGGGAGTGGGGCTTCTCAATTCCCCAAGCTCAGCCTCGAGGGAGCCTCGGAAGTCGCGCTAGCCAGTTACTAGCCACTTTTCCCAAGTCGCCGATCCCACGTCCCTCGTCGCCTCCACGGGTCTCGGCTTCGCTGGAGATGTGGATCTGGTTCAGAGGTGTCTGGAAGTCTCGGCGCTGGTCAGTCTCTGCAGTCGTCCCTCGTAAGATTCAGTCGCAAAGCAAGCAGCGGTCGCTGGATGGTGCCTGGTTGCCCAGGGTGGTCACTCCTTGGCCACAAGGGAGATTTCTTCAGTCTTCTTCCTGAGGTCGAATGTCGAAGGTCCAGAGTTTCTGTTCAAGTTGCTGATTCAGGTTAATCTAATTTAGCAGGGCCCAACTAGCTACTAATATACTGGACTAGTGGGCTGGGCTACCTGCAAGGTCCCTCCTATGGGTGGGACCAGGAAGGGGAGTGGCTACACCCCCTTTCCTTTGTCCAGTTTCGCGCCAGAGCTGGGGCTGGAGTGCCCCAGCACCGGTTTGAACTGGACTATGCATGGGACACCTTGTGTGCCCCAGGCAGTGTCTCGTTTCATTCAACCCTCCCTGCCCCAATACACTAAATCCTGTCTAGGGTGGTGCTCGCACCTCCCGAGGCAGGAAACCTATTGTCCAAGCCTCCCTCGCTGGAAGGACTCCCAGAAGCAGGAGGTCAGACTTGTGTCTGTGGCAGCAGCATCCATTTTGTGATGCTGGGGCTCTGGTTAACTTTAACTGGGTAAGTAGGTTTCAACATGTCTTCTCCCTCTAGAAGGGGGGAATAATATCCTCATTGCCAGAAATGGTATGGGGGTATTATTCCAAAGTGTTAGACACCTTACACGACATGTTTCGATAAAGCCAAACCATAGTTACCATAACCGTTTAAGATTATAAGGCACTTTAAGAGTATATGGTAGGCTATATCATAGAACAGCTATAAGGACATGGTTCCGAAAGCTGCAGACAGGCTCAGCTCAGGCTAGAGCACCATTTCACATGTTACCAAGCACTCTGCCTCCAGGATTATTAAGGCCTGCCATAGGAGTGGCTGATAGGTACACATGTGTCTATATATAAGGTAGGTATAGGAATACTACACCTAAGCAAGGGGTGAGTACACGACCTTGCCCCAGCTGAGTGATCAGCCAGTTGTGTCATAATGGAAGGCCAGGCCAGGGGTGGCATAATACATGCTGCAGCCCCTGGTAGGCCTAGGGTACACCTATGCCCTGGGTACCTAAGGTACACTGTACAGGGGCCAATAAGGTGATCCTATCCAATTGGGTTATGCACCTAAAGTACATAGTATTAGTTTAGAGAGAGAACAGCTGAGCTGTGGGTCTGATTAGCAGGCCCACAGCCACATCTAAGTCGAAAACCAGTGAAGCAAAAGCAAAAAGTGGGGGTGAACATAGAAAGCAGACCCTACACAAACTGTACCCGGTCCAAGGAAAATGCTACTAGTGGACAGCAGCACCTACGGTGCCATCATCCACTATAGTGGCCATGCACAACTTGGTTTCAAGTTAATAATGGTGATGTAAGATCTAAATATTAAGGAAATGTAACTTTTAGAAAGTTACCTGTTCCTGCATGTAGTTGTGGCGTCAAACTTACATTTACTCTGCAACTTCATCTAGCTAGTGATTAGCATTTGAATAGATCTGGTTAAAAAACCTGAAACTCCTCCCTGGAGCAAACAGTAGGCTGAGATGGCTCCTGAACCTCCCAGAACAAGCAGGGTTGGGGAAATGGGCATCTCCTTTGATACTACAATGTCAAAGGCTGCTGGATTGTCAAATTATCTGTGACTTGTGTGCGGGATTTACATAACACACTAGGGGGCATACTTGAAAGGGAAGAAAAAAGGATGCAAAGGCAGTTCTTGTGTATCCACTGTCTTGTTGCTGGAAAACCCTGCTTTTGTTCTCCCATACACTCGTATCTGGGGATATTGGTGTTAGTCGCTGCTTCAAACTGGATTTGGTGTTAGATGTGGAAGGATTCAAGGATTACCATGATGTACTCCACACACCTGCCCCAGTGTTCTCCTGAGTTGGATTGGAACTTTAAGCACCAAGTCACAAGGTAAACTTTTTGACCAGAACAAACCTGGTTGGTGTTTCTGACCCACGATCCATTGCTGAGAGCATCAAATCACACCTAGGGTTCGGTCTACTGCCACCATTGGATATCATTGGCACTCTGTGTTTCTTGTCACTATTCCTACTTAAAACTTTTTAAAAAGTATTACCAGTTACCTTGATTGGATTATTGTCATTTTGTTTATTAAATGTTGCAATTTTTCTTATTCGATTAGGGATTGTTTTGTATTTTGACTTTTATTGTTTTATTACAGCATAAATACTTTATACATTGCTGTACGTTCAGTCTGTCTGCTCTGTGCCATATCTACCAGGAGGTTGAGCGAAGGATAATTTCTGATGCCACCTACTACCTCAGTAGAGCCATTGCTAAATTTCAAGCTCTAATCTGGCGCCTGGGGATATTCAGGAGTTTAGAATCTGCAGGTAGATTAAGTATCCACCAGAAAGATTGATACTGAAGGTAAGTCTGTCTGATGGAAACTTCTATGAACAGATTCCTCCACATTGTGAGTATTCCTCAGGCATCAAACTAGATCTGTTCTAAGACTTTTAAAGACCTTCTCACGCACGCCTCTAGGTGACTTTGTGTGGCTCTGTCACGACACCACCTATCAGCATGCAAAATAATTGCTCCAAATGTTTCTGGATCCTGTCTGACGCCTCGGTGAAAATTGACATGGTGAAGAATCTGTTCTTCCCTCATGTGCGTACCCCATAACAAGATAAATATATATAATCTAACAGCCTGGTGACACCTGCCTTTGTCTATGACAGGTCAGATTTAACTGCATATTTTCTGCAGAAAACTGCAGCAATTTAATGATGATACCAAACCATTGTGTTGAAAAGTGTGATACAATTTTTTTTTTAAGTGTTTAAATATCTGCTGTAACTGCATAGAAAAATAGAACGAAAGATACATATCAGGTCAAAAGTGCGTTTGCTGCACACAACATGCACTGTTAATTTGAAAGGCAGAATCTTCTATTTTCCAGCATTCTCTGTACTGGCTGTTTTTCTCTCAGTGTGAGAAAGTGCCATCTTTCTTGCATGGTATGCCCCCACTTTTTGCTGAATTGCTGATGTACTTTGACCGAGTGTGCCCTGGGCTCCTGCCAATCAGGTACCCAGGGCCTGTGTTCCTTCCCTAAAACTGCATGACAGCCTAAACCTAATTGGCATCTCTGGCCACATTTCAGCCCCTGGTAAATGGTACACTAGGTACCCAGGGTCTTGTGGCCAGAGAAGGCCCCTAAGGGCCGCAGCCCTTATTGTACCATCCTTAGAGGCCCTGTACCCTGACTCACACACGCTGCCTTTGCAGAGTGAGTGTCTTGGTGCAGAACAAAACAGTCAACATGGCACACATCCCTGGTGCTATGCCCACAACACACTGCCCTGGCATACCTCAGTCACCCCTCTAGCTGGGTGCCCTATGCCAGTGGTGCAGGTGCATGAGCCGTGTGCCCCTACAGTACCCAGGTCCATTCCTGGGCACTGTA
Organism: Triturus cristatus; assembly: GCF_964204655.1. Taxonomy (NCBI): domain Eukaryota; kingdom Metazoa; phylum Chordata; class Amphibia; order Caudata; family Salamandridae; genus Triturus; species Triturus cristatus. The sequence goes on from NC_140590.1 coordinate 1,583,647,073, forward strand.
GGTGCAGTGCTGCCATTAAAAGTATATGGTGCTGGGAGGTCGTCAACACGAACTCCACAGCACCATGATGGCAACACTGAGGACAGAGAAGTTTGGTATCAAACTTCTCAGCACATTAAACCCACACTGATGTCAGTGTGGGATTTAATATAAGATGCACGACAGAGGGCATCTTAGAGATGCCCCCTGAACCTAACCTACAATCCACGTCTTGTCTGAGGGGCTGCTTAGGCTGCCACACAGCAGACATGTTGCTGGACCCCTGGGTAGAGAGCCACCCGCTCTCCTGGGCCTGCAACAATGCACAAGGCGAGGTGCTAGGTCTCCTCCCCCAGGATGGGCAGGGGAAGCTTCAAAGGCATGCCGCCTTTGTGAGCTTCTCCAGGCCACTTGCTATACTCAGCAACTGGCCTCTACCGGTTCGAACGCCCACTCTGGCGGGAAGACTGGCCGGAAACCCCAAGGAAGGAGGGGGTGTGCCAACCCCACCCCTCAGGTGGGGGAGGCGAGGTGAAGCACATCCCCGTGCTCTCGCCACCTTGAAGATTGGAAGCCCTGCCCAATCAGGACTAGGCTACTGCCCCCCTCCGGCCCTCCCCACAGGAGAGTGGCAGGATAGGGGGTGTACCCACCCCAGGGAAGGGACCCATTGGTCCCTGCCCTTTACCTACCTGTAACGCCCCATAATTTAGTATTTAGGGGCACCCTGAACCTTCCTTCCTCAGATCCAGAAACCGAAACAAGAAAGATCAAGAAACAAGACCACCTGCCATGCAGCTGCTAACAAGAGGAAGACTCCAACTGATTTGGCCCCAACCTTACCGGCCTGTCGACCCTCGATCCTGCTCCTGCTAAACCCCAGTGTCTCCAGTGGTCAGCAACCTCAAAAACTCAGAGGACCTGACTGCCTTGTGACTCTAACTGGGACTCCCACGAGCAGTGTTACTGTTCAAAGCAAGTAACAAGCCCTGGCATCAGCCAGGAACCGCGAACTCTGCACCCGCCAAGCCTGGGCTGAGCGGAGTGAACAAAGACCACAAGGACGTCCCCCGGCGACTGACCCCAAATCCAGCACCCAAGGACCTACCTCGACGCTCCCGACGACTCCTGCAGCCTCAGAACCAGGGACCCCTCCAACCGCGACCAGCAGAGGGTGTCTACCTATCCTCCAACTACCCAACTTACCTCTCGAAGTGGTGGTCGCACCTGAAGAACCTTTGTCCCCGAGCTTTCAGCCTTGAAATCCATTGAGCACCCGACAGCTCAAAAGCACCCTACACCCAGCCACCTGAGTGCCCCAGGCAGTGCAACCTCTACTCTAATCTACTTCTCCATTTGCCCTGAGCAAGTGACCAGGAGCCCAGCTCCCACAGGCGCGTGGCCTGCTAGCCAGCAACCACCAACCAAAGGCCCCCTGCCTCCCATAGGATAACATTGGGCCTAACTCACTCTACACCCGGCTGCCACTGTGCACTGAGGGTGTAGCAACTGTACTGACCTGACCCTGGGAGACCCCGGAGTCTATGCCCAGAACCTTAACTCTGCCAGTCGAGTACTTACCCAAAAGCCGATAACTTACTTTTCTTCCTTAGGGTAACATTGACTGGTTTCACTCGGAAATTATTGTAAGTGTCGAGTTCTGAAACTTTAAAATCTGAAAAACACACGTTAGTTATATTCCTCACCTTAGAATATCCCCAGGCGTCAGGCTGGATCCGGAAAGATTTTTCGTCAGCAATACCCTTGCGCGTTGCTAGGCGTCGTCTGCGGCTTCGCGACGGGATGAAGTTGTTGGAGTACTTGGACGCCGCCCTCACGCGCTGACGTCAGTTCTTCTTTTTTCCACGCCAGACCGCGCCGATCCGGGAAGAGCATACCCTTTTAGTCATTTTTTGACTAAACTTTTGGACTCCTTTGGTCTATCCTGTCGACTTGACTCTGGTGCCGGTAGGATGCCTGGTTTTAAACCCTGTGACTCCTGTAGCCGACTGATGTCGGTTACGGACCGCCGATGCCTCTACTACCTTGGGGCCGACCACGATTCCGTGTCGTGCCTCGACTGCCGGGTCCTGACTTCGAAGGCTAGGCGGGAGCGGTTCCGCAAGCTACTGGAGTTCCGGCAGTCTGCTCCGCGTCGCTCCCGGTCGAGGAGGAGATCGAGGGACCGGTCGCGGAGCCGCAGTCATCACCACCACTCGTCTAGTTCCAAGTCTTCGGGTCAGGCGGAGGTCAGTGCCTTCCTCTCTGCCATGAGTGGCCTGGCTCCGCCGTCGACGCCTGGCGTTGCGCCTTCGGGCCCCGCGGGCTCGACTGGGAGGTCAAGCGAGCCGGCGGCTCCAGCGCTGTCGCTGACTTCGGTCCCGAAGCCGCAGGTCTCCGTGGGATCCAGGCCTGGATCTCAGTCGGCGCTGGTCGACCTCACGACCCCTCCGCCGACTCCGGTACCACCTCCGGCACCGCCTTCGGACGATGCCGTTCCCCGGTTCAGTCCTGGCCCGGCGTCGGAGCGGCGCCGTGTCTGACAACGATGGGTGGCAATTTCATCTTCTGCCCTGCTCCGATCATTCCACCTGTCTTACCAGGAATCGGATGATGGTGACGACTGGGAGGGGTCTGAGGACCCTCTGGCCCTACAGGGCCAGTTATCACAGGACTGGGCAGATGAGCTGGGGGATGCCAGTGGCCTTGATACCTCCCCTGACACTGGCATCATCTCTCCTCCGACAGTGGCTTCGGAGGAAGGTGCTGCATTTTCTGTGGTGCTGCGCAAGGCGGCTGAAGCCCTTGGGCTGGATTTGCCTGCTGTGGCCGTGAGGACTAACCTCCTCACAGAAGTGCTTCAACCGTCAGCAAGCTCCTCGGAGCCTCTGCTGCAGTTCAATAAGGCACTCATTGACGTTCTGAAGGGCACCTGGTCAAAGCTCGCCTGGCTGCGGTCCACTAGTTTTTCTGGGGATGTCCAGAGCCCCCTCATGGACATGCCCTTCGATGGCAGTCGCCTTTTTGGCGACAAAGCGGATAGTGCGCTGGAGCGCTTTAAGGACTCCAGGGCTACGGCCAAGTCCTTGGGCCTCTCGGCCCGCGCTCGCAAACTTCCACTTTTCACCCCTTTTGTGGCCAAGGAAGGGGCGCCCCCTCGCGTCCGCCTAGCCACAGGCCGCAGAACCAACTTCCACGCGGGGGTCAACGTGCCGGTCCATCCACATCTACCCCAGCAGCATCCGCCTCCAAGCCCTCTTAGTCAGTGCTTTCAGGCCCATTCCACGCCAGTGGGAGGCAGGGTTCGCCATCACCTGCTCCACTGGCGTTCCATCACATCTGACAAGTGGGTGCTGCAAATCGTCCGAAGGGGCTACTCCCTCCCCCTTCGAGGCGACCCCTCCAGGCATGCCACCGAATTTCGGGGGATCACTTGCAACTTCTGCAGGAGGAAGTTACGGCCCTCTTGGCCAAGGGGGCTATTGAGCGCGTTCCTGGTCCAGAAGTAGGTCGTGGTGTTATTCCCACTACTTTCTGGTTCCCAAGAAGGGCAAAGGGGGCCTACGCCCTATCTTGGACCTCAGGAGCGTCAACACCTTCCTCCGGAAGGAGAAGTTCAAGATGCTCACAGTAGCTCAGGTTCTGACTGCCCTAGACCCTGGAGACTGGATGGTAGTGTTGGACTTGCAGGACGCTTATTTCCACATCCCCGTCCTGCCGGCCCACTGGCGTTACCTGCGATTCACGGTGGGCCAGGAGCATTTTCAGTTTACCGTGCTCCCCTTCGGCTTCACCAGTGCCCCTCGGGTGTTCACAAAAGTGATGACGGTGGTCGCAGCTCATCTGCGCAGATCAGGAGTTTCATTCTTCCCCTATCTCGACGACCGGTTGTTGAAGGCTGGCTCGTCCCAGGCAGTCGTCTCCCACCTCCAGACTACGGCAGACCTCTTGCATTCGCTGGGGTTCTCCATCAACGTGCCGAAGTCGCACCTGAGTCCCTCCCAGCGGCTCCTCTTCATCGGAGCGGTTCTGGACTCGACGCAGTTCCGGGATATTCAGGCTCCGATTCCCATCTTTTGGCCTTTATCCCGGGTTTCGGTCAGTTTGGTGCTGCGGCTTCTGGGTCTGATGGCCTCCTGCATCCAGTTAGTGCATCACGCCAGGTGGCGAATGCGGGCTCTGCAGTGGGACCTGAAGTTTCAGTGGGCCCAGCATCGGGGCAACCTGTCCGACCACGTCCTGATCTTGGAGGGCACTGCGAGTCAGTTGCAGTGGTGGCTCACGGACTGCGATTGGGTCAGTGGCAGATCCCTCTCCCTACCCCAACCGGAGCACGTAGTGGTGACTGATGCGTCTCTCCTAGGATGGGGAGGCCACATGGGAGAGGTGGAGATCAGAGGCCTCTGGTCTCCGGCGGAGTCCCAGCTCCATATCAACCTTCTGGAGCTGCGGGCGATCCAGCTTGCACTGAAGGCATTCCTTCCCTCTGTCCGGGGAAGTGTAGTGCAGGTGTTCACGGACAACACCACCGCCATGTATTATTGCAACAAACAGGGCGGGGTGGGGTCGTGGACCCTTTGTGAGGAGGCTCTGCGCCTCTGGACATGGCTGGAACATCAGGGCATCACCCTGGTGGTTCAAAATCTGGCGGGCTCTCTGAACGCCAGAGCAGACAAACTCAGCCACCGGTGCATGATGGATCACGAATGGCGTCTAAACTCGGACGTGGCACAAGGCCTCTTTCGGCAGTGGGGAGAGCCTTGGTTAGATCTATTCACCACCAAAGAGAACGCGCAATGTCAGCAGTTCTGCGCGTTGGAGTTTCCAAGGCGGCACTAGCTCGGGGACGCCTTTCGTCACGAGTGGAGTTGCGGTCTGTTGTACGCCTTTCCGCCTATACCACTTCTGCCCAGAGTGCTGAAGAAGATCAGGCACGACCGGGCCCAAGTCATCTTGGTGGCTCCGGATTGGGCACGAAGGTACTGGTATCCCGAGCTACTCAGTCTGTCGATCGATTCCCACGATACGACTGCCTCTTCAGGAGGACCTTCTGTCGCAGCAGCAGGGGACGGTCCTCCACCCGAACCTGTCCAGCCTCCACCTCCATGCGTGGAGATTGAGCGGCGGCAGTTGATGCCATTTGACTTGCCTCCTGAAGTCTGTGATGTGATTCTGGCAGCCAGGTGTCCCTCCACAAAATCGGTATACGCCTGCAGGTGGAACAAATTTGTGGCATGGTGCACATCAAAGGCTGTGGATCCCCTTTCCGCGGTTTTCCTCTTTCTTCTTTCTTTGGCCCAGCAGGGCTCTGCTCTGGGCACCCTAAAAGGTTATCTTTCTGCTATTTCTGCTTTCTTGCGGATTCCTGATCAGCTTTCTCTTTTCAAATCCCCTGTTTCTCGCTTCCTTAAGGGCATTACTCACAGGTTTCCTCCTGTCCCTTTCGTAATGCCTCAGTGGGATTTGAATCTGGTCTTGACGTTTCTGATGAGCGCTCCCTTTGAGGTGTAGGAGAAGGCTCTCCCTCCGGTTCTGCTTCGGTGGATGCGGGGGACCTCTGCCAGGGCGAGGTCGGAAGAGCGAAGGTTCCTCTTGGGTTTGTGGAAACTCATTCGATCGTTGAGGTATTTGGGTCTGATGTTGTTCAGGGATTTGTAAGCGTGCATCAGTAGTTTGTCGGTGACCCTCTTCTCAATGGGGAGCCAGTGGAGCTCTCGTAGGTGCGGCGTCATGTGTTTCCGGCGTGGTAATTCTAGGACGAGCATGGCGGCGGCGTTTTGGATGGTTTGAAGTTTGCGAAGTAGTGATTTGTTGATTCCGGCGTAGAGGGAGTTGCCGTAGTCGAGCCTGCTGGTGATGAATGCGTGTGTGACGGTCTTTGGGCAGTCTGAGGGGATCCATTTGAAAGTCTTTAGTAGGGTTCAGAGGCAGTTGAAACTGGCGTAGGCAATAGCGTTGATTTGGCGGTTCATGGAGAGTGAGGAGTCGAGGATTATGCCGAGGTTCCGAGCGTGGTCTGTTGCGGTCGGAGGGGGGCCGAGGGCGGGAGGTCACCAGGAGTCGTCCCAGGCTGAGGGGCTGGGTCCGAAGATGAGAACCTCTGTGTTTTCGGAGTTGAGTTTGAGGCAACTGTCCTCCTTCCAGGTGGCTACTCCACTCATTCCCTCCTGGAAGCTCATTCTGGTGTCTTCGGGGTTGCTGGTGAGGGAGAGGATGAGCTGGGTGTCGTCGGCGTAGGATATGATGCTGAGTCCATGCTGTCTGACGATGGCGGCGATGGGGGCCATGTAGATGTTGAAGAGGGTCAGGCTCAGAGGATCCCTGGGGGACCCCGCAGATGGTGTCGGTGGGTTTGGAGAGGAAAGGGGGAGCATGACCTTCTGTGATCTGCTGGAGAGGAAGGATCGGATCCAGTTGAGGGAGTCTCCACGAATTCCCGTGTTGTGGAGTCTGGTGGTCAGTGTGCGATGTGAGACGGTGTCGAAGGCTGCAGAGAGGTTGAGGAGGATGAGGGTTGCGGTGTGTCCCTGGTCAAGCAGCATGCGGATGTCATCGGAGGCCGCGATTAGGGCTGTCTCGGTGCTGTGGTTGCTGCGGAAACCAGATTGGGAGGGGTCCAGTATGTTGTTTTCTTCGATGAAGGTTGTCAGCTGGGTGTTCACGATTCGTTCTTTGACTTTGGCCGCGAAAGGAAGGGGGGAGATGGGTCTGTAGTCCCTGAGGTCGGTTGGTTCCGGCCTCACTTGGGCGCGCTTCCAGTCCATTGGGCAGGTGCCCGAGGCCAGGGAGGAGTTGATGGTGCGGGTTAGCTTGGGAGAGATGGCTGTGATGGCTCTGTGGAAGAGTTGCGGGGGCAGGTGTCCGTGAGGGCGCCCAAGTGGGTCTTCATGGTGATGGCGATTTAGTTCGACTGAAGAGCATATTGAGACCGACAACAAGTCTTGACAATCTTAGACTCCACTCAGGGAAAATCCTAATCTCAAAATAACAAACAATGAGTCGCACACTCCGTCTGCTCTGTTCGCTACTCTTGTTGGAGAGAGTGTAATAAAACATCTGGAAGAGTGGACAAAACTTACAGCAGACAAATGGGTTTTACAAATTATACAGAAAAGCTACATTATACAGTTCAAATTACCACACTAAATACCTCTAGAAAGAGCTTATCAACATCAACTACCCCAGCTCAAATTGGAGATTTCATCACAACTCTAAAAACAAGCAATAGAAGCAGTTCAAAGCATGGTAGAGATATTTATTTAAGAATATTTTGGGTCCCCAAGAAACGTGCCAAACAAGAAATCCGAACAATTTTGAATCTGTTTGCCAACAAATATGTCAAATGTAGAAAATTCAAAATGTTGGCACTGCTTCGGATCAATCCCCAACTAATGAAAGGTGTTTGGATGTGCCCTCTAGATCTATAGGATGCTTATTTTCACATTCCAGTTGCAGGAAACAGAACATTTCTCTGATTTCTGATGTACAAAACCCATCATCAATACAAGGTATTACTTGTCTGCCTCCATGCCTGTCCCAAAACCTTTTTTCATAAAGCTAGACAATGGTGACAGCTTTGCTTTGTGGGGAAAAGATCTTTGTCTACCTATACCTAGAAGACTGGTTAATAAAGGCATGATCTGATAGAGGCTTCTTGCTGCCGATTCCTTACCTTAGAACAACGGTTCTTAACCTGGGATCCGCAAAGGCTACTCAGGGGAGGAAAGGGGGTGCGACTGCATAGACCATGAAATAATGATAAATTAATAGAGTATATACATAAAGAAGATTTTTCTTTTCTTTTTTTGCCAGGGTGTCCTTTCTATTCCCAGAAATTGCCTTCAGGGAAGGTCGCTGTCAGTAGCCAATTTACTGTTAGGTTTCCCCCAATCCTGATTTACTACTGCCTGTAAAGTACTGCATCTAGCTGTCCCAGAAGTCACTATTCTGCCTACTTCTTGAATGGCAGAACTTCTCTACATGCAGAGCTCCCTAGCCCAACCCAGAGGTATGGCCAAAAAGGGGGCTACACAGCCCTGTAAACTGGTTTGACAACTAGTTTCTGCTCTACCCCTGGTGCTAACCTGTCAGCCTAACCAATAGGGTAGCCCTTCTCCCAATTGTTTCTCATTTTTACTTCAAAGACTGCTTCTCCTTTGAAACTCAGCTTTTGGGCTAACGCCTATGTGGTTTTCTGCCAAAGAGTTAATTCTCCCCCACGCAGCCTTCTATTGTGTCCTTTTACTGGGATTCATTTGCACGTTTCCCCAGGAGGGCAGAAAACTGTCAAGGAAAAGTCCTGTGTGCAACCGTAAAAGTGTTACAAAGTGATTAGGTAAATTAATTTCTCCTCTGGCTTAATGTAAAGAGTTGTTTGATACCTTACAGCAGTGGTTTTTAACCTGTGGTCAGGGGGTCCTCTATGTGGCGGCTAAAGAGGTGAAATTTTCTTACATCTTAGCTAGCTCTTCCAATGTACAGGATTCACTGCCCACATTTCGGGACCCCATGTTGAAATGCCCTGCATAAACACGCAAACGAGGGTCAAGATGCAAAATCTCCGCCCTGGGGTTGCCCATAACTACGAAGTCAATCAAGAAGACTAAACCTGAGCGTGAAAAGACCACACCAACTCCAGCAACTGATCATTTTGTAGCTAGCGGGAGGGACATCCCAGAAGACAGCATTTTGGTATTCTTTAAAAACTTGGAAACGCTGATTACCTCAGCCCTAAATGCACTTAATAACCGGATTTCCGTACTTGAGCAAACAGTGGGATCATTAAAGGGCTCAGTGGATATTCTACACCCAGTATAAGCAATTGGCTCTCCGACTTTCAAAAAAACGTTTTAAATACAGGTTCGAGCACGATCACTTGTGATGTTATTGACATTTCCAGGGCTAGAGCAAGCAACCCCTCAGGCTCAGGCCCTATCGACAGCTCCATCACAATCGTTCTTGCGTACCTGTATTCTTAACCAAATCAGCGCACCTAGGATAATGGAGGCTAATTCCGGCTGGCAGGTGCTTGGTATGGCCCAACCAATCCATCAGGGAAGCTTTAGTAACCCAGGCCTGCCCGTCCCTACTACATCTCAAAAATTCCAGTTGGCGTATTGCCCTTCTAACATCACTATCCAGCTGCCTCCGGCGGCCATACCTAACATTGTTGTGCTGGTGGATGTGCCTCCTTTGAGGAAGGGCACAGAGGAAAACTTTGACCAACTCAAAAACAAAAGAGTTCATTGGCTACCAACTTGGACAAGTGCCTCTAATCACCTCACACAGATGCTGGCAGAAGAAATAATGGTCCGTAGGGTGGGCTGGAGAGGCCAAACTTGGAAAATGGCACTGGGAGATTGTATAATAGCAAAGTTGAATAATCCTGTGCAGACGCGATACATTTTCTATGCTCTAGGACTGAAGGGCGAATCAGTGGATAGTATATCTGCTCTCCCATTGGGTTTTTTCTGTCAGCCCACAAATCATGATGGGGTCACGAGACATTGGAATTTGCCACAGGGTAAGTTGCGTCGCGGCCCACTAAACTCTCACGTCTTATCTGACACCACTGCCCTAACTTTAAATAACTGCTTTCTTCCGCTGAGCGAGGTCGATGACCCAGATTGATTGGACCCTATTCCCATCACAGATACTCACATTTGTTATTTCGAATAAGGATCCTCTCAGATGATGATTGGTTGGGCATGCTGAAGAATTTGTTTTGTTTGTTTACAGGAAACGTGGGACACTAAGGGTTGCTTGTATCTCTATGGTATTTTCTCCTATTCAGTTTTAGATACCTGCTCCTCTAGTGGGCGGGATAGGGGTGGTCTCACATCCTTAATCAAACTCTAGTATAATTGCAAAGTTGAGGTTATAAATTCCATATGCAAAACAATCTCGGGTACCCTAATATTCCGTAGTAAATGTAGACTGCTCCTTATTAATTTCTATAAAAGTTTCACTGAAAAATGAGTCGGATGCTATTGCCAGTCTTAAAACATTTATGGATCATTTGTTTTTTGTCGGAACTCTTTTACTTTAATTATGTTGATGGGAGATTTTAACTTGCATCTCTGTTGCTCCTGTTCTAATAAGGATTTATATTTTGATGGGCCATTTGAAAATTGGGAACACTTCAAACATACACGCTAAGGGGATGTTGCAAACAGCCTTACTTCTGAGTTTAATTTGGTGAATTTATGTGAGTAATCGGGATCGTCTGGAAGCGAGCACACCCACTTTTAAGGGGGGGCAGGCATTGTAATGTGATTGATTATATCTTTGTTTCAGGTTGCCTTCTAGCTACAATCTTAGATTTTGAGGTTTTAAAACACAACCTGACCGATCACAACCCGTTAACTGCATGATTTTATTGGGATGATAAAGCACTGAGTTTAACACTGCTTTATAAGGAGCCCATATCATTGGTTGATCAGGGCCGAAGGGTAAGCAGTGGGCTAGCATTGTTCCATCTGCTTTTGCCCAAAAACTGATTACCTCATGTCATGCTTATTTCTACACCTGTTTGTCAGAAGTAGTTGCCACAGAGAATTTTGGCATCATTTACTAATATCTGTAGGTTTATTAATTCTGCACTCTTCAAAACTGCTGCCTTACTGGTCACTTATGAGGAAAGATGGTTTGATAGGCAATGCTCCAGAACCCATCAAGACCTCTGTAATCTTTTGCACATTAAACCCCGTTGTCAAGAAAAAGTTAAGAAGGCCAGTGCGGTGTTCAAAAAGGCCTGTAAGGAACGTAAAGCTCAACTCAAAGAAGAGACTTGGAATAAGCTACAAATTGCTAGTCAGCAGCGTAATAGCACTGTTTTCTGGGGTGTTATGAACTCGCCTTTTTCATGAAGACCACCTTTCCAACCAGGCCTGTACCATCTCGTCTCAGGCCTGGGTGGATCATTTCAAGGCCATTTATAGCCCTGAAGTGGAGTTGGAGCCTACAGAAGGTTCCTGGACAGAGAATAACTTAATGTTCGAGGCATATGAGCTGCAGATTACACACCTTTGCATAGATTGCCGTCTGGTGTTGGGCCCGGATGTTTGCAGTTTGTTTTTCCTCCTGGAAAGTCTTTGGAAGTCACGAGGTCGGTGACTCCTCCCTTGGTTCGTATTGCACATGGGCTTCGGCTCCATCCTCAGATTGTTTTTTTCCGCCATCGGGCTCGGATGTAATACTTCGCGCTCCGGTTCCGAACATTCCAGTTCGACGATCGAAGCGGAATCCTCGCTCTCCACGGTATTGTTTAGATACTGATCTCCTCAATTACCTTCTTAGACGCACCTTCGATTCCAATCATCGACGGCGGCCTTCGGGCCTATCCAGGCTCCGGTCCCGGCTGATGGAAAGAACTTCATTCAAGAAGTGCCCTCGATGTGGGTCCAAATTCCCCCACACCGATCTTCATGAGGTGTGCAACCTCTACCTCTCCCCTGAACACAAGGCTCGAGACTGTCCCGCCTGCAAGTCTTTTAGATCTAAAAAGACTATTCGAGATCGAAGGGCCAGACAAAAAATGGCACACTCCTCGACCTCCGTTCCAGTCGACCTCTTCAGGGACGACGTCGAAGCTCCGGGACAGCAGCACACCGAAGAGGACCTCGTCAGTGCTTCCGAAGCCGATGACTCTGATGTGGAGGACATCACCCCGGCGCAGAGGGTCGTGAGTAAAATACCCCCTCCCACACCCACGCCGACACCCAAAAAGGCTTCGGTCACGCCTTCGGGCCTAGGCAAGACCAAAGACACTGCTTTGAACACCCCACCTTCGGACCCAGTGCAGAAGCCAAGTAAGCCTTCGGGCGGCTCGGGCTCGAGCCAGCCTGGCAGCGGTGCCTAAATACACCCTTCGGCACCGAAGAAAAGATCGGCCTCTACCTCGACACTGAGCTCCACACCAAAACCCTCGGTGTCCAAACCCAGCCTCTTGGTGCCGACCAAACGTCATAAGGCCCTCGGCACCGACAATCCCGCGCTGAAGCCTGTCTCGGCATCGAACAAAAAATCGGAGATTCCCAAAAAGCACGGCACAGACAAGCCTAAGAAGGCGTCGGCCCCGAAAACGTCGGCGCCGACCGAACAACCAGTGTCGCAAGAACTTTTTACACCAGATCCTTTGCAAAAGACACTTACCAAGGATCCAAAAACTGGACATTTGGCACTGTCTTCTAAAAAGAGACACTTGGACAAACCAGCTCCATCTCCACCTCCAAAGAGGAAGGACTGTACTACCTCCCCTTTCAGAGTGCCTTCCCCACCTCCTCCACCCTCTCCACCTTCGCCCCCTCCACCTTCTCCACCCCCGCCTCATCGCTCTCCGACCCCGTCTCCAGACCATGATGATCAGGGGGACCCATACTATGACCCAGCAGATGTGCCACAAGACCCTACCCCTACAGGATCCCCAGACCCCTGGAATGATTATAATAATCCAGACATTCCAGATGTCCCACAAGATGACCTCTATCCATCCAGGCCATCTCCACCAGAAGACTCACTAGGTTTTCACCACCTACTTCAGAGGGCGGCACATTATCACTGGGTAGAGCTACACACTGACCCAGTAGAGGAAGATTTCCTCCTAGACACCTTTGATACTGCGCATAGGTCTACTGATATACCACCTATGCTCAAAGGGGTAATAAAGCATGCGCCAGAGGTTTTTAAAGACCCAGTCAGGGCTAGGGTCCTAAACCCACGCATAGAAAACCAGCATTTGCAATGCAATAGGTCTCGCATTTACGCGAGTTTGAGCTATTGACATTGCAAATAACAATGCCTTTTATTTGTGTTTTCGTTTTTAAAACCTAAATAAAAGGCATTGTCATTTACAATGCCAATAGCTTATACTTGCGTAAATGCGACACCTATTGCATTGCAAATGCTTGTTGGAGACGTGCCCGCTTTATAAAAGTCCCTAAATAAATAAATATATTGGATTCTCACGTGCACAGAGGCCTGTGGTACAAAGCCACCAGCAGTGCTTTAATGGGTCTCAAAGCGCCTCAGCTCATGAACGCATTAAACATGAGGGGGCACTCAAGGTGGGGGGCTGGGCAAGTCTAACTTACGGAAGAGAGACCCCCTTGGAGAAGGAGCCAGGAAGTACCTTGTCCTGTGCGTGGGATTCCGGCAGGGGTGGGGGAGGGGGAGGGGGCAGTTGTAGAGGGGTCTATGGGTGGCAGGCACCTTCCCGCCACTCCAGGTGGGGTGTCTGTTTAGACGGGGGGGGCGGGGTTCACCTTATCTCCCATCTCTGTGTTGTGGGATGGGGTGAGGCCCCCGAGCCCCCACCCCTGCTGGTTGATTTGTTATTTCTCGTTGGTGGAGCAGGAGAAGGCGCGCTAGGGCAGATCTGGGTGGGGCAGGGAGGACATTGCCTGTGAGCACCGAGAGGCAGGGCTGGCTGTGTGTGGGTCGGTCGGTCGGTGGGTGGGTGGGTGTGTGTGGTGGGGGGGTGGGTGCTCACAAGCAGTGGGGTCTGTGCCGGTTAGTGCCGTGTGTGTTCAGTAAGTGCTACAAAGTGCGTGTGGGAAAGTGCTCTGTGATCAGTAGAAGCAGGCGAGCCAACTAGTTAACAGGGAGAGCCTAGCCAAGGGTCGGCTCGGCTCTTCGAGCCCGTGCACGAGCCGAGCACTTCAAAAGTCAAATACGTGTATTCCTGTAACATGTGGAAGCTTTGGCATTAATAAGTCACATTACACTGCGAAATACTCATTAAAACTGGAACTAAGAGGCAAGACAGTTGTTACGTGAACCCTGTACGGGAGCCAGAGCAACATTAAAGTCTAATAAATCGAACGCAATTAATCAATCAAGTGTTTGTTCAGCACGACTGCTCACCCATAAGTGTCTCAAGGTTTCAATAGATTTTCGTGGCGTTAAAATAAGCTTAGGGTCACAGGAATAATGAATGCGTTTGAAATGGGGTCAAAAGTGTTACCTAATTTAACATCCAGCGTGTTCCTTAAGGGCTGATTGGTAGTGTTGAGGTGGGGCTCAGCTGAGCTGCTAAAGACAGAGAAGATACCTATGTAGTTTAAGACAGTAATTATTTTTGTAAAGGAAACACCCAAAACTGAGTTGTCACTTACTTATATAACAAGTGGTTATACGGCCGTCTGTGCACCTACGATCAAAGGGGAATTGCAGGTCAATAGATCACTGTCAACTTCTAGTTCAATCTAAAGAGACATGAAAACGAAGTGGTTTAAAAAAAAAAGGGGGGGGGGGGTTCTTGGGCATGAGCTGGGTATTAAAAACATGATAAATCGCCTCAAAGGGGCCATACTTCCATTAATGAGGAGCATTGCTCTTCAACGGCCGACGAGAGTTCTAGCCCCTATTATTGTTTGGCAGTTGAATGACAATACACACGTATGTGCGATGCTCAGCAATGGAGCTGGAAGGCTTGTCCTCACCGTATGTTATCGGTATGGGCACAAAGCCTAGATGAATAAACACACAGGGAGTGACTGTGAACTTAATAGTCGACCTGCAGGAAAAAGACTTTTGAAAAACTTCATATCTGAATCATGATTTGATCGGAATGTAAATACGGCAGAGTTAATTTTGCCGATTAATTTGATTGTGTTCTTGAATGTATCTAATTTTTGTATTCACTTCCTTCCAAATCCTACACTTTATCACTCACCTCCTGACTCCTCCTCCTCTTTTCTGGGCACTGTTATAATACTCAAATATTGTCTGTACTATGGAGCTCAGTAATAACAAATTACTAGTGTTCAATGTGATTAAATAGGCATTTGAACCCCTTTAAAAAGGTTTCTTGGTACATTGTTTTTCTAAATGTTTTGTATTGAATGATTCTGTATGCTGGGACCACTGTTCTCATACTTTTGAAAAACTTCGGCAGCTGCCGTGTCAAAATCGGTGTAGACACAGAACCTCGATGTATAAACAAACAACGGGTGATTCTGAACTTAATAGTCAACCCGCGGAAAATAAACTCAAGGGAAACCTTCGGCAGCCGCAGAGTCATGATGTGGATTGTCGCGCTTGAGAGAATAGTGACAGTCAAAAAGTCGAGGAGATGGATAAACACAGTTCGGTGCCTTCTCCTATATTTCATCAAACCAACAGTGTAGCCAAAGCCTACGCAAGTATGTGGCAAAAGCATCTGCGGGGACATAATAATTAAATAAAAAACAGTTAAGGACGGAAGAAAATCCGTCGGGCTGTGATTCAAATAAATGGAAACGCGGGTTGGGGCAAAAAGAACACACACAGACATGATCTCACCTTCTGGCCAGCCGCCTGGCTCCATTACTACATCAGGAGCGAGCTCGCGATTGGGCGCTTTGTTTTATAACGTCGTTGAAAACGGGCACGTTAAGTGCAGCAGTGAAATCCGTGCAAATCAGGCCGCGTGAGTCACGGACAAAATACCGCTGCCTGGTATTATGTGTATGGAAGAAATACCTTGAATGATCACTGGGCAATCGGTCGTGCCTCTTGGATGGTAAAAAAAACCCTTAGGGGAATAATGGCGAAGTGTAACAGCTCGCGTATATATGCCAAACGGTTCTTCTAGCAAAACGTGTCATACCTAACAGTTAAGGAGATATTATTACACATATGCTATGCGTTGGTAAGTGGTACTGCGGATTCACCTTATCTACACATATTTTATGACCACAATAGCCTCGTATCGGGGTGGAGTTGGGGTTGCAAAGTGCAGTTTGTCATAAGAAGCACTTTTGCATCTGGAATTAAAACAAGCCCGGCGGAGCGTGGCGCGCGCTTGGGGGCGGGGGAGCGCATTCCAGGCGGGGGAGCAGACCCTTTGAAGTGCTCCCAAAAAGCAGATTGCATGGCGGCACGATGCGCGTGATTGTGCGCGTGCTAGCCATGCAATCCGCTTTTTGGGAGCACTTTTAAAAGCCCCCTTACAATAGTCTCGCTTTGCGATCGCTTACGCGATCGCAAGGCGAGACCTAAAAAGTATAAAGCTGCCCCTACAGATCCTGCCTACATCAAAGGGCCAGCACCACTGGATTCCCTAGTGGTATCCACCGCAAGAAAGTGATCAAATTCCCAGGCGTCAGGCGAAGCACCACCACATGACAAAGAATCAAAGCTCCTGGACGCGTCAGGAAAACGCACTGCGTCACAGGCAGCTAATATATGGCGTATCGCCAACACTCAAGCGCTATTGGCCAGATACGACAGAGCGCATTATGATAAACTAGAAACCATCATGCACCATCTCCCAGAAAAATATAAAAATAGGACCTATGAATTAATCCAAGAGGGTAAAACAATAAAAAATACCTCTATACGCTGTGCCTTAGACGCAGCAGACACAGCCTCCAGGGCCATTAACACCAGTGTCCTACTCCGTCGACACGCTTGGCTAAGAGTTTCAGGCTTTAAACCCGAGGTACAAGCCTCCATATTAAACCATCCATTCGATCAGGAACATTTATTCGGTCCAAAGATAGATGAGGCCCTCGAAGATGAAAAAAGACACAGATACGGCGAAATCTATGGGAGCCCTACAGTCACACCCTCCTAGACGCTCCTTTCACCGCTCTTCCTTTCGGGGCACGGGCAGAGGCTACTCCTCAGATAGCGCGTCCACGTCCTACAAATCCCCTCCTCAGTCCACCTTCACAAAAGGTTATCAAAGGGGCGGCTATAGAGGAAATAACAATAAAGGCAGAGGCAAAACAAATACAGCCCGCTCTGCCACACCGCCTACCCAATGACTTTCCCCTGCTCCCCCCAGACCATCTCACTCCGGTCGGGGGCAGACTACAAAACTTCCTTCACATCTGGGAGTCCATCTCATCAGACAAGTGGGTGATCCAAATTATTCGTTCAGGGTACTGCCTAGAACTCACATCTACCCCAACCCCCCCCCCCCCCCCCCCCACCCCCTAACATTCCACCCAGGCAACACCCAATGTCACAAGAACATTCTACATTACTAAAACAGGAGGTAAGCTCCTGCCTACAAAAACACGCAGTAGAACAGGTCCCCCACCATCAGCAAAATAGGAGTCTACTCCCTATATTTTCTGATACCAAAAAGAGATGAGACTTTACGACCTATCTTAGATCTCCGGCCTCTAAACACATACATACATTCGGACCATTTTCACATGGTAACACGTCAGCAGGTACTTCCGCTCCTCTCCCAGAACGACTTTCTCACCACACTGGACTTGAAAGACGCGTACTTTCACATTCCGGTACACCATGCCCACAGAAAGTACCTCAGATTCGTAGTGGACGGGCAACACTACCAGTTCAAGGTGCTCCCATTCGGGGTCACAACAGCACCACGGGTATTTACCAAGTGCCTAGCGGTAGTGGTGGCACACCTCAGAAGACAGCACATTCACGTCTTCCCGTATCTGGACGACTGGCTCATAAAAGCCGCGTCCTACAACCAATGTGTACACCACACCGCCACTACAATCCAGCTACTTCACCAACTAGGCTTCACGGTGAACCACCAAAAGTCCCAGCTAACACCATCCCACATAAAGCAATACCTCGGTGCCACTATAGACACCTCAAAAGCCATTGCCTACCCCAATCCGGCAAGGATCGCAAGCATTCAGGCTTTGCGTCAAAAATTCATACTTCAACACTCCCTCACAGCAAGTGTGTTTATGCAACTGATAGGGATGATGGCCTCTTGCATTTTCATAGTACCTCATGCAAGACTCCAGATGCGTCTACTCCAACAGTGCTTAGCGCGCCAATGGAACCAGGCCCAGGGGCAACTGACAGATCTGGTGTTGGTAGACGGTTGCACCCATCGCTCTCTGCAGTGGTGGAACACCACAAATCTTTCCAGAGGTCAACCGTTCCTGGACCCGGTTCCACAAATAATCCTGACAACAGACGCATCGCTCTCCGGCTGGGGAGCTCATCTACTACACCTCACAGTGCAGGGCACATGGACGCCGCAACAAAAGTTACTCCACATCCATCATCTGGAGTTACTGGCAATCTTTCTAGCCCTAAAAGCCTTCCACACACAGATTTTAGGCAAAGCAGTCCTTATCCGCACAGACAACATGACTGCCATGTACTACATCCAGAAACAAGGCGGCACACACTCTCCACAGCTCTCTCAACTAGCACAGAGCATATGGAGATGGGCAATCCCACACAAAATCTTTCTCCTGGCCCAGCACGTCCCAGGAGTCCAAAACACCATGGCAGATCTGCTCAGCAGACAGACGCAACAGATCCACGAGTGGGAACTTTACCCGCAGGTTCTTCACCCGTTCTTTCAGATTTGGGGGCATCCACAGATAGACCTATTCGCCACCCACGAAAACAAAAAATGCCCAAGCTTCGCCGCCAGATACCCACACCCATTGTCCAAAGGCAATGCGATATGGATGAACTGGTCAGGCAAATTTGCATACGCCTTTCCACCTCTCCCACTAATTCCATTAGTGGTGCGAAAGCTACAACAACACTCCCTCACACTCATTCTAGTAGCTCCAACATGGGCCAGACAACCGTGGTACACCACGCTGCTGGAACTCTCAGTAGTGCCACACCAAAAATGACACCTCTCACCATGCCTCCTAACCCAGAACCATGGAGAGATCAGACACCCGGACCCAGCTCAGCTCAACCTTGCGATCTGGCTCCTGAGATCATAGAATTCGGATATCTTAACCTTCCCCCCCGACTGTATGAATGTTATCAGAGAAGCTAGACGTCCTACCACTAGAGCCTGCTACGCTGCCAAGTGGAAAAGATTTGTTGTTTATTGCCACAACAACACAATCAACCCTCTAGACGCATCCATACAGCACATCATATGCTACTTACTACATCTACAAAGATGTAACCTAGCGTATACATCCATTCGGCTACACCTCACTGCAATTGCCGCTTACCTACAAAACAGACAGCACCTATCACTTTTCAGAGTGCCTGCCATTAAAGCCTTCATTGAAGGCCTAAAACGAATAGTTCACCCCCCCCCCCCCCCCCCCCAGTGCCACCCTCACCTGTGTGGAACTTAAATATAGTGCTCACAAGGCTAATGGGTCCGCCTTTTGAACACTTACATAAATGCGAACTGCAATTCCTCACATGGAAAACAGCTTTCCTTGTAGCTATCACCTCCCTTAGAAGGGTCAGTGAAATACAAGCACTTACTATACAAGAACCTTTTCTCCAAATGCACCCGAACAAGGTTGTCCTACGTACCAACCCAAAATTCCTACCCAAAGTCATCTCACCGTTGCATCTAAACCAATCGGTAGAATTACCGGTTTTCTTCTCGCAACCTCAAACGGTTGCAGAAAGGGCTCTACACACACTGGATGTTAAAAGGGCCTTGCTTTACTATATCCAGAGAACACAACCTTTTAGGAAGACAAAGCAACTGTTTGTCTCTTTCTCTCCACCTCATAAAGGCAACCCAATCTCTAAATCAGGGATAGCTAGGTGGATTGTAAAATGCATACAAAACTGCTACCACAAAGCAAAACACATGCTATCTGTTCCCCCTAAAGCCCACTCTACAAGAAAGATAGGGGCTTCTATGGCTTTTCTAGGGAACATCCCATTAGATGATATCTGCAAGGCAGCTACATGGTCAACACCGCACACTTTCACTAGACATTACTGTGTAGATGTGCAAACCAAGCAACAAGCTAGTGTGGGCCAGGCTGTACTAAAAACACTATTTCAAACCACTGCAACAGATACGGGTGGTCGCCGCTAAGGTTGGGAACTGCTATATAGTCTATGCAAAGGTGTGTAATCTGCAGCTCATACCAGTATGCATCTGTTCTTGGCATGTGGAGCTGCAGATCTACACACGCCCACCCGGCTACCTGTATCTGTTACAGTCTATCTTATTTAGATATAACCCTCATGGGTTTCTTCACTGTTAGTACTACGCTCCATCTTTCCCTGTTGGCGAAAAACAATCTGAGGATGGAGCCGAAGCCCATGCGCAATACGAACCAAGGGAGGAGTCACCGACCTCGTGACTTCCAAAGACTTTCCAAGAGGAAAAACAAACTGCAAACATCCGGGCCCAACACCAGATGGCGATCTATGCAAAGGTGTGTAGATCTGCAGCTCTACATGCCAAGAACAGATGCATACTGGTAAGTAGCATATTCCTTTTTATTTGTCTGAGGTTAGAGCCGCAATTTCCCAGTTGCCTTTAAATAAGGCACCAAGGCCTGATGGGGCGCCAGGGGACCAATACAAGGCTTGCATAGACTTGTGAGCCCGTTATTGACACTGCATTTAAGCTCTGCTTTATTTTCCCGCAACCTGGTCTCAATTTATAATGGTCCCTGTTTTTAGAAAGGGCAACAGATCTGACCTGGCCTGCTTTAGACCCACTTCCCTTTTAATTATTGGTGTGATCTTATTAAATCTCATGGAGTGGGCCGAGGAGCGAGGCTTCTTGTCTGACCTTCAGTACGGGTTTCGTTCCGGTCGGGGAACAGTAGAGCAGACCTTAAATCTCTATCTTTTAACTTGTAAATACACCAGGTCAAGAAGGGGGCCATCCATCTGGCCTTCATGGACCTTAACTCGGCCTTTGATAGTTTACCGCTCTAAGCTTTGGTCCATGATAGAACAGATGGGTATTGATGTAGCTTTAATTAATTTCTTGCATAATGGTCTTGCCTCCAGCGTTGGGTTTGGACCCAATGGTTAATGCACTGAGCACTTTGAACTTGAGCGTAGGGTGCAGCAGATCTGTATTTTAGCTCCCTTTTTAATTCATGTTTTATATTAACAACATAGAGCAGGCCTTGACAGTTGCGCGTGTTGACGTTCCCATAGTAGGAGGCCGTCCAATTGCAGCCTTGTTATATGCGGATGAGACAGTTTTAATAACTCTTACTGCTTAAAGTCTGAACAGGCTTCTTACTCTTTTTATCAGTTTTATGACTTGTCTACGAATTTTTTAAAGTCAAACATCATGAAGTTTGGTCCATCGAATATGAAAACCATTAAACGTGCTAGATGGCCAACATATTAGAATGGTGGATAAGTTCAAGTACCTGGGGATACAACTGGATTCTAAGTTTAACTGCCATTCGCTTATAAATCAGAATGTTTTCTTTTTTAACAGGGCGATATTTGGTTAGGGATTTTTCGCGCCGATTGGGCGTACTCGTATCTAATCGGTTCTGGAGATCCACAGGGCCAAATGTATCCCCTTAGTCTGCTATGGTAGTAGAATCTGGGGATATGGCCAGGTTGCACCACTTCAAGTTGCTGAAGACAAGTGTTCGAGGCATATGAGCTGCAGATCACACACTAAGCATAGATCGCCATCTGGTGTTGGGCCTGGATGTTTGCACTTGTTTTTGTCTTGGAAAAGTCTTTGGAAGTCACGAGATAGGTGACTCGCCCTTTGGATTATAGTGCGCATGGGCAACGGCTCCATCTTCAGATTGTTTTTTTCCGCCATCGGGCTCGGATGTGTTTCTCGTGTTCCACTTCGGAACCGTCACCGATTCCACTCTCGACGAGCAATCCTTCACCCTTCTCCAGTATTGTTTTCAATCGTGATCCCTAGTCGTCGCGCATCTCTTCAACATCTAAGTCCTCGATTCTGGTCTTCGACGAAGGCCTTCAGGCCTACCTGGGCCTTGGTATCTGGCTCATGGAAAGGACACCATTCAAGAAATGTCCTCAATGTGAGTCGAAATTTCCCCACACCGATCTGCATGAGGTGTGCAACCTCTGCTTGTCTCCGGAGCACGAGGCCAGAGACTGTGCAGCTTGTGCCTCTTTCTGCTCGAAGAAGACCATTCAAAATCGTCGAGCCAGGTGAGCAATTGCTCGCTCGTCCGCACCCATTCCCGATGACATCTTCCAGGAGGGTGTCGATGTACCAGAACAGGAGCGAATCGAAGAAGGCCCCGTCAGCGCCTCTGAAGCCGATGACTCCGACCTCGAGGACATCAATCCTGGGCTGTAGGTCGTAAGTAAAGACTGCTTCCCATGCCCTGCCCTCGGGCCCGCCAAGAAGCCTACTAAGCCTTCAGGCGACTCGGACTCTAGTCAGTCTACCATCGGTACTGAGCGGTCACCGGCACCAAAAAAAGAAACTGTCTTCCTCCTCCTTGCCGATCGCTGCCTCCACATCCAAGCACTCGGCACCGAAATCTACAGGCACCGCCCCATCGACACCCGGCGATCGGCGTTGAGGATCAGAGGCCCTCCGCCATCGTCAACCCGGCGACGATCGGTGTTGAAGATCAGAAGTTCTCCGCCGTCGTCATCCCGGCAACAATTGTCGTCGAGGAACAAAAGCCCTCCGCTGTCTTCAACCCTCCGACGATCGGCGTCGAGGAACAAAAGCCCTCCGCTGTCTACAACCCTCCGGCGTCTAGGAGCGAAAGTCCTCCGCCGTCTGTTCCATGGCGATCGGCGTCGAAGAACAGAGGCAATTCGCCGCCGTCAACACATCGACGATCGACGTTGAAAAATAAAGAACCGACGTCTAGACCAGACCCTTCGAGGCCGGCGTTGAGAAGGCGTTCTCATTCGACGTAGAGAGGAGCTTCGTCGGCACAAATCATACGACCGACGTTGAGGCCTGAATCGGTGAGATCTGGAGAAGGCTCTGTGGTGTTCGTGACTTACTCAGCGTCGAGACATTCATCTCACCACTCCTCAAGCCTTCATTCATCAGAGCACTCACCCTCGATGTCCCCAGAGAGACATTCCGACAGGTCGCAACGAAGGTCTGCTTCACAGCGTAGAGGTGACTCTCCGTCTGTGCATTTATTACCGAGATTGCTCCTTCCTTTACATCACTGGAGCAAAAATCCCACGGGAGCAGTGAGGTGAGAAGAGGAGTATTCCAGTCTGCTTCAGTGATCTCCTCTGCAGTGATTGGTATGAGAGGTGGATAAGTCAGCATCTACCAGGCATAGGGACCGCACAGGCAGATCTCAAGATCGCAGACCTGCAGCTTCTCAACACAAGAGGAGAAGATCCCCTACAAGGTCGTCCTCTTCTACTCGTTCGTCTGAGAGACTATTCTCCCACTCTGTCGGATAGCCCTCAATCTACTGTATCTCCAATTGACAAAATCAATACCTATCAAGACGTTCTTCAAAGGGGAGCACAGAAGTTGAACATTGAAATATCGGCTCCTCAGGTCGCGACAACAGTTATTTTTGAGACACCATCAAAGATCAGCATCACGACCTCTGCGCCCCCTGGTTCCTGGACTTTTGGAACCTGTGATGGACATTTGTCTTGCTCCATCTTCGATTAAGGCTGCACCGGCCAGGATCCAAAAGTAATGTGAGCTGGCAGAAAAGGACCCTCCTCTCTTGAAAGCAGATCCACCTGCGGACTCTGTGATCGTAGCGGTGGCAAGAAAAACGCATGCAGTAACTGCATCTTCCTCCGTCCCACCGGACAAGGAAAGTAGAGCCCAAGGCTCCTGGGGAAGGAAGGTATGCGGATCTGCGGCGTCCTCGCTGAAGGTCTCGAGCGCTGCAGCCTTGTTAGGCCGCTATGACAGGGATTTATGGGACTCCCTGGACCGTTTCAGAGAAAAGCTCCCAAAGGAAGACCAAACAGACTTTGAGGAAATAATCAAAGAAGGATCTCTGGTAGCCAACCAGGTGATCAGCACAGCGGCAGATGGTGCTACGCTGTCGGCGCATTCCTATGCACATGGGATTTGCGCAAGAAGATCTACTTGGTTGAGATTAACAGCGCTAAAACCGGATGCCCAGCAACGGATCCTTAATATGCCATTCTCTGGCTCCTCTGTTTGGTAGCCACGCTGATGAGATGGCAAGAACGAAAACCGAATTAGACACTCTCAAAGTGGTGGGCCTAGAAAAGAAAAAAATTCAAGCGTAGATACAGGCCCAATCGGCGCAAAAACTACCAACAGAGTGTTCAAACCCCTCATTGGTCTCAAAGCAAGAATCAAAACAAGTCGCAGTACCACGGCTGAAAATCATCCAGAGGCTGAGGAGGTCATCAGCAATCCTCCAATACGGCCAGATCCGCAGGGAAGCAATGAGTGCGAGCTTCCTCTAGCACCGTTGCCCACTCCAGTGGGAGGAAGTGTATCAAATCATCTAAAAGAGTGGTGCAACATAAAAGATCAGTGGGTGCTCAGTATACTGCGCAATGGATACGCACTATGTTTTCGGATACCTCCAAAGGACATTGCTCCAAAAAGAACACGTCCTCACCAGCTAAAGTTGCTGCTTCAAGAGGTGTCAACTCTTCTAAGAAAAAAGGCCGTAGAAGAGGTTCCCTCGGCTCAGCGAGGGAAGGGAGTATATTCCAGATACTTCCTTGTGCCGAAAAAAGATCAAGAGCAAAAATTCAGGCCTATCCTGGACCTTCGATCTCATAACAAAGTCATCTTGAAGGAGAAGTTTCACATGTTGGCACTTCATCCAATATTTCCACATCTACAAAAAGGAGATTGGATGTGTTCGATGGATCTACAAGATGCGTACTTCCACATAATCATCGTTCCACATCATCGCAAGTACCTGCGATTCTTGGTCGGCAACCAACATTACCAATTCAAGGTCTTACCCTTCGGTCTGAAATCCGCTCCGCGAGTCTTTACCAAATGCATGGAAGTGATAGCAGCAGCTTTGCATCGAAAGGGTCTGTGTGTTTACCCGTACTTAGACAATTAGCTCTTGAAGGGCCCATCCCCTCGGGTGGTAAGGAACGATTTTAAAATTTGTTTGAATCTGCTCCACCGGTTGGGCCTTCATGTGAACATGGAGAAATCGGTTCTCCGGCCTACTCAGACGTTCCATTATTTGGGCTCCACTCTGAACTCAAACATAGGAAAAGCGTTTCCTTCAGAGGAGAGACTTTTAACGATGTAACGGAAATGCAGTACTCTCCTCCGTACAGATCAGCCAACGGTCCGGCAAGTAGCATCTCTGCTGGGGTCGATGACGTCTTGCATATTTCTCATTCCCAACTCCAGACTGAGAATGAGACCTTTGCAACAGGATCTGGAGGACAAATCGTATCAGTCGTCAGGTCACTGGGAAGATCTGATTTTGCTCTCCCAAGCAGCAAAGTCGTCCATTCTTTGGTGGACTCGACCAAAGAACCTCTTGGTGGGAGTCCCTTTCCATCAACCAGTTCCGAAGCAGTCCTTGATCACGGATGCATCCCTGCGAGGATGGGGGGCGCACATGGGTGGCCTGCAGACACAAGGCCGGTGGTCCAGCAAGGAACAGTCCTACCATATAAACATGTTAGAGCTGCGAGCAGTCCATCTAGCTCTAAAAGCTTTTCAGCCATCGATAAAATCCAACTCGATTCTAATACAAACAGACAACACGACCACAATGTATTACCTCAACAAACAGGGTGGTACACGCTCTCGCCCACTCTCCCTGGAATCTCAAGCGATTTGGCACTGGCTTCTGGCTCGAGACCTCTCCATCACAGCAGTGCACCTTCCGGGAGAGCAAAACGTGCGAGCAGACGCACTCAGTCGGCACTTCGAAGATCAGCTCAACGACGAGGTGGTGGCAGACATTTTTCATCAGTGGGGTCAGCCATCAATAGACTTGTTTGCAGACGACCAAAACAAAAAATGCCACGCCTTCGCGTCCAGATTCTACCGACCAGGGACGAGAGGGAATGCTCTTTTGATGGATTGGTCCGGAGCATTTGCATATGCTTTTCCTCCCCTACCTCTCATCCCGAAGGTGGTGTCCAAGCTCATCCATTCCAACATGACTATATTGATCGCACCAGACTGGCCTCGCCAGTGGTGGTATCCAGACCTATTACAGCTGTCAATACTCCCCCCTCCCCCTCCACAAGAGGCTGGCGTGCAGTTCGGACCTTCTGACCAAGATGGACGGGAAGATACTTCACCCCAGCCTTCCCTCACTGAACTTGGCAGCATGGCTCCTGCAGTACGGACACCTGAATCTACCTCAGGATTGCATGCATATCTTGAAAGAGGCCATCCACGAAATTGGTGCAGATCAGAGCATATAAATTCTCCCTACTTCCACAGATAGTGATTTCACAGATACACGCACATACACTCATCATTCACTAGGGCCCATCACACCAACATACACTCTATTACTCTATCCGCACTAAACCTGAGAGGAGACTCCTAAATCACTCTGCATCTACACTTAGGCCAATGCGACCAAATTGATATTACCCTGAGTTATGATTTAAACAATAATAATCACAATAAGGAATTCAATAACTGACAAAGAAATAACCACCCAACACTGTAATTCAAACATAAGATAATTTTATCTAAAATTAGTTCAAGTGAAAGTCAATCAATAGCAAAATCGTTATTCTCATATTTACCTATTCTAGCTAAATGTCATAAATGGGTCAGGACAGGTCTCTCAGTAAAGTCTCTCGAGTCGCCGTCCTCACAGCATCGATCTTCACCAGCATGGGTTCAGAAAGAAGTGGTCTCAAAATCCCGAATGCAAAGAAGGAACAGACCCTCTCTAGTCTAGTATATTTATAATAAAACGAACAAAATATTTGTAACAAACGTATTCTGAATGTCCGTTGAGCCACCGAGCAGAGCGAGCAGGAAAGGATGTAGCATCGCTACATTTAAGAAACCTCCGCTCAGAAAAAATCACAAAAATAAAAAGACAGAAGAAGGAAACTCAATCTTGAAAATGTTGCATTAATAGAAGCTCTTCCTCAGAATCTTTAGCAAAGTCATAATAGTTCATTGTGGCTTCATCCTCAACCAAGGGCAACTCAGCAGATTGGCAGCATGCCTTGAATCGCTGTCATCATAGAAGTTTTTTCAAATTTGTGCAGAGGCTGCGATCTGGTGACTTTCAACCATGTTCAGCAAGGCCTTCCGACACATCACATTCACTCGAACGTAGGCTGTAAATGGCAGCCATTTTCTTTTAGGCCAAAACGGACCATCTTAATTGAAAGAAACACAAACAACGTTACTTCATCATCGCAATGATTAAACAGTGTTAATTCCCACTAACACCCTTATGTGTATGTAATTATCTAGCCATCTGCGACATATTTAAGCATTAGTACACGTTATTAAAAAGCATGAATATAAAACAAACAGCACTCTCGTCGTTTATTTAAACGCACATTATTATTGAGCAACATATATGCATTCCCACGTGTAGTTTCTCTTATTAGTATGTCGATTAGTCAAAATCTATCACGAAAAACAATAATTAGTAATTACAGATTAATAATTTTAACTAGGACACATAGACAAAACTGGAGCTTAAAACCCAATAAATTTTCAACAGAAAACCCTGCTCCAGCAAGATCATTCTATGCTTTTAAGTGGAAACGATTCTATTTGTGGTGTGCACATAATCATTTTTATCCTACGACTGGGCAGGAAGAGGTAATTCTTCCTTATCTCCTTTACTTGGCAAAGGCCGGTTTGAAGTATTCATCAATCAGGGTGCACTTGTCTGCCATTACGGCCTACAGAAGGTCACCCAACCAACCTTACTTTTTTCAACTGCAGGTGGTTAAAGATTTCCTACAGGGTTTGAAGGTGTATCCCCCTGTTCGACCTCCTTGGGAGTTGAATCTAGTCCTTTCCAGACTAATGGGCCCCCCCTTTGAGCCCATTCATAAAGCCACGCTGCAGCACTTTACATGGAAGGCTGCTTTTCTAGTGGCAATAACATCAGCACGCAGGGTAAGTGAGATCCAAGCGCTATGTTCCAAGGAACCATATACTGTGTTCCACCAGAACAGAGTGGTATTGAGAATTCACCCTTCTTTTTTGCCAAAGGTTGTGTCTGATTTTCATGTTAACCAGACTATTTCTCTCCCCTCTTTCTTTCCCAATTCTGCTACTCCAGCAGAAAGGTCACTCCATTCCTTAGACCTTAAGAGGGTGCTCAAATTCTATTTGGAGAGAACAAAGACCATAAGAAAACCAGACCACTTGTTTTTAAATTATGGTGCCATTAGGACGGGCTTTCCAGCTTCCAAACTGTCCATTTCCAGATGGATAGTGTCCTGCATTAGATTGGCATACCAATTGGCAAACAAACCCCTTTTGTTGTCTCCTAAAGCACATTCCACTAGGGGCAAAGCAGCTACGATAGCTTTCTTGCATAACGTTCCGATGGATAAGATTTGCAAGGCAGCAACCTATAGATCTGTGCACACCTTCACGAGGCATTACTGTCTCGACTCAGACTCCAGAGCAGATACCCAAGTAGGCCAACCCTCTTTGAAAAATCTGTTCAGATGATACGATATCTGTGTTTTCAAGTTTTTTATATGAGTTTGATTTGTAGTTCCTTTTTTCCTTTTTGCCCGCAGGTGGAAGGGATGAGGCTTGCTATTCTATTCAGGTGCTTATGACTATTGATGAGGATCCCCTGGAAGAGATGGATTACTTACCTGTAATCCTAGTTCTCTTCCAGGGGTATCCTCATCAAAGTCATAAGCAACCCACCCGCCTCCCCGGGCAAAGGAACGCTTTATATGTCAACTCTTTGTGCTCTGGCCTTCGGGTCACCGCAAAGAACAACTGACCTAACTGTCACCCCTGAGGCATGATGGGAAGCTAGGGGTCATGGCTACCTTAAAGGCACGGTGCCAGTGTATTCCTATGTTGCTATGGGTTAGCTTTTCAGCTTTTCTATGCTATGTTTCTACAATGCAGCCTGTGAGCTGTCAATGCTTTCAGTCCTTTTTACAGGATTGCGCTAAATGCTAAGCATTAAAACAGTTTTCAAACGTGCTTTGCCGTTTGTTTTTTTACCCTGTTTTTAATGTATTGTTTCTGGTATACAGGGGGAAGTCCTTACAGCATTATTCAGCTCTTGATGTATGAAAGGCTGCATTTGCGTTTTATTGTATGTGTATATATATATGTGTGTGTATGTTTTTCACATATGATTGTGTTACCGGGGTCCTACGCATGGGCGGCAATATTCAGGTGCTTATGACTTTGATGAGGATACCCCTGGAAGAGAACTAGGATTACAGGTAAGTAACTAATCCATACTGACCCTGTGGAAGAAGATTTCCTTATGAACACCTTTGATAACCCACAAAAGTCCACCACTATCCTGCCCATGCTAAAAGGAGTCACCAAGCATGCACCTGAGGTATTTAAAGATCCTGTTAGGGCTAGGGTTATTAACCCCAGGATCGAGAAAGTACAAGGCTGCCCCAGCAGACGCAGCTTACATTAAGGGCCCCATACCACCAGACTCCCTTTGTTCTCCAATGCTAGAAGGAGGGCTAACTCTCAGACATCAGAGGACGCTCCACCCCGATAAAGAGTCCAAATTCTTAGACGCCTCTGGCAAAAGAACCGCTTCACAGGCAGCTAACATATGCCGTATCGCCAACACTCAAGCACTGTTAGCCAGGTACGATAGGGCACATTACGACTAGCTAGAAACCCTATGGCAACACCTCCCGGACAAATATAAGAACAAGGCCAATCACCTTATACAAGAGGGGAAACTCACCACCAACACCTCTATTCATTGCGTGCTGGACGTGGCAGATACCGCCTCCAGAGCTGTCAACACAAGTGTTCTCCTGCGTAGACATGCCTGGCTACGCATTTCAGGTTTTAAACCTGAAGTACAAAGTTCCATCTTAAACCAACCATTCGATCAGGAACACTTATTTGGCCCTAATGTAGATTCATCCCTTGAAAAGATGAAGGACACGGACACCGCTAAATCAATGGGAGCCTTGCAATCGCAAGCTCCCAGACGTTCCTTTTGTTGTCCCTCTTACAAGGGCACCTCCAGAGGCTACTCCTCTGACAACCCCTCCACCTCTTATAAGACTCCCACCCAGTCTACATTCACCAGAGGTTACCAGAGAGGAGGCTACAAGGGCAACAATAACAAGGGTAGAGGCAAGACCAGCAACACCCGCTCTGCCTCCACCCCTACCCAATGACTTCCCACCATTCACCCGCCGGCCCATTCCACTCCGGTCGGGGGAAGATAACAACAGTTCCTGCCTGTCTGGACCAACATCACCACAGACAGGTGAGGTAGACAAATCATTCAATCGGGTTACTGTCTAGAACTCCCCTCTACCCCTCAAACATACCACCCAAACAGCGCCCAGTGTCCTTAGAACATTTATCGCTGCTCAAGCAAGAAGTCATCTCCCTCCTACATAGAGTGCAATAGAATCCGTTCCCCCAACAAAACACAGGAGTTTACTCTCTGTATTTTCTCATACCAAAAAAGGACGGCTCTCCGAGACCTATTCTGGACCTCAGACCCCTAAACCTGTACGTACAGTCAGACCATTTTCACATGGTCACACTTCAGCAGGTCCTTCCTCTTCTTTCACAAGGGAACTTCCTTACCACTCTAGATCTCAAGGACACCTACTTCCATATTCCCATTCACACATCTCACAGGAAATATCTCCGGTTCGTAGTGAACGGTCAACACTACCAATTCAAAGTACTCCCTTTCGGAGTCACCACAGCGCCTCGGGTATTAACCAAGTGCCTGGCGGTAGTGGCAGCTCATCTAAGAAGACAACACATTCACGTCTTCCCATATCTGGACGACCGGCTCATAAAAGCAAGCTCATACAGTCAGTGTGTCCACCATACTCACGCCACTATTCAACTACTCCACGACTTGGGGTTTACAGTAAACCACGCAAAGTCTCATCTACAACCGTCCCACAAACAAAAGTACCTAGGTGCCACAATAGACGCCTCAAAAGCGCTCGCTTATCCCAGTCCAGCCAGGATAGCAAGCATACAAACCCTGCTAACCAAATTTCAGCCTCAACACACTCTTCTAGCTCAAGTGTTCATGCAACTCTTAGGGATGATGGCCTCTTGCATAGTCATAGTACCTCACGCAAGACTCCAGATGCGTCCTCTCCAAGAGTGCCTAGCACGCCAATGGAACCAGGCTCACGGTCAGTTAACAGATCTGGTGTTGGTAGACGGTCGCACTCGTAGCTCTCTGCAGTGGTGGAACACCAAAAACCTTCCCAAAGGGCGCCCGTTCCTAGAGCCAGTTCTACCGATTGTCCTGACAGCGAACGCATCGCTCTCCGGCTGGGGAGCTCATCTTTTACATCACACCATGCAGGGCAGGTGGACTCCTCAACAGAAATTACTCCACATCAACCACCTGGAGTTACTAGCCATATTCCTAGCCCTAAAGGCATTCCAGAAGCAAATATCAGGCAAGGCTATCCTAGTACGCACAGACAACATGACAGCCATGTACTACATACAGAAACAAGGCGGGACACATTCTCTACAGCTCTCTCAACTAGCACAAAGCATATGAAGATGGGCTATACTGCAGATCATTTTTCTCCTAGCCCAACATGTCCCGGGAGTCCAAAACAACATAGCCGATCTGTTAAGCCGTCAAACGCAACAGATTCACGAGTGGCAACTTCATCCGCAAGTTCTTAAACCATTTTTTCAAATGTGGGGCCAACCACACACAGACCTCTTCGCCACACACGAACAGGCCAAATGGCCAACCTTCGACCGCCAGATTCCCACAC
This sequence comes from Triturus cristatus, assembly GCF_964204655.1. NCBI lineage: Eukaryota > Metazoa > Chordata > Amphibia > Caudata > Salamandridae > Triturus > Triturus cristatus. The sequence continues at coordinate 1,583,678,603 of NC_140590.1, forward strand.
CCATTGTCCAAAGGCAATGCGATATGGATGAATTGGTCAGGCAGATTTACATACGCTTTTCCGCCTCTCCCACTCATTCCACTGGTGGTGTGAAAGCTCCAGCAACACTCACTGACTCTCATTCTAGTTGCTCCAACTTGGGCCAGACAACCGTGGTACACCACATTACTGGAACTCTCTGCGGTTCCGCACCAAAAACTGCACCTCTCCCCACCCCTCTTAACCCAGAACCGTGGAGAGATCAGACACCCGGACCCAGCTCTGCTGAACCTTCCGATCTAGCTCCTGAGGTCTTAGAATTCGGTTACCTTAACCTTCCCCCTGATTGTATGAACGTTATTAAAGAGGCTAGACATCCCACCACTAGAGCATGCTATGCAGCCAAGTGGAAAAGATTTGTTATATATTGTCATAACACCATCAATCCCCTAGATGTGTCTATCCAACACATCATAGGTTACCTACTACATCTCCAAAGGTGTAACTTGGCATATACATCAGGTTGCACCTCGCTGCTATACCGGCCTATTTACAACATAGGCAACACTTATCACTTTTTAAAGTACCTGCCATCAAAGCATTTATGGAAGGCCTCAAAAGAATAATTCCTCCCAGAGTACCACCCCCTCACCTGTCTGGAATGTAAACATAGTTCTCGCAAGACTAATGGGTCCTCCATTTGAACCTCTTCATAAATGTGCGCTACCATTTTTAACATGGAAGGTTGCTTTTTTAGTGGCCATCACTTCTCTTAGAAGTTAGTGAACTCCAAGCACTAACCATTCAGGAACCTTTCTTACAAATGCATCATAATAAGGTTGTTCTCCAAACTAATCCTAAATTCCTCCCTAAGGTTATTTCTCCCTTCCACCTCAATCAGTCTGAGAGGTGCCAGTGTTCTTCTCGCAACCACAAACCGTCGCAGAAAGGGCTCTTCACACTCTAGATGTCAAAAGAGCACTGCTTTATTACATCAAGAGAGCACAACCTTTTCGCAAGACAAAACAACTTTTTGTATCTTTCTCACCACCACTTGAAGGCAACCCCATATCAAAATCTGGGATAGCAAGGTGGATTGTCAAATGCATACAGATTTACTATCACAAGGCAAAACAAACATTATCAGTTCCCCCTAAAGCCCACTCTGCCCAAAAGATAGGGGGCTTCAATGGCATTTTTAGGGAACATTCCCTTACATGACATCTGCAAAGTAGCTACATGGTCTACACCGCACACATTCACAAAACACTATTGTGTAGATGTGCAAACAAAACAGCAAGCTAGTGTGGGCCAGGCTGTACTCAAAACATTATTTCAAACCACTGCAACAGATACTGGTGGTCGCCGCTAAGGAGGGGTACTGCTATACAATCCATGCTTAGTGTGTGATCTGCTACTCATATGCCTCGAACGGAAAATGCTACTTACCAGTATGCATCTGTTCTTGGCATGTAGAGCTGCAAATCCACACACGCCCATCCACCTCCCCGACTACCTTTATCTGTTCCAGTATTATCTTTAGATACAGCGTACATGGGCATCTTTTCTGTTTCTCACAAAACTCCATTTCCCTGCTGGTGAAAAACAATCTGAAGATGGATCCGATGCCCATGCGCACCATCATCCAAAGGAGGAGTCACCTATCTTGTGACTTCCAAAGACTTTTCCAAGACAAAAACAAGTGCAAACATCCGGGCCCAACACCAGATGGCGATCTATGCTTAGTGTGTGGATCTGCAGCTCTACATGCCAAGAACAGATGCATACTGGTAAGTAGCATTTTCCTTTTAAGGAGTCTCTTGGGAGTTTGCCAAAGCACACCTTATGAAATCATCCATGAAGAATTGGGTATGGATTTTTTAATTGACTGACTTCGTCTCAATCCATTAAAACTTTGGGACTCAATTTGGACAAAGAAGGAACTGAGTTTTAGTAGGCTGATTTTGCAAGATTGCATACAACTTGAAAAGTCCTTACAGGTTCCGTGGCTGGAGTATGTGGCGCGTAGTTTGCGGGCCATAAGGCAGCAGTATAGGTTTGCTAACACCTCAAACATTACTTGTGCTAACGGAAAATGGGTTGAAACCGCTTTTAGGGACAAGTTGACGTCTGAGTGCGAGGATCTGTATGCGGCACGTTATATTGGTGAAAGGAATTATTTAGTGGAGGTTCATGGCAGTCGAAAGCTTAGGAACCTCTGCCTTTAGGTACCAACTTTAATAGTTAAGTCAAAGTTAGCAACGCTTTGGTGTCAGCCTGTAACTCTGTACTAGCCAATGGGTCTAGCCTTTTCCACAATAAAAACGTAAATGTTAGGATTCTACTGTCTGGATATTTGAAAGTACATGTCTCATTTGTTTTCTATTGACAGTGTAGAAAATTGCCCCATTTTGTCATAGTCACCCCCACTTTTAGGTCTCGGGACCATCCGGTCTGCCGAAGGCAGAACCGGAAGTCGAGAGATTTAATGACTTGGAGAAGAGGGGCTTGAACCCGCCCCTCTTCTCCCCTGTTCTCCATTGGCTGGCCTCTTGAATGCTGGCCAGCCATTGGAGAAGAGGTCAGTCATTCAGATTAGGCCCCGTCCTTTTCGGATCGGGGGGCGTGTTTTTTGCAAGAAGTCTCAAGGAGGAGATAACAGCAGAACACGCCCCCGAATCCGAAAACGATGCTGCCTTTCTCCGAGGCATTTCTGCTCTGCCTCGGAGAAAGGCGGTGGTGTCCAGCATCAGGTTTGTGCAGCTCGCAGCTTCCTCCTTGTTAATCTTTTCTGTCGAGACTGTAGCAGTGCCGGACAAACGCATGTCAGATACAGTAAGGACTCCTTTTTATAATTGCATAATCTGCATCTTGTGATATCTGATAACGTTTTGCCAGTTAGGATTTAATTATTTTGTCTGCAGGGACAACAGTCTGGCACAAAGAATTTCTTTCAAGCATTTCCTCCCTGGTGCCTGGCTTAAATAAGACTGTTTTATGGGCCTTGTATGATGCAGTTAAGGGTGTCTTGCATTGCTTTTCCTGAATGCTGCCAATATCCGATCTTCGCAATATCTTATGAATTTGTTTGTTTATGGAGTTCCTCACAATGGCTTTTTAGTCCGGCCCTCCGGACTCGGTGGCTTGCTTTACGTGTGTCGTGACGACTTTTCTTATCAGTCACGCCCGAAGCATGCAGCAGTAGGCTCTCTGATTGGTTGTCACGGTTCACAGGTCATGTTTCCTTTTATGACTTTGTTTACTTCAGGCAGGCATGGAGCTCAGAGGCGCAAGGGGTTACAGGGAGGACAGCGGGATCCCGGCAGACTGTGGGTGCTTGGCAGCAGTGTGTTAATTTGGTTTGCATCGCGCTTGTTTTCTTGTTGCCGTGTTGTGAAGTTTTCGATACTGTGCAGTGTTCCTGCTTCGTGGAGAGGATACACTCTCGCCGTCATTAACATGCTCACACGCAGCTTTGGTGGTGGCTCTATTGAGACAAAGGGAGTGCGCACCAAGGACCTGGCAGGAGACAGCCCGACAGAATAACTTCAATTTACCAAGATGCCAGGGGGAAGGGACGTGACATCACACACCTTTGAACCCCACACCTCCTTTACTACACCAAAAGCTTGACCACTTCTCACACCTTTCACTTCTCAAGTCCCGGCTCCTATCAATACTGCATGCCTTTGGGTGTGGAAGGAGGTAACACGGATGCAGTCTTTCAGCCAGATGGTAAACTCATATCACATCCTGCTTCCTGTTGGGCAGTCCACGGTGTCTGCACACAATGGGCATTCTGTACCAGGGCGGTGGGTGAGCGTTCCGGGCGTTTCATGTGAATGTAAGGCGCGTTGTGCGCGAGCCCCTCAAAGGGCTCTTTGTGCGGGTCACATAACAGGCCATATAACTCCAGGGTGGGGGGCACAGGACACTCTGCACTGGGCACCAAGCAGGAGTCAGGCCGCCAGCCGCTGCCCACCACGGCACCCGTGCCAGGGCGGCCATACAGCGCTGAGGGCACTGCCAGACAGCTGTAAGGTATGGGCACCCCGGGGCACTGCCAGGGTCAGAGTGGGCACCGAGCACTACCAGGTATGGGCTGGGCACTCGGTGTCACTGCCAGAGAGCATTGGGAGGGGCAGACATTACGGGTAACAAGAGGTAGAGGAATGGACCCGGGAGAAAGGCTAAGTGCGGCCTCAGGTGAATGAATGGTTGAGTGCAGACTGCAGACTCGGGATGAATGACTAGGGCAGCCTCGGGGTGAATGATTCAAGCAGGAGTCAAGCTGTCGGCCGCTGCCCGCCTTGGCACCCGTGCCAGGACGGCCGTACAGCGCCAAGGGCACTACCAAAGACAGCTGCAAGGTATGGGCAGCCGGGGGCACTGCTAGGGTCAGAGTGGGCCGTCATTACGGGTAACATTATTGTGAGGAATGGACCCAGAAGAAAGGCTGAGTGCAGACTCGGGATAAATGAGGTTTCTCTTAAAAGTACATTCCGAGTCACACTCAGTGATGCACTGAGGGGTTCACTCACAAGCACATTCAGTGACACTCAGGGGTTCAATCAGAAGAACACTCGGGGGTTCACTCAGCAGCATACTCAACGGCTGGCTCGAGGGACACCACATTCACTCTTTGCACACTCTTTGTCTTCGGGGCACGCTCAGCAGCACACAGTCACATAAGAATGTACAGCCCGGAGGGGTCCCTTTTATGGTGCGCCTTGAGGCCCCGGGTCGGGGCCAGGCACAGAGCCAGCGTGTCTGCATTCCGTGCACGGGTGCAGGACAGGTGCCAGGGGTGGCAGTGAGCACCCTGTGCGTGTGCACGGCCGGGTGTGCAGTGCAGCAGGTGTGTGTGTGTGTGCACAGGCCAGATGCACGCTGGATGTGGGCGTGCGCAGCTCAGGTGCGCGCCTTGCGCAGTCAAACTGCCTGACCAGCCCTCGCCTAGCTGTTATAACTGGGCGAGGGGTGCTGGAGGGCCCGGCGGAGGGCTGTCTGAGGGCTCTAAGCAGGGATCTGCAAGGGCTCCTGCGCAGGGACGTGCCTGAGGGCCATCCCAATTATTGGCGCTGGGAACCGTGAGTAGCGGAGGATTGGGATAACAACCTTGATTGTATATCAGGACAGGATCCAAGCTCAGCGGGACAGCTCAGCCTTTCATTCTTCCAAGGGTAATATCGTACTTTGGTGTTTACTACCGTTTATTATTAGCCTGAAGGCGCCTCTGTCTGTGGTGTGTTTTGTGTACGGGGTCTTGGTTTCAACGTGGAGAGGCCACAGCTCAGCCTTTCATCCTTCCAAGGGTCATATCCTAGTTTGGGGTTTACTACCGTTTATTATAGCCTAAAGGCGCCTCCGTCTGTGGTGTTCTGTGTACGGGGTTCCCTCACCCCCTCCACTCTTACATGTTCCCTTCGTCCTCCAGCCCCCCCCCTCCCCCCCCCCCCCACTTCTCGTTTTTTTTCCTTTCTCCATCTCTCTTCCTCCTCCATTCCCCTCTCCCCCCCTCCCCTGCCCCCCAGCTCCCCCGCCTTCTCTGCTTCATCATTTAATACCTCAGAACAATATATACTTTCAGCTGCACTCGTTTTTCCTTCACCCTCCTCCCACCGTTCATCCCTCTACCCCCTCCCTCAACCCCTCCAGTCTTACATGTTCCCTTCGCCCCCCAACCCTCCCCACACTTCTCATTTCTCAACCCCCCCCCCCCCCCCATATTCTTCCTTCCCCATCGGCGCACTCAATGTTAATTCTCCACGCTCGCACTTAAAAAAAAAATATATATAATTTTTTTAAAATCTTTTATTTATTAATCCAACTTGTTGTTGAAAGGCCTCTCGTCTCCAGTCTACAACCTCAAACGGCCAGTCCCGGGGCCTTTGTTTGGAATTTGAAGCACCGCGGCCTCTGTTTGCTCTCTGCTTGGGGCGACGCTTCAAAGCGGGAATGTAGGGTCTGGCTCGGATGCCTGCTTCAGCAGAGACCCTGTGCAATAAATGTGCCAAGATCCGTCACACAACATACACTGCGCAGTGCTGCCTTGGGTCAATTCAATCGTGCAAAATTTGCAATAAAGGTGCACATTTACGAAAGTTAGAGCTATTGGCATTGCTCATGACAATGCCGTTTCTTTAAATGGTTTAAAATCAAAAACATAAACAAAAATAATGTTATGAGCAATGCCAATAGCCCTAACTTTAACAATGCCGAGACCGTTGCATTGTAAATGCTTGTTTGCCACTGTTTCTGAGGTTTTTTGACTGATGTGCACTGGGTCCCTGCTAACCAGGCACCAGGACTCTTTCCCTAAAAACAAGGTAAAATGGTCTAATTAGTACCTAGAGCATGGGTACTGAAGAGGGTCCCTAAGGTTTTCAGCATGTATTATGCCACCATAAGTGACCCCCACACAAACTGCATGCAGCTTGCCATTGCAGACTGCATGTCATGGGTCAAACCATGAGTGAAAACACTACATGTAGTCTCTAGTAAATGGTACACCTAGTTACCTAGAGCATGGATACTAAAGAGGGCCCCTAAGGTCTTCAGCATATATTATGCCACCATAAGTGACCCCCACATAAACTGCATGCAGCCTACCATTGCAGACTGCATGTCGTGGGTCAAACCATGAGTGAAAACACTACATGGCACACTCACTGTGTGCCATGCCAAAGTCACTGCATGGAATGTTATTCACCCATACAGCAGGCCTTGTAGCCCTAAGGCAGGGTGCATTATAGACCACTAAGCACAAGGGAGTCTTTTGTTTTTTTTTATAAGACAGAGTAGGGGGAATTCTCTGTTGTCCTCACCCAGCCTCCCATCTCAGCGCCCAAAAGCAACCGCAGGAGACCACACCACTATGGCAGTACCCGAGCATGCAGTGACTGCCCTTTCGGGAGACCACATAGGGCAGGGGGATCAGCCGGGGGGAGGGTGGGGGGCAGAACTTTAAAACAAGTGACTCTGCACTAAGCATTCCCTTGCATGGAACACCAGTGGGGGGAGGGGCAAAAGGAGGATTCCTCCATCACTGGAGCCCCATTACCTCCGACAAGTGGATTCTATACATTATTTCTTCTGGATACTGTATCGAACTGCTAAAGCAGTCCCTAAACATAAAACCAAGAGCAAAATCAGTAAACCTAAAAGAACAGACCACTTTGGGGAAGAGGTCCACGACCTTTTGCAAAACGTGCAATAGAAAGAGTTCCAATAAGGGAGAAGGGACAGGCTGTTTACTCTATTTCCTGATACCAAAACTGGACAAAGGCTTATGACCTATCTTAGATCTCCGGCATTAAATAGGTACATCAAGGCACAAACATTCAAGATGATCGCTCTGCAGGTGGTCATACGAGATCTGAAGAAGTGAGACATGTCAACCATAGATTTCAAGAACACCTTCCTACACATCCTCATGAACCAGAATCATGTGAAATGTTTTGAGATTTGTAGCAGACAAGATTCACTACCAGTTCAAGGTGCTGCTATTGAGCATAAAGACAGCACCAAGTGTGTCCTCAAAGTCCCTAGCCGCAGTAACTGCTCCTCTGAGGAGGAAAGTCGTACATGTCTACCCATATCTGGACAACTGGCTAGTAAAACCAGGACCATTCATGAAATTGCAGGAGAGCAGAAGCACCATAATGCCAACCCTACATAACTTGGGGTTCTTCATAAACCAGGACAAATCAGTAGCAACACCACAAAGAAAAGATCTTTCTAACACCACTGGTAGATTTCAATACAAGCAAAGGTTTATCCTACCCAGAAGAGGATCAACACACTGACAGAGCAGATTCACCTCTACCAGTAGGGCTGAGCTCGGACAGTGAAGACAGTGGGGAAAATTGTTGGGCAACCCAGGGCATGATGGCTTCCTGCATTTCCATTATTCCAAATGTGAGACTTCACAAGACCAATTCAGGAATGGCTAAATGGGCACTTGTCACAAGTGATGGAGAGTTGAAAGGATATAGTGGCTGTAACAGATCAGAGTACACTGGGAAACTAAAATGATGGAGCATTAAGAAAAACACAATGGGCAATACTTTTTCAGAACCCAACTCCCTCAGTCACGAGCACAAGGATGCTTCAAACTCCGGCTGGGGAGCACACATGAAGAGGCTAAAGATCAGGGGCGTATGGAGCCCACAAGATGCAGTGAAGCATATAAATATATTGAAACGCAAGATAGTTTTCCTTGCACTGAAACCCTTCCAAACACAGTGGGTAAAACAGTCCTGGTACAAACAGACGACAACCGTGTTTTACCTCAACAAACAGTGAGGGAAAGGTTCCCACAAGCTGTCCACTCTAGCACTGGAGAAATGGACATTGTCCACCTTTCAGAGGTAAATCATGCTAGTCGTAATACATTTGCCTGGTGTATTGAACACAAAGTCGGACAGAGTGTCTCAAGTGGGAACTAAAGCAGAAAGTGGTGTACATGATATTCTAGAAGTGAGGGACACCAACAATAGACCTCTTTACAACACAAGAGCACGTAAAATGCCAAAACTGTGCAGCCAAATTCCCAAACAATCTTATGCAGGGGAATGCCCTGTCAGTAGATTAGTTAGGGACATATGCATACGCCTTTCCACGATCCCCTGATACAACTTGTGATTGATAAGTTCAAACAAACAACAATGACACTAATTATAATCTGCCTGCAGCGGGCAAGCCAGACATGGTACTCGTAGGTGATCAAACTGGCAGGAGGATAACCCTAACAAAGCCACAAGACTTCCTAATAATGAAGAGGGTGAAGTGCTACACACAGTGCCACACATAATCAGCATGGCTGCATTGCTGCTAAGGAGTTACAATATGGCCACCTACTGTTGCCATAAAGGACCATGGGTGTGTTACAAGAAACAAGAAGACTGCCCACAAGGCAAGTGCTACACTTCAAAATGGAATCTTTCAAACAATGGCACGCCACAGTAGCACCGAATCAAAATACAGATGCAACAGTCTAGAATACCTCACCCGTTTTGTCGATGAAGGGTTATTGTACACCTCACTCAAGGTACAACCAGCAGCTATTTTTCTCTACTCCGGAAGAGAAAAAGGAAGAGGCTTCTTTCAGGCACCTGTCATCAAAATATTTCTAGATGGGGCAACAAGAATAGCACCACAGATAGTGGCCATCACCTGACTGCGCTGGGTCACTTAGCTGCAAGCACTCACGTTACAAGAGCCTTACCTCTAAATTCACAAAGATAAAGTGGTGATGTGCAGAGACCCCACTTTCTGCCAAAGGTGACCTCAGCTTTCCTCATTAAAGTAGACTGCTACCTGCTTTCTTCCAAAATCCAGAGCAGAAAGAGCTCTTCACACTCTACATGTCCAAAGAGCAGTGATGTACTAAATTCAAGGGAAAAAAACAATCCATAAGAAAAACATTTTTTTTTTCTTCTGCTTTTTTTGTCTCCTATAGTCAGGCATTTAAGGGGATGTCAATAAGCAAAAGAACCATAGCAAGATGGATAGTGCAAACAATACAGAGATGGCATGCAGTAGTGGGGTTGAACTAGTGAGAAGCCTATTAAACGAAAAAAGGGAACAATACTCGTGTTGATCGCCCATGTCTCATTTGAGAACATAATGTAAGGCAGCCACTTGGTCATTGGCACACACTTTTATGAAGTATTATTCCATGGATATTCAGGCCAACATAGAAGCTTTAGGACTCTCTACCCCTCCTGAGCTGCTGTTTGTAAACAGGAGCTCATCAAATAAAAAACTGCTACAAAGTCCGTGAAGAGCATGTGAATCCAGAAAGGATTCATGCTGCAAAGCGAAATGGGTAGTTTACCAATAGTAGTAGTTTTGCAGCTTAAAGATTTTCTGGATTCCTATGTGACCCACCAACCTCGGCTAGATGATACTTTACAACACGGAAAGAGAAGAAAAAGTAATCTGAAAATGGCTACCACACACACTAGGAGCTGTGGCTGACGTCATCAAGTTGGGACTCTACAAAATAGAGGAACCAGGTGCTTTTTTAGGACCAGAGAACTTGCTCCTCATATGAATAGTTTATTAATAAACAACAGTGTGCAGTTCCTCAGGGTTACGACGAAAGGAGAGGGGTTATTGTGTTCCAGATTAGGGGAATATGCTCCAAAAGGAGCAAGTGCCCTTGCACACCCCGCAGGGTGTCATACTTCATTATTGGGCTTGCTCCTCGTCGAGCTGATTCTGCAATGCCAGACGGGCACCCACTAGAGGGCTCTTTGCCGTAGATCTTTTTTTTTTTTTTTTTTTTGCTGTATGAAGTAGGGGTGTGTGGTCTATTGTGTAGGGTGGTGTATCTGAATGAATGAATAGAGCATTTCTATAGCGCACGTCTACTCAAGGAGTGTCCCGGCGCTTTTAGGTATGATGCAGGACAATGGCCACAGAGTCTGTGCTCCTATTCTCCATTAGGGTTTGAATAGAAATGTTTTCAGCTCCTTTTTGAATATCTAATAGTGAGTTAAAATAGGTCTAGTGATGTTCCGTTTCAAAAATGTTTATTGGTTGAACTCACTACCCTAATTAAAAAAATGCAATGCTTGTCTAGGATGCAGTGGTCCTAATGAGCAAATCAAAGTGATACATAAAAACAAGGTCAACATGTTTCTTGCCTGTGGCAATTCTTCAGGACCCAACATAAATAGTCACCTACACTGTCTGTCCAGTGGCATGCATAGCGGTATTGACTACATGCTCCCTGTGGTAAAAATAAAATTACAAACTAACCACAACCATCCCAAATATAGTGTCATGGTTTATTACAAACCACATGGAGGTACGATCGTTTTCAAACACTCACCCTCAATGGGGCTAGACCGTATCCCCGGAGGAATTTGCAGAATGAAACGCCTATTAGCGTCTAAAATAAAGTGAGTCGAGGGTCTTAGTCAAGGCATGACCACTCTTAACCTGTTTTCGAAGTCATCGGATCTACTAATCTTTTCCACTTAGACGCGGTTCAGTGTCTCCTGTGAGACGTACCCCAGCTCTGCTTCCTCAAGCAGAGGCGAGGTACCGCGGATTGGTCCATTTTACAGTGCATGTTGCATATCTTGGTTGGGCACGTACTGCTCAAGGCATAGTTCGCTAACCAATTTCGCCATGTTGGGGGTGGTTCGGCGGGCATATGATTAGCCATGAAGGAGGGAGGAGCCGAGACCTTCCCTCCTTGCTCAAATCTCTGGTGGTTCTGCTGTTTCGGAAAGGGTTAACAAACATGTATCCGCTAGTTTTGTTCTTCATGCCACATTTAAAGCAGCTACTTTGTCCCTCATTTGTACCGTTCCTAAACATACCTTTACACATATTTGGGCCTGTCAAGAATCACCAGTGAGTAACAGTGCTAAAAACTTTGTCCTGGGCAGAGTCCTCCTTGACTTGCTGGCTACCATCTTAGCGGTTTGGGTGCTGCTTTTTAGTCTATGCACAGTGTGTGATCTATAGCAGCACATGCCACAAATGAAAAAATGTTACTTTTAACAATCTAGTGCTGTAGATTCATGTGCTGTTCACACTCCTGCCATCTTGTGCTGGGCTTGAAATAGTACAACTTGTTTTCTTTCAAAGCAGTGTCTTCCATATTTTCCTACAGCACTTGCCTTAAATCTGTATTGGCTTCAGCAGAGAAAGCCAGTGGGCAATTAATGACTGGGACTGTATTATACAGACTTGCATGGCTGCATGTTTTAGGATTTAAAGGTGAGGTACATACCAATATAATTGACATTCTTTTCATTGAGGACAATCTATTTCGACTAGTAGTAGACTCATCATAAGAAATCAAAAAAGACAATGATATGACTAAGGCACTGTAGCCTTGCAAATGATAGAAATCTTTAAAAGAGTAGCTCCAGCACTTAGGAGATAACAAGGGGACACTGCCTTATGCAGCCCAGTGTGAGACAACCTTTCGGAAGTTTTTTCAACCACCACGGTGACGGCGCAAACAACCCAAGCGTACGTTTTGAGGTAGTATTAGAAGTAGACCTGAACTCGGGCGGATCAGCCTCAACCACCAAATGTCTGTCTAGTCCAGTCCCTGCACCATTCATCATTTGAAGGGGCTAAGTTAATAGAATACCTAGGTAAGTGGCAGTCCATACCATCCATACCATCAGAGAATTAACATCCGTCCGTTGAACCTAATGAAACATGGAAATTACATAATATTCCTAAAAACATTGCCCACAATCCAATGACTTTAACAAAACCTAAAAACTGACCACAACCAGTTCTAAAATATAATGTTCAGTAATAGATAAATGATATAGAGGTTCTAGTATAGGAACCAGGTATAGGAATATGTATCTTATTACAGATACCCAAACAGGTTCGAACATTAAGAACGGTACTAGCTTTGCATTTCATAAACAGGTTCACCTAGGCTCAGAGGTTCCAGGTGTTGGCCCCTCACAAGATGATACAGTTATTAGAGAACAATTTTTGTTGACAACCATAGACCTCTAGGATGCTTACATCCACGTTCCCCTGCATCTGGCACACGAGGCATCAGGTGTGTTACATTGCTAGTTCAAGATAATAACTTTTATTAGAAATCTGTTTATTGACTTTTTCCTGGCAAAAAAACAAGTAACCAAGCTTTCACAAACCTATACAAATGTCCAACAGCTTCCACCCCAATGTAGCATATGAGGAATGAAGTCCAATGGGAACTACAATAAATATGCAAATACTCACAATTGATCAGTAGGCACATTGTCGAAGTTACATTTATGTTGGCGCAGCATGGAATTACACAGATTGCATAGACAACACCAACAGAAGAGGGGATGTCCAAACATAATGGTAAAGTAAAATTAAAAAACGTAATGCATAGTAATGTGTGGAGGTTGTTGAGCTTATGTATAGCAATGCCCATATGAGGAAACATATGTTCAAGAGTATACCGGTGGAGTGATTGGATTAGACCATTAAGGGTAGCTCCATCATGCTCAAGCGAGCATCTCGACAAGAAAGAGCCTTAATCCAACTGGTTAAGAGCTTTGGCCTGGGCGGTCTAAAGCAGAAGTGTTCCATCCGGGTGAAATAAGTTCAGTGGTGTCGTGTGTGTGAATGTTTTGTTTGTGTGGGACACCCTATGGAATAAAAGTCACTTGGCAAAGCCGTGTAAACCACTTGGCGATCGTTGGGGCGGGCACTTTCTTCCAGTGGAGTTCAAGAAGTTGTTTGGCTGCACCAAGCATATGGGCTATTAGTCGCAATTTGGCATAAGTCATTGCTTCTAGAGCCAGAGGGATGCCTAATATCGCCGTGTTGTATGGGTTGGGGAGCGAATAGCCCACAACCCCTTTGATATGGCTCCGATCATCCTTCCAGTATGTTTCTGTAACTGGGCATGACCACCAGATATGGAAGAAATCACCTGTTCTCAGTTGCATCTCCAGCAGAGCAAAACGAAGAGGGGAAGATGGCGCGTAAGCGGGTCGGGATGTAATACCACCTCATCATCAGTTTGTATGCTGTCTTACGTTGGGATATGCTCTTATACAACTTGGGGTTGTCGAGCCGCTGCTGGTCCCATTGTTTCTGAGAGAATTCCCTTAGTAGTGTCAAAGTGCCACTGGGATTGATAGGTGTGCGTTTTAACAAGGTTGGAGTACCTGGTAGGTGTGTAAGATCAAGTCCCTTGTCCTGTTAAAGTACCGAATCAGGCCCTCAAAAGTGGTCCCATTGCCTCCTGGACATTGGTAGGATGGAGTGCCTAGTGCTGCAGTTGATTTCATTGCAGTCTCGCTGACTCGAACACGGAAATCCAGTTTGCACTGGTCAAATGTCTTGATCTTGTCATCCTCAAATAAGTCATGGAGAGTGCGGCGGGTCCCTATCCTCCAGTCTGTAAAGGATTGGACCTGCAGAGCCGGGGAGAACTTTGGATTGCAGGCAAGTGGGCTGTTAGGAGAGGGGATGGTGGTAAGGCCTCTCTTAAGGGCAAATTGCATAGGTCCCATTGAAGATGGAGGATAGCGTCCTTGGGGATAGGGGTGGACGGTGTCTGGAATAATTGGAGAATTTTCAGCAAGATGGACATTTTAACTGTGTTGAGGCTCCCCAACCAGAATACCTGTAGCGGCTTACATCTGCGGAGGATCTCCAAAAGCTAGCTCCAATACTCTGACCAATTGGACTGTGTCCAAGGTGCTAAATTGGGGGTTAAGTTTAGCCCTAGGTACTTAATAGGATTTGGTGCCCTTTGGAAAGGGGTAAGCGACTGCAGAGCTCTGGGCTAGTTTAATTTAGAGCCTGTGATTTGGTCATATTTATTTTAAAGCCGGAGACCTTTTCTAAGGCTGTCAAAGCATTCACCTGAGTTGGGAGCCACTATGCAGGTTGGGTGAGGGCAAGCAAGAGATCGTCTGCAAATAAGACAATCTTATGTTCACACCCACCGAAGTGGATACCCGCAATGTCCTCCGCCTGACTGATAATAAGCGCATGGGGCTTTACAGCTAGGGCGATAAGTAAGGGTGAAAGTGGGAAACCCTGTCTGGTGCCCCTCGCAGATGAATCAACTGAGGGTTGCCCATTAACGTGAATAGTAGCTGTGGGTGAGGCATAAGCTGTCATGATCTTAGAAGTCACACCCTGCCCCTAGACCAATCTTGCTGAATATCAACTGTAAAAATGGCCAGCAAACCTGATCAAAGGCCTTCTCCGCTTCTAGCGAGAGAAGGCAGGCACGCATATTGTAGCAAAGGGCTTTTTCTACTAAATGTGTGATGCGGCTGATGTTGTATGCTCCCTGTCTCTGGCGGATGAAGCCAACTTGATCTGGGTCAATTAGGACCAGGGAGGTATTGCGCCAGTCTGTTTGCCAGAATCTTTGTATAAATCTTGGCATCTGTGTTCAAGAGAGCAATCGGGTGGTAAGATGCACAAAGAGTAGGGTCTTTACCATGTTTAGGGATAAGTACTCTCTGCTGCCGCCATGGTGGGTGTCGGGCCTGTATCTGCCATAAATGTGTTAAATAATACCACCAGATGGTCCTGAAGTGGGGAAGGAGTTTACGATAGAAGGCCACAGGAAGACCATCCGGGCCTGGAGTTTTGCCCACTGGTAATTTCCTGGGTTTCTTTTCTAATTCAGCTAGGGTGATGGGATCATCCAGGAGCTCCGAGTGGAGAGGGTCTAGGGGTTTCTAAGGGCAGTCGTTAAGGTAGGAGTCTGCGATCTTTGGGTGCGTTATTCCCTTCATAAAGGACCTGATAAAAACTGAAAAATCTGCTGTTTTGCCCATTCGTTGGTGTACCATGTCACGTCTCGTAGTTAGAATTTAGATATGTGGGCATGTGTGGTTTGTTGAAGGAGTTTGCGTGAAAGTAGATACCACCTTACTTGCTCCCCCACACCCCCTTCACAGTATCTTTGCTTCAAGGCCAGTAAGGAGCATTCCACCTTGTTCGTCTGAAGCGCCCTTAGTTGACCCTCAAGTGTAGCCAATTGCCTTTTGTTTCATCTAGATGAGGCAGTATGATCAAGGCATTCCAGGGTCTTGATGTCTGCCATTATACCGGTCTCAACCAGTCTGGCTTCCCGTGTGCTGGCGATGGCAATGGAAGATATGGTGCCTCTTATTGTGGCTTTGAAGCTGTCCCAGAGGATATGTCTAGAGTTCTTGGGGTGGGTGTTGGTGTCAAAGTAGGCGGCAACCTCTTTTTGAATCTCAGCAACATCAACGGAGTCCCTGAGCAGTTGCTGTGGAAAACTCCACCGGAAATGGACTGGTGTTGTAGCTCCCGTTTTCACTCTGGTTATCTTTAGGTGGGCATAATCTAAAATGGATATGTCTGAAAGGCTGGCAGAATCCAAGTCACGCAGCAGTGCGTTATTAGGAAAGAAATTATCAATATAGACACTGGACCAATAGGACATTTGGAGGTGGGCCGTAACCAAAACATATCAATAGTGGCAAACCATGTACCTGGGTATATAACAGATGGCTAGTAACACCTTGTAGGTTAAGCCCAAAGCAGGAAAGGGTCAGCATTGGATTTCTTGGATGACCTGCATGCCAGCAACATGGTTGTCAAGACGTGCCTTCACAAAGCAATACTGTGTAGATATACAAACACTAAGGAAGGCCAAATTGGGCCAGGTTGTACTAAAACATGTGTCACTATTCTGCATTCAAACCCTTCTCACCAGAGGAAAATATGGCTAGGTACACAGAGAACAACGTGAATTTGACGCTACAAAAGTGACAGTTTATTACCTGCACCTGACAGACTTCTAGCTGCAGATTCCTTTCCTTAGAATTATCCCCAGGTGTCAGGCTGGATCCGTAAATTGTTCATTCTCAGTACCCCTGCACACCAGTAGTGGGAGTGCGGCTCAGAGTGGCCCCGTCAGTGCCAGAAGCGACACCCGCTGTAGCTATATAGGCTCCACCCCAACGTGCTGACCTCAGTTCTTTTTTTCTGCGTCAGTGCAGATCTGGAGAAGAGCTACCCCAGTTACTTTTTGACTGATCTTTTGCGAAAATATTTTTGGAGACATTGTCTCTTGGTGTGGCAGTGACTTCTACGAGGAAGGCTGAAAATAAGCTCTATGGCACCTATCACTGACAAATGGCGGTGATGGACCCACATCTTGTCTGCCTCTGGTGTCTCATGCGCGACCACGATTTCAATACTTGCATCAATTGCCGCACCATGCACCCCAAGGCTTTAAGGCACTGATCCCTCAAGCCCCATGCCGTACGGCGAGCGGCCCCGCAACAGTTTCAATCCCGTTCGCGAGGAAGGTCGCAGGATTGATCACGGAGCCATTGAACATCGTTGCAGTTGACGTAATCCGGACATTCAGGCAAGTCCCACAAAAAGAAAAAAAAAACTAAGTCAAAGAGATCTTTGACTGGGTCCCGTCCGTCGATGTCATTCGACGAGTCGAGTGAACGTCTACATTCAAATCCTGGCTCTGCTGTTCAACATGCTGGCTTTGCTGTTGAGCCTGTGCCTGGGCCGTCTCCATGCCTCCCTGTGTTTTCCGGAGCACCCCACCCAACTCCGTGAATTTTATGAGTACATGCACCTCATATTTGGGCAGCCTGTCCCTGCTGGCGGGCCCTCTGGCTCAGCGGGTTCTGGAGGGGCCCCTACCGGTTTTCCGCCTGCGCCAGTCGAGCCCCAGGGATTCATGGACTGATCTGGACTGAGGTCAGTCGAACCACCTTGAACTCCCAGTGCCAGTTCCACTACTGATGTCCCCAGCGCCGCCCTCAATCTTATCCCTGACACAGAGACGAATGGGCGGCGTCTGAAGCCGCCAGAAGGCATTCCATCCAGGACACAGCCTGAGCCCTATTCCTATTGTCTAGGCCTTTGGGAACATTGGGAGGGGCCACTGGATCATTATTAATACCAGACCCTAAACCTCAATGAGGATAACTGGTGGGAGGATTTGGCAGATGACAATGAACTGGACACATCCCCAGATATTGGCTTGGTCTTTCCCACTACCGTGTCTATGTAGGAAGGAGCCTCATTTGTAATGGTACGGAGGAAGGGTGGCTAGGGTCCTGAACTTTAGGCTTCCCTCTGTGGCTGCCAAGACTAACGTCTTGACGGAGGTGCATGAGGTTGCCATTAAAACTTGCTTCAGGATCGCAGACACCAACCTTGCTGCCTTTCATATTTGAGTAAGTCTAAGATTCTAGCAAAGAAGAGCAGCTGAAAGGAGAGCATGCAAATACTTTATCTGTAATTGGATTTCAGATAATTCCCCGAAAACGATCAAATGCCTCAACAAAAAAAACAATCTCTGGGAAAACATTTAAAATAAAACAAACCAATCCTAAATCACAGCGCAAGCAGAGGAGAGGTGATGACGGGCAGCAACATGAAGAAAAAATGCAGGCATTATTAGTTTTTAAAAAGTACCCTAAGCATTAAACAGATTTAATCTGTATTAGGGTACATCGTAGGCGGTGGGAGGGACAAAACTGAAAAGAACTGATGGCCGACCTGGAGGAACCATCATGGACGCGTATCCATCGACCAAAAAGAACAAAGAATAAAAAAGACCGGAGGAGAGGCCATTGCGCGCTGTGCCAGGAGGAAGTGAATGCGTTGCGATGGCCAAACAAAAGCTTCACTTAGTGAAATCACCTAGGCGTTAACCAAGCACCCAAAGTAGGGACTTCTAAAAAAAAAAAAAAAAACAGTCCACCTATAAAAAGCCAGCATTTCTGAATGGCACAACAAAGAAAGAATGGCAATTTATGAGCGTATGTTAAGCCCATATTGTACATGCGTTCCCTGGTTCCTGTGCTTTCTCGTCGTCTCCTGGACCACGGATTGATACTACCACTGCGTTCCCAAGGCCCCATCCATCCACCCTATCCTGTGCCGGACCTTGGGTCTTTAGGGGACGGAGGGCAGTACATCTTTACTCGGCCCTCATGTATACATCCATGTTCGTCGTTCTGTGAATTACAGACCCAGTGAACACATTATTCAGACCATTGCGGAAGTCCTTACTTACACGGTCACTCCCCCGTGTAATTTTTCAAGCAAACTCTCTGGCATATATATCTCTGTCCTGATGATGTCTCCCCATCCCCCCCCCCCCCATTGTGACAGTTGTATATATGTATTGTGCTGTGAAAGTCACCTTGGATGCAAATGCCTGTGTATGCAAATCTGGTTGATTTCCAACCCTTTTTACCCACTGAACTTTGCTTATGTTTCGCTCTTGTTTTTTTATTTTTTTATTTTTTATTATTATTCGTTTAATAAACACATTGTATTCCATTTGGATAAATACCAAGACAGGTCTGAATGTAGTTCTGTGTCCATAACCTTGTGTTCCTTTGACAGGGACTATTGTTTCTTTTATTGCATATTGTACATATAGCATGTCTTGCAGACAGCGCATGCGCTGTCTATGCTCGACTTAAAAATGACAAAAAAATTAAGAAAAAAATACTATCGCAAAATTTGCTGCATAATGCTGCATTATTTGGCTTTTTTGCTACATAATTTACTCCATCCTGCTGCATAATTTGAATATCCCCTGCTGCATAATTCCAGTGGCCCTGGCTTACTAGCAATGTCATAGTGAGTCTTGCTCGACGCATAAAGTGAAAAACTTGGTTAAAATGTGAACACTGCTGCTCTCAACCACTAGACATCTTAGTAATGCATACCATGTTAATGTGGAACAGCTTGAAGCTGTAAAAATGTCACAAGTAAGTAGCTTATTTCATCCATTACAATCCTTTTTCATAACAATTTGATTATATGAAATGTACCTTTGTTGTGGTGTTGTATATTGATTTTGCATTTAGTGTCATGGACACATGTTTGAGAGTATGTACAACGTGTTGGTGTTCGGCAAAATTGTTGCAGTAACATTGTATTTACATATGCACACTATGGCTGTGTTTTGTTATTAGGTCTCCTCTACTACAATCTCTGGTTGGTCTTTTTGAACTTCCTGAAGATGACACTATCCCTGATGAGGAGCATTTTATTGATATTGAAGATACCCCAGGGTATCAAACTGCTTTTTCACAGCTTGCATTTGCTGGGAAAAAAGAACATGATCCAATTGGTCAGATGGTTAGCAATCCCAAGATTCTGTTAGCACAATCACTTCACAAGCTATCCACAGCATACCCGGGCAGAGTAAGTTTCCTTCACTATTTTACTTTGGTTTTGTCTTCTCTTATTGTGAAAAATAGACATTTTTACATTTTGTTTTAGCTTTTGTGCCATATTTTCTTGCTTTAAAACCAAAAAACGGTAATGGTACTGTATGAATATTGCCTGGTCCTTTTTTTTATAATTATTGGCACTGGTTCCTTCCTCCTTTCAGCTATTGGAAACATTAATTTGTTTAGAAATGTTTGATTATGTACTTTAACTTCTCTCCTATCTTTAATGTTTTGTTCTGAATGCTAAGTAAATTTTTTTTTAAATTCTTTGTTTTTGGTTGCACAACCTAGGAAACAATTCATGGGTTTGTATTTTTCTGTCTGTGCAACGTGCTCTCCCTGGCTGATTCTCAAGTACACATTTTATGGAACCTCTACAGCACCCAATCAGCATGAGCTCTTTTGATTACCTCGATGTAATTCCATTCATCTGCATATGACAAATTAAAAAATAAAGATGTATACATGTCTTGAGGGTACCCTAATTTTTGCTGTATTTCCTATTTTCAGTACCTAAATCAATTTGTTGTAGCTCTGCCAGCCGTTTCCCATGTTCATGGATATTCCCTTTTGGTATTATTGGAAATTAAACTATTTTAGCTGTCCGTGACCCATCCGTTTTTTGCAAGATATGCCAAGAATGGCAGGAGGCCAATCTTGGATTGTGGGTAGGAGTACTAATCACGGGTCGCCACGCTTTGGCTGTACCCCCATGCCCTCTGCTCAGATAATTGGGTCTGGCCATTGACTGTGCTGTGTCCTTTCTCGAAAAGGAGTTTTGCAAATGGGAAGTTGGCACAATATGCGACTAAAATCTATGCCTTGGGTTAAGTGGGTACTAAGCATATGGCAAGACTAAAGGCCCCCAACCATATGTCTCAGGAGTAGACTTTGTGTGGTGGGTGCTAGAACCAGTGTACTGTCAATTAGCTAGGGTGTTTAATATAAACAGTGCAATATGAAATCTTGATTTGCCCCCAGACTGGGGACTGGGTAATAGTGATGGACCTGTAGGACGCTTATTTTCAGATCCCTGTCCTGCAAGTCCACAAGCGTTTCCTGTGGTTCATGGTAGGCCTCTAGCACTTCCAATTAGCTGTGCTCACCTTTGGCCTCACTAGTGCCCCCGTAGTGGTCACAAAATTGAATGGCGGTGATTGTACCTCACTTTAAGAGCTCAGGGGTTCTCAATCTCACCCCTACCTCGATGACTGTCTGCTGAAGGCAGGCTCCCCCCAGGGAGTCGCTACTCATCTCCAGACTATTGCAGACCTCCTGCATTCACCGAGATTCATCATGATCAACATGCCGAAGTTACACCTGACTCCTCGGATGCTCCCTTTTCTGAGAACTATTCTGGGCACAGTGCAGTTCTGGACATTCGGGCTATGGCCCCAATGTTTAAACCTCTGTCCTGGATTACGGTGAGACTGAATATGAGGCTGCTGGGTCTGATGGCATCCTGCTGATGAAGCACCCCCAATGGCAGACCTGATTTCCCAGTAGCACAGCATCATGGGAATCTCTCCGACTTGGTACAGATTTTGAAGGTGACTACAAAAGCTCTTCAGTGGTGGCTCAAGAACAGTGATTGGACTAGCAGCAGACCCCTCTCCCTTCCCCACCCAGACCTTACAGTGGTGACCGACTCCTCTACCTTCCCCACCCGGACCTTACAGTGGTTACCTACTCATTATTTATGGTTTTGGGCAGCCACCTAGGAGATGTGGAGATCAGAGGACTCTGGTGTCTGGCAGAGACTCTGATCCACATCAGTCTTCTGGATCTGAGGGAGTTTCACAGACAAGTTTTTCCAAAACTGCCCTAATACTCCTCGTCGACAACGCCTTCAGATTACTTGACCAGAACGAACTCTGCCTTCTCATACTACTCGATCTCTCATCAGCATTGGACACAGTCAAACATGATAACCTAATTCATCTCCTCAAAAAAAGGAATAGGGCCATCCGGTCCAGTTTTAACTTGGTTTGCCTCATTCCTTCACAACCGAACGCAAAGATTCAAAATCAAACACCATCTAACAGTATGCCGTTAGCAATCCGAGTGCCCCAAGGATCCGCACTCACCTATGATTTTTAACCTACTTATAGGTTAGAAGTGACTGTGGCAAGAGGTGAGGCCTATCAGCAGAAAAGCCACTGATACAACCATCGCAGGGTACAGACAAGACCCACCGAAGAAGCAGCCTGTTCAGTCCTTACACCGTGAGAAGATCAATAAGTGTGTACACTAAGTACAAACTGCACAGAAAATAATTAAAACTACTAATCTTCGCTATGCCAGGTCCATGCCTCTACGTATAACCGGACCCTGCCTGCAGCACTATACCAGACTTGGCCCCAACACACCGAGGAGGCAAGAAAAGACCTGCCCAATAGCCCAGTGGCAGAACGAGGCAAGCTGAAACATGCACCGCTCCGTGGAACACGACAATTTGTTTGATTCCTGGTAACTACTAATCGGAGCCCAATACTATAAACGCATGTGCAAATGATACAACGGCGCTGCGGGTACTGGGGCACGCATGCGCGGGTGTCCCCCGAGGCTGAAGCCTCCCTATTACATCTCCACTAAGACATTACCTGAGCAGGACCATAGGACCGGCTCCGCAGTAGCCACTGGCGTGGGTCACGAGGAAGAGCTTCACAGGCACATTCAGTGAGGAAGCTAATGTTGGACAAGATGGCCCGCCTCCTCCCCTCTGGCACCGAAGGGACGGCCGGACAGACGTAGTTAGCCCAGAATACGGCAGACAAATCCGTGCTCTCAGCAGTAGAAAAGTTAGGGTAGTCACTGGAACAGACATGATCTTCCTTGGAGAAGAAGATAGATGCAGTAGATTCAGAGAAATGGTCTACACGTAATAACGTTCGAGGGATAGGTCTGCCGGAAGGCATGGAGGGGAAAGATGCAACCAACTACGTGGAGAAATGTATCTTCAAAATAATTCCAGCATGAAAACTGTCCCAATAATAATAAGGGTTCAATTTCCAGTGACAGTCCGGCGGAGCGAGGAAGTATCTGTGGACGCTGCTTCTTCCTCCCTGGACTCCTCCGCAACACCTGAAGTCACCCCGCAAACAGCAGACGATCTCATAGAATCCACAAGCGGAAAAATAGCCTGCTGTGGTCAACTGGTCAGACTCTGGTGACACGCAAGTAACGCTAAAATGTGCACAATATAATGCAGAGTTAGAAAGGTTTTATGCATGCACTAATCAATACATTAACTGACCAGAGTACCCCAAGCCATTCTTATAGAAGTCACACATAGAAACAGCTGGTATATAGGATTTCGCAGGATACGGTTGGGAGATTGGGGTAGGAAATGTGTACCACTCATTCCTGCCCACTGTGATCTAAATGGGGGATTCCTTTACTCAACAAGCCAACCCTTGACACGAACAAAGCCCGACCCCACTAGCCAACGAAGGTATAACGTGCTAGCTCACGGTTTGGACGGATGCGCGTTGCATGCCCACTAATGGTTTTAGAAAAGTCAGTTAACTACTGATATTGTTTACATAGGTTGTGTTGCTGTGCTGTGAGCCCAAAATGTCTTCAGGTGAAGCTCCCTCATGCACCCTGGAAACTGATCTACATACACATCATATATTAGCTCCCACAAGTCAATCACCGCAAGACCGTGCACCACAATACTGTGCACCACAATACAAATGACCTCTGTTAATATATACACCTGTAATGTCCGGGGCATTCACCCACCGCATGTAGATACTCCATCTACTCCTGCTTGAAGAGGCATCACAACCATATTGCCTTTCTGCAGGAAACGCCCCTCAACACCTAAAATAGCTAAAATATAGAGGAGATGGCGTGGCCAACTATATGCCACAGGTTATTCTGCATTTGCAAGGATGGCACTAATTTGGATCAAGCCAGGTACACCTTTCACAGTAGATGAATCAGTTATTGATGCAGAAGGGCGGTGCGTGCTGGTGAAAGGTAGTCTAGATGGCCGGCATGTACTACTAGGATCAATATATGCACCGAACACAGGTCAGTCCGCATTTATTGACATCCTATCTAATAAATTATCAAATTGGCATGGGGTACCATGCTTACTGTGTAGTGAATTTAACTGTGTGATAGACCCCGCCCTTGACCGCTCTTTTCCTCCACTCCCAGATACACCAACAGTGCTAGCTGCAAAAGCATTGAGCACATGGATGGTGCATTGGCAGCTAGTAGACATCCGGCGACATTCCACTGACAGAATATACACTTACTAGTTGAGATTGCACAGACTCCCATGTAAGACTATACAGACTGGTATGCACAAACTCTATTGCCGCCACAGTAACCAAAACTGAATACATGGGCAGGATTCACTGAGACCACAACCCGCAGTACCTGCAGATAACCTGGGATACTGCCTTGGCCCCCATCCCTATGTGGTGCCTGCAGCCAGAGACACTAGACCATTTTGTGAGGTCTTAAGCTCCGCCATCACTAACTACTTCACTGATAATGAGCTCACAGCGTCCTTGCGTCTCATAGAATAGGACGCCTTTAAAGTTGTAATACTGGGACACTGCCTGAACGCACAACTAGGTCTGCGCAAATCCATAGAAGCAGACCTTAAAAAGGTGGAAGACGAGCTACTCCGTCTAGAAACCAGGTACCAGGATCACAAGCGCTACAGACCCAACTAGCAGAAAAGAATAACAGAGCTTAACTCTGTAAAGGAGAGATTAAGATGCCTAAACTTAAGTCGCATTCAGCCTGCACACACACTTCCACGGACCGGGCAGGGCACTTACTGGCCTGGCTCATCCGACAGGAGGACTCCCGGACACCTATAGCAGCGATCCGTGCTTTGGGCGGCACCCTACTTTACACACAGGCAGAGATGCATGCAGAACTTATGCGACACTACTCTGAGCTATACAAGTCAACAGCTGAAGCCCTGTCAGAGGAGACCCAACTGTTCCTGAACAAAGTGGAACTGCCTTGTCTCACCTTTGAACAACGTCTGGAACTGGGCGAAAATTATAATCCCAGAAGAAATGCACGCAGGCATCTGAGCACTAGCCTCAGGACTCTACAAAACCTATTCCATGTTGCTTGTGCCACAGTTAAAACTACTATTTGAAGACGCGCTTTCGTCTTCCACCCTCACAGATTCGCAGTGAGAGGCCCTGCTCATCTCTCTCCCCAAGCCTGACCAATTTCGGATCGGAGTTGGGATCATACAGACCGCTGCCACTGCTCAACACTGATTACAAAATTCTGGCCAGCATCATATCGGCGCGATTGGCCCCACTAGTGCCTGTGCTGGTACAACCCGATCAGAATGGTTTTGTGCCGACCCACAACACCTCCCTAAACATAAGGCAATATTTCCGAATCTAGGAATATGCATCAAAGCTCTGGGCCCGATCGGGATGCCTGGTTGTGGACCTCGAAAAGGCCTTTGATTAATTGGAATGGCCATTCTTATTCACAGTACTCCATCAGTACGGAATTGGGGCATGCTTCATGCACCTTATACGACTTTTATACACACAACCGCACTGGGCAGCTAATATCTGAATCCATAGCACTAGGCAGAGGCACTTGACAAGGGTGCCGTCTTTCACCCCTGCTGTTTTCATTGGCGAAAGCTACTACCTGCCATGGCGGCTGTAGCGGGCACCGGGATTTTCCCTGTTGGGCCGCCAGGGTGGGGGTTGGTTTTCGACCCCTAGGGGGCCGTTTTAGTTCCGGGGGCGGTTTTCAATATCCGGCCCCTGTAACAAAAGCAGTATTGTTTGAATTGTTAAACATAAAAGTCTTCGGTTTGCACCCAACCAAGCTGTGGACAAAGACGCCTACATTGTTACTATCTAAAATGCGCATCCAAACGAGGCGACAGATGAATGTCTTCAGAATATAAGGTACCTGTGCAATCTAGGTCATTAGACAGTTATGTGTAAGATATACATGTACATCTGTAACGGAAACGTGGACCGCTTATTACCAGTATTGCTGTGTGATCAGTCATTGTCTGTATAAAAGATAAAGTGCAAATAAAGAGATTTAAAAAAAATTAAGCAGCACTGCTCGGACATTTGGGTCAGTCAGGATAGGCATTATGCCCGTTCTGTTTTCCCAGGACTTTTTGGACTGATTCTATTCTCGGAGAGGTTTTGCTTAGGTATCTATTGTGGTCTCTGCAGTTAGTAGTCTCTATCAGAATAATAGGTTTGTTACCTTCAGTAACCCTTTTTCTGGTAGAGACCATCGAACTGCATATTCCTCACCAATCCTTTTCGCTCTCCAACATGGCTCTCCACCCTAACATCCTTTTAGATTATGCACACTGGTCAATCACTCACTGTAATGTGGCTTCCTTTTTTGGCACGGAAATAGTCACAAAAACTGTCAGCATGCCGGGGTGGCACCTACTTAGGCACTGTGCACGTCACTTATAATGCGAAGCTGATCACTGCCTACCAGTGTGCAGAGGTATTTAACGATTTTGCAGGTCCAGTCTGACCCCTAGGGTATATTCAGAAGGTGAGGAGTGTATAGTTGGATAGGGTCTCTCTCTGCAAAAGCATTACCAAAAGTAAGTAATTAGTTCTTTAACCTGGGCTTCATTTCTAATCAAAGTTGTCACTCCTTTTCATGTAGGTCAGGTTATTTCCCCTTCTGGGATTCTTTGCCCACCTCAGCCCACTAAGGAGGAAGAGAAACTTCAATTTTTTGAATCCTAAAAGAGCATTAAGTTTTCATATTGACATTACCAAGGAACATCAGGTGAACGATCATTTCTTAGTAGAATTTTCAAGAGCAAAGAAGGGGAAAGCGGTGTTTAAACAGACCATCTCCCAATGGATATTTGTCTGCATAAAAATCTGCTGTGCACCGGTGAGAAAACAACCCCAGGAGGCATTTGGGCTCATTCCATCAATAACAATGCTGCTAGCACAATTAGTACCTGTTCTGGACATCTGTCGGGCAGCTACGTTGGCTTAGGTCACCATGTTCACGAGGCAGTGCTGCCTCAACAGTCTTGTCCGTTGAGATTGACATTTTGCCATTGTGAGGAAATGGAGTGTATTATATGGGGTGATCGTGCTTCAGTTCTAGTAGGTTTAGTCTAGGAAACTCAAACTCAGCTCAACCCTGGTAGCTGTGGCACTGAGCAGCAAAGCTTTCAGAGAAACCAGTCTTAAGCATTTAAACAGCACCAAAACATTGACACTCAAGAAATCGTACGCAAGTTTTTATAAAAATAGACTTTTTTAATCGCAATTTAGACATTAGAACGAAAAAGATCCACAAGAGTATTCAGGAGATATATATTGTATAAGTACTAATAAATCAAAGCAGTTTCACTCAACCGCAAACAAACATTGGCAAAGTCACTGAATTGGACACTTACGAACATTTTCTTTGGAAAAGTTTTTAAGTGTCAAAGTGGTAGATTAGAAATGCTCGGGTAACTAACACTGGCAGAGAGCTAGCCAGAAGCACCAGCAAGATCCTCAAGAACAGTTACCTTCTCAGGAGAAGCAGTTACCAGCATTTTATCAGTGTTGCAAAGGATTCCTTTGGAGTAAGCCTAATGCAAGGGATGAAGGATGCTGAGGAAGCTCTAATAATGCTGTGGATGCGACGCCGTTGACAGGGGGCTCTTTCTGCAGGGATTCCTCAGTCCACAAACATGGTGAAGGGGCCCTGGTTTCAGTACCAACATCCCACGAAGTCCTCTCCGGTCTGGCCGACGTCAAGTCATCATTGGACTACCAGTCACCCATTGTCACAGGCTAATCCTTCCTGGGTCAATAACTTGTCTTTTGAGGGTCCCAGCAACTCTCTGACAGCACTCCTGGGCTCAACGAGCTTGGGTGCACCTCTGTGCTTGGGGTCTTGGTTCTTGGTGCTGAACGACGGCGGTAGTAGCGAGGCTACCAACTGGCCCCAGCTTGTTTCTTCAGCTGTTGTGTCCCTGTGCTGCGAACATGAGGCCAGTCAGCTGGCCCTTGGAGTCTATTGGCTTGGCTCTGGAGAAGACAACTTCTTGAGTAGAACATAGTAGGCACAGTCCTTCTCTTCACTAGTCACTGTGTTTAGCAGACGCAGTATTTGCCAGTGCAGTCTCTTTGCTTGTCCCTCAGCTAGTCCTTCCAAGTTTGTCAGGATCTGAGGTATGGGTGCCAGGGGTGCCCCCTTTATACTCGGAAAGTGCCCTCAGAGTAGCCAATGGGCTACCAGGTTCCCTCCCAACTGGTAACCACTTGCTGTGGAGTGTTGCATCTGGCTGTCCCAGGATGCATCATTCTGCCCACACCCAATATGACAAAACCCCCTCTCTCGTGTTGAGAGCTGCCTTGTCCACCCCGGGGTGTGACTTCCTCAGGACTACGTGCTCCTGGGGAAACCGGTTTGGCAACTAGTTTCCCCTCTCTGCCTCCAGTGCCGGCCTGTTTACCTCAACAGTGGGGCAGACCTCACCTGGTGATATACATCTGCCCTTCAAAGGCGACTTCTCTTTTGTAACCTGCCTTTTGAGGCTAACATCGAAGTAGCTTTTTACAAGAGGGTGGTGACACCTCCCTGACCTGCAATCCCTCATTGTTCTCCTTTGAGAGTCTGCACGTCTCTCCAGGAGGGCAGAAAAGCAGTCTTGTGGAGCAGGCTCCATGTGTGCCTGGGAAGGCACATGTGTTTTTAAGGCAACAAAGTGGCAAGTTTGCTAAAGCTGCACACTGCAACAAGTTACATACATTTTGACTTGAGATACAAGTCGGGCTTAATGTAACGAGTTGTTTGATACTCTGGAGTGCCCACTTTGGTTGCACCGATCAGGAGTTAGCACATTTGAAGTCTGCATGGAAACCTGTACTCGTCAATGGGTGACCAAGTCTTTCCACTGTAAAAACAGTAGTTATACATGTTTTACTTTAAGGCCATGCAAAGTACATGTCCTGTCTGTGTCATGCAGTGGACCCTGACTTTATGGCATGGTAGGCACACACCAGGTCTCGCTGTAATTCCCGCAGGCCAGCCAGAGGAAGATCTCAACATCCACCTGCATCCTGTACCAAACTAACTGCCAAGCAATGAGTCCCTATTCTCCCTTTCTCCATTTTCCGATCGTGTGGGACGGTGAATGGGGAGGGGTGTTTCGGGGGTTATTAAACACTGTGCAGAATGGTTACTCTTCGTTTCTGAGCTCCTCCTCCCGCTGTTCCACCTTCAAAAACATTATCAGCTAGGTCTCCTACAAAAAGAAGTCATCAGTCTGCTACAAAAACAGGCCATACAGGAAGTTCCTTGCACCTAAAGGGCTTCGGAATCTGCTCTCGTTATTTCCTGGTGAGAAAAAAGGGTACGAAGCAATAGTTTAGATCCCTTCTGAACTGGAGAGTACTAAACAAATTTATATGCAAGGAAATGTTCAGAATGCTTGCCCTTCACCAGATCTACCCACAGCTATATCAGGGGGACTAGATGTGCTCTGTAGATCTCCTGGAGGCATATTTCCACATCCCAATTGTCACAAAACACTGGCAGGTCTTACGCTTCACAGTGTCAGGGACGCGCCATCAGTACAAAGTGCTACCGTTCAGCCTGACATCTGCTCCTCTAACGTTCTAAAATGTATTGCTATGGTTGCAGCATTAAGGCGAAAGAGCATATGGGTTTACCCATACCTAGAAAACTGGATCATAAAGAGTTTCTCTCCGTCACAAGCAAAAGAGCATTACCAAATTTGTGCCGAGTCGCTGCAAAACCAACACAAGGAGATGATGGACGGAGCGCTGAAACTTTTCAGACTCGCCCCCAGATCTGGCTTGAATCCATCATCGTTCTTTAGCTCGCTTCGCCACCCCAGATCAGACCTGGCTATATGCAAATCAGTCTGGATCCTGTGGCTCATTAAAACAGTCCAGCCTGAACTTTCAAGCCAGGTCTTTCCTGGACCGGAAACAAGCATCCTGGGACCGATTCCGGGGTAACTCTGCAAAAGCTTGGTCTCCAGATAAATTTCACAAATTCGGTGCAACGTCCAGCCGAGTTCATTCATTTCCTGGGGGATACTCTAGACACAATCGCCACAAGAGTTTATCCTTCAAAGGAGAGACTATCCTCATTCAATCTGAAGTGTCACAATCTCCTACACATTCCTTGTCCTTCTGCTAGAATGATGGCCTCTCCGCTAGGAAGCATGGCCTCTTTCATTTTCATAGTCCCCCACGCAAAGCTGCACATGAGACCCCTACAACAATGTCTAGAGAATCAGTGGAATCCGTTTTCGGATCACTGAGAAGACAAACTGGTACTATCACAAACTGCGATTAAATCGCTACAATGGTGGTCTCAGAAACAGAACCTACTGGCAGATGTTCCTCTTCACCAGGAACCTCCTACTTCCTCACTGATCAGATGCCAGTCCCTAGAGATGGGGTGCTCACATGGGTTCCATTCAGACCCAGGGAGTGTGGCTGCACCAGGAGCAGAAGTATCATATCAACATGCTAGAGCTGAGAGCTGTTCATCTAGCCCTGAAGTCCTATCGATAACACGCTACCTCTTTGTTCAAACCGACAACATGACTACCATGTACTATTTAAACAGGCTGGGAGGAATTCATTCTCGTCCCTTGTTACTGGAAGTGCCTGGCAACCTAGAAGTGGCTCATAGCCAGGAACTTGACATTGTAAGCCATTCACCTGCCAAGAGTTCAGAAAATCCAAGCAGATTCTCTGTCAGTTTCCACAAACTACAACTGGATTCTACACAACGATGTCGTTAAAGATATTTTTCAAGAATGGGGGCATCCTCACATCTATCTGTTTGCAAATCAAACAACAAAAAATGCCCTGACAATGCGTCCAGGTTTTCCCAACCAAGTCCAGAGAGTAATGCCCTTTTGATAAGTTGGCCAGGGAAATTTCTTTATGCGTTTCTGTAAACTCTGTTGATTACAGTGGGAATCAAAGAACTGTACAAGTCCAGGACCAGAATGATCCTCATAGCACCAGAAAAACCTCACCAGTGGTGGTTCACAGACTTCCTTTACCTGTCGGAGAAGCTATAGAAGAGGTTGCCTGGCAAGCAAGATCTCTAGTACAAGCATGGAGTGCAAATTTTCCATCCCAACCATCCCTTGCTGAGCTTGACAGCATGGCTCCTGACTTCCACCAATATGGACACTTCGGCTTGTCGCAGGAATGTATGAACATTCCCAAAACATCCAAAAGACCTTCCACCCGGAAATCGCATTCCTTCAAATGGAAAAGGTTTTATTTGTGGTGTGCCCAAAATAATCTGCATCCGATTTTGGCCATAGAAGATGAAATTCTACCATACTGTCTCCATTTAGCCAAATCTGGTCTGTAGTTTGCCTCCATAAAGATACATCATGCAGCCATTTCAGCTTACAGAAAGACCCCTACAGACACCTCTTTCTTTCATATGCCAGTGGTCAATGATTTTTCAAAAGGGCTCAAAAAGGTATTCCCTCCGGTTAGTCACCTTTTCCTCCGTGGGCACTTAATATGTTCCTTTCAAAATTAATAGGTCCCACTTAAAAACCAATACACAAAGCCTTGTTACAACACGTTATGGAAATCGACTTTTCTTGTGGCTATTACTCCAGCACTTTGAGTAAGTGAGATTCAGTCTGTGTGTGCTAAAGAACCATACACAAATATTGACTCTAGTAGGGTGGTCATGGGGACTCATCCTAGTTTTCTCTCCAAGGTAGTGTCTGATTTTCACATTAACCAAACCATCTCAAAGCCAACTTTCTTTCCTAACCCCTCCACCCCAGCGCAGAGGGTTTTGCATTCTTTAGACATTAAAAGAGTTCTAAAGTTTTACTTGGATAAAACAAAAGGTACCAGACAGTCTGACCACCTGTTTCTATGGTCTAATGAGAACAGACTTAGCTTCCTCCAAACGATCTGTCTCTTGGTGGATAGTTTCCTGTTTAGTGTTTTCATGCCAGTTAGCCAATAAACACTTAACTGCCAGACCTAAGGCACATTCTATCAGGGGTAAAGCGTCAATAACTGCTGTACTGAGAAATGTACCAATTTCTAAAATATGTTGTATAGTGTAGTTCCTATGTCCCTTATAGGCTCTGCGCATTGGAATAATATACACTATAGTTTTTTGCATAGGACTAAGGTCAGTATGCTCCTATCGAGTATATTAAACTTAATCACTTGTGTGTGCCAGCTAACTCAGAGGTCACTAGAAACTTCTCGAATGAACAAGAAGGGATTCGTTTCTGACAACCGCATAAACATGACAACTTTGTTTCCCTTAGAATCAGAACGCGTCTCAGAATCGTGGAAACAATAGATAAGTTTCACGGAGTCAATCGTGCATGCTTAGTTTCTCCATAGTTAGACAGAAAATAGAAAGACGGGTGTTTCAATAAAAGGGTTTATTGAACAGTCTTGTTTCTCGTGTAAGAGATATGAGCTGTCACGATCATTAGACAGAAAGCAATATATAATACGCACAGCGTAAGCAGTAAGAAGAAATACTGCAATAGCAATTTCTTTTAGCTAAATATATATATATATATATATATATATATATATATATATATATATATATATATATATATATATGACAAGCACAATCCTGAAGCGATCCCACTTCCGATCGAAAAAGCAGGTACGGACCACAATATGGGAAAAGTTCTTCTTTTATTGTTGCAGATAAAGAGGTTTCTGTGCAAAATTATAAATAAAGCAAGTGCTCAGCATGACGCGTTTCGACTGCCCACCGGCATACTAAGTTTAGTATGAGTTTAGTATGCCAAGAGTCCCTCTGGGTTCTCGTCGGCTCCATACCTTTAGAATGAGCAAGGTAGCAATCTCTATCCGGGTCTCAAACTCGAACACCCCGCGAAGGGAGTCGGAACACTGGAAGCTGGATTCTCTGCGAGCAGGGATGACAGCGTCTGGTCAGTGCGTCAGGCTGGGATCTAGTCTCTTCCGAACTTGCTGTGGCGAACCGTGCACTCAAGTCGTGCTGTGTAACCGCCGTGCATTGCTGTGGTTTGCCATGGTAAGGGAAGGTATATTTACACCTGGAAGGTATTTGGGAATGCTAGCATTGACGTATAGTCAGACAGAGGAAGACGTCATGGATGAACCCCATAAGGAATAGTAGTTCATGCATAATAGATGAGTTCTTGGAGAACTCAATCCTAGCTAGGGAAAGTCCTGTTCGGCTAAAGGGTCTGGTTTCTAAGAACTCGTAGTGACGTGGGATGGACGGATATAGGTGACCATGCCGGTATTTGGTTAGCATGGCTAATGCCTAAATAAGGGCTGGGATTCTATGCCTAAATAAGGGCAAAGCGAGTTGTGCCTTTTATAAGGACATGATTCAGGGAAACCTATAAACGGGTATCTAATCGAAACACAGCAGTAGTGCTGCAACAGTGAGATCGGTAAATACTTTTATCAGGCATTACTGTCTAGACTCAGACACTCAAGTACAGCAGACTTCTTTAAGGAATCTTTTTGGATAATTGTGACAACTGCTATTAAAATTCTTTTGTCCGCATGTTGTGGGATGGGCTAGCTATTCTAGTTAGTGTTTATAACTATTGAAGAGGATCCCCCCTGGAAGAGACGGGTAAACTGCTTGCCTGTAATCCAAATCCTCTTTCAAGAAATCCTCCTCATAATCATAAGCAACCCTCCCACCTCCCAGGACGAAGTTTTAATGCAGTCTCTTACATATCCTTTGTGCTCTGTATTCCATATCACCGTAAAAGAGGCCTGACTGAACTGTCAGCTGTGAAGCATGATCCGATACTGGGGGGTCCTGTGGAATCTTAAAGGGATAGTGCCAGTTTTTCTTCTGTTGTATTTTGATTGCAACCTAGGAGCTAAGAATTTCTTGTTCACTTTTGAAATAAAGGTTTTGAAACCTCTCATGGTCTTTTTTTCTGTTTGACAAATATTTTGGCAATTGTTGGGTAATTTAATATGAAAACACAATGTAATTTGGACATTTTAGCCTTTGTTATAGGCTGTAGGTAGGTAGGTGTGTGTGTGTATATATGTGTGTATATATATATATATATATATATATATATATATATATATATCCCTGAGCCCCACTCTTTTTAACGTTTATGTGAGTCCTTTGGGAGCCTTGATTAGATCGTATGGACTCCAACTCACCTCGTACGCAGATGATACGCAGATCGTGTTATCAGTACAAAGAGGGTCCCAAGTGGATCTGCCAGCAAGGTGTCATGACTGTCTTC
Source organism: Triturus cristatus (assembly GCF_964204655.1). Taxonomy (NCBI): domain Eukaryota; kingdom Metazoa; phylum Chordata; class Amphibia; order Caudata; family Salamandridae; genus Triturus; species Triturus cristatus. The sequence goes on from NC_140590.1 coordinate 1,583,712,581, forward strand.
AAGGTATCGCGAGCTGGATGGCTGCTAATTGCCTCAAACTAAATGCTGGAAAGACCGAGGTAATGATATTCGGAAATAATCCCAACACCTGGACCCCAGCTATGTGGCCCGATGCGTCGGGGAAGCCACCAGTGCCCACACCCAAAGCTAGGAATCTGGGGGTGATTATGGACCAGAAACTGGACTTTGGAAGCCAGGTCAGTGGAGTGGTTTCATTCTGCTTTCATATCCTCAGGATACTGAGGAAAGTTAAAGCACTGCTTCCCACGGATGGCTTCCGGCTAGCAGTGTCGGCTCTCATCCTGTCGCGTCTTGACTACTGTAACAGTCTGTACCTCAACTTGCAAAAGAAACATCTGTACAGACTGCAGTTGGTACAGAACGCGGCAGCGAGACTGTTGACAGGCACACCTAAGCATGTCTCAATCCGAGAAGGAATGAGGAAACTTCATTGGCTTCCAATACACAGACGCTCCCAATTTAAGGCCTTGTGTACGGTTTTCAAGGCATTGAAAGGCACTGGCCCAGAGTTTTTGAAGGCTTGTTTCAAGCAGTATGTGCCGGGGAAGGCACTGCGCTCTATGGAGGGCACTCTAGTGGTGGTGCCTAGGATAAAAAAGGCCAGCTGGGGAGGAAAGCTGTTTTCCTATGGTGCAGCCACCGCATGGAACTGTCTGCCAGCACATATGAGGAAAACTGAGGAACTTCTCTCTTTCAGAAAGGGCTTGAAGACTTGGTTGTTCAGGGATTAGACACTCGTTCTCCAGGGAAGCTCAGTTCTTAGCGCCAGGACACCCTTGGGTATAAGTGCGCTTTATAAGCTCCTAATAATAATAATATATTCCAAACCACACATCAGACTCGGTCGCAGTTTTCCGCACAGTTTTATTTGATGCTTGCTGTTACGCGTTTCAGCAGTATCACCTGCCTTGCTCACACACTGAGCACCTTTGCTCCCTGTTCTTTGTTCAGAGCAGTTGGTCACATTATGCAACTGAGATGAAAGACATACTTCTAAACCAAAAAGGTTACTATGTGAAAAATTGCCAATACCATTCTATTTCCTCCTATAGTTTTTCTTGTAAATACATGCTTTTGGGGGGGGGGGGGATTTTTATTACAATTCATTTGTTTTACATTTATAATTTTTTATTATTTTGCTCATTTTTTAGAACTTTTTTTGGCATTGTTAGCATCGATCCTCTTAAGACATTTTTGCGATAATTTACACCAATTCTTCTCGGAAACATTTAATGCTCAATGTGCATTTAGGTCCATTGTGTATGATCAAGTGCAAGTCTCGCAGATCCAAATTGTTTAATTGTTGCGCAACTAGATGACATTTCATGCTAGTAAAGTGCACATGCTTACATGACTCAGTCCCTCAATATTACAAAAACTCAGACTAATTGGGTAATGAGAACCTCCAGGATTCAACAATTGTACTGATTTATCACAGTCTCTGCCATTAAGTGCTGTGTGCAAGTGCAAAATAGATCATGACTCCAATGCATAACTATGCACCCCATCCAGTTACTACTAAATGGCCACATCCCCCATATTCACTCCACTCATCAGATTCAAAGTGCAAGTGCCAAGAAGGATAAAATATCATCATTTTGCACATATTACCCACATTCATAGTTCAGCGAGTTTTAATGTGCATGTGCCTAAAGTTGAATGTCATACAGCTCTACAGTATATCTCCATACATTTAATCTTGATACCTTAAATTACATATCAAAAAGAGGTAGGGGATAGAGATAAAGTGCTAGTGCATTGTTACAATATGCTAAATCCTACTTGTAATCAGCGGGGTCTTATCTCCATAATAAGCAATTGTACACAATCCTAACAGGCAACTTTCCTGTCAGTAAAGTGACCTTAAAATCATCCTAAAATCATTTCAAGATTCACTTTAAAATGATGAGCAAGTGCAGGTATACATACAGTGATGACTGACTTTACATCTACACATATTTTTTATGGGGGGGGCAGCGACCATGTCAGATTTCTTTTATGTTCATACATCACGTACACTGCTACATTGTATAAAAGAGGTGTTGAAAATGGCGCCCGCTAAGTTTGAATAAGGATGGTTTTACGGACAAAACGCCTAACTTAGCAAACTATGCTGTTTGACTATATATGTGCCCCAGAATTCCAGGTCCTAATCTTTAATATCTGAAGCAAAAATAAGAGGTATATGTGTGTGTGTGTATAGTGTGTGTGTGTATATGTATATATGTGTGTGTATATATATATATATATATATATATATATATGTGTGTGTGTGTGTGTATATATGTGTGTGTGTGTGTATATATGGTCTCCTTTTTCCTACATCCGTGTATAATCGAATGTATCCCGATACTATGTGAAATCACAAAGTTAAAAAAAGTGTTTGTGTGTGTGTGTATATATATATATATATATATGTATATGTATATATATATGTATATGTATATATATGTATATATCCATCTTTCCTGCTGGCGGTCGCCAGTAGGTAGTTATAGTTGGGACCAAGTTTCCATAGGAAGAGCATTTTTTGTTTTGCTTACAACTTTGGCGTCGTTTGATGAATCTTCATGAAAGTTTCCAAACTAATTCTTTGTTCATATCAGCTCCTATGTGGGAAGTTTGGGGGTGATTCGTCAAGGGGGGGGGGCCGAGAAAAAAGGGGGGTCCCAAAATGTGTTTTCTCCATGTTAATTTCCATAGGAAACTTTAGACAAGGCTATAGGCCGAACGGGTGAACGGAATTGCCCCAAATTTGGCGGGGAGAAGGGTCTTGGTCTAGAAAGCATGCTTTTGTTTATTTGGTGTAAATCCGTTCAGTAGTTTTTGAGTTGTATCGAAATTTACAGATATCGCTATTTGGGAATTCTGCCATCTGATTGGCTGAGGCGTTACGAGCACGAGCTTGCTGCTTATTGGTTGTGAGCACTGCGAGCGGTTGCAACTATTGCAACGGTTGCAAGAGCTAATGCATCCAGCCTACGGCAAACTCCAACCGCTTCTTCTGTATTCAAAGCTAAGCTTCTGCATCAGTCAATTCCACATTACATGTTACAGTTCCATGTGACCTAAACAATACATATTAGTCATGAATGACTTTAAATTGTAGAATGAAAATAAAGGTAGGATGCGATTACCACACTGTGGCAACCAGTTCCTAAACAATGGCGTGTTTTTTTTTATCTTGATCGCCAGTTTGTGAGCAGAGGCTGAGGATGAGCTTATTTGTGTGAAAGGGCTTCATGGATAAGAGGCAGGCAGAGAGACGTGTGTACAAAGAATAGATATGGTTTCAAAATGAATGTCGGGTTTAGGCTAATTTAGCAAGTAAATGGCTTATTTGCATAGGCCATACATCATCCATACCTGGTTAGTGTGGAGAGGTAAGGGCCAATAATAAAAGCAGAGTTCAAATGCCTAATCATACTTAGAAAGTTATTATATGAAAATAGTTCAATTGAAGTGTATCAAAAAATGTAATGGGAAAAAGTCAAAGTTGGAAAAAAACAATCCAAGAATAAAGTGAATTTCTTACAAGTCTTGGAGATTGCAGTCCGGAAGTTCTTTAGCGGCTTGAGATGCATAATGTTCCAAGAGGCGATTGTTGCCATAGTGTGAGAAAAGTGAAGTGTTCCAATTCATATCCTCGAAGGGACAGTAATGTTCCTCGAATGTTGGAGCGGCAATTTGAATTGGCAGACAATCTGCAATGTTGTCAAAGGTCGCATGTTGCAGGAGATCTTTCGCGGGTGCGCAGAAATCCCATTCCGTCAGGATACCTTTTTGCATTGCATCCGCCATTGCTCCACTGCCCGAACAATCAAGTTCATGGTTTTCAAGATACTGCATTACCTGCTGGATATCTGGAGTGTTTGCTGGGATGTTGGCAAGGCATAGATCCATTCGCCAGTCGATTGGGCAAGTTTTGCAATAAAAAGATGGTTGCACGCAGATTGTATATGTGTAAATAAATGTCATGATGTAGCTGGCTCCGATAATAGATAAAGGAAGGCAGCCGAAAAGTTGTTCCATTTTTTCCCGGTATTGATGTAGCTTCGCGTAGAGGCGTATTCTGTCGGACATGCTTATTACCACAGGGAGCGTAGCCATTTTTAATAAGCTAAAATAGTAGGATGGCCGCAAACAGAGCGAGAATTATGGGCACTGTTGCTGTTATTCCAGAGATGATCGAATGAATGAAGTCTGGTATTAGACTAAAAACAGTTTGAAAGGCTGTGAGAAGGCCGGAGGAGACAATGTTAAAGTGTACCAGACCTTAAATGTCAGATGTGTTGAAAATTGTGTAACAATTCACAAAGTGTAATGGGAGGTTCGTATTCAAAAGGGAGTGTATTTTACTTGAAGTTCGTGCAAAATTACTTTTGGAGAAGTGAGGGACACTTCTGTTTGAAACAAAAGGGCTTTCAGTTTACTCCATTTAATAAAATCTGTTTTCAAAGTAGGTATTGAAGGCCAAGTTGAACTTTGGAAGTTACTTTGTGTGGGTGAAAATTGAGATTGCCAGAGGAAGTTATCCAGTTTGAAACAGTAAGGACATACGGTATGCCGGCTCACATTGCGTAGCAGTCCATGTTATTGAGAAGCAGATAACTGCCGTTAGAAAGCTGTGTGAATGTTGGTCTGATTGTGGGGGTTGGCGTGTTTTTAAGAAAGCACGCACGATTGGGGGCTGTAAGCTAAGAAGCGTCATGCAGTTGGACATTCTTTTCGCGGGCTTTTTTTTAAATGGACACTTGGTCAATCGCTGGGTATACCTGTTAAACTTACTTCTGGCAATATTTGGCGTAAGCCCTGTACGGTCTGACATACTAGCCAAAAATGCTGTTGTACCATACCATGTACTTATTCATTTGCTTGTTACTGAGTATGCTGTTTATTGAAAAATGGAAAAAATGTCAATAAAGATATATAAAAAAAAAAATAATGCAGTTGGACATTCTTGCATAGTAATGAATGATTGCCATTGTGGTCCCACTTTTCACCTGTGAGAGAAACTTCGGTATCCTCTTTAAGACAGCGATATGTAAATGGGAGAAACCACTGCTCGTGAATAAACGTGCTACCTTATATAATCACATACAACATGACAAACAACATGTACACCTAGCAGACTCGACACTACGTACTGTGGGAACCGTGGCTAGCCATGTACACAAACCAAACATGACCTGGCACCTCTGCCACACAATGCAGAATGCGGGGAGAGATGGGAGCAAAGTATGTGCGAAGGTGGTGAGTGATTCTTGATTATAAAAGTATGCAATGCAAAGTGTTGAGGGGATGTGCCGGACAGTCTTGAGTATGCAGAGCACAGACATTTACATGTCAACATACACTGATGGTCTATTGAGTGAAGTCGACAGTGGACGCAACCATGATAGTACAGTTAGTAGGGAAGATTATGAAAACATAGCGCGTACATTAGCCCCCCCCCCCCAAATCTTTAGCGTAGTGGGCTGGCTCAGCGTACGCAAGGCTAGTTGTAGGGGTATGAATAAAAGGCACGTTTCTCTGGGTGTGGTTCTCATCCAGAATGGCGAACATGTCTGTCAGGTCTGCGCAGCTTACACCGCCACGAGGCTGACGCCTTGAGCGAAGGTGGATGCGGGAATAATGCTCTCAGCCTGCTGCTACCCAGAAACCGTCATGGCCTCTGCGATGCACATATGCTCCACAGTTCACCTTTCGACACCGCCGTATGTGAAAGAGGGCCCACCACGTGCCGGCAGAAGCTTTTGGGCCGAGGTCTGCGAGCTGGGAAGGCTCCTGAGATCAACGCTGGCTACCGCGACACAGGCAGACAGCACCCAGCCTGAGGCCCAGCACCGTGAAGTGCTCTGTATACTACTAACACAGTAGTTGAAGAGGTACCAACAGTGGAACGGGGTCTTGATCCTACAATGTACAATGTTAGAACTGCATCTGTGAGTGGAGATGAAGGTACTCCCTTCGAACAGGTGCAACCAACTCTACATCCCAACAGTGGAAAGGTGTCTTGATCCCAAAATGGACGATGTATGATATTATGTGCTGCTTGGTTGTCACAGAACTCCCTCTGTTGAGGTGCATCAGACTCTGTGCTTCCGTAGCTAATTGCTGCACATGATTATTGGGGTTGGGTGACTGCAGTCGGTGGAGAACACCGCGGTACAGCAGGTCCGAACAGTGGAACGGGTCTTGATCCCACAATAGACGATGTTAGAACTGTATCTGACAGTGGAGCTGAAGGTAGTCCCTTCAACCAGGTGCAACCAACTCTAGGTCCCAACAGTGGAACGGTGTCTTGATCTCGAAATGGACGATGTCCGATATTACTTGCTGCTTGGTTTTGACAGAACTCCCTCCGTTGAGGTGCATCAGACTCTGTGCTTCCGTAGTTAACTGCTGCACATGATTATTGGGCTTGGTTGACTGCAGTCGGTGGAGTACACCATGGTACAGCAGGTCGGAACAGTGAAACGGGGTCTTTATTCTGTGATTGAGGATGTCAGAAGTTAAAGTTTGTGATGATTTCTCCGATCAGGTGCAACCAACTGCGTGCTTCCGAATCAAACGGCACGTGGATGTGAGGCGTTAATGACCACTGCCTCTGGCCTACAGTGCGGTCAGCAGGGCCCGCAATTCAGATCGAGTGGTGATTGTTTAATTACAGAATCCAGTAGGCAACTAACTACATCTATTGAAATATACACAACAGCCTTTTAGTATACTTGCTTGAAGAAGTTTTTAAGATGACTTATGAGTCTAGTACAATGACCAAATTCTTCTTGGTAGTGGTAAAGAACACTGAATAACAGTGTACACAGTGGACAGCAGAGATCGCAATTTGAATTGTTTTGATTTATTTATTGCAGAGTTTTGTGTAATTTATGGTGTATTTTGTGAAGAGGACGTGAGAAAAGTATTCATGGAAGACTGCTCACTACTGCCTTCAATTTACACTGCAGACAGCAGTGTTCACGATTCAGATCGAGTCACTACTGTAGATGACGCAGTCCTGTAGGCAAAAGACATTGCTCCTGTGCGCTTTGTCCGCACCACGCATACGCATCATCACAGGGTCCGCACACTGTTTTTATTGCTTCGGTAACTGGAATCAGGACAGCTCAAGTCAACGCCACTTGGCTGTGGACCTTTGCTGACCGCTCTCTTGCCTACACTGCAGACAGCAGTGTTTACAGTTCAGATCGAGTCGCTATTGCAGATGATGTAGTGTTGTAGGCAACAGACATTGCTCCTAGTACGGCCCGCAGTACGCATCATCGCTAGCTGTGCACATGCTGAATGCTTTTGATGTGGCTATCGAAGTGCACTAGACATGATGGACCCTTTATGATACAATTTTTTTGTGTATTATTTCAGATCTACTGCCTATATCTTAGTGTACCACAAGTTATGGTTGTTTTACGATAGAATCTTTTCTGTATTATTTCACATCTAGTGTCCCTACCTTACTGCAGCACAAACTATTGACCCTGTTATTATTGAATCTCTGTGTGTGTGATCAATGATTACTGTTGTAGTTGATGCTAGCAGCAACCATTCCCTGAGGGCTGGTTTACACGCATCCAGCGCAGAAGTCACTGGATATGTGACCCTGGTAATAAAGAGGAGTCGAGCGCACGTTCCCGTACCCACTTCCACAATCTATCTGTGTCTGTGTGTTCATTATGTATGCATGATATTGCCCCTGGGCCGTACCACATTACATTGTGCTGTGGACAGCGTATGCAACCATGTTACCTCTGGCAGTGGGGAAAAGTTCTGTTATGTAGCTTTTAGATGCATCGCTATCACAGGTGGAAGGCTGCTTTACAGAGCATGAATATTGATGAAGATGATGGTTGCATGTTGTGTGTACTGTCAGATGTGTACATTGCAAAAAGTTTTCAAAAAAGCTCTGTAAGCAGAAGAGGAGTCTCATCAAACGCTGTAGAGAGAATTGCGAAAATGGGTGAGGTCCTCCAACTATTACAATGGGAAATGTTATGAACCAATCGAATGCTTTTCTTTAAGGTCACATGGCAATCGCGCAGCGAGCGCGCAAGGAGGCTGCACCAGACGCTATTTTGAGAAACTATTACCATAATAAAAGTTTATTACAGTTAGAAATATATAAATGTTTAAAATATTTTAGATTATCGCTTGTTCTCATATACACTTTAAACTTATTTAGATATAGTTTTGACACGGGAAAAAAAAGAGGGAATTGCGTTCCCGGTGCGACACCATACGTCTATGACGTAACACAGGACCTGGCAGCGTGCACTTGTCTCCTATGCAACGCGCAGTGGGCGTGACCCCATACGTACATGACGTAAGGCGCGGCTTGGTACTGCGTACCCGACGCATACAAAAATAGCAGCTGGCGTGACCACATGCATATAAGATGTTACGCGGGAAGCGGTGCCACGAACCCGTCTGATACGAAATGCGCATCCTTTACGAGTTTGGCAATATGGCGGATAGGATTCGCGTACACTACCGGTACGGGACTTTAGTTTTCTCAACAAAAAAAAACGAATACATACTTTGTTTTGAAGATATAAAACATTACATATTTTTCAAATTAAAAACAAAAAAGGATAATAGAGTTCCAAAATAGTACAAAAAAACTTTGAAAAAATATAGGTTTTATAAATATTAAAATTTGAAATTAACATTTAAAAAAACTTTGAAATTCACTGAAAAAAACCATATGTTTTTATAGACGTTATAGTTAGGAATTTAGCATCAGATTATTAGGTGGATGATGTCATCAGTGATGTCATGGACCATGTAATGTAATATGTTACGTCATCACCAGTGCATTGCGGGCGCGCCAGTTATAGTTAGCTGAACTAACTAGAACGGGCGGATTTCTCTGGTTTTATGAGTCAAATGTCCAACTAACTATAACATCCCTGAAACCTTTAGTTTTTTCAGTGAATCTCTAAGGTTTTTTAAATGCTAATTCCCAACTAGAACGTCTGTAAAACCTATGGTTTTTTCAGTGAAAATATATATATATAGATATATATATTCACTGAAAAAAACCATAGGTTTCCCATACGTTATAGTTGGGAATTAGCATTTAAAAAACCTTGCAAATTCACTGAAAAAACCTTAGGTTTCACACATGTTATAGTTAGCTGGACATTTCACTCGTGAAAAACCATTGAAATTCCCCCATTATAGTTAGTGCAGGCAACTATAACTCACGCGACCGCAATCCTCTGCTGATGATGTCAGATATTACATCACTGTATTTAGACACTTATTTACCCATGTCTTCTTCCATTAATTTTTAGCTATACATATATTACAAATATTTTTTTTTCAGAAAGACACATATGTCATCAGTGATGTAATATCTGACGTCATCAGCAGAGGATTGCGGTCGCGTGAATTATATTTGCCTGCACTAACTATAACGGGGGAATTTCAATGGTTTTTCACGAGTGAAATGTCCAGCTAACTATAACATGTGTGAAACCTAAGGTTTTTTCAGTGAATTTGTACGGTTTTTTAAATGCTAAGTTATGTATTTTTTTTTTTTTAACGTTTTTTCACCGTGCGCGTACCGCCAGTAGATATATATATTCTACTGGCGGTCGCCAGTAGATAGTTATAGTTAGGACTGTGTTTCCATAGGAAATCCGCAACATTCTATTTGGAATAACTTTGGCGCCGGTTGACGAATCCTCGCAAAATTTTCAAATTAGGTGGGGCGCTCCGCTCCTACCCTGAAAGTCTTGGGGGGGGGGGGGGGGGATTCGTCAAGCGGGGGCTGAGAAAAAAGGGGGGTCCCAAAACGCGTTTTCCCCATGCAATTTTCCATAGGGACCTTTAGTCCAAGGTACAGCCCGAACGGCTGAACAGAATTACTTGAAATTTGGCAGAGAGGTAGTCCTCCGGTCAGGGATGTGCCGTTTGCAGGTCTGGTGTCAATCTGTTCAGTAGTTCCTGAGAAAATCAAAAGTAAAATCATATATATATGTGGGCGGAGCCTAACCACACATCTCATCCTGAGATCTGATTGGCTGTCAGCACTTCATCCAAGAAGTGTTGGCAGCCATCTTGGGACCAATATACATGATAGCACCTCATTAAAAAGCATTGCAGTTAATAGAAGGTTTTAAGACTTTAGTTACATTATAAATCATTTGTTGATGGTACCATACTCATTTTAGGAATTGTGGTATGTTCTAAGGTGATTTCACCATGTGAAAAAGCCTTCTGCTGGGATATCATGATTGAGAGAAAAATATTTTCTCATGCTTTTCCCACAGAGGTTTGGAAGGTGATCTATAAGCTAAACTGAGAGCTTATTTTCTGTAAATTCACATTATCTTTCTCAGTCATGTGAGAATGAAGTCTGACATTCTCAGTAAAACATGTACATCCAACAAGGGCAGAGACTGTCAGTTGGTTCCTTTGTGTTCTACTGCAGCTTCCCAGAGTGTTCCAAAGAACAACTAGAGCGCTAACAGTCCTACTTATGATAAACGTATGGCACACCTGAAGCCATCTTGCTTGGATTAAAGTGGTAACTCTTAAAACATTTAATTTAAAAAGGAACAAAATGAGGGGGTTCATTTTTCCATAAAAAGTATGATTAGTGCTGCAGAAAGAAAAATTAGGGCACATTTTGAGTGACTTCTCAAATCCTCTTCTATTTCATTAAAAAATTCTGACATGCAGACTGAAACATGCACTTTCAATCCCAGCAGCAGTTTTCCCTGGTGAGCAGTAGCTTTACTACAGTGATCTAATGAGCAAAAAGAGTGCTAACATTCTTAATTTATGGCAAATGTGTGACACATCTGAATGCCTTTGGAATCAAAGTAAAAAACTGAAAGTATTTCCTACTGAGGAGACTGCAGTAAATGAGGAAATTAGGAAACTTCATAACAAATAAGTCTCCCACGATGGCCACCAGAGACAAAAGAGCCCAAATGTAGCCCAAATATCACCCAGATGTAGCCCAAGTATAGCCCAATGACAGAATGTCCCAGAGTGTTCTTAAAAACAACTAGAGCGCTTACTGTCTTCATTATGACAAAAGTATGGCACACCTGAAGCCATCTTGATTGGAATAAACTGGTAACACTTAAAACATTTAATTTAAAAAGGAACACAATGAGGGGGTTCATTTTGCCATAGAAATTATGATTAATGCTGAAGAAAGAAAATGAGGGCACATTTTGAGTGACTTTTCAAATCCTCTTCTATTTCATTAAAACATTCTGACCTGCAGACTGAAACATGCACTTTTAATACCAGGAGCAGACTTCCATGGTGAACAGTAGTTTTACTACAGTGATCTAATGAGCAACTAGAGTGCTAACTTTCAGAATTTATGGCAAATGTGTGACATATCTGAATACCTTCATGATGGAATCAAAGTAAAAAAATGAAAGCATTTCCTACTGAGGAGACTGAAGTACATGAGGAAATTAGGAAACTTCATAACAAATAAACCTCCCAAGATGGCCACCGGAGACGAAAGAGCCCAAATGTAGCCCAAAATCACCCAGATGTAGCCCAATGACAGAAGTGTGCAAAACACTTATTATTTTGTGTTTTTGCAGTGTTATATAGTGCAGACTTGTCAGGTATTGGAGTGCTTTACATGAGCATTGGTTATATCACACAAGAACAAATTCATTTTGGTTGTAGACTTGGGGAGACTAAGTGATTTGACCTGAATCACAGAATGTCGAGCTGAAGCAGAAACTCCAACCTGGTTCCCCAGTTGCAAAGTCTGCAGTTCTGGAAGTAACACCACATCCTCTCCCCCAAGTGCAACATTTAACCAAGTGGTCAACTGGATAAAAAAACAAAGGTAACAAATAATTTAAAAGTGCTTTTTCGCTATTTGAAAACTCAGAAAATATGTCCTTATTTTAGTCTTTTAGAGCACTAACCATAATTTTGATGCCAATAAGACCCTCTCATATATGTAATTTCTAAAGGAAATGCTCTAGGTATTACAGTTTTGATTACATCAAGATGACGTCAGGCGTTCCACACTTTTGTAATAAATATAGAATGTTAGCAATCTAGTTGTTCATTAGGATACTGTTGAGAGGCAGAGGCCAGGGGCACGAACTCTGAAAATTGAAGGCAGGTAGGAGGGTGCAAAGGCAACAATTTAACCACACTGAGCAGGCAGGAAGGGCCGTGGCAGCACAACAGACTATGGAGGGCAGTGGAAAGGGGGGCAGGGGCAACAAACCAACAATACAGGACTTGCAAGAGAGGCTGTGGCAATGTAATAGACCATTGTGGGCAGAAGGAAGAGGCAATGGTAGTACAACCATACATGCCAACAGACCCGATTCAGCCAGGAAACGTCCAATGTTTTTAAGCTCAAATGGGCTTTATTTTATCTGTCTCCTGTCTACAATCTCCTCTTTTTCAATGTAACTCAAAGGGGAAAATCAATACCCCAGTTTTTTTTCAAAATCTCCCTCTTACCAAGTTCAAAATGTTCGCAAGTATGGTACATTGGATTATGGAAGGAAATGGGGTAGGGACATGGACTTGGATAACAGAGGACAGGAGGGACATGGAGAGGTGCACCAAACTGACCCTGCAGGGCAGGCATCAGGGTTTGCAGCAGCACAATACACCACACAGGGCATGCGGGACGGGAGTGCAGCACAACAATCCATAGAAAGCAAGAGGGAGGGCACAGGACCATGCACATGAACAACAGAGAACAGAGGGGCAAGAGGCAGGACCATAATGGACAGACGGGAGAGAAAGCTGCAGCATAACAGACCATAAAGGGCAGGAGGGATGGATCAGGGGCATTACAATGGAACAGACAAGCCAGAAGGGAGGGAGTAGGGGTCTGCACATGTAAACAGAGGGCTGGGGGCAGGGCAGGAGCAGCAAGATAGCCATGGAGGTCAGGCAGGATGGGCACTAGAAGCAAGACACACCATGAAGAGCAACAGTGAGACTGTGATGGCATACACACAGACCATGGAGGGAAGGTGGGAGGGGTTCAGGGGCAGCTAACTGACCACACAGGGAAGGTGGGAGGGGCCATGGCAGCACAGAAGACCATGCATGGCAAGTGGGAGGGTTAGTGGTAGCACAATGGCTATGATGGGCAAGAAGGAGGGTGCAGGGGCATGCACAAAGGACGATGGAGGATAGAAGGGAGGGTCAGGACCTGTGCACAGACAAGAAAGTTCAGGGGAAGGGGCCTCATAACAGACCGCACGGGGCAGGCAGGAGGAGCAGTTGCAGCACAACAGACCAGGGAGGGCAGAAGGGTGTGGCAGTACAATGGACCATGTAGGACAGGAGGAAGAGGATAGGGGCATGGCATGTGGACAGGCAGGGTGGAGGTGGCAGGGACAGGTTACAGTCATCTGACAATGCTAGGCAGGTGGGAGGGGAGTGGCAGCTCAACAGAACACTCAGAGTAGATAGGAGTGGCAGGTCCATGGAACATGGTGGGCAAAAAGGATGGAGCAGGGGTATACACAAAGACATCGGAGGGCAGGGGGAAGGAGAATAGGGGCAGCAAGCTAAGCACAGAGTTTAAGCAGGAGGTCAATGATGGGGCATAGAATTGGGCAATGGAGGGCAGGAGGAGTGGACTGGTACATCATACTAAATTGAGGGCAGTGGCAGCACATCAGACCGCATGGCAGGAGGGAGGAGGCTAGTCCATGGATTCACACAACAGAGGATAGGGAGGAGGGGGATGGGGCAGCAAGCTAACTGTTCAGAGTAGGCGGGTATTAGGAACTTTATTGTTTTTAAAACGTGTGTCTGTGCGAACTACTTAAAATATGAACAAGTATGCAGCATAATCTCACTTTTATTCAGGAAGAAGAGGACGTTTGTGACTGTGACTCCGGGCTCACTTGGCAGAAACACCCCCTGATCCTCCACCCCCTATCGCAAAATGTAGTGCCCGTGAAAAGGGTAGGTGAACACAGTGTTATATAGAACATAGTCCTGAGAGCATGATTGAAAATGAAAACTAGATATAGTGTATGGTATAAACTATGCACCAAAAAGTGTGATATAAGATGAACCGGGCGTGAAATATAATATGCAATACATTGTGCGCAATGACAGATTCATTGGAGAGCGCGAGATAGCACGGGCACTAGCGCGTGCTATGCGATATGCGCCTTGGAGTGTAATATGCACAGGGCAGTGTTGTGTAACCTAACTAGTCTCTAAAGTTGTAATATAAAATATGTGCTGGGGAGTGTAACGTTGCATATGCACTGTGACAAAGATATGGATCCCAGATTGTACTATGTATGGCATAGCACTGTGCGTTATAACATAGGCATCGAGGAAGGCACGTTAGATGGGGCAATATAACCCGTGCGAAGACAAGTGTGGCATGACATATTCACGGGGTGGTGTTACAGTGCTCATGGGCTAGAGAGTGTCATAGCATATGCACTAGCTAGTGGAATACAACACAGAGGTGTGTGGCACTCAGCAGGCAATGGTGGGTGTAACACAGCATTGGGCTCTGCCAGGAGCGCGCTGTGACTCAAGTGATGTTCGTCCCCTTTCCAGAGAGTAAAATAAAAGTATTACACATCCGGCAGTGAATGTGTGTTTTATTAACCGTGAGGGGGGTTTCTTGCATAGTTTTGGTCGAATTTTTGTCGAATCCCCTTTGAATGGCTTGGTGTGCATGTGTATTAAATGTGCCCGTCAATAGCTACCCATGTTTGTATAAATAAACTACAAGGGTGTCTGCCGGGATTAGGCACGGTAGGGCATCAGACATGTCAGAGCTTCACTAGTGGTGTAAATACATTCCATGTGGATTCATTGTATGCATAGTCGCCTTTTAATGAATATCACGCAAATCGTCATGGTGATAGGTACTTACGGTTTGTCCAGCATGTCCTAGGTGTGTCTATAAATATATTTTTTTTTTAAATAATAAAAAAGTGGGGATTGGGGTCAAAAAAATATAATTAGGATACAGGCCCTGGGGGATGGGGTCATCAGGGCCAATAAATTAGAATAAGAAGGGGAACCACACAGCCCCCCTTCTTAAAAAATTAAAATAAATAAGACTGGCATCGTGCCGGAGGCCACGCCCCCTCCTTGCAGCACTCTGCAAACGCGCCCCCTGGCGAGTTGTAAGTTGGGGAATTAATTCCTCTTCAATACTGAGGGTCCCTGAGGCCCAACTAGCCCAACAGGCATCTCCAGTATGCACCAGGGAGCTGTGCTGCAGACAGGTGTTCTGAGGCAAAGCCCCTTTTTACACCTCTCTGCAACGCAGCTCTGTGGCGCTTACTGGAGGTACCTAGTGGTCTAGTTTGACCCTAGGGACCCTTAGGATTCAAGGGGACTTAATCTCTCAACTTAGAACGGCCACAGGGCGCGTTTACACAGTGGTGAAGGGAGGGAACGGGGCCTGAGGTGACGTGTGCAAACACGCACTATGGCACGTTTTAAATTGGGGATATAATTTTCCTTCAATACTAGCCCACCAAGTGCTTCCAGTAAGCGCCACTGAGCTGCATTGCAGAGAGGTGGTCCAGGCCGTGCCACTTTTTATACCTCTCTGCAACGCAGCTCTGTGGCACTTACTGGAGGTACCTAGTGGGCTAGTTGGACCCTAGGGACCCTCAGAATTCAAATGAACTTAATCTCCCAACTATAAACGGACACAGGGCGTGTTTACACAGTGGTGAAGGGAGGGGACGGGGCCTGAGTTAACGTGTGCAAAAACGCCCTGTGGCCTGTTTTAAGAGGTAGTTTTAATCCCCCTGCCCTATTATATACTAGGGGCTTACAGAGGAGGTCATGCTAATCACAGGGGGACCCCAACGCATAATGTTCCCTTGTGTATGTAGGTGTTTTCACTGTATTCGAAGTGTCTTTTAACATAGCACTGGCTCTAGGACTGGTTAGTCAGACTCAGTTACCACCAGTATCCGTCTGAAAAAGTTGAGGGTACAGGATGATTTTAAAACAAGGCTTCTTTCTGCTCTTCTTTTTGTTCTTTCTGCACGTTATCCTTCTTCCTGCACTTTTCTTCGTCTTTGAGGACTTCTGTTGCTTCTTTCTGCACTTTTTTTTTTCTGTGCATTTTTTCTTCTTTCTTCACATGTCCTATCGCTGTAGGCATAGTTAGAAATTAGCATTTAAAAAACCTTTGAAATTCACAGAAAAAACCTTAGGTTTCAGGCACGTTATAGTTAGTTATTAGCATTTAAAAAACCTCAGAAATTCACTGAAAATACCATAGGTTTCAGGGGTGTTATAGTTAGCTGGACTTTTCACTTGTACAAAACCATTAAAATTCCTCCGTTATAGTTAGTTCAGCTAACTATGATGACGTCACATATTACATCACTCATGACATGGTCAGTGACATCACTCATGACATCAGTGCATTGCGGGCGCGCGAGTTATAGTTAGCTGAACTAACTATAACGGGGGAATTTTAATGGTTTTGTACAAGTGAAAAGTCCAGCTAACTATAACACCCCTGAAAACCTATGGTTTTTTCAGTGAATATGTATATATATATATATATATATATATATATATATATATATATAATATTTTCGAGGCATATGAGCTGCATATTACACACTGTGCATAGATCGCCAACTTGTGTTGGGCCCGGATGTTTGCACTTGTTTTTGTCTTGGAAAGTCTTTGGAAGTCACGAGGTATGGGACTCCTCCTTTGGATCATAGTGCGCATCGGCTCCATCCTCGGATTGTTTTTCGCCAGCAGGGAAATGATGGAGCTTAGTAAGAAACAGGAAAGATGCCCATGTGTGGTGTATCTAAGTAAGATAATACTGGAACAGATAAAGGTAGCCGGGTGAGCGTGTTTAGATCTGCAGCTCTACATCCCAAGAACAGATGCATACTGGTAAGTAGCTATATATATCTATATATATAGATCTATATATCTATCTCTCCGGGGTCCCCGCACGCGGGCGAAACTATTCAGTGCTTATGACTATGATAAGGATTCTCTCGGAACTAGGATTACATGTAAGCAATGTATCCCTATTGGTTTAATGATTTACAGTGCCAAGAGTCTGAGAGCCTCTCATTTTAACATTATGCTGATTCCAAAGTTAGAGGGTGTTTGTAATAGATTAAATTGTTGCTAACTAATTTGTGGTTACGTTATTTAAGGCATATTAAGGTGTATTAGGCCCAGTCCACCAGCCTCTTTAAATCCTCTTTCTCTTTATATTCAAGGTTCCGTCAATGTTAAGTACTAACTTAAATGCAGAGGCATTGCAGTATCTCCAAGGTTATCTCCAAGCAGCAAGTGTCACGTTGGTCTAACAGCAATACATTCTGAAGTGGAAAGGATAAAATCTTACTCTGTTTGGGTTTGACCTTTACCTTCGTCTTCTTGGCAGAACTCTGGAAAAAAAATTCAAAACTGTTGGAGGAAGAATTGTAAAATATAGAATGAGCTGTGTGGCATGGCTGCTCCCATTTTTCTCAAGGGAGCGAGAATCACAGTTAATTTATTGAAAGGGTTAATGGAGTTCTGCACTTGCAGTGTTGAATAACATTTTGAAATTATGTAAAGCATTGACTCATTTCCTTAAACTCTTTTCTGCTCTCCTTTTTCCTTTTTATGCGAATTGTGAATAAATAAGAAGCACTTGTTTAAATTACACAATGTCAATGTATTTCTTGAAGCACTGGCGAAATGAAAGTTATATCGTGCAAAACTGTGTATATGTGATGTCTTTTCGCAAGCCGTTTTTATTTGTGTGAAATATCCCTCACAAGAGGCTAGCAGTCGATGCAGATACAACCCTTATTGCAATCAATCATTTTGAGCTACCATGTAACCAATGTTCCAAAATGTTGTCTTGTTTCTTTGTTTTCTCAGTCTTGTGTTGTAAGAACTTTTCCAATTTGTGTAATATCTGTTTTTACATTTGGACAACTAACAATTGAAACAAACCAGAACATGTTTTTCAAACGTGTAGTGTTTCATTTATTTCTGCGTATACATATTGTTCTTAGACTATCTTACCAGTAAACCAGTGCATACCTGTGTAATTACGTGGGTGTTGTGTGGGAAAACATCGTTTTTACCCCATTGATTCTTAAAGAACCTCAATGCTATTACTACCCATATTTTGAGGTATACTATGATTTTATGAGGTATTTGTAAAGTGCAACTATCACTCCGTGAGGAGTATCCTGGCGCTGGAGTAGCGGTAAGAAAAAAGCCCTATGAAAGATTAGATCAAAGCTAGACAAAATTCGTCTGAAGCACTGAAAACCCAGGTTTTCAAGGCCTTCCTAAATAAAGATTCAGTATTGCATAACCTAAGATGAGCAGGAAGCGTATTCCAGGCTTTGGCACCCAGGTAAGCCACGGTCTTCCCTCCTTTCAATTTTTACCTAATGTTGGGGAGTTTAAGCAGGTTTGCTGAAGAAGACCTAAGGAGTCTCGTTGTTGAGTATGGGACAAAGCGTGCCGCCAGGTATTTAAGTCCCACATTGAGCTTAGCTCTAAAGGTGATCAAGAGGATCTTAAAAATAATTGTCTTATGCACCGGGAGCCAATGTAGACTATTCAAGGCAGCAGAGGCTGAGTATCTTCTTGGAAGTTTGGCCACTAATCGTGCTGCCACCAGTAATTTCTTTAAAATAGCTTTATTAACTCCTGCAAGGAGACTATTACAATAGTCTAGGCGTGAGAGTATCAGAGCAACAGCCACAGATTTCCTTGCAGCCAAAGGGAGAAATGTAAATTTTTTTTAAAGATTTAATCAGGCTGAAGCACATTCCCGCCACTGTTTTGGCATGAAGTAGGAAAGAAAGAGGTGTCAGATTGTACTCCCAAATTCCTAGCGACTTTCACCACATCAGGCGGGGGAGTCGCACCTTCAGGCCACCATTTGGAGGGTTGGAAGAGGACATCATTCCCTATCGGGAGGATTTCTGTTTTATCCGTGTTGCATTTTAGCTGATTATTTCTCATCCACTGAAGACCGGCGGTCAGACAACTTTTAAAATTAATCTCAGCCTCCACAGAGCCATTCTCTATAGAGAGGATCATTTGGGTATCATCTGCATATGATGTGACCTCTAGCCCAAATGATCCAAACCAAGAGATAAGAGGGGTCATATATATATTAAACAATACTGGGCTTAGAGAGGACCCTTGAGGAACCCCTGCCGTAAGGTTACGTTCTGTAGAAAGGAACGTGCCCAAGGTAACTGCTTGTCTCCGGTTAGAAAGGAATAACTTAATCCATTCCAATACTGTACTGGAAATGCCGCTGTATTCGCGACGTTTCAAAAGAATATCATGGGAAATGGTGTCGAATGCAGCCGACCAGTCCAAAAGAATCCGGACCGCTCTCTGGCCTTCATCGGCAATCATTTTAAGAGTGTCAGATGTTTCCAAGAGGGCCGATTCTGTAGAGTGTTTTGGGCGAAAACCAGATTGTAGTGGATGGAGAATTTGTTGCTCTTCAAGGAACTTAGTTATTTCCTTATGAACAAATGTCTGTTATTTTACATTACAGGGGAAGGCAGAGAGATCGGACGAAGGTTTGAAAGTACAGACGAATCAATGTTTTGTTTCTTTGTTAACGGTTTTACCAGCGCAAGCTTCCACTCGTCTGGTACAATACCTGTCCTAAGGGAGGAATTGACTATGTGATTGATAATAGGATTCACTATCTCAAGCATTTTATGGAGAATCGTCGGGGGGACAGGCATCCAATGGCGAGCCTGATTTACACCTTTCTATTGCCGCAAGAGTCCGCTCCAATGGGACTGATTCAAAAGTGCAAATAGAGATAGTGCTTTCCACCGAAAGAGGATCAAAAACACAGTCCTGATTATATACTGGAAAATCTCTTTGAATTTTTTGAATCTTTTCCTCAAAAAATAGTTAAATACTGTCACACAGTTTCTGCGAGGCCGGAAGTTCCTTTTGTTCCACTTTAGGTTTTGTTTATGACTTCACAATTGAAAAGATAGTTTTCTGATCTTCCTTGGCTGCATTTATTTTATTAGTAAAATATTCTTTTTTTGCCAGTTTAATCTGGCGAAAGTAGGCTTGCCTGCTCTTTTTGAACACTGTTTTTTGTTCCTCATTATACTCCTTTCTCCATTGTCGCTCAAGTTGTTTACAATGCAAATGCGCTTGGGCCAGTAGGGGCGTAAACCAAGGGGTTTTTAAAATGTTAGTTTTTTTTTTTTTTGGCTTGTTCCACTTCTCCTGAGGAGAAAGTGTATTACATACTTTGGATATCCAGGACTGAAATAAACGTGAATCTAATTCTGTATTACCTGTCAAGGCAGGAAGGAGTAAGGGCCTGCGCCAAAGTAGATAGATTAGGATTTCCAGCAATATGTGCCCATTTGGGCCCTGTTGGAAATCATTGGGGGACTTCTCCACATGGGACTTCTGGGGGATCGTGAGCCTAAAAGGGACGAAGAAGTGGTCAGACCATACCTGGGGATAAGGGGTATCAGCCGATAGCCAGGCCAGATTGGGACATACCCCGTCTAAAGTATGCCCCGCCAGGTGTGTTGGTCCCCTCACTAGTTGTTGTAGCGAAAACAAGTCTAATATTTGGAGAAAATTATCTGTACCTGGATCAGAACTACCCTCTAAATGAAGGTTAAAATCACCTAAGAGTGTAAAATTTGCATATTTGAGTAAGAGATAACTCAGGGAGTCACCGAGTGACTCTACGAAAGTAGAACTTTGACCTGGTGGGCGGTAGATAAGAGCTCCTGAAAAACATGAAGTGGCATTGAGGGAGAGGCAGAAGCCCAGACTTTCTGCTCCTTTAATTGTTTCAAGATCAAAGTATGTGCAGGAAAAGGTATCTCGTAAAATAGCCAGCCCGCCTCCTCTGCCTATCATTCGATCTTTCCTGTATATCGAGTAGCCGGATGGAACAGAGTCAGCAACATCCAGACTACTCCAGTCTTTTAGCCAAGTTTCCGTAACAAATAGCAAATCTAGTTGATGATCTAAAATAAGATCTCTAACATTTTGACTGTGTTTGCACATAGATCTAGCATTAATTAAGCCTCCTTTGAGCTGGCCGTAACCACTAGTACTGACAGAACTAGTTTTGCTATTGTTTTTGCCAGTAGGTAACTCAAAGGGAAGATTGGGGCTTGTTCCGGCTATAAATGCAGGACCAAAGATTGTTTCGGGTAAGATAGGACATTTACAGACGACCTTATAGTTGAGATTTCTCAATGCCTCAGAGGAGTATGAAGCTTTTAGAGTAGGTAGGACAGCGTTACCCACCCTTGTCCCGGCCTTGGCGCAGACGGGCTTGCCTTTGGCGCGCCGCCGGCACGTGAGGCTCCGATCCCCGCCCTCTCCCGGAAGTAAAAATACCAAGGAAGCCGGTTGGCAGAAAAGAGGTGGTGTGTCCGCTTCCCTCCAATCGAACGGCAGCAAGGCCGGCGTTGGAGCGGGGAAGCGGAGACAAAAACACAGAGGGAGGACACAGAAATACAGTCTCAAAGATTCGTGTGCAAAGTAGCAAAAGTCTCTTCAATTAAAATACAAGAAGCACAATGCAGAGCTAAACAAAGATAACAGGTCTTCTCAAACTTATACTTGAATGAAGTTGCAAAGGGGGATATCCTCGGTTGGTGGTCTTGATGCTCACCTATTGTTAAACTGCTGCCAAACTATATCTGACGATTACAGCAGTCTCAAATTATAGCAAAACATTGTTTACATGTGAACATATCGAATGTTATTTATTTTCTTTTTTTTTTTTATTAAAGCTACCTGTTTTATGCAGACTGAGCTTATAAGGCACTAGAATGGTCTTCATTGACAACAGAATAGCAGTTGATTCAGGTAATACTATTGGTAACAAGCAAGAGCTACGCAATTTTTAGAAGCAGGGATTTCATCACATACACCTAAAGTGACAGCAGTTTTGGTCAGACGTGCAACCATTTAATATGCTGATGGTCTCCAATATCTAGCTGGAGACATCAGACATACTAATGCCAGGCTTGACTGTTGAACCTTGTGCTAGTCTGTGTGAGACAAGCTTGCTGATAAACCACTAATCTGTCTAACCAGAATAATCATGCCTCCTTTGATTACCCATTGGTTCTCTCCACATAATTGTCCAAAAAATCCCTAGTATTTTGAATTCCAGAAGCCCTTGCTCCGCCTTAAATTCATCTGGTGTCTTCCCTCTGCCCTTCAAAACCTCCACGTCATAAGTGTTCACTTGCATTTATGACTAAAAGTAGATCAGTGAAAGGATACACCAGTGTGGTATCAATGTTTACCACTCATCACTGACTTTGGCGCTATTCACCGTCAACTCCAGAGTCTGCATTCTCCTTAGTGACCTCAACTTTCACCTGGAAGAACGAAATTACTACTGCTCCACAGCACTTCTTGAAAGCATGAGCAACATCAGACTTACCCAGCTCGTCTCAGAAGCAACACACATCGCAGGACACACACTGGACCCCATCTTCACCAGAAGCAAAGGCATCAAATACAACTCCACCACACTGCTCGCATAGACTGACCACTTCATCATCCACTTCCAAATCAACACACCAAGTCAACACCCCTACCAAGTTCAGCATTCTAAGTCGCAGCTGGGGTGAAATCACAGTAGCAGACTTGCTCAGTGCTCTCAGCACAAATCAAACTAGCCCCACAGACAACCTTGATAAGGACTTCAACAACTGGGAAGCACAGACTTTTTTTTAACCCGTTCAATCGATCAATCTGGATTTGTATAGTGCGGATGCATCAACCGTGAGTGTCTTGAGACGCTGTGGGTACTACTGCGCGGGATCACGCTGCCAGTTTGTTGGTTGAACATCCAGGTCTTGAGGTCCTTCGTGAACTGTTGGAGCAACGATGCTGCTCTGAGGTGCAGGGGAGGGTGTCCCAGGTCTTAGCCGCCAGGTGGGAAGCAGCCTCCTCTCTTTACCTGGCGGATGGGCTGGGTAGCTGCTAGGGAGAGGGATCTGGACGGAGTTCCCTGGTAGGTTAGTGGAAATTCACTCATTTGTTGAGGTACACCTGTCCTTCGTTGTGTAGTGCCTTGTACGCATGGATGAGCAGTTTGAACTAGCATCTCTTCGCGGCTGGTAGTCAATGGTGTTTCCTCAGGTGGGGGGGTGATGTGCATCTGTCTGGGGAGGTCGATAATGATTCTGGTTGCTGTGTTCTGGATGGTCTGGAGTTTCCTCAAGAGTTGGGTGGTGATTCCTACGTAGAGGGAGTTGCCGTTGTAGAGTCTGCTAGTGACGAGAGCTTGCATTACAGTTCACCTGGTATTGAGCGGGAGCCATCAGAGGACCTTCCTGAGCATTCGGAGGGTGAGGAAGCAAGTGGAGGAGATGACGCTGACCTGCTTCTTCATGGATAGCTGGCTGTCTGGGATGATGCTGCGGTTGCAGGCATGCCTCTTCAAAAAAAGGGGGGAACCCAAAATAATAACCCTCTGGCATCTGGGTACATAAACAATAGATGAGAAAAATAATGCCTCGGGACTAATAATATAACCTTTATTTTGGTGACGAGATAGATGAATTATCTCATCCCTTGAGTTATAAATTTCCTCAGCAAAGACTTAGTTGTTGTTAGTTTTTATGATAGTCAACAGCAATTCCAACCCAAGAAAAAATATATTTTGAACATAAGTGTGTCTAAGTATATTTATTTTATACTTCAGCACCAATATATAAAGATCAATCTTTTAGATATATATACATAAACATTTACAATATTTACAATACTAGCTTTCAAGGACACAGCAAAAATGAACATATACATATCAAACAAGCCCTATCATTCAATTAGGATGCCTATGAAATCAATTTACTAGAGCATTCCTTTCTGTCGAAGATCACTCCTAAAGAGACAGTTTGAGATCTTATAATTGTAATCTCCACAGTCATTCAAGTACTCTTTAAAGTCTACTCGAAACAACAAACAATCCAATGAGTGTCTTCATAATCGTTGTCGACGCGTTTCAGCCAGAAAAATCTTTAGGCCTCATCAGGACTAGGGCACATGTACATATAATTTCATCGAGTTCGACCTATAGGAACAAATTAAATATTCCTTCTTATCGATTCGTACGTTAGTTCTGATTTTCACATATGTCACTATTTACACTATATACACATAGGAACAATGGAACAGATCATATGACCTTCAAATTATATTCTATTCAAAGTTCTGAAGTGGCGGGCCAGCACCAAAAATAATGAACTGAATTACACTACAAACACCCCATTGTGAATTAACACCACTGTGTACAGGTTGTACCTTATCTTAAAAGTGATATAAATCCAAAATTATATATATATATATTGATGCTATTCCCTTAAAGACCAATCTAAAACCTTTCCGTCAAACAAATGGTATGCGGCCCAAAAACATATATTACCTCTTTTTAACACACTTTTTTTCACTGTTTCACAAAGATACTAGAGGAGTTCCCTCGATCTAAGAGCGCTGTAATCAAAAGAATATCTTATTAGAGTAAACTAACATAGAGCGGTTCAAAGCGCATTTATTAAATATCCTCAACTTACTAGTAGAGGTCTTTCTGTATAGATGTCTTGTGGTCTATTCGTAATCATTTAACCCGATCTCACTCCAACATTGTCTATGACAAATGACAAATCAAAAGAAAGAACAACTAGCTGTAAACCATGTCACTGCATATATCTACCTACTTAAACAAGCTCCGTGAGTGGTTCTTTGAATTTTCATACCTTGTTGATTCTCTATTTTCCCGCAAATCAAAGCCTCATCTTGTTGCACGGAGTCGGGAGTTCAAAGGGTTATCTTTAAGTTCCACCTCTGTTGAAATAACGGAGCCCGGAAATCAGCTAAGGACCAACTCTTGTTATTTCAAACAACATCTAAACCTACAGGTACAGTTTTTGACTTATCCTTACCTTAATGTATTAACACCATGCTTCCAGCATTACGTCTCGATACCTCGCGTTTCGGACATCCGAAATCACGTAATGCGGAAGTGGGACTAAATACGGAAATGGAGGCCGTAAAGGTAGACAAAGGACTTGGTTCCTCTAGTAGTAAAACACGAAAACAGACTAGTATTTCCATTCAGGGGGCCCGTTGGAAGACGTGTTTATCATGTAATTCCTTATGGAACCACGACAATTATATAAACAAACATAAAAATAAAAATGTCAAATTTTCGGAGAGATTCATTTAGTAATCTCAGTCTATGACCACAATTGCACGAATTTAATTCCAATGGTTAAATAAATTGGCGACTGGCCAACAAGCAGCTGTCTGCCTTTTTGGAGCTGAATGGTCTTCTCCGGCCATCTCAAACTGGATTTCGCCCGGGTCAGGGCACCGACACAGCTTTAGTGGCGGTCGTGGATGAGGCCAGACGGATCCTAGACACAGGAGGATCAGTGGCAGTGATCCTCCTGGACCTCAGCGAAGCATTTGACACCGTGAGCCATCAGTTGCTGATACAGCGGCTGGCTGAGGTCGGGGTGTCTGGGATGGCTCTGCAGTGGCTGAGTTCTTTCCTATCGGATCGAACGTACCAGGTCTGGGATGGATCGGAGAGATCTAAATCAATCCCCCTCCAGTGTGGAGTGCCACAGGGCTCCTCGTTGAGCCCTACATTGTTTAATGTTTATATGGCCCCGCTGGAGGATGTAGTCTCCCCCTATAACATCAAAATCGTCAGTTATGCTGACGATACGCAGCTAGTCGTTTCTTTGTCCCATCTGGCCGACAACCCGGACATTTTGAAGTCCTGTCTGGTGGATGTCCACACTTGGATGGGAGAGTCCTCCCTCAAACTAAACGGCTCAAAGACTAAACTACTGCTGCTGGGGAGTAAATCTACCCTCCTTCCCCCACTCAGCTGGCCTGGTTGTATGGGTGAACCTCCTGCCCCCAAGGAAGCTATTAAGAGCCTTGGAGTCTGGTTAGAACCTGACCTGTCACTCCGTACCCACGCCAAGAAAACAGCAGGAGTGTGTTATGCCTTACTTAGGTCGGCTCGGAAATCTTCCCTCTTCTTCCGTTAACATCAAGGAAGTTGCTGATTCAGGGTCTCATAACATCTCGACTTGACTATAGCAATGCTATTTTCTTGGGCGCCCCTGAATCTACCTTCAAGATCCTGCAACAGGTCCAAAACGCGGCGGCAAGGCTGCTCATGGACATCCCGAGGATGCAATCTGCGAAGCCGGCACTAAAGGCATTGCATTGGCTCCCTGTGCGGGAGAGAGTGACTTTTAAGGCACTTTGTTTGGCTCATAAAATCCTTTTAGGGAAAGGCCCCCTCATCCTAAAGAATCTTGTCACGGCTTACAAAGCAAGCAGAACGCTGCGCTCAGAGAGGCAACACCTCCTATTTGTCCCTAGAGTAAAAAAGGCCCGCACTGGGGGAAGAAGATTCTCCTTTAATACAGCAAAGCTCTGGAACTCGCTCCCGCTTAAACTACGCGCTGAGACCTGTACATTGCGCTTCCGCAAAGGTCTTAAAACCTTTTTATTCCCCGGATAACGTGTCATTGCTGTTCTCCATCTCGGATTGGATGTTTGTCGGGAAGCGCCGGGATGCCCAAGGGTAGCTGCGCGCTATATAAGATTTTAAATAATAATAATAATAATTAAAGAAACACCTTATAGCCCAATGTGTTCCCGCCACTCCTTACAATCTTCACATTAACAATGGATTATTCATAGTGGTTTATCAGAAACCTATACTCAGAGTTACAATCTAACAGATCCTAACACAGTTATATTTGTACAATCAGATTACTCTACTGCAGTAACGACCATATTTCGTCTTTATCATTAAGGCCCAAAACTGTAGGTTGCAGGCATGTTCAGTGGGCTTGGGGGTAACCATTCGTTCCATAGGGTGTCCTGGCCTTTTCTGAAGATGAGAACTTCTGTGTTGAGTTTGAGACAATTGTTCATCCAGATGCCACATCCTTCATGCATCTTTGGAACCTGTCTTTGATGGTTGTAGGGTTGTTTGTCTGGGAGAGGATGAGTTGAGTGTTGTCGGTGTAGGAGATGATTCCATGGCTCCTAATGATGTGGGCCAGGGGTGTCATGTATATGTTGACGAGGGTTGGTTGAGGGATGAGTCTTGCAGTACACTGCCGGTGATGTTCTTAGATAGCAAGGAGTAGGGAGGGATGATGATCTGCGTCCTTCCTGTGAGGTAGGAAGTGGTCCACTTGAGGGCTGCTCCTTGGCAAGTTCTTTGCTTATGGGTTGATTGCTGAGGTTGAAAGTGTGGTAGGGGCACCCATCAAATCCAACCAGCATAGTAGATCAAACAAGCAGACCAGCTGGTACACAGAAGACCTCTGAGACACCAAATAATGCTGTAAACAGCTAGCCACAAGCGCACTGACAATTACCTTCAAGACTGCTTCAGACATGATCACCACCAAATAAGAGATGACAAGAAAAAGGCACTAGTGGACTGCACAGCTGCAAGGAGATCTTTTTGACTGTCAAATATGTCAACGTCCTCAGCCACTGTCCAAAACATCGGTATCTCCCAACCACTCTTCGACAACCTATCCAACTTCTTCCACAGCGAAATCGGAAAACATCTCCGCAATTTCGCACACCAACGCAACCCCAGAGAATTCATTGCTAACCTACCCGCCACTAACCAAGCTGGCCACCTGACCAAATGGACAGCCCTCACCAGAAACGATGCGTCAAAATCATGCAAGCCATCCACTCAGCTGCCCCAATGGACTCCTGCCCCCACCAAATCTACAAACTGGGAACATCACCAATCAGCACCACCCTGACTCACATCAACACCTCCGTCACGTCAGCCACTTTCCAAGACGAATGGGAACTTGCAGAAATCAAAGCCCTCCTCATGAATCCCAGAGCCGACCTATCTTTCCTGCTCCCTTATCCAGTCAAAGTGATTGAGAAGGCCATCAACAAGCAACTTAAAAAATACCTTGAACATCACCATCTTTTAGACCACACTCAGTAAGGATTTAGAAAGAACCACAGCACCTCATCACGGCTACAGACTACAATCGGCTCATCCTGGACTGAGGAGAAACAGCAGTCCTCATTCTGCTAGCCTTCTCTGCAGTTTTCGACCCAGTCTCCCATACCACCCTCAACAGAAGACACTGAGGATCTGCTCTCAAATGGATTTGGTCCTTCCTCACATGATGAACCCAAAAGGTCAGGCTGCCACCCTTCACATCAGAGGCCAAGAAACTGATATGTGGAGTCCCACAAGGATCGTCCTTCAATTCCCCCCTCCTTTTCAACATACACATTGCACTGCTCACCAAATTCATCTGATCTCAAGTCATCGTCCTCTCCTATACCAATGACACCCAACTCATCCCCTCCCTGATGGATAAGCCAGCCACCACCAGAACCAACTTCTCCAACTGCATGACTGAGGTAGCAGACTTGATGTGAATTAACTGCTAGAAGCTCCGCTCCAACAAGATGGAAGTTCTGGTCTTCGGCAACCAGACCTACCCATGTGAGACTACCTGGTGGACGTCTGAGATGGGACCAACACAGACCATGCAAGAAATCTAATGATGTCAACGCAGTGAGCACCTCCTGCTTCCTCATCCTGTGAGAGCTGTTCAAATGGTTCCCTCACAACACCAGCCAGACAGTCACACAAGCACTCATCACCAGCAGGCTAGAATTTGCAACACTCAATGCTGGAATCTCCAAACAAGTCCTACACAGCCTCCAGAGCACCACCCCAAGATTCATACTAGACCTCCTACGTTACATCTACATCACCGCAGGAAGCTTCACTGCTCCCCATTTGCAGTCCCAGCAAATTCAAGCTAGTCCTGCACACATACAAAACCCTACATAGCACAGGACCAGAACACCTGAGCAACCACATACACGTTCCAACCCACCAGACACCTATGCTCTGCCTCACTCGCACACCCTCCCTGCAAAAGCAAAACTGGAAATAGCTCATTAACCTACATGGCACACAAGACATGGACCAACCCCTAATACATCAGAGCCGCCTCCTCCCTTTTTGAGTTCCTGAAGGAGCTGAAGACCTGGCTCTTGGTATAAGCACCTTGGGAACCATGCACCTACAGACCTGCCTAAGTGCCTTGATACCCTCTAGGGACATTAGTTTGCTATATAAATCAACAGAACAGATCTGGCAAAATAGCGCTGCTCCAGTTGGGAGACGGGTGGCATCTCTCCTACAAAATTGGCAGAGGATCACTCTGAACCATTCGGTCCTACAGATCATTAAATTGTGTATTTCCCCACAATGTCTTGATGAAAGAGATAGTTTCTTCAATTGAATGAACAAATAAAATTGAGACCACTTGGAGAATGGCAATGGTTTCTATTTCAAACGCTTTTACTAACCGCAAGCATCTCAATTTTAGAGGCATGCTTCCACAACGAAATTTGGAAGAAAGAAATTGAACATTCTTACTGTGGCAAATACTCTAAGGGCTTGTTGGAACAAGGTTGTTAAAAATAACTATAGGCTTGCAGTAGTGGACGCAAGCATTTGTAGTTGCCTGTACTTCTATTGGATTCACTTCAGCCCATGGGATTTTTTTCTTTTTTTGGGAAAGATGCAATAGTGGTAGTAGAGCCCATCTGTGCAATCCGGAGTTCACCTAGCTTTATCTTGCCTGAATTGTGAAGCCCAGTGATTGAATATTCTTGCCTGGGTTTTCTGGCAACAAAATTATAGCTTGGTGCCATCTCAGAAGTTGCAACTAATGTAAGTGATCCTAGACACAGCATCTACAAGTCTTTTTCCTCCCGAGAGGGTACGACGCATATGCCAGATGGTTTCGTAATTCTGACTGCTAACTTTGAGAGGATACCTCTTTCCTCATGAACACCTTTAAATAAGTTAGATCGGACAAACTTGTTGATCATCTCACTGATAGAAGTTGGATCTGAAGGATGATAAATCATGAGTTGTAAAAAGGAAATTCCTTTCAGATTGTCTTGCCCTCACAGTAATGATTGATCTCTCCTCCTATGGAAAGTCACTTTGAAGAAGTTACCTTTCTCAATTTATGATCAAATAAGGAACACAGCCGGACCTGAGAGTTTGACACGTACAAGAAAAACATATTGGCCCACTTTTTTCACTTAAGTGAGGCAGAGTTTCAAGACCCATCTGTAAGCAGCAAATCCTCTAGTGTAGACTGAATACTACAGCAGATTTATTAAACTGTCTCGGATTGCAAATTGCTGCAGGTAATGGATCATATTTTTTACAGAGGTGGGGCTAACCTTACAAATCGGTTTCGGCCTCGCATCTGCAAGAAATGTCCAGTATGACCTAAAGAGTATACTGGTGGCGCCTCTGCTTGACATTACATCACATCATGTATTTCACGCTGTTACAGTCCCAGTGCATTTCCAGAAGCGAAGCAAACGCAAGCGGATGATGGACGTAGCGCTGAACCTTTTCAAGCACTCACCCCCATCACAGATCTGGGTTTAATTCAGCTTTATTTAGCTCACTTGTCACGCCAGTTCAGACCTAGCCGTATGCAAATCAGTCTTGACCCTGTTTCTCATATGAACAGTCCAGCCCGAACTGCCAAGCCAGGGCTTCCCTGGACTGGAAACTAGCATCCTTGGACCGTTTTTGGGTTTTCACCCCTCATCAGCCGGCCTAGCTTGAATCCAGTGGCAATGTGAGCAAGAGACCCATTCCTGGGCTTACTCTGCCAATTTAGTGCGAACAAAGCAAACACAAGGAGATGATGGACGGTGCGCTGAAACTTTTCAGACACTCGCCTCTCAAACCGGTCCTAGAATGCTTGTTTCGTGTCCAGGGAAGACCTGGCTTGGCAGTTGGGGCTCGACTGTTCCCATGAGGAACAGGGTCAATACTGATTTGCATATGGCTGGGTCTTAACTGGGGTGGTGAAGTGAGCTAAAGAACGAAGATGGATTAAACTGTGACTGCGGGTGTGTCTCAAAAGATTCCGCGCTTCGTCCATTATCTCCTTGTGTTTGCTTCATTCACAGAAGCGCCCAGTTGTGCTTATGTGATGGAGTAACTTTGGGTAATCTTGTGCAGTTCTGCATTGCTACACAATGACCGATTACTTGCACTACCCATGCAAAGGTCCTGCGACCTGACTCACACCCTTGCTGGAGTGCAGATAGTTTATGGTGAAAGGAGAAGAATACTGCTTGTCAGTCCTGTGGGTTATAGCTGTGTTGCAGATGGAGCTGCGTGGACTTGTGGCTCACAAGGTTGACCCTGCACACCAATGAAGGTTTCTGTATTGCGGCATTGCAAGCGTAGAGGTGACTCAGAAGATCATGAAAAATTCAACCAGGAGCATTGTACATGTAGGCAGAGGCTGGATACCAGTGTAAGCTCTGTGATAGAGCTTCATGGAGGTTATCTAAAATCAAAGTTTCGCTTGGTATGTGCCGAGATAATTCACAAATCCCATTGATCTTTTATTATATTGGAACATCAGGCTGATTGTCAACCCCCAAAAATAAACCAGAGGAGTTGCCACGATGCCCTATTCTGCCTGGTAGTCAAGGGACTCGTGCTTGAGCACACTTCGAATACATCTTGATCATATGAAACTAGCATCTTAATACTGCAGCCAATCCCAGAAATCCAGATGTTAATAAGGTCCCAGAAAATGCACATTAGTACTGCAGGAGATATTTCTATGGCTGTTAGAGCTGGAACAGATCTCTGTTCTCCCAAGCTATTTATTTCAGCAACAGATTGTGTTTTTTCACGATACCAAGCACACAACCTAGTAACCGCAGTAGAGTCGGTGATGCAGTGTTCAAGTAGCCAGATTTCAAACAAAATTATAGCAACACTGCCCATTACCAGCATTGTTCTCATTACAACCAACAGCCTTAGACTATGATTCAGACTCGATCTCTAGTCAATACAGACCATGAGATTGAGGGTTTCCCAGATTAAAATGAAAGCTTAGATGAATTCACACGACTTAATGAATTGAACAGTGCTATAGGCATTTATGAAAGATGAGAAAATATCAATGAACATCAAAGGTCTACCTTGCATGAATAGACTACAAAAGACCCCAACTAAAATGGCGACTATGACTATACAACCCCATTTTACATGGTCCGTACTGCAATGGGTGCAATTAGTGCTACTTTAACTAGATTATCAGAAACTAATCAACCACTAAAATGTACTATTTGATCAAGTCTTACTGCTAAAACTTTATCAACCAGATGCAGTTACTTCCTGTTAAAATGGTCTCGTATCAACAAAGGAGAAAAAGTGAGGTCAAGTTTGGAAACTTCTAGTACCCCTTATACAATGGTTTACCCAACTAGGGATCCAGAGAGCCTGGAACAATCAGCAAATTTGCAAAACCAAAATACTTTCATCTGGTCAGCTACCAAACATTGACGGTGAACATCAAAACCATACTACATTTCAACATTCAAACGATATAGTGGGGGAAATTAAACTTGAGAAACCTGCGATAATAAAATTTGCTATCAGCTCAGCATAAAGATCCATGGCTGATCAGGGAAGAGAAAAGTTCAACAATATATGTGTGAACAAAAGCTAATAATAAAAAGCTTGCTTTAAAAACAAAATGGTAGCTTTGACATCCAAACTGCAGCTACTAATTGGAAATTCTGTACAGTCTTTGAAGAGAGGCAGAGAAAATAAACAATTTTATCAGCTAAGTCAGAGGTTATTAACAGCAAAGAGGGAGCTGTTGGACTGATTCAAAAGAAGTCTACCCTTCAAGTAACCTAACTGGGGCTCCCTTAAGTACAGTAGATACAGCACAAATTACAGTGGCAAACTTGTCTCTGGAACAAATGGACCAAAATAGTAACCGATTATTTCAGGTAATAGTTGAAGGTGTATCAGCCGTTGCTAAAGCACTTGGAGAACCACAACATAACCGCAAACCATAATTCAAGAACCAGAGGCAGTGAAGATGGAGGTCTACTTTATGTTACAAAAATACGCAGCATCGCTAAGCCTTAATGATCGTGGGTTACAAAATGCCAACCCTTTGCATACAAGTTAAACTATCATGGTTTAACACTGACTCATGACCAGCAGTGGCTTAATGCAAGGGTGTATTCTAGCACCTCGCCTGTTTTTATATATCGCTAACTTATCAGGCATCTTGAACTACAGCGATGGAGATTCCCTAAAACTTGGACAGTTGCAAGTTACATACTTGGTTTATGCTTATGACTTGGTGATTTTATCTTCTAACCAGATTGGACTACAATTAAACCGACTCCAGGAATATAACCTCCTGAATACACAGAAGATAAACAACTGGAAAACAAAAATCGTGTGCCTAAGATGTCCAACACCAAGATTAGCTGGCTCTTTGGAAACAAGAGTAGATACATGCCTTTGTATGATGTCAACAATAAACTTACATGAAACATCAACATCATGCATTCATTAAATACGTTTTGAAGTTTCTGGAGCGGTTATGATTAAACATTATGCAAACATTGGGGTAGGGGGGTAGGTGTATTACTGCTCCAACACGCTGTCACTATTATCAAGTCAATGCAGTTGATATTATATGCAGCATTAATCTTTCAACCAATTATACAGAAACTTGAGAAACTGTTGAGTAAAAACCATTCAAAATATATTTGACTTAGGAGAGTTTCGATTGACAAGCTGGGGCTCCCTTCTTTGAATGCTACTAATATCAATTTTATTAACTATTGCTGCAATTATATAACTTTACATGAGGAAACCTTATTAAAAAGGAGTTTTTCTGAACTGGGACTTGGCAGTCTTCAGTTCACCTATGACTCATAATACTGTTGAACAAGTACCAGCTGCGATCAATAACACGCCTTTTTGGGATGAATAGGAGAATGCATAAATATCTGATAAAGTAAGCTATTCCCCTTGCTTTATCTCAGCTATCTACTTTCTTGCTTACAATTCAAGATATTTACAAACAACATCCATCAAGAAAAGGCAATCCTATTTGGACGATACAGCTGGTCTACAAACAAAACAAAAAGTATTCTTAAAATTTAGGCTTTTCTATATTCCTCTGTCAGTTCTACAGATCATGGAACTGTTCAGAAATAAAACATGTTCTAACTGATATGTCACTCCAATGAGGAAACCATAAAACATATTTTGCTTGTGTCCCAACTTGTTGGAGTTGTGTTCGAAGTATCTACACCCGATGTAGTGCAAAAACGGTTTGTAATGGATACATTTAACTGTGGATTTCTCGCCTTAAAATACTCTCCAGGTGCCTGATTGGATCTGAAAATTCGCCATCTAGCAATGCTCCCACGAACATCTAGGTGGCATCGTGCACGTTTGTATTGAGTCTGTACCTCCCTGGAAGTGGCAGAGCTGCATATAAATTGCACCCCTGCATGCTGACATCATTCCTTTCCTGTGCCTTCAAACATGGATCCAGAGCTCTACTCCCAGTTTTGTCGGCCTCACTATGACTCCTAAACAGCGAGCATAATCCAGTGTGCTAAGAAACTGTCCTCTAGAAAGACTTTAGGTTTCAAACCATGCTGTGACTGTACAAAACGGATATCGGTCACGGACCTGCACAAGATGTGTCTCTTGTGTTTTGGATCAGGACACAACGCAAAGTCTTACGGAAAGTGTGCCCTCATGCACCTAAAAGCAATCTGTGACCAAGAGATGAAGCTATAGGTTGTTGAACACAAGAAGCTGTAGACCTCCTGTAGCTCCCACTCCAATTCGAGAGAGTAGACTAACTCCCAAGGCCGTTCCACCAAGAGGTAATCTCTGCAGTCGAAGTCTCCTTGTAAGTCAAAATCAAAGTCCAAATGCAAGCACAATAAAGCGAGGCGGAAATCAAGCCCCTTCGGGGACACACTATCAAAGAGCAGGTGCTTGGGTGTCACAATGTCAGATGGTCTCATTCAATTTGAAAAACAAATCTCCTTGCCTAGCATAGCATTGCGATCAATTAACATAGTCTGCTTACTGGACCAATATGGCGGTACAAAAGGGGGTGGTGATGGACGGAGCATCATAACCAATCAAACACTCACATCCAGTCAACAGATCTGGGTTTGATCAATCACCGTTCTTTAGCCCACTCTGCCACCCCAGTTCAGACATGGCCATATGCAAATCAGTCTGACCCTGTGCCTCATGGGAACAGTCCAGCCCGAACTGCCAAGCCATGCCTTCCCTGGACCGGAAACAAGCTTCCTAGGACTGGTTTCTGGCATTTCAGCCGTCTTCAGCCAGGCTTGCTTGAATCCAGTGGCAAAGTGAGCAAGGGACTCAACGTCTGAGCATACCCTGCCAACTTATGGCGAACAAAGCTGTACAAAAGGGGGTGGTGATGGACAGAGCAATATGCCCATGTCCTGGCACATGGCCAGCAAGATCTTGCCGGCAGTTCTGGAAGATCATAGGGCCACACTGTCTGAAACAATTCTGGATGGACATGATGTGGCCGAACATGTATTTCATGCTGGCCTTAATACTACTGATTTTCTGGGAAGTGTAGTTGGAACAGAGTTCGTACTCCACTGCCAAGCTTAGATGCCCTCCAAGATTTTCTGGAAACATTTCGGGCTCTCTCATGCATATGACTTTTTACAATTGACTCCTGTTCAGCGAGAAGGCTAATTCTGCCTTGGACGTTTTGAAAGAAATGAGGGCCACGACACACTACCTGGGTCTTTTGACCCCTTCCAAACAGATTACGCACAAGCGTAGAAAAGTCTGAGGCTACATTGGGAGTTGACGTATGGGTATCTTCTGAAGGATCCTTCCAACAACTGATTCCTCAAGTTTTAAATATTCTCTAGGTGTTAGACTGCATTAGGAAAATCTTTAGCAGTACCCCTACATGCCAGTAGGTGGCGTATTGTGGCTCGGCATTGACATTCTCCGTAAGGGACCAGCTGAGCCACATATAAGCACCTCACTTGCACGCTGACTTCAATTCCTTTTTTTCTGCCTTATAAGGACTGTTGCAAGAAAATGTCTGACTGATCCCTGCCTGATTTGTCTTTGGTGCCTGTGGTCAGACCACGACTCCAAGGCCTGTGTCAACTGCACTTTAATTAATCCTTATATCTCCAAGCACTGGAAGACTCCATGCCATGACCGGTCAAAGGGAAGTCCCTTATCCCTCTCAAAGTCATTCTCGCGGCAGTACTTTGTCCTAATTGAATCCTTCGGTAAGTCAAAAAAGCAGCCCCTTCCCACCACTCGAACTCCTGAGAAGGTGCGAGAGCATAAACGTGCTTTTTGGTTTCACTCCCAGATTCTAGCTTCTCGAGACGATTTCAGAGTTTCGCCCCAGAGCAGCCAGAGTTCCAGAGTCCTTCTGCCACACAGCAGAAAATCCATGAGTTCCGCAAATCTAAGCTGCGACTCTTAAGCACGATGCAGGCTCCCTCTTGTACGCCTCCAGGTTCCAAGAAACTGCGAGGACCTCTAATGAGGACTCCAATGGTAGGCTCGCCCTCTGCACCAGCTTGAACCTCTGGACCAGTTTCGGGTCCCACACTGGCTTCAGTGCTGACATCGTTCTTGGAGCCACACACCACGCCAGACCCTAAAGCATGAGCACCCATGTAGAAGCCAGAGGAAGAAGCATAACCAATAGTGATTGGCAACTCTGAGTTGACGCCACTTCAACCGAGTTTGCACCCTAATTCCACTGGCCACTGGGCTGCAGTCTTTCGGCAACCCATCGGACTCCGACTCCTTGCCAGATTTGTCTTTGGTGCCTGGGGTTGGACCACGACTCCAAGGCCTGTATCAACTGCGCCTTAATGAATCCTTATATCTCCAAGCACTGGAAGACTCCATGCTATGACCGGTCAAGGGAAGGCCCTTATCCCTCCCAAAGTCATTCTCGCAGCAGGACTTTGTCACAATTGAATCCTTTGGTAAGTCAAAAAAGCAACCCTTTTCCCACCTCTCGAACTCCTGAGAAGGTGCGAGAGCATAAACGTGTTTTTCGGTTTCACTCCCAGACTCTAGCACCTTGAGACGATTTCCGAGTTTCACCCAAGAGCAACCAGAGTTCCAGAGTCCTTCTGCAACACAGCAGAAAAATCCATGAGTTCCTCAAATCTAAGCTGTGACTCTTAAGCACAATGCTGGCTCCCTCTTGTATGCCTTCCAGGTTCCAAGAAACTGCAAGGACCTCTGAGGACTCCAATGGTAGGTTCACCCTCTGTACCATCTTGAACCTCTGGACCAGTTTCAGGTCTCACACTGGCTTCAGTGCTGATATTGCTCTTGGAGCCACACACCACACCAGACACTAGAGCATCAGCGCCCATGTAGAAACTAGAGGAAGAAGCACAACCCATAGTGATTGGCAACTCTGAGTTGCACCCTGATCCCACTGGGCCGCAGTCTTTCGGCAACCCATAGGACTCCAACTCCTTGCCTGAGGGAAGGTGCCAGCTCATCCACAATCTTTTTGGCACAGATTGTAATAAAGACTGGTATGTTGTAGGGGGTGAGTTTGCTCAACCGTACATTGAAGACAACTGATACAATGAGCTTCAAGATGCCAATGGACTGGATATTTCTCTAAATACTGGCCTGGTCACTGAGAAAGTGTCTCCTTTGCATTAGGGATGCAGCAGAAATTCTTGACCTCAAAATACTTATTATAGACGTAAAATCCAAATTTCTCTGCAAAGTCTTTCAACCTGTATAAACTATTATTTGAGTCCTTGTTGCCTTTCAATGAGGCCCTTATCGGTACCCTTTTGGGGACATTGGCAAAACCATAATCTGATAGGGAATTTTAGCTGTAGATTAGTTACCTTAGAAAATTCACCAGGCGTCAGACCAGATCCAGAAAATCTTGAGCAGTACTTCTGCATGCCGGAAGGTGATGCCGATCGGCTTTGCGTTGTCTACGCCAGAAGTAACGTGCACAGTGCCTGTACAGGCACCACTCCAGCGTGCTGATATCAGTTCCCTTTCTTTCCGCACCATCAGCACAGATCAAGAAGTGCTACCCTGGTCACTTTTTGACTGTTTGTTGACCCTTTTTTAAGTTTTCACTCCCAGTGTGCATTAGGATGTGCCCTAAGAAACCTGTGGAGCCTGCGACAGGCAGAGATCGGTGATAGGCCCCTGTTTGGTACGTTTATGGTGCCTGGAGCCAGACCACATCTGCTCTAACTGACGTGCAATGAATCCCAAAGCAGTCTGGGGATGAGCTTTGAAGCTCTTGGTCGCTCAGCACCAGACAATTTCATGCTGCTCCAGAACCTGGTCGCATGGGAGATCCTGGGCCCTCTGTGAGTTGTTCCCAACAATCGTCGAAATCCAAATCATGGTTGAGTAAGTTGCACAAGAACGACAAGAAGTCGAAGCATTCTTTGACTCAGTGCATCTGTCCAAATCATTGGACGAGGCATTGTAATGGCACTGCAAATTTACACCCCACTCCCACACTACCCCCGTGGGGCCGGAGTCTGCTCTGCTTCTCCTATAATTTCCCATAGCTACCCATGCCAAATTGGAGGACTTTTATGAGGCTATGCAAATCATCTTTGTATGAGCCAACCCCTCTGAAGCTCTTTGGATCCCATGAATTTGGAAGGTGCCCCAACTGTGTTTCTGCTGGAGGGTTCACCGTTGGTGCCAGCTGGGCCCTTTGGATCCCATCCTGCATCCGGACCACATCTGTACGCAAATCCATGACCAGAGTTTGGCTTAGTGGCGCCATTCTCGATGCAGCTGACGCCCTTCGGCAGCACCAACCCCATAGTTATTCCCAAATCCAATACGGAGCTGGACAGGCGTCGTCCGACATCTAACCCAGTGCCAACTGGACCAAGACCTTTCATGTCAGAGACAGCGCCTCCTTTTTCTGACCGACCCTGTGAGGAATATGTGGGGTGGTTCGGATGATCCTTATGGTTATCCTGACAACTTGAGGAACCCTTGGTTGAAGATAACTGGTACCAGAAATTTGCTGATGTCACTGGTCTGAACACCCCCTCCTTCCTTTGCCATTGTGATG
Source organism: Triturus cristatus (assembly GCF_964204655.1). NCBI lineage: Eukaryota > Metazoa > Chordata > Amphibia > Caudata > Salamandridae > Triturus > Triturus cristatus. The sequence continues at coordinate 1,583,751,673 of NC_140590.1, forward strand.
CAGAGGGCGGCTGAGGTTCTCAATGATACGCTGCCCTCAGAGGTCAAGATTTAATGTCTTGACGGAGGTGCTGCAAGCTGGGGTATCCCACAGAGAACCCCTCCTCCCTTTCAGTGAATTCCTAACTCATGTCCTGCTTGGGGCCTGGGCCTGTACAGGCTCTACTGTACACAGGACGATCTTTGGCTCCACAGCCATGCTCCTGGGGATCCAGCTTTCCTTACTCGGCACCCCATCCCCGAGATCCCATTGGTGCATGCCTAAACTTCCAAAGTTAACCCTGGTGCGTTCCCTAACCACTCCACCCAATAGGGAATCCAAGAGGCTAGATAACTTTTGCAAGACGATTTTCTCTTCCACCAGCCTTGCACTGTGGTCGATGAACATTGCGTGCCTCTTCTCTTGGGCCAGTATACCCACACAGTATGGGACTTAATTGCTCAAGTGCTGCCCATGGTCTCGGAGGAGGCTCAAGCCATCGTGACCCAGGCCTATTGTTGAGGCAGGGATGCAGGAAAGTTCACGATACGCTGCAGACTGAACACAAAAGACTCACTGCCTAGAGCGATTGCTTTGTCAGTGATGCTTTGTCACCTTGCCCGGGTGATGTCAACTGGCTTCTTGGGGGATGTCTAGGCATCCCTTATGAATGAGAAGATATGTAGAGTGTGCACGCCAATTTTTTCTGTCGTATATTAAGAACCGGGACAAAGGAAAACGATCTGCATGCTACTTCTTCACATTGCTGCCTGGCAGGAAATTTATGTGTAAGTGGGCCAAGTTCCAACATGCAACTTGGACAAGATTTTCACAGCTGTCAACAGTTTAACAATATTTCACAAAATGATTTTTCACGATGCATCACATTTATTTTAACCAGTGATGGATATGTTTTTTCATATATATACTTTTCATCAATGAATTGTATTCAAATGCAGACATTCTTTGTACATCAAATTCAAACTAATAAAAGAAATCCAGAGGTTTTACAAATCACAATCAAAATCTTTGCCCAATGCATTTCATTTCGAGACAGAAGCCCCTTCCTCAGTGGCAAATCAACAAAATAAAGAAAACTCATGTACATTCATGGTTCAAAAAAGCATGTCAACTTGAACTATTATGGTTCCTGATATTCTTTTGGGTATTCCTAACGTTTTAAGTGTGTGACTAAGTCCATATGAGATGTAAAGTACCAAATCACTGTAATGCACCAACATTGCTGGTTCTGTCATTCCTCTAAGTGAAGACCATCTACACTGTGAATGTATAGCTACTTTCCTTGCATGCCAGTAGTGATTACTCAACGTTACATGCCATTACCGGTCAAAGGTTAACCCTTCGTACTGAAACAAACGTGTAGGTGGAGACCACATGCCGGTAGTACCACCAAACACATCCACAAGTGTCTGACCATACTTACTGCAAACACTCAGATATTTGCCTGCTGGATGCTATGAAAAGTTTTTCTAATTGTAAATAGACCGAACATAACCCAAGTTAAATGACAAAAACCGGACAAATTATTCTGCAGAATTAAAGGAGGTTTGGTAATGCCAATATCTGACAACAATACTTTCCTGGAAAGGTTGACCGATTCTCAAATCCTGACCGCTACCTTTGCTGCAAAAAAATAACATGCAGTGAATATTTAGCCCCAGTATTCAAAAGGGCAGGAGTCCAGACCTCTGTCCAGTGGTTGCTTTCCTAATTTGTCTCACCATGTTCAGACTCTCCGACTAGGTTCAAATCAACCAAAAGCGTGGGGAGCAAGGTATGCTGGTGAAAAAGGAAGTGCTAGTATTTCGTAACGCCTTTCACTCTATCTACTATACCAATATGGTGACCATGAGCACCATATTGGAATGTATCTCTGCCGGCTAATACCCCTAAACATCGGTGTAGGAGAGTAGGGTCTGCTATCGTATGGTCACCCCAAATTTTTTGCTTTTTGCTTCACTGGTTTTTGACATATTGAGGCTGTGGGCCTGCTAATCAGACCCCCAGCCTGCTGTTCTCTCTAACTAAATTGACACTATGCACCCTAGGTGCATAACCAATTGGAAGTGGATCACCCTGTGAGCCCCTGTACCAGTGTACACTAGGTACCCAGGGCATTGGTGTATCTAAGGCCTGCCAGGGGCTGAAGCATGTATTATGCCACCCCTGGCTTGGCCTAACAAATTTGACACAACTGGCTGATCACTCAGCTGTGGTAAGTTGGTGTAACCACCTCTTACTTAGGTGTAGTATACCTATACCTAACCTTAAAATGGAACACATGGTAACCTATAAGTCACTCCTATGGCAGGCCTTGACAATCCTGAAGGCAGAGTGCTTGGTTCCATGTGAGATGGTGCTCTGGCATGAGCTGAGCCTGTCTGCAGTGGTCGGAACAACTTCCTTCTACCGTTTCCAGATATCGTCATACCATATACTCTTAAGTGCATTATGAACCTCGCGGTTAAATGCTATCTTTGGTTTGGCTTTATCAAAACATGTCGAGTAAGGTGTCATACGAATTGGAATACTAACCCCTCGCCAATTCTGGCGACGGGGTTAGCATTCCACCCTTCTAGAGGAACACGACATGTACAGTACCTGAAACCCGGGTAAAATCAGACATAGCCTCAGCTCCACAAAATGGATGCTGCCACCACAGACACAAGTCTGCCCTCCTGCTGCTGGGAGTCCTTCCAGCTTGGGAGGTGTGGACAAAGGGTTTCCTGCCAGGGGAGGTGCGAGGACCACCCCAGACAGGATTTTGTGTATTGGTCAGGTAGGGCTTGAAAGAAACCAGACATGCCTGAGGCTCACAAGGAGCCTCGGTGCATATGCCAGTTCAATCCGGTCCTGGGGCACACCAGCCCCGGACCTGGGGCGAGCTGGACAAAGGATTGGGGGTGTAACCACCCCCCTTCCTGGTCCCACCCTTAGGGAGGGACCTAGCAGGTAGTCCGGCCCCTAGAATCCGCTTAAAGGTAGGAGCTGTGTCCTAAGACTTCAGACATCCTGGAATCAACTTAACCACAAGAAGAAGACGGGAACTTCGACGCTCTGCTGCACAGAGGACAGAAGGAAATCTCCCCTATGGTCAGGGAGTGACCATCTTGCTAACGCAAGCACCAACCAGCTATTCGACGTCTGCTTTGCCGCTGCCTCCCGCCGGAGCCCGAGCCCAGAGCCCGACAAGACCTGGACCTCCAGACCTCTCACAGCCCGAACCACAGTCCCTGCAAAGAAGGAACCCGTGGAGGCACCGAGACACATGGAGCCAGCCATCTTGGAAGACCGACGACAAGCTGCAAGCGCAACAACCGAGGCTCTCTCCAAGTTGTGCTTTGGGTCCTGAGAAGCCCAACCACCGAGCAGCATCTGCACCAAAGGTGAGCCCTCCAGCATCTCCACGATCTGCGTGGGGCCCCTCTGCACTTTGCATCTCGACGCGCCTGCCCGGTCCCTGGCCCGTTGGCTAGTGGCCATTTTGGCGACCTATTTTGAAATCAACGACGCTGGTCTGGTTGCCCCAGACTGGCCCTAGCTGCTCTCCAAAAGAGCAGCCCCTCTGACCTTGCTGGTCAGAACAATCAGCTTTCCTCTCTTTCTACGACTCCTGCCTTTGCCAAGGCTTGTTTGCTTCTTTCGAGTCGCCGACCGCGAGAGCCTGCGTGGGACAGCTCGTGACTCGACTCCTGGACGTCGTCGACCTTCAGGGACCACGTGGCTGCGGAGACAAGCTACACCTAACCACCTGTTTGCACCCGACATCGCCTGGTACCTACCTGGTGCCACGCCGGTCACTGGCTAGTGACTGTGAACACTGTCCCCTCTGCTTTCAGGTCTTCTACAACTCCGATCCACTCTTGGATCCACCGCATCTCTTCTGGACCGACCGCCTGCAGCATCTTTGTCATCAGGCTCCATTGAATCGATAGAAGAAACCCGACGCACTTCGAGACGTATGCACCCGCTTCCTGTGGGTGAGGTAAAGCTGGCACTCCGGTGCCCAAGTGTAGAGAAACATCTCTAGTGTCTGTGTTTTGAATCTTAAGATCGTAGTCCATCCAGAAGACCCTTTCTGCAGTAACTTTTAAACTTTTACGCACCCTTTGAAAACCTATGGGAGCACGCGTGTAACTTTCCTCACTGCACACGCGACCCGTGGACCTCCTGGTCACTAACTGAAGTTAGCTCCTTGTAGGCCCAGCGATTCTAGAGGCCCTAGGCCTTTTCCCTTTCCCGTTCGTGGTACTTATACCACTATTTTAGTATATGGTTTGAGTGGCCACCAGGGCCCATCCATATAAAGTGCAACTTCTGTATATTATAACGTTGTCTTGTTTAACGATTTGTGCTCCTGTGCTCATAAAGAGTCTAGGGGATACTTTGAGAAATAAATACATATATATTTTGAATATATATCTGTGTGGTGTCCTTTCATTGGTATAAAGGGGGGTTGCAATTGGTAAAACAGCCTGCTTAACACGCTTTAACGAGTTTAGCCTCAAAGACTGCTTAGCCTACGCTACCACTAGGGCAGCTATTTCGAAAAGGTTGACTTACAACCACACCATAAGGGTTGCTTGGCATGGTACAAGGTGGTCACTTTAACTAGTGAACATCATATACCAGGCCAACTTCTCACATTGGTGGGCAGCGGTTGGATTTGAGCTTGCTGTGTTTTACCATTGTAATCTCTTGGTTACCAATTGAAAGATCACATAGGCACCTGTAGGTACATATAAAACAAGATAGATATACTTAAGTTCTACTGAACTTAGTTGTTGTAGAGCAAAGGGAGTAGCACACCCTGACTACAACTACTAGATAGGTTTAGTAGGAAAACCCAAGTGTAGGTAGATTGCAACACATCCACCCACACTTAAGAGCAATGGAGGGGGCAGAGGGGTCCAATGTACCCATCTCTGTCGAGAGTGACCCCCAGAGGGCACCAACTCTCTTTGCTACCCTAAATCAAAATGAGCTCAAGCAGTTGGCAAATATCAGGGGCCTTAAACAGCCCAAGCACCCTACCTCTGCTGAACTCAGAGAGCTTTTACAAGCTGATGAAGATCAGAAAGCTTTCAAGAAAGCCTCCCAGTTAGGCCCCTTAGGGACTGGAACAGGAAGCCCCCCTTCTGAAGATGCTACTGAGGTACCCCTTTCCAATAGTCACCCCTTAGATGAGAATCATACTACAGAGGATGAAAGTGATAAGGGTACTGAGACAGAAGGCAGTGAGGATGAAGGGAGAACTAGCCCAGTGCCAAGTGTTATACGTGGCCCAGCTAAACTAAGGCTATTGGGGACTGACAATGGGATCATCCCATTGGATCTCCCCAGTGGACTTAACCAGGGGCTTGGGAGGCAAAGGAATCACTCAGGTGAATCTAATGCTTCTCATGCCTCTAGAGGCTCTCAAGGTCACTCCAGAAGAAGGATGACCACCACTCAGAGGAGGGAGCATGAGGCCAGAATGCAGGAAGCTCAGCTGAGAATCAGGAGACAGGAGCTAGAAGTAGCTCTGATGGAAGAGAAACTGAGTAAGGCTAGGCAACCTAGAGAGAGTGGGTCTATACCCACTGGTGGCAGCATTGTCCCTAAGGACAAAGATAGGGTCTTTGACAATAGGAACCTGTCCAAGGTTGTGCCCCCCTACAAAAGTGGGGATGACATCCACAAATGGATGACTGCTCTTGAGAGAGCCTGCAAAGTGCAGCTGGTTCCTGAGGACCAGTGGGCAGCAATCTTATGGCTCTCCTTTGAAGGTAGAGGCAGAGATAGACTCCTCACTGTTAGAGAGGAGGATGTCAGAAACTACAGAGCCCTGAAGAGTGTCCTAGTTGATGGGTTAGGCTTAACCACTGAACAGTACAGGTTAATGTTCAGAGACACCCAGAAGGCACAGACTCAGGACTGGTCTGAATACATTGAATGTGCCACTAAGGCTTTGGAGGGTTGGTTGCTGGGAAGTAAGGTATCTGATTATACAGGATTGTACAATTTGATGATGAGAGAACAGATTTTAAATAACTGTCAGAACCAGCAACTGCATCAACACTTGGTTGACTCAGATCTGACCTCTCCCCAAGAATTGGGAAAGAAGGCAGACAAATGGGTCAGAACCAGGGTTAAGCAAAAGAACCAGAACCAGGGCCAAGGGGGTGATCAGAAGAAAACAGACCAAAAGGGTGGAGATCAGAAATCTAAAGACCAGAAGTCTTCAACAGGGCCCCAAACTAGTACTAACGAGGGTGGGTCCCAGCCTAAAGGGAAGAAGAAAGAAGGTCCAAAGAAACCCTGGTGCAAATCTTGCAAGAATACAACTCACTGGACCAGTGATTGTAAAAAGGGTGGAGCCCCCAACACTGTTGCCCCTAAGGCACCTGCTCCCAGTACTACTGTTAGCAGTGTTGGTCCCCAGACAAAGGGTGTAGTGGGAATCACTATGGGGACTGAAGGAGATTCTGACTTAGACAGAACCCTGACACAGGCAGTCTTGATCTGTGATGGGGACATGGATTTGTCCCTGACTGTGAGCCCCAGTAACCTGGGCAAGTACAGACAGACTTCTTTAATAAATGAAAAAGTGGCTCAAGCCTACAGGGACACATGTGCCAGTGTCACTATGGTGACACCAGGCTTTGTGGACCCTGGACAGTACATACCAGGTGAGAATTACCTGGTGACCAATGCCAGTAATGCCACTACTTCACATAGTGTGGCAGTTGTTAACTTCTCATGGGGAGGGGTAACTGGCCTCAAAAGGGTTGTGGTTAGTGCAGACCTCCCGGTAGAATGTTTGTTGGGCAATGACCTAGAGAGTTCTCTATGGTCAGAAGTGGAGTACAGGACACATGCAGAGATGTTAGGTATATCACCACATGTCCTTGCTGTGACCAGGTCACAGGCCAAAAAGTGCCTTACTGAACCACAGCTCTTGGATCCTGGAACAATGGACCAAGCACCTACCAAGAAGAAGAACAGGAGGGTTAAGGCTGTGCCTTCCCCCCTGCCTCCAAGTGATGATCAGCCTTCCCAGGAAGATGATCTAGAGGTCCCTGAAGGAACTGTCCCTGAAGAGTTGGAACCTGATCAGGTTGAGTTTCTGGGGACAGGGGGACCTTCCAGGGCTGACTTGGGGCAGGCTCAGTTAACCTGTCCATCTCTTGACCCCCTCAGACAGCTGGCTGCTGCTGAGGCTGCTGGGAATGCTCAAGGTACCCATAAAGTGTATTGGGATGAAGGGCTCCTTTATTCAGATGCTAGGGACCCAAAACCTGGTGCAACCAGGAGGTTGGTTATACCTCTGCAATTTAGGGGCTTCCTTCTTACCTTGGCCCATGATATTCCTCTAGCAGGACACTTGGGCCAGAACAAGACTTGGGACAGGCTTGTCCCTCACTTTCACTGGCCTCACATGAATGAAGATACCAAGGAGTTTTGTCGCTCCTGTGTAACCTGCCAAGCCAGTGGCAAATCAGGTGGCACAACAAAGGCCCCCCTAATACGACTACCTGTGGTGGGGGTCCCCTTTGAAAGAGTGGGAATAGATATAGTGGGTCCCATGGATCCTCCCACTGCATCTGGGCACAGATTTATACTGGTGGTAGTGGATCATGTCACCAGGTATCCAGAGGCAATTCCCCTTAGGACCACTACAGCTCCTGTTGTGGCCAGGGCCCTGCTGGGAGTATTCTCCAGAGTGGGGTTTCCTAAGGAGGTGGATTCTGACAGAGGTACCAACTTCATGTCAGGATACTTGACAGCTATGTGGAAGGAATGTGGTGTCAACTACAAGTTCACCACTCCTTATCACCCACAATGCAATGGGCTTGTTGAGAGATTCAACAAGACCCTAAAGGGTATGATCAAAGGATTACCTGAAAAGCTCAGGCGAAGATGGGACATCCTTCTACCCTGACATCTGTTTGCTTACAGAGAGGTCCCACAAAAAGGAGTTGGCTACAGCCCCTTTGAATTGTTGTTTGGGCACCCTGTAAGAGGCCCACTGTGTTTAGTGAAGGAAGGATGGGAGTTACTTCTCAAAAAGCCTAAACAAGACATAGTGGACTATGTACTTGGTCTCCGCTCCAGGATGGCTGAGTATATGGAGAAGGCATAAGTAAAAACCACAGGGCTAGCGGAATCCCACTAAGACAGCACCGGATTTAAAAGTGGCTCAATATAATAATAAGGTGAAAAAATTATTTATTCACCAGGAGTGTGCACTATTGGTTAGCACCCGCCAGCACAATGCCGTTCCAATACTTGGAATATACAAATGACAAAACACAGCACCAAATGCACCACTCAATTCATATAATATAAATCAGTCCAAATCTCCAAAGTAGTACGTATTCCAAAGGATTCTTCTTTATTGTTCAATTTAAAATATGAATTTTTTGACAACAGCACACGCAGCCGACGCGTTTCGTCCAACAATGGACTTCTTCAGGGCTGCAACAAAATTATGTACACAAAAACACATATGATAAGTGACATACATAAAGACAAAAACACAAGTAGCACATACAGTACATCTATAGATCTTAAAAACATGTTGAACTGAAGCATATTAATATCAACAAGTGACAGGCTCATGTGAGCACATCTTAAAACGGCTAAAAAGGCTACAACGGTAGATTACAATATTTCAGTGAATAACGGTGTACATTGAGTATCAAATCAATATTGCAGTAAGACATATTTGGTATGACCCTAAAGTGTCATAAGGGGAACTGAGGACTGAAGAAGAAATAACAGTGAAAAGACGAAAATGAAAGAGAGACGTAACCCCAGTGAGCAAAGGAGAAAAATGTCAAGTAAATGGAAACCAGCTGGTGATAATAAAACCAAGAAATAATAGCAAGACGAAGACAGCGTCTTTAGCAAAAAAAAAAAAAAAGGCTAAATCTGTACCCACCTAAAATCGTAGGTTGAAAAATCAGCACATATAGCTCTGGTTGGCTCAAATAACAGGTCCAACACAAACAAGTCCAATACGGTATATTCTTAGTGTGAGAACACAGTCCCTAAAGGGGAAAAGAAGGTCACATCAGAGGCCCCATGGGGAAAGGGGTAAATTCTCCAAAGCAATTGTCGTCAGAATGTGAACCTACTTACTGTATGGAAGAGGAAATGGATAATACTAATTGAAATATGAATGTTCAGAAAAGGTATTTCCAAAGTCATCAATGACAAGCCATAGTCAAATGGTGGGTGTAAACGTTAGTTCCTCCAATGATAAGAACGAATATGTCTTATTGTGGAATACCTATGAAGGAAGGGGACATGTTTGAGGCATATTTGAGGCCTGTTTTTCACAAAGGATATACGTTTTACAATTAAAAAAAATATCGAGAGGCAGAAAGAGTCTAACCAAATTCCTAAAAAGTAAAAAGCGTGGACAAGGGTAAAAAAGCAAGAGTGTAACAATAACATCAATATCCGAAAAGGCCATGAATTAAACCTATCCTCCGTAAGGCAAGATAAGCAGTACCAAGAATTCTATGAATCCTACTTATAACAAATAGGTAAAAGGCCATGAGTTAAGCCTAACCTGCGTGAGGCAAGAAATCTGAAAATCCCACATATAACAAACGGCGAGTGTCCAAGAGGTAACGGTTAACTAAGAAAATGAAGAGCAACCTCAAAAACCATGAATTGCAAGCTATTACTGTCATGCACCAAGACCCTACATGTATGCTTCTTACCCGAATCAGTATCCAAAAACGAAGTGAAAGGCAAGCGTCCGCCCCGTCCAGTGACAGCGACAAACACTCATCAGAAAAGCTTGTTTAAATAGTGTAAAATAACCGGCTGGGATAGAAAACACCTGTGAACCATTCCCATGTGTCGGGTGTAACGTCAGCCGAAGGGGAAAAGTAACGAGCAACCGGTCGCCATATTGGAGCGATAAACGGAGTCTAAAGAGCCATTGCCCGTATAGTAACGTTAACGGGAAAGTAATCATAAATATGTCGGAACACTCTCCATAACACTTAATGTGAATAACCAGAATAGTGTAGGGTCACATGTAAGTAGTGCCAGAATTAGCAAGACTTAAATTCAATAAACATATATATTATTAAAAAAGCGAACTGGCTCTCTAAACACGACCAAAATAAGCCGTACAAATCTAAATATAACCCTGATGATTATCCGAAGCATCTCAACATGTTTTTAAGATCTATAGATGTACTGTATGTGCTACTTGTGTTTTTGTCTTTATGTATGTCACTTATCATATGTGTTTTTGTGTACATAATTTTGTTGCAGCCCTGAAGAAGTCCATTGTTGGACGAAACGCGTCGGCTGCGTGTGCTGTTATATGGAGAAGGCATCCAAAAACCTTGAGGCAAGCCAGGCCTTACAGAAAGCTTGGCATGACCAAAAGGCTGTCTTGGTTGAGTTTCAGCCAGGACAGAAGGTATGGGTGTTTGAGCCAGTGGCCCCAGCAGCACTCCAAGACAAATGGTCTGGACCCCATACAATCCTGGAAAAGAAGGGAGAGGTTACCTACGTGGTGGACCTAGGAACTCCCAGGAGTCCCCACAGGGTACTCCATGTTAACAGGTTAAAAGCCTATGTTGACAGGGCAGACATGGGCTTGCTCATGGCTACAGATGAGGGACAGGAGGAAGAGAGTGACCCTCTCCCAGACTTGCTATCTCAGAACCCTGAAGATGGCTCAGTTGAAGGAGTGCCCCTTGGAGGCAACCTCACTGACCATCAGCAGATTGAATGTAGACAGGTTCTACAATCATTTCAACATATGTTCTCACTGATACCTAGTCAAACTGACTGGTGTACCCATGTGGTGGACACTGGTGACAGTCTGCCTGTGAAGAACAAACTTTACAGACAGCCTGACCACGTCAGGGACTGTATAAAGGCTGAGGTACACGAAATGCTGGAATTGGGTGTCATTGAACCCTCAGAGAGCCCCTGGGCTAGCCCAGTGGTTCTGGTCCCCAAACCTCACACCAAAGATGGCAAGAGAGAGATGAGGTTCTGTGTGGATTACAGAGGACTCAATGCTGTCACTAGGACAGATGCACATCCTATTCCAAGGGCAGATGAGCTCATAGACAAACTAGCTTCTGCTAAGTTTTTGAGCACATTTTACTTGACAGCTGGCTATTGGCAAATCAGATTAGCTGAGGAGTCTAAGGCCAAAACAGCATTCTCAACCCCAGGTGGGCATTATCAATTTTTGGTGATGCCCTTTGGTCTAAAGAATGCACCTGCCACCTTCCAAAGGTTGGTGAATCAAGTCCTTACTGGGTTGGATGACTTTTGTGCAGCATATCTTGATGACCTTGCTGTCTTTAGCTCCACCTGGGAGGATCACCTGATCCACCTGAAGAAGGTACTTGAGGCTCTGCAAAAGGCAGGCCTCACTATCAAGGCTACTAAGTGCCAGATAGGGCAGAGTAAGGTTGTGTATTTGGGCCACCTTGTAGGTGGAGGCCAAGTTCAACCACTGGAGAGTAAGATACAATCCATCAAGGACTGGTCTCCTCCAACCACCCAGACTCAAGTTCGAGCGTTCTTGGGCTTGACTGGGTACTACAGGAAGTTTGTTAAGAACTATGGGTCCATTGTGACTCTTCTAAATGATCTGACTTCCCAGAAGATGCCCAAGATGCTTTTTGGACAAGCTGGCACTCCGGACATGTGCCTCCATCCTTCTGAAGGTTGTGACTCCCTTCCATGTAGTCCAGAATATCACCCTGCCCACCTTCTTTGCTCCGCCTCCCCCTTCCAAAGAGGAGGAGAGACTCCACCGTCTGGACCCCCAAAAAGTATTGTTGTTCTACCTTGATCTCACAAAAGAGTTTGGGTGGATGATCAACGCTTCGTGGGGAATGTAGGAGCCAAGAAAGGGAAGGCTGTACAGAAACGGGGACCATCTCAAGATGGTAAGTACTCTGTATCAAGATCTGCTACGCATTAGCTAAGAAGCAACCCCCTGAGAGCTTATTTGCTCATTCCACCAGAGCCAAGGCTGTGACCGCTGTGTTAGCCCCCAGAGTCACCGTCCTGAACATCTCTCCCGAAGCAACATGGGCTTCTCTGCACACATTTACCAAGCACTGCTGTCTGGGCAGTCAGGCTTAGCAGACTCACCTATGGAAGGCATTGCTTGGGTATCTGTTCTAAGTTAAGGAATATGCAGCTATAAGTCTCATCAAATGAACAAGTTGCTTACCTTCATTAACACCTTATCTGGTAGGGACTTTGTCTATGTGCAGATTCTGTACTGGCCCTCCCAGCCTCCCCCTTTGCGAGAGGACTATAAGATATGGGTCACCCTTCTAACGGCTTTAGAATCTCACATCAGTTGTCAGTCTTTATCGTGGCTCTGTCCTCCTGGCATGGAAAGTAAAGTATCTGACGTCAGCTCCTTTATAGGTACCGTGCAAGTCATTTGTGGTGCGGACGACGCAGAGCTGAATGACGCCAACTACAGGCGTGCAGGAGAACTGCTCGAAAACTTTCACATCCAGTCTGATACCTGGAGAATATTCTATGGTAAGGAATCTGCTGCTGGATAGAGTCTCTACCAGATAAGGCGTTGTTGAAGAAGTGTTCTTTACACTTGTTCCTTTGTGTAAACCTTACAGCTCAGAGCCACAGCTACCCAGGGTTGAGCTAAGGTTTAATAAACAAAGCCCAACTGATCCTAAAGAGGTGTGTAGTGTACTACACAGTAAGGTCACACAACCACAATATATAATACAGCCCATTGCCTCACACTTGTGCTGCAGGCCCACAGATGTTACCTGCATTTTTCGGTAGGCCACACACATTTTCAGTTCACTGTGCTCCCATTTGGCCTTATCAGTTCACAAAAGGGATGACGGTGGTTGCAGCCCATCTGCGAGGTAAGTGGTTCCAGACTTCTCCTACCTCGATGACTGGCTGTTGAAGGCGGGCTCGTCCCTGGTAGTCATGCCCTCTTCCAGCCTACAGCGTACCTCCTGCATTTGCTGGGGTAAGCTACAAATATGCCAAAGCCACACCTGACTCCATCTCAGATGCTCCCTTTCATCTGAGCCATTCTGGACACAGTGTAATTCCCCTACTGTCCTACGGAGCGGCGAGTCTAGAATATTTAGGCTATCCTGGATTTTGATAAGACTGACTGAGGTAGCTGGGTCTCCTGGCCTACTGCATTCTCCTGGTAAAGCATGCCCACGTGCATATGCGGGCTCGGCAGTGGGACCTGAAGTCCCATTGGGCGCAGCATCAGGGAAATCTCACTGACCTGGCCCATATCGGACAGTACTGAAAAAGATCTGCAGTGGTCGCTGACTGAATGCGATTGGGTCAGTGGCAGACCCCTCTCCTTTCCACACCCAGCTCCCACAGTGTTGTCAAATGTGTCATTTCTGGGTTGGGGTTACCACTTCTGAGAGGTGGAAATCCATGAACTCTGGACTTCGGAGTCTCAGCTGCACAACATCTTGTTGAATTTGAGAGCGATTCGCTTGGCAATGTAAGCTTTCCATCCATCCATCAATGGGGGCTGGCTCAGGTGTGCACGGACAACACCATAGCAATGTGATACTACAACAAGCAGGGTGGGGTGGGTACCTGGACCCTGTGCCAGAAGGCCTTACGTTTCCAAGGTGACTCTTGCTCGGCGATGCCTTCTACACTCGAGTGTGGCTTAAAACTCCTGTATGCCTTCCCGTGAATACTCTTCCTGCTCTGAGTTCTGAAGAATGTCAGGATGGACCAGGACCAGTGGCTCTCAATTAGGCACAGAGAATATGGTATCCCAAACTCCTGAGAATGAGTATCAGTCCTCCCATCAGGCTGCCCCTATTAGAGGCTGTCCTGTCGCAACAACAGGGCAGGGTTCGGCACCCAAACCTGTGCACTCTGTCTTCATGCCTGGAGATTGTGTGGCAGCAGCAGAGACTCTTAGATTTCCCTCCCAAAGTCTTTGAGGTCATCTAGGCAGCCAGGTGTCCTTCCACAAATACGCCTATCACTGGGACAAGTTTGTGGCTTGGTACACTAAACAATTATATTGACCCTCTTTGTGCACCTCTGTCTGAAGTGTTGCTCTTTGTTTTGTCGTTAGTCTTTTCCTATGAGCACAGTTAAGGGGTATCTTTTGGCCATCTCTGCTTTTTTGTGGTTGCTGGATCAACCCTCCCTGTTCAAGTCACCCGTTGTGACATTTTCCGAAAGGTCTTCAACATATGTTTCCACCTGAATCTTTCAGTATGCTCCTATGTGACCTTAATTTTGTTTTAACTTCTTAAGGTGTTCACCCTTTGAAACCATGCATAGCTGCCCTCAGTGAGCTGCAGACACTTTCTGTCCACCCTCCGTACACCAGCTGCTTCCCAGACAAACTGATTCCCGTACCTGTTCCTCTTTCTGCCAAAGGTTGTGACATCTTTCCATGCCATCATGCTGCAAACCATCTTTGCTACCCGTCACCCTTCCAAAGAGGAGAAGAGACTCCATCGCTTGGAGCCGAAAGAAAGTGTGTCATTCTACATCGATAGCACCAAAGAACATTGGGTGGACTATCAGCTCTGTTTGGTTCACTGGAGCTGAGAAGGGGAGAGCAGTGCAGAAATAGACAATCTCCAGATGGATTGTACACACTGGCCAAGGAATCCTCCTGAAGAATTGTATGCTCATTCCACCAGAGCCGATGATGAAACCACTGCATTAGCTTGCAGAGTCCCTATCCTGGATATCTGTTCGGCTGTAATGTGGGCATCCTTGTACATGTTTACCAAACACTACTGCCTTGTCAGTCAGGTCCATCATGATGGTCACTTTGTCCATTCTGCCCTTCAAGACTTTTTGATCTGACCCAGTTTGCAGACCCTCCTCCGGGGAGGTATTGCTTTTGGTATCTGTTATAAAGTATGTAATCTGCAGTTAGGAGTTTCTATCAATGAACAAGTTACTCACCTGTGGTTTCACCTTATCTGGTAGAGGTTCTATCTATCCACAGATTTCTTACTACCCCCCCTCATCCTCCCCGTTCTGCAAACTGGTTTCTCTTTCTAAAAGGTCCCTGTAGGCCCTTAGTATGCACTCACTGATCAGTCAGCCATCTGACGTGGCTCCGTGCTTCTGACGTGGAAATAGTCACATAAAGAAACAGATGTTGACTCTGGGGGGGTGCTAATATAGGCATTATAAATGAAACTTCCGGAGTGGACAGCTCTGATGTAGAGCTGATCGGTGCCACATCCTGGTACGCAGAGGTACTACCTCCTGGTACGCAGAGGTACTACAAAAGATTTACCGTATCCATTCTGATACCACAGGAATATTTTAAGGTAAGGAGTCTGCAGCTAGACATAGTTTCTACCAGAAAAAGTGTTACCGAAGATAAATAACTTGTTCTTCTAGACCATTGGTAAATAAGCAGCTAGTGAGGTGTCTCACCCTTTTCCAGGTGACCCAAATTTCTTAACTCCACACCGAACCCCAGAACACTTGGTGGTGCAAGCATCTACAAGCAGGGTGAAGCCCAATGCTTTCCCACCCCACCAGATAGAATCCAAACACCTTGAAGATGTATGTTCTCCTCCACTAACCTTGCATTACGGTCCGTCAACGTTAGCTGCTCATTTAGCCAGTAAACTCATCTCCTTTGGGATTCTGCCATTCAGGTGCTACCTGTTTACGCAAGCCATTCAGGATTGCTGCGATGTAACAAAGTTCACGCTTTGCTGTGAGTTGGATATTGCGAATTGCCTTGGTCGGTTATTTGGCAGCAATTTAACACTTTGGTGAGGCGTGGTTGAGATCTGCTTCCGGACTCAGCCCTCGAGCGTCTTAAAGACAGAAGGGCCTCAGTGTGCTCCTTGGGCCTGTCTGCTTCGTGCAATGTCCTGCAAATCATCCATGTACTTATGATCTCATTTATTTCCACCTCATCGTCCACCACCCGCTGGACAACTGATTGAGGATTATCTGTCATCTTCTAGCAGGAAATTATGGCTCTTCTGGCAAAAAGGACCATGTAGGGGATGCTGGCATCAGAAATGGGAACTGGCTGTTACTCCTGCTACTTTCTGGTGCTAAAGAAGGACCAATATCTTCGTCCCATCCTAGACCTTTGCCCTCTCAATGCTTCTCTGTGAAAGGACATGTTCAAGATGCACACTGGGTCTTGTCTGACCTTGACCCTGGATACTGGATGGTAGTGTTAGAACTGCAGGACACCTATTTCCACATCTCTGTCCTTCGGGCCCACAGATTTTACAAGCAGTTCACTGGAGCATTTTTAGTTTGTGATCCTTCCGTGTAGGCTCACCAGTGTCCCACAGCTGTTCACAAAAGTGATGGCGGTGGTTGCAGAGCTTCTTCTTCGGTCAGTTGGTCATTGTTCTCCTACCCTGATGAAAGTAGGCATGCTACAGGCAGTTGTCACCCACATGACTCATCCCCAGATGCTCCCTGTGAGAAAATGTGGTGTACTATATGGTGTGGTTGTGCGACTTCACCATGTAATACACTTACCAACCCCTTTATGACCTTTATTTTCAGCTCAACCCTGGGTAGCTGTTGCTCTGAGCAGAGCAAGACTTACACAAAGGAACAAGTGTAGAGCATTAAACAGCACCAAAACAATTGAAGAAGAAATTAACAAGACGGCAAAGAATTCTGACACGAATTTACGAAAATAGACTATATTTATATGTGTTTATAGACACCACAATGAAAAAGATCCACTGGATCATTCCAGAGATATAACATTTACAAGGTACAGTAATCAAAGTGTGTCACTCAACCATGAACAAGCATTGGCAAATTCAATAAATTTGGCACTTAAAAACCTTTTCATTAAAATGTTTGGACTAGCTGTTAATGCGGTCACTGGGAGTCACTTGGGGTGACCAACTCTAATAAGGAGCCAGTCTGGGGGACCAGCAAGGTCCTCAGAAACAATTGCTTAAGCAAGTGAAGCAGTCTTCAGTCAGTTCTAGGCACTTATATCCCCTGCAGAGCTTTTCTATAGAAATGGTTCTGATGCAAGTGATGAAGAATGCTGAAGATGCTGTGGGTGATATGTGGTCAACAGGAGTCTTGCTGGGACGACTACTGTATCCACATAGGGGGTGAGGTGATCCTGGTCACAGGGTTGTTGTCCCTCTAAGTTCTCGTGGTGCAGGCAGAATTCCAGTCGCCACTGAACTATCAGTCACCCAGTATAGCGATCACTGGTCAATCCTTCCAGGGTCAGTGTCTCATCCTGTGGGGTTCCCAGCTGCACTTTGATGGCACTTCTGGACTCAGCAAACTTAGGTGCAACTTTGTGTGTCGGTCTTGGTAACTGGTGCTGCACTGCGGCTATTGGCAGCTATGATGTCCCTGTGCTGATAGCAGGAGGCCAGTCAGCTGGCCCTTGGAGTCACTTGGCTTTGGCCTGGCTCTGCAGATGATTTCTACTTGAGCCGGACACAGCAGGCACAGTCCCTCTTATTTTGCTAGCTGCTAGGTGCAACAGGTGCAGTCCATGACGGTGCAGCCTCTTCTTGGTGGTTCCACAGTGCAGCAGGGCATTACTTTCTTGGTCTTTCTTCCAGTCCAGTCAAGATCAGAGTTCGGAGTGCCATGGGTGCTTTAGTTATGCTCAGAAAATGCCCTCTGGGAGGATGTGGTTAACAGTCAATTTGCAACCAGATTACCTTCTAACTGGTGACCACTTCCTCCAAAGTCTGGCATCTGGGCATCCCAAAATACACCATTCTGCCCACCACCAATATGGCAGGACCCCTCACTCTATGTGTGGAGCTCCCTAGCCCAACCCAGAGGTGTGGCTACCAAGGAGGCTACATGCCCCTGGAAAAACATTTCAGTAACTGGTTTCCCCTCTCCTAGCCCTTGCGGCAGCATGTCTGCCTGAACAATGAAGCAGCACCTCTCCCCAGTGTTATCCATTTGTCCTTCATTGGAAGCTTTGTGTATGAAGCTTGCCTTTTGGACCTATAACAGTTTAGCTTCCTGCAGGAGGGAGATGACAGCTCCTTCCAGAGCTGGCCCATATTGTATCATTTCCTGGGAGTCGTTACTACGTCTCCCCAGGAGGGCAGAAATCTGTTTCAGCTACAGGACCCCGTGTGCAACCGGTCTGGGCCCAGGGGACTAAAGGCAACAATTATAAATGGATAATGCCCAGTTCCAGAGTAGATTATGTAAGTTTATTTATTAAGTTAGATGTTAAGATAAAGAACCCCACCAGGAGCAGCCTGCCTGCTGCTCAGGCCATTCTCTAACTGACACCACACTCATCCAACATTCCACAACATCATCGACCCAACAGTCCGCAACCCAGGCACACTGGCAGAGCAGCAGGTATAACATATCCAACTGACTCCACAATCATCCAACATTCCACAGCATCATCACACCAACATTCCGCAACCCAGTCACACTGGCTGAGCAGCAGGTATAACTGCAACAAAGTGGCTACTTTGCTAAAGTTGCACACTGCAACTTGTTACATTAATTTTGACCTGAGAATCAAGCAGGTTTATTGTAACAAGTTGTTTGATACCTTGGATGACCCACTTTATTCGCACTGTTCCAGAGTTAGCACAGCCGAGATGTCAGCGCTGAACTCTGTACTCGCCAATTCAGCGACCAACCTTTCCACAGTAAAAACAACAGTTTCACATTTCGGAACATGTAAAATTGTAAGTTAGATATGTTGCGCACTGCCTTAGGGTCAAAAGCCTGCCATAGGGGTGACTTACACACATACCAGGGGGAAGTCATATTTTGCCATTACTGTAAATGCCAAAGATGGGCTAGCCGTTAAACTGCTCTTCCAGCCTGCAAATGGTGGGCTGGGAGTCTCATTTTACTCATGTCACACCCAGGGTGGCACAACTTGTGCTGCAATACCTGGGGGAGAGGGACCCTCTAATTAACATGCCCTTGGTACCATTTACTAGGGACTTTCAGGTAAATTGACTTATCCAATTGGGTATGAGCCAATTCAACATACCTGTTTAAGGGTAAAGGCACAGGCACTGACCTCTGGTTAGCAGGCCTCAATGAACTCTGAGTCAGAAAACCAGCAGCATTAGTCCAAGAGCTTGGGCGTGACCATACAAAAAGAGTCCCTTCATCTGAGCTATTCTGGACACAGTGCAGTTCCATGCCTTGCCTCTGAAGTTAAGAGCCACAGATGTTCTAGCTATGATCCGGATGGAATGTTTCAGCATTTGTCCTCGATCTGAGTGAGGATCACTCTGAGGCTGCTGGGGCTTCTGATGTCCTACATTGAGCTGGTAAAACACACAAGATGGCTTATGTGAGTGCTGCAGTGGGATCTGACATCCTATTGCATACAGCATATGAGGATCTGTCTGACTATGTCCAGATTTCGGAGGAGAGTGGAAATGATCTGCAGTGGTGGCTGCTGGACTGTTGGAAATGGGGGTCCTTATCGCTTCCCGCCACCACCAAATGCTGGAGGCGGGAGTCCCTGACCCCTCGCTTCAACATTAGGCTAAATAAGGACACCGTCTGAGATAGCCCTGCTCACCCCCTTAGTAGCTTGGCACGATCAGCCAGGCTTATCTCCAAGTAATCCAATGATGTCACCACAAATAGACTCCACACGAGTTTTGATAAAATGAGTATAATCTTTATATAAGAAATTATATGATACGACCACACGATACAAAATCAACATATAAGAGTGGATAGCATTCTTTCCAGTGGGTTGGTAGGTTCTAATCCCAACCACCTCTTCTAACCAACAGTTAAGCTCACTTCTAACCGTTTCCAAAAGGTAAGGCAAGTCGTATTGCTAGAATCACTCACGTTGCTAAAGGAAACAAATACTGTAATGCGTAATGATATTCTCTTGTACTGTGCAACAGAGAAACAATGCCATATGTAGCACCACGTTATAATCAGATACGGCGCACTGAAGAAATAACGCAATGCGTCATGTTACAATCAGGTAATCTGCAAGGGAAAAATAACGCAGTGCATAGCGCACCAAGCATGTAGTTCTTCGGGCACAAATGAGGTCAGGCGTCATACGACAGTTCGATAGTTCATTAGTGATAGAGATCAGGGTGTGTATAATATTCCCACTACCACAGATAGAGTAATCTCACAGTTACACGCACATACATTCATCATACGCTAGGGCCCATTTCACTAACATACGCTCAAATACTCTACCAGCAGCAATAAACCTGTGGAAAGAAAACTCCTAATCACCCTGCATCTATATCGAAGTCGATAAGACCTGGTTATTGAGACTGTCCATAAACATAATCTATACAACCTATACGAATAATCAAAATATAATACACAATAATTGACAAGAAATAATATCCAACACCATGTTCAAGTTATATTGCTTTTATCTAAAATTAGTCAAAGAAAATCAAGCAGCATAAATCATTTTTCTCATAGTTACCTATTCTAGCTAATGTCAGAACGGGTCAGGACAAGTCTCTCGGTAAAGTCTCTCAAGACGAAGTCCCTTCAGCATCAATCCTCAGCAACGCAGATTCGGTACGCGGCAAAGGCAAATGGCAAGTGGCAAGACCCTCTCTAGGCTAACAATTCTTATACTGAATCAAACAAAAGAAAGATACAAAGAAAAGTTGTAATGTCCGCTGGACCGCTGAGCAGAGCGAGAAGGAAAGGATGTAACATTGCTACATTCGAAAACCTCCGCTCAGGAAAAATCACAAAATAAAGACTACGGAACAGGAACCAAGAATCTCAAATGTATCTTGTTAGTTCTACTTCTCCTCGGCAATGAGACCAATGCTCAGAGTCTTTCTCTAAGGCTCCTTTGTTTTCCCAAGGCTGCCAAGGACGTTCCATTTCACTCGAAGATTACCCCGGCTGCTGATGTCCTCACGGAAAATTTCACAAGGCAAGCAAGGACTGTGGTCAGCTGACTTCAGGACCATATTCAGCAGGGCTCTCTTCCATCACAGTTTTCTATTCTCAAATCGAGGCCAGGCTTACAAAATCGGCCATCTTTAACTAGGCCACCATAGGCCACAATAGACCATCTTAATTAAAAGAAACAAAAACAACGTTACCACAGCATAGTGATTAAACAGTGTTAACCCCACTAATACCCTTATGTGTATGCATCTATCTAGCACTTGCAACATAGAAAAGCATTAATTCGGAAAGCGTTTTGTGCTCAAAAATAAACAGCACATAGCAACGTTTAAACATAAAAACACGCACGTTATTGTTAAACAGCACATTTATGCGTACCCACGTGTAACTCTCTCTTGTTAGGACAAATGGATTGATTAATAAAAACACACTCGCACAAGACAAATAATTAATTGCTAGTAATTAATAAAATTAATATGACAAATAGACATGCCAGAGCTTCAAAAACCAGCGAATTTTCAAACAGAAAACTCTGCTCCAGCAATCCCCCCTTTGGTGATTTTATCACCAAATAAACCCCAAAAAAAAAAAATTAGTGAAAATTTTAGTCCCATTTTAAGAGAAATCGGAAATGTCTTTTTCCCCTTACACAACATTACACACCAGTCACTCTTTCATCATCCCTTTTTGTCTCTAAGTAAACACTCTCCCTTAATTTTTCTAATTCAATTTCTTGAGGTTCTCTTTTCAACCTCTTGTTTTTCTTCTCTTTATTCAATTTCTTCCTCCCTCCCCTGTTTTTACAACACACACACCAATCTTATTATCAATAAAGCAACAATTATACAAGTTAAAGGAAACAATATTCTACCTATAATAGTACTACCTATTTTTGCAATAAAATCCTTAACAGCTATCATTTTATTAGCTATTTTAGTCCATAAATTCTCAGCTTCAAGTGGTACTAATTCTTCATGCAAATCAGTAATATTTTTGATATAGACCTTCAGGTCTTTGCTTTCGTCTGGAATGTAAGTGCAACAATGTTAAACTTTCAGCATTCCACAGACTCCACCCTCCTTGGCCAATAGAATATCAAGGGCAAGTCGATTTTGCATAGACATGGCACGTACGGCACTTAATTCCGTATTCACCAAAAGAAACCCTCCAGCGGTATTTGTCGATAAGCGATCAACCACTGTGGACAGTTTCCGAATTCCATAAGCATTCAAAGAAATTCCCACTGCTGGAATCAAAACTCCAAAAATGTCACCCACTATTTCAGACCAAGTTTCTCTCTTAAAACGCATTAGTAAATTAATATGTTCTACATCTGTTATTTTATCTATATGAAAAATCTTTGGAAAAACCAGGCCCACATAACACGTGCCATAGCAATGGTCAGGCAACTTGTAATAAGCCTTGTTCCCACAAACATAATATACTCCTGGAAAAATTGTATCTTCTCCACCTCTAAAACCCCAACCTGTTGCAATGAAGTATGTATCATGGCACTCACTAGTCCCAACAAAATATGTATCATATTGGGATTTCCTTCTTGTAATACAAAGTTTACCCTTCTGTGGTGCATCTAAAGCTAAAGTTGGACTAGCCCCATTCTTCAACTCTTTTCCCATCTCAATGTCCCAAATTGTCTCACTCACTTTATATTT
This sequence comes from Triturus cristatus, assembly GCF_964204655.1. Classification (NCBI taxonomy): domain Eukaryota; kingdom Metazoa; phylum Chordata; class Amphibia; order Caudata; family Salamandridae; genus Triturus; species Triturus cristatus. Next base: position 1,583,774,232 of record NC_140590.1, read on the forward strand.
TCCTGCTTTCTCCTGCATGTTTAATCTCCTTTCCTCTACCATATCCAGGAAAGCTTTCTCCTCTCCTTTCAGACTGCAAGTTAAATTATTCTTAAAAATGTAATCTAATGTTAATCCTTTTTCTTCAATAAAAATTTCACCAAAAGTGTTAGCTTCTTTAGCTGGATTCAGCTCTTTGTTCATTGGCAAGTGCCCAAAAATACTATCTCTGTTAGACATCTTATAATCTACTTTCCCTAACAAATAAAAAACACTACTTAAAATACTACAAGAAATACCATATGTAGCTGGTAAGTGATGATAAGTAACACCCTCTGAAACGGATGCAGGTAATTGCATACAGACGTAGCAATCCCTTACTTCCATTGTTTTCACATATTCATATAACAATTTTGAAAAAACATTACTAGAAAAGTTATTAATTGACCTATCTTTGTGTATGTAAGTATTACTAATTCTAATTGGAACTACTTTTTGCGAATTCTTCTCTACATTTGTCACATTCTCTGTATGCATTTCAAACTCTACTTTAAAAGTAACTAATAAAACTAAAACACCCCATAGAAGCATTAATAATCCAGTACAGCAGCAGCACATTCTACACCACCTTTTAAAGAAGGCACATCTATTTCGATTATCCTCTATGTTAGCCATTTTACTACTTTAGTTTAACCTCTACTACTCCACTACTGTTGGAACTCTTAATTTCTTCAGCAATTCTTCAGCTTTTCAGTTTTTCCAAATGATCCTTTCGTTCACTTAATCCAAGTGAATCCTTCCTTTATTCAGTTTGGATACTTGTCATTCTTCACTTCAATTTCTTCAACATCAAATTGTATTAGATCTCCAACATCAAAATCCTCAGTACTCGACTCTTCTCCAATGTCAGTCAAGAGTACTTTCAGAATTTCACCAGTATCTTCCTCAACCACTTCTCTCAAGATCTCTTTCGGATTATCTCGAGTCACTGTTTCTTCTTTTCCTCCTTCAGACAGTGCCACATAAGACCATTCCGGTGATCTGTACTTTTGGTTGGGTCTTCTTACTCTTTTTATTTCCACTGGTTCTTTTGACTCCTTTGATTCTTCTCCTTCAGCTTTTGAACTTTGACTCGATACTTCATTCACTTGTTCAGCTTTTGATGTACTTGCTCTTATTATTTTGTATCTCAGCCTCTTAACTCTGTTGTTAGGCCAACGATCTCCTCTTATCACCTTTTTCGGCTTTATTTCTTTATTACTTCTTTCTCCAATCCAAGTTCTCTTTCTCAGAACTCGACCCTCTGTTTGTTCATTCTCATCATCCAATTCTGTTTCAAGTGCCTCTTGTTTCCGTTTTCTAGCAGCTTTCTTCTTTTCCACAGATTCTTTCACCACTGTTTGAGACTTCCCTACTTTTGTCCCTCCTCGAGTCTCCGACACGCAATCTTCTTGCTGTCTACTTGTCCCTTCACCTAGCTCATCAAGAATGTTCCCTACACCTCCTCGGGGGTCTTCCGCAATCTGTCCCTCTCTATCTTCTTCTGACCCTACTTCTTCAAGTATAATCTCAAGTGGTTCTTCGATCACCTCCTCTTCTGATTCAGGAGTAGTCTCTGTGAAATTTCTTTTTTCTTTTTTTTTTCCTTCACTGCTTTTTGAAACTTCAGGCTCTCTTACAGAATCTGATCTCTTCTCTGATACTCGCAGTGGTTCATTCGAAGCTTTTCCTACTTCTTTCCCCACTGATTCTGTATCTTCATCATCACTGGAATCTGACTCTTCAAAATACTCTTTACCAGTCCCTTCTTTTGGGTTTGGAACTCTCAGAGTATGACTTGCATGTACCCAGTGTCTCACTCCAGCACACTTTACTGCAGTCGTCGTAGTCAGAATAACTTGTCTTGGGCTTCCCCACCTTGGAACCAAGCAATTTCTTCTTCTGTGAACTTTAATCCTCACCCAGTCTCCTGGACTCAGATCATGGGCTTGCTTCTTCTCAAGTGTGGTAGCTTCTTCTCCAACCTGGTGAAACACAGAATGAACTGCGTCAGCCAGGCCTTTACAGTAATCCAAAATCATGTCATCAGTTATTGTCACCAACTTATTGACAGGCACGAATGCATGGCGCATTGCACGTCCCATGATTATCTCGTGCGGACTCAAACCAGTAGTTCTATCTGGAGTAGATCTAATAGTCATCAACACTAGAGGTAAAACATCTGGCCATTTCATGCCAGTGGCTAAGCACATCTTTCCAATCCTGTTCTTGATTGTGCCATTAATCTGCTCAACCACACCGGAAGCCTCTGGTCGGTATGCACAATGTAGCTTCTGCTGTATTTTCAATGCTTCACAAATCAAACCCATGAGTTCATTTTGAAAGTGTCCACCTCTATCAGACTCAACTGTTACTGGAAACCCGTACCTAGGAATCAACTCTCTTAACAGTAACTTTGCCACTGTTATTCCATCATTTCTTCTAGTCGGGTAAGCTTCCACCCACCTTGAAAACAAACAGACTACCACTAGAACATACCTCAGTCTGTTTACTTGGGGCATCTCAATGAAATCAATCTGCATTCTTGTAAAAGGACCTCCTTCTCTGCCTATTGTTCCCAGACTCACCACTGTCTTTTTCCCAGTGTTAAATTGCTGACAAACCAAACACCTTTGACAGATGCTTTCTGCAATTGTCCTGAACTTTGCATTGTACCAGGTCTGTTTAAATGACCTTACCATCGCATCCCTCCCCAAATGTCCCTGGCCATGATACATTCTTGCCATTGACGACAAAATGGAGTTAGGCATTACTGGTCTGCCATCTCTGTAGACCCAAACATGGTCTGTTTCTCTTGGAGCACATCCTGCCTTAATCCAATCTTTTTTCTCTTCCTCTCCTGCCTCATCTTGCAACTGTTTCACTTCATCCCAGGTTTCTAAGACATTAGTAAACATCACAGAGAGAAAAGACATTTCCCCCTCTCGGTCCCGATTTATGGACTGATTTGTCTTAGCACAGTATTGCGCAACATCATTGGCGTAACGGTTTCCAACCGTGATAAAATCTTCTCCTGGTCCATGGGCAGCACATTTTACAACTGCTAACTCTTTAGGCAGCTGTATCGCCTCAAGCAATTTACCAATCATTTCAGCATTCTTTATTGGGGTTCCACTCGATGTCAAGAAACCTCTTTGTAGCCAAAGCTGGCCAAAGTCATGCACAACTCCAAATCCATACTGACTATCAGTCAACACAGTCGTCCTCAAATCTTTCCCAATTTCACAAGATTTTGTCAATGCTATCAATTCAGCAACTTGTGCAGACTTCACTCCTTTCAATGGTGATGCTTCCATGACCTCTGAAACTTTGCACACCGCATATGCTGCACATAGCACACCATCATCATTTCTCAGGCATGATCCATCCACAAACAACACATGATCACTCTCATGTAAGGGAAGATCCCTTATGTCTGGTCTCGGTTTTGTACAGTACTCAAGCACATCCAAACAATCATGATCATCTTCCATTTTCACACCCACATTTTCAATATCCGGCAAGAGTGTCGCTGGATTCACATTCACACATCTTTCAAGAGTCACATTTGATGCTCCCAGAATCACTTTTTCATATTTAGTCAACCGACTATGTGACATGTACTGGGTTCTGCTTCTTGTCAAAAGAATTGCCACATTGTGAGGTACGAATACCCTTACAGGATATCCCATTATGATTTCCTCACTTTGTTCCAGACTCCTGCATGTTGCAGCCACAGATTTCAGACAACCTGGTAAACCCACAGCTACAGGGTCAAGTGTCGATGAGAAGTACGCAATAGGCCTTCTCAGTAATCCATGTTTCTGAATTAACACTGAAAGTGCACATCCATTTCTCTCACTGCAGTACAGCTCAAACTCCTTTTCGTAGTCAGGCATACCCAAAGCTGGAGCCTCACACATTTTACTTTTGAGCTCTTCAAATGCTGCCATTTGTTCTGCATCTAGATCCAATGGATCTGTCATCTCACTTTTTGTCAGTTTAATCAGTGGCTTTGCTATCAAGGAAAAATTAATTATCCACTGACGACAATAACCCACCATACCCAGGAACATTCTCACTTCTCTCTGAGTTTTTGGGGCTTTCATTTCTCTGATTATTCTGATCCTGTCATCCGTCACTTTTCTCAGACCCTTTTCAATATTGTGTCCAAGATAATGCACCTCTTTTTTGCAAAATTGCAATTTGGCTGGAGATACCTTTAACCCTCCATCTGCCAGATGATTCAGTAAAGCTATGGTATCTACTTCACAAGCTTCACGTGTCTTTGATGCCACAAGTAGGTCATCAATGTATTGCACTAGTACTGAGCTCTCAGGCATGATCAAACTCTCCAACGATTTCTTCAATAACTGATTAAATATCGAAGGACTCTCCGTATACCCCTGTGGGATTCGACACCATGCTAAGATACGCTGGCCAAACCTAAATGCAAAAATCGGCTGGCTATTATGATGTAATGGAATTGAAAAGAACGCATGACACAAATCAATTACTGTATACCACTCGGCATCATGTGGAATTTGATACAGAATCACTGATGGATTTGGCACGATAGGACAACATGCCACCACAATTTGATTAACTTTTCTCAAATCCTGTACGATCCTAAATTTCCCATTAGGCTTTTTCAGTCCCATTATCGGTGAATTACACGGACTACTCAGTAGTTCTCTCAGGACTCCCTGCTGAATCATTTTCTCAATTATAGGAGTTATCCCTTCAATTATTTCTGGTGTCATTTTGTATTGAGGAATGTTAGGATATGTAATCCCCTCTTTTACTGCAATTTTCACTGGATCTACATTATTCATCAATCCCACATCCTCTCCAGTAAAATCCCAAACTGTCCTTTTCACTGTGTCTCTCAGCTCTCGAGGCAAATCCTCCGGATTAAACACAGCAAATGCACCAATTAACTCACTCTCTCTATTCTCTAGAGTCACTCGGTACAAAACATCCTCATCTGGTGTCTCAAAGGCTATTCCATCCGGTGTACAAAAAATTGTGCAGTTCATCTTGCACAACAAGTCCCTACCTAACAAGTTCACTGGACTCGTGTCACAGACAATGAATCTGTGCATGTCTGAAAATTTCCCTATCTGTACTCTTACAGGTTCAGTAAGACGTGTTCTGATTTGCGTATTGGCTACACCAACTACTTGGATTGCTTCATCCGAGAGAGGAAGATTTCTAACATCTGTTGACCTGACAGTTGATCTTGTCGCACCTGTGTCTACCAAAAAAGTAACACTCTCCTCATTTATTTTCCCACCCACAAATGGTCCTGCCTGGTCTATTTCTAGAGTTGCACCAAGTATGCACTCTTCTTCCTCTCCTCGGCACCGTCAATAATCACCCTCAGATTCACTCCCTTCACTCTTCAACAAGTACTGTTGTACCTTGTTTGAACGTCTTGGTTTGTTTACCTGTTCATCATTGTAGAATCCTGAATCCTGATTATACTTTTGTAACCCTTTATTCTGCGGCAAGGGCGGTTTTGGCTCTTGACTCTGCTGTCTCACAACTTTCTGTTGTTGCTGCTGTTGATTATTTCCTTCATTCTGCACCTGTTGATTTAAGGATTTATTCTCATTACTCACTAATGGTGGATTAGGACACTCCGATCTCCAATGCCCCAATTGGCCACAGTTGTGACAAGGAAACTTTTTCTTCGCTTCCTCAAGACTTCCTTTTCCTTTCCCTGCATATCTAGGTCTATTCCCTGCATTGTTTCCTGGATTATTCGCCTGTTCCACTAACTGTGCTTCCTGTCTTTCTGCAACTTTCACTTGTGCCCACATTGCTTTCTCTTTCAGCTTTCTTTGTTTCGCTTCAATTTCATCACTGAAGTATTTCGCATGTCTCAGAATCTCATCTACTTTCTTACTCTGCCAATCCACTGTATGTTCACGAATTCTCTCACCAATTTCTGGTCTAAGGCCATATACAAATCTGTATACAAAATGACTCAAATCTTTGTCACCCAGGTGTTCATCTCCACTGAATTGTTTAAATGCCAGTATCAGCCTCTCGTAAAAAGCATGAACTGATTCTTTCGCTTCCTGTTGTGTTTGATCTATCTTTACCCAGTCTGTCTCTTTTGCAGGAACTTTACTCTTCAGGTATACCATCACCTGATCATACTTTCTCATTACCTCTGGATCTGGTGCCCCTGTTCTTGGGTCTCTTGGATATTCCTCAGTAGGCCAACTCACAACTATTTTACACTCAGTCCACAAGTCTGCTGGAACAATTATATCAAACAGACTATTCAGGTCAACCCACAGCACTTTTGACAATTTCACAAACCTATCTACCTGCCTATACCACTCGACGGGCTTTTCTCTCAATCGAAGGAAATCATTCGTGAATGATAAAATATCCTGTCTGGTCCATGGAACATGTACATATCCTCCTCCAGGTATTTCTCTCATAGGATAATTATCCACTGGTTTCTCTTTTTCTCTCACTGGAAATGCTGAATAAGTTGTTCTATCTTCAGCCTCATCTCTTTTCTTATACCACCTATCCTTCCACTTTTCTACATCACCCCATCTTCGCAATAATGCTACCATTTCCTTAATCTGTCCTGTTCTACCAGTAGCATTCAAATTCTCAATATCCTTCTCTGTAAAATCCATCCTGTAAGTTTTTTGTAAAGCTTTCACTTTATCAATGTCAACTCCCTGCTCATTCGCTATTGCTCTTAGCCTGTCATGTGTATTTCTTGCTCTCCAGGTAATGTTTTTACACATGAACATTAGTTCACCATCATGATGACTCTTCAGAATTTCTGTTGGAACTGTTCCTGTAACAAGCTCTTCTAGTTCTATACGTAACCTAGCCACATCAATTACTTGTGAATCTTTATCCTTTTTCTGTAGAACTTTCATCCAATCATTCAAATCTTCAACTGTTATTTCAGCAGTTTTTCTCACTGGAACCACTCTCTTCTGCGGTTCTAAAATTGGCATCCCTGAACAACTAGCTTCACTAGCATCTAATATTTCACTACATGTGTCATGTCTTGATTGTCTCAGGTCACTTCTTTCTGCTCTTTTGCCTGAATCTCCTGAAGGACCAACTGAATTTGTCAAATTATTCCCAACATATGGAATCACCAGTCCATTTTCACCTGTCCTCTGTTTGTCAAACACAGGCATAACCGGACCTATTGTTACAGGCACCGTAACAGCTTCTAGATTCTTCGTTAACTCCCTAATCTTCTCAGTCAACTCTGTTGTAGTTCTGGCTAATTGTCTGGCATTCTCATCAAGGTAGTGATCACTTCTTACCTCAGGTGTCTCATTTTCTGTCTCACTAACACAAACTGTGTCTCTTATCGGAGAAACAACTGGTGTACTTTTGTCTGGTTCTGGTCTATATGGAGGTGGTCTCTTGTAAATCATGTCATTCAAGACCTCATCCTCATACTCATTAACTCCATATTTTCTCATTTCAGACTCAGGAACCCTTTCTGCTCCTCCTTCAACTGTTCTCATCGGATATAATCCCTCTGACATACTAACATCTCGCCACCTTTTCATTCGATCATGATGAGTCTCACGATCATGTCTCCTCCCAAACATGTATCTGTAGTACCCTCCAGATCTCTGTTTTTCTCTCTCATGTACTTCCTCTTCCCATTCCACTAAAGCCTCGAACTGTGTAGGTCTCGGTTTCGGGTCTAGACATAACATCTTTTCCCGTAAATTTCTCAACACGGCCAGATTAAATGAACCATGTTCTGGAAATGCTAGAACACCATCTTCTTTAGTATACCTAACCCAATTCTCCAACCATATACAGGTATGAAACCCATGTCTTGCAGCCATGAAGGATGCAGGTGTTTTCGGTGGAGGTAACAACTCACCCTCTCTCGTTTTAACATCTTTATCCTTGCTAAACCACTTTTTAATTTTACCAAAAAATGTTTTCTTCTTTTTCTCTTCTTGGTAATACATTTTAGCGTTTACCAAAAAACTCTCTACTCTTTTCGTATTATAAGTATACAATACGAATTTTCAACCAATAGCAGCGCGACTCACACTAACGCACCAATCCTGGACCGTCTACGTCACTAAATAGCTCTTCCAATCCTTGCGCGGCTCACACTAACGCACTAATCCTAGCGCGAGCACTATTCTGATCCACTATCCAATCAGAGCGCGGTCTTTCTGACGTCAACAGTCGCTGCAGTCGCTTGTCTCCTGTCTTCTGTCACTCGTCTACCCCTCCTTTACAAAATCTTTTCAGTAGACTTCGTGTCAAAATTTCTACAAAATCTATTAGTTACAACATAAAAACATCTCCATTGTCTGCTTCGCTAACCACAGAATAGTAAAAAAGAATCTATTTCACAAGAAATCTCCCATTGACACAGTAGCACTTCCCTCTACTCTGCCCTTCTAACATACATTCATTAACTGTTTCCTCTAGGACTTGTCCAAAGAGTCTTACAATCAACTAAATATACGAACATTCACGCACATTCATACAAGGAAATATAGTACATACGCACAGAATCCTGCTTCCCGAGAACAGACAATCTGCTCCACTACAGAATTATAACATACATCAACTAAACAGCTTTCCTCTGTTCAGTTTCTCAAACAAGTTCAGAGAATACCTATTACTTCTCCCGCAATAAGCTTTAACGGTAATCCTTACGGATCCCTGGGACTTAAGACCAGAGTTTCACAGATAACCTTCACTATCATACACACTCCTTATATACCAGAAATATCTAATAGTAACATACGACGATGTCACTGATTCCGAACCCAGACAATGTGACGCGCAACTTCAATTGTCACACGTTATTCCTTACAATTCCGTCTTTCCCGAGAGCAGCATATACTTCCCTCTGCCCTACTACGGAACTGCTACCAGCTCCCAAGTTCCAGAAGCACTACATATAACTCAACATTACGACTCCAACATATAGTATTAGTACATATACCAACATCAATCAATAAGCTAATGTACATGCAATCTTATCAGATCAAGACAATCATCAATAACCATCCTCTGCTACCAGGAAATTGATAGAGATCAGGGTGTGTATAATATTCCCACTACCACAGATAGAGTAATCTCACAGTTACACGCACATACATTCATCATACGCTAGGGCCCATTTCACTAACATACGCTCAAATACTCTACCAGCAGCAATAAACCTGTGGAAAGAAAACTCCTAATCACCCTGCATCTATATCGAGGTCGATAAGACCTGGTTATTGAGACTGTCCATAAACATAATCTATACAACCTATACGAATAATCAAAATATAATACACAATAATTGACAAGAAATAATATCCAACACCATGTTCAAGTTATATTGCTTTTATCTAAAATTAGTCAAAGAAAATCAAGCAGCATAAATCATTTTTCTCATAGTTACCTATTCTAGCTAATGTCAGAACGGGTCAGGACAAGTCTCTCGGTAAAGTCTCTCAAGACGAAGTCCCTTCAGCATCAATCCTCAGCAACGCAGATTCGGTACGCGGCAAAGGCAAATGGCAAGTGGCAAGACCCTCTCTAGGCTAACAATTCTTATACTGAATCAAACAAAAGAAAGATACAAAGAAAAGTTGTAATGTCCGCTGGACCGCTGAGCAGAGCGAGAAGGAAAGGATGTAACATTGCTACATTCGAAAACCTCCGCTCAGGAAAAATCACAAAATAAGGACTACGGAACAGGAAACAAGAATCTCAAATGTATCTTGTTAGTTCTACTTCTCCTCGGCAATGAGACCAATGCTCAGAGTCTTTCTCTAAGGCTCCTTTGTTTTCCCAAGGCTGCCAAGGACGTTCCATTTCACTCGAAGATTACCCCGGCTGCTGATGTCCTCACAGAAAATTTCACAAGGCAAGCAAGGACTGTGGTCAGCTGACTTCAGGACCATATTCAGCAGGGCTCTCTTCCATCACAGTTTTCTATTCTCAAATCGAGGCCAGGCTTACAAAATCGGCCATCTTTAACTAGGCCACCATAGGCCACAATAGACCATCTTAATTAAAAGAAACAAAAACAACGTTACCACAGCATAGTGATTAAACAGTGTTAACCCCACTAATACCCTCATGTGTATGCATCTATCTAGCACTTGCAACATAGAAAAGCATTAATTCGGAAAGCGTTTTGTGCTCAAAAATAAACAGCACATAGCAACGTTTAAACATAAAAACACGCACGTCATTGTTAAACAGCACATTTATGCGCACCCACGTGTAACTCTCTCTTGTTAGGACAAACGGATTGATTAATAAAAACACACTCGCACAAGACAAATAATTAAATGCTAGTAATTAATAAAATTAATATGACAAATAGACATGCCAGAGCTTCAAAAACCAGCGAATTTTCAAACAGAAAACTCTGCTCCAGCATTAGCAGCCGTAATGCAAATTTTAATACAACAGTTTTAGGTGCTCCATTAACAGTGCCCCCCGTTATGGATCAAATAATGACACAAAAGTACTGCTTCCCACTCCGGCCCCAGTAATGCCCCTCCTTGGGTCAGCACGGGCCGAGATCTGAGCGAAAGCAACTACTCGCGCAGCTGACAGAACCGAGAGGCTGAGAGTGTGTTCCTCCAGGCCCGCACCCCACCCCAGGCGGTGATCCACTTTACCTGGGGGGGGGGGGGGCGCAACCCCACTCTCCTCTCCGACGTCAGTGACTTGGGCCTTGATCCAGAACTCCGTCACGGGGTGCAGTGGACTCGGTCCGGCGGCTCAGCTCATCCAAGGCTGCCAGTCCGGGCCGCTGCTTGTTTACTCTGAGGGCCCACTGACTTGGCCTTCCTTCTGGCAGTCTCAGTCCACACCGAGATCCGCCCTCAGCACTGTGGAGACTTTACTTCAAATTCGGTGCACACCCTACCCAGGCACTCCTCACCAGCGCCTCCGGTTGCACTTCGACACGCACACTGTGCATCCGAGATTCGCCTCTTCTCTGGTGCTCTCGACAACCCGGTGCTCTTCACCAACGCCCTGTTTGCACCTCGACACCTACCCTGCACGTCCGAGTCTCTCCTCTTCTCCCAGTGCACACGATGTCCAGGCGCTCTTCACCAATGCCCTGGCTGCACCACCACACGCATTCTACGCGTTTGAGACTCACATCTTCTTTTGATGCACACGATGCCCAGGAGCTCTCCACTAACGCCCTGGCTGCACAACGACACGCACTCTGCATGTCCGACTCTCACTTCTTCTCCCGGTGCACACGATGCCCAGGAGCTCTCCACTAATGCCCTGGCTGCACAACGACACGCACTCTGCGTGTCCGACTCTCACTTCTTCTCCCGGTGCACACGATGTCCAGGCGCTCTTCACCAATGCCCTGGCTGCACAACGACATGCACTCTGCGTGTCCGACTCTCACCTCTTCTCCCGGTGCACACGATGTCCAGGCACTCTTCACCAACGCTCTGGCTGCACCGTGACACGCACTCTGCGTGTCTGAGACTCACGTCTTCTTTTGGTGCACACAACGATCAGGCGCTCCTCACCAACGCCCTGGCATTCACCACAACACGCACCCAGCGCGTCCAAGACTCAGCTAACTCCTGTGTGCCCACGATCACAAGGCACAACTTCTGAGGGTCTCAAGCTGCAAAAGCACGCAGACACCGCGTTGCTTGGGACGTCTCCGGAAACTTTTATGATCCTGTATTTCCAAACAGGGAGCCAGCTCACCTCAGGCCCTTTGGGTTACAAGACACAGCACAAAGCACAGTCTTCTTTAAGCACAGGGACCCAGCACCTCCAAGCACAGTCCCTACAGCCTTTCCCTTAGTTAGAACAGCAAACTGCAGACCAGCCCCAGATCACGAAGCAAGGATTGGTCTTTCCACAGCAGTCTCTTCAGTTGCTCCTTCTTTAGCAGAGGTTCCTCTTGACCACAGAATGGGTCCAAGCCTTTTCAGTCTCAATCTATATCTGTTTCATTCCAACGTTTAGGGGCTTCAGCTCTCCTAGTTATACCCCTTAATGTCTTTGAAGTTTGTTTGTGCTCAGGGGTCCATGACCCCTCTCTAAATCAGTCCTGGGTGTCTCCCTCCCAGTGTCACCTCCCTCCCTTTGATACTGGGGGTCTGGATCCTTAATCAGTCAACAGGAGATGGGTCAATTGGTTTATAGCATCAGACCAGGCCTTTTCACCTCCCGGGCTGCTCATCCCACTACTCTCCAGATGCAGGGCAGCCTGGTGCCATCTCAACCCCTCCCTGGGTCAAGACCTCTCCCAGCTCCTCTCACCTTTCAGTTCCAGACATAAAATCCACATTTCAGCAGACACACAGAAATGCCTAGAGCACAAAACTCAGCCACTTTCCAAAAGAGTGGTTTCTGAACACACAGTGACAAAACCACCTTCACAGAAAGATGTGTTATGACACTGTGAGTTCATACATACTAAACTTCACCTCTCCATTATAAACTGACAGGAAACTAGGCTAACAAACACAACACCCAGCCTCCTCCGTTCTGTCCTATGGGCAGGATGGCCTTTCAGCAGTGAAAAACGAAATGGAGTGTTTTTCAGAAAATAGCACACACCTCAGTATATGTTCTGCCTTTTACTTACACTGCACCCTGCCCAGGGGCTACCTGGGACCTACCGCAGGGGTGCCCAATGTGTATGTAAAAGGGAAAGTCAGGCCTGACAAGTGGTTGCACTTGTCAGGACAACATGCTAACTTAGCACTCTGCGCACAGGCCCTACACTGCAGGCCTGAGTTCCCTTCTCCGTGCGCCTTTGTATTCTTAACCCCGGGCACACACAGTGCACATCACTAGGGACTTTACTAGTAAGGCAAACATACCAATCATGGCCAACCAATCACCATTACATTATACATAGGAAACACTTGTACTTTGACACTGATCAGCAGTGGCAAAGTACCCAAAGCATCTAAATTGGCATCTCTATGTCAGGAAAACGGTCTAGGGGGGGAAAGCAAAATAGGTAAGTGGCAGACCCCTCTCCCTAATCTATCTAGAGCTAACCGTGGGGACTGAATAGATCCTCCTGCTATGTAATTTAGGACTAGTAGTGGCGAAAAGAGACATAGCCCGACAATGGGGGCCCCCAGTCTTCCCACACTTACGGAATGGAGATCGAGCATGGACCTGTACATGGTTGCAGAAAGGGTAACCTACAAGTCTAGAGTGTACCCTCACAAGTTGAGGAAAATCTGGACCACATGGTTGACTCACTACGGACTTGAGATAGAGGAGATGAGCAAGCACCAACCTTGACACAGGGAAGAGGTGGAGCCAGGAGAGGTTTGTTCCCGGCCTGTTAGAACCTCGAAACTTGGGGAACCTTTGTACGCAACACGTGGTCAGGTAAATTATGGAATGGGAGTATCCCGCACTGACTTCACGAATGCTCAGAAGTCTAGTCATGTGATTTCTCAATGTTATGTGCTAGACGTGAAATGTATGTATCCCAACATAACGGCTGATTTTGTGTTAATAAAAACAGTTTAAAAAAAAAAAAAACAGTGGAGACTTATTCATCACTTCTGAGTTGGGGAAGCCATCTGTGAGAGGTGCAGACCAGAAGCATCTGGCCTCAATTGAAGGTCCAGTTCCACACCAACTGCCTGGACTTGTGGGCCATCTGCTTGGTGTTTACTACCTTCCATCAATGAAGGCTGGCAAAGATGCTCCCGGACAACACCACTGCTATGTGGTACTGCAACAAGCAGGGCGGGTGGGGTCATGGACCTTGTGTCAGAAGGCTCTCCACCTCCGGAAGTTGCTGGAACACCTGGGGTTTTTACTAGTGGCACACCACCTGGCATGATCTTTGAATGCAGGTCAAACTAAGTCGGCCACCGATGCCTAGCTGATCACAAATGGCAGCTACACCCAGAGGTCACGCAAGGTCTCTTCCGCAAATGGGAAGAACCTTGGCTCGATCTTTCCACCACCAACGAGAATTTGCAATGTGATCTTTTTTCGAGTTATAAGACTGCTTTATATGAGACTATTCAACCTAGAATGGAACTCGTAACTCCTTTAAGCCATTTCTCTGCTACCACTTCTGCCCCACAATCTGAAGAAGATCAGATCTGACTGGGCAGCGTCGTTTTAGTGGCACTGGACTGGGCAAGGAGAATGTGGTACTCGGAACTCCTGTGGATAAGCATTGGTCCTCCAATCAGGCTTCTGCTTTGAAATAATCTTTTATCGCTGCTACAGACAGGATCTTGCACCCTGGCCTGTGCAATCTTCACCTCCATGCTTGGAGATTGAACAGCAGCAGTTGACTGTGTTTGACTTCCTGAGGTTGTTGTCATCCTGGCAGCCAGGCATCCCTGCACTAAAGTGGCATACACCTGCCATTGGGACACATTTGTTGGTTGATGTGATACTCTGCAGATTGACCCACTACAATCCAGAATATCTGAAGTGTTGCTCTTTGTGTTGTCTCTAGCCAGGCAAGGACTTGCCTTGAGCATAGTTAAAATTATTTGCCAGCACATTCTGGTTTTTTTCTTCTTTTTTTTTGCTGTTGTCATAGCAGCCTTTTCATTTAAATGCCCCGCTGCGATGCATTTGTTCTTAACTGATCCTGTCACTGACCAGATCTCATGCTGTTTCCCGCTCTGGCTCGCTTCCGACCAGCAAATCATCAAAGTGTGCAGCTTCCAAGAACAAGTCCACTAGAAACTTACGAAACACCACAAGAGGGTAACAAAATCCTACTCTGAAGAAGTAGGTCTTCTATTTGGCAGTCCCCATCACCGACTTTGGCCTCAATATCATTCTCTGCACAAGTTTTGCTGGAGCTGCAGTTGGTGCTGAAATTGGCACTGCTGTAGGCCTGGAGCCCCCAACCCATTTCTGTAGTTTTCAGCTTCTGTTGCTCAGCCCCACACAAATTGTGTTTTTTTTATCCAGGCTAAACAGGCCCTCTTCTGCTGCACCCTGACTCCCTATAGCATGTCTGTGGACCCCAAGAAGCAGCTGGGGCCCCCAACAGGGCCTCTGCTGATACCTGCACCCCTGGTGCTCGTCTACCCTTTTCAGCTTCCTGCTGAAGCCTTTTTGGCACCGGCTGAGCCTCTTCCTCTACTGAATACCTTGGTGGTCGCTTTTGTACAGGTACTGATCCATTCCAGAAGGTGACAACAGTTCTGAAGTGTGAGAAAGTGCCATCTTTCTTGCATGGTATGCCCCCACTTTTTGCTGAATTGCTGAATGTACTTTGACTGAGTGTGCCCTGGACTCCTGCCAATCAGGTGCCCAGGGCCTATGTTCCTTCCCTAAAACACACAAAACCCAAATTGGCAAACCCTGGCCACATGTCAGCCCCTGGTAAATGGTACCCTAGGTACCCAGGGCCTTGTGACCAGGGAAGGCCTCTAAGGGCTGCAGCACTCATTGTGCCACCCTTAGAGGCCTTGTACCCTTACACACACACACACTGCCTTTGCAGGCTGGGTGTCTGGGTGCAAGACAAAACAAAGTCGACATGGCACACATCCCTGTGTGCCATGCCCATAACCTACACTGCCATGGCATACATCAGTCACCCCTCTAGCTGGGTGCCTTATGCCAATGGTGTGGGCACAGGAGCAGGAGCCCTGTGCCCCTACGGTACCCAGGTCCATTCCTGAGCACTGTAAGTGCAGTGCAGCCATTTAAGAGTACATGGTGCTGAGAGCTCGTCAAACACGAACTCCACAGCACCATAATGGCAACACTGAAGACTGAGAAGTTTGGTATCAAACTTCTCAGCACATTAAACCCACACTGATGCCAGTGTGGGATTTAATGTACCAAGCACCCTAGAGGGCATCTTAGAGATGCCCCCTTAAACCTAACCTACAATCCACGTCTGCTCTGAGGCTGCCTAGGCTGCCACACAGCAGACATGTTGCTGGACCCCTGGGTGGGAGAGCCCCTGCTCTCCTGGGCCTGCTACAATGCACATCCTGGGCAAGGTGCTAAATCTCCTCCCCCAGGATGGGCAGGGGGAATCTTCAAAGGCATGCCGCCTCTGTGAGCTTCCCCAGGCCATTGCAACGCCCCACTCTGGCGGGAAGCTTAGCCGGAAACCCCAAATAAGGACAGGGGAGGTGCCAGCCTGCCAACCCCACCCCTCAGGTGGGGGAGGCGAGGTGAAGCACATCTCCGGGCTCTCGCCATCTTGAAGATGGGAAGCCCTACCCTATCAGGACTAGGCTACTGCCCCCCTCCCACAGGAGAGAGGCAGGATAGGGGGTGTACCCACCCCAGGACAGGGACCCATTGGTCCCTGCCCTTCACCTACCTGTAACGCCCCTAAATCTAGTATTTAAGGGCACCCTGAACCTTCCTTCCCCAGATTCCAGATTCCAAAATACAAAGAAGAGCAAGAAGAAATAAGACCTGCCCTGCAGCTGCTAAGAAGAGGAAGACACCAACTGCTTTGGCCCCAGCCTTACCGGCCTGTCGACCCTCGAACCTGCTCCTGCTCCTGCTCCAACCCGGCATCTCTTGTGGCCAGCAACCTCACAAACCCCGGAGGACCTGGCTACCTTTTGGCTCTAAGCCCCTGGGACTCCCATGAGTAGAGGCTGTACTCAAAACCTACCTCTAATCCCTGGCAGCAGCCCGGAACCGCGAACCCAGCATACTCTGCACCAGCCAAACCTGGCCAGTGCCGGACTGAACAAAGACCACAAGGACGACCCCACGGTGACTGTGACCCCGAGTCCGGCACCCAAGGACCTCCCTCTACACTCCTGAAGAAGCCTGCAGCCTCAGAACAAGGTGCCCCCCCACCGCGATCAACAGAGGGTAAGATTTCCCGACACCAAAAGGCACCCCTGCACGCGGCGTCCCGCGGCCCCCTGTGCCCAATCCCGGGGTACCTACCTATCCTCCAACTACCCAACTTACCTCTCGAAGTGGTGGTGGCACCTGAAGAATCCTCGTCCCCGAGCTTGCAGTCTTTTTCTAAACCGGAGATTTCCCATTGAAATCAATTGAGTGCCCGAAGGCTCAAAGCACCCTGCACCCAGCCGCCCGAGTGGCCCTGGCAGTGCAACCTCTACACCTACCTACTTCCCCACTTGCCCTGAGTAAGTGACCAGGAGCCCAGCTCCCACAACCGCGTGGCTTGCTAGTCAGCAGCCACCAACCAAGGCCCCCCTATCCCTCATAGGATAACATTGGGCCTAACTCTCTCTGCACCCGGCCGCCCTAGAGTCGCTGAGGGTGAACCAACTGTACATACCAGACCCTGGGGGACCCCTGAGTCTATGCCCAGAACCTCAACTCTGCCAGTCGAGTGCTTACCTTTAAACCGATAACTCTATTTTCTTCATAGGGTAACAGTGACTGGCTTTTTCCTGAAATTTCTTTTAAGTGTGGACTTTTCAAATCTTAAAATATTCACCAAAAATCAGCCGAGTAACGAAAACTAAAATACTCACCTGCTCTTAGGTGAGCTCCCAGTGCTGGATCTTGGTGCCCAGCACTGACTCTGAAAAATACTTACAACTGTACTTACCAGAAACCCAATTTTCTCCCATAGGAAATCATTGACTGTTTTTCTGTGAAATTTCTTCTAAGTGTCAATTTCTGCAATCTTTAAATATTGTTTAAAAATCGTATAATATCTGAAAACGTAATTACTTACCTGTTTTGGATAACGGTCCCAGTACTGAGTCTAGGTACCCAGTACTGGATTACAAAAGTAATGAGAACATACTGTACCTGCAACTTGAATTTTCTTCCATAGGGAATCATTGACTGTTTTCCTTGAAATATTTTCTGTGTCAACTTTTAAAATAGCTAAATATTGTTTAAAAATCATCACAGTAATTAAGTCGACTTTCATCACTTGATTCTAAGTACTGACCCAGGACTGAATCTAGGATCCAGTCCTGGAATTCCAAAAGTAACCCTAAAAGTAATCTGTTGCAAATAACCTGAAATTTCCATTGAGCTCAATGCATTGTTGTGTTTAAAATAGTGTTGCCTATTGCAACCACTTGTAACTGTTTACAAAAGTCAATTGCATATTGCAAAAGTATTTATATAAAGCATCTCATTCTGAGAAAGTATATTTTAATGCCAAGTGTTGGTTCTAAAATAAAACAAGCATATATTTTTTATATATAAACCATTGGCCCAGGGTTCAGTTATTGAGTGTGTGAGACCATTTGCTGATTGAGTGTGTACAACAAATGCTTTACACTGTCCTCTGATACTGCCTTACTGCTCGACCAAGCTACCACTTTAGAGAGTAAGGTTATATCTAACTTTAGCCTCTGTCAAACCCTTGGGGACTGTGGACTCTGTACACCCTGTACCTATTAAGGAACAGTATATACATAGCCACTTTCTCACATGAAGGTAAAGGTTATCTTAGTCATATTCAGATGTAGGGCACTACAGTTGTTGGAGTAGGAGACTCTTTACAAACCCGTACCTCGCGACAACACAGACTTAGAGGGCCTCTTGGTTCTGATTCAGTCACTATTCAGATGCTCATCAATTATGACAGCAGCATGGCAGGCAATCTTCGTACACCTATGGACACATATAGTAGCTACTATTTAGCTCTGCAGAGTGGCAGTACCTTGAACACATCTCCTCAGGTGAAACTAGCATTTCCTTTGGGCACCCATAAAGGCAATTGCCCCTTCACAGCTGTTCTAAGAAAGGCAGCACATGTCCTTAAATTGCTGATGGAAAACAAAGGTAACCTCCCCAGAAATCCTGCAGCTGCCATCAGCTGCATCAATGAGGCCTTGTTGGATCCGATCTTGGTCACTGCACTTATGCACCTTAGGTGAACTCCCAGTGTGGCCTCAACCATTATCTGCCTCTTGGGAACCTGACAGGAACATTTGTGGAAGGGTTTGTTCAGGCCTCCTCTTCCTCGAAATAGTACCCTGACTTTCCCCTCTACTCGTTCAGCGGGAAGTTGAAGAGGTTTGAGGCAATCAGGCAGAAGGTCTTCTCTTTGGGGAGCTTGCCCTTCAATCCACAAACTTTACTTGCATTCTGGCCCATTACTCCCATGCCTTGTAAGAAATGGAGCCAATGGTGGTATTCAACCTCCTGGACCACCTTTGTGACTGCTTTGTCGAGGCCATGTGTGATGGACAAGACACAGCCAAACAGAACCTCCTCTCTGGTTTATACATAGTTAACTTGTTAAAAGCATTTAATGTCCTTTGGGACATTGTGTTTTGCTGTCATTTTCTGACAATATTTTTTTTCTTTCTTCAAAACAATGTCTTCTGTGGGCAGAACTAGGGCACAATCACATTCAGATGTTTTTTGTGTACCTCCAGTGTCTCATCTCCCTGACAAATGCTAGCTCTGTCTAAAGATTTCAAAGTGCACCTTAAAGTTTGCAATGGGCACAGACATAAAATGAGACTTCATGTTATTCAAAAGAAAAGGAGAAACAAAGATGCTGGGAATTCCTCTCAGGCTGGTCTGGATGTCATACATATTAGAAAGTGGTATTTTAATCGGACCTCAAATTTCTATATCTGAAGACTCCACAATAAGGACAATCTTAGAGGGTCAAAAAGGTGTTGTTCCAGCTCGATGTCGGGCTCCACACCTTCGAGACAAGGTACAATAACTACTTGTTTCCTGTTGAGGACCAGGGAGGCATTCAACGTCAGGGGAGTCTACATCAAAACATCACTTAATGTTGAGGTATACTGAATCAGCACATTTTTAACACCTGTCTGCTGAATGGATTTAGAAGCTGGAATCCAGAAGGCTGCTGTCGACTTTAGACTTCGAGTACTCGCTGGTGTATTGTCCTGACAAGGTTGTTATGGTGGTGGTAGAAATTCCAGATTTGCCTCTTTACAAGCCATTAATTTCCATCGCAAGCAGTGTGAGTTCTTCACACCCAAGCTCTATTCACCTTCTCCTTCTTCTGTCACCCACTCTGTAAGGGGAAGCATCTCAAATGACTTGGGAGAGGGGATAAAGCCCTAAAGACTAAGGGCTGCTCAATACAGTGCCAAATGACTTTCCTTTCTGGTTCAGAGCCCCTCCACTGGCCATACCTCTAAAAAAGTCAAAACAATACAATCTGTACAAACTTCAACAGGGGGTCAACTTATTTCTTCAGAAGTGTGCCATGGAAAGGGTTCCTTCCCTCCAAAAAAGTAAGGGGGATCTATTCTTGTCACTCTGGTGGGAAAAAGCCCCCGCCCAGTCATAATTTTGGATTCATTCTAGACCTCAGGAAGGCAAAGACATGGATATGGAAAGAGAAATTTAGAGTACCAGCGGTCTATCAAGCCGACCCTCAACTTTATCAATGGGAGCGGCAATGTGCCATAGATCTTTAAAGCTCCTTCTTCCACATTCCAGTTGCAGAGATAAATTGGAAGTTCATGAGGTTCCTCTTAGGGAAAGGCTATTACCAGTACAAGGTCCTTCCATTTGGCCTCATGGTGGCACCATTCATTTTTTTTAAAGTGCAGGGCTGTTGATGTGATGCATCTCAGAAGGCTGAAGGTATTGTTTTTCTTATGTTGATGACTCATTGATCACATTTCGTTCATCAAAACTTCAACCTCACAAAAAGCCATTCAGCACTTCGAGATAAAAGTCGCCAATCGCATTGCCTGGGTTAACCAGGAGAAGTCAATATCTACTGCTGTAAGTCTATTTACTGTCTGGGAGCGAAGCTGGGCACAGGACAAAAATGTATCATTCGGAGAGACCATAATTTATCTGTCTGTAGTGTTGCAAACTTCTACTTCAAGCCAGCGTTAATCACTTTTGATTCCGCATAAGGAGATTGCCAGAGTGTCTAGAAGACCAGTTTTGTCAATAATCTCACAGAAAGGGAGACAGACTTAACCTGTTTCCTCATGCAGTCCAGTCTTTTCAGTGGTGGTGCCAGTAGCAGAATTTACTATGGATTTCCACGAAGATTTCCACATCACTCTCTTGTAACTGAAAATTATACACCTAGCCCTCAAGGTATTCCATGCTGCCTTCAGGATGAATCCATTTCTTGTTCAAACAGGCAACACAATAACTATGCACTACTTGAGCACAATAGGGGGCATGATCTAGAGTGCGGCAGAAGGAAGCACAGTCAATCTGGACTTGGCTTATAGCTAGTAACCTGAAGATTGATGCAGTTCACTCCTCAGGTGTTCCAAATGCACAAGTGGACTCAGTCAGCGGAATCCTCCAAGAAAATGCGCAGATTCTGAAATACACTATTCTGACAGAGACGTCTAACCACAGATTCCGCACATTTTGAATATTGCCCCCGGGGTCAGAGAGGATATGGAAAATGTACTCCTGCACGCTGACAGGTGGCATTGGCATGCAGAAACCCTGCATGCCAGCAGGTGGCACAGGCAGCTCCACATTGACATTTTTCAGTGGCAGACGTGGCACGCAAGGGCCAAAGTAGGTGCCACATATGCATGCTAATCAGTTTCTTACTTTCTGAACCAACAAATTCGGACCTGGAGTGACCCCTTGTCTCTCTTGCGTTCACTCTTTTGACTAAATATTTACAGTGTGCAAGGTAAAAGAAATTCACCTCACAAATATACAGGGTTCGAACCCTATTGGGAATGTTGCAAACTCATTCCCATGACTGATCAACACATGGTTTGCCAGTGGTTGGACGATGACTCCAAGGCCTGCAGTGATTGCACCATGATGCACCATAAGGCCATCTGAGATCAAGAAGCAAAGCTCCATGTGGCAAAACACCGTAAGACTCCACGTCGTGGTCAGTCTAGGTCAAAAGGCAGGTCCTTGTCCCGTTCCTGAGGCTGCTCCTGCAATAGGTCATCGTCGTGTTCCAAATCCTAGTGTCGGTCCAAGAAAAAAGCCCAAAATGTCTAAGTAGGACTTGGGCCTTCTTGCCACTCTCGATCTCCTATGAAAGTGTCATCGTGCCTTTAGGTCTTTCTCTCAAAGTCCTGCCACTTCTGAGCTGATTCTGACCCTTGTCCTGGGCCAACCAGAATTTCCGGGCCATCAGCGATGCCACAGCAAATTGAGGACTATGCAAAGCCATGCGGAGTCTATTTGACACATTAGTGGCCCCCTCTGGTGCATCTGGGGTATCCAGCAGTCAAGAGACCTCCCAACTGGGCTTTCACTGGCAGATCCTTCCGCGGCGCCAACTGGGCTCTCTAGTTCTTTTTTTTTTTTAAAACAGACTTTATTTGTCAAATAACACATATGGGGCGGAGCTCTGTGACCCAGAGACTTCCTCAGCATCAACATACATCATTTTGATTTCGACACTTTTCTCGTAAGCACAGGAAGAAATTAAAAGCAATACAGATGAAACAAAACAGAAGAACTACACCCACCTCCCACCCCCATCGCACTGTCGACTATCCAAGAGCAACCTAACCAGCCAATACTATAGACATATGTTCGCAATGTGTCATTACCAATAGGCATCTTTCCCACCATATGCACATGAAAAGGCACACCAGAAGAGAGGGGAGAGAGTAAACCGGGTCTGGGTCCTGGGTCGGGACAGGTTCTAGCTCCAGGCCACGATAGTCCGCCCAGCACTTCCAGATTTTGTAGTGCTTATGAGGACACCCCCGTGCCACAAAAATAGGAGCCTCTAAGCCCATACAAAAGTCTAGGCCGTTCTTCCATGCAGAGACTGAGGGCGCCACTGTTGCCTTCCAGGCCCTAGCAATATCTCTTTTGGCTAGGTTAAAGCCTAAAAGCATAAGATGGCGTTTATAAATATTGCCCCCAATGCCCTCCATAACGTGCAGGAGCACCAATTTGGGCGAACAAGGTCGATTCCAACACAGAACTTCTGAATGCCAGGCCATTACCCCCCTCCAAAACCGTGCTAGTGCGGAATAGTACCACACCATATGCAACAAGGTTCCCTCCTAATGCGCACATCGAAGACACACCGGGGAAGCCACCAAACCCGCCCTCGACAGCCTGACCCTGGTATAACATGCCCTATGGAGGTATTTAAACTGGATAAGCCGAAGGCTCATCGCGATGGCTGCCCCGCGTGGGGAGGTCAGAGCCTCCGTCCAATCTTCCTCTTCCATCGGGCCCACATCTACCTCCCATACCTCCCGAAGATGCTGCAGAGACTGGGAGCTATGCGTGACCAGGGACTGGTACATTTTGGAGATCTTGTGGTCCTGAAGATCCTCAATGAACACCTTAGCTTCCATCGGGCTGAACTCCGCCTGCGCCCCCAGCCCCTCCAGACTAGGGGAAATGGCATGTCGGAATTGCAAATATTTAAAAATCGGGTTTTTGGCGTTAGGAAATCTTTTTGCATTTCTTGAAAGGATTTCAGCACAAGTCCCCGCATGACATCCCCCAAAGTAGAAATCCTGATAGTTTCCCAATGGCGGACTCCAGGCAAAGCTGCCATCTGCTGCAGGCATCCGTTGTGCCATAAAGGGGTCTCCCAAGTCAACCTGTTCTACCAACCTATCCTCCGTAGCGCCTGCCTCCAGATCTGCAAGACAATCTGCGTGGCAGACAGCAGGGAGCGCCTCAATGGCGCAGAATAAAGAATCGTATGTAAGGTATGGTCTCCCATGCACCTCCGTTCGACAGCATAGGCCGGATCAGACCTATCCCCGTACCACCATTCGTTGAGGACCAGCAGATGCGAGGCCATATAGTACAAAAGAATATCAGAGGCCGCCAACCCTCCACAGTATGTGGACTGGAAGCAGGTCCGTAGGGCCACCCTAGCCGCCCCACCACCCCAGAGAAACTGACCCAGGGCCGCGTGAACCTGACGGAACCATCAAGGAGGAATCAGATAAGGATGGTTTTGCGGCTGGTAAAGTAAGCGTGGGAGCGAGACCAACTTGAAGATGGCCGAACGACCATAGATAGACAAGGGCATATGGGACCAAGTTCTAATATCCTCGTGTACACGATCCCACACCGGTGCCAAATTTCTGTCCCAAGATGTGGTGGACGAATCTGACAGGAACACACTGTGAGAAAGTGCCCTCTTTCTTGCATGGTATGCCCCCACTTTTTGCTAAATTGCTGAATGTACTTTGACTGAGTGTACCCTGGACTCCTGCCAATCAGGTGCCCAGGGCCTATGTTCCTTCCTTAAACACACAAACTCCAGATTGGCAAACCCTGGCCACATGTCAGCCCCTAGTAAAATGGTACCCTAGGTACCCAGGGCCTTGTGACCAGGGACGGCCCCTAAGGGCTGCAGCACTCATTGTGCCACCCTTAGGGGCCCTGTACCCTTACACACACACTGCCTTTGTAGGCTGAGTGTCTGGGTGCAGGACAAAATGAAGAGTCGACATGGCACACATCCCTGTGTGCCATGCCCAACACCCACACTGCCAAGGCATATGTCAGTCACCCCTCTGGCTGGGTGCCTTATGCCCATGGTGTGGGCACAGGAGCAGGAGCCCTGTGCCCCTACAGTACCCAGGTCCATTCCTGGGACCTGTAAGTGCAGTGCTGCCATTTAAGAGTACATGGTGCTGAGAGCTCGTCAAACACGAGCTCCACAGCACCATAATGGCAACACTAAAGACTGTGAAGTTTGGTATCAAACTTCTCAGCACATTAAACCCACACTGATGCCAGTGTGAGATTTAATGTACCAAGCACTCCAGAGGGCATCTTAGAGATGCCCCCTTACAACTAACCTACAATCCACGTCTGCTCTGAGGCTGCCCAGGCTGCCACACAGCAGACACGTTGCTGGACCCCTGGGTGGGAGAGCCCCTGCTCTCCCGGGCCTGCAACAATGCACATCCTGGGTGAGGTGATAAATCTCCTCCCCCAGGATGAGCAAAGGGAAGCTTCAAAGGCCTGCCGCCTCTAGGAGTTTCCCCAGGCCACTGCAACCCCCCACTCTGGCGGGAAGCTTGGCCGGAAACCCCATACAAGGACAGGGGATGTGCCAGCCTGCCCACCCCACCCCTCAGGTGGGGGAGGCGAGGTGAAGCACATCTCCGGGCTCTCGCCATCTTGAAGATGGGAGGCCCTACCCTATCAGGATTAGGCTACTGCCCCCCTCCCACAGGAGTGGGGCAGGATAGGGGGTGTACCCACCCCAGGACAAGGACCCATTGGTCTCTGACCTTCACCTACCTGTAACGCCCCTAAATCTAGTATTTAGGGGCACCCTGAACCTTCCTTCCCGAGATTCCAGATTCGAAAAACTACAAGAAGAGCAAGAAGAACAAAGACCTGCCCTGCAGCTGCTAATAAGGGAAGAAGACACCAACTGCTTTGGCCCCAGCCCTACCGGCCTGTCGACTCCCGGACCTGCACCAGCGCGGCATCTCCCGTGGCCAGCAACCTCACCAAACCCCGGAGGACCTGGCTACCTTTTGGCTCTAAGCCCCTGGGACTCCCATGAGTAGAGGCTCTACTCAGAAACCTATTTCTAACCCCTGGCAGCAGCCCGGAACCGCGAACCCAGCACACTCTGCACCAGCCAAGCCTGGCCAGTGCCGGAGTGGACAAAGACCCTGAGGACGACCCCACGGCGACTGTGACCCCGAGTCCGGCACCCAAGGACCCCCCTCGACATTCCGGAAGAAGCCTGCAGCCTCGGAACAAGGTGCCCCCCCCCCCAACCGCGATCATCAGAGGGTAAGATTCCCGACACCAAAAGGCACCCCTGCACGCGGCGCCCTGCGGCCCCCTGTGCCCAATCCCGGAGTACCCACCTAACCTACAACTACCCAACTTACCTCTCGAAGTGGTGGTGGCACCTGAAGCATCCTCGTCCCCGAGCTTGCAGCCTTTTTCCTAACCGGAACATTCCCATTGATTTCCATTTAGCGCCCGAGGGCTCAAAAGCACCCTGCACCCAGCCGCCCGAGTGGCCCTGGCAGTGCAACCTCTACACTAGCCTACTTCCCCACTTGCCCTGAGTGAGTGACCAGGAGCCCAGCTCCCACAGCCGCGTGGCCTGCTAGTCAGCAGCCACCAAACCAGGCCCCCCTATTCCTCATAGGCTAACATTGGGCCTAACTCTCTCTGCACCCGGCCGTTCTGAAACCGCTGAGGGTGAACTGACTGTACCTACCTGACACTGGGAGACCCCTGAGTCTATGCCCAGAACCTCAACTCTGCCAGTCGAGAACTTACCCTTAAACCGCGAACTTCATTTTCCTCATAGGGTAACATTGGCTGGCTTTTTCTTGGAAATTCTTCTAAGTGTGAACTTTTCAAAACTCCAAATATTCACCAAAAATCAGCCGAGTACCAAAAACGAATTTACTCACCTGCTCTTGCCCAGCACTGACTTTGAAAAGTACCCACAACTATACTTACCTTTAACTCATTTTTCTCCCATAGGAAACCATTGACTGCTTTTCTGTGAAATTTCTTCTAGGTGTTGATTTCTACAATCTTGAAATATTCTTTTAAAATCGTACAATTTCTGCAAACGTAATTACTTACCTGTTTCTGATAAAGACCCCAGTGCTGAGTCTAGGTACCCAGACCTGGATTACAAAAGTAACGATAAAGTACTCTACCTGCAACTTGAATTTCTTGCCATAGAGATCCATTGAATGTTTTCTTTGAAATATTTTCTAAGTGTCAACTTTTGAAATAGCTAAATATTATTTAAAAATCAGTACAGTAATTAAGTCGACTTTCACCACTTGATTCTGAATATTGTCCCAGGGCTGGATCTAGGAACCAGACCTGGAATTCCAAAAGTAATCTGAAAAGTAATTTATTACAAATAACCTGAATTTACCATTGAGCTCAATGCATTGTCATGTTTAGGAAATAGGATTGTTTATTGTAACCAACTGTGACTATTTACAACAATCCATTGCTTATTGCAAAAGTATTTATATTCAACCTCTCATTCTGAGAAAGTATATTTTTTTTCCCTTTGTGGTTCTAAAAATAAAACAAGCATATATTTTATATATATAAACCATTGGCCTAGAGTTCAGTTATTGAGTGTGTGAGACCATTTGCTGACTGAGTGTGTACAACAAATGCTTTACACTGTCCTCTGGTACTGCCTTACTGCTCGACCAAGCTACCACTTTAGAGAGTAAGGTCACACCTAACTTTAACCTCTATCAGCCCCTGGGGGACTGTGGACTCTGTACACCCTGTACCTATTAGGGAACAGTATATACAGAGCCACTTTCTCACACACACCCAGATATTTCATCCCCCCATACACCACCTGCACCGCGTATGCCCAGGCGCCAAGATCACCCTCCTCACCCAGGACCCAGAGGGTAGACTTCCGCTGGTTCATGTAGAGGCCGGAGGTTTCACCGAAGACCTGCATGATGCACAGTAGCTGCGGGCCCGTCCTGACCAAGTTGGTAAGGAAGAACAACACGTCGTCTGCATATAGGGCGATACGATCTGACAATCCATGCGCCCATTCAAGACCGGTCACTTGAGCGTCGATTCGCACCCAGGCAGCCAGGGGCTCCATGGCTAATACAAACAAGTAGGGAGACAGTGGGCACCCCTGTCTGGTGCCCCGACCGATGGAAAAAACAGATGAGACAGAGCCCACCACGCGTACAGACGCGGTTAGGTCGGTATATAGTAGGGTTAGATAAGACAGAAAGCGAGGCCCTACGTTCAATCTACACAGAAGTGCAAATAAATACACTCAACTCAGGGAATCAAAAGCCCGATCCATATCCGCCAGCAAAAGCGCTGCACGCTCCTCCAAGCCCCTAACTGTCGCAATGGCAACGTGTGCCCGGCGGATGTTATGGCGGGTCGCCCGCTGGGACATAAACCCGGCTTGATCGGGACGAACTAAAAAGGAAATATGGGGCCGGAGGCGGTTGGCCAACGCCTTTGACAGGACCTTTGCTTCAGCGTTGAGAAGAGAAATAGGGCGATGTGATGCGTGCTGATCGGGAGGTCTCCCGAGCTTGTGGAATATGACCACTTCTGCATGCCCCCGCTCACTAGGCAAGCGACCCCACTCCCTAACCTCCTCCGGTTCTCTAGTTTTGTTCCAGGATTCGGACCAGTTTCTGAGCTGGTTACTCTCCGGCACTACAACCCACACAGGAATGCAATCCGCCAATGTTGTCGACTTCGAATGACGACAGCCAACCCATAGTGATGTCTACAGCCCCAAACCTCCACCAAGGCTGTCCGCTACTTTAACTGAGCCACAGCTATTCAGTCACACTTCTAACTCTGACACTGTACCTTTGCCCTCCAGAAGAGCTCCAGTTCTCCACTAATTGTTTAACACAGATTCTGACAATGTTGGCTGTGATACCGAGGACGAAATTGCCTAGGAATATCATTAGGATACTTGTTGAGAGGACCTCCAAGAAGCCAATGATCTGGATACCACACACAAGACTAGTTTCACCTCCAGCAACAGAAGATAGCACCTCCTTTGCTATGGTTGTGTGAAGGGTGGAAAAGGTTCTTGACCTTCAGCTTGATAATCAAGACTATAGTCTTGACTGAGGTGATTCTGGCCCTCCTTCTATTTAATGAGGCTGCTACAGACATTCTTTTTGAGACCTCAGCCAATACCTGCTCAGGCCCACTTGCTATTCAACAGATCACAAGGTGCCATTGCCCTGCTTCTAGCAACCCAGGCTTTCTTACCCAGCACCCCACTCCTGAGAGCCTTGTGGTGCAGGCTTCAGCCATCAAGGTAAAACCGAACTCATTCACCAGTACTCCCCCTGACAGGGAATCAACGTGGATGGAAACCTTTGGTAAGTGGGTCTTCTCATCTCTGAGTCCTTTTGCTCTGTTAATGCCAGCTGCCTCTTAGGCTGCTACTCTGATGCCTTGTGGGACTAAGTGGTGCAGGTATTGCCCCTGGTACCACAAGAAGCCTGTGCCATCCTTTATCAGGCCATGCAGGATGGTCACGATGGGACCCAGATCACCATTCACTGTGGGTTGGATACAACTAACTCTTGGTAGGGCTATTGGAACCAATGTGGCCCTTCGTACGCACGCCTGGATCCGGTACTTTTGCTTTTTGGGAGACATCCAGGCTAGTTTCATGAATATGCCGTTTGGTGGTTCCTGACATTTTGGGAATAAAGCACTTTGGCCTCAGACCACTGTCCCTGGGCCTCTTCTCCTACCTGCCAGTCGCATCAGAAACTTTGTCCCCTCTGTGGCTAAGGTAGAAGATTCCACTATAGTCAGCAGACCCAGTTGGTGCAGCAATCACTCCAGCCACGTGTGTCTGTAGCTGCAGTGCCCACAGGAGAGGCCTACAGGAACAGTGCACAGCCCAGTCATCTGCCTCCCCAGCATGCCTTTGACAATATACAGCCACTCTGTCAGTGGCATGATCTGACATCCTGTGCCATGGTGGCAGGCGAAAACTTCCTACAACTGTATCCTGCAAATCATTCAGTGGTACTACACCTTACAATTTCTCAAAGCCCTGCCGCATCTCCCATTATCCTCAGACCGGCTGACCGATTACCATCTGTCTCTCTTGCAGCAGAAAGTGCAGGCTCTTTTGGCCAAAGGAGCCATACAGAGGGTATTGGCTCCAGAAGTTAGTTTTTGTTGTTTTTCCTGTTACTTAGTACCAAAAAAGGATGGGGGCCTTTGTTCCGTTTTTAGACCTTTGCCCACTCAGTGCTTTATCAGCGGAAAAGACAAGTTCAAGATGCTCACTCTGGCGCAAGTCTTGTCTGCTCTTGACTGTGGATACTGGATGGTAACATTGGACGCTTATGTCCACATTCTCGTCCTGCAGGCCCAAAAGCGTTATCTGAGGTTTACTTAGGCCAAAAGCATTTTTACTTCATTGATCCTTTTTGTCCTTATTAGTGACCCTTGTTTGTTCACGAAAGTGATGGTTGTGGAAGCATTGCATCTTTAGAGGCCAGTGGTTCCAGTCTGTCCCTACCTCGAGGACTGGCTGTTGAAGGTAGTTTCACCCCAGGCAGTTTTCCCCCACACCCAGATTATGACACATTTTCTGACATCCTTGGGGTTCACTATCAATGCGCGGATGCCATGCATAGACGCTCGTCTTCATCCAGCCATTCTGGACATGGTACTGTTTGGCAAATATTCCCTAGAGTGGAAAGTCCAGCACATTTGGGTTATGATCCCGACGTTTCAACCTCTCTCCTAGATTTCAGTGAGGATGACTCTGAAACTACTGGGACTGATGGCCTCCTGCATTCTGCTGTCAAGCATGCCAGATGGCCTATGCAGGCTCTGCATTGGGCTCTGAAGGACCACTGGTCTGGATTTCAGAAGAGACTGCAAAAGATCTGCCGTGATAGTTTCTGCATTGGAGAGGCCATCTGGGATAGGTGGAGATTAGAGGTGTCTGGTCTCCATTGGAGACCTGGCTCAACAACAGTCTTTTGAAGCTGAGAGCCATTCACTTGGCAATGAAAGCCTTCCTGGCATCATTTTACAGAACCTGGTGCAAGTTTTCATGGATAGTACCACCGCCATGTGGTACTGCAACAAGCAGGGAGTTGTGGCTGGGGACCCTGTGCCGGGAGGCTTTGCTTCTCCGGATGTTGCAAGACCGTCAATGAATTTGTCTTGCGACGCACTACCTGGCAGGTACTCTGAATGCCAGAATGGATGTCCTAAGCCACTGACCCTTTGGGAGTCACAATTAGCACTTACATCTAGAGGTGGCACAGAGTATTTTATGTGAATTGGGAGAGCCCTAGCTCGATCTTTTCGCCACCTCCAAGATTATGCAATGTCAGCACTTTCAGGCGTTTGAGTTTGCAAGGTGTCTCTAGCTTAGAGATGCATTCCACGTACAGCTGGATTCCAGTATGCCTACCCTCAGATAAGACTCCTGCCAGGGTTCTGAAGAAGATTAGAATCGACTGGGCCAATGTTATTCTTGTGGCCCCAAATTGAGCATGGAGAGTGTGATATTCTGAACTCCTGTGCATGAGCATCTGTCCTTTCATCAAGCTGCCCCTTCTGGAGGATCTCCGGTCACTGCAGCAGTGCAGTATTCTGCATCCTAACCTGTGCAACCTACACCTTCGTGCTTGAGATAGAGCGGTGACAGTTGAGGGCCCGTTTCATGTCATTTTGGCAACCAGGCCTCTCTCAACCAAATCTGAACATGCCTGCCACAGGGATAAGTGTGTGGCCTGGTGCGCTTTTAAACAGATCGACCCACTCCATGCTAAGATTTCCCAGTGGCTAGCAAACCATCATAGTGAAGGGCCAGGGGGATTCCACCAGCACCAGAGTGGCCCTGCAGTAGTGGTTCGCCGACCTTGCTCTCCTGTTGGAGTGCCCACACTTCAGGTTGCCATACAGACCAGATCTCCTTTTTTTTGTCCGGGGGCCAGATCCTTCATCCCAGTCTTTCACTGTTGAATTTAGCAGTCTAACTCCTGAACTCATTTCATATCGACATTTCAACCTTCTTCATGAGTGTCTGACGCTCTACAAGAAGTCACGTGTCCATCCACAAGAGCTTCTTACCTCTTCAAATGGAAGTGATGTTGCATTTGGTATGTACAGAAGAGCATAAACCCCACTAGCTGTCAAGAAGATGTGGTATTCCCTTCTCTTCTTTATCTGATGGATACTTCTTCCTACTGATCGCCACCGTATGAATACTACTTTCAGGCTTCTGGTCCAGAAAACATTTCCACTGCAATCACTCTTCGATGATGCCAGGTGGTGCTGCAGAACTTCAGATGTGACATCACTGTTGAATATAAGGCAGACCCTCCAGGATCATCAGCAGTTTTGTAAAAAGGCTACGCTTTTTAGGTCGAACCTGTGCACCACATGCTGCTCTACGAGGCATGCTGTATTGCGGAAGGGACTTAAAGCTCCGCCCACTCTCCGCCCACATTTTTCATTGGCTTGTGTCATTGTCCACTGTAAACTGTGGCTGTTCATTGGTCACAAGCCCCTCCATAGTACCGCCTTGTCTCATTTTGTAACCTCCCATGGCGACACCCTGTTATGTATGTTGAAGCTCGGTAGGCTTTAACCCCTTCAGCGCTCATGACGGAACCACTCCGTCATGAGCCACGGGTGCCGTGTGCTCATGACGGAGTGGTTCCGTCATGCTGCGGCCGTTGGCCGCCGCTCCTCCCACGCTGCGCTGATTCCCCGCCTGTGCGGGCGATTAGCGCAGTGGGGCAGTGGGCGGAGTCATGACGGAACCACTCCGTCATGAGCACAGCTCAACCGTGGCTCATGACGGAGTGGCTCCGTCATGAGCACAGCGCCACCGCGCTGCCCCCAAACCCCCCCCAGCGCTGCGGCGGAATTCCTGCCGCAGCCAAGGGGTTAATTACTGCCTCCGAGCACTATTTTCTCAAATAGCTTTGTCCTGCCTGCTGTTGCAGGAAGGACACGCTCTCTCCTAACGCTTTTTTTCACGCATTTGCAATACAATAGGTCTCGCATTTGCGAGAGTTTGAGCAATTGGCATTGTAAATAACAATGCTTTTTATTTATCTGTTTTAAAAACAACACATGAATAAAAGACATTGTCATTTCCAATAGCTCAAACTCTCATAAATGCGAGACCTATTGCAATGCAAATGATTGTTACAAAAGTGCCTGCAAAACTTGGAGGATTTGCAAATAGTTTTGCTGCTCAAGTCCCAACTTTTTGGGAAACGATGACATCTTGTGGCCAGGGATGGAAAGTGATCTTTGTTACTTTCTTTCAGCTTTTGGCTGTTTGCAGCTAAAATGGAGGAAATATCATGCAGGGAAGCCTGCTCCGTGACTAGAGCCAGATCCGGTGAATCACGGAGGCCATCACAGAGCGCCTGTCTATTTCTGGGCTGGTTTATTGCAAACTCTCTGCACAGCAAAAATATGCTTCATACTGTGAAAATATTCGGAGACTGGTGAAATAGCAACAGGCTCTGCTTCATCCTGTCCTCAGGGTAGACCAGAAATGCATCATCAATCCTGTCCATCCATAAACATCATTTGAGTGTCGCTCTGCACATATATGAGACTAATTAAATATATGGATGTGTGTAAGAATTTGTACCACATTGTGACTAAGCAGCTGAGTGACACAGCATTGAAATATTGTTTTCTTTGTGTGAGGGTATTAGTATTTTGTGAAGGCATTTGTGGTTGATGGGCTTCAGCAGTCATCCCTTGTGTCGCTATCTCGGTCTACAGATCGATTTCCTGGGCCCCTAAAGTTTATTTTTGTTTTATGCAAATTATTTTACATGGAAGCAAGCGCTAACTGTATACTTATCAAAGCAGAGGAAATGCTAACAATCTGTTAAGGTTCTATGGGACGTTTCAAACGCCATTGTTTCCCTACAAAAACCTATTTTAAAAAAGTGAACTGAAAGAAATGAGGAAAGAATGGGGAAGGGAGGGCGACTTCACTGACTGAACATAGGTGAGAAACAAAAAGGGAGTAACCAACAAGAGATTGTGTTTGGATAACTTTCTCTGAGGTATCGGGAAGACATTATGGACGAAGACATCTTTTAGTCCGGGATGGAAAGTGATTTCAAATTATCTCCATTATAAAGTTCAAAGGTGATCAGTAGATTGTACTTTTTAAATAGGAAGGAACTGGAGGTAGAGCATTTCAGGAGGGCATTATTTTATGCAGAATAGTAAAAAGCAAAAAAAAAAAGTGCTGCAAAATTCCCACATTTGAGCCACAAAATTCCCACATTTGAGCCGCAAAATTCCCACATTTGAGCCGCAAAATTTCCATATTTGTGCCGCAAAAGTTGCTAATCCATGCCGTAAAAGTACGGCCCGGGGGCCGCTCGCGGCCGTCTTGACCTTTACATGCGGCTCCCCTGGTGAACAGGAGCACGAGCTGCTGTTTATTTACTGAGCTCTAATATTTAAAAAAAATGTTAACTAAACGGGCAAGCATTTATTAACCTGCAAATAAATGCTTGCCGTTTATTTAAAGAATTTTTTAGACCCCCTTACCCAATCCCTGACCCACCTACACTCCTGCTGCCATCAGTGTGGCCCACGGTCACACCACACACCACAGACTGTACTTTGTGGGCCCTGGGCAAATGTTTTGCTAGTACCCATGGTTTGGATTCTTGACTTTTAGCCCTGATACCAGACAATGCCAATTGTTTGGCGGCCCTCTGGCACCTAAAAGGGTCAGACAGGAGTTTCCAGGTCTTTTGCCAACCCTGTACAATTGCTTTCTGGCTAGCAATTCTGGATCTTTTCAGGATGGCTCCACAATCTTCTAGGCTACTCCTGTGGCTCCCTCCCAAACACCACTCTTCCAGTGGCTTTGGCCATGGTGCCTATGGTGAAGCTGAAACCGGCTAGTGCGCCATTCCTGCGACATTGATTTTGAAGCTAATGGTGACAACACCCACGGAACAATATCATCCGCCAGCCAAGGAGTTAATATGGAAAAGTATCATCTTTGTGGCAAAGCAGAAGTTCAAGGCTAATTACAGAGATAACCCCTATTATGGGCACCTCCTAGGGCCCAGAGGGTCAGTGGCTTGGAGGAGATTCTTTAGTACAGATGCCTTGACTGTTAAAAATATGGACCAAGCCTGGATGGGGAATAAGAATGTCGTCTAATTACCTCCTCACACCATACAAAACAGATGCCAGAATCCACTTGCATGATGCCAGTGGTCCAGTTACTTCACCAGGAGGGGATATTTCCTACTCCTCTGGCCCTACATCTGAATATTCATTCAGAAGGTGCCATAAGCCGTGGGATTGACTTTGCTTTCTGCAGAAGTGAGGTCTAACATTCTGACTGTAATCTTGCAATACTCCACGGTTTAATCAGGTTCTCCTAGACCCTATAATGGTTGCACAGGAGAAACCCTGCTCAGGTCCTGCAGGCCACCGGTGGATTGCCAAAAGCCACAGGACCGTTTGGGTGACCCACAGTTTTCGTCCTCCAACCTGTCACTGTAGAGAGTGGTGATTCAAAGCAGAACACCAACGCCTTTCCTAGAGCACCCTAATACAGAAAATTTAGGAAGGTTGTGGCCTTCGGTTGCAAGGTGTCTGCCTCTGGCCCTGGGCTTTGTGCACATCTAATGCCCCCTGCTTTTTAAATAATCCATGCCCTTTGGGAATTGGCGAAACATAAGATTGTCAGCCCGCCAGGCCATTAGTTACTTAGTGTGGTGGCCTGAGTGTGACTGGAATGCCCAGATGTGGTTCCCGGGCTCATTGTGCCACAGGACTCAAGCTATACCTCACTGAAGAGGCTTAACTAAGCTGAAACCAGTCAGGGGTTGTTTGTGTTTTTGTAAAGAGGGGATATGGCCTGTCAATTTGGGTTGGGCTGTTCCTATTGGAGCATTATCAAGGGTAATTGGCATATGATTATTCCCTGCCTGAAGTGGCATGTTGGGCAACAAAAATGGTAGACGGGGATGTAGACCTTAGTAATTACAAGTGACTGAGATTCATTCAAGCATGCCACCCATCACTTTCTTTTTTTTTTAGATCACAGAAAGTTATTTTCTGACCTCATATTCAATGGCCCATGTGCATCAGAACAGGTCCTGAAGTGTGGCTTTGACTCTGTGGACACTGTTGCTTGGTCTGTAGGAATGGCTGTCACACTGCATCGACAGATTTGGATGTGTTCCACCGGCTTTTCAGGAGATGTCCAGGATATGCCCATGGAGAAGACTTTTGTCAGTGAAAGGCTATTCAGAAAGACGGCTGACTCCTCCTTAGAAAATTTAATAAAAACAGCTACACTACAGTTTTCTGACTAGCTTTGGCCTCCCCTGTTGGAAATTTCACCTGCAGTATAGTAATTTTCTTGGTTTTTCTAAGACTGTGCAGTCCCAATAAGAGCAATTCAGTCGGTCCTAATGCCACAGCACCTATTTTACTCCTTTCGAGGCAGGGGTGGGTCCGGAGGGCATCGACTCCAGTAGCAAATCAAATCCTTCTGGTCTCCACAAGGCCTGATGCCTACAACACTCTGACTATGGACCCTCTAGGTGGGTAGGGGGAAGATATCTCCTATTTTGTCATTTAGTCGGAGGCGATCACTATGGATCACTGGTTGCTCTAGCTGATCTGTTTGGCCATATCCTTCCCTTCATATTTACCACTCTCTTTCCTTCAGACTGTGCTTGCTGGCTCCTGTCTTGATCCTGGAGGAAGAAGTCCGTGTTTTGTTGAACAGAAGGAGAGGTGGTGCCTCTGGAAGAGAGGGGCAAGGGATAGTACTCATTTTACTTCTCGGTCCCCGAGAAGGTCAGAGTCTGAGGCCTATCCTAGACCTTTGTCTTCTGAATTGGTTCATCCTGCAGGAGAGGTTTAAGATTTTGTCCCTATGCCAGGTGATGTTGGCCTTGAACTCAAGAGATTGGTTTCTGTGTCTGACCTTCCAGGATGCCTACTTTCATCTTCCAATTCACATGTCCATGTGTTCTACTTGAAGTTCATGGTGTGGTCACAAAACTTTCAATTATAGTTTGGACTGACAACAGCCTCATGCATCTTTACAGAAGGCTGGCGGTCATAGTGGGCACATTGTAGAGGTCGGGAGTTGATGTATTTCTGTACTCTAATGACTTTCTATTGAAGGAGGAGTCCCCGAGGATAGGCAATGAACATTTCCAGTGGGCAATGGCTCTTCTTAACTTGGACTTTTCTATTAACATCTAGTAGTCTCAATTCACTCCGACACAGAGGTGGGGAGGCGCTCAACCCAAACAACAAAGCTTTATAAATATTTGGTAATGATTCAGATTTGTATGTCTCAAGCTCAGAACTTTTTCTTGTGCATACTGAGCCTCATGGCCTTGTGCACCCTATTGGCCCTCATGCCAGGTGATGGATGAGAACTCCCCAGTGATCTCTGAGGAGGTAGTGAATTCAACTCCAAGGAACTCTCTCAGCTCAGGAGCAGATATCGAGTTGGTGCATCAGGAGCTACACTGGTGGATGGATCTCCCTATCCTCAGGGGTCATCATTTCAGCCTTGGTCACAGACACCTTCTCACTAGGATGGGGTCATCATTTGGGTCACATGAAAGCCCTAGGCCTTTGGTCGTGTTGAAGCAGTGCCCACACATAAATGCGCTTAAGTTGCGGGTGGTCCATCTTGCCCTGAAAGCCTATCTCCCTTCCATCATAAAGGGCAACATCCACACTTTCTCTGACAGCATTACTAATGTCTAATATATAAACAAATAGGGAAGTGTGGGATCATGGAGCGTATATAGAGAGGTGATTTGCTTGTGGACACAGGCACAGTGAAAGTGTTACAAGTTGCAGCCTATCGGACAGGCTCCCTCAATGTGAGAACAGATGCATTCAATCTTCTCTTGCTCGAAAACCACAGTTTGGACTCGCATTCCTAGTTGGGAGATGCGATCTACTCCACATTGGGGTTTCCCTTTGTCTACTCTACCTCTTTCTCAAAGCCCAGAAGAGGAAGTGTTCTCAATTGTGTGCAGTACAGTTACCAAAATGTAATCTGAGAAGTATTGGCACAGTCCCTGGAGTCTTGAATGTTCGTAATGATATTCCTACAGGGATACTTTCGAGACCGCATGAGTGCAGCCCAACATAGTGATGTTCACAGAACCCCCTGTGAGGTACTGAAGCAACATAGAGTTGAAATGAAATAATAGCCACAAAGGCTACCCAAGCTACTGGGAATACTCAGCTGGCTGACACAACCATGCCTATTTTGACCACTGCAGAATGACCTAACTAATGGAAGCCATCCTTACTGTTTGCGTCTGGGTATTATGCTTATATTAGATGGAGTTTCAGTGAGCACAGATGCAAAGCCAAATGCTCATACTAACAGAGCCCGGGCACTCCCAAATTGACAGGGAGACTATTGGTCTCTTTTGGGTCTGCAGGCATTTTCCACATCTCCATATGAACCGTGTTTAAATATAAATTGATCACAGACCATTAATACTTCTGCTCCAGAAATTCATCTCACACCCATTGCCTAGAATAACAAGAATGGATCCTACAACTGCAGAAAAACCAGTTAGTTGTTGATAACTGCCATGAGATAACACTCCAGCAGACTTTTTCTCCCTAGCTACAGTCCTTGCAGTTATACTGTTTAAGACTATATTCTCCACCAAATTTTCTACAATAAAGGCACAGTTTTTATAAGAAAGGATCTTAAGAAACATAAGCCCAGGCCATCTTTGTAATGTTCTTCTCAATTATTTTAATGCTCGCCTTCCCTTCCAGAAAGACTTGGTGGCGGATGCAGTAATACTGTCCACCTACCCCACATTCCCTTTCCGGGTGCATGGAGTTCAGGTAGATGTCCTTTCTTGGCATCGTAATAACTTATTGCCATACAGTGATTTTGGTGTTGTGTTTTGGTCCTCGCTTTTGCATTTCACACTTGTGTTTCTTTTCTCTCTTGGCAGTGTAACTCTTGTCTATGGGTATAGTTTAAAACATCAGCATGATGTAACTGATATGCTGAAACATTTGTTTTTTGGAGCCATATTGTAAATAGCATTCCAGGCCCTTTTTTATGACAAATTAGTCCATGTCTGGTTAGGTTGAGCCTAGGCAGCGTGCATGCCATGTCTGCAAGACATGCTGTAACTCCTGTTTGGGCTTCAAGCACGCCCATCGATTTCCATTCTTCTTTGTTGTGACATTCACAAATGCTGGCTTTTCATTGGTTTTAATTGTCCCTCCTTTGGGTGCTTGGTTCCCTCCCATCAGATTTCACTCATTGTTTCTTTGCGTTGGCCATTGCAAAGCATTCACCGTTCCTCCTGGTCGGCCATCGCAACTTGTTCACACAACTGAAGAAATATTGGGTAGGGTTACCAATAGCTTCAAGGACACAGTGTTTGCATTCAAGAGACAATATCCAACCAGTACACTGCTCGTGGCATCTGTCTTTTGTTTCCATTATTCCACCCGACCACCCCCTCACACAATACTGTTTTTAAAACAAAAATTTTATTTATTTATTTGCAGATTTAAATAGCGGAAACTCGACTCTCTTAAATTCTCAGGACCCTTTCCCCTTGCTTACCTTTGGTCCTAAAGACTGGAACTGTAAGTGTAATACTTACACGTGTAACCGCGGTATTGTTTTCCCCATAGGATAACATTAAACTATTTAGAAATTGTTTAGTGTCGACTTTTGAAAGTGAAAGGTATTTATCTCTAAAAATGTACTTACCTTCTTGAAAAGATCTTGGTCTTAAAATATAGTACAAACAAAGCTTATTTTTCTAAAATTGTGGAGTTGTGTGTCCATCATTGGTTAAATTTGTGCAATACATGTCTTACACTCCTCTGTGTTAGGCCTAAGGCTGCTCGCCCACACTACCAATAATAGAGCACTTTGGGTTTTACATTGAGCCCTCTCCACTTTTGTGGAACCCCTGAACTCTGTGCACAGTATAAACACCCAGTGACATACCATATACAGAGCCAGCTTCCTACATTGGTGGCAGTGGTGGGATACAAGACCTGGACATTTGTTGTACCACTTGATTGCTAATTGATTTCACAAGAGGAAATCCAAAATTGTCTTTAGACAGACTTTTTATCG
The DNA here is from genome assembly GCF_964204655.1 of Triturus cristatus. NCBI lineage: Eukaryota > Metazoa > Chordata > Amphibia > Caudata > Salamandridae > Triturus > Triturus cristatus. The sequence goes on from NC_140590.1 coordinate 1,583,813,785, forward strand.
ATTTTTAACTTTTTAACTTTTTTCCAAATTTATTCAGAATAGTGTTACGGCCTTGGCTAAGTCATTCACTGTTTAGGAAATTGAAAAGCTTGTCAGGTAGTTATGCCTTGGAAACCCTTAGAGTTTTTTCTAATCTCCTATACGACCCCAACTACTTAAAAAACCATGTCTGAAACCCCAGGGACCAGCCAGGAGCTCAACCTGGCCCCCTATGCACTTATGAAAGTTACTCAACTTAAAGATTTGTGCAAGACATGGAACATTGCCATGGGCTCTAGACCCACAAAGGGTTATCTCCAGCAGTTGCTGGCAGAGTGACAAGGCCATGGCAAGTAAAACACCTCCCTGTGGGGAAGGAGAGGATGATGATAAGTACCAAGAAGTAGAGAAAAGGGATTCACTACCCCTCAGATAGCAAAACCACTGGAAGTGACCCCAGTATTATCTCAGACGAGTTAGAAACTGAAGATGAACATTTTCATCTCTGGTGGCAGAAAAAATAATAACTAGGGAGGTAGACTTTGTTGACTCCAAAATCCCCAAAGGGATTGTCCCTATATTCTTTGAGGATGATGACATCACCAAGTGGTTCATTGCATTTGAGAGTGCCTATCTTGGTAGACTGGTCCACAAGAAGATTTAGATTGCTATCCTGTGGGAAATGTTCTCAGATAAGTGCAGTAATAGACTCCTGACAAGCAGTGAGAAATATGCTACTTCCTATGACCTCATGAAGGGTACGCTGATTGAGGGCTTTGGATTCAGCACTGAAGACTATATAATCAGATTTAGGGAGGCTAAGAAAACCCAAAGCCAAACCTGGGTTAAATTAGTAGCTTTCTCAGTGAAAACACATGGAGGTTGGTTAGAATGTAACAATGTACATGATTTTGAGGGGTTGTATAATTTGATAATGTAGGAGCACCTTTTGAGTAATTGTCACCAAGAGAAACTGCATCAATTCCTGGTAGACCTAGGTCCACTGTCTCCTCAAGAATTGGGAAAGAATGCATACCATTGGGTCAAGACCAGGGTGATCAAGACTACCACTGGTGGGGGAGACCAAAAGTAAAGGGCAAAAAAATCCCCCCGCCCCCAAGGGGAAGAAGGTAACCCTAAAAATAACAGAGAGCCTTCTACAGACCCCCACAACCCTGCTCGAGAAGGTGGGCCCAGAGTCTCTTTACAGTCTAAGTGTGGGTACCAGGGGAAGAACTGGGATCTCATGAAGGTTTGGTGTCACAACTGTCAGGCGCTAGGACACCGAACTGGAGACCCTAGCTGTAAAAATAAGACAAATGTCTCTAGTCCACCTGCAGTACCAGCAGCTACTAATATCCAGATGGGATCCTATGTGTTGCCTGACCATGGCAGTGACCACACTGAGGCAAAACTAATCTTTGAGGGAGGGATAGACGTAGTCTGTGCTGTCTGGCCCACTAATATGAAACAATACATGCAGTTTCCCAACATTAATGGATCTAGAATAGAGGCCTTCAGAGATACTGAGGCTAATGTCACCACGGTGACCCAGCAACTTGTTCACTCAGATCAGTACCTGATTGGCAGGTCCTATCCAGGAACCAATGCTAGTAGTATCACTATCATCCATCCCATGGCTATGATCACTTTGGACTGGGGGGAGTAGTTGGACAAAATGAAGTCATTGCGCCCCCAACTGTCCCTGTAGATTGTCTGCTTGGAAATGATTTGGAGACTTCCCCTTGGGCTGAAGTCAAACTGAGGACCCATGCCAGCATGGTAGGTCTCTCGGGATGGGGTTGTGTCACAACCAGAGCAAACAGCAGAGCTCTGAGTGAAAAAGGGGAGCTGGATTTTGGAAGAATGGACCAGCTCTCCAGGAGAAAGGGCAAAAAGACTGGGTGACCAGCTTCTAAACAGATCCTCAGGAAGAGGAATTGTTATCTTCAGAGGAAAGTGACCATGAAGAGGTTGGGCCTTACCAGGCAGATCTCATGGGCCCATGGGGGCCCTCTAGAATGGATATTTGCCAGGGACAAGAAACTTGTCCCAAACTTGAGAGCCTGGGGCAGCAAGCTGCTGCCAGGAAATGGGTGATATCAGTGGCAGTCACAGGGTCGATTGGAAGGAGGGACTATTTTACACTGAGGCCACAGACCCCAAACCTGGTGCAACCAGGATAGTGGTAGTACCTCAGAGCTTTAGAGAGTTTCTCCTTATTTCAGCCCATGGTATCCCCTTAGCTGGGCACCTTGGCCAGGATAAAACATGGAGTAGATTGGTCAATCCCTTCTACTGTCCAGTGATGTCTCAGAAGGAGAAGGACTTTTGTCAGTCCTGAGTCACCTGCTAAGCCAGTGGCAAGGCAGGAGGCCACCCAAAGGCCCCATTAATACCACTTCCAGTGGTTGGGGGTACCTTTTGAAAGGGTAGGGGTCATCACTGATGGTGGACACAGGCTCTTTAAATACTATAATACCTAAGGTGATCTATGATACGTTGTGGCAGGGGGTAGAATTGATTTAATCAGATGTGGTTTCGAAAGGATACCAGGGGCGAATATTGGGGTATTGGGTTATATGACAGCATCCATAAAACTCGCAGGAAGACAGACATTAGTAAGGTCTACATTGCTCCGGCTGGTCCTCCTTTTCTAGGATGGACACATCAATATGACTTGCATATCAGGGTGGATCAGAGCGTGGAAAATCAAGTTATTATAATTGATGATAGTAACTTAAAAAGTGTATTAAATCAAAATACATGGGTCTTTGAGAATAGGTTGGGGGAGGAAAAAGGGTACCTGCATGAAATCAAATTTAAAAGAAATGCTGTCCCTGTGAAACATGTTGCTAGGAGAGTCCCCATGGCGGCAAGAGCACAATTCAAATAAACAATTGAGCAACTATTAGATGATAAAGTCACTGAGGCAGTCGAGGTAACATAATGGTTGGCATCCATTGTCATAAAAATAAAAAAAATCACATGGGTCACTTCGTTTTTGTGTGGACTAACATAAATGAGATTTTGTTGATGTTGTCACAGGGAGATATTCTTCAAAACTTGATTTAAGAAGCACATAGCTTAATCCACACTCTAGTGCAGGCCCTTAGGGATTATTGCGCCCCCAGCGACTCTGAAAGTGAGGAAGCAGCTCGCCCCAAGTCCCGATAGACGATTGCACTTTTCAGCTCTGTTGCTTTCCCCATGGGTCCTTTAGGAGATCCTGTTGAGGTTGTTGCCGTGCGCTGATGGCAGGGTTGGGTGGGTTCTCTTTGGTTCGTAGCGTTTTTGAGGGTGGGGTTTTTCTTTCTGGGTTTATAGGCTTGTTTGGAAAAGCAGATGACGGACAGTGGATCATCCGGACCAGCCTCGACATCCTTCTGAGCCCCCATTGAATTTCGCCGCCCGACCCTAGGGTTGTGGGCTGAATGGCTGTGTAAGAAACTTACGGCGGGGGGACAGAGGGGTGTGTCTCATTGATCTTGCTTGTTATATAATGCTGGTCGATTATGTAACGATTTACTGATTCCTGCAATAAAAATATATTAAAAAAAAAAAAAAATAGCTTAATCCACACTCGAACCTGTTCACATCTTTCATAACATCAGAGGGAACATTCCAATTTAACTGACTTCCTTTTGGGTTATGCTCAGCAGCCAGTGCTTTTCAACTAATCCTTTCTCAGGTCCTAATATGTCTTAGTAAAGTTGTATTTTTTGAAGACAACATTTTAGTTTTCGTGAAGGATGAAGAGGAACCCAATAGAACCACGGGGGAAGTGTTGTACGCTTGAGTGAGGCAGGGTTAACCTTGCGGAGAGAAAAATGTGTGTTTTTAATGCAAGAAGTGGACTATTTGCAATACCACCTTACCAGGGAAGGTATACAACAGAAAAATAATTTGATTAGTGCTATTCTAAATGTGAAGCTGCCTAACAATAGGGAAAAACTGAGATCCTTCATGAGCCTAGTGGAGCATTGCTCCAAATTTGTGAAAGATTTTGCACATAAATCTGAACTCTTAAGAGAGTTGTTACGGAAGGGCAGGAAGTTCACCTGGGGTGAAAGGCAGCAAACAGCATTCACCATGATTAAGGAAGATATAGCTCAGGCTGGAGTATTGGTACAGTTTCAAACAGGTTTACGGATCATATTTACCAAGGATGCCAGTGCAGTGGGCATCGATGCTGTGCTAGCACAAATGCAAGGGAAAGAGGAGAAAACTATGGCTTTTGCCTCACGTTCTTTGACTAATAACGAAAGGAATTATTCGGTGATAGAGTGTGAGGCACTAGCAGTTGCATGGGCCACTAGGTATTTTGGGGCATTTTTGTGGGGTGGTGCTTCATATTGAGAACAGATCATAAACCGATTCTCAGAATTCTAGGTCCTGATGGCACGTAACATTGTTCAGAAATATTGGCATGTTTTGCAGTGAAGTTACAGGAATTTATGTGTGAAGTATGTACCAGAATGGAGGAACAAAGTGGCTAACTGCTTTTAAGGTTACCAAATTAGGATGCCGAGTTCATTGACCTACAAATAGAGGATGTTATGGTGAGTTTGGATGACATTTCTGAGGGATTTAGAAGTTTTGTTTCTAGAGAAGATTGGATCACGAGCATGCAGCGAGATGAAACTCTCAAGGCTATGGTGAAAATAATTACAGGAGTGGTGAGGAGGGAGAATACCATACCTGAAGGAATTAGACCATATTTAAAGGTCAAAGACAAATTATCTAGTCAAAATGAATGGTTAGTGTTGAGGGGTGAAAGGTTTGTGTCACCAGAATCCCTTAGAGATAGGCTAATTGGGTTTGCACACAAAGGACATTTGGGTCAGACATTGACTATCAAGAGACTGAAGGAGTAGGTTTTGGTGGCCATGCATGGGCAAACTGAGAAAGGAATGGGTGGAGAAATGCGAGTGTTGCAAAGAATCAGAAAAAAGGTTGCACATGGGCATTGGTAATGTGGAAAGAGTCCAGCATGTAGTGGAAGCCAATTATAGCTGGGAAAAATATTGTCTTGACTTCAATGGTCCGTTCTATTGTTTTCAAGACCAAGAAAGATATGCTGCTGTCTTGGTGGGTGCAAAGTCGAGATGGGTGGAAGTAGCCTTTATGAAGTTCAGTACCACGGACGTAGTCATAAATGTTTGGAGCGAAGTGTTCAGAAGGGAAGGTAGCCCAACAGTGGCTCTCACTGATAATGGTGCACAATTGACCGCTAGGGAGATGGATCAGTTCTTCAGGAAAGACATGCTTGCACCTCACTTTATAATCCTCAAGGAAATGGATTATGTGAAAGGATTAACAAAATGGTGAAAGGAACAATGCAATTAGTCTGTACTGCTGATATCCAAGTGCAGAGAGCTATCAAAGTGATGTTGTGGAGATATCGCACCACTGTACATGCAGGAACCGGGAAGATCCCTTTTGAAACGATGCATGGCAGACAACGAGGCACCAAATTGGTCCCAACCTGGTTGAAGGAAGGAATTGCAGGAAAATGGCAACACGGTTTAAGAGAGGAGGGACGAAAAAGATTCATTCAGGTTGGTGACTGGGTCAAGGTTAAAGCCGGGGGAGTGGGTATAGGTTTGTCCAAATTCAGAGGTCCACTCAAAGTCAAATCGAGTGGTGGAAATTGGGTCAGATTAGACAATGGCCAAACCTGGAACCTCAGGAGGGTGGCATTATATAAGAAATAAGGTGAAAAACAGTGTAGTTCGATGGATGCAGACATTTTAAATTCCCTATGGCTACTCATGAAAGACAATGAATTTCTGGGACAGAGGGCAACACAGAGGTTTCAATGAGGAAGAGAGAGTGTGAAGCAAAGAACTCAGAAAGAAGTGAAGGAGAAGTAAGATGTAAAAGAACTCCTGGTTGTTTAGGGGATTATATTAGTGCATCTTTTTTATGGTCTTTAAGAAAATGAGTAGAGTTGTATAGCTTGCATTGCATTGGTATAATAAATATTGTTTTAAATTGTGGTTCTTGAATCCGTGATTCCAGGGTAAAGTATCATGTGTGTTGGTGTCTATGTTGATGTTTTTCTGCTGGTGTATATGCTGGTGTTTTGTTTCTGTGGTCCGTCTGTCTGCACCCTTTCCATGTGTGTTGTGTCTGGTTGTGTACTTGTTTTTACAGTTGGTTGGACAATTGACCTAATTCCTTCTCATTCTCTATTGTGTTAAACTACTCATTGTTTTGTAATTTACCAATTTTAAAGAAAGGAGATGTGCTATATGTTTAGCCAGTCTCAGCAAGGCTGTGACTGCTATGGCATAGGAGCATTCCATAAATGGTGTGAACATTCCACAGTTTGAACAGGTGATAGTTTATGTAAGCTGAGCCTGGCTGTGAGACAGTTGGTGTTTCTTGTTCTCTGAGAAATAGACTCCTACAAACTTGAAACATTACGTGTGTACTTCAATCAAATACCACAGTCACCCTAGCGGCAACCTTTCTCTTGAGGCATGCTGCGTCCCCTCTGTGGTGTCTTGGCTGCTGGCATTCAAAACACAGGGGCTTATTTATGAGCCCTTGCGTCACTTTTGCGCTTCCGGGTGCGTCACTTTTTGTAACGCACCAGAGGCGTGAAAAATTAGCCTTGTTGCACCATATTTACAAAGTGACGCATCTAGGTAGATGCAACACTTTGTAAACCCCTGCGCCACATTATACCTGAGCCAGGTATAATGTATGCGGGGGGCGTTCCGACGCAATAAAGGGTTGTAGAAGTTACGCAGTGAAATCTATAGGATTTCACTGCTCCACTTCTAGGACGCAAATGCGTCAATATCTTACGCCGTAAGACTGACGCAGGCACATTTCACATGGGACTTGCCCATGTGTAATGACCCATTGCTGGAGTTGCGTCACTTTTGTGGCACATTCCAGCAATGCATCATTTTTGCGCCTACAGATACGTCAGAAATACTGACGTATCTGTAACTCCTTGCGACATGATGCATCATACTGTAAATATGACGCATCATTGGTGTCGCAAGGAGGGCGCAATGAAAAGTGACGCATCGCTGTTTTCTCGCAGCGATGTGCCACTTTTCATAAACGAGGCCCACAATCTTTTCTCAAAGAGTTTCTTTAGCTTTGGGTCTCCACTACTCTGCTTGCTAGAGGTGGGCTGGGTCTTGACCCCCACCTCAGGGTTCTGGGGCTTTGAGGGAACCTATCTGGTAGACTTACTACCTCCTTCCTTTCCCTTTTGTGTGCCTAGTCCCCACTTCTTGGGATTACCCCCTGGGTCTTCTTGGGTACCCTTGTCCTAACCCACTCATCTGCTATGTTACCCTCTGGGGCTAAATAGTTTTGAGTCTACTAGATGTTGGTGTAACATCTCTAATGAACAATTAGTTAAAATGTGCACCTTCACCACCAAATTGTAGAGTCCTTCATAAGTGTCCACCCTGTTACCATTTACCCAACCATCTAGTGCCTTTACTGAAGCATCTACAATGTTCACCCAGGTTTTTGTTGCCCCCTTTGTGTTGTTCAGAGCTTCTGCTTGTACTCTTCAGGAGTGAGTCCAAAGATTTCTAGAAGTGCTACCTTCATGTGAGGGTAGGATTCTGGTACCTTATCCTCGAGTGTAAGAAATCTATCCCTACAAACTACTGGCACTAGTGGATGTATTGGAACAAGTAAAATAAATCAATTATTCCCTGGAATCCATTCCAATTTATTTTGTCGTGTTTCGTAGCAAAGTGAGAAAATGTATAGCCAACACGTATTTTGCCCCTTTACATCGGCAATCGGGCCTGGAGCTTCCTCAGGGTTATACATAGTAGAAAATACATAGTGATAGAACCCAAAGTGAGAGATTTGCAGGGCAGTAATAGCTCGAGAAGTAGACATCACCTGGGAACCTGACTTTTTTCTGGTATGCATTGATATTGTCAGCCTATACACATCAATAGAACATCATGATGGAATAAAATCTGTGCAACAAACACTCTGGGCTCAACCAGCAAATTAACTGGAAACGAACAAAATGATACTGGACATGCTACGCCTCTGTCTGAATAACAACATCTTTAGCTTTAATCACAAGATCTTTAAACAAATACGCAGGACCGCAATAGTTGCTAAATTCGCTCCTCCGTATGCTTGTATCTTTATCAGCATAGTGGAGAAGTTCTGGCTATGGGATCCTAGCCTCGCTGAACTTAGCACGCACATTTTTCACTGGCGTCGTTATATAGACGACATTCTCTGCATCTGGCAGAGATCAACACCTTCTAGAAAGGTTTCTACGTCAACTGGACGACAACCCATGGAAAATCAAGACAACCCCCAGTTTCTCCAAAACTTAAATTAACTTTCTGGATCTCATATTCTACGTGAAGGACAACCTCTTGCACAGTAAACTGTACAGGAAAGAGCCGTGAATGCCATCTTACGGGCAGAGAGTTGTCACCCTAAACACAACATCAAAAACATCTCCAAAGGGGAATTGCTTTGAATCAGAAGGAACTGCAGTTATGACCAAATGTTCCAACTTAAAGGACAAGAAGCAATAACCCACTTGGAACAACGATGATATGATCCACGTACCCTGCAGCAAACACTAACAGATGTAGCAAGAATTTTAACAAGAAACTGAACTCTCAAGAAATCCGACACTAATTTATAAAAAATAGTCTGTATTTTTACGAATATACGGACACCAAAATAAACAAGATTCACGGGAGGATTCTAGAAATATAAATACTTAAAGAAACAGTAAATCGCAACCTTTCACTCAACCTCGAACGAGCATTGCCAAATTCAACAAATTTGACACTTAGAACATTTTTGATAAATATTTTGTCAAAGTTGAATGTGGTCACTTCCTGTTACATTGGGGGACTTACTCCAACAACGATCAAGTCAGGGGCACTAGCAAATTCACAATGAACATTTACTTCAACGGGGGCATGGCTAACCACCAACCAAGATGGTGGTGTAAACGCGAGCTCTCTCCCTACTAAGCTCACATTGACATCAATCCTGCAGCCCAGGAGGGCCAACAGGCTAAAACAACATGAAGGTGCAAGCGATTCTCCCTTCCAGCCAAACATCGTGTGACTGGAAGAGAAGTGGATTCTCTGGATTCAGGCCCGCACGGACTGAACAAAGTGGCAGAACTCAAGGAGGAAAGAAGAGGCTGAAGCACCAGTGAGGCGGCACGCCACTGCCCAGACATTGCAACGCGGAGGAGGGGGTGAGTGCACATCCCTGATGGGTGTGCAGCTCTACAGAATGGCAGTTGGCGTGACACCCTGGCCTGGGCCGATGACCCCAAGCGGTTCGCCTGGTGTCTCCTGCCCACCGGGGACTGCAGGGCACCGTGCAACACCATTTGGCCACGGATGACCCAAACATGACTGGGAGGGAAAAGTCGGTTGCCCCTGGGCTGCTGGACAGCACCACAGGAGGGCACAGATGATGTCCCAGTTGACAGCAGAGGCCACTTGCATGCAGGAATATGCAGTGCCCGCGTGGGGGTGACCTGGGCCTCCAAAGGGCTCCAGGAGGAGCAGAGCGGTTATGCAGGATCTGAGCCCAGAGCAGTGGTCAAACGAAGGTGAGGGAAAATCAGCACAACAGGCAGACGAGGCAGGGGCCACATTGCCCACCAAGCAGGCGGGTGGGGGCTGTGCTGGGAGGGGTGGGGGAAATGACCAAATCGCACCCCTGAGAACTCAACCCTGTTTAGACAGGTGGTGTGGGCGACAAAAAAACGGGAGAAAATAGTGGAGTGAACTAACCAACACTGTGATCCCAGCCGTGGTCCCCTCGATAGTGATCCTAGAAAATGGTTCGAGCAAGGTCGTTGCTAGGCTGCCTTGAGCAAGTAAACTGGGTAAATACGCCTCAGGGGCAGTAATGGGGAGCCTAAACCCGACAAGGCACAGATGGAGACCTCGCACGAACCCTGGGACCCATCTCTGTGTGATCTTTTAAGGCAGAGAAAGATTCCAGATCAGCTCTCGAGCATAAAATAGATACATTGGCAGTGGATGTTACACTTATGAGAGCAGACCTTCAAAAAAATGTTGACTAGAAAAGAGACAGTCGAAAAACCATGTCCGACTATACGAGAGCCATTAAACACCTGGAACATGATGTCTAACGCCGTACGGATAACAACCAAAAAATGACATGCTTGGGCGGAGAACGCGAAGAGTCGTTCCAGACGCAATAATATGTGCGTTGTGGGTCTGCTGGAAAAGGCAGAAGGAGTAGTGGTGGAACAGTTCATGGAAGATCTGATTTTTAAAAATGGTGGTCCCGGTGTCTCTCTTGGACCACTTTGTAGTAGAAAGAGCGCATAGAGCGACAGCTATTCTGCCAAGGCCAGAGGCAAGGCCTAGGCCACTGATTACACGGATTCTGAGCTAAAGGGATCGGCACGCTATCCTAAGGGCAGCCCACCAGAAGGGCGTTATCTTTATCGACACCACAGAAGTCTGGGTGTACCCAGACTACAGAGAGGAGGTACAAAATAAAAGGCGGTCATTTGACAAAGCAAAACTTGGACTCCACAAACTAAAAATCTCATACTCTATTATCTTTCCCACAAAACTACTACTGGTGATGAAGGGTAAAACCTAGGGGCATATTATCAAGGCGATGCGATAATCATCGCAAATCGCGCTTAGCGCGATTTACTTTATCGCTGGATTACATCACCGTGTTAGCGACGTATTATAAACATTTTGCTAACAGGCGATGTAATTCCAGCGATAGAGGCCGATTATCAGGAATAGCGCGTGAAATCCAGTGATGATTTCACAGCGCTAAGGAGAAGCTTGCTGATAGGGGAGTGTGGACCTAACCTGGAAATCCACCTCCCATCATCAGTATGCCTAAGTCAATTTAAAAGCAGGCGTTAAATTCCTGTGATAACCGCGGTTAGCGCGGTTATTTTTATCGCTTCGCAGGTCTGCTGCATGGCTTGTAAATATCGCGAAGCCGTGTTAGCGAGTATTCCCATGTTGTTGTGCTCAGGAACACCTGCTTTGCATGTCATTAGCGATATTGATCGCTGACATGCAAAGTCGCAAGAAAACACGAGCTAACGCTTGTTATCGTGTCCTTGTTAATAGGGTGATAAGAAAATCACAGCTTTTTCGGCGCTATGTGCCGAAAAAGCTGCGATGTTTCCCTTGATAATATGCCCCCTAGTTCTTTCTACCTCCAGAAGAAATCTTGGCCTCTGGAGCATTGCCCGGGTACTACAGAGCAGACACAGTTGCCGAGCCCGGACAGTGAAAGACAGGGGCCCCTCTGCCGGCGCATCCAGACTGGTGGATACTGGGATCCAGGACAGAGGAGCACAGAGCAACCCTGGACCAGAAACCAAAGCCACAAGAATGTTGGAAGCCAGGGAAGCCAAGAGCGAACCCCTCTGCATATGCACACCTTCCAGAAGCCACCTCCATTCTCTCGAGAGTGGATCAGTCATACTAACTATAGTGTACACTCAATGCTGTTTGTAACTTAAATGTTCGGGGAAGGGCCATAGACACTTTGGGGCATATTATCAAGGATGGCGTTATAATTATCGCCACTTTAGCGGCAGAAAACTGCCACTAAAGCGGCGATAATGGACTTGATAATATGCCGCAGAGAATTCCAATAGCAGCCCATGTTGACACCAGAACATGGTCTTCTATGGGAATTCTCCAGGCCATATTATCAAGTCCATTATCGCCGCTTTAGCTGCAGTTTTCTTGATAATATGCCCCCTCGAGCTTTGGGGAGGTGGGCAGTTCGAGGCTCACAACAAGAGGCTGTAGGGAGGGGCGTGGGGAGGGCTGTTTCATTGACTGGTGACTAGGGGGGATCACTAAACAGAAAACAAGGTGGGCGAAGGACGAAGCAGACGGGACTGCACAACATCGCAGGAAGGACTGAGGCAGCACAAGCTTTAACACTAAAGATCCTTTCATGGAATGTTACTGGGCAAGGCCACAGCACTGAAAGAGGTCTGCGCAGAAATACCTCTATTGCCAGTCCTCAGACTTAGTATTACTACAAGAGATGCTTCTGGTTGGTAACAGATGTGGCTTTCAGAGCAGGGGGAGATACAAGGTCATGGCACAGGCTCACAGTCACGGCCATATGGGCCCGTAGATCACTGCCTTTTCACGTGACACAGATATGGACAGATCAAGCGGGGTGGTACACAGTGGCCAGTGGCACCTGAGAGGGCGAGCAGGTGAAGACAGTGGCGAGGCCTTCAGTCGGAGATGTTGGCGAAAATGAGCGGGTGGATGTTCCAGATCTCAGATACACTGACAACTATAGGGGGAAGACCTGAATCTGGGGATGAATGCAGGTGATGATAGGAGGACAATGGCACAACAAACAGACTGCATAGACACAAGACTGATGGGTTTCATGTGGGCACTGGGTCGAAAGGATCTCTGGCGAGACTCTCACCCCGGGGTACTCCAATACACATCCAAAGCCAGTGTAATGAGGGCTATGTCATTTGTGGATTATTTCCAAATACCAAAGCTGCAGGGAGGAAGGTTTAGGGACACACACTTCCTCTCATGGGGAATCTTGGATCATTCTCCCCTTTGTACCTCACTCTATACCACGGTACGGGTCCCCAGCCCAGGGTGGCGAATGGACCCCTGGAAATCTAAGACTGGAATAGCACAGAGTTTTTCTGCTTGGCCACAAAGGAGTACTTCACAGACAATGAGCATTTTGTTGGGTCTAAGATCACAATGTGGGAAGGCTCCAAAACGGATATCCGGGAGCACTTAATTGCAAAAACAATAGACAAGCATAGGAACAAATTATGAGTAGTCAAAGAACTTGAGACGCAACTGGTCCAATGGCAGGGAAAATATGTATTTGATTAGGCACTAATTTAGCCCTCAAGATTGCACTATGCATCAAGAATACAGACAATTACTGGAAGGTGATGCAAGAACATTCATGCGTGTAACAAAGCACAGACTTTAGAAAGTGGGAAATAAAGCTGGAAAGCTTCTAGCATGGCTGGAACGTAAGGATGAGGGTCAGAGGTGGGTGTTACAGGTGATGATGAATACTGGACTCGTAGAATCCTCACCAGATATAGAGGAGGCCTTCACTGTTCATCTGGATAGTGTTTACCGGCCAGAGCAAAGGTATGTGGAGAGGTATCGCAAGGATTTCATCCATGATATCCCAAACCCCTAGCTTAACAGTGGCGACAGGTCATGGTTAGACAGGCCATTGGAAGTACAAGAAATAGATGAAGCCATAAAACAGCTCAAAAGTGGGAAAACCCTGGGGCCAAATGGCTTCCCGATCGAATTTTTTAAATGCCAGAGTAGCAAGCTGTCAGAACTGATGCTGCAAAGGTACCATGAGGCCCGGGCAGAAGCGTAACAATGGCCCCCGCAGCACCCGCAGTGGGGGGGGCTTTGAGCTCCAGGGGCCCCCCCTCAGGACAGTATCTTGGCCTGAAAGCTCCTGAGTGAGCCTGAGGGGGGCCCTCTATGTACTATGCAGGGGAGCCCCTTCAAGTTTGGTTACGCCACTGAGCCCGGTAGGTGTGTTGCCTGCTGAATGATCTCCGCCAAGAGATAGTGGTGTAAATACTCAAAAGTGTAAACCCTTGGAGGAGGGTGCATCATACAGACCTATTTCTCTGCTAAATGTAGAGGTTAAAATTCTGGCAAAGTTGTTAGCCAATCATTTATACAGGGTTGTTGACAAACTGATTAAGTCTGATTAGTTTGTCTTCAAGCCCTACAGACCTACACATCATAAACTGCAGTACCTGTATGGAATCTTGGACAATAGGGGTAGGTAGAAAGAACCGGTGGTGCTCCTATCTCTGGATGCAGCCAGGGTGTTTGAGTCGATTGAATGACCATATCTGATGGTCATCCTTGAAAAGAGGGGCTTTGACGGGGAGTTCTGGGCATGGCTATGGCTGTTGTATGTGCACCCCACTGCAAGGGTGCGGGTCAACAACACGGTTTCCTGGGAATTAGGCTGGAACGGTGGACACGGAATGGTTTCCAGCTGTCACCCCTCCTCTTCGCATTAGCGATTGAGCCAATGGTGGAATAGGTGACAAAGAGATGCTTTGGTGAGAGGGTTCAACTGGGTCACAGGCAGGAAATGTAGAATCTCACCATACGCAGATGACATGCTGCTGCACCTGGGGGACCCGGAGACCTACTCATTCTGGCTATACTTAACACTTTTACAAAATGCGACAGAGCACACATCAATTGGCACAAGTCAGTGGCACACTCCCACTCTGTCAAGATTTTGCCATCCTTCCACTAAGTGTCACTCACGAGGGCCCTTTACGAACCTGCCTTCATATCAGTATAGGTCAATAAACACATCAGCACTTACCATACTTAGTTTCGTTTAATCTTTTAGTCCAGGTTTCTGTTCTATATCCCTGATGCATTATGGTTCTTGTAGTTCTCTCTATCTTCAGTCCCTGCCTAAATCACATCCTGCTGGCAGTTTCCTGTTCATTAGTGTGGTTCTTGGATCCTACTGCTATTGTGATCGCTTTATATTTTCATTCTAGACCTTATCTATGTTTGCACAGATCCGTACACCGTTCCAGGTTTTCCTATTCCCTTTCCAGTGTTTCCTGGTTCCCCTGGTCTTCACATATCCAGGTCCCAGTTCAGCCTTCCCTTCACTGGTGGTTTGCTGATTCTTTGCACCTGGTTAATTCTTTGGACATGGTTTCTCAGTGCCCATGTTCTCCTCCCCTGTGTCGCCAGCTATTTCAGCCCTGTGAGCGCAGAGTGCAGCGGCTTGTATATGACTTCTGTTGAGTTTTCTTATGCTCTGTCTTCCAGCTTCTGTTATTACAGGCTTGTCCTTTGACTCTGTTTCCTTTTTCCCCTGTACCCATTTTCCCATTTTTGGCTCTTTGTAGTATCTGTTTCTGTACCTAGTTTTCCTGCATCTCTGTTCCTGTGTTAGCCCTAGTTCACATTCTCCTGGCTGCACTCTTTTTGATCTTCCCTGTTATCTGCAGACTCATTCCTTGTGTTCTCTGTCCCTGTTTGTCTGCATATTTCTGTCTTGCCTTGTTTGAGTGAAGATCTTTCCTAGCCTTATTTTCACTATTTCAGTCCTGTTCCTGACCCTGATTCCATTCCTGCTTTTGCCTAAGCCCAGTTTCTGTTTGGTGTTCCTTGTTCTGTTCCTTGTTGTTCTTTCTTGTATTGTTATCTGGATTTTCATTGCTTCCAAGGGTGCCAGTTAGATGTCAAGGCTTATGCCTTGGTCCAGAGAACCAACCAGCGCAGCTTCTCCATAGGAAATGCTGGGTGTCTCCCAGAACGCTGTGAGATTAATCTGGTCTTTGCTTTTGTATAAGATCTTTTCACCTCACAGAGAGATCATTCCTGAGGAGCAGACAAACTACCATTTGATAGTTTCTCTATTGTTTCCCTGCTTACCTTCTTGTTGTTAGTAGTCGTGCCTTCCCTGCAGACTTCTAGTTCATTGCCTGTCCCTACCTGCTTCAGTCCTCCGCTTCTGTCCTACTTCCCTCCCAGTCTTCATGTACTCTCTTGTTTATATTACAACCCAGTTATCCAGTCTTGTTTCAGTCTTACCTAGCTAGCCCCCTGACAGATCACTCTGCTAGTTTCTGCTGGACCCCTGCCACCCTCAGAGTGGAGGCCCCCACAGAAAGGGGCATTCCCTCTGGAAGGGTTGATGCAATGGTTTAAATATCTAGGGATATACATAACGACAGCACCCAGGGATTTCCAATGCCTTAACCTTGGACATATCCTAGACAAATATAAGGCAGACGGCAGACAGTGGAATGGTTTCCAGCTGTCACCCCTCCTATTCGCATTAGCGATTGAGCCAATGGCGGAATAGGTGAGAAAGAGATGCTTTGATGAGAGGGCTCCACTGGGTCCCAGGCTGGAAATGTAGAATCTCACCATACGCAGATGACATGCTGCTGCACCTGGTGGACCCAGAGACCTCCTTACTGCTCATTCTGGCTATACTTAACACTTTAAGAATAACACTTAACACTTTGGAATAGGAAGTCAGCCAACTGATTCTTGGAGTCTCTACTTCTGTCTAAACTAGGGGAATGATTTCTCCACGAGTAGAACACCATAGGTTTAGTCCTCTCTTTGCTAGTCCAAGGAGCTGCAGGTGCAGTCCAACTTCGGTGCAGCATGGGAGACCATGGATAGATTTTAGAGACAATAAATGGTGGAAGGGGGAGGGTCACCAAATCTTGGGGGAGCAGAGAACCCAAACATGGTTACCTCAATAACCCTACCTGGTCATTTGAGAACACTGAACACTATGCTCCGTATCACAGAGTAACTCCTGTTATCACTAATGGGGGAGCAGTGCTTTATAAAATTATTGTTTTGCCTAAGTTCCTATACATGCAACAGAATACATTATTTGAGGTCCCAGATTCCTTCTTCACTGCAGTTAATGCAGTCACTCATTATTTGCTATGGGATGGGGCACACCAAGATTAGCACTGACAGCACTTACTAGGGGACATTACAAGGGGGGTATTGCACGGCTGGATGTACAACTCTACTATTGGATGACACAGCTCCTGGTGGTAAATGACTGGGTGTTTGCAAACCAACCTGAACTGTCTCTGTTGGGTAATAGAAGAGCTATATCAGAGGGTAGCTACATAAGGGAGCTATACAAAAAGAGGCAATACAGGTTTACACATGGCCACACAAGATCGGTCTTTAAAATATGGAATCAAGCAACACACAAAAAAGGGTGGAATGGGAGACGGACCATGGAAACGCCCTTGTGGGAAGTAGATGTTCTGGCGGATCTCCTTTTTTTTGTCCGGGGGCCAGATCCTTCATCCCAGTCTTTCACTGTTGAATTTAGAAGTCTAACACCTGAACTCATTTCATATCGACATTTCAACCTTCTTCATGAGTGTCTGACGCTCTACAAGAAGTCACATGTCCAGCCACAAGAGCTTCTTACCTCTTCAAATGGAAGTGATGTTGCATTTGGTATGTACAGAAGAGCATAACCCCCACTAGCTGTCAAGAAGATGTGGTACTCCCTTCTCTTCTTTATCTGATGGATACTTCTTCCTACTGATCGCCACACCATGAATACTACTTTCAGGCTTCTGGTCCAGAAAACATTTCCACTGCAATCACTCTTCGATGATGCCAGGTGGTGCTGCAGAACTTCAGATGTGACATCACTGTTGAATATAAGGCAGACCCTCCAGGATCATCAGCAGTTTTGTAAAAAGGCTACGCTTTTTAGGTCGAACCTGTGCAGCACATGCTGCTCTACGAGGCATGCTGTATTGCGGAAGGGACTTAAAGCTCCGCCCACTCTCCGCCCACATTTTTCATTGGCTTGTGTCAGTGTCCACTGTAAACTGTGGTTGTTCATTGGTCACTAGCCCCTCCATAGTACCGCCTTGTCTCATTTTATAACCTCCCATGGCGACACCCTGTTATGTATGTTGTTGCTCGGTAGGCTTTAATTACTGCCTCCGAGCACTATTTTCTCAAATAGCTTTGTCCTGCCTGCTGTTGCAGGAAGGACACGCTCTCCTAACGCTTTTTTTCACGCATTTGCAATACAATAGGTCTCGCATTTGCGAGAGTTTGAGCAATTGGCATTGTAAATAACAATGCTTTATATTTATCTGTTTTAAAAACAACACATAAATAAAAGATATTGTCATTTCCAATGCCAATAGCTCAAACTCTCATAAATGCGAGACCTATTGCAATGCAAATGATTGTTACAAAAGTGCCCGCAAAACTTGGAGGATTTGCAAATAGTTTTGCCGCTCAAGTCCCAACTTTTTGGGAAACGAGGACATCTTGTGGCCAGGGATGGAAAGTGATCTTTGTTACTTTCTTTCAGCTTTTGGCTGTTTGCAGCTAAAATGGAGGAAATATCATGCAGGGAAGCCTGCTCCGTGACTAGAGCCAGATCCGGTGAATCACGGAGGCCATCACAGAGCGCCTGTCTATTTCTGGGCTGGTTTATTGCAAACTCTCTGCACAGCAAAAATATGCTTCATACTGTGAATATATTCGGAGACTGGTGAAATAGCAACAGGCTCTGCTTCATCCTGTCCTCAGGGTAGACAAGAAATGCATCATCAATCCTGTCCATCCATAAACATCATTTGAGTGTCGCTCTGCACATATATGAGACTAATTAAATATATGGATGTGTGTAAGAATTTGTACCACATTGTGACTAAGCAGCTGAGTGACACAGCACTGAAATATTGTTTTCTTTGTGTGAGGGTATTAGTATTTTGTGAAGGCATTTGTGGTTGATGGGCTTCAGCAGTCATCCCTTGTGTGGCTATCTCGGTCTACAGATCGATTTTCTGGGCCCCTAAAGTTTATTTTTGTTTTATGCAGATTATTGTACATGGAATCAAGCGCTAACGGTATACTTATAAAAGCAGAGGAAATGCTAACAATCTGTTAAGGTTCTATGGGACGTTTCAAACGCCATTTTTTCCCCTACAAAAACATCTTTTAAAAAAGTGAACTGAAAGAAATGAGGACGAATGGGGAAGGGAGGGCGACTTCACTGACTGAACATAGGTGAGAAACAAAAAAGGAATAACCAACAAGAGATTGTGTTTGGATAACTTTCACTGAGGTATCGGGAAGACATTATGGACGAGGACATCTTTTAGTCCGGGATGGAAAGTGATTTCAAATTATCTCCATTATAAAGTTCAAAGGTGAACAGTAGATTGTACTTTTTAAATAGGAAGGAACTGGAGGTAGAGCATTTCAGGAGGGCATTATTTTATGCAGAATAGTAAAAAGCAAAAAAAAAAAGTGCTGCAAAATTCCCACATTTGAGCCACAAAATTCCCACATTTGAGCTGCAAAATTCCCACATTTGAGCCGCAAAATTTCCATATTTGTGCCGCAAAAGTTGCTAATCCATGCCGTAAAAGTACGGCCCGGGGGCCGCTCGCGGCCGTCTTGACCTTTACATGCGGCTCCCCTGGTGAACAGGAGCACGAGCTGCTGTTTATTTACTGAGCTCTAATATTTAAAAAAAATGTTAACTAAACGGGCAAGCATTTATTAACCTGCAAATAAATGCTTGCCGTTTATTTAAAGAATTTTTTAGACCCCCTTACCCAATCCCTGACCCACCTACACTCCTGCTGCCATCAGTGTGGCCCATGGTCACACCACACACCACAGACTGTACTTTGTGGGCCCTGGGCAAATGTTTTGCTAGTACCCATGGTTTGGATTCTTGACTTTTAGCCCTGATACCAGACAATGCCAATTGTTTGGCGGCCCTCTGGCACCTAAAAGGGTCAGACAGGAGTTTCCAGGTCTTTTGCCAACCCTGTACAATTGCTTTCTGGCTAGCAATTCTGGATCTTTTCAGGATGGCTCCACAATCTTCTAGGCTACTCCTGTGGCTCCCTCCCAAACACCACTCTTCCAGTGGCTTTGGCCATGGTGCCTATGGTGAAGCTGAAACCGGCTAGTGCGCCATTCCTGCGACATTGATTTTGAAGCTAATGGTGACAACACCCACGGAACAATATCATCCGCCAGCCAAGGAGTTAATATGGAAAAGTATCATCTTTGTGGCAAAGCAGAAGTTCAAGGCTAATTACAGAGATAACCCCTATTATGGGCACCTCCTAGGGCCCAGAGGGTCAGTGGCTTGGAGGAGATTCTTTAGTACAGATGCCTTGACTGTTAAAAATATGGACCAAGCCTGGATGGGGAATAAGAATGTCGTCTAATTACCTCCTCACACCATACAAAACAGATGCCAGAATCCACTTGCATGATGCCAGTGGTCCAGTTACTTCACCAGGAGGGGATATTTCCTACTCCTCTGGCCCTACATCTGAATATTCATTCAGAAGGTGCCATAAGCCGTGGGATTGACTTTGCTTTCTGCAGAAGTGAGGTCTAACATTCTGACTGTAATCTTGCAATACTCCACGGTTTAATCAGGTTCTCCTAGACCCTATAATGGTTGCACAGGAGAAACCCTGCTCAGGTCCTGCAGGCCACCGGTGGATTGCCAAAAGCCACAGGACCGTTTGGGTGACCCACAGTTTTCGTCCTCCAACCTGTCACTGTAGAGAGTGGTGATTCAAAGCAGAACACCAACGCCTTTCCTAGAGCACCCTAATACAGAAAATTTAGGAAGGTTGTGGCCTTCGGTTGCAAGGTGTGTGCCTCTGGCCCTGGGCTTTGTGCACATCTAATGCCCCCTGCTTTTTAAATAATCCATGCCCTTTGGGAATTGGCGAAACATAAGATTGTCAGCCCGCCAGGCCATTAGTTACTTAGTGTGGTGGCCTGAGTGTGACTGGAATGCCCAGATGTGGTTCCCGGGCTCATTGTGCCACAGGACTCAAGCTATACCTCACTGAAGAGGCTTAACTAAGCTGAAACCAGTCAGGGGTTGTTTGTGTTTTTGTAAAGAGGGGATATGGCCTGTCAATTTGGGTTGGGCTGTTCCTATTGGAGCATTATCAAGGGTAATTGGCATATGATTATTCCCTGCCTGAAGTGGCATGTTGGGCAACAAAAATGGTAGACGGGGATGTAGACCTTAGTAATTACAAGTGACTGAGATTCATTCAAGCATGCCACCCATCACTTTCTTTTTTTTTTAGATCACAGAAAGTTATTTTCTGACCTCATATTCAATGGCCCATGTGCATCAGAACAGGTCCTGAAGTGTGGCTTTGACTCTGTGGACACTGTTGCTTGGTCTGTAGGAATGGCTGTCACACTGCATCGACAGATTTGGATGTGTTCCACCGGCTTTTCAGGAGATGTCCAGGATATGCCCATGGAGAAGACTTTTGTCAGTGAAAGGCTATTCAGAAAGACGGCTGACTCCTCCTTAGAAAATTTAATAAAAACAGCTACACTACAGTTTTCTGACTAGCTTTGGCCTCCCCTGTTGGAAATTTCACCTGCAGTATAGTAATTTTCTTGGTTTTTCTAAGACTGTGCAGTCCCAATAAGAGCAATTCAGTCGGTCCTAATGCCACAGCACCTATTTTACTCCTTTCGAGGCAGGGGTGGGTCCGGAGGGCATCGACTCCAGTAGCAAATCAAATCCTTCTGGTCTCCACAAGGCCTGATGCCTACAACACTCTGACTATGGACCCTCCAGGTGGGTAGGGGGAAGATATCTCCTATTTTGTCATTTAGTCGGAGGCGATCACTATGGATCACTGGTTGCTCTAGCTGATCTGTTTGGCCATATCCTTCCCTTCATATTTACCACTCTATTTCCTTCAGACTGTGCTTGCTGGCTCCTGTCTTGATCCTGGAGGAAGAAGTCCGTGTTTTGTTGAACAGAAGGAGAGGTGGTGCCTCTGGAAGAGAGGGGCAAGGGATAGTACTCATTTTACTTCTCGGTCCCCGAGAAGGTCAGAGTCTGAGGCCTATCCTAGACCTTTGTCTTCTGAATTGGTTCATCCTGCAGGAGAGGTTTAAGATTTTGTCCCCATGCCAGGTGATGTTGGCCTTGAACTCAAGAGATTGGTTTCTGTGTCTGACCTTCCAGGATGCCTACTTTCATCTTCCAATTCACATGTCCATGTGTTCTACTTGAAGTTCATGGTGTGGTCACAAAACTTTCAATTATAGTTTGGACTGACAACAGCCTCATGCATCTTTACAGAAGGCTGGCGGTCATAGTGGGCACATTGTAGAGGTCGGGAGTTGATGTATTTCTGTACTCTAATGACTTGCTATTGAAGGAGGAGTCCCCGAGGATAGGCAATGAACATTTCCAGTGGGCAATGGCTCTTCTTAACTTGGACTTTTCTATTAACATCTAGTAGTCTCAATTCACTCCGACACAGAGGTGGGGAGGCGCTCAACCCAAACAACAAAGCTTTATAAATATTTGGTAATGATTCAGATTTGTATGTCTCAAGCTCAGAACTTTTTCTTGTGCATACTGAGCCTCATGGCCTTGTGCACCCTATTGGCCCTCATGCCAGGTGATGGATGAGAACTCCCCAGTGATCTCTGAGGAGGTAGTGAATTCAACTCCAAGGAACTCTCTCAGCTCAGGAGCAGATATCGAGTTGGTGCATCAGGAGCTACACTGGTGGATGGATCTCCCTATCCTCAGGGGTCATCATTTCAGCCTTGGTCACAGACACCTTCTCACTAGGATGGGGTCATCATTTGGGTCACATGAAAGCCCTAGGCCTTTGGTCGTGTTGAAGCAGTGCCCACACATAAATGCGCTTAAGTTGCGGGTGGTCCATCTTGCCCTGAAAGCCTATCTCCCTTCCATCATAAAGGGCAACATCCACACTTTCTCTGACAGCATTACTAATGTCTAATATATAAACAAACAGGGAAGTGTGGGATCATGGAGCGTATATAGAGAGGTGATTTGCTTGTGGACACAGGCACAGTGAAAGTGTTACAAGTTGCAGCCTATCGGACAGGCTCCCTCAATGTGAGAACAGATGCATTCAATCTTCTCTTGCTCGAAAACCACAGTTTGGACTCGCATTCCTAGTTGGGAGATGCGATCTACTCCACATTGGGGTTTCCCTTTGTCTACTCTACCTCTTTCTCAAAGCCCAGAAGAGGAAGTGTTCTCAATTGTGTGCAGTACAGTTACCAAAATGTAATCTGAGAAGTATTGGCACAGTCCCTGGAGTCTTGAATGTTAGTAATGATATTCCTACAGGGATACTTTCGAGACCGCATGAGTGCAGCCCAACATAGTGATGTTCACAGAACCCCCTGTGAGGTACTGAAGCAACATAGAGTTGAAATGAAATAATAGCCACAAAGGCTACCCAAGCTACTGGGAATACTCAGCTGGCTGACACAACCATGCCTATTTTGACCACTGCAGAATGACCTAACTAATGGAAGCCATCCTTACTGTTTGCGTCTGGGTATTATGCTTATATTAGATGGAGTTTCAGTGAGCACAGATGCAAAGCCAAATGCTCATACTAACAGAGCCCGGGCACTCCCAAATTGACAGGGAGACTATTGGTCTCTTTTGGGTCTGCAGGCATTTTCCACATCTCCATATGAACCGTGTTTAAATATAAATTGATCACAGACCATTAATACTTCTGCTCCAGAAATTCATCTCACACCCATTGCCTAGAATAACAAGAATGGATCCTACAACTGCAGAAAAACCAGTTAGTTGTTGATAACTGCCATGAGATAACACTCCAGCAGACTTTTTCTCCCTAGCTACAGTCCTTGCAGTTATACTGTTTAAGACTATATTCTCCACCAAATTTTCTACAATAAAGGCACAGTTTTTATAAGAAAGGATCTTAAGAAACATAAGCCCAGGCCATCTTTGTAATGTTCTTCTCAATTATTTTAATGCTCGCCTTCCCTTCCAGAAAGACTTGGTGGCGGATGCAGTAATACTGTCCACCTACCCCACATTCCCTTTCCGGGTGCATGGAGTTCAGGTAGATGTCCTTTCTTGGCATCGTAATAACTTATTGCCATACAGTGATTTTGGTGTTGTGTTTTGGTCCTCGCTTTTGCATTTCACACTTGTGTTTCTTTTCTCTCTTGGCAGTGTAACTCTTGTCTATGGGTATAGTTTAAAACATCAGCATGATGTAACTGATATGCTTAAACATTTGTTTTTTGGAGCCATATTGTAAATAGCATTCCAGGCCCTTTTTTATGACAAATTAGTCCATGTCTGGTTAGGTTGAGCCTAGGCAGCGTGCATGCCATGTCTGCAAGACATGCTGTAACTCCTGTTTGGGCTTCAAGCACGCCCATCGATTTCCATTCTTCTTTGTTGTGACATTCACAAATGCTGGCTTTTCATTGGTTTTAATTGTCCCTCCTTTGGGTGCTTGGTTCCCTCCCATCAGATTTCACTCATTGTTTCTTTGCGTTGGCCATTGCAAAGCATTCACCGTTCCTCCTGGTCGGCCATCGCAACCTGTTCACACAACTGAAGAAATATTGGGTAGGGTTACCAATAGCTTCAAGGACACAGTGTTTGCATTCAAGAGACAATATCCAACCAGTACACTGCTCGTGGCATCTGTCTTTTGTTTCCATTATTCCACCCGACCACCCCCTCACACAATACTGTTTTTAAAACAAAAAATTTATTTATTTATTTGCAGATTTAAATAGCGGAAACTCGACTCTCTTAAATTCTCAGGACCCTTTCCCCTTGCTTACCTTTGGTCCTAAAGACTGGAACTGTAAGTGTAATACTTACACGTGTAACCGCGGTATTGTTTTCCCCATAGGATAACATTAAACTATTTAGAAATTGTTTAGTGTCGACTTTTGAAAGTGAAAGGTATTTATCTCTAAAAATGTACTTACCTTCTTGAAAAGATCTTGGTCTTAAAATATAGTACAAACAAAGCTTATTTTTCTAAAATTGTGGAGTTGTGTGTCCATCATTGGTTAAATTTGTGCAATACATGTCTTACACTCCTCTGTGTTAGGCCTAAGGCTGCTCTCCCACACTACCAATAATAGAGCACTTTGGGTTTTACATTGAGCCCTCTCCACTTTTGTGGAACCCCTGAACTCTGTGCACAGTATAACCACCCAGTGACATACCATATACAGAGCCAGCTTCCTACATTGGTGGCAGTGGTGGGATACAAGACCTGGACATTTGTTGTACCACTTGATTGCTAATTGATTTCACAAGAGGAAATCCAAAATTGTCTTTAGACAGACTTTTTATCGATTTTTAACTTTTTAACTTTTTTCCAAATTTATTCAGAATAGTGTTACGGCCTTGGCTAAGTCATTCACTGTTTAGGAAATTGAAAAGCTTGTCAGGTAGTTATGCCTTGGAAACCCTTAGAGTTTTTTCTAATCTCCTATACGACCCCAACTACTTAAAAAACCATGTCTGAAACCCCAGGGACCAGCCAGGAGCTCAACCTGGCCCCCTATGCAATTATGAAAGTTACTCAACTTAAAGATTTGTGCAAGACATGGAACATTGCCATGGGCTCTAGACCCACAAAGGGTTATCTCCAGCAGTTGCTGGCAGAGTGACAAGGCCATGGCAAGTAAAACACCTCCCTGTGGGGAAGGAGAGGATGATGATAAGTACCAAGAAGTAGAGAAAAGGGACTCTGAGTCTATCACTACCCCTCAGATAGCAAAACCACTGGAAGTCTCCCCAGTATTATCTCAGACGAGTTAGAAACTGAAGATGAACATTTTCATCTCTGGTGGCAGAAAAAATAATAACTAGGGAGGTAGACTTTGTTGACTCCAAAATCCCCAAAGGGATTGTCCCTATATTCTTTGAGGATGATGACATCACCAAGTGGTTCATTGCATTTGAGAGTGCCTATCTTGGTAGACTGGTCCACAAGAAGATTTAGATTGCTATCCTGTGGGAAATGTTCTCAGATAAGTGCAGTAATAGACTCCTGACAAGCAGTGAGAAATATGCTACTTCCTATGACCTCATGAAGGGTACGCTGATTGAGGGCTTTGGATTCAGCACTGAAGACTATATAATCAGATTTAGGGAGGCTAAGAAAACCCAAAGCCAAACCTGGGTTAAATTAGTAGCTTTCTCAGTGAAAACACATGGAGGTTGGTTAGAATGTAACAATGTACATGATTTTGAGGGGTTGTATAATGTGATAATGTAGGAGCACCTTTTGAGTAATTGTCACCAAGAGAAACTGCATCAATTCCTGGTAGACCTAGGTCCACTGTCTCCTCAAGAATTGGGAAAGAATGCATACCATTGGGTCAAGACCAGGGTGATCAAGACTACCACTGGTGGGGGAGACCAAAAGTAAAGGGCAAAAAAATCCCCCCGCCCCCAAGGGGAAGAAGGTAACCCTAAAAATAACAGAGAGCCTTCTACAGACCCCCACAACCCTGCTCGAGAAGGTGGGCCCAGAGTCTCTTTACAGTCTAAGTGTGGGTACCAGGGGAAGAACTGGGATCTCATGAAGGTTTGGTGTCACAACTGTCAGGCGCTAGGACACCGAACTGGAGACCCTAGCTGTAAAAATAAGACAAATGTCTCGAGTCCACCTGCAGTACCTGCAGCTACTAATATCCAGATGGGATCCTATGTGTTGCCTGACCATGGCAGTTACCACACTGAGGCAAAACTAATCTTTGAGGGAGGGATAGACGTAGTCTGTGCTGTCTGGCCCACTAATATGAAACAATACATGCAGTTTCCCAACATTAATGGATCTAGAATAGAGGCCTTCAGAGATACTGAGGCTAATGTCACCATGGTGACCCAGCAACTTGTTCACTCAGATCAGTACCTGATTGGCAGGTCCTATCCAGGAATCAATGCTAGTAGTATCACTATCATCCATCCCATGGCTATGATCACTATGGACTGGGGGGAGTAGTTGGACAAAATGAAGTCATTGCGCCCCCAACTGTCCCTGTAGATTGTCTGCTTGGAAATGATTTGGAGACTTCCCCTTGGGCTGAAGTCAAACTGAGGACCCATGCCAGCATGGTAGGTCTCTCGGGATGGGGTTGTGTCACAACCAGAGCAAACAGCAGAGCTCTGAGTGAAAAAGGGGAGCTGGATTTTGGAAGAATGGACCAGCTCTCCAGGAGAAAGGGCAAAAAGACTGGGTGACCAGCTTCTAAACAGATCCTCAGGAAGAGGAATTGTTATCTTCAGAGGAAAGTGACCATGAAGAGGTTGGGCCTTACCAGGCAGATCTCATGGGCCCATGGGGGCCCTCTAGAATGGATATTTGCCAGGGACAAGAAACTTGTCCCAAACTTGAGAGCCTGGGGCAGCAAGCTGCTGCCAGGAAATGGGTGATATCAGTGGCAGTCACAGGGTCGATTGGAAGGAGGGACTATTTTACACTGAGGCCACAGACCCCAAACCTGGTGCAACCAGGATAGTGGTAGTACCTCAGAGCTTTCGAGAGTTTCTCCTTATTTCAGCCCATGGTATCCCCTTAGCTGGGCACCTTGGCCAGGATAAAACATGGAGTAGATTGGTCAATCCCTTCTACTGTCCAGTGATGTCTCAGACGGAGAAGGACTTTTGTCAGTCCTGAGTCACCTGCTAAGCCAGTGGCAAGGCAGGAGGCCACCCAAAGGCCCCATTAATACCACTTCCAGTGGTTGGGGGTACCTTTTGAAAGGGTAGGGGTCATCACTGATGGTGGACACAGGCTCTTTAAATAC
Source organism: Triturus cristatus (assembly GCF_964204655.1). Lineage (NCBI taxonomy): Eukaryota > Metazoa > Chordata > Amphibia > Caudata > Salamandridae > Triturus > Triturus cristatus. Next base: position 1,583,840,991 of record NC_140590.1, read on the forward strand.
TATAATACCTAAGGCGATCTATGATACGTTGTGGCAGGGGGTAGAATTGATTTAATCAGATGTGGTTTCGAAAGGATACCAGGGGCGAATATTGGGGTATTGGGTTATATGACAGCATCCATAAAACTCGCAGGAAGACAGACATTAGTAAGGTCTACATTGCTCCGGCTGGTCCTCCTTTTCTAGGATGGACATATCAATATGACTTGCATATCAGGGTGGATCAGAGCGTGGAAAATCAAGTTATTATAATTGATGATAGTAACTTAAAGAGTGTATTAAATCAAAATACATGGGTCTTTGAGAATAGGTTGGGGGAGGAAAAAGGGTACCTGCATGAAATCAAATTTAAAAGAAATGCTGTCCCTGTGAAACATGTTGCTAGGAGAGTCCCCATGGCGGCAAGAGCACAATTCAAATAAATAATTCAGCAACTATTAGATGATAAAGTCACTGAGGCAGTCGAGGTAACATAATGGTTGGTATCCATTGTCATAAAAATAAAAAAATCACATGGGTCACTTCGTTTTTGTGTGGACTAACATAAATGAGATATTGTTGATGTTGTCACAGGGAGATATTCTTCAAAACTTGATTTAAGAAGCACATAGCTTAATCCACACTCGAACCTGTTCACATCTTTCATAACATCAGAGGGAACATTCCAATTTAACTGACTTCCTTTTGGGTTATGCTCAGCAGCCAGTGCTTTTCAACTAATCCTTTCTCAGGTCCTAATATGTCTTAGTAAAGTTGTATTTTTTGAAGACAACATTTTAGTTTTCGTGAAGGATGAAGAGGAACCCAATAGAACCACGGGGGAAGTGTTGTACGCTTGAGTGAGGCAGGGTTAACCTTGCGGAGAGAAAAATGTGTGTTTTTAATGCAAGAAGTGGACTATTTGCAATACCACCTTATCAGGGAAGGTATACAACAGAAAAATAATTTGGTTAGTGCTATTCTAAATGTGAAGCTGCCTAACAATAGGGAAAAACTGAGATCCTTCATGAGCCTAGTGGAGCATTGCTCCAAATTTGTGAAAGATTTTGCACATAAATCTGAACTCTTAAGAGAGTTGTTACGGAAGGGCAGGAAGTTCACCTGGGGTGAAAGGCAGCAAACAGCATTCACCATGATTAAGGAAGATATAGCTCAGGCTGGAGTATTGGTACAGTTTCAAACAGGTTTACGGATCATATTTACCAAGGATGCCAGTGCAGTGGGCATCGATGCTGTGCTAGCACAAATGCAAGGGAAAGAGGAGAAAACTATGGCTTTTGCCTCACGTTCTTTGACTAATAACGAAAGGAATTATTCGGTGATAGAGTGTGAGGCACTAGCAGCTGCATGGGCCACTAGGTATTTTGGGGCATTTTTGTGGGGTGGTGCTTTCATATTGAGAACAGATCATAAACCGATTCTCAGAATTCTAGGTCCTGATGGCACGTAACATTGTTCAGAAATATTGGCATGTTTTGCAGTGAAGTTACAGGAATTTATGTGTGAAGTATGTACCAGAATGGAGGAACAAAGTGGCTAACTGCTTTTAAGGTTACCAAATTAGGATGCCGAGTTCATTGACCTACAAATAGAGGATGTTATGGTGAGTTTGGATGACATTTCTGAGGGATTTAGAAGTTTTGTTTCTAGAGAAGATTGGATCACGAGCATGCAGCGAGATGAAACTCTCAAGGCTATGGTGAAAATAATTACAGGAGTGGTGAGGAGGGAGAATACCATACCTGAAGGAATTAGACCATATTTAAAGGTCAAAGCCAAATTATCTAGTCAAAATGAATGGTTAGTGTTGAGGGGTGAAAGGTTTGTGTCACCAGAATCCCTTAGAGATAGGCTAATTGGGTTTGCACACAAAGGACATTTGGGTCAGACATTGACTATCAAGAGACTGAAGGAGTAGGTTTTGGTGGCCATGCATGGGCAAACTGAGAAAGGAATGGGTGGAGAAATGCGAGTGTTGCAAAGAATCAGAAAAAAGGTTGCACATGGGCATTGGTAATGTGGAAAGAGTCCAGCATGTAGTGGAAGCCAATTATAGCTGCGAAAAATATTGTCTTGACTTCAATGGTCCGTTCTATTGTTTTCAAGACCAAGAAAGATATGCTGCTGTCTTGGTGGGTGCAAAGTCGAGATGGGTGGAAGTATCCTTTATGAAGTTCATTACCACGGACGTAGTCATAAATGTTTGGAGCGAAGTGTTCAGAAGGGAAGGTAGCCCAACAGTGGCTCTCACTGATAATGGTGCACAATTGACCGCTAGGGAGATGGATCAGTTCTTCAGGAAAGACATGCTTGCATCTCACTTTATAATCCTCAAGGAAATGGATTATGTGAAAGGATTAACAAAATGGTGAAAGGAACAATGCAATTAGTCTGTACTGCTGATATCCAAGTGCAGAGAGCTATCAAAGTGATGTTGTGGAGATGTCGCACCACTGTACATGCAGGAACCGGGAAGATCCCTTTTGAAACGATGCATGGCAGACAACGAGGCACCAAATTGGTCCCAACCTGGTTGAAGGAAGGAATTGCAGGAAAATGGCAACATGGTTTAAGAGAGGAGGGACGAAAAAGATAAATTCAGGTTGGTGACTGGGTCAAGGTTAAAGCCGGGGGAGTGGGTATAGGTTTGTCCAAATTCAGAGGTCCACTCAAAGTCAAATCGAGTGGTGGAAATTGGGTCAGATTAGACAATGGCCAAACATGGAACCTCAGGAGGGTGGCATTATATAAGAAATAAGGTGAAAAGCAATGTAGTTCGATGGATGCAGACATTTTAAATTCCCTATGGCTACTCATGAAAGACAATGAATTTCTGGGACAGAGGGCAACACAGAGGTTTCAATGAGGAAGACAGAGTGTGAAGCAAGGAACTCAGAAAGAAGTGAAGGAGAAGTAAGATGTAAAAGAACTCCTGGTTGTTTAGGGGATTATATTAGTGCATCTTTTTTATGGTCTTTAAGAAAATGAGTAGAGTTGTATAGCTTGCATTGCATTGGTATAATAAATATTGTTTTAAATTGTGGTTCTTGAATCCGTGATTCCAGGGTAAAGTATCATGTGTGTTGGTGTCTATGTTGATGTTTTTCTGCTGGTGTATATGCTGGTGTTTTGTTTCTGTGGTCCGTCTGTCTGCACCCTTTCCATGTGTGTTGTGTCTGGTTGTGTACTTGTTTTTACAGTTGGTTGGACAATTGACCTAATTCCTTCTCATTCTCTATTGTGTTAAACTTCTCATCGTTTTGTAATTTACCAATTTTAAAGAAAGGAGATGTGCTATATGTTTAGCCAGTCTCAGCAAGGCTGTGACTGCTATGGCATAGGAGCATTCCATAAATGGTGTGAACATTCCACAGTTTGAACAGGTGATAGTTTATGTAAGCTGAGCCTGGCTGTGAGACAGTTGGTGTTTCTTGTTCTCTGAGAAATAGACTCCTACAAACTTGAAACATTACGTGTGTACTTCAATCAAATACCACAATCACCCTAGCGGCAACCTTTCTCTTGAGGCATGCTGCGTCCCCTCTGTGGTGTCCTGGCTGCTGGCATTCAAAACACAGGGGCTTATTTATGAGCCCTTGCGTCACTTTTGCGCTTCCGGGTGCGTCACTTTTTGTAACGCACCAGAGGCGTGAAAAATTAGCCTTGTTGCACCATATTTACAAAGTGACGCATCTAGGTAGATGCAACACTTTGTAAACCCCTGCGCCACATTATACCTGAGCCAGGTATAATGTATGCGGGGGGCGTTCCGACGCAATAAAGGGTTGTAGAAGTTACGCAGTGAAATCTATAGGATTTCACTGCTCCACTTCTAGGACGCAAATGCATCAATATCTTACGCCGTAAGACTGACGCAGGCACATTTCACATGGGACTTGCCCATGTGTAATGACCCATTGCTGGAGTTGCGTCACTTTTGTGGCACATTCCAGCAATGCATCATTTTTGCGCCTACAGATACGTCAGAAATACTGACGTATCTGTAACTCCTTGCGACATGATGCATCATACTGTAAATATGACGCATCATTGGTGTCGCAAGGAGGGCGCAATGAAAAGTGACGCATCGCTGTTTTCTCGCAGCGATGTGCCACTTTTCATAAACGAGGCCCACAATCTTTTCTCAAAGAGTTTCTTTAGCTTTGGGTCTCCACTACTCTGCTTGCTAGAGGTGGGCTGGGTCTTGACCCCCACCTCAGGGTTCTGGGGCTTTGAGGGAACCTATCTGGTAGACTTACTACCTCCTTCCTTTCCCTTTTGTGTGCCTAGTCCCCACTTCTTGGGATTACCCCCTGGGTCTTCTTGGGTACCCTTGTCCTAACCCACTCATCTGCTATGTTACCCTCTGGGGCTAAATAGTTTTGAGTCTACTAGATGTTGGTGTAACATCTCTAATGAACAATTAGTTAAAATGTGCACCTTCACCACCAAATTGTAGAGTCCTTCATAAGTGTCCACCCTGTTACCATTTACCCAACCATCTAGTGCCTTTACTGAAGCATCTACAATGTTCACCCAGGTTTTTGTTGCCCCCTTTGTGTTGTTCAGAGCTTCTGCTTGTACTCTTCAGGAGTGAGTCCAAAGATTCCTAGAAGTGCTACCTTCATGTGAGGGTAGGATTCTGCTACCTTATCCTCGAGTGTAAGCAATCTATCCCTACAAACTACTGGCACTAGTGGATGTATTGGAACAAGTAAAATAAATCAATTATTCCCTGGAATCCATTCCAATTTATTTTGTCGTGTTTCGTAGCAAAGTGAGAAAATGTATAGCCAACACGTATTTTGCCCCTTTACATCGGCAATCGGGCCTGGAGCTTCCTCAGGGTTATACATAGTAGAAAATACATAGTGATAGAACCCAAAGTGAGAGATTTGCAGGGCAGTAATAGCTAGAGAAGTAGACATCACCTGGGAACCTGACTTTTTTCTGGTATGCATTGATATTGTCAGCCTATACACATCAATAGAACATCATGATGGAATAAAATCTGTGCAACAAACACTCTGGGCTCAACCAGCAAATTAACTGGAAACGAACAAAATGATACTGGACATGCTACGCCTCTGTCTGAATAACAACATCTTTAGCTTTAATCACAAGATCTTTAAACAAATACGCAGGACCGCAATAGTTGCAAAATTCGCTCCTCCGTATGCTTGTATCTTTATCAGCATAGTGGAGAAGTTCTGGCTATGGGATCCTAGCCTCGCTGAACTTAGCACGCACATTTTTCACTGGCGACGTTATATAGACGACATTCTCTGCATCTGGCAGAGATCAACACCTTCTAGAAAGGTTTCTACGTCAACTGGGACGACAACCCATGGAAAATCAAGACAACCCCCAGTTTCTCCAAAACTTAAATTAACTTTCTGGATCTCATATTCTACGTGAAGGACAACCTCTTGCACAGTAAACTGTACAGGAAACAGCCGTGAATGCCATCTTACGGGCAGAGAGTTGTCACCCTAAACACAACATCAAAAACATCTCCAAAGGGGAATTGCTTTGAATCAGAAGGAACTGCAGTGATGACCAAATGTTCCAACTTAAAGGACAAGAAGCAATAACCCACTTGGAACAACGATGATATGATCCACGTACCCTGCAGCAAACTCTAACAGATGTAGCAAGAATTTTAACAAGAAACTCAACTCTCAAGAAATCCGACACTAATTTATAAAAAATAGTCTGTATTTTTACGAATATACGGACACCAAAATAAACAAGATTCACGGGAGGATTCTAGAAATATAAATACTTAAAGAAACAGTAAATCGCAACCTTTCACTCAACCTCGAACGAGCATTGCCAAATTCAACAAATTTGACACTTAGAACATTTTTGATAAATATTTTGTCAAAGTTGAATGTGGTCACTTCCTGTTACATTGGGGGACTTACTCCAACAACGATCAAGTCAGGGGCACTAGCAAATTCACAATGAACATTTACTTCAACGGGGGCATGGCTAACCACCAACCAAGATGGTGGTGTAAACGCGAGCTCTCTCCCTACTAAGCTCACATTGACATCAATCCTGCAGCCCAGGAGGGCCAACAGGCTAAAACAACATGAAGGTGCAAGCGATTCTCCCTTCCAGCCAAACATCGTGTGACTGGAAGAGAAGTGGATTCTCTGGATTCAGGCCCGCACGGACTGAACAGAGTGGCAGAACTCAAGGAGGAAAGAAGAGGCTGAAGCACCAGTGAGGCGGCACGCCACTGCCCAGACATTGCAACGCGGAGGAGGGGGTGAGTGCACATCCCTGATGGGTGTGCAGCTCTACAGAATGGCAGTTGGCGTGACACCCTGGCCTGGGCCGATGACCCCAAGCGGTTCGCCTGGTGTCTCCTGCCCACCGGGGACTGCAGGGCACCGTGCAACACCATTTGGCCACGGATGACCCAAACATGACTGGGAGGGAAAAGTCGGTTGCCCCTGGGCTGCTGGACAGCACCACAGGAGGGCACAGATGATGTCCCAGTTGACAGCAGAGGCCACTTGCATGCAGGAATAGTGCCTCAGGAGAGATAGACTGTGGACTGTGTCTGCAGGTCCCCAAGGATATGCAGTGCCCGCGTGGGGGTGACCGGGGCCTCCAAAGGGCTCCAGGAGGAGCAGAGCGGTTATGCAGGATCTGAGCCCAGAGCAGTGGTCAAACAAAGGTGAGGGAAAATCAGCACAACAGGCAGGCGAGGCAGGGGCCACATTGCCCACTAAGCAGGCGGGTGGGGGCTGTGCTGGGAGGGGTGGGGGAAATGACCAAATCGCACCCCTGAGAACTCAACTCTGTTTAGACAGGTGGTGTGGGCGACAAAAAAACGGGAGAAAATAGTGGAGTGAACTAACCAACACTGTGATCCCAGCAGTGGTCCCCTCGATAGTGATCCTAGAAAATGGTTCGAGCAAGGTCGTTCCTAGGCTGCCTCGAGCAGGTAAACTGGGTAAATACGCCTCAGGGGCGGTAATGGGGAGCCTAAACCCGACAAGGCACAGATGGAGACCTCGCACGAACCCTGGGACCCATCTCTGTGTGATCTTTTAAGGCAGAGAAAGATTCCAGATCAGCTCTCGAGCATAAAATAGATACATTGGGAGTGGATGTTACACTTATGAGAGCAGACCTTCAAAAAAATGTTGACTAGAAAAGAGACAGTCGAAAAACCATGTCCGACTATACGAGAGCCATTAAACACCTGGAACATGATGTCTAACGCCGTACGGATAACAACCAAAAAATGACATGCTTGGGCGGAGAACGCGAAGAGTCGTTCCAGACGCAATAATATGTGCGTTGTGGGTCTGCTGGAAAAGGCAGAAGGAGTAGTGGTGGAACAGTTCATGGAAGATCTGATTTTTAAAAATGGTGGTCCCTTTGTCTCTCTTGGACCACTTTGTAGTAGAAAGAGCGCATAGAGCGACAGCTATTCTGCCAAGGCCAGAGGCAAGGCCTAGGCCACTGATTACACGGATTCTGAGCTAAAGGGATCGGCACGCTATCCTAAGGGCAACCCACCAGAAGGGCGTTATCTTTATCGCCACCACAGAAGTCTGGGTGTACCCAGACTACAGAGAGGAGGTACAAAATAAAAGGCGGTCATTTGACAAAGCAAAACTTGAACTCCGCAAACTAAAAATCTCATACTCTATTATCTTTCCCACAAAACTACTACTGGTGGTGGAGGGTAAAACCTAGGGGCATATTATCAAGGAGATGCGATAATCATCGCAAATCGCGCTTAGCGCGATTTACTTTATCGCTGGATTACAGCACCGTGTTAGCGACGTATTATAAACATTTTGCTAACAGGCGATGTAATTCCAGCGATAGAGGCCGATTATCAGGAATAGCGCGTGAAATCCAGTGATGATTTCACAGCGCTAAGGAGAAGCTTGCTGATAGGGGAGTGTGGACCTAACCTGGAAATCCACCTCCCATCATCAGTATGCCTAAGTCAATTTAAAAGCAGGCGTTAAATTCCTGTGATAACCGCGGTTAGCGCGGTTATTTTTATCGCTTCGCGGGTCTGCTGCATGGCTTGTAAATATCGCGAAGCCGTGTTAGCGAGTATTCCCATGTTGTTGTGCTCAGGAACGCCTACTTTGCATGTCATTAGCGATATTGATCGCTGACATGCAAAGTCGCAAGAAAACACGAGCTAACGCTTGTTATCGTGTCCTTGTTAATAGGGTGATAAGAAAATCACAGCTTTTTCGGCGCTATGTGCCGAAAAAGCTGCGATGTTTCCCTTGATAATATGCCCCCTAGTTCTTTCTACCTCCAGAAGAAATCTTGGCCTCTGGAGCATTGCCCGGGTACTACAGAGGAGACACAGTTGCCGAGCCCGGACAGTGAAAGACAGGGGCCCCTCTGCCGGCGCATCCAGACTGGTGGATACTGGGATCCAGGACAGAGGAGCACAGAGCAACCCTGGACCAGAAACCAAAGCCACAAGAATGTTGGAAGCCAGGGAAGCCAAGAGCGAACCCCTCTGCATATGCACACCTTCCAGAAGCCACCTCCATTCTCTCGAGAGTGGATCAGTCATACTAACTATCGTGTACACTCAATGCTGTTCGTAACTTAAATATATATATAGAAAAGGGAGTATCACGGAAAAAATACGTACAATTATTCATAGAGAGAGCACATTTAATTACCCTTTCAAAATTATTAAATAATAATAGCATACATCTGGCATCATTTACAGTATATCACAAGGAAACAGGCGTTTATACAAAGAAAGATACAGACACATATATCACATACCATCAATACAATATATAACAACAAACAATTAACCCAAACAAAAACATTTTTATGAGAGTGTCCCCTTAAGAGGTATCAGGCGGACCACTCGGAGGTAGTCAAACTGAATAATGGGGAACACAAGCAATGTGGGCAAATATAACCCGAACTTTGTTAGATGTGTCCCAGCGGCAGTCTGTAAATCACTGAAACTCAAGTGACTCCTCCATTCAATATCTGTCGACGTGACCACGTTTCAGCCACAGTGAACTTCAGGCCTCTTCAGGACAGGGGTTAAATGGCAACTAAAAAAATGTATATATATATATATATATATGAGGGGGGTTTACCATTAAAATATTTACAAAGATATGGAACTAAGGGTGGTTCCCAAGTCGTGCGCACAAGCCCAGTAGCCAACAAAAGAACAGATGACACCCTGTGTGCCAACATGATTTATAAAGAGAAGAAAGGGATAAATATTAGTCATGCAACGCAAGGTGCCTGGGAATATCTAATAACAACCCTAACCCTAGTGTGAACAGGCATTAATAAAGTGCAGACAAAACTTCCAATAAAATCTCTTATATAGCCACCATCCTGGCGTGCTGTATATATGTGCCCAATTAGAAACCTTATATCCCTACTCATACAAAACATAGATACACTCACATGTATCTTCCAAATTTAGATCCAAAAATAAGCTCACTCGCAATCGATGGGAGCGTTCTGTAATAGAGGTCAAAAAGGAGCAACAACGTGTCAGCAGGGCTGCTAGGGAGGAGGTATAATGTCCACAGGGCATACTATCGTCACAAACATCAAAATGCACCTACCTAGTAGAGACTTAATTGCGCTTCAAGATTTTGCCTACGGCAGTGATCGGGACACCGTTTCACCGACTGAATCGCGCTTCACCACTTTGCCTTCGACAATGATCAAAGCACCGTTTCACCAACAGATTCTAAAATAAGAATGGAGACAACTATTACGTGTGCTCCGTTTTTACCAAGCCTCTCTAAGGCGGTCTGTCCGGGGAGAGGGGGAGGCACTTACTAGGTCAAACACGGGCAGTTTTTTAACTCGAATTCTCAAAGGCACGCCAATCCAAACACACGCGGGTTCCGAAGTAACGGAGCCAGACGCGTCCAACCCGGAACTAAATACTCGCGCTATACATGGGTCCCTCCCGCTGCCAACGAAGACAAGGATATAGAAAGGGGACTACAAGGCATCTAAGGCTCATAGCGATCTCGGGTCTTCGAGTTCCATGAGTTGAAGACAAACTCCTCTGATTATATTCAACATAGGGCAACAATATATACAGGAACATTCAGTGGAAGTATATTTAAACTAATATTTAAAATAACGACACCATAGCGAAAGGAATCTCAGGCTCATAGAAATCTCGAGTCTTCGAGTTCCATAAGTAGGAGACAAACACGGGGCAACAGTATATACAGAACCATTCAATGAAGATATATTGAAATAACAACACCATAGCAAAAAGAATTCTCAGATACACTCATTACAGCTACTAACTCGGTCCCTCGAACAGAGAAAAGAAAATTTAGAGTGGGCATTGTGAGCACAACATGGTTAACACACCAGGGAGACCCCACCACTCAATAATATACAAAGGATCTGTATAATATATACAGTTACACTAAACAAATATACTTACAGAGAATCTAAGTACATAGCCACAACTGAGAGGAGAAGCGCCCTACAGGTGGCTCATCCATCTGGTACATCAAGGTCATATAACGGTCAGTTTATAGTCTTGGCCAAGAATAAAATTGCATACAGAACCTTACGAAAGCAGGAGCCCCCTTAGACAATTATATAGCAAATCCAGTCAGAAATTGCCTAGGGGAAATCAAATCTATGCAGGATTAATTTCCAATCAACGACCAAACCTCATCGCGGTCATTGAGCCCCCTACTACTAGAGGTCTGAAATCTTTCAATAAGACGTGCTTCTAGAGTATTAAGTTTTTTCTGTAGTAGTATTTTAGTAGTAGCCTTCACTATTGCAAGGACAGTCCACTCCAGCTCGTTTTCACCATGTTCTTTTTCCAAAAAGTGTTGGACCATGGGAGCCCCCAAGGTCTTGCACCGAATGCGGGATTTATGTTGGATAATCCGCATTTTGACTGCTTGTGTGGTCTGTCCTATATAAGAACACCCACACGGACATGTTACGCAATATACGACATTTTTCGTATTGCAATTTGAAAACATCAGCTGTCTATGTATTTTACCATGAATCGTGACTGTTTTAGAATCCTTGGTATGTACACATACAGCACAATTGTTACACTTGAAGTGTCCTACAATTTTAGGTAACCCCAGTAGACCTCTAGTATCTGTGGGCATAGGTGCTTGCCTAGAAGCTTTAACAAGCTGGTTTCTCAAGTTCCTACCACGCCTGAAGGCGAACAGTGGCTTGGGAATATTTAGATGGTCCAGTAATCTCAAGTTCCTCAAGATAATCTGTTTGACTTTGTTGGCTTTCGGGCTGAAGGTCAATACACATACCAATTGTTCTGTGTCCTTTTTAGTTTTAGGTGTAAGGAGATTTTCCCGGGGTGTGTACCACGCCCGTTTAAGTGCTCCCTTTACCAATCGCTTGGGGTAACCTCTATTTACCAATTTTTCTTGTAGATTTTTTGCATTCCTGAAGTAGTCGTGTTTTTCTGTACAGTTCCGTCGTACCCTCAGGAACTGCCCGTAAGGCAGGTTGTCCCTGAGGTTACGCGGGTGTCCGGATGAATAGTCTAATAAAGTATTTCTATCAGTCGGCTTAGTGAATAAATCCACTTCCAACTTGCCGTTTCTAGCAATAATCCATACATCCAGAAAGTTAATGCGTGTATTGCTCACATTTTTGGTAAATTTGAGGTCAGGAGTACGGTTATTGAGCCATATGTGGAATAGTTCTAGTTCTTCATGTGTGCCCTTCCATACCATAAATACATCGTCAATGAAGCGTACCCACTCGTGGATATGCTCCCTGAATGGAGTCTCCTCATTGAAGATGTACCTATTTTCAAAGAAATCCATCACCAGATTAGCGATTTCGGGGGCAAAACAACATCCCATCCCTACACCTTTAACTTGCAAAAACAAATCGGATTTAAAGGCAAAGAAATTGTTTTTCAAACAGATAGTGGCCAATTCAAGAAGGAATTCTGAAGGAACTTGGTGGGGTCTCTGTCTAGTGTCCAGTACATGTCTCATCACCAGAAGTGCTTCATCTTGTGGTATATTCGTGTAGAGACTCTCGATGTCCAAGGAGACCAACAACTGTTGGTCTCCATCGAACTCCGAGAGCTCCACTTTAGAGATGAGGTCCATTGTATCTCTCACGTAGGCTTTCGTTAACGGGACAAATGGCTTAAGAAACACATCAATGTATTTTGCTAGTGGTTCCAAAATTGAACCACAAGCGGCAATAATGGGTCTACCTGGGGGTTTGGAAGCATCTTTATGTATTTTTGGTAATACATATATATTTGGTATTTTCTGTTCGGTGATATTTAGGAACTCGTATTCCTTTTGACATAAATATCCTGCTTCCATAGCTTCTGTAGTTAAGTGTAAGATTTGGGCTTTTAATCTAGCTGTAGGGTTGTCATTTATCGGTCGATAGTGCTCTCTGTTACTTAACTGCTTATTAATTTCCTCATCATAGTTTTTTGCATCCCAAAGAACTATTCCTCCGCCCTTATCCGCTGGCTTAATAACCGTAAGGGGATTACTAGCTAGTTCTTGTAGTGCCAGTTGTTCTTGTTTATTAAAGTTAGATCTGAACGCAATTTGTTTAGCGTTCAACAGATCTATTTCGCGTAAAGTTTGATCTTCAAAGAACAAAATTTCTTCAGGCATGGCTAAGCGTTGTGGACAAAACGTGGACTTCTTTTTGAGGCCACTAAAGTTTCTTTCATTGCTCTCATTATATTCTGCAAAAAAGATTTTCAATCTGATTTTCCTGAGGAAATGTAATACTTCAGTTTTGGTATCTACAGGATCTTGCATAACTGTAGGTACAAACGACAACCCTTTACGGAGAACTGCAGTTTCTACATCAGACAAAGGGTGTTGAGACAAATTATATATAGGCATTAACTCCAGGCTCGTATTATTGTGACTCACAGCTTTTTCGGCGCTATGTGCCGAAAAAGCTGCGATGTTTCCCTTGATAATATGCCCCCTAGTTCTTTCTACCTCCAGAAGAAATCTTGGCCTCTGGAGCATTGCCCGGGTACTACAGAGGAGACACAGTTGCCGAGCCCGGACAGTGAAAGACAGGGGCCCCTCTGCCGGCGCATCCAGACTGGTGGATACTGGGATCCAGGACAGAGGAGCACAGAGCAACCCTGGACCAGAAACCAAAGCCACAAGAATGTTGGAAGCCAGGGAAGCCAAGAGCGAACCCCTCTGCATATGCACACCTTCCAGAAGCCACCTCCATTCTCTCGAGAGTGGATCAGTCATACTAACTATCGTGTACACTCAATGCTGTTCGTAACTTAAATGTTCGGGGAAGGGCCATAGACACTTTGGGGCATATTATCAAGGATGGCGTTAAAATTATCGCCGCTTTAGCGGCAGAAAACTGCCACTAAAGCGGCGATAATGGACTTGATAATATGCCGCAGAGAATTCCAATAGAAGCCCATGTTGACACCAGAACATGGCCTTCTATGGGAATTCTCCAGGCCATATTATCAAGTCCATTATCGCCGCTTTAGCTGCAGTTTTCTTGATAATATGCCCCCTCGAGCTTTGGGGAGGTGGGCAGTTCGAGGCTCACAACAAGAGGCTGTAGGGAGGGGCGTGGGGAGGGCTGTTTCATTGACTGGTGACTAGGGGGGATCACTAAACAGAAAACAAGGTGGGCGAAGGACGAAGCAGACGGGACTGCACAACATCGCAGGAAGGACTGAGGCAGCACAAGCTTTAACACTAAAGATCCTTTCATGGAATGTTACTGGGCAAGGCCACAGCACTGAAAGAGGTCTGCGCAGAAATACCTCTATTGCCAGTCCTCAGACTTAGTATTACTACAAGAGATGCTTCTGGTTGGTAACAGATGTGGCTTTCAGAGCAGGGGGAGATACAAGGTCATGGCACAGGCTCACAGTCACGGCCATATGGGCCCGTAGATCACTGCCTTTTCACGTGACACAGATATGGACAGATCAAGCGGGGTGGTACACAGTGGCCAGTGGCACCTGAGAGGGCAAGCAGGTGAAGACAGTGGCGAGGCATGCCCCCCCCCCCCCCGGCCTTCAGTCGGAGATGTTGGCGAAAATGAGCGGGTGGATGTTCCAGATCTCAGATACACTGACAACTATAGGGGGAAGACCTGAATCTGAGGATGAATGCAGGTGATGATAGGAGGACAATGGCACAACAAACAGACTGCATAGACACAAGACTGATGGGTTTCATGTGGGCACTGGGTCGAAAGGATCTCTGGCGAGACTCTCACCCCGGGGTACTCCAATACACATCCAAAGCCAGTGTAATGAGGGCTATGTCATTTTTGGATTATTTCCTAATACCAAAGCTGCAGGGAGGAAGGTTTAGGGACACACACTTCCTCTCATGGGGAATCTTGGATCATTCTCCCCTTTGTACCTCACTCTATACCACGGTACGGGTCCCCAGCCCAGGGTGGCGAATGGACCCCTGGAAATCTAAGACTGGAATAGCACAGAGTTTTTCTGCTTGGCCACAAAGGAGTACTTCACAGACAATGAGCATTTTGTTGGGTCTAAGATCACAATGTGGGAAGGCTCCAAAACGGATATCCGGGAGCACTTAATTGCAAAAACAATAGACAAGCATAGGAACAAATTATGAGTAGTCAAAGAACTTGAGACGCAACTGGTCCAATGGGAAGGAAAATATGTATTTGATTAGGCACTAATTTAGCCCTCAAGATTGCACTATGCATCAAGAATACAGACAATTACTGGAAGGTGATGCAAGAACATTCATGCGTGTAACAAAGCACAGACTTTAGAAAGTGGGAAATAAAGCTGGAAAGCTTCTAGCATGGCTGGAACGTAAGGATGAGGGTCAGAGGTGGGTGTTACAGGTGATGATGAATACTGGACTCGTAGAATCCTCACCAGATATAGAGGAGGCCTTCACTGTTCATCTGGATAGTGTTTACCGGCCAGAGCAAAGGTATGTGGAGAGGTATCGCAAGGATTTCATCCATGATATCCCAAACCCCTAGCTTAACAGTGGCGACAGGTCATGGTTAGACAGGCCATAGGAAGTACAAGAAATAGATGAAGCCATAAAACAGCTCAAAAGTGGGAAAACCCTGGGGCCAAATGGCTTCCCGTTCGAATTTTTTAAATGCCAGAGTAGCAAGCTGTCAGAACTGATGCTGCAAAGGTACCATGAGGCCCGGGCAGAAGCGTAACAATGGCCCCCGCAGCACCCGCAGTGGGGGGGGGGGCTTTGAGCTCCAGGGGGCCCCCCTCAGGACAGTATCTTGGCCTGAAAGCTCCTGAGTGAGCCCGAGGGGGGCCCTCTATGTACTATGCAGGGGAGCCCCTTCAAGTTTGGTTACGCCACTGAGCCCGGTAGGTGTGTTGCCTGCTGAATGATCTCCGCCAAGAGATAGTGGTGTAAATACTCAAAAGGGTAAACCCTTGGAGGAGGGTGCATCATACAGACCTATTTCTCTGCTAAATATAGAGGTTAAAATTCTGGCAAAGTTGTTAGCCAATCATTTATACAGGGTTGTTGACAAACTGATTAAGCCTGATTAGTTTGTCTTCATGCCCTACAGACCTACACATCATAAACTGCAGTGCCTGTATGGAATCTTGGACAATAGGGGTAGGTTGAAAGAACCGGTGGTGCTCCTATCTCTGGATGCAGCCAGGGTGTTTGAGTCGATTGAATGACCATATCTGATGGTCATCCTTGAAAAGAGGGGCTTTGACGGGGAGTTCTGGGCATGGCTATGGCTGTTGTATGTGCACCCCACTGCAAGGGTGCGGGTCAACAACACGGTTTCCTGGGAATTAGGCTGGAACGGTGGACACGGAATGGTTCCCAGCTGTCACCCCTCCTCTTCGCATTAGCGATTGAGCCAATGGTGGAATAGGTGACAAAGAGATGCTTTGGTGAGAGGGTTCAACTGGGTCACAGGCAGGAAATGTAGAATCTCACCATACGCAGATGACATGCTGCTGCACCTGGGGGACCCGGAGACCTGCTCATTCTGGCTATACTTAACACTTTTACAAAATGCGACAGAGCACACATCAATTGGCACAAGTCAGTGGCACACTCCCACTCTGTCAAGATTTTGCCATCCTTCCACTAGGTGTCACTCACGAGGGCCCTTTACGAACCTGCCTTCATATCAGTATAGGTAAATAAACACATCAGCACTTACCATACTTAGTTTCGTTTAATCTTTTAGTCCAGGTTTCTGTTCCATATCCCTGATGCATTATGGTTCTTGTAGTTCCCTCTATCTTCAGTCCCTGCCTAAATCACATCCTGCTGGCAGTTTCCTGTTCATTAGTGTGTTTCTTGGATCCTACTGCTATTGTGATCGCTTTATATTTTCATTCTAGACCTTATCTATGTTTGCACAGATCCGTACACCGTTCCAGGTTTTCCTATTCCCTTTCTAGTGTTTCCTGGTTCCCCTGGTCTTCACATCTCCAGGTCCCAGTTCAGCCTTCCCTTCACTGGTGGTTTGCTGATTCTTTGCACCTGGTTAATTCTTTGGACATGGTTTCTCAGTGCCCATGTTCTCCTCCCCTGTGTCTCCAGCTATTTCAGCCCTGTGAGCGCAGAGTGCAGCGGCTTGTATGACTTCTGTTGAGTTTTCTTATGCTCTGTCTTCCAGCTTCTGTTATTACAGGCTTGTCCTTTGACTGTTTCCTTTTTTCCCTGTACCCATTTTCCCATTTTGGCTCTTTGTAGTATCTGTTTCTGTACCTAGTTTTCCTGCATCTCTGTTCCTGTGTTAGCCCTAGTTCATATTCTCCTGGCTGCACTCTTTTTGATCTTCCCTGTTATCTGTAGACTCATTCCTTGTGTTCTCTGTTCCTGTTTGTCTGCATATTTCTGTCTTGCCTTGTTTGAGTGAAGATCTTTCCTAGCCTTATTTTCACTATTTCAGTCCTGTTCCTGACCCTGATTCCATTCCTGCTTTTGCCTAAGCCCAGTTTCTGTTTGGTGTTCCTTGTTCTGTTCCTTGTTGTTCTTTCTTGTATTGTTATCTGGCTTTTCATTGCTTCCAAGGGTGCCAGTTAGATGTCAAGGCTTATGCCTTGGTCCAGAGAACCAACCAGCGCAGCTTCTCCATAGGAAATGCTGGGTGTCTCCCAGAACGCTGTGAGATTAATCTGGTCTTTGCTTTTGTATAAGATCTTTTCACCTCACAGAGAGATCATTCCTGAGGAGCAGACAAACTACCATTTGATAGTTTCTCTATTGTTTCCCTGCTTACCTTCTTGTTGTTAGTAGTCGTGCCTTCCCTGCAGACTTCTAGTTCATTGCCTGTTCCTACCTGCTTCAGTCCTCCGCTTCTGTCCTACTTCCCTCCCAGTCTTCATGTACTCTCTTGTTTATTTTACAACCCAGTTATCCAGTCTTGTTTCAGTCTTACCTAGCTAGCCCCCTGACAGATCACTCTGCTATTTTCTGCTGGACCCCTGCCACCCTCAGAGTGGAGGCCCCCACAGAAAGGGGCATTCCCTCTGGAAGGGTTGATGCAATGGTTTAAATATCTAGGGATATACATAACGACAGCACCCAGGGAATTCCAATGCCTTAACCTTGGACATATCCTAGACAAATATAAGGCAGACGGCAGACAGTGGAATGGTTTCCAGCTGTCAACCCTCCTATTCGCATTAGCGATTGAGCCAATGGCGGAATAGGTGAGAAAGAGATGCTTTGATGAGAGGGCTCCACTGGGTCCCAGGCTGGAAATGTAGAATCTCACCATACGCAGATGACATGCTGCTGCACCTGGTGGACCCAGAGACCTCCTTACTGCTCATTCTGGCTATACTTAACACTTTAAGAATAACACTTAACACTTTGGAATAGGAAGTCAGCCAACTGATTCTTGGAGTCTCTACTTCTGTCTAAACTAGGGGAATGATTTCTCCACGAGTAGAACACCATAGGTTTAGTCCTCTCTTTGCTAGTCCAAGGAGCAGCAGGTGCAGTCCAACTTCGGTGCAGCATGGGAGACCATGGATAGACTTTAGAGACAATAAATGGTGGAAGGGGGAGGGTCACCAAACCTTGGGGGAGCAGAGAACCCAAACATGGTTACCTCAATAACCCTACCTGATCATTTGAGAACACTGAACACTATGCTCCGTATCACAGAGTAACTCCTGTTATCACTAATGGGGGAGCAGTGCTTTATAAAATTATTGTTTTGCCTAAGTTCCTATACATGCAACAGAATACATTATTTGAGGTCCCAGATTCCTTCTTCACTGCGGTTAATGCAGTCACTCATTATTTGCTATGGGATGGGGAACACCAAGATTAGCACTGACAGCACTTACTAGGGGACATTACAAGGGGGGTATTGCACGGCTGGATGTACACAGCTCCTGGTGATAAATGACTGGGTGTTTGCAAACCAACCTGAACTGTCTCTGTTGGCTAATAGAAGAGCAATATCAGAGGGTAGCTACATAAGGGAGCTATACAAAAAGAGGCAATACAGGTTTACACATGGCCACACAAGCTCGGTCTTTAAAATATGGAACAAAGCAACACACAAAAAAGGGTGGAATGGGAGACGGACCATGGAAACGCCCTTGTGGGAAGCAGATATTCTGACGGAACTCAAGAAAATTGATTAAATTAAACAGTGGGATCTACTGGGGATTTGATGACTAGGAGACATCTGGACCTAGTGGGTGGTCTCATTCCCAGACCTACAGAAACAATATGAACTTGCTGATACACAACAATACAAATGCATACAACTGAGCCACCCACTGCATAAATACTCTAACCATTTACAGGACAGTACCAGAAGAGACCCTCTAGAATATAAGATACAGGTGTCGCCCATACATACACATGCAATATCCTAAATATATCACACTCTCCTGACACACTGCAGGGGTCCAATGGGCAACCTTAGAGAGAAATGGGAAGAAGATCTGGGATGTATGGGGGACTGCGTTTGGTCTGATGCATGTCAATATCCACGAGAGGTGGTCATTAGGGCGGACTTTAGATTGATACAGTTAAAAATCTTACACTGAGCGTATTACACCCGAACACAACTTTATTGCAACTGGCTAGTAATAAGTGTCTGAGGGGAAGAAACCAGGAGGGTACACTCCTTCATACACTGTGGGAGTGCCCGCATCTGCTGGGGTTCTGGTCAGGCGTGGAGGGCCGTGTCTCGAGGGCCCTAAACCTGACCATGAATGCCCGTTTAGTGTGTCTGGGACTCTGGGGGAAAGCTGATGTTGTCAAAGTGCACCCTACTGTTTTGTAATGTTGTGCTGATGGTGGCACGCAGACATGCCATTCGGTTGTAGGGTAGAGGACCGATCCCATATGTACAGCCTTGGATACAGAATGTTCACGTTTAAATGCTGGCAGAAAAAATTGTGTACCAGGCCCACAGAAATATGAGAAGGTCTGGGGACCATGGATAGACTTTAGAGACAATAAATGGTGAAAGGGGGAGGGTCACCAAATCTTGGGGCAGCAGAGAACTCAAACATGGTTACCTCAATAACCCTACCTGGTCATTTGAGAACACTGAACAATATGCTCTGTATCACAGCAAATAATGGTCTGGTATGTCCAGACGGCCCCCAGGTCTGTAAGAGTATATATATTCCTGATAAATGGGAATGTGAGTTACCATGGGTCGGCAATGGGGAAAAAGGGAGTGGGGGTTAATAGTTGTAACTGCATACAGAAAATAATAAAAAAAGATTGAAAATAACAAAAACATTTACCTCCATGATTAAGCAGGCTTCAGTCCAGTTTCAGCTTTAATGGCAACTTGCCATTGATTTCGATGGAGTGGTCCTGATGCAAGAGATACAGGATGCTGAAGATGCTGAGGATTCTGTGCGGTCGATGGGGGACTTCCTGGGCCTACTCCTCGGTTCTGGTGGGGTGACATTGGTCACAGGGGTTGACATACGTTGAAGTCCTCCCTGGTCCAGCAAAAGTCCAGTTGTCACTGAGCTATTGCTCTCCGGAGATAACAAAACCGGCGGTTCCCCTCTTCTGGCAATAATTCTACTTCTGGGTGACCAAACTACACACCAACCCCACCCCAGGGTCCGGCAGACTCTGATGCAACTTTTGAGTGTTGGGACTCAGGAGTCCCAGGTTGCACTGCTGGGGTGAGTAATGATTCGGTGATCTGGGCTACCAACACGTCCAGGCAGACTTCTCCAGATTTTGTGGCCCTGGAATAGGAAGTCAGCCAACTGATTCTTGGAGTCTCTACTGCTGTCTGAGCTAGGGGAACGATTTCTCCACGAGTAGAACACCATAGGTTTAGTCCCCTCTTTGCTAGCCCAAGGAGCAGCAGGTGCAGTCCAACTTCGGTGCTGTATCTCTTTGCCAGGTTCAAGGTCAGCAGTGCAGTACTTCTTCCATCTTCTTCTCCAGTCCAGTTGGAATCTGGGGGTCAGGGGTGTCTCTTTTATGCCCAGAAAGTGCCCTCAGGGGAAATGGCAGGTCACTAGCCAATGGGCTACTCGGGTCCCCACTATATGACAACTTCCTGTAAAGTATTCTCAAGAGCTGGGCACAAGAAGGGAAAGGATGTGGTCCTAACAGTTAGAGTGGTTGAACTCGAAGCTGGGGAACCGGTATCGAGTCTTGGCAGGGATGCTCAACATCCTGTGATTCTGGGCAAACCATTTCATATCCCCATGCCTAACAAAATGTATGTGTCCTTCTGTAACTGGTGCTCATGTGAAGCGCAATACCTTATGGTCGAGTTCGTGGAATATAAAGCTAAAAAAAAAGGAGGATTGTCCGGACATCTGGACTGGAAGGTACGAGGTCTGAAGCTAGGATGATCACCTCTGGAAGCCAACTTGCCTGCCAATGTAGGGAACACAAAGGTGGAATGTGCCCTCTAAGGAAACTGCCACGAGAAAAAAGAAGCAAGGCAGAAAAAACCTCCTGGATTCACCAGTACAACAGCAGCAGGCTGGGAACGAAGACTTAAAAACCAAACCGGAAAACAGGTATTCGGGAGTATTGTGATGTACCAGACAATTCTTCCAAAGCCTTTAAATAGGAAGAAAAGTCCTGGAAGAAATCAGGTGTCAAGAGGAAGTAAAACTCCTTCATTCAGACTGGGAAAGTTTGATAAGGAAACATTGAATGGCGGCCATGATGGAATGGGAAAGACATAAGGAAGCCCAGCCCCATCATGTCCTCGTTAGTGCATGCCTCCACAGGAAGCATGGTAAACCGACCCCTGGAGTGCTGTAACAGGAGGATGGATCAGACTGAGCCACAGAAGTCTTATTAGTAGTTACATATTTATTTCTATAGTGTTTGTTCACACTCCAATATGGCCAAACCAGGAATCTTCATGATTTTCTCCTCTTTATTCCTGGCTTCCCTCTTCTTTCGTCCAGAACTTCAAGAGCGGAATATCCTACAGTAGAAAAGGACATATATCTTAGTGACCAATAGCTTCAGATCAACTTTAGAACCTGCCACTACACCCTTTTTGTGCTCTTCCCATTTTCTCTTCTCGTTATGGTAAGGAGACTACCGGTAATGATATACGACAAATGGTAAGAGGTATTCACCTCTATGTGTAAATGACCGATATACTAGAATATATGTTGCATTCAGTAGTGCAGTTTTGTAATGTGACTAAGTGTATAAGAACTAACTTATTACAAGCAAACATGTGGGACAGGCTCTGGAGTGTTTTAAAATCCACGGTTCCTTCCCAGAGCCGCGGCCTCCTGGTCCTGAAAGCCTCTCCCTGGGGAAGACTTCCGCTCTTTGTATCCATCCAGATGCCACGTCTCATCTTCCTCCACACTGACAGTGTTTTATTCTTCCGCTTGTTTGTCAGTAACTGTACGCAAAGTTCCCCCCAGCGAGGAACAGTTCTCACAGAGGTCCTTCAGAGCCCGCAGCTCCCTTGCGACGTTCCATGTCTCCTCCTCACGCCAATCTCCTCCACACCTTGCTCCACGCCGTAGGTCCACTTCCAGGTCTATGTCGTCGTTTTCACCGGCGTCCTTCTTATCCTTATTGGGGGAATGAAAACCACCTACTAGTATGCTGGAATCCACTCTTCCTGATACGCCCGGGCACTGGGTAACACAGCTTATGCATCCATTTCATTACAAGTGCCAATAAGTCCCTCCACAGCCAGGTAGTACCATGGAGGACCGCCCAGTAGAGCCAAAACCCCATGGTAAGTGTGGGTGTAGCCGCCCGATGGGCACATCCTGCTAAAAGGTGCTTATGGTGCATCCCGCAGGCATGCCTGACAAGTGTGACATCTAGCTATCCCAGAGTGCTCTATTCTGCCAAATCCCAAGATGGCTGGACCCCTCTCTCAGTGTGTGGAGTTTTATAGCACACCCTAGGACTGTGGTACCTCTGTGCTGCACACCCACAGGAAAACTGGTTTGACTAGTATTTTTCCCTCGCTGTCCCCTACAGTCTACTATCTATCCAAACAAAGGACCAGCCCTTCTCACGCGTGGTTGCCATTTGCCATTCAAAGACGACTCACCCTTTGAAGCTCGCCTTTTGGGCTCACCCCTTGTGTAGCTTTTGAGGTCAGGAGGAGATAACATCTCTTCCCCCGGCAGGCCCTTTGCAGGCTTTCATGTGAGTTGTTCATACTTCTCTCCAGGAGGCCAGAAGACTGTCTTGAGGACAGTCCATTGTGTGCAACCGTAAACGAGTATTCAAAAACCTTGGGCAACAAAGTGGCATCATACTAAAATTGCACTTTTCCCACCAGTGACATTAAATTCGATTTAACCATCAAACCTTATTTAATGCCCTGATTCTTTTGATACCTTGAAGTAGCAACTTTAGTAGTCCCATTCAGAAGTTAGCAGGGGTGAGATGTCAGCCTGCAACCCTGCACTTGCCAATGGGGCAACTAGCCTTTCAACAGTAAAACCAACATTGTTTGTTTTTTATTGTTGGGTCCTAATCACATAGGGTTAGATTTACAAGCCCCTTGCGCCACTTTTGCGTCATTTTTCCCATGTTAAAAATTAGGCAAAAGTGGCGCAAGGGGCTTGTAAATCTGCCCTATTGACTACAGGTCCAACCTTTTGATATAATATACCCTGGCTTTAGGGTTCAGTAGGCCTGCTTTAGGGGTTACTTACAAATATTAAAAAGGAAGGCATGGACTTTGCCATGGTTTGAAATGGCAAAGTCAAGTTAGCAATTTAAAACTTCTCTGCCAGCGCACCGTTGCAGGCTGGGAGTCATGCGTTAGCCTTTTCATACTTGGAGTGGCACAACTAGTGATGCAGTCCACAAGAGACACTTTAATTTACAGTCCCTAAGTACCCCAGTACAATATACTAGGAACTTACAAGTAAATCAAGTTATGCCAATTGGGGATAGAGCAATCCAACAAGTACCTTTACAAGGGTCGGAGCACATTCACTGACTCTTGATTAGCAGGACTCAGGGCCTTGTAGAGTCATTATACCAGTGCCTAGAAGTCAAATGGGGGCACAAAGTGGGGGTGAACCTGCTAAAAGCCTGTTTCTTCACAAAATTAATATCTCCGGTTTCCCTTATTAGATTTTTGACAGTTTGGTGACATTTTGTTTATTAGATGTTACTCTATTCTAATTTATTTTGGGATTTTTATTGTTTGGCATTATGACTTTATTACTTTTTTAATACTTCATAAATATTTTACACATTGCCGCTAAGTTAAGCTGACTTTAAGGGTTAACCCTGACAAGGAGTTTGATTATTACTTGAGGTTGGTACTTACCCCCTCAATTAATAGCTCAATTTCCTACAATGTCCAACTCTTATCCAGTCATCAAAGATTCCAGTAAATCAAGAATTCTAAGGTCTGCTATCTGCAGAGGAGAAAACTCATAAGAGGAAAATGGGTCTGCGCCTTTATTGCAAACAGAAAGGACATCTTAATGGAAATGGTTCCACTCAACCGTTAAGCAAGCACAAGGGATGAGTATTTCTAACTCAGAGTCCCTGCATCAAGTTTACAATGTTCCACGCTCTATTAGATTCATTGTCTTGCTAGCCACTCTAAAGTTTCTTGATACCTTTATCCAACTTCCTGTGCTTGTTGACAGTGGAGCTTCTGCCATATGTTTGGACAGCCTTTGGGCACAGAAGAACTAAATTCTTATAAGATGTAAATCAATTCACAGATTGTTGAAGCTGTAGTTGGTACTCCAGTATTTTCAGGATACGATAAAGAAGAAAATCAAACTTTATTAATGACCTTCTCTAAACATTATATCCGCCCTAATAGCTGCAAATAGGTATTCCCTTATATTAGAGTTTCTATGGTAATCTTTTCATAATATTTAAACAAATTGGAAGGCTGAAGCTATAATCTAAGTCTCTGAGTTTTGCACACAGCATTGCACCTCTGTTGGAAGTAATTCAAGAATGATGCCTAAATGAGTACAAAAAAATGTAAATCTAATTGCTCAAATGTATTTAGTTCTATCTAAATATATCAAATTCCTGAATGTTTTCTTCTTAATCTCAAAAGATTATTTTACTACCTCATATTCATTTTCATAGGAATTTAGATTGTGCTTGAACTCGAGGGTACAGTTCCTTTTGCATTTATTTATTATTTATCTCTTTTGAAACAAGAAACTATAGAGGTAATTTATTTGGATGCAAACCTGAAGAATAGTTATTGTTCCGTCCCAATCTCAAATTGGGGCTTCTTTTTTTTTTTTTAGTTCCAAAGAAAGATTCTAAGGAATTACGTACTGGCACTGATTGATAAGGCTTAAATCAATTTACTATAAAAGAGCAATATCCACTTTCACTTATTTCCGATATTCCGGAACCTGTACAGGATGAAAAATGTGCTACTACATTTGGATGTAACTGGATTTTATTATCTCATCTACAAAAACAATCTGGCGATGAATGGAAAATAGCTTTCAGATCTCCTCTGGGACACTTTAAATACAGAGTAATACCATTTGGTCCCTGTAATGTGCACGATGTTTTTCCATGTGTTATGGATTTCATTTTTTCAGATCTGCTTCTTCATTCTGTAGTCATATTGCTTGATGACATATTGGTGTTATCCAGAAATCGTTCTGAACATAATCATCATGTCAGGGAAGTTTTTTCCAGATTAAAAGAAAAACATTTCTTAGCTAAACCTGAAAAATGTATTTTTGATCAAGGATCAGTGACTCACCTAGGTTATATTTCATCTGAAAAACGTTTAGATATGTATAATAGTAAAGTCATGGCATCTGCAATGGGGTACCCTGTGTCAATAAAACAAATTCAGATTTTCTTGGGTATGGCTAACTGTTATTAGAACTTTATTTAAAAACATGTGAGCTTGTAAGTCATTTAATGGAACTACTGAAAAGGGAAAAGGTTTGTTTGGACATCTGAAGCTTTGCAAGCATCTGCAATTCTCAAGAAAATATTAAAAGAATCACCAGTCCTGATGGAAACTTCTACCTTTTGATCTCTCACCTGTAGGAAAAACCTCAGGTGTGAGACTGTATCTGTAAAACTTCAAAGCAACAAAATCGCCGGTAGAGGGCGCTGGACCTGGTCGGCACAAGGAGTAATGTCAGGCGATGCCACCAAGGCCATAAGGCCCTCGTACCCGTGCATGGACGTCAGCTCACCTCTTGTTCACGTCTCTGACGCAGATCCGAAGCTTCCTTCTCTCTGAGGAATTTTCCTCACAAATTCTTCTACTTTTGCAGTAGCATGTCTATTCCCAAACATTCAGGGTTCAAACCCTGTAGGGAATTTGAGGGCAGATGTCCATTACGGAACCCCATGCAGTTTGCCCGTGGTCAGGGTTTGGCCATGACTAAGGGCTGTTCGTCATGCCTCAGCGTTCATCCTATGGCCATAAAGGTCCGGGAGTCCAAGCTCTTCATGGCAAGGGCTAAGAAAAACCATCAAGGCTGGAAGTGATCCCAGCATCGTTCTCGGTCACCGCAATTTTCCTCAGGCGTGAAAAAGAAGAGAAAAGACAGGAACAAAAAAAATTAACTCTCTAGAGGTACCCTCATCGCTCTCCGTCTCCCACAGGACCTCCGTCTTTGGAAGCGGAGCTTGTCGACCTGATGCCATCAGACCCTCCTCCACGCTCGACTGCTCCTCCTCTGGACCCAGCTCCGGACAGACCTCCATCCTTCCCGGAGCACTCTGCATAGGCAGCTCCACCACACAAGACTCCCGCGGTGGTGCCAACCTTCCTCGAGTTCCTGACTCTATTTTTGCTAAGGCTTCGGCACTGTGAAGAATTGCTTTGGTCCCAGCAACCCCACCGGCACGATTACTGATATTCCTACTCTTCACTGCCACTCCGTCGGATTAATTGCCTGCGCCACTCTGCTTTGACCTGACACTCTGATATACAATGCCGCAACCGATGACATGGATGGTACCACCTCCAGCTCCAGTTACGGAGTTAGCTGGGGCCACAGCCCAACCTCGAGCCATAGTTGCATGTCTGCAGCAATGCCCAGTGGCTGTTGGAAGAGGCTTACACAGACTTGATGAGATCTTTGGAACGCACTCTGACCCTGTGGAGTACATTCCTTGTGATGACTTGGACCAGGAACCTCTAAATTTTCAGGGCGTGTCCTCGGCAAATGGCTCAGACACTTCACCCGAGGCTGGGTATGAACTTCCTCACTGGCCCACCAATGCCTCAAGTCGTGTCATTGCACCAGGTCATGTTGAAAGTTGTGGAGGGCTTGTGTTTTCAACTACCAATGACAGAAACAAAGACTAATGTCCTCACTGAGGTCTTGCCCTATTCTGCCTCATTGGACCCTCTACTCCCCTTTAATGAGGCTCTGCTTAAATCCATTATGTCAGCATGGGAGAAGCTCTCTTTTAGCCCAGCAGTCAACAGGTTCATCGCTCGCCATTATCAACTGTTGCCTTCTAAGCACCATTCATCGAACAGCCTCGGCGTCCAAGATTCCTGCTCTTGGGCTCAGTCTGGTGGTGGTTTCACAACAGCTCTCTCTGATAGGTCCAACTGTCTAGAAGCTGGGGGTAAAAATCCCTTTTCTGCATAGAGTATGGCCTTAAAACTGGTTACTGCCAACTGCCTTCTAGCCCACCACCATCATACCTTGTAGGACATGGTCTAAATGATTCTGACAGATGTCCCAGTTGACAAGAAGGACCACTTCCAAGAGCCCTTCTAGGATGAGCAGAATGCTTTCTGCCACATCATCAACTCTGGGCTAGACACTGCAGATTCCGTGGCCCGAGCCGTGGGTAGGTCCATTACAGATCGACTTCGAAAATCCAACATCTCCGATGTCAATGCCAATCTGATGGATCTCCCTTTTGGATAGAGTAATGCTGTTTGGAAACAAAGCCAACTTGGTTCTGGAACGGGTCAGGACATGCAGGGCCACAGCCAGATCACTAAGCCTACAGCTCCTGGCTCCGTCTAAGGCCATTTTGTCACTTTCGAGGCTTCAGATGAGTGAATTCCTTTCAACCCAGGCAATATCAACTGGCACTTCAGGAGTAGCCTAACCTCCTCATCTGAGGTACAGGGTTGCAATAGAGGAAAGGGCTGCTAATCCACCTTGCAACCTTCCTCTTCTTTCCTCCTCCCTCGCCCCACCAGAAAAATCAGGTATAGTTTGCTTCCCCATACCCACAGGGTTGTTGGAGGGCGGGTATCACACTTTCTACCGCCCTGGAACGCCAGTACTACAACGCAGTGGATCCTTCAAATTATAGAAAGGGGCTATCCCTTTCCCTTCCTTCAAGTTCCTACCCCCATCCTGCCCCTTCCTCTCATCCAACTTCAGGCTATTTGATCATTCTACAGCAGGAGGTGGCATGTCTCCTCCTCAAAGAAGCGGTGGAGTTAGTGCCAGAGAGAGAATAGGGCCAAGGTTGTTACACATGTTATTTTCTGGTGCCAAAAAAGGGTTGAGGTCTGCAACCAGTTCTTGATCTCAGGGGCCTGAACTTCTTGTTCAAAAAGGGGAAGCTCAAGATGCAGACCCTAGCTCATGTTCTACTAACATTGGAGCTTGGAGACTGGATTGTGTCACTCAACCTGCAGGATGCATATTTCCACATCCCTATCCTGTGGTCGCATAGGAAGTACTTGTGATTTGTGGTGGGTTTTACACACTACTTTTTTGTGGTACTACCCTTTAGCTTTACATCAGCACCTTGAGTCCTCACGAAGGTTATGGCAGTGGTTGCAGCCCATCTTAGACAGTCAGACAACCCCATTTTCCAATATTTGGATGAATGGCTCCTCAAAGCCAGCTCGCTGGAGATGGTGTTGCGCTATCTGTATATGACAGCATCTCTGCTGTATGGCTTGGGATTTTTGATCAACTAGCCCAAACCTCACATGTGGCCCTCTCAACATCTTTAGTTTATAGGGTCAGTACAGGACACCACCCTTCTCTGTGCCTTTCCTCCACCACAGAGAATCAAAGACAACCATGAGATGGTTCCATCATTCCAGCAGAGTCCCAGTCCTGAGATTCCTAGGCCTGATTGCTTCTTGCATCCTCTAGTCATGCAAGCAAATTGGCACATGAGGGTCCTCCTGTGGTCCCCCTGCAGGCAGTCGCTCCTGTACGAGGCAGACCTGTCAGACTCCATTGTGATCTCCTGCAGTGCTGCGGCGACAACTGACTTAGTAGTGGTACGAGGTGCACCTGACTTGTGGGGTGGCCTTCACTCACACTCCACCTGTGACTATGATAGTGATGGATGCCCCCTTGGGAGTGGGGCCCATCTGGAGGATCTGGAGCTCAGGAGCCTCGGGTGTAATTATCATCAATCTGCTGGAATTGTTGGAAGTTTGGCTAGCGCTCAAGGACTTCCTCCCCTACATTTTAGGTCAACCCCTCCAGATCTTGATGGACAACTTCACTGCGAAGTGGTACATGAACAAGGAAGGGGGAGTAGGGTCTCAACTCCTTTGCCTGGAAGCCTTGAGAATGTAGTCTTGGGCACAAAGGCAAGGGATCTGGCTTACCGCCAATCACCTAGCGGGGTTTCTGAATGTTAGCGCCGACAGTCTGAGCCAGTGTTACCTAGCCGATCACAAGTGATCTCTGCTACCAGAGGTAATCCAGGACATCTTCGCCCAGTGGTGCACTCCTCAGGTAGACTTATTAGCCTCCTCTGAAAATGCTCAATGCCAGCAATTCTGCTCCTGTTGAAGGGAGATTTGGGTGACACGTTTCAATTGAGGTGGAAATTTCAGCTGCACTATGATTTCAACATACCCCTGATTCCTCAAGTTTTCAGGAAGATTTTCCAAAACTGTGCCAAAGTCATTCTTATCACCCTAGATTGGTTGAGAAGAGTGTGGTATGCGGACCTTCTGCATTTCTCCACATGTCCCTCGCTTCACTTTCCATTCAGGCTGGACCTTCTCTCTCAGTCAGACAGGAAGTTTCTGCACCCCAATCTCCGAGACCTCCACCTACATGCTTGGAGATTGAGGGGGATAACTGAGCTCCTTTCAGCTGGCACCAGAGGTGTTTGACATTATCTTATCTGCTTATCACCTCTCCAGTAAGTCAGCTTACTCCGGCACATGGGGCAACTTTCTTGAATGGTGTGCAGACAATAGTGTGAATCCTTTGCAGGCCTAACTATCTCAAGTGCTGCAGTTTGTGTTTTCCCATACCCAGAGGGGCTGTGCTATTGGCTTTGTGAAGGGCTATTTAGCCATCTTGTCTGCTTTTCCTTTGTCTGATGGATCGGCTGTCCTTGTTTAAATCCCTTGTAACAAATAGAGATTTACAGTTGTATGATAGCCATGCGTGCCTCTTCAATGTAGCCCGAACCACGAATGTGTCTTAAGCACGCATTCCTTCACCACGCAATTTCGTTGCATGATTGGTAAGGGAATATGCATGGTTAAGTTTGCTACTTCCTCTGACCCCTCGCCCAACCTAAGCCCTAAAATTCTATGCCCGCCACCCCCACCCTGAGGCCTAAAACCTACCCCGTCCTGCCCTTAAAACTACCCCTTCCCCCTTGCCTGAGGCCTAAAACCCTTCCCTCTTTATAAAAAAGAGTATCCCCCCCCCTCCACCCAGAGGCCAAAAACATTCCCCCTGCTGGCTGTAAAACTACCCCTACCCCCTTTAAAGAAACTACCCCATCCCCCATCACCTAGTCCTTAAACATACCTGAACCCCTAAATCCCCCCCAAACCCAGCCCCAGCCCTTAAACCTACAGACCCCCTCACCTAGAGCTCTAAAACCTACCCTCAACCCTAAACCCCCCCCCAAACCCAGCCCTGAAAACTACTCCAACCGCCCTGAGCCGTAAAACCGGAAACCTGCCCACTCCCAAAAATTACAACAACCCTCCCCCCACCCCTGAGCCCTAAAACCAACCCCCCACCTTTAAAAACTGACCTGGCCCCTAGCCCCACTTACTTGTCAGTGTCTGGAGCTTTCTGTTCCGACGCTTCATGGTTTAGCTTGCGGGGAAACGGCACGCATGGCTCAGTCTCCATAGTAAAGGCCATTTTCCAGAGATTTAAACCTACAAAAAAAATTGTTTTACAAGTGGGTTATGTTTCAATGGCTGCTGGGCTCCTTTGCAAAATGTAACTGAAGATTTAATAAGCTGTCAGTTCTGAGTGCCAAACTTACAGAGTTCGCGAGTTTTTAAATCAAAATCATGTGAAACTTACATTCAGCCATAAGGTAGTCCAGTGACCAGATGGATTTTTACAATCTCTTGAAATTCAATCCAGGCTGTGAGAATTCATTTTCACAGATTTTATAGTCGATTTGCCTGTATCCGAGGGCTGTACAGTCATCATGTTTTTTTGTAAATTAAATTGGCTTGTTTTTCCTCTTTGCTCAAGCTTTCTACAGCTAGCCAAATGGCTACAGTATTCCTTTGAGATCTTCAGACCACTTAGGCTTCCTTCTGAGATAGTTTTGGATTGCAGTTCACTATGTATTTTTAAGTTCTGGACTCTGCTAGGTAAAAGCCTCAAGACACATTGAGTCTATTCTTTGAGATTTCATCTACAAACCAAATGTCAGAACAAAAGGTCTAACCAAACTCTAAAAACTTATCATAGTTCATTAATGCTAGTCAATCTAACTGGAAATCATTGCTTACCACAGCCAACTGTACATATAACAATGAAGTCAACATTCTTCTTTGGGTTACATTCCATATTTGCTACCTATAGGTTTTATCCCAAATTATTTTTAGGATTTGCTTTTCCAGATATTTCTGTTGAGATATCGAGCCAGTGGTACGCTGTAAGAAAACAGGCCTTTTTGCAGATGCCCCCGACTTTTTGCCACCATTCTGGTTTTCGACTCTGACAGTGCACTGTAGCCTGCTAACCAGGGTCCAGTGCCAGTGCTCTTTCCCCAAAGCTGATATAAGCAAATTGGCAACCCCAATTGATAAGGCGTTTACCCTCTTTCTAAGTCCCTAGTATATGGTACCAGTGATACCCAGGACATGGGTGGTAAAGAGGTCCCCAGGAGGTGCAGCAGTGTTTGTGCCACCCTGAGTGATCAAAGCAAACTACTGACAGCAGGCCTGCCATTGCAGACTGCAGGAGCAGGGCAAACTACTCGAATTTGACTCTGCCTTCACCATGTGTGGCAGAGTCAATGCACTGTCTTTTAATATATATAAGTCACTGCTAAGGAAGGCCTCCTAAAGCCCAGGAGGCAGGTTGCATTATATTAAAGACATATACATGTAAGTGCAAGCTTATGTGCCCCTATAGTGCCCATTACCATTAAAGAACACTGTAAGTGATAGATGGTCAATAGGATAACAAGGGCTGGCACCCAGGCAACCCTGAGGTTGACAGTTCCTTTATAGTACCGCCAAAATATGTCATGTTTGGGATCAAACAACATGCCTTCTCACCCTTGACATGAATCTCATGCCAGGAGCGATGTGGAATGCACCCAGGTGGCTACCTTAGAGGTTGCCCACCTGGGTGCCTCAGCTTTCCTATGCTCTGGCTGACAGCCCACACTTGCTGCAGTCGAGACAGGATTCTGATCTCCTGCCAAGCAGTGTGAACACTCCCAGGAGTCAGGAACAAAGGCCTGAGCAGGAAGGAGGTTACTCTCCCTCCCTCTCAAGGGGGCTAGTGAAGTGGCACATCAAGGCAGTGAGTTTCAAAGGCTCCACTGCCTCTGATATGTACCCAGGCTGCCTCCCAAAGCAAGAAACAGCCAACCCCCTAACCCCAGGCACATTTGCACCCAGGCATCTGAGAACATTAGATAATCAGGAGGCGTACACCCCCAGAAGGCTAGCCACAACTTTAAAAATGGCAGCAGTGTTCCTCTGTTGTACAGACCAGGCTGCTCTAGGGTGGGCAGCCTAGGCTGCCATTTTTAAAATTGGTAGAAATAGTGGGTTCTAGGTAGGAAATGTGGCCTACACCCCTGGATATTGTAATTTCAGGGGCGAATTAGCAGCTGGGGCTAGTAGCCCATTGGCCACTGGTACCCACACCCCTAACACCCCTAAATCTAGGATTCAAGAGCCAACCCTCACACCAGAAGCTCAGTTCTGAACAACCTGCATCAAAAAGGACAATGAAGAGACCCATGTCTGCGACAACAGGACTTGCACAAAGCAAAAGAGGGATACTCTGTTCTTGTGGCAATGCTTCTGGAACTGCCTGATTGAGACTCATCCTAGGCTAACTCTCGGGTCCCCCAGACAGAGGGACCTGTGAGAGCCTGTAGACTCCTCTGGAGTAGTGCTACTAGTACCATGCAAACTGCAGGTAAAACAACACTCCGGATCCAAACAATCGCTGGCCATCGGACCATCTGAGGGATCGCCCAATTCCAGATGGTCTAGTGCATTGTTGGAACTGTAGTCCTGCCTTCCCTGAAGTTACAGGCAGCCACCGTGTTCCCTGGGACCACCGAACGTCTAAGTAAGCATCAGCTCTTCTTACCTCTTCCAGGGCGTGTTGATTACCAGTCTGGCATCAGACCCCTGCACTCGACATTGCACCTAGAGGGAACTCCATCCGGCATTCATCTGACATCAACGGCGGCCCCGTCCTTGTGTTTTTGCATCTTGTTCCATGCAGCACCGTGAACGCGGTAAAAGAAGATTTGCAGCGACTCCTGTTCAGCATCAGGGACAGCCAGGACAACCCTTCATCTGGGCTCCATGGGCCAGGTAAAATTTAACTGACTTTCGTGGTGTGGCGCATCACCTTTACCCCCCATGGGGTCACGCAACTCGACCTGCAAGTGACCGATTGTCACTAGAGGGTTTCACCATTGACCGCATTGATAAAGTTTCACTGCATTATTTTGCATTGATTTTCCATCGCTTCTGAAATCCATAATTCCGATTATATGTATCCGATATCATTTATCTTGATGTCTAAATTAAGATAAAAATGTAATTTACTTTTATAAATTGGTGTCGGATTTCGCTGGGTCATGTCAATTACTTATGGTCCATGCTTATACTTTGAAATGCTTAACACGTGTTCCTCTAGTAAAGCCTGACTGCTCTTTGCCACACTACCAGGACTGAGCTAAATTTATTAGTGTGAATCCAAGGACCATTTCTGAGTTTTGTGATAGTTTTACATAGTGAAGCCAAACCAGCATCACTACATAATACTCCACCTTGCTACATACGTATACTAGACTAAACAATAAGCAACACTAAATAGATTTGGAGAAAGAGCAACAAAACCAGAGCAGGCATATCAACAAACACAAGAGGCCATCTCCTATGTATCAAGTAAGTGACAAAGTTTGGCTATTTTCTAAGCATCTTCCATCTTCCAATACCGGTAAGTGACTTGGTTCACATTAAGGAAAGAAAGCGGCCAAAACTCAATTAATTCACTCTGACTTTGGTCGACCTAACAAATTAGTTTTTGATGCTCAGGCTCAATATTTAGGGATTACGATTTCTCCCAGGGTTGATGAGATCGTACGTTTGAATATTGAACCTATCTTGAATTCTTCTAATAAAACTTTGGAGAGATTAAATAATTTACATTTCTCTCTCTATGGTCGAGTCAACATAATTAAAATGTTAATTTTTCCCAAGTTTTTATATTTATTTCGAACAATACCTCTCTTGTTCTCTGCACTCTATTTTACAAAAATTGATAGGATGATTTCTAGGTTTCTGTGGGGGTACCGTCGCTCTCGTCGAGCGCTTAAATGGTGCCTTTTACCCAGACTGAAAGGGGGCTGGGGAGTCCCCAACTTCCGGTTGTATTACTGGCTTATCTCAATAAGATCTTTTGGCATACTTATTTTCTCGGACACTGTCACTGAAAATTCTCTTTACCCATCTGTCTATGAACTCTTATTGGGTCAGATGCCCCCCCAATGTTTAGTGAAAATCATTGAACCCAGCTATTATAAAAAAAACAAATTTAAAATTATTCTAGCATGTGCTGCAATCTGGCGACAATTTAAGAAAAAAATTCTTGGTTTGGGTTCAATTAGCTATTACTCTCCTCTGCTCAATAATTCTGCTTTACCACCTGTTTTTCATGATCAAATTATAAGAGTATGGTTTCTTTCAGGTATACAGACTCTTGGTGATTTATATCAAGATACCCAATTTTCCTCTTTTATCGTTCTTCAGAATAAATTTGGCCTATTACAACATCACTTTTTTAAGTATCTTCAGATTCAGAGTTTTCTAGAATCAAAAGGCCTTCTTGCTCATTCCTGTATGAATGCTAATAAGATATTGGAGGCCATTAGGAAAACAAGGAAAATTGGCCCAGTCTATCAAATGACAACTAATTTAATTGAAGATGATCTATTTTTGGTTGAGAATAGATGGCAAAGGAAGTTAGATGTACCAAATATTGATATGGGAAGATCAATTGAAATATCTAGGAAAGTACTTTTTAATGGATCCCTACAAAACCAACATTACATGTCCATTTTTGATCTTTATTATTCCCCTGTCAAGATAGCAAAATGGAAGGCTGGGGGAGATTCAAGATGTAATCGCTGTGCGGAGGAGGATGCGGACTCTATCCATATGTTTTTCAGATGTGAGAAACTTTCTCGCTTTATTATTAATATTGAATCTTTTATTAACAATACTTTAGGTATTGTAGTGAAAATATCTCCCGAATTGGTAATTTTTGGTTTTCAAACAGATCAGTCCGGGATAAGATCTAGGGCTGAAGAAGCATTCCTATTCATTTGTATGTCTGGTTTTCGGTTCTGCATCACCTCCCGCTGAATTGATAATGAACCCCCAACCTTTCATCCATGGCAATGTAAACTACTTCATATTTATCATATTGAAATAGCTATGTACAGACTTAAGGGGATAAGGAAAAAAATGCAAGGCATAAAAATTTGGGATCCAATTATTAATTGGATTTAAAGTATCTTTTTTCTTTATTTCTGTATTATTGCCGTTTGTTTATCCTTTGTTTTAATTTGTCTTGAACTTTCTTTGCTCTCTCATATTGCTCAATGTTTGACTGATTGTTGAAATAAAAATTAAAGAAATTTAAAAAAAAAAAAGGAAAGAAAGCGGCAACAGACAATTAACAAGCATTTGCAATGCAATAGGTCTCGCCTTTGTGAGAGTTTGAGCTATCGGCATTATAAATGACAGTGCCTTTCATTTATGTGTTTTGAAAACCTGTAAGCGGTGCATAAACACACACTTTGCACTTATAGTCTTTGCTTACGAGAAGCAAGGCTGACAGTAAAAGAGGCGCAGTTACTGCCAGCATTGCTTCTCGTAAGCAACGACTATAAGTACAAAGTGCGTGTTTACGCACTGCTTGCACGTTTTCAAAACACATAAATAAAAGGCATTGTGATTTACAATGACAATAGCTCAAACTTTCGCAAAGGCGAGACCTATTGCATTGCAAATGCTTGTTATTAGGATACTTCAGTTGTATGTAATGTTTTCTAGGTTATATTAAAAGTGACAAATGGTTAGAACACTTTTTAAATTATTACTTATAACTTTTAAACATGCTGTGCAACATTCACAATGCTCTGCAACACATATTAAAAACGTTAACAAATCCAATAGCTCTCTCTAAACACTTATAAGGCCCCAAAAGGGAGACCTATCGGCAATGCCAATGCTTGTTTTATTTTGAGAGGGAGAGTACCGGCACTTCTCAAGACAGACGCAATACTTTTAATTGGAGAGTACCAGCACTTCTCAGAAACAAGTAGGTACTCAGGTACAGGTAAGTACCTGCACTGCAATTTTCCCATTTCTAGCACTGCCCTTTACATCTTTTGAAGGCCGGATAAAAATTCTTCTGCTGCTAGTCCAGCTATAAACAACCTAAATTTAAATCTGTTTTCCCCCAGTTCTCTCATTGTATGCAGAGCCCACACTGTAAAACTCATTGTATACATTTTATGGTAATTAAATCCAGCTTGTCAAACAAATGCAATGAATCTGTTTTAGACAACTCTTGTAACTTGTTTCTTGATGTAAATATACTTATCCTCTTTCCAGACATGTCATGTGCAAAACACTTTGGGATCTCTTCAGGTAATAGCGTTATGCAAAAAAAAAAACCTACGAAACCAAAATAACAAAAATAAATACATTAAATAAATACATATCAAAAACTACCTGAAATCGCTCCCTCCTGGCGCAATGCCTTCCTCTGCAATCAGCTGCCTCTTATTGTAATTGTATTTATATAGCCTGGGCTTCGTGCCCACCTCTTATAAAAGTTCTAGGAAAGTGCCCCTCTTTTGTGCTCTGGGTCGTATGTCCC
Organism: Triturus cristatus; assembly: GCF_964204655.1. Taxonomy (NCBI): domain Eukaryota; kingdom Metazoa; phylum Chordata; class Amphibia; order Caudata; family Salamandridae; genus Triturus; species Triturus cristatus. Next base: position 1,583,877,790 of record NC_140590.1, read on the forward strand.
TCAACAACACCCACACACGCACACGTTTTAAGGGCGTGCCCCTTATCACTGCAACTGATATCTCTTTCCCATTCAGCATAGTCCTCCTGCCCCCTCCCAACCCCAACCGCCCGGGTCTCCTGCCCACACAGGTACCAGTTACATACATGGCAACATTACCTCTTCACGTTCTCCCATGTTTCAGCGCTGAGCACCTCCTATACCGCCTGATGCCCCCACACACACTCGCATTCATTCAGTCAGTTTTCCCCTCTTTAGTTTTCTGACATCTCCGCCCCCTGCCCTCATTAACACATGCACACAAGTACAAGCAGTGTGCCCATCTCGGGATTTTTAGCAGCGTGGCCCTCTTAGATGTTCCTGGACTCCTTGACATCAAAGCAACAGGCCTTCACAAATTATGGCATTGGCAAGGTGCCATCCTTTAAAAGGTATCTGACTCCCTTACACCTGGCCCAGAGTCCTCTTCTCACACATGAGTTCTGGAGGTGGTGGAGGGGGGGAAGTGCGGTGCCCCTTTTACTCATAATGCGCTCCTTGTACACTCCTATTATCTCATAGTTCGGGTGTTCTGGCAGTGCGCCCCTCTGTTATATTAAACAGCTTCCGCCCCTCCTCCATGCCCACACACGGCTTGTGACAATGTATGTGCTCACTACTTTTAAAGTTCTCAGGCCCCTCCACACATACACGTTCTGCTTTTTGCAGTTTTATATAGCACGAACTCGACTCGAAGGCATTGGAGCACATCACATGGGCACCAGCTACAGTACACAAGGACACATTCCTGTTTTGCAGGCACGGGGAGATGAAGTGATTTGCCTAGAATCACAGGATGACTTTACACCGAGACGCGCATCTGGCTCTCCAGCTCCAAAGTCGGCAACCCTGGCTGTGACGCCAGTTCTGGCAGTATGCCCCTTACCACACACGAGTTATTAAAGTGTGCCACACAAACATACACATGCACAGTTACTGGCGAAAAGGTCTTCTTTTGCACCGCTGCACTCCCTGTCCCCATACCTCAACACACGCTCACACACTAGCCCTGTCAGCGTGTCCCAATTCTTTTCCCTCACTCCCTACCCACTTGCACACACACACACTTTGTGGCACTTTAACCCTGCACTCCATGTGCCTCTTCAACCCTCCAGACACCTGTCCTGGCAGCGTCCCTCTTCAGTTCCCCTTCTGCCTCATTTTGCACTCTACACATGAGTTGTGACACTCTTCTCCAGCACGCACGCTGCTCTGTACTGCACTTCAGCAATTCATGCCCTCACTTCATACACACACACACACACACACACACACACAGTCCCTCTTCTGCTCCACCGCTGCCTGCCCCACTCTACACACACACACACACACACAGTCCCTCTTCTGCTCCACCGCTGCCTGCCCCACTCCACACACACGCACACACAGTTCTGCCACTGTACTCCAGCCTGGCTGTCCCTTCCTTTATTCCCACACACACCGGTGGCGGCAGAGCGCCCCTCCCACACACAGACATCAGTCCTGGAAGCTAGCCCCTCGCTCTCCTGCTCCCTGCGCCGGTGGGCAGGCGTGCAGGCTGGGAGCTGCAGTGTTGTGTTTCACTGGCTGGGCTCGGCGGCTGCCCGCTTCCTGCCTGGCTGACACAGCGCTTCGCCACGGCAATGCTTCCAGACAGGAGCTAGGGCTGCTCTGCCTGCTTTGCAGTCTTCAGTCGCTGGAGCAGGCACTAAGTTGGGTCACTCAGACCCCATCGCCCCCCAACTACAAAGTGCGTGCTCAAACTGAATTACACACGGGTGTAGGCGCTTCATTTTAAACGTTAGTGTGTTGTTTTTTGGGGGGTTTTTAATAAAAGAGTCACAGGACGGGCAGCGCGAGGCGAATACATCGTTCAATAATAATCAGTGCTGAAATGAACAGGATGCAACGAGGGGCAGGCACTCCTGAGTCGGAAACAAAGGATGTGCCGTTAGAGGAGGCAGCCTGGCTCTCTCACTCGCGGGGCACCGTGAGGGTGGGCATGTGAGGCGCTAAGGTAGGCAGCGAGCGGCGCCACTGATTCAAGCAGTACTGCGAGGGGGATTGCAATGCCAGTCAGACGGGAGTGAGTGCAGTGTGTGAAGGTGAGGTCGCGTGGAGGCGAGAAAGGAGACGTCCGAGCTAGGAGGGAGGTGAGAGGCCAGACAGGAGTGAGGGGTGCCTGCGATAGACGGAGGAGAGTGTGGCAAGTACCAGAGATTGCGAGATAGGTGGGAGAGCTTTGCATGTATAAGTGCGGGCGAGGTGGTGTGGACTGAAGTGAGGGGCAAGTCTGACCTAGTCATCTAGAAGCGGTGCGGTACAGACATCAGGAGGAGAGGGATGCCTAAACTGAGGAACATAGAAAACAAGGCAGAGCAAAAGGCAAGCGCGGTCCCGAAAGTGAACAAGCACACCACTGCCTTTCTCCAAGGTGAAGCAGAAATGCCAGCGGCATTTTCGGATTCGGGGGCGTGTTTTCGGATTCGGGGGCGTGGTTTTCTTTTTCTCTCCTCTTGCCATTGGCTGGAGGAGAGAAAAACACGCCCAGCGAAAAGTATCGGAAAAAAACGCCCCCGAATCCGAAAAGGACGGGGCCTGTTTTGCGAGACGAACCTCTTCTCCAATGGCTGGCCAGCATTTAAGAGGCCAGCCAATGGAGAAGAGGAGAGAAGAGGGAAGCCCCTCTTCTCCAAGTCATTAAATCTCGGAGCGAGACTGCGCAAGCGCAGCCCTCGAGCCGAGACCTAAAAATGCCCTCGGTATCCTGGGCATCCACGCACCCCACCAGTAAGGAACTACAAAGGAGCATGCACTTTAAAGTAGCTCATCGCTACTCTATTCATTACAAGTTTGCTTGAGGAGAAAAATATATTAAGGTTTATTACTGAAAGCAGGAAGCACTTTTGGATTTTAATAGACTGCGCTCATCAGGCCGCACTTTAACAGTATGGACATTCCTTAATCGCATTGTAATGTTTCTCATTATGCTCTGCTGTTGTATGTTTTTATTCTGCTTTTACCTGCTCCACCTTTTCTCTTTCTCGGCTGAGATGTAATGATTTTAAATAATTGAACATCAATAAACTTTACTACAGTACGTAGCAAGTGGGTGACAAAGTTTGGCTATTTTCTAATCATCTTCCATCTTCTATTCACTCATCTAAACTGAGTCAGAAATACTATGGCCTGCCCACCATATTATCAATCTTATTACTCTCAGATAACATTTTGCTCCTACATGGACGATTCATGTACCCTTTTTATAAAACCAGTTTTTTCAAGGAAAGATAAAACAAGGCCTTTTAGCATTTGTTAATTAATGGTCAGGAACAATGTGAGGTTATTAAGATTTATGTTTCTTTTGATTAATAAATGTAAATTGCAGTTTCTAATTAATTGGTCCCTGTCATAGATTGTAAATCGGGTTCATGCCCTTTAATCTAAATATGTTTGTGATTATCCTTACAGATCTGGTCATCCAGGAGGGTGGCAGGGTGTCACTTTTCAAGCCCTTCCACTCACAATTGCTGATGGGCAAGGGAGGATTACCTACTACCTGCATTCTCTTACCAGGTACATGGAGGTCGGGTAGCTACGTCAGACTTGTTGCTTCCATCAAGGAGATGTCAGTCGTGTCCCGGGGAGTAGTTTTTTTCTTCATTGTTACATCCTTGGTATGCTGAAGTGTTTAGTTAGTTTTAGGGACCAGATTAGAAAGAACGTTTTAGACTTTCCTTTATGGAGAATTAGTCTATCTCTGGTTTTACAGTGGAGGAAAGATAATGTATCTTTTATATCTGTTATTCCCCAAATATTACAGTCAGTGGGGCAGGCACTAGCAATTTATAGCACAGGAGCACTGGGATCTGTAGTGTCCCCTCCAACAACGAGAGGACCCTCAGGTAAGTCTGAAGTATTTATTATAGAAGAGCAGGCAGGCATGTCTGCTCTATGTCCAGCTCAACTCCATCTGGCAAACTGCCAGTTATACATTCCAGAACTCCCTGCTGATCCATGGTGCCTTGCACGCGTGGGTTCAGATCCCATCCTCGTCACCAAATCTGTAGTGTCCCCTGTTAGAAGGCGACCTCAGAGGAGCCTGGAGGGGGCCCTGGCTATCCTGAGACCAACCCTCGAGGTATCGTAGCCGGGCACTGGCGGGAGACTCCTCAGGGGAGGAATCTCGTATCTAGGATCGTACACTCGGCACCACACGACAAAGAGACACCACACCGGGAGTTCTTAAGAACAAATCTTTATCAGATCGGAGTTGTAGGATCTTTATGATCAGCAAGGCAAATATATACAAGTGGAGCGTGGGCTCACAGAGTCTTGGAGGGGGGTAGGAGGTAGCGGGACAGTCTTTGGGGATATGGATCAAATGCAGGAGCGTACCCGGCGCACAACTCACAATCCTCGAGCTGGGGGATACGCTTGTCGTCGTTGGGGTCCGGCGGGACCAAGAGAGTCTGTGGGAGCCGCGAGTCACTCAGCAGGGCTCAAGCACAAGTTCGGAGGTCTTACGATCTTCAGGGAGCCGCGAGTCACTCAGCAGGGCTCAAGCACAAGTTCGGAGGTCTTACGATCTTCAGGGAGCCGCGAGTCACTCAGCAGGGCTCAAGCACAAGTTTGGAGGTTACGATCTTCAGGGAGCCGCGAGTCACTCAGCAGGGCTCAGGTGTTTCCAAAGGCGAATCTGCCGGACAGTCCCAGAGCACCCCTTGCTATAGGACGACTCCTCTTTGATGTCCGGAGTTTGTGCAGGCAGGGGTCTTGTCACCTGGGGGTCGCTTGTCGGGGTTTCCTGCCATTGTCTTTTGATCCTTTCAGGGCCGGGTCGGGAGGAGTCCCAGACACCCAGCAGGCGTGGAGCCAGCCCTCGGGGAGGCCGGCGGGCCGATCGAAACCCACCTTCCATGGGAAGCTCAGAGGTGCGATGGAAACTGCTCCTCCCTCTCTCATCCCAATGGGAGCGCGATGTCCCCCAGCCGGAGTGGCGCCTCTAGGCCAGGGTCGCGCTGGGGCCGGGCGGCCATCATGGTGCATGAAGTGGGCACGCGGGCCCGGTGTGGCCGAAAGGAGGAAGGCCACGGACGGGGAAGTCCGGGTCGGGTGTGTGTGTGTTCTGGTGGGAAGGATCGGCTAGGCCGTGGGCTCGGGGGCTGCGTGAGGTGCAGGGGTCAGGTTATGTGGTGCGGGGACAGGGATGGCTATGTTACGAGGGCCGGGTCTAACATCCCCTCCAACAATGACAGGACGCTCAGGTAAGTCTGAAGTATTTATTATAGAAGAGCAGGCAGGCATGTCTGCCCAATGTCCAGCTCAACTCCATCTGGCTAACTGCCAATTATACCATCCAGAACTCCCTGCTGATCCATGGTGCCTTGCACGCGTGGGTTCAGATCCCATCTTCGTCGCCAAATCTGTAGTGTCCCCTCCAACAATGACAGGACGCTCAGGTAAGCCTGAAGGATTTATCAGTGTCATAGCTAGAATTATTGCAGTCTGTGGTGACCCCAGCGTTTGCTGCTCCGTGGCAGCCGCATTTAGAAGTGGGGGTGCTGGTGAATTTCCTGTGTTAGCCGCCCTACGACGGGCGCAGGTAAGAGGGGGGGAGGTAGCTGTAGTAACTTGGCTGTATTCTTTGGTTTGTAGAACGTGTAGAATGTAGAATGTTTATATGTCATTTGGAAAGGGTATTTGTGCTGGAGCTTGGAATGTATTTGCTCATTCAGAGTTAGCCCTGCATCACTGCTGCATGCACCCTTATATTGTACCTGCTATTGTGAATAAACGAAGAGAACTACACTTGTTTCCTGTGTGTTTAGTACACAAATTTTGGCGATGAGCTGTCGGACCTAAGAAACCCACGTTTCGGATCATTCTGAGACATCACTTCCTAACCTGTGTTGGACCCATCTTGGAATCTAAGCTACATTCACATTTGGAAGCATCACGCGATCTGCTATCGGATACTTCATGCGCCACAACGACAGATAACTGAAGCGCTTCCCAGACGAATGAAACTATCATTCAAGTAAGTGCAGTGCCGCGCTGGCTACAGCTTACCAACGGTTAGTTCCAATGACCAGCGCTTTGATGTACCTCAGTTTTCATGGTTTTTCACAAAGGTATTTTTTTATTTACTGGCATTCTTCTGCATTTAAGTGACATTTCCTATAGCACTTTTGTGGAATTACATATCAAATTCATTTTTCCTCTTCAAGCTACTGTTCCCTTTTAGTCATGTCCACAGCAGAAACAAGCACAGCAGTGGGTGATTCTAATGGACCTTCAATGCACATTAATTTCCCTGAGGAATTTTTACCCACACCTGGAGAACCTCTCGTTTCTTGGAATGAATGGAAAGAGTATTTTCTTAATTACATTGCTAACCTAGAAGGACTTAGTGGAAATTGTTCGCAAGAAAGGAAAAAAAAGGATCCTTATGTATTGTTTAGGTCCTGAAGGTTTCCGTATTTAAAATGAATTACAAAAACTTGAAAGAGTGGGGGGTGATGTTGATGTATTTAAAGCAGCAGTTTTAGATCTTGATGACCATTTTTCTTCCTCTGTTTGCATTTCTGTTACCAGACACTCTTTCTTTCAGAGAAAACATAAAAATATTGACAGCTTTAAAGAAGTTAGCTAGCAAATGTAAGTTTGCGCAACTATATGATGGACTCATTCGTGACCAGGTGGTTATGTACACTAAAAACAAGACCATGCAAGACAGATTATGGGTGTAAGGTGAGGGTCACACTAATGTTGTTTTAAAAAGCTGCCAGAGCAATTCGGATATAATAATCAAAACTGATAAATCTGCTTCAGGGTGGCGTGTATTTTACACTCCATTGCCTTCCACCACATAAGCTGTACATAGATTTTGTATGCAGGACACTTTTTACATTGTACCCGTAATCCAATTTTCTTCAGTTTTGTTTGTTCAGCTATAACTTTTTTGTGTTCATTATTCCAGGGTAATGGTGGGTAGCTAACATTTAAGTTTAGTTAGGAAGGTGATAATAAACAGGATTCAATAGTTTAATAAATATGTCTGCAGTGTTATTGAATCCTGTCATCAGAGTCTCAGCGAAAGGATAACAATAACAGTAACTGGAGCTCTCGTCAGCTCAAGGACAGTGATGCTCAGGATCAAAATATGCCAATCAAATGTGGGTGCTGTGGCTAGTACCCTGATGTTTGGTATCTTAATCTGGAATTTGGAAACTACGTGGTATCCATAACGCTTATTGTGTGCAGCGGTTTCTTTCTATGGAAACCCACTCTGTATGCATTTCTTTATCAGAATACCCCTAAGCAATATATATGTTTGCAGTCTGGGTTTATTCCCCCCCCCCCAAAAAAACCACACGAGCCCTCCCCCGCCTATGGATGCCATGCTGTCCCTGCCTGGGCTCCGGGCGCGGGGATCCCCCGTGCAGGCTGGTCCGCGGGCGGGGGTCCCATTATTTGGCATTTTGGTGTCACCCCATGTGATGGTGTCACCCGGTGCGGTCCGCACCCCCCGCACCCCCCTAGTGACGCCACTGAAGGAAGGGGCTGTTTCGAAAGTACATAAAGCACGCAATATTTCCTTCATAGAGAGAGAAGAGGTCAAAGCAGAGTTGGAAAATTATTAAAGGCAAATGTGATTGAACCTGTAGAAGCACCAGAATGGGTTTCTCCATTGTTCATTGTCCACAAATCCAATGGAAAGGCTCGTTTGTGTGTTGACTTGAGGTATTTGAACAACAAAATCTTGGTGGATCAGTTTCCACTTCCCAGAATCCATGAAATGCTGTCTTAACGCGGCATGCCAAGTGGTTTTCCACTTAGGATTTATCTGCGGCCTACCACCAAGTTGTTCTAGATACCGAAAGTAGACATTTCACTACATGTTGTACACCTAATGAGTGCTATAGATTTAAACGTATGCTGTTTGGCTTGGCTTCAGTCGCAGCAGTTTTTCAAAGGTTGATGTCCAAATTGTTTGGTCATATTCCTGAAGTTGTCTTCTTTCAAGATGACATTTTAATAAAGGGTAAGAACAAAAAACACCATGATGCTATTCTCAGGGAAGTACTTACGATTCTTATGGAAAATGGACTGTCAGCTGAAGGTAGCAAGTGTAAATTTGCAGAAAAATCTGTTACTTACCTAGGGCATGAAATTTGTGACAGTGGCATCAAACCTAAAATCAAACTTGTTGACGCCATTTTTAACGCTCCTGCACCCAAATCCAAGGACGAACTCAGATCTTTCCTTGGCTTAGCCACATTTGTTTCGAAATTTGTTAATCACTTTTCTCAGAAAACTTATGAGATGTGTCAGTTGATGAAGAACAAAGCTGCTTTTGTGTGGAGTGATGCATGCCAGAATACTTTAATGGAAATTAAAATGGCTATTTTAAATACTCCCACGTTACAAGGTTTTGACCCTTGTGCCGATACCTTTGTCACCACTGCCAGTGGTACAGGATTGGGTGGTGTGTTGTCCCAGTTGTCAGAGCAAGGCAAAGCAGTGGTTGTGGCCTTCGCTTCACGCTCTTTGTCTCCGATGGAAGAGAAATACTCTGTGATAGAGAGGAGACTTTAGCGTGTGTATGGGCCATGGAGCATTTCCGGAAGTTCATTTAGGGCAAGAAGTTTGTTCTTCGCTCTGACCACAAACCTTTAACCAAGCTACTTACCACGGAGGGTTTATGTAGAGCCTCTGCCAGATTATCGCTGAGACTCCAAGATTTTGTGTAGGAAGTGAATATGTTCCTGGCGTTAAGAATGTAATCACTGATTTCCTCAGCAGATTATCATTACCACTGAAAGAAATTGATCAAGATCCTTGGAGTGATTTTTGTGTAGCCAGCATATTTTCAAACACTTGCGGGTTGCGAAGGGTTGAATGGAAGGATGAGTATTAGAAGGATGAAACCTTCCTTGCTGTGAAGTACAGGATCACTAATGGAAGGTCGAATGATTGCAAGAGTAACCCTAAGTTAAGAGCATTCTGGATAGTGAGGGACGAGTTAAGAGTGGATGATGAATTTGTATTTAGAGGAGAAAAAGCTATTCTTCCGAGAATGCGAGAAAGAATCATTTGCATTGGACATGAAGGGCACCCTAGTGTTTCCAGGATGTAAAGGAACCTTAAGGCACTGTATTGGTGGCCCAGAGTGGATTTGGAGGTCGAAAGATTTGTGCGTTCTTGTGTAAGTTGTGAGAGTTCTGATAAGACTAAAAAACACTCAATTCTCCTGTCTTCTTTGGGCTGTCCCAAATTACCCTGGGAAGATGTTTCTTTAGATATTATGGGACCTATTGTGTGGCACGATGGTTGTAGTAAGTACGTTCTGGTTTTGGCGGACCTATTTTCTAGATGGATTGAAGTGGAAGTTGTCAAGAAGGTTGACACAAATACGGTTATCAGGTTTCATGAAAAATGTTTCATTAGAGAGGGCTTCCCTGCTTCCATCCTTACAGATAATGGTGTACAGTTTAAATCGTATATTATGAAAAAAGGTATGGAAATGACTGGCATTGAACAAAGGTTTACAGCTTTGTACTATCCCACAGGTAATTCTGTTTTGGAGAGGGTTAACAGAGTTGTTATGGTGTGTTACAGTTAGCTAGCTAAGGAAATAAAAATTGGGACTACGAATTGGATAAATTGATTTGGTCTTATAGAGTAACTGTCCATGATACGGTTGGGGAATGCCCTTTTGGACTGATGAGAGGAAAATTTCCCTATTGCAAGATTAATCCTGGATGGATGGATAGAAGCACGAGGTACAAGTTGGACAGTGATCAAGTGAGGGAATGTATTGCAAACTCACAGAGCAAGAACAAAGCATAAGTATGTTTGGATGTTGGACAACTGGTCAGAGTAAAGCGTGGAAAAAAGTAGGAAAATTGTGATACTGGATTACTTGGGGAGGCTGGACTTGCAGAAAGGTCCAGCAGATGTGGAAGACGCATCAAGACCGCAAAGATTATCAAGGATTTTCTGTGTGAATACATTTTCACTTCTGATTTTAGGTGATCAGTTCTTGTTGTTCTTAATGTTATTATTACTTGCATCTTTGCTAATGGTCTTTGTTTTTTTTAGTGTTGTTTTTATTTTTGTATTTTTAAGGGAAGGAGATGTGTAGTGACTTGGCTGTATTCTTTGGTTTGTAGAACGTATAGAATGTAGAATGATTATACGTCATTTGGAATGGGTATTTGTGCTGGAGCTTTGAATGTATTTGCTCATTCAGAGTTAGCCCTGCGTTACTGCTGCATGCACCCTTGTATTGTACCTACAATCATGAATAAAAGAAGAGAGCTACACTTGTTTCATGTGTGGTTACTACAGCCGCCCCCGAAACTCGTACCAGCCGGGGTGGACCGCTCCCCCCACCCCCCTTGCTACGCCGTTGGGATTTATAACAGAAGAGCAAGCAGACACATCTGCCATATGTCCAACTAAACTCTATCTGGCTAACTGCCAGTTATACATTCCAGAACTCCCCCCAAAAGTTTCAGCGCACCGTCCATCATCAACTTGTGTTTGCTTTGTTCGCCCTCAGTTGGCAGGGTATGCCCAGACGTGGGTCCCTTGCTCACTTTGCCACTGGATTCTGGCTAGCCTGGCTGATGTTGGGTGTTACCCTGAAACTGGTCCCAGGATGCTTGTTTCTGGTTCAGGGAAGACCTGGCTTGGCAGTTCGGGCTGGACTGTTCCCATGAGGCACAGGGTCAAAACTGATTTGCATATGGCTGGGTCTGAACTGAGGTGGCGAAGTGAGCTAAAGAATGATGATGGAATCAACCCAGATGTGTGACTGGGGGTGAGTGTCTGAAAGTTTCAGTGCTCCATTGATCATCTCCTTGTGTTTGCTTTGTTCACACTAAGTTGGCAGAGTATACTCAGACGTGTGCCCCTTGCTCACTTTGTCACTGGATTCAGGCTAGCCCGGCTGATGAGGGGTGTTACCCTGAAACCGGTCCCAGGATGCTTGTTTCTGGTTCAGGGAAGACCTGGCTTTGCAGTTCGTGCTGGACTGTTCCCATGAGGCACAGGGTCAAGACTGATTTGCATATGGCTGGGTCTGAACTGAGGTGGTGAAGTGAGCTAAAGAATGATGATAGATTCAACCCAGATCAGTGACTGGGGGTGAGTGTCTGAAAGTTTCAGTGCTCCATTGATCATCTCCTTGTGTTTGCTTTGTTCACACTAAGTTGGCAGAGTATACTCAGACGTGTGCCCCTTGCTCACTTTGTCACTGGATTCAGGCTAGCCCGGCTGATGAGGGGTGTTACCCTGAAACTGGTCCCAGGATGCTTGTTTCTGGTTCAGGGAAGACCTGGCTTGGCAGTTCGTGCTGGACTGTTCCCATGAGGCACAGGGTCAAGACTGATTTGCATATGGCTGGGTCTGAACTGAGGTGGTGAAGTGAGCTAAAGAATGATGATAGATTCAACCCAGATCAGTGACTGGGGGTGAGTGTCTGAAAAGTTTCAGTGCTCCGTCCATCATCTCCTTGTGTTTGCTCTGTTCGCCCTAAGTTGGCAGGGTATGCCCAGACGTGGGTCACTTACTCTCTTTGCCACTGGATTCAGCCTAGATTGGCTGATGTGGGGTGTTAGCCCAATACCGGTCCCAGGATGCTTGTTTCCGGTTCAGGGAAGACCTGGCTTGGCAGCTCGGGCTGGACTGTTCCCATGAGGCACAGGATCAAGACTGATTTGCATATGGCTGGGTCTGAACTGAGGTGGCGAAGTGAGCTAAAGAATGATGATGGATTCAACCCAGATCTGTGACTGGGGGTGAGTGTCTGAAAAGTTTCAGCACTCCGTCCATCATCTCCTTGTGTTTGCTTTGTTCACCCTAAGTTGGTAGGGTATGCTCAGACGTGTGCCCCTTGCTCACATTGCCTCTGGATTCAGGCTAGCCTGGCTGATGAGGGGTGTTAGCCCAAAACCGGTCCCAGGATGCTTGTTTCAGATTCAGGGAAGACCTGGCTTGGCAGTTCGAGCTGGACTGTTCCCGTGAGGCACAGGGTCAAGACTGATTTGCATATGGCTGGGTCTGAACTGAGGTGGCGAAGTGAGTTAAAGAATGATGATGGATTCAACCCAGATCAGTGACTGGGGGTGAGTGTCTGAAAAGTTTCAGCACTCCGTCCATCATCTCCTTGTGTTTGCTGCTAGTAAATGCACAGACAACATGTGCCTCAGCAGCAACAGACCTCCCAGCCCTTTAGAGGTCGATGCCAGGAAACAAGCCGACAGCTTCAAGGTCCCCATGGGCAATGAATTACCCAAACCCCAGACCTCTTCCGTAGCTGCTGCAAGACCACTTCGTCAACAGCAGCACAGGATCTCCCAGGAGGAGGTCACATCTCCTTGCACCTCCCCGGCTGAAGGAGCCTCATGACCGATCAATGGGTGTGCCACAACATGCAAAATGGAAACTCCCTACCCTTTCTGTCCTACCACCTGGGACATGCCATCTGCACCACAACACCTCCTAGAGACCACTTGTCCATACTCTGTGTAGAAGTTCAAGCTGTCTTGGCCAAGGGAGCAATAGATAGGATGTTACCATCAGAGATCGGGACTGGTTGCTACTCTTGTTACTTTCTGGTGCCGACAAAGAATGGAGGCCTTCACCCTATGCAAGACCTTCGCCCTCTGAACTTCTTCTTTTGGAAAGACTAGTTCAAGATGCTAACCTTGGCCCAGGTTCTTTCTGCCCATGAAGCAGAAGAGCAGATGTGAGCATTGGACATATTTTCACAGCCCTGTCTTGCAATCCTTCAGGCTTTCCCTGCGGTTTCAGGTAGGCCAAGAGCACTGACAGTTGCCTGTTCTTCCCTTCGGCCTTACTAGTGCACCATAGGGTGTTCACAAAGGTTATGGTGGTGGTCGCAGCTTATTTACAAAGGCCGGGATACGAGAATTTTCATACCGCAACAACTGGCTACCGAAGGCGCGTTCATCTCAAACAGTTGTGATCCACCTCCAGACCACAGCCGGCTGTTTTTTTTTTTCATCAATGTGCCAAAGTCACACCTGACTCCTTCACAACGACTTCACTTCAAATGGAGCCCTCCTGGATATGCTGGTCTTTCGAGCCATCCCCTCGCCTCAATGAGTCCAGGACATGCGGGATATGATCACGATGTTTCATCCTTTGACTTTGGTCTCAGTGTGAGCAGCTCTGAGGCTTCTGGGCCTCCTAGCCTTGTGCATCCTTCTCGTGGACCATAGCAGGTGGCACATGCAACCCTGAAGTGGGATCTGAAATCTCAGGGGGCTCAACACAAGGACAACTTGTCAGACTCCATCCATATTTCTAATGAGACTGCAAAATAACTTCAGTGGTGGCTGCTCGACCACGATGGGAACGGGTTCCTATCCCACCCACAGCTAACCGTTGTGATGGATACATCGCTGTTGGGCTGGTGCGGTCATCTGGGAGAGGTGGAAACCTGAGGACTCTGCTCTCAGGCGGAAGCTCGCCTCCGCATAAATTTATTGGAATTGTGAGCAATTCGTTTGGCACTCAAAGCATTCCTTATGACCCTCAAGAGGGAATGGGTACAAGTTTTCACAGACAACTAAAGTGCTGTAAAAGATCAAGAAAGACCGGACCCAAGTCATCTTAGTGGCCCCCGGACTGGTCGAGGAAAGTGTGGTACTCAGAACTTCTGCCCATGAGTACAAGTTCTTCGGTTCTGCTGCCCCTTCTGGAAGACGACTTGTCACAGCAGAAGGGCTTAGTTTTATATCCGAGCCAGCACACACTACACCTCCGTGCGTGGAGATTGAGGATTAACAGTTGATGGCTTTTGACCTTTCCCCCAAAGTTGTTGGTGTCATTTTGGCAGCCGGGCAGCTATCTACCAAGTCTGTTTATGCCAGACGGTGGAGAACTTTGTTGTCTGGTGTTCCTCCTGGACCATCCAAACTCTAAATGCACAGTTATCAGATGTTCTCTAGTTTTACCTGTTCTTAGCACAGTGAGGCTTTGCTATGGCAACAGTTAAAGGTTACTCTTTGGCCTTTTTACGTTTATCTGATTCGTCAACCCTAACCAAATCACTGATTATGTTGCATTTTTTGAAGGGGCTGATCCACATGTTTCCACCAACATCGTTTGTAATGCAGCAGTGATACCTTAATTTGGTACTCACTTACTTAATGTGCGTTGACTTCGAACCGATGCACAGATGTCCTCTTTGCCTACTTAACATCAAAATGACATTAGTTGCAAGCTGAGGGGAGAATAAGGGAATTCGGTGCTCATGACACAGTGCACAAATATTAATACGTAAATGTCAGTTTGTGCAGTGCTCAAAAGAGGAGGGATGTCATCCCTGCATCCCTTAAATCAAAGAGGTTAAACAATTGGCACAAGCCTCTAAGCACACGCTTAAAAACAAATCTTGCTGGATGCCACAGTTAGCTAGCGGTAACAACATTGATATGTTCGACCGATTGGTCAGTGGAGACTTTGACAAATGGAATATAGACAAATTATGGAGACTGAGTAAATGTAATGACAATTTAAGAACAGGTGAACATATAGCACTTAAAGCATTACAAGAAAACAATGACCTGATAATAAGAGAGGCTGATAAAGGGGGCAATATTGTTATAATGAACCGCCTTGACTATAATCAAGAGAGTTATTCCCAACTTAGCAATGCTCTTGCTATGAAAAATTGGATAGTAACCCAATGTTTGAATTAACCCAAAAAATCAACAGCAAGCTAAAACATAGGTATGACAATTGTCTCTTAACTATAGATGAACACCACTATTTACGAATAGACCGTCATAGACATCCATGCCTGTACACACTCCCAAAGTTTCATAAGGAATCTTCCTTTCCCCCAGGGAGGCCCATCATATCTGGTATCAGTGGGCCAACAGAGAGACTCTCGGACTATGTAGATTTATCTTTACAACCATTTGTTGCAAACTTACCATCACATATTCGTGATACTAAACATGTTTTACCTCTGTTAAATGACATACAATGGGAACCTGGAATATGAATGGTAACCTTAGATGTGATGTCTCTTTATACCAGTATTATACATGATAAGGATACACTTGCATTGAATTGCATACTGAATACAAGACCAGTGGCGCTTTTAGAGCACACACATATGTTGATATCTATGACAGAAGTGATTCTGGAGAACAATGTGTTCCTGTTTGATAATTCATGGTAGAGACAACTACAGGGCACCGAGATGGGTTTGAGCTTTGTCCCTTCTTCAGCAAACCTCCTTATGGGGTTGTTTGAGGAGGGGCATATCTGGGGCCAGAGCAGTGCTCAGTGGATTGAACACATATTATACTGGGGTCATTACATTGACGACTGCCTCATGATATGGATGGGCAGTGAGATACAATTGATACAATTCATAACATACTTGACTCAGAATGATGTTAATATAAGGTTCACATCTAAATGCATGAAGAAAAAGATTGAATTCCTAGATGTGGAGTTACATGTAAAGGGGACAAGATGCATCTTAAGTTCCATCGTAAAACAGCATCAAATCAACACCCTACATTCTTCCAGTTGACACCCTAGCTGTGAAATTAATGCCATACCTTTTGGGGAGATGATGAGGGCTAGACGGAATTACAGTGAGGAGCACAAATTCCAAAAGTACATACAAGACATGGAGACAAGATTTATAAAAAGGGGTTACAGTATGAGAGTGATAAGAGCTGCAAAAAAAGAATTGCTGTGATAGATAGGAAATACACATTGGTTACACATACCGATATGAGAGACAAATCTAAACATGTACATCATATTACTGATTATAGTGGGTTATCATAATGATACCACAAATGTCTGAGGAAACACTGGCATGAGTTACGGGCAGATAAAATGCTGGAAGACTTTGTACCTGCGAGGCCAAGTGTCACATTCTGTAGAGGTCGCACATCGAGGGCCCAACTAAGTCCCAGCTATCCCAGACAACAACTGCAGAATAATTTGTTTACACAACAAACATTGGGATTTTACAAATGTGGCAATTGTGCAATGTGATTGTGGGATAAAGGCAAAACAAAAAATTTAGAGACAAAAATATAAAAGAATATAATATACGCATGAACATCACATATCATATGCAAAGTTTGTGGTATATCTCATTGTATGTAAGTGTGACCATTTGCATGTAGGAAGCACAATTTGAGCTCTCAAGGACAGAGTGAGTAGGCAAATGAGAGCGGTAAAAGTAGGTGAAATCAGATATCAAGTGGTGGTTCATATGAATGAGTGTCAGTCACAAGGACAACACAGAAATACTGGTTTTTTTTATAAACAAACTATTAATTTTCTTTTTTTTGTCTGCCAACAGCATGCTTGAAGAGCCATTTTAAGCATATGAAACAGGATGCAATATGGCATACATAAGAAAATAAGAGTCTTGTACCTTGAAAACGGGAACCAAAGCAAAAGAAGGAAAAATAAAGGAAACCAAGGAGAAATAAAAGAACAGGCTGCAGTAGTAATAGAAACGGAAAGGAATCTTGAGAATGTGATCATGTCCCTGGATATTGACCCTAAAATCATCCATTCCATCAACTCAGTAATGGTTTATACACATGGGGGTATATTCACAAGAACGTGTGATAACTACCGCAAGAGTAGCTTAACGCAACTCTCCACATCGCAGCCTATCGCGGAATATTTACGCTGTGCCAACCAAGTATTCACAACACGGCGGTAGCATGCAATAGTCACCAGATAACGCATCAAATCTCAGTGTTGAAATCAACGCCACGCTGCAAAAATGCGATTCGTGAACGCAAAAAAGCATGCGATGAGGCCAATCGCGGTACAAAAATTTACGAAAACCAACCACAGGCCTGCAAATCCCATGCGTCTGGCGGGAAAATGCACTATAAAAGAAAGAAAAAAAACACCAAAACCAATTCAAACTGCGTAGCATCATGGATGCACCCGAATCGAGTGCAGAGGACAACCCGAACTCCACAAGCCCACGGGGGACCAGCCAAGAACCCCGTGTTCAGGGAAGGGCAATGAGAAGAGGAAGAGGAAGACGGGGTTCAGTCCGCAGGAAGACCGGATCCTCGTCACGGAGGCGATAGAACACCATGAACAACTGTTCGGCACCTCCACTGCGGCACTGGCAACCCTAACGGAAATATGGCAGGCCATCGTCACCAACGTCAATGCAGTTGGAGTGTCGAGGCGATCAATGGAGGAGGTCAAGATGCGCTGGCATGATGTGAAAAGGCAGACCAAACAGAAACTCGCCGCCAACAGGAAGGCAGCAACGGCGACTGGAGGTGGGAGTCCTGCTACACATGAGGAGCTGGATGAGCTGGAGGAAATAGTGGTCACAGTCAGCAGTGTGGCGACAGTGGCAGGATTTGGGGGCCTGGACACAGCTTGATACGACCTGATCCAACAGCAACAGGGTGAGTAACGACCAGGGACTGGGGGACGGGGAGAGATGGGCACAATGGCACACACGCACAATTATGTGTAGCACACTGCACACCCACAACGATCGTGAAACATGTCCCTGATAGCCTTGGCACACTGCAGCACACATACAAACACCAAGTAGGCCCCCGTCCACAATGTGCACAAAGGGGCCCCCCTCCGTATCACCAATATCACCACCGACCCATGCACATGTGCTGAATCCAGCAAAGCAGCGGCTCTGTGAGCCACACTGACTATGCAAGTGACACTGCATGCCCGATAGCATGGCAGGAGCCCAAAAAAATGACATGGCCCACGAATCGACATGGAGGTGGCCCAGTGTGGATCACATCCGTAAAGGAGCAGGTCACACTGCCATATCCACGTGCATCCACAACCCATGCCGTACAACACACGCAGCAGACGAACAATGCACCAGGCCACAAAATCTGTCTGAGAGCACATATGACCCAAGTCAAAAATAATTCAGCCCCCGAAACGCACACAATTCAAAGGCAACACACCTCAAAGGGAGAAGGGTACACAAAATCAGAGCTGCAGGGGCAACTCCCCCACAATGCAGCACACACACATAGCAATCACAGAACATCAGCAATTACGGCAATGTGATACAAAGTGCAACGCCAACACCACAGGACAGGGCTCACAACAGGTTCCGCTCATGCGTAGTAACTGTCCACTCACTTCTGGCATTGCCTGACACTGTGTGATGATAATGTACGGGTACTACCACACATCCGTCATGTAGTCGAAAAACACACTGACTGCCATCAAATAGCCAGCTCCACCAAAACAGTCACAATGCACATTGGCATGCAGTGTGAATGTAAACATCTGCAAATCTTCTACATACATGTGTAACTCTGTTAACCTGCATCTCCCATTTACATTGCAGAGGGACAAACAACACCTCCTGCAGAGCACACCACACTTCCCATCATTGATGATGAAGTGGACAACCTGCACATATGTCAAGACACCCTCCAACGGATAATGGACAGCCTCAGCACCCCATCCCCAGGAGCAGGGCAGGCCAGCTGCCTCGAGGTGACCCCACAACCTGCACAGACCACACAGCAAGAAACACACCACCACGTCTGTCTCCCAGGACCCCCCCCGACCAATACATGGAATTCCAACAGCGTGTGTGGGGTTGCCAGGTGGAGTTGTCTGAACAGGTGCAGGTGGGTTTCGAGCTCGTGGCAGCCAAACTCGATGCCATACGTGGGTGTCTGAGTCCCATCAGGGGCCACGTACAGTCACATCGGACACCCCCTGTATGCACCATGCTCCACCACAGACCTTGGCTGACCTCGCTGGGGCCATTAATCAGATACAAGAACTGTCTGGTCACACAGGCACCAGTGATGACAGCACAGAGTTGGCACAGATGCGGAGGTCAATGGAGACCATGGAGCAGATGCAGGCTGGAAGTATGGCTGCCACGGCTGGACACCAGCGAGTAGTAGCTGGGAACTTCAATGCCCTGCAGTTCATCATCTTGCCATTGCTGCCACTGAGCCTGTCACAGATGACTGCAGCTGGAACATCGACACACACAGCTCCAACCCCTGACGTGTCAGTGGCACACAGTGATGCAGCTCCATCACCTTCGCAGTCTGATGTGTCAGTGGCACACAGTGATGCAGCCATTACCCTGCTACTACACCGGACACAGAACCCGTATCAGAGGAGTAAGATGGGGATGGTAATTACTGTGTGAGGAAGGAGGCAGTAGCATCCATCACCGCCATATGGCGTGTCCCTGCCTGGTTCTGCCCTATGCATCATGCCCTGGGACAATACCTCCCACTGACCCCCGGAGCACTCTGCACCATTCACCCGGACATCAACACGGACTGCCATATCTTCACTGCTGGACAATTACACAGCAATTCTGCTGCGGACTGTACTCCCCTCTTCCTAATCACTTTTCGATCCCCAAAGGACTATGGTGGGCCCACCACTGGGCTTCCATGTAATGTGGGCTTGGATGGCCATGTACAGCTCCAGCTCTGTCAATCACCTGAATGTGAATAAAACATTCTAAATCACACAGATGTGTCATGACTATGTTCACTCACATATGGAAGTATGGCTGGATGTAGGGACAATGATTGCACATGAAGGTACACCCTGGTAACTGACATCTATGCGCATGTGTATCCCTGAGACTGTATGTCATGAACATTTGCAATTGAGCGGGTTTATAATTAGGACTTTACGCACTTCAGGCGCCAGATGGTTAAATAATCCATTAACACATATGTGATTGGCACACCTGGAGAGGTGACAATACATATGGGAGGACCGAGGGTTTTACAGTAAGATGTATGGACGTATGCGTTACATGATATAATCAATAGCGCCAACCTGGGATACTGATTCACTCAAATGAATGTTCTGACTCGCATATAATGTGCAATATGAGTATTATTTATATAATCATTGGCACACTCAAAGAGTGGAGTGGGAGAGGGGAGAGGAGTTGGCCTAACGGCTAGGGCGCTCGACCTCGGACCTGGGGAACTGGGTTCGAGTCTCGGTAATGACGCTGAACATCCTGTGATACCGGGCAAATCCCTTAATCTCCCCATGTCTAACAAAAAAAACAACAACAAAAATGAATGTGTGTCCTCATGTAACGTAACTGGTGCTATGTAAAGTGCTCTGATACCTGATTGGATTCGGGTCAAGTTCGCGCTATATAAAACTCTGCGAAAAAAAAAAAAAAAGATGTCGGGGCTACTAGGAGTCTAAGAAAAGTCTATCCTTGAAGTATTGGGTGTGCATGAGTACGGAAAAGAATAAATAGTGAAACAAGATGGATCTCGAGTAGAACGCGGATGTGGGCATACACGCCGCAGCAGAAGTGGCATGAACACTGGCCGTTATATGGGTAAGAATAAACGGGGGACATCGGGGAGCGCGGTGGTGCCCCCTCATAGCTCAGATTACGATAATAGAAGTATATTGTCGAGTCAGAGGATAAAGGAAGAACCGTGTATGAATAAGGGCTTATGGTTTTGTACTGCAGGCCACCATTTACATACAAGGTGCGACCATGCCTGAACGTTGACATTTGAGACCGATAGAACATATCGTATTACTGAAATTGGTTTCAGCCGGGAGTAGATATTCTCGACTTGAGGTATGTGATAGAGAATTCCCTGTAAATCACAGAATTTGGTAATGTGCTAAAATTGAATTAGCGCTGACTATTGACTTTAACTTCCTCAGATTTGATTGGATCATGACAGGTACTTTGTAAATTTGGTACAAGGTGATGGTTACTTATATCTAGAGACAGGGCAAGTTTGACTGCTGTCTTGGGAATTGAGATACTGGTTATGCCTGAGGTGTTTTACATTTTTACTTCTTTGCATTTCGTCACAGGTGTACAGCTTACACTAATCTAATTAACTGCGTTCCACTTCCTGGGTGTAGTGGTAACCTATGTGAATCACATGAAAATAACTGTGTCTTTTATGTTAAATTATGATAAACACATTTTTATTCACTTTACAAGAGAAAAGCACCAGCCAATCCGCACCGTATTGCAATGATCGAGGATTACAAGCACAATTTCTCAATACCCAACATGCAGACATTAATAAAGCAGAAATGAGATGTAAACAGTCGAACCCCTCAAAGTTAGACCCCCCCAAACATTTCCCCCAAATTCTGCGGTATTTCTTGAGGCAAAAACATGCTGCACACATAACTTTCTCCTGTGTGGCGCACCAGTCCACTCCATTCCGCCAACGCCCCACATTTGGGGGTTCGGGGCATTTCCAAGAGGCTGCAATGTCTCTTTTAGCTACCACCATAGCTGTAGTAAAGAACAGTTTTTCGTTGCGTGACACGTCCAGCCCATCAGTGATGCCCAGGAGCGTGTGTTTAGGGTCGTGTGGAACCTCCCTCCCCAGGACCTCAGAGAGTTTTTCTTCGATGCCCTGCCAAAAACCCGCCAAGAGGGGACAGGCCCAAACCATGTGGAGGAAGTCAGCAGGGTCATACCCACACCTGGTACAGGCTGAGGACGGACTAAGCCCTGCGCGATGAAGGCGTGCAGGGGTGAGATATGCAGCATGCAGATAATAGAGCTGCACCAAGCGCAGCCTAACGGAGGCGGTGACCGTTCTGGGGGCCATAAGGGCCTCGCGCCAGTCTTCTTCCTCCAAGGGGCCCACGCAGTCCACCCATTGCGTCCGCAGTTGGTCCAAGGAAGTCGGGGTATTGTTAATCAGTGTACAGTAAATGCGGGAAATGCCACCTTTCCCCAAGTCCCCAAACATAGCTTCAGGGGGGCTATGATCTGGCAACCTCGTGCCTGTTGTGAGATGTGATCGTAGGGCATGTCGCAGCTGGAGGTAGTGAAAAAATTGCGAGTGGTGCAGTGAGTACCTGGTTTGGAGATCTTCAAAGGAACACATATGATCCCCCACCCATACGTCCCCAAGCTGTGTAATGCCTATGAGGTCCCAAGCTTCGAATCCCCGAAGCCCGGTCACCTCCTTGAGCCAGGACCCGTGCCAAATGGGTGTACACTGGGTCAGTGTGTGTGTCCAGTTGGTGTGAAGCAATGCTGCCCGCCAGGCCAGTAACACCGAGCGCGTCACCTCCGGAAGACGGGATGGAATCGGGGTCCCATATAGAAAGGATTGGATTCTAGCGAGGCCCAGCTTCCCTAGTTCAAGCCTATAGGCCGGGTCAGACCACCCCCGTTGAACCAGTCATGTATGGAAAGAAGTTGTGTGGCTAAGTAGTATAGGTAAAGGTGAGTCATCCCCAAACCCCCATCGAACGAGGGGATCCTGCAAGTACTGCGCTAGCCTGGACCTACCCCTTCCCCACAAGAACTTGCTGGCTACGCCGTCAAGTTCACGAAACCAGGCCCTGGGAAAGCACATGGGGGTGTTCTGAAGCATATAAAGAAAGCAGGGAAGCACCATCATCTTAAAAAGGGCCACCCTCCCCATGGGGTTGAGGGGCAGCGACTGCCACCGCTGGAGGTCCGCCTTGGCCCGCTTCACCAGCGGAGTGACACTGAGGGCCCAGCTGAGCTCAGGCAGCAAGGTCACCCAGATCCCCAGGTGTTTGAATGATTGACGACGTAGAGGTATTTCGGACTGCCAGTCAAAGCATTCCCGTGAGAGGTGAAGGGGAACTAGGACCGATTTGTTGGGATTCAAATGGAGGCCTGAGGCCTGTTCAAAGGACTGCAAAATACGTAAATAGTGGGGACCGGACCGGGCAGGCTCTGCCAGGTAGATAAGGACATCATCCGCATAGAGGGCGATTGTATTCGGTTCAGCGCTGGGCCATTCCCATCCCCGCACCTGACCGCAAAACCGCATCAAGGCCACCAAGGGCTCCATCACTAAGGCGAAAAGCAGGGGAAAAAGGGGACAGCCCTGCCTCGTCCCTCTACAGACTGAGAAGGGCTCCGACAGGATTCCGTTTACTAGGACACGAGCCCTCGGGAGGGCATACAGAACCTTGACCATGGCCCGAAAGTGGAGACCATGTCCCATCATGTCAAGAACATCTTGGAGAAAGCCCCAGTCCACCGAGTCGAAGGCCTTCTCAAAGTCTACCAGGAGAAGCGCTAGGTATGGGGTGAGGAGGTGGCGATGGGCCAAGGTAGAGTGCAGTCTGCGAAGACAGTGCAGAGTGCCGCGAGAGGGCATAAACCTGCATTGGTCAGGGTGGACCAACGTAGACAGATGGGGTTTGAGGCGCTGGGCAAGGAGGGTGGCGAACAGTTTGACCTCAGTGTTGATGAGGGAAATGGGGCGGTAATCTGCACATTGTGGTGAGGGGGTTGAGATTTCGGAAGGACTACAATGGTGGCTATGTCCGTTTCTTGAGGGAAGGAGCCCTTCTCCACCGCTTCGTGAAATAACGCGTCCAGGTGGGGGATGAGAACATCCCGGAATTTGGAATAGTATTCTTGAGGAAGGCCATCAAGGCCCGGTGTCTTGCCGGATGACACACAAGCGATTGCGTCACCAATTTCCACGCGGAAAATGGGGCGATCCAGATCGACTTGAACGGCGGCGTCCACACATGGAAGGCTACCCTCCAAGTCCATCAGATCCGTAAGGGACAGGGATGGGGCTCGGGCCTCGTATAGCTTGTGGTAGTAGGCGGCAAAGGCTTGTGCTATTTCCAATGGGGCACGGCACAGTAACCTGTCTGGTGCCGCTATTTCAGGGATTATACGGTTCGCCCTTGGGTACGTAGCCAGGCGGTGAAGGAGAGAGCCATTCTTGTCGCCCCATCCATACACCCTGGCCACCGAGGCGCGTCAGAGGAGTTTGGCCGCGTCCAGCGACAGCTGTTTGATCTCCGACTGGAGCTGGGTCAGAAGTCTTGTGTCGGAAGCATCAGGGGATCGGGCTGAGGCACGTTCGAGGCGCAGAGCCTGCTCCTCCCGCGAGGTAATCTGTTCCAGCTGGGCTTGTCGCTGGAGCTTGAGTTGACCCTTGGCGGCCCCCCTAATTGTGGCCTTGCCCGTCTCCCATAGGGTGCCTGGGGAGGACACGGAACCCTCATTAGAAAGAAAGTACTATGTTAGCTCCTGCCTCACCACCTTCCTGAAACCCTTGTCTTGAAGAAACCAGGCATTGAACCTCCAAGTTTGTAGGACAGAGGCGGGGGGACCCGTGTGGATCATCACTGGCGAGTGGTCAGAGATACCTCTCGGAAGAAGCGAGACGTCTTGAATCAGCAGACAGTCCGTCGAGGGAACAAAGATGGCGTCAATGCGTGCCTGTGTGTGGTGCGCCGCTGAGGTGTGCGTGAATTGTTTAGAGTGAGGGTGCCATAATCGCCAGGCATCGCATAAACCTAGTGACGCGGACCACAACCTCAGCTGTTTGGCCTGTGCAATTCTACCAGGGGATGGAGGGCCTGTCGTGTCAAGGTCAGGTGATGAGACTGCGTTAAAGTCACCCCCAAGAAATGTGGGGGCAGGGACGCCAGGAGGTCAACAGACTGAGCTAGGACCGCCGTCAGCATCGAGGGGGGGAGAATAAAGGGACACCAGGTTGAGTGAGTTGCCCTTTAGTGTGCCACTGAGGGCCAAGAAAGTGCCCTGGGCATCAAGAGTCGTTCGGACAGCCACCAGAGGAAGGGAGCATTTCACTAGGATCGCCACCCCTCGGGAACCCCTTGTAAAACCTGAGTGCCACACTCTATCATAGCCGTATCGCATTAAGAAGGGACAACGATTACCCAGCAGGTGGGTTTCTTGGAAGAGTAAGATGTCCGCCCCTGAGCGCTGCGCGTATCTGAGGACAGCCATGCGTTTAAAGCGGTCCTGGAGACCATTAACGTTCCATGACATGATGCGCTGGGGAGCGTTTATCAATGGTGTGTCGGACATGGTGCTTGGGTTGGTAGTGGGACTACAAGTCTGAACGGGGTGGCCCAGTCTGGCTGCCCTATCGGGTGTACGTCAGGGTGCTTAAAGAATGCTGGTGTGGTAGAACTAAAACACCCAAAACATAAAGACAGGTCACTCGGGCCTTTGAAGGGAGATCTGTATGTCTCACGGGGTGCAAATCTGGGCGCCATAGGAAAGCTGGTGTAGCGAAACTAAAGAAAAGAAAAAGAACCAAAAATACAATTGAAACATGGGACAATGGTCCCACCCCCTCAACCCCCCTCCCACCCCCCACCCTACACTTCAGGAACGGAAGCATCTGTCGCCCTAACAATAAACCAATGAGTAACAACCAAACTAAAACGTTTGGGAATGGGAAAGCGTGGAGGACCCCTTCTCGTGTCCGGATATGTGTATACGAGTCCATCGGGAAAGTAAGAATGTTCTGGGTTAGAGCACCATCTCCGGCCGCGGAGCTAGGCCCGGCGGGCAGAGACCAGTTCAAGCAGGGTCGTGCAGGAACATCGGGCTACGGGAGAGGTCCGAGTCCGGAAGGTCGATCGCTGAGGGCCCGGGCGCAGCACCCCCGCCATCCAGGCAGCCAGAGCGCCTCCCAGTCGAGGGTCCCCCGGAGAGAGATACCGGTTGCTGTGAGTGTCCTGGTCGGGAGACCGAGCGGGCCCTTCTCTGCCCACGGCGCCTGCGGGAGCGATTACGCTGAGGTTGAGGAGCGAAAGGAGCGGAGAGGGCAAGACCGCCCTCCGCCCCCCCCCCCCGAGTCCAGCGCGCCTGCAGGGGGCATTACTCCGTTGCCAAGGTCCAGGCCGCCGTCGGGTCGTCAAAGAACAGAGTCTTGTTTGGGAACACCACACGCAGGCGAGCCGGGAAGAGGAGCCGGTATTGAATATTGATTGCCCACAGCTTCTGCTTGACCTCCCAAAAAAAGCGGCGCTGGCCCTGGACCTCGCGGGTGTAGTCTGGGAAGATCATGATAGCACAATTTTCGTAGCGCAGCCTCTGTTGTTTGTGGGCTTAAACCAAAACAATGTTACGGTCTTTGAATTTGAGAATCCGCATGATGAATGGGTGGGAGGGCGCACCCGGCGCCGGTCTCGGGGCCAAAGACCGGTGGGCCCACTTAATCGCAAACCATGGGGAGAGAGAGCCCTCGGGGACCCATGACCGCAGCCACTTCTCCAGGAAATCCGCTGTGCGGCCCTGCTCCACTCCCTCCGGAAAGCCCACCAGTAATTCGGGCAGTGGCGTTACGAAGGTCCTGCCGAATGAGAGTCATGTCCACTCGCACTTCTGCGATTTTGCCTTCCACCGAGGTCTGGGATGCGTGGATGGCCTGGGAGATGGTGGCCAAGTCCGCGGACTGAGGGGCCTCCTGTTCAGTCACACCCGGTAGCCCCCGCTTCCAAGGTAGTAAAGCGATCCATCTTAGTCTGGGTGGCAGGAGTCTTCGCCGACCTGTCTGTTCTGCCCATGGCGGCTCCTGGGAGTCAAGGATTCCTCGCGTCCCCACAAGCAGACCCCACAGCGGGAAGTCAACAAGTTAAAGCGGGCGAGCAGTGGGTCGGCACGGGTCAAAGTGCTGCCGCCCGAAATGTGCGGCCGGATTCGGGGAGGAAGGAGGGAGAAGGACCCCGTTCCAGGGCTAAACAGGGATCCCCACACGAGGGCCACAGAATGTTCCGCAGGGCGGATTCACACAATGTCCGCAGGGATAGCAGCGGGTCCAGGACTGATGTGGCAGGTGACCACGGGAGCGCAGTAATGGTCAGCACCAGGCCCAGAGAGGAGAGGCCCAGCAGGGTCAGTTCACCTCAGCCGCAGGTCGCAGGAGGCACGCTGGGAGAGGGGGAGGAGACCGGGTGGAGGGAAGGAAGCTGTGCTAACCAGGGCCCCACGCACCCGCCTCCACCCAAACTCAGATGCCTCAGCACCCCCACTCCTTACCTCCAGTCCAAGGTGCAGGAGCTCGCCGCCCACCACAGAGCTCCCACCGACCACCAGTGGTGCCCACAGCAGCGACACAGGCCTCAGGTTCAGCAAGGGCAATCAGGAATCGTGCAGGCCTCCCGCACGTGGACTCCGTAGGCTCTCCACTCCCAGAGATGTTGCTTGGGCCCAGGGGGTGGTGGGGGGTCTCCACTCTCAGCAGACCGCCCAGTGGAACCGGCGATGACCCCCAGGTACTCCGTCGTCTCAGCGCCAGCTTTTCCTTACATTGAGGTCAGTGGGAAGGCAAAGTGAAACCAGTGCTGCAAGTGCTTGGACGTCGTCACAGTAAACCACTCACTTGGTTAAGGGTCTCGCAGAGAAATTCTCTTTGACAAGCGATGGAAGACCCTTAACACGCCTCTGCACCCCGTGCCCTTCCAAGAGGTCCGTGAGAAAAAGTTGGTCTTGACTTCTCCGGGGCCGCCAGCCGCCGAGGCAGTGTAGCGTCGGGCCTCCGTGCACACAGACCTCCCCTCCAGCGGCCGACACCGCTAACCGGCAGCCCACAGCCCCAGGTGACCGGAGACAGCAGGCAGCACCACAGCAGCCCCGTTGGGCCTCCAGGCTCCACAGTACGGGCGGGCACAGGCAGAGGGCCGCACAACGCTGGGTGCAGCTGGCAGCCGCGGTCAGGCAAGGATCCTCCAGCCGCCCGATCAGCAGCCCGACAACTCCAGTCTCCACCGCCCAAGGTGGCGGTCGATGGGTCAGCCGCGCCACGGGGGCACGAGGGAGCGGCAGCGGGAGTCTCCGGCGTGCTGCGGCCGAGGGGGCAGTCCCGCGCCGCTCACTGCAGACACAGGATCGGCGGGCTAGGCCGGGCCTCCACAGCCGCCCACTCCAGAATGCCAATACCGGAGGAATGCATGGGCAGCGCTCCGGAGCTCGCAGCTCATCTCCGGACCCCCCAGATCACGGGGGAGGGGGCCCCTCAGAATGTTCAGAGGACTCAGACCGGGGAACGACCAGTGAGGTCCGAAGGCCACAGGACGCGCCGATCAGTGCGGAGGAGCCACCATCTTGAATGCAGGTCTCCGCCGGGTGGCCAAGCCCAGCGCAATAGCGTCTCACAAGCGGAAATCTTGCAGCCAGGGGTGCAGCCAGAGGTATGACAGTGACCTGGCCACCAGTTTTAGGGTCGGATGGCTCTCTGGATGGTTGGATCATGGGCGGATGGCAGAGGGGTCCGGGACCACAATCAGGGTGCGTCCACCATCTTGGCTCGCCAAGCCACGCCCCCTTATGTTAAATTTTGATAATGGTAAGTTTTGCTTTTATGATGAAGTGAGGCATGGGTTTCCATCACTTACTGCGCTCTGTAAATTTTAACAAGCATCAGTAAACATTGGCACAGGGTGTAATGCTCCAAATATATACACAAGATGTCTGTGTAAGCTGAGTTTTTAATCTTTTCAGCCCTGAGGAAGTCGATGGGTGAATTGCCCACTGACGCTATTGCATGTGCTTAGAGGCTTGTGTCAATCGGAATGGCATTCCTGATTGCCATAACATTGGCAAGGTGAATAAACTCCAGGCATTGTCCATGGCTCCACCGTACAGATCTTTCTTTCAGCACAACTTAATCTTCCGAACAAAAGCATAATTTCTGCCCAAGGCAGTCATGCCCTTCCATATAGAGCAATCCATCACCTTGCTGAGTTCCCATTCACTGCCTCATCCTGCCAAAGAGGAAGAATGGCTCCACTGCCTTGACCCGAAAAGGGTGGTTAGCTTTTATGTAGATTACACCAGGAACTACAGACAGCATGACTAACTTTGTATTGGTTTCTCTGGGGTTAGAAAAGGTAAAGCGGTGCAAAAGCAGACTATCTTGCGGTGGACTGTATAGTGCATCAAGATCTGCTATGGCCTAGCCTGGCCTTGAAATAGCCCCTGGAAGTCCTGCATGCTTACTACACCAAAGCAAAGGCTACTATCATTACACTGGTGTACAGAGTGCCAGTTCTGGACATTTACCAAGCTATGGTGTGGCCATCCCTTCACACGTTCACGAAGAACTACTTCCTGATAGCTAGGTCTGGCAGGATGGGCATTTCACCCCATCTCTCCTGCAGGACTTCCTGGTCTGAGCCATTCTACAGATCCACTACTAAGGAGGTGTAATACTTTTGTATCTATTCAAAAGTTGAGGAAACTATGGTTAGAAATCTGTATAGGAAGAAAAAGTTACATACCTTTGCTAATGTCTTTTCTGGTAGGGACTCGATCTAACTGTAAATTTCTCATGACCCACCCTCCTTCCCATTCTGTGAAAAGGCCTCATATAGTCTAGCGATAAGATCCCAAACTGAAAGTATGCACGCTTCCATAATCTGATTTCAAGGCCTCTACTTCCATCACCGTGGATGGAGATCAGAAAGTAACTGACGCCAATGCGTGGAGGTAACAGATATAGTTGCCCTGACATCATGTACGGCGGGGGAACAGACCAGATGCGGAGCTGCACGGCGCCACCTGTCGACCCATGACGGAATTGCTATGAAAGTTTCCTGGTCCAGTCGAACTGGAGGAAATTCAAAGGGTGAGAAATCTGCTATTAGATAGAGTTGCTACCAGAAAAGCTGTTACCGCAGGTAAGTAACTTGCTCGTCTTTTTTTGGACATTACATGCTACTATGTTTTTTCTTTATGATGTTGTTATATTTTGTGTTTCACTTTGCTGATAGAGAAATACATTAAAGAAGGTTTGTCATAACTTAGCCTCTGATCTTGTAATAGAATCTCCACACCACTATCGATAACTATGCTAAGAATATTTACCCGATCTACTCTACACTGTTTCCATCACATACATCAACTGTGGAATGCAGAAGCACCTTACGAGCCGAATCAACATAAGTTTAAACTGGCAATATACATGGTGAGGCAGATCAAAATAATTGCATTTGGCCTTAGGATTTCATTTGGCAAAAATGTTCTTTCTGTTTAAGGGTGGCACTGATATAAACACGACAAAATGGGACAATGTGTGGATATTGAGGTTTAATACGTTTAATATCTCGCCATCCCACCTCTCTATCTTTGAACACCACTTTAGCACTATGTCTCTCCTCCTTAACCATTCAGCGCCTAACACTCCTCCTCCCCAAACGAACAGAACCCCTCAAACCTCTTCCTCCCCCCTCCCCCCACTCTACTTCCACTCTCAACCTGCAAAAATTGACCTCACCATCTCCTTTCCTTGACCCCCCTATTGATAACGACTACCCCCATCACCAATTACCGACTTCTCATCCCCCACTTATCTCCCTCTCTCCCCCTAACCCCCTTAACCCTCGGCCCCCCCTTGAATAACGGTAGCCCCAAACTCCTGTCACCTACTTATCATTCCCTTCCCATAACCCACCCTCCCCCTGTCCCCCAAACCTCCCTCCCCCTGACCCAACCACTCACTTACTCCACCGTCTTTTCCCCGCAATCACCTATCACAACCCCTCACCCCCTACCCCTACCAATCCCATACACTCCCTGCTTCTCCCCTTCCCCTCTACCCGCCCCCCTCAGGCTCTACCTACCCAACCCCCCAACCCTGCACCCCACCCCCCAATAAACACCCATCTCCCTCACACCCCCTCACCCCAACCCTCAAAAATCACACATCCCCATCAAACCAATATATTCGTTTCTCACTCGCTTCATGCCCTTTTATCCTCTCTGACCACATCACCTGCAGATTTCTGCCCCCTGTTTAATCTAACCCCTCCACTCTCACTTAACAGATCCGCCAGCCATCACTCCATACCTACTACCCTATCTCCCCCCTCACACAGTAGGCCTCCATCCGCAACTAATCACGACCACTCCCTATCCCCAGACCATTCTCCTCCCAAGCCCCTTCATTACTTCCCTGTACCCGGACTACCCCAAGCCTACACAACACTGTACTCGTCCTACCTACTTTAACTTCCGAACCCCTCACTCCTCCCAGCCCCGTCACCGCTCACCCCACACCATCTACCACATCTCCCCCCTTAGGCCACCCTCTGCAAATAACTCAGACCACGCACTCCCTATACCTCCCCTCTCCTCAATTGCCCAGATCCTACACAACATTGAATGTGACCTATCTAATTTAACTACTGAATTTGCCCGACTCAGAAAATACTTCTTTGTCCACAGCACCAGAACCCTCCCTCACCATAAAACCACCATCCTCCCTCCCTCAAACATCCCCAATAACAAACACAACCTTTGGAGATCTCTCCCTCTCCGATGCCGTAAGCATAGACCTCTCCGCACCTCGAACCATCTCTCCCCGTCCGACCTCGCCGACCTATGTAACTTCTACCTTACTAATCTGCCAACCACCAACCCTCCACTCCCTTATGCCCCCATCCCTGTTATCATAGGGACAAATAGAACCCCCTCCTCCCCCGCTTCCCCCAGACCACCACCTCAACTTTCGCTGATCCACTCTTGCCCACCCTCCATACCCAACCCCACACCACTGAAATGCATGCTAGTTAACTGTCGCTCCGCGGTCCTACACGCCACGGAAATCTCGGAAACCATCCTGAGTGAATCCATTGATATTGCATTCCTCACTGAAACCTGGCTAAATGACCACTCAATGAGCATACTTGACCTTCTCTCCCGCCCGGGATACTCTATTCTTAGAAAAGACAGACCTAACAGAGTTGGGGAGGGCTAGCCATTATCTTCAAAAAGGAACTTCAGATTTCCCTTATCACCAACCCAGGCTACTCCTCATGCGAATACCTGGAAGCAGAACTGTTAACTCAAAACTCCCGCCCAATTCGTCTACACAACATCTATAGCCCCCCAGGACCACCACAGCCCTTCATTGAGGACTTATCTGATCTACTGGCGCAATCAGCATTATCCAACTCAAAAAATCTCTTTCTTGGGCATCTTAACCTCCATTGGAATGATACCAATGACCTCTCCATCTCCCTCCTCACTACACTTCTTGAAATCAACTAACTCAAACAACTCTGCCAATCTCCAACTCACACTAAAGGATCCATACTTGATGTCATTCTGTCCAACGATGATCTGACCTCCGTTACCAATATCATCCCCACTGACTGGTCCGACCATCACCTTATACTCTTCACCATTGCTACCTCAGCAAACCTCCCTGCCCCTAAAACTACCAGACCTAAGAAATTGACCAGAAACCTAAAAGGCATCCCCCCAGGAGTTCTACAATCGAAACTCCAAGCTCAACTTCTTCTCATTCACCCCTCCCAAAATGCGAATGAGCTCACTGAACTATTTAACAATACTGTTACAGATATTCTTGACCAACAAGCCCCGCCTAAACTCAAAAACCAAAGAAACACCCCCTCAAACTCTTGGTTTAATACAGAGATAAATAATGAGAGACGGGCACTCAGACTGTCGGAAAGAACCTGGAGACACCATCCCTCACCCTCCCATCTTGCACTTCTCAGACATGCCAGATCCACTTACAAAAAACACATCCTCAAGGAAAAGGCATCCTTCTTCCGCACTCAACTTGACCGTGCCAAAAACAGACCCAGGGAACTCTTCAAAATCATCCGAAACCAAACTTCCCCCGCACCTCCAAATATGACAGCCTCATCAGACAGATGTTAAGAAATTGCCCACTTCTTCTCGGAAAAAATTGCCAAAATTGACCAATCCTTCCTTCCCACACAACTATCCTCCAACTCCCAATCCAATCCTGTCCTCACCTCTAATGCCTACTCCACATCCCCCCTTCCAGACTACACACTCTCTCCTCTGCCCTCTATCCTACCGCTCCCCAGAGAGCCTCCTCTCCTGCCCATTTCCATACCCCCCACCACTCCACAGGCCTCTCACCTTCCACATCTCCAGTAACCAACTCCCCTAAATCTCAACTTAAGAACAATGCCTCCTTGCTCAACTTTCTCCCCGTCACTGAGCTTGAAGTCCTCAATATAATTGGCAATCTAAAACCGTCCTCCCACACAAAAGACCCAATACCCTCCAACCTTGTCCCTGCCCTTAAGCACATCATCACCCCATTCTGGACCAAAATCATCAACACCTCTCTCTCCACGGGCTGTGTCCCCTCCTCCCTTCAGCTTGGTCAAATCTCGCCCATAATCAAAAACCCCAATGCTGACCCCAATGACCTAAATAATCTCCGCCCCATCACTAACCTCCCCCTTCTCTCAAAGGTACTTGAAAAATGTGTCCTACTACAACTCGACAAACACATAGAAAATTTCAACCTTCTCGACCCCTTTCAATCTGGCTTCAGAAAAGGCTGCAGCACCGAAACGGCAATGATCAATGTCATAGATGGCATCCATCAATCACTTGACAATGGCGAGACCTGCCTTCTTATCCTTCTTGATCTCTCCACAGCATTCGATACAGTCAACCATTCAGCCCTACTTAATGTGCTTAGGACCTGTTTTGGCCTTAATGGCACCACCTACAAATGGTTCATCTCTTATCTACAACACCGTACTCAGCAAATCAAAATTCAAAACTGTCTCTCTACCCCCACTCCTGTCTCCCTTGGAGTCCCCCAAGGATCTATTCTCTCTCCCTCCCTCTTTAACCTCTTTATGGAACCCCTCACCCTCATTCTTAACCAAGCAGGCATAAATTACCACCTCTACGCCAATGACACCCAAATCTATTACAAGATTAAAACTCATGCTGACATCTTACACCTGAACAACACCCTTATCAAGATCCAAACCTGGTTCCATTCCAATCATCTCAAACTCAACCCTAACAAAACCGAAATCATTCTCTTCTCCCCCAAAAAATAACCCTCTACCCGTTCAATCATGGATCCCTGACCACAATGCACTCAATTGCTCACTCACTCTGTCCAACTCCGTCAAATCTCTTGGCATCACTATCGACAACACCCTAACCCTTAATGTTCACATCAAAAACTCTGCCAAAGGAGCCCTCTTCACTCTCCGTCACCTCAAGAAAATTGAGCCATTCATACCCACCGATGATTTGAAACTCGTAGTTCAGTCGCTCGTTCTGTCACGTATTGCTTATGGTAATGCCATCCTTAATGGAATCCCCAAGGTACACCTAGCTCCAATCAAAGCTGTGCTCAACCTTGCTGCCAGGCTCATCACGGACTGCAAACGCTTCGATCATATATCCCCGGCTCTCAAATCTCTTAAATGGCTCCCTATCGAAGGCAGATCTGCCTACAAAACCGCCTGCATTACTCATAAAGTCCTCCACCAAAACACTCCACATTACCTCTCAAAGAAACTCCACACTGTGGGCTCCACTCGACCTCTGAGAAGCACCAACACACTCCTAATCCCACCTCTGCATGAAAAGAAAGCTACACAATCTCACTCCTTCTCTGGCAATGTCCCTATTATCTGGAATGCCCTCCCAAAAAACCTGCGTTGTAATCCCTCCTATTCTAGTTTGAAAAAAGACCTCAAAACCCACCTCCTCAATTATTATTGGGGTTCCTAACCTCTGTCCTACTCCTGATTTCTTATCTATCACACTATATTTGTTCAGTAATTATATACCCTGTTCTCCTGTTTCACCATTTACCTAATTACTTAAATGTATAGCTCCTGCCCCAGTTTATTTATCTGGTTTTGTATAATGCTCATGTTGTCTGTACTTTGTAAATTTTTGTTGCACTACCTTTCATATGCTTTTATACCCTATGTGCCTTAAACTATCCTTACCTTGTAAAGCGCTCTGATACCTCTGGGTCTAGCCAGCGGTATATAAAACTTTCAACAAAACCCCCCTAAAAAAATACGTTAATTTGTCACTTCCCCTTGCCACCAAAAAGGATGAAATGACAGGGTGAGGATGCAAAGCCAGAAAGAAAAAAGCCCACATCGGTGAGCGGAGAAGACAGTAATATCTTCTTGGAGCAAGGATTAGCGACTTCATATTCATTTATTTTCAGTATAACTAACCTGTTAATATACATATTTCAGTTATACTTCAGTTGTATGAGTACTTTACTATCAAACACTGTATACTACAGACCATGTGGGTACATGTGCCAGATAGCCCTCAAGCAAAGGCCCCTATAGGCTGGGTAGTAATCTAGGTACTAGTTCTTGGACTGTGGACATCAGTAGTAATTAATTAACACTGCAAAACATTGGGCCGGGTTCACAAAGAAATGTGTACATATAAGCCTCCTAGTTTACTATGTTATAAGGGACCAGAATTACACATTAGAAGAAATGTCATAGGTCTCTAAAAACTCTCATGGACGCCTGCAGATAAAGGAGTCCTGTAAACCTTTTGAGAATTTATACTTATAACCCTGCGAAGGCCGTCCTATGTGCATAATTTAACAATGTACATCAAGTTGTACATTGTACAACTGCACACCCAAAAATCTAATTTTCAACCTCTAAATGCCTTTCCTTTAAGAGGAGTAAATCTGACTGTTTCCAGGCGAGGAGGGGGGGGGGGGGTGACGAGGGGGGGTGTTGACCGGGGGTATCTTGAATTGGAATGTGAATACCAGACGGATAGGTGGTGGGGGGAGTGTGTGAATTCTGACAGCTCAAGTTTGACTGTACCAAAACTTTCAACGGCATCCCCACCCAGGAACATCTATACGACACCCCTTGTTCGCGATTGATCATTCCTAAAATTAAGCCAGAAATGAGTAATAAAATGCGTGGGTAAACGGATTTGAGTGTAAACTCACCCTTTTGTAAATCGGTTGCACTCGTAAAACAAGAAATGTATACATCAAAGTCGAACGTACAGTCGCAAATGGCTTTCTGATTCGAGACTGAAATACATTTACTAAAAACGCCACTCTAGCACGAAAACAAATTGGAAAAGAAAATGTAGTTTGTGTAGAACAAAAAGTAAAAAGAACGAGTTCACCAGAAAATAGGCAAAAAGCCTCCCTACAGCAGGAGAGTGTATATTTCTGCAATACTTAATTGCATTGTACAAATGGCATTTTAATGAATGAGTACGAGGAAAAATCCCCCCACGAGAGAAAAATAAGTCAATTGTATATGTTCGACTAGGGATGCACAGCAAACAAATCCAGTTGCAAACCAATACGAGGACTATAAAGAAATGTCTGCCAGAGGCTGAGCCCCCTTCTCCCTCCCATCCCCGACCAGACGTCACTTCCGGTTCCGACGGGAGCTGGCTGTTCATTCTCTTTAGTGTTTGCCCTGTCTGTATCTTCTCATTCAAACCCCCCTGGTACCAGGACCCGTCTCCCAGACCCAAGATACCCCGCCCGGCTTCCGTACATGGACTAGGTTCGCCCAGGACTCCTGCAGCAGCGGCCGGCAGCCAGGGCAGGAGGTGAGCGGGGATGGGGGGAGGGAGAGGAGCCGGGCAGGCAGGGCGGGGGCTGCCTGACCAGAGTGGGGGGTTGTGGTGGTGCTCCAGGTGCTGGATCCCCAATGTTTCTGCCATGTACCTGCACGCCGGTTGAAGGAGGGTTAGGGACACCTTTGCTCTGCCCCTGTCGCACTAGTTTAAGAGACGGGGCTGCAGCCGCCGGTCGTGCTAGGCCGCGGTGTCCACTAGGGACCCTGCACAACTAGGGACTGCTATCGTTCAACAGAGGATGAGGGCAGCCTTGCGGAGCCAGGCACTATATACAAAACAGTTCAGCATTAGCTTTGCGCGTTGTATAGGGGTTTATTGTCTTTATGGTAACTTCTATGTCTATCGTGTCTAACCGGCACCTGTTAGAATTCTAAACGTCATTACTGTTATCCCACCAAACCTACTCGGTTATGGAGGTTGGACTGTACTCCACTTTAGCAGGAAGGTTGGCACCCTCATCCCTTACACCATGCTAAGTCCTCTGTCCCCCACGACACACCATGGCATTTCCTCTCCTCATTTCACTACTCCTGCATTTACTTCTTAACCTCTTTCAAGATGAACTCATAGCAAGCTTTTACACCCTTTGAAATGCCTCAACCTCTAGCTGAAGGAGCACATGCCCTACCCCAACAAGATCCTTGCGTTCCCCATGCCCTTAGCAACGAAGCCTCGCATTCCCCTGTGTCCTTAGCTACGTGGTGTGACCGTCCACGGCGCCCTTACTTGCGGAACCAGCCCTTCCCACATGCCCTTGTTGACAGCCTGATATCCCCTAATTCTTTTAGTGATAGAGCATGATATTACTCTGGGCCCTTGGCAACATAATCTGGTTCATACCTCCTTGCCCTTATCGGTGGAGCTTGGCATTACCCCACACTCATTGGATGGTCCCTATCATTCCTTCCGGAACCTCTAGTAACTGAGCAAAATAATATCCCTACCCGAGCCTAATACTGCCCCTGCTTATGGAGGTGGACACTGGCACTGTGCTCTGACGGACTCTTGTTTGCCCAAAAGCTTGTTAAGGAGTTTGACATGGCCTGGATACCTTCCGATTCTGACAAATGTTATTGTTTGATGATTTCTGAGGGAGCCAGACATGATTCTGGGATCCAATCTGATGGAACCTACCGTTCTTCCATGCACCTCTTGGCCGACCTTCTATTCTCATTGTTCCGGAGGGCCTGTGATGTGCCCACACTGTCACTCAGCAGCAGCAGCAAGCCATTGCTCCTGCCCCTGTAAGGGAGCTATTTTTTTAATTTTTTTTTTTGTCTTTCCCTTATGATGCAACCCAGCTTTCTTCATTGCCTCTTTTTGTAAGCTTAAACCCAGGGATCACAAAACCCTTTTTTGCTTACCCTGTTTTGCTTCAAATCCTTTCTGGTGGATCCTGGCATGCCTTTACTTCCTTTTGATGGGTGTATTATGACCATCCTTCCGTTTTAAAGTGCAACTGGTTACGCTCTTGGGATTCCTCGTTCCCTTGACCTTCAACTTGCTGTCAACACCTATTCCTATTAGAGGATGTTGGCTCCACCTGCATGTGGACCCTCTTATGTTACAACCCACACACGTCTAATGGAGCTTGATTTTCTTCTCCTGATTTCCTGCTTGAAACTTTAAACTGATGGAGCCAGGCATGGTTTCCTACACAAAGTTCTTACAGACCCTGGCTCGGCCTCCGCCCACCATGGGGGTTTCCAACTCACAAATAATTTGCTTAATGAACATTGAATTGTTTACTTATCATCTTTCTTTCCTTCGACACTTTGCTAAATCCCATCCTTCCTTCACGTAATGGCATGATGCAGGCTTTTCCTTGGAAGTTGTCAGATCTTTGGTCCTCATGAACTTTTTATCTGAGGGGCGTACATTCTTTTCCTTTTGGATCTCATGCAATGCTCCCTCTTAGCGATCTCCTTGTTCTACCTGTATTTTAGCCCTCTTCTATTTGTTTGAATCTTTGCTGTTAAAACTCAGTTCTTGTAGCATTACCCCTTGTATAGCTCACTTGAACCCTTCTTGAAATATACTTCCATGTTTATTTGAATTTTTTTGTGATCTCTTCACTTTATTTGGATGATCCCATATCTTTGCCATCACCCGCTCTAAACAACACTCTTTTAATGTTATTACTTCTGCTCTTCTCACAAGTTTGACAACGCTTATCTGCTCTGGACCACCCTTGCTTGATGTTATACTTCCTTTTTTCTCTCCCTTATGGTGTGTTGGTTTAATAATGATTCCTTAGACCTGCTTCGTCTCTACTTCTAGTTAAGTGGGGTGACATTTAAGACAATACATGCTTGCTCTAGGGATAAGAAAATAGGTGAATTTGAGAGAGATTTGTGAAGTTCATAAATAAAGAGAGCAAACTTGATTTGCACTGAAGTGTGAGATAGGTACTTGTGTTGCATACATTTTCACTTCCTTAGACAAAGTGTAATTCACCTGCCTTTCCATACAGTTGAATTGTGAACTCACTCACGCACGCACTCACTCACTCACTCACTTTCTAATGTTGCTACTGACCTTCGTTTCTTTACAGCCTCAATTTTGAAAACCCACTCCAGAATGACTAACTTTAAGCTGGATTTGCATGGAGCTCTCTTGCCTCTTTCTCTATGGCACTGTTCAGGGCATTTGGCCTCTGGTTACTTTCCATATATCTTTACCTGTGTCTGGTCACCCATCAATCAACTGTTCTGTATTAAGGAATTGACATGTCTATCCAACACAACCTCTGCTTATAAAGGACACTGATTTTCAGTCACTGCCATTGATTTATTTTTTATTTTTCTGAATGTTAGTACTACCATAGATCTTTATTACGTTGTGTGTGATTTTATTGGCTCCACAGCTGCCAGTTGCCCAAATTAGGTAAGAAAACAATGTAACAAAGCGTTATAGATGCGTCACTGTTACATAAAAAATAAGTGGATTAGCCATCTTATTGGTATATTCAACATTAGAATCATGCAGATTGTTTAAGTATTGGGAGTAGAGTACTGTTTTCTAGGGCCTTGACATTTTGAATAGTATTATTTCATTTACATTCCCTGGTTCTGCTCGTCCCAAAGTGCTGGGTCCTCAACTCTCATAGCTTTTTCTCCAACTTACTTTGAAATTTGGCTTCAGGTTTTTTTTGGTCCCCATTTTTCGTCGATAAAGGCATGAGTTCACTAGTTCTCAAAGCGGTCTTTTCTGCTGCCATACAAAAGTACTTAGTAGCAGTAGATATTCCGTTCAGAAGGTCCAAGGCTAACTCACTTTTGAACGCTTTCTTAGTGGGCCACTGTGTATTTTAGGTTAAGGAATCCTTACGTCTATGTAGATCCTCTTTATCAGATATTCATAAGACTGCCATTTCAGCTGAAACCACTATTTCTGCTTCCAGTGCGCTCAATACTGCCCTCCCAGTGTAACCCCAGAAGTTTCATAACGTAGTATACTCCCAAAAGGTGTGGAAAAACATCCATGTACTCAAGGTTGTAGCTGACATTTATATCCCTCCTTTCTGCAGTTCTGTCTGTGCAAAGTACAGCTTGTGGATGATCTGCATTTGAACCAGTCGAAAGCCTTCAAAGTGTGCTGATTTTGTGGCTATTTAAAGGCTTCTGATCTTTCAGATCATAACCTGAACCTGGGTAAACCATTTCATACCCCCTGTGTTCCAGTTGTCCCCTATTCTGGAGATGCTATTGTATAACACTTTATGAACCCCAACATCTCGGTCACTTAGCACGCTGTTATCTAGCGACAAGAGAGTATTGCATTGGGTCCTGTCTCAATCCTTTAAGAGAGTTGGTTTCCATCCACACCCATGTTTTTTTGTTTGTTTACTTTTTTATTTAAAGCCTCTTTCATTAAGTTTTCTTGTAACATTTTAAAATAATGATGGTACATTGAAGCACTTGTAGATTATCTGATCAACAAACGGCGTAGATGAGGTGTCACTTAAGACAGAGTTTTAAGTGCCAGTTGTTAGGTGCATAGGAAATACGAGCACACCCTACCCATATGATCGCATAACTGACCTTTGGCAAGTTGGAACCACCTCCCCCACTTTTCAGCAAGTGTAAATATTATTTCTCATTGCAGTCTTTTGTTCTGATGTTTATATTTCTGACAGTTTGATGACCTTAACATATAAGCATCTCTCAAACGCTGCTTCGCCTAAGATCGACATTTGTATTCCCTATTGGTCATCCAGTCTGAAAAATAAACG
Organism: Triturus cristatus; assembly: GCF_964204655.1. Taxonomy (NCBI): domain Eukaryota; kingdom Metazoa; phylum Chordata; class Amphibia; order Caudata; family Salamandridae; genus Triturus; species Triturus cristatus. The sequence goes on from NC_140590.1 coordinate 1,583,918,271, forward strand.
ACATGCATTTAGAAGATATGTTTGCTTCTTTGATGTCCTAAGATTACATAGGTGAGCCAGATATGATTTGTTAGGCTTATGTGGTGCTTCCTGTCTTGAGTAGAACGCGACCTGGCTGAATTTATTGTATGGCGTTTTCAGGAAGTATCGAGTCCATGCTATGTTGTCTGCAATATCTCAAATAGTTTTTGAGAGGTAGCATATTATTGTTGTGCTCTACAGTGTCTTGCACCATAGTCTAGTGATTTTATGAGGGCCTATTTGTCAGATAAATCCTGGCAAAGTAAACCCCCCACCCCCTTGTAATGGGCACAGAATGTGGGACTTGCATGTGAAAATAACTGCAGAAACACACATTTCTACTGTAATTTTCTATTACTCAGTGGAGGAGCGTGGTAAAATTGATCCTGTGGTTTTGAGAGCACCAGATGTTCTATTACTGATACAGGAGTCCTGCAAATTCCAGAATGAGGGTGTATATCTTTTTGTTATCTTTGTGCACTTGACATACAGACTCTTCGACTTCAATCGATTTTTGTATTTGAAATATCTTGTAAAATTTCTGAAATACTGCTATAAGGATAAAAAAAATCTTCCTTTTTCCCTTTGCCTTCATTTTAGTTTGTTTGAAGGGCAAATAGTTATACTTTTCCTACTAGTTTGCACTTAACACACCTACAATTTTTGATGAAGTATTGCATTCTTTAAGGCTATGTTTCTTAACCGATATAGTGTTATCGGGGCTCAAGGTTTGAAATTAACCGCACTGCTCAACTGCGTATCATCCATTTCGCTGACTGTTGATCCTGAAAACTTTACAGCTTTCTCTTGCAGTGCTTACTTTTACATGTCATACAGGTTTACAAACAATCACTTGATATTCTGGCGGAACTAAAGAAAATATGCTAATACAAGGTCCTATGGCAGCAGCTCATAGTGTTAGCTCTTGTACACACATCACAGACCGGATATCACATGAGTATTATAAACACAAACACATAGAGCGGAGCACCTCACGCATGTCCAATTCAACTGATATTCCACATAACCATTAACCCAATGATTAGACCGTCTTAAATGGCAGGGCAGTGGGCAAATTATTATATAAGAGAGTCTAAATAATTTGTTAAAGCCCACAGCAATACCTCTCATAACTCTTATATTTTCAACTTAATAAATAATAAGAGTGCAGTACCTGTCTGCACATGTTTACTGAGATTCTGGACTACTATTGGGACTTTGAAATTGAATGAAAAGATGCCCCCAGACAATAGACCAAATCATAGGGCTATATTGTTTGTGTGCCTGATTGACTTTCGTCTTAGAAAAGAAGCTTTCAGACATAATGATGATATCTAGTGGAGTTTTGGGGCAAAGCGTACTCTGAAATCCTGGGAATAATAAAGTACCCCATTTGAGGAGCTCAATCAGTGAAAAGCAGAGTTCTGGTATTCCTTGTTTTGTTGGCTAAGTTTTCCTTATACAATCTCACAATCTATTGTGTAATTTGTAAGAGGGCTGACAGCAGGTAACAGTTACAGGGAAGGTGATTGCGTATAGTTGACTGGCTATGTAATTTACAGTCTAAGAAACAGACTATCTCTGATGTAACGTGCATACATTCCCCTGAAGACAAAACATTTTTTTATAGTCCTGCTCATTCCAGCCCCCGCAAGGGCATATGATAAGAACAATGGAAGGTCAACTGAACCAGCAGCTAAGTACAGAAGTCTCCCTTGGTAAGGGAATATGACCAGCCCAACCTTGTGGGACGCTAACGTCTGAGCACACTAGAGGTCTTGTGGTTGTAAAGCTGCTCTCTTGGAATGTTGCAAGCTTGCATGACAAAATTGATGATCCAGCGTAGTGTAACTTTATTGTGCAATACGACTTTATAATGTTGCAGGAAACATGGGCCACAAAACCATTATTCAGATCTGGCAACACAATATATAATGTCAAAGCAAGTCCATCTAAAAATGGCTGCACTTCTGGGGGCCTTCTAATTGGGATTAAATTATTTTGTAAACAAAAAGCTAGCAACAGAAAATCCCAACATTGTTGGTCTGTACGCCCAGGGCAGAATGGATTAGAGGTGAAAATATATAACTTCTATAAACGTTTTACACACAAACAAAAATAGAGGCCTAATCTTTCTTTCTTTGATCATCATTTATCAAATACTGTAGCTAAACCTCACCTATAGCAGGATATTTCAGTTTAATCTCTGAGCCACTGGACTATATGGACGCTGTCACTGATCTTGACGATGAAGCTAGGGGCAAACAAAGTCAAAATGCTGACTTAATTAAATCTTCAACATCAGCAGCCATTCAGCTAGCTTCTATACCTCTATCGTGCAACTTGCATGCATGCAGCGGGCGATCTAAATCAGGTGCACATAGATCATACACCTTTACAAGAGGGGTGTGCAATAGTGTAGACTATATCATTCTGGATATGGAACTACGGTCTAACATAGTAGACTTCAAAGTAATACAGAGAGCTGATAGCAATCATAATGTGTTACGTTGAACAATGAGGGGTAATATAATCTTTTAATCTTTGTTAGCTCCCAAGCTATCTAGGATATGTCCAATACTTAGAAAAAAAAAACTTATATTGTTCCCAACACTTTTTATGAGTTTTACACAAATACAACAATAGCTTGCAGAAAGCATACATCTCCTTTCTGATGCATGTAACAGGTTTCTGAGCCCAGAGTTAACCAAACCCCTTTATCCACCCCCTCTCCTGTCTTTGTAACCTGCCGTGTTCCCCCCCCCCCCCGTTTCTCTGAGGCATAGTTAACCTCACACCCTCCTTCACAGTCCATGGTCTCCGATAGCAAGGCTCTAGACTCATCCCACTTTTTCCTGCCCAGCCTTTTCATATTTTCCTGTGTTTAAACAAAAGATCTGTCAAATGACATAAACTGACTGCTAATCCTGACACATTTTAACGCTATGTAGGCCCTTTTGTCGACCAGAATAGCAGTGACCAGTGACATTGCTGTTACTCAGCTACCAAACCTGTGTACAACGGCTTTAAAACCATCACATCTTTAACAACCAAGACCATCCGTGGTTTACAAACAACTGCCATAAGACATAGTTTATATTAATCAACGCTATTAAATCTGTAACCCAGAAGGAATCGTAGAAAGTGGAACTAGATACAAACCTAGTGTCCATTAGCAGGCAGACTTGGATTGATGCAAACTGTTTCGATTGCTTAAAAACATCAAAAAGAAGAGATACAACTGCCTTTTGGCAATTCATAGCTCATGGTAGCCTCACTAAAAATATCCTGTGGTAAATAGTATGTGGGAAAAATATTTTGCTGACCTACATTCCAACTATAATCTGGATACTGTACAACCAACCGCAATATGATAATTGGTGTGTAGGTCTTGATACCATCAAAGCCACTGAATCTTTACTTCCGGGGGAAGTACACAGGCCTGATTGTGTTCCCAGGGGCTTGTATCGCTATGAGACCACTATGTGAGGCCCTTGCATTAACCTCTTTTCGTTTAGTATCAATTCTAGTGACAGAGTCCCTGATTCATGGTGTGAAGCAGAAATTATTCCCATTTTTAAGAAGGGCAATAGGAGCACGCGAGGGATCTGGCCTGATCTACAATCTACAGAAAGAGTTCTGCCCTCATATATTAGATAAACTGTTAGGTTGGATGGACGTGATACGGGTATTATAGCCTTTTCAAGCAGTTTTTAGCCCTAAAGTCAGCACAAATTATCAAATATTCTGTTTCACTATAATTACGAAGAAATACCTGAGGTTAACTAAGGACTTGTTTGTTGAATTTGTTGATCGAAGGGCTGCATTCAATCTTGATTCCAGACAATGCCATCTGAGCCACCGTCTGAGAGTTATGACCAGGTGCGTGGGGCGTATAAAGGAGTGTTCTGACAAGGTTGCGTTTTAACCTCTACCTTGTTCTTCTTATATGTAAATGATGTCATAAACTATCTTAGTTAATGGGTCCGTGATTCCCGAAACTAGAGGGAGTGCCAATACTAACTACTTTTCGCGTCCAACACCATCCTGACATTACAATCCCAAACAGGACTACAGAACGTATTAAGCAAATTTACTGATTTCTGCTACCTTTGGAGCTTGGAGGTTCGTGTCTCAAAATCCAAGTACATGTTCCTTAACCCCCACAAGGCTTTATAGGTGATTTTACAGTGCGGGATAAACAGATACACAAGGCTGATTAATTTGACTATCTTGCAATCAGAGTTAACAAATCACACATCTGGAAATCAGACATACAGAAGTGTTGTGCAATAATACTTCATAGATTCTTGGTAGCAGTAAAAAGTACAGAGCCTCAACACCTAAATCTGCCTCACCACAAATCTAAGTTTACTGAGCCAAGAGTCAATTTGCACGACATAAATTTGGGGAATATGTAAAATCAAAGATTTGAAAGGCAAGGAGAATAACTTTCTAAGATCCTTGTTTAACTCGTTCCAAAGTACCCTTATGCTACCATTATTTTCTGACATAGGGCACAAGGGGATCTAGTTGTCTAAAGGCTCTCTGATGGATTAGACTGTGGTCAACCCCAAACTGATATCATTTAGAAATGGCCTTGCAGATGTTATGAATATTGACAAGTTCTATACTATACCTTGGAATTGCCATATGAAATCTTGGTTCCAGGTCCTGGGATTGGTAAACTTCTGGCACGATCCTTCAACTATTAATAGAGGAACCCAGGATATTGTAAATCTGCCTATTGGGATTATGTGTTGGAGTTGTGCCACAGAAATACAAAACCTAATATTCTGGCGAACAGGTTTTCTGGCTTATAAGCCAGTCCCCTTTCTCAAACCCTATATGGATGGCATTCTTCCACACCAGTCTAAAACATTGTATATTAAAGTTAGACTGGGAACATTATTAACAGATTCGACCATAAGTAGAAGCATAGCTCCTATGATCGAGGCACTTGTAAATCTTGTATTGATGTAAAAGAGACCCTAGAAGATGCAGCATTCTTTTGCCCAACGAACAAAAGGACTTCAAGGAAGTGACTTAGAGCCTTAAGCTTGAATTTGGGCTTCAGACACCTCTGTTTTGCCTCTAGAGTACTTCAATCAGATACTAGCCCACTCATCGTCTTTGACATGACTACATTTTTACATGTTGTTTGGCTCCGAAGGAAGCAGTTGGGGCTTTTGCTTTGGTCTGTGGTATAACTGAGATCCTGCTCATGGTTTCTCTTACCCAGTATTCTATAGAACTAGCTGGAAATATCAGCACTAATCATATTTTGTGGTTCATGCGAATATAAGATCCTCATAGTAATAATAAAGGTATACCTGGGGCCTAGAGTTGGAACTGTGGTATAGCTGAACGGAATGCATTGCTAAGCGCCGACCCCTGCATGGATAGATTTGTAAATAATTGCGCATGAAATATTGAGTATATGTGTTTTTATATCTTAAATTATTTATATTGTGTGTATTGGTTTTATGTTTTATTTTATCCCTGAAAAAAGCAATTAATTATGGTGATTAACTGCAGTTAATGCCAACAGCCTTAAGGTGCTATCATAGTATAGTAACCTCAGTTATCCGTTAATTGGGGTACATAAGAACAGTGTTGGTTCCAGAATCAATTTTAACAAGAATTTCAATGTAAAGTGGAGGATAAGACTGCCCTTATGTGCTGAGACCTCAGATTTTGTCTAAAGCGTGGTAATTATATAAAAGAAAAAAAATGTTTTCATGAGTGGCCATGGCCAAGCAGTTAAAGATGACAAACTGATTAAGAGAGCTTCATCTGGGCCTGCAATTATCCTATATGATTCTTGCTGGCCCGAGCCTGAAAAATGCCCTCTCCAACCACAGAAACATAACCCCAAGGCAGTGGACCCATCAGAGCAGGGCATTTGTGAAACTCGGTAGCTCGACGGCTCTAAGGCGACAGTTAAGGGTTGATACTGCATTCCTGCCACCCCTGGATTTAAGGATTTAAGAGCCTTGGTCTCTGGAGTGAGCAGGAAGGTCCTAGAGGTATGGAGAGAAAGTGATCTTTCCTGGTAGCCTCCCAGATGCCGTCTCCTGGCCCTTGAAGAGCACACTGTTACGACATGGATGGCAACTGAGACTGCAGGGATTGTGAGACTCCACACCACCTTGGGGTAAACTCATCTCAAACGCCCCAGAGGGCGGAACGAGTCTGACAGCCATATGTCACTCAGACTCAACCCCTGGAGCCATGGCTTTGATGACTGATTATCTGGTAGCACAGATCGGTGTCGGTGCAGATCTGGTTCTAAAGATTTGGGCCTTTGTTGTCCTGACAGTGGAGGGATCTGAGACCTGCTGCAAGAAGTAGCTATTGTGAAAGTGTATGTACCAGGGATAGCTTCAGTCCGTGAGACATGGTGAAAAGAGTGTACCCGTGTTTAAGCATTAACTCGCTAAAGGCCAGCTTCCACTGTAACTTTTGAAACACCCGGACTACATGGAAAGCCCAAGAGAACAAACCTGTGTTGCGGCAGGTAGGTTCCATCCTTGGTTCCCACGTATAGAACTTCTTGGAATAAGTGGCTGATTGGACAGTGGCACATGCTGATTCACACTGCTACATGTTGGCTCTGCGTCTATCCTTAGTTTGTCGACATCCTGGTGGTAGGTGGGCTTTGCTGCTCTACCCATGCAGAACCAATAGCACATGGTGTGGTGGTCCATCACAAGAGGCTGTGCTAATTCTTGCGGCAGTGCTTCAAATGCACCCTAGCATTACGATCTTTGGCTTCTACTGTTCATCACTGCTCTGCTGACTCACCCTGGACAACAAGCCAAATAATGGGAAAGAATCAAGTGCCATCTGATGGCCCATCAAGGCAAAATTGCTAGAAACAGTCCACCGGAGTTGCGCTCCTGCACTTGCACATAGTGTGAAAGAAAATGCAGCTGAGACCGATGCATTATCATTTAGCCCAAGAGGATCCTTCAGGCCCATCGGAGCAGCGCAGTAGCTGAAAGACTCCAAGGTGACATTTAAGGGTCTATGCTGCATTACTGCCACCCCTTGGTTCAAGAGGAGAGGGGAGAGGAGTTGGCCTAATGGCTAGGGCACTCCACCTCGGACCAGGGGAACTGGGTTCGAGTCTCTGTAACGACGCTGAACATCCTGTGACTCTGGGCAAATCACTTAATCTCCCCGTGCCTAACAAAAAATGAATGTGTGTCCTCATGTAACGTAACTGGTGCTATGTACAGCACGCTGATACCTGATTGGATTCGGGTCAAGTTCACGCTATATAAAACTCTTTTAAAAAATAAAAGAGCCTTGGGAATGAAGATATCCCTCCTGCCTTGGGACCTAAGAAACTTAGTGAACAGTATGACTGAAGGTGAAGAGAGAATCTCAGTTATGGAAGACAAATTGCAGACCCTCTAAACCAAAGGTGTACTCTTGCAAGAGCCCATAGAACTGGAGAAAAGCGCAGAGGATGCAGAGGGCAGATTTAGGATAAACCATTTCCAATTCACTGGTATTCCAGTGGTGTTAAAAGAAACATGACCGTAAAGCTTCATCACACCATGGCTGATACCTTGAATGCCGTCTGAGGGACTATCCGCATATTTAATAATTGAAAGAGTGCAACGTGCAGTGGCGCCAAAACCCCTTCTCGGTGCACATCTGAGATGTGATAACTCTAATTTAAACATCTAGATTGCTATGCAGTTCTTAGAGCTGCACACCTTAACCCAGACCTTAACAATGCATCATCAAAGACCTAGACCATACCTAACAGCAGCGTAAGACCTTTACCACCATCAAAGGTTGGGAGCAGTGGAGCTCATCTGTATACACCTTTATCCCTTAAAGTTGAAAACGTTGAACTAAGATAAATCCTACTTTTTTGATCCTTTGGAGGAGGCCTTAGATTAGATTAAAGAGAAGAAAAGGTATAAGCAAGGACTGAATGAGCTACACTCAACACCTGTCACCCTAGACCCAAATACAATAGCGCTCCCAAATGAACCTGCCCTAGAATGCAAGACATAAATGCTCATTACACCTGGGGGCGAGCTGACAAATACACTGTAGTAAGCATGTCCCGCACCCCACAGATTGGAGAAATAAAACTTATCACTGTGGAGGGACATTGTTGTAGACACTACAGAAATTAACTAAGCTGGCAATACGTTTTGGGCAGTTTTCCTTTCAGCTTAATTTAGAAACCCCTGTAATCAGGTCTGTATGTATGGTGACTATTTATTTTAAGAAGTGTGGCTTGCGGCTTAGTTGGGAAAGCGGTTTTTCTTTGATTGGCTCATTTGACCGCTACACTGAGACACATGAAGTAAGTACAATCAAGTCGCTATAGGTGCATTTACACTACTTGCCCTGTCTCAGTCTACACCTTCAGGACCACAGTCTAAGTACATGGAAAAACAACAGTCTCAACAAGGCAATAAAAATATGTCCGGTACCCCAACATTCCAAAAAAGACTCACCAAAAGTATTGCTCCTACAGGAGACACACCTGCTAGGCACAAAATATAGTTTTTCGGCATCTGTGTGTACTTACAAGTTTACTACTCTGGATTCATCGGAGGTTCCTGTGGGGTAGCAATTCACCTCCTTAAATCTTTCCCTTTAATGGTCAGTGCAGTGCACAATGACAGATTAGGGAAGTATGTAGTAATTTGGGGCCTTCTAGAAAGATGGGAGTGGATGTTGGCAAGCGTGTACGTCCCACTTCTGCAAACACATCCTTCCCAGGTACTTATCGTCCTCCTCACCCATTGACATTTGTCTGGCATGTCTCGACAGTGGGCCCTGGGGAATCTTGTACTTGAATGCCTGTTGGTTGCTAGACAGTGAATTTCCTGACTTCCCTTGTGTGGAAATTGCAGACTTCTTTTTTTTTTTTTTTTTAACTAAACCAAAAGATGACAAGCGACGTTGTACTGATTAGGGGAAACATACGACCGCAAAAGTAAGATTTTGTCTTTAACAGGAATCATTTACACTGTAGAAAAGAAATTAACAGCCACATTCCATGTCAAAACCATTGTACATTAGAAGTAGCCAAGCAGTCCCTTAGACAGTTAATGTTGCATGTGGATAAACTAGCCTAGACAGCTTTGCACTAAAGGATTTATGATGCAGGGGGCAAATCTGGCAAGCTCCTCTACTGGCTTGCCAATAAACAAAAGGAAACTAGGATAATCTCTAAGATCCAGGGTCCACAGTGAGACCTAATGATGGATTCCCTTAAAATTGCCTATACATTTGATAACTGTAACTTATATGAGCAACCACACAAGGCCTTGAACCCCTGACTGCCAAGAAAGGAAATCAATAGTTAAGGACCTAATGCTACAACTGCTAACTGAAGAAGACCGGCTTGCACTGGAAACCCTCCTTAACAACTGAGCAGAAGTCCCTAGTCGGCATCTCGTCTATGGCCTCTTACAATACCCCATTCTAATGTGTTTCCTTTGGAACTCTTCAAAAGTATGCTTCCCTCTTAGCCCTCCATCGGCACTACAGAAAGAGGCCCTTTAGAATGGCACCTTGCCCCATGACCAGCACTGTGCCACAATTTAGGAAATATGGTAGCCTGGAAAGTCCCTTAAACGTTGTTCCTCCTACTTGCCTATATACTCATTATATAGAAGCCGAAATACTGGCCAAGATGATTGCGAGCAGACTGGTCGGAGCAATCCGGTTTCTGATGCATAAAGAAGAGTGATATATTCTTCCAGTGTGTGATATGGAGTGCTGGCACATGCTCCAAAATTGGAAGAGGCACAATGTTAAAAATGATCTCGCGCCAACTCCTCGTATATGTACTGTAGAATTACCTATACAGCGTCCCCTGAATAAGCTCATGAAGCTACAAGCCTCAATTCAGAATTACCTATGTTTAGGTTGGCCATCATAGATTTTCTTTAAAAAAATGCTACAATTGCCCTGTGAGAGGTTGGCAGACATAAGTCTTACTGGTCATAATGCTGAGAGTAATGCTGGGCGACACAAATTAACCTCATCAGTGACTGACCAAGGTGACTTCAGTATTAAACTGGAAATGGAGCTTTTAGACAAACATGGACTGTTGAAATAAATTTATGGGCCTACAGACTTACTTGCACAGCCTATTGGTAGTGGGCTGTGAGGTGTTACGGATGGGAGGTATCCCCATTAATGAAACCACTCTTTGGTATTGCATGTGGTTGCAACGGGAAACGGCGTTTACAATGCTGTTTCCACAACGCATGGCTTTACAAAGCAGTCGCTACAACGACCACGTTGTTACCACGTGTGCCATTACATCACAAATTGTAACAACGACTTGCTGTAGGGGGCGTGCAACACCAGGGAATGTGTTGGATTTTAAATCCAACACCGTCCCTGCTGTTGCACAAGCTGGAGTAGCAATAGTAATTAATACTATTCCGAAGTCCAGTGCACCCCTACAGCAAGTCGTTGTTACGACTTGCGATGTAATGGCACGCATGGTAACAACGCGGTCGTTGTAACGACCGCATTGTAAAGCCATGTGTGGTGAAGGTATGCGTAGTCAATGTATGTGTAGTAACGTTCTACATTCCAAGGTGTGACCCTTGAGGGATTCAGCTTCTAAGATCTGATAGGGTATCAAGTCTGGGAGACTTGTAGGAAGGGAATTACAAAAAGAATTTGAATAACTGACATTAGAATACTCCCTACACTAACCCATATTTTATTGATACTTACTGTTGTGCCATGCACTTCAAGTGTATTAATGTATTTTAACAACCATAGCCGAATTCAACCCTCTGGAACCAAAACATCTCCAGGATCTACAGATCTGCCAAACCTGTTTGGTCAGCTCTGCACCAGATGGAAGCAAGAGCTAGGAACCCTAGAAGAGGCGAGTGAAGCAAGCCCAAGATGGCATCATGAACCATGGCAATATCTACAATGTTCTGATGCAACTCCAATATTGCTACAGAGATTATTATGGCCCCAAAAGTATTTGGGAAGTGACTGAACTATAACCATTACTATCATGGATGTAAAACAGAAATTGGATAATTTGTCCATAATTTGTGGTATTGATCAGCAATCACAGATTATTGGACTAGACTTCATTGCATGCGAACACAGGTGATGAGCAGGCAAATTATCATGGCTCCCAAAATGGTGCTACTGGGTATAATGGAGGAATGAACGACCAATGGGTGCACAAGTGTTGATTGCAATGGGTATGTTGAATGTGATAAGAGAAGTTGCATGGCACTGCAGATCTGACAATAGCCCCCCAACACCCCACCCTCTAACCCCCAATCCTCCCAGAACTAATAGCTTAGATATATATGGGGTATTGTGCTAAAGAAGAATTTGTGTACATGATTCCTGATTGCAAAAGAAGCATGAGAAGGTTAGAGGACTATGGTGGGTTTACTTCCCAGACCTTCTTCCGAACTGTAATTAAAAACTGATATGAGTAAATATGTAATGTATCGAACATACCTATACTCATTGATTATAGCATTGTACTGATCACTAGAACAATGATGCTTCAACTATCTTTCCATTTATACAAATAAACAATAAAAACCTATTAAATATGATTTCATTTTTAAAAGACAAAGGAGCATCTAACGTATGTACTACCTGCCAATAGATATTCTGCATAATCCTTTATAGCTTGAATAATGCCATTATTGCCTTAGTGGGTGTTTTTTTTTATGTTTGGTTACAGTTCTACCTGTGCTTTAAAACATTTTTTAAAATGACGTTTGCTTAACTTTAGAATAGATTGACTGTTTCACGCTTGGCAAGGTGGTGTGATGTTAATGATTGACAAATGGAAGGCAATAAACTGGTACACATTCTTGTTCTGCTTACTTAAAGATTGTCATTTGGATTCAGATCACTGGTAGGCACATTCTGATTGATTTACCTTTTTTTCTGTATTGTCATCAATGGTGTGTTTGAATAAAATAATCCAGATCCAGCTTCGGACTCTAATGGGACACAACTATGATGCTTCTAGGTGAGATCTGGCAGCTGTGCTGAACTGATTTCTCATCTGAAAGGTGAATGTCCTGCACCTAATGCAGAGTCCAAAGTGAATCGATATGGTTCCCTGTATAGAGGAGTGTCTAAAATGAAGGTTCCATTGAAGCACTGTCAATGAACGCTTAAGCTTCTGTAGTCTGTCTCAAACTTGACTTCATGTCTGAGCATTAACACAGTGTTCCTGACTTTGTTATAGCCTTAGTGTAATTCTGTCCCATTCTATTACTGTATCCTATTTTCGCTAGAAGAAACATAGTCAATTGCATATTTTGTACGTTGAAGGATCTATGTTCCTATCCTTTTGAAAGAGATAAATGAAGAATAGCCAGGGAGCATGGATGCTAGTCCACCAGAAAACCTTTTAGCCAAGCAGGCTTCAAGATGGGCGTTAAGAGTAGTTGCAGTCCCTCCTACATAGCTTGCCACCTAAGGGTTCCTAGGGGATGTGGATTGGTGTTAAGTATCCCTGCAGACTTTATGCTCACTGATAAGCTACTGAAAGGGTACTTGCAGCATTCTTCCACATATCTAGGCATAGGCATTTAGTCATCATAGAGGAGCTAGGCGATGTGTGGGCTATCCAAGAAGAATCCACAGGAAATTTATATACTAGAAAAACTAGTTATTTGGACAGGAAGTAAAAAGTGCTCTTGCCAATTGAAAATTGTGACCATATTTTCCTGCGATGCAGTAACAGTGGCATCTAAACTCTTTATTTTTGTTTTGTTTCCTGAGAAATTGTTGGTTACCAAGGCAATGCTCATTATCTTGTTTGATTAGAGTTTAGTTTGTAAAGGTCTACTTGCCTTATATTACATTGTCTATACCACTCTAAAAAAAAAAACAACTCTTGCCTTTTATCAAACTCAGTGGGTGAAATGAAGTAACATGGCTGAAGATATCTGTCCATCAGTTTCCATGGCAAAATGGACATGCCTTTGAAAGGGGACAGATTAATGGGATACCAAAATACCCTGTACACTTAAGAATAAATGCGTTTGATGGAAGTGTGCCAACAATGGCAAAACAATATATAAGTAGGGTTTTTCCAAAACATTTTGTATGTTCTATTTTTTTAGGTTGATTATCCTAATTAAGTGTTATTTAAAAATCTACAGATCTCAAAGTACTTTGTGTATTTAGGGAGATGGACTATCCATACAATGAGCCCACTTCTCTGACCTACTTGAGTGGAAGATTTGACTACAAGCAGTTAAGATTCAGTATTGGTACACATCGGCTAATAGGGCTTTTATCTAATTGATTGAAGGTAAACAGAAAGGAGTAATCACGAGCACATTGAGTAGAGATGTTGTCCTAGCATTTCTGAAATAATGCTGCAAAAATGTCTGGATTATTTATGCATTGGGATGATAAAAAAAATATAAAACCGAATGGGTGAATGGAAATTGTGGCCTGTTTTTAAAATCCTCCAATTAGCAGCCATGAACTAAAACTGACAAGCATTCTAATTTCCTCTCCCTAGATTTTATGCCATCTTGTTGTTGTTCCTTTTATTACTCTTCCTGTATCATTTCATCACATTCCCGACATCCTATTTCTTCATTCTCCTATCAGAGATAATGAAGTTTAGTAATTAGGGGCAATACAGTATTTATGAATACAGTACTGCATGTGCCATTAAAAGTCTTCACTACCACCACAGCTGCTTTGTTTTCCTTTTGTTTTCCAGGTATATTTGTAGACACCATAGCACTGAATATTCTGCACTGACGACTGTGACCTGTTTCAGTTTGCTTTTGGCCAAGTGAGCATGTCGCAGGTTCAGAATCTGTCTAGTAATATCTCCGGGAGCCAAATCTTGAATAAGAACCAACAGTCTTCTATTTCACAACCTTTGAGTATTCCTTCTACAAATAACTTGCTGCCCTCTGAAAATGCAGGTAGACCCATTCAGAATTCTGCTTTACCTTCTGCATCTGTTACATCTTCAAATTCAGCTGCAGGTAAGGGTAGCAGATCAGACTTTTTTCATTTAACACACTTTTCTTTAGCCGGCTTACAGCACTAAATACGTTGTTAAACTCTCTTGGCTTTGCATACATTCCATGAGTGCTGATGTTTACGCCTGCAAAGTGTTTTACTTTAACTCTTGGAGTGCTTGTAAATGGTTGTTCGTTCAAAACTGTAAATATTGTAGTATTTCCTTATTGTTGTCTTACTTTTTATCCTTCTATGGAAATGCAAGTTTTGTGTCAAGAGTCCAGAAGAAGCCAAATGGAACGGTGTTCCAGAAAGTGAATGGAAGTTGCATTGTTTAATGATTGTGCCTTGACCAATTATTTGTCATTTGGAGCATTAACGTTGCTGTGCAATGAACTTTCACTTTTATTTGTCTACTCCAACACAATGACTGTGCAATGTCTGATGTGTGACACTGCTGGAGCTCAAGGGGGATACCCGAGTCCTGTGCTTAACTTCTTTACCATTTGTTTTGAAGTTGGGGTTCGTTTCAGTTTTTAACTCAATTAGGTTTTCTCTTTAAAATGTTGATTACCTGGCTAAAACAAGTAATAGGAACTTCCTGGAATTGACTTCTCATGTAAAGTACAAAACTGAATAGTTTCAAGGGTTCAGAAATGGTATGCAGGTATTGTAGAGTTGTATAAAACAATGGTGTGAGTAATGGGAAGACCAGTTACTTGTATGCATATTCCTCCTTCAGATACTTTGTCTATATGCAATGCACAGTAATGAGAGATTTTTCTTGGCTGCTGTTTGTATAATGTCTATGTGGATGCTGTCTCTTACATTTCTGTGTTTTGTTTTTTTAAATCCAAAAGACTTATTGATGTTATTGACGTCAATCTTAGGTTCCTTGACCTTGCAGTGGAATGAATGCCTTTTGTAATAAGAAGGTACCTTTATAATAATTATAATTATTTCCCCTGAGAGAATAGGGCCCAGTGTTCCTGCCCCTGTAGGTTTACTCATCTGTGGTTTATATTCCCGGGCAAGTGATGTGATGTTCTTGAGAGAGCCACATTTTATTAACCCAGATTTAAAAGCAAAAGTCATTCGACTAGAATACGACAAATAATAATACATACAGGGAATGCTTTTGTTGTTTAAGTACAGTATAAAAGATCTCCACATAGGTAAAAGCAGATGAAATTTTGTGTTAAGCAGTACGATGTCAACTGCCCAACTACTAAAGTGCGAAATACAATACTCTATCTTTTAATCAAATTACCTTCATATCCAGTACTTTGTAGTACCATGTGAACTTTTTGCGTGCTAGTTTACTCTGAGTTGGTTTAATGCCAATGCACCAAATTACAGCTAGCTGGTTGAGTCAATTTTTCCAACACTAACAATAAAATGTTCAGATGAGCCAATAGAATGTAAAGCCATTCCTATTCTGTACAAGCCCTCCAGGTAAAAAATATCAAGCATTGAATGAAGTATTACCTACCTGAATTATTAATAACGTGCTGCCTGACAACTTGGTCTTTTATTCACCGTAAATCGATAAAATTAATTTTGGCCCTTTACTTTTTTCTTTTAAATAAAGCATTGCACAATCCTATTCACCTTCCTCAGGTTTCTGGATGTGTGTGAGGAGTGGGTACTTTGGGTTCAGAGGAGGAGGTTTTGCTGATTGCATGTGTCCTAAAAGATGTTGCAGCTTGAAGACTGAGACAGCCGAGAAATTTCCATAGGGCTGCCTTGCTTGTGATAAGATGATTGCAAAGCCCTAGTAGTAGAGGGCCCTGTCAAGATTGTTTGGCATCAGCTAGTCTTAAGGCAAGAATTGCCATATGACTGTATAGGAGGCACATCGACAACACAGCCCTTGATAGTTGTCACACATAATATTTCTCGAAGGGCAACACCCTAGCACCTGAGTCTTTATTAGGGGAAGGTCAAGCTCCAATACACATTCGGAGATAGACCCTGTGCCTAGGTATGATACTTTGATCAGGCCCAGTGACCAAGGATACATAGAAGAACCAGTTTATGAAAATATAGGAACTGCCTCACGTAAGCGACCACCATGAGCCAGTTGGATGTTTTCTCACCAACTCGCTGACTTTATCATCAATGTCAACCCTCCTAAAATACTGTGAGGAACCAATACCAAGATAAAAGCCAATAGTGCTTCTGGTGTATGTAGGAAGCTGGCTTTTTATATAGTGGGCTTTTGCTGCAGTTAGCACCCCACTTTTTGCCTCCTTTCTAGATACTAGATGCTGATTTTCAACGCTGACACGTTTAGACATTTTTATTGTAAACAGCCGACATGTTTCATTACCACACCAAGACTTAATTGCAGATTCATTGGGCAAGAAGACCAGTATTCACTCTGTTTTGCACCGGACCTGTACTAAAAGAAGTGGACAGGCAACTGTAAGTGAAACACATACAAATAATATTCAACACCTCCACTCCCCAATCTTCTCCTTTGAAAGATGGACATGTGTCATTTACTATATGACCCCCAGGTGAACGCCTACAAGTAGGCCATAGGGACAACGTGTCTGGACTCAAGTTGTAGTTGCCTGAGAAGGGCGAACATAATCAATATGCTTTTAAAAACATATCGTCCATTTTTACTAATAGTCTTGCTAATAAAACATTCCCTGCTAAAAAAACCAAGGCATTTAGGACATTTTTTAGGTTGCTTAATATCACCTAGACATAATGCATTACATTCAAAACATTGCATCCACATGGGCATTCATAGCGATTGTAGCCTCCGCCCCTCAGTCTGGATATGGTCTGCGTAGCGGGAAAAAAACAACCTCATTGCTAAAGGGATGTCAACTACAGTTTTTTAATCAAAATGTGAAATCCCAAGTACACCACAGTTTTAAAGTGCCCCAAAAGCATAGCGTTCACACATCACCTCTTCATGAAGTGACTACCGTTCTCCCACTCCAGGGTGGCAAATGAGGAGCGAGAAACCCCTCTTTCAGGCAGAGTGTCAGATCATACACTCACCACAATTTACCGCGCTCACATAACCGCTTCACAAAAAACCACTGTACCATTCTCAAAACTCCAAGATAAACTATCAGGAGCAAGATGACTCCTTTTTAGACCAAAACATCTTCTCGATACACTCGCCACCGGTTCTCGCAAAACGCCTTTGTAAACACTGACCCAGCACCGGCAAGACGAGACAATTTAACATCGTTCCAGCGTATCACATCTGTCAACTAGACTGCGAACAGCAAAGAAAAATGGGTGTAATATTGGGTGGAGACCTTTGTCCGCGCCGAACCGCACAGAGATCATCAATTTTCGACAACCATGTCCATTCAGTCGGAGCCCAGAGAATGTATATAATGAAAAAATAGGGGAAAGGAGAGCCAGCGCCGCAAAATAAATTAATACCTGTGCTCAACATAAAGAAAATGCATCTATTCTGTTATGATTCACCTTGAGCGCCATATTAATAAAGGTGCAAACCCACCCCTGACCAAGTATCATTATGGTCGGAGTGTGTGCCCCCCAAAACAGTTTTTTTTTTTCTGGAGTAGTATAATTCTCACAAGTGCCTGACAGCAAATGGGCCCAAAAACAGACCAAGTAGACAGTCAGGTGCTAGAGTAAGTGGAGTTATGGGTTGCAGTACAGTAGGTCCAGGTAATGGATCGGAGTTCCCGTAATAATCTCCCAATTCTTCTTCTTTTTTTTTTATTTTTTTTTTTTTGTGGTTAGTAGGACAAACAAAAAGACATTTTATAGTACTCTGCATCATGGTGGTATCCCATGCCAAGGTCTACATGTGTGTCTTGCAGTTGAACCTAGCGTAGCACTGGAATCAATTGAGAGGAAATTTGCTTGTCCTTGTTCACCAATCGTTGTTTTTGATTTCAAATAGTGGGGATTATTCCAACATCCTCCTGGCATGCACTGTTTGCCACTGGACATTGGTGAGGAAAATCATCCTGCTCAGATGTTCGGTGGGTGATGTAATATCCATATAGAGCCATCTGTGTAAGCCAAAAGTACAGGTGGGCACCTGCAAGTCCTAACTTGCGGCCATAGAAAGCTACTGGAATTTGCGGGGAGAGGCCTTCTCCACACCTAGTTAAGCTGTCAAGACACTGGCTGGGCTGGATGTATTTATTCTCTCACGAACTGTGCCCCACCCCTCCCGGACATTAGTTTTTGTTAATGTATTGGCAGTGGACAAGCATCTTGAATCCACGCCATCATGCAAATTTAGGCTCATTTTATGGACAATTACTTTTCCTGTAGCCAGGACTTTTGTCAGGTGCCTTAATGAGCTTCAAGTCCTTTGTATTTCAGAGCCATTCACAAGGGCAGGCAGTTCTCTGCACTCATACCTCCTTGTCTCTGAAAGTATTCATTTCAGAGTTGTTGTCTGAAATCGGCATGATCGTAGG